>NC_064618.1:828285899-830785899 GCF_023898315.1 Schistocerca nitens | reverse complement strand
CAGCGTTCGTGCTGGACGTGCAGACCGCGTGAGACGACGCTTCATCCAGTCCCAAACATGCTCAATGGGGGACAGATCCGGAGATCTTGCTGGCCAGGGTAGTTGACTTACACCTTCTAGAGCACGTTGGGTGGCACGGGATACATGCGGACGTGCATTGTCCTGTTGGAACAGCAAGTTCCCTTGCCGGTCTAGGAATGGTAGAACGATGGGTTCGATGACGGTTTGGATGTACCGTGCACTATTCAATGTCCCCTCGACGATCACCAGTGGTGTACGGCCAGTGTAGGAGATCGCTCCCCACACCATGATGCCGGGTGTTGGCCCTGTGTGCCTCGGTCGTATGCAGTCCTGATTGTGGCGCTCACCTGCACGGCGCCAAACACGCATATGACCATCATTGGCACCAAGGCAGAAGCGACTCTCATCGCTGAAGACGACACGTCTCCATTCGTCCCTCCATTCACGCCTGTCGCGACACTACTGGAGGCGGGCTGCACGATGTTGGGGCGTGAGCGGAAGACGGCCTAACGGTGTGCGGGACCGTAGCCCAGCTTCATGGAGACGGTTGCGAATGGTCCTCGCCGATACCCCAGGAGCAACAGTGTCCCTAATTTGCTGGGAAGTGGCGGTGCGGTCCCCTGCGGCACTGCGTAGGATCCTACGGTCTTGGCGTGCATCCGTGCGTCGCTGCGGTCCGGTCCCAGGTCGACGGGCACGTGCACCTTCCGCCGACCACTGGCGACAACATCGATGTACTGTGGAGACCTCACGCCCCACGTGTTGAGCAATTCGGCGGTACGTCCACCCGGCCTCCCGCATGCCCACTATACGCCCTCGCTCAAAGTCCGTCAACTGCACATACGGTTCACGTCCACGCTGTCGCGGCATGCTACCAGTGTTAAAGACTGCGATGGAGCTCCGTATGCCACGGCAAACTGGCTGACACTGACGGCGGCGGTGCACAAATGCTGCGCAGCTAGCGCCATTCGACGGCCAACACCGCGGTTCCTGGTGTGTCCGCTGTGCCGTGCGTGTGATCATTGCTTGTACAGCCCTCTCGCAGTGTCCGGAGCAAGTATGGTGGGTCTGACACACCCGTGTCAATGTGTTCTTTTTTCTATTTCCAGGAGTGTAACTTGTCAATTAAAATCACAAAAACTACACACAGTTTCACGAACACTTCCACGAAGAACCAGACAATGCTAACGGCAGTGACTGTACAATAACAGGGACGAATCACGAGTCGGCCCACACAGCCAACCCTCAAGCGGTCGCCAGCCAAATACACGTCGTCCGGCAAGACGATCGACCGACGTCCAACCAAAGTCATTGACACTCCAATCATATGTGTCGGCAACCTTCGGGAGAGTCATGGCGGTCTGTCCTCACCGCTGCCGCGCCCCGACTGAACTTGTGCCGCGTGCCAACTCAAACACTGCCAGGTCCGGCCTGCACTGCTAGCGCCTCCCAACTCACTGGCAGATCCGAACTCACCCCGAACACACAGCAACCGGTTGGGGTTGTTTGGGGCAGGAGATCAGACAGCGAGGTCATCGGTCTCATTGGTTTAGGGAGGGACGGGGAAGGAACTCGGCCGTGCCCTTTGAAAGGAACCATCCCGGCATTTGCCTGGAGCTATTTAGGGAAATCACGGAAAACCTAAATCAGGATGGCCGGACGCGGGATTCAACCGTCGTCCTCCCGAATGCGAGTCCAGTGTCTAACCACTGCTCCACCTCGCTCGGTACAGCAACCGGGAAGTACAGGGTGATTCAAAAAGAATACCACAACTTTAGGAATTTAAAACTCTGCAACGACAAAAGGCAGAGCTAAGCACTATCTGTCGGCGAATTAAGGGAGCTATAAAGTTTCATTTAGTTGTACATTTGTTCGCCTGAGGCGCTGTTGACTAGGCGTCAGCGTCAGTTGATGCTAAGATGGCGACCGCTCAACAGAAAGCTTTTTGTGTTATTGAGTACGGCAGAAGTGAATCGACGACAGTTGTTCAGCGTGCATTTCGAACGAAGTATGGTGTTAAACCCCCTGATAGGTGGTGTATTAAACGTTGGTATAAACAGTTTACAGAGAATGGGTGTTTGTGCAAAGGGAAAAGTTCTGGACGGCCGAGAACGAGTGATGAAAATGTAGCACGCATCCAGCAAGCATTTGTTCGCAGCCCAGGAAAATCGACTCGCAGAGCTATCAGAGAGCTGCAAATTCCAGAATCAACTGTATGGAGAGTCCTACGAAAAAGGTTAGTTATGAAACCTTATCGTCTGAAATTGGTTCAAGCACTGTCTGCAGCTGATAAGATTAAAAGAATCGATTTCTGTGATTTTATCCTTGCTCAAATGGAAACAGATGAATCTTTCGTTTCAAAGATTGTGTTTAGTGATGAAGCAACTTTCCACACTAACAGGAAAGTCAACCGTCACAATGTCTGTATATGGGGCACTGAGAATCCGCGGGAAACAACTCAGTATGAACGTGACTCGCCTAAGGTGAACGTTTTCTGTGCCATTTCAGCCAATAAAGTTTTTGGTCCCTTTTTCTTCGAAGGTGCTACTGTAACTGGACTACAGTATCTGGAGATGTTAGAGAATTGGCTGTTCCCTCAGCTCGAACAAGAAGCACAACAATTCATATTTCAGCAGGATGGAGCGCCACCACATTGGCACTTATCTGTCCATAACTACCTGAACGTCAACTACCCGAGGCGATGGATCGGCCGCCAGGCAGCTCGTGACAGAGCACTTCATCACTGGCCTCCAAGAAGCCCTGATCTTACCCCCTGCGATTTTTTCTTATGGGGGTATGTTAAGGATATGGTGTTTCGGCCACCTCTCCCAGCCACCATTGATGATTTGAAACGAGAAATAACAGCAGCTATCCAAACTGTTACGCCTGATATGCTGCAGAGAGTGTGGAACGAGTTGGAGTATCGGGTTGATATTGCTCGTGTGTCTGGAGGGGGCCATATTGAACATCTCTGGTTTTTGAGTGAAAAAAAAACCTTTTTAAATACTCTTTGTAATGATGTATAACAGAAGGTTATATTATGTTTCTTTCATTAAATACACATTTTTAAAGTTGTGGTATTCTTTTTGAATCATCCTGTAATAGCAGTCAGCAAAGATAATACGTCAGGGCTTGTATCGATAAGCGCCGGTGCTGCCGCTCACGGGCAGGCAAGGCAGCAGCTCAATGACACCAGTAATTGAAGTTAAGATAACGAGGTGGTAGTACAGTAAAAACCGGATGTCAAATGAGATATGGCACGAACACGAGCCACGCACGGCTCAGAACCCTCATTAACGAACAAGACTTTGGTACTGACCTGGAGTAGTGTCTCACTGATTGTTTAACCACTTCACTCCGAATATGGCTGTGCTGAGACTCAACTGATTTGATACAGCAAATATCTGGAGCGAAAGCACTGCTCAGGCCACATCACGGCGTCCTGTCCTTTAACATATGTACAGAAAAGGCTAAAGTTTTATGCTCAGTTGTAATTTGGGAACGGCAGTAGTGGCAGGGCGGTCTGTGCTCTGACCAAAAAAAGCAAGGAGCGGGACTGCGGCACACTTCCGTGAAACTGCTCAGCCCTCCGGACATGCTCGCCCCTCCTAGTGAGACGCGCTGACCTCTTTGTGCTGCCAAACTGCAGCTAGATATAAGACCAGGAGCGCACCTTCCCACCGAGAAAAACGCAAAATCTTCCCTCCTTAGCAAACATGTCCAGCAGTCGCATCAGAATAACCACGCAACAGTGGTAAAAAATGAGTCACTACCGATAGCGATATGTGGCAGTCGTGTCACAGTACTTAGATGTACACTCCTGGAAATTGAAATAAGAACACCGTGAATTCATTGTCCCAGGAAGGGGAAACTTTATTGACACATTCCTGGGGTCATATACATCACATGATCACACTGACAGAACCACAGGCACATAGACACACGCAACAGAGCATGCACAATGTCGGCACTAGTACAGTGTATATCCACCTTTCGCAATAAATGCAGGCTGCTATTCTCCCATGGAGACGATCGTAGAGATGCTGGATGTAGTCCTGTGGAACGGCTTGCCATGCCATTTCCACCTGGCGCCTCAGTTGGACCAGCGTTCGCGCTGGACGTGCAGACCGCGTGAGACGACGCTTCATCCAGTCCCAAACATGCTCAATGGGGGACAGATCCGGAGATCTTGCTGGCCAGGGTAGTTGACTTACACCTTCCAGAGCACGTTGGGTGGCACGGGATACATGCGGACGTGCATTGTCCTGTTGGAACAGCAAGTTCCCTTGCCGGTCTAGGAATGGTAGAACGATGGGTTCGATGACGGTTTGGATGTACCGTGCACTATTCGGTGTCCCCTCGACGATCACCAGTGGTGTACGGCCAGTGTAGGAGATCGCTTCCCACACCATGATGCCGGGTGTTGGCCCTGTGTGCCTCGGTCGTATGCAGTCCTGATTGTGGCGCTCACCTGCACGGCGCCAAACACGCATACGACCATCATTGGCACCAAGGCAGAAGCGACTCTCATCGCTGAAGACGACACGTCTCCATTCGTCCCTCCATTCACGCCTGTCGCGACACCACTGGAGGCGGGCTGCACGATGTTGGGGCGTGAGCGAAAGCCGGCCTAACGGTGTGCGGGACCGTAGCCCAGCTTCATCGAGACGGTTGCGAATGGTCCTCGCCGATACCCGAGGAGCAACAGTGTCCCTAATTTGCTGGGAAGTGGCGGTGCGGTCCCCTACGGCACTGCGTAGGATCCTACGGTCTTGGCGTGCATCCGTGCGTCGCTGCGGTCCGGTCCCAGGTCGACGGGCACGTGCACCTTCCGCCGACCACTGGCGACAACATCGATGTACTGTGGAGACCTCACGCCCCACGTGTTGAGCAATTCGGCGGTACGTCCACCCGGCCTCCCGCATGCCCACTATACGCCCTCGCTCAAAGTCCGTCAACTGCACATACGGTTCACGTCCACGCTGTTGCGGCATGCTACCAGTGTTAAAAGACTGCGATGGAGCTCCGTATGCCACGGCAAACTGGCTGACACTGACGGCGGCGGTGCACAAATGCTGCGCAGCTAGCGCCATTCGACGGCCAACACCGCGGTTCCTGGTGTGTCCGCTGTGCCGTGCGTGTGATCATTGCTTGTACAGCCCTCTCGCAGTGTCCGGAGAAAGTATGGTGGGTCTGACACACCGGTGTCAATGTGTTCTTTTTTCCATTTCCAGGAGTGTATATTTGGCTTAATTATGTCATGGAGATATCATGAAGTCACAGGAGGTGCGGATATTACGAGAAATCGCGCCGATTACGATGAACATTAGCGGCGAGGCTGATTCCGTTGGATGGTGGATAACTCAGCTTATTTCTCTGTAGCCTTTCAGCATCGATTGGTCGTCTCCAGTACCTGTACCAAAAGAAGTTATTATTACATGTTCTTAAATTAACAGTTTCCTTAATGACAGAATCCCGTAGGTAGATGCATGAGATAAGAGTTTCGTTTCATCAAACACAATTGTAAGTTTTTTTCGTGGGGCTACGTTCGGCGACAGCAGATCTGTCAAAATGACATTTTTTTGTGTGGTGTCGGTGCTCTGTGCAGCATTCTGAAATCGTGTTTGTAGACTAACGAATGTAACTGCTAGCACATTCCCAAGGGATTTTATACCTTCGACGGACACTGAGACCAAGGCTGACTTTTACGGGGGGCAGTATCTCTTCAGCCGGCCGCTGTGGCCGAGCGGTTCTAGGCGCTTCAGTCCGGAACCGCACTACTGCTACGGTCGCAGGTTCGAATCCTGCCTCGGGCATGGATGTGTGTGCTCCCCTTAGGTTTGCTGGATTTAAGTAATTCTAAGTCTAGGGGACTGATGACCTCAGATGTTAAGTCCCATAGTGCTTAGAGCCATTTGAACCAAGTATCTCTTCAAACGTCTTTGGCGGCCCGAAAAGGGATTTAGTCAGGATGTTTGCGCGGAAACACGCTGTGTTATCTACCATATAACCAAGTCAGCATCGCTGCTAATGTTTCTCCGTCACAGACAGTGACACAGTCTCTGGTAGCATATGATAGTAACCTGGCTTCGGGACGTCTCCAAGATAAAATTGGGCCACATACATACGACAGTAATTCGCAGCCTAGTAGCACAAAATTTCGTATGATGATGACAGAATTAGTCGTGGAAATCTTTAGTGTACAACAGAAGCGACAGTAAAACCGAGAATTATTTATTCATTTTAAAGGCTTGTCATACAGCTGGGAAGAAGTATCAGGTCTAGTAGGAATAAACGAAAGATCAAAACAGTTATTGATTCGATGTGTTGGCGGTTACCCTCCCATGATTCGCATTTTGAGGGTCTGTTCAAAAGGCGGCAAAAGCAATGAAAGAGTCCTGCTATGGACAAAAGTGTAATGGACTAAAAAAGACTAAAATGGTCACCCGATCATCCAGTCCCATGTACAGGTATTCCATGTAACAGCAACAAAGTTTTATTTTCAAATTTCATATCTTAAACGAAGGAATAGAAAAATTTAAATTGTTGTTACTATCTAATCATTAAGAGATGTAATCTTACTTTACAGGTTTAACGCAATAAGTCCAGTAGACCTATTAAAGTTAGAAACTACGTATAGTCTTGAGGCAGTGAAACCCACTACTCATATTCATGCAATGTTTGAGAATAAGACTATTTAGGGAATTCAAAAGGTTTCACAATAATCTCAAACTTTCTCGACACTTTTCCACGCAGTATGAGAATGCCTCCCAATTTTAAGCGAAAATTCTCAAGACTTTTTAAATAAAGGAAAAGTTATCAATATTCTACAGACTTCTTCTTCATGTCTACATACACTCCTGGAAATTGAAATAAGAACACCGTGAATTCATTGTCCCAGGAAGGGGAAACTTTATTGACACATTCCTGGGGTCAGATACATCACATGATCACACTGACAGAACCACAGGCACATAGACACAGGCAACAGAGCATGCACAATGTCGGCACTAGTACAGTGTATATCCACCTTTCGCAGCAATGCAGGCTGCTATTCTCCCATGGAGACGATCGTAGAGATGCTGGATGTAGTCCTGTGGAACGGCTTGCCATGCCATTTCCACCTGGCGCCTCAGTTGGACCAGCGTTCGTGCTGGACGTGCAGACCGCGTGAGACGACGCTTCATCCAGTCCCAAACATGCTCAATGGGGGACAGATCCGGAGATCTTGCTAGATCTTGCTGGCCAGGGTAGTTGACTTACACCTTCTAGAGCACGTTGGGTGGCACGGGATACATGCGGACGTGCATTGTCCTGTTGGAACAGCAAGTTCCCTTGCCGGTCTAGGAATGGTAGAACGATGGGTTCGATGACGGTTTGGATGTACTGTGCACTATTCAGTGTCCCCTCGACGATCACCAGTGGTGTACGGCCAGTGTAGGAGATCGCTCCCCACACCATGATGCCGGGTGTTGGCCCTGTGTGCCTCGGTCGTATGCAGTCCTGATTGTGGCGCTCACCTGCACGGCGCCAAACACGCATACGACCATCATTGGCACCAAGGCAGAAGCGACTCTCATCGCTGAAGACGACACGTCTCCATTCGTCCCTCCATTCACGCCTGTCGCGACACCACTGGAGGCGGGCTGCACGATGTTGGGGCGTGAGCGGAAGACGGCCTAACGGTGTGCGGGACCGTAGCCCAGCTTCATGGAGACGGTTGCGAATGGTCCTCGCCGATACCCCAGGAGCAACAGTGTCCCTAATTTGCTGGGAAGTGGCGGTGCGGTCCCCTACGGCACTGCGTAGGATCCTACGGCCTTGGCGTGCATCCGTGCGTCGCTGCGGTCCGGTCCCAGGTCGACGGGCACGTGCACCTTCCGCCGACCACTGGCGACAACATCGATGTACTGTGGAGACCTCACGCCCCACGTGTTGAGCAATTCGGCGGTACGTCCACCCGGCCTCCCGCATGCCCACTATACGCCCTCGCTCAAAGTCCGTCAACTGCACATACGGTTCACGTCCACGCTGTCGCGGCATGCTACCAGTGTTAAAGACTGCGATGGAGCTCCGTATGCCACGGCAAACTGGCTGACACTGACGGCGGCGGTGCACAAATGCTGCGCAGCTAGCGCCATTCGACGGCCAACACCGCGGTTCCTGGTGTGTCCGCTGTGCCGTGCGTGTGATCATTGCTTGTACAGCCCTCTCGCAGTGTCCGGAGCAAGTATGGTGGGTCTGACACACCGGTGTCAATGTGTTCTTTTTTCCATTTCCAGGAGTGTATTTGCAGTCCTCTGCAGCTAGAGGGCTCCGACTTCAGTGTAAAACATGGCGGCATGTTACATAAGTGCTTTGGTGTATGAGAAACAGTGCGCTGTAATAGAGTTAGAATTCGCAGAGTTCTACATCTACATCTACATATATACTCGCCACCAGTCGGTGTGTGGTGGAGGGTACAATTGGCGTCATAGTCATATTCTCTCCCCCCCCCCCCCCCCCCCTGTTCCACTCGCGGATCGCACGAGGGAAAAACGACCGTCTGAACGCCTCAGTACGAGCTCTAATTTCCCTTACCTCTGAGTCGTGATCATTGCGCGATTGGAAATTTGGTGGTAATTATATATGCTCTACATCCTCGGCGAAGATCGGATTTTGGAATTTAGTGAGCAGCCCCTTCCGTTTAGCGCGACGTCTATCTGGAAGTGTATCCCACTTCAAAGTTTCTATTAGATTTGTAACGCTCTGCCGATGGCTAAATGTACCAGTCACAAATCTTGCCGCTTTTCTTTGGGCCTTTCCAATCTCTTGAATGAGACGCAACTGGTAAGGGTCCCACACAGGCGAACAATACTCTAAGACTGGATGAACTAAAGTACGGTA
This sequence comes from Schistocerca nitens, assembly GCF_023898315.1. NCBI lineage: Eukaryota > Metazoa > Arthropoda > Insecta > Orthoptera > Acrididae > Schistocerca > Schistocerca nitens. The sequence goes on along the minus strand of NC_064618.1, from coordinate 830,776,992 downwards.
AGCAATTTCCTATGTTGAAGGACTCCATCCATTTCAGGATTCTGCCAATAAACTGCAATCTAGAGTTCGCCTTACCCGTTGCTTGTGTAATCTGATCATTACATTTGAGATCATTTCGAATAGTCACACCCTGATACTTGATGTATGTTACCGCTTCGAAAGACTGGGAATTTATTTTGTACTCGTACATTAATGGGCAGTTCACCCACACATAGAGAATCACCTCATTCGGCATGACAGTGTCAATCCACACACAAGCGCTGCGACATCTGCAGCAATCAGACGCTTTGGGCACACTGTCATTAATAATCCTCCATATAGTCCCGACTTAGCAACATCCAATTTTCACGTGTTTTCTTTACTTAAATAACACCTTCGAGGACTTCGCTGTGATACTGATGCAAGCAGATGTGAGGTTGCAGCTCCATCAACAATGTGAAACACGCTACAGTGACTGTATCAACAATCTCGTGACTAGTTGGGGGGGGGGGGGGGGACGTGTTCGTCGCTATGGTGACTATGTTTATCGGTTAGTTGGTTTTGAGGAAGGGGACCAAACAGTGAGGTCATCGGTCCCATCGGTTTAGGGAAAGATGGAGGAAGAAAGTCCACCGTGCCCTTTGACAGGAACCATCCTGGCCTTTGGCTGAAGCGATTTTAGGGAAATCGCAGAAAACCTAAATCACGATGGTTGGACGCGGCTTTGGACCGTCGTCCTCCCGAATGCGAGTCCAGTGTGCTAACCACTGCGCCATCTCGATCGGTGGTAACTATGCTGAGAAGTAAATATGTAGAATAAATATGTAGAATGATAATGACGTTAGTTTTATTTTTTCGCATAAAAAATTAGAGGCACAACCTTTCAGCACGCCGTCGTGTATTTTCACTGTTCAAGGAATGAAACTTCTGTATCCGGAATGACTTCTTAATTTATTGTCCGTTTGCACTATTCAGAAGAGATTTTGTAGACAGTAGCCACACATGTCACTGAATGTACCTGCATATTTACATTATTTTACTGAATATAAGTTAGGAGATATGAGGTCATAAACATTCAGAGGTGTGAAAAATTGCTCTGTATGTAGGAGTTCGATTCTTTAAGGAATCGGGCAGAGGAAGTTACTACACTAAAGAGCCAAGTAAACTGGTACACCTGCCTAATATCGTGTAAGGCCCCGCGAGCACGCAGAAGTGCCGCTACACGATGCGGTTTGGACTTGGCTTATGTCTGAAACCTGCAGGGCTATTCACAAATTCGTAAGAGTATGAGCGGGTGGAGATCTCTTCTGAACAGCACGTTGCAAGGCATTCCAGATATGCTCAAAATGTTCACGTCTGCGGAGTTTGGTGGCCAGTGGAAGTGTTTAAAGTCAGAAGAGTGTTCCTAGAACCACTCTGTAGAAATTCTGGACGCATGTCCTGCTGGAATTGCCAAAGTCAGTCGGAATGCACAATGCACATGAATGGATGTAGATGATCAAACAGGATGCTTACGTACTTGTCGCCTGTCAGGATCGTATCTAGACTTACAGGGGGTGCCATATCACTCCAGCTGCTCACGTCCCACGCCATTACAGAGCCTCCATCAGCTTAAACACTCCCATGCAAACATTCAGGGTTCATAGATTCATAAGGTTGTCTCGATACTCGTACACTCTCATTCGCTCGATATAATTTGAAACGAGACTCGTCCCACTAGGCAACTTGTTTCCGGTCATCAACAATCCAATGTCGGTGTTGACAGGCCCAGGCGAGGCATAAAGGTGTGGAGTCATCAAGGAAACACGAGTGGGCGTTCGGCTCCGAAAGCCCATATCGATGATGTTTAGTTGAATGGTTCGCAAGGTAACACTTGTTGATGGCCCAGCATTGAAATCTGCAGCAATTTGCGGATGCGTCGCACTTTTGTCACGTTGAACGGTACTGTTCAGACGTCGTTGGTTCCTTTCTTGCAGGATCTTTTCCCGGTTGGAGACCTTATGTTTTACCGGATGCCTGATGTTCACGGTACACTCGTGAAATGGTCGTGCGGGAAAATCCTCACTTCATTTGTATGTCGGAGATGCTGTGTCCCATCGCTTTCTCACCGACTGTAGCATCACGTTCAAACTCACTAAAATCTTAATAACCTGCCATTTTGGCAGCAGCAACCGATCTAACAACTGCGCCAGACATTGTCTCATACAGGCATTGCCGACCGCAGCGCCGTATTCTGCCTGTTTACCCCCCGGGGACGAATTAGTGTACCACAACTGTCTGCGTCTACTGTAATCCATGGAATAGTGCGAATGTGTCCAGATGTCTGCGAGCCGTGTAACTGAGGTGGAACGGGGGCACCAGCCCCGTATTCACCTAGTGGGATGTGGAAAACCGCCTGAAAACCACTTCCAGGCCGGTGTCTTCGTCTACTGTAATCCATGGAATAGTGCGAACGTCTCCAGATGTCTGCGAGCCGTGTAACTGAGGCGGAACGGGGGGACCAGCCCCGTATTCACCTAGTGGGATGTGGAAAACCGCCTGAAAACCACTTCCAGGCCGGTGTCTTCGTCTACTGTAATCCATGGAATAGTGCAAACGTGTCCAGATGTCTGCGAGCCGTGTAACTGAGGCGGTACGGGGGGACCAGCCCTGTATTCACCTAGTGGGATGTGGAAAACCGCCTGAAAACCACTTCCAGGCCGGTGTCTTCGTGTACTGTAATCCATGGAATAGTGCGAATGTGTCCAGATGTCTGCGAGCCGTGTAACTGAGGCGGAACGGGGGGACCAGCCCCGTATTCACCTAGTGGGATGTGGAAAACCGCCTGAAAACCACTTCCAGGCCGGTGTCTTCGTCTACTGTAATCCATGGAATAGTGCGGACGTGTCCAGTTGTCTGCGAACCGTGTAAGTGAGGTGGAACGGGGGGACCAGCCCCGTATTCACCTAGTGGGATGTGGAAAACCGCCTGAAAACCACTTCCAGGCCGGTGTCTTCGTCTACTGTAATCCATGGAATAGTGTGAATGTGTCCAGATGTCTGCGAGCCGTGTAACTGAGGTGGAACGGGGGGACCAGCCCCGTATTCACCTAGTGGGATGTGGAAAACCGCCTGAAAACCACTTCCAGGCCGGTGTCTTTGTCTACTGTAATCCATGGAATAGTGCGAATGTGTCATGATGTCTGCGAGCCGTGTAATTGAGGCGGAACGGGGGTACCAGCCCCGTATTCACCTAGTGGGATGTGGAAAATCCGCCTGAAAACCACTTCCAGGCAGGTGTCTTCGTCTACTGTAATCCATGGAATAGTGTGAATGTGTCCAGATGTCTGCGAGCTGTATAACTGAGGCTGAACGGGGGGACCAGCCCCGTATTCACCTAGTGGGATGTGGAAAACCGCCTGAAAACCACTTCCAGGCTGGTGTCTTCGTCTACTGTAATCCATGGAATAGTGCGAATGTGTCCAGATGTCTGCGAGCCGTGTAACTGAGGCGGAACGGGGGGACCAGCCCTGTATTCACCTAGTGGGATGTGGAAAACCGCCTGAAAACCACTTCCAGGCCGGTGTCTTCGTCTACTGTAATCCATGGAATAGTGTGAATGTGTCCAGATGTCTGCGAGCCGTGTAACTGAGGTGGAACGGGGGACCAGCCCCGTATTCACCTAGTGGGATGTGGAAAACCGCCTGAAAACCACTTCCAGGCCGGTGTCTTCGTCTACTGTAATCCATGGAATAGTGCGAATGTGTCCAGATGTCTGCGAGCCGTGTAGCTGAGGCGGAACGGGGGGACCAGCCCTGTATTCACCTAGTGGGATGTGGAAAACCGCCTGAAAACCACTTCCAGGCCGGTGTCTTCGTCTACTGTAATCCATGGAATAGTGCGAATGTGTCCAGACGTCTGCGAGCCGTCTAACTGAGGTGGAACGGGGGGACCAGCCCGGTATTCACCTAGTGGGATGTGGAAAACCGCCTGAAAACCACATCCAGGCCGGCCGGCACACCGGACGTCATCGGTAATCCGCTAGGCGGATTCGCACCAGGGCTGGTCCGCCTACCCGAGTCCAGGGAGTAGCGCGATAGCGATCTCGGCTACCCTGGCGAGTATTTGAATACGCATGCCTATACCAGTTTTTTTTGGTCCTACAATGTAATATGGTCTATTGGCGCGGTGTTGTGTACTGCTAAGATTTCTAAAAAGGAGATTACAGGCGAGGAAACGAGAACAGTCGGCCTAGCTAGAGCGCAGCCGAATGAATGTTGTACATGCGAGCACCGTCTGTAAACCCTCTCTTTATCCCATCAGCTGGTGAAGCGTAGCGTCCTCTGCTGTCACGGCAGGCTTGCAGCCGTCTGACCCTCTGCTTATTCAGAAGAATCTTGCTCCACGCCTCGCGCAGAGCTGAAGAAACACGGACGCGCCGACGGTACGTGTATAGAGCGGCCTGACACGCGATGACAGGCAGCTGGTTCATCACGCCACCGGGACCCGAGTCTTACGATATGCTGCAGCTCGACGCCAAGGACGAGGTGCGGTGGCAACGCCCGGCGTTACGCCGCTGCCGTGCGGTCTTTTCCCAGAAACCGCCGGCCACGGCATCGGCCGACGGGCCCCGCTGTCTCTGATAAGCGATCGATAAACTCGCCGTCGAACACAGGCCGGCCCGGTCCGGCCCCAGAGCGGACGGCGAGTTCTGGCCGAGTCACGCTCGGCCGCTTTTGTGCGCGGCTCGCTACTGTCAACAGCACCTCCTGCTGCCCGGCAGGCGTCCGCAGCACAAACTCCGGACTCATCTCAACACCCGGCCGTGGGGCTCGCTGTTGCTCCAGTGACGGCCCGCTTTGTCGCTACTGCCACGTCTGACAGCAGAGATCGCCAACTCATCGCGGTAAAAGTACTGTACGGCCCTCTTCGGAAAGCAACTGTGTCCTTATTCAAAAGAAGCACGTATAAACGGCCTGCTGGTGAACTGAGCTAAATATTGAAGGCAGTGTGGCTATGTGTTTCGTGATGAGAAGTTCTGATCTCCCCCTGTGTTACTCACACTCTGTAAATCAGTTGAGCCGGCCGTTGTGGCCGAGCGGTTCTAGGCGCTTCAGTCCGGAACTGTCGTGCTGCTACGGTCGCAGGTTCGAATCCTGCCTCGGGCATGAATGTGTGTGATGTCCATTGGTTACTAGAATGAGATTTTCACTCTGCAGCGGAGTGTGCGCTGATATGAAACTTCCTGGCAGATTAAAACTGTGTGCCGGACCTTTGCCTTCCGCGTGCAAGTGCTCAACCGACTGACGGGGCGTGAGTCGTGCTTAGGTAGCTCAGTCGGTAGAGCACTTGTCCGCGAAAGACAAAAGTCCCGAGTTCGAGTCTCGGTCCGGCACACAGTTTAAAACTGCCAGGAAGTTTCATGTCCTTAGGTTTAAGTAGTTCTAAGTTCTACGGGAGTGATGACCTCAGATATTAAGTCCCATAGTGCTCAGAGCCATTTGAACCATTTTTTGAAATCAGTTTATTTTGAAACTTTACTGCGTCTTGTAGAGTAGAAGAAAAAGTAAGGGACTGCTTCAGCCGGCCGGGGTGGCCGAACGGTTCTAGGCGCTACTGTCTGGAACCGCGCGACCGCTACGGTCGCAGGTTCGAATCCTGCCTCGGGCATGGATGTGTGTGCTGCCCCTAGGTTAGTTAGGTTTAAGTAGTTTTAAGTTCTAGGGGACTGATGACCTCAGATGTTAAGTCCCATAGTGCTCAGAGCGATTTGAACCATTTTTGGACTGCTTCAGTATTTAGTGAGTAGGTTCGTGGTCACTTTACAGGAAACGTGAGTAGACAGCTGTTATATAGAGCAATTCAAAACAATTCGATTTGCAAAAGCAATATTCAATATGCAGATGCGCGGATGCATAAACAGGGTGGGCAGAAGCAGCCTGAAAAACTTGTCAGGGTATCACAGGGTAGGTTGCGCGAGAAATAATTGTGAAGGAAAAAAGTTCGATTCAATGTGCCGTTTCTGATTTAAGTAGCACTGACGTTAGTGAATAAGGTCGCTGGACGCGCGAATTCAAGCACTTGGATGAGCGAATTCAAGCACTTGGAAGCGAGAATTCAAGCACTTGGATGCGCTAATATGCGGTAATACACACCAACAAATTTCAGCATATATGTGGAACTGTAAACAAAACTTTAAAAAATAAAGTTACCGAAGCCATAAAATTGAAACTATGAAAGAGTGGCAGTGCCTGTGCCAGTTTGTGACAGAGGATCCGGGATTGGGAGAAAAACGAACAGAAATTCAGCAAAAATGAGATTTTTAAGAGCTGCCAAAGTGTGCTCAAGCAGGGATCACATAATAAATGAAGTCATCCGGGCAGAATTCCTCCTCCTTCTCCCGAACAGGCCATGAAGGCCTAACGGTACCGATCGGCCGCCGTGTCATCCTCAGCCCATAGGCATCACTGGATGCGGATATGGAGGGGCATGTGGTCAGCACACCGCTCTCCCGGCCGTATGTCAGTTGACGAGACCGGAGCCGCTACTTCTCAATCAAGTAGCTCCTCAGTTTGCCTCACAAGGGCTGAGTGCACCCCGCTTGCCAACAGCCATCGGCAGACCGGATGATCACCCATCCAACTGCTAACCCAGCCCCAAGGTGCTTAACTTCGGTGATCTGACGGGAACCGGTTTTACCACTGCGGCATGGCCGTTGGCACTCCGGGCAGAATTGGAAATTTATAATTTAAATGAGAAGACTGAAGAATACAGATAATAATGGAAACAAAGCCTCAAGCGGGCGGATGAAGTCAGAATTCTAGTCGTTGCAAGCAAATATAAGCCCTCAGGGAGAAAAGATATAGGGAGGAGGAGAAAGAAACTGAGTTGACTATGTGAAATCGGAACAGGTCTAAACCTTGGAATGCTGCAGAAGAAGAAGAAGAAAAAGACTGCTGAATACACACTGATGATCCAAAAAACTTTTAGAACTTCAAACCGCGAGGGTGGATGCCTACTGGTGGCGTTTCGGGTATGTGATGTGGTAGGTAAAGTGTAGAAGCGGAGCTGAGACGATCGGGAAATCGTTGTAGAGGCGACACGGGGCGTAAACGGAGAGCTCAACTGACATGGGCAACTTGATAGATTGCTATGGTGCAGCGCTTGGGGTCGTGCATCACAGAAACGGCAAAGCTGGTCGCCTGTTGGCTTGCAGCTGTCGTGATGATCTGTCGGTGAACCAAGAGTGAGCAACAAGATGTTGGACGTCAAGCCCTCATCACAGAACGTGAAGGTGTGAAGCTACTCCGTACTGTAGACCAGGAGTGCCTGAGACCCTTTGGCAGATCTGACGCCAGGCGCAAGTGTTTCGAAGTACACCGTTGAGCGCACAATTGTTGAACGTGGCAGTCCCTGTGAATTCCCATGTTGAGCCAACGGCGTCGTCAATTACGACTGCAATTGGCTCGGGATCATCAAGATGGGACCGTGGATCAATGAAAACGTGTAGCCTGGGAGGATGTTGTTGTTGTTTTTGGGGAAGGAGACCAGACAGCGAGGTCATCGGTCTCCTCGGATTAGGGAAGGAAGTCGGCCGTGCCCTTTCAGAGGAACCATCCCGGCATTTGCCTGGAGTGATTTAGGGAAATCACGGAAATCCTAAATCAGGATGGCCGGACGCGGGATTGAACCGTCGTCCTCCCGAATGCGAGTCCAGTGTCTAACCTGGGAGGATGTCACAGGGTTCTTGTTACACGAGGTCGATCGTCGTGTCCAAATACGCCGTCACAAAGGCGAACGGGTTCTCGAAACATTAACCACGACACGGACGCAAACCATTGGGGTCATTCACCTGAACTTCCGTGGGACTAGCGGTAGTAATCAAAGGCATCATGAAAGCTTCGGACTACGTATCTAATCCAATACCAGTATTTATAACTATCCATTGTGGCGAGGCATTACAGCAACCTTATATGTGATTAATATTTCTAAAAAAGTCCTAGGTTGCACAGTGGCACTAGTTCAAAAAAAAAAAAAAAAGACCCGTTTTACACTGGTAGTGTATCGTCAGGTTAACTTGTGCGCTGTGCGTCATTGGTCATAGCAGTGTAGAATAAGACCACCCTCATAAGCCGTAAACATGAGCCCGGAACGAAGTGTCGGGAGCCATCCGCGCCTGCGCACTGTATACACAGTTAAGTACTATGCCCTGACCTGAACCCAATGGAGCACTTTGTGACAATTTGGAACGGCGACTTCGTCCCAGCCCCAACGTCCATCATCCGGTAGTTTGGGCTCTTGAGGAAGAATGTGTTGCCATTGCTCCAAAGACATTCAGACGCTTCACTGAAGGTGTCTCCAGGAGAGTTCAAGCAGTCATAAAGATGAAGAGTGGAGTAACCCTATATTAATGTTCACTAATAGAAGCCGGATATTTTTCATCAGATAGCTTGTTTAGAGTTATAGTTTCTTTCGAAGTGTGTCATTTTACTTCATGAAAAATGCTATTTCTGTCTCATGCTCATTCATATCTGTTTCGGGTATAGCCACACCTGTTTATGTTATCTAGAAACACAGAATCTTTCTTTTCACCCAATCATGTGCACCCTACCTACAAACAATTAGTTATACCGCATTATTTGACAAAAGTATCAACAAAATGTTCCCTACATGGTATACGGAATGAAATATCAATGCAGAAGTTTTAAATTCCCTTCTTGATACTACGGTGTTATCACATTCAATGGGGGTGAAAATTAGGAATTACCAAACAGTTCAGTATATTTTACTGAGAGGTGGCACGCCATTCTCTCTCTTTAACAATACAGTCAGTCAGATTAATGTTCATATTTTAGGTCATTATCTCGGAGTTCCCCAGTACCACATTTGGTATGTAGAGGGACTTAGGGTCGTGGCAGTCCCCTCTCCCCACTTGGGGTCGAAGCCGAAGAGCGCTGGTTCACAAAGCATTTTACCCGGGGCCGGGTGACAGAACGTAGCGAAGGTGGCCAGTTGGCAGAAAATGGGTGGAGGAAGCTATTTCAGATTTTTTTTTTTTTTTGTCATCAGTCTACTGACTGGTTTGATGCGGCCCGCCACGAATTCCTTTCCTGTGCTAACCTCTTCATCTCAGAGCAGCACTAGCAACCTACGTCCTCAATTATTTGCTTGACGTATTCCAACCTCTGTCTTCCTCTACAGTTTTTGCCCTCTACAGCTCCCTCTAGTACCATGGAAGTCATTCCCTCATGTCTTAGCAGATGTCCTATCATCCTGTCCCTTCTCCTTATCAGTGTTTTCCACATATTCCTTTCCTCTCCGATTCTGCGTAGAACCTCCTCATTCCTTACCTTATCAGTCCACCTAATTTTCCACATTCGTCTATAGCACCACATCTCAAATGCTTCGATTCTCTTCTGTTCCGGTTTTCCCACAGTCCATGTTTCACTACCATACAATGCTGTACTCCAGACGTACATCCTCAGAAATTTCTTCCTCAAATTAAGTCCGGTATTTGATATTAGTAGACTTCTCTTGGCCAGAAATGCCTTTTTTGCCATAGCGAGTCTGCTTTTGATGTTCTCCTTGCTCCGTCCGTCATTGGTTATTTTACTGCGTAGGTAGCAGAATTCCTTAACTTCATTGACTTCGTGACCATAAAAAAAAAATGGTTCAAATGGCTCTGAACACTATGGGACTCAACATCTGTGGTCATCAGTCCCCTATAACTTAGAACTACTTAAACCTAACCAACCTAAGGACATCACACACATCCATGCCCGAGGCAGGATTCGAACCTGCGACCGTAGCAGTCGCGCGGTTCCGGACTGAGCGCCTAGAACCGCGAGACCACCGCGGCCGGCTTCGTGACCATCAATCCTGATGTTAAGTTTCTCGCTGTTCTCATTTCTACTACTTCTCATTACCTTCGTCTTTCTCCGATTTACTCTCAAACCATACTGTGTACTCATTAGACTGTTCATTCCGTTCAGCAGATCATTTAATTCTTCTTCACTTTCACTCAGGATAGCAATGTCATCAGCGAATCGTATCAGTGACATCCTTTCACCTTGTATTTTAATTCCACTCCTGAACCTTTCTTTTATTTCCAACATTGCTTCCTCGATGTACAGATTGAAGAGTAGCGGCGAAAGGCTACAGCCTTGTCTTACACCCTTCTTAATACGAGCACTTCGTTCTTGATCGTCCACTCTTATTATTCCCTCTTGGTTGTTGTACATATTGTTTATGACCCGTCTCTCCCTATAGGTTACCCCTACTTTTTTCAGAATCTCGAACAGCTTGCACCATTTTATATTGTCGAACGCTTTTTCCAGGTCGACAAATCCTATGAAAGTGTCTTGATTTTTCTTTAGCCTTGCTTCCATTATTAGCCGTAACGTCAGAATTGCCTCTCTCGTCCCTTTACTTTTCCTAAAGCCAAACTGATCGTCACCTAGCGCATTCTCAATTTTCTTTTCCATTCTTCTGTATATTATTCTTGTAAGCAGCTTCGATGCATGAGCTGTTAAGCTGATTGTGCGATAATTCTCGCACTTGACTGCTGTAATCTGAGGTTTTGTGCAAACAGTGGGATGGTCATAAAACTCCAAGCATTCTCAAGTTAGAAGCTGGAACGACACGGACTGTTCAATGGAGGCAAGACTGTAACTCCCCTGACGCCAGGAAGTCGCCATGGTCTTTTAGCGAGTGACAAAAACACGTACTTTATGGGAACGACTGTCTGGGAAGCTTAACAGCCTTCTTTCAGAAACTGGAAATGGACAGCCTGGAAGGATTAGATCTCTCCGTAAATGATGGACTGTGGATCCGTCTAGGGAGACGCTTTTTGACGTTTTTTGCCGAAACATGGCCATGCTTACTGTGAGAACGACGCCTGACTTGTCTACAGTCTTTTTTCAGACAAGAGCGGTTTTGAGCGGTTGATTGGCTTCTCTCAGGATATGCAAAGCAGAGGCCCACTCCCCCAGTGTGGGAACCCCGGTGCTGTCTAGATTGGCTGCCAGGCCAACAGGACAGTCAAGAGGGGAGATTCAGTGAGTAGAGGACAGTTTGATTGGTTTGTACAACATCGAGGCGTTTGTTTTGTTTATTTTGCTAATTTGGCTACCCTACCATGGCTTGGTGAAAAGCGTTTGTGATTCTTTGCTTCTTCGTCTTCTGGTCCTCCCCTGCTGGAGAACTTCAGGTCTCTCTCTGGCGGGTGAGACTTCTGGTCTGCAACTTGCAGTGGACTAAGAGCCAGTGGCAGTTTCCAACAGTACCGACATCTTGGATACATCATGTGTCAAAAGGGTGAACCTATTCGTCCTGGAGCGGGGTGGCGCAGTGGTTAGACACTGGACTCGCATTCGGGAGGACGACGGTTCAATCCCGCGTCCGGCCATCCTGGTTTAGGTTTTCCGTGATTTCCCTAAATCACTCCAGGCAAATGCCGGGATGGTTCCTCTGAAAGGGCACGGCCGACTTCCTTCCCCATCCTTCCCTAATCCGATGAGACCGATGACCACGCTGTCTGGTCTCCTTCCCCAAACCAACCAACCAACCTATTCGTCCTGAGTCAGCCAGCTGACGTTTGACAATTCCAACATGCAACGTCATGCCTGTGAGTCACATTGATTTGGCCAGACGAGCGAGTGGGTGTACCTCACACTGAAATCTGCCGGGGTTTCAAGGCTCTGATAGGAAACTTTCCCTTGTTGTAATAATCAGAACGCCAGCCCGTGGAGTTTGCAAATCTCCGTGGATGCGTCAGTAGATTACAGCTGCCGCAGCACGCCGTTTCGCGGACACAGCGTGCCGTTCTTTGCTGCTGCCTGAATCTAGGTGAACGGGTAAGGTATTGCTGCACCGGCATAAGGGTTATTAAATGATATTCACTGCTACCTGTTCTTCGGTGAACATAGTTTGTGGTGTATTTGGTCGTAGTTGATTCCGTTTGAATAGTAATGGGGCTCACAGTGGACTCATGTAAACAAAATCAGACTGATTTGTAACAGGAAATAAATCAGAGTAGAATTTACACCCCAATTTACGCTTTGCCAGTCAAGCACCATTCCTTTTTCTGGTTTGTGTTTGCAATTTTGTTTTGTAAGATTTATCAGTTTGTTGTAGTTATAAAAAGATGAATAAAAACTTGGCATCATCTTTGTAAACTTCAATACGCCAGAGTTCTCATTCGTACTCCCTCAACTACTCACCGTTTTTATTTTTTTGTTGTAGTACATGGGTGCACTAGCAATGCAAGGCTCAACCTTGTGAAATTAGCTATTTTGAATACTATTTTGAGTTCTGAAAGTGACCGCAGACATAGGCAACAAAAGTGCCATGAGAAAATTCGCTAATTTCATAAATAATAGATTAAGGATGTAGCTTAACATTTTAAGGTTACTGAGAAGGTAATACTTTTCTTTATGTAAAGACAATAACACTTAGCATCACTTGGAGATATATTTATGAATCAAGCAAGTAACGGCTTACAGTGTCTTATCACCCCTGTATTCTGAGATTTTCCGATGATTTACCTCGTGTACCTTCTCCAAATCGTAGGTGTCCTTTCATATCCCTCAGCTAGTATAAATAGATCATACCCATTTCCCAAGTATGAGGAGAAATATGAGCTGTGTTAAGTTGACTGTTGAACTGATACGACTTTCATTTCATAAATCTCGGTGGCTTCTGAAGCTCAAAGACTGGACCACGGTAAAAGTCTTGAAAATAACGAAAGTCCAGTGTCCATTTATTTCGTTAGCTTGGTGTATCATGATCGGTTTGAACCTAATCAGAGATGACTCGATGGCACATGCTCCTGTAGTATTACATAAGTTTTGGTCCTTGGTGTGATCTGGTATGGTGACGTCGTATTCAGCAGCGCAGAATAATAGACATTGCGTAGGCCTCCTCTGTTCCTGGCCACGGTTAAACAACCGTCGACACTTCAGCATTCCTTCTTACTTGCCGCTACGTCATGTCATTATTTTCTTCTTTATATAAACGAGCCGCTAATAGTTTTTATAAAGCTATGGTTACTATCACATTGTTGTTGTTGTGGTCTTCAGTCCAGAGACTGCTTTGATGCAACTATCCATGCTACTCTATTCTGTGCAAGCTTCTGCATCTCCCAGTACCCACTGCAACCTACATCCTTCTGAATCTGTTTAGTGTATTCACCTCTTGGTCTCCCTCTAGGATTTTTACCCTCCACGCTGCCCTCCAATACTAAATTGGTGATCCCTTGATGCCTCAGAACATGTCCTACCAACCGGTGTCTTCTTCTTGTCAAGTTGTGCCACAAACTCCTCTTCTCCCCAATTCTATTCAATACCTCCTCATTAGTTATGTGATCTACCCATCTAATCTTCAGCATTCTTCTGTAGCACCACATTTCGAAAGATTCTATTCTCTTCTTGTACAAACTATTTATCGTCCATGTTTCACTTCAATACATGGCTACACTCCATACAAATACTTTCAGAAAAGACTTCCTCAGAATATGCCCTACCAATCGATCCCTTCTTCTAGTCAAGTTGTGCCACAAATTTCTTTTTTCTCCAATTCTATTCACTACCTCCTCATTAGTTATGTGGTCTACCCATCTAATCTTCACCATTCTTCTGTTGCACCACATTTCGAAAGCTTCTATTCTCTTCTTGTACAAACTATTTATCGTCCACGTTTCATTTCCATACACGGCTACACTCCATACAAATACTTTCAGAAACGACATCCTGACACTTACATCTATACTCGATGTTAACAAATTTCTCTTCTTCAGAAACGCTTTCCTTGCCATTGCCAGTCTACATTTTATATCCTCTCTACCTTGGGCCATCATCAGTTATTTTGCTCCCCAAATAGCAAAACTCCTTTACTACTTTAAGTGTCTCATTTCCTAATCTAATTCCCGCAGCATCACCCGATTTAATTAGACTACATTCCATTATCCTCGTTTTGCTTTTGTTGATGTTCATCTTATATCCTCCTTTCAAGACACGCTATCACATTATGTACGTTGATTTACGTCTCCAGCAAAATCAATTTTAACTGCACAGAAAAAATTATTTGTGTAGTGTCTGTCACGCAGAAATTTGTCAACTATTCAAGTCCTCTCAACTTTGGCTTCAGTACAAATAAATGTTTCGATAATGATGCTGGTGCGTATTGTTCATATCGTGGCGGTAGTTCTTATACTTTCCAAGTGGGCGACCTAACTGTCGTCAACTAAGTTTATTAATTTCAAATTCTTTTCCCTTTTTTACTTTCCACAGTTTAGACTAATCCTCCTGCCTTTGTCTTAGTCCCATCTTGTAACTCACCTCGTTGGTCCCTCTTTGCTTTGGGTTTGAACTGTAAGGTTATCTTTGGAATCCTTGCTTCACCCTTTAGTTACAAACGTTGTTTCCAGTTTTGTTTATGTTCTTCTTTTTTGTCATTTAGTGAAATAATACTCAGTTATTGTTCGATTTTTGATTAAAAAGTACTGTTCAACCTCTGACTATTAGTAAAAAAATTCAGCCGACTTTACATTGCTAGAATGTTTCCTATACGTAACTTAGGTTCCACTGCCATACAATAGCATGGGTACAGCCGTCACCTTACAGATTACATTTTTGTGACTCTTCTTTTAATGTTCTGCTTGTAGTGCTACATACACACTCTAACATCTGTGTAATTTAATATCTACATCCTTATCTTCCTTAAAAGTAACGTAGCTCCCTAGGTAATGCGAGTACTGAACTTGTTAAAAAATCTGATCGTACTGAGTATTTCGAACAGAACGCCATTGTCTTAATTTTTTTGCTGCTGTCTTAAAATGTTAATCCTTTTGAAGTAAGTTTAAAAGATGGATCAATATTTGTTGCTCGTCTTCAGAATTTGCCATTAATGTAATCTCGTCAGCTCATAACAGATTGTTTTGCGAAAAATTTCTGTCAGGGAGACTATTGGAGAACAGAAGAAACTTTCTTCGATTGGTGTATTTTCTGTTGCCTATGTTAGCAACGTGATCTCAAAGTAAAATATTGTGTCAGTTACTTTATTGCGCAGATGCGGCTGTAATGTTGTGCACGGACAACTAACACCACATTACGTATTCTTTCGCCTCCGGCAACTTTCTTTTCAATTATGTTGGTCTGTGACAAAAAGTTATAGTGTTACCGCGGCAGCCTAACATATATGCTTAATGCGGTTAAGCTGTTCTGGCCCTCAGGTTGTTTATTTACATAGTTGGTATGTCATAGACTTTGCTGACGAAGCTGTTCCCGCATGCAATTAATTAGCTTGTATGTGCTTGCTACGTCTGCACCTGCAATCCTCAAACCACCTTGGAGGCTACTTCGAATACCACGGTCACTTCCGTCTTTTTTTTTTTTTTTTTTTTTTTGTTGCTCCGGACGAAAACAGCTCTCGGGTAAAACGATTCTTGGTGAGCCTCCGTGTGAGTTCTAATCTCTCTTACCAGTACTTTCCTTTCATAGTCTTTTCGCGAGATACACGTAGGAGGAAGTAAATCTGACTCTTCTAGAAACGTACGTTCTCGGAACATCCCCTCGCTCTCCCGTAAGTCCCTACTTTCCGTTCGTAATAGCAATAGCAGGCCCAACGCACATTACCCGTAGAGATAGCCATTTATTTCACTCCATAACATTAATGCCCTTACGTCAATGGATAATGGGACCTTCTTCGGTCTAAAAATTTTCAGTCTCTCTGCTTTTGTTAATTTTTTATCGGGAAAATTTAGGCATCATTAACCGTTACGGAACAGATGATGTATTTGTCTTCTCTTCTTTCTAAAAATTTTACATCAGCAACAGAGCGAAATTACAGATTTACCCGGAACAAACTGCACCTTATTTCAAGCAAAGACGAAACAGCGAGTAAGTAAGTTATAATTTTATAAAATAATTTCGTTGAAAAATAGGCTAGACCTAATATGGAGGGATCAGCACACGGTTCGACGAATACCGGAAATGTACGCTGCTGGCATTTCTCTGATACCAAATAGGTAGAAATTGGATCGCGTCCTGTCTTGTGGATCAAGGAAAAAAACGATTGTCAACAAGTTAATAGCGATCAGACCGGCCGCCGGTAGAAAGGAATGTGCAGCTGGAATGTCCCGTGGAGAAAGTGAGGCAGAAATTTCCTGCTCCTTTGAGTTCTGCTGCCACGTGAAGGATCTGACGGTTCAGAGAAAATACGTGCCTTACAGCTACCGGTAGAAGTCAATACAATCAGTTTAGGTGTTCTTCACTCCGGTTCATTACCTAGGCACATTGTCGTGTAGGCCAAGAAATGCGTTTAAACATTTTAGCTAGCTTCCTGCGTACAGAAAGAAAATCTGGTTATTACTGTACATACTGTGTTTCACAACTAGAAACTCCATCAGTCACCCAGGCAATAATCCTGGACGGAGACTAATGGTACTTATTCGAACGTAGCGGTAACGAAAAATATTTTTTCGGTAGCTCCGAAGCAGAGTTTCAACTTGTTTTGACGTTATTTAACACTATTTATGTGCCTCAACCGCCGATAATACGCGATCGTGTAACGAAATGGGGCATTATGTTCTTTGACACTCGAATTCATTTAAATCTCTCATTGCACCATTTCGCGAAATGGCCTTTTCTACCACAGCTGAAATATTTTCTTTTTTAATTTTGTTTTCTGGTGATCAGTCAATCCATCAGCTTTTTGATATATGAAGATCAGAAAAAAACTTTGACCAACGTGGTTTCCCTGCAACTGCATTTACTTTTCGTGTATCTGAAGATTATAGTATGAAGGTTTTCACGACCGGATGACATATCTTCTGGTAAACCTTGCGGGATGTAAGGTCGTGGTTCATGAAACTCTTTAGCTCCTAACGTTTCGTCAAGAGCTGCGCTGGACATCTTCAGAGGGGTGTTTCTCCTCCGGTGAGTCTTGCCAAGACTCACCGGAGGAGGAACACCCCTCTGAAGATGTCCAGCGCAGCTCTGGACGAAACGTTAGGAGCTGAATTTCATGGACTACGACCTTACATCCCGGAAGGTTTACCAGAATATATATCTGAAGATTGTTGTTCGATAATTGACATCTGTTTTCTAGATGATTCTTTCTGTTGCTACCAAGAAAAATGAATTTATACTGAACTATAAAGAATCACGTGCCTCAAATGACTATGTCAGACATACAAAAAAATTATTCGTGCTGTGACGGAAAAGTGACACGCCTGATTTGTGATCAAAGTGCAATGTCCACTCTACTCAGCGATAATGGTATACCGTCTCCTGTTGATCTGCTGTTGACAATATTACACGCTGTTGCGATAAGGAACACCTAGTAAGCGGCTCATCTGAGAAGGAATGCCGGTCGCTGTGGCCGAGCGGTTGTAGGCGCTTCAATCCGGAACCGCACTGCTCCTACGGTCGCAGGTTCGAATCCTGCCTCGGGCATGACTGTGTGTGATGTCCTTAGGTTAGTTAGGTTTAAGTAGTTCTAAGTCTAGGGGACTGATGACCTCAGATGTTAAGACCCATAGTGCTTAGAGCCATCTAGCAGAGGCAAAGAGGACATTTTTGGCCAAGAAAAGCCTGCTGGTAGCAAACATTGGCCCTAATTTGAGGAGTTGAGTAGGCCGTGTAACCTACGCCTTCAATTATTTGCAGGATGTATTCCAATCTCCTCCGCAGCTTTTATCTTCTACAGATCCTCTATTACCGTGGAAGATATTCCGTGACGTTTTAACAGATGTCCTGCCATCCTACCCCTTCATATTGTCAGTGTTTTCCTTATGTTCCTTTCCTTGCCGATTCAGCGGAGAATCACCTCATTTCCGTTTTTCCAGCCCATATAAATTTCAACAATCTTCTGCAGAGTCAAATCCATCGATTCTCTTCTGTTCCGATTTTCCCACAGTTCATGTTTCACTGCACACTATTGTGCTCCAAACGTACATTCTCAGGTATTTATTTCTCAAATTAAGACGTATGTTTAATACTAGTACTTCTCTTTACCAGGAATGATCTTCTTGGCATTGCTAGTCTGCTTTTGATGTCCTCCTTGCTCCGTCCGTCATGGGTTATTTTTCTGCCTAAGTAACAGAGTTAATTTATTTCACCTACTTCATGATCCTGGTGTTAATTTTCTCACTGCTCACATCTCTGCTATTTCTCATTACTTCATTCTTTCTTCGATTTACTTTCAATCCCGATTCTGTACTCGTTAGACTGTCCACTTCATTCAGCAGATCCTGTAAAGCTTAACTTCCAGTGAGGATAGCAATGTTATCAGCGAATCTTGTCATTGACATTTTTTCACCTCGGATTTTAATCCCACTCATGAATCTTTATTTTACATCCGTGGTTCAAATGGCTCTGAGCACTATGAGATTTAACATCTGAGGTCGTCAGTTTCCCAGAACTTAGAACTACTTAAACCTAACTAACCTAAGGACATCACACACATCCATACCCGAGGCAGGATTCGAACCTGCGACCATTGAGGTCGCGTGGTCCCAGACTGAAGCGCCTAGAACGGCTTTACATCCGTCATCGCATCTTCGATGTATAGATTGAACAGTAGGGGCTAAAGACTGCATCCCTGCCTTACACTCTTTTTAATCCGATCATTTCGTTCTTGGTCTTCCATTCTTATCGTTCCCTTTTGGCTCTTGTACATAATGTATATTACTCGTCTTTCCCTATAATTTATCACTATTTTTCTCAGAATTTCAAACATCTTTCAGAATATTACATGATCGAACGCTTTTTCCAGGACAAAAATTCCTATGAATGTGTCTTGATTTTTCTTTAGTCTTGCTTCCATTATCAACCGCTATGTCAGAACTGACTCTGTGGGGCCTTTACTTTCCCTAGAGCCAAATTGATCGTCATCTAACACATACTCAGTTTTCTTTTGTATTCTCTTTATATTATTCTTGTCACCAGCTTGGATACAAGAGTTGTTAAGCTGATTGTGCGGTAATTGTCGCACTTGTCGGCTCTTACATTCTTGGGAAACGTGTGGATGATGGTTTTCCGATAGTCTCATGGTATATCGTTAGGCTCATACATTCTAGACACCAAAGTGATGAATATTATCTGTCCCTTCTGTCTTATTCGTTCTTAAGACGTTTAAAGTTCTTTTAAATTATGATCCTAATCTTTAATCCACTGTCTCCTCTACATCAACTACTGTTTATTCTTCTTTCACGTCATTAGACAAGTCTTCCCCTCAAAAAGGCCATCAGAGTACTCATTCCACCTAACTATGGTCTCGTCTGTTTTTAACGGTGGAATGCCCATTGCACTCTTAATGTTATTACACTTGCCTTTAATTTTTACCGAAGGATGTTTTGACTTTTCAATATGCTGAGTCAATTCTTCCAAGAATCATTTCTTTTTCGATTTCTTCACATTTTTCATGCAGCCATTTCGCCTTAGCTTCCCTGCCCTATTTATTTCATTCCTAAGTGACTTGTATTCCCGTATTCCCGTATTTCCCTTAACATTTTTCTACTTCCTCTGTCATCCGTCAACTGAAGTATTTCTTCTGTTGTCCATAGTTCCTTCGCAGTTATCTTCTTCGCACCTATGCTTTTATTTCCTACTTATTTGACTGTCTTTTTTAGATATGTCCATTCCACTTCAGCTGAATGTCCTACTGAGCTATTCCTTATTGTAGTATCTAAAGCCTCAGAGAACTTCAAGCCTATCTCTTCATTCCTTAGTACTTCCGTATCCCATTTCTTTGCGCATTGATTCTTCCTGCCTAGTCTCTTAAACTTCAGCCTGCTAACTTAATAGTGATCTGTGTCTTTATCTCCTCCTGGGTAGGCCTTAAAATCGTGTATCCGATTCCCGAATCTCTGCCTGATGATGTAATCTAACTGAACTCTTGTGTATCTATCGGCCTTTTCCCAGTATACCTCTTCCTCTTACGATTTTTGAAATGAGTATTCGCTATTACCAGCTGAAAGTTGTTGCAGAAAGTTAGTCTGCCTCCTCTCTCATTCCCATTAAAAAGCCTAGATTCTCCCATCACATTTCTTCTACTCCTTCCCCTGTAATCGCATTGCAGTCCTTCATGACTACTAGATTTTCATCTGCCTTTACGTACTGAATTACCCGCTCAATATCGTCCTATTCTTCATCTTCTGCTTGGCACGGCTTATGTGTACCTGAACTATCGTTGTCGGTGTTGGTTTGCTGTCGATTCTGATAACAACTCTGCCACTGAATTGTTCACAGTAACTCACTGTCTGCCATACCTTCCTATTCATAACGAGTACTACTCCCGCTATGTCATTTTCTGCTGCTGCTAATGTTACCTTGCACTCATCAGACCAGAAATGCTTGTCTTCTTTCCACTTCACTTCACTGACTTCCACTATATCTAGACTGAGCCTTAGCATTTACCTTTTCACATCTTCTAGCTTCCCTAGGACGTTCCAACTTCCGAAATTCCATGCCCCGGCTCGTAGAAGGTCGTCCTTCAGTTGATTATTCAATATCATTCTCGAAGTCACCTTCCCCTTCACAGTCTCCACCGGGAGATCCGAATGGGGGATTATTCAGAAATCTCTTGCCAGTGGAGAGATCGTCATGACACTTTTTCAGTTGTTGTTGTTGTTGTGGTCTTCAGTCCTGAGACTGGTTTGATGCAGCTCTCCATGCTATTCTGTGCAAGGTTCTTCATCTCCCAGTACCTACTGCAACCTACATCCTTCTGAATCTGCTTAGTGTATTCATCTCTTGGCCTCCCTCTACGATTTTTATCCTCCACGCTATCCTCCAATGCTAAATTTGTGATCCCTTGATGCATCAGAACATGTCCTACCAACCGATCCCTTCTTCTAGTCAAGTTGTGCCACAAACTCCTCTTCTCCCCAATTCTATTCAATACCTCCTCGCCGGCCGAAGTGGCCGTGCGGTTAAAGGCGCTGCAGCCTGGAACCGCAAGACCGCTACGGTCGCAGGTTCGAATCCTGCCTCGGGCATGGATGTTTGTGATGTCCTTAGGTTAGTTAGGTTTAACTAGTTCTAAGTTCTAGGGGACTAATGACCTCAGCAGTTGAGTCCCATAGTGCTCAGAGCCAATACCTCCTCATTAGTTATGTGATCTACCCATCTAATCGTCAGCATTCTTCTGTAGTACCACATTTCGAAAGCTTCTATTCTCTTCTTGTCCAAACTATTTATCGTCCATGTTTCACTTCCATACATGGCTACACTCCATACAAATACTTTCAGAAATGACTTCCTGACACTTAAATCTATACTCGATGTTAACAAATTTCTCTTCTTCAGAAACGCTTTCCTTGCCATTGCCAGTCTACATTTTATATCCTCTCTACTTCGACCATCATCAGTTATTTTGCTCCCCAAATAGCAAAACTCCTTTACTACTTTAAGCGTCTCATTTCCTAATCTAACTCCCTCAGCATCACCCGACTTAATTCTACTACGTCCATTATCTTCGTTTTGCTTTTGTTGATGTTCATCTTATATACTCCTCTCAAGACACTGTCCATTCCATGCAACTGCTCTTCCAAGTCCTTTGCTGTCTCTGACAGAATTACAATGTCATCGGCGAACCTCAAAGTTTTTATTTCTTCTTCATGGATTTTAATACCTACTCCGAATTTTTCTTTTGTTTCCTTTACTGCTTGCTCAATATACAGATTGAATAACATCGGGGAGCGGCCACAACCCTGTCTTACTCACTTCCCAACCACTGCTTCCCTTTCATGCGCCTCGACTCTTATAACGGCTATCTGGTTTCTGTACAAATTGTAAATAGCCTTTCGCTCCCTGTATTTTACCCCTGCCACCTTTAGAATTTGAAACAGAGTATTCCAGTCAACATTGTCAAAAGCTTTCTCTAAATCTACAAATGCTAGAAACGTAGGTTTGCCTTTCTTAATCTTTCTGCTAAGATAAGTCGTAAGGTCAGTATTGCCTCACGTGTTCCAGTATTTCTACGGAATCCAAACTGATCTTCCCCGAGCTCGGCTTCTACCAGTTTTTCCCATTCGACTGTAAAGAATTCGCGTTAGTATTTTGCAGCTGTGGCTTTTTAAACTGATTGTTCGCTAATTTTCACATCTGTCGACACCTGCTTTCTTTGGGATTGGAATTATTATATTCTTCTTGAAGTCTGCGCGTATTTCGACTGTTTCATACATCTTGCTCACCAGATGGTAGAGTTTTGTCAGGACTGGCTCTCCCAGGGCCGTCAGTAGTTCCAATGGAATGTTGTCTACTCCCGGGGCCTTGTTTCGACTCAGGTCTTTCAGTGCTCTGTCAAACTCTTCACGCAGTATCTTATCTCCCATTTCATCTTCATCTACATCCTCTTCCATTTCCATAATACTGTCCTCAAGTACATCGCCATTGTATAAACCCTCTATATACTCCTTCCACCTTTCTGCCTTCCCTTCTTTGCTTAGAACTGGGTTGCCATCTGAGCTCTTGATATTCATACAAGTGGTTCTCTTCTCTCCAAAGGTCTCTTTAATTTTCCTGTAGGCAGTATCTATCTTACCCCTAGTGAGACAAGCCTCTACATCCTTACATTTGTCCTCTAGCCATCCCTGCGTAGCCATTTTGCACTTTCTGTCGATCTCATTTTTGAGACGTTTGTATTCCTTTTTGCCTGCTTCATGTATTGCATTTTTATATTTTCTCCTTTCATCAATTAAATATATCTTGTGTTACCCAAGGATTTCTACTAGCCCTCGTCTTTTTACCTACTTGATCCTCTGCAGCCTTCACTACTTCATCCCTCAGAGCTACCCATTCTTATTCTACTGTATTTCTATCCCCCATTCCTGTCAATTGTTCCCTTATGCTCTCCCTGAAACTCTGTACAACCTCTGGTTCTTTCATTTTATCTAGGTCCCATCTCCTTAAATTCCCACCTTTTTGCAGTTTCTTCAGTTTTAATCTACAGGTCATAACCAATAGATTGTGGTCAGAGTCCACATCTGCCCCTGGAAATGTCTTACAATTTAAAACCTGGTTCCTAAATCTCTGTCTTACCATTATATAATCTATCTGATACCTTTTAGTATCTCCAGGATTCTTCCATGTATACAACCTTCTTTCATGATTCTTAAACCAAGTGTTAACTTTTTCAGTTATGTGCCACATATCCTGTGGATAGACATTATGTGTCTTTAATACAATGGTTTAAACTGCCTTCTGCATTTTCATGCCGTTGATTATTGCCGATTCTTCCATCTTTAGAGGCAGTTTCCCAGCCAAAGGGCACGAGAGTGCCCTTATCCTCTGTCCGCTCCTCTGCCCTCTTTGACAAGGCAGTTGGCAGACTGAGGGAGACTTCTTATGCCGGAAGTCTTCGGCGCGGTGGCGGGGTTCGAACTCGGGACCGAGGACGTTTTGATTGCTAATCGGAGACGCTACGCTCTTTCCTCACTCCCTCTCTCTGTTCATTTTGTTCGGTATTGTCGTTACATTTGGTCTGGGCTGACATCACATGACTCCCATTCAAGTATATCGTTGATTCCTTCATTTTTTATTTTTTTTTTTAATACTGAGGGCAGACAGCCCTCTGACCGAACACGTGGACCTACTATGGCGGCGACCTATACCACGGATGCACTTCACAGGAATGATGACTCGACGAACAAACAAAAAGTTAACAGAATATTAAATTGAACATTTCTGTTGAACTTGCTATAACTATGTCCGAGTGGTACCGCAATACTATTTGAAAATCCTTCCGTAACTACAGCATCTGCAGCGGGAGAACTAACCCTCTGAGTTATCAGATCAGGACACCACACGTACAGAAGTAGTAGAATGTTTTGGTGTAGTTAGACTATTTTTAGTACTCTAACGCTCGTTCAACAAGAGATTTTGCACTATAGAGTGTCGTAAATTTTTCTCGTCACTGCTATGGTTTTATAACTGTTTTTCATAAAGACATAGGACACTATAAATTCTGTTCCCTCTTGGGGCGTGGTATTTTCTGATTATTATACCGATATAATTAAATTTTCCTCGAGACAAATGAATCTCATACACACATCAAAAAAAGTTTTCCATCACTGCTGTTCCCAGAACTCCTGAAGATAGACGTTGACTGTGCATATTGTATCACAGGCACAGTCCCTTTGACTCTTCAGAGATGTCACTAAACCCTCCCAAAGATGTAAGTAAGCATGCATGAGCAGCGCCTATTAAATTGAGGGGGTCCGACAGCCGAACAGTTCCTATCATTCCACCAGGAAGAAGGTTCACGGCTCGTATTGTCTGTAGTTCAACCATGAATAAATGGTCAATACCGCGGTTCGTTCGCGTTCACATTGTTACTCTGTGCCAGGAAGTGCTCTCAACAAAGGAAGTGTCCAGGCGTCTCGGAGCGAACCAAAGCGATGTTGTTCGGACATGGAGGAGATACAGAGAGACAGGAACTGTCGATGACATGCCTCGCTCAGGCCGCCCAAAGGCTACTACTGCAGTGGATGACTCCTACCTACGGATTATGGCTAGGAGAAACCTTACAGCAAGACCACCATGTTGCTTTTCTTGCAGCCACAGGACTTCGTGTTAGGACTCAAACTGTGCGCAATAGGCTGTATAATGGGCAACTTCACTCCCGACGTCAATGGCGAAGTCCATCTTTGCAACCACGACATCATGCAGCGTGGTACAGAAGGGCCCAACAACATGCCGAATGGACCGCTCAGGACGGGCATCACGTTCTCTTCACCGATGAGTGTCGCATATACCTCCAACCAGACAAACGTCTGAGACGTGTTTGGAGGCAACCCGGTTACGTGGAACGCCTTAGACACACTGTCCAGCGGGTGCAGCAAGGTGGAGGTTCCCTGCTGTTTTAGGACGGCATTATGTGGGCCCCACGTACGCCGCTGGTGGTCGATGAAGGCGACATAACGGCTGTGCGATACGTGAGTGCCATTCCCCGACCGACAGTGCAATCACATCGGCAACATATTGGCGAAGCATTCGTCTTCATGAACGACAATTCGCGCCCCCATCGTTTACATCTTCAGGCCAGCATGTTCTCCAGACATGAACCCTATCAAACATGCCTTAGATAGATTGAAAAGGGCTGTTTATGGAGGACGTGACCCACCAACCCCTCTGAGGGATCTACGCAGAATCGCCGTTGAGGAGTGGTACAATCTGGACCAACAGTGCCATGATGAACTTGTAGATAGTACGCCACGACTAATACAGGCATGCATCAATGCAAGGGGACGTGCAACTGGGTATTGGAGGTACCGGTGTGTACAGCAGTCTGAACCATCACCTCTGAAGGTTTCGCTGTATGTTGGTACAACATGCAATGTGTGGTTTTCATCAGAAACGAAAAGGGCGGACACGATGTTTATGTTGATCTCTATTCCAATTTGCCGTAAAGGTTCCGGATCTCTCGGAACCGAGGTGATGCAAAAATTTTTTTGGTGTGTGTATTTATCTACGATAACGATGAAAGCTGAAGAAATTTTAATTCATTTTTTCAGTTTCCATGATGTTCTTATTACCGCAATGATTTATTCGAAATATGTCGTCTCCAGTTTGTACGAGGGCAGTTCAATAAGTAATGCAACACATTTTTTTCTGAAAGAGGGGTTGTTTTATTCAGCATTGAAATACACCGGGTTATTCCCCAATCTTTTAGGTACACAACACTATTTTTCAACGTAATCTCCATTCAATGCTACGGCCTTACGCCACCTTGAAATGAGGGCCTGTATGCCTGCACGGTACCATTCCACTGGTCGATGTCGGAGCCAACGTCGTACTGCATCAATAACTTCTTCATCAGACGCGTAGTGCGTCCCACGGATTGCGTCCTTCATTGGGCCAAACATATGGAAATCCAACGGTGCGAGATCGGGGCTGTAGGGTGCATGAGGAAGAACAGTCCACTGAAGTTTTGTGAGCTCCTCTCGGGTGCGAAGACTTGTGTGAGGTCTTGCGTTGTCATGAAGAAGGAGAAGTTCGTTCTGCTTTTTGTGCCTACGAACACGCTGAAGTCGTTTCTTCAATTTCTGAAGAGTAGCACAATACACTTCAGAGTTGATCGTTTGACCATGGGGAAGGACATCGAACAGAATAACCCCTTCAGCGTCCCAGAAGACTGTAACCATGACTTTACCGGCTGAGGGTATGGCTTTAAACTTTTTCTTGGTAGGGGAGTGGGTGTGGCGCCACTCCATTGATTGCCGTTTTGTTTCAGGTTCGAAGTGATGAACCCATGTTTCATCGCCTGTAACAATCTTTGACAAGAAATTGTCACCCTCAGCCACATGACGAGCAAGCAATTCCGCACAGATGGTTCTCCTTTGCTCTTTATGGTGTTCGGTTAGACAACGAGGGACCCAGCGGGAACAAACCTTTGAATATCCCAACTGGTGAACAACTGTGACAGCACTACCAACAGAGATGTCAAGTTGAGCACTGAGTTGTTTGATGGTGACCCGTCAATCATCTCAAACGAGTGTGTTCGCACGCTCCGCCATTGCAGGAGTCACAGCTGTGCACGGCCGGCCTGCACGCGGGAGATCAGACAGTCTTGCTTGACCTTGCGGCGATGATGACACACGCTTTGCCCAACGACTCACCGTGCTTTTGTCCACTGCCAGATCACTGTAGACATTCTGCAAGCGCCTATGAATATCTGAGATGCCCTGGTTTTCCCCCAAAAGAAACTCGATCACTGCCCGTTGTTTGCAACGCACATCTGTTACAGACGCCATTTTAACAGCTCTGTACAGCGCTGCCACCTGTCGGAAGTCAATGAAACTATACGAGACGAAATGTTTGAAAATATTCCACAAGAAATTTCCGGTTTTTTCAACCAAAATTGGCCGAGAAAAAAAATGTGTTGCATTACTTATTGAACTGCCCTCGTAATAGTCCTCTTAGACCGTAAAGGGATTGTAAAAACTGAGGTTAATAATAAAGTCAATGTGAGAGCTGGCTTAGCGTAATCGAAAAGAGCTAGAAAGCTAAAAACGACATAGGTCGGTTTGGATATAAGTTTTACGTAAGTTTGCATCTTTTTGTGAGTTTCTGCAATGATAGTGCTGTACTAATTTAAAGTTTATTGTTGAAATTTCGAGAAAACACGTTCCAAAAAATGTCGAGCAACGTATTACGTATTTCCACATACGTCTCGCGGAATGACCACGACGAGAAAATCAGATAAAATACAGTTCACTCGGATTTTTACCAACAGCCGCTCTTGCCACGTACAATTCGTGAGTGGAATATGGCAGATGATGCGATAAACGTACCAGAAGTATCCTCTGCTACACATCGATGTAAACTATAGATGTAAATATAGGCATTAGTCTACGTGGTGTGTCGAAATGTCGCACATTTGTACCCCGTCTTTGTGGTATTGCTTTCCGCAGCACTGGACACGATTTCCGTATAATTTTGCTGTAGAGGCCACACGTGTGCCTTGACGATTGCGTTATGTGCATGTGTACAGGCACGTTAGTGTGGAAAATGAAGCCACTGTATTTAGTATGAACTTCTACACCACAACTAATTGTTATTTATGCTCACTATTGCCGGCCGCGGTGGTCTCGCGGTTCTAGGCGCGAAGTCCGGAACAGTGCGACCGCTACGGTCGCAGGTTCGAATCCTGCCTCGGGCATGGATGTGTGTGATGTCCTTAGGTTAGTTAGGTTTAAGTAGTTCTAAGTTCTAGGGGACTGATAACCACAGCAGTTGAGTCCCATAGTGTGCTCAGAGCCATTTTGCTCACTATTACGACGCCCGACGCAGTATTTTTCGTCAGATGCCCCGAGCGATAGGGCCATATGTTCTTGTTGTCCAGGCGCCACGCATGTGGGGCTTCCGTAGTGTTACACGTCCTCAATCGTGCCTGTGGACTATCGTCTCAGCTGTGCGAATGGTTTCGTGATTTGTCTGTCAGAAAGGTCACAGTTCAGGGAAAGCCATCGAGTAAAACAGAATATCTGGCGTTCCTGAAGGAAGTGTTATAGGCCCTCTGCTGTTGACGATCTACATAAAGGATTTAGGAAACTCTTAGACTGTCTGCAGATGCTGCTGTCATTTTTAGCCTTATAAAATCAGCAGATACTAAAATCAAACTGGAAAACGATTTAAGACAAGATTCTGCATGGTACTACTCGTAGAACTGGCAGTTAACTCTAAATAAGTAACAAACAATTCTGTCGGGGGAACATTGGCAACTGAGCATTTCACCAGAGGTCGAAAATACCGCTTCAGTTGTGAAGTTCTCCCTGTTCTGCTCTCATAAGTAGGACACCGCGCCTATTACACGTCCACTGCGGCGCGGCGTTCGGGGGCCACAGCAACAAGTTCGGCACTTGAAGATGGGCTTATGAGAGCCCGAAACCGGTCGTGTGATAGTAAAAGAACTTCACAACTGAAGCGGTGATTTCAACCTCAACTTAAGTTGGGACGATCAGATAATGTTGTGGCTAAAGCGAACCACAGGCTACGTCTTACTGGCGGAACACCGAGATAATGCGACAGGTCTACTAAAGAGACTGCCTAAAACGCTAGTATGTCCTCTACTGGAGTACTGCTGCGACTTGAGGAATCCCCACCAGATAGGATCGACGGACGAGATCGAAAAAGTTCAAAGAAGGGCAGCACGTTTTGTACTATCGTGAAACAGGGGAGACAGCGCCATGGATATGATGTGTGAATTGGAGTGGCAATCATTAAAACAAAGGCGTTTTACGTCGCACAAGGAGCTTCTCATGAAATTTCAGTCATCAGCTTTCTCCTCAGAGTGTAAACATAGTTTGTTGGCCCCGCCAACATAGGGAGGAATGATCACCATAATAAAATAAGAGAAATCAGAGCCCGCAAAGAAAGAATTAAGTGTTAGTTTTTCTCGCGGGCTGTTCGAGAGTGGAACGGAAGAGAGAGAGCTTGAAAGTGGTTGGATGAACCCTCGACCAGGCGCTTAATAGTGAATTGCAGAGTAATCATATAGATGTAGATATATGCCGCTGATCATTGTAGATGTCTGTATAATATCCCATGGAGCTGCTACCTGCTACCTGTCCACTTTTAAAAAAAAAAAGTTCAAATGTGTGTAAAATCTTATGGGACTTAACTGCTAAGATCAGCAGTCCCTAATCTTACACACTACTTAACCTAAGTTGTCCTAAGGACAAACTCACACACCCATGCCCGAGGGAGGACTCGAACCTCCGCCGGGACCAGCAGCACAGACCATGACTGCAGCGCCTCAGACCGCTAGGCTAATCCCGCGGGGCTCCACTTTTTCGGAACTCTAAATACACTCCTGGAAATTGAAATAAGAACACCGTGAATTCATTGTCCCAGGAAGGGGAAACTTTATTGACACATTCCTGGGGTCGGATACATCACATGATCACACTGACAGAACCACAGGCACATAGACACAGGCAACAGAGCATGCACAATGTCGGCACTAGTACAGTGTATATCCACCTTTCGCAGCAATGCAGGCTGCTATTCTCCCATGGAGACGATCGTAGAGATGCTGGATGTAGTCCTGTGGAACGGCTTGCCATGCCATTTCCACCTGGCGCCTCAGTTGGACCAGCGTTCGTGCTGGACGTGCAGACCGCGTGAGACGACGCTTCATCCAGTCCCAAACATGCTCAATGGGGGACAGATCCGGAGATCTTGCTGGCCAGGGTAGTTGACTTACACCTTCTAGAGCACGTTGGGTGGCACGGGATACATGCGGACGTGCATTGTCCTGTTGGAACAGCAAGTTCCCTTGCCGGTCTAGGAATGGTAGAACGATGGGTTCGATGACGGTTTGGATGTACCGTGCACTATTCAGTGTCCCCTCGACGATCACCAGTGGTGTACGGCCAGTGTAGGAGATCGCTCCCCACACCATGATGCTGGGTGTTGGCCCTGTGTGCCTCGGTCGTATGCAGTCCTGATTGTGGCGCTCACCTGCACGGCGCCAAACACGCATACGACCATCATTGGCACCAAGGCAGAAGCGACTCTCATCGCTGAAGACGACACGTCTCCATTCGTCCCTCCATTCACGCCTGTCGCGACACCACTGGAGGCGGGCTGCACGATGTTGGGGCGTGAGCGGAAGACGGCCTAACGGTTTGCGGGACCGTAGCCCAGCTTCATGGAGACAGTAGCGAATGGTCCTCGCCGATACCCCAGGAGCAACAGTGTCCCTAATTTGCTGGGAAGTGGCGGTGCGGTCCCCTACGGCACTGCGTAGGATCCTACGGTCTTGGCGTGCATCCGTGCGTCGCTGCGGTCCGGTCCCAGGTCGACGGGCACGTGCACCTTCCGCCGACCACTGGCGACAACATCGATGTACTGTGGAGACCTCACGCCCCACGTGTTGAGCAATTCGGCGGTACGTCCACCCGGCCTCCCGCATGTCCACTATACGCCCTCGCTCAAAGTCCGTCAACTGCACATACGGTTCACGTCCACGCTGTCGCGGCATGCTACCAGTGTTAAAGACTGCGATGGAGCTCCGTATGCCACGGCAAACTGGCTGACACTGACGGCGGCGGTGCACAAATGCTGCGCAGCTAGCGCCATTCGACGGCCAACACCGCGGTTCCTGACGTGTCCGCTGTGCCGTGCGTGTGATCATTGCTTGTACAGCCCTCTCGCAGTGTTCGGAGCAAGTATGGTGGGTCTGACACACCGGTGTCAATGTGTTCTTTTTTCCATTTCCAGGAGTGTAGTATTGTAAAGTGGCAATGGCCCTGCACCTCACATGAGTCCATTTAACGTGACACTTTAGTTTTTGTTGGAGTAATACTCTAAATTACAGTGTAGGAAATCTATGTGGAAACGCATCGGCACGCGAGAATTCCGCGATTTTGTAATTATAAGATTTTGCGCAAAGGCAGTACGTGAGACAGAGCTCGGCTACCTCCCCGCCTAGCCGAAGGCCACAGCCTAACGGTATGAATGGTGAACTGGGGGATTTCTGTAATCCGTTTAGACAGGCCACAGCGGTCGCCAACCTCTGAAGGACGTGCGGCTGCAGGTGTTCAAGTGTTTACCAAAACAGAGCAGTGGATAGCTGGACGGGCTTTCCTGTGTGTGCTCTCGCCTATGTCCCACTAATTTTACGCCTTCGAGTAACTCAAGTGGGACAGGCCAGGAGTTCCGAATAACAAACTTTCAATGCAAGAATCTGTGTTCGCTATGACGGGGAATCTTGCCGGGAAAATCTCGAGTGGTCTCTTGGGAGAAAACCTCCAGTAAATGTGTTATTGCCCACAGCTGTGGTTCTTCCCAGCCAGCGAGGGCGGAGTTTACATGTGAACTTTGGTAGAAATAAAAGAATGGTGGAAAAGAGTTCTGTTCCCAGGCCGTACATTGGTCGGCACTGGCAAACTGGGTATTTTGAGAGCTTCTAGTGATGTGAGAAAACAGAGGTGAAGAGCGATCTTGCTCGACTCTCTGCAGTGGTCTTCAGGGTTCGCGTACTGAGAGGACGTTAGCCAAGTCGTCTGCCGTCTTGGTCTTTCGTTCTGACAGGACGTTAGCCGCGCCAGCTGCTGCCGGGAAGATCGTTGCAAATAGAGAAGTTTATGGACAGCAGTCTGTTGTTCGAATACTGTAGGATTGTACTTTCCGAGACGCCACACGCCAACCGCACAGCCGCGCCGTCGGACACCGCCGCTGCAACAGGAACATCACGGTGAGATCGCTCCCGCTTCGGCCTGTGTTAGGAGTAACGTGAAATAGTTGGATCACGTGCAATTACTGTTTCCACACAGGTTTCGCAGTACTTTAGGGTGTAGCGGTTCTTTGTATTTTACGTTTTGGGTCGATGTCAGCCGGTCAGCCAAGTTATAAGAGATCGCGTTTTGGACCAATTTTAACACAGTTCACTGGCAATGCCAGTCACGAGGATAATTTGTAAATTGTTCATTGTGTTTTGTTCAGCATTGATCTGAAGGTTATAATAAAATTATTGTGATTCAGTAGAGCCTTTACTTTCAGTAGTTGATCCTGAATTCACCCTTTTTCGTTATTTTATTTTTGTGTATGTGTTTGATGTCATTGAACACTCTAAGTGTTGCCGGCCGGAGTGGCCGAGCGGTTCTAGGCGCTACAGTCTGGAACCGCGCGACCGCTACGGTCGCAGGTTCGAATCCTGCCTCGGGAATGGATGTTTGTGATGTCCTTAGGTTAGTTAGGTTTAAGTAGTTCTAAACTCTAGGGGACTGATGACCTCAGAAGTTAAGTCCCATAGTGCTCAGAGCCATTTGAACCATTTGAACGCTAAGTGTTCATGATCATTCATGTTTGGAAGTAAAAACAGGTGTGATTCATCGTCAACGCTACCACTGCAGATTAATTAG
This sequence comes from Schistocerca nitens, assembly GCF_023898315.1. Lineage (NCBI taxonomy): Eukaryota > Metazoa > Arthropoda > Insecta > Orthoptera > Acrididae > Schistocerca > Schistocerca nitens. The sequence goes on along the minus strand of NC_064618.1, from coordinate 830,744,664 downwards.
GGGTGACAGGGCCACATTTAAATCTAGTGTTATCAATTTTTTTCGTACAGTTCCACTCCCAATTTCTCTGTAAGTTGTTTGTCAGCGACGAACACACGCAAAAAGCGGACAAGCAACGGGTGGGGTTTCACAGTATATTGTTGTCTTAATGAAGGGGAACATCGCCCTATGGACAAATCTTTGATCGCCAGGATCAGAAAGTAGTCTCTAGGACTGAACCCAAATACTTCAGCTCACAATTTCCATCAGACCATGGCACTCCTAATCACTTACACACATACCGAAATCGCTTTTTTCTTTTTTTTTTTTTGCTGTTTTTTCATCGCATCGGAGAGAGACTCATTTCGTGAATGAGATAGTTGACGATAAATGAGGAATGCACAGCAGGTCCGCGTCGCGACCGGAACGGCTGATTGGCATGCTGGCAGCCGTCACATCGGCCCTTTAACTAATTAACGCTCGGTCCGTCGCTCTCTTCCCGGTAACGTTTATACGTGTTGCCGCCGCCGAATACAAACCGTCCATTTGCGGACGCGAGCTGCGCTTCCCGTAAGGGAGTGCGCCGCGGTTAGTGGCGGCGAGTGCGCCTGCCGCCGGCCGGGATTCCTGCCTGTTGTACTACAGTTCTCATCAACGCTTCGCGCATGCGCGCGCTCGCAAAAAGCAGCCGGCGGCAGCCCACCCACGGAGGCCATTCATCGCCGCGGTGGCCGACGGCGGCGGCCCTGCGCGCGCACCACCAGCTGACGGCGATTCCACTCACAGTCCCTGGGCTGCGGGCGCGTGCTCAAAAATCTGCACCGCACGAGGCGGGGCTGCAGCTGTTACCCTCCAGTACTGTCAGACAGGCGATGTGGCGCCGAACGTGCTGATTTAAGTATTGCAATTTCTCTCTCGCTTCACAGTTGTCGACAGCGCTCTGGAGACGTACGTACCGACTAATGGATTGAGGGCGGAATAGACCTATCAAAAATTCGCAAACTGTTCAAGAAACAGAGACAGTTGTACTATAGACTGAAAAACGAAAGCTGACATGTCCAAGCCATATGTTAAGTAGATATTCGTGCAGCTACACTACTGGCCATTAAACTTGCTACACCGCGAAGATGTCGCGCTACAGACTCAAAATTAAACCGACAGGAAGAAGGTGCTGTGATATGCAAATGATTACCTTTTCAGAGCATTCACGAAACGTTGGCTCCGGTGGCAACACCTACAACGTGCTGACACGAGGAAAGTTTCCAATCGATTTTCTCATACACAAACAGCAGTTGACCGGCGTTACCTGGTAAAACTTTGTTGTGATGCCTCGTGTAAGGAGGAGGAATGCGTACCGTCACGTTTCCGACTTTGATAAAGGTCGGATTGTAGCCTATCGCGATTGCGGTTTATCGTATCGCGACATTGCTGCTCGCGTTGGTCGAGATCCAACGACTGTTAGCACAATATGGAATCGGTGGGTTCAGGAGGGTAATACGGAACGTCGTGCTGCATCCAAACGGCCTCGTATCTCTAGCAGTCGAGATAACAGGCATCTTATCCGCATGGCTGTAACGGATCGTGCAGCCACGTCTAGATCTCTGAGTCAACAGATGGGGACGTTTAAACAACAACCATCTGCACGAACAGTTCGACGACGTTTGCAGCAGCATGGACTATCAGCTCGGAGACCATAGCTGCCGTTACCCTTGACGCTGCATCACAGACAGTAGCGTCTGCGATGGTGCACTCAACGACGAACCTGGGTGCACGAATGGCAAAACGTCATCTTTTCGGATGAATTCAGGTTCTGTTTACCGCACCATGATGTTCACATCCGTGTTTGGCGACATCGCGGTGAACGCACATTGGAAGCGTGTATTCGTCATCGCCATACTGGCGTATCACCCGGCGTGATGGTATGGGGTGCCATTGGTTACACGTCTCGGCCACCTCTTGTTCGCATTGACGGCACTTTGAACAGTGGACGCTACATTTCAGATGTGTTACGATCCGTGGCTCTTTCCTTCATTCGGTCCCTGCGAAACCCTACATTTCAGCAGGATAGTGCACGACCGCACGTTGCAGGTCCTGTACAGGCCTTTCTGGATACAGAAACTGTTCCACTGCTGCCCTGGCCAGCACATTCTCCAGATCTCTCACCAACTAAAAATGTCTGGTCAATGTTGGCCGAGCAACTGGCTCGTCACAATACGCTAGTCACTACTCTTGATGAACTGAGGTATCGTGTTGAAGCTGCACGGGGAGCTGTAGCTGTACACGTCATCCAAGCTCCGTTTGACTCAATGCCCGGGCGTATCCAGGCCGTTATTACGGCCAGAATGTGTTGTTCTGAGCACAGATTTCTCAGGATCTATGCACGCAAATTCCGTGAAAATGTAATAAGATGTCAGTTCTAGTATAATATATTTGTCCAATGAATACCCGTTTATCATCTGCATTTCTTCTTGCTGTACAATTTTAAAGGCCAGTAGTGTAAATATCGCAGTTCCTCTCTCGCTTCAGAGTTGTTGACAGCACTCGGGAGACGTATGTACTGACTAATGGATTGAAGGCGGAATAGACCTAACCAAAATTCGGCAACTGCTCAAGAAACAGTTGTACTGTTGATTGGGAAACGAAGGCGGACATGTCGAAAGGCAAATGTTAAGTAGATATTCGTGCAGCTATATATAAAAAAAAGATCGCTGCTCGGATCATACAACAACTTACACCTTTGTAGAACGCGTGTGTTTAAAGTAAGTACCGTTTTGAAGTAAAAATAAAAAAGTAGACTTGAAATTTCCTGGCAGATTAAAACTGTGTGCCAGACCGAGACTCGAACTCGGGACGTTTGCCTTTCGCGGGCAAGTGCTCTACCAACTGAGCTACCCAAGCACGACTCATGCCCCATCCTCTCATCCGTATTTCTTGCAAAAGGCAAAGGTCCCAAGTTCGAGTCTCGGTCCGGCACACAGTTTTAATCTACCAGGAAGTTTCATATCAGCGCACACTCCGCTGCAGATTAAAAATCTCATTCTAAAAGTAGACTTTTTCAGCAGTTTTCTTTTTACTTGAAAGCTTTTACTTTAATCTACTTTTCTACATAATTCCCCCAATATTAAGGCACTCATCGGATGGTACAGCCACTTTTGAATACCATCCTGATACTAATCTGCTTCCGAAGCATAGCTTTCGATAATTTAAATTTTGTAGAACCACGCCACCACTTTTGTATAGGCTTCGTCGCTACTGCTGTGGAGGGCGAGTTTTGTGAGTTCGTGAAACGGCTTCTGGTGCAGTACACCGCTAATACAATTTCTCCCTGCCACTAATACACAGCTATGCCCCAGGGTCAGGTAACAGGATAGGAGAACGAAGGTTGTACTACACTCCAACAAATTAGTAACAAACGACTTAAAAAGGTTTACTTATCTTTGTGACTTGTTGAATTAATAAATCTGCAACACTGCTTTGAAATATAAACAAAAAAGTCCCTCAATGGCTCAGTGCAAATAATGATAGGTAAACTTCACAGTAGATAACAAATGCAATTTACAACAATTGTCTGCTCGCTTCTAAAAGCCGACCTTTGTGGCCGAGCGGTTCTAGGCACTTCAGTCTGGATATCGTTGATTCCTTCATTTTTTTTAATACTGAGGGCAGACAGCCCTCTGACCGAACACATGGATCTACTATGGCGGCGACCCTAGATCAAGGATGCAGTTTACAGGACTGATGACTCGACGAACAAACGAAAAGTTAACACAATATTAAATTGAACATTTCTGTTGAACTTGCTATAACTATGTCCGACTGGTACCGCAATTTCTTCACTAGTGTTACTCGCACAAACCTTAATTTCGTCACGTAATTGTTCTTTAGTATTATGACATTGCGCGGCAATGGCTGTAATCTGTTCATTAAGCTGTTTATTCTGTTCACTAAGTTGTTTGAAATTTTCATTAAAGTTGTCTTGTTTTTCATTCGACTGTTTGAAACTTTCATTAATTAGTTCATTAAGTTGTTTGAAATGGTTTTCCTGTTTTTCATTGATTAATAGTATTAATCCCATAACTTACTCCATCCCAATATTACCTACTCTATTCTCTGTGCTGTTTGATGGTGTATATGCATTTGCCACGTTTTCTGTAACCATTTGGTCATTCTGTAATTTTTGAAAAGGTTTGCCAATCGGATGTGCACTGTTGGTCACTACACCGGCATTAAATAAATTTGTCGTACTCTGATTACACTGTTCATTTTCATTCGAAAAATTTGTCTGTTCATTACATAAATTTTGCAAACCGGGTGTGTCAAGCTGGGCAGCGTTCATTGTAACAGAACGTCCCGCGTCATCAATTGTCGTCAAATTAACAGAGGACACAATTGAATTTATTTGTTCTTCATTAGGATCAAAATCAATATTAGTGATCGACACGCACTGATTATCTATAATTAGGGGATTATCACTATTAGACTGAGTGTCGCTAGTATTATCTGTCAAATTATTCGATTCATCTATTTCACTCATTGTACATCGCGATGTACTGTTAACAGTTTTTCGCGGCATTTTTCACAAATCAAAATTATTCACAAATGAAACAAATACAATGCAAAATGCAACAAACACAAATATAACAAAAAGCAACAAATTGCCGATGATCTGTGAAAGAAAGAGTGACAAATTAGTAAATGCGTTGCGCCAGAAGCAAACTACGTTTAACTAAATAAGAGCAGATATATGACTACTTCTCAGAAGATTCACAAAGAAATACGATCCTGGCCGGATGTCGCCAAGGGTAACCTCCCCACAGAAATTTAAAGGAATGATAATTGATCATGAACCAACAACAATATTAATTAAATAATGAACCATGAACGAAATGTAACCTCCCAACTGAAATAATAATATCTGGTAAATTTTATAAGGACAGCAGCGCTGACCTTCGGCCCTGTATTCTGAATAAAAAAAGCAAAAATTCTTACCTCAATAAAACTGCAATTATATCTGCTCTTAATTAGTCATTTTTCGACACAGCTTCGTGCAATGCTGGCATATATATACATTTTTTTTTTTTGATTCTTGGAAGCAATGATAATGCATTGGAAAAATTCTTTAAATTGAAATGAATGCTTTTCTTTAAAAGAGTTACTTTATATTATAAAAATTATTATTGGGGCATTTTTTTGAACAGCTTAAATTACAATTAACGTACATTATTAATTATGCGCAAGGCTGCTTCTTTACCTTCTACAACAATACTCATCCTCCAGAGTCCTGACCAGAGTCGCGAGCAGAGCGCACAGCCGACGCATGCCGACTCCCGCAGACTACTCCTGTCCACTCGCTACTAAAGCCGAACGACTACTACTGTATCCGACTGACTACTACTGCAGACTACACAAGACAACTGTCGACTCGCTACTACAAACACGCAACAAGCAACAACTAACAATAAACTACTCTCTGGTCAGAGATTCTGTCATGCCTCGCCCATCGCCGGCAAAGCATACGTCTTACAAGATTGCCGATAAAATGGGGGCCAATTATCCTTCCTCCCATAATGCCGCACCATACATTAACCCGCCAAGGTCGCTGATGTTCCACTTGTCGCAGCCATCGTGGATTTTCCATTGCCCATTAGTGCATATTATACCGGTTTACGTTACCTTTGTTGGTGAATGACGCTTCGTCGTTAAATGGAACGCGTGCAAAAATCTGTCATATTCCCGTAATTTCTCTTGTGCCCAGTGGAAGAACTGTACACGACGTTCAAAGTCGTCGTCATGCAATTCCTGGTGCATAGAAATATGGTACGGGTGCAATCGATGTTGATGCAGCATTCTCAACACCGACATTCTTGAGATTCGCGATTCTCGCGCAATTTGTCTGCTACTGATGTGCAGATTAGCCGCGACAGCAGCTAAAACACTTACTTAGGCATCATCATTTGTTGCAGGTCGTGGTTGACTTTTCACGTGTGGCTGAACACTTCCTGTTTCCTTAAATAATGTACACTCCTGGAAATGGAAAAAAGAACACATTGACACCGGTGTGTCAGACCCACCATACTTGCTCCGGACACTGCGAGAGGGCTGTACAAGCAATGATCACACGCACGGCACAGCGGACACACCAGGAACCGCGGTGTTGGCCGTCGAATGGCGCTAGCTGCGCAGCATTTGTGCACCGCCGCCGTCAGCCAGTTTGCCGTGGCATACGGAGCTCCATCGCAGTCTTTAACACTGGTAGCATGCCGCGACAGCGTGGACGTGAACTGTATGTGCAGTTGACGGACTTTGAGCGAGGGCGTATAGTGGGCATGCGGGAGGCCGGGTGGACGTACCGCCGAATTGCTCAACACGTGGGGCGTGAGGTCTCCACAGTACATCGATGTTGTCGCCAGTGGTCGGCGGAAGGTGCACGTGCCCGTCGACCTGGGACCGGACCGCAGCGACGCACGGATGCACGCCAAGACCGTAGGATCCTACGCAGTGCCGTAGGGGACCGCACCTCCACTTCCCAGCAAATTAGGGACACTGTTCCTCCTGGGGTATCGGCGAGGACCATTCGCAACCGTCTCCATGAAGCTGGGCTACGGTCCCGCGCACCGTTAGGCCGTCTTCCGCTCACGCCCCAACATCGTGCAGCCCGCCTCCAGTGGTGTCGCGACAGGCGTGAATGGAGGGACGAATGGAGACGTGTCGTCTTCAGCGATGAGAGTCGCTTCTGCCTTGGTGCCAATGATGTTCGTATGCGTGTTTGGCGCCGTGCAGGTGAGCGCCACAATCAGGACTGCATACGACCGAGGCACACAGGGCCAACACCCGGCATCATGGTGTGGGGAGCGATCTCCTACACTGGCCGTACACCACTGGTGATCGTCGAGGGGACACTGAATAGTGCACGGTACATCCAAACCGTCATCGAACCCATCGTTCTACCATTCCTAGACCGGCAAGGGAACTTGCTGTTCCAGCAGGACAATGCACGTCCGCATGTATCCCGTGCCACCCAACGTGCTCTAGAAGGTGTAAGTCAACTACCCTGGCCAGAAAGATCTCCGGATCTGTCCCCCATTGAGCATGTTTGGGACTGGATGAAGCGTCGTCTCACGCGGTCTGCACGTCCAGCACGAACGCTGGTCCAACTGAGGCGCCAGGTGGAAATGGCATGGCAAGCCGTTCCACAGGAATACATCCAGCATCTCTACGATCGTCTCCATGGGAGAATAGCAGCCTGCATTGCTGCGAAAGGTGGATATACACTGTACTAGTGCCGACATTGTGCATGCTCTGTTGCCTGTGTCTATGTGCCTGTGGTTCTGTCAGTGTGATCATGTGATGTATCTGACCCCAGGAATGTGTCAATAAAGTTTCCCCTTCCTGGGACAATGAATTCACGGTGTTCTTATTTCAATTTCCAGGAGTGTAATATCCGGCGAACGGTCCGGACACTTGTATGATCTCCAGGATACCGAGCAGCATGCATAGCACACGCCCGTTGGGGATTTTGATCACAATAGCCATACTTCAACACAATATCGACCTTTTCCGCAATTGGTTCAGAAATGGTTCAAATGGCTGTGAGCACAATGGGACTTAACGTCTGAGGTCATCAGTCCCCTCGAACTTAGAACTACTTAAACCTAACTAACCTAAGGACATCACACACATCCATGCCCGAGCCAGGATGGAACCTGCGACCGTAGCGGTCGCGCGGTTCCAGACTGTAGCGCCTAGAACCGCTCGGCCACCCCGGTTAACACGGGGAATGTATCACGAAGCAAATACCGTCCGCACTGGCGGAGTGTTGCGTGATACCTAGTACTTATACGTTTGTGACTAGTACAGTGCCATCTATCACAAAGCGAACTAAAGTACTACACGAATATGTAATAAAAAATGGTGGTTCCTATTTAAAAAAACCTATGGCAGCGCCATCTATCGGTACAACCATAGCGCCATCTAGTTTCCCCCTTCAAGCTGGGCGAGTTTCGTTGTTTGTAGTTTTTTAGTTTGACGCTTATTTCGTGAGATATTTGGCCCGCTCATTGTCAATGGACTACGCTGTATATACTATGTCATCGTCGTGGTGGCCGTGCGGTTCTAGGCACTTCGGTCCGGAACCGCGTGACTGCTACGGTCGCAGGTTCGAATCCTGCCTCGTGCATGGATGTGTGTGATGTCTTTAGGTTAGTTAGGTTTAAGTAGTTCTAGGGGTCTGTTGACCTCAGATGTTGAGTCCCATAGTGGTCGGAGCCATTTGAACCATTTTGAACTACGTCATCGTGACGCTGTACCCAAAATTCCATAAATTTTGGTGACAGATGTTGGTCGTAGGCAGCCAGTCACAATATGTCCAGTCTCATTCAATGCAGTATGCATCTGTTTTGGTACTTCACCGAACTGTTGCTGTTTTTCCTGCTGCAAACATGCATGGTTTCAGGCCGGCTGAAATAACTGTACTCGTAACGCATTTTGCAGGCAGTATTCACATAATCGTACAGCACTGAAAGTACCTGCAAAATTATGTCACTGTGCGACACGTATTTCAAGAGTTATGAGCCGCGCGGTTAGAGGTGCAATGTCACGAACTGAACGGCCCCTTCCCGCCTCCCGCCGGAGGTTCATATTCTTAGCGCAAATTAGTTTAAGTTAGTTGAAAGTAGTGTGTAAATCTAGGGACCGATGACCTCAGCAGTTTGCTGCCTAAGGAATTCACACACATTTGAACATTTCAAGAGCTATGAGGTCATAAACATTGAGATACGTGAGAAACTAGTTTGTGCTTAAAACGAAATGGAAATTACCCAGACTATAGTCGTCGAGTGTTGTCTAATGAAAGCCCGTAGTGCTCTCCAACAAGTTGAAACATAGTTTCAAACCTTTTCTCAACTTCGCATCGCTTACATTCTTAATGTCAAATATTTAACAAATTAACTCATTTGCGAAATAATGAGAAATCTAAAACTCTTGTCTACACGGGAGGACGATTCCTTTAAAGAATAGGGGCGTTATTGATTTGTGTCTGTTTTCAGTATGACTTGTAGCTTTCGTACAGACACCTGGAGGCACCTGTAAATAACGCCGTAGTATCTTACATTAGGGTCGTCAGGTGCCGAACCTTTCGAGATGTCAGGTTTCAATGTGTTTGGGTTTTCTGGAAATCTCTTTCGGTTCAGTAAGTTGCATCGCAGAGGCGAAAACAAGGTGACAGGTCTAGGGGGGAGTATACTCTACGATGGCCCGTTTCGTTCCCTTCGTGGCAGGCCAACCGGACCTAAATTTCAGCAAGATAATATCCGCCCGCACACGACGAAAGTTTGTACTGCGTGGCTTCGTGCTTGGTAAACCCTACCTTGGCCAGCAAGGTCACTGGTTCTCTCCTCAGTTCAGAACGTTTGGAGCATTATGGGCATGGCGCTCCAACAGTCTCGGAATTTTGACAATCTAACGTGCCAATTCGACAGAATTTCCCCCCTGCGGGTCTGGGGGTTAGAATAGGCCCGAGGTATTCCTGCCTGTCGTAAGAGGCGACTAAAAGGAGTCCCTCCCCATCAAGGGGATAGTTTGCGCCTGCGTCCAGAGATGGACGGTTCCACGACTTCTATTTGTGGTCATTTTGGTTTTTCACTTATTCTTGTTTCTTCCTTCCTTTGTTTCCTTCCTTTGTTTGGTTCCTTTCTTTGTCCTTCTCCCTCTCACTGTCTCCCTTGCCTTCTTCTCCTTGCCTTCATCTCCTTGCCTTCTTAGCCTTGCCTTCTTCTCCTTGCCTTCTTCTCCTTGCCTTCTTCTCCTTGTCTTCTTGTCCACCCTCTGGTCTCCGCCTCGGCGTTTGAGACAGTCTGTCCTTTCTCTCCCTATCTCCCTTCTTTTTTCCTCTTCTTCTTTCCTCCCTGTGCGTGCCTGAAGGCCGACCCACGCGTTCGCACGCGTAGCCGGTGACGGGGTAACGCGTAATTCCCCGCTCTGGGTAGACAAGTAAGGCACGCACCTACCCCCTGGTAAAGGCCACGCCCGGGGAGGGGTGATTGCCTGAGCTGACACCTTCCGACCATGCCGATTTCTCGGGATGTGTGACCTGAGGTGTAAACATTCACCTAAGGCGGGAGTGCCCTCTGAGAGGGTCCCCACAAGGAAAGAGCGCGCCATCGGAGACGCTGGCAATCATTGGGGATTCCTCTGCAATGGATTTCTCTTCTTCTTCTCTCTCGACTTCTGCCCAAAAACGGAAACTTGACCAGCCACCAGTGACAAAAGTACTACCGCCTGCCCCAAAGTTCCTCGTAGTTTCTCGATCTGAGGACGGAAAGGATTTTTCATCTGTCAACCCTTTCGTTATCCAGAAGGGCGTAGATGCCATAGCCGGATCTGTCAAGTCTTGTACCATAATGCGTAACGGTACCTTGTTATTAGAAACTGAGAGCGCCTTTCAGGTACAAGAACTCCTTTGGCCCACACTCCTGTACACGTTCCCTGTCCGGGTGGAGGCTCACCGCACTTTGAATTCGTCTCGTGGTGTGGTATATACTAGATCACTCGACGGATTGACTGACGAGGAGCCGGTCGAAGTGGCCGTGCGGTTAAAGGCGCTGCAGTCTGGAGCCGCAAGACCGCTACGGTCGCAGGTTCGAATCCTGCCTCGGGCATGGATGTTTGTGATGTCCTTAGGTTAGTTAGGTTTAACTAGTTCTAAGTTCTAGGGGACTGATGACCTCAGCACTTGAGTCCCATAGTGCTCAGAGCCATTTGAACCATTTTTTTATTTTGACTGACGAGGAGATTCAGTCTTTACTCGCTGAGCAGGGCGTGACGGCTGTCCATACGGTCATGGAAAAGGTCAATTATGACCTTGTACCGACCCGGACACTTTTCTTGACCTTTGATAGTGTTCAGCTGCCGTCGCGCTTCAAAGCGGGGCAACGAGGCTATTTCTGTTCGCCCCTATGTCCCGACACCTACGCGCTGCTACCAGTGTCAGCGTTTTAATCACACTCGCCAGTCTTGTTCTAATGCGGCTTAATGTGTCACTTGGGGCAGCGACGCCCATGAGGGTGACTGTCCACCTCCGTCTCCTCGTTGTGTGAACTGTGAGGGTGATCATGCAGCGTCCTCCCGCGACTGTCCCATCTACAAGGAAGAACGATGTATACAGGAAATTCGGGTCAAAGAGAAAGTGTCCACCTCGGCTGCTCGCAAGCTATTGGCTAGTAGGAAGCCCACGCTGCTCCCAGCGGGGAAATACAGTACTGTCCTCGCCTCTCCTCTGACTACCAGGGAGATGGCGACGCAGACATGCGATCTGACCTTCAGCACTACTGTCGTCCGTTCGGCCAGTGCTAAGATCACCCGGTCGACGTGTCCTCTTCCTCCCGCCACCCCTACGACACAAGCACCCTCATCAGATTCTGCCAAGACGAAGACCCAGAAGTCAGGTGAACGGGCCTTCAAGAAGAAACCATCCCGTGCAGACTTCCTACGTACCTCGAACTCCCAGCCATCGATCAGTACTTCCACTAAACGACCTTCCAAGAAGGCTCATAGGAAGCAAAGTTCTCCTTCTCCGCCACGGCGCGTTTCTTCTCCTGAGCCACCCAGCGGTTGCCGCCCCAGGCCGTCATCCGTTTCGCCTGGCCGCACCGCTGGTAGCCGAACATCTGGCCGTTCACCGGCGGAGGAAGCTCCCCCACCCGGTCATCTTAACAAGATGGCCGATGAACCTATTGAACCAATGGGCGATGACTCTCCGCCTATTGATAGCGGCGGCAGTGCTCGCTCGAAGCCAGGCCCTCAGCGGCCTTCGAGGTGACCCCTTCTTGCTTCTCCTTTTTCTTTTTCTTCTCCCGATGGCACTTCTTCATTGGAATATTCGCGGCATTCGCTCCAAGCCAGAGGACTTAAAGTTGCTGCTACGCTTGCACTGTCCGCTCGTCGTAGCCCTCCAGGAAACGAAGCTACGCCCATGCGATCAAATTGACTTGGCACACTATGCCTCTGTGCGTTTTGACCTACCCCCTGTGGCAGGTATTCCGGCTCATGGAGGGGTTATGCTGCTGGTCCGGGATGATATTTACTACGATCCCATCACATTGCACACCGGCCTGCAGGCAGTTGCCGTCCGAATTACTCTCCCCACTTTTACATTTTCCATTTGTACCGTTTACACTCCATCGTCGTCTGCCGTTACCAGGGCAGACATGATGCAAATTATTGCTCAGCTACCTGCACCATTTTTGTTAACTGGAGACTTCAATGCCCACCATCCCCTTTGGGGCTCTCCAGCATCCTGCCCTAGGGGCTCCCTGTTAGCAGATCTTTTCAACCAACTCAATCTTGTCTGCCTCAATACTGGCGCCCCTACTTTTCTTTAGGACACACCTCACACCTATTCACATTTAGACCTCTCTATATGTACTACCCAACTTGCACGCCGGTTTGAGTGGTATGCACTTTCTGATACGTATTCGAGCGACGACTTCCCGTGTGTTATCCATCTCCTGCATCATACCCCCTCTCCATGCTCAACTAGTTGGAACGTCCCCAAAGCAGACTGGGGGGCTCTTTTCTTCCAGGGCGACCTTTCAGGATCAGGATCAAACCTTCGCAAACTGCGATAGTCAGATCGCACACCTCACGGAAGTCATTGTCACTGCTGCTGAATATTCCATCCCTCACACTACTTCTTCTCCACGTCGCGTACCGGTCCCCTGGTGGACCGCAGCATGTAGAGACGCTTTACGTGCTCGTCGACGTGCTTTACGCACCTTTAAACGCCACCCTATGGTGGCGAATTGCATCAATTATAAACGATGACGTGCGCAGTGTCGTCGTGTTATTAAAGAAAGCAAGAAAGCCAGCTGGGCTGCTTTCACAAGCACCTTCAACAGTTTTACCCCTTCTTCTGTTGTCTGGGGTAGCCTGCGCCGGCTATCTGGCACTAGGGTCCACTCACCAGTTTCTGGCTTGCGGGTCGCGGATGACGTCCTTGTGGCCCCTGAGGATGTCTCCAATGCCTTCGGCCGCTTTTTCGCAGAGGTTTCGAGCTCCGCTCATTACCACCCTGCCTTCCTCCCCCGAAAACAGGCAGAGGAGGCTAGGCCACCTACCTTCCGCTCCTCGAATCGTGAAAGTTATAATGCCCCATTCACTGTGCGGGAACTCGAAAATGCACTTGCCCGGTCACGGTCCTCCGCTCCAGGGCCTGATTCTATTCATATTCAGATGCTGAAGAACCTTTCTCCTGCGGGTAAAGGTTTTCTTCTTCGTACTTACAATCGCATCTGGATTGAGGGTCATGTTCCCACATGCTGGCGAGAATCTATTGTTGTCCCGATTCCTAAGCCGGGGAAGGACAAGTACTTGCCTTCCAGTTATCGACCCATCTCGCTTACCAGCTGTGTCTGTAAGGTGATGGAGCGAATGGTTAACTCTCGTTTGGTTTGGCTGCTCGAATCTCGACGCCTACTTACCAATGTACAATTTGGATTTCGTAGGCGCCGCTCTGCTGTTGACCGTCTGGTTACCTTGTCGACCTTCATTATGAATAACTTCTTGCGGAAGCGCTCGACCGTGGCTGTTTTCTTTGATTTGGAGAAGGATTACGACACCTGTTGGAGGGCGGGCATTCTCCGCACCATGCATACATGGGGCTTTCGCGGTCGCCTCCCTCTTTTTATTCGTGCCTTTTAATGGATCGACAGTTCAGGGTACGTGTGGGTTCTGTCCTGTCCGACGCCTTTCGCCAGGAGAATGGGGTGCCACAGGGCTCAGTTTTGAGCGTCACTCTCTTCGCCATAGCGATCAATCTAATAATGGATTGCCTCCCAGCTGATGTATCAGGCTCCCTTTTCGTGGACGATTTTACCATCTATTGCAGCGCGCAGCGTACATGTTTCCTGGAGCGCTGTCTTCAGCGTTGTCTTGACCGTCTTTACTCCTGGAGTGTCGCCAATGGCTTCCGTTTTTCACCCGAGAAGACGGTCTGTATTTTACTTCTGGCGCTACAAAGAGTTTCTCCCACCGTCCTTACGACTCGGTCCCGTTGCTCTCCCATTCGTGGAGACAACAAAATTTTTAGGTCTTACATTTGACGGGAAACAGCTGGTCTCGACATGTGCCATATTTGGCTGCCCGTTGTACCCGTTCTCTCAATGTCCTCCGTCCTACTTCGCCTATATCGATCGGTCGTCCGCTCCACGCTGGATTATGGGAGCTTCGTATACTCCTCTGCACGGCCGTCCATCTTACGCCGCCTTAACTCCATTCAACATAGGGGTTTACGTCTTGCGTTCGGAGCGTTTTATACTAGTCCCGTCGAGAGTCTTCATGCCGAAGCCGGTGAATTGCCACTAACCTACGGGCGCGATACACTGCTTTGTCGGTATGCCTGTCGGCTGTTGTCAATGCCCGACCACCCGTCTTATCGTTCCTCTTTTGACGACTCTCTCGACCGTCAATACGGGTTGTATGTCTCTGCCCTGCTACCCCCTGGAGTCCGCTTTCGTCGCCTCCTTCAGCACCTTGATTTTTCACTCCCTGCAACCTTTCGAGTGGGCGAGAGCCACACGCCACCTTGGCTCCAGGCTCAGGTTCGCGTTCACCTTGACCTCAGCTCGGTCCCAAAGGAGGTTACCCCCGGTTCGGTACACCGCTCCCGTTTTGTCGAACTTTGTTCGAAGTTCATTAATATGACCTTTATTTATACCGATGGCTCTAAGACCAATGACGGGGTCGGTTGTTCTTTTATTGTCGGGGCACAAAGTTTCAAATACCGGCTCCATGGCCATTGTTCGGTCTTCACAGCTGAGCTCTTTGCCCTCTACCAGGCTGTTCTCTACATCTGCCGCCACCGACATTCTGCTTATGTCATCTGCTCCGATTCTTTGAGCGCCATCCAGGGCCTCAGTGATCCGTATCCGGTTCACCCTTTCGTGCACCGGATCCAACGGTCTCTTCAGCAGCTGGTGGACGTCGGTTCTCCGGTTACCTTTATGTGGGTTCCTGGCCATGTCGGTATCCCTGGGAACGAAGCTGCGGATGCCGCGGCCAAGGCTGCGGTCCTCCAGCCTCGGACAGCTTCTTGTTGTGTCCCTTCATCAGATTGTAGCAGGGTCATTTGTCAGCGCATTTTATCGCCGTGGCATGCCGATTGGGCTGCCCTTACGGACAACAAGCTTCGAGCCTTGAAACCACTTCCCGCGGCTTGGACGACCTCTTCACGCCATTCTCGGCGGGAGGAGGTCGTTTTGGCCCGGTTACGAATTGGACACTGCCGGTTCAGCCATCGCCATCTGCTGACGGCTGCCCCGGCGCCGTTCTGCTCATGTGGGCAATTGCTGACGGTACGCCACATTTTAACGTCCTGTCCGAATTTTAATACACTTCGCATTGATCTTGGCCTGCCATGTACTCTGGATGCCATTTTAGCGGATGACCCAGGAGCAGCTGCTCGCGTTCTTCGTTCTATCGACTTGACAAACCTGTCTAAGTACATTAAAAAAAAATCTTTATTTAATCATTATCGTGATACAAAGTAACCTACTACCTAAATACATTAGTAGGTCCTATTTTTTAACTATTTCTAAGTTTCTATCTGCAGCTATTATTATGTTTAACACTACAGGTTTTACTACAATCCATCACCACTATGAGGGGTATTCTGCTACTATGCTATACTATGTTATTATTTTTCTAGTGTTACCTTGATTTTAGCTTCTATTGTTAGGATGCTACTTGCAGATGGTTATTATTATGACTACTCTACCTGCAGCGTTACAAGTGTGCCAGAATACAATACAAACCAAATTTTTTGGCCATTCCCACTGAGCTAATCCCAGTGGGAGTGCCCCTGGCACTGGGCTGGCCGGTGACGTAGTCGCTGCAGTTCTATGCTATTTCTATTATCCTAGTTTGATCTTATAACTAACCTTATATCTAATGTCATAATCGGTGCATAGTCAAATCCGGTGGTAATGTACTACCCCCCAACCTATTCCGAAGACCTGGCGGATTCCAGCCGTGAGGCGGCTGGCCAATTCCACGTCCCGGCGGAACAGGGGGGTGTACGCGACAAGTCTGGTGATTATTTATTGATTGTTACGTAAATATTCTTTGAGGACTTTACTCGATATTACGTTTGTTAGATGATTCAGGACGTTGAAGGTGTTTTCGTGCCGGAGCAAGTGGTACGTGTCGTTGTTCGGCCGTTGTTCCCTAAGTTGTTGTGCAACATCGTCGAAGAGGGGACACTCGTACACCACGTGGTCTGGAGTGCCCTGCACTGCTCCACAGTCACACGCTGATGGTGCCCTTTTCCCGAACCGACAGAGATATGTCGGGTAGGGTCCGTGCCCAGTAAGAAAGTGCAGCAATGCCCTTGACGGTTTGATGTAGGTAAGTTCAAGGCGTTCCTTTATGTTTGGAAACAGCTCGTGCGTTCTTCGGCCAGTATCATCACTATCCCAGAGTTCCTGCCATAATTCCACTCTCCTTCTTTTGATGCTTTGTTTATCCCCTACATTTACCCCCATAATTTCTTCTATTTTCTCCCTTCTATTTTTCTTTATCCAGTACCAGGTGGCCTGTTCCCTAATTTTTATGTCCAATGGACATAACCCCATCAGTACTGAAAGTGCCCCTCCTGGAGTTGTTCTGTATGCGCCTACTGACCGTAGGAGCATATTTCGCTGCACTCTTCTTACGGCCACGGCAGGCATGATCCTCGTGAGCCTGTGTGCCCAGACCGCTGACCCGTAGCCTACTATGGATGTGAGGATGCTGTTGTGATACAATTTAATAAGATAAGGTGGGAGGTGAAATCTTTTGTGTCCTATTCCAATTAAGTTGTGTGGTAGTGTGAGTGATCGTTGTGTTACTGTGTCAATATGCGATGCATAGTTCCACCTCTCGTCGATGATGACACCAAGATACCGAGCTTCTCGGCGCCTGAGGACTGGTAGGCCATTTATTCTAACGGTAGGATTTCTTATGAGTTGACCCTTGAGCAGCAAGTAGGTTGACTTATTAGGTGCTATAGACATCTTTGTTTTATGACACCATGTGGTCAGTATTGTAATAGCTCTTTCTACTTTTGGTTCCAAATCTTCGCGGCTGTGGCCGCCGACCAGCAGGAGGAGGTCATCTGCGTAGGCTATGACCTCTAGCACATCTTCACTGCTCTTTAGTTCTTCTAAGAGTGGTTCCATATTTATGTCCCAAAAGAGTGGCCCCAGGACTGATCCCTGAAGACACCCCTTGCTGATTTTCTTACTGACTTTGCCGCTAGGGGCCGATAACCAGACCTCCCTTTCTTCACAATAGCTCCTCAGACAGCCATATAGCGGCCCTGGGCATTCTTTCTCCCGCAAGCAGGAGAAGAGTGAAGGCCACCACAGGTTGTCAAAGGCGCCACTGATGTCCACCATGATGCCAACTATGTACTTGTGCGCGGCGGAGTCACAGACATCCGCGGCCAGGGCGATTGCGTCAGACGCCGACCGTCCTGTCCGAAACCCGAATTGTCTGTCACTCACCCCGCACAGGACCCGGTGTGCAGCCAGCCTGTCTGCCAGCAACCTCTCAAAGAGCTTGCCCAACAAGTCTAGTAGACATATGGGTCTGTATGACTTGGCTTCTTCGGGGTCTTTGTCTGCGCCTTTTTTAATTATGACTACATTCGCCTTCTTCCATGTTGAGGGGAATGTCTGAAGCCGTAGACATTCGATGTATAGCTGAGTGAGAGGTGCCACCAGCTGGGGGGCGAGGTACTGTATTACCTCCGCAATAATGCCGTCTGGGCCGGGAGCCTTGCCTTTTTGAGAGCTTTTATTTGGGAGCTTACCTCTTCTTCGGAGAAGGGGTAGACCACACGGTTGTTTTCATAGACCCGTTGGTTCTCTCTTCTTACTCTCTGCTGTTCTTCCGAGTCATCTTCCTCTCTACCGTCAGGTAACAGGGCACGGAGTAGGGCCTCCGCAGTTTCCTGCCAGGTCTCCGTCATCCGGTCCCCGTCCCTGACGGTAGATAACACCATAGGTGATTTAATTTTTTCTCTTACTATTTTGTAGGGTAATCCCCAGGGGTCCGTAGCCAATTGGCTTTGCACATATTTCTCCCAGCTCCTCATCCTGACAGCCTTGAGTTCCTGTTGGAACTGTTCTTTGGCTTCTCTGTATATCTGCAGCCAGCGCTGCTTTTCATGCCAGACGACACACCGCTGGTAATACCTCCTCACCCTCCGTACTGCCTGGCGCATTTGCCCCAGTTCGGCTGACCATGGTGAGGGGGAGGTCGCGACGGCCCTCCTCCTGGTTGGTACAGCTGCCTTTACTGCCCTGATTATCGCACTTGTTAGATCTCTGGCATAGTCTTCCACGTTGACATCACCTTTCAGTAACGCAGGAATGTCACACTCCCTCGCCAGGCGGTCCCAGTCGGTTTTGTTATAGTTAAGCTGCGTTTCCCACCCCATGTCCCAGTGGCACTCGCTGTCTCCTATGATGAATGTTATCATGTTGTGGTCACCAGTAGTAATCTGATCCCAAACTGTCCAGTTCGATAATTTTGTTGCAAGGTTTGGCGTTACCAGGGTAACATCAATGTTTGTACCGTGTCCTCCCCCTCCGGTGTAGGTGGGAGGGTTTCCCTGTTTGTTAGCGACCATGAATTGTAATGACATGATTGTATCGACAGCTTTTTCTCCTCGGTCATCCTGAGTACCACTGAACCACAGGGGGGATTTTGCATTGATGTCCGCAGTCACAAGAATTTTTTGTCCCCGCAACGCCGTGGCTATTTGGACAAGCTTATCCAGAAATTCATCTATTTGTCTTCCGTACTGGAAGTACATGTTAACCACGTATAGTACTCCTGTGGGTGAGTGAAGCTCCACGACGTTGCAGTGGTCATCCGAAAATTGTGCTAATACGGTGGCTCTTAACGCTTTATTTATGATTATAACCGCGGCCCTTGGTTCCGCTCCACTGTAGATTTGTTGCCAGTTGACTGCGGTGAACGGGATCCGGCCAGCCAGGGAGTATGGCTCCTGTATGCAGAGTACATCTAGACTCTTCTCCTCCACCACTTTCCTGAGTTCCTGCAGGACCAGTTTACTATTATGTGTGTTTATCTGTCCCACTCTTAACTGGCTCACGCGGGAAGCATGTGTGTATATGAGACTCTGGCCAGTTTTTGCGCCAGTCGTGCGCTATTCTGCCGTTCGTGATGACAGATTGGTTGTATAATTCATTAAGGTCGAATTTTTCATTTCGCCTTTCGAACACTTTCTTAACCAGGTCTCGCAGGGCTCCGAAGTCTGTGGGGAGATTCATTGTCTTGAGCTGTATTCTGTCTACAGCCTCCATCACTGGGAAGGTAATGTCTCTACCGTATTCGTGGCCGACACGCACCACATGGCTCAAGGCTGTTGTGAGGGTGGCCGGCTCTTCCAGCCTAGACAGCTGCAAGGCGTGCTCCAGGTTGGGGTAAATCCTGGCAGGATCTATTCCTGGCCCCCGTTCAGTAGGTGGGCTTGTTGGTGTACCAATATTTATCGGTACACTAGTGCTACTTATTTTATTTACTTGCACTAGCTCTTCCCGCATTAATAACTTCCTTACCACACGATGTCCAAGTGGTCGTTCTTGATCTTTAGGCGACCTTTGTCCCCGATTCGGAGGGGAGGGTGCATCATTCTCATCACAAGGATCTGTTTGGATACAGACATCTTTCATTGTGATGATGAGGTGTTGTGGCCTGGTAATCTTCTGTATAAATTCTCTGAATTTGTTGGCCCTTATTGCATCCATCAGCCTCTTGCTTGGAGACTTTCTTTTGGGCTTCCTGTTCCCATTTACGGACTCATCCATAGTCAATTCGAGCTATGAGTCTCTGCTCGAGCATCCTGTAGGTAGGGCAGTTTCTGCCTGTGGTGTTACATGACTTTTCGCCTCTCTTTGTGCAGGGCATGCAGATTCCGGCTTTGCTGCAGTTTTTCCTCGTGTGATTCTCGTCCCCACACCTGGAGCAGGCCGGCTTCCTTTCACAATGCTTATGTATGTGGTCTAAATCGCCACAGTTGTGGCATCTGGGAACTACTAGGTAGTCCCGTACGTTTATAGCGTGAAAACCTAAATAGATTCTCCCCTTAGTGGTGATTCTGCGCCACATCTTTCCAGAGACCTCAGCAACGTGATGTACGACGTCACGCTCCCGGGGCCCTGTTTTGAAGCGTAATTTGAAGTCGTTTCTGAATGTTTCCCACTCCATGTCATCGAAGTTTTGATTATATAACGTCTCATATATATCTGATTCCGTTAATGCTACTGGTACGTCATAGAGGATCACCAGCGGATTTCGCTTTTTCGGTGGTTCGCACTTGACTGCTGTATTCAATTTGGTGTTTTTTAGGATTTTGTCTCTATCTTCCTCTGTTGCTACATCAACTACTACCACGTTTTTTGTTGCCTTAACTTTGTTTATTTTAATTTTATCTGTAGCGGGGTCAATTGTTGTGGTGAATATCTCTTGTACCTTTTTTACCGTTTGTCCGGGCAGGGGTCTTTGAAGACCGCCGTGTCCGGCCTTTTTGTGACCTTAGCTATTGTTTCCTTGGTGGTTTGGGTTTTTGTGGCTGCTTGTGCAGCCACTGCAGCCCATGTTTTGGTTGGCTGCTGCCTTAGTCTGTTATTTTCTTTTTCTAATTCTTCGAGTCGCCCCTCAAGCTTTGCACTTGCAATGGCCCAGGCGGCAAGCTCATTTTTAATTGCCAGGACTGCAGCCTGGCTGATGTTGCCTTTGTCTACGTACATTTGATTATGCCCTTTTTTTTAATCCTATGCCTGTCTGTCTTTTATAGTACTGTTCCTTTTCGTTGCTGTTTTAACCGTGTGCCTCACGGTGCATTCCTAATTTAGTCTGGGCGCTAATGACCACTGTAGTTGTGCGCCCTAAAACCACAAAAAAATCGACAGAATTTAGTACGATATCCCCCAGAAGGACATCCAAAAACTCTCTCAATCCATACCAAGCCGCCGACCACTGTGGCCGAGCGGTTCTATGCGCTTCAGTCCGGAACCGCGCGACCGCTACGGTCGCAAGTTCGAATGCTGCCTCGAGCATGGATGTGTGTGATGTCGTAGGATAGTTAGCTTTAAGTAGTTCTATTGTTGTTGTTGTGGTCTTCAGCCCTGAGACTGGTTTGATGCAGCTGTCCATGCTACTCTATCCAGAGCAAGCTTCTTCATCTCCCAGTACTTACTGCAACCTACATCCTTCTGAATCTGATAAGTGTATTAATCTCTTGGTCTCCCTCTACGATGTTTACCCTCCACACTGCCCTCCAATGCTAAATTTGTGATCCCTTGATGCCTCAAAACATGTCCTACCAACCTGTCCCTTCTTCTTGTCAAGTTGCGCCACGAACTCCTCTCCAATTCTATTCAATACCTCCTCATTAGTTATGTGATCTACCCATCTAATCTTCAGCATTCTTCTGTAGCACCACATTTCGAAAGCTTCTATTCTCTTTTTGCCCAAACTATTTATCGTCCATGTTTCACTTCCATACATAGATACACTCCATACAAATACTTTCAGAAACTATTTCCTGGCACTTAAATCTATACTCGATGTTAAAAAATTTCTCTTCTTCAGAAACGCTTTTCTTGCCATTGCCAGTCCTCTCTACTTCGACCATAATCAGTTATTTAGCTCCCCAAATAGCAAATCTCCTTTACTACTTTAAGTGTCTCACTTCCTAATCTAATTCCCTCACCATCACCCGACTTAATTCGACTACATTCCATTATCCTCGTCTTGCTTTTGTTGATGTTCATCTTATATCCTCCTTTCAAGACACTGTCCATTCCATTCAACTGCTCTTCCAAGTCCTTTGCTGTCTCTGACAGAATTGCAATGTCATCGGCGAACCTCAAAGTTTTTATTTCTTCTCCATGGATTTTAATACCTACTCCGAATTTTTCTTTTGGTTCCTTTACTGATTGCTCAATATACAGATTGAATAACATCGTGGAGAGGCTACAACCCTGTCTCACTCCCTTCCCAACCACTGCTCCCCTTTCATGTCCCTCGACTCTTATAACTCCCATCTGTTCTCTGTACAAATTGTAAATAGCGTTTCGCTCCCTGTATTTTACCCCTGCCACCTTTAGAATTTGAAAGAGAGTATTCCAGTCAACATTGTCAAAAGCTTTCTATAAGTCTACAAATGCTAGAAACGTAGGTTTGCCTTTCCTTAATCCTTCTTCTAAGATAAGTCGTAAGGTCAGTATTGCCTCACGTGTTCCAATATTTCTACGGAATCCAAACTGATCTTCACCAAGGATGGCTTCTACTAGTTTTTCCATTCGTCTGTAAAGAATTCGCGTTAGTATTTTGCAGCGGTGGCTTATTAAACTGATTGTTCGGTAATTTTCACGTCTGTCAACATCTGCTTTCTTTGTTATTTGAATTATTAAATTCTTCTTGAAGTCTGAGGGTATTTCGCCTGTCTCATACATCTTGCTCACCAGATGTTAGAGTTTTGTCAGGACTGGCTCTCCCGAGGCCGTCAGTAGTTCTAATGGAATGTTGTCTACTCCCGGGGCCTTGTTTCGACTCAGGTCTTTCAGTGCTCTGTCAAACTCTTCACGCAGTATAGTATCTCCGATTTCATCTTCATCTACATCCTCTTCCATTTCCATAATAATGTGCTCAAGTACATCGCCCTTGTATAGATCGTCTATATACTCCTTCCACCTTTCTGCTTTCCCTTCTTTGCTTAGAACTGGGTTTCCATCTGAGCTCTTGATGTTCATACAAGTGGTTCTCTTGTCTCCAAAGGTCACTTTAATTTTCATGTAGGCAGTATCTATCTCACCCCTAGTGAGATAAGCCTCTACATCCTTACATTTGTCCTCTAGCCATCCCTGCTTAGCCATTTTGCACTTCCTGTGGATCTCATTTTTGAGACGTTTGTATTCCTTTTTGCCTGCTTCATGTATTGCATTTTCATATTTTCTCCTTTCATCAATTAAATTCAATATTACTTCTGTTTCCCAAGGATTTCTACTAGTCCTCGTCGTTTTACCCACTTGATCCTCTGCTGCCTTCACTACTTCATCCCTCAGAGCTACCCATTCTTC
Organism: Schistocerca nitens; assembly: GCF_023898315.1. Taxonomy (NCBI): domain Eukaryota; kingdom Metazoa; phylum Arthropoda; class Insecta; order Orthoptera; family Acrididae; genus Schistocerca; species Schistocerca nitens. The sequence goes on along the minus strand of NC_064618.1, from coordinate 830,721,538 downwards.
TTCTACTGTATTTCTTTCCCCCATTTGTGACAATTGTTCCCTTATGCTCTCCCTGAAACTCTGTACAACCTCTGGTTTAATCAGTTTGTCCACATCCCATCTCCTTAAATTCCCACGTTTTTGCAGTTTCTTCAGTTTTAATCTACAGGTCATAACCAATAGATTGTGGTCAGAGTCCACAACTGCCCCTGGAAATGTCTTACAATTTAATACCTGGTTCCTAAATCTGTGTCTTACCATTATACACTCCTGGAAATTGAAATAAGAACACTGTGAATTCATTGTCCCAGGAAGGGGAAACTTTATTGACACATTCCTGGGGTCAGATACATCACATGATCACACTGACAGAACCACAGGCACATAGACACAGGCAACAGAGCATGCACAATGTCGGCACTAGTACAGTGTATATCCACCTTTCGCAGCAATGCAGGCTGCTATTCTCCCATGGAGACGATCGTAGAGATGCTGGATGTAGTCCTGTGGAACGGCTTGCCATGCCATTTCCACCTGGCGCCTCAGTTGGACCAGCGTTCGTGCTGGACGTGCAGACCGCGTGAGACGACGCTTCATCCAGTCCCAAACATGCTAAATGGGGGACAGATCCGGAGATCTTGCTGGCCAGGGTAGATGACTTACACCTTCTAGAGCACGTTGGGTGGCACGGGATACATGCGGACGTGCATTGTCCTGTTGGAACAGCAAGTTCCCTTGCCGGTCTAGGAATGGTAGAACGATGGGTTCGATGACGGTTTGGATGTACCGTGCACTATTCAGTGTCCCCTCGACGATCACCAGTGGTGTACGGCCAGTGTAGGAGATCGCTCCCCACACCATGATGCCGGGTGTTGGCCCTGTGTGCCTCGGTCGTATGCAGTCCTGATTGTGGCGCCCACCTGCACGGCGCCAAACACGCATACGACCATCATTGGCACCAAGGCAGAAGCGACTCTCATCGCTGAAGACGACACGTCTCCATTCGTCCCTCCATTCACGCCTGTCGCGACACCACTGGAGGCGGGCTGCACGATGTTGGGGCGTGAGCGGAAGACGGCCTAACGGTGTGCGGGACCGTAGCCCAGATTCATGGAGACGGTTGCGAATGGTCCTCGCCGATACCCCAGGAGCAACAGTGTCCCTAATTTGCTGGGAAGTGGCGGTGCGGTCCCCTACGGCACTGCGTAGGATCCTACGGTCTTGGCGTGCATCCGTGCGTCGCTGCGGTCCGGTCCCAGGTCGACGGGCACGTGCACCTTCCGCCGACCACTGGCGACAACATCGATGTACTGTGGAGACCTCACGCCCCACGTGTTGAGCAATTCGGCGGTACGTCCACCCGGCCTCCCGCATGCCCACTATATGCCCTCGCTCAAAGTCCGTCAACTGCACATACGGTTCACGTCCACGCTGTCGAGGCATGCTACCAGTGTTAAAGACTGCGATGGAGCTCCGTATGCCACGGCAAACTGGCTGACACTGACGGCGGCGGTGCACAAATGCTGCGCAGCTAGCGCCATTCGACGGCCAACACCGCGGTTCCTGGTGTGTCCGCTGTGCCGTGCGTGTACAGCCCTCTCGCAGTGTCCGGAGCAAGTATGGTGGGTCTGTCACACCGGTGTCAATGTGTTCTTTTTTCCATTTCAAGGAGTGTATAATCTATCTGATACCTTCTAGTATTTCCAGGATTCTTCCATGTGTACAACCTTCTTTTATGATTCTTGAACCAAGTGTTAGCTATGATTAAGTTATGCTCTGTGCAAAATTCTATCAGACGGCTTCCTCTTCCATTTATTTCCCCCAATCCATATTCACCTACTACGTTTCCTTCTCTCCCTTTTCCTACTCTCGATTTCCAGTCACCCGTGACTATGAAATTTTCGTCTCCCTTCACTACCTGAATAATTGCTTTTATCTCGTTATACATTTCATCAATTTCTTTATCATCTGTAGAGCTAGTTGGGGTATAAACTTGTACTATTGTAGTAGGTGTGGGGTTCGTGTCTATCTTGGCCCCAATAATGCATTCACTATGCTGTTTGTAGTAGCTTACCCGCACTCCTATTTTTTAATTCATTATTAAACCTACTCCTGCATTACCCCTATTTGATTTTGTATTTATAACCCTATAATCACCTGACCAAAAGTCTTGTTCCTCCTGCCACCGAACATCACTAATTCCCACTATATCTAACTTTAACCTATCCACTTGCCTTTTTAAGTTTTCTAACCTACCTGCCCGATTAAGGGACCTGACATTCCATGCTCCGATCCGCAGAACGTCAGTTTTCTTTCTCCTGATAACGACGTCCTCTTGAATAGTCCCCGCTCGGAGATCCGAATGGGGGACTATTTTACCTCCGGAATATTTTACCCAAGAGGACGCCATCATCATTTAACCATAAAGCTGCATGCCCTCGGGAAAAATTACGGCTGTAGTTTCCCCTTGCTTTCAGCCATTCGCAGTACCAGCACAGGAAGGCCGTTTTGGTTAGCGTTACAAGGCCAGATCAGTCAATCATCCAGACTGTTGCCCCTGCAACTACTGAAAAGGCTGCTTCCCCTCTTCAGGAACCACATGTTTGTCTGGCCTCTCAACAGATACCCCTCCGTTGTGGTTGCACCTACGGTACGGCCATCTGTATCGCTGAGGCACGCAAGCCTCCCCACCAACGGCATGGTCCATGGTTCATTAGAGAACAGGCACCATGGTATTGGTTTTCCAAAGGAAAGGTAGACAAGACCAGGGACATCGTGGGGGTTCAGGTGGGAGACAAGCTTGCTGTCAAAAGAAGGGGGGAGGAGTTGTGGCACATATCATGGGAAAACGAAGAATCTGGTAGAAGGGTCTTTCAACTGCTACCTAACATCAAAGAGCGACTTGAGATGACCTACTTCGAGCTAAGTAGAGTATTACTGCACTTTCTCACGGGACGTGGCCCATACCCGACATACCTATGTCGGCTTGGGAAGGTAGCTACACCAGCGTGTGACTGTGGCGCTCAAGACACCTGAGTACATCATCTATGACTGTTTGATACGCAATGATGTGGCGCATGACCTAAGAGCACAATTACCCAACAACGACACCTATGCCCTAATACGACGTGCCGATACCTTTAGTATTCTTAACATTCTGGCAAACAAGGTATCACAGAAAATCTTGAGAGACTTTCTAAGGAACCAAGATGGATAACAACAAACCAGGAATAGACTGAGATGTACCCGCCATACCGCCGAGTGCGGAACAGACCAGTCACCTCATGACTGGAATCCGCCGCATTACTGGACCAGGCCAGCGGGTGCATCACCTCCCACGCAATGACAACTGCACTCTACTTAAGATATAGAACTTAATAGTTAGTAGTAGGAGTAGATTAGAACACTAACAAACAATAACAAGTAGGGACTGCAGCGACAATACAGACTTGGCCAGCCCAGTGCCAGGGGCGCGTTCACATGGGTTTAGCTGAGCAGGCCATTAATACATCAACTGGCACATCTGTAATCGCTGCAGAATAGATCAGTAGAAGTAGGATAGTTTAACAAATAGAGTAACCTTGCTCATAGTTAAGCCAGTTGTAGAAAAATGAAATGTAAAAATGCGGTAAAATGTGTAGTATAATATGTAGACCCACTAATTATTAAGGTGGTGGGTTGTTTTGTATTTTCATATTGAATTGTGTAAGGTGTCAGGCAAATCCTACGCCTTCCATGAAAACTCTGACATGATAAGCAAATCCAGTAGTATGTCACATAGCTCCGAATAAATCGTGACATTAAATTAACCAAAGTAATACGAGTAACGAGTGAGCAAATGGAATACCACAGACTAACACAAGAATGCCTAAATGCATGTCATACCTTCCCACTGTGAGACAGACGCAGTTCCGAGGGGAGAAACTAGAACAGAAGCCGAGAGCAGAACCGTGTTAAGCTGGAAGGCCCTACGATAAGGGACGGACGGACACCCACGTCGCCAGCTAACCGCTAGGACGACACCACTCGCAAGTTTTTAGCGTGAGACTTTTTCGCGTCTCTGTTACGTTAGGACCACCCCCCAGCCCATGTTAAAAGCTAGAGCCAGCCAGAAGAACAGTATAGATCTTACGATAACACAAAAAGGGCTACACCACCTGCAAGTTTTAGCGTGAGACTTTTTCGCGTCTCTGTTACGTTACGACCACCCCCCAGCCCATGTTAAAAGATAGAGCCCTCCAGAAGAACAGTATAGATCTTACGATAACGCTAAAAGGACCACACCAGCTGTTTTAGCGTGAGACTTTTTCGCGTCTCTGTTACGTTGCAAACTTTAAAAAACATTGCCCCACCACGAAAAGTATAACGTTTCTCATTGGATAGAAAGAATTTTTGTAGGCGGAGCTTAAGGTTAACATTGAGACCCTGATTGGTCAGATGAAAACACAGCCAGATAGTTTTTTTTAAACCAACTTCGGTAAATTGTAGTTAGGAGAAGTTAAGAAAGAGTTGCTTGAGTGTTCCTTCCGAGACGGCGAGGTGAGCGGAGCTGTGCTGTCCGCCGCACCCTGACGAACACCGACAAGCTAATGAACGCACGCGATTCCGCATAACAGCGCATAAAGCTTCACTCAGAACTGCAGAAGTCTCATCTGTTACATCCCCTTTTTGCGTAATGCTAGTGTCGATTGTCAATTGAAGCTCATGGTGTTCACATTTGCCACTTGAAGCAAAAATCTGAAATGCGATGATTTTTCTGTTATATAATTATTGAGAAGCCACATCAGCCACTGTAATTAACGACAAGTTAGATAAGTAATTAAATATAATTGAGGGTCACTGTAGACCATTTTGATAATTTGCTCTTTTGTGAAACTTAATTTAAACCTAGTTTATAGATGTGATATGGCATAGGTCATCCTTCGATCCATTGTAGAACTTGGAAACCCATTCAGGGAATATTCGTTCACATTTTTGTTGAACGCAGTCGGTTTTTTACCATCATGTATTAAAACATTTCCTTTTATCAATAGTGCAATTTATAAACAATGTTTTGTGAGTAGAATAAAATTTCCAATGATAAACTTAACTGCTTTTTCGATGTTATTTTACCAGCTAACTAAAAATAGGAAAGCCTTGAACCCCTTCCACTAAATTTAGTTAGTACTAAGATTCTTTTACAGGGAGTGCAGTGGAGCTGACGCTGAAATCATTAAGTATTTGGTTATATCATCGCTAGTCTCACTGAACTCTTCTGAATTCTACATGTCATGTGTGGTCTGGCGTCTCCTTACCAGCAACAGGTCACAGGTTCAAACTACTCAATTCCCTAAAATACACGCTCAGAGCGTCATTGCGCGAAAGTGGTAGGGAGACACGATATAGAACAAACAGACACCACGCAGAATGTTGAGAATTGATTGTATTGTGTTAATAAAGAATTTTTTCAAAAAAAAGTCTAGGGGACTGATGACCTCAGATGTTAAGTCCCACAGTGCTCACAGCCATTTGAAGCATTTTTGAATACCAAGCCGAATAACTGCTTACATAGGGATCAGAAGTGGACCAACGCGCTGTTCACTTAATTAGTGAAGCTCTTTATCTTGACTAAATCGTCCAGATTTTCTGAAATCGTAATCACTTGTTTGCACATTTCTACCGATTTCCCGTACCTGGAGTCACGACCTACTCGTACTATCATCTCAGGCACCAATATTTGTAACCGCGCACAGTGAGGTAATAAAACCCCCCAGACCCACTGGGAACTACCTGGAAGTGCCTTTATAGCGGGTGCGTGCCCAGCAGAGCTCACCTCGGAGGGCAGAGACGTGAACCCTTCCGCCTCCCGCCAGCGGCGAGCGTAGTTGTGTTGGTCGGCTCGCCGTCCTTTCGGAAGCCTCAATCACTCCGCCTGCCGCTATTTGCATAAGGAGTTTACTCGGCAAACGTGCCCGCTTTGGAAATTGCGGACGCCCGAGCGCCAGCTCTGGCGGGCGCGTTTCTACTCCGCTATTACTCGTGACTCAAGTTGTTGACCTGCGTTTAGCAGCGTCGTGCCTCCGACGTTATCCGGTCAGTCGCGAGATTAACCTCTCATCAGACATTAGAGTGCCTGTTCATTGTTTTTCTTTCCTCGAAATAGCAGGACACTGTCGTGCACTTACGCACTGGAACTCTCCTTTCACCAGCAACTGAAGACGTATTTCAGGAACAACCTTCGTGAGCCTTGGGCTGGTTCCGTATTTACGAGGGGCGTTCAGAAAGTAAGCTCCGATCGGTCGCGAAATGGAAACGACTATGAAAATCCGATAAAGCTTTGCACAGATGTGTTGGGTAGTGTCTCTAGTATAACCCCAGTTAGCATCACGTCGCTCTTCTCATTTCTGAGCTCTCAGTGAGTGCGTAAAGATGTCTAGAAAATAGTGTCTGCCGCCAAGTACGAGGGCTTGGTGAGAAATTTCGCCTGAAGCTATGCAGCTAACATTACATAACTGTCGTGCTGTTTCTTCTTCAAGACAATTCGCAGCCGCATTCTGCAGGGGCAATGAAGATGCTCCTGCATCGTTTTCAAATGGAAATGTGAGATTACCCACAATACAGTCCGCAATTGTCTCCCCCTGAGTTTCATCTCTGGTCACATGAACCGCTGTCTTTGAAGACAACATTTTGACACAGACAACAAGGTGTAGGCCAGCGTGGAGAATTGGCGGAAAGCACTGGCGGCTGCCTTCTATGATGAGGCTATTGAAAAGTTGGTACAACGCTATGACAAAAGTCTAAGTCAGAACGGCGACTACGTAGAGAAGTAGCTGAAAGGTGTAGCTAATTGTTACAAGTAAAACATTTCTGATGTTCACTGTGGTTTCAATTTGGCAATCAATCGGAGATTACTTTCTGAACAGGCCTCGTATTTTCATGCGCCGGCCGGGGTGGCTGAGCGGTCCTAGGCGCTTCAGTCTGAAACAGCGCGACCGCTACGGTCGCAATTTTGAATGGATGTCTGTGATGTCCTTAGGTTAGTTATATTTAAATAGTTTTAAGTTCTAGGGGACTGATGACCTCAGCTATTAAGTCCCATAGTGCTCAGAGCCATTTGAACCATTTTTTTTTTATTTTCATGATGGTGGCAGACATTAACGCGCTAGCAAGAAAGCGGAGTCCCCATTGTGACAATGTTACTGTCACTAATGATAAAATATACAAGGTGTACCATAATTAATAGCGAAACCTGACCCGGGCGAAAGTAGATACATACGATAATAACAGAAGCACAAACGGTTCAGTAAACGTGGGTCCACTTACGAGAAGTTTTATAGGTAAGCAGTAGCATGTGATTACGATCCGCCATTGATTTCAGGATGAAATTCTGCCCTAAGCAGTACAGATGAATCTAACAGCCGTGCGGCATTAGCCGAGCAGTGTAAGACACTGTAGTCGTGGACTATGCGGCTGGTCCCGGCGGAGGTTCGAGTTCTCCCTCGGGCGTGGGTGTGTGTGTTTGTCCTTAGGGTAATGTAGGTTAAGTATTGTGTAAGCTTAGGGACTGATGACCTTAGCAGTTAAGTCCCATAAGATTTCACACACATTTGAAACTTTTTTTTTTTTTTTTTTTTTTTTGCATCTGACATGTAAACATTTCGATTAAGTTGAAATTGGCCGTATACTCACAGTCTGCTTATAAGTCGCCAAACAATCAACGTTTCTCGTTCAATGAGTGGTTAGGACCTATGTTGTTGTTGTTGTGGTCTTCAGTCCTGAGACTGGTTTGATGCACCTCTCCATGCTACTCTATCCTGTACAAGCTTCTTCATCTCCCAGTACCTACTGCAACCTACATCCTTCTGAATCTGCTTAGTGTATTAATCTCTTGGTCTACCACTACGATTTTTACCCTCCACGCTGCCCTCCAATGCTAAATTTGTGATCCCTTGATGCCTCAAAACATGTCCTACCAACCGATTCCTTCTTCTAGTCAAGTTGTGCCACATACTTCTCTTCTCCCCAATCCTATTCAATACATCCTCACTAGTTAGGTGATCTACCCACCTTATCTTCAGCTTTCTTCTGTAGCACCACATTTCGAAAGCTTCTATTCTCTTCTTGTCCAAACTGGTTATCGTCCATGTTTCACTTCCATACATGGCTACACTCCATACAAATACTTTCAGAAACGACTTCCTGACACTTAAATCTTTACTCGATGTTAACAAATTTCTCTTCTTCAGAAACGATTTCCTTGCCATTGCCAGTCTACATTTTATATCCTCTCTACTTCGACCATCATCAGTAATTTTACTCCCTAAATAGCAAAACTCCTTTACTACTTTAAGTGTCTCATTTCCTAATCTAATCCCCTCAGCATCACCCGATTTAATTTGACTACATTCCATTATCCTCGTTTTGCTTTTGTTGATGTTCATTTTATATCCTCCTTTCAAGACACTGTCCATTCCGTTCAACTGCTCTTCCAAGTCCTTTGCTGTCTCTGACAGAATTACAATGTCATCGGCGAACCTCAAAGTTTTTATTTCTTCTCCATGGATTTTAATACCTACTCCGAATTTTTCTTTTGGTTCCTTTACTGCTTGCTCAATATACAGATTGAATAACATCGGGGAGAGGCTACAACCCTGTCTCACTCCCTTCCCAACCACTGCTTCCCTTTCATGCCCCTCGACTCTTATAACTGCCATCTGGTTTCTGTACAAATTGTAAATAGCCTTTCGCTCCCTGTATTTTACCCCTGCCACCTTCACAATTTGAAAGAGAGTATTCCAGTTAACGTTGTGAAAAGCTTTCTCTAAGTCTACAAATGCTAGAAACGTAGGTTGCCTTTTCTTAATCTTTCTTCTAAGATAAGTCGTAAGACAAAATTGATGAGGCTTTCGTGGCCACTTGTTGACAAACTGCCTATTGGCTTCTGTCTCGGGTTCTTCGGCCGACGTTCATCTAATGATTTTTCTGACGTTTCGCCAGCACGAGTGGCTGGCATTGTCAAAGCTTCACCCTCCATTGCCGGTGGTGAACTGGAGCCGAGCTCGCGGGCGCAGACTATATGTACCTGGCGCGCCAACGTCCGAGGACCGCACCGGAAATGACCGCGGAGAAGCCCTCGGACGTTGGCGCGCCAGGTACATATAGTCTGCGCCCGCGAGCTCGGCTCCAGTTCACCACCGGCAATGGAGGGTGAAGCTTTGACAATGCCAGCCACTCGTGCTGGCGAAACGTCAGAAAAATCATTAGATGAACGTCGGCCGAAGAACCCGAGACAGAAGCCAATAGGCAGTTTGTCATAAGTCGTAAGGTTAGTATTGCCTCACGTGTTCCAACATTTCTACGGAATCCGAACTGATCTTCCCCGAGGTCCGCTTCTACCAGTTTTTCCATTCGTCTGTAAAGAATTCGCGTTAGTATTTTGCAGCCGTGACTTATTAAACTGATAGTTCGGTAATTTTCACATCTGTCAACACCTGATTTCTTTGGGATTGGAATTATTATATTCTTCTTGAAGTCTGTGGGTATTTCGTCTGTCTCATACATCTTGCTCACCAGATGGTAGAGTTTTGTCATGACTGGTTCTCCCAAGGCCATCAGTAGTTCTAATGGAATGTTGTCTACTCCCGGGGCCGTGTTTCGACTCAGGTCTTTCAGTGCTCTGTCAAACTCTTCACGCGGTATCTTATCTCCCACTTCATCTTCATCTACATCCTCTTCCATTTCCATAATATTGTCCCCAAGTACATCGCCCTTGTATAGGACCTAACTGAGTCGAATAATCTTGGAAGAAAACTTTATAAGCAGCGGGTCAGGCCTTTGTGCGACTTACTATGTCATATTAGCCCTTTGGTTGGCGATGTTCCACGCACACCTGGCGGATGTTGAGGAGGTACACAGGAGAGCTGGCTTTAAACATGCGCGCCTATCACGAGTGATCATGAGTGTACAGCGAGAAGGGCGGAGTTCAAGCACGTCTCTTAACTATGAGGTAAAGGGCAGGGTGCGAGGGAGACCGACGGCGCAGTGGATTTCCATACCAAAAAGGTGCCGGGTGGTTACAGTTAAACTTACAGTGTTGCGAGTGCTGCGGTGCGGGCTGTGTGCGTCGCAGGAGGTTGAAACATCGTAGATATGTTTAGTAATGGGTGCGCTCGCGGGAGTATGCTCTGTCACTGGGTGAAAATATGGCGCTGTAAGCGAGCAGAATGTGAAATGTTTCCTGTTTTGACATCAGTATGCTGTTTATTTGGCGACGCGTGTTGATTTCTTTTGTGAAGAGACTTGTTGCAAGGAGTTATGAAGGTCGAAGTTTTCCGTACGAAATGCGTGGCTGTTGAGAAGAAGGACCACGGGCTGCAGGTGAAGTCGTTTTATCAGAACAATAGCAGCGCTGCATAGCGGGAATGTCAGAGCTGCGACGGGGCTCCATCTCAATAAATGGGCTACAAGAAATTGATCAAGAAATTTGAAGAAATTGGTGAATTAGGTCGTGGAGCACTTAAAGGGAGGCGGTCCATTGTCATGGAAGTTGTTGATGAAGATGCTGTAGCTATAGACCCTAGCCGACAGTGCAGTACATGTCTCAAATTCTGGAGCCAATGCTCGAGCTTTGTCATGGGAATTCTCTGTCCCATAGTCAACAGCTCAACGAATTTTGCGCGCCCGTTTTGCACTGGTATCGCTGCACGATTCAGAACGCGCCCCAAATGAAGTGCCAAGACAGGTTACACCGCCGTGACTTAGCCCTTCGTTTTTTGGCCCGAGTGGAAATGGACGACATGTGGCCAGGGCATATTCTTTGGATCGACAGGGCGCGTCTTACCGTCCACAGAACCGTTTATGAACGGAAGTGTCGCATGTGGGATTCTGCACGCAACATCCAGTGCAGGAAAATCCACTGCACTCAGCTCATGTGACTGTGTCGTGTGGTCTTACAAGCTTCCTCAGTCTGGGTCCACTTGTCTTCGAGGACATGACACCTCGTGGACCTGTCAGCTGTAGTGTGTCATCTGCACGTTATAAGGACCTCGTTGTGCACCACATGATATAAATGTCTACGAAAATCAAAACTTTCATGAAAACATGAAAATTGTTTGTCATGAATAAAACTGCATCAGTTGATCAAAAAAACTTACAGGTGCCTAAAAGTGCGGTAAGCACGTACCACAATGCAAGCTTAATTAGTGTTGAGAGATACGATAAGAGCATGTGAGCCCACAGAGCCAGGAAGATAAAGACAGCGCAGGATCTTCGATGGCCACAGTGAAGTGTACTTACCCTCCTAACAGGCGCGTGTAGCACAATACGGACTGATGCACTCCTGGTGATATCGAGCGAGGTGGCGCAGTGGTTAGCACTCTGGACGACGACGTCGTCGGGACGACGACGGTTCAAACCCCCGTCCGGTCATCCTCATTTAGGTTACCCGTGATTTCCCTAAATCGCGTCAGGCAAATTCCGGGATGATTCCTTTGAATGTGAATGGCAGACTTCTTTCTCCATCCTCCCCTAATCCGATAAGACCGATGACCTCGCTGTTTAGTCCCCTCCCCCCCTCCCCCCACCCCCGGAATCAACCAACCAATCAACTCCTGGTGTGACACTAGACTCAACTATCATTGCACGTAGCAGTTAGAGAGAGAGAGAGAGAGAGAGAGAGAGAGAGAGTGGGAGGCGCACAATAGTGGCTCAAAAATGGTGAATACCAGGGACAAGAGCCACACTGAATGACATAAATGCATGTGTTGATAGATAATGTCAAGAAGTTTGGGACACGCCAGAAACTGGAAGGACATCTTCCTGGTACCTTCGTAACATAAAATAAGGATCAAGAATGGCGTATTTCACGAAGCAACTCACCACCTGCCTGGCTAGGATCCATATGACAGCTGTGTCCCACAAAAAAGTCAAGGCGGCGCAAATGCGTACGCATGTGAAGCAATCGACACCCCAGATCACATCATAAAAGGAGTGAACCTACAAAAAACATGTTACAGGAAAGGGCTTGAATGTCTTCGGTAATACACCAGTCTATAGCATGACAAGAATTAAGGTGCAGTGCCATTAACTGAATTTGTTGACAAGCAAGATATCAGCTTACGAACTGCAAGCCTACGTAACCGAGATGCAGACCAGTAGAAGCTGTACATCATGACATCGAGACGCTACAAGGCAGGGCACCCAACTACAATGTCCGTCCCGAGGCAGTGAGGAAGGGAACCACGGTGCATTCCAGAAAGGAGTTCTCCATGTCTACCCATTTGGTGGAACGGCAGTGCAGTCTTTACGAATCTGGAGGTATATTTCAGTGTGCCATGGAATATCAAAAATGGTTCGAATGGCTCTGAGCACTACGGGACTTAACAGCTCAGGTCATCAGTCCCCTAGAACTTAGAACTACTTAAACCCAACTAACCTAAGGACATCACACACATCCATGCCCGAGGCAGGATTCGAACCTGCGACCGTAGCGATCACGCGGTTCCAGACTGAAGCGCCTAGAACCGCTCGGCCACTTCGGCCGGCCATGGAATATCAGTCCAGACAAAATGAATTCAACTAGTTTTGAATCTAAGTAAAACGGGCGATGAAAACGTCTCCTTTCGAAGGCCGTACAGTCCAGAATCGGGATGCCAACCAGGCAAATTTGCCGTGAGCATTGAGGCAATCATGCCACCGACGCATCATGTTGAAGATATACGTTTGGAAATACACCGTGTCCTGCTGCGTGAACAAGTCCGGAACTGCCTGCTGCACATCCTCATCCGACAGGAATCGTCGACCCTCCAAAGCCTTTTTTGAGGGACTAAAGGTATGGTAAACGCATGGCAAGGGATCAGGACTAAGGGGCGGGTGCTCAACTGTCTATCACTTGTGTTGGGGTACCTTCTGCGTCACTACATTTCCGGTATGGTAACGTGCGTTATCATGAAGCAATAGCACCCTTCGTCCTAGTTTTCTCTGAAGTTTCGCCTTAATTGCACATTTCTCCGGTGCTGAGCCGTACCCTTCCCCAGTGATGGAGACACAAGGTTCATTGAAATAAATAAGCAATGGTAGTCAAAGAACGATAATCTTGAACCAATCGTGAAGTTCTTGGGACGAGACATGATGCCCCATATACATTCTTCATTCTCCGATGGATGTCTACCGGTATCTACCCTTCGGCAGCCAAGAAAAGGATACGAGTGGTTCTAGGCGCTTCAGTCCGGAAGCGCGCGGCTGCTACGGTCGTAGGTTCGAATCCTGCCTCATGTACGGGTGTGTGTGATGTCCTTAGGTTAGTTAGGTTTAAGTAGTTATAAGTCTGAGGGACTGATGACATCAGATGTTAAGTCCCATAGTGCTTAGAGCCATTTGAACCATTTTGAACCAAGAAGAGGATAACAGCACGTTGGTTATGTTTGAACACCGGCCGGGGTGGCCGAGCGGTTCTAGGCGCTTCAGTCTGAAACAGCGCGACCGCTACTGTCGAAGGTTCGAATCCTGCCTCGGGCATGGATGTGTGTGATGTCCTTAGGTTAGTTAGGTTTAAGTAGTTCTAAGTTCTAGGGGACTGATGACCTCAGAAGTTAAGTCCCATATTGCTCAGAGCCAGTTTTCTGTTTGAACGCATTTGGCAATAACGTGGGTATAGTTCACGTTTCTGTGTTTACGCACGCTCGTCGGAAAGACACGGATGCCACGCTGACCCCCTGTCTACACGTCAGGGCTTATATACCGGCGTCGGAGTCGCACTACATTCCATATACACCGCAGCAACGAAATCAAACAGAAATTTTTTGTTCGTCCCATATACAATATTATACTGTTGTGCATTGCTTTGTACTGTAGTGCTGTATATTGTAGTGCAGTGTAATGTGACAAAGCGGTGCAATACAGTAGCGTAATAGTGTACACCATCGAGATTCCGGATTAGCAAATATCTGTGAGCCAGAATACCAAAGAGTAGTAAACAGAATTTTCTTTGCCTGTAACGTGTAATTACGTTTCCTTTGTCTTTCTCCATTTATCTTTATTCTGCGCTTAGTTTACTTTCCTACAACATCGTAATGTTCAAGTGCTTAAATACCTTTCAAGTTTTAGGTCAATGTGTTATACTTTTATCCAGTTTCTACGCTAGTCTATCTTGCAAGAGCGTCTTCATCTCCGAATAACTACTGTAACCTACATCCATTTGAACCCGAGTACTGTATTCTAGCGCATGTGTCCCTCTCCTATATTTAGTCGATACATTTGTTTCCATTCCCGAATTAATGATACCTTGATTGCGTCGCGGAATATGTCCTGTCAACCAATATAATTTTTTAGTCAGGTTGAGCCACAATTTTCTCTTTTCCCCACATTGATTCAGTATCTCCTCGTTAGTTATTCCATTTTTCGACTCAGTCTTCAATACTGCTTTGTAGCACACAGTTCAGAAGGTTGCGTTCCATTCTTGTCCGAACTGCTAAATGTGCACGTTTTACTTACACACAGCGATACAATCCAGACAGATAGCTTCACAAAAGACTCTGCAACACTTAAATTTATATTAGATCGTAATAAATACCTCCTTTCATTAAAAAAAATCTTTTCTTCCTGTGGACAACCAGTAGTTTATAGCCTCTCCACTTCAGCGATCGTCACGTATTTTTATGTCCAAACAGCCAAACTTATCGCCTAGTAGAAAATGCTACTTTATGTGCAGCATTCGGTCTATTTTAGTGTCTAGATTACAGACAAAGAAAAAGGCAAATAAATAAATAACCTCACGTTTGCCGTTCAAGTACCAATACCTGAGAAAGAATGAAGTAACTACGTTTCTCTTATACGTCAGACGCACAAATTACACTACTGGCCATTAAAATTGCTACACCGAGAAGAAATAAAGATGATAAATGGGTATTAATTGGAGAAATATATTATGCTAGAACTTCCATGTGATTACATTTTCACGCAATTTGGGTGCATAGATCCTGAGAAATCAGTACCCGGAACAACCACTCTTGCCGTAATAACGGCCTTGATACGCCTGGGCATTGAGTCAAACAAGAGTTTGGATGGCGTGTACAGGAAGATCTGCCCATGCAGCTTCAACAGGATATCACAGTTCATCAAGAGTAGTGACTGGAGTATTGTGACGAGCCAGTTGCTCGGCCACCATTGACCAGACGTTTTCAATTGGTGAGAGATCTGGAGAATGTGCTGGCCAGGGCAGCAGTCGAACAGGACCTGCAACATGCGGGCGTGCATTATCATGTTGAAATGTACGGTTTCGCAGGGATCGAACGAAGGGTAGAGCCACGGGACGTAAAACATCTGAAATGTAACGTCCACTGTTCAAATTACCGTGAATGCGAACAAGAAGTGATCGAGACGTGTACTCAATAGCACCCCATACCATTACGACGGGTGATACGCCAGTATGGCGATGACGAATACACGCTTCCAATGTGCGTTCATCGCGATGTCGCCAAACACGGATGTGATCGTCATGATGCTGTAAACAGAACCTGGATTCATCAAAAAAATGACGTTTTGCCATTCGTGCACCCAGGTTCGTCGTTGAATACACCATCGCCGGCGCTCCTGTCTGTGATGCAGCGTCAAGGGTAACCGCAGCCACGGTCTCAGAGCTGTTAGTCCATGCTGCTGCAAACGTCGTCGAACTGTTCGTGCAGATGGTTGTTGTCTTGCAAACGTCGCCATCTGTTGACTCAGAGATCGAGTCGTGGCTGCACGATCCGTTACAGCCATGCTGATAAGATGCCAGTCATCTCGACTGCTAGTGATACGAGGCCGTTGGGATCCAGCACGGCGTTCCGTATTACCCTCCTGAACCCACCGATCCCATATTCTGCTAACAGTCGTTGTATGTCGACCAACGCGAGCAGCAATGTCGCGATACGATAAACCGCAATCGCGATGGGCTACAATCTGAGCTTTATCAAAGTCGGAAACGTGATGGTACGCATTTCTCCTCCTTACACGAGGCATCACAGGAACGTTTCAGCAGGACACGCCGGTCAACTGCTGTTTGTGTATGGGAAATCGTTTGGGAACTTTCCTCATGTCAGCACGTTGTAGGTGTCGCCACTGGCGCCAACCTTGTGTGAATGCTCTGAAAAGCTAATCATTTGCATAGCACAGCACCTTCTTCCTGTTGGTTAAATTTCGCGTCTGTAGCACGTCATCTTCGTCGTGCAGCAATTTTAATGGCCAGTAGTGCAGATGGATGTTGCAGATACATTGCGTACAAGCTTTCGTGGTTTATTTTAACCATCCAGAGTTTTCATTACTGGGGTCCTACTGGATTACGTGGCAGTTGTGTTCGGTCAAATGTTTCCAGTGGGTTGGTAAGTCGTGTGGATCCCCCGTACACTCCGGCGACACAGCGCCGTCCCCGCGACTGCCTACACAGTGAAGAAGTGGCCGCGCGCTGCAGCAGACCCGGGGCTCCCTCCGCGTCCGCCTCTTCCGCCCCCGTCTCAAGCCGCGCCGAGCCACCCCGCGAGCCTCGCTTCCTGCCCTCTTGCCGGGGAATCGATAGAGAAGCTGGTCGCCATGGCAACCTAGTCCTGGACTTCTCGGAGCAGCACGGCCCGCATCGCGAAGCGGGAGCCGCCCGTAGTTCCGAGCGCTCTCCACCGCAAGCACGGGTGATTCTTGCAGCTCGTCTTCCCAGTATCGCCACGGTTGCATGATGGGAATTTTGTCAAGTAATACTTCATATACGCTTGGGAATATCTGCACTATTGGCCATTAAAACTGCTGGTCCACGAAGATGACGTGCTACAGGAAGAAGATGCTGTAATATGCAAATGATTAGCTTTTCAGAGCATTCACACAAGGTTGGCGCCGCTGGCGACACCTACAATGTGCTCACACGAGGAAAGTTCTCACACACAAACAGCAGTTGACCGGCGTTGCCTCGTGAAACGTTGTTGTGATGCCTCGTGTAAGAAGGAGAAATGCGTACCATCACGTTTCCCACTTTGATAAAGGTCGGATTGTAGCCTATCGCGATTGCGGTTTATCGTATCGCGACATTACTGCTCGCGTTAATCGACATCTAATGACTGTTAGCAGAAAATGGAATCGGTGGGTTCAGGAGGGTAATACGGAACGCCGTGCTGGATCCCAACGGCCTCGTATCACTAGCAGTCGAGATGACAGGCATCTTATCAGCATGGCTGTAACGGATCGTGCAGCCACGTGTCGATCCCTGAGTCAACAGATGGGGACGTTTGCAAGACAACAACCATCGAACAGTTTGACGACGTTTGCAGCAGCATGGACTATCAGCTCGGAGACCATGGCTGCGGTTACCCTTGACGCTGCATCACAGACAGGAGCGCCTGCGATGGTGTACTCAACAACGAACCTGGGTGCACGAATGGCAAAACGTCATTTTTTTGGTGAATCCAGGTTCTGTTTACAGCATCATGACGATCGCATCCGTGTTTGGCGACATCGCCATGAACGCACATTGGAAGCGTGTATTCGTCATCGCCATACTGGCGTATCACCTGGCGTGATGGTATGGGGTGCCATTGGTTACACGTCTCGGTCACCTCTTGTTCGCACTGACGGCACTTTGAACAGTGGACGTTACATTGCAGATGTGTTAGGACCCGCGGCTCTACCCTTCGTTCGATCCCTGCGAAACCTTACATTTCAGAAGGATAATGCACGACCGCATGTTCCAGGTCCTGTACGGGCCTTTCTGTATACAGAAAATGTTAGTCTGCTGCCCTGGCCAGCACGTTCTTCAGATCTCTCACCAATTGAAAACGTCTGGTCATTAATGGCCGAGCAACTACTCCATCACAATACGCCAGTCACTACTCTTGATGAGCTGCGGTATCGTGTTGAATCTGCATGGGCAGATCTACCTGTTCACGCCATCCAAACTCTTGTTTGACTCAATCCCCAGGCGTATCAAGGCCGTTATTACGGCCAGAGGTGGTTGTTATGGGTACTGATTTCTCAGGATCTATGCACCCAAATTGCGTGAAAATGCAATCACATGTCAGTTCCAGTATAATATATCTGTCCAATGAATATCCGTTTATCATCTGCATTTCTTCTGGGTGTAGCAATTTTAATGGCCAGTAGTGTATATCTGTGTATGTCCATCTTTTCGGAGATGATTGCGGGACCTCGGATGTTAGGTAAAAAAAATGTCAAATCAAACACATCTTAGCTGTCTACATTTCCAAACTATTATTTTATTGGGCTACCAGTTTCGGCGATGTATTATGCTAATTTCAGGCGAACTGGTAGGTGATGTTTGAAGCGATCGCTGTATCAAGTAGAAATCTACAGACAACAGGCTTTCAATGGTGGCCCCTACTTTGACCGGAGCCGAGGTTGGAATCTTACTACACTTCCGTCAGCGGCTTGAAGATGGCGTAATATATCGCCGAAACTGGTGCCTCAATATAATAACAGTTTGGAAGTTAGGCAGCAGAAACGTGTTTGGTTTGGCTTTCTGACCCAATCTATAGGTTCGTATCGGTGCTCTATACTCCCGGACAAATTACGTGCCTGGTATACATATACAGAGTGGTCTATTGATCGTGACCGGGCCAAATATCTCACGAAATAAGCGTCAAACGAAAAAACTACAAAGAGCAAAACTTGTCTAGCTTGATGGGAGAAACCAGATGGCGCCATGGTTGGCCCGCTCGATGGCGCTGCCATAGGTCAAATGGATATCAACTGCGTTTTTTTAAATAGGAACCCCCGTTTTTTATTACATATTCGTGTAGTACGTAAAGAAATATGAATGTTTTAGTTGGTCCATTTTTTTCGCTTTGTGATAGATGGCGCTGTAATAGTCACAAACATATGCCTCACAATTTTAGACGAACAGTTGGTAACAGGTAGGTTTTTTAAATCAAAATACAGAACGTAGGTACTTTTGAACATTTTATTTCGATTGTTCCAATGTGATACATGTACCTTTGTGAACTAATCATTTCTGAGAACGCATGCTGTTACAGCGTGATTACCTGTAAATAACACATTAATGCAATGAATGCTCAAAATGATGTCCATCAACCTCAATGCATTTGGCAATACGTGTAACGACATTCCTCTGAACAGCGAGTAGTTCGCCTTCCGTAATGTTCGCAAAAGCATTGACACTGCGCTGACGCAGGCGTTGTCGGTGGATTACGATAGCAAATATCCTTCAACTTTCCCCACAGAAAGAAATCCGGGGACGTCAGATACGGTGAACGTCCGGGCCACCTTTCATGAAATGTGCTCTTCATTACCGCATCAACCGCACGCGAGCTATGAGCCGGACATCCATCATGTTGGAAGTACATCGCCATTCTGTCATGTAGTGAAACATCTTGTAGTAAAATCGGTAGAACATTACGTAGGAAATCAGCATACATTGCACCATCTAGATTGCCATCGATAAAATGGGGGCAAATTATCCTTCCTCCCATAATGCCGCACCATACATTAACCCTCTAAGGTCGCTGATATTCCACTCGTCGCAGCCATTGTGGTTATTCCGATGCCCAATAGTGCATATTATGCCGATTTGCGTTACCGCTGTTGGTGAATGACGCTTCGTCGCTAAATAGAACGCGTGCAAAAAATCCGTCATCGTCCCGTAATTTCTCTTGTGCCCAGTGGCAGAACTGTACACGACGTTCAAAGTCGTCGCCATGCAATTCCTGGTGCATAGAAATAAGGTACGGGTGCAATTGATGTTGATGTAGCATTCTCAACACCGACGTTTTTGAGATTCCCGATTCTCGCGCAATTTGTCTGCTACTGATGTGCGGATTAGCCGCGACAGCAGCTAAAACACCTACTTGGGCATCATCATTTGTTGCAGGTCGTGACTGACGTTTCACATGGGGCTGACCACTTCCTGTTTCCTTAAATAACGTAACTATCCGGCGAACGGTCCGGACACTCGGATGATGTCGTCCAGGATACCGAGCAGCTTACATAGCACACGCCAGTTGGGCATTTTGATCACAATAGCCATACATCAACACGATATCGACCTTTTACGCAATTGGTAAACGGTCCATTTTAACACGGGTGATGTATCACGAAGCAAATACCGACCGCACTGGCGGAATGTTACGTTATACCACGTACTTATACGTTTGATACTATTACAGCGCCATCTGTCACAAAGCGAAAAAAGTGGTCCAATTAAAACATTCATATTTCTTTACGTACTACAGGAATATGTAACAAAAACTGGGGGTTCTTTTTTAAAAAAAACGCAGTTGATATTCGTTTGACCTATGGCAGCGCCATCTAGCGGACCAACCATAGCGCCATATGGTTTCCCCTTTCAAGCTAGACAAGTTTCGTTCTTTGTACTTTTTCCGTTTGACGCTTATTTCGTGAGATACTTGGTCCGGTCACGATCAATGGACCGCCCTGTATATATCCCATCGACCACAGGCCCTCCAGACCACTGCTGCTACCACACGCTGTCTCCATTCCTTTCTGTTTTGTCCTCGGTTCCTCCAGATGTCTTCAAACCCAAGGGCTGCCAGATATTTACACATTTGTCTTGGTCGTACTATAGGGCATCTGGTGTTTGATTTCTACTCAGGTGCCTTCTTCACCTTTTTTCTGGCATATGAGATAAATGACCCACCCACTGGATTCTTTTATTCTTCAGCTTCTGGAGGATTGTTGGTAGTTGCATCGAGAGACAGATTTTCTCGTTCTTCCTCCTCTATCTAAGACCGGTACTCACAACTCCGTCGTTGTTCTCCTTTCAAACATAAATTTTTTTGCTTTTATAGTTCCGTCATGGTGAAGGTTTCCGAACCGTAAATGGCCACATCACCGTGTTATAGATTCTCAGCTTAGTGTTCGTTGATACTGATTTTAAGCTGAGCCTGTGCTGAGGAAATACCGGGTGATCAAAAAGTAAGTATAAATTTGAAAACTTAATAAACCGCGGAATAATGTAGATGCAGAGTGTGGTGTCACCGCCAGACACCACACTTGCTAGGTGGTAGCTTAAATCGGCCGAGGTCCATTAGTACATGTCGGACTCGCGTGTCGCCACTGGCAGTGATCGCCGACCGAGCGCCACCACACGGCAGGTCTCGAGAGATTTACTAGCACTCGCCCCAGTTGTATGGACGACATTGCTAGCGACTACACGTACGAAGCCTTTCTCTCAATCGCCGAGAGACAGTTAGAATAGCCTTCAGCTAAGTCCATGGCTACGACCTAGCAAGGCGCATTAACCATATCTGGAGAGAGTCTCACTTGTATTATCAAGAGAAATGTACCACAATGAATTAAAGTTAAGTATACGAGAAGCTCCGTTCTTTTCTTTATAGCTTTCATCACGTATCCTGTTTCAGACTTAACGCCAGTCGGCGTGTGTGTACGCGTGCTTTTCGGTTACCTGTCACTGTGGACTGGCTGCCTTGTCAGTCCACTACATTGGCGACGAGTGTAAACGTGTTCTTTCTACTTTGCACTAATTTGCTTGTGTCATGGCTTCGCCACATTCTCCAGATGTACTGTCCGAATTTTATCGCTTGCAGAATCAGCAGACGCAGGCGTTATTGGATGCCCTTGGACAGCTCGTCCAGGGTCAACGTGCGCTGCAAACCGATGCGGCCGCCGCCGCTTCATCGCTACCGCAGCCACAACACGCAGTTGCACCACCGTTTCGTCCGTATAAAGCTGACGAGGAGTCTTGGACGGAATGGTCATGACAATTTGGATTTCATCTCGCCGCCTACAAAATTCAAGGTAATGAGCGGCAGCCGTTTTTGCTTTCGTGTGTAGGTGTGCCCACCTACCGTGTGATAGTGAAATTGTTTCCCCGACGCGACGTAGCAACTGTGTCCTACGAAGAAATTTTGTCTGCTTTAGATGCCTATTTCAAAGAAACAGTAAATGTCGTTGCAAAACGGTATATGTTCTTTCGTACAAAACGTACGGCCGGTCAGACTAATCGGGAGTGGGTTGCAACTTTGCAAAGCCTTACAAGGGATTGTGCTTTTGAATGTGAATGTGGACTCCCTTATTCAGATACAATGGTATGTGATGCAATAGCACAGAACGTTTCTGATGTTCGCATACGGGAACAGATTTTGAAACTAGTAAATCCCTCCCTTCAGCAAGTGATAGACATATTAGATAGGCAAGACACACTTGACTTTGCTCAGGAATCATTTGAAACTTCGCCAGCCGTGTGTCACATTAACCGGCCCGCCGGGCGCGCTGCACGGACCGCTAAACAGCCCTCGCGCACGTCCGCGCAGCTGCGTCCTAGCTCTCACACACGTGTGCCGCGTAGGCAAGCAAATGCAGTGAAATCATGCCCGCGGTGTGCAACTCGACATTCGCGTGACAATTGCCCATCACGCCAAGCTATTTGCTTTTACTGTCATAAGAAAGGACATGTTCAAAGTGTTTGCCAGAAAAAGCTCAGATCAGACAATCACAACCATTCCCGGCCCTTTGCTTCACGCCGGAATAGAACCTAGGACAATCAGGCTCATGAACCTTCGCCCATGGACATTCATGTAGTTAATTCCACCCCGTCCAGTGCCACTATCTCAAACAGTGACTGTGTTCGTCCCACACACCGTGTGCATCGACGTCGCCGGAAATCTCGTAAAGTCGCAAGTGCTTCTGTACCTGTATCAGTTCAAATTGCACGAGACAGTCGCTCTTGTCGTCAGCAGGACAATAAACTTTTGGTAGACTTGGACGTTGAAGGCAAAGTGATCCCATTCCAGCTCGATACCGGAGCTGCAGTTTCACTACTCAATCACGACACGTACAAACAGCTGGGCAAACCTCCATTGCGTGCTGCACGTGTTCACTTAAATAGTTATTCCGGACAAGCTATCCCTGTGTTAGGACAGTGCACTCTTCTTGCTACATACAAGGAACAAACAAAACTTGTGTCATTTTACGTTCTTCGTTCTTCTACTGCAGTGAACTTGTTTGGGTTAGATTTATTTCAGTTGTTTAACATGTCTATAGTCAATCAGGTCCTATCAGTGAACGAGACTGTGCCTTCAGACAGTGTTTCTCGTCTGTGTGAAGAATTTCCAGACATTTTTGCACCGGGCCTTGGTTGCGCTAAGAACTATGAAGCACATTTGGAACTGAAAGTAAACGCGCAACCGAAATTTTTCCGAGCGCGCAATGTCCCCCACGCCTTGCGTTATGAGGTCGCCAACCGCTACGATATACTGTATCGGTCCACTGCTCAGCACGGAAACGCTGATGCGTTGTCCCGTTTGCCTGTTGCTGAGGATAAAGCATTCGATTCTTCCGAACTTGCTTGCATGTTCATTGACTCGGAAACCGATGACGTGGTTGAATCGTTTCCGATTGATTTTCGTCGTGTAGCTACAGCCACAGCTGCTGAGCCTGTCCTTGCTACTGTTTTGCGTTTTGTTGCTACGCAATGGCCCTTGTCGAAGTCACGGATCGAGGATCCGTTGGTTCGCCGATTTTTTGCTCACAAGGAGAGCCTTTTTGTACGACGTGGTGTTTTGTTGTTGCGTTCTGATAATGATCAGTCCAGAGTCGTGGTCCCACGTTCGTTACAGTCCTCTGTCTTACGGCTTCTTCACCAAGGACATTGGGGTATAGTGCGAACGCAACAACTTGCTCGTCAGCACTGTGCTTGGTTCGGAATCGATGCTGCGATTATGAAATGTGCTCTTCTTGCATGGCGTGTGCCGAACAACAATCCGCACCGCTGCAGAAATTCTTTGCTTGGCCGAAAGCCACTTCCCCTTGGCAACGCTTGCACATAGATTTTGCTGGTCCATTCTGGAATGCTCGATGGTTGGTTGTGGTCGATTCTTTCAGTAATTTTCCTTTTGTTGTCCGGATGTCTTCCACGACGTCATCTGCCACCATCCAAGCGTTATCCGCTATTTTTTGCATTGAAGGTCTTCTGCAGACTATTGTTTCCGACAATGGCCCACAATTCATGTCCGCAGAATTTCAGTCATTCTGCAAGGCCAATGGTATTCAACATCTGACATCCGCGCCGTTTTCGCCTCAGTCCAACGGTGCCGCTGAACGATTGGTCCGGACTTTCAAGCCACAGATGTTGAAGTTGAAAGAGTCGCATTCTCGGGAGGACGCATTGTTGCTCTTTTTGTCTTCGTATCGCTCTCAGCCCCGCGATGGTCGCTCGCCGGCTGAGTTGCTCCACGGTCGTCCTCATCGACCCTTGATGTCTTTGCTGCATCCGCCGCATCAGGTTCCTGTGCAGCGGCAGACTCCCGTTTTTGCTCCAGGCGACGTTGTATTCTATCGCAGCTATCGCGGTTCACGGCGTTGGCTCGCAGGGCGCATTCTTCGCTGCCTCGTGTAACACGTCCTTTTATTCTTTTAGTTATCCGCTCGTTCACGGACCTAAGTAGCAGCCCAAAATTAGATAATTAATTAATGTGACCGTGTACCTAATGGGCTAGCAATCGGATTGGACTGCTCAGGAGGTGTTACATTCCGTACTGTCCTCACAAATATGGTAATAAGTATGGTTTGGTGGTAATGAGGACAGCAAACACATTTTCATAAACAAAACCTATATTCTTAGCAAAGCACAAAAATAGGGAGACAGCCACTGCCTTCGTCAATACACTGTTAATGACGGCTAATCTCATCACAGGTCGCTACAATTATTGTTAATCGTCACACGCAATATCCAATCACTGTAATCCAATTAATGCCGGCGCGGTAGACGCGGAAGTATAACAGCGGCACTCAATCTCACTGAAATCACTTTATAATAAAACTTTCTCACTTTTCCGCATAATATTGATACAAAGGGGTTTAAACCACGGCGTTGGCCACTCCCTTTGCCGGTAATTTGTATTAATTTCTGCTGGCTTTTGCACAGCTAAGCCCGCCTCGCGGGAACCTAACACACCCTCACGGCATCCTCCACACAACTCGCTGCCTAACTGCTCTCCGCCCAGTTATTCCCACCTCGCGGGAATCTACCCAAGCCGTCCACTCGGCACTCCGGGGAATCCCCTCTAGCTCGCGCGTCCTGCACACACTACTCGATTTTTGCCCTGTCGACCTGTGTGAGCGCAAGTTTTAATAGTAAGGGCCTGCGGACCCCTTACATCCCCGCCCTCAAAAACTTCTTTTGAACCGCAGGTGAAAAAGAATTGGCAAGGGATTTAAAAACATAGTTACATTTGAATCAAAACATGCAATACAAATCATTAATGAATTTACAATTTGTCAAAATAATCCTGGACTCCGGTAGTGGGCTGCCTCCACAACAATTTCTACAAAAAAGGTTATTACATCACATAAATGGCATTGTTCAAAATTATAAATTTTCATTTTAACCAGCAAGTCGTCTATAGTCCAATATCAAAAATGAAAACATACACAACATATACCCTCAAAAATTCCTTACCTAAATACAGAACATATGGATTATTATTACAACATAGTTATTACAAGTTTTATATTCATTCTGATATAGTCTTTGACATGAAATATGCAACTCTAATTGTAATATGTCACAAAGCCCAAATGTAAATAAACACTTCCCTCTTTCAATTGTCCATTCTATAGCTAATTGTCCTAACCATGTCTTAGCATGTTTATTTTTTTGGGTCATTATAGCCCTCACTCTAGACCGGACTACATCTGGAGTGTCATCTGGTTTCTCAGTTCCGCCGCCTCTTCCTCGGAAATCAGACGAATGATTAATATGAATTCTTGGGTCATTGCTCCCTTCTCTGTTTCTATCATTAGCTTGCTTGTACTTCTGTGATTTTATAGACTCCAACTGCTCCAGTATCTTCATTAAGGCCTCTCTACCTTTGATTAGGCTCCTAGATACGGTTCCTTGCCTTTTCTGATTTAATATTCTTCTTACTGCAGATATCATTACGTTGTCACTCAGGGGTTGTTCCAAAGTCTCGTTCCATTTCCACAAATGTTTGGCAAATTCTTCAGACGCTCCTTTCCAATTACTAAGTGGTCTGCATCGTAGTGGGTCCTCAAGTTCAGCACATTGACGACTCTTGGGCCAGCATTTCTTCAATAATTCTTCTCCAAATTGATCATTATTAGTATTCCCTTTCTTCCTCTTGATTCCAAAAGTGAAGGCCTCACTTTCGATTGCACCCCTCTGGTAGTCTTCTCGCTGCATGGCTATAGCATTTTTCAGATTTACTGCCAATTGTTTTTGCATCTGCGTCACTTCAGTGGTCCTTCTCCCCAATTCGGTTCCATTTTCTTCCACATCTTCTTCTATCTTCTCAACCACGTTGTTGCATTCTTTCTGCATCTGCGTCACTTCGGTGATCTTTTCTTCCATTTCGGTTCTATTTTCTTCAACATCTTCTTCTGTCTTTTTTGTTAGCTCTTCTTCCGTCTTCTCCACGTCTCCCTGGACCTGTTCTATATTTGTCTGTAGTTTACTTTCTCTCTCGTCGACGTTCATCTTCAGTCGTTTTGGTACTTCCCGTATTGCCTTCTTCAGATTATATTCCATCTTTGTGTACGAGGTTCTGATTTCTCGTACTATAGTTTCCTTACTTGACTCCAAGCTTTCTCTAAATTCTTGTGAACTCTTCTCTATTAAGTCTATTGATTTGTGTAACCTTTCTTCCCTCTCTCTCGTTTCTTGTGAATTCCTTTCTAATGATTCTTGTAAATCTTCCTTTAGTGATTCTCTCGTTTCTTGTATATCTCTCCTTAATGATTCTCTGAATTCTCGTAAACCTTCCTGTATGCATTTGTGTACTATTTCTCTCCTTTCTTGTAAATATTCCTTTACCAAGTCTACCAACATCGACCGTAAATCTGCATCCTCTGAAACTGGCTTAGCTCTCATTGCTTGTTCCGGTGTCTCAGGATAACTAGTTGAATGTGCCGATGGGCTTCCTAATGACAATCCACAATCACAGATTCCTGAATCATCTCTGTCTCTCTGTCCTACCCCTTTTCTTTCAATTACTGCCTCACAGACCCGCTTATCTTCAGAAGACATTTTTGGTTTATATTTAATGCCCAGGCAAGTAGTACAAAATAACCTCCAATAATTCAAAACACTCCTAATTATCATGAACCTACTCAAACAGTACCTGCAATTTCTTTAGTTAATTCCCAAAATGATATAACATGCATGAGTATTAATCATAACAGCTCTCAAAAAACCTAATACTTCAAGAACAATTTTCACATACACAATTTATGCAAAATTTTTTTTTAAACAAGATAATCACAACGTTCACAACATCTATAAATGCAAATTCCTCAAAACAATTGTCATTTATACAATGCAGTGTGCACCAATAAGCATGCTAGACTTCACAATATGTTTCATAACTTTTCTGAATTTACTACAATTTAGCATTTTTCCCAACGTGAATATCAGTTAAAACTGTTTATTTATCACGAAGACTGCACACTGCAATTTACTGTTAGGTTAACCCGTCGGCTCCACTCACCAACCGACGTTACCGCGAGTCGCGATGTTTTGACGTTTCAGATGGGCGTGGTCATGCCGCCGCTGGAGCTCGCATGAAGGCGACGTAGTTCCCCGTCGGCCGCTCCGTGGCGCTGTAGGCGGACGTAGTTTGTAGTTCGGCCGCTAGATGCCGGGACTGCGCTCGCTGTCTCGAAGTTGCGTCGCTGTGCGGTAGGATGTCGTGTGAAATCACCTCGCGGATCGAAGCTCTTTGGCGCGACTGCTACTTGGCTCTGCGTGACGTCACTCCCTAACTGCGTCGCCACCATACGTTATCGTCAGCATACCAGTTTATGGGTCCACACGAATCTGTCCGATTTTCGCCGTTCAAAAAGCAATTTCGGTCAACATATCACCACAAAACACCTTTCTAACAACTTTTGTGACGAAATCTTAGCTCGTTTTGCTATTTTAATGTTCACACGTGTCTCTCTTTAGCGTCCACTTTTCACAGTTTTTCGCGTGGATTTTCGCATTTGTACTTTGCAACACCGTTTAATATAGCCCGCAAAACAGTTTAGTCACAATCTTGCGATATTATTACTTCGTATTGTTCAAAAATTACACTGTTCCTTATCGCGATTTTAACGTTCATGCACTGTCCCGATTCCACATTGAAAATTTTGTTTTCTCGTCCAAAAATTGCACTTGTTCTTTTCACGATAAGCCAATTGTGTAGTAACACTATTCGTCCGAAAATTGCAGTTGTCCTTTCACGGCTCGCCAACGTGTAACACTGCGTTCGAAAATTGCATTAGTCCGAGTCCTGTCAACGGTAAGCCAACGGTGTAACACGATTCGTCCGAAAATTGCAGTTGTCCTTTCATGGCTCGCCAACGGTGTAACATTTCGGATCCGAAGATTGCACTAG
The DNA here is from genome assembly GCF_023898315.1 of Schistocerca nitens. Classification (NCBI taxonomy): domain Eukaryota; kingdom Metazoa; phylum Arthropoda; class Insecta; order Orthoptera; family Acrididae; genus Schistocerca; species Schistocerca nitens. The sequence continues at coordinate 830,693,213 of NC_064618.1, read as the reverse complement.
TCCTGGTCACGGTACGCCAAAAGCTGTACTCCGCCATGGAACTCTTGCCCGCTCCGGACCAGATGTCGTCTTCGCCCGTCGGGTGCCCCGACAACATGGAGGTCGACCCTTCGGCCCCTCCTGTCTCTTTACGGGCGCATACATCGCAGGTTGACGTGCACCCTGGACTAGGTTTTCAGGCGTTTCCTAGCTCCCCTCGGACCGAATGGCAGGGTGCGGGTGGCACAGCCTCGCCTGTTGTTAGGCTCCCCACCTCATCGCATACGTCAACATGGGGTCCTCCCCACGGCGGGCGGAAGCCTTATCACACGACCGTGCGCCGATTTGCGGGGGAGGAATGTGGTGTCACCGCCAGACACCACACTTGCTAGGTGGTAGCTTAAATCGGCCGCGGTCCATTAGTACATGTCGGACTCGCGTGTCGCCACTGGCAGTGATCGCCGACCGAGCGCCACCACACGGCAGGTCTCGAGAGACTTACTAGCACTCGCCCCAGTTGTACGGACGACATTGCTAGCGACTACACGTACGAAGCCTTTCTCTCAATCGCCGAGAGACAGTTAGAATAGCCTTCAGCTAAGTCCATGGCTACGACCTAGCAAGGCGCATTAACCATATCTGGAGAGAGTCTCACTTGTATTATCAAGAGAAATGTACCACAATGAATTAAAGTTAAGTATACGAGAAGCTCCGTTCTTTTCTTTATAGCTTTCATCACGTATCCTGTTTCAGACTTAACGCCAGTCGGCGTGTGTGTACGCGTGCCTTTCGGTTACCTGTCACTGTGGACTGGCTGTCTTGTCAGTCCACTACACGGAGGTAAAAATTGACACACATGCTTGGAATGACTTGGGGTTTTATTAGAACAAAAAAAAAATCATCCCATATTGCTAGATGCGTGAAAGATCTCTCGTGCGCGTCGTTTGGTGATGATCGTGTGCTCAGACGCCACTTTCGTCATGCTTGGCCTCCCAGGTCCCCAGACCTCAGTCCGTGCGATTATTGGCTTTGGGGTTACCTGAAGTCGCAAGTGTATCGTGATCGACCGGCATCTCTAGGGACGCTGAAAGACAACATCCGACGCCAATGCCTCATTATAACTCCGGACATGCTTTACAGTGCTATTCAATACATTATTCCTCGACTACAGCTATTGTTGAGGAATTATGGTGGACATATTGAGCATTTCCTGTAAAGAACATCATCTTTGCTTTGTCTTACTTTGTTATGCTAATTATTGCTATTCTGATCAGATGAAGCGCCATCTGTCGGACATTCTTTGAACGTTTGTATTTTTTGGTTCTAATAAAACCATGTCATTCCAAGCATGTGTGTCAATTTGTACTTCTCTATCTACATTATTCCGTAATTTATTCAGTTTTCAAATTTATACTGACTTTTTGATCACTCCGTACACGCGTTTCATTCCCACTGATGTTCTTTCCTCGAAGTCCATTACTATGCTGTTGTCACTGGTAATGCAAGATCCCAAATATTTGATCTGGTGAACTCTGTTGAACCCCATGCCCTGCATCTCAAGAATTTCTTCCTGCTCTTGTCTTATTCCTGACTGCATTAACCCCGTTTTTTCTTGATACGCCTTTAGCCTGACCTTCCGTGTCCATTTTGTCGTACGTTTCTTTCAACTCATGATTTCATTTACTTAGTGGTACTAATCATCTGTATATGCGAGACAAATGAAATTACCATCAATCTGTACTCCATCGCACTCCTGTTGCCTACCTTCCATTATTACTTTCCCTAAGATGACAGTGAACACAACGCGTGACAGAGCATCCCCTTTTGTGAGACCTGTCTCAGTTTCGTACGCTTCTGATGCGACCCCTCGCAAACGGACTGCTATCATTGAGCCATCCATACAAGATTCCAGCATCCTCACAACTTTCTCAAGCATTCTGAAATGATGCAGTGACTTGTATAGGCTGCTTCTGCAGATGCTGTCTTACGCACGTTGAAAATCGACGAACGGACTGTAGATATATTTACGGTAATCGCAATACAAAATCTCACATGTCAGTTATCCTAGCCCCATCCATAAACCAAAAACCTTTCTCCGACTCCTTGTCGCTCCCTGCTGTCCGCCTTCTGGGACAAGCTACTCTGTACTCTGAGACAAATCAGTGTCCTATTGCACTTAAGAAAAAGCTGAAGCACTCATTTTGACAAATTCACAATATTTCCCTAACAGAAATTAACGTGTATGTCCAGTTTCCCCATATCAAGCAGTAAAGCAAGTTCTCCTACCTTCTCCCATTAAGGTTTCTTCATCCTTTCATTTCTGAGTAAGGCATCACTTTTTCCTTTCCCGTATGGTTAGTTGCATTCTACCACGTTCCCCCTTCCCGCTTCTTATCCTTTCTCGTAGTTTAATTGCCTGTAATTTAACTTTGTTGTTCTCCTTCTGATGAACAAATCTGATTGTTTTCATTTGCTATTGCTGCTTCAGTTTCCACCTTTTATGTCTTAGACAAATAAATGAGATTCTGAAACAATTTGAGCTTATTGTGCGATTACGGATCTTCCTCCTGTGAGAGATACGCACAGAGTGTGAAGCTGTTCCGTAGTTAACTTTCGTTCTTCATGGTGCAGGTGAGGCCATTCTACTCTCATTTAAGACATGATAGGAATTCTGCACAGGATTCACTGTCTTGAAAACTGACAATAAATTTCCAGGAAGTATTTTTGAAGCTATTGGATGAGTAGAAAAAAGTACTGAATCACGTCGTTGTATTTCGGAAAAATAATTAAAGATTATAGAAACATAGATGAAACGTGAATTTATTTAACAAAGGTACTTGGATAAACAGCAAAGTATGTTGCGGAAACGAAGGAAGGAGCGAGATAGTTATTAAATGTAGGAGGTGTTCTAATGAAAAACAGACAGATGGAAAAAATAACTAAAATGTTGACTACTTCAAAAGTAATCCCTATAACTGTTAATATATTTATCCCAAGGTGAGACCAGGCGGATAGTGCCTTCACGGAAAAATGTTTGCCGTTGCCTACCGAACGACAATGCTACCCAGGCGTAACCCTCTTCGTCCGAAGCCAATCGACCCCCACGAATGTCTTTCTTCAGGACTCTGAAAATACGGAAAGAGCTTGGGGAGAAATCGGGACTGTGTGAAGGATGTGTAAGGGCTTCCCAGCGAAACTTCTGCGTGTAGTCCGAACAAAAGGCACACTAGCTCCAGGAATTTCATAATGACATTTTTCTTTGACTGCAATAATCGATTTTTTGGAATACGGCGCCACAATGAACGCCCAGCGGTAGGTGGACACTTTGCAAAAATTGAAGTTCGCCATTAAATCCAGATGGTCAGGAATGTGAAGGTGCGACATCATTTTCTTGCAGGATAATGCCTGCCTGCCTGCCCAAATGTTGCCGAGGTTGTTTCGACTACGCTGCAGAAGTTTCGCTCGAAGGGCCTTACACGTCCTCAATACAGTCCCGATCCCTACCCTTGCAACAACATTTTAACATTTTAGCACTGAACTTCAGCATCTTTAGTGCAACGACAAACCATTATACACTCCTGGAAATGGAAAAAAGAACACATTGACACCGGTGTGTCAGACCCACCATACTTGGTCCGGACACTGCGAGAGGGCTGTACAAGCAATGATCACACGCACGGCACAGCGGACACACCAGGAACCGCGGTGTTGGCCGTCGAATGGCGCTAGCTGCGCAGCATTTGTGCACCGCCGCCGTCAGTGTCAGCCAGTTTGCCGTGGCATACGGAGCTCCATCGCAGTCTTTAACACTGGTAGCATGCCGCGACAGCGTGGACGTGAACCGTATGTGCAGTTGACGGACTTTGAGCGAGGGCGTATAGTGGGCATGCGGGAGGCCGGGTGGACGTACCGCCGAATTGCTCAACACGTGGGGCGTGAGGTCTCCACAGTACATCGATGTTGTCGCCAGTGGTCGGCGGAAGGTGCACGTGCCCGTCGACCTGGGACCGGACCGCAGCGACGCACGGATGCACGCCAAGACCGTAGGATCCTACGCAGTGCCGTAGGGGACCGCACCGCCACTTCCCAGCAAATTAGGGACACTGTTGCTCCTGGGGTATCGGCGAGGACCATTCGCAACCGTCTCCATGAAGCTGGGCTACGGTCCCGCACACCGTTAGGCCGTCTTCCGCTCACGCCCCAACATCGTGCAGCCCGCCTCCAGTGGTGTCACGACAGGCGTGAATGGAGGGACGAATGGAGACGTGTCGTCTTCAGCGATGAGAGTCGCTTCTGCCTTGGTGCCAATGATGGTCGTATGCGTGTTTGGCGCCGTGCAGGTGAGCGCCACAATCAGGACTGCATACGACCGAGGCACACAGGGCCAACACCCGGCATCATGGTGTGGGGAGCGATCTCCTACACTGGCCGTACACCACTGGTGATCGTCGAGGGGACACTGAATAGTGCACGGTACATCCAAACCGTCATCGAACCCATCGTTCTACCATTCCTAGACCGGCAAGGGAACTTGCTGTTCCAACAGGACAATGCACGTCCGCATGTATCCCGTGCCACCCAACGTGCTCTAGAAGGTGTAAGTCAACTACCCTGGCCAGCAAGATCTCCGGATCTGTCCCCCATTGAGCATGTTTGGGACTGGTTGAAGCGTCGTCTCACGCGGTCTGCACGTCCAGCACGAACGCTGGTCCAACTGAGGCGCCAGGTGGAAATGGCATGGCAAGCCGTTCCACAGGACTACATCCAGCATCTCTACGATCGTCTCCATGGGAGAATAGCAGCCTGCATTGCTGCGGAAGGTGGATATACACTGTACTAGTGCCGACATTGTGTATGCTTTGTTGCCTGTGTCTATGTGCCTGTGGTTCTGTCAGTGTGATCATGTGATGTATCTGACCCCAGGAATGTGTCAATAAAGTTTCCCCTTCCTGGGACAATGAATTCACGGTGTTCTTATTTCAAATTCCAGGAGTGTATTTTCAGAAACAGGATGCTCGGTTATCTGTACGTTAAGGACAAGAGCCTGCATTGGTTGGTGAGTGGGAAAATATTTAAGTGCAACACACATTTTTATGTCATTGGAATTATTATTGAAAAAACACTTACATCAATATACTGGTCCATACTGTGATACATATTTAAACTCCTGTTGTTGGTGGAGCAGTGGCGCAATAATGGTGGCAAGCACTTGGGGAAATTCTGTGATGTCACTTAAAAGACGTAGGGAATCCCTCCGGTACGAAAGGGACTTTGCGCGTGAAAAAGGTGGATGTGGCGGTCAGTATGGGCGGCAAGAGAGAGAGAGCACAGCACGCAGTCAGCTGCTAGACGTTGTACTGTTGACAAGTGAGGCATTTGGAAGCCAATTTATGTTGAAATTTCCTCTGATGTGGTTTTGGCTGTCGTATGGTGCTCTTGTTATCTTGGAATGGCTCTGAAATGAAGGAAATACGCCGCCAAGAAGAATTTATAAAGAGCATTCAACTTCAAGACCATGGGACCACTTAGCCTCTTCGAGGAGCAGTTCCCAATTCGCCAGTAAATTTGAACTTCCGAATCATGTTCTTCAAGCCGGTGCGAAAAGACGACCTCTCCGTATTTATTTAAAGTGTAGATAGTCGAGAAGAGCAGCAGCAACATTGCTGTTGTTTTGATAAAACAGATTTACGAGTAAAGCCCCGCTCACCTTGTCCAGACCTATGTTGACTGGAACGGTAATGCGCACTGGTGCCTGTGTTTCAGTTGTACCAGTATCGCCACCTGACGGTGGGCTATGACACTAACACTGTCGACAACGCAAATCCTGCAGCGCACAGTGTGAACATCATTTCCACGAAGTTGCGTACCCATACTGTACACAGTTTTCCGTCTACACTGTCTCAAGTGGTGTATGATTAATTACGTAGAACCACCCTGTGTTTCAAGTGCTATGTTGGGAAATAACGACACTGTAAGAATCGAATATGAAAATATATATTTCTTTCACCCAAATGTTTTGTTCTTTTCCACATGATGTCACATTTGTGGCTGCTGTGAACTTTCTGGTCGTAACTGACAGTTGTTCAAATGTTCAAATGCGTGTGAAATCTTATGGGACTTAACTGCTAAGGTCATCAATCCCTAAGCTTACATACTACTTAACCTAAATTATTCTAACAAGGGAACCTCCCCATCGCACCCCCCTCATATTTAGTTATATGTTCGCACAGTGGATAGACCTTGAAAAACTGAAAACAGATCAGTTGAGAAAACAGGAAGAAGTTGTGTGGAACTGTGAAAAAATAAGCAAAATATACAAACTGAGTAGTTCATGGGAAGATATGCAACGTCAAGGAGACCGAGAACGCAGGAGCGCCGTGGCCTCGTGGTAACGTGAGCAGCTGCGGGACGAAATGTCCTAGGTTCAAGTCTACCGTCGAGTGAAAACGTTAATTTTTTATTTTCAGTTTATGTGACAAACTCTTATGTTTTCATCACTTTTTTGGGAGTGATTATCGCATCCACAAGAAAACCTAAATCGGGCAAGGTAGAAGAATCTTTTTACCCCTTCGCCAAGTGTACAAGTTAGGTGGGTCGACAACATATTCCTGTCATGTGACGCACATGCCGTCACCAGTGTCGTATAGAATATATCAGATGTGTTTTCCTGTGGAGGAATCGGTTGACCTATGACCTTGCGATCAAATGTTTTCGGTTCCCATTGGAGAGGCACGTCCTTTCGTCTACTAATCGCACGGTTTTGCGATGCGGTCGCAAAACACAGACACTAAACTTATTACAGTGAACAGAGACGTCAATGAACGAACGGACAGATAATAACTATGCAAAAATAAAGAAAATAAAATTTTCACTCGATGGAAGACTTGAACCAACGATCTCTCGTTCAGCAGCTGCTCACGCTACCACGGGACCACGACGCTCCTGAGCTCATTTTGTCCATGATGTTGCCTATGCGACCCGTGGACTACTCAGTTTGTATATTTTGCTCATTTTTTCACAGTTCCACACAACTTCTTCCTGTTTTCTCAATTGATCTGTGTTCAGTTTATCAAGGCCTATCCACTGTGCCAACTTATAACTAAATCTGAGGGGGGTGCGATGGGGAGGTTCCCTTGTAAGGACAAACACACACACCCATGTCCGAGGGAGGACTCGAACATCCGCCGGGACCAACCGCACAGTCCATGACTGCAGCGCCCCAGACCGCTCGGCTAATCCCGCGCGGCGAACTGACAGTTGTACTGTATTGTTTCCTCAGCGACTTGGCCAGGTGGTGTAACGGACATATTTCGTATTTTAAAATAATAGCATTAATTTCTTCTGTTCGTGGTGGGTTACTTCTCTTTTGAGTCTGCCGATCGACATCTTAGTACCTTTCCAGGCTGATTGTCTTCTGTAAAACTATGAACACAGAATCCTAGCGCAAGAGATTGTTTCCTGTACCTGACGTTCCTGTACCGAGAAAAGTTCCACAACTTGATCAAGAGGAGCATCTCCATCGGGCATGTCATGGTCCAAGAGCTCTTGAGACAGTGGTTGCTATACGCAGGGGTGATTTTCAGTCATCTTGGTACCTTTGCTACAGGCCCGCATAACTAGAGTTATGAAATCTGTGACTCGTGCTGTGTTCTACGGCAGTTTCATCAACAACTCCGTGCCGGTTGTCAAGTATTCGTTGCTCGTAGTGTGTGTTGTGTGTGTACTGCACACAGAAGAGGAACAATTCGGAGGCGATGAATGTCCATATCTGAGTCTGTCCAGCCTGCCATAAAGCAGCATCTGTGAAACAGTGGTTTCTGGACAACAACATCCATGAAATGGACAGGCTTGCTCACAATTCCGACTTGAAGCCAATTGCACACTTTTAGGATGAGTTAGAATGTCCAACTCACTTCCGACCTCGGCGTCACTACCTCCTCTCGCTTCGTCTCATGAGGAAGAATGGGCTGGCTTTTCTCCACAGATTTTCAGATACCAAAATGAAACTATCAGCAGAAGGATTTAAACCGTTTTAAAGGGGAAGGGTGGACATACTCCATGTTAGTATTCACTAATAGTTGTCTGTATACGTTTGATCACGTATCGCCGGCCGGTGTGGCCGAGCGGTTCTAGGCGCGTCAGTCTGGAACCGCGCGACCGCTACGGTCGCAGGTTCGAATCCTGCCTCGGGCATGGGTGTGTGTGATGTCATTAGGTTAGTTAGGTTTAAGTAGTTCTGAGTTCTAGGGGACTGATGACCTCAGATGTCAAGTCCCATAGTGCCCAGAGCCATTTGAACCATTTTTTTGATCACGTATCATGGACAATGAGAGACTCTTTTAACGAATTTGAAAGCAATATTTTATCTGCAGATTCTAAAAATAACCCCAAAAAATTTTTGTCGTACGTAAAATCTATGAACGCTACAAATAATTCAATATCTTCTCTTGCTGACAGTACGGGTAATGTAGCTGATGATGATAAACAGAAGGCCGAAATTCTAAACCTAGCTTTCAAAAACTCGTTTACGATAGAGGACTGCAGCACGAATCCCCCTTTCAATAATCGAACAAACGAAATAATGGCTGACATAGTGTTTAGTGTATCTGGGATTGTAAAACAGTTAAGATCAAAAAATGGTTCAAATGGCACTGAGCACTATGGGACTCAACTGCTGAGGTCATTAGTCCCCTAGAACTTAGAACTAGTTAAACCTAACTAACCTAAGGACATCACAAACATCCATGCCCTAGGCAGGATTCGAACCTGCGACCGTAGCGGTCTTGCGGTTCCAGACTGCAGCGCCTTTAACCGCACGGCCACTTCGGCCGGCTACAGTTAAGATCCTTAGACGCCAGAAAGGCATCTGGCCCAGACGGTATCCCCGAAAGATTTTATGTTGACTATGCTACAAACATAGCACCATTCTTATCCGTCATCTATCAGAGATCATTGGAACGGCGGAATGTTCCACAGGACTGGAAGAAGGCCCAGGTCATAGCAATCAATAAAAAGGGTAGATAATCGGATGCACATAATTACCGGCCAATTTCACTGACATCGATTTGTTGTAGAATCATGGAACATATTTTGTGTTCAGACATAATGACCTTTCTAGACTCTGAGAAGCTGATCTGCAGAAACCAGCACGGTTTTAGGAAACAGTGGTCATGCGAGAGACAGCTGGCCCTCTTTGTGCATGATATACAACAGGCTCTAGATACCGGCTCCCAGGTTGATGCCATATTTCTCGACTTTCGAAAGGCGTTCGACTCAGTTCCGCACTGTCGCTTGCTACAAAAAGAACGCGCTTACGGTCTATCCAGTGACATATGCGGTTGGATATAAAGTTTTCTAACAGACAGGGAGCGTTATGTCGTCCTGAACGGGGTAACTTCAACAGAAACAAGCGTAACTTCAGGTGTGCCCCAGGGCAGCGTAATAGGTCCTCTACTATTTACATAAACGATCTGGTTGATGCGGGCCGGTGTGGCCTAGCGGTTGTAGGCGCGTCAGTCTGGAACCGCGAGACCGCTACGGTTACAGGTTCGAATTCTGCCTCGGGCATGGATGTGTGTGATGTCCTTAGGTTAGTTAGGTTTACGTAGTTCTAAGTTCTAGGGGACTGATGATCTCCGATGTAAAGCCCCATAGTGCTCAGAGCCATTTGACCTGGTGGATGGTATTGACAGCGGCCTTAGACTGTTTGCCGATGATGCTGTAGTCTACAAGAAAGTAGTATCACACGAAAGTTGTGAACAAATCAATGAGGATTTGCAGAAAATAAATGGGTGGTGTAATGACTGGCAGTTATCTCTCAATATTAGTAAGTGTAACCTACTGCGACTAACAAAGCGAAAATCCCCATTAATATATGAGTACAAAATAAATTATCAGTCTTTGCAAGCGGTAACATCAGTCAAGTATCTGGGTGTGACTATTCGAAATGATCTCAAATGAAATGATCAGATTACACAAGTAACAGGTAAGGCGAACTCTAGATTGCGGTTTATTGGTAGAATCCTGAAGCGATGCAGTCCTTCAACAAAGGAACTAGCTTACAATACGTTAGTTCGTCCAGTGTTAGAATAATGTTCGTCTGTATGGGACCCTTAACAGTTGGGTCTGATTCAAGAAATTGAGAAGGTCCAAAGAAGAGCTGCAAGATTCGTGACTGGTACATTTACCCATCGCGAGAGCGTTACAAATCTCATAGACAGTTTCTAAGTGGGACACACTTGCAGATAGACGACGCGCTAAACAGAAGGGGCTGCTCACTGAATTGCGAAATCCAGTCTTCACCGAGGATGTGTAGCATATATTATTACCACCAACTTTGGAATCACGTAATGATCATCATTCAAAGATAAGGGAAATAAGAGCTCGTACTGAGACTTTCAGACAGTCGTTTTTCCCTCGTGCGATCCGCGAGTGGAACAGAGGGGGGGGGGGGGGGGGGGAATATGACTTTGGCGCGAATTGTGCCCTCTGCCACACACCGCTTGATGGCTAGCGGAGTATATACGAGGCCTGTTCAGAAAGTAAGCTCCGATTGATTGCCAAATGGAAACCACAGTGAACATCAGAAATGTTTTACTTGTAACAATTAGCTACACCTTTCAGCTACTTCTCTACGTAGTCGCCGTTCTGACTTAGACTTTTGTCATAGCGTTGTACCAACTTTTCAATAGCCTCATGATAGAAGGCAGCCGCCAGTGCTTTCCGCCAATTCTCCACGCTGGCCTACACCTCGTTGTCTGTGTCAAAATGTTGTCTTCAAAGACAGCGGTTCATGTGACCAGAGATGAAACTCAGGGGGAGACAATTGCGGACTGTATTGTGGGTAATCTCACATTTCCATTTGAAAACGATGCAGGAGCATCTTCATTGCCCCTGCAGAATGCGGCCGAGAATTGTCTTGAAGAAGAAACAGCACGACAGTTATGTAATGTTAGCTGCATAGCTTCAGGCGAAATTTCACACCAGGCCCTCGTACTTGGCGGCAGACACTATTTTCTAGACATCTTTACGCACTCACTGCGAGCTCAGAAATGAGAAGAGCGACGTGATGCTAACTGGGGTTATACTAGAGACACTACCCAACACATCTGTGCAAAGCTTTATCGGATTTTCATAGTCGTTTACATTTCGCGACCGATCGGAGCTTACTTTCTGAACGCCCCTCGTACGTAGATATGTAGATGTAGATACGTCTCCGTGGCAACGCTTCTGTGTTACTGCACCTCTACAGAAGTGTTCGGTGCAACCAGAAGCCTTTAGCTCAAAGTCGAGTTAGCCATTGGCGCCAATTACCCTAGTTAGTTGACATTCGTAAGAAATCAGCAGTAAAGCAGCGATGACGTTCGGCTGTCGGAGCGACAGGGCGGCTTCCCCGGCGTGCGTCGGCGGCCGCGGCGCGGATTGAGACGGCGGGCGGCCTTGATGGATGGGGCGCGCGCTGACGCTGCACTCCTTCCGGCCGGTGGCAGGTTGCGCACCCGGGCCGCCGGCCGCCGCGCGCCCACAATGCCATTCAATCAGCGCCAGCTGCCGCGGGATTCTCACACCGCCAAGCCGAGCCGTGTTGACTCAGCGATCAGCCGGGCCCAGCTAAGCAGTCCTCCCTCTGACGGACCGCGCTGCAGTCACGCCGCTCCTTCGGGCGAGGCACTTGCTGTCCTCGTCTGGAACTTTATATCGCTCTGTTCAATGTAGACCCTGTACAAAGTTAACCCAAACCTGTTATGCAGTACGGACTCATAGGTCAATTTTTATTGCCCTTGGTGTGCTACGCTTTTTCTTAAAAAATATAGAAAAAGAAAGAAAAGAAAGAGCCTACCCTGAGGAACGCCACTTGCAATAGTGGCCGGAACGTCGGACGTTTTACACATCCATATCCAGATGAATTTTGTTGACTGTGACAAGGGGCACGGAAGCGTACGCTTACGTATACCTATGGGGTTAAAATCAAAGTAATTGTTTTGACAGCTCCACTTCCCCACGATATCACTGACTTACGAGAATGTATCAGGGCAGCTGTTACTAACATCGATGCGGAGACTTTACGGAGAGCCTGGGCCAAATTAGACGAAAGAATGGACGTCTGCCGCGTGACTAACTGTTCACTCATTGAACATTTGTGAACATGGCATAAATCTTGAGTTGCTGTTTGCATACATACAGGGTGAAACGGGTACAAGTACACATTTTTTGTGTGTGGTACCCTGTATTGTATTGTACTGTATTGTATTGTATTGAACTGGGGACCTAGAAACGACGGAGAGGCTTCGTCATCGCCGTAGCTCTCACAAGGGGAGGCCGCCAATTGTGAAATTCAGATTCGATTCATACGGCGCATAATAAAAGCTCATGGCCAGAGGTGTAATGTGGCAAAGCACCAAGATGCACTCCTGAGCCGTTGTCGAGAAAATCGACAGTTAAAAGAAACCGTTGTGGTGAAATACTCTCTACGATTAATAGTTTTCCACAGCGTCGTGACGCAGCGGTAAGCGCTCGGTTTAGTAATCCGAAGGTCGCCGGATCGAATTTCGCAGCGTGCAACTTTGTTTTCTTTTTTTTTATTATTTGTTTTTTTGTAATTCAAATATATATATATATATATATATATATATATATATATATATATATATATAAAATTCTCGGCAATCAGTTGTAACAATTATGCATATAATAAGTTGTTGAAAGTCGTTTGTCGTGGAAAAACTGGTGACTTCGAACATCATTATGTTTTCCGCAAACAAAGTTGTATTTCGCAAATGTTATTAATTGTCTTCATAATGTTAACCACGTATAGTTAACGGAAGACGTAGAAACGATATTCCGAAACGAATACGTATAGCGTAAGTCAAATGTTCGAATTAGAATAGAGACCCCACGAACACAAATTCGCTGTGGCAGGTATGAAATATAAACTCCGTTACTCGCTCGTTACACTTGAAGGACAGATGTTGAATGGGCCGAAACGAGCCGCCACATAACAGCGTAGTTGCCTGCTAACTTCGAAAGAAGGTAGATGCGGTCCCTAGCGCAACTTACAACATCGTTGAAAATCAGTGCGGACGGGAGAGCTTTGGTACACCCCGTTAAAAAAACGGAAAAATGGAGGCGGTACAATTGGAGAGCGATCCGCCTTCACCAACATGCATAAGCAATTCATTAATAGTTTATATATATATATATATATATATATATATATATATAAACTACAAAAAACTGATAAAAAAATTGAATGGCGCGAGATTCGATCCGGCGACCTTCGGATAACAAACTCCAGCGCTTACCGCTGCGCCACGACGCTGTATAAATTTATTAATCGTAGAGAGTATTTCACCGCAACGGTTTCTTTTAACTGTCGATTTTCTCGACAACGGCTGAGAAGTGCATCTTGGTGCTTTGCCACATTACACCTCTGGCCATGAGCTTTTATTATGCGCAGTATGAATCGAATCTGAATTTCACAATTGGCGGCCTCCCCTTGTCAGTGGTTGACAACCCCACAAAAGGCTATAGCAGTCCACTCACCCCACCGCCGCCCCACACCGAACCCAGGGTTGTGTGGTATCTTAATATGTACATACTTCAGCGTGTTGGTTGTTTTTCCTCTGCGTCGAACAGTTTAGCCACAAACACGTCACTGATGTTTTCTGCACAGTAGTGGCTACACCACTGACAAGGGGAACTCCCCATCGTGTCCTCCACAGATTTACTGGTAAGAGGACACAGTGGACAGCCCGTCAAAAACTGAACACAGATTAAGTATGAAAACAGGAAGGAGGTGTACTGGACTGTGAGAAAAAAAGCAAAAATAGAAACAGTGAACGGTCCAAGGATAAGAAGTGCAATATAGAGCATTGTGCAAAAGCAATAGCGTTGTTCTTAAGTGGTTACGGTGTTGGACTACCAAGTGTGTAAGCCGTGTTCAACCTCTCTTGTGCCAAGATTTTCTTTTTCTTTTTCCCGGCCGCGGTGGTCTCGCGGTTCTAGGCGCGCAGTCCGGAACCGTGGGAGTGCTACGGTCGCAGGTTCGAATCCTGCCTCGGGCATGGATGTGTGTGATGTCCTTAGGTTAGTTAGGTTTAAGTAGTTCTAAGTTCTAGGGGACTGATAACCACAGCAGTTGAGTCCCATAGTGCTCAGAGCCATTTTTTTTTTCTTTTTCGCTGTTCGCTTTATTCAGATTTGTGTCTGTGTCGTGGTGTAACGCCCGTTTGCAACAGTGAGGTGTAAGATAGGGACCTATAATGACAGTTGATTCTGCACAACTGCTGTAGTAGCAGCCGAAAGAACGAGGCTTACGAATGGGAATGTTTGACGACAAGGTGACTAGTCAACTGAATCCTCCTCCAGAAAACACGTCTGGTGTGTTATACACGGCATTAGTGACATTACGTGTGTCATATGATAGGAACCGCTTAGCGACGCACCTAATTTGTAAGACTGGTAAATGAGTGAGACATGCCTCCTTGCCCGATACAGGTGTTCGTATGAATGTGAATGTGATCACTCCCCAAGGAAATGATGGAAACATAATAGTTTGTCACCTGAGCTGCAACAAATGAACGTAACAATTTCACAATCACACAGTTTCTCTGTACTCTGTCAAAACACTGGTTTTTAACGTTTTTGAAGCTGCACTCCGTTTTGGAAGTCTTGACTCTTGAAATCCTTGGTTGTAACATAGTTCACACCAGTTTGTTATTTTCATTTCCGTGAGACGTCTATGTGGTATCTCGCCTACTCTCACCATTCACCACATTTGCTTGCGACAGTAACGTATTCTTGCCACATGACTCATGTTCTATAACAAACTACAGAAAGAGAACAAACATTTCAGTGACCGGACGGACAGTTCATAATGTTGTAGTAAAATGAAAAAGAACTGCGCGAGGGAGTTTTGAACACGATTCGGCCTCTTGGCAGTCCAACACCATGAAAACGACATGATTGGCGTGTGATGCTGCTTTTTATGCCCTTCTTGTTGTTGGACAGTTCACTGTTTCTATTTTCATTTTTTTTTTCACAGTTGAGTACACTTTCTTTCTGTTTTCATGCTTGATCTGCGTTCAGTTTTTTGTCGGGCTGTACAATGGGCCATCTTACCACTAAACCTGAGGGGGCTGTAATGGGGAGTTTCCCTCGTAAGTGGACTACGCTTCTCAGTATAGACTTTCCGTTTTGCACCCACCTGCTTCGTGGGGAAAAATAAGCCGTATTGGCTTGCTTCTGCCACATGTACTTGGAGATACTATTCAGTCTAAACACGTACGATTTATAATAGTTATAATTATTAGTCTGCAAATGACATAAATACTGGTGTAATGTTGCTCAGTACAACGTCCTCGGCCACCAGTAGAAATATCTTCAGGTGTAGCCGATATATTCTGCATAATCATGCAGTATCTAACTTCAATACAAACATTTTTTAAACCGGCAGAAGTGGCCGAATGGTTCTAGGCGCTACAGTCTGGAACCGCGCGGCCGCTACGGTCGCAGGTTCGAATCCTGCCTCGGGCATGGATGTGTGTGATGTCCTTAGGTTAGTCTGGTTTAAGCAGTTCTAAGTTCTAGGGGACTGATGACCTCAGAAGTTAAGTCCCATAGTGCTCAGAGCCATTTTTTGAAACATTTTTTACAAACACGTATTTTGAATAAACTTGGATATCTCGGGATAGAGTCAATTGAAAAGACGTCATATTGAGGATGGAAAATAAGAGATTCACGAAGCTTGTCCTCGAATATCATTCTTCTGGAGGAAGTGGCGCTGGGAGTCCGATAAAAGGATGATCAAAAATTTGAGGCCGGAACTGTTAACGACCACAGCCATGAAGTGGAAGTATGTACGACAAGGGCTGCAGCGCGGCTATCGTTGTTGTAGCTTGTTGAAGTGGCAGCATAGAGCAAGAGCGGTGTGGCCATCGAGAATACCGGAGGTAGGCGTGGCAGTTCGTCGTCTTTTCAAAGGAGATTTCTAGCACGTTGAGAACGTCTGGTCCTGGGTTGCATAGAGATTTGTACATCACCACTCGACAGCCACTAGGTTAATGAACACTGGTCTATAACGACCCAGCATCAAATGTCTGCAATCCCAGTTCAGGATACCTAGCTGTATTAGAGTCATTGTTGTTGCCAGAGTCAGTAGTTCGGCGTACTAAATTTCAGATTTTGTACATTCCCCAATTATGGACAAATTAGTCATGTTCTCTTCGTATTGTGCTGTATGTAAGTGGAATTTCGTTATTTGCTAACCTGCCATGTGTTGCAGTATTCATGACCAGCAATTACTGTAGGGTAGGTATTGAAATTAAAAGATAATTGTGACGAAGCAAGCTGGGATATTTCTACTTGCCTTCTTGTTCTTGTTCTTCCACCTGCCTCCTTAAATTCATTTTTTCACTTTTAGCTAATTGCCATTAACATATGTGAGTATAAACTGCATTTTCATAAAAGAGAAAAGCTGGCGCTCAGTTTTAAAGAATTTAACACCAGATCCAATTTTGCGCTTTGTTTTATGGTCGTAATTGAGTTTCTAATTTATTTTGACTATTCCTAGTTAATACTTTCGTTATAGGGTGACATCAGTAATTGTTTCGTAACTTAAATTCCATTGTTCGCTTATGAACATATATGAATTCTGTACGAATTGCAAACATTTGGAAAACAAATTACTAGTATTCTTAAAGGATCTATTTGGCTCTATTTGAAAACATGTTAGCAAAGCCAGCCCTTAATTAATTCCAAAGTAATTAACAGTTTTGTTAAAACTATTGTTTGTGTAATTATATACGCCCGCATCTCGTGGTCGTGCGGTAGCGTTCTCGCTTCCCACGCCCGGGTTCCCGGGTTCGATTCCCGGCGGGGTCAGGGATTTTCTCTGCCTCGTGATGGCTGGGTGTTGTGTGCTGTCCTTAGGTTAGTTAGGTTTAAGTAGTTCTAAGTTCTAGGGGACTGATGACCATAGCTGTTACGTCCCATAGTGCTCAGAGCCATTTTTTTTTTGTAATTATATACGTTAATTTCATCATTGAAACAAATAATTCGGTCTCTTAAAAGGAACGAATTTTTCGATGTATTCAGTTAATTTAATGAGTTAATTTTTAATTGTAATTTCTATAAACTTAACTTCGAACAATGTGTAGTTTCAGTACCTATTATTGTGAGGATATATAAGGGCAGATTTTTGGTTGTGAGTCAGTCAGTCCTTGACCGAGTTTCAGACAAGGAACCTGTATTGGTTAGATCAACAACAATGCAGCCGTGAAATAAGTGTAATACAATTAGGCCGTGTGTTGAAACAATTAGAGTGTCTGTTCCATACGAACCTTTTTATTCTTCAAGAAATGTGAACCATGTGGCTAGGCTCTTGCTGCTCCTCAATGTTCAACAGAAAACTATTGTAGCAGTATGTGGATGTTCGCCTGCAACCTATTCATAAGGCTTATCGAAAGTTAAACAATAGTGCACTAGCGATATAACTGTGTATTATTGGGGGGCTGTGAACAGTGAAAGTAAACTACTGTGAAATGCAAATGTGCACCTGTCAGCCACATCATTTAAGGGGAGTACGTATGATGAAACTGGTCAAAAAGTGACATTTTCTGATTATTATCTCTTAATAATATTTCATCTCTGCTGAGTAATTTGATGGACCATTTGTCCATTAATTCCAATTGGAAGTGTACCTTTTATTATTTCAAAGTTAATAGTGCAAGTGTAAAAAACGTTTTTCTGCATTGACTTGCTATCTCTGGAACTATTTAATGTACAAGGCTGTGATTTTCAGCTATTTATTCCTTGAATTCATGTTAAGAGGTTGAACGCACTGTGTAAACAGAAATGGCAGTATTGCACATGAATCTTGTGGATTTACTTTGTGAGTGTGGTGCTTTATAAGTGTTGAACTGTCAATATAGTGGTTTGGTGTACTATTACACGTTCTTATACCTCTTTTCAACATGAAGAAAAGAAAGAGTTCTTTTAAGAAGCGACGTTTCCATGGAAATCAGTATATGACTGGATCTGAATCCAGTGCTGATCCTGAAATAGATGTTTCACAGACACACGAAAAGGACACGCCTACTAGTGCTTCGAGGAGGAAACTTGGAAACCATAAGGATTTATGTACTGACAAAGGAGATCATATAAATAGTTTAGGTTATCTTTTATTAGTTTTGAGTGTGTTGGGACAAATTTTACAAGATGCTATATCATGTAAGGTTTGCGGTGGGCAAATTAGCATCTTAGAGGACACATGTGCAAGGACTGGACTAGCTACCAAACTTTTTGTTCAATGCAAAGTTTGCAGGCTCTCTACGTCATCTTGAACTTCTCAAAAAGGCAAGGATGACTTGTTTGAGAGCAATGTTAGATACTTGTACGAAATGAGGTGCACAGGTAGAGGACTGACTGCAGCTCGAGTATTATGTGCGACACTGAACTTGTCAAACCCACCAACCGGATCAAGTTAGTACACAGAAGTAATTGTTGAATGCGTCAAATCTGTTGGTGTTCCTTGTACGAAAGACGCTGCTAAAGAAGCAGTAGAGTTAAATAACACGACAGACTTATCAGTGGCAGTAGATGGTACATTAGAGTAGAGAGGCCACAAATCTAAAAATGCAGTTGCAACTGTCGCTATTGTAGACACAGGTAAAATTTTAGACATGGAAGTGCTAACTAAATACTGCCATCAGTGCACATCAGTTGACAATAAAACAAGTGAAAGTCATAAAACACATTGTGCCAAGAATTATGAGGGAACTAGTGGGTGTATGGAGGCTGCTGCAGTTGTTTTCATGTTCAGACACTCACAAGAGGAAAGAGGTGTGTGCTACACTATTTGTGGGATGGTGATTCGAAAGCCTTCGAATCAGTCGTGGAAAGCCAACATTACGGTGAAAAGCGTATTTTAAAGATTGAACGTGTGGGGTACGTAGAAAAACGTATGGGAATACGCCCTCGAAAGTTGAAGCAGACAAAAGGAAAAGAGAAGTTATCGGATGGAAAGACTCTAACTGGTAAAGGAAGACTTATAGGCAAAAACAATGATGAACTCCAACAATATTATGGAATGGCAATAAGGAACAACACACATGACCTACAAGGAATCAAAAGAGCAGTGTGGGCTACATTCTTTCACCAATCATCCACTGATGACACACCTATACATGCATGGTCTTTGCCCACCTGGTGGTGTTTCGTGGTGCAAGTACCGCAGAGATCAGGCAGCAGGTACAGAGGAACAATTTAGGCACAGAAACTGCATACCAACCGCAGTGATGGAGGTAATTAAGCCTATAAATAAAGTTAGCTCATACTGATCTTCTTTCCAAATATCTCCATGGTAGAACACAAAACCCGAACGAGTCTTTCAATAATGTCATTTGGACCCGCATACCAAAAAATGTCTTTGTAGGCATGAACACTCTATTCTTGGGTATTTTTGATGATATTACAACGTTTGATGGTGGCAATAAAGGAGGAATTAGGGTACTAGAACAACTTCGTATCACTCCAGGAGCCAACACACAGCAAGCCTTCCAGCGAATGGATCGACTCAGGATCATGAGAGCACAGAGAGCAGCAGAGGAAATGACTAAAGAAGCGAGAGGCAGGAAAAGAAGGAAGCTTCTAGGTTTGCAGTATGATCAAGTACGCGGTCCAGATAATGCTGATTATGGAGCTGGCATGGTTCCATATGTGAGTTACTATCAAATAAAATGTTAAAACTTGATTTACCGGAAATGACATTTTAAAAAAATATTTGAGCCATTATTTCAGGAACTATTACAGGTACATATGTATTATTTTACACTTTGTTACCTCTTACAAGGGAACCTTCCCATCGCACCCCCCTCAGATTTAACGTTGGCACAGTGGATAGGCCTTGAAAAACTGAACACAGATCAATCGTGAAAACAGGAAGAAGTTGTGTGGAACTATGAAAAAAATTAATAAAATGTACAAACTGAGTAGTCCATGCGAAGATAGGCAACATCAAGGACAATGGGAATCTAGGAGCGCCGTGGTCACGTGGTTAGCGAGAGCAGCTAGGGAACGAGAGGTCCTAGGTTCAAGTCTTCCCTCGAGTGAAAAGTTTAATTTTTTATTTTCAGTTTAAGTGACAAACTCTTATGTTTTCATCACTTTTTTGGGAGTGATTATCACTTCCACAAGAAAACCTATATCGGGCAAGGTAGAAGAATCTTTTTACCCATTCGCTAACTGTACAAGTTAGGTGGGCCGACAACATATTCTTGTCATGTGACGCACATGCCGTCACCAGTGTCGTATAGAATATATCAGACGTGTTTTCCTGTGGACGAATCGGTTGACCGATGACCTTGCGATCAAATGTTTTCGGTTCCCATTGGAGAGGCACGTCCTTTCGTCTACTAATCGCACGGTTTTGCGGTGCGGTCCCAAAACACAGACTCTATACTTATTACAGTGAACAGAGACGTCAATGAACGAACGGACAGATCATAAATTTGCGAAAATAAAGTGAGTAAAATTTTCAGTCGAGGGAAGACTTGAACCAAGGACCTCGCGGTCCGCCGCTACTCACGCTAAGCACAAGACCACGGCGCGCCTCAGCTCGTACTCACCTTGATGTTGCCTGTCTTCGGCATGGACTACTCAGTTTGTATATTTTGCTTATTTTTTTCATAGTTCCACACAACTTCTTCCTGTTTTCTCGATTGATCTGTGTTCAATTTTTCAAGGTCTATCCACTGTGCCAACTTATAACTAAATCTGAGGGGGGTGTGATGGGGAGGTTCCCTTGTTAGTATACTGCACCTGCTGAACCACCAAAATGTCTCTGCTTGTAATAGTTTTTACTTAGAGGAGGAACAGGGGACTCTTTTTCAAACAAAGTTGAACATAATTTTTGAATAATCATAACTACCTAATTATTTGTCTGTGTATTCTGATCCCGGTTTAGTAATCAGAAAAGGAGTGAAACTATACTTCCTAAAAATTTCTGAATATCTCTCAAAGGTTCTGAGATAATGGGTCACCAATATCGCAAATTTAACCCTGTAGGTATAGGACGTACGTACTCCCCTTAAACTAGTCAGTGTTATACTTCCACACTCCATATTTCAGCCAGTGTAGCAACGCAGAGGGTCGCCACCGAGGACAATCAACGAAGAAAAAAAGCGGGCGAACCGTCATACAATGCCGTTTACCGATTATATTCAGCGTCTTTTGACCTTCTCAGTGGATGCTGCCAGCATTTAGAGTCATAACAAGTCGAATAAAAGCTACATACCGACATAAACTAAGGTTCTTATCACTTCGTAAAATACTCTCAAATTACGATCACGCATGCGCGCCTTTAATAGTGCTGGGTGCTCATTCGCCCCATCATGCAGTCTATCGATATCCGTTAAACTGTGAAGCAAAGCTGCTACATGCAGTGAGCAGACGAGCGGTTGGATTCTCTGCAGTCTGTGGAGCTTCCCATTCATACCGGTTTGCAGACCCACGCTCCGTTCCCCCACCCCCCGCATAAACTAGCTTTTTACCAGACGTACGTCTCGCGCGGGCAATTGTCCCGCGGAGGCCAGCTGTACGTGTCCTAAATACGCAGTGCCCTGTTAGCGCCGCTCGGGTTTCGAACAGCGGCCTCCGGACACAACGGCTTTCCCATGGCGGCGCTGCGTCACATGGGAAAACTCCCTGTCCGTGGGCTGATTCGAAAGTAAACCGCGTGTCATCCGTTCCTGTACGAACGTCTTTGACTGACTAAAATAACAGTCGGTTCAACGGCCTACTGTTCCACACTACATATCCCGTATCAAACGTTTTAACAATGGATACTGCAAATCAAACGATTTTTTATTCCTCTGTAAAAAAAATCTGCAGCGTGTATTACATCATAACAGCCTCTCTGTATGCGTACACAGAAAAACAAGAAACTCGTCGCTCTCCGTGTGGAATTAGCAGCGTCGTTTCCACATTCTTGTCATACATTTTATGTAAGATCTGTTGAAACGGAATGTTTTCCGTGTACTACCCACTGTTTTATTTAATAGGGTGACGATTGTCAATTCCCTACGCGTTCTTTATTTAGAAGATTTCGTATAATGTCGTGTAGTGAAGTAAGAGATGGGTGTAACACATGCGGTCCTCTGTGTCAATCCTAATAGGCGCAGTCACGACATCTGCAAGTGTAATCCTCCTTTGAATTGAAAATCATGCCAATGAGCACGAATCAGACGCAGTTTATTTGTAATTAACTGTAGATTGCGTTCCGTAAGACTCTTCAGTGCGCGTGCGCCAGGTAGTCAGTCTGTGTGACGGTCATCAGCAAAACTCGAATTCACTGATGTAACTCACGAGGCGGTGTGAACGTTACCAGCATTTCTCCGGCTGTAAGCATTCGCAAATGACGAATGTTTAAAAGATAGCTTTTAAATAATTTTAATTTTTTTTTAGAGTTGCTACTGGAAAACTGTGGGTGTTTCACGTACATGGAATAGCTTACCCGCTTTATGCTGATTTCGCTCATAGTCCGGGAACATCGAACAGGTTGGCACAGTTCCACTCGCAGCATGGAACAAACACCGGTACCCCCATTAATGATAGATGCACAGTAATAACATAAAACTGTTATTAAAAACACCACATTAGTATTTAAAGGATCGGACACACACGCAAGCGCGTGCGCTCACACAAACACACACACACACACACACACACACACACACACACACACACACACATATATATATATATATATATATATATATATATATATATATATATATATATATATATATATATATAACAGAGGGAAACATTCCACGTGGAAACAATATATCTAAAAAGAAAGATGATGAGACTTACCAAACAAAAGCGCTGGCAGGTCGATAGACACACAAACAAACACAAATATACACACAAAATTCAAGCTTTCGCAACAAACTGTTGCCTCATCAGGAAAGAGGGAAGGAGAGGGAAAGACGAAAGGATGTGGGTTTTAAGGGAGAGGGTAAGGAGTCATTCCAATCCCGGGAGCGGAAAGACTTACCTTAGGGGGAAAAAAGGACAGGTATACACTCGCACACACACACATATCCATCCACACATACAGACACAAGCAGACATATTTAAAGACAAAGAGTTTGGGCAGAGATGTCAGTCGAGGTGGAAGAGTAGAGGCAAAGAAGTTGTTGAAAGTCAGGTGAGGTATGAGTGGCGGCAACTTGAAATTAGCGGAGATTGAGGCCTGGCGGATAACGAGAAGAGAGGATATACTGAAGGGCAAGTTCCCATCTCCGGAGTTCGGATAGGTTGGTGTTGGTGGGAAGTATCCAGATAACCCGGACGGTGTAACACTGTGCCAAGATGTGCTGGCTGTGCACCAAGGCATGTTTAGCCACTGGGTGATCCTCATTACCAACAAACACTGTCTGCCTGTGTCCATTCATGCGAATGGACAGTTTGTTGCTGGTCATTCCCACATAGAATGCGTCACAGTGTAGGCAGGTCAGTTGGTAAATCACGTGGGTGCTTTCACACGTGGCTCTGCCTTTGATCGTGTACACCTTCCGGGTTACAGGACTGGAGTAGGTGGTGGTGGGAGGGTGCATGGGACAGGTTTTGCACCGGGGGCGGTTACAAGGATAGGAGCCAGAGGGTAGGGAAGGTGGTTTGGGGATTTCATAGGGATGAACTAACAGGTTACGAAGGTTAGGTGGACGGCGGAAAGACACTCTTGGCGGAGTGGGGAGGATTTCATGAAGGATGGATCTCATTTCAGGGCAGGATTTGAGGAAGTCGTATCCCTGCTGGAGAGCCACATTCAGAGTCTGGTCCAGTCCCGGAAAGTATCCTGTCACAAGTGGGGCACTTTTGTGGTTCTTCTGTGGGGGATTCTGGGTTTGAGGGGATGAGGAAGTGGCTCTGGTTATTTGCTTCTGTACCAGGCCGGGAGGGTAGTTGCGGGATGCGAAAGCTGTTGTTAGGTTGTTGGTGTAATGTTTCAGGGATTCCGGACTGGAGCAGATTCGTTTGCCACGAAGACCTAGGCTGTAGGGAAGGGACCGTTTGATGTGGAATGGGTGGCAGCTGTCATAATGGAGGTACTGTTGCTTGTTGGTGGGTTTGATGTGGACGGACGTGTGAAGTTGGCCATTGGACAGGTGGAGGTCAACGTCAAGGAAAGTGGCATGGGATTTGGAGTAGGACCAGGTGAATTTGATGGAACCAAAGGAGTTGAGGTTGGAGAGGAAATTCTGGAGTTCTTCTTCACTGTGAGTCCAGATCATGAAGATGTCATCAATAAATCTGTACCAAACTTTGGGTTGGCAGACCTGGGTAACCAAGAAGGCTTCCTCTAAGCGACCCATGAATAGGTTGGCTGCAACCCTTCCTTCCATCAGTCCCTATACCAGTTCCAAACTGAACAGTCCATTGCCCTCACCCACCTAATCCTTCACCTACACATCAACTCAGCCAATGAACACACCCGTCAACTCCTATCCTTAATAAAAGTCCTTAATCTTTCCTCTCCCACATCCACACCGGCTGTTCAGAGCATCCTCCTACAGGCCAACCGTAAATTAGAACAGCATGCCACCCTCCACCTCAAAAAACTATCCAATCTCCTGGTTTCCCACCTCCGGAAAGGCAACTCACTCACCCTTCACAACCTTTCCAGCAAACCTCAACCTCCTCTCATTGCACACAAACCCAGTCTCTCCCATCTACTCAATCTCCCTCTTCCAGCTCCACTCCTTCCAAAACCTCAAAATTCCTTTCAACACAATCTGGAACCACAACACCCTAATTCAGTAGTTAACCTTTCCTCCAAACCTCTCTCCCAATCCGAAACCTCTGTCCTATCCAAAGGCCTCACCTTCAGCCCCACTCCCAGATTCAACCAAACAGCCCTCGTCAAAGATTTACTGTCCTACACCCGTACTCTCTGCTGGAAATATCACTTTGCCACGAAGAAAAATGATCCTAATCCTACTCCTAATGATCCAACTCCCCAAGACACCATCCAAATTGAACCCTGCCTGGAACAGTTCCGTCCTCCATCACAGCGGGACCCACCTCCTCTTCCTCAAAATCACCCTCTCCAAACCTTCCAGGAATTTCTGACTTCCAGCCTTGCATCTCAATCCTTCTTAAAAAACCTTAATCCTACACCCAACATCACCACTGCTGAAGCCCAGGCTATCCGTGATCTGAAGGCTGACCGATCCATCGTCATTCTTCCGGCGGACAAGGGTTCCACGACCGTGGTACTTGATCGTCGGGAGTATGTGGCTGAGGGACTGCGTCAGCTTTCAGACAACACCACATACAAAGTTTGCCAAGGTAACCCCATTCCCGATGTCCAGGCGGAGCTTCAAGGAATCCTCAGAACCTTAGGCCCCCTGCAAAACCTTTCACCTGACTCCATCAACCTCCTGACCCCACCGACACCCCGCACCCCAACCTTCTACCTTCTTCCCAAAATCCACAAACCCAATCATCCCGGCCGCCCCATTGTAGCTGGTTACCAAGCCCCCACAGAACGTATCTCTGCCTACATAGATCAACACCTTCAACCCATTACATGCAGTCTCCCATCCTTCATCAAAGACACCAACCACTTCCTTGAATGCCTGGAATCCTTACCCAATCTGTTACCCCCGGAAACCATCCTTGTAACCATTGATGCCACTTCCTTATACACAAATATTCCGCACGTCCAGGGCCTCGCTGCGATGGAGCATTTCCTTTCACGCCGATCACCTGCCACCCTACCTAAAACCTCTTTCCTCATCACCTTAGCCAGCTTCATCCTGACCCACAACTTCTTCACTTTTGAAGGCCAGACATACCAACAATTAAAGGGAACAGCCATGGGTACCAGGATGGCCCCCTCGTACGCCAACCTATTCATGGGTCGCTTAGAGGAAGCCTTCTTGGTTACCCAGGTCTGCCAACCCAAAGTTTGGTACAGATTTATTGATGACATCTTCATGATCTGGACTCACAGTGAAGAAGAACTCCAGAATTTCCTCTCCAACCTCAACTCCTTTGGTTCCATCAAATTCACCTGGTCCTACTCCAAATCCCATGCCACTTTCCTTGACGTTGACCTCCACCTGTCCAATGGCCAACTTCACACGTCCGTCCACATCAAACCCACCAACAAGCAACAGTACCTCCATTATGACAGCTGCCACCCATTCCACATCAAACGGTCCCTTCCCTACAGCCTAGGTCTTCGTGGCAAACGAATCTGCTCCAGTCCGGAATCCCTGAAACATTACACCAACAACCTAACAACAGCTTTCGCATCCCGCAACTACCCTCCCGGCCTGGTACAGAAGCAAATAACCAGAGCCACTTCCTCATCCCCTCAAACCCAGAATCCCCCACAGAAGAACCACAAAAGTGCCCCACTTGTGACAGGATACTTTCCGGGACTGGACCAGACTCTGAATGTGGCTCTCCAGCAGGGATACGACTTCCTCAAATCCTGCCCTGAAATGAGATCCATCCTTCATGAAATCCTCCCCACTCCGCCAAGAGTGTCTTTCCGCCGTCCACCTAACCTTCGTAACCTGTTAGTTCATCCCTATGAAATCCCCAAACCACCTTCCCTACCCTCTGGCTCCTATCCTTGTAACCGCCCCCGGTGCAAAACCTGTCCCATGCACCCTCCCACCACCACCTACTCCAGTCCTGTAACCCGGAAGGTGTACACGATCAAAGGCAGAGCCACGTGTGAAAGCACCCACGTGATTTACCAACTGACCTGCCTACACTGTGACGCATTCTATGTGGGAATGACCAGCAACAAACTGTCCATTCGCATGAATGGACACAGGCAGACAGTGTTTGTTGGTAATGAGGATCACCCAGTGGCTAAACATGCCTTGGTGCACAGCCAGCACATCTTGGCACAGTGTTACACCGTCCGGGTTATCTGGATACTTCCCACCAACACCAACCTATCCGAACTCCGGAGATGGGAACTTGCCCTTCAGTATATCCTCTCTTCTCGTTATCCGCCAGGCCTCAATCTCCGCTAATTTCAAGTTGCCGCCACTCATACCTCACCTGACTTTCAACAACTTCTTTGCCTCTACTCTTCCACCTCGACTGACATCTCTGCCCAAACTCTTTGTCTTTAAATATGTCTGCTTGTGTCTGTATGTGTGGATGGATATGTGTGTGTGTGCGAGTGTATACCTGTCCTTTTTTCCCCCTAAGGTAAGTCTTTCCGCTCCCGGGATTGGAATGACTCCTTACCCTCTCCCTTAAAACCCACATCCTTTCGTCTTTCCCTCTCCTTCCCTCTTTCCTGATGAGGCAACAGTTTGTTGCGAAAGCTTGAATTTTGTGTGTATATTTGTGTTTGTTTGTGTGTCTATCGACCTGCCAGCGCTTTTGTTTGGTAAGTCTCATCATCTTTCTTTATATATATATATATATATATATATATATATATATATACTCCTGGAAATTGAAATAAGAACACCGTGAATTCATTGTCCCAGGAAGGGGAAACTTTATTCACACATTCCTGGGGTCAGATACATCACATGATCACACTGACAGAACCACAGGCACATAGACACAGGCAACAGAGCATGCACAATGTCGGCACTAGTACAGTGTATATCCACCTTTCGCAGCAATGCAGGCTGCTATTCTCCCATGGAGACGATCGTAGAGATGCTGGATGTAGTCCTGTGGAACGGCTTGCCATGCCATTTCCACCTGGCGCCTCAGTTGGACCAGCGTTCGTGTTGGACGTGCAGACCGCGTGAGACGACGCTTCATCCAGTCCCAAACATGCTCAATGGGGGACATATCCGGAGATCTTGCTGGCCAGGATAGTTGACTTACACCTTCTAGAGCACGTTGGGTGGCACGGGATACATGCGGACGTGCATTGTCCTGTTGGAACAGCAAGTTCCCTTGCCGGTCTAGGAATGGTAGAACGATGGGTTCGATGACGGTTTGGATGTACCGTGCACTATTCAGTGTCCCCTCGACGATCACCAGTGGTGTACGGCCAGTGTAGGAGATCGCTCCCCACACCATGATGCCGGGTGTTGGCCCTGTGTGCCTCGGTCGTATGCAGTCCTGATTGTGGCGCTCACCTGCACGGCGCCAAACACGCATACGACCATCATTGGCACCAAGGCAGAAGGGACTCTCATCGCTGAAGACGACACGTCTCCATTCGTCCCTCCATTCACGCCTGTCGCGACACTACTGGAGGCGGGCTGCACGATGTTGGGGCGTGAGCGGAAGACGGCCTAACGGTGTGCGGGACCGTAGCCCAGCTTCATGGAGACGGTTGCGAATGGTCCTCGCCGATACCCCAGGAGCAACAGTGTCCCTAATTTGCTGGGAAGTGGCGGTGCGGTCCCCTACGGCACTGCGTAGGATCCTACGGTCTTGGCGTGCATCCGTGCGTCGCTGCGGTCCAGTCCCAGGTCGACGGGCACGTGCACCTTCCGCCGACCACTGGCGACAACATCGATGTACTGTGGAGACCTCACGCCCCACGTGTTGAGCAATTCGGCGGTACGTCCACCCGGCCTCCCGCATGCCCACTATACGCCCCCGCTCAAAGTCCGTCAACTGCACATACGGTCCACGTCCACGCTGTCGCGGCATGCTACCAGTGTTAAAGACTGCGATGGAGCTCCGTACGCCACGGCAAACTGGCTGACACTGACGGCGGCGGTGCACAAATGCTGCGCAGCTAGCGCCATTCGACGGCCAACACCGCGGTCCCTGGTGTGTCCGCTGTGCCGTGCGTGTGATCATTGCTTGTACAGCCCTCTCGCAGTGTCCGGAGCAAGTATGGTGGGTCTGACACACCGGTGTCAATGTGTTCTTTTTTCCATTTCCATATATATATATATATATATATATATATATATATATATATATATATATATATATATATATATATATATATATATATTACTAGCTTAAATAGCTTAAAAGGCTCTCACCATTTTACAAATGAACAACTGAATGTTGTCATCAATGATTAATTGGAATTTGTGGTAAGGTTCTATGGGACCAAACTGCTGAGGTCATCGGTCCCTAGACTTACACACCACTTAAACTAAGTTATGCTAAGGACAACACACACACCCAATCCCGAGGTGGGATTTGAACATCCGACGGAGGGTGTAGCCGCGCGAATTGTGACAAGACGCCTCAGAACGCGCGGCTACCCCGAGCGGCGACAACGATGATAATGTTGAGGAAAATCGTAAGAAGCTTAACGATGGACATACTGCTCAGCAGCGTCAACTATCATGGACCACACACAGAGCAGTAGCAGTAACAAAGAGATTGTAATAAAAAATGCTTTATCACAGTACCATGACAATAATTGTAGTGGGAAACAGGCAGATATTAGGTGATGAGCTTCGCAAGAGCAATAGCAAAGCCTATTTACTTGATAGTGCTTTTCCCTGATGTTGATAACTATTAGTCTGACGTTTGAAAATTCACCTCATTTTCACGAGACACGGTGTTCTTCTTCTCTCCGGAACTTATCGTCAGCTTGGTGCTTATGACCTCACATCTCACATCTCCAAGTGCTTAATCTCCCAAGTTTACCACTTTAAATATCTTTATTACCAATGTTTCATGCATCAGTTCAACATATCACTTTTTCACTAGTATGCTGCGGTAGACGTTGTTTTGTATAAAAGAATTTTAATATACACAGTAATTCTTGTTCCTACTGCTGTTCTGATGCTATATGTATTTCCTCCCTGTGACATTACTTTCGCATTTTATGTATGGCTGAGGCTCATAAGGTCCACACTAATAATTTGTTGTCACACTTTAATTAATTTCTGCTATCGCAGTGTTTAATTAGTTGCAAAGCTCACATTAGTTGATCGCATGCGCTTTTAACAATTACTCTAACCAATAAGATTAGTAGCTAGGAAAATACGGAATAACAAGAGTTTAGGTATCACGATGCTTATGGAATTTTGCGAACAAATATCAGTCACTATGATTGTTGGCTTTTACACGCACGGTGGTGAAATAATCACTTTCACCTCTCACAGACGTAAGTCCATCATCATCGTGAATTCTTCCAGTTATATGATATGCACGGAGCAAAATGGCCTGTGCGTAAGTCACTCGGTATATGGTTTCGTCTTTCCCATGTTAACTGTTTCACATCCAAGTTAATACACTCCTGGAAATTGAAATAAGAACACCGTGAATTCATTGTCCCAGGAAGGGGAAACTTTATTGACACATTCCTGGGGTCAGATACATCACATGATCACACTGACAGAACCACAGGCACATGGACACAGGCAACAGAGCATGCACAATGTCGGCACTAGTACAGTGTATATCCACCTTTCGCAGCAATGCAGGCTGCTATTCTCCCATGGAGACGATCGTAGAGATGCTGGATGTAGTCCTGTGGAACGGCTTGCCATGCCATTGCCACCTGGCGCCTCAGTTGGACCAGCGTTCGTGCTGGACGTGCAGACCGCGTGAGACGACGCTTCATCCAGTCCCAAACATGCTCAATGGGGGACAGATCCGGAGATCTTGCTGGCCAGGGTAGTTGACTTACACCTTCTAGAGCACGTTGGGTGGCACGGGATACATGCGGACGTGCATTGTCCTGTTGGAACAGCAAGTTCCCTTGCCGGTCTAGGAATGGTAGAACGATGGGTTCGATGACGGTTTGGATGTACCGTGCACTATTCAGTGTCCCCTCGACGATCACCAGTGGTGTACGGCCAGTGTAGGAGATCGCTCCCCACACCATGATGCCGGGTGTTGGCCCTGTGTGCGTCGGTCGTATGCAGTCCTGATTGTGGCGCTCACCTGCACGGCGCCAAACACGCATACGACCATCATTGGCACCAAGGCAGAAGCGACTCTCATCGCTGAAGACGACACGTCTCCATTCGTCCCTCCATTCACGCCTGTCGCGACACCACTGGAGGCGGGCTGCACGATGTTGGGGCGTGAGCGGAAGACGGCCTAACGGTGTGCGGGATCGTAGCCCAGCTTCATGGAGACGGTTGCGAATGGTCCTCGCCGATACTCCAGGAGCAACAGTGTCCCTAATTTGCTGGGAAGTGGCGGTGCGGTCCCCTACGGCACTGCGTAGGATCCTACGGTCTTGGCGTGCATCCGTGCGTCGCTGCGGTCCGGTCCCAGGTCGACGGCCACGTGCACCTTCCGCCGACCACTGGCGACAACATCGATGTACTGTGGAGACCTCACGCCCCACGTGTTGAGCAATTCGGTGGTACGTCCACCCGGCCTCCCGCATGCCCACTATACGCCCTCGCTCAAAGTCCGTCAGCTGCACATACGGTTCACGTCCACGCTGTCGCGGCATGCTACCAGTGTTAAAGACTGCGATGGAGCTCCGTATGCCACGGCAAACTGGCTGACACTGACGGCGGCGGTGCACAAATGCTGCGCAGCTAGCGCCATTCGACGGCCAACACCGCGGTTCGTGGTGTGTCCGCTGTGCCGTGCGTGTGATCATTGCTTGTACAGCCCTCTCGCAGTGTCCGGAGCAAGTATGGTGGGTCTGACACACCGGTGTCAATGTGTTCTTTTTTCCATTTCCAGGAGTGTGTAAACTGACCACACACCTTGGGTGCATACTCCGACGCCAGGCCCGACAGACTCCACACTGTCAAATAGCCTGTAGCACACAAAAAATTCCCCAAAATGATAGAATTTCGGTAAGATTTCCCCAAATATCTTAAACCTATTGTTTGTTGTTGGAAACTTGAAAATGTGGGACTATCATTTCAGGCCCGTAAAATCATCGTAAATACAAAGAAATGTAGTTGGTAAGTTAAAACCTTTAATTTGTAAATAAAAAATAACCCAAACAAAAATATAAAAAACTACTATAGGGGCGTTACATTTGCTTTCCTTGTGCTTTTGTCAGTGGTCTATTGATTTAACATTAGCGCACCACCTGTATTTCACATCGTAGCTCGACATCTCTATCCACTATGCTACTGCGAACACACAAAAGCCGTGTCTGCGTTTTCTACTTACAATTCCAGATTGTTCTTAATGGCCGACCTGTCATTACGTTACATTACAAGAAATCAGACCAATACGAAGCGTTTTCGAGAGATGCTCAATATTTGAAATAGCGTACATCCATAGAGCATGCGTTATAACATGAAACGTATAGAATACAAGCTTCAACTAACACAACGAAATCCAATATGGCATATGCTCAGAATTGGAGACGACCACGAAAGTGGCCATGTACACGTCATATTGACGTCGCACAGAGGCATCACGCGGTGACCCTAACGGGTCCTACAGAAGGAAAGGTGTATTGACTGATTTGAAGAAAGCATGGTATTTAGTGAAATCTAGAAAACTAGCCGCGCGGAGTGGCCGCGTGGTTAGAGGCACCATGTCACGAATTGCGCTCCCCTCCCGCCGAAGGTTCGAGTCGTCCCTCAGGCATGGGTGTGTGTGTGTTGTTCTTAGCATAAGTTATTTTAAATAGTGTGTACGTCTAGGATCTGATGACCTCAGCAGTTTGGTCCTTTAGGAATTCACACACATTTGAACATATAATTAGAAAATTAAGTGTGTGTTGTATGAACTAAAATATCAGAGATAGCATCAGTGGTAAAGCTGCTTAGATAAAGTACTGCCCCAATTTGTCGAGTACGAAAAAGTTCCTCATCGGAACTTTCACCCAGGTTCCCGTTTGCCCAAAGTTCCCCCCAAGAAGCTATTTTTCCGCAAAACTGCGAAAATCCCTGCTGTTCTCAAACAATGCCTGGACGGAGGCGCTACGTGTGCTTCAGTCCAATGGCAGAAGAAAGGGTAAGGTGAGTGGCTAAGGTGAGTGGTAGGCTTAGAGACTATATAGTAAAGCTAAGTACTTTGCGAAGATAGGATGCGAAAATGTGCAACTAGCAAAACAACTCTCGACAGAAATGGGAGCTCTCGGTGTTCTTTTGCGTAGTCTGAGAGAAAGTAATGCGTGAAGTCGCTAGAAACAGTGGATTCCTTCATCCCCTTCCAATGCTCCTGCTCGTTTCAGCCCCAAAGCCAGAAACTGACAAATCGTGAGCCGTAATTAAGCATTCCTTGCCGGGAAATATTTTCCCCCTTTTCCCAGCGCGGTAGACGTCGCGGAAAGCCAACCCGGTCGCCGCCAATTTCGCCCACATTCGTCGCAGTCCGGCGTCCCCCCCGCAGGGGCGGCGTGTCTCGTTGCCCGCGTTATTTATCCGTGCCGGCGCGTCTGGAAGTCATTAGGCGCCTTCTGCCGCCGCGGCGCCACCGGCGCCTCAGACTGACGTCATCCATCACTGGCGACCCGTGTCCAGGCCGGGGGCTCTCCTCCTAAATCATCGCCGTTGCCGCCGCCGCCGACGCCACAGCCGCCCCCGGCCGCCGTGTTTGACTCTGCCGGATTACGGGATTAGGGAGGCCGGGCGGCGGGGCAGCAGCCAGCGCGCCTGTTTCCGTTTAAACAAACAGCCGAGTGCAGCGGCCGCGATTGTCTGAGGCGCGCTTGTTTGCATTGAATAATCCTCTGTTTGCTCGCCGGCGGGAAAGAAGGAAAGGAGCGGACCAAAACGACTACCGCCTGCCGCGGAACGCACAATGCGGTGGCCGCGCCCCGCCGTGCTGTGCTGTGCTGACGATTGCATTAGGGGGATCGCGAAGAGGTGCGCGGAAACTGCAACTCAGCTCTGCCGAGCCGTGTTTCCATTTCTGTTTAATTTACGAGCTTCTTTCTGTTTCTTAAGCCACTTTTACCACACTATTCCGCATAATTATTTGGACGTTGGCCATTAAAATTGCTACACCAAGAAGAAATGCAGATGATAAACGGGTATTCATTGGACAAATATATTATGCTAGAACTGACATGTGATTACATTTTGACGCAATTTGGGTGCATAGATCCTGAGAAATTTGTACCCAGAACAACCACGTCTGGCCGTAATAACGGCCTTGATACGCCTGGGCATTGAGTCAAACAGAGCTTGGATGGCGTGTACAGGTACAGCTGCCCATACAGCTTCAACACGATACCACAGTTCATCAAGAGTAGTGACTGGCGTATTGTCACGAGCCAGTTGCTCGGCCACCATTGACCAGACGTTTTCAATTGGTGAGAGATCTGGAGAATGTGCTGGCCAGGGCAGCAGTCGAACGTTTTCTGTATCCAGAAAGGACCTGCAACATGCGGTCGTACATTATCATGCTGAAATGTAGGGTTTCGCAGGGATCGAACGAAGGGTAGAGCCACGGGTCGTAATACATTTGAAATGTAAAGTCGACTGTTCAAAGTGCCGTCAATGCTAACAAGAGGTGACCGAGAAGTGTAACCAATGGCAGCCCATACCATCACGCCGGGTGTTACTCCAGTATGGCGATGACGAATACACGCTTCCAATGTGCCTTCACCGCGATGTCGCCAAAGACGGATGCGACCATCAGGATGCTGTAAACAGAACCTGGATTCACCGAAAAAAATGACGTTTTGCCATTTGTGCACCCAGGCTCGTCGCTGAGTACTCCGTCGTAGGCGCTCCTGTCTCTGATGCAGCGTCAACGGTAGCCGCAGCCATGGTCTCCGAGCTGATAGTCCATGCTGCTGCAAACGTCGTTGAACTGTTGGTGCAGATGGTTGTTGTCTTGCAAACGTCCCCATCTGTTGACTCAGGGATCGAGACGTGGCTCCACAATCCGTTACAGCGATGCGGATAACATACCTGTCAGCTCGACTGCTAGTGATACGAGGCCGTTGGGATCCAGCACGGCGTTCCGTATTACCCTCCTGAACCCACCGATTCCATATTCTGCTAACAGTCATTGGATCTCGACCAACGCGAGCAGCAATGTCGCGATACGATAAACCGCAATCGCGATAGGCTACAGTCTGAACTTTATCAAAGTCGGAAACGTGATGGTATGCATTTCTCCTCCTTACACGAGGTATCACAACAACGTTTCACCAGGCAACGCCCGTCTACTGCTGTTTGTGTATGAGAAATCGGATGGAAACTTTCCTCATGTCAGCACGTTGTAGGTGTCGCCACCTGCGCCAACGTTGTGTGAATGCTCTGAAAAGCTAATCATTTGCATATCACAGCATCTTCTTCCCTTCGGTTAAATTCCGCGTCTGTAGCACGTCATCTTCGTGGTGTAGCAGTTTTAATGGCCAGTAGTGTATTTATTACGACGTGTCTGGCTAGCGGGAGTACGCACTGTCGAGTTACATTGTTACTCCTGCCGGCTAGCAGCAGGAGTACTCAGCCGTTTGCAATAGCAGGAAACAGCAAGGTAAGGTGGAAGCCCACTGTCGGTTGCCAACAGGTCTCCACGATACCTGGAGTTATGATGATTGTAGTAGTTCACACAGCTACTAAACGACTCCCTAGAGAATATGGTTGGATGATTCCAGACAGTAATTGATAGCATCCGTCTTCTTGGATTTCCGAGAGGCATTGGACACTGCATCTCATCGACAACTAATCAAGATACAGTAACACCGAATATCTTCGCAAATCCAGGCTGTAACGAGAAGATATAGCCAGACTTTCAGCATACGTTCCTCGCACACAGAGAAATAAAATGCGTTATATGGACATGGGCCCGCAAACGCTTTGTTCCCTCGTTAGAGCTCATTTTCTACTTCTCCTCACAATCATATTAATCATGGTAGACACCCAGAGAGTGATTTTACCAGCATTACATGAAACATATGTCTTAAATGAGATGTTCAAAATACCGTCTTGGCTACGTTTGCTTGGAATGTACAGCGCAGTAAGTTGTAATTCTTCAGTAAACCGCCAGTGTTCGTTTTTGCACTTAACTGACGATAATGTTGATGAAATGCCCTGCTTAACCCGTAGGACAGGACAGATAGAATAAATTGTGGAAAGGGGCCAAAATAAGGGGCTGTCAGTTATACTCGAACATATAACTTTATTATTCGATTAAACATTACAAGAGCCCAAAAAAATTTTTTTAACACACAGCCTTAATCTCTGGGACTTAATTACCGGCTTTAATTTAAAAACGGCTGAAGGCCAATACCTTAAAACGCAAGCATAATCAGAAATTTAAAAGGCAAGCATTGTCTTAAAACAGTTCTTTACTTAGGCTGAAGTAAACAAGTTAAAGTCAAATTGGCTGAAGGACGAACACTTAAAACTCCAAGACAGTCCTTACGTGAAACAGTTCTTTAATTTAGGCTGAAGGCCTTAAGAACAAACATCTGAAACTCAAACCGACTGGAGGCCGAAGACTTAAAAATTCAATAGGTTGAAGTAAACAAGTTAAATTCAAATCGGCTGAAGGCCGAAGACTTAAAAATAAACAAAATTAAATGCCAAAGGGCTTACGTGAAACAGTACCTTAAACTAGGCTGAAAGCCTTAAGAGTAAAACAACTCCGATTTAAAACACAAAACCGGCTAGAAGCGATATAAGTACCAACAACAAGAACAAATTTAAAAAAATAAGGCAGTACACAGACAAGGGCGCCCAGATGTTCGAGGGTTGGACTGTACTTCAAACACTAAAGCTCGCTTAGGTGAGACAGGCAGTCGGGCCAACCATTCACGATCCGACGACAACCCAACCGACCGACATTCAGCGGACCCACCGACAAGATAACTTCCACTTCATCCGACCAGGGCACAACACGGAGTTCTGCGGAACTACGTAGAAGATATTGGCGCCCAGAACCAATCATACACGGAGCTGTCAAACTACGCACCGTGCTGGACAGCAACAACACGATGAGGAAACTACAGTGCCTGAAATTTACGTCAACGCACAAGGTAGGTAACCGGAACGTTAACGGCCACAAGGCAGAAGATTCCGCTAGTGCACTTCAATTCAAACAACCAAATACAGTGAAACTCCACCGGAGGGTGGCTAGAAGTTTCCAACTTGGAAACCACGTTGTAGCTCGCGGGAATATCTCAACAGCCGACAACGAACCCCAAACGACACAATGTGAACAGTCATGACTTGCTGGTAGGTTAAATCAAAACTCAGCTTTCGTGTCCAGGGTCGGTGAGCCAAGGACCTCGTAGCAATGGGAACAGCGCCCGGCCAAACTACGCCCCGCCGAGAACTCCTCACTGCTCCACGCCTACCCACCGACTCCTCGCACACCGCACAGCCGGAAACTATAAGCTCCAGGTCAAAGATAGTGCAAGGTGCGAATATCGATACACACCGCTGCTGCCACCCGCGGAAGGAGAGGATAACAGCATAATCGCGATAGCCGCGAGAGACTAAAGACCGAATCACAATGAAGGTTTAATCCAGCGCATAGCTCGAGCCAGCCAAGGCTCAGTTGACATGTCTTTCACTTTATTGCTTGCATTAACTTCATTGCTCTACTAGCACCAAGTACGAACTGGTTAGTGTTAATCACGGACTTGGTTCCGGATCAGTGCAACGCAAGTACACTCAAATGTGGAGTTGAAAGCGCCGATTCGCTGTGCGGATTAGGAGATGCTAGCGGCCGTTGGCACTCAAATATTTCTATCGCGAGATGTTTCTAGAACGACAGGTGGATGCTTGAAGCAACTGAACGCCGTCTTAGCGATTGGAACAGGCCTAGAACGGCGAGGACACCTGAAGTCGAATAGGAACTTCTTCGTGCAGTTCACAACTTTCCTAGTGTCAGCGTAAGACAGTCTGCTGCAACAAGTAATGCTGACCACTTGATTGTCTGGAGAGTGCTACACGAGAACATCCATGATGCCCTACTCCACCTGCAACGGCAGGGGAAGGAGGTTTCTTTCTGCTGGGTGCCGGGGAACGTGGGTATTAGGGGAAACGAACTGGCGGATGTGGCTGCCAAAGATGCATGTTCCCTCCCTCACGTTGTTGAATGTGCCGTCCTCCTCCATGCTGTTACCTCCCTTTTGCGTTTTCGTGTTTTGTGTCAATGGGAAGAGGAGTGGCTGGCAGTCGGTGAAAATAAGCTGCGTCTGGTCAAGGCCACCACGCGGCCATGGCGTACGTCCTACCAGTCATGCAGGCGGGATGAGGTTCTCCTCACTCGCCTCCGCATTGGGCACAGTCCCTTAACGCATGGTTTTTTACTCCGGTGGGAGGTCCCCCCAATCTGCAGTGCTTGTGGCGTCCAGATTACTGTCCGCCACATTTTACTTGACTTTTATTCTCTCACCAGAGGGCGGTGGTTTCCTTGCAACCGGATTTGCGCTCTATTTTGCAAGACGACGCAACGACTGTGGTTAAGCTCTTACGGTTTTGTGTCCTGTTCAGTTTGTTGCCTCAGATTTTTGGGAGAGGATTTTAAGGTGCTGCCGGGTGACTGGCTCACCCAGGGTTTAGGTAAGAGGTCCGCCAGTCACGATTACCTACTTGTTTCACTTCGATTTCTGTTCTCTTTTCCTTGTGTTTCCTTTCCTTTTTTAGTGCGTTTCGTCTCCTCTTGTTTTGCCTCTGCATAAGAGGATTTGGAACTG
The DNA here is from genome assembly GCF_023898315.1 of Schistocerca nitens. Taxonomy (NCBI): domain Eukaryota; kingdom Metazoa; phylum Arthropoda; class Insecta; order Orthoptera; family Acrididae; genus Schistocerca; species Schistocerca nitens. The sequence continues at coordinate 830,654,716 of NC_064618.1, read as the reverse complement.
CGTCAGGTCCGTGTCTTTTAGCCGTTCTCCTTGTTCGCTGTCCGTCTTCGTCCCTTCACCGCATGTGTTACTGTTTCTATGCGTTTGGGCGCTGATGACCACGCTGTTTAGCGCCCGAAAACCTCAAACCACACACACACACACACACACACACACACACACACACACACGAGAACTTGGTTGTACAGCGTGTGCAGGCACTAGCAGCTGATTTCCCTGCACCGGCGTACTTCTGCGAACAGATCGTTCAACAATGTGTCAACCCTCACTATAGTTCAAATGTGCTTTTCACGGATGAGGTTTAGTTTCGAAATAGATGGTTAATGTGCTAAAGATAGGTCGAAACTGAGCTCTAACATGGCAATAAATGCGTTTCTAAACTCATGTCCATGTAACATATTTTCTTCCTCTACGTGTGAGGAATGTATCCTGAAAGTTTGTCCATACCTTTTCCTTAGGCCCGGTGTATAATGCACTAGAGGAATTATGGGCTAATTCAGCTCTCAACGCTATACTGGCAGACGAATCTTCTACGGAAGCGGAAGTAACAACGGATGTAAAAAAAAAAATGGTTCAAATGGCTCTGAGCACTATGGGACTCAACTGCTGTGGTCATCAGTCCCCTAGAACTTAGAACTACTTAAACCTAAGGACATCACACACATCCATGCCCGAGGCAGGATTCGAACCTGCGACCGTAGCAGTCGCAGGGTTCCGGACTGCGCGCCTAGAACCGCGAGACCACCGCGGCCGGCTACAACGGGTGTAGTTCAAGGAAATGTATTAGTACCTCTAATGTTTTCAAGTCACATAAAAGATTTAAACGACTGGATGTTGTTGTGAAAAGGAGAATATCGTCGTTGGACAACTTTAAGAATTGCAAAAACAACTGGACAACATTTCCACTATATATAACGAATCGCGAAACTCTTTAACTGTGAAAAATGTAGGGTAATGTGTAAAGAAAGAGAAAGAACCCTATAGAATCTGATTATAAGATTAGTGGTGAAAATTTTGAGCGTGACACGTCATATTAGTACTTACGGGTGCGTGCAGAACGTCTGCGAACACCTGGTGGTGAACAAAAGCACGGTGAGTTGTTGCCCGAGGCGTCTGTCATCAACCTCAACAAGGGCGCGAGGACCTGTCTCATATCGCCCTTGGCGGCCGGCGCACACAGCTTGTAACAGCAATATCGATTGTAAGTAGTTTATACTGTGTAATTCTATGTATGTAACTATGAAGTGGTAGTTCTTTACTGATTAAGTTCATTGAGTTGTGAAAGGGAAGTTTATATGTGAAATATATGTATTAAAAAAACTTAAAATATGTTTAAAAATAATGAAATTTCGTAAGTTATGCCTGTTTACAAAAGAGAATTTGTAATTTGAATACAGGTTCATACTTAGGGAAATTCTATGATGTAACTTAAAAGACGTAGGGAATCCCTCCGGTACGAAAGGGACTTTGTGCGTGGGAAAAGGTGCATGTGGCGGTCAGTATGGGCGGCAAGAGAGAGAGAGCACAGCACGCAGTCAGTGGCTAGACGTTGTACTGTTAACAACGCGGGTGCCAAGTGAGGCATTTGGAAGCCAATTTATGTTGAAATTTCCTCTGATGTGGTTTTGGCTGTCGTATGGTGCTCTTGTTATCTTGGAATGGCTCTGAAATGAAGGAAATACGTCGCCAAGAAGAATTTATAAAGAGCATTCAACTTCAAGACCATGGGACCACTTAGCCGCCAAGTGCTTGCCACCATTATTGCGCCACTGCTCCACCAACAACAGGAGTTTAGATATGTATCACAGTATGGACCAGTATATTGATGTAAGTGTTTTTACAATAATAATTCCAGTGACATAAAAATGTGTTTGCACTTAAATATTTTCCCACTCACCAACCAATGCAGGCTCTTGTCCTTAACGTACAGATAACCGAGCATTCTGTTTCTGAAAATATAATAGTTTGTCGTTGCACTAAAGGTGCTAAAGTTCAGTGCTAAAATGTTAAAATGTTGTTATCAAAGTTACTTCCTTCACAGGTAGTGAGAAAGACACGTATATTGGACTATTATGAAAAGTAAATTGCATTGATTAGTATCATGAACTATTTTCTGAAACTGATTGAGCTTAATATTTGAATAACTTGCTTTAAAGCATTGAAACATAAACAAATTTAAGTGGGGTTAGACATTCACAATAGTGTAAGGTAATTTCCTTCTGAAATAGTTACAGATTTTGCCTGTAGAGTAATTGACAGTCTATGGACCCCCAACTATATTATTTTCTGTTATGAGAAAGGTAAACTAAATATTGTTTTGCTAAAGAAATCTGAAGTATTCCCATAAATGAGAAGCAGCAAAGCACTCCTTCTTCAGGCCACAAGTGGCCCATTGGGGCCATCCGACCGCCGTGTCATCCTCAGTTGAGGATGCAGACAGGAGGGGCATGTGGTCAGCACTCCGCTCTCCTGGTCGTTATGATGGTTTTCTTTGACCGGAGCCGCTACTATTCGGTCGAGTAGCTCCTCAATTGGCATCCCGAGGCTGAGTGTACCCCGAAAAATGACAACAGCGCATGGCGGCCTGCATGGTCACCCATCCAAGAGCCGCCCACGCCTGACAGCGCTTAACTTTGGTTATCTCTGTGGAACCGGTGTATCCACTGCGGCAAGGCCATTGCCTCATAAATCACGGAGAGTAAAAAAAAGTGTTTGTACTGTGTTATTTATCTGCATTTGTGGTGTGTGTGTGTGTGTGTGTGTGTGTGTATGTGTGTGTGTGAGAGAGAGAGAGAGAGTTAAACCAGGACTCTCGTCATACTTCATTTAATCTCGTGAGGTCCCTGATAACTTTTTGGTGTTGAATAGGTGAATGGTTGAGGTGGTGATTATTATCAATAGGAGTAAAGTGCTAATTATCTTCCTGTGATTGCCAATTTATGGAAAAATGATAACTACTGCTTACCACTGGTCAGTTCGTCTGGTATTTGTGTGTGTTCATTGCACTTTACAAAGAGAGGAAGAATGGAAGCCACTTTTGTTAAATTATATTTAAATTCTTTGAGATTAATGTTCCAAATGATTATGCCTAATTAGGCTGGCGACCGTTTGTTATTTCATTTGTATGCGTTTACTACGTTCCTTATCTTCAAAGTCTTTCAGCTTTCTATTAATTGCCATAGTAACGAAATTCATGTTCGATACCCTGTATCCATTAGATAAACACACGGTCAAATACAAAATTCCTCCCTGAGGGTAACACTTTTTGTGTGTTAGTGTCATATTTAGATGCTGACATACAGTATAGGTGTTAAAAGGTGTGAGTCCTGTAATGTTTGAACGCGAATATTCTCTCATTCGAGGTTATCGACGGACCGGTTGCGAGGTGCCGGGGCTAGCAATGCATTTAACACTAAATTCTTCTAGAATCTTCATATGGAAATGATGCTCTATGCCCCCCCCCCCCCTTTTCTAACTCCGACTTTTGCTGTTGCACGGGGATTAAGAAGAAACGCGAACTGACTGTAATCGACCCTGCAAGTGGAGTAGCAAAGAGTTTGGCACCTGCAATAATTTAATTTGAGAAAGGACAGTTTCATTAACGTAGAATGAAAGTTCTGTCCAAAATAACAATTTGATTTATTATGACTAAATTCAAAATCAGAAACAAAACACATGAAACATTTACAATACGTCAAATTGGATACTCAAATAAATGCTGAGAAGGTGAAGTTGTCCATAAACTAGCTTGTGACGTTTATGACCAAGTGGTATGTGGAGCCAATTCCTTGCAACTCAAATCTTAAGAGAAATACCCAGCCAACCCAACATTAATTGCTGTTACAGTAGTGAGAACTCAGGCGATGAACATCCAACACATAACCATGTAAGAAAAGACGGGAACAGGCGCGCTCTTCTGAGCTCTGATTATCACAGAGCAAATTCTCTAATCTGACGGTGCTGCAGACATACGTTACCAAGCTGTCTTCTTAACTGCAAGGACACGATCTGGCGTACCGGAAGCGATGGCTGGTTGCTTCGACGTCCCATCGTGGTGATGATAATGCCGCGAGTATAGCCTGAAACAAATTATCCTAGTCTGGTTGTTCCAGACGAAAGGCAAATGCGCCTCTGAGGGAGACGAAGAAGGCTCGCCACACAATCACTGACGGTACAGTGAAGTGAAGCGAAGTCACACAGTAACTCCGATACAGTCAACTTTAGCCAAAACTGCTCAAGACGGACAACATAGGCCGCTTGTACGCAGAACGCTTAATTGCCAACTGTACTCGGTAAGTTACATTGAAGTCGAAACTTCAGCAACTTCGCCAAACAGTTACGATTAAATGAAAGTATATTAGACAGCCAACGGAAGGCAGGCTGCCCAGAGCAGCGAGAGCTCAGTCTTGTAACCTACCCCGACCGAAAGGCGAGAGACGACCCTCTCATGAGCACCCATACAAACCGAACACAGAACATTCCCACCCCGACGACAGTGCCCATGGTTAAAACGTTCCAATCAGCAACTCGAAAACCGGCGGAAAATTCCACTCTATTGCCGAAGCACTACCATTCCACCAATGGAGATTCTTGGCGCCAATTTCTGCGCCGATTTTGCTATGTCACGTAGCTATGCCCTGAGCAAGCCAATCACAGTTACGATTTTACAGAAAACGCGGGAATTTGCCAGCCAAGTCTGTCTGGGAACACAAGTCATTCCCACGCCTCGCTGGTAGCCCGCCAGAAACGGTTTCCACTAAGTTTCTGCCAAGTAACGGAATATCTAGCCCAGTCGCTCCTTCTGGCCCCTCTGGGCGTGTCGCCGCCGCTCTTATGACAATGTCGGCGTCTGGAAAGCATTCACTCGACTCCCTCACACCCGTCCGCTTAACCCTTTCAAGATCAGCAGAGCCCACCTGTCACCGGACCACCCAGGTGACGAGAGACGCTGCGTGGTGTGTCCGCATGTGAAGGAATAGCAACTTTTCACCGATGCAATTAGAGAGGAAAATCGAATTACTCAGAGTAAGACAGTAATACGAGAGGGGGGCTCATGCCACATCTCACGGTATCAAACACCTCGCTGCACAACTGGAGGTTTCTGTTGATAATGCTGACACACCCGTCCACCAGTACTCAAAGGTGTATCTTCGCTGGCTTCCACAAAGAGCCACGAAGAACCATCTCTGCGGAATTGCTTGAGCGTTACGACGTTCGTCGTTACAGTTTTTTGTCGATCATCATCTCAGGCGATGAAACATGGAAGGAGATGCAGAAGCTATTGGAGGAGCGCTATGAAAACTTTAAAGTTCTTATTTCGCCTTCGAATTCCTCGGTCTTAATACATCTTAACATCTGGGGAATCATCTTAATTTGTTGCGTTCGTCGTGCATCTTTTGACAGGTGTGGCTTCCACTATCAGTTGCAGACCAGTCATCTTATTACCGTTGTTGCCGTTGCAAGTGGGATCATCTTAAGACTAGCGAGTGCTCACAGCAACATGACTTGACACCAACCAAATTCGGTAGACATATGACTTGCTGCTAGTACCAACCTTCAATAAACAATGCCACATTTTTTTTTTAATCAGACTGGTTTTATTGAAGTTTCCAATACACTACTTCATTCCCCACTCTTTTGGCTGCAAAACCCTATTTTTTAAGATAATCTTCGTTCGGTGCCATCTTTCCGGAAGGGCCTGTAAACCAGCGTGGTAACACTCCACTGCCCAACGTCTTGCAGGATCAGTAACCTCCCCGTCATCCAGGTACTGCTTCCCGTGGAGAGCGTCCTTCATTGGACAAAACAAATGAAAGTCGCAAGGTGTGGAGTCAGAGCTGTAGGGCAGATGAGGAAAAATAGTCCAATGAAGTTTTTTGAATCCAACTTTAAAGACGTCTCTCCGAAAATTGTCTGAATTATTTCTCGGACATGTCCGCAGAGAGTAACAGTCTAATTTTTTAAAAAAATTAATTAATTCATTGGTTATTGCAAGAAAACGTGACCAAAACACACGACAAAACTAAATCTTTGTTTCACACGTCCCCCATTTTATTATTTTGCGCATTTCAAAAGGAAAAAACCTGTGCTATTACTCTGTGCACAACATCGTATAAATTTTAAAAAAAGTTAGTTTTTTGATTTCAGATAAGATTGGATACTGCAGAACCTCCGTCGTAGACACTCCTCATATTGGGCGGAGAAACTTTATCTCTCTGGATGGGGAACTTAGCGATAACTGAATTTCCTAAAAAAATCAGTCAACTTTTTCCAAAAATCGTTAAATAATGTGCAAAGAGATTTACGTTTATTACTTCATTACTATGTTCCAAAAAATCTAGAAAATCGCTTATATTATTGACTGAATGAAGAGGAAATTAATCAGAAGAGCTCGCCTACGCCTACAGCACTGAGTGTTCTCGAAATACTCATCTGCAATTCAGTAGTGCTGGATCCACGGTGACAAACGTCAAATAGTTGAGGCACATGAAAAATTAAACCCGGCCTATTTAGAGCTGCTGTATTCCAAATCTCATAGCCATACCTCTTCACTCCACGTTGTATAGTTTCTTCTCCAGTATCTGCAGACGGCAGGAAGAGGTTCGGATAGCTGCTTTCCCTTGGTTTCTATCACACAATATTCAGCTGCTTTCGCGTAAGTATGTTTACGTCCTTGAGATCCTACTTGCTCATGTCTAATTTGAACGTATGTATGTACAGACACGTGTGTGTGTGTGTGTGTGTGAGAGAGAGAGAGAGAGAGAGAGAGAGAGAGAGAGAGGGAGTATTGAGTACTGGGTGATTCATTCTTTGTGTTTAATATCAAAATCTTTCAATAATATTATTTGAATTCGACCTGGGACATGTCGAGAACCGGTTTTCGACGTGACGGGAGGCTTTTCTGTGATTAGCCATAAAAGAATTCACAATATGTCTTCCTTCTTTGGAATACAAATATATGCGACAGATCTTTATGAAGGTCATGAATCACAGGCAGTTAGTAGCTTTAGATGATGCCCTGTACAAACGCAAACATCTATCCAAAATGTTTGTAGTAGTACCATTAATATCAAAAAGTATATTGGATCCTGACTATCTCTGAAAGAATTTCGCGGAATAAAATATCTGTAAAAATGAAAATCTTCAGCCTAATAACAATGCATCTCATCCATAAGATTAGAAAGAGAAAGGTCTGATGATATCTATTCAGGATATCTGTAAGGATGACCTATTAGTGGGAAACCCAATGAACGCTATCACGATTAGACATAAAATTTGGAAACCTCATAATGTAGCTGAAAGCACATGTAGTTGTTGATAGGGAATCAGGTAAGGACTTAATAGTGACAAACAGGATGGTGAAAATCAAAACAGCAAAAAAGGGCATACGATATAGAGAGATTGGTAGTTTTACGTGTTAAGAAAATAGAAGAGCATAAATTCTCAGGGCCAGTGACTACAGGCCAAAACGAATGTACTGAGAACTCTTACACAGAAGTGCAATAGGATGATACGATGAAATAAATAATTAATTCTGGTGCAGCCACAATCAGTGTAGTGAAAGCACAGGCGGACATAGCAGAGATATTTCAGGAAATGGGCTATATTATCAGTGGAAAACCAAAACACAAAACTGATAAGGTTTATTTGTGAAAGAAACAGTACCGGACGCTTTTAAATGAAAGCAATAGGCAATGCAAAACAAAAAAATCTGAAAGAATGGTGGATAAACCAGTAAAGATATAGAGAAAATTGGGAGATTTTGGCTCTGCTTGAAGGAAGAAAGAAACATAATTTCTAATTATGCGTTACAAGAGCTAACCAACAGCTGGGATAAATGTGACCCCTGTTAACATGTAGCTATGCATCAGTAAGAGCATAAAGCAAAACGGTAATAAATAACTAAGATCGTTATTAATTCCAGCTTCGAATGACAGATGCCGTTTCAACTCCAGTATGCGAATGAAATCTATTTCAAGGCTAAGCGGATAAAATGGCTGAGTGCTTGGATTAATTTAAATCCTGAAGGAACGGTTTCAAGCTATGCCAAGTAGAATGTACAAAACGTGAGTGGAATTTATAGACAGATTAGGCAAGTATCTGAGCGCAGTGCCATATGGAACTCGTGGGCGCGCGCAAGGTAAACACGTGGCGTACGGGGGACACAGCACGCCTCACGTGCGCTGGTTACTGGGGACTCTGACGCATTCCTCCTTTGAATTTCAACAGCGACAACACAAAGAGACAGGAGTAAGCCAGTGTGTGTGTGTGTGTGTGTGTGTGTGTGCGTGTGTGTGTGTGTGTCAAAAAGAGAGAGGCGCCGGAGTGGTTGGAAGAGATGAAGGTAATGGAGATGAAACAGTACTTTTGGTAGATTAGTACCAACATGAAACAAATTATATGTTAAATTACGCATGTAAATAAATGTTCTATATGCCATAATTATACGAAAACTGGTTAACTATTTAGCATGAAAATAATAGCCCTGGAGAGAGAAAAGAGACTTATACGACGTTTTTATACCTCCTGCATTTTCATACTTTGATAATACATGCCACTTAAATAAAATTTCAGACTGACCACAAAAGGATAGAATGAAGTTTATTGCGAAATTCTCTCCGACATTACATGAGAATCAGTACTGTCAGACACAGACCATGTGTAAAGAAAACACAGTACTAACCAGAACCGAAAAAAGCAACGAAAGAAAAAGGTATTTAATGTCTCGTCGACGGTAATTTCATTAAGGACGGAGAGAATTAGAACCGAAAAGTAAACAGTGGAGTGACGCTACAGGGACTTAAAGAGAAGCTTTGGATTTCTTGATCCCGTGCACTTATTTTCAGTATTTAATCTTGTACAAGAGACGGGACTGACACATCTGGAATCAACCTCTAGGGACTGAGACACACTATTTGATCAAAAGTATCTGGACACCTGGCTGAAAATGACTTACAAGTTCATGGTACCCTCCATTCCCAAAGGTGTTATACAGGGTTCAGGTCAGGACTCTGTGCAGACCGTCCATTACAGGGATGTTACTGTCGTGTAACCACTCCGCTACAGGCTGTGAATTATGAACAAGTGATCGATCGTGCTGAAAGATGCAAACGCCATCCCCGATTTGCTTTTCAGTAGTGGGAAGCAAGAAGGTGCTTAAAACATCAATGTAGGCCACTGCTGTGATAGTGTGACGCAAATCAATGGGTGCAAGTCCCCTCCATGAAAAACACATACACACCATAACACTACCGCCTGCGAATTTTACTGTTGGCACTACACACGCTGGGAGATGACTTTCACCGGGCATTCGCCGTTCCCACACCCTGCCATCGGATCGCCACATTGTGTACCGTACTCCACACAACGTTTTTCCACTGTTCAACCGTCCAATGTCTACGCTCCTTGCACCGAGCGAGGCGTCGTATGGCGTTTCCCGGCGTGATGTGTAGCTTACGAGCAGCCGCTCAACTATGAAAGTTTTCTCATCTCCCGCCTTACTTTCATAGTACTTGCAGTGGATCCTGATGCAGTTTGGAATTCCTGTGTGATGATCTGGATAGATGCCTGCCTATTACACATTATAACCCTCCTCAGCTGTCGGCGATCTCTGTCTACAAATACAAGAGGTCGGCCTATACGCTTTTTTGCTGTACGTCTCTCTCCACGTTTCCACTAGGGATGGTTAGGAGTGTGGAAATCTCGCGTACAGACGTATTACACAAGTGACACCCAATCACCCGACCACGTTCGAAGTATGTGAGTTCCGCGGAGCGCCCCATTCTGCTCTCTGACGATGTCTAGTGAGTACTGAGTTCGCTGATACAGAGTACATGGAAGTAGGTGACAGCACAATGCACTTAACATGAAAAACGTATGTTTTTGGGTGTGTCCGGATACTTTTGATCACATACTGTTATCCCATTTATGCTAATCTATTAACGGTCTATGGTAGATATTTCAGAGGGCAACTATCTTTTTGCAACTCAGTGTTATTCCATATTCTTTCTTGTGTTATTGATACAATCATAATAACGAAACTTCCTAGCAGATTAAAACTGTGTGCCCGACCGAGAATCGAACTCGGGACCTTTGCCTATCGCGGGCAAGTGCTCTACCATCTTTTTTTTTTCTTTTTTTTTTTTTCGGGCCTCCTTCCTCCCCTACAGCCCGTCCTTCCGCTCGCCATTTGTGCCTTCTTCGGCTAGCTTCTGTGCTATGTTTGTTCCATAAGAGATAGTTGACCAAACGAAGTAAATGTGTACAAGTGAACAAAATCCCTTCTTTTGGAGTTGTGGAAAGAAAATAGGTCCGCTACATTCGTCCATCATTGTGCGGGAGCGATTTTTATACGAGAGCCAGGCGTACTTCAGCCCGCTGGCGTCTCAGGGTTGCGTCAGCAACCTATTAGTGCTTCTACACGAGGGCAAAGGGTAAACGAAATAGCCACCTTGTTGGCGCAAAGGGAATGAGAAACTTAACAGAGAATTTCATTAAAAAAAGAAAAAAAAAGTAATCCTGAGATTGTACAAAATATCGTTTAATCGTTCTTCAGCTCTGTCGGTAGGACAAAGTTCGGTTCAAGAAATTTGCGTAATTTTCTTTGTATTTCTTTTGTCGTTCGAGCTTTTGAAGTTCTGTCATCAGGTACATCCAATAGTCTGCTGCACTCTTCGTCATAGCCGTTGAGATGTAATGGACTGTCAGTCCTTTGAGCCAGTTGGCTGACCTTCTTTTAGTGTTAGGATATGGCACGTCATCTGGCAGAAGGACGTGTGTCGGTGTAATGGTGTTAGGTGACGTGCGGAGCACATGTGCTAGTTTTTGCCTGAAGAGATTCCACACGTCTTTCACATCGTCACAGACGAAACGATGTTCTTCGGTGTCGACGACATTGCAGCTGGGACAGTTTGGTGTGTGTGCCAGACGTATCGCGTGCAGTTTAGAGTTGGTGGGGATTTTTCTATTGACTGCGAGGTACCACGTCGATCGCACATTGGATGGTAGATTGGGGTCAGATATGTTTTCCCATATGTTTTTCCAGTAATAATGTCGAAACTTGTTTTCTATTCGATTGCGCAATTTTCCTTCCAGCAAGGTGTTGTAAACCTCCTTAACCTGGTATATGTCCTTCTCCGGTATTCTATGGCGTACATAGCTGTATTCCACAAGAAAATGTTTATAGTGGTACAGCTCGTGGGAGATGTGATGCACATCGATTGGTGGATCTCTGCTGACTGGGGTGATTTCACGTAAGAGATGAGCCACTAAGGTCCGCGGTGATCGTTGCCACTGTTTATAAGTTTTGCTAACGTATAGCGCTTGCGCTTTAAGGTAGATGTCTGTTAGATGTAGCCCTCCATTGCGTGTCGATAGCGTCAAGGTATCATAGGAAACCTTAAATATCTGACCTCTGCTGACAAAATAACCAAGCGCTGCTTGCATTTGGTGTGCTATGGTTCGTGGCAGAGGAAGCACTTGAGCAACATAGTTTGCTTTGGAGGTTATATAGGTATTGGCTAGTTGCACTTTTTGTATTGCATTTAAATTACGCAAGCTGTGTTGTTTTATGCTTGCTCGTAATGTGGCAAGTAATTTTCTGTAATTGAGAGCGGCTGTGCGGCGGATATTATTCGTATATTCTATTCCAAGGCATTTTAGTTTTTCCACAGTGTTGATACGTCCAGCGGCTCTGATCTCTATGCCCCTACCAAGATTCATAATACCAGATTTATTGCGGTTGAGTTTAGCTCCTGACGCCAGTTCGTAGGTCGCCACAACTTCAAGTACTGTTGCCACCTCGCTTTCGTCAGTCACAAGTACCCCTACATCGTCCGCGTAGGCTTGACGTATGATCTTCTGTCCGTGTATATGTAGTCCACGGAGTTGTCGAGTCAGGGATACTAAGAGAGGTTCAAGCGCAATCGCGAAAAGCGTCATGGACATGGGGCAACCTTGTCTTACGGAACTGTGAATATTGATCGGGTGACTGAGTTGTCCGTTGACACTGATTCTTGATGTGCTATTCGTCAGTATGTTTTTCACGGAGGCTATAATTTTCTGTGGGAAGTGCATGGATGTCATACACCGGAACAGGTACGAATGATTAACTTTATCAAAAGCTTTTTCAAAGTCAAGCGACATCAGGGCACAGCGAATGTTGCAGGCTTCCGATATCGCTATAATGTCTCTGTAGTCGCATAAGGTCTGAAATATCGTTCTATCCTTTCCCACACTTGTCTGGTAAACTCCTGTCACTGTACAAATAACTGAATTAAACCTTTGCATCATGATACGGGCGAAGATTTTATAAGCACTATTGAGAAGTGTTATGGGTCGAAGATTCTCCACGGTTTTGCCTCTTGGTGTTTTGGGGACTAAGACCACTGTACCTTCACAGAATTCCTTCGGAAGGTCAGTGTCGGCATTTAGCAATTATCTTGTCGCGAAAAGTTTGATAAAATTCAGCGGGTAGCCCATCTGGTCCAGGTGATTTATTCTTTGGACTCCTCGAGATGGCATCTTCGACGTCTTCATCCGTTATTCTTGCTGCGAGCACATCAGCTTCTTCTGGAGTGAGTCGCTCTGTCGTCCTAGCAGTGAGAGCTTGCTGCGCTGTTTCATCTGTCTGTGTATTGGCCAGCAACTCACTAAAGTGTCGATGGATCTCGTCTCGTATTGCAGCTTGATCTGTCAAGAGTCTCCCGTCTGAAGTTTTGAGTTCCGTCAGAATTTTCCGTTTTTGTCTTTTGTTCTCTTGGAGGATGTGGTACATCGATGTTGTTTCTTCTCGTGTACCGTTCTGCAAACGCGTTCGTATTTTACAGCCTTCGAGATGGTGTCTCTGCAGGGTGAGCAATTTTGCTTTTATTCTGTTGATTTGCCCATAGTTTTTTATGATTGTAGCATCCCGAACGCACAAGTCTCTCAGACAGCTGAAGTAAAAGTCTAATGTCCGCTTCCGCCAGGCGACTTTTTCACGGGAGTAAGTTGTCATTGTCTTTATTATAGCGGGCTTCGCGCAGTTTAGCCACCAATTCAGCGCCGTACCATACAAGTGGAACTTCCTTTCACATTCTGCCCAAGTGGTGTGGAAGGCGGCGTGACATCCAGGATCCGAAAGATGAGCAACGTTTAGCTTCCACTGACCTCTCGCCCTGTAAGTTCCTTGTTTCTCTAAATTTATCGTACATATGTACGCGATATGATCAGAGAAAATAGTGGACCATAGCTCGGACTGTAAAACGTGTCGCCTTAAATTGGACGTTGCGTAAATCCTGTCGATACGACTGGCAGAATGGCTGGTGATATAGGTGAAACCGAGCTGATCACCATGTTTTAGTTCCCAAGTATCTAACAGATGGAATTCTCTGACGATGTTCTCCAGCTCCAGAGATTTGTTAAAATTTGGCGTCTGATCTTTGGGACTCAGCACGCAATTAAAGTCACCCGCAAATATTATTTGTTCAAATCGCACCGCGAAAAGGGGGGCGATGTCCTCCTTGAAAAATTCGGCCCTGCGGCGCTTGTTTCCGGTTCCTGACGGGGCATAGATGTTGATAAGCCTGGTGTTGTTTATCGTTACAGCGAGACCCCTACTGTTCGGCAGTTTCGTCACGTCTGTAAGTAGGATCCCCTCTTTAGTCATAATCGCTGTGCCGAGGCTATTGTCATTGCCAGGATTGATGACGGCGTTGTAGCCAGTGATGTCGTCCAAACGGATAGCCGTTACTTCTTGCAGCATTAAGATGTCAACACCAGCGGCGTACAGAAAATCTTGGAGATTTCTCAGATTGAGGGTGCTGCTAATTTTATTTATATTCAAGGTCGCAATTCTGTACGCCTGCAAGGACGTCATGTCGACTATACCGCGTCAGGTGGGATACTATTTGCCAGGTGAAGTGGATGTGTGCTCTACTTAGAAGAAATCGGCATCATCATCTTCTGCACGAGCGTCTTTGATGGTGGTTTGTTGCCGGGTGGACACATCTTGTCGACGGTAGGGTGCCGTCCGTCCTGAACGTTGTGGTATGTCAGCCATCTCTGCATCATGGTTTTGCTCCTCCATGTCATCCGCCCAATCTTGCGTGCACGTAACTTCCCGCGTGTCCGTTGTTGGTACAGGTGGAGGGTCCTTCCGACTAGCTGTACAGCCTGGAATGTGGATTCCACGGTCGGGTTCAGTGTCCTCGTTTCGGGTCTTCGTTTTTGTTGTTCGATCTTCCGGAAGAGCTGCTTGTGTCTTCTCCGCCAATTCTTGGCCTATCTGTTTCGCCTTTTCACGCAAGATTGGCGCGATTTCTGCTGCTCCCTGACGGGCTATTCGACGTTTCTTCCGTTTCTTTGGTGAAACAGTTGTAGGCTGCTGGTCATTATCCTCCGATGTTGCAACTGTGTCCTCTTTGTGGTACCCGACTTCGTCGAGTGGTTTGCACAAGCCTTCTGCTGCCGTCTTAGCCTGGTCTTGTTCTGCACACCTGTCAGTTTCCTCGTCTTGTGAGTGTGCTGGACCTGTAGCTTCTGTGCTGCTAGTATCTATGGCTACGTTACCATCGGGAACGTCGGCATAAGCAACGACCGCCCTGTCGAAACACATATCTGGGGCGACGTCACTGCGAATTGCGGCGGCGTACGTCACGGGTAGCGTGGCCATTTGCCTAGGCGGGTCTCGCTCCCCAGTCGGCAGTTGCGTCACACGCCGTTGAACACACTGCGCGCGGACGTGTTGGGTCGAACCACAACCCGAGCAGGTTCTCGGCTGGCCATCGTAAATGATGATCGCTCGATATCCACCAATCCAGAGATACGATGGGATATGTTTCAGCATGTCAATCTTAACTTGCCTGACTCCATTTAATACTGGATACTTGTGCAAGCTAGACCATTTTTCAGCGACATTGCTGATAATGGCGCCATATTCTCTCAGTTTGTTGTTAATCTCCTCGGGCGTTATTTCAAAGGGGAGCTCAAAGATTCGAACCGTTCTTATTCCCAGTCCTGCACGCGAAACCGTGACCTACCCTATGTGTCCGTCTGAATTTTTGAATTTTGCCACCCCACCACATGTTTCTACAATTTGGTCGCACTTGTCAGAACTCGATAACTTAAGGAACACTGTCGGACTGACAATCGACAGGTGAATTCCAATCAATTCATCCACTTTGATCTGAAAAGTTTCTTCGATAAATGCCTCTACTTCGTAAGATTTCGGTCGGGCGTAGTTCGGATCGAAAATCAACTTCAAAGTATCGCGTCGCGTTGTCTGTTCCATTATGTCATTCTAGAATGTGATCGTGGACTACGACAAACGCAGAAAGCGCGCACTCACCACCCAGCGCCGGCCGCTCGCAGCGACGATGTAAACACCGCAAACGCCGCTCCGCACGTCCGCACAACACGGCCGCCGCCGGCGGAATGTCCATCTGAGCTACCGAAGCACGACTCGCCCGGTCCTCACAGCTTTACTTCTGCCAGTATCTCGTCTCCTACCTTCCAAACTTTACAGAAGCTCTCCTGCGAACCTTGCAGAACTAACACTCCTGAAAGAAAGGATACTGTGGAGACATGGCTTAGCCACAGCCTGGGGGATGTTTACAGAACGAGATTTTCACTCTGCAGCGGAGTGTGCGCTGATATGAAACTTCCTGGCAGATTAAAACTGTGTGCCCGACCGAGCACTTGCCCGCGAAAGGCAAAGGTCCCGATTTCGAGTCTCGGTCGGGCACACAGTTTTAATCTGCCAGGAAGTTTCATATCAGCGCATACTCCGCTGCAGAGTGAAAATCTCATTCTGGAATCATAATAACATTTCACATCCTACACACAGTGACACGAGATGCAATCGTTGCTTTGTTATACGTATGTCTACGCATTGTGTGCACGTGGTGTCACCATACTTTGCGAGTGCAGTTACTGTATGAAAATTACCGCAATAAGGTTGACACCCCTTACATTGTGAAATATGATAGTGGTTAACTCAATACCACAACAGAGGAATGCAATAAGTCGGTCATGATCTTCGGTGACAGAATCGCATTTTTCCAGTGTGCTTCTTCATCTCACAAGAGAACCTCCCCATCGCACCCCCCTCAGATTTAGTTATAAGTTGGCACAGTGGATAGGCCTTGAAAAACTGAACACAGATCAATCGAGAGAACAGGAAGAAGTTGTGTGGAACTATGAAAAAAAATAAGCAAAATATACAAAATGAGTAGTCCATGCGCAACATATGAAATATCAAGTAGTACTTGACCTAAGGAGCGCGGTGGTCCCGTGGTTAGCGTGACCAGCTGCGGAACGAGAGGTTCTTGGTTCAAGCTTTCACTCGAGTGAAAATTTTAATTTTTTATTTTCGGTTTACATGACAAACTCTTATGTTTTCATCACTTTTTTGGGAGTGATTATCACATCCACAAGAAAACCTAAATCGGGCAAGGTAGAAGAATCTTTTTACCCATTCGCCAAGTGTACAAGTTAGGTGGGTCGACAACGTATTCCTGTCATGTGACGCACATGCCGTCACCAGTGTCGTATAGAATATATCAGACGTTTTCCTGTGGAGGAATCGGTTGACCTATGACCTTGCGATCAAATGTTTTCGGTTCCCATTGCAGAGGCACGTCCTTTCGTCTACTAATCGCACGGTTTTGCGGTGCGGTCGCAAAACACAGACACTAAACTTAGTACAGTGAACAGAGACGTCAATGAACGAACGGACAGATCATAAATTTGCAAAAATAAAGAAAGTAAACTTTTCACTCTAGGGAAGACTTGAACCAAGCACCTTTCGTTCCGCAGCTGCTCACGCTACCCACGGGACCACGGCACTCCTGAGTTCACACTGTCCTTGATGTTGCCTATCTTGCGCGTGGGCTACTCAGTTTGTATATTTTGCTTACTTTTTTAATATTTCCACACAACTTCTTCCTGTTTTCTCGGTTGATCTATATTCAGTTTTTCAAGGCCTATCCACTGTGCCGACTTATAACTAAATGTGAGGGGGGTGCGATGGGGAGGTTCCCTTGTCAGACACATCTCACGATCACATCAAACCCTCGAACTTCGCCGGGTCTCCTGTGATGTTGTCGAATTCACACCACTCTTGGGTTCCGTGGTACCTATGATATTAAGCAAATGCATCACCACATCCGTGACCTATATGAACATTACTGCTAACCATCAGCATCCTTACGTCCTTGATGTCTTTCCTGACAGTGACTTCATCTTTCATAGGATCTGTCTGTCTTTGTCACAAGCCCAGAACCATGCTACAGTTCTACACGAGCGTGACAGTGAATTCATACTGGAGTCTCGCTGAGCAAATTCACCCGAAGTGAGCCACAATGGAACACATCTGGGACGCCGTCACGTGACACCTCCGTCTCCACATATTACCGATCCGTAGTTGACCGCTATTGAGTGTCTTATGCGTGGGTATCTCGGGTCACATACCTATAGAAATCTTCCAAGAACTCTCTGTGTCTATGCCATACATAATCTCTGCTGCATTGAGTTCCAAAGGTGAACCAAACCGGTGTTAAACAGGAGGTCACCAAACATTTGTTTATCACTGTGCGTGAGGTGACGCTCAGGCAGGATGCTGTGTGCGCTTGTGGCGGAATCGTTCCCCAAGAAAACACAGTTCTACAGGGTTTCCGAAACTATCATTTCTAATTAACACAGAAGGTAGACAACATCAAAATAAATATATTTTGATAAACAAGTCAACTTGTAACGTTAGGGAACATTTTGTTAGTGGCGCAGACGTAAAATGTTGTGTATTGGGACTAGCATTCAAAACTGCTCTGTGTACGGATGGTTGGCTCTGAGGTCTGCTTGGAATCGCAGCGATTCATTAGAAAGCATCACTACCTTGTGAAAACAACGGCAATAGATTGAGCGGACCATATGTTCTTCCCTTCCACCTCAAAGGGCGGAGATACCGCATCTTGGTGAAACATGTGTTACAACAACTGCTGGAGGAAGTATCTCTGAACGTTAGTCCTGACCACACGTATCTAGATTTCTTCCTTCGTGGGCATACGAAGCAGCTAGAATTCCCGTTGCTGCTGGTACCATGTGGACATGCCAGGAGTCTCCCAATGGACACGACAGTCGATTAACCGACTACGTACTGCGAGCATACAGGCCAATGGTAGCGCATTCAGCAGTTCCTGTGAATGCAACTGCTGTAATTAGCATGCTGAATTGCCTTTTATGTAAATCGTCCCTAGCATCAGAAGTCGTCATCAGGGACCATACGCACCATAACTAAATATGTTTGTTTTGATGTTCTCTACATCTCGTTTTATTCTGAACGAATAGTTTTTGAACACCCTTGACGCCAGTACAGACGTACGCAACGACACGAACATACAACGCTACCATGCTATCCCCACTCCACCCTGTACAGTGCACTACGATGAATGAATCGGAAGACCACGTCTCTTGTGACCCAAGCAGGATGTACTGGATATCAGGTCATACAGATCACAAACAGTAGTACAGTGTTATGTTACACGGACATGAAAACACTGAAAGCGACCGTGATAATAGTGCAGAACAAAGTGAAATTAACAGTGAAGTGACAGCCGTCCACAATAACATATCACCATAGGAAAATGTCTTACTTTTAATAAGGACTCTATCACAAGCTCTAGCGCAAACACATAAGTCATCAAAACAGACAAGCACACAGAATGTCAGCATTACTATAGGCACAAAACAAATATATTTCACATACAGTTACGCACTAACACACAGCTTACACAGCTAGGATAAGGTAAGTTAGTCGGTGCCCAGCTGTTAAAACCATATGGACACATTAAATGTTACGGCGTAAAGTCAAGTGGCGACACGACAGTCGGGAACAACAGAGCAGAGAAGGCTGTGAGGAGACGTCAGCCAATCGCACGCTGACCTTCCCCTCTCCAGGACGACAACGCTACCGCAGCGGCCTCTATTCGAAGAGGACATAAGCGCCGGCAGCTGTGGTCGAGTGGTTCTAGGTCCTTCAGTCCGGAACCGCGCTCCTGCTACGGTCGCAGGTTCGAATCCTGCCTCGAGCATGGATTGTGTGATGTCCTTAGGTTAGTTAAGTTTAAGTAGTTCTAAGTCTAGGGGGCTGTGACCTCAGATGTTAAGTCCCATAGTGCTCAGGGCCATTTGAACCATTTGAGAACATAAGCGCTGCGACCGAATGGTCGCGGTAGTTCTACAGCAGCTTCGAGACAAGTAACTTGAATAGAAGCATGGACTCTAAACACTTGCTTGCACTGTCTACGTAACATGGATTTCAGAATTTTTATACTGAATAGATTTCTTATTTTGTCGATCGCCCTTTGCTTGCGACAAATCTGTGTAACACAAAGTTAAGTAGTGTTACTGCTCAGGGCACATATTCGTTGAAAGCACCGATGATGGCTGTTAATCAGTTGAAATCGATTTGCAAAAGTAAATAAAGAAAACATGATTTTGCGACTGGTTGCTGCTTGTTTGGTAATTTTATATGTGTCAACTGTTCATGAACATTCATGCTTATTCATTAAACATTAATTGGAATTAATCTCAGGTTTCTCCATAATTATTTACCTCCTGAAACCACTTCTCCATTTTACGAGTTTTACGGTCAATCCTCTTGTACTCGTTTATCCTTTGTTCACGTCAGTAGCAGATACGAGCACTGTTTGTTGAAAACATGCTGCCTTCAGAAGACTTGGTACTATTGTAAGATGGGATATTTTTTCCCTTGCATGCAATTTTCTGCTAATTTAAGATAGGTCTGAGATGTAGCGAATTTCGAGACACGTTATGCTGTCTTGAATGTATCGAGAGTTGGTTCTTTTGTAGTTCTTGTTTTTTGATATTAGATGTTAGGCAATACAAGTTGCAGTTTATATCTGCACTGTACGTGTTTCCTCTACAAAGAAGACGCTGATACGCTTCAAGGGCGTGTTAGAATGAACTTCTCGGGTAGAATTTTACACTACTTTTAACACGTGTTCACTCACGAACTACTTTGTACTGTAAAAGTATTCTTACTACCAAAGGTCAGATCACGTAGCTCATCGATAATGGATGTAAGTTTTGTACAAGAATGGGAATATTTTCAAGGGAATTAGCACGGGAGTCATGGCTGTTACGTAATCAGGTTAAATTATAACAGGTAGTAACATGGCTAATGTGGAATTACAGTCTCTGCAGTGGCCGGGCCTTCGATATACACCGACGGAAAAGAAATCGGAGAGATAAGTGGAAGTTGGTAGGCGTGTTTCTACATCTGAAGGATGAAGTCTCTTCAAAATCCGCAACAGTCCCATAAGAGTGATGCTAGTAGAGCCATTATGAGGATGCACATCAGGTTTGCCTTGAATACACACTGTAAAGATTATGAGATTGTAATGGAGATTATGGGACTGTAATGATTTTGACATTGGACGTGATGAGTTGATGTTTCCCAAGAATGCCTTTAAGGCGACAAAGATGCCGCTATCAAGACCTCACTGAGTTTGAACGAGGTCGTGTAATGTGCTACGAGAAGGCGGATGTTCCTTCTGTGATACTGCAGAAAGACTTGGCAAGAATATAGCCACTGTACATGAGTGCTGGCAGCGGCAGTCACTAGAGTGTTTGGTCCCAACAAGTCCGGGCTCCGGACGGGCACTTGGCACTATCGAAAGGGAAGACCACGGTTGGCGCATCGTGTTGCACCTGCAGCAGCAATCTGAGCAGTACGAGGTGCGTTCAAGTTCTAAGGCCTCCGATTTTTTTTCTAATTAACTACTCACCCGAAATCGATGAAACTGGCGTTACTTCTCGACGTAATCGCCCTGCAGACGTACACATTTTTCACAACGCTGACGCCATGATTCCATGGCAGCGGCGAAGGCTTCTTTA
Organism: Schistocerca nitens; assembly: GCF_023898315.1. Lineage (NCBI taxonomy): Eukaryota > Metazoa > Arthropoda > Insecta > Orthoptera > Acrididae > Schistocerca > Schistocerca nitens. Next base: position 830,633,821 of record NC_064618.1, on the reverse strand, counting down.
GGAGTGTTTTGACCACTGCAAAATCACTGAGGCAATAGCAGCACGGCTGGTGAATGTGCGGCCACGGAGAGTGTCTTTCATTGTTGGAAAAAGCCAAAAGTCACTAGCAGCCAGGTCAGGTGAGTAGGGAGCATGAGGAATCACTTCAAAGTTGTTATCACGAAGAAACTGTTGCGTAACGTTAGCTCGATGTGCGGGTGCGTTGTCTTGGTGAAACAGCACACGCGCAGCCCTTTCCGGACGTTTTTGTTGCAGTGCAGGAAGGAATTTGTTCTTCAAAACATTTTCGTAGGAAGCACCTGTTACCGTAATGCCCTTTGGAACGCAATGTGTAAGGATTACGCCCTCGCTGTCCCAGAACATGGACACCATCATTTTTTCAGCACTGGCGGTTACCCGAATTTTTTTTGTTGGCGGTGAATCTGTGTGCTTCCATTGAGCTGACTGGCGCTTTGTTTCTGGATTGAAGAATGGCATCCACGTCTCATCCATTGTCACAACCGACGAAAAGAAAGTCCCATTCGTGCTGTCGTTGCGCGTCAACATTGCTTGGCAACATGCCTCACGGGCAGCCATGTGGTCGTCCGTCAGCATTCGTGGCACCCACCTGGATGACACTTTTCGCATTTTCAGGTCGTCATGTAGGACTGTGTGCACAGAACCCACAGAAATGCCAACTCTGGAGGCGATCTGTTCAACAGTCATTCGGCGATCCCCCAAAACAATTCTCTCCACTTTCTCGATCATGTTGTCAGACCGGCTTGTGCGAGCCCGAGGTTATTTCGGTTTGTTGTCACACGAAGTTCTGCCTTCATTAAACTGTCGCACCCACGAACGCACTTTCGACACATCCATAGCTCCATCACCACATGTCTCCTTCAACTGTCGATGAATTTCAATTGGTTTCACACCACGCAAATTCAGAAAACGAATGATTGCACGCTGTTCATGTAAGGAAAACGTCGCCATTTTAAGTATTTAAAACAGTTCTCATTCTCGCCGCTGGTGGTAAAATTCCATCTGCCGTACGGTGCTGCCATCTCTGGGACGTATTGACAATGACCGCGGCCTCATTTTAAAACAATGAGCATGTTTCTATCTCTTTCCAGTTCGGAGAAAAAAAATCGAAGGCTTTAGAACTTGAATGCACCTCGTAGTTGGCACCACACTGGCACAACGAGCTTTTACAAATCGATTACTTCAAGGAGAGCTCCTACCCATACGCCCTGTAGCGTGCATTCCACTGACCACCAAACCACTGGCATTTGTGCCATCAGTGGTGTCAAGCGAGAACTGACTGGAGGGCAGGGTGGAGGTCTGTTGTGTTTCCTGATGAAAGTTTGTTCTGCCTCGGTGCCAGTGATGGCCGTGCGTTGGTTAGAAGGAGCCAGCTTGACGACCTGCAACCAACCTGTATGAGTGCTGGACACACTGCACCTACACCTGGAGTTATGGTCTTCAGTCTGATTTTGTATGGCAGCAACAGCACTCTCGTAGTTTCGCACGCACCCTGACTGAAAATCTGTACGTCAGTCTGTAACCTCCCCCTCACTTATCGACCTTAATGACAGTGAAAAATTAAACCGCGTGTACCTAATGGGAATTTTGGAAAAGCAATCGTCACCGAAGTTAATCTGTCGGTAAAGAGGGAGGAAAGGGTTACATCTAAATGAAAGGAAAAATGCAAATGAAACTGGTGGAAATTAATTTTGAAAAGGGGTAAAGTTAATAAAGAAAGTAAATGTGCGGCCGTTACGTCAACAATTAACTAGCGGTAATTAGATATTTGAGATTTGGGGGAAATCACGGTCGCCAGTCCTAAGGACAATTACTATAGTAACTGAAAAAGAAAGGTTATTACACATATAATTAGCACTAGAAGCGTGGCAACTGAAGGTTGACACGTGTAGTGTGAAAACTGAAAGTTTTTCAGAAGTAATAAATTTCGCTACACTCTGACTTAATTTAGCAAAAGAATTAATAAATCCGGAAAATCGAAAGTTAATTTAGTGACTGAAGTTAATAGTGAGCTTTCTTTCTGAAGCACATCGAAATCCAGCAGAATACGGTTAGCCTTGGACTACCTCAACAATCATTTCAAAAGCAACTTGACTCTACGCAATTTAGAAACAAGAGATTTAACTTTGAACTTGAATTAAATGATTCTGAATAATTAACAATAGTAAAATTTAGTACGTACCAAGCTGAGCTGCAGTCACAGGTAAGCTAAAATATGCTAACAAAACTCGCACTCTTAATTTGTGCTTGTGTAATCAAACTATTGTAGCCAGCTATGCTTTAACTGCACTTGGAAACTAAAGTAATGAAATGTGAAATGCAATGATAGTACTTTAATGCTGGCGTCTGAATTTCAACGACACTCGGTTTCATTTCGGAAAAGGAAGGGACCCTGCTTGGTAATGCAATTGGGACAATGAGCAACAAAGGTTCATGCTGAGTTGCTGTAATTTTGCGAGGCAAAAGGAACAATTTGAAAAGCTGAGGTCTGCCGTACAGTTCTGAAACTTTACGTGCTTTTAGTCTTCCTTGTTAGTTGATTGAAGGTTTGAAGCCGTCGATCGAGGATGTGGCGACAGTCACTCATTGTCGGCCGTCGCTGTTGCAGAAGCTGGATGTTGGCGCGCGTTCTTCTCAACACGGTCACCAGACGAAACGGGCTCTTGATGTGCGCCAGCTAATGCTTCCCGTCCGCGACACCATGTCAGAAACTATCATCGCAAGTCGAGCGCAATTACATGCTGCTAAACCCCGAAAGCGCGGCAACTCGCGGGAGCGTCACACCACACACCTGCTCCACTCGCTACTCCAGCCAGACTCCAACTGCCCTGCCCGCGCTCCACGCGGCAGAGTTAACACTACCAAAGATCCTACACACTTTGATTCTTCACACGACCTATCGATGTAATCGTTCGATAGCAGTTTTCCCTAGGCAAGACCCAGCGTAAAAATGCAAATAATATTTACGAAACAAACCAATTATACACCGACATATATATATATATATATATATATATATATATATATATATATATATATATATATATGTATTTATGTCGGTGTATAATTGGTTTGTATATATATATATATATATACAAATAGTAAAACAATTACAATTTATAAAGGCACAGAAATGTCATATATTCAGGTAACAAATTAAGGAAAAAACTTACAGTACAACAGATGGAAATAGGAGGATATGCATTTCCGGCGTTACAAGTCTGGTGGTTCGGTCTTTCATTAACGGCATTCCAGCGGATGTTTTCTAACAGGATAACGATCGCCCACATATCGTTGTTGCCATCAAACATGCTGTACACAGTGTCGCCATCTTACCCTGGATGTTCCATCACACGATCTGTTTATAATCTAGTCGAGAAATAATTACACCTGACGGATCAGAAAATGCTGCTGTAGAAAGTAGGTGTTCTAAACTAGAAGGTGCTTTTCATCTGTGCAAAAACTTATGCAAAAGCAAAAGCCTGTCTTTAAACCTAAAACTTTGTCATTATAACACCGTAATTAAACCGTCAGCTTTGTATGCATCAGAATGTTTAAACATGGCGAAGTAAGGACCACTACGAAAACTTGAAATAAAAGACCGGAAAATTTTGAGGAAAATCTTTGGCCTTATCAAAGAAAATGGAGAATTCCGCCGTAGACACAACTGTGAATTATACGAACATACAGAAGACACTGTTAGTAGCATGAGGAAGCGGAGAATGATACTTTTTGGTCATCTGGAAAGAATGAACCCGCAAAAACTCACTCATCTGATACAGTCATCAATTTCAAAAACAAAATCGTACTCAAAATGTGCAAGCCAAGTTAAAAAGGATTTACAGGAAGCTGAAATTTCATCTGATGACATTCAGGATAGAGAAGTGTTCAGAGGAAAAGTCAAAATTACTGTCCGCAACTCGTGGTCGTGCGGCAGCGTTCTCGCTTCCCGCCCCCGGGTTCCCGGGTTCGATTCCCGGCGGGGTCAGGGATTTTCTCTGCCTCGTGATGACTGGGTGTTGTGTGCTGTCCTTAGGTTAGTTAGGTTTAAGTAGTTCTAGGGGACTGATAACCATAGATGTTAAGTCCCATAGTGCTCAGAGCCATTTTAACCAATCAAAATTACTACGCCAGTTCGACGTCCTGCCTGCAAATGGTCAAAACAGAGAAAATAAGCATAGTCAGCGAAAATGAAAATCTACTGACAAAAGAGAAAACACAATCAGGGAAGAGATAAAAATCTTCGTGGTCCATAGCAGGCCGAAACGATAGCAAAAAAACAATAAAAAAAACAGTCTAGGACATATGGGCCACATCGGACGCCATCTCCAGCGTCATCCATAAACATCAGTAACCGTCTCTATACTGACCGAACAAGTCCAAGTGGAATGGAACTCCATCCCACAAACTGACATTCGGCCCCTTTACAACAAAATGCCTGCACGTTTGCGTGTATGCTTTCAATGTTCTAGCTGTTACACCGGTTGTTAATGTACCAGCATTTCATATTTGCAACCGCTTATCTCGTGCTTACATACAACTGTGATACTGCAATATTAATCGCTTACGTATGTTACCTAGACAAATCTATTCCTAAACTTTCATTACTCTATATCAATTATCTTTTGGTGTTGCGACTATTTTTCCGTTAGTGTATTTGTTGTACTGTCCCGACGTACTCCCTGACACTTGGTACAGTCCGTTTACGATCATCCATCCAGGTCGGACGCCCACGAAACTATTTAATGCCGTTTGCAACACAAAGTCTGAAGACTTTAGGTTCTTACAGGTACTTGCCGCTTATATTTGCGAGCTTAAGACTGGGGTAGCACCTTTTATCTCGTCGTTCAAGATTTAATGTACAAATGTTATCTCCACTTTTTTCCAGTTTTGCTTACTCTGCTTGCTACGCCGTCCATCGATAAACTTTGTCCCAGCATATCTCTGGGCTGCGCAGTTGACTAACTCATTTAGAATTCTTATCCAAAATTAGTATTCTAATACTTTATATTCTCTTCGCAGAATTACTAGCGAAAAATTACTCAAATATACAGGCAGTGCAAAATTGTTTTATGGTAATCACTTCTTGATTTCCCAAACTTTTTTTTTTTTTTGGTCATCAGTCTTCTGACTGGTTTAATGCTGCCCGCCAAGAATTCCTCCCTGTGCTGCTAACTTCTTCATCTCAGATTGCACCTACGTCATCAATTATTTGCTGGATGTATTCCAATCTCTGTTTCATCTACAGATTTTGCCCTCTTGAGCTCCATCTAGTACCATAGAAGTCATTCCCTCATGTCTTAACAGATGTCCTATCATCTTGTCCCTTCTCTTTATCAGAGTTTCCCACATGTTCCTTTCCTCTCCGATTCTGCGCAAAACCTCATCATTCCTTACCTTATCCCAACTAATTTTCAACATTAGCCTGTAGCATCACATCTCAAATGCTTCGATTCTCTTCTGTTCCGGTTTTCCCACAGTCCATGTTTCACTACCATATAATGCTGTAATCCACACGTACATTTTCAGAAATCTCTTCCTCAGATTAAGGCCGATATTTGTTGTTAGTTGACTTCCCTTGGCAGAAATGCCCTTTTTGCCATTGCTAGTCTGTTTTTGATGTCCTGCTTGCTGCGTCCATCATTAGTCATTTTACTGCCTAGGTAGCAGAATTCCTTAACTTCAAATACTTCGTAACCATCAGTCCTGATGTTAAGTTTCTCGCTGTTCTCATTTCTACTACTTCTCATTACCTTCGTCTTTCTTCGATTTTCTCTCAATCCATACTCTGTACTCATTAGACTGTTCATTCCGTTCAGCAGATGATGTAATTCTTCTCCACTTTCACTCAAGATAGCAATGTCATCAGCGAATCGTATCATTGACATCCTTTCACCTTGAATTTTAATTCAACTCCTGAACTTTTCTTTTATTTCTATAATTGCTTCCTCGATGTACAGACTGAAAAGTAGGGGCGAAAGCCTACATCCTTGTCTTACACCCTTTTTAATAAGAGCACTTCGTTCATAGCCCCAGGTCGACAAATTCTATGAACGTGTCTTGATTTTTCTTTAGTCTTGCTTCCATTATTAGCTGCAATGTCAGAATTACCTCTCTCGTGCCTTTACCTTTCCTAAAGACAAACTGACCGTCATCTAGTACATCCTCGATTTTCTTTTCCATTCTTCTGTATACTATTCTCGTAAGCAACTTGGATGCATGTTAAGCTGACTGCGATAATTATCGCTCTCTTGCTGTCTTCGGAATTGTGAGGGTGAAGCTTTTCCGAAAGTCAGATGGTATGACGCCAGACTCATATATTCTACACAATAACATGAATAGTCGTTTTGTTGCCACTTCCCCTAATGATTTTAGAAATTCTGATGGAATGTTATCGACCCCTTCTCCCTTATCTGATCATAAGTCCTCCAAAGCTCTTCTAAACTCTGATTCTATTACTGGATACCCTATCTCTTCTAAATCGACTCCTGTTTATTCTTCTATCACATCAGATAGATCTGCCTTCTCATAGAGGCTTACAACGTATTGCTTCCACCTATTCGCTCGCTCCTCCGTATTTAACAGTGGAATTCCCGTTGCACTCTTAATGTTATCACCCTTACTTTTAATGTCACCGAAGATTGTTTTGACCTTCCTGTATGCTGAATCTGTCCTTCCGATAATCATTTCTTTTTTGAAGTCTTCACATTTTTCCTGCAGCCATTTCGTCTTAGCTTCCCTGCACTTCCTATTTATTTCATTCCTCAGCGACTTGTATTTCTGTTTTCCTGAGTTTCCCGGAACACTTTTTTTAGTTTCTCCTTTCACCGATCAATTGAAGTAATTCTGCTGTTACGCATGGTTTCTTCGCAGTTATCTTCTTTGTTCCTATGTTTTCCTTCCCAACTTCTGTGATGACCCTCTTTATAGATCTCCATTCCTCTTCGGCTGTAGTACTTACAGAGCTATTCCTTATTGCTGTATCTATAGCCTTAGAGAACTTCAACCGTATCTCGTCATTCCTTCGTACTTCGGTATCCCACTTCTTTGCATATTGATCCTTCCTGACTAATGTCTTAAACTTCAGCCTACTCTTCATCACTAGTATATTGTGAGTTTAGGCTATATCTGGTCCTGGGTACACCTTACAATCCAGTATCTGATTTCAAAATCTCTGTCTGACCATGGTGTAATCTAACTAAAATCTTCCCGTATCATCCGGCCTTTTCCAAGTATACCTCCTCCTCTTGTGATTCTTGAACTGTGTATTCGCTTTTACTAGCTGAAACTTATTACAGAACTCAATTAGTATTTCTCCTCTCTCACTCCTTGTCCCGAACCCATATTCTCCTGTAATCGTTTTTTCTATTCCTTCCCCTATAACTGCATTCCAGTCCCCCATGACTACTAGATTTTCATACCCCTTTCCATACCGTATTACCCTTTCAATATCCTCATATACTTTCTCTATTTCTTCATCTTCAGCTTGCCGTTGGTGGGGAGGCTTGCGTGTGCCTCAGCGATACAGATGGCCATACCGTAGGTGCAACCACAACGGGGGGGTATCTGTTGAGAGGCCAGACAAACATGTGGTTCCTGAAGAGGGGCAGCAGCCTTTTCAGTAGTTGCAGGGGCAACAGTCTGGATGATTGACTGATCTGGCCTTGTAACATTAACCAAAACGGCCTTGCTGTGATGGTACTGCGAACGGCTGAAAGCAAGGGGAAACTACAGCCGTAATTTTTCCCGAGGACATGCAGCTTTACTGTATGATTAAATGATGATGGCGTCCTCTTGGGTAAAATATTCCGGAGGTAAAATAGTCCCCCATTCGGATCTCCGGGCGGGGACTACAAAAAGGACGTCGTTATCAGGAGAAAGAAAACTGGCATTCTACGGATCGGAGCGTGGAATGTCAGATCCCTTAATCGGGCAGGTAGGTTAGAAAATTTAAAAAGCGAAATGGATAGGTTAAAGTTAGATATAGTGGGAATTAGTGAAGTTCGGTGGCAGGAGGAACAAGACTTTTGGTCAGGTGATTACCAGATTATCAAATAGGGGTAATGCAGGAGTAGGTTTAATAATGAATAAAAAAATAGGAGTGCGGGTTAGCTACTACAAACAGCATAGTGAACGCATTATTGTGGCCAAGATAGACACAAAGCCCATGCCTACTACAGTAGTACAAGTTTATATGCCAACTAGCTCTGCAGATGATGAAGAAATTGATGAAATGTATGACGAGATAAAAGAAATTATTCAGGTAGTGAAGGGAGACGAAAATATAATAGTCATGGGTGACTCGAATTCGTCAGTAGGAAAAGGGAGAGAAGGAAACATAGTAGGTGAATATGGATTGGGGGGAAGAAATGAAAGAGGAAGCCGCCTTGTAGAATTTTGCACAGAGCATAACTTAATCACAGCTAACACTTGGTTCAAGAATCATAAAAGAAGGTTGTATACCTGGAAGAATCCTGGAGATACTAAAAGGTATCAGATAGATTATATAATGGTAAGACAGAGATTTAGGAACCAGGTTTTATATTGTAAGACATTTCCAGGGGCAGATGTGGATTCTGACCACAATCTATTGGTTATGAACTGCAGATTGAAACTGAAGAAACTGCAAAAAGGTGGGAATTTAAGGAGATGGGACCTGGATAAACTGAAAGAACCAGAGGTTGTAGAGAGTTTCAGGGAGAGCATAAGGGAACAATTGACAGGAATGGGGGAAAGAAATACAGTAGAAGAAGAATTAGTAGCTCTGAGGGATGAAGTAGTGAAGGTAGCAGAGGATCAAGTAGGTAAAAAGACGAGGGCTGATAGAAATCCTTGGGTAACACAAGAAATATTGAATTTAATTGATGAAAGGAGAAAATATAAAAATGCAGTAAATGAAGCAGGCAAAAAGAAATACAAACGTCTCAAAAATGAGATCGACAGGAAGTGCAAAATGGCTAAGCAGGGATGGCTAGAGGACAAATGTAACGAAGTAGAGGCTTGTCTCACTAGGGGTAAGATAGATACTGCCTACAGGAAAATTAAAGAGACCTTTGGAGAGAGGAGATCCACTTGTATGAACATCAAGAGCTCAGATGGCAACCCAGTTCTAAGCAAAGAAGGGAAGGCAGAAAGGTGGAAGGAGTAATAGAGGTTTTATACAAGGACGATGTACTTGAGGACAAAATTATGGAAATGGAAGAGGATGTAGATGAAGATGAAATGGGAGATAAGATACTGCGTGAAGAGTTTGACAGAGACTGAAAGACCTGAGTCGAAACAAGGCCCCGGGAGTAGACAACATTCCATTAGAACTACTGATGGCCTTGGGAGAGCCAGTCATGACAAAACTCTACCATCTGGTGAGCAAGATGTATGAGACAGGCGAAATACCCACAGACTTCAAGAAGAATATAATAATTCCAATCCCAAAGAAAGCAGGTGTTGACAGATGTGAAAATTACCGAACTATCAGTTTAATAAGTCACAGCTGCAAAATACTAACGCGAATTCTTTACAGACGAATGGGAAAACTGGTAGAAGCGGACCTCGGGGAAGATAAGTTTGGATTCCGTAGAAATATTGGAACACGTGAGGCAATACTAACCTTACGACTTATCTTAGAAGAAAGATTAAGAAAAGGCAAACCTACGTTTCTAGCATTTGTAGACTTAGAGAAAGCTTTTGACAACGTTACTGGAATACTCTCTTTCAAATTCTGATGGTGGCAGGGTAAAATACAAGGAGCGAAAGGCTATTTACAATTTGTACAGAAACCAGATGGCAGTTATAAGAGTCGAGGGGCATGAAAGGGAAGCAGTGGTTGGGAAAGGAGTGAGACAGGGATGTAGCCTCTCCCCGATGTTATTCAATCTGTATATAGAGCAAGCAGTAAAGGAAACAAAAGAAAAATTCGGAGTAGTATTAAAATTCATGGAGAAGTAGTAAAAACTTTGAGGTTCGCCGATGACATTGTAATTCTGTCAGAGACAGCAAAGGACTTGGAAGAGCAGTTGAACGGAATGGACAGTGTCTTGAAAGGAGGATATAAGATGAACATCAACAAAAGCAAAACGAGGATAATGGAATGTAGTCAAATTAAATCGGGTGATGCTGAGGGGATTAGATTAGGAAATGAGACACTTTAAGTAGTAAAGGAGTTTTGCTATTTAGGGAGTAAAATAACTGATGATGGTCGAAGTAGAGAGGATATAAAATGTAGACTGGCAATGACAAGGAAATCGTTTCTGAAGAAGAGAAATTTGTTAACATCGAGTATAGATTTAAGTGTCAGGAAGTCGTTTCTGAAAGTATTTGTATGGAGTGTAGCCATGTATGGAAGTGAAACATGGACGATAACCAGTTTGGACAAGAAGAGAATAGAAGCTTTCGAAATGTGGTGCTACAGAAGAATGCTGAAGATAAGGTGGGTAGATCACGTAACTAATGAGGAGGTATTGAATAGGATTGGAGAGAAGAGAGGTTTGTGGCACAACTTGACTAGAAGAAGGGATCGGTTGGTAGGACATGTTTTGAGGCATCAAGGAATCACAAATTTAGCATTGGAGGGCAGCGTGGAGGGGAAAAATCGTAGAGGGAGGCCAAGAGATCAATACACTAAGCAGATTCAGAAGGATGTAGGTTGCAGTAGGTACTGGGAGATGAAGAAGCTTGCACAGGATAGAGTAGCATGGAGAGCTGCATCAAACCAGTCTCAGGACTGAAGACCACAACAACAACAACATGGGGTAAAATGAAACTTTCTGAGAAGTAAAAGTGAAAGGTGCTTCATGGTTTACACTCCAGTTCAAAAGTTTCCTGTTGCATATGAGAACTACAGATTTGTGCTTAGAAGCGGGATTTCGTTTTGAATATTCTGTCATTTCTGATAAAAAGTAAGTATAAACATATAGGGACCAAGGGCATGTGTTATGTATCTGAATAGTTGTCCGCACTGAAGTGTGCTGATGAGTATTCACAGTAACACTGGGTTGCCTTTATCTGAGACGTTTCCATTCGAAGAGGCTCATTCTTTCAGTTAACTATGCATCAATCATGTCTCATTAGTTGACAGTACATTGTGTCCATCTAGCACTTTGTTTGTATGCCTGATTAGGGCTACACCATGTTACCTCCTAATGGAACAAGAGCAGGAGATTGGAACTGAAAGACGTGCTGCAATTGTAGCATCAGGAAAGCTATTCTAATAGGACGATAGCAACAAGAGATGTCGTAGTCCATCTACAGTGGTGTGTACATTGCAGCGGTTCAAGCAAACTGGTGAGAACGCAAGTGTTTCGCGATCTGGAAGGCCCCGAATAACACCATATAGGGAAGATCGGTTCAGATGTGTGCTGGGTAAACGTCAGAGGACTCGTGATGCATCTGAAAGTCGCGGGGAAGTGAACACTATAAGAGGAGCTCCGGTGTCTGCATCAACAGTGCAATGCCGTCTTCGTGAGCAAGGTTTCAAGGGGAGCATAGCTGCCAGAAAACCTTTATTACGCAAACAAAATAAGGCGAAAATACTGAAATGGGCACAATAACGTTAACACTGGAGGATGCAAGAATGCCCCAAAGTGTTATTCACGGACGAATCTAAGTTTGAAGTATTTGGAAGCTATCGTCGAAAGTTTGTTAATTGACTTCGTGGGAACGTATGAAGAATCAGTATGTAACGCCAACGGTTATGCATAGTGTATGGGGGGCTAGGGCGTGAGGATGTTTTGCTGGCGATGACGTCGGTGATCTAGTAATAAGTAATGGAACATTGAAGAAGGTAGGCTATCACGGAATACAGATCAACAATGCTGATCAATCTGGCAAGAGATTTATTCGTCGTGGTTTGTTCTGAAGCAGAAGAATGATTATGTCAAACATGGTTCTAAATTGAGCAGAGGGTATGTAAACAGAAAAGATAAATATTAGGGGAACTGAGGATTACGATTTTTTTTTAAAGTGGCTCTGAGCACTACGGGACTTGACATATGAGGTCATCAGTCCCCTAGAACTTAGAACTACTTAAACCTAACTAACCTAAGGACATCACACACACCCATGCCCAAGGTAGGATTCGAACCTGCGACCGTAGCGGTCGCGCGGTTCCAGGCTGAAGCGCCTAGAACCGCTCGGCCACACCGGCCGGCCACTGTGATTTAAATCCCACTGAACTCTTATGGGATGAACTTGACAGTAATGTTAGAAAACTGAGGCCATCTAATGTTGAAGATCTGTCGAATAATTTACAGACGTGTTGCGCTGCAATATCTGCAAAAAACTACAAAATATTCCTTCCAGAATGCCAATAGTTTGTGTGGTTGTCCTGAGGGCAAAAGGTGGTTGCCTCGAAGAGCCTAAAATCTAGACCATATTGTATTGTAATTAATTATAAAGAGATAAAATATTTATTTTGTTACTCTACTTCGTTTGAACGATATACTTGTACCTTGAATTAAAGCATACAGTTTTTATCATCGATGGTCGACAACTTTTGACTCGTGGTGTAGTTATCGCTTTGAATTATTTGTTTAAAAACTACGGCACTCCCTAACATAAAGACATCATCTTCATCAGGCATTAGACAACCGCTGAATGATAGTCTCCTCCAGATATTTGCACGCATTTCGACCTTCAGCGACAGGAATCCGTTGCCACTGCATATTTTCAAATGTCATCCTCCTAGAGTACGTCCCTTTAATTTGTCTTCACAGTCTTTTCTTTTTTGTACGAATCCAGAAAATAACTTCCTTTTGCCATCTAATATCCATCTTCCTGGCAACTGCCCAGCTCACTTGCTTTATTTTTTCATTATTACTACATAGTCTGTCCCATTATCCATTTGTTTGGATTCCCGTCTCTTCCATTAATTTTAAACATGCATCTCTCCACTGATCGCTGAACCTTCTTCAGATCTGGAATTCTCTTTGTAAGTAAAAACTTCAAGATGAGAAACTGGTCATACGAACTCTGTAAAAGTTCAACCTTACTCTCGGCGAAAACTTCACTCTGAAAAGTTATCAAGTTTGCCGCCTTTATTCTTCCGTTATTTCTTTTGCTCTCCATCCAGTAGAAGTAGTAGTTACGACTCGTCATCGCGAATAAATTCTATTAGTAACTCTTAGCCTGTCGGTGTGGCCGAGCGGTTCTAGGCGCTTCAGTCTGGACCCACGCGACCGCTACGGTCGCAGGTTCGAATCCTACCTCGGGTATGGATGTGTGTGATGTCCTTAGGTTAGTTAGGTTTAAGTAGCTCTAAGTTGTAAGGGACTGATGACCTCAGATGTTAAGTCCCATAGTGCTCAGAGCCATTTGAACCATTTTTGAAGTAACTTTTTATTTTGGAAATCGACAAGTAAATACATCGGTTCTGAGGACAGTTCGTGTGATTCACGAAATATTTCAGATAGTGAAATTCAAGCGAAAGCCCATTTCCTTGATCTCGAGAAGGCAGAATACTATAAACAGACTTTCATGAAACAGGACACATTATTGTAACGAGATGTCTATTCTTAGCAGCTATCGTTATTGGAAAACTCTTAAGAACACCCATTCCATTCGCCACAACAGCTGTGGAAATAGAACTTCGACTAAGATAGCAACGGAAACAAAAGTGAATGGGCAACATGACTTACAATGTGCAAAGGCGGATACCAGAAAAAGTATAAACACCCCACTCACTCATTATGTCTTCTTTTAGTGAAAGACGGAGAAACGCGTTCAGTTGTTTGAAAGTTAATTATTACAAACGATTTGCCTCTTTAAATATATGAATACTAACTTTTTACTGTCTAATGCATAATTAGGTCCCAAACTTTGTTTAAGGTACTGAGTGACATTCTAACTCATTCGGGGGTAACTATCTCAAAAAGGCTGTAAAAACACTGCCGTAGAGGAAGCATAACAATCTGCTCACGAGCAACTACCTTAGAATGTATTTTCTGGATGAGAAACACGCTGTGTAACGTTTCTCATATCAGACTGTAGATTTCCTACGTCGTGTGGCTGAGCTGAAAGGCTAACTATTTGCGCGTCCACGCGTGCTGTTTGTACATTTCGTACTATTTTCACCTTTGTTGACCTAATGGCGTTGTAGCTCGAATGACCAGCAGTGTAGGTAGATGTTTGTATCTCAAGTACTCGTGAATGTATACTGGTTCTGGTTACCGAAACAGAATGATCTAGTTAGGTTACTGTGGTAATTAGTGAACCTCCTGTTTCTCAGTGTGCCGGAGTTTTTAAGCATACAGCCATGTTGATGAGACACGTAGTTTCTCTAATTACGTAGACCGGCCAGACGAAACGGGTAAAAGAGCATGTGGTGCACACGACGTGCTGTAAAGATTCATGTGGTGGGTCCTAAGATGCAAGAACCAGCAAAAAAGAAGACGTCTTTAAACGACTTAAGCGGAATGCTGGATTTCACGAATATTACTGTGTATGACGACCAATTGGTAATTTGCCACGTATTCTGGCCCAAATGGACGTTCTTCCATTATTCTTTCTTGGTATCGTATATTGTCCTCTCTCAATGTGTGTTTTTTTATAATCATAATTATTTCAAGTCGTGTACTTTTGGAATTGTCCGCCTTTAGAACATATCTGGAAACCTGTCCATAATCTTGTACCCTCGTTAATCGTTTGTAGTGGGAGGAGCAGGGCGTGAAATGCTTTTCGGAAATCCGGGAATATGGAATCTGCATGTCACCCTTTACCCGTGGTTCGCAGAATATCATGCGAGTAAAGAGAAAGCTGAGTTTCATACGAGCGAAGCTTTCTAACTCGCTTCTGGTTTGTACTCAGAAGATTTTCTGTCCTGTTGAAATTTATTGTATTCGAACTTAAAGTATGCTCGAGGATTCTGCAGCAGACTTTTGTTAGGAATATTGGTCTGTAATTTTTTAGGTCCGTTCATTTACGCTTCTTACATACTGGAGCCACCTGCGCTGTTCTCCAGTACCGTGTTGCTCCACGCTGGGAGAAAGATTCGCGGTAAATACAAGATGATGACAGAGAAGCGAAATGGCCCGCTAAATCCATACATCTAATGTAAGCGGATGCGTTTTCAACAAAACTAGGTACACATATCGCGTACTGTCAGCAACATTCACTGTGGAGAAAGATTCATCTACCTTTCATAGTTCAACAGATATGACGTCACAAACAATGGAATGAGTGAAAAACTGCAGCATGAAGGATAACACTATTGGCAACATATTTCGCAGACAGTATCCAAAAATGAAGCTGAATGTACCTACACAGATATATTATTGTACGACACATGTTTCAAGAGATGACGTCATAGAGATTGAGATGTGTGATAAAATATCACATCATGTATGAAGTTGTAATACTTTTGTTTTTAATTCTTTATTGAGAAACTACATGATTAATACTTAACCCACTACCTAAATACATTAGTGGGTCTTAACTTATATTTGTATTACAAATACTGCAGCTTATCTTCTTTATTGCCGGCCGCGGTGGTCTCGCGGTTCTAGGCGCGCAGTCCGGAACCGTGCGACTGCTACGGTCGCAGGTTCGAATCCTGCCTTGGGCATGGATGTGTGTGATGTCCTTAGGTTAGTTAGGTTTAACTAGTTCTAAGTTCTAGGGGACTGATGACCACAGCAGTTGAGTCCCATGGTGCTCAGAGCTATTTTTTTATCTTCTTTATTACTACAGGAGTGTTAGTGCTACTATTCTTTCCACTATGGGCATTGCTAAGTTCTACTGCAATCTGCACTAAATGTTTCTTTTATCACTATGTTGCAGATGATAAACGGGTATTCATTGGACAAATATATTATACTAAAACTGACTGACATCTTATTACATTTTCACGCAATTTGGGTGCGTAGATCCTGAGAAATCAGTACCCAGAACAACCACCTCTGGCCGTAATAACGGCCTTGATACGCCTGGGCATTGAGTCAAACAGAGCTTGGATGGCGTGTATAGGTACAGCTGCGTATGCAGCTTCAACACGATACCACAGTTCGTCAAGAGTAGTGACTGGCGTATTGTGACGAGCCAGTTGCTTGGCCACCATTGACCACACGTTTTCAGTTGGTGAGAGATGTGGAGAATGGGCTGGCCAGGGCAGCAGTCGAACATTTTCTGTATCCAGAAAGGCCCGTACACGACCTGCGACATGCAGTCGTGCATTATCCTGCTGAAATGTAGGGTTTCGCAGGGATCGAATGAAGGGTAGAGCCACGGGTCGTAACACATCTGAAATGCAACGTCCACTGTTCAAAGTGCCGTCAATGCGAACAAGAGGTGACCGAGACGTGTAACCAATGGCACCCCATACCATCACGCCGGGTGATACGCCAGTATGGCGATGACGAATACACTCTCCCAACGTGCGTTCACCGCGATGTCGCCAAACACGGATGCAACCATCATGATGCTGTAAACAGAACCGGGATTCATCAGTAAACATGACGTTTTGTCATTCGTGCACCAAGGTTCGTCGCTGAGTACACCATCGCAGGCGTTCCTGTCTGTGACGCAGCGTCAAGGGTAACCGCAGCCATGGTCGCCTAGAAGGTAGTCCATGCTGCTGCAAACGTCGTCGAACTGTTCGTGCAGATGGTTGTTGTCTTGCAAACGTCACAATCTGTCGACTCAGGGATCGAGACGTGCCTGCACGATCCGTTACAGCCATGCGGATAAGATGCCTGTCATCTCGACTGCTAGTGATACCAGGCCGTTGGGATCCAGCACGGCGTTCCGTGTTACCCTTCTGAACGCACCGGTTCCATATTCTGTTAACAGTCATTGGATCTCGACCAACGCGAGCAGCAATGTCGCGATACGATAAACCGCAATCGCGATAGGCTACAATCCGACCTTTATGAAAGTCGGAAACGTGATGGTACGCATTTCTCCTCCTTACACGAGGCATCACAACAACGTTTTACCAGGCAACGCCGGTCAACTCCTGTTTGTGAGTGAGAAATTGGTTGGAAACTTTCCTCATGTCTGTAGCACGTCATCTTCGTGGTGTAGCAATTTTAATGCCCAGTTGTGTAGTTCATTACTGCTGTTTTTCTTGATATGCTTCTTTGTCTATACTCTACCTGCAGCGTTACAGGTGTGCCAGCGTGTTATAAACCTACGCTGTCTGCCGTGCCCCCCAAGCTAATCCCAAAAATGGCTCTGAGCACTATGGGACTTAACATCGGTGGTCATCAGTCCCCTAGAACTTAGAACTAGTTAAACCTAACTAACCTAAGGACATCACACACATCCATACCCGAGGTAGGATTCGAACCTGCGACCGTAGCAGTCGCGCGGTTCCGGACTGAGCGCCTAGAACCGCTAGGCCACCGCGGCCGGCAGCTAATCCCAGAGGACATGCCCCTGGCACCGGGCTGGCCCAAGATGTTTGAATCGCTGCACTTCTATCCTAGTGGAATTATCCTATACTATTCTAAATCTAACATAATTCTAATTCCTACTGTGACTTCTGGTACGTGTCATGATCGGCTGGAATGTGCACCCTGCCCCTAGTCCATAAGGTGGCGGATCTCAGCCGTGAAGCGGCTGTACAAGTCCACGCCTCGGCGGAACGGGACAGGTGCACGGAGTCTGGATTGGGTTTTATTTATATTCATTGTTCCTTTGAAACTCTTTTACAACTTCACTCGATATTTCATTTGCAAGTTTGTTTAGGATGTGAAAGTGGCCCTCTTGCCTGATCAGGTGGTACGAATCGTGATTAGGAAGTTGTTCTCTAAGTTCTGTTGCAACGTCATGGAAGAGGGGGCACTCATAGAGCAAATGGTCTGGGGTGCCCTGCATGGCACCATAGGCACACGTTGGTGTAGCCCGCTTCCCAAACCGGCATGGGTATGACGGGTAGGGTCCATGTCCAGTAAGAAAGTGCAGCAGTCCTCTTAATAGTTTGAAGTATTTAAGCTGTAAACGCTCCTTGATGTTGGGCAGCAACTCGTGTGTTCTTCACACCGTTTCTTCGTTAACCCACTGTTTCTGCCATAACTCCTCCCCCCTTCTTTTAATTACAGATTTATCCCCTACGTGAAGCCCCATTATTTCACTATTTTGTCCCTTTTCTCTTTTTTCACCCAGCACCATGCCGCCTGTTCTCTAATTTTTATATCAAGAGGGCAAAGTCCCATTAACACTAAAGTCCTCCCCCCGGAGTTGTCCTGTATGACTCTACAGAGCGCAGGAGCATATTTTGCTGCACTCTTTTACGGCCATGGCGGGCACGACTCTAGAGAGTCTGTGTGCCTAGACTCCTGACCCGTATCCTACAATCGAAGTTAGAATACAAAAAATGGCTCTAAGCACTATGGGACTTAACATTTGAGGTCATCAGTCCCCTGGACTTAGAACTAATTAAACCTAACTAACCTAAGGACATCACACACATGCGTGCCCGAGGCAGGATTCGAACCTGCGACCGTAGCAGCTGCGTGGTTCCGGACTCAAGCGCCTAGAACCGCTCGGCCACAGATGCCGGCCGAAGTTAGAATACTATTATGGTATAATTTTATTAAGTCTGGTGACAAGTGGAAACGTTTGTGTCCGATCCCAATCAAGTTATTGAGTGTTTCCAAGGATCTTTGCGTTACAGTGTCAATATGTGATGTATAGTTCCACCTCTTGTCGACGACTACACCTAGAGGCGCCGAGGAACTGGTGAACCGTCTATTGTTGGGTTTCCTTCAAGTCGTCCTTTTAGTAGTAAGTACGTGGACTCGCTAGGTGCTACCGTCATTTTTGCTGTGTAGCACCATGTGATCAGGAAAGCCCTTTCTATTTTCGGTTCTAAGTCTTCGCGGCTATAACCGCCAACCAGCAGGAGGACGTCATCTGCTTAGGCTATGACCTCTAGCACATCATTGCTGTTCTTTAAGTTGTCCAAGAGGGGTTCCATATTAATGTCCCAAAAGCGTGGCCCCAGGACTGAGCCCTGTGGATACCCCTTTGTTATCTTTTTACTGACTTTCCCGCTAAGGGGACAATAGCTCTGAAGACAGCCATAAAGGGGCCCTGGACACTCCTTCTCTCGCAAGCAGAAGAAGAGCGAAGGCCACCACAGGTTGTCAAAGGCACCACGGATATCCACCACGCCGGCCGCGGTCGTCTCGCGGTTCTAGGCGCTCAGTCCGGAACTGTGGGACTGCTACGGTCGCAGGTTCGAATCCTGCCTCGGGCATGGATGTGTGTGATGTCCTTAGGTTAGTTAGGTTTAAGTAGTTCTAAGTTCTAGGGGACTGATGACCACAGCAGTTGAGTCCCATAGTGCTCAGAGCCATTTGAACCATATCCACCACGATGCCAACAATGTACTTTTCAGGGGCTGAGTCACAGACATCCTCAGCCAGGGCGATTGCGTCAGACGCCGATCGCCCCTACCAAAAGCCGAATTGGCTGTCACTCATCCCACACAATACACAGTGTTCTGCCATTTTGTCTGCTAGCAGCCTCTCAAATAGTTTCCCCAGCAGGTCTATTAAGCAGATAGGCCTATATGATTTTGCTTCCAGATGGAAGGGAATTTTCTGAGTCTTAGGCACTCATTGTGTAACTTAGTGAGAGGCGCCCCCAGCTTGGGGGGCCAGAAATTGCACCACCTCTGCTGTGAAACCCTATGGGCCTGGAACTTTGCCCTTTGTAAGGGGTTTTATATGGGCAGCGACCTACTCTTCAGAGAAGAAATAAACTATACCATTATTTCCGTAAGCCTGTTGTTTTTCTATCCTGATTCGTCATTGTTCCTCTGAATCATCTTTTTCTCTGGCGTCAAGCAACAGGACCAGGAGGAGGACCTCGGCAGTGTCCCGCCAAGCTTCCGTCATCCGGCCCCCATCCCCGAAGGTGAAAAACACCATTGCTGACCTTATCTTTTCCCGTGCTAACTTGTACGGGATACCCCATGGGTCTGTAGCCAATTGGCTTTGAACATATTTTTCCCAACTCTTCAGCCTGACAGCTCCTGTTGAAACTCTTCTTTTGCCTGCCTGCATACATGCAACCAACGTTGCTTTTCTTTCCAGACGACACTTCGCTGGTAGTACCTCCTAGCCTTCCTTACAGACTGCCGCATCTGTTCCAGTTTGGCTGACCGTGATGATGGGGAAGCTGCAACAGCTCTCCTCCTGATTGGTACAACTGTCTTCACCGCCATGATGACTGCTTTCACCAGCTCCTCGGCATATTCATCCACGTCCTCGTCACCTTCTGGCAATGTCAGTACGTCACACTCCCTCGCCAAGCGAGCTCTCAGTGCCATTGTAGTTTAACTGTATTTCCCACCCCACGCCCCAGTGGCACTCCCTATGTCCCAGTGGCACTCCCTATGTCCCAGTGAGAATGTTATTAGATTGTGGTCGCTAGTAGTAATTTGGTCCCAGACAGTCCAATCTGTTACCTTGGTTACGAGACTAGACGTTACCGAAGTAACGTCAATACTTGTGCCCTCAACCCCCCCGCCCCCTCCCCCACGTGTGTAGGTAAGCTGGTGCCCTTGTTTATTGGCGACCATTAAATCCAATGCCATGATAGTTTCTTCAGGTTTATCTCCTCTGTCGTCTCGAGTGCCTCTGAACCATAAGGGAGACTTCGCGTTTATGTCTGCTGTCACGACAAATCTGCGCCCCCGCAACGTCGTGGCCAGATGGGTTAATTTGTCTAGGAATTTATCAATTCCTCTACCATACTGGAACTACATATGGATAAGGTACGGCACTCCAATAGGTGACTGTAACTCCACGACGTTGCAGTGGTCATCAGAGAGCTGTACAAGAACCGTAGCTCTCAACGCCCTGTTTATGATCATGATTGCAGCTCTCGGTTCCACTTCACTGTGGATTACTTGCCAACTGGATATTGTGAAGGGCATCCACCCAGCTTGAGAGTATGACTCCTGCAGACAGAGCACGTCCAGACTCCTTCACCACTCTTCGGAGTTCCTGCGTTACTAGTTTACTGTTGTGCGCACTTATTTGTCCTAGTGATCATGGAAAGTATGTTCGTATGTGAGATTCCGGCCAGTTCTTTCTCTAATCATGCGCTATCCTCCCGTTTGTAGTAACAGATTGATTGTACAACTCATCTAAATCAAATTTTTCATTTCGTCTTTCAAAAACTTTTTTGACTAACTGAGCCCTGAGGGCAGTGGGGAGATTCATCGTCTTGAGCTGTATCCTAGCCACAGCCTTCATCACCGAGAAGGTAGCGTCCCTACCATACTCGTTGCCAACACGCACCCTATGCTATATGGTTAGACACTGGACTCGCATTCGGGAGGACGACGGTTCAATCCCGCGGCCGGCCATCCTGATTTAGGTTTTCCATGATTTCCCTAAATCGCTCCAGGCAAATGCCGGGATGGTTCCTTTCGAAGGGCACGGCCAACTTCCTTCCCCGTCCTTCCCTAATCCGATGAGACCGATGACCTCGCTGTCTGGTCTCCTTCCCGAAAACCAACCAACCAACCTATGCTATACCCCTGAGCTGTAATGAGGACAGACGGCTCCTCCAGGCGCGCTAATTGCATAGCGTGTTCTAGGTTTGGGTATACCCTTATGGGGTTAACAGCCAAACCTCTCTGGAAAGATGGATCTATTGGCGAATTAGTACTACTCACAACGTTGAGCCCCACTCGCTCTTCACTGACCATGTCATTGTGCCTTGTCATTGAAAGACTCCCTACCACAGGATGCCCTTTCGGTCGTTCATGACCTTCAGGTGACCCTTGTCCCCGGCTTGAAGCAGAGGGAGCATTTTTCTGACCGCAAAAGTCGTTTTCTATACATGCATCCTTCATTACCACTCTCTGAGTCTGCGTCTTGGTGAACTTTTGTATAACTTCCCTAAATCTGCTGGATCTCAGTGCACCCCTCAACCTTTTGCTTGGGGACTTTCTCTTGGGCTTTCTCTTAGGCTCAGCCATAATTAATTCTGGCAATGAGCCTTTGCTCTAGCATCCTATAGGTAGGGCAGTTTCTTGCGGTGGTGTTGAAGCTCTTCTTGCTTCTCCACGTGACACGGGATGCACATCACGGTTCTGCCGCAGTTTTTCCTTAGATGGTCTTCAGCCCCACACCTGGAGCAACCCGGCTTCTGCTCGCCGTGTTAGTGAATATGGTCCAGGTCGCCACAATCGTGGCATCGGGGAACTACTAAGTAGTCGCTCACATCGATGGCATGAATGTCCATGTATGTCCTGCCGATACTGGTGATCTGCGCCACATATTCCACATGATCTCGGCAACGTGATGTAAGACATCCCGTTCCCAGGGTCCAGTTCTGGAACGCAGCTAAACTCGTTTTTAAATGTTTCGAGATTCATGTCCTCAAAATTTTGTTTCCTGATTGTCTCATAAATGTCATTTTCTTTTAATGTAACAGGTACATCATAAAGAATTACGATAGGTTCACATTTTATTGCTTTGTTTAACTTTGTGTGATTTAGGATTTTGTTTCGGTCCTCCTCCGTGGCGACATACTCTATAACTACATTTTTTGTCACCTTTGTTTTTATTTGATTTTGTCTTTTGCAGTGTTCACAGTGGTTGTGAAAATCTCCTGCACCTTTTTAATGTCTTCATCAGGCAGGGGTCTCAGGAAGACTGCCATGTCCGGTCTTTTTGGTACTTTGGCAACTATTTCTTTTGCGGTTGGTGTGTTGGTGGCTCCTTGCACGGCCATTCCAGTCCATGTTTTTATTGGTTGCTTACGCAGCTGCACATTCTCTTTCTCTAATTCTTTCACTCGACCTCGAGTTTCGCACTAGCGATGGCCCAAGCGGCGAGTTTTTTTTTTTTTTTTTTTTTTTTTTTTTGATCGCCAGGACTGCTACCTGACCAATTTTTCCGTTCTTAACACTAGAGTCTAGTATCTGATTAATTCTAGTGTACCTTTCAATGACAGTTTCTTTGTTCTTTCCTAGGCCCTGTTATGGGGTAGGAACAAAAAAATGGCTCAAATGGCTCTGAGCACTGTGGGACTTAACATCTGTGGTCATCAGTCCCCTAGAATTTTGAACTACTTAAACCTAACTAACTTAAGGACATCACACACATCCATGCCCGAGGCAGGATTCGAACCTGCGACCGTAGCAGAGCCGCGGTTCCGGACTGAACGCCTACAACCGCGAGACCACCGCGGCCGGCAGGGGGTAGGAACAGTGAGCATTGAAGACCTCGATAACACACTCGTATCACTCGCCTCTTGATTAGCTATGATGAAGTGTAGACAAGTGAAAAGATGGGAGCCTGTCTCTTGCCCCAGACCAGATCCTCTGACATGGGGGAACCGCTACAGTTCGCCAACTGGCCTCGCCCGTAAGCAGAGGGTGGCACCGCTGAGCTGCTGGGTTCAGCATGCCGTCGCCATCGTACAGGTCCCCTCGGTGCGCCCCTCATCGATGATTTCACTCAGCACTCCTCAGCAAGTACAACCTGCACTCCAGCGAAGCGGATGCACTTCTCGACCTCCGCCACCTAGTAGCCCGAGGTTCCACCTTTCGGTCAAGGACCCACTTCTACTCAGATGGCGGACCGGTCACCCAGTCGTTGCGCTGTCTGGACCCAGCTAAACTGACCCAGGCGATGTCACCAACCCCTGGGTTTGGCAGAACACGCCCTGGTTATCCACGGGCGTGGTCACGTGTTCTTGCCAACTCGCGCTGAGGTCCCACGCCGACAATTGAGGTCGCCAGCATGCAGAGCACCTGGTGTTCTGCACTCTGCGTAGAGAGAGAGAGAGACAGGAGCAGCAACCGCACAACACAGATGAGTCGCCCACAGAGTGAGAAACACATCCGGCCTATCAGAGTCCCGCTCAACCCTCCCCCCCCCCTCCCCAAAGGACAGATCTTTGGTCCCTGGACACAGCTCCCCCTGTGCCATGCACCCTTCGCTTCGCATCGGGTTGGGTCACAGCTCTTCCTTTTGAAACAAGGCAACATCCGGGCAGGACTGAGAAATGCCGAGCTTAACAACTGACAACATGGGAAGGCGGAAAGAGCCACTTGGGAAGGAGAGTCTATGTATGACGCATCACTCCCCCATGTGAGGACTGTCGCCAGCACGCCTGACCAGAAAGTGATACGCCTTGGTGCGTTCCTGCGCACTAGCGGCGGGCGGGCCCACACCAAGTGCACCGTGCAAGAGACCGAGGAACTGAGAGCTTGCAACAGTGCTCAACTCATCTGACCTCACGCCAGACATTTTTTATTAACTCTATATTCAAAGTTAACTGCAAAGATACATATCAACCCACTAGTGAAGTTCGGTGGCAGGAGGAAAAAGACTTCTGGTCAGGTGACTACAGGGTTATAAACACAAAGTCAAATAGGGGTAATGCAGGAGTAGGTTTAATAATGAATAGGAAAATAGGAATGCGGGTAAGCTACTACAAACAGCATAGTGAACGCATTATTGTGGCCAAGATAGATACGAAGTCCACACCTACTACAGTAGTACAAGTTTATATGCCAACTAGCTCTGCAGATGACGAAGAAATTGAAGAAATGTATGATGAAATAAAAGAAATTATTCAGATAGTGAAGGGAGACGAAAATTTAATAGTCATGGGTGACTGGAATTCGAGTGTAGGAAAAAGGGAGAGAAGGAAACGTAGTAGGTGAATATGGATTGGGGCTAAGAAATGAAAGAGGAAGCCGCCTGGTAGAATTTTGCACAGAGCACAACTTAATCATAGCTAACACTTGGTTTAAGAATCATGATAGAAGGTTGATACATGGAAGAACCCTGGAGATACTAAAAGGTATCAGATAGATTATATAATGGTAAGACAGAGATTTAGGAACCAGGTTTTAAATTGTAAGACATTTCCAGGGGCAGATGTGGACTCTGACCACAATCTATTGGTTATGACCTGTAGATTAAAACTGAAGAAACTACAAAAAGGTGGGAATTTAAGGAGATGGGACCTGGATAAACTGAAAGAACCAGAGGTTGTACAGAGTTTCAGGGAGAGCATAAGGGAAAAATTGACAGCAATGGGGGAAAGAAATACAGTAGAAGAAGAATGGGTAGCTTTGAGGCATGAAGTAGTGAAGGCAGCAGAGGATCAAGTAGGTAAAAAGACGAGGGCTAGTAGAAATCCTTGGGTAACAGAAGAAATATTGAATTTAATTGATGAAAGGAGAAAATATAAAAATGCAGTAAATGAAGCAGGCAAAAAGGAATACAAACGTCTCAAAAATGAGATCGACAGGAAGTGCAAAATGGCTAAGCAGGGATGGCTAGAGGACAAATGTAAGGATGTAGAGGTTTATCTCACTAGGGGTAAGATAGATACTGCCTACAGGAAAATTAAAGAGACCTTTGGAGATAAGAGAACCACTTGTATGAACATCAAGAGTTCAGATGGAAACCCAGTTCTAAGCAAAGAAGGGAAAGCAGAAAGGTGGAAGGAGTATATAGAGGGTCTATACAAGGGCGATGTACTTGAGGAAATTATTATGGAAATGGAAGAGGATGTAGAAGAAGATGAAATGGGAGATACGATACTGCGTGAAGAGTTTGATAGAGCACTGAAAGATCTGAGTCGAAACAAGGCCCCCGGAGTAGACAACATTCCATTGGAACTACTGACGGCCTTGGGAGAGCCAGTCCTGACAAAACTCTACCATCTGATGAGCAAGATGTATGAAACAGGCGAAATACCCTCAGACTTCAAGAAGAATATAATAATTCCAATACCAAAGAAAGCAGGTGTTGACAGATGTGAGAATTACCGAACAATCAGTTTAATAAGCCACAGCTGCAAAATACTAACACGAATTCTTTACAGACGAATGGAAAAACTAGTAGAAGCCGACCTCGGGGAAGATCAGTTTGGATTCCGTAGAAATACTGGAACACGTGAGGCAATACTGACCTTACGACTTATCTTAGAAGAAAGATTAAGGAAAGGCAAACCTACGTTTCTAGCATTTGTGGACTTAGAGAAAGCTTTTGACAATGTTGAACGGAATACTCTCTTTCAAATTCTAAAGGTGGCAGGGGTAAAATACAGGGAGCGAAAGGCTATTTACAATTTGTACAGAAACCAGATGGCAGTTATAAGAGTCGAGGGACATGAAAGGGAAGCAGTGGTTGGGAAGGGAGTAAGACAGGGTTGTAGCCTCTCCCCGATGTTATTCAATCTGTATATTGAGCAAGCAGTAAAGGAAACAAAAGAAAAATTCGGAATAGGTATTAAAATCCATGGAGGAGAAATAAAAACTTTGAGGTTCGCCGATGACATTGTAATTCTGTCAGAGACAGCAAAGGACTTGGAAGAGCAGTTGAACGGAATGGATGGTGTCTTGAAGGGAGGATATAAGATGAACATCAACAAAAGCAAAACGAGGATAATGGAATGTAGTCGAATTAAGTCGGGTGATGTTGAGGGTATTAGATTAGGAAATGAGACACTTAAAGTAGTAAAGGAGTTTTGCTATTTGGGGAGCAAAATAACTGATGATGGTCGAAGTAGAGAGGATATAAAATGTAGACTGGCAATGGCAAGGAAAGCGTTTCTGAAGAAGAGAAATTTGTTAACATCGAGTATAGATTTAAGTGTCAGGAAGTCATTTCTGAAAGTATTTGTATGGAGTGTAGCCATGTATGGAAGTGAAACATGGACGATAAATAGTTTGGACAAGAAGAGAATAGAAGCTTTTGAAATGTGGTGCTACAGAAGAATGCTGAAGATTAGATGGGTAGATCACATAACTAATGAGGAGGTACTGTTCAAATGTGTGTGTGTGTGAAATCTTATGGGACTTAACTGCTAAGGTCATCAGCCCCTAAGCTTACACACTACTTAACCTAAATTATCCTAAGGACAAACACACACACCCATGCCCGAGGGAGGACTCGAACCTCCGCCGGAATCAGCCGCACAGTCCGCGACTGCAGCGCCTAGACCGCACGGCTAATCCCGCGCGGCGAGGAGGTACTGAATAGGATTGGGGAGAAGAGGAGTTTGTGGCACAACTTGACCAGAAGAAGGGATCGGTTGGTGGGACATGTTCTGAGGCATCAAGGGATCACCAATTTAGTATTGGAGGGCAGTGTGGAGGGTAAAAATCGTAGGGGGAGACCAAGAGATGAATACACTAAGCAGATTCAGAAGGATGTAGGTTGCAGTAGGTACTGGGAGATGAAGAAGTTTGCACAGGATAGAGTAGCATGGAGAGCTGCATCAAACCAGTCTCAGGACTGAAGACCACAACAACAACAACAACAACACCTTACTACATTAGTGGATCCTAATTTACAATCATATTACAATTACTGCAGCCTAACTGCTAACATACAGGTATGTTAATGCTACTCATACTATTATTTCACCACTACAGGCATTTATATTCTACTATTACTCTGTTGTACTTGTATCTTAGTTGCTAGTTGTTTGTGAGTGGTTCTCTACAGTTGTTGTTGTATGGCATATATGCAACTTTATCTACACCTAACTAATCTACACACCAGCAGCGCTACAGGTGTGCAAGCATTTAACAAACCTATGTTGGTGTTGGCCTTGCCCACTGATCTAACCCTAGTGGGCATGTCCCTGGCGCTGGGCTGGCCAAAGACGTTAATGGCTGCAGTGCTGTCTTAAGGGGTTTTCCTATCTTATCCTACAACTAACCTATTTCTTATATATACTGTCATTGTCGGTGCGTCTCATGATCGGTGAAAAGTGTACACCCCCATCTCCGTAAACCGAGACATGGCGGATCCCAGCCGTGAAGCTGCTGGCCAAGTCCACGACCCGGAGGAACAGGATAGGTGCACGGAGTCTAATTCGCGTATTAATTATTATCGATTGTTCCTTAAAAAGAACTTTACTATATATTGCGTCTGAGAGTTTGTTCAGGATGTGAAAGGTGTTCTCATGCCGAAGCAGGTGGTGCATGACATGGTTAGGAAGTTGTTGAGTAAGATGATCTGCAACATCATCGAGGAGGGCCACTCGTACACCACATGGTCTGGAGTACCTTGCACTGCGTCACAGTAACACGTTGGTGTAGCCCATTCCCAAGCTGACATAGGTACGTCGGGTAGGGTCCCTATCCAGTAAGAAAGTCCAGCAGTCATCTGGTTGGTTTAAGGTATGTAAGCTGCAATCACTCCTCAATATGTGGCAGCAACTCATACATTCTTCAACCTGTTCCATCATTGTCCCACTGCTCTTGCCACAATTCTTCTTCCCTTCTCTTTATTCCAGGCTTATCCCCAGAATATATCCCCATTATTTCCACTATCTTTTCCCTCCTTTCCTTCTTCACTCAGTACCAGGCGGCCTGCTCTCTGATTTTTATATCAAGAGCCCCATTAGTACGAGCAGAGCAGTGCCCCCTCCCCCCCCCCCAGAAGTTAGTCTGTATGCCCCTGCTGAGCGCAGGAGCATGATTCGCTGCACCCTTCTTATGGCGATCGCAGGCATAACCCTCATGACCCTGTGTGCCCAGACACTGACCCGTATCCCACGATCAAGGTTAGGATGCTGTAATGGTATAATTTAATTAGGTCAGGTGGGAGATGGAAGTGTTTGTGACCAATTACAATTAGGTTGTTTAGCGTTTCTAACGATCTTTGTGTTACGGTGTCAAAGTGTGATGCATAGTTCCACCTCTCGTCGATGACTACACCTAGACATCGGGCCTCATGGCGCCGAAGAACTGGTGAGCCGTTAATTCTAACAGTTGGATTCCTAACAAGTTGTCGTTTTAGTTGCAAGTATGTGGACTTGCTTGGCGCAATTGTCAATTTGGCTTTGTGGCACCATGCAGTCAAAATACACTCCTGGAAATGGAAAAAAGAACACATTGACACCGGTGTGTCAGACCCACCATACTTGCTCCGGACACTGCGAGAGGGCTGTACAAGCAATGATCACACGCACGGCACAGCGGACACACCAGGAACCGCGGTGTTGGCCGTCGAATGGCGCTAGCTGCGCAGCATTTGTGCACCGCCGCCGTCAGTGTCAGCCAGTTTGCCGTGGCATACGGAGCTCCATCGCAGTCTTTAACACTGGTAGCATGCCGCGACAGCGTGGACGTGAACCGTATGTGCAGTTGACGGACTTTGAGCGAGGGCGTATAGTGGGCATGCGGGAGGCCGGGTGGACGTACCGCCGAATTGCTCAACACGTGGGGCGTGAGGTCTCCACAGTACATCGATGTTGTCGCCAGTGGTCGGCGGAAGGTGCACGTGCCCGTCGACCTGGGACTGGACCGCAGCGACGCACGGATGCACGCCAAGACCGTAGGATCCTACGCAGTGCCGTAGGGGACCGCACCGCCACTTCCCAGCAAATTAGGGACACTGTTGCTCCTGGGGTATCGGCGAGGACCAATCGCAACCGTCTCCATGAAGCTGGGCTACGGTCCCGCACACCGTTAGGCCGTCTTCCGCTCACGCCCCAACATCGTGCAGCCCGCCTCCAGTGATGTCGCGACAGGCGTGAATGGAGGGACGAATGCAGACGTGTCGTCTTCAGCGATGAGAGTCGCTTCTGCCTTGGTGCCAATGATGGTCGTATGCGTGTTTGGCGCCGTGCAGGTGAGCGCCACAATCAGGACTGCATACGACCGAGGCACACAGGGCCAACACCCGGCATCATGGTGTGGGGAGCGATCTCCTACACTGGCCGTACACCACTGGTGATCGTCGAGGGGACACTGAATAGTGCACGGTACATCCAAAACGTCATCGAACCCATCGTTCTACCATTCCTAGACCGGCAAGGGAACTTGCTGTTCCAACAGGACAATGCACGTCCGCATGTATCCCGCGCCACCCAACGTGCTGTAGAAGGTGTAAGTCAACTACCCTGGCCAGCAAGATCTCTGGATCTGTCCCCCATTGAGCATGTTTGGGACTGGATGAAGCGTCGTCTCACGCGGTCTGCACGTCCAGCACGAACGCTGGTCCAACTGAGGCGCCAGGTGGAAATGGCATGGCAAGCCGTTCCACAGGACTACATCCAGCATCTGTACGATCGTCTCCATGGGAGAATAGCAGCCTTCATTGCTGCGAAAGGTGGATATACACTGTACTAGTGCCGACATTGTGCATGCTCTGTTGCCTGTGTCTATGTGCCTGTGGTTCTGTCAGTGTGATCATGTGATGTATCTGACCCCAGGAATGTGTCAATAAAGTTTCCCCTTCCTGGGACAATGAATTCACGGTGTTCTTATTTCAATTTCCAGGAGTGTAGATATAGCTCTTTCAACTTTAGGCTCTTAGTCCGCTACGGCCGCCAGCCAGCAGGAGGAGGTCGTCTGCGAAGGCTATGACCTCTAGCAAATCGTTACTGCTCTTTAACTCATCCAGAAGGGGTTCCATGTTGACATCCCAAAAGAGAGGCCCCAGGAAGAGCCCTGAGGACATCCCTTTGTTATCTTCTCGCTAATTCTTCCGCCAGAGGCCGATAGTCAGACCTCCAGGTCTTCGCAATAGCTCCTAAGAAAGCCATATAGCGGCCCTGGGCAATTCTCTTGCCACAAGCAGGAGAGGAGCTCAGGCCACCACAGGTTTTCAAAGGCGCCACTGATGTCCACCATGATGCCGACAATGTACTTGTGCGGGGCAGAGTCACAGAAATCTGCAGCTAGGGCGACTGTGTCAGATGCTGCTCGCCCCGACTGGATGGCGAATTGTCTGTCACTCATCCCACACAGCAAGTGGTGTGCTGTCAATCTGTCTCCTAGCAACCTCTCAGAAAGTTTGCTCAGTAGGTCCAGTAAGCAGATGGGTCTGTAAGATTTCACTTCTTTAGGGTCTTTATCTGGACCTTTTTTGATTATTACCACATTTGCTTTTTTCCAAATGGATGTAAATTTTCTAAGCTGTAGACACTCATTGTACAACTTAGTGACAATTGCCACCAGCTGGGGGGCGAGGAATTGCACCACCTCCGCTGTAATGCCGTCTGGGCCAGGAGCCGTGCTCTTCTTAAGGTCCTTTACTTGGGCATCTACCTCCTCTTTGGAGAAGGGACAAATCATGTTATTATTTACGTAGACCCATTAGTTTTCTCTCCTGATCCTTTGTTGTTCATCTGAGTTGTCTTCCTTCCATCAGGAACTGGAGGAGGACCTCAGCAGTTTCCCGTCAAGTCCCAGTCATCTAGTCCCCATCCCTGACGGTAGATAACACCATAGGCGACGTTATTTTTTCCCTTACTAACATGTACGGGACACCCCAGGGGTCAGTAAGCAATTGGCTTTGTACGTACTTGTCCCAGCTCCTCAGCCTGACTGCCCTGAGCTCCTGTTGGAACTGTTCTTTGGCTTCTCTGTACGCTTGCAGCCATCGTTGCTTTTCGTCCTAGACGATTTTTCGCTGGTAATACCTCCTCATCCTCCTTACAGACTGGCGCATCTGTCCCACTTTGGCTGACCATGGTGAAGGGGAGGCCGCATCGGCGATATCGGTATGTCACACTCCCACGCTAAGCGGTCCCAGTCAGTCTTGTCGTAATTACGAGGGCGGTTCCGAAAGTAACCTCCGATTGGTCACAGTGCGGGTTGTGGGAGGAGTAGCGACGCCATCTGTGCGTTCACGCACGCAACAGGTCAGTCGGCATCAAGCCGTGGTCGAGTGAACGTCGTACCTGCGCTAGTTTAGTTTTTGTGGCAGTTTGAAATGTGTGCTGCAATAGAAAACCCCGCCAAATGTGAAGTGCGTGCTGTCATAAGGTTTTTTACAGCCGAAGGATATTCTGCAGCAGCTATTCATCGTGAGCTTTGTGCCGTGTACGGACCAAGAGTTATGAGTGAAGGAGTTGTCCGTGAATGGGTACGTTTATTTAAAAGTGGACGAGAAAACGTTCACGATGAAGAGAGGAGTGGTAGACCATCATTGGTGACTGACGAACTCGTTCAGACAGTTGATGCAAAAGTTCGTGAAAATCGACGTTTCTCAATGTCGGAGTTGTCTACTGGTTTTCCACAGATTTCTAAGACTCTCTTGTACGAGATAGTGACAGCAAGATTGGGTTACCGTAAGTTCTGTGCACGATGGGTGCCCAAAATTCTTACCGACCACCACAAAACTCAAAGAATGGCCTCTGCATTAGACTTTCTGTCACGTTATGAGGACGAAGGAGAACCATTGTTAAACAGAATCGTGACCGGTGACGAAAGCTGGATTAAGTACGTGAACCCTGAGACAAAAGAACAATCAAAGATGTGGGCACATTCAAATTCGCCTACCAAACCAAGAAAAGCCTCGCAAGATTTTTCTGCCAGAAAACTGATGGCAACGGTGTTTTGGGATGCCAAAGGGGTGTTGTTGGTTGAATTCATGGAACGTGGTACGACCATTAATCAAGACGTGTACTGTGAAACAATAAAAAAGTTACGACGGGCTATACAGAACAAACGCCGTGGTATGCTGACTTCCGGTATCGTTTTTTTGCACGATAACGCCCGTCCTCACTCTGCTCGCAGAACAACGGCCCTTCTTGAGTCCTTCAAGTGGGACGTTATCAACCATCCACCTTACAGCCCAGACCTGGCGCCAAGTGATTATCACCTCTTCATGCATTTGAAGAAATGGCTCGGGTCACAGCGGTTTGATGACGACGAAGAGCTCAAAGATGCGGTCACAGGCTGGCTCCAGGCACAAGCGGGTGATTTTTATGCAGAAGGAATTTCAAAGCTTGTGAAGAGATACGATAAGTGCCTCAATCGCTATGGAGACTATGTAGAAAAATAGTGCAAAGATGTAGTTGTAAGATGTATATATTAAAATATTTTTATTTAACTTGGTGTATTTTTTTAAATCAACTGGAGGTTACTTTCTGAACGGCCCTCGTATATTGCATATACCACCACATCTCCCAGAGGAACGGTATTAGATTATGGTCGCTTGTTGTTACCTGATCCCATACAGTCCAGTCCATTATCTTTGATGCAAGGTTTGGCGTTCCTAGAGTAACGTCGATGTTTCTGCCCTCCCCCCCCCCTCCTCTGCCAGAGTAGGTGGGGGGTTCCCTTGCTTGTTGGAGACCACTAATAGCAGCGCCATGATGGTTTTTCTGCTTTTTCTCCTCTGTCATCTTGAGTGCCACTGAACCATAGGCGGGACTTCGCACTTATGTCTGCTGTCACTATAAATATGCACCCCCGCAACGCGGTGGCTAATTGAGTTAGTTTATCCAAGAATTCGTCAATCCCTCTGCCATATTGAAAGTACATGTTCACGATATATAGTACTTCTATGGGCGATTGTAATTGCACGACGTTACAGTGTTCATCAGAGAACTGCGCAAGGACTGTAGTTCTCAGCACCTTGTTTGTCACTACGACTGCAGCCCCCGGTTCCACTCCGCAGTGAATTAATCGCCAGTTGACAGTCATGAACGGGATTCGCCCAGCTTGGGAGTACGGCTCCTGCAGACAGAGGACATTCAGACTCCTCTCCTCCACCACTCTTCGGAGTTCCTGCAGGACTAATTTGTTGTTATGTGTGTTTACCTGTGCAACACTTAAATGGCTCACATGGAAAATATGTACGAATGTGAGAATCTTGCCAGTTCCTACTCCAGTCTTGTGTTATTCTTCCATTAGCGATAACGGATTGATTGTATAGCTCATGAAGATCAAATTTCTCATTTCGTCTCTCAAACACCTGTTTGACTAAGTCCTGCAGGGCCCCAAAGTCAGTGAGAAGATTCATTGTCTTAAGCTGTATCCTATCTACAGCCTCCATTACCAGGAAGATGATGTCTCTTCAATACTCATGGCCGACACGCACCACATGCCTCAGGGCTGTAGTGAGGACAGCTGGCTCCTCTAGGCGAGCTAATTGCAGAGCATGCTCCAGGTTGGGGTATGCCCTAGCAGGGTCCATTCCCAACCCTCTCTGAGGTGGTAGGCCTGTTGACGAACTTGAGCTGCTCACATCATTTACCTGTATTGGCTCTTTAATACTTGTTTCGTTATACTTTTTCGCCGGTAGACTCCCTATCACAGGATGCCCGTGTGGTCGTACATCTTCAGGCGACCTCGGTTCCCAGCTTGGAGGAGGGGAGCGTCCTTCTGACCACAAGGGTCTATTTGCACACATGCATCTTTCATTAGTACTGTAAGAGATTGCGACTTTGTGAACTTTGAATGAATTCTCTGAATCTGTCCTCATTGCGTCCCACAACCTCTTGCTCGGGGACTTTCTCTTAGGCTTCCTGTGTCCAGGTATAGCCTCAGCCATAATCAATTCGGGCAGTAAGCCTTTGCTCTAACATCCGGTATGTAGGCAGTTTCTCCCAGTGGTGTTACAGGTTTTCTTTCCTCTCCTTGTGCAGGGGATGCATATCCCAGCTTTGCCCCAGCTTTTACTAACGTGATACTCAGTTCCATACCTGGAGCAAGCCGGCTTTCGTTCACAGTGCTTAATCACCTGATCTAAGTCGCCACAATTGTGGCATCGGGGAACCACTAAGTAATCTCGGACATTGATGGCATGGAAGCTTACATAGTTTTGTCCATAGTGGAGAGCCTACTCCACATTTTTCCAGAGATCTCAGCAACGTTATGTACTACATCGCGTTCATGGGGCCCAGTTTAAAAGCGTGACTTGAACTTATTTTGAAAAGTATCCTAATCCATGTCATCAAAGTTGTGATGATGTATTGTCTCATAAATATCGTAATCTTGTAATGCGACTCGTACATCATAGAGAATCGCCAGAGGGTTTCGCTTTCTTGATGGTTTGCACTTTATTGCTTTGTTTAGTTTTGTTGTGTTCAGAATTTTGTTTCTGTCATCCTCAGTGGCTACATCAAGAAAGACAACATTTTTTGTCGCCTTTACTTTATAAATTTATATTTTTTCCTTCGTAAGGTCTATAGTAGTAGTGAAGTTCTGCTGCACCTTCTTAATGTTCTGACTGGGCAGGGGTGTCAGGAAGACCGCTGTGTCCAGTCTTTTCGAATTTTTGGCAATAGTCTCTTTTTCCCGAGGGCATGCAGCTTTACGGCATGCAGCTTTACTGTATGATTAAATGATGATATCGTCCTCTTGGGTAAAATATTCCGGAGGTAAAATAGTCCCCCATTCGGATCTCCGGGCGGGGACTACTCAAGAGGACGTCGTTATCAGTTGATGGTCGATGTAGAGTAGATATAAAATGTAGACTGGCAATGGCAAGGAAAGCGTTTCTGAAGAAGAGAAATTTGTTAACATGCGATAAATAGTTTGGACAAGAAGAGAATAGAAGCTTTCGAAATGTGGTGCTACAGAAGAATGTTGAAGATTAGATGGGTAGATCACATAACTAATGAGGTATTTAATAGAATTGGGGAGAAGAGGAGTTTCTGGCACAACTTGACAAAAAGAAGGGACCGGTTGGTAGGACATGTTCTGAGACATCGAGGGATCACAAATTTAGCATTGGAGGGCAGCGTGGAGGGTAAAAATCGTAGAGGGAGACCAAGAGATGAATACACTAAGCAGATTCAGAAGGATGTAGGTTGCAGTAAGTACTGGGAGATGAAGAAGCTTGCACAGGGTAGAGTAGCATGGATAGCTGCATCAAACCAGTCTCAGGACTGAAGACCACAACAACAACAACAACAGTCTCTTTGGTGGTCTGTGTTTTTGTGGCTGATCGCACGGCCACTCCAGCCCATGCTTTGGTCGCTGAACGAGTCTTTCATTTTCTTTCTCCAATTCTTCTAACCGCCCCTCGAGCTTGGTACTGGCGGTAGCCCAGGCAGCAAGTTCATTTTAGACTGCCAGGACTGCAGTCTGGCTAATTTTTCCATTCTTAACACTAGAGTCCAGTATCTGGTTAATTCTAGTTTGTCTCTGTAAAACATTTTCATCGTTCTGTCCCAGAGCCTCTTGCGAGGTAGGAACAGTAGACATAGACGCCCACGAAATCGCACTTAAATCACTAGCCTCACGGTCAGCCATGATTTATACATGAACTATATACGAGTGAAGAAGATGGGAGCCCGTCTCTTACGCAGCACTGGCTCCTCTGGCAAACGGTGGGACGGAGGGGGGGGGGGGGGGGTCGCGCAACCAACCTCGCTCCACGGCCAAGGGCACGCCTGAGCTGCCTGGTTCAGCATGCCGTCGCCAATGTACTGGTCACCCTTGGTGGCCCTGTCATTGATGATTTCAATTGACGTTCCTCAGCAAATACACCCTGCACTGCGGAGAAGTGGATATGCACTTCCTGCCCTTCGCTGCCTCCTAGCCCGAGCTTCCACCTTTCCGTCAAGGACCCATTTCCAATCAGGTGGTGGCCAGTCACTCAGTCGTTCAGCGGTCTGGACCCAACAAACCTGGCCAGGCGATGTCACCACCTCCTGGGTTTGGCGGAACACGCTCCGGTTACCCACAGGCGCGGCGTAGCGCCCTCGCCTACTCGCGCTGAGATCCCGTGCCGACAAACGAGGCCGCCGGCGTGCAGCGCACCTGCTGGTCTTTGCTCTGGGCAGAGAGAGGGACGGGAGCAGCAGCTGCCCAGCGCAGAGGGGTCGCACACAAAGTGAGCAACACCCCCCACGCAGGCTAGCAGCCCCGCTCAACCCTCTCCCCCAAGGGCCAGATCTTCGGTCCCTGAACACAGCTCCCCCTGCGCCACGCACCCTTTACTTTCGCCTCGGGTTAGGTCGCAGCTCTCCCTTTTGACGCAGGGCAACATTCGGGTGGGCCCAAGATATGCTGAGCGTCTGGCATCACGGGAAGGCGGAAAGAGCCACTTGGGAAGGAGAGGCTGTGTGTGATGAATCGCTCCCCTATGTGAAGCCTGCCGCGGGCACGCCCGACCAGAAAGCCATACGCATCCGACCGGGATTCCGTGCCTTACGACGCGCCAGTGGCTGGTTGGCCCACACCAAGTCCACTGTCAAGCGACCGAGGAACTGCTGGCTCGGACCCGAGCTCAACTCATTCGACCTCACGCCAGACATTTATTTTTTACTACTAAGGCACTCCTAAACTTGGTGTTCAGTTACAAACAAGTGTTACATCCCAACAGCGGTATAATGGTCGTGGGATGCATATTTATATTTATATGTTTATATTTATATGTTTATATTTAAGCTCGAACAAGTTAACAGGGTTGATTGGATTCAATGTTTATTCTGATGCTATATATGACGGTAGTATCTGTTCCTGAAAGAACAGTTACCGTGGATGACCATGCAGCTTTGCTAGAAATGAAATGATAATTATATGGACACCCTAGCTGCAAACAGGCGTTGATGCACTTCATTGGGGATATGTTGAAAATGTGTGCCCCGACCGGGACTCGAACCCGGGATCTCCTGCTTACATGGCAGACGCTCTATCCATCTGAGCCACCGCGGGCACAGAGGATAGTGCGTCTGCAGGGACTTATCCCTTGCACGCTCCCCGTGAGATCCACATTCCCAACATGTCCACACCACTACATTCGTAGTCCGCCTAATAGATGTTTGCCCATCATACTCATTACTCGTGGCAGATTAATCTACCAAGTCCCGTACGAGTTCGGGCATAGCGTGTGCGTTCGCACAGTTTAATTACTTGAGGTTTTGTGTAAGGTTCTCTGTGGTACTGTGGGGCGGCGGGTGGAATTATTGTTGTTAAAAATGTTCCTATTATTTATGCTGTTGTTTATGCTGTCTTTCGCCGTTCTCAACACTGGCTCTCTAACTACAATATTGGCTACCAGAAAGTGATTAGCAAAACGTGAAGCCTGTAATTAGAATTCCTAGTGCCCACTTCATCTGAGAATACACTTATAGTTACAGCTTATAGCTCTGAGGAATTAGGAGATTGTCCAGTATTTATAATCAAAAACGATTTTCTAAAAAAATCGTTCTGTATTCTGAAAGTCACAGATGAAAACAGAAGAATCCACACAATCTAACTAACAGAGCAGTTCAGAGTCTAATGCGCTGATGCAACTATGAATGTCCAAATTAAATGTTTAAATGAATGCTCGCCATAATTTGATGATTAGGTTCATCAAACGCCACGCTAAATCATTGGTAGAATGTTTGTCCCGCGGCGGCACGTGAAAATACGACATACGCAAACTGAAGATCGATAATTAAAGTCATCCCAGAATTAACACTTATTTCGAGTAACTTAATACGGCATCCGAGGCGGTTTGTAGCAATGATACCAACGCGATGCGACTCCTGACACAGATGGTGTGCTATTCAGCGTCTGGAGAGAACTGGGGCCTTGCCTCCTCGCGCAGCGTTCTTATATATAAAGCCGCGGTGCGGACGGCTAAGGGAACGCCTGATCAAATCGGCTCTCCCGACTAGCCGCTGGGCTAGTAACGCACCACTTTAAGTTATTAAATAAATCATAGCTTCTTTTGCTTATGGCCGATGAAGCTCTTAATTTAAATGTGCATTCAGCACACAGGTAAGTAATCATAATAAAATTTTGACGTGGCTAAGTTAAATATTTTGGGCGAGAGAATTAATTTAATTACACTGCACGCAGTAGACAAGCTCTGAACTGGCCCTTTGGAGATACGCTATCGCTATAGTTTTATAGGTATTCAAATGAAACTTCTCACATCCTTATGGTGATAGCGGATCTCCATTATACTTAAATATAAACATCCTAGCCTTATTTATTAGCCTAATTAATCTATCTTGCTTCCTTAAGTTTTAAGATGAAAACCAGAAAATCATGAATTTCCACTAAAATTTTAATTTGTGAAACCCAAAGTACTGTTTTTATTAAATTATTATGAAAGAGGAATCTAATTATCAATTTTTAATTCTGTGGCTCTTTTCTGTTGCGCCAATGATTTTTACAGAAAAACGTCCAAATTTCGAATATGGCTAAAGTTATCGAACTGATATTCAACACATATTAATTTAGTATTACTCCTGACATGTTAGAAACGTTTTAGGTTATTTGCTTGATTTTTAAAGTATTGCGCAACATTTATGACGTCAGAGCTAGTTACAGCGGACTGGCTGGCACACAATGGAAAGACTGATGTGAATTTACTATGGCGTGAGTAGGCTGCTTTCCTACAGTACGTGTTCGAGTGAGTGTGTGTTTCATGCTGCTGCCTGTGTTGGTGCACGAATTGGAACTGCTGTCTTGCATGCTTCGTATGTGTTGCAGTGTTCTGTCATACGGCCATCTCTGTCTGTATTCGTCATGCAGTGTCCTTGAGACATCATCGGCGATTTTATTTACTATTTCCTACTCGTCTTTGTCTCCTGTTTCCCGTATCACGTCATTGTTGTATTGGGTTGGTGTCTGATGTGCTGCTCGGTATCGGTGTCAGTGAAAATGTATGTGTTCCAGAGATCCATGTTCTCCACATGTAGATGGCTGCGGACCACGCGGTGTAAGTGCGTAGGGTAAGGGCCGTTACCTGTCAGAAAGTGAACCGCACCATGGCTGGGATTGATGGCTCAGTCTCGTACATTCTCTGATGTCTGGGAGCCGCGCGGGATTAGCCGAGCGGTCTGAGGCGCTGCAGTCTTGGACTGTGCGGCTGGTCCCGGCAGAGGTTCGAGTCCTCCCTCGGGCATGGGTGTGTGTTTGTCCTTAGGATAATTTAGGTTAAGTAGTGTGTAAGCTTAGGGGCTGTTGACCTTAGCAGTTACGACCCATAAGATTTCACACACATTTGAACATTTGATTACATGTCTGGGAAAAACTGATATATCCTACGGCGCTTATCGCGTATCTCCCACTCTTTTTGCCAGCCGGCCGAAGTGGCCGTGCGGTTAAAGGCGCTGCAGTCTGGAACCGCAAGACCGCTACGGTTGCAGGTTCGAATCCTGCCTCGGGCATGGATGTTTGTGGTGTCCTTAGGTTAGTTAGGTTTAACTAGTTCTAAGTTCTAGGGGACTAATGACCTCAGCAGTTGAGTCCCATAGTGCTCAGAGCCATTTGAACCATTTGAACTCTTTTTGCCAGGTATCACCTGCCATTTAACGTGTTGGCGCTTCTCGGTAATGTTCTGTCCGGCAATCTCGATTACCTTCTCCCGTCTCCCCCTCCTCAGCCAGCGCATTGCAGCCCCAAACCGAATGGTTATGTAGATAGGGAACGTTCCAAGCATCACGCAGAGAGCCGCGTGGGGTAGCCGCGAGGTCTCAGGCGCCTTGTCACTGTTCTCGCGGCTCGCCACGTCGGAAGTTCGAGTCCTTCCTCGAACAGAGGGCTGTGTGTTGTCCTTAGCTTAAGTTAGTTTAGATTAAGTAGTGTGCACGCCCAGGGAAAGATGGCCTCAGCAGTTTGGTCCCGTAGGAACTTACCACCATTACCACAGTGTGCTTCCACTGACGTGGTGTTGAAAGCTCCAGACAGCCTTACCAGGGCACTTCTCTGCCCTGGCCGCGCCATGTTCCCAAGCACTTGCAGCAAAACAGACCACATACTCAAAGAGCGCACCGTTCTAAGTTCTCAGCGAGTGTAATGGTACCCTGAAGTGAGTTTTGTGTAGTCTGGCCAACTTGTGCGAGCCGAAAGCAAAGGCCGTTTGTAGAGTTACAAAATGGTGTTGCCATGGAGACGTTGACAGAACCGCGTTGTAGATATGTCATACGTACATACCACCGTGCGCTCTTCGAATCAGTACGCAGCTTCGCAGCTAGCGCGTGGGCACATAGACTGATCGTGGTCACCAACAAAGCATTGGTCAGACGAGGGCAGAGAAGTGTCCCACTTAGGCTATCTGGAGTCTTCGGTACCACCTCAGTGGTGCTCGGAATATGCCCCATAGATATCACGAGCAAATACAGAGCTACAAAAAAATGGTTCAAATGGCTCTGAGCACTATGGGACTCAACTGCTGTGGTCATGTCCCCTAGAACTTAGAACTACTTAAACCTAACTAACCTAAGGACAGCACACAACACCCAGCCATCACGAGGCAGAGAAAATCCCTGACCCCGCCGGGAATCGAACCCGGGAACCCGGGCGTGGGAAGCGAGAACGCTACCGCACGACCACGAGATGCGGGCACAGAGCTACAAGGTACTGGTTAAAGGTGGGGAGACTAGATAACGTACACACAATAACCGGTGTACCGATGGAGAAGATACGTCACCTTAAAAGTTGGCGTTTGGATACATGGCAAGGTGAGAGGGATGTAAGTGATAAGGGACGTAGACTACACGACTTCCTCCCTGACATAAGTGAGCGATTGAGAATGAGACATATCGATCCCAGCCGCGG
This sequence comes from Schistocerca nitens, assembly GCF_023898315.1. Classification (NCBI taxonomy): domain Eukaryota; kingdom Metazoa; phylum Arthropoda; class Insecta; order Orthoptera; family Acrididae; genus Schistocerca; species Schistocerca nitens. The sequence continues at coordinate 830,592,624 of NC_064618.1, read as the reverse complement.
TATGGTACATTTGTTAACCGGGCACGGACCTTATCCCACGCACTTAAACCGCGTGAGTCTGAGGCAGACACCTACATGCTCATGCGGGGAAGAAGGTTCCCCAGAACACACTGTCTTTTCCTGCGGGCAATACGCGAACAATAGACATATACTACACTTAGACTACACAGATACAGACGTAGATATATACACAGCAATAAGAGACGAAGAACAATGGGCTCAATTAAACGCACTGACAAACAGTATTTAAAAAACGACATATGAAGAGTACAGGCCGACACGACATCACAGACATGCCTATGTGCAACGTAACAACAATCCCCAGGGGGTGGACAGCGATACCCACAGTGACAGCGAAAACAGTGACAACGAGGAGGAACAGGAGGAGGAAGCCGAGAGGTGACAGTAAATAAGCATAATCTGCTGGCGATCTAGCGAAGAAGTCACCAAATACTGTACATGGATGGGCACCTAAAGTATTTAATACATAGGATTAGTAATAAATAGGATAAGCAATATTAAACTTTGAACATATCTGCTAATGTTCAGCGACCGTGTCAGAATTATATTGCAACAAGTCTTGTAGCAACCCTTGTTCACTCAAGTACGAGCAGTAGCGGCTCGCCATCTTATTTACAACTATTCATGTCGTCGCCTTTCGGGCTTAGACATTTTTCAAATCTGACTTGTAAGTACTGCATCTCTTTCCGGTCAGTACAAACTTTAATTTTATTTAATGTATTATATACCTAATATGTTAATTTAATTCTAAATGTTAAATTAATTCTAATATGTTAATTTAATTCTGAAGACGACGCTCATAGTAGCGTCGAAACCTGGTCAATTTTGACTTAATATTTGTGACCGAGGGCTTATTTGTTCTAATATAAGAAATATTATTTCTCTACTAATAACCGTTTGTGTGTGTGTGTGTGTGTGTGTGTGTGTGTGTGTGTGTGTGTGTGTGTGCGCGCGCGCGACTGGCGGTCAAAGGCTCGAAGAAACCATTCCGAGGTATTCACCGTGAGCCACATTCGGTGATGGTACTAACAAATCTCTCCTCTATCCTATAATCTTTTCATATTCTTCTTAAAAAACAACAAAATTTTATTTATATTTCAACCTTAAACTATCGTTATTTTGAAAAGTATCATTCTTTGTAAATTCTGTAGATAAAACAAAAGAAAAGAAAAGTGTAAAAAGATGAAAAACGAAAACTATAAGATGTACGACCTGTTATAACAGGTCTATAATTTGGCAATAAATAAATATACGAAGCAGCTGCACCCAGCGTATAAAAACTGTCCAGGATCACCTCACACCGAGTCTACTGCAGGAGTATGGCTCTGAGCACTATGGGACAACTTCTGAGGTCATCAGTCGCCTAGACCTTACAACTACTGAAACCTAACTAACCTAAGGACATTACACACATCCATGCCCGAGGCAGGATTCGAACCTGCGACCGTAGCAGTCGCGCGGTTCCAGACTGTAGCGCCTAGAACCGCTCGGCCACCCCGGCCGGCTACTGCAGGAGTACATACAAGATTTCGTTTCTAATAGAAAATTTGCGAAATGAATACCTAGGCAGTGCCGGGTTTGTCAGCTAGTCTTCCTATAAAACGAGGCTCCAAACCTGTCACGTTGCTAGGTAACGCTACTGTGCCGCGGCGGAGTGACTGGGCAGGTCCGCGCGACCCGGAGGCGCAGCCGCCGAGCTGAGAAGTGCCGGTAGCAGCGGCTTCCCACGGCCCGGCCACGATTACCCCTGGCAAGACGGCGTCACTTCTTACCGCGCGAGGTGGCACTCCTCCGCGGCGAAAGACGGCCACGAAAAAATACACGTCCCGCATCGGGAATGCAGGGAGAGAAATTACCCGCGGAGTCAACTTGCAGCCGCAGCGCTAACGGCTGTAATTTATTAGGCGCGCCGCCTCCTCCCCTCCCCTCCCCCTCCGCAGCCCGTCACCCCGCACAAAGGGAGGCGCGCAGACACCAGCTCTGCGAAGTGTCTCCTCGGCAGGCCACACTTACTCACCTCCTTGTCGCGCCGACGTGTCGCGGGCACGATATATTAGCTTATTATTTTAATGGTAACAGAGGATGCCGGTTGCGCGCACGGGAGCCAGCGCACAGGAGTGCGGGATATTTACTGCCGCGCGCGGAGCATCGCGCGAGATGGTCGCGGGGAATTCTCAGCCGTAAATAACGCTGGCGACGGCGCGCCGTGCGACTGGTAGCGACGACAATCCACCTGCTGTTGCGCTGCAGTCTAGCCAACTGATAAGCTACGGTTTGCACCGCAGACTGTAACTCTCCGAAACCATATCTCTGGTATAATTTCGGACTGCATTACTACTCCAGAAGGAGATTTTCATTCTGCAGCGAAGTGTGCTCTGATATGAAACTTCCTGGCAGATTAAAACTGTGTGCTGGACCTAGACTCGAACTCGGGAACTTTGCCTTTCGCGGGCAAGTGCTCTACCAACTGAGCTACCCAAGCACGACCCACGCCCCGTCCTCAAAGCTTTACTTCTGCCACTGCATCGTCTCCTACCTTCCAAACTTTACAGAAGCTCTCCTGCGAACCTTGCAGAACTAGCACTCCTGAAAGAAAGGATACCGGGGAGACATGGCTTAGCCACAGCCTGGGGGAAGTTTCTAGAATGAAATTTTCACTCTACAGCAGAGTGTGCGCTGATATGAAACTTCCTGGCAGGTTAAAACTTTGTGCCGGACCGAAACTCGAATTCGGGACCTTTGCCTTTCGTGTGCAAGTGCTCTACCATCTAAGCTACCCAAGCACGACTCACGCCCCGTCCTCACAGCTTTACTTCTGCCACTACATCGTCTCCTACCTTCCAAACTTTACAGAAGCTCTCCTGCGAACCTTGCAGAACTAGCACTCCTGAAAGAAAGGATATTGGGGAGACATGGCTTAGCCACAACCTGGGGGATGTTTCCAGAATGAGATTTTCACTCTGCAGCGGAATGTGCGCTGATATGAAACTGCAAGGTTGGAAGGAGAGTTTCTGTAAAGTTTAGAAGGTAGGAGACGAGGTACTGGCAGAAGTAAAGCTGTGAGGACGGGCCGTAAGTCGTGCTTGGGTAGCTCAGATGGTAGAGCACTTGCCCGCGAAAGGCAAAGGTCCCGAGTTCGAGTCTCGGTCCAGCACACAGTTTTAAACTGACAGGAAGTTTCAGCATTACTGCTCAACAAATAGGGTCCAGAGCTCGCGGTCTATTGTCTAACGATGCTACTTCTCTGTCCCAGGTTTTCACGTTCGGTTCCCGGCCGGATCGGGGACTGGCTGTTTGTGTTGTCCTCATCACCTCGTCATCATTCGGATAGTGGCGAGATTGGAACTAGAAATATTAGGAACTTGTACGGGCGCAGATGACCTCGATGTTGAGTACCCCATAAACCGTCGTCATCATCAGCAATTAAGGAGGGGGGCGGGATGGCGGGGTTAGGGGGGGGGGGTGCGGGGGGGGGGGGGGCGACCGGGCCAGGTGCCGCACCGGTCAGCACACTGGACTCAATTTCGGGAGGACAATAGTTCAAACCTGCCTGGTGTGGCGATTGCACACTAACCTTGTATACCACTAACACAACCAGTTGGCAGTTGCAACACTTCTTTATTGATTACACGACACATGAATTCATCAGCAGTAATAAACACTTAACAACATTTGCATATCAAGGCCCTATCCACAATTAGTGCCGGACGGTGTGGCCGTGCGGTTCTAGGCACGTCAGTCTGGAACCGCGTGACCGCTACGGTCGCAGGTTCGAATCCTGCCTCGTGCATGGATGTGTGTGATGTCCTTAGGTTAGTTAGGTTTAAGTAGTTCTACGTTCTAGGGACTGATGACCTCAGCAGTTAAGTCCTATAGTGCTCAGAGCCATTTGAACCAATTTACAATATTAACCGTCACACTTGTTTGACAACGGCCCGTTTACGTGCCGACGACGGTTCAATCCCGCGTCCGGCCATCCTGATTTAGGTTTTCCGTGATTTCCCTAAATTGGTCAGGGCAAATGCCGGGATGGTTCCTCTGAAAGGGCACGGCCGACCTCCTTCTCCGTCCTTCCCTAATCCGATGAGACCGATGACGTCGATGTCTGGTCTCCTTCCCCAAAGAACCCAACCCAACCCAACTTTTACGTGCCGGTAACAACAACCAAAATAACAGATGAAATAGATAACCGAATGTTTACAATGTCGGCTATCGCCTTTCTCACTCAGTTTTACACTTACTGGAAAGGTAAAACTAATTTGATGCTATCTGACCTGAAGGGTACTATTAATTGTTCTGTTTACACTTAGCATTCTACTATACTCAACGTCCGGAAGATTCTAGACTTTATGCAAGCTTAAGGCAAAACGTCAATTTGATGAACATGTGATGGTCGCGAGCAAACGTTAATCTATTACGAGTTCACAAACACACGATCCAAAGGGTGAACTTATACTCAACTTTGGGCAGTAGGAAATCTTTTGCCTAAAAAAAGCCTCTCGTTGAATGGAATAGAGAAATCGCGCGTTAACGGGGTCCGGACGGCCCTGAGTTAAAATCCTGAGATTTCATATATATATATATATATATATATATATATATATATATATATATATATATATATATATATATATATATATATATAGTGTTACAAAGAGGTACGGCCAAACTTTCAGGAAACATTCCTCACACACAAAAGAAAGAAAATATGTTATGTGGACATGTGTCCGGAAACGCTTACTTTCCATGTTAGAGCTCATTTTATTACTTCTCTTCAAATCACATTAATCATGGAATGGAAACACACAGCAACAGAACGTACCAGCGTGACTTCAAACACTTTGTTACAGGAAATGTTCAAAATGTCTTCCGTTAGCGAGGATACATGCATACACCCTCCGTCGCATGGAATCCCTGATGCGCTGATGCAGCCCTGGAGAATTGCGTATTGGATCACAGCCGTCCACATACGAGCACGAAGAGTCTCTACATTTGGTACCGAGGTTGCGTAGACAAGAGCTTTCAAATGTCCCCATAAATGAATGTCAAGAGGGTTGAGGTCAGGAGAGCGTGGAGGCCATGGAATTGGTCCGCCTCTACCAATCCATCGGTCACCGAATCTGTTGTTGAGAAGCGTACGAACACTTCGACTGAAATGTGCAGGAGCTCCATCGTGCATGAACCACATTTGTGTCGTACTTGTAAAGGCACATGTTCTAGCAGCTCGGGTAGAGTATCCCGTATGAAATCATGATAACGTGCTCCATTGAGCGTAGGTGAAAGAACATGGGGCCCAATCAAAACATCACCAACAATGCCTGCCCAAACGTTCACATAAAATCTGTGTTGATGACGTGATTGCACAATTGCGGGCGGATTCTCGTCAACCCACACATGTTGATTGTGAAAAGTTACAATTTGATCACGTTGGAATGAGGAAGTACAGTACATACTGATAAAACTAAAATGAGTTCTAACATGGAAATTAAGCGTTTCCGGACACATGCCCACATAACATCTTTTCTTTATTTGCGTGTGACGAATGTTTCCTGAAAGTTTGGCCGTACCTTTTTGTAACACCCTGTATATAGAAAAGCAATACCTTAATATAAAATATGTTTATTATAAGTTAACCAATGAACAGTAATAAGAAGCTCAGTTTCCTTTGATAAAAAAAAAAGTCTAGATACTACGTGAAAAGATGCGTCAGTCCACACCCAATGACTTAACATCCACTTTACAAAATAATCTATCTTTGCTGAATGGCTGACACCACATAAATCAAACGTGCAGTACTAACGTGACAATCAACCTTCAGACAGGTATTTGAAATTGCAATAGAGAACTAATGTCACTTCAATAGGTCGCTAATGCAATAAGCACAGCCCCTATGCCCACAGACCAAAATACACACGGCCTCTATCCAGCTATAAAACACAATGTGACCTATATTTATCATGGCCACTTGCCTTCCATACACACAAGAAATTATTAAGAAACAACAACTACCACTAGTTTGTAAAACCAGAAAATTCTAAATCTAAATTAACAAAGGGCGTTCAAGTGAACCAGCTACCTTCAGCGTGCCATTAAGCACCAAATCCAATCTTAAAAATGTGAGACGCTATTTCTAGCAACTTTACTAACATAATTTCATGGCCGTTCCAGAACATAACTCGCCTCGCCACCACTGCAGTGAATGTTTTGCTGGCGACTAGCACGAGCAACTGCAAACAGTCAACAGTCCTTAAGTACACAGTAATATTCACTATATATATAGGAGAAACCCACCACGAAAGCTTGGCTATTAATTTGTCTTCCTCATGTGAAATTCACACGCCATCCATCCACATGGCTCTCGAGGTATTAGCAAATCCTGGTCGCCACTGGCCAGCCGTGTCAATACAACTTTGATACCTTCCGGCAGCGGCCCATGCTTCTTCATTGCTCCAACTCAACTAGCCCTCACGACATTCGGCCGTGCCACGTGACATGCTGTCGCCAACTCACCACAACGACAACATCGAAAGCACGTCACGTCACAGACTCAGTCTCGCTCATGTGCGGACCCACTCTCTGCTCAAAGACGCAAAGAGAACAAGGCACAGGGACAACGATCAAAGATGGAAGTAAGATTCGATATCGCCTGGCGCCAGAAACCCACCGGCTCACTGCTTCCGACCATACAGATTTAGGTTTCCATGGTTTCCCTAAATCGCTCCAGGTAAAGGCCGGTATGGTCGCTTTGAAAGAGCACGCCGGATTTCCTTCATCTACATCTACATCATACTCCGCAAGCCACCTAATCCTGTGTGGCGGGGGGTACTTTCGGTACCAATCTGATCCCTGCAACCCACTCGCGAATAGTGCGTGGGCAGAATGATTGTCGGAAAGTCTCTGTATTGGCTCTAATTTATAGAATTTTCTCCTCGTGGTCAATAAGCGAGATGTATGTGGGGGGAAGTAATATGTTGTCCGTCTCCTACTGAAAAGTGCTGTCCCGAAAATTCAGCAGTAAATCTCACCGTGATGCACAACGCCTCTCTTGTAACGTCTGCCTGTGTAGTTTGTTTAGCATCTTCGTAACGTTCTCTCGACAGCTAAACGATCCCTTGAGGAAACGCGCCGATCTTCGTTGGATGTTCTCTGTCTCCTCTATCATTCTTACCTGATATGGATCCCACACAGATGTACAATACTCAAGAATCGGACGAACAACCGCCTTATACGCCACTTGTTTCGTGGATGAGTTACGTTACCTTAAGATTCTCCCGATGAATCTAAGTCTGGTGTCTACGTTATCCACTATCTGTTTTATATGGTCATTCCACTTAAGGTCGCTCTGGATAGTTATGCCTACATATTTTACGGCAGACACTGTCTTCAGCTGTTTGTCATCAATAGTGTAGCAGTACAGTAGTGGATTTCTTCTCCCATGTATGCGCAATACATTTATTTACATTTATTTACGTTCAGAGTCAACTGCCAGAGTCTGCACCATTCATCAATTCTCTGCAGGTCGTTCTGAAAATTGTTACTATCTTCTGGCGTTGCTACTTTGGTACAAACAACTACATCATCTGCGAATAGCCCTAAAGAGCATCCGACGCTTTCTACTAGGTCATATATATATATATATATATATATATATATATATATAGTGAACAGCAGCGGTCCTAATATATATATATATATATATATATATATATATATATATATATATATATATATATATATATATATATATATTGTGAACAGCAGCGGTCCTACTACACTTTCCTGTGGTACTCCTGACACTATATTTACATCTGACGATTTAATTCCTTTAAGAGCGACGTATTGAGTTCTATCTGCAAGAAAGTCTTAAATCCAATTGCAGGTCTGCTCCGATACTAAGCACGTATTTTTTTCAGTAAACGGCAATGCAGGACGGTGTCAAACGCCTTACTGAAATCAAGGAACACGGCAGCAGCCCGAGCGTCGTTGTCCACTGCGCTGTGGATCTCATGGAGGAACAGAGCGAGCTGAGTTTCGCAGGATCTCTGTTTGCGGAATCGATGTTGATTTTTATAGAGAGAATGTTCATTTTCCATCCTTGACACAATCCGAACTTGTGCTCGATTTCTAATGACCTCGATGTCGACGGATCATTCAACCCAATCTTGCTTCCTTCCTATAGGGAGCGGGGAGGTCTCGTAGTACGACAGTCGTCATTTGAATCCACAAAAAGTAATGTCATATCCATACTATACTGCACAACAGAATTAAGGCAGCACTTTTTCGAAACTTTACGAATGTTTCTCACTGCAACACATGGCCCCGGAGGGGTGTCAAGTGGTTTCCAGTACACAGGAGTCTAAGACTTTGCAGGTTTTATCTGTAAAGAAAATTTTTTAGTTTGAATGTGAGCTGGTGCCGACGAGGTATTGTCGAACTGCTGTGGGGGGGGGGGGAGGGAGGGCGGGGGAGGGGGGGTGTTAGAGGGACCTTTTGCTGTTGTATTGACGCGTGTGTCAGTATTGCACGCCTCTGTGATCACAGCAGGACGTGAAACAGGAAAGCTGATAAAGCGTAAGCACCGTCTGCTGCTTCAGATCACGTTCAAATATCGTCGAATGCTTCAGAACGGTGCGTAGTGGTTCCAACCTGCACACGAGAGCAAAAATTGCAGTTGCGCTGCCCTCCATCCCTTCCACCCCACCCCAAGGGTGTCCCATCACGTTCAATATTGATTCAGCTCCACAGGGTCCTTAATGAACGATCGAAATATTCGGTGGTTCAGCAGTATACAAGGCTGTAAAGAACATTGTCCTGTGGCTTGTCGCACTGAGAATTGTCGTTTTAGACTGCCGAATGTGCGGCCATCAGCGTTCCAAGGTAAGTCCTGGTATCGTCGACACCCTTTACGCAACCCTCTGATGCCTTCTAATGTCGATTCTGACCGGCGGTGTGTCTCTAACACAACAGCGAGGTTCCAACGTTAGCTGTTACCTTTCAGACCTCTATCGCAGAAGCGTCAAAACATCGGGTGAATGTGGGTAAGAGGAGCTGCATCGACTTTCGCATAGTATCACGCATTAGCAGTGGTGATGGATAAATTTGTGGTGAAAGTTGTTGCCTATGTGACATCGTTAACCAATTTACACGTCACATGAACTTCTGAGCTCTGCCCTTTTTTTCGCGTGTGTCGACACCTTGATCCTTGAAGCGTCTTGGAACCGAGGGCAACGTCCCATGGAGAGAAGTCCGCATGGATCCTTTAGTATTTAATAGCGACGCAATTTCTGTGTTATATCCTCAGTGTGAGGTTGCGAGGTATACAGTAAAATGGCCCCTGTGCATCGGAAAAAAGGTACTTGACTCCCATTAGAAGATCCATACATTGACCGTAGCCACGTTATTGCCTTGGGGAGAAATCGGCATGGATGCTTAAGTGTTTAATAGCGACGCAATTTCTGTGTTATTTCAACAATATGACGGAACGAGGGATACAGTGAACTAGCAATGTTGCATCGGAAGAAAGCCACTTGACTGACAGGAGGAGATCCATACGCTGACCGTAGTTGCGTTAGTCGCTTAGAGAAAAGTCGGCATGGATCCTTTAGTATTCAATAGCGATGAAATTTCTGGGTTAAATCTTCAGACTGGTGTTGGAGGGATACAGTAAAATTGCAGTGGTGAATCGGAAAAAAGACGCTTGACTCCCAGGAGAAGATCCATACGTTGACCGTAGCCGCGTTACTCGCTTGGGGAGAAGTCCGCATGGATCCTTTAGTATTTAATAGCGACGCAATTTCTGTGCTATATTGTCAGCGTGAGGTTGCGAGGTATACAGTAAAATGGCAGTGGTGCGTCACAAATAAAGGTACGTGCCTCCCAGGAGAAGATAAGTACGCTGACCGTATGTGCGTTAATCGTTTGGAGAGAAGTTGGCATGGATCCCTTAGTATTCAATTACGACGCAATTTCTGGGTTAACTCTTCAATTTGAGGTTGCAAGGGATGCAGTAAAACTCCAGTGGTGAATCGGAAAAAAGATACTTGACTTCCAGAAGAAGATCCATACGTTGACCGTAGCCGCGTTACTAACTTGGGTAAAAGTACTTTAGCACTGTTGCAGTGGACGGTTGTAGGCACCTTTGAGCCAAAGTTGAAACTTCTGCATCACAATGGAAGGCAACTACGAGGTTTAGAAAAAAGTGATCCTTTAATTCTGTTCCTGTAGAACTCCAGATCTCGTAAAAACAAGTGATCTAGGTGAAAACGTTATCAGTTACACGAAAATTCCAGAGGAAGTGATTGTTACATCCAATTCCTGTTAGTATTGTGCGTCCTTTGTAGGGAAAACAGTTTCAAAACTCTAATGACGTATTTATGTCATAGTTTTATGTGCTTATCTTACCTCTGATGTTTAGGATGCGATGTACTTTAAATGAAGCAATCCATCAGTATAGATATATCGCGCTTGCGCCCAGTTTGTGTACAGGCAAGTCTTGACTGAATGCCGCAAATAGCATCTGAAGATGGCCTTTGAGGGCCGAAAGCTGTTACGATTCTGTCATAAAAAAGTGATACAGGTAGTGTAGAAAATAAACAAAACTTCAAAATAAGTCGATCACCGATCTCTTTTGCCGAAAAGCCATTCGTTTATATCATAAATATTTCGTCGCCAGAGGGAGACGATCGCATTGAACTTTTGATCGTCTCACGGTGTTCTAGTGTTCAGGGGCATTTCCAAATGTCCTTGAAAACTTTGGTGGTGTGCAGGGGCATGACACTCTTAATAGTGACCAGTCAGATGGTAAAATGTACATGTCGTGTGGCACTGTTGGCTGTGATGCCAAAGGAGTGTGTTCAGCCACTTAAAGAGGATTCTTCTTTCGGGTACTTTCTTTCTTTCTCGGGGCCTTTGTCCCGCTACAACGCGGGGTCGGCTTTGTTAAGACGGATTTGGCAGTGTTAATTACAGAGGGTGGCCGGATGCCTGTCCTGGCGCCAGCCCGAACCCCCCGGGACGGAAGTTTCGAACCCCAGCTATCTGCGTCTAGCGTAAGTCATGAAATAGTGCGAACGTTTTCAAATGTCTGAGTCGTGTAACTGAGGCGGGACTTGGGGACCAGCCCGGTATTCACCTAGCGGGATGTGGAAAACCGCCTAAAACCCACATCCAGGCTGGCCGGCATACCGGCCCTCGTCGTTAATCCGCCCAGCGGATTCGATCCGGGGCCGGCGCGCCTACCCGAGTCCTGGAAGCAGCACATTAGCCCTCTCGGCTACCCTGGCGAGTGATTCTTCTTTCGGGTACATTGGTCCCTTCAATAGCGGTTATCTAAGAATCCAGCTGCATGTGTATTTGTAAAGTGTAGGTGAGTGTAATGTATGCGTGCATAATGTAGAGTTATGTCTGTGTTGCATTATGATGAGAAAAGGGAGAGAATGAAATCTGGTGACAATACATGGTCTGCTAATCTCGAATATCATCAAGAGGGCCCCACGACTGTAAGTCCACTGAAAATGAAGAGGTCACCATCAACATTGCAACGTGCCCTGAGTTCATTTGACACTGTGCAGAGATTGCGGATTTAATCACGACATTGCCCCAAAGACTTGTGAACCGCCAACAAGATTGGAACACGATTATCTCCGAGTTGAGTGCCAGGGCACAAGGGTGCGTTAGCGACTTCGTTTACAGAGGCGTCGTTTGTTAGACGGTGGCTTTAGGGAGTGGACATAAATAAAATGAAGGCGTTTTACATTGCGGCGTTTTTCGTTGCTCCAAATGAGAAAATATTTTGCTGACATCGACCTACATAGGGAGAAACATTCATTGTAATAAAATAAGAGAAATCAGAGCTCGCACGGAAAGATACACGTGTTCGTTTTTCTCCGCGAGTTGCTCGAGACTGAAATGATAGAGAATATTGTGACGGTGGTTCCATGAACTCTCTGCCTGGTACTTAAGGGGGATCTGCAGAGTATCCACTGTGAGTTAACGAGCATTGCGCTCTCGTTTAAGTATATGGCCGAAAGAGTCAGCCTTCAGGGATTGTGAAACGAACCCTGACGTCCAGGAAGGGATGCCACAAAGGGCGCAGATTCACCACGAGATGGGGAAACTCACACGTATCTATTGTCTATTGAGGCTTAGGCGCTGTAGTATGCGAGTGAGACAGACGAGAACCTACGTCATAGGGAAACCCAGTAGAAGGCGTTTGTGGCCAGGGATATGCAGCAGTGTTAAATATGGCGGACCTAAAATTGGCCATAAAGGGAAACATTTATGGAAACTATTTAATTCTGTAGTAATTCAGGGAATGTAGCCACAGTAATTTTAATCTGCCATCCTCCATAAAATTTCATGACAATCCTAATAAAACTTGAATATTGATCATATGTATAATAGTTTAGGAGTCACTGTTAAAGTGAAATTAACAGTTTCTGTAATAAAGATATGAATGCTAAAGTCTGAACGCTTTGGTCGATCTTAACGATCGATATTTCTTGTAGAAGTTCATCATTAAAATGACAAACGCTGTAAATATCAACTGTGTAACTTTATTTGTTTAAAAGATATAGTAAACTTAAATTATCAGTATTTTCATTTTAGCATCAGATCATTTCCTTCACACTACACACACTGAACGATGATAGCATGACACCTTATTGAATCATTAGGTAACAGAACATTTGTTGTAAAGTTTAGTGCATAATAGTTACTTTTGTTCTTTGGTTTTTTTTTATCAACAGGAAGCACACTGGTGCAAGGCTACTAGCCGTGGCATTCAAATCTAAGAAGGAAACTGTATAGGTTTTATGTAAATGAATTTAACGTTTATTATGTAATGGATATTATTGTTACTTTATTTACAACGTGAAAGTGGTCAAGCTTTGATTATTTAAATATGTTAAATGTAAAATAAGCTGTAGCCAATCAGGTGAACGGCTTCAGGAAAGGGAACTGCCCTAATCAGTTGAGTGACGATGTTCGGCGAGCGGCAAAAAGAGGCCGGAGACGGGCAGAGAGGGAAAGTTCTGGTCTAGACACCAAAGTGAAGAGTTCGGCTGGAGACACCAAAGGGTGCAGTTCGGCTGGAGACACCAAAGGGTGCAGTTCGGCTGGAGACACCAAAGGGTGCAGTTCGGCTGGAGACACCAAAGGGTACAGTTCGGCTGGAGACACCAAAGGGTGCAGTTCGGCTGGAGACACCAAAGGGTGCAGTTCGGCTGGAGACACCAAAGGGTGCAGTTCGGCAGGAGACACCAAAGGGTACAGTTCGGCTGGAGACACCAAAGGGTGCAGTTCGGCTGGAGACACCAAAGGGTGCAGTTCGGCTGGAGACACCAAAGGATGCAGTTGGGCTGGAGACACCAAAGGGTGCAGTTCGGACTGAGACGCGAAAGCGGACAGTCGGTCTTCAGGCAGCCGGGAAGTGAAGCGACTCAGAAAATTTCTCTTTGTGTGGTATCGCGGGACTTATTCTCTGAGCGGCGAGCAGCCGCGCGCCTGGCGTGAACTCTTAACATTTCGCGTAGTTAACGAGATGGTCTTGTAATTCGCGATGAGATGGTGAATGATCGAAATGTGTCAAATGGACATGCGCTAGAGCGTAACAGTAACACTAAATACTTTCGCTATTAGTTTGCTTTTTGAATAAGCATTCTTCTAACCAAATCGCGTAACTGTGTGGCCTACGTAATTTATGTGTCGCTAATTTAGTTGCCGACATTATTATTCCTGTTATTACATGTTATATTAACTTTGTATTTCGCAAATTTGTCATCAGGCAGACAATTTAACCAAAGTGTCACAAGTGTCTAATTTAGGGCGCGTAATGCGACACGTGCGGTTCAACCCCTAGACGAGTTTGAGCCAAGACATTTCGACGAAGAGTAACCGCATGTTAGCCTGAACATCTTTGGGATGTTAGCTCGCACCACGTACATGTTTTTATAATATTCTTCTAATCATCGATGACACCACATACACTCCATAGACTGGTAAATGACTTACCAGGTAATCCACACAAATACAGAAAAAGATATTCAGCACCATACACAAGTCGGAGGAGTGTAACGCCAAACTGCGTACACCAAGACATGCGAAAGAGAACGAGGTGAAATACCTCATATATTCGTCATGATCTATTAAGGGTACTACAATTCATCGTGGCCGGCCTGTGTGGCCGAGCGGTTCTAGGCGCTTCAGTCTGGAACAGCGCGACCGCTACGGTCGCAGGTTCGAATCCTGTCTCGGGCATGGATATGTGTGATGTCCTTAGGTTAGTTAGGTTTAAGTAGTTCTACGTTCTAGGGGACTGATGACCTCAGATGTTAAGTCCCATAGTCCTCAGAGCCATTTGAACCATTTGAACAATTCATCGTGAATGCCTTTTTGACTTATCATTCAGACAAACTACAGCCAGTTACTACATAGTTCTATGCGCCTTGTTTTGGAGTCTTTATAGAGACCACTTCTCGGGCTGGAGCGCAAATACTCGGTGTATACTGATAAAAACAAGTGATAAACCTGTAGTTAGTAGCAAATATGAGATAGCGTTAAAAAGGTAGCAAATATGGACTTTAACGTCCCGTCTAAACCTCCGCCGTTACAGACACAGCAGTAGCTCAAGAGGATTTAGGTCTTGACCAGGATATCTCACGGCTTAACCCACTGGGGCTTCATTGGCACTGTGTCGGCATTCGCCGAGCATCAGCAGCACGTCAACGTACTCGTTGGATGTGGATGCCATGTTTAGTCCACGTCATTATCCGTGGCAGACCAGAAAAAAAGTGGTTCAAATGGCTCCGAGCACTATGGGACTTACCTTCTGAGGTCATCAGTCCCCTAGAACTCAGAACTACTTAAACCTAACTAACCTAAGGACATTATACACATCCATGTCCGAGGCAGGATTCAAACCTGCGACCGTAGCGGTCACGCGGTTCCAGACTGTAGCGCCTAGAACCGCTCGGCCACCCCGGCCGGCTGCAGACCAGACTTTGTTTTTGAGTTCCGATCTGCTGTGTATACGGTAGTGTAGGGATTTGTTCAGTAGAAGGATTTGTTCAATAGATGGTATGTGTTTTACAGTAGCGGAGATGAGCAAGTGCTCATAGCTCTCAAACTTTGCATTTTAGAGCCCATGATTCAGGCCTTTTTTTTTTTCTTAAAATGTTCTAGGTGAGAAGTCAATATCAGTAAAGCGGACATAGGTCTGTGCTGCAACTGTTCGCTTCCTTACGACTTTTCTTGCTTGGGCGGGGTCAGCTTCGTAGTTTCAAGTGGGAACCCTCATTTTTAGTGCATATTCGGACTCGTTCGTGGTAGATGGCGCTGTAATCGAAAATACCAAATGCGCCTGTTTTTGCAATTAAGAACTGACGTATTTAATTCTAGATTACATGTAGGTGTAAATGTAAACCTTAGTGTTCTACCGGTTGGTATTTATGTTCGATATTTACTTTCACGTTCCAAATTTGACTGTACATTAAAATATGGTTAACTGTTTCAATTACTCATTAGAAACTACGTGGTTGTAATACAATGAAATGAATACCCCTAGCCGCATACAGGCGTTGATATAAGTCAATGGGGACAGTTGAAAATGTGTGCCCCGACCGGGACTGGAACACGGAATCTCCTGCTTACATGGCAGACGCTCTATCCATTTTTTTTATCTCATTTTGTTCTCTTTTGTTCGTTGCATCTGCTCGGGGCGGACGTCTAAGACATCTGTTTTTAAGTTAGTTGATGATCGATTAACTCAGTTTTTTTTATTGCAGAGGGTACGTGGCCCTCTGGCCGAACACGCTGAGCTACCGTGCCGGCAGATTTAAGCAGTGGGTGGTATAGAACACGCGACTCAACACATTTGAGCCACCAAGGACACAGAAGAGAGGCAGGGGCTTATCTCAGGCATGCCTCCCGTGAGACCCATATTCCCAACTTATTGTCCCGCACTATATTCATATTCCCATAAGAGTTCGGGCAATGTTAGTGCATCCGTACAGAAGAAGCTGGTCGAATGGCCGGTGAGGCTCAACTATACATACATACACACACACACACACACACACACACATATATATGAGGGCCGTTCAGAGAGTAACCTCCGGTTGATTTAAAAAAATACACCAAGTTAAATAAAAATATTTTAATATATACATCTTACAACTACATCTTTGCACTATTTTTCTACATAGTCTCCATAGTGATTGAGGCACTTATCGTATCTCTTCACAAGCTTTGAAATTCCTTCTGCATAAAAATCACCCGCTTGTGCCTGGAGCCAGCCTGTGACCGCATCTTTGAGCTCTTAGTCGTCATCAAACCGCTGTGACCCGAGCCATTTCTTCAAATGCATGAAGAGGTGATAATCACTTGGCGCCAGGTCTGGGCTGTAAGGTGGATGGTTGATAACGTCCCACTTGAAGGACTCAAGAAGGGCCGTTGTTCTGCGAGCAGAGTGAGGACGGGCGTTATCGTGCAAAAAAACGATACCGGAAGTCAGCATACCACGGCGTTTGTTCTGTATAGCCCGTCGTAACTTTTTTATTGTTTCACAGTACACGTCTTGATTAATGGTCGTACCACGTTCCATGAATTCAACCAACAACACCCCTTTGGCATCCCAAAACACCGTTGCCATCAGTTTTCTGGCAGAAAAATCTTACGAGGCTTTTCTTGGTTTGGTAGGCGAATTTGAATGTGCCCACATCTTTGATTGTTCTTTTGTCTCAGGGTTCACGTACTTAATCCAGGTTTCGTCACCGTTCACGATTCTGTTTAACAATGGTTCTCCTTCGTCCTCATAACGTGACAGAAAGTCTAATGCAGAGGCCATTCTTTGAGTTTTGTGGTGGTCGGTAAGAATTTTGGGCACCCATCGTGCACAGAACTTACGGTAACCCAATCTTGCTGTCACTATCTCGTACAAGAGAGTCTTAGAAATCTGTGGAAAACCAGTAGACAACTCCGACATTGAGAAACGTCGATTTTCACGAACTTTTGCATCAACTGTCTGAACGAGTTCGTCAGTCACCAATGATGGTCTACCACTCCTCTCTTCATCATGAACGTTTTCTCGTCCACTTTTAAATAAACGTACCCATTCACGGACAACTCCTTCACTCATAACTCTTGGTCCGTACACGGCACAAAGCTCACGATGAATAGCTGCTGCAGAATATCCTTTGGCTGTAAAAAACCTTATGACAGCACGCACTTCACATTTGGCGGGGTTTTCTATTGCAGCACACATTTCAAACTGCCACAAAAACTAAACTAGCGCAGGTACGACGTTCACTCGACCACGGCTTGATGCCGACTGACCTGTTGAGTGCGTGAACGCACAGATGGCGTCGCTACTCCCCCCACAACCCGCACTGTGACCAATCGGAGGTTACTTTCTGAACCGCCCTCGTATATATATATATATATATATATATATATATATATATATATATATATATATATATATATATATATATTCTTTCGGTCATGTCCGAAACAACAGATACCATCGTCATATATACGTGGATGTAATAGTTGTCTGTTTCAGAGGGGAAGTATGATTTCGGTGAGTCCTCTTGCTTGTCACCATTGAGGTGCTTCATTTCGGTGAGTATCCATGGCAGGTGCGCCTGTCACTAACAATTCATAGCCGTTTTACCTTATTACAGTGGTTTGTGTAGCCGTGTAGCTGCCGGCGCGAGAGTTACTGTGGTTGGATGGAAACCCACCCAGAAACTTCTCACCCTGAAGATGAGGTTCGAGGGTGGCCACCAAAGTCAACTACTTCGATAGTTTGGGGAGTCACCACAATCAACCCCGTAGGGAACAGAAAACTACGTTACCATACAAGTGCCTTCTTTGCCAGAAACTTCGGAGTCTAGCTGTATTATTTGTACTGTATAATCACATTTGCAAGACTCAAGTAACATTTGAACATCAGCAACACCATAAGAACACAAAGGTGTACGTTTACATCGTAAATGTGGAATCAAATGCGTCGGTTATTAATTGTAAAAACAGGCACACTTGACATTTGCGAATACAGCGCCATCTACCAACAGCAAAACAATGGTTTGGCAAATCGTACGTATTTTTCGGGGTAGAATTCGAAGCTGCAATAAAAATGGCATCTTCCGATTTGGTCATACATAGTTGACTTTGCCCACGCAGAATGGATGGTTAGGAGAGGGCCAGTTGTGATACAGATAGAAGTGTCCTCCGTTAATATTACCTTTCCTCCTGGAAAATTTTTTCACACCGTGTTTGGTTGTAGAGATATTAAGTTGTCACAAGTTAAAACAAACACTCTATATGAACGGGTATGTATCAGTGTGTTTAACAAAATGACATTGATTCCTACAGGAGATAAAAATTAACGTAAAGGATGTTCGGCAATTCCAGTTGCAAACTTCTAGGACTTGCAGAAGAGAGTGAGTATATAATATTTTGAATAGGAACACATGTGCGGAATCGTACTGTTTCCGTTTTGATTTCAGTTCAGATACGTAACGCGTCCATGTCTGTTGAAGGAAAGGGAAAAGTGTCTGATTTGCATGTTCTGATATGTAATACGGTAGACACGATGACGAGGACTGCGTCACACGGTCACCTGTTGCTACTTAACGTCTGCATCGGTGTGTGTGACCTGTATTTGCAGTAAGCTGGGCTCTTTTTTTGTTTTGGAACAATGTAAACACGAAAGTTTCAATGTTCGCACAAACAAAGGTGCTTAAGTGTGTGTTCAAATCTGTGTGAAATCTTATGGGACTTAACTGCTAAAGTCATCAGTCCCTAAGCTTAACACTACTTTACCTAAATTATCCTAAGGACAAACACATACACCCATGCCCGAGGGAGGACTCGAACCTCCGCTGGGGCCAGCCGCACAGTCCATGACTGCAGCGCCCTAGACCGATCGGCTAAACAAATGGGTTCAAATGGCCTTGAGCACTATGGGACTCAACATCTTAGGTCATAAGTCCCCTAGAACTTAGAACTACTTAAACCTAACTAACCTAAGGACATCACACACACCCATGCCCGAGGCAGGATTCGAACCTGCGACCGTAGCAGTCCCGCGGTTCCGGACTGCAGCGCCAGAACCGCTAGACCACCGCGGCCGGCGATCGGCTAAACCCGCGCGGCGGTGCTTAGGTGATAAATGAATGTTGTGTTATGTTTCCTTTCGAATTGATTCATAATAATTGTACTGCATCACGCCTAATTCAATTCCTCAAGCAGAAGCGGATGAGTTAAACCATCTGAACTGAAGCCGCCACAGGACGGAAACGATGCGTTTCCAGACGTGGGTTCCTATTCAAATTAGTATGGACTCACTAACCTCAAAGAGTCCTAGAAATTTGAAAAGGGAACTTCCGAGCACCCTGTATGTGTGGAATATAATTGTATATGCGCCAACGCGCGCTTGTGTGTGTGTGTGTGTGTGTACGTACATTTGAGCATGTGTGTGTGTTTGTGCATGTGCTTGCGCGCTCTCCTATGAACGTGTGTGTGCGTGTATGTCTGTACGGACGAAGCATGTAGAAGCGACAGGCAAAGTAGGATGAAAGTTTAGGAACCAGAGGGGTGCTATAAAATTGGGGGTGGAAGGGAATATATGACTTTGGGAGAAAAAAGGTTCACTTTCCATTGAGAAGCCGGCGCCTGGGGATAACCCGCCCTGGGACATAAAAGAGGGAGGGAGAAAATGAGATGGTGGTAGAGAGAGAAGGAGAGAGGAGAGAGAAAGAGAGCTAGGGGCAGAAGAGAGCAGGGGAGCAAAAAAGAGAGGCGCCGTGCCTGCACGCGAGTTGTAAAGCTATTTACACGGGGCGCGGGTTGTAATCTGTTGCGCAGCCTTATTACGGCCGATGATCGGTTTATTAGTAGACGCCGGCCAGGGGCCTAAGGCGTGTGTCCACGGGCACACGCTCTCGCCGCCGTCGTGTTTGTGTTTTGTGGTTCGGCCGCAAAGGGGGAGAGCCTTACGGCCCTCACACACACACACACACACACACACACTTGTGCGTATGCGCGTGTCTGTGTGCGTAGGAAGGCATTGCATCACGCGAGCGCCACCTCACGACTGAGTGAACGCACACGCACACACACACACACACACACACACACACACACACACACCTACGTATCGCCGCGAGCAGAAAGTGGCGCCAGATTTTTATCTGGACCCTCGGAGCCGGAGGAAACATCTGTGGTGTTGGGAACCCTCCGAAACCTCCCACTCTTTATACGACACGGCACTCGGCGACGGCCAAAGAGCGCGTTTCCTCAAACAGGGCAGGGCAGCGCGGATAGGTCGCGTGAGGTCAGAGAGGTCGGTTCGAGTGGCGCACCATGTCGTTAAGAGACCGCAAGGCGCGCGCGGCGGGCAGAAAGGGACTCGGGCCGGGAAGAAGGGACGCAAAAAAGGGCGGAGAAGGGCGTCGGGCCGCCGCGGAAGTAAAGCTGTAATGAGTCCGCTCTGGCCGCGCCGCTGTAAAAGGACCACCGCATGCCGTGTGTAAATATTTGCGGTCTTCCCTCCAAGGCTTGCTTGCCCTTCCCACCTCAGGTGGCCACGCATGTATTGTTTCGTACAGGCTTCATCATCTCAGTCACGTGAAGCTATAGAACCTTAAGCCGTCGGCACACGGACCGTGCATCCGAACGTTGAGCGTTGAGCGTGCCGAGTTTCTGACGTCACAGCATGGAATAGCACGCTCGGTAGTCTTTCCGAACGTGCAGAGCAATATCTGGCATGTCAGATATTCTCAGCGTGCGTCTGAGCGTTGACCAATGACATGGCACAACGCCACCTACGTCACACGCACGCCGTCTCCCTTCAGTACAGAGTTGTGACGCGCCATATTGTCATTCATTTCAAGCCTATACGTATATATGCCGTTCCGAGCACCAGCAAATTGAGAATCACTGCAAAACTCATTGTTAACTGTGTGATTCGTTCCAATAAAATAATGAGAAACATCATATTCGCGGCAAAATAATTATTGTAGCTTGCGTATAATGAGAGTAGGCTATTTGAAGGCAGCGACACACTGAAGATCCACCCAAAACGCATTGTTCTTGGTACAATGTGTTATAATTAAATTTCAGTTAGTAAATTATCTACGATTAAAGTTTTTGGCAAGACGTAAGCTACCATCATTAGATACAGCAGATGCGATGTTGGTATAGCGTAATGAATAGCATCATTGTATACGAAAGAGGTTTTTTTGTTGGGGCGGTGGTTCGCGTCCTGACACGACAAATTTTTTTTCCCCTAACATTCGCGTTTTTATTAGGTTCTGATACTTTATTATTAGTTTAATATAAGTATAGACTGTAATGTTTGATTTTATGTAAATACAAGTTCACCTTTTTTTGAGGGGTGACTTTGTTCGATTGGCTTAATCTAAAGGACAGCTTACGCTACTTGTATAAAGGTATTTTTTCTCCTTTTTCTTTTACGCTTCGTAATTGACATGTTGCAAAGATTCTGCTACTGGGTACGAACAGTGATCAAGTAAGACTGACCTTGGGGTTTTACTAAAATGTGGGAATGATGAAATAATGTTTATCTTATGCGGAAAGTATTCGAATTTTGTAACGCACTGCTTGTAATGGAACTTTTATAAGCCTGTGTCCTTATTGATTGGACATGGTACTTTCCTTTTCGTGGACGATGGAAGAAATGTGCATTTTAATAGAGCTAAGGTGGGAATTTTACGCGCCCGTTGAGTAAACAGTGTGATTAACGAACTAGTAACATCCCTCAACTGTCGCTTGAGTGCGTTGCGATCGCGTATACCACGTAGGGGTCCACGTACCGTATGCACAAGTCGCATCATTCCTGAGCGTTGAGCAGCACGTTGAACTGGGCACGCTCAACGTTAACGTTCGGCAGCACGGTCCGTGTGCCGACGGCTTTAGGTTGAAGGGGAGCAACTGTGTACAGAGTCTGAGTAAAACAATTGTAGAGTGAAGTTGCTAATTTGCCTAACGTAAGTACCAAAACTGGCCAGTTGGCGTTGTCCCTTTCACAGTCATCTCTGCAGTCACGATAACACAGGGCTATACAGGGGATGGCCAATAATATGGCATTATCAGACACATTATAACACCCCCCTGCTTCCCGGGATTTGCGAAACTACAAGTTAACAACGACTGTGAATTATGAATTTCGACCCGTGTCGGGATAAGGCATCCGAATCCGAAGTAAATAATGATTATTCCGCGGGAAACAGGAGACGTTATAACTTCATCGTTATTGAATGAGTAATTTCATTCAATAACGATCGGTAAATGAAATAATGGAAATAATTTGGAAATAAAGTTTGCCAGTGGAAATTTTGCCGAAAGAAATGATTAAGTTGTAAAAGCAATTAAAAAATTGGTCTCCAGCTCAACTGATGAGCGATAGTACTGTTAAGTGCGTGAATAATTGTATAAAAAATAAAGTTTACCTGTCGGTAGCGCAGCAGGTGGAACGGGAACTTTTACGTAAGTGCTGTGTCAGGCTCAGTAGTCATATAAAACAATGTCATAACAATCTAACTACACTTAAACATTAATGGTTAACTTTCAATAAGTATTTTGATAGTTATTTTGTTCATAGTTTGTCAGCTAAGTGCAATGCTGACAACACAGATAAATATCTATCGAGATTTTGAATAACAGACTGTCATTCTGTCTTTAAAATTACGTACTTTGCACAGTTTAATCTACTGATAATGAAATATATTGCTAATATAACTATATTTTGAATGATAATAATTCATTAATTGGGCGATTGTCTGGTGGAATAAGCTGTATAGTTTCATTAAATATCCTTGCACTAACTTCAGCTGAATATGCATTGAAATAATTCTCAAATTTATTACTTCAGTCTATTATTAAGTTACTAAGGTTGGCGTAAGCTTATTAAGTGCAACAATTAACGACGATAACCATTCGTTTAAAACAGTCTGAAATTTACTCTTCACCGTCTATGCAAATAATTTGATAATTAACATATTTCCTCTTGATAATGGCGTGACACACTCGGTTCAATAAGGTAAGGATCGGAAGAAACCTGCTTGGTGTTATTCTCGGGTGGAATGTAACTGCAACACTTCGATTATAAAGTGATTTTATTAATTGTTCAACTTCAGAGAAAAGCAGAGTCACTGGCAAGCCTTCTACAATTTTATCCTACGAAAATTACGTAGATCTTACTTCCCTCGTTGTCGACGGAAGTCCACGGCAGCGACACAATGTGGCATCGGGCTTTTACTGTTGCGACTTGGGCCCACAGTGCGCTTCACATTTAAGCCCTCGTTTCTTCAGCACTATGTCCATTAATCCATAATAACTTTCCCGGCCATGCTTCCAGATATGCCGACCATTACTTTCCCGTCGTACTTAGATCCACACACTAGCCGTTTGATCTAACACAGCTAGGAATAGCAGCAGTCGACTGTACATCTTACTCGGAGCACGGCGTCACTGCTACTACCCGCTGGCGCGCTCCCGCGCCCAGCGGCACGACAAAACAATCTCTCTGACTTCAACGTTAACTAAATAAGCCCTTACTTGCCAGTGTTAAATATTACATAATTTAAACATAGTATTTACAATACATATTTACACTAGACAATACATCGTATACCAACAGTTTCATGTGTTAAGTAAGCGAAAAAATTCATAGCAAGGACTGCGTTGTAGCGTGCCCTTAGATTTGTGCGATTTATCGTAAACCGAAAATTTATCAGATTTCTTTTAGTAACCATGTGGATGACCTCGCACTTTTCTTTGTTTAGTGCCAACTACCACTTTTAGCACAATATAGAATTTCTCTCTAGATCATTTTGTAATTGGTATTGATCGTCTGATGATTTTACTAGACGGTAAATTTCAGCGTCATCTGCAAAGAAACTAAGGGGGCTGCTCAGATTATCACCTAGATAATTTATATAAATCAGGAACAGCAGAGGGCCTATGACACTACCTTGCGGAAAGCCAGATATCACTTCTGTTCTACTCGATGATTTACCGTCTATCACTACGAACTGTGACCTCTCTGACAAGGGAACCTCCCAATCGCACCCCCCCCCCCCCCCCCTCAGATTTAGTTATAAGTTGGCACAGTGGATAGACCTTGAAAAACTGAACACAGATCAATCGAGAAAACAGGAAGAAGTTGTGTGAAACTGTGAAAAAATGAGCAAAATACACAAACTCAGTAGTCCATGCGCAAGATATGTAACATCAAGGATGGGACCACGGCGCTACTGAGCTTCCACTGTCCTTGATGTTGCCTATCTCCCACATGGACTACTCAGTTTGTATATTTTGCTTATTTTTTTCATAGTTCCACACAACTTCTTCCTGTTTTCTCGATTGATCTGTGTTCAGTTTTCCACTGTGCCAACTTATCACTAAATCTGAGGGGGTTGCGATGGGGAGGTTCCCTTGTGAGAGGAAATCACGAATTCACGAATCCAGTCTCACAACACAGACGATACTTCATATGCGCGGAATTGGATTAACAGTCGCATGTGAGGAACGGTACCGAAAGCCTTCTGGAAATCTAGGAATGTGGAATCGATATGAGATCCCTTGTCGACAGCACTCATTACTTCATGGAAATAAAGAGCTAGCTGCGTTGCACAAGAACGATATTTTCTGAATCCGTGTTGGTTATGTATCAGTAAGTCATTTTCTTCATGGTGATTCATGATATTCGAGTAAGTATACGCTCCAAAATCCTACTGCAAATGGAGGTCAGTGATACGGGTCTGTAATTCAGTGGATTGCTCCTATTTCCTTTCTGGAATATTGGTCTGACCTGTGTTACTTTCCAGTGTTTAGGAATACACCTTTGGTCAAGTAGGTGGTTGTATATGATTGCTAAGGTAATTGTGTGTCATTCTTCTCGGAGAGTAGTGCCAGGTTCATGTGACCATTACGGAGGTACATAGCGATCACGGAGCATTCTCACCAATGAATACAGCAAACGATCAATAACGTTGAGATTTGGTGACTGTGGCGTCCAGTACAGACGCGATAATTCGTGCTCACAGAACCAGTCCTGAACGATGTAAACTGTGTGAGCTTGGTTCTGTCATCTTGGGACACGGCGCCACCTTTGAGGAACGAACACTGTACCATGGGATGGATCTGATCTGCTACACACCTTAGGGTGAGTGGCGGAGGGAACTTCGCTACGAGTGTCACTTCACCCTTTACTGTTGCATTCGAGAATAGTTCACGGGAAGAACGATTGCTAGTAATCGTCCAAACGGGTGAACCAGGTTTTATCTTCGTGGAGGAAGCAATGTATTTAATTATTAGTCTGGGAACTTACGCTCTCGGAACCCATGCCATGATGCAGAAACATGTCTTGTACCATCTAACACTGGAGTCCATTGATCATCTCTGTGACGCCGAAATGGTCTCATAATCGTTGGCAGTAATGCTTCCTTGCAATGTAACTGCGAGACGCGTGGAATAGCACGACATGGCTCCCTGAACAATCAGCGAAATCCCGGCATGTCTCACACTTGGGGACGTAAACTCGACTAGGAATTGGAAATAGTTCGAAACAAGACCCAACCGACCAAATAACATTTTTCCATTGCTCGGTTTTACATTACTGGCCATCAAAATTGCTACACCACGAAGATGACGTGCTACAGACGCAAAATTTAACTGACAGGAAGAAGATGCTGTGATATGCAAATGATTAGCTTTTCGGAGCATTCACACAAGGTTGGCGCCTGTGGCGACACCTACAACGTGCTCACATGAGGAAAGTTTGCAACCGATTTCCCATACACAAACAGCAGTTGACCGGCATTGCCTGGTGAAACGTTGTTGTGATGCCTCGTGTAAGGAGAAATGTGTACCATCACGTTTCCGACTTTGATAAAGGTCGGATTGTACCCTATCTTGATTGCGGTTTATCGTATCGCGACATTGCTGTTCGTGTTGGTCGATATCCAATTACTGTTAGCAGAATATCGAATCGGTGGGTTCAGGAGGGTAATACGGAACGCCGTGCTGGATCCAAAAGGCCTCGTATCACTAGCAGCCGAGATGACAAGCATCTTATCCGCATGGCTGTAACGGATCGTGCAGCTACGTCTCGATCCCTGAGTCAACAGATGGGGACGTTTGCAAGACAACAACCATCTGCACGAACAGTTCGACGACGTTTGCAGAAGCATGGAGTATCAGCTCGGAGACCGTGGCTGCGATTACCCTTGACGCTGCATCACAGAGAGGAGCGCCTGCGATGGTGTACTCAACTACGAACCTGGGTACACGAATGACAAAACGTCATTTTTTCGGATGAATCCAGGTTCTGTTTACGGCATCATGATGGTCGCATCCATGTTTGGGTACATCGCGGTGAACGCACATTGGAAGCGTGTATTCGTCATCGCCATACTGGCGTATCACTCGACCGTCTCGGTCGCCTCTTGTTCGCATTGACGGCACTTTGAACAGTGGACGTTACATTTCAGAGGTGTTACGACCCGTGGCTCTACCCTTCTTTCGATCCCTGCGAAACCCTACATTTCAGCAGGATAATGCACGACCGCATCTTGCAGGTCCTGCACGGGCCTTTCTGGATACAGAAAATGTTTGACTGCTGCCCTGGCCAGCACATTCTCCAGATCTCTCACCAATTCAAAACGTCTGTTCAATGGTGGCCGGGCAACTGGCTCGTCACGATACGACAGTCACTACCCTTGATGAACTGTGGTATCGTGTTGAAGCTGCATGAGCAGCTGTACCTGTACACGCCATCCAAGCTCTTTTTGGCTCAATGCCCAGGCGTATCAAGGATGTTATTACGGCCAGAGGTGGTTGTTCTGGGTACTGATTTCTCAGGATCTATGCATCCAAATTGCGTGAAAATGTAATCACATGTCAGTTCTAGTATAATATATTTGTCCAATGAATACCCGTGTATCATCTGCATTTCTTCTTGGTGTAGCAATTTTAATGGTCAGTAGTGTATCTCTTCGATACCGTGTTTTCCTGTAATAGTGATCTGCATCACTTATGAGTGTTTTTCGAATTCCAACTCGCGGTGAAATTCCCTGCTTCTGGACATTCCTTCGAGTTGTTTTGATGCTTACAGTGGTTGCTGGTGCGACATTCAGTTCTTCAAGGACTTTTGAAGCTGTCATCCTCTTATTTTTCGCCACAGTCCTCTTCAATGTCCACCCGTCACGCTCACTCAACACACAAATCGCCTGCGTTGTGATCTAACGGATGATGTTTCTCACTTTCCCTGTATGCAGCATGAATCTCCGATCGGCACCTCTTCAAACACCAAACACCTTGGCTGCAGAAGCATCCGCCATACGAGCTCCAGCAATCTGCCCACGTTCGAAGTCAGTTAGTTCCGACACGATGCACTCACAACTACGCAGAACATTGTTCTTGTCACGACTGACACAGTAACGTTTTGAGCACGTTGTATACGTGCAGTTTCTGACCAAATACAAGCAACGTAACTCGCAAGCTTCGGTAGCATCTGCATTTATTTTCAGGGTTGCATTCTGCAAGTGTTTCCATATTTTTGTTCAACCACTGCCAGTCAGAGGAAGGTAAATATATAGTGAGAAAGCTAATTTATCTAAGTGGCAAAACTGGGCAATTGATATTCGCTCTTTCACAGTAATCTCTGCTCTGACGACAATGCAGAGTTATACAGGTTAAATGGAAACTGAAATCCCTTTTATTTCACCTTGGCGCCAAAAGATGATGGCGTCGCTACGAGAGAGACAGCTGTGCACTAAACATCAGAACTTCGCCGACGAATTACGACAAGTGTTAGTATGGGCGAAAAGGGCAAAAAATGTCTGGTAAATAAGAGCTCTAAACTGCATACTTAAGGTCTATGAGCACTTCTGTGCGACACATCTCGTCTACTGTAAGCTCTTTGCGTTTCATATTTTGAGAGGTGTCCGTATGCCCCAAAATAAAAAAAAGTATTAAAAATGAGCTCTAAAATGCATACCTTGATCATCTTCGCTACTGTGAAACACATCTCTTCTATTCAACAAATCCTCATAGCTCTGAAGATATACATTTTAGACCGCAAGTTTACTGGGAAGTTTTTTCTTGCTTGGTCCTTACAAACCCCCCCTGCCCCCCCCCCCCAACAAAAAAAAAATATGGAAAGCAATGAATTTGCACTACAAGTGACGTATTTCACAGTATCGGAGATGATCTAGAGTTCATAGCGCGAACCACGTTTACTGGACTTATTTTTTTCTTGTTTTGGTGCACACTACCACCTCTCAAAATTTGTCGATGGAATTCTGGTTAACTCTGTATATTGAAGTGGTTTATGAAAGCCTGATAAATGCAGTAGTGGAAATATTACCTGAAAGAGATAGCTGACACTGCAGTATTAACTAAGTCTACAAAGAAAACAACTTGTGACAAATATAAAACGTGCTCAGAAGTATTTAAAAGCAGATATTCGGCAAATAAGTAAGGTAAAATGTGAAGTATCTGGAGAATAGCAATCAAGCAAACGATTTAGAAAAATGTGCCTTAGAGAAAATAATAGACAAGTCGGGAAGATACACAAGTAAGAAATTTAGTGCTTAACATCCCGTCGACAACGAGTTCATTAGAGACGGACAATAAGATCAGATTACGGCAGGATGAGGAACGAAATCAGGTTTTAAAGGTACCATCCCGGCATTTGCCATAAGGACTTTTTTAGGAAATTACGGAAATCCTAAATCTGGATGTTCAGACGGGCAATCCATTCTCAGTACAAGTCTTGTGCGCTTCCCCATCGATGCATAAGATGCAACATTGTATAATGTAACTAAGAATATCGACAACAAAAAGTGCTCATCTACAAAGGTAAAATAAATCACTACCGGTGACTCCTGTATGCTAGTGATTGCATAGATCTAAATCATAAACTTGATAAAGTAGAAGAATTACATGGAAAATATAAAGTTCTCAGGAAAACGTAGCATTTTGGAAATTAAGAAGTAATAATGACATTTATCAGAATATAGAAAATATATCTGAAACAATACGGAAGAGGAGATTACTATGGCTTCGACGTATTTGTAGAATGAGTAACAATGGACTCACCAAGCAGGTCGTGAGGTGTATTGTGCTGCCACCTACCGCCAGGTGCTCCGTATCAGCGACCTCAGCAATCATTAGACATCGTGAGAGAGCAGAATGGGGCGCTCCGCCGAACTCACGGACTTCGAACGTAGTCAGGTGATTGGGCTTCACTTGTGTCATACGTCTATACGCGAGATTTCCACACTCCTAAACATCCCTAGGTCCACTGTTTCCGATGTGGTAGTGAAGTGGAAACGTGAAGGGACACGTACAGCACAAAAGCGTGCAGGCCGACCTCGTCTGTTGACTGAGTGAGACCGCCGAAAGTTGGAGACGGTCGTAATGTGTTACAGGCGGGCATCTGTCCAGACCATCACACAGGAGTTCCAAACTGCATTTGGACCCACTGCAAGTACTATGACAGTTAGGCGGGAGGCGAGAAAACTTGGATTTCCCGGTCGAGCGGCTGCTCATAAGCCACACATCACGCCGGTAAATGCCAAACGACGCCTCGCTTGTTGTATGGAGCGTAAGCGTTGGAAGATTGAACAGTGTAAAAACGTTGTGTGGAGTCACGAATCACGGTACACAATGTGGCGGACCGATGGCAGGGTGTGGGTATGGCGAATGCCCGGTGAAGGTCTTCTGCCACGTGTGTAGTGCCAACAGTAAAATTCGTAGACGGTGGTGTTATGGTGTGGTGGTGTTTTTCATGGAGGAGGCTTGCACCCCTTGTTGTTTTGCGTGGCACTATCACAACACAGGCCCATACTGATGTTTTAAGCACCTTCTTGCTTCCCACTGTTGACGAGTAATTCGGGGATGGCGATTGCATCTTTCAACACGGTCGAACACCTGTTCATAATGCACGGCCTGTGGCTGAGTGGTTACACGACAGTAACATACCTGTAATGGACTGTCCTCTACAGAGTCCTGACCTGAATCCTATAGAACACCTTTGGGATGTTTTGGAACGCCGCCTTCGTTCCAGGCCTCTCCGACCAATATGGATACATCTCCTCAGTGCTGCATTCCGTGAAAAATGGGCTGCTATTCCCCAAGAAACCTTCCAGCACCTAATTGAACGTATCCTTGAGAGAGTGGAAGCTGTCATCAAGGCTAAGGGTGGACCAACACCATGTTGAATTCCAGCATTACCGATGGAGAGCGCCACGAACTTGTAAGTAATTTTAAGTCAGGTGTCCGGATACTTTTGATCGCGTAGTGTATTAGCTAGCTTTTCCACTTCATGGATATAATCCAGGAATGTGTAGTTTAAACCGATATTCAACCACCCTTATTAAGGCTTTCCATGATTTCCACAAGTCATGTCAAGCAAATTGTCTAACGGTTCCTTCGATATTATTCTGCCTGCAGTACCATAAGTGTCAACGAAACATCAAACTTCAGCCTTTGTGCCAATAATGCCGGCGTCGAACAGAGTGTTAAGTTTCACCTGCTTTGCTGGATTGTTGGCAGAACTGGCAACTACTTTGCGTTTCCAGGTACGGCCCTGTTAGATGTGGTGCAGCCTTACAAGATCTGAAAACTCATTTATCGGACTAGTTGGTTGGTTGGTTTATTGATAAGGGGGAGGGGACCAAACAGAGGTAATCGGTGCCATCGGATTAGGGAAGGACGGGGAAGGAAGTTGGCCGTGGCCTTTCAAAGAAACCATCTCGGCATTTGCCTGAACCGATTTAATGAAGTCATGGAAAACGTTAAACAGGATAGCCGGGCGCGATTTTGAACTGTTGTCCTCCCGAATGCGAGTCAAGTGTGCTAGCCACTGCGCCACCTCGCTCGGTCCCGATTAGTTACAAAGGAGCATAGAAAAGAGCCTTTAGTTTAACACGGGCTCCGATGCATGCTTCAGCTTGGCATTTTCCCACATACACAAACCAATGCCAAGGGGGAAAGTCATACACTGCAAGCGAGAAAAGAAAAATGAAAGGAATAATTTAATTTTGGTTACGAATTTGACCTTTCATTCGCACGCCACACAGTGTGCGTTGTAGGTGGCAAAAGAAATAAATAAATACAAATAGCAGAAGTCGTGGCTGTTCTGGTACCTGATCAGAGTTCGTCTACGAGAAAAGGACTTGTATTGTTAGTTATTACTGTTATTTTTAATGTTCCGATGAAGTGATTTGCGACTGTATTCCAAGTGCATTTACTCGCTCTACGAATACACTTGCTGTGTAGCTACAGAAAGCAGTGGCACTGTTGTTAAAACTTTCGTAAGAATCAGGGCTCAAATTTCCTTAGAGCGGTCCTGATTTAGGATTTTCGTAGTTTCTATGTCACAATAATGTTAGCTTAGGAGTAATCGCCACGTTTGTTGATACGAAGCGTATATCTGGAGCGTTCTTTCAAAAAGACTGGCCGATCTTCTTCCTCCACTCCGCTCCCCTCTTCCCACTGCAACACATTATTCTTCCGTGTATTAAGACCTCACTGTCGGTGAGACATTGTATTTCCACTACACAGCGCAACAGTGCGTTGCCTTTGCCTCGAACGGAAGTCGAGAATCTTCCACATGCAGGAACTCCAATTGAGAGAATAGTTAGCTTCGCGTAGAAGAAATTGATATTGCGTTTTCGTTTGCCATCAAAATATCGTCGCTGACAAAAAAGATAATTCGTGAACGTGTATCTTTTCAGCGATCTGTAATACTCGTTCAGATTTCTTTATATTAAGGCCTTGAGCCCAACAATCACGAAATAGCTACGTGTCGAACACTTGGGCATCATGTTATGGTTTTCACTCAGTCTCAGCACCAGTAATATTTGTCTTGCCCTGGTTTTCATCCATTTCAAGAGACTAAAACATACAACACACAAAATATTAATTTTCCTTCCTTTTTTTCAGCTGAAATGTAATTTTCTTGACGGCTTTTATCGTTACAGTCGCTGAGATGATAATTTTAAATAAAGCGAAGACCTCTGCTACAAACAACCATAAGAGATAGGCTGTTTTTTTTTCTTTCCTTTTTTTTTTCTTTTGAGAAATTGTCCATACAAGGTACTAAAACCTATTATTTGTAGGCATTCTCCTTGCTTCATAGTATGCATCATAGCATGCTTCACAGTAAGCATCTTACAGGCCCATATCACTAATATTGATTTGCAGAAGGGTTTTGGAACATATTTATCCCGACTTGCGGGGTCTGCTGGTTAATCGGATGTGGCAAGTTAATGTTAAGGGGTGGCTGGATGCCCTTTCTGTCGCCACTCCTTACCCTGTGGGAAGGAATTAGTGTACCCCAACTGTCTGTGTCTAGTGTAATCCATGGAATAGTGTGAATGTGTTCAGATGTCTGCGAGCCGTGTAACTGAGGTGGAACGTGGGGACCAGCCCGGTATTCACCTAGCGGGATGTGGAAACCACATCCAGGCTGGCTGGCACACCGGCCCTCGTCGGTAATGCGCCAGGCGGATTCCATCTGGGGCCGGCGCGCCTACCCAAGTCCAGGAATCAGAGGGTTAGCGCTCTCGCCTACCCTGGCGGGTTTTTGGAACATATACGGTATTTGAGCATTATGAAGTACCTCGAAGAAAACGATTTATTGACACATAGCACGGATTCATAAAATATTATTCTTGCGAAACACAACTAGATCTTTATTTACTCATGAAGTAATGAGTGCTATCGACAGGGGATGTCAAATTGATTCCATATTTTTAGATTTCCAGATGGCTTTCGACTCCGTTCCACACAAGGGTCTTCTAAGCAAACTGTGTGCTTATGGAATATCGCCTCAGTTGTGCGACCCGATTCGTGATTTCTTGTCAGAAAGGTCACGGTTCGTAGTAACAGACGGAAAGTCATCGAGTACAAGAGAAGGAATACTGGTGTTCCCCAAGTAAGTGTTATAGGCCCCCTATTGCTCCTGATCTATATTGACAACGTAGGGGACTATATGAG
This sequence comes from Schistocerca nitens, assembly GCF_023898315.1. NCBI lineage: Eukaryota > Metazoa > Arthropoda > Insecta > Orthoptera > Acrididae > Schistocerca > Schistocerca nitens. The sequence goes on along the minus strand of NC_064618.1, from coordinate 830,559,567 downwards.
TAGTCGTCTTAGATTGTTTGCAGATGATGCTGTCATTTACCGTCTTGTGAAATCATCAGATGACCAAAAAGAATTGCAAAATGATTTAGATATCTGTATGGTACGAAAAGTTCAATTGACCCTGAATAAAGAAAAGTGTGAAGTTATTCACATGAGTGCTAAAAGAAATGCGCTAAATTTCGATTACACGATAAGTCACGCTAATCTGAAGGCTGTAAATTCAACAAAATACTTAGGGATTACAATTACAAATAACCTAAATTGGAACGATCACATAGATAATGTTGTGGGTGGAGAAAACCAAAGACTGCGATTCATTGGCAGAACACTTAGAAAGTGCAACAGATCTACTAAAAAGACTGCTTATGGTTCAAATGGCTGTGAGCACTATGTGACCTAACATCTGATGTCATCAGTCCCCTAGACTTAGAATTACTTAAACCTAACTAAGCTTAGGACATCACACACATCCATGTCCGAAGCAGGTTTTTGAACCTGCGGCCGTAGCAGCTGCGCGGTTCCGGAGTGAAGCGCCTAGAACCGCTCGGCCACAGGGGCCGGCAAGAGACTGGTTACACCACGCTTGTTCGCCCTATTCTGGAGTACTGCTGTGCGGTGCGGGATACACATCAGGCGGGACTGACGGGTAACATCGAAAAAGTACAAAGAAGGGCAGTTCGTTTTGTATTATCGCGAAATACGGGAGATAGTGCCACGGACATGATACGTGAATTGGATTGTCAATCATTGAAACAAAGACGTTTTTCGTTGGGACGGGATCTTCTCCTGAAATTTCAATCAACAGTTTTCTCCTCCGATTGCGGAAACATTCTGTTGGCACCCACCTACATAGGGAGAAATGATCATCACGATAAAATAAGAGAAATCAGGTTTCTCACAGAAAAATTGAAGTGCTCGTTTTTCCTCTCGCGCCGTTCGAGAGTGGAACGGTAGACCGACAGCTTGAAGGTGGTTCATTGAACCCTCTGCCTGGCGCTTTAATGTGAGTAGCACAGTAATCACGTATGTGTAGATGTTCTCTTCTTCATAATGAAAAAGTGTCCTGCTGTAGGCATCACTATTTGTTTCCAGTGGTGGGAAATCAACGTTTTTAACTATTTTTACTACTAAAGCCCCTTCATAGCGTGGCCGTGGTTACCCTTAACTTTCTTTATCAAGTATTTTGTAGGGTCCAGATGACTTTCCACTGCTGAGCTAGTTTAACTGATTTTTTCCCCGTCATCGCATATATGAATATCTGCAATTTCTTCGTACGTGAGAGGAGGGAACATATTATGGTTTTACTTTCGAAGTTATTGAACGTTTCTCGCGTTTCGCTTTACTCATGTTTGCTTCGTTCAATTCTTTCTTTCCTGCCAGGTTTCGACTCACTAAAATCTGTAATGCTGTCTTCGCTTTCGGAGCGTTCTAATAGTTGGGAAACTGAACCACAGCAAGTATTTCTCATCCCTCATAACTTTGATCAGTATGTAAATTGTGTTGTACAGTACTTTCGAATTATATCCACTGATACTCCACAACTTCTTTGCTGTAGAGAATGTCTGATGTCGACTGCTCATGTACTTTGCATTGCTGCAGTATGAACCCAGTGACAGACTCGTATCTGTTACACCTCGAATATAATAACACTGTGACTGACAGACGTTAGAGATAGGGGATTGCGTGTGTCTTTGTCACGCTTGTACTGGAAAGTGATCCTGGCCGTCTGCTCATTTGGTACGTTCCTGGGATACTGTAAGGCACTACCGGTATCGAGGAAACGACTCGGCATGGGAATGCCAGCATTCTTCTCTGCGTTGGCACCTTGTTAGGAGCAATAGCTCCGCTGTAAATGTTCAGCAGGGGTACCATGACGGAGGCTGCAGTCCACGGGGTGGACGTTCTGCAGTATTATGAGTGCAGTTTTCGTGGTGTATGTACATCTGCGTTTCACCTTTCGACAGTAGTGTAAGGAGACACGAGGCTGGTCTTGTAAGCACCTACATGTCTCAAATCTAGGGTCTGCGTCTTGCTCGGCAGACTTAAATCCATTGAACGTGATAGAGAGTCTCAAACCAATTTTTTTGACCTTACAATCAAAGTTGCGTGCTCGTTGCTTTTAATGTAGCTTTGCAACGTTTTGCCTAGATTACTAATCGACTTGACTGTATCAAACAGCACACCACTAATACCGTGTTCGAATATTATGAAACTGTTTTTCCTACAAGTCTGCAAGAACTTACAGCGTGACAATTATTGAAATATATGAAATCCCCCCCATGAACCATGGACCTTGCCGTTGGTGGGGAGGCTTGCGTGCCTCAGCGATACAGATAGCCGTACCGTAGGTGCAACCACAACGGAGGGGTATCTGTTGAGAGGCCAGACAAACGTGTGGTTCCTGAAGAGGGGCAGCAGCCTTTTCAGTAGTTGCAAGGGCAACAGTCTGGATGATTGACTGATCTGGCCTTGTAACAATAACCAAAACGGCCTTGCTGTGCTGGTACTGCGAACGGCTGAAAGCAAGGGGAAACGACGGCCGTAATTTTTCCCGAGGGCATGCAGCTTCCCTGTATGATTAAATGATGATGGCGTCCTCTTGGGTAAAATATTCCGGAGGTAAAATAGTCCCCCATTCGGATCTCCGGGCGGGGACTACTCAAAAGGATGTCGTTATCAGGAGAAAGAAAACTGGCATTCTACGGATCGGAGCGTGGGCCCGCATCTCGTGGTCGTGCGGTAGCGTTCTCGCTTCCCACGCCCGGGTTCCCGGGTTCGATTCCCGGCGGGGTCAGGGATTTTCTCTGCCTCGTGATGGCTGGGTGTTGTGTGATGTCCTTAGGTTAGTTAGGTTTAAGTAGTTCTAAGTTCTAGGGGACTGATGACCATAGATGTTGAGTCCCATAGTGCTCAGAGCCATTTGAACCATTTTTTTGGAGCGTGGAATGTCAGATCACTTAATCGGGCAGGTAGGTTAGAAAATGTAAAAAGGGAAATGGATAGGTTAAAGTTAGATATAGTGGGAATTAGTGAAGTTCGGTGGCAGGAGGAACAAGACTTCTGGTCAGGTGACTACAGGGTTATAAACACAAAATCAAATAGGGGTAATGCAGGATTAGGTTTAATAATGAATAGGAAAATAGGAATGCGGGTAAGCTACTACAAACAACATAGTGAACGCATTATTGTGGCCATGATAGATACGAAGCCCACACCTACTACAGTAGTACAAGTTTATATGCCAACTAGCTCTGCAGATGACGAAGAAATTGAAGAAATGTATGATGAGATAAAAGAAATTATTCAGATAGTGAAGGGTGACGAAAATTTAATAGTCATGGGTGACTGGAATTCGAGAGTAGGAAAAGGGAGAGAAGGAAACGTAGTGGGTGAATATGGATTGGGGGAGAGAAATGAAAGAGGAAGCCGTCTGGTAGAGTTTTGCACAGAGCACAACTTAATCATAGCTAACACTTGGTTTAAGAATCATGAAAGAAGGTTGTATACATGGAAGAACCCTGGAGATACTAAAAGGTATCAGATAGATTATATAATGGTAGGACAAAGATTTAGGAACCAGGTTTTAAATTGTAAGACATTTCCAGGGGCAGATGTGGACTCTGACCACAATCTGTTGGTTATGACCTGTAGATTAAAACTGAAGAAACTGCAAAAATGTGGGAACTTAAGGAGATGGTACCTGGATAAACTGAAAGAACCAGAGGTTGTACAGAGTTTCAGGGAGAGCATAAGGGAACAATTGACAGGAATGGGGGAAAGAAATACAGTAGAAGAACAATGGGTAGCTTTGAGGGATGAAGTAGTGAAGGCAGCAGAGGATCAAGTAGGTAAAAAGACGAAGGCTAGTAGAAATCCTTGGGTAACAGAAGAAATATTGAATTTAATTGATGAAAGGAGAACACATAAAAATGCAGTAAATGAAGCAGGCAAAAAGGAATACAAACGTCTCAAAAATGAGATCGACAGGAAGTGCAAAATGGCTATTCATTTCTGAAAGTATTTGTATGGAGTGTAGCCATGTATGGTAGTGAAACATGGACGATAAATAGTTTGGACAAGAAGAGAATAGAAGCTTTCGAAATGTGGTGCTACATAAGAATGCTGAAGATTAGATGGGTAGATCACATAACTAATGAGGAAGTATTGAATAGGATTGGGGAGAAGAGAAGTTTGTGGCACAACTTGACTAGAAGAAGGGATCGGTTGGTAGGACATGTTCTGAGGCATCAAGGGATCACCAATTTAGTATTGGAGGGCAGCGTGGAGGGTAAAAATCGTAGAGGGAGACCAAGAGATGAATACACTAAGCAGATTCAGAAGGATGTAGGTTGCAGTAGGTACTGGGAGATGAAGAAGCTTGCACAGGATAGAGTAGCATGGAGAGCTGCATCAAACCAGTCTCAGGACTGAAGACTACAAGAACAACAATGAAATAAAATCGTCATAACTTCTGGGCGGTTTGCGTTAGGATGTTCAGACTGCACAGTTGGCCGCGGGGCACGACGGAAATTAGTATACACTGTATGATTTACTTTAGCGACGAAGCTCACTTTCATTTGGATGGATTCGTCAACAAGCGAAACTGGAGCATTTGGGGGACTGAGAATCCGCTTTTCTCGATCGAGAAGTCTCTTCACCCTCACCGAGTGTCTGTATGGTGTACAGTGTCCAGTCACTGAATAATCGGTGCGATATTCCTTGGTGGCACGGTGACTACCCAACGGTACGTGAAGGTTTTGAAAGATGATATCATGCCCATTATCCAAAGTGACCGTGATTTCGAGAAGATATGGTTCATGTAAGACGGAGTTCGACCGCATTGAAGCAGGAGAGTGTTTGAAGCCCTGGAGGAGCACTTTGGAGAGTGCATTCTGGAGTACCCAATGGCCACGGGCATGGGGCTCGATTGGCCGCCATATTCTCCGGCTCTGAACACATGCGACTCCTTTCTGTGGGGCTATACAGCAGTGACCCCAAAGCCATTGCTGAGCTGAAAACAATCATTCAGGAGGTTATCGATATTCCGATACTTCAGCGGGTCATGCAGAATTTCGCTATTCGTCTGCGCCACATCATCGCCAATGATGGCAGGCATATTGAACATGTCATACGCTAAACCCGAATATCTGTAGTGACGTTTACATGTTTTGAATAAAGTGTATGCACGCAGTAGTTTGTAACTAATTTACGTTTTTTTTTCGTATAGTTCAATAATTGTCACACTGTGTTTATCCACCTTTAGAGTAGATGCCACCCATCAGGCCAAAGAGAAAATTTTTCCACCATGTAACTATTTCGTGGCTTGAATTAGCTCGCCTTCAAGCTCTTTCTTTCGTATAATCTTTGTTAACCTTTGTTTAATTTCGATCCATGCTGCGAGCACGTGGTCCATTTGTGTATTATGTGGATTAGAAACCTGCAATAACTAGTGAGTATATTTTGTGAATTTCAGGGTGCGTTTTACCAGTTATCATAAGGCAGATACCAACTCTTTCTTTTTATGAGAATCCAGTTCATGTAAAGTACGCAGTATATAAAGTGTTTCATCTAAAATTAAAATTAAATATACAACGAAGAGGAAAAGGAAATGGGTTTCACCCTTGCAGTACACATATTATCGCCATTCTTCGTGTTGTTCCACGTACTCTGAAGGACACTACCACACCATCCCCTGAGTATCGAGCCAATAGTATCATTTCGCTATTTTCGATGACTGGGAAATACGTAGTCCATGAAAAACTTAATCAGTACTTGTAGAATTGCCAGCTAGGTGAATAGTCATCAGACGTTCACACACATCGTAATGTGCAAATCTGTTTCCATAAAAATAACAGCCGACTTGAAGAAAGCCATTTGCGGACAAGAGGCGGTTAACACACACGTCTTCAGATTTTAGCAAGACATTTTGACTGCAAAAATTCTCTCTGCGACCTTAGCAGCCAGACATTTTGTGCTTAGCAGCCAAACGTTTTCTCCAAATGAAATACAACACCGTCGCTTGTACCTAACATCCCGCCAACAGTACGAGCTGTCAAGAAGCATGAAGTTGCAGCAGAAACAGGTGATTCCAGGTGGCCTACAAGTTCCGATACGATGTGCGATGCTCTCTTCATTGTGTATTAATCATGTTCCTCTATTGCTGTTCCATTATAAATACTAAATGATTGTTGATAACGGCCAGTTCTAATTAAGTGCAAAAGATATTAACTTGAGGACAGTTATCGAGATGGCAATGCTAACCCGTGCGTATTATCACGATGAGCACAGAATATAAGATTAAAATTCAATCCATCTATAATCCAAAGGATTCTGGTTGGTCATTCGAGGCTCGCTAGCCCGAAATTTTGGAATATTTTTCCTATATGTGGCCGAACATCAATTTCTCTCTGTATAGCGTCTAGAAGTAATACTAGACGTAAACTAGAACTTGCTTGAACACTTGCAAGAAGACATCAGCATTTCCTCACGTGTTACAAAAGAATATGAAGCTTGTGAATTTGTCCTACTCTTGTACTTCTGCAAGGTCTTTGTCAGGAAAGACGAGAGCCCATGTAAAATATCTTTACGACGGTCGTCCTCATTTAATTGTAATGCCAAAATGACACGTACGTCAAATAATCTGATCAGGTTAAATTATTAAGTACAAGAGATGGGGTGTTTCCCATTACGGATTTCACAGCGGAAAGCAACACCGCAGTTTCTCGTCAGTTCTTATGTTGGGAAAAAGTCGGTGTAACAAACAAGCGACTTAAAGTCGTCTCATTGAAAAGCAGATACCCGGCCGGCACCGTCTGCAGACTCACTTTCTCATCGTAAATCTCGCATCGCCGGCCATCGGCGCTGCCCAGACGTGCGTTGCCTGCGGGATGGAGCCAATTACTGTCCCCCTAGCACTCGCAGCGATTGGGTAATCACCGCAGTAAGGCAATAGCTCTCCTTCATCGGCATGCGGGCGACAAATGCACGTGCCTGGCAGCTGCGGAAAGCAGGCATTCCACCAAGCAGTGAGACGTTTGCTGGTCCAGATTCCAAAGTCTACAAGCTACACTGGCTAACAATTATACAGTAAAACTTCGTTAACACGAATCCGAAGGGACTGAAAAATCAGGAGTTCGTGTTAAGTGAAAAACACAGATTTCAATAAGTATACATGTACAGCAGTACACTAATGTCTAATACACTACACTATCAATCACGTTATTGTAGACTTATGACACTATAAAGTGATTGTAAAATTACAACCCACGGCGTCGGATTGCTGCAGATGTCGGATGCTCGTGTGTTGTCCAGAACTGTCATGCTGGAGAGGGTCCACCGTGCGTGGGTGAACTTTTCGAGTTCGAGTTTTCAGTTTTTCAGAGGTCTCACAGTACCTTGTCGAGTTTATCGTGATGCCTTTAAGTATGATTTCCAAGTGCACCACACCTTGAACATCCCAGAACGTTGCAGTGTCACTTTGTCCGTTGGTGGTATGGTCTTCAACTAATTTGGCGTCGATGATCCTTTGTGGATGAACTCCAGAAATGCTGTCTTGCTTTAGGGATCGAAATGGTGAACCTGGCCTTCATCACCTGTCACAATGTTGTTAACGAAGCTATCACCTTCACCCTCATTCGCAAAAGAAATTGTTGATGGATTTCAGTTGGAGGCGCGTTTTCAGTGGTTTCAATCTCGATTACATCAAGCTGTCTCTGCCACACGTCGCCGTGTTACAAGAGGCAATTCGGACCCCTCTAGCGCCAGGGGGTTGCAACTTGCGCCAGCTAAACTGGAAAGAGGATCGAATAATATAGGTGATACGTTGTGTCTCAACCGATAGCGATAACAGAATAAAAATTTCGGAGTCATTAAATTTCACCACGGCCTTATGGTATCGTTGATTTGATTTCACACTTTTGATGGATCTTATTAAATACAATAACAACCGAACTGTATGACAGGCCCATTTCTGTTTCAGTCTGCTAATTATTCTTTTATTGTGGAATTTCATAATGCCCACACCGTTAAACGAAGTTGGTTTTTCTGTTTTCGTTACTTTGATGTTGTAGCTGAGGTTTCGACATGTCCCTGTGGATGTCAGAATGATCGCATCGTTTGGGTTGGCCGATACTCAGATCACTCCCCAAGTTCTCGTATGCATTTAATAAAAATTATGTGACCCAACGGTCACATAATTAATGGGGCACTGGTGGCCCTAGCTCACAAAAGATAACAAACTATGTAGTAATTTAATTATAGAATTAAGCCGTGAACCACATTAACCCCTCTTCGTTACAAAGTTCCCTGCTGGTGTACGTGAATAACAAATTTATGCAGGGTCTGTTCAATGACAAGAAATGCAGAGTTTAAGAAAATTAACAGTATTTTGGATATCGGACATTACTAATGTAATTCTTGTATGCCGCAGCAAGGGCTGGATAGTTTAGGTGAGTGGGGCAAGATTCTAATCCTTGCGAAGACAAATCCGCAGTGGTTACGTAGTGATTGCCTCATTCCGTCAGAAGAACGAAGAACTGGACATGCAACTAGCGCATCTGACAGTGTCATGATTGAGTCTTCAGCCACTCGAGAAAAGTATTAGATTCGTAAAATGTACCGAATCCTAACAATGCGCCCACAAAAGCACGGTAATTCTAATACCCTGCTCACTGAAACTGCTGTTTCTCACCACTTTCATCTCTCAGGTTTATGGAGCATAGCAAGTGTGATCAGCTTCAGCTCTCTATCAGATCTCCAGACGAAATTTGTACAGCAAGTGTTCTCTTCAGTCCCCAGACGAGGTCTTTTCTACGATGTCCCGAGCCAAAGTGCGTTCTCGGATACCCCTCCGTAAGTCCGTCCATTTCCCGCACGCCAGTGAAAGTGTTGGCACATGATATTTTTGTTAACAAGACAACTATTTGCCTTCAAACCCAAACTTTTACATTATTAACTAATTGTTACACAAGTATACGTGTAGTTCTTAGACATTTGTGATTTCCTCTCCCACTCCTCAGTTAAGTTCCCTAATTCAGCCAATACAGACGTCTCCACATACACATTTCTCGGAAACTGGCGTCCTTACTTCTCCCACTCTGCTATGAGGAGTCCTCTTACAAGTTTTAAGGCAAGAGGTTACTCACACCGTGACACACGGGCCAAAAAAGTCGGTTCATTGGATTAAAAAGAGGTAAGAGTTCCTATGCACATTGCAGATCTGTCACTTCACGTTGAAAGCCGCTATCTTTGTCTGTCACTGTCTTTCCGTCGCCCAGTGTTCTCGGAAGGCGACTAATAAGTGTAGAACAATGAGCTGTGTCACTGCTCAAATTACGTGCTAGAGAAACCAAAATTGCAATTTAATTACAGCTACTCAAAGGAGATAGGAAGCTAGGGATGTTTGCTGATGGACAAACTGGTGCTTGGTACATAATTTTAATTTCAACTAAAGAAAAAATTTCATTATTACAGAATTACAGAATCAGAATAACAATAGAAATATTTAATTCTGGCCTTGGTCCTCTTAAAAACAAATACAAAATGGAACTAACAAACAGCAAGTCTTTAAATTTAGGATGCTTGTCCTTCACCAAAATTAGAAAAACTATGTGATTGGATCGTGAATTAATATAACAAACAGCATTTTAAAAATAATAATTAGATCTCATTGCAAAAGGATCACAGACAGTCACCACCATAAGCACACTCTTAAGTTCATAGCTTACGTAACCAAAATTTACACAACACTAATGATTCACTTTGAGCTACTTATGAAAAGATGTCATCCGTCCCGGCGGACAGGCCGGATATTTAACTAAAGGATGGAAGTGCGGCTTATACACGGTGGCACTAGGAACAAACGAGTAGAAAGCAACCGCCAAACAATTTCGAAGACGATCAGGCTGCAAGCCAGGGCAGAAAAAACGCCGAACACACACACGGTCTCTGCCTGCCCGCCAAGGCGACAAACCCCACCTGTCCCACATACCATACAGTCTGGAACCGGGAGACCGCTACGGTCGCAGGTTCGACTCCTGCCTCGGGCATGGATGTGTGTGATGTCCTTAGGTTAGTTAGGTTTGATTAGTTCTAAGTTCTAGGCGACTGATCACCTCAGAAGTTAAGTCGCATAGTGCTCAGAGTCATTTGAACCAACCCACATACCAGACCATTTCTGTAACAGCAAATAATTCACACGACAGACCATGCAAGGTTTACCAACTGCGTGACTATCTGTAACGTTATTGAAAATCAAACTGAGACATTTGCCGAATAAAAGAACAATTATATTACACTGACTTAACAAAAGCTTTGCCCTTCATATTAAAAGAGAGTCTAAAATAAAAACTGCATCAAATAAACACAGCAAGGAACGTTTAAAACAAACAGTCAATCTATATCCCCTTTTGCATTTGCCGACTCCCCCCGTCGGAAGTTCGAGTTCTCCCTCGGGCATGGGTGTGTGTGTTGTCCATAGCGTAAGTTAGTGTAAGTTAGATTAAGTAGTGTCTAAGCTTAGGGACCGATGACCTAAGCAGTTTTGTCCCGTAAGATCTTCCCACAAATTTACAATTTTTTTGCATTTGCCGAAATAATTAGACACCGCTCCGCGGAGACAACACTTCAAAGTCTTAGTAACTTCAGTATAACACTCTTATTCCGAATCATCCTTAACTGATCTCCGGCATACACAACATGCCACCATAAGTTTCACAAATCTTCACACGTTAACAGCAGAATATGAATCATACATAACTTAATGCTTCGAGTTACGCTATGAGAAGATGTCCAGCATGAGATGACGGGTCCGCCACTGTTTCGCACGCAAACGCGGCGACTAATCAGCACCGTACACCCGGCGCGCGGCAAAACAACGAGGACGGCGAGGCCCAGGCACAGAGGATGGAGACGAGGGCCTGCCTTCAGAACATGTTGCCTCGTTGAACGCCGACCGGTCAAAGCCCTCGGCCACACGCCAAGCCGGAAAACCGAAGGCGGAACAGTCAGAGATACAAGAGCAGACGAGTGTGGATATGAGCAACGCAAGTGGAGCCTAACTAGCGCCGGTCGCCACGGCTCAACCTCGGCCTCCTACTCGAGAACCACCCGCCAGAGGGGCTAACGCCAACTTAACCTGGCTCAAGTGTACTCTGGAAATCCTACCCGAGCTAAGCTTCTTTACCTGGAAATTCACTGGACTAAGAATCTTACAGATTCGGCACGGCCCACGATATCTCGGCTTAAGCTTCCCCTTTACGTACTGACCCATGGGAGCGGCCAAATTTCGAACAAATACCAAGTCGCCAATTTTCCCCGAAAGGGTTTTCGCCCGTTATTGTACCTCTTTGCCTGCCGATTGTGCAATAAATATACACTCCTGGAAATGGAAAAAAGAACACATTGACACCGGTGTGTCAGACCCACCATACTTGCTCCGGACACTGCGAGAGGGCTGTACAAGCAATGATCACACGCACGGCACAGCGGACACACCAGGAACCGCGGTGTTGGCCGTCGAATGGCGCTAGCTGCGCAGCATTTGTGCACCGCCGCCGTCAGTGTCAGCCAGTTTGCCGTGGCATACGGAGCTCCATCGCAGTCTTTAACACTGGTAGCATGCCGCGACATCGTGGACGTGAACCGTATGTGCAGTTGACGGACTTGGAGCGAGGGCGTATAGTGGGCATGCGGGAGGCCGGGTGGACGTACCGCCGAATTGCTCAACACGTGGGGCGTGAGGTCTCCACAGTACATCGATGTTGTCGCCAGTGGTCGGCGGAAGGTGCACGTGCCCGTCGACCTGGGACCGGACCGCAGCGACGCACGGATGCACGCCAAGACCGTAGGATCCTACGCAGTGCCGTAGGGGACCGCACCGCCACTTCCCAGCAAATTAGGGACACTGTTGCTCCTGGGGTATCGGCGAGGACCATTCGCAACCGTCTCCATGAAGCTGGGCTACGGTCCCGCACACCGTTAGGCCGTCTTCCGCTCACGCCCCAACATCGTGCAGCCCGCCTCCAGTGGTGTCGCGACAGGCGTGAATGGAGGGACGAATGGAGACGTGTCGTCTTCAGCGATGAGAGTCGCTTCTGCCTTGGTGCCAATGATGGTCGTATGCGTGTTTGGCGCCGTGCAGGTGAGCGCCACAATCAGGACTGCATACGACCGAGGCACACAGGGCCAACACCCGGCATCATGGTGTGGGGAGCGATCTCCTACACTGGCCGTACACCACTGGTGATCGTCGAGGGGACACTGAATAGTACACGGTACATCCAAACCGTCATCGAACCCATCGTTCTACCATTCCTAGACCGGCAAGGGAACTTGCTGTTCCAACAGGACAATGCACGTCCGCATGTATCCCGTGCCACCCAACGTGCTCTAGAAGGTGTAAGTCAACTACCCTGGCCAGCAAGATCTCCGGATCTGTCCCCCATTGAGCATGCTTGGGACTGGATGAAGCGTCGTCTCACGCGGTCTGCACGTCCAGCACGAACGCTGGTCCAACTGAGGCGCCAGGTGGAAATGGCATGGCAAGCCGTTCCACAGGACTACATCCAGCATCTCTACGATCGTCTCCATGGGAGAATAGCAGCCTGCATTGCTGCGAAAGGTGGATATACACTGTACTAGTGCCGACATTGTGCATGCTCTGTTGCCTGTGTCTATGTGCCTGTGGTTCTGTCAGCGTGATCATGTGATGTATCTGACCCCAGGAATGTGTCAATAAAGTTTCCCCTTCCTGGGACAATGAATTCACGGTGTTCTTATTTCAATTTCCAGGAGTGTATATTATTCCGAGCCGGCTGCCAATTTTCTCTCAAACCTTCAGGAGTGATCGATGCCGGCAACAAATCACTGATTGGTTCAAATGGCTCTGAGCACTATGGGACTCAACTGCTGAGGTCATTAGTCCCCTAGAACTTAGAACTAGTTAAACCTAACTAACCTAAGGACATCACAAACATCCATGCCCGAGGCAGGATTCGAACCTGCGACCGTAGCGGTCCTGCGGTTCCAGACTGCAGCGCCTTTAACAGCACGGCCACTTCGGCCGGCAAATCACTGATACTCCACAAGTTCTAGAGAGCACATTTAACAGAATACGCGAACATTAACGCATTGGGTGTGACACCAGTAACCTCATGTCTCGCGGAATTAAATGGCTGATTCAGCTAGGGAAGACTCAGATCCCATCCACTCGGTGACTTAGAATGGTATATAATCAAGTCCCCCTTTAAATTCCGGTTAACCTTCTGTGCAAAGGACGCCTTCTGATAATATGGAGTGGTGGTAATATGTTTGATCCCGTGGTTGAAACGAAACGCCTTAAATATCTCCGATAAGAAGGCCGTGTCATTGTCACTCATCAGAGATTTAGGTGCCGAGAGAAGGCATCAACTACAACCAACACATATTTGTTACCACTTCTAGGGCGCGGCGACGGTCCGATGAAATCAATAAAGACTCTACCGTGAGGGTAATCTTCCCTTTGAGGTTCTAACAGCCCATGAGGAGCGCTTGAGTTGGGTTTCGCCCTTTTACATGCCTGACAACTTGCAACCAGACGACGCACGTCGTGATACAGTGAGGGCCAAACAAATCTTTCACGTACCTTGGCTAAGGTCTTATACCGGTCTACATGGCCACCAACTACAGAACCTGCTTGCAAAAGACACCACGACTAAGACAATAACCCAGAGAAAGCTCCCCTACCCTTAACTTCTCCCTCACCGGACCCCAGACCGAGTCCTCCGACTGCTTTTCTTGCAGGTCGGAAAACAGCTCGGGAATATCCTACAATATAGCATGTAACGCCGGAAATGCATATCCTTCAATTTCCATCTATTGCACTGCAAGTTTTTTTCCTTATTTTGTTACCTGAAGATATAACATTTCTGTGTCTTTGTATATTGTAATTGTTTTACTATTTGTATATATTTATGCATTTATGTCGATTTATAATTGGTTTGTTTTGTAAATATTATTTGTATTTTATGCTGGGTCTTGCCTAGGGAAAACCTTGCTATCGAACGAATACATCGATAGGTCGTGTGAAGAACGAAAGTGTTAAGGATCTTTGGTAGTGTTAACTCTGCCGCGTGGAGCGCGGACTGAGCAGAGGGAGTCTGGCTGGGGTGGTGCAGTGGAGCAGGTGTGTTGTGTGACGCTCCCGCGAGTTGCCGCGCTTTCGGGGTTTGGCAGCATGTAACTGCGCTCGACTTGCTATGATAGTTTCTGACACGGTGTCGCGGACGGGAAGCATTAGCTGGCGCACATCAAGAGCCCGTTTCGCCTGGTGACCGTGTCGAGAAGGAGGCGCGCCAACATCCAGCTTCTGCAACAGCGACGGCCGACAATGAGTGACTGTCGCCACCTCCTCGATCGACGACTTTAAACCTTCAATCAACCAAGAAGGAAGACTGGAAGCACGTAAAATTTTAGAACTGTATGGCAGACCTCAGATTTTAAAACTGTTCAAATCACAAAATTACAACAATGTAGCATGAACCTTTGTTGCTCATTGTCCCAATTCCATTACCAAGCAGCGTTCCTTCCTTTTCCGGAATGAACCCGAGTGTCATTGAAATTCAAACGCCAGCATTAAAGCAATATTATTCTATTTCACTGCTTTAATTTCAAAGTTCAGTTAAAGTATTCGTAGCTGGCTACAATATTTAGATTACACAAGCACAAATTATGAGTGCGAGTTTTGTTACCATATTTTAGCTTACCTATGACTGCAGCTCAGCTTGGTATGTACTAAATTTTACTATTGTTAATTGTTCAGAATCATTTAATTCAAGTTCAAAGTTAAATCTCTTATTTCTAAATTGCGTAGATTCAAGTAGCTTTTGAAATGATTGTTGAGGTAGTCCAAGACTAACCGTATTTTACTGAATTTCGATGTGCTTCAGAAAGAAAGCTCACTATTAACTTCAGTCACTAAATTAACTTTCAATTTTCCGGTTTTAATCATTCTTTTGCTAAATTAAGTCAGAGTGTAGCGAAATTTATTACTTCTGACAAACTTTCAGTTTTCACACTACACGTGTCAACCTTCAGTTGCCACGCTTCTAGCGCTAATTATATGTGTAATAACCTTTCTTTTTCAGTTACTATAGTAATTGTCCTTAGGACTGGCGACCGTAATTTCCCCCAAATCTCAAATATCTAATTACCGCTAGTTAATCGTTAACGTAACGGCCGCACATTTACTTTCTTTATTAACTTTACCCCTTTTGAAAATTAATTTCCACCAGTTTCATTTGCATTTTTCCTTTCATTTAGATCTAACTCTTTCCTCCCTCTTTACCGACAAATTAACTTCGGTGACGATTGCTTTTCCCAAATTTCCATTAGGTACACGCGGTTTAATTTTTCACTGTCATTAAGGTCAATAAGTGAGGGGGAGGTTACAAGCTCCCACCACACACTGCGGTTCAGACCTTTAGGCCACGGAAGGCCCCTCAGTAAACATACGACTTAACGCGTCAGCTACCGCGTTATCGGACCCCTTAATATGTTTGACGACAAAACGAAATGCTGAAATACTCGCAGCCCAACGAGCGATTCGACCGGTTTTTCGTCGCCTAGCTAGAACCCAGCTCAAAGCCTGGTTATTTCTCTGGGAGAAATTGCTTATGCTCAAGAGAAAAGTTGAACTTCTCTAAGGCAAATGCAACTGCCAGGGCCTCCAGTTCATAAACAGAATTATTGCTCGTGATATCAGTAAAAGCCGTTGGCGTAGGCGCCACAGAAAGTCGTGCAGGAAGGACTTTGTGCTTTCTTTATAGGAACGTAGGGTGCTAATGGAAGACTATGTGAAAAGTGTGTGGATTAAATCAGATAATCTCTAAAGCAAAATATCCACAGTGAAAACCGACGGTTCGTCTTATTATTCAAAGGACTGAGAACAATAAACTAAACAAAAAGAAGCAACTGAATGTTTTAATGTTTGTGCAAGTTTGCTACTTTTGTCAAAACTACTCTCCCAAAACGGCTCATGACAGCGAGAGGTGATTAGCTGCTGCTAATAGCCGTTGTTAGTAGACTCTGTACAACAATTAGTTTGCTTTTTGTGATACTGAGTAAAGAAACTATCTAGCTCTCTCCATGAAGTATTTCGACAGCAGTATTAAATCTGTAAGCATCTGATTCCGATGACATTATGTGCATCGCGGAACAGCGTCGCAATATATGTCGACAGGTTCTTTTTTCCATCAGTATTCTGACTGATGTGACGCGTACAGTCTCGTATTCCTCTCTTTCTCCAACCTGTTCATCTCAGAGTAGCACTTGCACACTACTGTTCATCTATATGTAGGATGTTGTCCAACGTGTCTTCCCTATAGCACCATGAAAGTCATTTTCTGATGTTCTAACGCATGTCGTATGATCCTGCGCCTTATTCTTGTCAGTGTTTTTCAAGTGTTTCTTTTTTCGCCGATTCTGCGAGAAATCTCCTTATTGCCTTCCCTTTCAGTTAACCTAATTTTCAACGTTCTTCTGTAGCACAACGTCTCATAAACTTCGTTTCTCTTCTTTCACGGTTTTTCTCACAGTCATTCACTGCCATACAATGCAGCACTCACAACGCACGTTCTCAGAAATTTCTTCCTCAAATAGCTTTCAGTGTAGTCTTTCCACCTACCCGCTCTCTCCTGTGCTTTTAACTGTGGGAATTCTGTTACACTATTAATGTTGAAGCGCTTGCTTTCATTTTTACTGAAAATTGTTTTGACTTTTCTATGTGCCGAATCAGTTCTTGCGACGACCATACTTAAAGTCTGTCTGTCCAACTTCTGTGATTGCCCTTTCTGGAGACATCCATTCGTTTGAAACTGAAATGTCTACTGTGACTTACCTTAGTATCTGCAGCCTTGAAGAACTTCAAACGCATCTCATCATTTTGTAGTACATCGCTATCTCATTTCTTTTTATACTGATTCTTCTGGACCAGTTTCTTAAACGTCACTCTACTCTTCGTCATTATTGAATTGTGATCCGAGTCTGTATATGCTCCGGGATACGCCTTACAACCGAATACCTGATTTCGGAATGTTTCTTTGACCATAATGTAATCCAGCTGGAATCATCCTCTATCTCCGGATCTCTTCTGACATATTTCCTCGTCTTGTGATTTTTGAACATTGTATTCCCGATTACCTCCTGAAATTTATTTCAGAGCTCGATTAGTCTTTCTCCTCTCTCATTCTTATTACCAAGCCCAAATTCTCCCATAGCTTGATGTTGTGTTCCTTGTCGTACTACCATATTCCAGTCCCTCATGATTATTACATCTCCCTTTAAATGCTGACGTATCGATTCAGTATCCTTTCTCTACCTATTTATTTAATTCTTGTGACTTTGGAATGTATACCTGAATTGTTGTTGTTGGCGTTGGTTTACTGTCGATTCTGATGAGAACAAATCTATCACGAACTGCTCACAGTAATTCGCTCTTCTCCGTAATGAGTCTTACTCGGACTGCACAATTTTCTGTGCTGTTGGTATTACCCATGTACATGGCCAGAAATTCTTATTTTATTTCCATTTCTTTTCACTAACCCCCACTTACATTTCTGTATCAGTCATAGAAAGGTCTGAGTCCACCTTAATAGGTGAATTAAAAGTATACTGAAGAAAATTGTATTCTGATGAATATTAAAAATTACGACGGATGCGCATAATATCAGATGTACAATGTATTTCAAAAATGCTGTTACAAACTCTTGGGACAGGTTCCTTAAACTAAAACTAGAAAGAAGTTCATATAAACACATGCCCGAAAATCCTTCGTTTTCGAGTTACTAATCAAAATTGACGTTCAACTGATTTCCAAGTACATCCCAACAACAGCTTTGCTTATCTATGCATCCGTTTGTATCCTAGATGGCGTCGTGTTGCCATGAAGATTTATTTACACTCGTATTTCGTGTCTTCAGCACGTCCATTGTGTATATGTACTACATTTGGTGACTTCACTAAAAGAGCTCCTTTCAAACATGGCAAAAATGGCAGGATAGTCATTTCGTGAGCAGACAGCCATGATTTTTATGTATGGGCGCACAAGTGGTAATGGACACGAGTTTGCACTGATCTATCAGAAGGCGTTTCCGGACCCATGACAGCCGAGTCAGACAACCTTTTGTGCTATGTATCGTCGCGCTGTCGGGACAGGATCCGTAGCACAAAAGCCTATTGGTCGAGGATGACCATGTATTGCTGGTACTCCTGAAAAGGAAGAGCGTGTACTACGAGTTGTCGAAAAAGAGACAGGTGTCAGCGCAAGACAAGTAGTCCTGGCTTGTGGTACGTGCAACGCCAAGTTCAGCAAGGAGAAGACGTCACGAGCAACTCATGTATCTATATTATATTCAACGAGTGCAGGGCCTTACTCTTGCCGATCACCCACCACGGGAAAACTTTTGCCGATGGTTTCTTGCACAAACTTCCAGTCAGTTCTTTGTCTCTTCAATTTTGTTTACAGGCGAGGCAACATTTGAAAGAGATGGAATAACATATATCCACTATCGGTACATGTAGGTCGATCGCAGTCCTAATTCTACAGCACGCGCTAGATATCAGCATCAGTTTAAGATTAATGTGTGAGGCGGAATGATAGGCGACTGCTTGTTCGGTCCTTACGTTCTCCCAGCTCGTCTTTTGGGTGCTTTCTGTAGAATCCCCTCGAATACGTACTAGATGATGTGTCCCCGAAAATAAGAAGAGGCGCGGGCTTTTGAATGATAGGGTTCCAACAAGTTTTAGTCTCACTGTTCGACACACACTTGCTGGTATCTACCGTGGCAGATAGATAGGTACACGAGGATCAGTTCCATGGCCTGCACATTCCCCCAACCTCAGACCTTTGTATTATAATCTCTGGTGGGCACGTTAAACAAAGGGCCTATGCAGAAGCCCATACAGACGCAGAAACTCTTGGTCGCTGTGTCATGGAAGATTGCGAAACCATTCGAAAACATCAGGAGCATCGGAAAGTATACAACAGCCCGTGCTTCGACGAGCGCATGCTTGTTGACACATTACGTTCCTCCACGGCAGACAGTCAGTCCACAGTATTACTGTTCGTTTTTGGAGCATCATCTGCGACCAACTTTGCGAAAGAAGCGGGGACACTTTCTGCACAACCCACGCAACATTTTGCACGACAATGCGCGGCTACATACAGCACAAGCTGTGGCTGCTCTGTTCGGTCGATAGGACTGGGAAGTACTGAACCATCCACCATACTTCCCAGACTTAAGTCCTTGTGACTTTTATTTCATTCCGAAGATGAAGGAACCACTTCGTGGCATTCGCTTCAGAACTGTTCCAGGGATTCGACAGGCAGTAGACCGCTCCATTCGCACTATTAACAGAACAGGCTTTTCTAACAGTATTCTACGCCTTCCATATAGCTGGTAACGAGTTCTACACAACGCTGGTGACTGCTTTGAAGGACAGTAACAGGAAAAAACATGTAATTCTTTTGTATCGGTTGTGAGTAAATAGTTACCACTATTTAAGTTCCAATCCTCGTACGACAGCCTGCTCTAGATGTAGAAAAACGTGAGCTGATACACATGATTAGAAAAAAAAACCGTACGAATATAGCATTATTACTGCCCTGCTAGACACTGTCACGTCGGTTAAATATATAGGCGCAACGTTGCAGAGTGGTGTGAAATGGAATGAACATGTGAGGATTGTGGCAGGAAAGGCCAATGGTCGACTTTGGCTTACTGGGAAAATTCTAGGAATGTATGGTGATATGTAAAGGAGACCGCATGTAGGAGGCCAGTCCGACCTCTTCTTGAGTACTGCTCGAGTGTTTGGAATCCGCACCAGCTCGGCTTAAAGGAAGACGTCGAAACAACTCAGATGCGAGCTGTGGATGGTTTTTAGGCAGTTTTCCATCCGCCTAGGCGAATGTGGGCTAGTTCCCCTTATTCCGCCTCAGCTACTCTCTGTCGACGATTGCCGCGCAAACAAGTTCTCCGCGTACGCGTACACCACCATTACTCTACCACGCAAACATAAGGGTTGCATTCGTCTGGTGTGAGTCCTTCCCGGGAGGAGGGGGGGGGGGGGGGGTTCACCGGGAGCCGAACCGCACAATAACTCTGAAAGAGTCGTTCGCTGTGGGGCGGCGGAGGGGTGAAGTGGAGAGCCTCTCCGTCGTTTCTAGGCCCCCAGTTAACATAAAATACAATACATTACAATACCATACAAGTACGAGGTGCATTCAAGTTCTAAGGCCTCCAATTTTTTTTTCTCCGGACTGAAAGAGATAGAAACATGCGCATTGTTTTAAAATGAGGCTGCATTCATTGTCAATACGTCCCAGAGATGGCAGCACCGTACGGCAGATGGAATTTTATCGCCAGCGTCGAGAATGAGAACTGTTTTAAATACTTAAAATGGCGACGTTTTCCTTACTTGAACAGAGTGCAATCATTCGTTTTCTGAATTTGCGTGGTGTGAAACCAATTGAAATTCATCGACAGTTGAAGGAGACATGTGGTGATGGAGTTATGGATGTGTCGAAAGTCCGTTCGTGGGTGCGACAGTTTAAGGAAGGCAGAAAATCGTGTGACAACAAACCGAAACAACCTCGGGCTCGCACAAGCCGGTCTGATGACATGATCGAGAAAGTGGAGAGAATTGTTTTGGGGGATCGCCGAATGACTGTTGAACAGATCGCCTCCAGAGTTGGCATTTCTGTAGGTTCTGTGCACACAATCCTGCATGACGACCTGAAAATGCGAAAAGTGTCATCCAGGTGGGTGCCACGAATGCTGACGGACGACCAGATGTCTGCCCGTGTGGCATGTTGCCAAGCAATGTTGACGCGCAACGACAGCATGAATGGAACTTTCTTTTCGTCGGTTGTGACAATGGATGAGACTTGGATGCCATTTTACAATCCAGAAACAAAGCGCCAGTCAGCTCAATGGAAGCACACAGATTCACCGCCACCAAAAAAATTTCGGGTAACTGCCAGTGCTGAAAAAATGGTGGTGTCCATGTTCTGGGACAGCGAGGGCGTAATCCTTACCCATTGCGTTCCAAAGGGCACTACGGTAACAGGTGCATCCTACGAAAATGTTTTGAAGAACAAATTCCTTCCTGCACTGCAACAAAAACGTCCGGGAAGGGCTGCGCGTGTGCAGTTTCACCAAGACAATGCACCCGCACATCGAGCTAACGTTACGCAACAGTTTCTTCGTGATAACAACTTTGAAGTGATTCCTCATGCTCACTACTCACCTGACCTGGCTCCTAGTGACTTTTGGCTTTTTCCAACAATGAAAGACACTCTCCGTGGCCGCACATTCACCAGCCGTGCTGCTATTGCCTCAGCGATTTTCCAGTGGTCAAAACAGACTCCTAAAGAAGCATTCGCCGCTGCCATGGAATCATGACGTCAGCGTTGTGGAAAATGTGTACGTCTGCAGGGCGATTACGTCGAGAAGTAACGCCAGTTTCATCGATTTCGGGTGAGTAGTTAGAAAAAAAATCTGAGGCCTTAGAACTTGAATGCACCTCGTACTACCATTGCAGTTGAGACCTCTGAACACCATAAGTTCCTTGGGGCCTTGCTCCTCGATGTCACCAGAGGTTTTGAGTGTGTGTGCAAGTTGCTAATACACGGACTCCTACCTACTTGAATGGAGATACCTTCCATGTTCGTGCTGCTGATCGAGTGTCATCACACCCACGTCACCAGCGGCGTACGGCAGTGGTCGGTGCTTGGGCTCATTCTATACGCTTTTTATACGGAATACGTCTCCACAACAGCACGGTTGAAGGTGGCCTTCGGTGACATGACCTTGTACATCAAGAGCCTTAATGCGTCTACCGCAACGAAGACTTCAGCCTCCTAAAAATCAACTACATCTACATCTACGTGATTACTCTGCTATTCACAATAAAGTGCCTGGCAGAGGGTTCAATGAACCACGTCCAAGCTGTCTCTCTACCGTTCCACTCACGAACGGCACGCGGGAAAAACGAGCACTTAATTTTTTTCTGTGCGACCTCTGATTTCTCTTATTTTATCGTAAATGATCATTTCTCCCTACGTAGGTGGGCGCCAACAGAATGTTTTTGCTATCGGAGGAGAAAACTGGTGATTGAAATTTCATGAGAAGATCCCGTCGCAACGAAAATCGCCTTTGTTTTAATGATTGCCATTCCAATTCACGTATCATGTCTGTGACACTATCTCCCCTATTTCGCGATAACACAAAACGAGCTGCCCTTCTTTGTACTTTTTCGATGTCATCCGTCAGTCCCACCTGATGCGCATCCCACACCGCACAGCAGTATTCCAGAATAGGATGGAAAGTGTAGTGTAAGCAGTCTCTGTGGTAGACCTGTTGCACCTTCTAAGTGTTCTGCCAATGAATCGCAGTCTTCGGTTTGCTCTTCCCACAACATTATCTATGTGATCGTTCCAAGTTAGGTTATTTGTAATTGTAATCCCTAAGTATTCAGTTGAATTTACAGCCCTCAGATTTGTGTCACTTATCGCGTAATCAAAATTTAGCTGATTTCTTTCATACTCATGTGAATAACTTCACACTTCTCTTTATTCAGGGTCAATTGCTACTAGTCGCACCATACAGATATCTTATCTAAATCATTTTGCAAGTCGCTTTGATCACTAGGCGTCTGGGCAGCAAAAGGCGGCTTAACACGAACAACACGCGGGCCATGATCATTATGAAGAGCTGCTCGGTGTAGTTGCGCGGTCTGAGGCGCTTCGCCACAGTTCGCTTGGCTCCCCCCATCGGAGGTTTGAGTCCTCCCTTGCGCATGGGTGCGTGTCTGTGTGTGTGTGTGTGTGTTGTCCTTAGCGTAAGTTAGTTTAAACTAGATTAAGTAGAGTGTAAGCCTCGGGACCGATGACCTCAACAGTTTGGTCCCACAGGAACTTACCACAAATTTCCTTTATGAAGAATAAGGTGCAGCAGCTCTTCCGCCCTTCATCTATAGCTACCATCCATACTTCGCAAGCCACCTGACGTTGTTTGGCGGAGGGTACCTTGAGTACTTCTATCGGTTCTCCCTTCTATTCCAGTCTCGTATTGTTCGTGGAAAGAAGGACTGTCGGTATGCTTCTGTGTGGAATCTAATCTCTCTGATTTTATCCTCATGGTCTCTTCGCAAGATATACGTAGGAGGGAGCAACATACTGATTGACTCCCCGGTGAAGGTATGTTCTCGAAAGTTCAACAAAAGCCCGTACCGAGCTACTGAGCGTCTCTCCTGCAGAGTCTTCCACTGGAGTTTATCTATCATCTCCGTAACTCTTCCGCGATTACTAAATGATCCTGTGACGAAGCGCGCTGCTCTCCGTTGGATCTTCTCTATCTCTTCTATCAACCCTATCTGGTACCGATCCCACACTGCTGTGCAGTATTCAAGCAGTGGGCGAACAAGCGTACTGTAACCTACTTCCTTTGTTTTCGGATTGCATTTCCTTAGGATTCTTCCAATGAATCTCAGTCTGGCATCTGCTTTACCGACGGTCAACTTCATATGATCATTCCATTTCAAATCACTCCTGATGCGTACTCCCAGATAATTTATGGAATTAACTGCTTCCAGTTGCTGACCTGCTATATTGTAGCTAAATGATAAGGCATCTTTCTTTCTGTGTATTCGCAGCACATTACACTTGTCTACATTGAGATTCAGTTTTCATTCCCTGCACCATGCGTCAATTCGCTGCAGATCCTCCTGCATTTCAGTGCAATTTTCCATTGTTACAACCTCTCGATATACCACAACATCGTCCGCAAAAAGCCTCAGTGAACTTCCGATGTTATCCACAAGGTCATTTATGTATATTGTGAATAGCAACGGTCCTACGACACTCCCCTGCGGCATACCTGAAATCACTCTTACTTCGGAAGACTTCTCTCCATTGGGGAATGACATGCTGCGTTCTGTTATCTAGGAACTCTTCAGTCCAGTCACACAATTGGTCTGAAAGTCCATATGCTCTTACTTTGTTCATTAAACGACTGAGGGGAACTGTATCGAACGCCTTGCGGAAGTCAAAAAAATGGTTCAAATGGCTCTGAGCACTATGGGACTTAACATCTATGGTCATCAGTCCCCTAGAAATTAGAACTATTCAAACCTAACTAACCTAAGGACATAACACAACACCCAGTCATCACGAGGCAGAGAAAATCCGTGACCCCGCCGGGAATCGTACCCGGGAACTCGGGCGCGGGAAGCGAGAACGCTACCGCACGACCACGAGCTGCGGACGCGGAAGTCAAGAAACACGGCATCTACTTGGGAACCCGTGTGTATGGCCCTCTGAGTCTCGTGGACGAATAGCTGTAAGCTGGACGTCAGCTGCCTTAAACTTTCTCGTCACGCTGAACAGACGTCTAACGTGACTCCAACATGTACGCGAGGGGCCTGGTGGGGCCGTTGAACGAATCAGGATCCTACATTCAGTTCTAAGCGAGCACTGTATGCCCTTCACCCTCGCAGGTATTGCCTAGTACGACCACTCCACGAGTACGCAGCTGTTGCTTGGGGCAGTGCGGCCGATAACCAGGTCCGAAGGCAACAACGAATTCAGAACAGGGCTCTGTGAGTGGCCTCGGGGCTATCCACCGGGAGAACTGTGCCTACTGGCTGACGTACCGCGATTAAATGAACGACATTGTAACCTCCCCCTCACTTATCGACATTAATGACAGTGAAAAATTAAACCGCGTGTACCTAATGGAAATTTGGGAAAAGCAATCGTCACCGAAGTTAATCTGTCGGTAAAGAGGGAGGAAAGGGTTACATCTAAATGAAAGGAAAAATGCAAATGAAACTGGTGGAAATTAATTTTGAAAAGGGGTAAGGTTAATAAAGAAAGTAAATGTGCGGTCGTCACGTTAACAAGTAATTGGCGCTAATTAGATATTTGAGATTTGGGGGAAATTACGGTCCCCAGTCCTAAGGACAATTACTATAGTAACTGGAAAAGAAAGGTTATTACACATATAATTAGCACTAGAAGCGTGGCAACTGAAGGTTGACACGTGTAGTATGAAAACTGAAAGTTTGTCAGAAGTAATAAATTTCGCTACACTCTGACTTAATTTAGCAAAAGAATTAATAAAACCGGAAAATCGAAAGTTAATTTAGTGACTGAAGTTAATAGTGAGCTTTCTTTCTGAAGCACATCGAAGTTCAGTAAGATACGGTTAGTCTTGGACTACCTCAACAATCATTTCAAAAGCTACTTGAATCTACGCAATTTAGAAATAAGAGATTTAACTTTGAACTTGAATTAAATGATTCTGAACAATTAACAATAGTAAAATTTAGTACGTACCAAGCTGAGCTGCAGTCACAGGTAAGCTAAAATACGGCAACAAAACTCGCACTCTTAATTTGTGCTTGTGTAATCTAAATATTGTAGCCAGCTATGAATACCTTAACTGAACTTTGAAATTAAAGCAGTGAAATCGAATGATGCTGGCGTTTGAATTTCAACGACACTCGGGTTCATTCCGGAAAAGGAAGGGACCCTACTTGGTAATGCAACTGGGACGATGAGTAACAAAGGTTCATGCTAAGTTGCTGTAATTTTGTGATGCAACAATTTTAAGAGCTAAGGTCTGCCATACGGTTCTGAAACTTTACGTGCTTTTAGTCTTCCTTCTTGGTTGATTGAAGGTTTGAAGTCGTCGATCGAGGAGGTGGCGACAGTCACTCATTGTCGGCCGTCGCTGTTGCAGAAGCTGGATGCTGGCGCGCCTTCTTTTCGACACGGTCACCATGCGAAACGGGCTCTTGATGTGCGCCAGCTAATGCTTCCCGTCCGCGACACCGTGTCAGAAACTATCATAGCAAGTCGAGCCCAATTACATGCTGCCCAACCCCGAAAGCGCGGCAACTCGCGGGAGCGTCACACAACACAGCTGCTCCACTGCACTACTCCCGCCAGACTCCCCTGCTCTGCCCGCGCTCCACGCGGCAGAGTTAACACTACCAAAGATCCTAAACACTTGGGATCTCCACACGACCTATCGATGTATTCGTTTTCCCTAGGCTAGACCCAGCGTATAAATGCAAATAATATTCACAAAACAAATCAATTATAAATCGACATAAATGCATAAATATAAACAAATAGTAAAACAATTACAATATACAAAGACACAGAAACGTTGTATCTTCAGGTAACAAAATAAGGAAAAAAACTTGCAGTGCAATAGATGGAAATAGGAGGATATGCATTTCCGGCGTTACAACATCAAGAAACTGCAAGGAACTTCCACCAACAAACTGAAACCTCTACCAACAGTCTTGCGTCGCTGAATACGCGCCGACTCAGTAGCTCAGAGGTTTTTGTCAGGGGTCGGTACCGTCTGTAATAAAAAATTAAGAATTCAACGATGAAACTGATGTTCTGTGACGTTCCCCAGACCGAATCATTAGTACGTAGGCGAACAAAATGAAAGAAAAAATCGCCAGTTCTCGTCAGATGGCTGAAGTAAGCAACGTCGGGAGCGGCCAGTGCTCCGGTGGGTAACCGCCTGGTACATAACCCGACGTCGGCTGCCTTCCCTGTAAGCGAAGGAGAGTTGCAGGCGTACAGTTCCTACTAATCAGACGTTATGCCAACGTCCTGCATTAAATTCCAAACCCCTCTGCAGTGTCTCATGAAATGAGGGTACATAACACTGGTGATGAGTACATTTGCCCCGCGGCCTCCTTGACGCCATTGGAGAGCAATAGGCTATGTGCTGTCACTCAGTTGCACCCTCTCCACCATGCAACACAAACATGACTCCACACTACATACACCTATAATAGCTACACTTTAAAAAATACACATCAGCAAACGGCTCTCAGACTTCGTGAAGGAAAAGCACCATTGTGCTCAGAGGCAAGAAAAATCTTTTAAATTACGTGGCTGAACCTGCTCTTTAGGATCCCCAGGCCAACAATCACAAACGACTTCCGTTTTACTTTAGTGCTAGCTCTACAAATACAGCGTTATTACAAATGATTGAAGCGATTTCACAGCTCTACAATAACTTTATTATTTGAGATATTTTCACAATGCTTTTCACACACACACAAAAACTCATAAAGTTTTTTTAGGCATTCAAAAATGTTCGATATGTGCCCCTTTAGTGATTCGGCAGACATCAAGCCGATAATCAAGTTCCTCCCACACTTGGCGCAGCATGTCCCCATCAATGAGTTCGAAAGCATCGTTGATGCGAACTCGCAGTTCTGGCACGTTTCTTGGTAGAAGAGGTTTAAACACTGAATCTTTCACATAACCCCACAGAAAGAAATCGCATGGGGTTAAGTCGGGAGAGCGTGGAGGCCATGACGTGAATTGCTGATCATGATTTCCACCACGACCGATCCATCGGTTTTCCAATCTCCTGTGTAAGAAATGCCGAACGTCATGATGGAAGTGCAGTGGAGCACCATCCTGTTGGAAGATGAAGTCGGCGCTGTGGGTCTCCAGTTGTGGCATGAGCCAATTATCCAGCTTGTCCAGATACACGTGTCCCGTAACGTTTTTTTCGCAGAAGAAAAAGCGGCCGTAAACTTTAAACAGTGAGATTGCACCAAACACGTTAACTTTTGGTGAATTGCGAATTTGCTGCACGAATGCGTGAGGATTCTCTACCGCCCAGATTCGCACATTGTGTCTGTTCACTTCACCATGAAGAAAAAATGTTGCTCCATCACTGAAAACAAGTTTCGCACTGAACGCATCCTCTTCCATGAGCTGTTGCAACCGCGCCGAAAATTCAAAGCGTTTGACTTTGTCATCGGGTGTCAGGGCTTGTAGCAATTGTAAACGCTAAGGCTTCTGCTTTAGCCTTTTCCGTAAGATTTTCCAAACCGTCGGCTGTGGTACGTTTAGCTCCCTGCTTGCTTTATTCGTCGACTTCCGCGGGCTACGCGTGAAACTTGCCCGCACGAGTTCAACCGTTTCTTCGCTCACTGCAGGCCGACCCGTTGATTTCCCCTTACAGAGGCATCCAGAAGCTTTAAACTGTGCATACCATCGCCGAATGGAGTTAGCAGTTGGTGGATCTTTGTTGAACTTCGTCCTGATGTGTCGTTGCACTGTTATGACTGACTGATGTGAGTGCATTTCAAGCACGACATACGCTTTCTCGGCTCCTGTCACCATTTTGTCTCACTGCGCTCTCGAGCGCTCTGGCGGCAGAAACCTGAAGTGCGACTTCAGCCGAACAAAACTTTATGAGTTTTTCTACGTATCTGTAGTGTGTCGTGACCATATGTCAATGAATGGAGCTACAGTGTATTTATGAAATCGCTTCAGTCATTTGTAATAGCCCCGTATATACATCAGAAACATGGGCAACAACACGAATACCGGTCCACTCTACTCTTCAGAACTAATTTTGTGCTACAAGAAATGACAGCAATACATAAGGAATATCAGTAGAACCACACAGTAGGACTAAAGGTAAAACTCAAAGTGTTAAAACCTCACAGTTTCTTCTCAAACTGGGAGCTAAGATCTTCCAGTGCTGCGTGCCGACTGTTGGCTCATCTGTGGCACTGTGAGTTTTATTGTTGCGATGGTGGTGCCGTCTGTAGGTCGTGATGCAGAGATGTGAGCCCGGATCGAGACCGTCGATGATGAGGCGAGAACGAGACAGTTCGGCGTCCACTTGCAAAGTGGGTCGTGAGCTGCCGATCCGCTAACAGGGAAAGTGTTTTTTACTCGGTTGCTGTACGGGCTGGTGACTTAGCAGCAGAACTATGCTCGACTGAAGTTAGTGTCCTGGTTACTATTGACGGATGTAGAAACGTCTACCAAACGGTGGTAGATTCAGTCACGGCTGAACTTACTGGACGGGAGTTACATTCGCATACAGCCTACAGCAGTACGAGAAACTAATAAACTAACGGTACGTTTCTTTTGACGTTTTGGTCGAGTTAAGTTGAGTGCTGCCCACCCGCTTGATAACTACAGTGACGGTGTTTGAGAGGTGTTACTAATCAAAATGTTATTTTCAACGATGTTTATACTGTGCTCAGAGGCGGCGCCTTCCTTTAATCCTTATGTAGGATTGTCGCTGGCATTTGTATTTTGCATGCGTTATTCTACTCGTATGTGCAAGTGGAAATACGTGCAAGTTGTCAAGACTAGTACACTGAAGAGCCAAAGAAACCTGCATAATATCGTGTAGTGTCCCCGCGAACACGCAGAACTGCCGTAACATGACGTGGTGCGGACTCGACTAATATCTGAAGTAGGGCTGGAGGGAACTGACACCACGAATCCTGCAGGGCTGTCCATAATTCCGTAATAGTAGGAGGGTGGCGATCTCTTCTGAACAGCGCCTTGCAAGGCATCCAAGATATCCTCAATAATGTCCATGTCTGGTTAAGTTGGGAGGCCAGCAGGAGCGTTTAAACCCAGACGAGCGCTCTTGGAGCCACTCTGTAGCTATTCTCGACGTGTAGCACTGTTCTGCTGCAATTTCCCAAGTCCGTCGGAATGTACTATGGGCATGAATGGATGCAGGTGATCAGACAGGATGCGTACGTACGTGTCACCTGCCAGAGTCGCATCAAGGATCCCATATCACTCCAAATTCACACGCCTCACACCATTACACAGTCTCGACTAGCTTGAGCATTCCCCTGCTGACGTGCAGGGTCCATGGATTCATGAGGTTGTCTCTACACCCGTACACGTCCATCCACTCCATACCATTTGAAACAAGACTCTTCCGACCAGGCAATATGTTTCCAGTCATCAACAATACAGTGTCGGTGTAGAAAGGCCTTTTTTTTGTCATCATTCTTCTGATTGGTTTGATGCGGCCCGCCACGAAGTCCTCTCCTGCGCTAACCTCTTCATCTCAGAGTAGCACTTGCAACCTTCGTCCTCAATAATTTGCTGGATGTATTCCAATCTCTGTCTTCCTCTACAAGTTTTGCCCTCTAGAGCTCCCTCTAGTACCACGGAAGTCATTCCCTCATGTCTTAACAGATGCCCCATCATTTTCATATGTTCTTTCCGATTCTGTGCAGAACCTCCTCATTCCTTACCTTATTACAGTCCACATTTCACTACCATACAATGCCGTACTCCAGACGTACATCCTCAGAAATTTCTTCCTCAAATTAAGGCCGATATTTGACATTAGTAGACAGCTGTTGGCCAGGAATGCCTTTTTGCCATTGCTAGTCTGCTTTTGATGTCCTCCTTGCTCCGTCCATCATTGGTTATTTTACTGCCTAGGTAGCAGAATTCCTTAACTTCATCTACTTCGTAACCATGAATGCTGATGTTGAGTTTCTCACTGTTCTCATTTCTACTACTTCTCATTACCTTCGTCTTTTTTCGATTTACTCTCAATCCATACTCTGTACTCATTAGACTGTTCATTTCGATCAGCAGATCATGTTATTCTTCTTCACTTCCACTCAGGATAGTAACGTAATCAACGAATCGTATCATTGATATCCTTTTACCTTTAATTTTAATTCCACTCATGAACATTTCTTTTATTTCCATTACTGCTTCCACGCCACTCTTATTATTCCCTCTTGGCTGTTGTACATACTGTATAGAACCCACCTCCCCCTATAGCTTACCCCTACTTTTTTCGAAATTTCGAACATCTTGCACCAATTTACATTGTCAAACGCTTTTCCCAGGTCGACAAATCCTATGAACGTGTCTTGATTTTTCTTTAGTCCTGCTTCCATTGTTAACTGTAGTGTCAGAATTGCCTCTCTCGTGCCTTTACCTATCCTAAAGCCAATCTGATCGTCATTTATCACTTGCTCAGTTCTCTCGTCCATTCTTCTGTATATTATTCTTGTAACCAACTTGGATGCATGAGCTGTTAAGCTGATTGTATGATAATTCTCACACTTGTCAGTTTTTGTCGTCTTCGGCATTGTGTGGATGATGCTTTTCTGAAAGTCATGTGGTATGTCTCCAGACACATACATTCTACACGCCAATGTGAATAGTCGGTTTGTTGCCACTTCCTCCAATGATTTTAGAAATTCTATGGAATGTTATCTATCCCTTCTGCCTTATTTGATTTTAAGTCCTCCAAAGCTCTTTTAAATCCTGATTCTAATACTGCATCCCCTATTTCTTCTAAATCGACTCCTATTTTCTATCACATCAGATAAATCTTCTCCCCCATAGAGGCTTTCAATGTATTCTTTCCACCTATCCGCTCGCTCCTCTGCATTTAACAGTGGAATTTCCGCTGCACCCTTAATGTTATCACCTTTGCTTTTAATGTCACCGAAAGCTGTTTTGACTTTCCTGTATGCTGAGTCCGTCCTTCCGACAATCATCTATTTTTCAATGTCTTCACATTTTTCCTACGGCCATTTTCCTACGGCCATTCCCAGCACTTCCTATTTATTTCATTCCTCAGCGACTTGAATTTTTGTATTTCTGATTTTCTCGGAACAATTTTCTACTTCCTCCTTTCATCGATCAAGTGAAGTATTTCTTCTGTTACCCATGGTTTCATCGCACTTACCTTCTTTGTATCTATGTTTTCTTCCCCAACTACTGTGATATCCCTTTTTAGAGATGTCCATTCCTCTTCAACTGTACTGCCTACTGAGCTTTTCCTTATTGCTGTATCTATAGCCTTAGAGAACTTCAACCGTATCTCGTCATTCCCTAGCATTTCCGTATCCCACTTCTTTGTGTACTAATGTCTTAAACTTCAGCCTACTCTTCATCACTACTATATTGTGATCTGAGTCTACATCTGCTCCTGGGTACGCCTTACAATCCAGTATCTGATTTCGGAATCTCTGTCTGACTATGTTGTAATCTGAAATCTTCCCGTATCACCGGACCTTTTCCAAATATACCTCCTCCTCTTGCGATTCTTGAACAGAGTATTCGATATTATAGCTGAAACTTGTTACAGACTTTCTCCTCTGTCATTCCTTTTCCCAAGCCCGTATTCTCCTATAATCCTTTGTTTTACTCCTTCCCCTACAACTGCATTCCAGTCCCTCATGACTACTAGATTTTCATCCCCCTTTACATACTTTATTACCCTTTCCATATTCTCATACGCTTTCTCTATCTCTTCATCTTCAGCTTGCGACGTCGGCCTGTTTACTTGCGCTATCGTTGTCGGTGTTGACTTGCTGTCGATTCTGATAAAAACAACCCTGTCACTGAACTGTTCACGGTAACACACCTCTCTGCCCTACCTTCCTACTAATAACGAATCCTACTCCCGTTATACCATTTTTTGCTGCTGTTGATATTACCCTATACTGATCTGACCAGAAATCCTTTTCATCTTTCCATTTCACTTCACTAACCCATACTATATCTAGATTGAGCCTTTTCAGATTTTCTAGTTTCCCTATCACGTTCAAACTTCTGACAGTCCACGCCCCGACTCGTAGAACATTATCCTTGCGTTGATTATTCGATATTCTCCTCATGTTCACCTCCAACTTGGCAGTCCCCTGCCAGAGATCCGAATGGCGGAGTATTCCGTAATCTTTTGCCAATGAGGAGATCATCATGACAGTGATTACATTACAGGTCACATGTGTTGTGGATACACGTTACGTGTCTTCAGAGCGGTGGTTTCCATTGCCTTCTGCATTCTCACACCGTTGATAATTGCTGATTCTTCCGCCTTTAGGGGCAGTTTCCCACCCCTAGGCCAAGAAAATGCCCTGAACCTCTGTCCCCTCCTCCACCCTCTTTGACAAGGCCGTTGGCAGAATGAGGGTGAGAATTCTTATGCCGGAAGTCTTCGGCCGCCAATGCTGATTATTAATCAAAATTTAAGTATCGGCGGGATTCGATCCTGGGACCGAAGACGTTTTGAATGTGAACCAAAGACGCTACCCCTCCCCCTTTTTTTGTTCCATATTGTTCGTTGAATGCGTTCGGGCCGGACGTCCGATGATAGCCGTTCAGGGTCTTCGTTGATCCGTTGATCCGTTCACACAGTTTTTTTTTTTCAGAGGGTAGTCAACCCTCTGAGCGAACACACTAAGCTACCGTGTGCCGGCACCCCTAGACGACGTAAACCTGGCGTAAAGCTTTCTGTCGTTCTGTCATAAAGGGTACACGAGTGGTCTTTCGGCTCCTGAAGCCCTTATCGATGATGTTTAGTTGAATGGGTCGCAGGCTGGCAGTTGCTGATGGCCCAGTATGAAATCTGTAGCAAATTTCGTAAGTACAGCACCTTTGTCACCGTGAACGATTCTCTTCGGTCATCGTTGGTCCCGTTCCTGAAGGATCTTTTTCTGGCCGCATTGATGTCGTAGATTTGATGTTCTACCGGATTCCTGATATTCACATTACACTCGTGAAATGGTCATACAAGAAAATGCCCACTTCATCGCTACCTCGGAGACGCCGTGTGCCATCGCTCGAGCGCCGACTATAACACCACCTTCAGACTCACCTAAATATTGATGACCTGCCATTGCCGCAGCAGAAACCGATCTGATAACTTCTTTTATAGGAGTTTCCGACCGCAGTGCCGTGTTTTTACATAGCTCTGCATTTGCATAGGCATGCCTATAACAGTTTCTTTGGCGCTTCAGTACGTATCATTTGTGAGACAAGGCTCATTGAGTTTACTGGCAACTACTATTAAAGCGCTTGTGCAATGCGTGTGGTCGTTGCTCCTTCGAATTTTCAGAACGTAACTGCCCAGAGTGAGTTGAGTA
This sequence comes from Schistocerca nitens, assembly GCF_023898315.1. Taxonomy (NCBI): domain Eukaryota; kingdom Metazoa; phylum Arthropoda; class Insecta; order Orthoptera; family Acrididae; genus Schistocerca; species Schistocerca nitens. The sequence goes on along the minus strand of NC_064618.1, from coordinate 830,525,817 downwards.
ATGTATAGCATAGGCTATGGTAATTTACGAGAAGTTCAACGAAATTTGTCTTTTGTAATCTAAGAACAGTAGTCTTCTCTACGATATTCCCAATTCCGTGCAAAGTTCCTTCGAAAATACATGCATGTCCAAAGGAACTTTGCACCGTATTCGGAATAACACGAGCACTACAGTATCATATTTATCCACCGATACCGAGCATGTGGCTTTCATGTAAAAGTCTCGCCTGTACGGGAATATACACTGCTGGCCACCGTAAATGCAACACCAAGAAAGACAAGAGGTAGCACAACAAGATTTATTTTGTAGATAACATGTTGACCAAGTATCAAATGATTACGTTTACAGACGTCTGTGACATGTGGTTCCTGCCAGAATCAGTAGCCAGAGTAGCCGCCATTGTTGGAGATCACCGCTGCCACACGTCTCGGCATTGAGTCAAAGAGACGTTGGATGTGTTCCTGGGGTACAGCAGCCCAAGCAGCTTCCACACGTTGCCAAAGATCATCTGGTGTGGCAGCTGGGGATGTTATCTGTGTCACTCGTTGAGCAACCATGGACCACATGTTTGCTATCGGCGAAAGATCCGGAGAGCGAGCCGGCCATGGAAGCAATTCAATCTGGTTATTGACGAAGAACCTTTGGACAATGCGTGCCACGTGTGGTCGCGCATTATCCTGTTGAAATATGGCTGTGGCCGAGCCCTGAAGGTAAAGAAGGACAACTGGCTCCAGCACCTCGGATATGTAGCGCCGGCTATTTAAAGTACCGGCAATGCGTACTAGAGGCGTGCGAGAGTAATATCCAATACCGCCCCATACCATAATACCCGGTGCAAGACCAGTGTGGCGGTGCATAATGCAGCTGTCCAGCATCCTTTCTCCACGGTGTCTCCACCAATCCGACCATCGTGGTGCTGCAGACAGAAGCGTGCCTCGTCAGTAAAGACAACGTCATTCCATTCTGCCGTCCACATCCGTCTGTCATCGCACCATTGGCGACGGAGACGTCTGTGGTTCTGCGTCAATGGTAGACGAAGCAATGGACGTCTTGCGGACAGACCACTCTGCTGTAAACGGCGTCGAATGGTACGCGCAGACACTGGATGATGCGTTACAGACGCAATGTGCTGTGCTATGGTTCGGGATGTCACTGAGCGATCCGTCACTGCCATGCACACAATTTGCCTATCAGCACGTGCAGTGGTGCACCGAGGTGAATGCGATCGACCACGTCGGTCCGTCGTACCCTCCTGCATCCAACGGTCACATATCCGCATTACAGTTGTTTGCTTTCGTCCAACACGACTAGCGATTTCTCTCTATGATAATCCACAAACTCGGTAAGCCACTATCCTTCCTCTGTCGAACTCGGATACTTGATCAAAAGATGTTCGCTGTTGTCTACGAGGCATAACTGATCGTCTTGTGAAACAACCACAAGGTAAACACACGTGCCGAACGTACACTCGTCGAAATCGCCAAGCCTTAAATGGCGCTATGAGGTGGCGCCACAGGCGCGCGTGATGTGCGTCTGCGCTGAAATTCTAATCAGTTGCATATCTCATCGCTGCAAACTCATGGTGTAAATTTCACCTGATTCGGATGCTTCCTTCAGGGTGTTGCATTTACAGTGGCCAGCAGTGTACATAACGAATGTACGAGTACAGATTGTCGACACATGGTTGACGACATATGTAAGTTTGGGTATGGCGATGATTCGTGTACTGATAGCCAAATGGTAAGGCGACTGCTCGCGATGAGCGGGAAATTCGTTCTCGAGTCCCCATACGGCACAAATTTTCGCTATCGTCGTTCCATTCTACAGCTGACGGTTGTCTATATCCGGAGTTGCGAATAAATTTAATGTTGCTTTCTCTTGTTGGCTATTGGTAAGCGTTGCGACCTTTCAGGGTAAACATAACGAAATCAGCCTATATGAAAACGATAGAATTCTAACTCAGATTTCTTTTCAGATCACGTGATCTCTTGTGTTGTGTACACCGTTATGTGTGAGCAGTGCTGCGGCTCGCGTTGCTGCTGTCTGAAGGTTTCCGCCCTCTGTTGGAGGCCACACCGTATCCTTTAGTTAGTGTAGTTGCAGTTGTTTGTCTTCTTCTCGTCTCGAGTGGCGCCACTCGTTTCGCAAGCGTTGCCTGTCCGCTAGTGGCAGCAGCAGCGGTTATCGATATGTAGTAACTGTTGCCCTATCTTTGAGGCGACGTCGTTGTTTTTCCGTGTCGTGTGAGTGTGGCAGTTCGGTTGGGGACTCTGGAGGAGCCAGGTCCACTCAGTGCGAAAACACACCAGAACCGATGGCGGCGTGCGTGGACAGCCGGATGGAAGGTCTGTGGTCACGAAGGTGCACGACCTCGTCGTAAACCAGATCCTGCAGGCTTTAAGATGAGTGCATTTCCATTCAAGCAGAGAAACATCCACCACTGTGACATCTCGCGATTCTCCAGTGACTTAGGTTCCTGTTGCTGGTCGTAGTGTCGCCGAGGCGAAGAACAGCGAGTGGAATGCTTGGGGAAAGTGGATCTGATTAGCTCTCCTCGACTTCTTGTTACTGTTTACTGCGTTCAACTTAATACAATTTATTAAGTAATTTTTCCTGCCTCGTGGACGCTAACGTCCCACTTACCTGCTCTGGGGGTTAGTGTATGTGACGGCAGTGTACGTTTCTTCGCCTTGACGCTGCTGTCCAGTAAGGCGTGTAGTTTTGACAGATTTCTTGTTTGTAGGCCGTTTGTGATTCTTCTACTCTGGTGGTAGTGATTCCTTTCTCTTTCTGGCCGCTCTAAGCACAGTATTCTGGGGGCGTAGTGCAGTCCACCGGTTCCGGCTTTGGCGTGTTGTTCCATTCTTGCCTTTGGTTTGTTGGACGTCAGGTAGTTTCAGCAAGATTATCATTAGTCATTCATTGGACTGCCACTAGTCTGAGGTACCATCTTGCGAAATGAATGCAACTATTGGCTGCCTACCTCATCCTTCGCGAAAGTGTTTGTTGCCGGACCTTCTCACAAGGGAACCTCCCCATTGCACCCCCCTCAGATTTGGTTATAAGTTGGCACAGTGGATAGGCCTTGAAAAACTTAACACAGACCAATCGAGAAAACAGGAAGAATTTGTGTGGAACTATGAAAAAAAAAAGCAAAATATACATACTGAGTAGTCCGTGGCAAGATAGGCAACATCAACGATAGTATGAGCTCAGGAGCGCCGTGGTCCCGTGGTTAACGTGAGCAGCTGCGGAGCGAGAGGTCCTTGGTTCAAGTCTCCCGTCGAGAGAAAAGTTTAATTTTTTATTTTCAGACAATTATTATCTGACAAACTCTTATGTTTTCATCACTTTTTGGGAGTGATTATCACATACACAAGAAAACCTAAATCAGGCAAGGTAGAAGAATCTTTTTACCCATTCGCCAAGTGTGTAAGCTAGGTGGGTCGACAACATATTCCTGTCATGTGATGCACATGCCGTCACCAATGTCGTATACAATATATCAGACGTGTTTTCCTGTGGAGGAATCGGTTGACCTATGACCTTGGGATCAAATGTTTTCGGTTCCCATTGGAGAGGCACGTCCTTTCGTCTACTAATCGCACGGTTTTGCGGTGCGGTCGCAAAACACAGACACTAAACTTATTACAGTGAACAGAGACGTCAATGAACGAACGGACAGATCATAACTTCGCGAAAATAAAAAAATTTAAATTTTTGCTCGAGGGAAGGCTTGAACCAAGGACCCCTACTTCCTCATGTGCTCACTCTAACCACGGGACCACGGCGCTCATTTGCTCACACCGTCCTTTATTTTGCCTTTCTTGCCCATGGACTACTCAGTTTGTATATTTTACATATTTTTTTTCATAGTTCCACACAACTTCTTCCTGTTTTCTCGATTGATCTGTGTTCAGTTTTTCAAGGCCTATCCACTGTGCCAACTTATAACTAAATCTGAGGGGGGTGCGATGGGGAGGTTCCCTTGTCAGAGGTCGATTCCTGGAACACCGTCTGTGACTGGTCCTTGTGTTTTATTATTGTATTATTTATTCCCATACCTTGTAATTCCTACATTAAAGGTTATGTATGTCTAGTTGATAGTTCCAGTCGCCTTCTGGAATAAATCTCGCAGTGTACGGGTTGTGTTACAAGGTTACCATCATCTTATTTCACCGTTTGGTGCTCAGTTGCTTGTAACTGCTGTTTTGCAGCAAGTTTCTGAATTTTTTTATGTAGTGGCCGTTCCTGGCGTGTAAGACGTTCAGCCGTGATTGTGGTCATTTGTTTTGAAAAAATAATACGGTGTTTGTATTTTAGCAGTAAGCCTTAAAACCTTATTTGCTGCCGGCCGGAGTGGCCGTGCGGTTCTAGGCCCTACAGTCTGGAGCCGAGCGACCGCTACGGTCGCAGGTTCGAATCCCGCCTCGGGCGTGGATGTGTGTGGTGTCCTTAGGTTAGTTAGGTTTAATTAGTTCTAAGTTCTAGGCGACTCATGACCTCAGAAGTTAAGTCGCATAGTGCTCAGAGCCATTTTTGAACCTTATTTGCTGCCTTTCCTGGCGTTTGATACCTTCCGCTGTGTTTGTAGCCACTTACTTTTTAATATTTCAATATCTGTAAGTTGTAATTGCAGCGAGTTCTTAAACGTTCTTAAGTTATCGCCATTCTTGCCGCATAAGGCCTTCAGCCGTGATCACAGTGGCTTGTTTTTTTTTTTTTTTATCATTATCTGTATCTGTATTTTATGGTGATTTGCTAAATTGTAACGCACTGAACACACTTATTTTCACACCTTATTATTCCTTTATTAATAACGTGTGGTATTTTTTATTTATTGTTGAGTCTGGAATTACTGTTTTAAAAATAAATGTGTCTAACTGTAAAAGGCAACCAATAGTAATTGAATACGGCCCCGTCCACAATCGTAACCGAATCATGCCTCCCCTTGACTACCAAGGTTTCAGTATCCGTGCCAGTTGTACAGCGAACTGTGTGGCCTACGGTGCATTCCAATTAGTAACAATACGTGTCACTGTAGCGGTTCACCAGACGTTCGCTCCACCGACGAACAGAGGAGCTACTCGATCCAGTAGTCGCGGCTCCAAGGTCAATAAAACCGGGAGATCGGTGTGCTGGTCCCATTACACTCCATACAGCGTCTACTGACGCCGTCAGAGGAGTATTGCATGGCGGTCGGTCGGCCCCAGTTAGTCAACAGGGCCAGAACGCGGAGCTGTCGCGCATGGATAGCTCGAAGAATCAGTAACCCGCCCCTGGGTTTACGGAAGCTTGACATACTTAGCGCAATGAGAGACCACGGCAACACGAGTAAGGCAGACGCTAGTGGCGGCGCGACTTGGAGACGCGTCTGTGTGGGACCAGACTGCAGTGCGGGCTCCTCTCCTGCCCCGGGCTGGGCCAGGCCGCGGCGGCGGCTGCCCCGCAAGACTGTGATGGGCGGCGTGGGCGGCGCGGGCGGCGCGAGGCGCCATCGCTGACGCCGGCCACAGGCGCCGCTGTGTGCGCGAGAAATGGCGCGTGGCCGGCCCGACTGGCGGCATTTTTACTGCCGCTAATGGCCGCGCCAGCGACAGCGCCGGCGACCACGGCGGTTCCCCGAGCAGCCATGGCCGGGGCCCCAATTTTTTAACGCTGCCTCCATCGCACCGCCGCCTTTGTGGCTGGCCGCGTGACTAACTGGTCGCCATTACTCAGGCGGCTCTCCCTCCGTTTGCTTGACGCTCTGTGGTGTATTTCAAATGGAGGGCACCACAAGCTAAAAGGCTGTCTCACCGAAAAAAAAAAAAAAATATTTTGGAGTATGATTTCTTTCCTGACATGCAGCTGGTTTTATTTTGTCCTGTAGTGAAAGCGAAATCTTCACACCGTCTCGTTAGTAGTGTTGTATTTTGAGGCTTTTTAAATAAGAGAAACCCTTTTTCGCAGATAATTCTGTAGTACGTTCCTTAGCAGCGCTTTGTATTTTGATGGCGATGCATTCATTATTAAGAGATAAAGTTGGAATACTTGTCAATATGAGTTTTTAAGCCAGGTGTCATCCTGGATCGTCAGTTTCACACCAGTAACAACCTGCCTGTTCAATGTAAGTGACCTTTGCATTTATACTTCGTATGCATGTATGAAAGAACAGACATTAATGAAGAGCCACATAGGTGAACCGTCAATTAGGGCGGTTCACAAACAACAATTCAAGTACACATGTTATTTCAAAATGTTATCGTGGAAATAGGGGCCAAGAGGTGCTGGTGAAACAACACACACTGCTAAAGATACCTGTGTATTTTAAACTTTCTCAATAATAAATTTTTAAGTCTGGCTTTAAAAAAAAAAAAATTCAAATAGCTTGGCAATTTTCATTATCCAAAGGAGATTACCAGATATGACATTAACAACTTGCCAATAATGAGATTTTAACTTAACGTTATATACAGGGTGATTCAAAAAGAATACCACAACTTTAAAAATGTGTATTTAATGAAAGAAACATAATATAACCTTCTGTTATACATCATTACAAAGAGTATTTAAAAAGGGTTTTTTTCACTCAAAAACAAGTTCAGAGATGTTCAATATGGCCCCCTCCAGACACTCGATCAATATCAACCCGATACTCCAACTCGTTCCACACTCTCTGTAGCATATCAGGCGTAACAGTTTGGATAGCTGCTGTTATTTCTCGTTTCAAATCATCAATGGTGGCTGGGAGAGGTGGCCGAAACACCATATCCTTAACATACCCCCCATAAGAAAAAATCGCAGGGGGTAAGATCAGGGCTTCTTGGAGGCCAGTGATGAAGTGCTCTGTCACGGGCTGCCTGGCGGCCGATCCATCGCCTCGGGTAGTTGATGTTCAGGTAGTTACGGACAGATAAGTGCCAATGTGGTGGCGCTCCATCCTGCTGAAATATGAATTGTTGTGCTTCTTGTTCGAGCTGAGGGAACAGCCAATTCTCTAACATCTCCAGATACTGTAGTCCAGTTACAGTAGCACCTTCGAAGAAAAAGGGACCAAAAACTTTATTGGCTGAAATGGCACAGAAAACGTTCACCTTAGGCGAGTCGCGTTCATACTAGAGTTGTTTCCCGCGGATTCTCAGTGCCCCATATACAGACATTGTCACGGTTGTCTTTCCCGTTAGTGTGGAAAGTTGCTTCATCACTAAACACAATCTTTGAAACGAAAGATTCATCTGTTTCCATTTGAGCAAGGATAAAATCACAGAAATCGATTCTTTTAATCTTATCAGCTGCAGACAGTGCTTGAACCAATTTCAGACGATAGCCGGCCGAAGTGGCCGTGCGGTTAAAGGCGCTGCAGTCTGGAGCCGCAAGACCGCTAAGGTCGCAGGTTCGAATCCTGCCTCGGGCATGGATGTTTGTGATGTCCTTAGGTTAGTTAGGTTTAACTAGTTCTAAGTTCTAGGGGACTAATGACCTCAGCAGTTGAGTCCCATAGTGCTCAGAGCCATTTCAGACGATAAGGTTTCATAACTAACCTTTTTCGTAGGACTCTCCATACAGTTGATTGTGGAATTTGTAGCTCTCTGCTAGCTCTGCGAGTCGATTTTCCTGGGCTGCGAACAAATGCGTGCTACATTTTCATCACTCGTTCTCGGCCGTCCAGAACTTTTCCCTTTGCACAAACACCCATTCTCTGTAAACTGTTTATACCAACGTTTAATACACCACCTATCAGGAGGTTTAACACCATACTTCGTTCGAAATGCACGCTGAACAACCGTCGTCGATTCACTTCTGCCGTACTCAATAACACAAAAAGCTTTCTGTTGAGCGGTCGCCATCTTAGCATCAACTGACGCTGACGCCTAGTCAACAGCGTCTCAAGCGAACAAATGAACAACTAAATGAAACTTTATAGCTCCCTTAATTCGCCGACAGATAGTGCTTAGCTCTGCCTTTTGTCGTTGCAGAGTCTTAAATTCCTAAAGTTGTGGTATTCTTTTTGAATCACCCTGTATATGTCTTTTAAAAATAACTCTGTGTAAAGGATGTTGCAAGGTTTAACGTTAACAATAAGAAGATTTTAAACTTGTTATATCAATAAGGGAACAATTAAAAAAAAGCCTTAAGTATCTAGCTTGTACTAAGCAAAAATAGTTGTCTCTCGCCAGTTACATAACTTATATTTTCTACAAGATAAATGTGAATAAGCAAGCACACAAACACTCACATTAAGGCAGTGCCCAAAAAAAAAAAAAAAAAAAAAAATTCGTTAGCACGGCGAAGGAGTGACACGTGTAAAGGGACCCAAATCACAATAGGCGGAATAGCTACTGGTGGTCTACAGGGCCATAGCATATCAGCCCCAAGACTTCCATTACAAGCCGCCACCTCCCCGAGTTACTCAAAACCAGAAGATGTAGCAAGGGCGGTGCCTGCACAGACTCCGAACCACAGAGACCCGCGACACCAACCCTAAATCACCCAATCGAGGTGTGAATGAAAACGGCCCGATCAAGGAGCAGTTACCACATTCCCGCGGACAGGCAAACGAAAACAGTGGTGGGACGACCCCAACAAAACCACTGGTGAAGAAACTCATACACTTCACCAGAACTTGAAAACCCTCGTTACATAAAAACAGTACTCAACTTCTCATCACACTCCACTCCAGCGTCGGGAACACGTTGCACTTCCAAATACTCGTCAGAGCCAACCGCTGGCCGTGGTTTCAACGGCCGATAAGAAGACATACGGTCCCACGCGCTGATCTCCTGCACCGCGGCTTCTAAGCTTCATAAGCCACGTACATGCGGGTAAGGCAGACTCAGCCCCTGACAGCCAAGAGGTCGGCCAAAGCACGTGGCGAGCAGTTGACGACCCCCACCAGCAGGGCCCCGCTCGCTCCACCACCTCTCTCGGTCACCGCCCAGTACGTACTGCCTAGATCGTCACGCGACCGTACACTTGCTACACCTCCAGCCAGAGGGCGGTAGCGATCCAAACAGCGCGCCAAACCGACAGCGCCACCGCAAACACCAGACGCGAAGCGAAAGCACTCCGGCTGGCGCGCTTTTCGAAGAGCCGGACACAACTACGGCTCAATAGGAAATAATTGGAAATTAGTATTGTGAATGCGAATTTCTTGGCATCATCTGTATTAGTGATATGAAAATTTGTGCCGGGTCGAGATTCGAACCCGGCTTTCCCGCTTATAACGGGCGCTCGCCTTAACAACTTGTACTATCCTTGAACGATGCCCCAGAACTACACAACTTCCCTGCGTCAGTCAGTCCGGAGAGCGGCGAGAATAGCCCAAGTGGTGCCGACATGGTAGCTCAGCGTGTTCGATCAGAGGGTTAACTATCCTCTGTAATAAAAACACTAAGTTAATGGATGAACGATGAACTTTAACAAGCGTCATGGGACGTTCGCCCCGGGAAATGTACAACGAACAATTGCGAACAAAATGAGATAAAAAATGTGGTTAAGGCGACAGCTCGCGATAAGAAGGAAATCCGGCTTCGAGTCCCTGTCAGGCTCAAATTTTTCATATGTCACTGGTGGGTTGTACTTCTATACCGAACACAACTGATGTCAACAAATTGGCATTCAGCGAATTAATCTCGAATTGTTTGGCGTTATAATCTGGTACTTATTATTTTTGACGCATTATGTACTCCACTCCAGTTAAACGCTAAGAAAACTGCACCACATAGTCGCAATACCTTACAAACATTTACATATACAGGGTGATTCAAAAAGAATACCACAACTTTAAAAATGTGTATTTAATGAAAGAAACATAATATAACCTTCTGTTTTACATCATTACAAAGAGTATTTAAAAAGGTTTTTTTTCACTCAAAAACAAGTTCAGAGATGTTCAATATGGCCCCCTCCAGACACACGAGCAATATCAACCCGATACTCCAACTCGTTCCACACTCTCTGTAGCATATCAGGCGTAACAGTTTGGATAGCTGCTGTTATTTCTCGTTTCAAATCATCAATGGTGGCTGGGAGAGGTGGCCGAAACACCATATCCTTAACATACCCCCATAAGAAAAAATCGCAGGGGGTAAGATCAGGGCTTCTTGGAGGCCAGTGATGAAGTGCTCTGTCACGGGCTGCCTGGCGGCCGATCCATCGCCGACAGTGCTTGAACCAATTTCAGACGATAAGGTTTCATAACTAACCTTTTTCGTAGGACTCTCCATACAGTTGATTGTGGAATTTTCAGCTCTCTGCTAGCTCTGCGAGTCGATTTTCCTGGGCTGCGAACAAATGCTTGCTGGATGCGTGCTACATTTTCATTTCTTGGCCGTCCAGAACTTTTCCCTTTGCAAACACCCATTCTCTGTAAACTGTTTATACCAACGTTTAATACACCACCTATCAGGAGGTTTAACACCATACTTCGTTCGAAATGCACGCTGAACAACTGTCGTCGATTCACTTCTGCCGTACTCAATAACACAAAAAGCTTTCTGTTGAGCGGTCGCCATCGTAGCATCAACTGACGCTGACGCCTAGTCAACAGCGCCTCAAGCGAACAAATGTACAACTAAATGAAACTTTATAGCTCCCTTAATTCGCCGACAGATAGTGCTTAGCTCTGCCTTTTGTCGTTGCAGAGTTTTAAATTCCTAAAGTTGTGGTATTCTTTTTGAATCACCCTGTACTTTTAACCGTCTTGTCTTCTTGGCTGTGTATCTGGAAGTACCCTAATCTTTACTTGTCTTTAAGATTGGTTTGTTCTTCAAGTATTTCTTAGTAGGACACTTGAGGCGATACATCAGAATTAATGGATACTTTCACCTTATTTCTCTGCAGAGACACTTTACCGAAATTTCAGATTTTCGGTTGAGCTTAATGCTTTCCTGAGGATATTTCACGAAATTTAACTCATCCGTGATGGTGTCTTCGACAGGATGGTCACAGGCACAGTACACTCAAGAGTAACTTTCTTCATCTTTATAAATTTGTTTGTGAGGCGCTGTATTTTTGACGAGGGTATTTTAACAGACACCACAGCCATTGTGCAAACGTCAGCCCTCCAGAAAAATAACTTACTGCAAAGTGGTTCGCTACTTTTCTTCCGTCAAATTCGATTTCTCTTACACGTACAGAAAAACTGATTGGAAAAGCAACATCTAAAGTTACGAATGGACAGTTCTAAACGTTTATAGAAGCAAGTATTAGACTGTCGACCTGGAGTCTAGTACAGCAGAAGTTTGCTACTACTCGCACTTGTCCATGGTTCTTTTGTACATTAGGATAAGCCTGAATTCGTACGTTGCATAGTTCACAGAAATAAAAACTGCTCAAGATGAGAAACTACATTAATTAGTGCTATAATGAACACAGACTTGTACACTAATATTTTATTGCGAAAACTGCGTGCATCTATTTTTAACTGGAGGAATGACACTTGACGAAATCCTTCACGCCGTTGGCACAAAAAATCGGAACTGCGATATAACGACGATGCCCGTCTGACCAATCGAACAAGCACATTTGATAGCCTCTACCGATATATATTCGTAAATTTACGTAAATCAGTTTGGATAGTATAAACGTGTAAACAAAACATATTCTTATTACAGTTTAGCGGGATCGACAGTGGAGGAACATGAAACTGGAGACAGACCAGCAATGATGGGCCGGCATCTGCATCAGATATCTCCTCTACTGTGACTGACAGACGGTTTTTATTGTGCTTTTTTTGTAATGTGCTCTTTTATCATTTTTACAGAATGCTGTTCTATTTTCCTTTTGTAGTACCGTTATTTCTTCTGGTTTTTCCTACTATAGAAGGCCCGTGAATGCAATGAATAATGATAATGATTACAGTTAATACCAAGTACTGTGGAATGAGATTTTCACTCTGCAGCGGAGTGAGCGCTGACATGTAACTTCGTGGCAGATTAAAACTGTGTGCCGGACCGAGACTCGAACTCGGGACCTTTGCCTTTTGCGGGCAAGTGCTCTAGCAGCTGAGCTACCCAAGCACGACTCACGCCCCGTCCTCACAGCTTTACTTCTGCCAGTACCTCGTCTCCTATATTCCAAACTTCACAGAAGCTCTCCTGCGAAACTTGCAGAACTAGCACTCCTGGAAGAAAGGATATTGCGGAGTGAAGATCTCGTTCTGCAAACATCCCCCAGGCTGTGGAAAAGTCATGTCTCCGCGGTCCGGCACATGGTTTTAATCTGCCAGGAAGTTTCACCAAGTATTCTGAATTGATTCAATTTATAAAAACAGCCGGGAAGTGTCTCTATTACACGGTTCAAATGGCTCTAAGCACTATGGGACTTAACATCTGAGGTCATCACTTAGAACTACTTAAACCTGTTGTTGTTGTGGTCTTCAGTCCTGAGACTGGTTTGATGCAGCTCTCCATGCTACTCTATCCTGTGCAAGCTTCTTCATCTCCCAGTACCTACTGCAACCTACATCCTTCTGAATCTGCTTAGTGTACTCATCTCTTGGTCTCCCCCTACGATTTTTACCCTCCACGCTGCCCTCCAATACTAAATTTGTGATCCCTTGATGTCTCAGAACATGTCCTACCAACCGGTGTCTTCTTCTTGTCAACTTGTGCCACAAACTCCTCTTCTCCCCAATCCTATTCAGTACCTCCTCATTAGTTATGTGATCTACCCATCTAATCTTCAGCATTCTTCTGTAGCGCCACATTTCGAAAGCTTCTATTCTCTTCTTGTCCAAACTGGTTATCGTCCATGTTTCACTTCCATACATGGCTACACTCCATACAAATACTTTCAGAAATGACTTCCTGACACTTAAATCTATACTCGATGTTAACAAATTTCTCTTCTTCAGAAACGCTTTCCTTGCCATTGCCAGTCTACATTTTATATCCTCTCTACTTCGACCATCATCAGTTATTTTGCTCCCCAAATAGCAAAACTCCTTTACTACTTTAAGTGTCTCATTTCCTAATCTAATATCCTCAACATCACCCGACTTAATTCGACTACATTCCATTATCCTCGTTTTGCTTTTGTTGATATTCATCTTATATCCTCCCTTCAAGACACCATCCATTCCGTTCAACTGCTCTTCCAAGTCCTTTGCTGTCTCTGACAGAATTACAATGTCATCGGCGAACCTCAAAGTTTTTATTTCTTCTCCATGGATTTTAATACCTACGAATTTTTCTTTTGTTTCCTTTACTGCTTGCTCAATATACAGATTGAATAACATCGGGGAGAGGCTACAACCCTGTACTTAAACCTAACTAACCTAAAGACATCACACACATCCATGCCCGAGGCAGGATTCGAACCTGCGACCATAGCGGTCGCGCGGTTCCAGACTGAAGCGCCTAGAACCGCTCTGCCACTCCGGCCGGCCCTCTATTACATGAATTGACTTCACTATTTGCAAAGCAGAAATCAATATACAGCGATGAAGTCACACGAAGACTGACAATGCACAGGTCAACCACGTTGAACGTACCTCTGGATGCATGCTGTCTTTAATACAGCGCCATTCAGGAGACAATAGAAGGCAAGCTTCGGGAGGTTAACGGTTTTGGCCAAGCGGGGAAATAATCCCACTGCAATCCGCGGGGAAAAAAGTCTTCTGTCTTTTTGCGCAAGAAGTAAAGCTGCGGCAATTCTAGCACCGCCGTCAGCCATACTCTAGTTGCGCCACTGCAACTTGCCAGCCCAGTCTGTTATGTAGCGCAGCCAATGAATGGAAAATAGACAAAACTTGTATCACGATCAACCCCTGCACCCTCCTCACTAACTACGTGCAGTACCCACTCTAGCATTTCACCGGCAATTTCTTGTTCATTTAAATTTATAATTTAGTAAAGTAAGAAGGGAGACCACACTGACCCGTTACAACTACCGAGGATTTTTTTTTTTTTTGCTATTAATCTCTTACACGGTATCTCATTTAAAGTAATAAAACAGCAGGCGGTTTATCAAACAGGCGAATACCAAGGAGAGGCTTCAGCCAAGGAAGATGCTGTGCGGAACATGTTTTCTGTCTGAAAAGCGTCCTCAAAATTAGGGCATCAAGAGTAGAAATGCTGTAGTTATGTTCGTATATAGCATATTGCTATATCAGGCAGCATACGCTCTTCAGTGTTTTGCAATAAATCGGAACAGACGGAGAACTAGCGCAATTATAGATCAAATGATAATGAAGCTATTTCCAGCCCCTTGAGATTAAGAAAAGATAATAAGAACATGGTAGGAAGCCACTGAAGAAAGTGAAATCCCTTTAGGTCCAAAGAACCAGGGTCAAGGCGGAGATACCAGCGTTCGCTAAAATTTTGGCATTGTTAGCCGGCAAGAAAGAAGAATTTGTGTAATCCTCGAAATACTACATGAGACAGAAAGAAAATGAGGACTTGTGGCTTCTTACGGAGAAAAGGAATACATAGAATTCAAACATGATGGAGATACTTACCTAAATACAAGGTTTAGAATAACAAGGCAACAGATATATGCAAGTGTTTTGTTGAACGAATCCAAGGGAATGGTCTTGATAAAGAGGCAAACAAAGGACGGGGGAATGGTCTTGATAAAGAGGCAAACAGAGGACTCGTTAGTACAGAATATATATAACAAGAAAACAATCTCTTATAATGCAAAGATTTGGCACTACGCAACGGTTGTTAAGCCAGGAGCACTTCACTGTTCGGAATGCATGGTACGGAATAAGAAAGTAGAAACAGAAGAAATAGAGAAGAAAAGGAAGAATTTAAGGTACGACTACGGACTGCAAAAAAGAAACATATTTTATGGAAGAGAAGAAAAAGTAAAGATCCGCAAAAACAGTTGTAGAAGATGATAGGAACTATATGCAAGAAAAGGTTTTATGGGCGCCTCTTCAGTATGAGGGAATGCAGACTGACAAAGAACATCCTCAAATAAGACTGACAAAGAACATCTTCAAATATGTCGCCAAACTAAAAGCGGTCAGAAAATGAGCTGAGGAATTAAAAAGGACATAGAGGGAACTGCGATCGATCGCAAGCATTTCTGGGATAAAGAGATATTACGAATAAAGGTTGATTAGTTCAAGAGGGTGGAGGATATTTAATGTGCAAGAACCAAGATTAATTGGGCAGATGAGAAGGGAAGAAACTTTAGCGAAAGAACAAAGAAATTCTGAGAGACTAACCAGGAAACTAATTGTTTCTTGTCGTTCACCGTCGGCCGGAGCCGAAAACAAAACAAAAAGAAGTGAAGTACGAGATCTGTTCAAAAAATTACGGAACATTCGTAATTCCGCGCCAGTGGTGTGTTGGAGCGATATGCGGTTGGTATCCCTGCACACGTGTGTGTTTAGTGTGTAACTGCCGGAAGTTTCATTGTTGTATGTCCGTTAGTTATTGTTCAGTGCTCTATTGAGTAGAACGTTGTGTCGCAGAGATTGCGAATGTCTAGAAGAGGCGAGCAACGAGTCTGCATTAAATTTTGCTCGAAACTGAAGAAAATTCACACCGTTTAAAAATGGCAGGACAGAAGTTAATGATGGCCGTCGTTCACGACGCCCATCGACGCCTACCGACTACGCTCATGTCAGGAGAAATTCTGTGTGCAGATCGAAGACTGAAAGTCCGAGAGATTGCAGAAGAATGTAACATTTCAGTCGAGGTCTAAGAGAAAAACAGGTCGTGGCGCATACGTCAGTAAGGTAGGCCTGAACTCGCTCGCTCGCTCAGCTCAGCAAACAAAATGCGTTTCTAAACCTGTTAACTAGCAGCTGGGTGTGTACGCACTACCTAAATTGTATCTTGTACTAGAATCTGCTATTATGTAGTCTTACTGATTGACAATACTGCAGCCGGCCCGGGTGGCCGAGCGGTTCTAGGCGCTACAGTCTGGAACCGCGCGACCGCTACGGTTGCAGGTTCGAATCCTGCCTCGGGCATGGGGGTGTGAGATGTCCTTAGGTTAGTTAGGTTTAAGTAGTTCTAAGTTCTAGGGGACTGATGACCTGAGAAGTTAGGTCCCGTAGTGCTCAGAGCCATTTGAACCATTTGACAATACTACAACAAAATCCAATATAAGATCAATACTAGACATAAATGTTATATCGACTTTTTTATAGCATTCAGTCTCTTCTGCTTAATAGTCCTCATTGTACACAAAAAGTGCTGCCTTATGCAACTGATAATCATTTTGGCTTGATTCTAATTTTATTGTACCCCAGTACAGCCGTAACAAATTACTAGTAAGCCCATTGATTTCCGTTCATTGTATGACTAATAACAGTTAAGACTTCCAGTAGAAGATGCAGTTCTCATTTGTATACGAGGTGTGGCTAGAAAAAAACCGGACTAGTACTGGTGAAACAATAAAACGAATGCAATAAGGCTGAAAGTCGCGTGGCCTGTCACGTGACTCTCGCTCCGCCTACTGCTCGAGTTTCATCTGCCTCCTGCACTCAGTCTGCCCGTGGCGTCTGTTTTAAGTAGTTGACGTTTTGTCTGTGCGTCGGAAAATGTTGAGTGTACAGAAAGAACAGCGTGTTAACATCAAATTTTGTTTCAAACTAGTAAAATCTGCAAGTGAAACGTTTGTAATGTTACAACAAGTGTACGGCGATGATTGTTTATCGCGAACACAAGTGTTTGAGTGGTTTAAACGATTTAAAGATGGCCGCGAAGACACCAGTGATGACACTCGCACTGGCAGACCATTCTCAGCAAAAACTGATGCAAACATTGAAAAAATCGGTAAACTTGTTCGACAAGATCGCCGTTTAACAATCAGAGCAGTGTCTGAGTTAACAGGAGTTGACAAGGAAAGTGTTAGGCAGATTCTTCATGAAAGTTTCAACATGAACAAAGTGTGTTCAAAAATGGTTCCAAAGTGTCTCACATTGAACAGAAGGAACGCCGAAGAATGATTTGTTCTGACATCCTGGAAAACATTGAAAGTGATCCCACCTTCTTACAAAATGTTATTACTTGCGATGAATCGTGGATTTTTACTTACGATCCCGAAACTAAACGCCAATCGATGCATTGGAAAACTCCTGGTTCTCCACGACAAAAAAAAGCACGAATGTCAAAACCGAAATTCAAGGCAATGATGATTGTTTTTTTTTTTTTTTTTTTGACATCAAAGGGATTGTGCACATTGATTCGGTACCAGAGGGACAAACAGTGAATCAGCATTACTACATTAGCGTCCTGGCTACCCTACGTGAGCGACTACGGAGAAAACGGAACGATTTGTGGAGAAAAAAGTCATGGATCCTTCACCAAGACAATGCCCCAGCTGACAGTGCGTTGTCAGTGAAGACGTTTTTGGCAAAACACAACATTCCCATCTTAGATCATCCACCCTACTCACCTGATTTGGCCCCCTGTGACTTTTTTCTTTTCCCTAAAGTCAAGTCAGCTTTGAAAGGAACTAGATTTGAGACTGTTGAAGCAGTAAAAGAAAAAGCGACGGAAGTAATGTATGGACTTACCGAAAATGATCTGCAGCATTGCTATGAACAGTGGAAAATTCGTATGGAGCGGTGTAGAGACCGAGGAGGAGAGTACATTGAAGGAGATAACATGAAATTGTAAATAATTGTAAATAAATGTTTTTCCAGCATCAGTCCGGTTTTTTTCTAGCCGCACCTCGTATAGACACCTAGTTACGAGTTAACAGGTGCAGAAACGCAGTTTGGCTGCTGAGTTGAGCGAGCGAGCGAGCGAGCTGAGGCCTACCTTCGTGATGTACTCACCGCAGTCTGTTTTTCTCGTAGACCTCGATTTCAGTTGGATGAAATCATGAAATCCTGACACAGCATCTCGGAATGCATCGTCTTGCCACCAAATTCGTCCCGCGGCTCATGACTCAAGACGAAAAAGACAATCGCCTAGCAGTCTGTAGCTTTTGGAACGCGCAAATGAGAACGAGATGTTCCTTAACACAATCATGATTGCTGACGAGGCGTGGGTCTGCGGTTATGATGTTGATACCAAGGTTCAATATTCACAAGGGTTGGGAAAGGTTCTCCAAAACCAAAAAAGTCTCGTCAGGTAACGTCACAAGTCAAAGCCATGCTGATGGTTTTCTTTGACTTTGAAGAATTAGTTCATCAGGAATTCGTGCCACAGGGATAAACTGTAACCGATGATACAAGTCGTGTTTTTTAAGTAAGTACCGTTTTGAAATAAAAATAAAAGACGTGCTAAGATATCTCAATAATATTATTTTTACATGAAAACCTGTACTTTAATCTACTTTTCTACATAATTTCCGTCAATATTGAGGCACTTGTCATAACGTTGTACCAGTTTTGGAATACCCTCCTCATAGAAGTCTGCCGCCTGACTTGTTAACCACTGCAGCATCACTGTTTTGACTTCGTCATCGTCTTGAAGACGCTGAACGCCCAGGTGTTTCTTCAAGTGCAGGAACAAATGTTAGTCACTGGGCGCAAGATGGGGGCTGTACGGAGGATGATCTAGAGTTTCCCATCGAAAAGATGTGATGAGATCTTTGCTCTGATTCGCCACATGCGGACGGGCATTGTCTTGCAGCAAAACGATGCCCTTGCTCAACTTCCATGGTCTGTTGCTTTGATTCTGGTGTGACGTAGGCAACCCATGTTTCATCGCCCGTAACTATTCGGCTTAAGAAATCATCACCGACGTTGTGGTACAGCTCAAGGAAAGTCAATGCACTATCTAAACGTTTGGTTTTGTGCACATCCGTCAACATTTTCGGTACCCAACGTGCGCACCATTTTCGGTGATTCAAGTTCTCGGTCACAATGCCATACAAAACACTACGAGAAACATTAGAAAAGTCATCCCGCAAGGAGGAAATCGTAAAGCGTCTGTTTTTTTTTTTAACCTTATTGTCCACTTCCTGCACTAAACTTTCATTAACGACCGAAGGACGCCCACTCCATTGTTCATCATGCTCATTTGTGCGGCCATCTTTAAATGCTCTCACCAACTTTCTTACCATTCCATCGCTCATAATGTTTTCTCCGTAAACTGCATAGATCTCACGATGAATATCGATCGCTTTTAGGCCTTTAGCACTAAGAAATCTTATAACAGCCCGTGCTTCACAGTCGGTGGGACTCACGATTATCGGAGGCATCTTAAATACTCGGTACACAACATAAACAAGGAAGAATCAAAACTGTAATGGCGTCAGTGCGTGGACTGAGGTACAGGCTTTCATTGTGTTGTTGTTGTGGTCTTCAGTCTTGAGACTGGTTTGATGCAGCTCGCCATGCTACTCTATCCTGTGCAAGCTTCTTCATCTCCCAGTACCTACTGCAACCAGGCTTTCATGTGAAAATAAAATTATTGAGATACCTTAGCACGTCTTTTTTTCTAATTTCAAAACGGTACTTACTTAGAAAAACACGCCTCGTATTATCGGGATGTGTTGCGACGCCTGCGAGAAAATGTTAAAAGGAAACGAACTGAAACCGGAAGACACAATTCATGGCTCTTGCATCACGATAACGCAGCCACACATTCGTTCCTTTTGGGGTGCGTGACTATTTCACAACAAACTACTGTGCTGCCTAATCCTCCGTACCCTACAGACCTGGCCTCTTTTGTCTATTTCCAAAGTTGAAAACCCCATTGGAAGGACGAAAATTTGCAACTATAGACGAGATAAACGAAAATTCGCAGATGGCGCTTCGCGCTGTCCAGCAAGAGGCGTACCAAGACTGGTTCCGGAGGCAGAAACGGCGTTGGGAGCGGTGTATCAACTCTGGAGGAGAGTATTTCGAAGGAGAGTTTGCACAATAAGTAAAAGGTAAGCGTAGAAACATTTTATGGGCAGAGTTCCGGAATTTATTGATCGATCCTCGTAAACAGTCACCAGACCTTAGGACGCCTGCAGTGCAAATGTTAAGAAAAAAATTGTTCAAATGGCTCACCATCGCAGCCCCCTCAGATTTAGTTATAAGTTGCCACAGGGGATAGGCCTTGAAAAACTGAACACAGATCAGTCGAGAAAAGAGGAAGAAGTTGTGTGGAACTATGAAAAAAATAAGCAAAATATACAAACTGAGTAGTCCTTGCCCAAGATAGGCATCATCAATGAGAGTGTGAGCTCAGGAGCACCGTGGTCCTGTGGTTAGCGTGAGCAGCTGCGGAACGAGAGGTCATTGGTTCAGGTCCTCCCTCGAGTGAAAATTTTACTTTTTTTTATTTTCGCAAAGTCACGATCTGTCCGTTCGTACATTGACGTCTCTGTTCACTGTAATAAGTTTAGTGTCTGTGTTTTGCGACCGCACCGCAAAAGCGTGCGATTAGTAGACGAAAGGATGTACCTCTCCAATGGGAACCGAAAAAAAAAAAATGATCGCCAGGTCATAGGTCAACCGATTCCTCCACAGGAAAACACGTCTGATATATTCTATACGGCACTGGTGCCGGCATGTGCGTCACATGACAGGAATATGTCGTCGACCCACCTAACTTGTACACTTGGCGAAGGGGTAAAAAGATTCTTCTACCTTGCCCGATTTAGGTTTTCCTGTGGACGTAATAATTACTCCCAAAAAAGTGATGAAAACATAAGCGTGTGTCACATAAACTGCCACAAATGAATGCAACAGTTTCACAGTCGCACAGTTTTCCCTCTGCTCTGTCAAAACATATGTTTTTAACGTTTTCAAATTTTTCCGTTTAGGTGTAGCGTCCCCATACTACCTCGCATCGGACGGACGGACGGACGGACAGATAATGTTGTTGTTGTTGTTGTGGTCTTCAGTCCTGAAACTGAATTGATGCAGCTCTCCATGCTACCCTATCCTGTGCAAGTTTCTTCATCTCCCAGTACCTACTGCAACCTACATCCTTCTGAATCTGCTTAGTGTATTCATCTCTTGGTCTCCCTCTACGATTTTTACCCTCCTCGCTACCCTCCAATGCTAAATTTCTGATCCCTTGATGCCTCAGAAAATGTCCTACCAACCGGTGCCTTCTTCTCGTCAAGTTGTGCCACAAACTTCTCTTCTCCCCAATCCTATTCAGTACCTCCTCATTAGTTACGTGATCTACCCACCTTATCTTGAGCATTCTTCTGTAGCACCATTTTTCGAAAGCTTCTATTCTCTTCTTGTCCAAACTGGTTATCGTCCATGTTTCACTTCCATACATGGCTACACTCCATACAAATACTTTCAGAAACGACTTCCTGACACTTAAATCTATACTCGATGTTAAGAAATTTCTCTTCTTCAGAAACGCTTGCTTCCCTTGCCAGTGCCAGTCTACATTTTATATCTTCTCTACTTCGACCATCATCAGATATTTTGCTCCGCAAATAGCAAAACTCCTTTACTACTTTAAGTGTCTCATTTTCTAATCTAATTCCCTCAGCATCACCGGACTTAATTCGACTACATTCCATTATCCTCGTTTTGCTTTTGTTGCTGTTCATCTTATATCCTTCTTTCAAGACACTGTCCATTGTGTTCAACTGCTCTTCCAAGTCCTTTGCTGTCTCTGACAGAATTACAGTGTCATCGATGAACCGCAAAGTTTTTATTTCTTCTCCATGGACTTTAAATTGTCTGAAAATAAAAAATTAAAATTTTCACTCGAGGAAGACTTGAAACAACAACCTCAGGTTCCGCATCTGCCCATGCTAACCACGGGACCACGGAGCTTCTGAGCTCACACTATCCTTGATGTTGCGTATCTTGCGCATGGACTACTCAGTTTGTATATTTTGCTTATTTTTTCATAGTTCCACACAACTTCTTCCTGTTTTCTCGATTGATCTGTGTTCAGTTTTTCAAGGCCTGTACACTGTGCCCACATAACTAAATCTGAGGTGGGTGCGATGGGGAGGTTCCCTTGTGAGCAGTATGGGACTTAACTTCTGAGGTCATCAGTCCCCTAGAACTTAGAACGACTTAAACCTATCTAACCTAAGGACATCACACACATCCATGCCCGAGGCAGAATTCGGACCTGCGACCGTAGCGGTCTCGCGGTTCCAGACTGTAGGGCGTAGAACCGCTCGGCCACACCGACCGGCGCAAATGTTAAGAGCACAGGTTTCCGAGGGAGGAGAGAGTGTCCAGGAAGCGACTGCGGATCAAACGCGAGGTGGTGCAGCGCGTGCGACGCGTCGAGTGGACTCACACCTCGGCGCCGGCGACTGATCTGCAGTGGCCCCCTCGAGGCGGCCGCCTTGCTCGCGAGCAGTAATTAAGACGCGCGCCACCACGCCGAGCTCTCGTTACGCGGCCCTAATGAGGCAAGATGGCGGCCGCGCCACCGGAAGGACGCGCTTCGAGTGCGGGAGCGCCGCCCGGAAGCAGGAAGGCTGGCGGAGCGCAGCCAGTGGCGGCTGCGGCCGACCCCGAGTGCGATGCGACCCTCAGCCCCGCCGCCGCTGCCGAATGCGCGCAAAGTGTCGCTGCATGCAGTGACGGGGCCTCGCAGCTGGAAGCTCAACATTCAGACGGACTACACGGAAAGTGCCTCACTACAACATTCCCTTCTAATAATGAACACCTCCACTATATGTAGTTGCACCAGAGCCATGCTTAGTGGAAGTAAGGTAGAGGCTACAATGATGGTAATTAAGACCACTAGAGGCTGCCCACAAGGAGGAGTTTTGTCTCCTCTATTGTGGAATCTAGTGGTGAACGAACTCATTGAGGAACTAAATTCCAGACAATGCTTCTGACAAGGATACGCAGATGACGTTGTCATAGTAATACTTGGCAAATTCACTGACACAGCCAGGAATATGGCACAAGGAGGGTCGTACATTGAGCCGTGGCGCGGCTCTCGGCCGCTAGACGCTATCGATGACTCCTCTGGTTGAGGTTGGCACTATGTGCGATCGCGAGCGCCTCCTGTCGGAGCGGGTCCTAACGAGGGGGTGAGTGCGAGTACTGGAGCCTGGGGCGGACAGGTGTGGAGAAAGGACATTGTGGCCGCACTCTGAGATGACAAGAGAAGAGTTGTTGTGCACGGCCGAGAAGGGAGCGTTGAGCAGGGCGGCAGTCAGCATCGCTTTCCGGGGAACAGAGAGTTGCGGCAGTCCAGCGAGCAGACACCAGCTCCGGGAGCAGTGCTCCGGGTTGTGGACGTGACGTGGGTCGTATTTTGGCGCAGTATAGTTTGCTTGGTACGCATCTGCTGCTCCCTTTATGCCCACGTGTGTTGTTTTGTTCGTATGTGCATTGTAAAGGTTACGCTCCGGCTGGAAGAGTGGCTTGTGCGTTACGTTCATGCACCCTGACTCATTTGTTTTACTGCAGGCAGCTGTAATTTCGTAGATTTTTTTTCGTCGCGATTGTCTTAGCCCGGAGGTGCCTACTATCCGAGAACAAGACAGCTAACGTGTGACCTGTTGTTTTGGGTTTTTGAGTCCTGTTTGGGCAACCTGGTTATCACACACACAAATGTATTGCTGCCGGGTGAGGTTAGTCCTAATATTGTGGAACTGAGCTTTCAGTGACTGGCTCGTCTGCAAATATCTAGGGGTAACCCTGGATGAGTAGCTAACTTGGACCCCTCATGTTAAGAGTATCTGCTCCAAGGCAAAAAGTACTTTAGTGAGTGCTAGGAGGGCTTGTGGCAAAAACTGGTGAGCCGCCAGCAGTGGTGGATGTGAAGAGACAGATGCCAGAGTTTTGAGAAGTTACTATAAGCGAACGATCTGGACGTGTGTCCGCCAGAAAAAGGAAATCTGTAAAGATGGAAGTCAT
Organism: Schistocerca nitens; assembly: GCF_023898315.1. Classification (NCBI taxonomy): domain Eukaryota; kingdom Metazoa; phylum Arthropoda; class Insecta; order Orthoptera; family Acrididae; genus Schistocerca; species Schistocerca nitens. The sequence goes on along the minus strand of NC_064618.1, from coordinate 830,502,116 downwards.
GAACTGATATATATATATATATATATATATATATATATATATATATATATATATATATAAGGTGAATACATTGTTTGTTCTTTATAAAAATCTTTCATTTGCTAACTACACCTATCAGTAGTTAGTTACAATCTTTTATTTAGCTGGCAGTATTGGCGCTCGCAGTAGTTTATGAGGTCAGTGGTTCATGAAAGGTATAGGTTATTGTTAATCAAGGCCATTATTTTGTAGGGATTATTGAAAGTCAGATTGCGTTGCGCTAAAAATGTTGTGTGTCAGCTTAGTGATGATCAGAATAAGTGAAGAAAAACCTGTTTGAGATTGCTCAGCTGTTTGAAAATCAAATAACGTAAGAGTTTTTCCAGCACTGTCATTCTTTACATTCAAAGGGGACGTTTCAGCAGGAAAGCTTAAGCCCGCTGTTGTGTTTCATGTACATGAGTGATTTGGCGGACAGGGTGGTCAGCAATCTGCCGTTGTTTGCTGATGTTACCGTGGTGTACGGTGAGGTGTCGGAGTTGGAGGATACAAGACGACTTAGACAAAATTTCCAGTTAGTATGGTGAGTGGCAGTAAGCCCTAAAATTGGAAAAATGTAAGTTAATGCGGGTGAGTAGGAAACCAAACCTGTAATTGTCGGATACAGTACTACTAGTGTCCTGTTCAATACAATCAAGTCGTATAAAAATCTGGGCGTAGCGTTGCAAAGCGATATGAGTTGGAAAGAGCATGTGAGATCTGTGGTAGGTTAGGCGAATGGTCGATTTCGGCTTATTGGAAGGATTTTATGAAGGAGTGGTTCACCTGTGAAAGAGACCGCACATAGGACGCTGGTGCGACCTGTCCTTGAGTACTGCTCGAGTTTTGGGATCTGTACCAGGTCGCATTATAGGAAGATATCGAAGCAATTCAGTTGTAGGCTGCTAGATTTGTTTCTGGTAGGTTCGAACAATACGTGAGTGTTACAGAGATGGCTCGGGAACGTAAATGGGAATTCCTGGAGGGAAGACGTCGTTCTTTTCGAGTAACACTACTGAGAAAATTTTGAGAACCGGCATTTGAAGCTGATTGCCGAACGATTCTACTGCCGTCAACATACATTGCGTGTATGGACCACGAAGGTAAGATACGAGAAATTAGGGTTCATACAGGCAATCGTTTTTCCCTCGCTCTGTTTGCGAGTGGAACGGAAAAGGAAAATGAAATGACAAACAGTGGTACAGGGTATCCTCCGCCACGCACCGTACGGTTGTTTGCGGTGTATCTATGCAGATGTAGATGTAGATATGGCTCTTCAAAAGGAGGCCTCTAGTCAAATTACATGCCTGTGAAGTATCGTTTCAGTTGGGCGACTGAATTCGTGATTTCCTTTCAGAAAGATCACAACACGTAGTAAATGAAGGAAAATCATCGAGTAAAACAGAAGTGATAATTGGCGTTCCCCAAGGAAGTGTTATAGAAACTCTGCTGTTCTTAATCTGTATAATCTGAGCAGTCGTCTTAGATTATTTGCAGATGCTGCTAACATTTACCGCCTAATAAAATCGTCAGAAGTTCAAAACTAATTGCAAAATGTTTAGATACCATAATATTTGTATGGTGAGAAAAGTGAGAATTATCTCTGAATCAGTAGTTTGTGAGCTATTGCACAAAATAAATATATTATAAACATGTTATATAAAGAATTAATTTATCAAAAGTAGTTATATTTCGTTCATTTTCATTAAGAAGAATTTACCTGGACATTAGCAATTTATATGGTACAAACAAGTACAAACGAGGTTATATATACACAGTTATTTCCATTACAGACCAATACCAGATATTTCAATAAAATGCGGTTATATATAAGTCTAGGTGACAAACCGTTACTCTTAGAGATAATAATATAGACATGAAACAGTACTAAAATTGTGTTAGAAGCAAACAATAATACTCTAAACCCTTCTTTGTGTGCACAGTTTAACTAACGGGAAGGAAAATATGCATACCAATCAGACATATGTAAGGTATGATTCCATTGCGTATCAATAGTGAAAGGTGGAAAGGAGCTACTTTCGCATAACACTGTATCGTCATCACTATAAAGTAACAAAGTAAACTAGATTACTTAAGTAACATCATTCATAACGACACGAAACACAAGTGAGGAGGAACTGGAAGAATGGTATGGAACCCAGTTAATATAATAAAATGTAGTCAATGGTGTAAAATAAATATACATGGGTCAATTCATGAATCTACTCATTCCAACAAGGGAAATGTAAGCTAACATGCCACCAAAATGTACCATTTCATTGTTGGCGCCTCATTTATGGCCGTAACCCAGGTGTAAAATAATCTAAGTCTAATAGGCCTGCATTAGTAAAAGAATGATCAAGCACATAACAGTGCTCCAAATAGAAGTAAACACGGTGTTGTCAGTCAAAACAGTTAGTCACATATGTTAAATATTTATAGTTCCTCTAATAAATAATTACTAAAGAAGAGCACACAGTTATACAAAATATAACTCTCGCATTGTTGTGCGCAATCTAGTCAAGGGTTGACGTAAGTCAACAACAATCACTGAAACGCCTAATCACCCGCTTACTTGGACGACTGAAGTCTAACATTTATATCATCACTACACCATAAGTACTCACACATTTCTCTATTCCTTATAAACCGGTTCTTGTATAAAATTACTAGTTTAAACATATTGACTACCCACTCATTTACGAGAACGATCATGAGAGAGGCGGTAAAACTATTCTGAATAAAAGGCCCATCAAATGATTAGGATAAAACTGGATTATAGTGCTGACTCGTATAAACGAAAGATGATTGGTCAAGTATAGACTCTGTCTAAGGGAGGTTTGTTCTTTCATCATGGTGACCTCCGCAGTACATATAAACGAGTACAGAAACATGAACTACTTGTCTTGTAATCAATACTAAACGGAAAAGTATTCACGCCAGGGGAATCAATCCAAATATACGAGATTCGACACAACCTAGAGACAGATTCCCATATATAAGACGGATAACTATAAAAATCCTTCTTAATGATTGGTATAACGGTTACCAGACACCCGGTAACCATTAACAGAAGGACGTATCTCTCGATAATGCATCATGTGATTGGATGTCAGTCATATTACAACACTACATTTGTAAAGATCTTCGATATTATTTATCCATATTAACGAAGAAATATATTCAAAGCGAGGGGTTAATTACTATTCATACTACGGGCATTAATGTTCTATCCTCTATGTCAAAGGTTACCAGAAGTAGTGATTCAAAATGCAAAGACTCCTACTGATCAAAGAATTTGGAGTCCAATTACACATTCGTTATTACTGTGCAATAATCGTGGAACAGAACACATCCGCATCATTATTTCATCACAAAACTACAACGATAATCTCTTGCATTGTTTAACCATAGGTGAAATATAATCTTATTTTCTCAGGTGAGAATGTCGTTACTGTCACTGCCAACAACATATTGCAAACATCTGACGAACCCGTAGCCACTACTAATATGGAGTTATAACGTAAAACAAAGATCTTTGTACAGACACAAAACGTTCCGAATCAAGGACGGTTATTATGAAAAAAATGTCGTGGCGGTACCAATAACCAAGGTGTTGCTGAACTTCATGTTAACGTCTGCAGTGGAACAGGAGGCATAAAGGCAGGGCCTATACTGAAGGTGAATGTCCCACTCTGCCTAAGTTACGTTCCTCCAGCACTACTTGCATAATCTTCTAAATGCATAGTGATAGGGGAACTAAATACTTTAATAAATACGTTAACTATACAAATTGGCGTGTAGTTTCCTATTTGTTATTGCGTCAAAATCTACCATGCTACCTTATTTTATAATATGTCAGGAACACGGTCGTTCTGTTAATATAATCCGGTATAGTCCAGAAACGACATACATAGGGGGAGCGAGTTTCTTGTAAGCATGTCGTTTACATAACCATGTTCGTAGCAAACGTCAAACACGTGAACTTCTTGCGTACAAGGAAGCTAAGTCATTCCGAAAGTGACGTGACAGTAATACAAGGGATATGAATAGAGAAACTGTCGTTTTACGTTATTACTACTTATGGGACGTCTATGTAGGCAACATCTTACAAATCACTCACAGTACACTATGTTGATATCTATTGTGTGTGGCTGAGTACTAGAAGTCCGCGGTGAGACCAATACGTGCTCCACCTGGGTGGCGGGCAGTCACTGGTGTGAAGTTTAAACCAGTGGGTCAAAGCCAGTAAACAGATAACTTCATCGACTAAAATGCATTGTCAAAGGAGCAGCCAACTTACAGTGTCGAGAGTCAATATATTGAATGCAGACATGTGGAAGTCGTATGGAGATGATGTAATCTACTCAGAATCAAACTCCAAACTCTTCACGGTGATTATATTCTGAAAGTAACCTTATCACTGGCTGAAGAAAGTGAGAGACCCTTCAAACGCACGAAAGTGCAGTTGATAGGTCATACATTACACATCGAATGTAATGAAAGAGGGGGACAGAGGTGATATGGTAATAGAGTAAAAAAGTAAATAACGTGGGAAAAAGTCCAAGACACTATTTAATACTTCATGATATGTCTGATTGCAGTGCATATGGGCTGTATATCAAGATAGTATTCAGTCCACTTGAAAAAAATACAATGATGTCACATGAAACTTCCTGGCAGATTAAAACTGTGTGCCCGACCGAGACTCGAACTCGGGACCTTTGCTTTTCGCGGGCAAGTGCTCTACCAGTATTAAATTCGGAACGTTTTGTGTCTGTACAAAGATCTTTGTTTTACGTTATAATTCCATATTAGTAGTGGCTACGGGCTCGTCAGATGTTTGCGATACGTTATTGGTAGTGACAGTAACGACATTCTCACCTGAGAAAATAAGATTATATTTCACCTATGGTTAAACAATGCAAGAGATTGTCGTTGTAGTTTTGTGATGAAATAATGATGCTGATGTGTTCTGTTCCATGATTATTGCACAGTAATAACGATTGTGTAATTAAGTCATGCTCTGTGCAAAAACTGACGAATTCCAGTCACCCATGACTATTAAATTACTGGCAGAAGTAAAGCTGTGAGTACCGGGCGTGAGTCGTGCTTCGGTAGCTCAGTTGGTAGAGCACTTGCCCGCGAAAGGCAAAGGTCCCGAGTTCGAGTCTCGGTCGGGCACACACTTTTAATCTGCCAGGAAGTTTCATATCAGCGCACACTCCGCTGCAGAGTGAAAATCTCATTCTGGAATGATGTCACATGTTTATACTTGAAAGATATAACAATCGCTCTCAAATGTAATTGTCGACACACACACTCATATATATATATATATATATATATATATATATATATATATATATATAAAATGATGATGGTGTCCTCTTGGGTAAAATATTCCGGAGGTTAGAAAATTTAAAAAGGGAAATGGCTAGGTTAAAGTTAGATATAGTGGGAATTAGTGAAGTTCGGTGGCAGGAGTAACAAGACTTTTGGTCAGGTGATTACAGGGTTATAAATACAAAATCAAATAGGGGTAATGCAGGAGTAGGTTTAATAATGAATAAAAAAATAGGAGTGCGGGTTAGCTACTACAAACAGCATAGTGAACGCATTATTGTGGCCAAGATAGACACAAAGCCCATGCCTACTACAGTAGTACAAGTTTATATGCCTACTAGCTCTGCAGATGATGAAGAAATAGTTGAAATGTATGACGAGATAAAAGAAATTATTCAGGTAGTGAAGGGAGACGAAAATTTAATAGTCATGGGTGACTGGAATTCGTCAGTAGGAAAAGGGAGAGAAGGAAACATAGTAGGTGAATATGGATTGGGGGGAAGGAATGAAAGAGGAAGCCGCCTTGTAGAATTTTGCACAGAGCATAACTTAATCGTAGCTAACACTTGGTTCAAGAATCATAAAAGAAGGTTGTATACCTGGAAGAATCCTGGAGATACTAAAAGGTATCAGATAGATTATACACTCCTGGAAATTGAAATAAGAACACCGTGCATTCATTGTCCCAGGAAGGGGAAACTTTATTGACACGTTCCTGGGGTCAGATACATCACATGATCACACTGACAGAACCACAGGCACATAGACACAGGCAACAGAGCATGCACAATGTCGGCACTAGTACAGTGTATATCCACCTTTCGCAGCAATGCAGGCTGCTATTCTCCCATGGAGACGATCGTAGAGATGCTGGATGTAGTCCTGTGGAACGGCTTGCCATGCCATTTCCACCTGGCGCCTCAGATGGACCAGCGTTCGTGCTGGACGTGCAGACCGCGTGAGACGACGCTTCATCCAGTCCCAAACATGCTCAATGGGGGACAGATCCGGAGATCTTGCTGGCCAGGGTAGTTGACTTACACCTTCTAGAGCACGTTGGGTGGCACGGGATACATGCGGACGTGCATTGTCCTGTTGGAACAGCAAGTTCCCTTGCCGGTCTAGGAATGGTAGAACGATGGGTTCGATGACGGTTTGGATGTACCGTGCACTATTCAGTGTCCCCTCGACGATCACCAGTGTAGGAGATCGCTCCCCAGACCATGATGCCGGGTGTTGGCCCTGTGTGCCTCGGTCGTATGCAGTCCTGATTGTGGCGCTCACCTGCATGGCGCCAAACACGCATACGACCATCATTGGCACCAAGGCAGAAGCGACTCTCATCGCTGAAGACGACACGTCTCCATTCGTCCCTCCATTCACGCCTGTCGCGACACCACTGGAGGCGGGCTGCACGATGTTGGGGCGTGAGCGGAAGACGGTTTAACGGTGTGCGGGACCGTAGCCCAGCTTCATGGAGACGGTTGCGAATGGTCCTCGCCGATACCCCAGGAGCAACAGTGTCCCTAATTTACTGGGAAGTGGCGGTGCGGTCCCCTACGGCACTGCGTAGGATCCTACGGTCTTGGCGTGCATCCGTGCGTCGCTGCGGTCCGGTCCCAGGTCGACGGGCACGTGCACCTTCCGCCGACCACTGGCGACAACATCGATGTGCTGTGGAGACCTCACGCCCCACGTGTTGAGCAATTCGGCGGTACGTCCACCCGGCCTCCCGCATGCCCACTATACGCCCTCGCTCAAAGTCCGTCAACTGCACATACGGTTCACGTCCACGCTGTCGCGGCATGCTACCAGTGTTAAAGACTGCGATGGAGCTCCGTATGCCACGGCAAACTGGCTGACACTGACGGCGGCGGTGCACAAATGCTGCGCAGCTAGCGCCATTTGACGGCCAACACCGCGGTTCCTGGTGTGTCCGCTGTGCCGTGCGTGTGATCATTGCTTGTACAGCCCTCTCGCAGTGTCCGGAGCAAGTATGGTGGGTCTGACACACCGGTGTCAATGTGTTCTTTTTTCCATTTCCAGGAGTGTATAATGGTAAGACAGAGATTTAGGAACCAGGTTTTAAATTGTAAGACATTTCCAGGGGCAGATGTGGATTCTGACCACAATCTATTGGTTATGAACTGCAGATTGAAACTGAAGAAACTGCAAAAAGGTGGGAATATAAGGAGATGGGACCTGGATAAACTGAAAGAACCAGAGGTTGTAGAGAGTTTCAGGGAGAGCATAAGGGAACAATTGACAGGAATGGCGGAAAGAAATACAGTAGAAGAAGAATGGGTAACTCTGAGGGATGAAGTAGTGAAGGCAGCAGACGATCAAGTAGGTAAAAAGACGAGGAATAATAGAAATCCTTGGGTAACAGAAGAAATATTGAATTTAATTGATGAAAGGAGAAAATATAAAAATGCAGTAAATGAAGCAGCCAAAAAGGAATACAAACGTCTCAAAAATGATATCGACAGGAAGTGCAAAATGGCTAAGCAGGGATGGCTGGAGGACAAATGTAAGGATATAGAGGCTTGTGTCACTAGGGGTAAGATAGATACTGCCTACAGGAAAATTTATAAAGAGACCTTTGGAGAGAAGAGAACCACTTGTATGAATATCAAGAGCTCAAATGGCAACCCAGTTCTAAGCAAAGAAGGGAAGGCAGAAAGGTGGAAGGAGTATATAGAGGGTTTATACAAGGGCGATGTACTTGAGGACAATATTATGGAGCCGGCCGAAGTGGCCGTGCGGTTAAAGGCGCTGCAGTCTGGAACCGCAAGACCGCTACGGTCGCAGGTTCGTATCCTGCCTCGGGCATGGATGTTTGTGATGTCCTTAGGTTAGTTAGGTTTAACTAGTTCTAAGTTCTAGGGGACTAATGACCTCAGCAGTTGAGTCCCATAGTGCTCAGAGCCATTTGAACCAATATTATGGAAATGGAAGAGGATGTAGATGAAGACGAAATGGGAGATAAGATACTGCGTGAAGAGTTTGACAGAGCACTGAAAGACCTGAGTCGAAACAAGGCCCCGGGAGTAGACAACATTCCATTAGAACTACCGATGGCCTCGGGAGAGCCAGTCCTGACAAAACTCTACCATCTGGTGAGCACGATGTATGAGACAGGCGAAATACCCTCAGACTTCAAGAAGAATATAATAATTTCAATCCCAAAGAAAGCAGGTGTTGACAGATGTGAAAATTACCGAACTATCAGTTTAATAAGTCACAGCTGCAAAATACTAACGCGAATTCTTTACAGACGAATGGAAAAACTAGTAGAAGCCGACCTCGGGGAAGATCAGTTTGGATTCCGTAGAAATGTTGGAACACGTGAGGCAATACTGACCTTACGACTTATCTTAGAAGAAACATTAAGAAAAGGCGAACCTACGTTTCTAGCATTTGTAGACTTAGAGAAAGCTTTTGACAATGTTAACTGGAATACTCTCTTTCAAATTCTGAAGGTGGCAGGGGTAAAATACAGGGAGCGAAAGGCTATTTACAATTTGTACAGAAACCAGATGGCAGTTACAAGGGTCGAGGGACATGAAAGGAAAGCAGTGGTTGGGAAGGGAGTGAGACAGGGTTGTAGCCTCTCCCCCATGTTATTCAATCTGTATATTGAGCAGGCAGTAAAGGAAACAAAAGAAAAATTCGGAGTAGGTATTAAAATTCATGGAGAAGAAGTAAAAACTTTGAGGTTCGCCGATGACATTGTAATTCTGTCAGAGACAGCAAAGGACTTGGAAGAGCAGTTGAACGGAATTGACAGTGTCTTGAAAGGAGGATATAAGATGAACATCAACAAAAGCAAAACGAGGATAATGGAATGTAGTCAAATTAAATCGGGTGATGCTGAGGGAATTAGATTAGGAAATGAGACACTTAAAGTAGTAAAGGAGTATTGCTATTTAGGAAGTAAAATAACCGATGATGGTCGTAGTAGAGACGATATAAAATGTAGACTGGCAATAGCAAGGAAAGCGTTTCTCAAGAAGAGATATTTTTTAACATCGAGTATAGATTTAAGTGTCAGGAAGTTGTTTCTGAAAGTATTTGTATGGTGTGTAGCTACGTATGGAAGTGAAACATGGACGATAGCTAGTTTGGACAAGAAGAGAATAGAAGCTTTCGAAATGTGGTGCTACAGAAGAATGCTGAAGATAAGGTGGGTAGATCACGTAACTACTGAGGAGGTACTGAATAGGATTGGGGAGAAGAGAAGTTTGTGGCACAACTTGACTAGAAGAAGGGATCGGTTGGTAGGACATGTTTTGAGGCATCAAGGGATCACAAATTTAGCATTGGAGGGCAGCGTGGAGGGTAATAATCGTAGGGGGAGACCAAGAGATGAATACACTAAGCAGATTCAGAAGGATGTAGGTTGCAGTAGGTACTGGGAGATGAAGAAGCTTGCACAGGATAGAGTAGCATGGAGAGCTGCATCAAACCAGTCTCAGGACTGAAGACCACAACAACAACAACAACATATGCATCTACAGGTGTAAGATGAATTCAGCTGATCAGACAGGATACTTACATCTTACCTGTCAGAATAGTATCTAGACGTATCAGAGATCTCATATCAGTCCACCTGCACACGTCCCATACCTTTACAGAGCCTCCACCAGCTTGAACATTCCCCTGATGAGATGCAGGGTCCATGGATTCATGAGTTTGTCTCCATACCCGTACATCCCCATTCGCTCGATACAATTTGAAACGAGACTCGTCCGACCAGGCAACATGTTTCCAGTCATCAACGGTCCAATGTCGGTGTTGGCGGGCCGTAGCGAAGCGTAAAGCTTTGTGTCGTGCACTCACCAAGGGTACACGACTGGACCTCCGGGTCCGAACTTATTCATGATGTTTCGTTGAATGGTTCGCGCTCTGACGCATGTTGACGGCCCAGCATTAAAATCTGCAGCAATTTTCGGAAGGGTTGCACTTCTGTCACACTGAACGAGTCTCTTCAGTCGTCGTTGGTCCCGTTCTTGCAGGATCTTTTTCCGGCCGCAGCGATGTCGGAGATTTGATGTTTTACCGAATTCGTGATATTCGCTATACACTCATGAAATGGTCGTACAAGAATATTTCCACTTCACCGCTACGTCGGAGATACTGTGTCTCATAGCTCGTGCGCCAACTACAACATCCCGTTCAAAGTCACTTAAATCTTGATAACCTATCGTTGTAGTAGCAGTAACCCATCTAACAGCTGCGCCAGACCCTTGTTGTCTTCCATGGTATTGCCGACCACAGCGCCGTGTTCTTCCTGTTTACACATCTCTGTACTTGATGGTTCAAATGGCTCTGATCACTATGCGACTTAACTTCTGAGATCATCAGTCGCCTAGAACTTAGAACTAATTAAACCTAACTAACCTAAGGACATCACAGACATCCATGCCGGAGGCAGGAATCGAACCTGCGACCGTAGCTGTCGCTTGGCTCCAGACTGAAGCGCCTAGAACCGCACGGCCACTCCTGCCGGCAAAATTTAAATTCCTTACTTGTTAAATCTTAGAATGTTTGGGCCTTCAGTCTGTGTAAAATATTGTTTCAAGATAAAGCTTTGGGCCTTCTGCCTACTAGAAATTATTTTAGTTGTTTTAACTCATCGGCCTCAGCCCTTTTTAAATTAAAGTTCCTGTCTTTCAAGTATCTGACTGTGTGGGGTCTTCAGCCTAATTGCCTTTCACGAGCTAAAGCTCTAGGCAAAGGTCCCGAGTTCGAGTCTCAGTCCGGCACACAGTTTTAATCTGCTAGGAAGTTTCATATCAGCGCACACTCCGCTGCAGAGAGAAAATCTCATTCTGGAGATATCCCCCAGGCTGTGGCTAAGTCATGTCTCCGCAATATCCTTTCTTTCAGGAGTTCTAATTCTGCAAGGTTCGCAGAAGAGCTTCTGTAAAGTTAGGAACGTAGGAGACGAGGTGCTGGCAGAAGTAAAGCTTTGAGGACGGGGTGTGAGTCGTGCTTGGGTAGCTCAGATGGTAGAGCACTTGCCCGCGAAAGGCGAAGGTCCTAAGTTCGAGTCTCGGTCCTGCATACAGTTTAAATTTGCTAGGAAGTTTCATATCAGCGCACACTCCTCTGCAATCTCATTCTGGAAACAACATCTGTAGTTCTTGGAAATAATATGCGAATAGCTCTACTAGGTCCCGATATTTCAATGTAAAATGTTGGGACCTAGTTGTCCGCCAGAAAAAGAACTGCTTTCTGACGTTGGTTCCGAGCCGCGGTAATTGTGGGAACAGGCGGGGAGCACACACTGGTGGCAGGGGTTTACCTTGGCATGCCGCGGGGGTCGCCCGCTATTTTTGCAACCGCGAGGGCGGCGCGCGGCGTCAGCGTGCGTAATCGATGAACTCATTGCTACAGTAAATTATGATTTGATTTATACTGGGAGCGGATGACCAATTACGGCGGGCGGCGGATTTATCGCGGCGTCGCGCCGGCCGCTAATCTGATGCGGGTCCGGCCTGCGCCGCCTGTCGATTCGCCTTTTTCTCCTCTTTCCCGCGCTCCGACCGCCACCGATCAGGGGCCGCTGCTCCCCGTCCTCACTGGATCGCCGATTTATTCGGTGGGACTGCGAGAGTCGGTCGCGGGTTATTTCCATATGCCTGAGGGTGGATATGGAAACGACACCGAAACCATTCATCGGCGGCAGTCCCTGAATAGCCCGGCAACGACACGTGTTCCTCACCACGTCAGGGCTGATGACGTAATAAGCGGAGGCGACCTGCCTGCCTTCAAGAGCGCGACCGTCACTCGATCAGTAACGTGGCTTTCTGACGTATCTTATTCTTCTTCTTCTTGCGTTACGGCGTCTGTAGGACCACGGGTAGCCCCTTCGTGGACTGCATTCCTCTTCTTCTCCCAGAACCTCTTCGTTCTTTCTCTTCTTCTCTCCCGCTCTTCTCCGAGATCTTCAGTTTCCGTTTCTCCTGTCGGCTCCACTGGTGACTAATCTTTTCCTGTAATCGTCTCTGTCATTGATCTCCCGCATATTGGTCGGTGTATATTTGTTCCTCCAGTTTTCCTTTCCTTCGACCTTGATCCCCAATTCCAACCAGTCCTTCCGAAGTTCAACTACCCACTTGGTTCCTGTCTTTCCCCTTGTCCTCCCTGTCGTTTCCCACACTCTCTTCGTCATTCTGTCCTTACTCATTCTAACTACATGTCCAGAAAACCTTGCCCTTTTGAGGCTGATTTCCCCGGATATTGTTCTCATGCTCCGGTACAATTCTTCTTAGGTCTTCGCATCCACCTCTCTCCACCTCTTTTGGGACCTAGTATTTTTCTCAGTATTTTTCTCTCTTCCTTCGCTAGTTGTTCTGCCCCATGTCTTCCTAGTGTCATCGTCTCAGCAGCATATAATACCCCATTCCTCACCGTTGCCTTGTAGTGGCGTATCTTTGCCTCTGTGGATATATTCTATTTATTGTATATGTCTCTCGTCATGCAGAAGCCTGACTTCATCGTCTTTATCCCCTCTCTTATTCCCTCCTTGCTCCTGTTCCTTAATGTTATAAATTCTCCCAGATATTTAAATTTGTCCACCATTTGCACAGTGCCTTCCGGTGTTTCCCAGTCTGCAGTGGTATTTAATATCTTTGTCTTGCTATAGGCGATCCTCAGTCCCACGTTTCTGGGTACCTTACTTAAGTTCTCGAGTTGTGTATTTGCGTCTTCTTCCGTCTCACTTACTATTGCCATGTCGTGTGCAAAGGCTAGACAGTCCACTTGAGCCCTGTTGTCCTTTTTGTCCCCCACATGGGTCTTTGGTACTCCCATTTCCTCGTTTATTGCTCTCCACTGCCTGATCAGGCTTTCTGACGTCTGCACGTAAGTTATAGTCTCTCCAGTCTGAGGCCCGCAGTATAACTATCTGTAAAATCGATTGCAGTGGCAGACCTGACTGACAAATAAGAAGGACAATATGTGAAATGACAACTATGCAAACCTGCCTAAAAATGTGTTGGACACAGTACAGGAGCGATTCTGCGTGATATTGGTCTGACTGTTCCAGCAACAATGTGGCACCAGATGTGTACGCACAGGATACGTGATTCCCGTAAATGACGGACCGGTGATTTCTGGACGCGGAACTGGAGCGTGATAGCACCCCAGGTGTGTTCCACCGGCTCGAGGTCAGTCGGAGGTGGCCAGTACATCGTTAGTTCACTTTCGGTTTCTTCAAACTCTGTAGGACGATTCTGGCCTTGTACACGGTGTTTCAAAAATGACCGGTATATTTGAAACGGCAATAAAAACTAAACGAGCAGCGATAGAAATACACCGTTTGTTGCAATATGCTTGGGCCAACAGAACATTATCAGGCAGACAAACTTTCGAAATTGCAGTAGTTACAATTTTCAACAACAGATGGCGCTGCGGTCTGGGAAACTCTATAGTACGATATTTTCCACATATCCACCATGCGTAGCAATAATATGGCGTAGTCTCTGAATGAAATTACCCGAAACCTTTGACATCGTGTCTGGCGGAATGGCTTCACATGCAGATGAGATGTACTGCTTCAGCTGTTCAATTGTTTCTGGATTCTGGCGGTACACCTGGTCTTTCACGTGTCCCCACAGAAAGAAGTCACAGGGGTTCATGTCTGGCGAATAGGGAGGCCAATCCACGCCGCCTCCTGTATGTTTCGGATAGCCCAAAGCAATCACACGATCATCGAAATATTCATTCAGGAAATTAAAGACGTCGGCCGTGCGATGTGGCCGGGCACCATCTTGCATAAACCACGAGGTGTTCGCAGTGTCGTCTAAGGCAGTTTGTACCGCCACAAATTCACGAAGAATGTCCAGATAGCGCGATGCAGTAATCGTTTCGGATCTGAAAAATAGGCCAATGATTCCTTTGGAAGAAATGGTGGCCCAGACCAGTACTTTTTGAGGATGCAGGGACGATGGGACTGCAACATGGGGCTTTTCGGTTCCCCATATGCGCCAGTTCTGTTTATTGACGAAGCCGTCCAGGTAAAAATAAGCTTCGTCAGAAAACCAAATGCTGCCCACATGCATATCGCCGTCATCAATCCTGTGCACTATATCGTTAGCGAATGTCTCTCGTGCAGCAATTGTAGCGGCGCTGAGGGGTTGCCGCGTTTGAATTTTGTATGGATAGAGGTGTAAACTCTGGCGCATGAGACGATACGTGGACGTTGGCGTCATTTGGACCGCAGCTGCAACACGGCGAACGGAAACCCGAGGCCGCTGTTGGATCACCTGCTGCACTAGCTGCGCATTGCCCTCTCTGGTTGCCGTACGCGGTCGCCCTACCTTTCCAGCACGTTCATCCGTCACGTTCCCATTCCGTTGAAATTTTTCAAACAGATCATTTATTGTATCGCTTTTCGGTCTTTTGGTTACATTAAACGTCCGTTGAAAACGTCGTCTTGTTGCAACAACACTGTGTTCTAGGCGGTGGAATTCCAACACCAGAAAAATCCTCTGTTCTAAGGAATAAACCATGTTGTCTACAGCACACGTGCACGTTGTGAACAGCACACGCTTACAGCAGAAAGACGACGTACAGAATGGCGCACCCACAGACTGCGTTGTCTTCTATATCTTTCACATCACTTGCAGCGCCATCTGTTGTTGAAAATTGTAACTACTGTAATTTCGAAAGTTTGTCCGCCTGAAAATGTACTGTTGTCCCAAGCATATTGCAACAAACGGTGTATTTCTATCGCTGCTCGTTTAGTTTTTATTGCCGTTTCAAATATACCGGTCATTTTTGAAACACCCTGTAACAGGGAGAGTTAACCGGCTGGAAGGTACCATATGCGTCGGGGAAGAGAACAAGCATGAAGGGCTGCAAGTGGTACGCAATAATTTTTACGCATTCCACAGCTGTCATAGTATCTTCGATTACCATCACATGTTCGATGCGGCTGAGCGGTTCTAGGCGCTTCAGTCTGGAACCGCGCGACCGCTACGGTCGCAGGTTCGAATCCTGCTTCGGGAATGAGTGTGTGTGATGTCCTTAGGTTAGTTAGGTTTAAGTAGTTCTAAGTTCTAGGGGACTGATGACCTCAGAAGTTAAGTTCCATAGTGCTCAGAGCCATTCGAACCATTTTGAACATGTTCGATACAAACCCAGGGGATTCACCTCTATGCCCAGACCGGCCTGCAGCCGTGGCGCAATGCGTTTTGAGTAGCTGTTCTCCTGGATGACTGCGTGTCCAGACACCACCATCAACCTGGTGTAACAAAAGGAGTTGTTCATCCAACCAAGTGACACGTTTTCACCGATCGAGTCACGATGACTGCGTGCCACCTGCACTCGTAATTGAAGGTGCCGTCACGTCCAACTGGAACACATGTCCATCTTTTCAGAAATGGTTTCAAGACTCGCTTGTTCGTTACAGAATGTCAAATCAAACACCTTTTAGAATCTGATTTCCAAACTTATTTTATTGGCCTACCAATTTCGGCAGTATATTACATCTTCAGGCCCCCTGACCGACGCGTAGGAAGATCCGAACCTCGGTTCCGGTCAGTATTCAAAGACTGGTATCTGTAAATTTCTGCTTGATACGACGATCACTTCGTATATCATCTGCCGACTGTTCAGTAGGCAGATGATGTTTGGGATTCCAACCTCGGTCCTGGTGAAAATAGGAGGTACTCGGTTGGCAGATGATGTTTGAAGTGATCGATGTACGAGGTGCATTCAAGTTCTAAGGCCTCCGATTTTTTTCTAATTAACTACTCACCCGAAATCGATGAAACTGGCGTTACTTCTCGACGTAATAGCCCTGCAGACGTACACATTTTTCACAACGCTGACGCCATGATTCCATGGCAGCGGCGAAGGCTTCTTTAGGAGTCTGTTTTGACCACTGGAAAATCGCTGAGGCAATAGTAGCACGGCTGGTGAATGTGCGGCCACGGAGAGTGTCTTTCATTGTTGGAATAAGCCTAAAGTCACTAAGAGCCAGGTCAGGTGAGTAGGGAGCATGAGCAATCACTTCGAACTTGTTATCACGAAGAAACTGTTGCGTAACGTTAGCTCGATGTGCGGGTGCGTTGTCTTGGTGAAACAGCACACGCGCAGCCCTTCCCAGACGTTTTTGTTGCAGTGCAGGAAGGAATTTGTTCTTCAAAACATTTTCGTAGGATGCACCTGTTACCGTAGTGCCCTTTGGAACGCAATGGGTAAGGATTACGCCCTCGTTGTCCCAGAACATGGACACCATAATTTTTTCAGCACTGGCGGTTACCCGAAATTTTTTTGGTGGCGGTGAATCTGTGTGCTTCCATTGAGCTGACTGGCGCTTTGTTTCTAGATTCATAAATGGCATCCACGTCTCGTCCATTGTCACGACCGACGAAAGGAAAGTCCCATTCGTGCTGTCGTTGCGCGTCAACATTGCTTGGCAACATGCCACACAGGCAGCCATGTGGTCGTCCGTCAGCATTCGTGGCACCCACCTGGATGACACTTTTCGCATTTTCAGGTCGTCATGCAGGATTGTGTGCACAGAACGCACAGAAATGCCAACTCTGGAGGCGATCTGTTCAACAGTCATTCGGCGATCCCCCAAAACAATTCTCTCCACTTTCTCGATCATGTCGTCAGACCGGCTTGTGCGAGCCCAAGGTTGTTTCGGTTTGTTGTCACACGATGTTCTGCCTTCATTAAACTGTCGCACCTACGAACGCACTTTCGACACATCCATAACTCCATCACGACATGTCTCCTTCAACTGTCGATGAATTTCAATTAGTTTCACACCACGCAAATTCAGAAAACGAATGATTGCACGCTGTTCAAGTAAGGAAAACGTCGCCATTTTAAGTATTTAAAACAGTTCTCATTCTCGCCGCTGGCGGCAAAATTCCATCTGCCGTACGGTGCTGCCATCTCTGGGACGTATTGACAATGAACGCGGCCTCATTTTAAAACAATGCGCATGTTTCTAACACTTTCCAGTCCAGAGAAAAAAAATCGGAATACACCTTGTATTAAGCAGAAATTTACAGATACCAGTATTTGGTTATGCTGGTCCCTCTTTTGACCGGAACCGAGTTTGTAATCTTCCTACACGTCTGTCAGGGGGCCTGAAGATGGCGTCATATATCGCCGAAACTGGTAGCCTAATAATATAACCGTTTGGAAATTAGACGGGTGATAGGTATTTGATTTGACATTCTGAAAGACATGGGAGCTGCCTACTACTGAGCCCGATGTTTCACAGTGTGAGCTGTACGGCGTGCTCCGAAACACCTGTGTCTACACCAGTACTGTAATATGTCGTCAGATCTGCCACAGGTCGCCGCCTATCGTGTTTTTCAGAGCGAGCAGACATCCGACATCCACTTGGTGTGACAGGGCGTTGACATCCAACACGCTGTGGCTTGCTCGTGATTTTACAGCCCTTCAACCTTTTTCCAGAGATGCCCACGACAATAGTTCATTAAAAATCGGCCAGTCTCGTCATTTCCGAGAACTCGTTCCCAAACACAGGACCATAACAAGCTGCCCTTTGACGAAGACGCTTAAGTAAATGGGTTGCTTCAGTTCTGGCCCGTATCTCCCTTAGAACGTTTCCCATTCGTCTCTGCTCTGATTATACACTATCTGACTGAAAGTATGCGAATACTTGCGAAGATTAATATGGAGTGTGTCCGCCTTTCGGTGTTACAATGGCTGGAGCTGTGCTGGGGACACTTATCATTATGTGTCTCAATGTCTGTGGATGAATGGCGGCAGCCCACTCTGCCTCAAGAGCCGAAACCAGAGATGTTGGACGCTACGGACTGGAGTGAAATCGAAGCTCTAACTCAACTCAGAGGAATTCCATTGGAGTCAAGTCGGTATTCTGAGCAAGTGAGTTCATTTCGGGAACGTTACTGACCAAAACCAATGCTTCACAGATGCTGCTTTTGTGGCAGGTTTAATTGTCATGCTGATACAGTCACCGTGTCCAAACTGTTACTCTACTGTATGCTGTGCAAAATGCTGTAAAATGTGTTCGTATGCTTCCGCATTCTGCGTTTTCTTAAGCACAATAAGGGGACCACGCCATAACCACTTTAAACGCCCCGATACCGTCACTTCAGCTCCTCCGTGATTCACTGTTAACACCACAGTTGAAGACAGGTGATGTTCTCCAGGCATTGGCCAAACCCGAACCCCTACATCGGATTGCCACAGAATATAGCGCGAATCATCACTCCACCTGAAGTCTCCCTTAGCAATGACTACAGAAATGTGTGGCTTTTGAGGAGCTGCTCTCCCATTACGCCCTGTTCATTTTAAGTCGTTACGCACAGTCATTGTGGTAGCTGGCCTGCTTCGAGCACTGTGCAACTCACGAGTGATTCCTCCCACTGATTTCATGTAACTTTTGTACAGCCAACGAAACGAACAAACACCGTCCGAACAGTCCTCGAAGGCCCAACGGTACCGTCCGACCGCCGTCTCATTTTCAGCCGTGTCACTGGATGCGGATGCGGAGACGTATATGTTCAGCATACCGCTCTCCCGGCCGTTGTCAGTTTTCGCGACCGGTGTCGCTACTCCTAAATTAAGACGCTCCTCAACTGGCTTCACGAGGGCTGAGTGCAGCCCGCTTGCCAACAGCACTCGGCAGACCCGGATGGTGACTCACCCACGCGCTTAATTTCGGTGACCTGACGGTAACCGGTGTTGCCACTTCGGCCAGCCGTTGGCCTTTGTCTACAGCCACCTATCTCACTGTTCGAAGGTCCCTGACGGTCTGTACAGGAGGTCTTCCTGGTCTTGACTTGGCTGTGGTTACTCCACATTACCACTTTACAAACACAGCACCGACGCAATTGATAGGCGTTTTGCAACGAATTTTGCCTCGGATGTGGATTTCGCTGTTGCTTGGTATTCTCGTCAATAAGGAATGGCTCTAATACGTTAGAAATCCGTCTCCAATAAGAAATTTTATGGAGCATTCAAACATCAAGAGCCGTGAGTACAAATGTGAACAACAATACCTGGTGGTATTTCAGAAGAATTTCACAGTTTTGCACTTGAAAACAACGGATCATTGGATTGTTTAGAACCACCAGCAAAACATGAAAGAACAATAGAGTAGTGCATTTTTTCAAGTCCACTTGTTTTTATATTTACAGTTTCAGAACATTTCATGGCAACAGTTCTGTTACTCGGCACATCAAATGTCAGAGGAGTTTCGTCCATATTCGCTATTTAGCTTAGTTCCACACTGGTTTTCTTTCGTTGTTGAATAATAAAGCGATAGAAAGGTAATATTTTCTCTTTATACTCGTATTGCATTTTATGAGACATTTTGGTTTTGGTTCGCAAGCTAAGTCCATGGTGCTTCATCAATCTGTAGCACCAACTAACTCCACCCTTGAAGTCTGGCAATTTCCACTGAAGTGCTAGCTTACTAACGTCTAGTTCAATCATTTTTGTGTTAATTCCAATGTTGTTTTGACTGTGTCCTTGAATCCATGTCAATACGTCATCTTCCAGTTTTGGCCATTTTGCATTCAGTCGTCTGTTGGCACATTTAGTCTCCCTCAGTGTTTTCAGGTCTTCTTTAGTAGCCCGCCAATCGCGAATCGTTTTTTTTTTTCTGTTGGTGGACTTCCGAAATGCCACTCAGCTGCTCTGTTGCCATTTTCTTCTGCATGTGCTATAACTTTATAGCCAGCATCAAATGAATCCATTACGAAACTAGCTACTAACAAAAATATTGTACTGTTACAGATAATACAAGTCACTTTCAGTTCAAGTTCACTTGAGCCGTAGACTGCAATGACGGGTCATATACTAGACCGCGTTCTGGGTTTGTGAGGGCGGCGTGGGAGGGAGACAGTGTTAACAAGCTTGTGAATCCTCGCAACTCACGTGCTATGCTGTTGCCAGTTGAATCCAGTGTTGCCAGAGATAGGTTTCCTGCGGCATCGAATCGAACATATGGCCTTTTTTAAGACTGGCGGGAATTTTAAATCAAACACCGGACATTTTTATATTAATTTCGAGGATAAGCCGCACCTAAATTTTCGAGGCAATTTTTGGAAGAAAAAAGTGAGTCTTGCAGTCCGTAAAATAATTTCAGCGAAATATCCAATACTGAATTCCCTCATCCGCAAATACCAGAAGGCAATGTCACGACTGTACCAGTTCCATGTATCACAACATAAGAGATCGAAGTTTCCATTCGTAACATGATAAATGAAAAGTCTCCAGAACCAGACGACCTTCCTGCAGAATTGTGGAATACTGACGGACTTAACGACAAAGCGAGCACGTGGCTGGCAGAGTTCTTCAGTTCCTTAGTTCACTGCGGCCATACTCCCACGGACTGGACATCTAGTAACACATTACCTATTTTTAAGTGAAAGGGTGACCCTACTGAATGTAACAGCTACTGCCCAACCCGACGCCTCTCCCGCACCTGTCAAGATATTCTAACGTATATTCGATGAAAGGATGCGGAACATAGTCGAACTGTCAATAAATGAATTTGGGTTTGTGAAGGGATGTGACGCGATAGACGCAATTTCTGCTGTGCTCCAGCTCGCGGAGATATTCCAGCAAAAAAAGGAAGTCACTCCATATTGCCTTTGATGACCTCGAAAAGGCATTAGATCGAGATGATTTGGTATGCTCTTCGAGATTATCAACTTCCTGAAGCTTACATCAACTGGGTCATAGTTCACCCGAAGTTGTTGAATAGGGGGAGGCGGGAATATAAACGGAGTCTTCTATATATATATATATATATATATATATATATATATATATATATATATATATATATATACACAGTAGGTTCCTTGAAATGGCAGTGGGCTGGCCACGTCGCAAGAAGAAAAGACAACAGATGGACGAAGCTAGTACTGGAGTGGAGTCCGAGGGAGCACCGGAGGCCTAGAGGAAGACCGTCCCACTTGGAGAAGACTGCTGAAAGCCTACCTGAATGCCGGCCGCGGTGGTCTAGCGGTTCTAGCACTGCAGTCCGGAACCGCGGGACTGCTACGGTCGCAGGTTCGAATCCTGCCTCGGGCATGGGTGTGTGTGATGTCCTTAGGTTAGTTAGGTTTAAGTAGTTCTAAGTTCTAGGGGACTTATGACCTAAGATGTTGAGTCCCATAGTGCTCAGAGCCATTTGAACCATTTGAACCTACCTGAATCCACGACTAGAAGAGGCCACATCATTTAATGATTGAATTGGCTGATGATGATATATATATATATATATATATATATATATATATATATATATATATATATATATATTCTCCAAGTGGGACGGTCTTGGGCAGTTCTCTGCCAGGTGTTACCATGATGTCTTTGTCCCATCTGTCTGGTGGTCTTCCTCTAGGCCTCCGGTGCTCCCTCGGACTCCAGTACTAGCTTCGTCCATCTGTTGTCTTTTCTTCTTGCGACGTGGCCAGCCCACTGCCATTTCAAGGAACCTACTGTCTCTAAGATGTCATTAACCTTCGTCACAGACCGGATGTCATCTGCCCTTTTCCTGTCCTTTCTTGTATAGCCCAGCATTGCTCTCTCCATATATTGTGAAAGACTATATACATGTATATATATACTCAATCTGATCAAACGTACCCGACACCTGGAATTAACATACGCCGCGCGGGGTAGCCAACAGTCAAGTGCGATGCTGTGCAGGACTGGCTGACAGCTCCCCCGTGGCAGTTGGCGTTCATCAAGACTCAGCTCTGTCTCCACTTCTCTTTGTTACCGTAACGGATACCACAACGAGCGACTTAGAGAAGTGTGTACTGTGGACAGTAGTATACACTGATGATGTGATGCTTGTTGCGGATACCGGGGAGGATCTTGAAAATCAGTTCAAACATGGTATCATCTGCAAACATCTGGTCTCCATTTGAACATCCACAAGACTAGCTCCACACGCTTCCGTCTCCTGGAACTACACAAATTAATGGAGCTCCTCTTACCAAGGGGGGCGCATTCCTGTATCTGAATTCTCGACTACAGAGTGATGACTCTGTGAACGAGTATGTGCGTACAATAATCAGTGATATGAATGTGATTCACAAACATCAGTGATATCCCTCGCTATAAGAAGTCACCTATCCACCTGATATTAAAGATATACAGTGCAATGGTGAGGCCACTTGCATTATACAGGGTGATTCAAAAAGAATACCACAACTTTAAAAATGTGTATTTAATGAAAGAAACATAATATAACCTTCTGTTATACATCATTACAAAGAGTATTTAAAAAGTTTTTTTTCACTCAAAAACAAGTTCAGAGATGTTCAATATGGCCCCCTCCAGACACATGAGCAATATCAACCTGATACTCCAACTCGTTCCACACTCTCTGTAGCATATCAGGCGTAACAGTTTGGATAGCTGCTGTTATTTCTCGTTTCAAATCATCAATGGTGGCTGGGAGAGGTGGCCGAAACACCATATCCTTAACATACCCCCATAAGAAAAAATCGCAGGGGGTAAGATCAGGGCTTCTTGGAGGCCAGTGATGAAGTGCTCTGTCACGGGCTGCCTGGTGGCCGATCCATCGCCTCGGGTAGTTGACGTTCAGGTTTCATAACTAACCTTTTTCGTAGGACTCTCCATACAGTTGATTGTGGAATTTACAGCTCTCTGCTAGCTCTGTGAGTCGATTTTCCTGGGCTGCGAACAAATGCTTGCTGGATGCGTGCTACATTTTCATCACTCGTTCTCGGCCGTCCAGAACTTTTCCCTTTGCACAAACACCCATTCTCTGTAAACTGTTTATGCCAACGTTTAATACACCACCTATCAGGAGGTTTAACACCATACTTCGTTCGAAATGCACGCTGAACAACTGTCGTCGATTCACTTCTGCCGTACTCAATAACACAAAAAGCTTTCTGTTGAGCGGTCGCCATCTTAGCATCAACTGACGCTGCCGCCTAGTCAACAGCGCCTCAAGCGAACAAATGTACAACTAAATGAAACTTTATAGCTCCCTTAATTCGCCGACAGATAGTGCTTAGCTCTGCCTTTTGTCGTTGCAGAGTTTTAAATTCCTAAAGTTGTGGTATTCTTTTTGAATCACCCTGTACAGTACCGAGTGTTGGCCCCACCTAGAAACGCTCAGCCTTCACTAGATGTCTTGCAAATAAGGATACTGAGGAGATCCTTACGCCTTACTCAGCTCGACCACATCAACAACACAACGATGCGACAGCTAGCTGGAGTGGTTCCAATCGATAAAATAATACAAAACGGAGACTTCGGTGGTACTGCCACATCATACGGGCAGCTCCTACTTCAGTAATCAGCTCAAACTAACGTCTCACCGTCAAATGTCAGAGGCAAGTAGAAGACAAAAATTACGGTGCTTCGGCACTACGAACACAGTCTAAGACGCCTAAAAATACAGGATGCGTCAGACCGCACTAAATGGTGTGAATTGACGCCGAAAGCGAATATTTGTTGTGACATCAGCAATTATCCTCTGTGATACTAAAGGGAGCTGCAGAGGGTAATAACGGTAAGGGAAGACAGAGATTTGAATACATTCAGCAAATAACTGTGGGCGTAGGATGAAAGTGGTGCTATGAGAGAAAGAGGTATTCGTGGTGGGTCTCCACCAGACCAGTCAGAAGGCTGTTGACTCATAAAAACTGTTTGCGCATGACGTGACGGAAACCGGTTTAAAAATTGCGTCAGTATCCTGGTAGCTACCTAGGTTTCTGAAAGGTTTCATTTGGTAATGAGACGACTTCCAGATCAGAGAATCCCATCACGTACATTCCCAGATAGGATTCCTGGTACCAATGACAATTCGTCAAGACTTCATGGTTAAGTACCAAGGTCTACTATGGGCTATGATGAAATACTTCCTAGCTTAGAATGTGGAATGAAAAAAGTGGAATCAGTTCCACACTATATGTCAAAACAAGTTGCACCCGTATAATATTCATTTCAGTCTATAGCTTGAAACAGTTATTTGTCATTATCTTTTAAATATTATAATGTTTCCAGATCTATTGTAATGTGGGCACTATCACTGGCTACAGAAGAGTCAGAGTCTTCAACAAACATGTAAGATTCAACCTTTCCTTTTTTTATCAGAATGTTGAAAGTAATTTCCATCTTCTTCTTCTCCTTGTTTCATTTTTCGCAGTTCTTTAAGGTATTCTCTGCTAGCCTCCAGTAACTATTTCATTTTGAAAAAAATAAATAAAAATAAAGATAAGATGTGGCTGATAATGTGCCATCCTTTTCCTTTTGGTTTCTCCAGTTTATATAATCTCTCAAACTGCCTATTAAGACATTACTTAATAACTTTTATCCGCACACCACAGTACGTAGGGTTATCCACTTGTAAGCTGCTTAGCGTTCGTTTACTTCTCATTAGGTCTGCCAGAAGACATCCTTAGTTGTTGTCTTTGTCCCCTTCTAAACTTCTGATGCCGTCAGCAGTAGGTTCTGAAGGGCTTATCTATTTATTAAGAAACTTTCTTTGAAAGTTCGTAATCCACGTTTCCTTTAAGTTTCAGTTAGAGTATCCTTGACTGTGAGTTGATCTTGAATGGAGTTACAGTATAAGTTATCTTTTTTGGGGGTGGATAAGCAGGGATTTTCCCGTTGTTCTAAACACAGTAGTGGAAATCAGTATAAATGCACGCGAAATTGCAGCAAAATTAACATTATCGATCGCAGTAGTTGAGGGCGTATGTGCAGTAGTATGAGGTCCAGTATGCCGACAAATCCAGTCAAATGGTATAGCATTTGATATCAGTAGTACGGTATATAATAATGCATCAAAGATTCGGTTGGTAGAGGGTGGAATTCGGCACAATGGCAGTCGGCTGTGTCCTCTGATTGTGCGTGAGTACGGCTCTTTTTGCACATAGGAAGCAGAATCCTGTAGTGACGGAGCGTATTGTGGCACAATCCAGGATTCTGACGATGCCAGGCGGAAAACATTTATTTGATAAAAACGCAAAAATCGTTGCTTACAAGGAAACGGTCCTCTCTAACTGTAAAATCATGAATAAGTTAAACCTTTCAAGTACAGCGATTGATAACGTCGTTAGTCTGGGCGCACAGTATGGACAGAACGGAAAATTAGGACAAAGTGGAAAATTATCTGAGGCATAGTAACACTTATGCGCAGAGCAATGACCACAAATCGCTATTCTTCTGAACTCGATGCTGATTTACAGTTGTCAGTAACTGCAGACGTGCACGACAAATTTTGTCATACTAGAAACACTTTCAAGAAAGGACCGAAAAATAAACAAGCTAAATTGGGGTTTTCTAAAAGAAAAGTATGTCATGGACTTGCACTGGATAAAGTGATCTTGAATAATGAGAGGACGTTTAATTTACATGGGCCAAATGGATTCATTTTATTGACACAACCTGAGAACAGAGCAGCATGTAAGAATTAACAGTAATTTTGGTGTTGGAAGTGTTATGATTTGGCCTGCCCTTGTGCTAAAGATAAATCGCACGTCGCGTGGCTGAACATTAGACGGCATTCTAACATGTACACTGAGATGATAGAGACAAAATTGATCAGAATGTATGAAGACTTGGGGGACGAGAAGCTAAAACTTCAAAAAGTAATGCATCTGTATACATGTTTCCGCTACAACCGAAAAGGTCAAAGATATCGTCATCTTGGCCTGGCCTGCACATTGACTGAATTTAACCCTGTGGAAAACCTTTGAGAAATACTTTCAAGACGCGTTTATCACAATAGAAGAGGATTTGAGGCCGTATGTGAAGTGAAAAGTGCGATACGAGAAGAGTAGGTGACTGTTTCACCGCAGGGACTACAAATCCTAACAAAACCAATGCCTAAGAGAATTTTTGAGATAAGTAGTAAGCACGGAGGTTGGACAAAATGCTAACAAAGAAAAAATGTAATTCTGTCGTGATTGTTCATGTCTTACATGTATCCACCACTTTATAATAAATTAGATACATGTACAAGCTTCAGACATTGTACTATTACTTTCGTAATAGCCTCTATACAGATTTCCATTACTTATCTTGAATAGAATTATACGAGTAGTATGATTTCCATCTTGTTGTACAATGTATAAGTACAGGATTTTCCAGTTGTTCTAAATGGGTTTCGCATACTTCAGCAGACCTTGAACGCAGACCTCAAAATGCTTGACATTTTGACAGGGCTGCATCATGAAGTTTTTTTGTAATAATTACTTTCAGATCGGGCATTCTCCGTATTGTTTAGTGCTATTAAATGAAATGTGTGTGTGCAGCGCACGTCTGACTATTAGGCAGTTGCAGCTCTTCAAAATCATCAAATGTATCCGGAAATTCTCCTAGTCTTAACGCAACATCATCATCATTATCATGCACAAGATCAATATTTTGAATATGAGCTCAATATCTTTCACTTGCTCGTGTTATCCGAAAGTTTTCCATACATTTTAAAAACTTTGGTCATACTTTATCCACTGTCGGTAATAGTTTGCAGGATTTATGTCAGTTTTAAATTATATTCAGAATGAATGTCCACAATCTGTTCAGCTACATTATCATACATTTATGTTCCCATAAACCTTCTACTAACCAGAACTAAATTACTTAATTCAAATTTTTCACTGTCAGTCCAGTGAGCCGTTACCCACATATACAGGGCTATTACAAATGATTGAAGCGATTTCATACATTCACTGTAGCTCCATTCATTGACATATGGTCACGACACACTACAGATACGTAGAAAAACTCATAAAGTTTTGTTCGGCTGAAGCCGCACTTCAGGTTTCTGCCGCCAGAGCGCTCGAGAGCGCAGTGAGACAAAATGGCGACAGGAGCCGAGAAAGCTTATGTCGTGCTTGAAATGCACTCACATCAGTCAGTCATAACAGTGCAACGACACTTTAGGACGAAGTTCAACAAAGATCCACCAACTGCTAACTCCATTCGGCGATGGTATGCGCAGTTTAAAGCTTCTGGATGCCTCTGTAAGGGGAAATCAACGGGTCGGCCTGCAGTGAGCGAAGAAACGGTTGAACGCGTGCGGCCAAGTTTCACGCGTAGTGATGTGAAAGATTCAGTGTTTAAACCTCCTCTACCAAGAAACGGTGCCAGAACTGCGAGCTCGCACCAACAATGCTTTCGAACTCATTGATGGGGACATGCTGCGCCGAGTGTGGGAGGAACTTGATTATCAGCTTAATGTCTGCCGAATCACTAAAGGGGCACATATCGAACATTTGTGAATGCCTAAAAAAACTTTTTGAGTTTTTGTATGTGTGTGCAAAGCATTGTGAAAATATCTCAAGTAATAAAGTTATTGTAGAGCTGTGAAATCGCTTCAATCATTTGTAATAACCCTGTAGGTTACGTTGGATGATGAGGGACTATAGGTAGTGATGCATTCAAGATCGACCTTCTTCAGAGCTTCTTCCTACAAATACTGTAAATTGTTTTGAATTTTTTTTCCTGCGTTTCCCGACACATAACGTTCGGTGGGATAGATAACTAATGCTTACCTTCAATAAGATCCTGAAAGGGTTCATTTTCTACAGTTGATGTAGCTACCATGGTATCACTTAGGAAACAACCACAACGGTCAAATCGTTGTTTGCTCCTATAATTTAGAGTTGGATAAACATCGTTAGTATAATAGTTGTATCGAAATTTTCGATGGCCTATAAAAACCGTCGATACTAACCTTATCGACAAAAAAAAAGCAGTTTTTCAGGTGCTCCATAGATGCAGACATTGTTTATAAAGGTATATCTGTCACTGTCACACTGAATGAACCAACTTTGAATCGATAAAGAACCGTTGTGTACGGCGAACGTAGACTATAAGGAAGGAGAGGTACATAGCAATTAGTTGTAATCACATTAGTTTTTATTATTTCTGCAAGACTAGATTTCGGCTGTAAATAGCCATCTTCAGTGCGTTTACGTTACAGTTCAACAGACTCGCGGCAGTACATGTCACCATATGTTCTTACATGAGTATAGGCCGAGTGTCCCTCTCCCTATCCATCGTGGACTATTTTTGTTTAAACAAATGGCTTATTAAATGAATAAAAACTGCAAAGTAGGAAATAAAAAAATTAAGAGATGTATTTTACATTTTACGACTAAAAAAATGTATATTTTTAAATATTTACAATGAAATAGAAAATAGGTTTAGAAAAAAGGGGACTTGGCGGGCAGTTCAACGATTCATATCTTCCTGAATTGCGGTGTGGGGTCTTGCATTACCCAGCTGGTATATTCTGTTTGACGTACTGCTCATGAAGGTTACAACAAGAAGCTTTACGTTTCGTGCCAAGTACTGCGCATGTTCTGTTTTGCTTGAACGATTACCACATTTGCCATTGTCATATCCAGCAGTTGTCACCCTGTGATACAAGTTCGCGATGAGGTTTGGGACTCGGGAGTCGATGCTTCGTGTTACATTTCTCCTTGTGATCTACAGACACGCTGGTTTCGACCTGACGTGTACAACCAGTTTGAAGGACTTCATGACTTCATTTTCGTCATTGACTGTGTGTTTATTAAAATTCACTGTTGCAGTTTCAACGTCTTGGTCATTTCAAATAGATAACAATTGCAAACAATATATATATATATATATATATATATATATATATATATATATATATATATATATGGGCAATGGCGGATAGTTCCTAATGAAGTGGTATACAGAGAACTGGAGCCCATCACTGATACTATACGAAAGAAAAGGATCTCTTTTTGTGGTCACATTCTGAGGACACCAGAAACCAGATTATCAAGAAAAATTATTGAGAAACTCTGGAAATTGAAACAACAAGGAGGATGGCTTAAGGAAATAAGAGAGGATATGGAAGAACTGGAAATAACTCTGGATGATTTGCAGAACAAAACGCCAAATTTAAAGAAGTTGAGGGACACAGAAATAAGATTTAAACCAAAAATTGACAAACGACATACAATGAAAAGGGTATTTACAGATAAGGAACGACGAAAAGCATCGGAACGAATGAAGAGATACTGGGCCACTCGGAAGGGGAAAATACCAAAGAAGAGGACCAGAAATGATTGACTGAAGTGGTCCAATGAGGCCGTAAAACCAGAAGAAGATATATATATATATATATATATATATATATATATATATATATATATATATATATATATATATACGGCTAACATAATACACGAACGTCTTCCAGTGAAATCATGAAAATCTTGATCAAGAGGACATTACTAAAAATTAGGTAAGTATGTAATAGAAGTTATTGTATCTATCTTCATAACCATGTAACGCTGAAGGTATTTACAAGTTTGTGGATATGTGCGTTTGTTGTCAGTGTTTTTACTACTGCTAATACAGCTTGATTGACCTCGGTTTCCCATTACCGTAAGATAATCGCCTAAGAGTATACTTATCTATGCTGGCATAGGTTGTGCATGTGCGGGATTCCTGCTGCGTCTTATGTGTAGTCTTTGGAGATGGCGTAAACTCGCTGGAGTTCTTCCCTGCCTGTTGTAGCCGCTACGCTGTTGGTTGCCGAAGCGTGCAATAACCACGATTGTTATCTCATGTCCCGTCTGTCACATAGTGGCAAATTTAGTGAAGGGTGTTAGATTTATGAATGTTTTACGATGTTTTATGTGACGAAGACTGACATAAGCACTGCTGTAGGACCATGCCATTTTTATTCCTTTTACCGAAAACTACTGCTGTGCTTACAGCATGTACGTGATATTTCGTTTCTTCTAATCAAGATTTTCCTTGTTTTAATGTCGTTGATGATCGGTAACTTCACGACAGCAGTCGGCCAAAGATGATGCATGTCAGTGCAGCGTCATCGGCGGCGCCAACCCAGACGAGGCTTGAGCCACGCCTTCCGAATTACGAGATACCACAGTCACTCAGCGGTTATGAAATACGTCCGCAAGGGACAAGCAAGGAGTTCTATATCTGCTTCCAGTTGACGTAGTCGACGTCGTCGAGTCCTCGCCCCGTCGCACTTACATCAGACAAGGATACAATGGGTGCTGAATTGTGTCCTGTGGACAAGTGTTAGCCGTGACTGCGCTTACAAGGGAACCTCCCCATCGCACCCCCCTCAGATTTAGTTCTAATTTGGAACAGTGGATAGGCCTTGAAAAACTGAACACAGATCAATCGGGAAAACAGGAAGAAGTTGTGTGGAACTATGAAAAAATAAGCAAAATATACAAACTGAGTAGTCCATGGGTAACATAGGCAACATTAAGAGTGATTTGAGCACAGGAGGGCAGTGGTCCCGTGGTTAGCGTGAGCAGCTGCGGAGCGAGAGGTCCTTGGTTCAAGTCTTCCCTCGAGCGGAAATTTTACTTACTTTATTTTTGCAAAGTTATGATCTGTCCTTTCGTTCATTGATGTCTCTGTTCACTGTAATAAGTTTAGCGTCTGTGTGTTGCGACCACACCGCAAAACCGTGCGATTAGTAGACAAAAGGACGTGCCTCTCCAATGGGAACCGAAAATATTTGATCGCAAGGTCATAGGTCAACCGATTCCTTCACAGCAAAACACGACTGATGTATTCTATACGACACTAGTGACGGCATGTGCGTCACATGACAGGAATATGTTGTCGACCCACCTAACTTGCACACTTGGCGAATGGGTAAAAAGATTCTTCTACCTTGCCCGATTTAGGTTTTCTTGTGGATGTGATAATCATTTTTAAAAAGTGATGAAAACATAAGAGTGTGTCACATAAACTGCAACAAATGAATGCAACAGTTTCACAGTCGCACAGTTTTCTCTGTGCTCTGTCAAAACATATGTTTTTAACGTTTTCAAATTTTTGCGTGTGTAGACCGTCAAATCCTGCATATGTCCAAGCAAATCTGAACATGTCCTAGAATTTCGGAGAGCGAAGTTGATTATGTGTGAGTGCCTGAACTTTGATAATTGTCTGAAAATAAAAAATTAAAATATTCACTCGAAGGAAGACTTGAACCAAGGACCTCTCGTTCCGCAGCTGCTCACGCTAACCATGGGACCACGACGCTCCTGTGCTGACGTCGCTCTTAATGTTGCATATGTTACCCATGGACTACTCAGTTTGTATATTTTGCTTATTTTTTCATAGTTCCACACAACTTCTTCCAGTTTTCTCGATTGATCTGTGTTCAGTTTTTCAAGGCCTATCCACTGTGCCAACTTATAACTAAATCTGAGGGGGGTGCGATGGGGAGGTTCCCTTGTTAGAACTACAGCTTTTCCGTCTGTCGCAACCAAGTGTTTTTGGCTGCCTCTTTGTGGTCTAGCGACTACCAAGAGTTACATAAAGGGTGTCCTCGAAATGTTGCGACAAATTTCGAAGGGTTGTAGGGGGTGTCTTGAGGAAGAAATCTAGTATAGGAACCCGTGATCAGATATGTCATCAGACAACGCTACAAATCTTCGAAGTTACAGGCGCTGGCGCCTGCCTCTAGACTACCCCTTTAGCATCAAACGTGACTGTGTGCGCTGACGGGCGTATGCGGAACTTTTCGCAATGTTGTTCGGTATTCAGTGATCGTGACTGACTACCACGATGGCCAGTGGAGAAGATGAAGCTAGCTGCTACCTAGATAGGCCATATCTGCTACGAATGCGATACTCCGTTGTCTCGGTAGATGAAGGTTTCGGACATGTTTCTTCATTCACAGTTTTTGTCGTGGAACCCGCTAAAATCTCCAGTGTTTTTCGATACACAAGAGAAAAATTAATTAGGTGGAAACCTGTGCCCGAAACCACCATCCACCAAGATAACACAGCATCGTATATTTCGGAGACGTGGTCTACACAGCACCCAGCTCCATCTTCTCCAGTGGCGATTGTGGCAATCAGTCGCGATCACTGAATAACAAACAGCATTGCGAGATGTTCCACCTGCGGTCCGTCATCGTGCAAAGTCACATTTGCCGCCAGAAGGGTAGCCTAGTGGCAGGCGCTGGCGTTCTGTAGCGTCATTTGATGACGTTACTGGACAGGAGTTCCTATCTTTGATTTGTTCCTCACGTCATATTCTAAAACCCTACGAAGTTCGTCGCAACATTTATGGGACACTGTGTATATATTCTCACGCCTGGTTAGCTTCAGGCACAGAAGACAGGAAAAACAAAAGAGATAAGTGTTCTCTCGTAACTAAATGAAAAGCTAGCTTCGGGAATATAACAACATTTATGTATTATTTTAGTGGCATATTTAATCCTGTGTATATATTGTTTGCTGCTGGTAACCACTTCTACATCTATATTTATACTCCGCAAGTCACCCAACGGTGTGTCGCGGAGGGCACTTTACGTGCCACTGTCATTACCTCCCTTTCCTGTTCCAGTCGCGTATGGTTCGCGGGAAGAACGACTGTCTGAAAGCCTCCGTGCGCGCTCTAATCTCTCTAATTTTACATTCGTGATCTCCTCGGGAGGTATAAGTAGGGGGAAGCAATATATTCGATACCTCATCCAGAAACACACCCTCTCGAAACCTGGCGAGCAAGCTACACCGCGATGCAGAGCGCCTCTCTTTCAGAGTCTGCCACTTGAGTTTATTAAACATCTCCGTAACGCTATCACGGTTACCAAATAACCCTGTGACGAAACGCGCCGCTCTTCTTTGGATCTTCTCTACCTCCTCCGTCAACCCGATCTGGTACGGATCCCACACTGATGAGCAATACTCAAGTGTAGGTCGAACGAGTGTTTTGTAAGCCACCTCCTTTGTTGATGGACTACATTTTCTAAGCACTCTCCCAATGAATCTCAACCTGATACCCGGCTTACCGACAATTAATTTTATATGATCATTCCACTTCAAATCGTTCCGCACGCATACTCCCAGATATTTTACAGAAGTAACTGCTACCAGTGTTTGTTCCGCTATCATATAATCATACAATAAAGGATCCTTCTATGTATTCGCAATACATTACATTTGTCTATGTTAAGGGACAGTTGCCACTCCCTGCACCAAGTGCCTATCCGCTGCAGATCTTCCTGCATTTCGCTACAATTTTCTAATGCTGCAACTTCTCTGTATACTACAGCATCATCCGCAAAAAGCCGCATGGAACTTCCGACACTATCTACTAGGTCATTTATATATATTGTGAAAATCAATGCTCCCGTAACACTCCCCTGTGGCACGCCAGAGGTTACTTTAACGTCTGTAGACGTCTCTCCGTTGATAACAACATGCTGAGTTCTGTTTGCTAAAAACTCTTCAACCCAGCCACACAGCTGGTCTGATATTCCGTAGACTCTTACTTTGTTTATCAGGCGACAGGCGACTTGAAAATGATAAAGTTGAAACTACAATAACGAATTTTAATAAACCTACAGACAATTGTGATAATGATGTCTTTCAGTTGCGAGGACATGAATCCGCAGCAAACACAATTGTGTCTGTAAATAGTAGAGCGACTCATCGTTGTGGAATTGAGCCAATGCATGGCAATATCGTTGTGGATTTGAGCATGGCAGTACGAGGTCGCAAATCTCTGATATTCCGTAGACTCTTACTTTGTTTATCAGGCGACAGGCGACTTGAAAATGATAAAGTTGAAACTACAATAACGAATTTTAATAAACCTACAGACAATTGTGATAATGATGTCTTTCAGTTGCGAGGACATGAATCCGCAGCAAACACAATTGTGTCTGTAAATAGTAGAGCGACTCATCGTTGTGGAATTGAGCCAATGCATGGCAATATCGTTGTGGATTTGAGCATGGCAGTACGAGGTCGCAAATCAGCTTCCAGTAATCTGATTACTGGAAGCGCTGCGTTGTGACACTCTGTCTGCGTCTGTCCCGTTTCCAGCTATCATCAGTGCATTTGTCAGAACCGGTGGAGCAATGCTGAGACCTTCTCGTGGTATAGTCTTTCTAGAACGTGCTCTATTTCCTCTTCTGAACACACTGTTGAGCTGAATCCATCCACCACCACTAATTCTGCAATCACGGCGTTACAGCCAACTGAGTGGGCGATCCGTCGCTGTGATAATCACCTGCCAATGAATCGACTTTTCCCGAAGTGCGAAAGATAGAGAGACGCTGTGCGACCACGCCCACTGGGCTTGCTGCCTTCCAATCTTCACCTGCAAGGTTCCAGTAACGTTGGGCGCTACCAGCAGTCGTCATGTTCTCGCACCATTCTATATTTCTAGGTATGGCGTTTGTAACCTCCCCCTCACTTATCGACCTTAATGACAGTGAAAAATTAAACCGCGTGTACCTAATGGAAATTTGGGAAAAGTAATCGTCACCGAGGTTAATTTGTCGGTAAAGAGGGAGGAAAGGGTTACATCTAAATGAAAGGAAAAATGCTAATGAAACTGGTGGAAATTAATTTTGAAATAGGGGTAAAGTTAATAAAGAAAGTAAATGTGCGGCCGTTACGTTAACAATCAACTAGCGGTAATTACATATTTGAGATTTGGGGGATATTACGGTCGCCAATCCTAAGGACAATTACTATAGTAACTGGAAAAGAAAGATTATTACACATATAATTAGCACTAGAAGCGTGGCAACCGAAGGTTGACAAGTGTAGTGTGAAAACTGAAAGTTTGTCAGAAGTAATAAATTTCGCTACACTTAATTTAGCAAAAGAATTAATAAAACCGGAAAATCGAAAGTTAATTTAGTGACTGAAGTTAATAGTGAGCTTTCTTTCTGAAGCACATCGAAATTCCGTAAAATACGGTTAGTCTTGGACTACCTCAACAATCATTTCAAAAGCTACTTGAATCTACGCAATTTAGAAATAAGAGATTTAACTTTGAACTTGAATTAAATGATTCTGAACAATTAACAATAGTAAAATTTAGTACGTACCAAGCTGAGCTGCAGTCACAGGTAAGCTAAAATATGGTAACAAAACTAGCACTCTTAATTTGTGCTTGTGTAATCTAAGTATTGTAGCCAGCTATGAATACTTTAACTGAACTTTGAAATTAAAGCAGTGAAATGGAATTATGCTGGCGTTTGAATTTCAACGACACT
Organism: Schistocerca nitens; assembly: GCF_023898315.1. Taxonomy (NCBI): domain Eukaryota; kingdom Metazoa; phylum Arthropoda; class Insecta; order Orthoptera; family Acrididae; genus Schistocerca; species Schistocerca nitens. Next base: position 830,466,715 of record NC_064618.1, on the reverse strand, counting down.
CGGGTTCATTTCGGAAAAGGAAGGGACCCTGCTTGGTAATGCAATTGGGACAATGAGCAACAAAGGTTCATGCTAAGTAGCTGTAATTTTGTGATGCGACAATTTTAAAAGTTTGAAAAGCTGAGGTCTGCCATACAGTTCTAAAACTTTACGTGCTTCCAGTCTTCCTTGTTGGTTGATTGAAGGTTTGAAGTCGTCGATCGAGGATGTGGCGACAGTCACTCATTGTCGGCCGTCGCTGTTGCAGAAGCTGGATGTCGGCGCGCCTTCTTCTCGACACGGTCACCAGACGAAACGGGCTCTTGATGTGCGCCAGCTAATGCTTCCCGTCCGCGACACCATGTCAGAAACTATCATCGCAAGTCGAGCGCAATTACATGCTGCCAAACCCCGAAAGCGCGGCAACTCGCGGGAGCGTCACCACTCAACACACCTGCTCAATCGCACTACTCCCGCCAGACTCTCTCATGCTCTCGCTCCACGCGACAGAGTTAACACTACCAAAGATCCTACACGCTTTCGTTCTCCACACGACCTATCGAAGTATTCGTTCGATAGTATAGTTTTCCCTAGGCCAGACCCAGCGTATAAATACAAATAATCTTTACACAACAAATCAATTATACATCGACATAAATGTATATATATACAAATAGTAAAACAATTACAATATACAAAGGCACAGAAATGTCATATATTCAGGTAACAAAATAAGGACAAAATATTACAGGACAATAGATGGAAATAGGAGGATATGCATTTCCGGCGTTACACGTTCCTGTATGCTGAAAACAAGCTAGCGTGTGTGTGAAGGCATGGACGCGCTGGAACATGAGTGCTGTAGGACAAATAGGCTTGTCCTTTTCTTAGGATCATGCTTTTCACAGTGCAATACGTTCTGTGTAAATTTTGGCGTCCATCAGTGTAGTATGCATTGGAATATTGTCGACTTCCATTGTAGATAGTGCTTTGACATTTATATCAACGCTGTCGCCTCTTGCAATGCATATTGTCTTCATCTGTCGTTGTATAAAGGGCAGTCAGATGAAAAAGAGACAGATGTAAAATAGAAGTAAACTGTTCATTATTTCAAAAGTAATCACCGTAACTGTTAATATATTTATTTCTCTGTGAGAAAAAGTAGCCAGTGCCTGCATGAAAAACTGTTTACGATTGCGTATGGAACCATGCATCTCTTCGTCCAAAGCAAATCGAAGACCAGGAACGTCTTTCTTCGGAGCTTCAAGAAATAGAAATCGCATGGGAAGCGATCGGGATTGTATCGAACTGTGTAAAGGCTGATTTGTGCACAGATCGGGTTTATGCCATTTATTGTTTGTCATCTTCTATTACGGTACTGCCGCCTCGTTTTCTTATTCCATTTACTGGCGTCACTAACTTCCTGCCTTACTTCCCCGGGAGCGGCAGCAGCAGCGCGTATCGATAAATGCACTGCCGTACCATCTCTGGAGCGACCGATAGTATTTCCGGGTCGTCGTGTGTCTGGCAGTCACTTGGAGACGGACCAGCAATGCAGTCGAGGCGCACCGGCAGTGAAGTCGGGGGCGGAGCGCTGGTGAGTCGGCGACAGCCAGTGCTCGTCGAGCGCTGCCGACACACATGAACTGTCCAACGGAGGGAGATTGCAGTGGCCGACCGTTGGTTGGTGGTTTGGTTGGTCGTCTTATCGGCCGACGTATATTTGGTCCTTTCACCGTTTCCGGGCGTCGGTTGGCGTGGAGCAGCGAGGAAAATCTCCGCGGCGGGTAGTTTGGCCGAAGCCGCTGGCAGCGTCCACGCGCGGTCGGAGTGTGTGGGGCTGTTTCCATTGCGACGAGGTAGGTGGCTCAGCGATCCTGAACACGAAAGATGAGTTTTGACTTAACCTACCAGCAAGTCACGACTGTTCACATTGCGTCGTTTGGATTTCGTTATCGGCTGTTGGGACATTCCCGCGAGCAACAACGTGTGTTTTCAAGTTGGCAGCCGGCCGGAGTGGCCGTGCGGTTGTAGGCGCTACAGTCTGGAACCGAGCGACCGCTACGGTTCCAGGTTCGAATCCTGCCTCGGGCATGGATGTGTGTGATGTCCGTAGGTTAGTTAGGTTTAATTAGATCTAAGTTCTAGGCGACTGATGACCTCAGAAGTTAAGTCGCATAGTGCTCAGAACCATTTTTTTCAAGTTGGCAAATTTTAGCCACCCTCCAGTGGAGTTTAACTGTACTTGGTTATTTTGAATTGAAGTGCACCAGCGGAATCTTCTGCCTTGTGGCCGTTAACGTTCCAGTTACCTGCCCTGGCCGTTGACGTAAATTCAGGCAGTGTGTTTTCCTCACCCTGTTGTCGTTGTCCAGCACGGCGTGTAGTTTGACAGCTCAATGTATAATTGGTTGTGGGCGCCAATACCTTCTACGTTGTCCCATTGAACTCCTGTTGTGTGCTCGTTGGGTGGAGCGGAAGTTATCTTGTCGGTGGGTCCGTTGACTGTTTGTCGGTTGGGTTGTCGTCGGATCGAGAATGGTTGGACCGACTGCCTGTCTCACCTAAGCGAGCGTTAGTGTTTGAATTCCAGGCCAACCCTCGGGAACTTCTGAGCGCTGTTGGGTCTACTGCCTTTTCTTATTTGTTCTTGTTGTTTGTATTTGTATGGCTTCTAGCAGATTTTTAAATTTAACGTTGTGTTGCTCTTGAGGCTACAAAAATTTGTAGCTTCAGTTTATGGCGGGTCACGGCCCATCGAACATAGGCCGGTGTGAGGTGGAGGTTACACCATTAAGTTAAGTAACGGTTTAGACTTTGTACATATGTACTGTTTGCGTTTTCCTTTCTTTCGTTTATAAATGTATAGCTATGGTGTTCTTTTAATCATTGACAAAGGTCTTCTTAGGCACTTGTGGGTTTTATTGTTCTGAAAAAGGTGTAGTTGTTGTTGTTGTTGTGGTCCCCAGTCCCGAGACTGGCCTGATGCAGCTCTCCATGCTACTCTATCCTGTGCAAGCCTCTTCATCTCCCAGTACCTACGACAACTTACATCCTTCTGAATCTGCTTAGTGTATTCATCTCTTGGTCTCCCCCTACGATTTTTACCCTCCACACTGCCCTCCAATACTAAATTGGTGATCCCTTGATGCCTCAGAACATGTCCTACCAAACGATCCCTTCTACTGGTCAAGTTGTGCCACAAGCTTCAATTCTCCCCAATCCTATTCAATACTTCCTCATTAGTTATGTGATCTACCCATCTAATCTTCAGCATTCTTCTGTAGCACCACATTTCGAAAGCTTCTATTCTCTTCTTGTCCAAACTATTTACCATCCATGTTTCATTTCCATACATGGCTATACTCCATACAAATACTTTCAGAAATGACTTCCTGACATTTAAATCTATACTCGATGTTAACAAATTTCTCTTCTTCAGATTTGCTTGCCATTGCCAGTCTACATTTTATATCCTCTCTACTTCGACCATCATCAGTTATTTTACTCCCTAAATAGCAAAACTCCTTTACTACTTTAAGTGTCTCATTTCCTAATCTAATTCCCTCAGCATCACCCGATTTAATTTGACTACATTCCATTATCCTCGTTTCGCTTTAGTTGATGTTCATCTTATATCCTCCTTTCAAGACACTGTCCATTCCGTTCAACTGCTCTTCCAAGTCCTTTGCTGTCTCTGACAGAATTACAATGTCATCGGCGAACCTCAAAGTTTTTATTTCTTCTCCATGGATTTTAATACCTACTCCGAATTTTTCTTTTGTTTCCTTTACTGCTTGCTCAATATACAGATTGAATAACACCGGGGAGAGGTGTAGTTATCTACGCCGAAACCTACGTTAACACTAGGTTCTTTTCTCGCAGTCGAGGCGGGTTTCTAGTTTTTAATATATTAACCAACGATTGCTGACGCGCTGCGATGTTGAAGGTTCTTACTTTGCTTAATTTTTCCCCACCTGTCTCGCTTTCGTCTTAGTGCCCCTAATAATAACATGAAAAGTACCCGTAGTCATCGACTCACCGGTGGTGTGTTCTCGGGATTGTTGCACCGACACCAGTGTACAACAAAAATTGTTGCTCATTAGTCTGCCCTGGGAGCAAAAGGCAGCGGCGAATCGCGTACTCGACGTTGTGCGAGGGTGCATCGCGGCAGCTAACGACCCGTGGTGAAGGTACAGCGGCAGGCGCTGCTCGTTTGATGTGCCTTTGCAAAAGAGTGACGCTTTTCATGAATGGCCCGTCTTCGAATAGGCCACGTTCGTGACTTAATAAATGGATTAACTCCTCCTTTGAATGTACGGAATGTCGGAAAGCTATTTAAATATAACTGCATCGGAGAGTGCGTTGCCGTGCCGCGCCGCGAGATGGCAGCCGTATTAACTACCTTTCATGCGCCACAACCGCGGCGGAAAATTTTGCGAGCCTTTGAAGCCGCTGTTCGCGGAGGACTCTTTAGCATACGCTCACGCCTTACAACATTCGCGGCGTCACCCTTGCCTCTCTCTCCCCTTCTCTCGCCAAGTGTAATGCCTTCCTATTGGCACACAGCTGCGCAGATTGCTGTTGACTTCTGAATAGTTGCTTTTCCCACCCGGGAGATACAGCCCGTCACAAACGGGAGACACAATTTAGCGAATCGTATTCTGTGCGAACCGTGGCGCTGTGCTGGGATGAGTTCGTGGCGGCGTTCCGCAGTGTGCAGTTGCCAACGCGCTGCCCTCCATGTCCCGCACAACAAATAGCTTTGTCTTCTTTCTCCGTTTCTTCCTCTTCTTCCCTTTCTTCTTGCATCAGGAACTCGAGCTTTTGGTTCGTTCTCTCTGGAGCCTTGCAGCTGTTGGACGCACGTGCTGTTTTGTTTGTCAACACTCCTTCTTCCTCATAGGCAGTTCTGCGACATTATTTTACGTAATCTTTAGTTGTACTTTATATGTAAGAGGCCACACCATTAGTTTCTCTCGTCTACCACCTTTATTTTCATGAGCTACACTACTGGCCATTAAAATTGCTACACCAAGAAGAAATGCAGATGAGAAACGGGTATTCAATGGACAAATATATTATACTAGAACTGACATGTGATTACATTTTCACGCAATTTTTGTGCACAGATACTGAGAAATCAGTACCCAGAACAACCACCTCTGGCCGTAATAACGGCCTTGATACGCCTGGGCATTGAGTCAAACAGAGCTTGGATGGCGTGTACAGGTACAGCAGCTCATGCAGCTTCAACACGATACCACAGTTCATCAAGAGTAGTGACTGGCGTATTGTGACGAGCCAGTTGCTCGCACACCATTGACCAGACGTTTTCAGTTGGTGCGAGATCTGGAGAATGTGCTGGCCAGGGCAGCAGTCGGACATTTTCTGTATCCAGAAAGGCTCGTACAGGACCTGCAACATGCGGTCGTGCATTATCCTGCTGAAATGTAGGCTTTCGCAGGGATCGAATGAAGGGTAGAGCCATGGGTCGTAACACATCTGAAATGCAACGTCCACAGTTCAAAGTGCCGTCAATGCGAACAAGAGGTGACCGATACTTGTAAGCAATGGCACGCCATACCATCACACCGGGTGATACGCCTAAATGGCGATGACGAATACACGCTTCCAATGTGCGTTCACCGCGATGTCGCCAAACACGGATGCGACCATCATGATGCTGTAAACAGAAACTGGATTCAACCGAAAAAAAATGACGTACTTCCATTCGTGCACCCAGGTTCGTCGTTGAGTATACCATCGCAGGCGCTCCTGTCTGTAATGCAGCGTCAAGGGTGACCGCAGCCACGGTCTCGGAGCTGATAGTCCATGCTGCTGCAAATTGGTCGAACTGTTCGTGCAGATCTGCAGATAGTTGTTGTCTTGCATACGTCCCCATCTGTTGACTCAGGGATCCAGACGTGGCTGCACGATCCGTTACAGGCATGCGGATAAGATGCCTGTCATCTCGACAGCTAGTGATACGAGGCCGTTGGGATCCAGCACGGCTTTCCGTATTACCCTCCTGAACCCGCCGATTCCATATCCTGGGGTCATTGGATCTCGACCAACGCGAGCATCAATGTTGCGATACGATAAACCGCAAACACGATAGGCTACAATCCGACCTTTATCAAAGTCGGAAACGTTATGGTACGCATTCCTCCTCCTTACACGAGGAATCACAACAACGTTTCACCAGGCAACGCCTGTCAACTGCCGTTTGTGTATGAGAAATCGGTTGGAAACTTTCCTCATGTCAGCACGTTGTAGGTGTCTCCACCGGCGCCAACCTTGTGTGAATGCTCTGAAAAGCTAATTATTTGCATATCACAGCATCTTCTTCCTGTCGGTTAAATTTCGCGTCTGTAGCACGTCATCTTCTTGGTGTATATATTTTAATAGGCAGTAGTGTAGTTATTCTGTTCCTGCCACATCTTCATCTTTCTCACTGTACATCTACTTGTCACATCTATTTATTTATTGAATCGTATGGCTTGTGCCCCATGTCGGGCAGACCGTTCGCCGGGTCCGGTCTTTCAATTTGACGCCACTTCGGCGACCTGCTGTAGATGAGGATGATAGGATGGTGATGAGGACAGCATAACACCCAGTCCCTGGGCGAAGAAAATTCCCCGACCCAGCCGGGAATCGAACCGTGCCCAGAGTCCGTCACGTTCACCATTCAGATACCGGAGGCAGTCGTCACATCTACAAAAGACCTCAATAAATCTCATTTCGCCAGAGAAGATTCTGCTTTTCATCTGTCTTTTACTATGGCCTCACTGTAGACGGCCATAGAAGCAAACAGAAAGTGAATAAATCCAATGTTAATTTGCGTTGTCCTAGAATTAACGTGCAGTGTAACAATACTAAAGCCAAAATTTTAAGTCTTTCTATCTTGGTCGATACAAAATACCTATATAGGCAAAGAAAATCATTAGTTCAGAAAAACGCATACACAAATAGAAAATGAGTAATGGCTGAAAGTGTTATTGCGTGTCAAAACAACAATCGTCCGTTCCTAGCTGTTGGTTCTTTGATTACTCTTGCAGATGGCTCATCGGTATTACGGCATATGAAACTTAAGTTCACTTTATCAGGGATCATTCAAAGCTTTACTTAACTTTCTACAATCCATTACCACAGGAACGTGTCGAATATTTACAACTGTCTTTGAAGAATAAAGCATCACTTAGTGCAAACCATTAAAAACTCTTCTCTTGAAGATACCTCTCCTCAGTGCAACACTCCGTGAAGAATGGGCTGTCATTCCCCAAGAAACCTTCCAGCACCTGACTGAATGTATGCCTGTGAGAGTGTAAGCTGTCATCAAGGCTAAGGATGGGCCAACACCATACTGAGTTTCAGCATTACCGGTGGAGGACGCCACGAACTTGTAAGTCATTTTCGGCCAGGTGTCCACACAGTTTTGATCACATAGTGTACCTTAACTCGCCAGCAGGCGCGCTGGTGTATAAAGTATGCCAAATGAATATTGCGTTTAATTTTTGCGATCTTAGATCCTTTCTTGGGCCTGGGCAAACAGCTGTCCCTTCATTATTGCTTCGTCTGTCATAACTGATAGGTTTTGTCAGTTGTTGAATACCTGCACTGCATCTGTGAGAAGTTTAAAAGCGAATGTTTCACATTTGATGTACAAAGTACACCGCACGCCTGGCCATGTGAGTAAGATTTCTTCTCTTTAATTTCTTACTCACTCTAATATAACTACTGTTCTGTTTGTATGCAAGTGGTCTAAAAGTAAAAAACGCCTTTTTCTTGTCTGGGTCGCGTAGAGGTACCACAATTGACAAAATATATGAGATGTCCAATACATATCGTAATGTTGAAATGGAGTTCTCATGATACTCTACCCAGTATCTTTCACAGAGTGAGCAGTAACTGTAGTGAAAGTCATATGGGGCTGGCAGATGTGATGTGTTTCACAAGAGACAGGTAGAGTACATGCCAGAAAATTTGCAATGTCAGTAAAATCAAAATTTAACAAAAAATCGTGGAACCATTTATAGTTTTTATAATAGTGTTAGAAAATGTGATTCCTAGCAGAAGGAAAAAATTAATCTGTTGTATACATAAAGCAGAGTGTGGGTGCATGTGCATGGGATCTCCTCCCAAACCACTGGATCGATTTCAGCCAAATTTGGCACAAAAACAGCAGGCCTCAAGAGTATCAGCGCTGTGGGGTTTGTAAACTCAAATATGAGCGGAGCTAAGGGTAAAAATGTGTTCTCTCCATCCCCTAGCCTTAGGCATATTGTGTGGGAACAGTATTGGCCTACAAAATCAACCTGCTTTGCACAGCAGCCTACATTTCAGGGGCAAGAAATCGTTTCTGGGTCCTGACATGTAGGCTGCCCTGCATTACACGTGTTGTGCTGGAGTATTGTTGGGCTACTTTATCGACCTGCTATCCATGGGAGCCTGTATGCCGATGCAAATGAATGATTTTCAAGCCTCTGATTTGTAGCCTGCCCTGCATGACTTATTTCAGGAGTGATAGCAGCCTGCTTTATTGAACTGTATTGCAAGGACTACATGTGACCAATGAGTATGCCTGAGAACATGTTTGGATGGATAGAGGAGGGGAGGGACAGAGCAAGTGGGAGGAGGAAATGGACAGAGTTGGAGGAGGAGGGGGAGATGTTTGAGGCAGGTGTAATGTATAAAGGAGTAAAGGAAGAGGAGGAAGCAGAGATGGGAAGAGAGGGAGGTGGAATTGGAAAGAGGGAGGAGGATGAGGGCAGGGCCACAGGGAGGAGGTGAAAAATATGGTCAGGCAGAGTGGGTGGAGAAAATGGACAAAGTGATGGGGAGGAGGAAATGAAGAGACAGAGAGAATGGGAAGGGGGAGACACACATGGAGATTGGTGGATGAGGTGGACAGAAAGGAAGAGGCAGAGGTGGACACAGTGGGGTGAAGGAGGAGGTGTGTTCAGTATATGTGTTGACAGCATATGCAGTTGAAGTTAGTTTAAATAATAAAACAAAAATGCTTTACCCCATAAAATTAGCAGTTTCTATACAGTATTATGGACATCTGATAACAATTGTACTAGAAGTTTGTCTTCTATAAGATACACTGTCAACTTAACAACATAAAATAATAATGTAATGCTAGTAAATGTTTCTATAAGTACCACTCCATTGAAATTATGGATATGTGATAGACTAAGTACATAGTAAACAGCACACCCAATAATGCAAGAGAAACGCACATGTCTGCTCAAGAGTTAAGAGCACAAATGCAGCTGCACAAATGAAGTAGTCAAATCTGACTAATAATTAACAACATTAATTTGCAAGTCATGTGTACATTTCATAAAAATGTGCTATCGACCACTATGAAAAATATAAAAATTTAAGTCAGCAACAGAATAATCTTGAACTTTAATTTGTTAAAGCATCATTGACTTCCATGAAAAATATATGTCTATAAATTTTCTCATATTTTCTACTTTAACAGGATAAAACTACTCTTTTGACTTTCTAGTATAAAATTGTTTCAGAGTTATGTAGTAAGTTGGAGCAGTATGCCTGAGAAAGCATTCCTGTGCCAAATACTGCTGATGGTTTGCCACTGAAAGCGCCTATATCGTCTCTCTTCCTGGCAGAGAGACCATTAGCTGGAGTGGGGTGTTCTGTGGGGAGAATAGGCAATTTGCAGAACCCAAGCAACAACCCAGTCTACAGCTACTGAAAGCCTGGTTGACACCTGCAGCCCAGGGGGCAGTGTGCACCACAGCTGTCCGACAGTCCTCCATCCCTCCCCCCCCCCCCCCAGAAAATATCTGCATGGGACATTCATAATTTGACAGTCATAATTTGACAGTCATAATTTGACAGTCATAATTTAAGTGCAGCTACTCACATAGATCTAGTGTGAGCTGCAATTATCGTATGGCAGCAAAACTTGATAGATATTCTAATATGTTGATGTGTACAATTTTTTCGCTGGAAAAAAGTTATTTTCTAATTTCCCAACCAGGCGCAAATCTGGCGTTACACAGTAGAACTCTGCAAGCCCATGGCCCATCCACGTGGCCCACACACGCTTTTGGTGTGTCAGTGCGAGCTCTGATACGCCTCATGAATGTTGGCGCAAGTTGCTCAACATCACCGATTCTAATAACAGCCACTGCTGCGTGAGCCACGTACATTTCACACAGGTGCAAATTGCAGTGTCCACATGCATGATGCGGTTTGCTTAGCACCAGACCTGGCAGAAATTTATGCGAATGACGAGAAACGAATACAGAATTACTATTCGTTACTGGTGAGTAACATATTCTAAAAGTTATCACGTTACACGACTAAAAACACTTATTCATCACCTGTGAATAAAAAGTGTTTTGAACAGTAAATAAATTTGAAATCTAACTGCATTTATAGCTCTAATTGTCTGTCATTTTAGGAGCGAATGTACTTTTCGTTTGTTTCACATTAGTTTTCAGAAAAGCTCTTTTTTTGAAACGTCTCATAAAAAACTTTATTTGATTTACGGAAATTTCCCGTTGCAACACTAAAGAAAATACGTTCTACACATGCAATGCACTCTGGAATTCGTCTTTAATCATGACTTCGATATATGGCTTTCAGCTCCTAATCTTCCTCAGCAAAAACTGAGAAATCATCAATTTAGTTGTAGTTTTGACAAATAATTATTTGTGATTCCATTTTAATTTCACTTTTCAAATCACATACCAAATAAAATATTTTTACAACAAAATGTTATTCGAAACTCCTAACCCCATTACTTTGAGGTTTCTTTGGCTATTATATGCCTGAAATTTGTTGTAAGCCTACCTTGGTCATGGACAGCAATAGAGGTGAACTACTTTTTTTTTTAAATAGTGGTTATGGTCTTTTTACAACAATTGCAATTGGTGTAGAAAGACGAAAAACATCTTCCAATTGTCTCCTTGACACTTTCACGTTACACAATTTGCAAGTGTGCTGCAATATTACAAAGTATTTTCTGTACTCTAACCCAGGGTGTCTTCGAAGTTTTTGAATCTCAAAGCTCTACGTACCTGCATAGATGGATGTGGGATCGAGAGACTGTTCCTTATTATAAAGGCAAACTCCCCGAGAGTTAATCCTAAAACAGTTTGGATAATTCGGACTGCCAGCAACATTTCATAAACATTTTAGGAGACTTTACATTAAAAGTCTGGTTATATTAATCGTTAGGAACCACTGTGTTCTTGCTTGGTTCACCCATTTTTTAGCATTACAACCACGAATTGCGTAATTACACTAAGAAGACACACATATCCGGTGGTGTTAGGTATGTAAGAATGGTTTTGAAGATTGAGGGTTTTTGTCGGTTGCATTCCCATTGTTGTCTGCTTACGTAGAGTTCTTGTGCAATGTTAACAGTGGGAGGAAGACGCTTGTGAGGTACGGTGTCAAAAGCCTTCAGGAAATCTAGAAACATGGAATCAATTTGAAATCCCTGGTCAATAGCACTCAATACTTCGTATGAGTAAAGAGATAGTTATGTTTCATAGCAACGATGTTTTCTAAATTCATGTTGGGTTTGTGGCAATAGACCATTCTCTTCGAGGTAATTCATAATTTTCAAACAGTGTGTGTTCCAAAATCCTGCTGCATATTGTCATTAGTGGCATGGGCCCGTATTTTAGTGAATTACTCTTTTTGTATTTCTTGAATATTGGTGTGACCTGTGCTCCTTTCTAGTCTTGGGATACGGATCTTTCGTCGAGGCAACAGCTGTGTGTGATTGTTAAGTATGGAGCTATTGCTTCAGCACACTCTGAAAGAAACTCTGGACCGTAAGATTTGTTTTTACTAAGTTATTTAAGTTGCTTCACTACTCGGAGGATATCTATTTCTAAGTTACTCATTTTGACACCTCTTCTTGATTCAAATTCTGGAATATTTACTTCACCTTCTTTGGTGAAGAAATTTCGTAGGGCCATGTTCAGTAACTCTAATTTAGCGGCACTGTCATCGATAGTATTTAGATTGCTATTGTGCAGAGAAGGCGTTAATTGTGTCTTGCCACTAGCATACTTTACACATGACCAGAATCTCTTTGGATTTTCGGCTAGATTTCGATACGAAGTTTCGTCGTGGAAACTATTATAAGCATCTCTCATTGAACTCCACGCTAAACTTCAAGCTTTTGTAAAAGATTGTCAATCTTGGGGATTTTGCAATCGTTTAAATTTGGCATCTTTTTTCGTTGTTTCTGCAACAGTGTTCTGACACATATTGTGTACCAAGGAGGATCAACTCCGTCGTTTATTAATTTATTTGGCATAAATATCTCAATTGCTGCCGATACTATTTCTTCAAACTCAAGTCACGTCTCACCTACACTTACATTGTTAAGTTGGAAGGCGTGGAGACTGCCTCTCAGGAAGGCGTCAAGCGAACTTTCATCTGCTTTTTTGAATAGGTATATTTTTGGTTTATTTTTGGAGTATTTGAGAGTTACGGCATACAGTTTCGCTACGACAACCCTGTGTTCGAGGATCCTTGCAACCGCTTTGATGCTCGTTATTAGCTTACAATTATTTGTCGCCAAGAGTTCAACCCGTTTACTATTGGACTGGGTTGAACTAACTGCTCTAAATACGATACGTCCATTACTAGCGATATTATTTAAAGTAAAAGTAAAGGAATTCTTCAACCTATCCATCACTCTCATAGTTCCAACAAACAAAAGAGTAGTTGTTTATGTTTTCTGAAGTGTAGTGCGCGAAGCAGTTGCGAGTCGACATTGTCCACTCTTGTAGAGGACTTTGTCTGCAGCTCACGTAGCGTGGTTAGTCACATAGTTATTCGTCGAGAGCAGACAGCACTCCATTTCTGTGGTCCTGCTTGTGATCAGAAGCCAACGATCACAAAATTGAATGAGTCATCATTAGAGTTGTGACATGCGCTGTCCTGTCCAACTGAGAATCGCTGATAGAGAGAAAACTGCTCCACCAAAATGTTCAGTGACTGTACATACAGCATTTTTATGGAACCTGAGGTGTCAGACGGAACTGGCCCACCATCACAAATTATGAGGAACGGAGGAGGAAAAGTGTAGAAAGAAAAACAGCGTTAGTTTCAATGTATCCTACCACACCTCAGTAGAGAAGTAACTACGTGCGGACGATAGGAAGCTATGAAAGATGAACTCTTCTCATGATAAGGGGAGTGCTGAGTATATTGCAGCACATTCAAACAATGGAATGTTCTGAATTTTCAATAATCGTCGCTCAAGACGCACACCGCTTCACCATTGCTGGATGCAAGCAGCGTTGTTCTCCTTAGCAAGAAACGTATATTCGGCCACTTATACTCTTGGAAAGGGTTTGAATTTGTATCTACACCAGATTCGTACCGTGTAGTGCCTGGTGAATTTGTTCTTCGTTCCCACGCAAGGTTTAAGTCTGATGCCACTCTGTCTCAGACTGTCGTACAAAAATTATGGAACAATCTTTTTCCTTTGTGGTTGTGCGCAACAACAGCGTTGTCATCTTTTGTCTAACGACGCATTGCGTCAATGCTCACGTTATAGCGTTTTATTTAGCCAAGATGTACATGCGTGCCAAGTTGTAGTCAGTGTCTTCCCGCACCTGTACATGGCTTCATAGCTTCCATGTGCAAGATTTACTCCGTTTTTTAAAATACTTGTCAAAGCTTAGAGCGAGATGGCGCAGTGACTAAGATTCTAGAGTCGCTAACGCGAGGAACGTAGTTGAAATCCATTCCGACCCTCTAGACTTAGGTTGTACGTGGTTTCCCTGAATCGACTGCTGGAATGTCCTTTGAAAATTACACGGTTATTTTCCTTTTCCATCCTGGCAGTAAACCGGGCTTGTGCTTTGCCTCCAACGACCTTGACGTTAACGGGACGCTAAACGTTGATATTCTTCCTTCCTTTCTTGTTAAAGCACATTTCCATCATCGTTATCATCTTTCAGGAATGGGGCGCGTGACCTGTTCCGTCGTCGTGAGTCACGATTATTCATGCCACCTTTTCTTGTGTCTTCCACATTCTCTTTTCCCTTGTGCCACTTATTTCGTGATTTTTATAGCTGTTGGCAGCGCTGACGTACTTTATTACAGTCCTTCCATTTATGACAACATTAATCTATTATTCTTTTCATATGTATTCTTATGCTCTTTATCTTCTGTTGGAATACACTGGAGTGGGTCTTGTAGCCCGTATGCCAAATGGAAGACAGGCGAAGATGGCACTAGCGAGGAAACCGAACACCAAACGCCCCATTAGACGACCAAGGCAGCGCTGGATGGACGACCTGGCGAAGGACCTAGCAGCCCTGGGAATTGAAGACACCTGGAGGAACCGGGCACAAAACAGGAAGGAATGGAGGCAGTTTGTGGAAGCAGCGCGTGGTATTCAGGGCCTGTGATCGCTGTCTCTCTATCGATTCATCCATTATATAGCTTACTGGTTCAGCTCTTAACTCTCTTCTTCACTTTATTATTTTATCTATTTTTGTGCATCCTTTGAAAGATCTTAGGAATCTCATTTAAAACGCTTGAATGTTTTTCTTAGTCACATGCAAGTTTCCATGTGTCACTGGCGTAGAGAAATTCAGGAAATGCTGTAGATATAAATGATTTAATTTAGGTTTCTGTCCTCGCCGTGTGTTTTTAAAGGTCTGTCTATAGTGGCACAAGTATATTAGAATTTTACGTTTTTCCCCTACATCTGGTTATTTATTTCATATTTAAAGCTTTTCACTTGTTCTGTTATCTTCTCATCAGTGGCAATGTCTTATTTATTTATCCATTTATTCCAGCTGCTAAACTTGGGGCCTTCAGGCAGTCTCCTAGATCTAACCATATATCGTTAGTGAGCAAAGCTAAACATATGTCCTATTTGTACGGACGTCGCTAAGGAAGAAACCTAAAGGTGTCCATACACGTAACTGCGTGCTTGATAAACAAGTATGTGCAAGCAGCAGGCCTATACAAGTCGCCTGACACTTGCTCGAATATCGATTATGCATGTTTGTGCAAGCGATCAAGGGCGCGCATGTTCAAGTGTGTACGAGGTGTGACTAGAAAAAAACCGGACTAGTACTGGTGAAACAATAAAACGAATGCAATAAGGCTGAAAGTCGCGTGGCCTGTCACGTGACTCTCGCTCCGCCTACTGCTCGAGTTTCATCTGCCTCCTGCACTCAGTCTGCCCGTGGCGTCTGTTTTAAGTAGTTGACGTTTTGTCTGTGCGTCGGAAAATGTTGAGTGTACAGAAAGAACAGCGTGTTAACATCAGATTTTGTTTCAAACTAGGAAAATCTGCAAGTGAAACGTTTGTAATGTTACAACAAGTGTACGGCGATGATTGTTTATCGCGAACACAATTGTTTGAGTGGTTTAAACGATTTAAAGATGGCCGCGAAGACACCAGTGATGACACTCGCACTGGCAGACCATTGTCAGCAAAAACTGATGCAAACATTGAAAAAATCGGTAAACTTGTTCGACAAGATCGCCGTTTAACAATCAGAGCAGTGTCTGAGTTAACAGGAGTTGACAAGGAAAGTGTTAGGCAGATTCTTCATGAAAGTTTCAACATGAACAAAGTGTGTTCAAAAATGGTTCCAAAGTGTCTCACAATTGAACAGAAGGAACGCCGAAGAATGATTTGTTCTGACATCCTGGAAAACATTGAAAGTGATCCCACCTTCTTACAAAATGTTATTACTTGCGATGAATCGTGGTTTTTTACTTACGATCCCGAAACTAAACGCCAAACGATGCATTGGAAAACTCCTGGTTCTCCACGACAAAAAAAAGCACGAATGTCAAAATCGAAATTCAAGGCAATGATGATTGTTTTTTTTTTTTTGACATCAAAGGGATTGTGCACATTGATTGGGTACCAGAGGGACAAACAGTGAATCAGCATTACTACATTAGCGTCCTGGCTACCCTACGTGGGCGAGTACGGAGAAAACGGAACGATTTGTGGAAAAAAAGTCATGGATCCTTCACCAAGACAATGCCCCAGCTCACAGTGCGTTGTCAGTGAAGACGTTTTTGGCAAAACACAACATTCCCATCTTAGATCATCCACCCTACTCACCTGATTTGGCCCCCTGTGACTTTTTTCTTTTCCCTAAAGTCAAGTCAGCTTTGAAAGGAACTAGATTTGAGACTGTTGAAGCAGTAAAGGAAAAGGCGACGGAAGTAATGTATGGACTTACCGAAAATGATCTGCAGCATTGCTATGAACAGTGTAAAATTCGTATGGAGCGGTGTAGAGACCGAGGAGGAGAGTACATTGAAGGAGATAACATGAAATTGTAAATAATTGTAAATAAATGTTTTTTCCAGCATCAGTCCGGTTTTTTTCTAGCCGCACCTCGTATACCGAGAATAAGAAGGCTTGTGCGAGCATTCGTCAGTCATATGAATTGATTTAATTTAAATTTTGTAATGTTAAATTACATTCTGTACAAAGATTGTGCTGTATTATAGGGCAAGTCAAAGAATACAACATTACACGAAGAAAAAGAAACGGAAAACTGCAATACTGTGAGACGGGTTACGTAGCTCGTCTACTACAAATAGGTATTATAGGAATAATGTTTCCGTTTCTTTAGTCATTCTTTTCTCCGCATACCACGTTGAGCCGCGGCTGGCTCGCGCATTGCCTTGTTTTTTATCATTGGTTGCAGTCCAGTGGTGTCTTATTTCTTCTTTGGTTACCGCCATAAAGTTGCTGTCTTCTCTCTGTGAGTGGCAGCAGCAGCGTGTATCGCTACTAGTATTGCTGTACTATCTTTGATGTGGCGGATATATTTTCCGAGTGTGGTGCGTGTGGCAGTCGATCGGTTGGGGCAGAGCAGCGAGCTATCACAACCTTTCGTTTGATCCTGGTTGTCACCTTCTGGGAGAGTCCCACGAGCAACAACGTGTGTGCATTGAAGTCGGCTAGAATTGCAACCGTCTTCCTGTGCGGTGTTTAACTTAATTTAATTCTTAACTTCATTAATAAAGTGTACCAGCGGTATCTTCTGCCATTTGGCGGTTGACGTTCCAGTTACCTGCCCTGGTCGTTGATGTAGTTTTTGGCAGTGTATATTCCTCGTCGTGTTGATGCTGTCTAGCATGGCGTGTAGTTCGACGTCTGAGGTGTTGTTGGTAGTTTTGGGCGTTTATTCCTACTTGGCTGGATTGGGCACCAGTATCCAGAAGGTTGTGCTATTGACATCTTGTTGTCGTTTTACTGGTCGGCTGGAGCAGAACCGATCTTGTTGCTTGGTTCGTCGGCTGGCTTCTTGTTGTGTTGCCTTCTAATTAAGAGGTCTGGCTGCCTGTCTCACCTAAACATGCGTTAGTGTTTACCTTCCCAGGCCGATCCTTGGAACCTTCTGAGCGCCGCTCCTTGTGTTTTACATAGTGATTTCCTTTTTAGTCTTAAGTACTGTGTGTGGCCTTCAGCCGAGTTTTAGCTTATTAAAATTGCAAGGCTTTTCTTCTTAGGCCTTAAGCCATAAAATTTGTTTTTCTTGTTTGGTATGTGGCCTTCAGCCGAGTTTTCAGCCTATTTAGATTAAACTTTCAAAATCTTTGTCTCGGCCTTGAGCCGTAACGCTGTTCTTGATTAATGTGAGGCGTTCAGTAGAGTTCTATGGGAAAAATTTAAGCTAAGGCTTTCAGCATATTTATATTGAAGATAAAAAAAATTTTTCTAGAGAAGTGAAACCTCCAGAAGAACTCCTGTACCTCAATTTCTGGCTTAGGCCTTGTGCCTTGGATTTTCGATGTGGTCTTCAGCTGATCTAAATTAAATCAAAGGAGATCTTTCGTTAAAACCTTGAGAGTTTTGGTTCTTGCCTGTGTGATTGTGTGTTTTAAGAAATAAAGTTTATATGTTGAGTGCAACTGACAGTAACTTATTTTGGCCCCTTTCCCCAAAGATAGCCACATCCGTTCTGTCCTGCTAGCCCAGGGATTTCACACGTGTCCAGTATTATTCCTTGTTTTTTAAACACAACTAAACAGCTGACAAAGCCGGCCACTCGTCGTGTCACTAGATGTTTTCTGGTAAACAAACTGATGCTTGAAACTTCCTGGCAGATTCAAACTGTGTGCCCGACCGAGACTCGAACTCGGGACCTTTGCCTTTCGCGGGCAAGCGCTTGCCCGCGAAAGGCAAAGGTCCCGAGTTCGAGTCTCGGTCGGGCACACAGTTTGAATCTGCCAGGAAGTTTCATATCAGCGCACACTCCGCTGCAGAGTGAAAATCTCATTCTGGAAACTTATGCTTGTACAAGCACGCATGAGCCGAGCTGTGTGGAGACGCGAAGAGTTAGTGCATGCTTGCACGCGAGCCCATGCGTGTTTGTCAAATATACAGTTACGTGTGTCGCCATTTCGAGAAGGAAAAGCAAATGCTCGTTGGCTGCAAATTTAGCCGGAGCAGGTACCTCCTGGTGACCCCGTTGAGTTCCACCTGTCGCGTCGTTTTATCGCCGGCGATTCATTACGTGTGGCCGGGAAGAGGAAGCTATTACGCGTCAAACAATGTTAAGAGTTGACTGCTCCGCCCGCCATCAGGGGGCTAATTGGAGCTGCTAATTAGAGTCCTAAGTACGGGCTGGGCGCTGCTCGCCCACCGGCTCCGCAATTAGGCCGGCCGTGACCGGGCGGTCGCGGTCGCCCGCTTCCATCATTAAGACGCCACCTGCCCCGGCGCGCGCTGTCTCCGCCGCGGCTATCTGGAGCGGCTCCCTCAAGATTTACACAGCAGTACTACGCTGCAACTCTTTTCTGCCGGCCGCCACTCGGGAAGGACAGGAAAGGCAGTGAAAATCACCACTGCAATTAGTCGTTAACGAGTGTCCCAACTAATTCAGCCTGTTGAACGATCACAACCACTTTTCCACTATACACCATACTGGATGTTCAGACTGAAGACCAGCGTAGCCCTCGTTTGTAAGGAGCGAGTCTCAGACAACTAACCATATGTGTTGATGAGTAATTAAATCAATTTGATTACCCTGACACACTGGATTGGTATCTCCTTGTCAAACATTTTATCAAATTCAAAATAAAACTTTCTTGTTTACACCAAATAACATTAAAAAACCAAACGGCAAAATCAGACTGTTCTGTGTAAGCCAGACTAAAAAGTTGGGCCGGTTGTACAAGTAACGTTAGGAACACGATTCAGAAACCATTTAATACTTATTCACGAATAAGAAATCATAACAACTTGAATTATGAACAGTAATGATTACTAAAGGAATGCTTGGTACTTTTTGCACGGGGTGGGGCAAATAAAAGTGGCCCAGACGAGTGGATACTGTTGGACGTGAATATATGCATACAGGGTGTTACAAAAAGGTACCGCCAAACTTTCAGGAAACATTCCTCACACACAAATAAAGAAAAGGTGTTATGTGGACATGTGTCCGGAAACTCTTAATTTCCATGTTAGAGCTCATTTTAGTTTCGTCAGTATGTACTGTACTTCCTCGATTCACCGCCAGTTGGCCCAATTGAAGGAAGGTAATGTTGACTTCGGTGCTTGTGTTGACATGAGACTCATTGTTCTACAGTACTAGCATCAAGCACGTCAGTACGTAGCATCAACAGGTTAGTGTTCATAACGAACGTGGTTTTGCAGCCAGTGCAATGTTTACAAATGCGGAGTTGGCAGATGCGCATTTGATGTGTGGATTAGCACGGGGAAATAACCGTGGCGCGGTACGTTTGTATCGAGACAGATTTCCAGTACGAAGGTGTCCCGACAGGAAGACGTTCGAAGCAATTGATCGGCGTCTTAGGGAGCACGGAACATTCCAGCCTATGACTGGCGACTGGGAAAGACCTAGAACGACGAGTACACCTGCAATGGACGAGGCAATTCTTCGTGCAGTTGACGATAACCCTAATGTCAGCGTCAGAGAAGTTGCTGCTGCACAAGGTAACGTTGACCACGTCACTGTATGGAGAGTGCTACGGGAGAACCAGTTGTTTCCGTACCATGTACAGCATGTGCAGGCGCTATCAGCAGCTGATTGGCCTCCACGGGTACACTTCTGCGAATGGTTCATCCAGCAATGTGTCAATCCTCATTTCAGTGCAAATGTTCTCTTTACGGATGAGGCTTCATTCAAACGTGATCAAATTGTGAATTTTCACAATCAACATGTGTGGGCTGACGAGAATCCGCACGCAATTGTGCAATCACGTCATCAACACAGATTTTCTGTGAACGTTTGGGCAGGTATTGTTGGTGATGTCTTGATTGGGCCCCATGTTCTTCCACCTACGCTCAATGGAGCACGTTATCATGATTTCATACGGGATACTCTACCTGTGCTGCTAGAACATGTGTCTTTACAAGTACGACCAACGTGTGGTTTATGCACGATGGAGCTCCTGCACATTTCAGTCGAAGTGTTCGTACGCTTCTCAATAACAGATTCGGTGACCGATGGATTGGTGGAGGCGGACCAATTCCATGGCCTCCACGCTCTCCTGACCTCAACCCTCTTGACTTTTATTTATGGGGGCGTTTGAAAGCTCTTGTCTACGCAACCCCGATGCCAAATGTAGAGACTCTTGGTGCTCGTATTGTGGACGGCTGTGATACAATACGCCATTCTCCAGGGCTGCATCGGCACATCAGGGATTCCATGCGACGGAGGGTGGATGCATGTATCCTCGCTAACGGAGGACATTTTAAACATTTCCTGTAACAAAGTGTTTGAAGTCACGCTGGTACGTTCTGTTGCTGTGTGTTTCCATTCCATGTTTAATGTTATTTGAACAGAAGTAATAAAATAAGCTCTAACATGGAAAGTAAGCGTTTCCGGACACATGTCCACATAACATACACTCCTGGAAATGGAAAAAAGAACACATTGACACCGGTGTGTCAGACCCACCATACTTGCTCCGGACACTGCGAGAGGGCTGTACAAGCAATGATCACACGCACGGCACAGCGGACACACCAGGAACCGCGGTGTTGGCCGTCGAATGGCGCTAGCTGCGCAGCATTTGTGCACCGCCGCCGTCAGTGTCAGCCAGTTTGCCGTGGCATACGGAGCTCCATCGCAGTCTTTAACACTGGTAGCATGCCGCGACAGCGTGGACGTGAACCGTATGTGCAGTTGACGGACTTTGAGCGAGGGCGTATAGTGGGCATGCGGGAGGCCGGGTGGACGTACCGCCGAATTGCTCAACACGTGGGGCGTGAGGTCTCCACAGTACATCGATGTTGTCGCCAGTGGTCGGCGGAAGGTGCAC
Organism: Schistocerca nitens; assembly: GCF_023898315.1. NCBI lineage: Eukaryota > Metazoa > Arthropoda > Insecta > Orthoptera > Acrididae > Schistocerca > Schistocerca nitens. The sequence goes on along the minus strand of NC_064618.1, from coordinate 830,445,442 downwards.
GTGCCCGTCGACCTGGGACCGGACCGCAGCGACGCACGGATGCACGCCAAGACCGTAGGATCCTACGCAGTGCCGTAGGGGACCGCACCGCCACTTCCCAGCAAATTAGGGACACTGTTGCTCCTGGGGTATCGGCGAGGACCATTCGCAACCGTCTCCATGAAGCTGGGCTACGGTCCCGCACACCGTTAGGCCGTCTTCCGCTCACGCCCCAACATCGTGCAGCCCGCCTCCAGTGGTGTCGCGACAGGCGTGAATGGAGGGACGAATGGAGACGTGTCGTCTTCAGCGATGAGAGTCGCTTCTGCATTGGTGCCAATGATGGTCGTATGCGTGTTTGGCGCCGTGCAGGTGAGCGCCACAATCAGGACTGCATACGACCGAGGCACACAGGGCCAACACCCGGCATCATGGTGTGGGGAGCGATCTACTACACCGGCCGTACACCACTGGTGATCGTCGAGGGGACACTGAATAGTGCACGGTACATCCAAACCGTCATCGAACCCATCGTTCTACCATTCCTAGACCGGCAAGGGAACTTGCTGTTCCAACAGGACAATGCACGTCCGCATGTACCCGTGCCACCCAACGTGCTCTAGAAGGTGTAAGTCAACTACCCTGGCCAGCAAGATCTCCGGATCTGTCCCCCATTGAGCATGTTTGGGACTGGATGAAGCGTCGTCTCACGCGGTCTGCACGTCCGGCACGTACGCTGGTTCAACTGAGGCGCCAGGTGGAAATGGCATGGCAAGCCCTTCCACAGGACTACATCCAGCATCTCTACGATCGTCTCCATGGGAGAATAGCAGCCTGCATTGCTGCGAAAGGTGGATATACACTGTACTAGTGCCGACATTGTGCATGCTCTGTTGCCTATGTCTATGTGCCTGTGGTTCTGTTAGTGTGATCATGTGATGTATCTGTCCCCAGGAATGTGTCAATAAAGTTTACCCTTCCTGGGACAATGAATTCACGGTGTTCTTATTTCAATTTCCAGGAGTGTATTTCCTTTGTGTGTGAGGAATGTTTCCTGAAAGTTTGGCCGTACCTTTTTGTAACACCCTGTATAACCAGGAGGAAAAGACCTACAGTAACTTCCGACAGGATGCAGCAACTGCCCATATTGCCGGCCGAAATTTGGAGCACATTTACACTAGTCCACGCCTTAAAGAGTTGTTAGATCAGTTCGCGGCCTTAGCTGGCCATCTGGGCCACCTGATCTGTCAGTGTGCGATTACTTTGTGTGTGGAGACAATGGCTGTTCGCGTCCGTAGCATACCATAAGCTACACATGTCTCCCGGGTGGTGCTACAGAACAGTCACTTCGAGGCGGCCAAACAACCATCGATCTTGATCGCTGATCTGCTGGCTGATTGTACATCGTATATCACAGATAGGAGTCAAACCATTATGAATGGTCATAGAAAAGGCTCCTCTTCAAGGCTTGCCGTATCAATATACACTCCTGGAAATTGAAATAAGAACACCGTGAATTCATTGTCCCAGGAAGGGGAAACTTTATTGACACATTCCTGGGGTCAGATACATCACATGATCACACTGACAGAACCACAGGCACATAGACACAGGCAACAGAGCATGCACAATGTCGGCACTAGTACAGTGTATATCCACCTTTAGCAGCAATGCGGGCTGCTATTCTCCCATGGAGACGATCGTAGAGATGCTGGATGTTGTCCTGTGGAACGGCTTGCCATGCCATTTCCACCTGGCGCCTCAGTTGGACCAGCGTTCGTGCTGGACGTGCAGACCGCGTGAGACGACGCTTCATCCAGTCCCAAACATGCTCAATGGGGCACAGATCCGGAGATCTTGCTGGCCAGGGTAGTTGACTTACACCTTCTAGAGCAAGTTGGGTGGCACGGGATACATGCGGACGTGCATTGTCCTGTTGGAACAGCAAGTTCCCTTGCCGGTCTTGGAATGGTAGAACGATGGGTTCGATGACGGTTTGGATGTACCGTGCACTATTCAGTGTCCCCTCGACGATCACCAGTGGTGTACGGCCAGTGTAGGAGATCGCTCCCCACACCATGATGTCGGGTGTTGGCCCTGTGTGCCTCGGTCGTATGCAGTCCTGATTGTGGCGCTCACCTGCACGGCGCCAAACACGCATACGACCATCATTGGCACCAAGGCAGAAGCGACTCTCATCGCTGAAGACGACACGTCTCCATTCGTCCCTCCATTCACGCCTGTCGCGACACCACTGGAGGCGGGCTGCACGATGTTGGGGCGTGAGCGGAAGACGGCCTAACGGTGTGCGGGACCGTAGCCCAGCTTCATGGAGACGGTTGCGAATGGTCCTCGCCGATACCCCAGGAGCAACAGTGTCCCTAATTTGCTGGGAAGTGGCGGTGCGGTCCCCTACGGCACTGCGTAGGATCCTACGGTCTTGGCGTGCATCCGTGCGTCGCTGCGGTCCGGTCCCAGGTCGACGGGCACGTGCACCTTCCGCCGACCACTGGCGACAACATCGATGTACTGTGGAGACCTCACGCCCCACGTGTTGAGCAATTCGGCGGTACGTCCACCCGGCCTCCCGCATGCCCACTATACGCCCTCGCTCAAAGTCCGTCAACTGCACATACGGTTCACGTCCACGCTGTCGCGGCATGCTACCAGTGTTAAAGACTGCGATGGAGCTCCGTATGCCACGGCAAACTGGCTGACACTGACGGCGGCGGTGCACAAATGCTGCGCAGCTAGCGCCATTCGACGGCCAACACCGCGGTTCCTGGTGTGTCCGCTGTGCCGTGCGTGTGATCATTGCTTGTACAGCCCTCTCGCAGTGCCCGGAGCAAGTATGGCGGGTCTGACACACCGGTGTCAATGTGTTCTTTTTTCCATTTCCACGAGTGTATAATGGCAGCAGTGTACATACCACAGAAAATGAAGAACTCAGAGATCATAGCACTGTTTAAACCAGGGAAACCAAGCCATCGGAAGAAGAGTTATAGTCCAAGCGCATTCCTTAGTGTCATATACAAGCTGCTTGAGACACTACTGTATAACAGACTGAGCCCAAAAATGCTAGAATCAATTTCAGATGAACAATCAAGATATCGACCTAATAGAAGCTGCACTGATCAAGTACTTTCTCTGACAACAAACATAGAGGCAGGCTACCAGACAAAGCAAAAAAACATCAGTTGCATTCATAGACCTGAGAGCAGCCTATGACACTGTCTGGAGACAAGGCCTGGTGTACAAACTCATACACACAATCCCATGCAGCAGTATCATCAGACTCGTCGATAACATGCTTGCCAGGAGAGCTTTCCAAGTGATTACTGGAGAACAAATGAGCTATACCAGAATTCTCAACAATGGGCTACCACAAGATTCAGTTCTTTCTCCGTTTTTCTTCAATCTTTACACTTCTGACATCCCAAACATAGTATCTAGGAAGTTTGGCTATGCAGACGATTGGGCTATAGCTGCGCAACACGAATCATTCGAGGCTTCTAAAGAAAGCTTGTGCTCCGACTTGAAGCTGCTGAGCGGCTATTTACGCAAATGGAGACTGCAGCCGAATCCGACTAAGGCTGAAGTATCATGCTTCCACCTTTGCAGCCACTCAGCAAGAAGAGAGCTTAATGTCATCTTTGAAGGAAAACGCCTTAGCCATAATAACTACCCCAAATACCTAGGAGTCACATAGGACAGGACGCTCCCTTACAAGGAGCACCTGACAAAAACTGCAGATAAAATGAGGACATGAAACAACATCATCTATGAACTGTGCGGCAGCGCTTGGGCTCCACAGCAAGCACGCTCTGCACGTCAGCAGTTGAGCTTGTCTATGCGGTGGCAGAATACTGCGCTCCTGTGTGGATTAGCAGCCCGCAAACAAGCAGGGTTGATGTGGTACTAAATGACACCGTAGGCATTATCAGTGGCATGATAAAATCTACGCTCACTGTATGGCTGCCAACCCAGAGCCACATATCACCCCCAGAAATGCGGCGAAAAAACGCTCTTCTCAGCGAGTTCAACAAGGTAACTACAGGGTGTTTCAAAAATGACCGGTATATTTGAAACGGCAATACCAACTAAACGAGCAGCGATAGAAATACACCGTTTGTTGCAATATGCTTGGGACAACAGTACATTTTCAGGCAGACAAACTTTCGAAATTAAAGTAGTTACAATTTTCAACAACAGATGGCGCTGCGGTCTGGGAAACTCTATAGTACGATATTTTCCACATATCCACCATGCGTAGCAATAATATGGCGTAGTCTCTGAATGAAATTACCCGAAACCTTTGACAACGTGTCTAGCGGAATGGCTTCACATGCAGATGAGATGTACTGCTTCAGCTGTTCAATTGTTTCTGGATTCTGGCGGTACACCTGGTCTTTCAAGTGTCCCCACAGAAAGAAGTCACAGGGGTTCATGTCTGGCGAATAGGGAGGCCAATCCACGCCGCCTCCTGTATGTTTCGGATAGCCCAAAGCAATCACACGATCATCGAAATATTCATTCAGGAAATTAAAGACGTCGGCCGTGCGATGTGGCCGGGCACCATCGTGCATAAACCACGAGGTGTTCGCAGTGTCGTCTAAGGCAGTTTGTACCGCCACAAATTCACGAAGAATGTCCAGATAGCGAGATGCAGTAATCGTTTCGGATCTGAAAAATGGGCCAATGATTCCTTTGGAAGAAATGGCGGCCCAGACCAGTACTTTTTGAGGATGCAGGGACGATGGGACTGCAACATGGGGCTTTACGGTTCCCCATACGCGCCAGTTCTGTTTATTGACGAAGCCGTCCAGGTAAAAATAAGCTTCGTCAGTAAACCAAATGCTGCCCACATGCATATCGCCGTCATCAATCCTGTGCACTATATCGTTAGCGAATGTCTCTCGTGCAGCAATGGTAGCGGCGCTGAGGGGTTGCCGCGTTTGAATTTTGTATGGATAGAGGTGTAAACTCTAGCGCATGAGACGATACGTGGACGTTGGCGTCATTTGGACCGCAGCTGCAACACGGCGAACGGAAACCCGAGGACGCTGTTGGATCACCTGCTGCACTAGCTGCGCGTTGCCCTCTGTGGTTGCCGTACGCGGTCGCCCTACCTTTCCAGCACGTTCATCCGTCAAGTTCCCAGTCCGTTGAAATTTTTCAAACAGATCCTTTATTGTATCGCTTTTCGGTCCTTTGGTTACATTAAACCTCCGTTGAAAACGTCGTCTTGTTGCAACAACACTGTGTTCTAGGCGGTGGAATTCCAACACCAGAAAAATCCTCTGTTCTAAGGAATCAACCATGTTGTCCACAGCACACTTGCACGTTGTGAACAGCACACGCTTACAGCAGAAAGACGACGTACAGAATGGCGCACCCACAGACTGCGTTGTCGTCTATATCTTTCACATCACTTGCAGCGCCATCTGTTGTTGAAAATTGTAACTACTGTAATTTCTAAAGTTTGTCCGCCTGAAAATGTACTGTTGTCCCAAGCATATTGCAACAAACGGTGTATTTCTATCGCTGCTCGTTTAGTTTTTATTGCCGTTTCAAATATACCGTTCATTTTTGAAACACCCTGTAACAACCCACAACTCCCCATACACAGCGACATAGCTGTCTTGGAGCGAGGAAGACTTAAATCGAGATCAGCATTACTCTCTGGTAAACAGATGACGAACTCCAACTTTGATGTCGCCCATCTGTGGAAACAACTATGGCAAGAACACTGCCCACCAAAATGCCAAAGTTTCATGACAGCTGAGAAACCGCATGGTTTCAACCTGTCACGCAAATTGTGGACAACTGTAAACCGCATATGTACTGGCCACGAAAGATGCGCTGACGCCCTCTAGAGATGGGGAACGATACCAACACCATATTGCCACTGCGGCGCTGAAAAATAAACAGTCCGACACATAGTGGAAGAACGCCCGTTTCGAGCCTACAAGGGAACCTTCAACGACTTTCTCGCTGCAGCAGAGGAGCCAACTGATTATATCAAAAGTCTTGATGCCAACCTCTAATTAACCTATGTATAAAATGTATAAGGATTGTGATGTATGCCATACGTTAAATAAATGAAATACTCTGTGTGGGGAGCCCCAAGTCTAAGGTGTATCGCAACAACCCTCACAGTCTTCAAGCACTCCAGCAGAACGTTTCGGACGAGACTGCAGCAATTCCAGCAGTCCAGCTTCGATCCGCCTTCAGCAACTTGCTGCCATGGCCCAGAAGCGCCAAGAGATGGTCTCTTTCAACGTCTCCTACAGTCAGATTAGTAAATGAGGTCAGTACGGTGTTTCCTTTCTTCTGCTGTGTTTCTTTGTACGCTGAAAATTTGTTTTCCCGGTCACTTTTACTTGCCCAACCGTGTACAACGCAGAAACTATTCAAATAACTATATCTTAACACGTGGAAGCGGCCTCGGCTTTGTAAAATGAACGATTCGTCTCATCTACACGCACCACACACACATTCATCCCAACAATTGACATACAGAAAAAAGCGAACATAAGGATCAAGTGATACACCAGATTAAAAACACAAAGGGCCACAGGAACGTTATCTTTACTCATCAACCGCTTTAGCCATCAACCGCTCTGTCAGTAACCAGCTTAGAAATTGTGCGTCTCGGAGGCATGGAGAATATGGAAATACTTAGAAAGCAAGCAAATTTTCATACAGTTCATAACTGAAGGAGAATATCCATCTTCAATGAATAATAGCTTTAAGCTGAGGCTCCCCCATGAACCATGGACCTTCCCGTTGGTGGGGAGGCTTGCGTGCCTCAGCGATACAGATAGCCGTACCGTGGGTGCAACCACAACGGAGGGATATCTGTTGAGAGGCCAGACAAACGTGTGGTTCCTGAAGAGGGGCAGCAGCCTTTGCAGTAGTTGCAGGGGCAACCGTCTGGATGATTGGCTGATCTGACCCTGTAACACTAACCAAAACGGCCTTGCTGTTTTGGTACTGCGAACGGCTGAAAGCAAGGGGAAACTACAGCCATAATTTTTCCCGAGGGCATGCAGCTTTACTGTATGATTAAATGATGATGGCATCCTCTTGGGTAAAATATTCCGGAGGTAAAATACTCCCCCATTCGGATCTCTGGACGGCGACTACTCAGGAGAAACAAAACTGGCATTCTACTGATCGGAGCGTGGATAATCACATCCCTTAATCGGGCCGGTAGGTTAGAAAATTTATAAAGGGAAATGGATAGGTTAAAGTTAGATATAGTGGGAATTAGTGAAGTTCGGTGGTATGAGAACTTCTGGTCAGGTGAATACAGGGTTATAAATACAAAATCAAATAGGGGTAATGCAGGAGTAGGTTTGATAAAAAAATAGGAGCGCGGGTAAGCTACTACGAACAGCATAGTGAACGCATTATTGTAGATAAGATAGACGCAAAGCCCACGCCTACCGCAGTAGTACAACCTTATATGCCAACTAGCTCCGCAGCTTCTCAAATAATAGAACCCAGTACGTTGTCCTCGATGGTGAGTGTTCATCGAAGGTGAGGATACCATCTGGAGTGCCCCAGGGAAGTGTGGTAGGTCCGCTGTTGTTTTCTATCTACATAAATGATCTTTTGGGTAGCGTGGATAACTATGTGCGGCTGTTTGCTGATGATGCTCTGGTGTACGGGAAGGTGTGGTCATCGAGTGACTGTAGGAGGATACAAGATGACTTGGACAGGATTTGTGATTGGTGTAAAGAATGGCAGCTAACTCTAAATATAGATAAATGTAAATTAATGTAGATGAATAGGAAAAAGAATCCCGTAATGTTTGAATACTCCATTAGTAGTGTAGCGCTTGACACAGTCACGTCGATTAAATATTTGGGTGTAACATTGCAGAGCGATATGAAGTGGGACAAGCATGTAATGGCAGTTGTGGGGAAGGCAGATAGTCGTCTTCGGTTCATTGGTAGAATTTTGGGAAGATGTGGTTCATCTGTAAAGGAGATCGCTTATAAGACACTAATACGACCTATTCTTGAGTACTGCTCGAGCGTTTGGGATCCCTATCAGGTCGGATTGAGGGAGGACATAGAAGCAATTCAGAGGCGGGCTGCTAGATTTGTTACTGGTAGGTTTGATCATCACGCGAGTGTTACGGAAATGCTTCAGGAACTCGGATGGCAGTCTCTGGAGGAAAGGAGGCATTCTTTTCGTGAATCGCTACTGAGGAAATTTAGAGAACCAGCATTTGAGGCTGACTGCAGTACAATTTTACAGCTGCCAACTTATATTTCACGGAAAGACCACAAAGATAAGATAAGAGAGATTAGGGCTCGTACAGAGGCATATAGGCAGTCGTTTTTCCCTCGTTCTGTTTGGGAGTGGAACAGGGAGAGAAGATGCTAGTTGTGGTACGAGGTACCCTCCGCCACTCACCGTGTGGTGGATTGCGGAATATGTATGTAGGTGTAGATGTAGATTACCAAGAAATTGAAGAAATGTTTGATGAGATAAAAGAAATTATTCAAATAGTGAAGGGAAATGAAAATTTAATAGTCGATATTAGGAAAAGTAAGAGACGGAAATGTAGTCGGGGAATATGGAATGGGGGTAAGGAATGAAAGAGGAAGCGGTCTGGTAGAATTTTGCACTGAGAATAACTTAATCGTAGCTAACACTTGGTTTAAGAATCATGAAAGAATGTCGTACACGTGTAAGAGGCCTGGAGAAACTGCAAGGTTTCAGACAGGTTATATAGTGGCAAAACAGAGATCTAGGAACAAGGTTTTAAATTGTAAGACAGGGGCAGATGTGTACTCTGACCATAATCTATTGGTTATGAACTGTAGATTAATCTGAAGAAATTGCAAAAAAAAAAAAAAAATGGGAATTTGTAGCAGATGGGACCTAGATAAACTGAAAGAACCAGAGGATGAAGAAAGTGTCAAAAAGAGCCTTAGGGAACAATTGACAAGAACCGGGGAAAGAAATACAGATTAAGGAAAGGCAAACCTAAGTTTCTAGCATTTGTAGACTTAGAGAAAGCTTTTCACAATGTTGACTGGAATACCCTCTTTCATATTCTAAAAGTGGCAGGGGTAAAATACAGGGAGCGAAATGCTATTTAAAATTCATACAGAAACCAGATGGCAGTTATAAGATACGAGGGTCATGAAAGGGTAGCGGTGGTTGGGAAGGGAGTGAGACAGGGCTGTAGCCTATCCCCGATGTTAACTAATATACAGTATATATATTGAGAAAGCAGTAAAGGAAACAAAAGAAAAATTTAGAGTAGGAATTAAAATCCACGGAGAAAAAATATAAGCTTCGAGGTTTGCCGATGACATTGTAATTCTGTCAGAGTCATAAAAGGATCTGGAAGAGCAGGAAAAATAATTCTAACACCGCGCACACAACGCATTGAAGCCTAAAAGACTCACACTAACTGAAACGAGACATAGGTTGGACAAGGCACTAAGTGTCGGTAGGACAAAGAATCATGTCTAATTACTGAATTATTAAAGAGCAAGGTCACACTCCCTAACTAAAATTAGAACTCCGTTATGATTTACCATTATTATACTCCCAAGTGAAGTATTAACATCTCAGACTCAACCAGGTCCTTACAGATCTGAACTATCTAACTTGAATTTCTAAAGATGGCCAACACAGACATCCGATCCTTCCGAAGACCCAGCGTACAGTGCTGTTCCACCCTACCGGACTGTAGTTCACGGGTAGTCGCAGAAATGGGCAGAAGAAATACACCACGGCCTCGGGTACCAACCTCTACAATAGCTGCTAGCTAGTATCCCCTAATGTGTCTTTGGCCCAGCAGAACACTATTCAAGTTATCCACAAACGTTGGTTAAACTGCTACTACCATTCTAAGAACTCGTGCCCGTGAAAAAAAAAAAAAAAAAAAAAAAAAAGAGAGAGAGAGAAAGAAGTATCTCACACACACACACACACAGAGAGACACTCTCTCTCTGGCAGACGAAACAGGAAAGAGAAATGGGAACACAGAAATATATATCATTGGTCATAAAAACATAGTATAGGTACAAATATATTTAATATATCTATAGATATGTAAATCATAAAATATTACTTCAGAAAATACATAATCTGGGTATTAAAGTTCCACTGTGGCTATCTAACGAAACACTCTACCGTTTATCGTGCTCTCCTGAATCGAAAGCACAGATGCAACGACAAACATGGGTGCCACGAAGTCTAGAAACGCTGAAGGAAGTTCAAGAGAGCCGGTGAAACAGTCAACATTGAGACCTGTAGAAGTTAACGGATATATATCTCGCTGCATTTCTCTGAGAAGCCGAACAAAAATGACTTCCTGGTTGAAAGGATATTTCATTGGTAGAAACGCGTTAGATGTTTCTCGAACGTAATAGGCATGCACCCATGAGATAAAAACAGAACATACTCTCCACTTGAAACAGAAAATTAGGAGTTAAATACAGATGTGTGACGATAAGAAACGAAAACATACACTGCAAAGAACGTCCTTCCGGGAATGTAGCCTTGAAGTGGGATGTATCACTATTCATTTACCTGATGAATCACCAAATGACAAGAAAACACCTGTCTGTAAGTCAAAACACTAACAAACTTACGAAAGACGCTTCCCATAAACGTATGTGCTTAATAATAGCTAAGTTGTCATCATTCTGAAGCTTCATCTATACCAAGGGAAGAAATTCCCCTCATGACACCCAGAGAAATCTGACGTTTGGAAATCTCTGAACGGACTACGTTCCAGAGTTGCAAGCCGGCCGCGGTGGCCGTGCGGTTCTAGGCGCTCCAGTGCGGAGCCGCGCTGCTGCTACGGTCGCAGGTTCGAATCCTGCCTCGGGCATGGATGTGTGTGATGTCCTTAGGTTAGTTAGGTTTAAGTAGTTCTAAGTTCTAGGGGACTGATGACCACAGCAGTTGAGTCCCGTAGTGCTCAGAGCCAGTTTTGAGCCAGAGTTGCAAGAACCAGAAACAACATAAATAGCTGGGGATTTCCACAGGACCCGGTGCTCTGTGCGGGCTGCTACCTATATTATACAGCGCGATCTATGTCCAAGCACTTCTCAGAATCTCACGAAGTTTACCCCAACTGCATTAGACATATGCAGCTTTTGGTTCGAAGTTTCGTAACCTTATAATATTAAACGTTATTCATTTTTGTTTGCATACAATTTCTAGTTTTAAAAATTTTGAATTTACAAATTTCATTAATTTTTGTTGTTGTATACAGTGTTTGCTGCTTTTGAAACGGTTAAATGAATAAATTCTGAAGCTAGGTTTCGATGTTACTGCGTTTTATTGGGTGTGGTCCTCCCTCCACGCACAAGTATACAAACTTATGAAAAAGTTCAAAAGTAAAACGAAATATTAATCTTGAGGACGTAAATGATATCTCAGGCAACAGGTATTTCACAGACACTCCCTACCCGCAAGGAAGATCCGCAGGAGAGTACATCGTTATTCGATTGATTTAACTTCTACACGATATTTTTGTTACAAGAAATATGTTTGTATCTGGAACGATTATTCAAAAAAGCATTTTTCTATCCACAAGTGAATTATCTCGTTGAAGAGCTTAGTCTGTCCGCATGGAACGGATTGGCTGCCCCACTGGATTCGCACAAGGGAGAAATGTCAGCCCACCCTATTTAAGTATTCCACAGTTTCCCTAAATTAGGTAAGGACAATACTGGGACTTCTCCTTTGGAAAGGACACCGTCGGTTTCCTTCCTGATCCTCACGCTATTAAACCAATGTATGACATCGATCGGCAACGGAAATCGTTTTCCATCTGTGTGTTTCATCAGTATAACAGTTGTGTGCTTTAAGGTGTCAGTAGCACTGTATTTCTCTCTGCTCCTTTTCTTCTCTAATTTCTGCAGCTTCCAGATAATCTTGTGTCAAAATTATATCACATAAACACACTAAACTACACAGCGGATCTTTATAAAGCAGCTGTTCCCAACTTACGTGAAACCGTTACCCCCCGAGAGCAATCAGATATTAGCTAGTACTTGGAATGAAACTTTGGAATGAGAAAGCTTTTCTTTGAACTCTTTCGTTTTTAAAACGACGAAAGATGAATGATATTTAGTTTTTGTAAGTGTTTCATTACACCACAGACTAATTAGTCAGTGAGACAATGGTATTACTTGTTAACTTTTTGCATTAATGATGAAGTAGTTGTCGATGTATAGTGAGTCCTACTTACAACTCCTTCTCGTATAAGAAATCTAACTATCGACAGTGAGGACAGACACTTGATTTTGCTTCCTTTGCACAACTCCAGTTGCAAGCGGCACTTGCCTTACCCCCTCCCCCCACCCCCACCCCCCACCGCCACCACTATTTAAAATTACCTCAGTTTTAAAACGTGCGCACTGTAGATACTGCCTCTAAATACTTGACTACTGGGCTCCTTACTTGTGAAATGGCAGGAACTGAAACACTATATGCTGCCTATACTTTGTCTCTGACCACTGCCACTAAAAACGTTAATAACACTGAGTAGGACCTACAACAGTTTTGTAGGCATTAGATAGTTACTGTTCTTTTGTGCTGTCAGTTTGTTCGTTCATTGTCGCAAAGTGAATTATGCAGCAATTTCTGGCCCATCGTGACAATTATCTGCTACTCGGATAAGGCATTTTCATGAGATATTTAACCATATGTGATATACATACATATGTCTGAATTTTACTATTGTAGAGGCATACTGCAAAGTGAAAAGTTTAAGCATAGTGGGTGGACTATGTGAGGAAGATGTTCGTACATAAGTTTAAAAATCAGTAATCTTCATCATATTGCATCACACGTTAATTCTAGTATCTGAAACAAATGTGATGATTTGTAATTTATGTAATCACTATTATAGTCTTACAAAATAGTGGAATAGTAATGAGCGTGTAAAAACAGTTTAGTTTAATGATCGGAATACAGTTTAACCCTTTTGTTTTTACTGCTCAGAAAATGTCATTTTAGCCTTCAGGGGTATTTACCCCCATGTTGAGAGCCGCCATTATAAGTCCTTTAATTCAAAACGTTAGTTTGTAAGGGAATCTTGAATTACGTCGCTATTTTGTAATAAGAAAAACACTAACGCCAACGACAAATTCAAACACCTAAAGCGGTATGGAACTAGATGTTCAGGTGAGTATGAGTGTTATAGGCATATTCTTAGACCTCTCTAAAACTTTTGGTGTGATTGACCATAAGCTTCTATTAAAGAAGGTACAATCGTTAAGAATAAGAAGCGTAACTTACAACTGAGTGCAGTCATACCTAGCAGAGAGGGCACAAATAGTGCAGGTAATACAACCCTTAAATAAGCATAAACAGTTGATCCGAGACAAAATACAATAATGAGGAGTTCCTTCGGGTTGTATGTTTGGACCTATATTGGTCTTTACATCCGCCAACGACTTTCATAATAGTGTTAGCCACGCGGAAGAAATTCTCTTTCCCGCCATCAGTAATAGTATAGCCACGATAAAACGAGAGAAGTCCTCGGAAGTTTATAACTGGTCAATAAGAAAGTGAAGTTGAACATAAAGAAAATTAATTTCATGAGTTTAAGTTTGAGGGAAAAATGGACAGTTAAATTAAATATAACAGTTACCTCGACAGACTGCTTAATAAAGGCATAATTCCTAAGTACAAATATCTATTCGCAGATGAAGTGGTGTGAGCACACAAAGATACTTGCAAATAGAATGTGGTTAGCATTTTATGTGCGTAGAGTCCTGTGATCATTGTGTAACAGTCAGTGTCCCGTATTTACGTATTTTTTTTTTAAGTACACTCAATTTCCGGGTACGGAAACAAATACGCCTGATTTGAACACAGTACTCAAATTATAGAAAAGAGCCATAAAATAACGAAAAATGATAATCGACCTCATTGTAAAAATCTGTCCAAGACACTGGTGTTTTCAATCACGCTTTGTTATCACATTTACCAATCAGTTACCCACATCAAAACTAACACTGATAGATACTTCACAAACAGCTCTGTCATCACGGAAGGAAACGAAACGTAGATTAAAGTTATATTTACCAAGTTCAAAACAGCATTTTCTACCAAAAAATTTTCCAACAATATTAAAGCAAGTACCAAAATAAAACGTATTTAAAAGAGCAATTTCAGATTAACTGTTAGGTGATACATTCTATATAGTGAAGGATTACTTACATAACACAGAATAGGAGTTTGGTAAAACATTTTACCTAAGTAAATAACAAAATATTTATCATTTCAGTCACACAAAACTTTTACAGTACATTCCTTTTTATTATTTTTTACGTTCTCCTGTTTTTCTTCTTGTCTACAAAACTGAACTCTCAAAGCTCTGCAGTGTATCATGCAAACACCTTGTTGTTGTTGTTGTGGTCTTCAGTCCTGAGACTGGTTTGATGCAGCTCTCCATGCTACTCTATCCTGTGCAAGCTTCTTCATCTCCCAGTACCTACTGCAACCTACAGTCTTCTGAATCTGCTTAGTGTATTCATCTCTTGGTCTCCCTCTACGATTTTTACCCTCCACGCTGCCCTCCAATACTAAATTGGTGATCCCTTGATGCCCCAGAACATGTCCTACCAACCGATCCCTTCTTCTGGTCAAGTTCTGCCACAAACTCCTCTTCAGTACCTCCTCATTAGTTATGTGATCTACCCATCTAATTTTCAGCATTCTTCTGTAGCACCACATTTCGAAAGCTTCTATTCTCTTCTTGTAAAAACTATTTACCGTCCATGTTTCACTTCCATACATGGCTACACTCCGTACAAATACTTTCAGAAATGACTTCCTGACACTTAAATCTATACTCGATGTTAACAAATTTCTCTTCTTCAGAAACGCTTTCCTTGCCATTGCCAGTCTACATTTTATATCTTCTCTACTTCGACCATTATCAGTTATTTTGCTCCCGAAATAGCAAAACTCCTTTACTACTTTAAGTGTCTCATTTGCTAGTCTAATACCCTCAGCATCACCCGACTTAATTCGACTACATTCCATTATCCTCGTTTTGCTTTTGTTGATGTTCATCTTATATCCTCACTTCAAGACACCATCCATTCCGTTCAATTGCTCTTCCAAGTCCTTTGCTGTCTCTGACGGAATTACAATGTCATCGGCGAACCTCAAAGTTTTTATTTCTTCTCCATGGATTTTAATACCTACTCCGAATTTTTCTTTTGTTTCCTTTACTGCTTGCTCAATATACAGATTGAATAACATCGGGGAGAGGCTACAACCCTGTCTTACTCCCTTCCCAACCACTGCTTCCCTTTCATGTCCCTCGACTCTTATAACTGCCATCTGGTTTCTGTACAAATTGTAAATAGCATTTCGCTCCCTGTATTTTACCCCTGCCACCTTTAGAATTTGAAAGAGAGTATTCCAGTCAACATTGTCAAAAGCTTTCTCTAAGTCTACAAATGCTAGAAACGTAGGTTTGCCTTTCCTTAATCTTTCTTCTAAGATAAGTCGTAAGGTCAGTATTGCCTCACGTGTTCCAGTATTTCTACGGAATCCAAACTGATCTTCCCCAAGGTCGGCTTCTACTAGTTTTTCCATTCGTCTGTAAAGAATTCGTGTTAGTATTTTGCAGCTGTGGCTTATTAAACTGATTGTTCGGTAACTCTCACATCTGTCAACACCTCCTTTCTTTGGGATTGGAATTATTATATTCTTCTTGAAGTCTGAGGATATTTCGCCTGTTTCATACATCTTGCTCACCAGATGGTGGAGTTTTGTCAGGACTGGCTCCCCAAGGCCGTCAGTAGTTCCAATGGAATGTTGTCTACTCCCAGGGCCTTGTTTCTGATTAGGTCTTTCAGTGCTCTGTCAAACTCTTCACGCAGTATCGTATCTCCCATTTCATCTTCATCTACATCCTCTTCCATTTCCATAATATTGTCCTCAAGTACATCGCCCTTGAATAGACCCTCTATATACTCCTTCCACCTTTCTGCTTTCCCTTCTTTGCTTAGAATTGGGTTTCCATCTGAACTCTTGATGTTCATACAAGTGGTTCTCTTTTCTCCAAAGGTCTCTTTAATTTTCCTGTAGGCAGTATCTATCTTACCCCTAGTGAGATAATCCTCTACATCCTTACATTTGTCCTCTAGCCATCCCTGCTTAGCCATTTTGCACTTCCTGTCGATCTCATTTTTGAGACGTTTGTATTCCTTTTTGCCTGCTTCATTTACTGCATTTTTATATTTTCTTCTTTCATCGATTAAATTCAATATTTCTTCTGTTACCCAAGGATTTCTACTAGCCCTCGTCTTTTTACCTATTTGATCCTCTGCTGCCTTCACTACTTCATCCCTCAAAGCTACCCATTCCTCTTCTACTGTATTTCTTTCCCCCATTCCTGTCAATTGTTCCCTTATGCTCTCCCTGAAACTCTGTACAACCTCTGGTTCTTTCAGTTTATCCAGGTCCCATCTCCTTAAATTCCCACCTTTTTGCAGTTTCTTCAGTTTCAATCTACAGGTCATAACCAATAGATTGTGGTCAGAGTCCACATCTGCCCCTGGAAATGTCTTACAATTTAAAACCTGGTTCCTAAATCTCTGTCTTACCATTATATAATCTATCTGATACCTTTTAGTATCTCCAGGGTTCTTCCATGTATTCAACCTTCTATCATGATTCTTAAACCAAGTGTTAGCTATGATTAAGTTGTGCTCTGTGCAAAATTCTACCAGGCGGCTTCCTCTTTCATTTCTTAGCCCCAATCCATATTCTCCTACTACGTTTCCTTCTCTCCCTTTTCCTACACTCGAATTCCAGTCACCCATGACTATTAAATTTTCGTCTCCCTTCACTATCTGAATAATTTCTTTTATTTCATCATACATTTCTTCAATTTCTTCGTCATCTGCAGAGCTAGTTGGCATATAAACTTGTACTACTGTAGTAGGTGTGGGCTTCGTATCTATCTTGGCCACAATAATGCGTTCACTAAGCTGTTTGTAGTAGCTTACCCGCGTTCCTATTTTTCTATTCATTATTAAACCTACTCCCGCATTACCCCTATTTGATTTTGTATTTATAATCCTGTATTCACCTGACCAAAAGTCTTTTTCCTCCTGCCACCGAACTTCACTAATTCCCACTATATCTAACTTTAACCTATCCATTTCCCTTTTCAAATTTTCTAACCTACCTGCCCGATTAAGGGACCTGACATTCCACTCTCCGATCCGTAGAACGCCAGTTTTCTTTCTCCTGATAACGACATCCTCTTGAGTAGTCCCCGCCCGGAGATCCGAATGGGGGACTATTTTACCTCCGGAATATTTTACCCAAGAGGACGCCATCATCATTTAATCATACAGTGAAGCTGCATGCCCTCGGGAAAAATTACGGCCGTAGTTTCCCCTTGCTTTCAGCCGTTCGCAGTACCAGCACAGCAAGGCTGTTTTGGTTATTGTTACAAGGCCAGATCAGTCAATCATCCAGACTGTTACCTATATTTGAACTCAACATCTCACTTGTTTAAGGCTAGCAAATTGTAATTACGGTACATAAAATAGAATCCAACAGTCGCTGCTATGGTCTCGAGGTCACCTGATGGTGTATGTTGTGTTACATTATAAAATGCATATTGTGTGCAGTGAGTAGTGAAAAATGAATGAACAGTGTAGCGCTAGCCTTTTGCATTATTAAATAACTTCTTTTCAAAACAATGTTGTAGCTCATGGATAAACCGAAAGAGGTAGTGCTGTTTTAAACAGACAGACCTTGTATCCGGAAGGAGAGGCGGTCCAGTCTTCACCTGACCATCTTGATGTAGGTTTTCTGTGGTTTCCTTGAATTACTTCTGGCCTATATTGGGATAGTTCCCACCACAATGCCATGCCCGACTACCTGTCCCACTTCCGTCAAACTAAACGCGTGTGTAAATGCCTGTATGATTGAATTATGTTACTTTGTTGTTCTTAAATTGTAATACCAAGACATGCCCAATATCCTTGTAAAAGTGATCCACATATGAATAAAATAACTACTGCTAAAACTAGCTGTGAGTATGTGTCGCTGTAGGTAAAACTTCGTGTTCTACACATGTAAAACCATATTGTGTTAGACTGCTCAACTACCACTCGTGTTTTCTGGAGGTTGGTCGGAGGTCATGTGAGCTGTGAGCTGGCACAACACACCTGCATCCTCCAATCTGCGAAGTGTCCTTCAAACCATTGTGGCAGAATTCAGGAGCAAAAGTTTTGTTTGCCGAACGTACAGGTCACATGCGAGGTACTATAGGCAAACAAACATCAGGCAGTAAGTTGTGACCGTTCAGCAATTAGAAACGGTGGCAGGCATCATTTCATCTGCGACACGAGATTCCCTCCATCTCGTTTCTGAGCAGTGCTCTATCTGCAAGCCAGATGATGTGCATCATGTGATTTTCGGCTTCTCTATCAGCTGTACGCAACAGCCTTGCCGCAGTGGATACACCGGTTCCCGTGAGATCACCGAAGTTAAGCGCTGTCGGGCGTGGCCGGCACTTGGATGGGTCACCATCCAGGCCGCCATGTACTGTTGCCATTTTTCGGGATGCACTCAGCCTCGTGATGCCAATTGAGGAGCTACTCGACCGAATAGCAGCGGCTCCGGTCCAAGAAAACCATCGTAACGACCGGGAGAGCGGTGTGCTGACCACACGCCCCTCCTATCCGCATCCTCACCTGAGGATGACACGGCGGTCGGATGGTCCCGTTGGGCCACTTGTTGCCTGAAGACGGAGTGCTACTATCAGCTGTACAGATGACGATAAACGTATGTGCAGTCCCGCACCCTACTCGTCGTTGCTGCAATTTCTCATCATGCTCGGTTTTCTGATGTGCGAGACGAGACGAACGCTGTAACACATCAGCCGATGCCTCTAAGTCAACTGTTTTCCTTGAGGCCTGAAGGGAAGTCATCCCTCTGCCGATAAGTACAATGAAGTGTCATGTACTTTCTCCCAAGGACTTCACAGAACCTATAACCCTCCTACCTTTCCGGCTAGTTAGGCTTTACTATATGACCGTGTACCATATCTGTGAGGGAAAGGCATCTACTCCGAAGAATAATGCAGACCCGTGAGAAGTAGATGAGGTTATAGCTGAATCGGCACTGTTCAGTATTTTAGCAATGACTATTAGAGACAAAGGTCGGTTTATATATTATTTATTACGTACACTAGTTTTTAGTTAACAGTAGTTAGGGGAAATTTTGGAAAAAAAGGTTTTCAAAGTATGTCATTAATGAAAATAACCAACGATCGCGAGTTCCTCACCGGAACAAGAATAATTAGATGGAAACTGGGCTTTGTACTCGTAAGCAATCTTACGTAAGAATAGTTATCGGCGTCATAACGTAGGAACATACCTAACGCACACTTTCAAGTACTTCATACCACACATGTCACAGTAGTCAAATAATAATCCAATATCAAACACATACAACATATTCTGTTAATTTTTAAAGATCAGTTAAGGTAAGATTGTTTACTGCTTGTGGACAGAAACGTTTTGTTACGTTACTCACCGTAATAGTGTCTTTCGTAAGTGTAGCAATCAGAAAGATTGTTTGAATTTACTCATTGGTAAGGACTGTCATTTATCTAGCAGTTACTCTGATATTTCTTTGTAGTAAAAGTTCTAAATTATGCCACAAGCTATAAGTTAGAACTGTTCTTTGACAATGAAATTCAGTGCCCAAGTTACGTAAAGTTTCGCTACCAATTTTTTGTTATGAAAGTTATTCTATTTTTAGAAAACGAATTAATACTGCATTTTGCATCATTCTATTCCTGACATTATTAATACTACAGCCCAAGATTTCATTATTGCGTAATTGTCCACAAATTGTATAAAACATGTTTTGATAATCTAATAAATTAATATTCACTTCTTTTTCAGTTAATCTTCTGATTATCTCGGTTCATGCATTTTGCATCATTCTATTCCTGACATTATTAATACTACAGCCCAAGATTTCATTATTGCGTAATTGTCCACAAATTGTATAAAACATGTTTTGATAATCTAATAAATTAATATTCACTTCTTTTTCAGTTAATCTTCTGATTATCTCGGTTCATGCAAAGGGATAGGATGGATCCTACTTGGATGATGACTTCGGAAAATTATTTACCTGATAGTATACACGAAAAAAATGTTATTTAAGCAATAAGATTCCAACTACGCTGGTCAGCCTATTACACTTCTAGTTATAAAAAGTCTAGATGTTACTTCACTTTATGATGCCCTTGATTTGTCGTGTGGCTTCATTTAGCGGTAAAATAGAGCACAGGTTGATCTTCTTGCCACACCATAGCCAATAACAAGGGCCCACAGTACTCCTGATGTTATATGAATTACTCTTGCTGCATTTGTACCGAGCCCAATAGATGCCATACACATAGATTGCCCATATCAAACATCCACCAAACCAACCATTTCAGTTTTCACTTCTCCGCACTTCGGAAACATATTTTTTATCTCCGCACTTTTCCATAGCCACACCGGCGAATACACACAACTAACGACATCAACCGTCTCCTCGCGACTCCAAACTGCTACTTTGTTTTGACGCGCTCGCTCGACTAGCGATAACGCATTTACAATTTATTGCGTTGTTTGACAATAGCTTTTCCCCGACTAGGCCACGATGTATCCATGCGTATTCTCTTTCTTAAATAACATTCTAGGCGCGCAGTCCGGAACCGCGCGACTGCTACGGTCGCAGGTTCGAATCCTGCCTCGGGCATGGATGTGTGTGATGTCCTTAGGTTAGTTAGGTTTAACTAGTTCTAAGTTCTAGGGGACTGATGACCTAAGATGTTAACTCCCATAGTGCTCAGAGCCATTTCAACCATTTTTTTCTTAAATAACAAATAGTATTTGTAACTTGACAACATATTTACAAGAATAATATTCAGCGCAACTAATAAAACAAACTTCGCAAAACAAGTAGAAAATGTATGATCATGCACAGAGTTTGGTGCCGGCTGGTGTAGCCGAGCGGTTCTATGCGCTTCAGTCTGGAACCGCGCGACCGCTACGGTCGCAGGTTCGAATCCTGCCTCGGGCATGGATGTGTGTGATGTCCTTAGGTTAGTTACGTTTAACTAGTTCTAAGTTCTAGGGGACTGATGACCTAAGATGTTAAGTCCCATAGTGCTCAGAGCCATTTGAACCATTTTTTTCCTAAATAACAAATAGTATTTGTAACTTGACAACATATTTACAAGAATAATATTCAGCGCAACTAATAAAACAAACTTCGCAAAACAAGTAGAAAATGTATGATCATGCACAGAGTTTGGTGCCGGCTGGTGTAGCCGAGCGGTTCTATGCGCTTCAGTCTGGAACCGCGCGACCGCTACGGTCGCAGGTTCGAATCCTGCCTCGGGCATGGATGTGTGTGTTGTCCTTAGGTTAGTTAGGTTTAACTAGTTCTAAGTTCTAGGGGACTGATGACCTAAGATGTTAAGTCCCATAGTGCTCAGAGCCATTTCAACCATTTTTTTCTTAAATAACAAATAGTATTTGTAACTTGACAACATATTTACAAGAATAATATTCAGTGCAACTAATAAAACAAACTTCGCAAAACAAGTAGAAAATGTATGATCATGCACAGAGTTTGGTGCCGGCTGGTGTAGCCGAGCGGTTCTATGCGCTTCAGTCTGGAACCGCGCGACCGCTACGGTCGCAGGTTCGAATCCTGCCTCGGGCATGGATGTGTGTGATGTCCTTAGGTTAGTTACGTTTAACTAGTTCTAAGTTCTAGGGGACTGATGACCTAAGATGTTAAGTCCCATAGTGCTCAGAGCCATTTGAACCATTTTTTTTCTTAAATAACAAATAGTATTTGTAACTTGACAACATATTTACAAGAATAATATTCAGCGTAACTAATAAAACAAACTTCGCAAAACAAGTAGAAAATGTATGATCATGCACGGAGTTTGGTGCCGGCTGGTGTAGCCGAGCGGTTCTATGCGCTTCAGTCTGGAACCGCGCGACCGCTACGGTCGCAGGTTCGAATCCTGCCTCGGGCATGGATGTGTGTGATATCCTTAGGTTAGTTAGGTTTAAGTAGTTCTAAGTTCTAGGGGACTGATGACCTCAGATGTTAAGTCCCATAGTGCTCAGGGCCATTTGAACCATTTTTGAACCGAGTTTGGTGTTGTAAAGTTTCTTCTCTACTGGGAAATGACATCAGTCTGCACAGTCCTAGAAAATGAAATTTGTGGTAAGGTTCTGTGGGACCGAACTGCAGAGGTCATCGGTCCCCAGGCGTACACACTAATTAAAGTAGCTTAAAGTAACTTACGCTAAGGGCAACACACACATCCATGCCCGAGGGAGGACTCGAGCCTCCGAAGGGGGGGAGCCACGTTAACCGCGACGAAGCGCCGCTGACCGCCCGGCTACCCCGCTCGGCGCACAATCCTAGAGCACAAACGGCAACCGCTCAGCAAAGTACTGACCAACTGAGTATTCATCGGCAAATCGACGATCTCATCACCGTGCGAACGTTTTAAAACATTAACCAATCGTTACAAACCCAGGCTGGGAACTCTAAAATAATTTTGAGTTTCGCTCCCAGTCTCCAGGTTATTTGATGTTTGAGCTGTCCGGTCTAGCCCTCTCGTCTCGTAAAGGGTGCCTAAGGGCTGCTGCGTTCTCGGTTTGCTATGCAACAGTTCAAACAAATAACATTAGTAGTTTTATTTAAATAAAGCAGGTTGACAGTACTTAACTTATTATGCTTATCCATTACGGATATTTGAGAACCGTGACTGTATATTAATGTAAATAAATTATACACAACTGCAACCAGTCACTTTTTTCATTAATAATGCTTTATTACATTAACCGGTTTTCGAACCCTTTCAGGTTCATCTTCAGATGATTTCGGGAGAATCCGGGAAGCTACATCATTATTGGTAGTAGCATAATGGTGGGTGCTGGTTTGCGACAGTATAGGCGGCTTTTTTCGTATTTGTCTGCATCCATTTTGAAGTCCAGAACACTTTCACACGAACTATATTAGTTCACACTTTAACAGTGACACTTCACCAGCATCCAGCATGCGCTTTACAACTGTTGCTTATAACAAAGATCTTGACAGAGAGATATGGCATAAGCCTATTTGTACAGAGATGAAATTTGTTGTTCTTTACATGTGTTAAAGTCGATATAAGGGCAAGTTTTTTCATCAGAATGGTGATAACATGAGAGCACTAGAGAAATTAATAATAAATTACTACAAGAATAAATTTCGGTGATCTGTTATGTTATTTCTATTTGTATGTTACAGGCTGTTTTTTTTTATTTATTTTTTTTTAGACATGAAGAAAATTCTTTAGCTGTTGACTAATTTTATTCTAACATTAGAGTGATCTGGGATATTGGTAAAGGCAGCTTATGTTTGTTCCAGCTAGAATTAATATGAATAAAGTACTTATTTATGTTAGCAGTACTTAACTTGACTGTACAAAGGGTTCGCAAGCGATGGGCGAAATACAAAATAAATCCGAGTTTGTAAAAACTTTTTTGTTTATTTATAGATGCAGTCAAATTCTTATGACGCAGTCATTACCGGTTTCGGTCATACAATGACCATCTTCAGATTCTATAACCATACAAAAGAAAATTTGTATTAAAATCTAAAAATGAGTTCAATATTTAACCAGGCTTATTAGTAATGTGACTGAATTCATACGAAATACATATAGTTCATACGTACAGACGGCATACACTGAACACAGGTTCATGCGTTGTCAATCTAGCTATAAAATATAAAGCATCGGTCTTACATAGATATGAAAATTTGTTAGATTTTGTTGCCCCTCTTTGCGTTAGATGCGCGAGTGCTCTATAAGATAGTCTTTATTTTTCAACAGCCTACAATATTACAATTTTAGTATGCAGACGTCAACAACCTTTAAGGAGGGGAAGAGTGCCAG
This sequence comes from Schistocerca nitens, assembly GCF_023898315.1. Taxonomy (NCBI): domain Eukaryota; kingdom Metazoa; phylum Arthropoda; class Insecta; order Orthoptera; family Acrididae; genus Schistocerca; species Schistocerca nitens. The sequence goes on along the minus strand of NC_064618.1, from coordinate 830,421,456 downwards.
CCACCTGCAGCAGAGCACTACGCTCGTCGTTCTGCCCGTGTCGTCCCTCCCGTACCAATGGACGACGGCATAAACAGGCAACAGCCGGAAATAGAGCGCCATCGGGCGTCATAAACACACTCTACAAGTGCCACTACTATTTTCATCTATAGCAATGTTTCCTCCTTGTTCTGAAATGTTATTTCACTGATTTAATGATCTGTTCTGTAATTTTAAATTTTATATACATTTGACCTAAATATTAATAGTAAAATTGTCATGTTGTAGGGTTTTAAAAAATAAAGACTATCTTATAGAGGACGCGCGCATCTAGCGCAAAGAGGGGAACAAAATCTAATGAATTTTTATATCCATATAAGACCGGTGTTTTACATTTTGGAGCTACTTTGACAACGCAACAACCTGTGTTCGGTGTATACCGCCTTTAGATATGAACTGTATGTATTTCGCATGAGTTCAGTTAGATTACTAATAAGCCTTGTTAAATATAGCACTCATTTTTAGGTTTTAATACACTCCTGGAAACGGAAAAAAGAACACATTGACACCGGTGTGTCAGACCCACCATACTTGCCCCGGACACTGCGAGAGGGCTGTACAAGCAATGATCACACGCACGGCACAGCGGACACACCAGGAACCGCGGTGTTGGCCGTCGAATGGCGCTAGCTGCGCAGCATTTGTGCACCGCCGCCGTCAGTGTCAGCCAGTTTGCCGTGGCATACGGAGCTCCATCGCAGTCTTTAACACTGGTAGCATGCCGCGACAGCGTGGACGTGAACCGTATGTGCAGTTGACGGACTTTGAGCGAGGGCGTATAGTGGGCATGCGGGAGGCCGGGTGGACGTACCGCCGAATTGCTCAACACGTGGGGCGTGAGGTCTCCACAGTACATCGATGTTGTCGCCAGTGGTCGGCGGAAGGTGCACGTGCCCGTCGACCTGGGACCGGACCGCAGCGACGCACGGATGCACGCCAAGACCGTAGGATCCTACGCAGTGCCGTAGGGGACCGCACCGCCACTTCCCAGCAAATTAGGGACACTGTTGCTCCTGGGGTATCGGCGAGGACCATTCGCAACCGTCTCCATGAAGCTGGGCTACGGTCCCGCACACCGTTAGGCCGTCTTCCGCTCACGCCCCAACATCGTGCAGCCCGCCTCCAGTGGTGTCGCGACAGGCGTGAATGGAGGGACGAATGGAGACGTGTCGTCTTCAGCGATGAGAGTCGCTTTTGCCTTGGTGCCAATGATGGTCGTATGCGTGTTTGGCGCCGTGCAGGTGAGCGCCACAATCAGGACTGCATACGACCGAGGCACACAGGGCCAACACCCGGCATCATGGTGTGGGGAGCGATCTCCTACACTGGCCGTACACCACTGGTGATCGTCGAGGGGACACTGAATAGTGCACGGTACATCCAAACCGTCATCGAACCCATCGTTCTACCATTCCTAGACCGGCAAGGGAACTTGCTGTTCCAACAGGACAATGCACGTCCGCATGTATCCCGTGCCACCCAACGTGCTCTAGAAGGTGTAAGTCAACTACCCTGGCCAGCAAGATCTCCGGATCTGTCCCCCATTGAGCATGTTTGCGACTGGATGAAGCGTCGTCTCACGCGGTCTGCACGTCCAGCACGAACGCTGGTCCAACTGAGGCGCCAGGTGGAAATGGCATGGCAAGCCGTTCCACAGGACTACATCCAGCATCTCTACGATCGTCTCCATGGGAGAATAGCAGCCTGCATTGCTGCGAAAGGTGGATATACACTGTACTAGTGCCGACATTGTGCATGCTCTGTTGCCTGTGTCTATGTGCCTGTGGTTCTGTCAGTGTGATCATGTGATGTATCTGACCCCAGGAATGTGTCAATAAAGTTTCCCCTTCCTGGGACAATGAATTCACGGTGTTCGTATTTCAATTTCCAGGAGTGTAGCTTTCGCATGTACGAGTATTTATGCGATTAGGGACTCAAATGGCGCTATATTTAAGTGCCGATCAAAATTTTCCATTTGAAGGCGTTGCTGCAGCGTATATGAAACGTAGTGAGACTGCGTTGGGGATATATAAGCATAAACATGTACACAAGTGATTTATGAGGCATTCGTGTCTTTTGACGTGCTTGCTGTAAGTGAACTATGGCGACGTTGTTACCAAATACTTCCCAAGAGGGCCAAGTTGCTGTTATTCTTTTCTTCTCTGCCGAAGGTCAAACACTGCCGGCCGCGGTGGTCTCGCGGTTAAGGCGCACAGTCCGGAACCGCGCGACTGCTACGGTCGCAGGTTCGAATCCTGCCTCGGGCATGGATGTGTGTGATGTCCTTAGGTTAGTTAGGTTTAAGTAGTTCTAAGTTTTAGGGGACTGATGACCACCGATGTTAAGTCCCATAGTGCTCAGAGCCATTTGAACCATTTTTGACAAACACCGGTAGACGTCCATCGAGGACTGAAGAATGTGTATGGGGCAGCACCGTTATGGAATGGTGCACCAAGTTCCGTACCGCTTGGTGATGACGCACGTCCCCATTTCGCAAATGTCGTAACACAGGAGCTACGCCAACTCAAGTCGGGGGCGCTGAATGCTCGCTCATCTCTCCCCAAGTGATTGTCACGGCTTCGGTCTTTTAAAAGAGGTCTTGAAGGATCGACGATTCCTGCCGTACGAGGATGTGTAGCAAGCAGTTACGGATTTCGTTGCGCATCAGTACGTAGTGTTGTACCAAACGGTTATCTTCAACCTGGTACGTCAATGGCAGGGTTGCCTCAATGTTCACCACGATTTTTTCTGGTTGAAATACCGAGTCTTGACTGAATAGCCTTCGGGCGGAAACTTTTTGATCACCACTTATTTGTGTCGAATTAACGAGTAAGTACGTCACTGTGTTATAATTTGCGACTTGTGAGTGGCAGATTTCCTTTACTGAAGTGACTTTTTTTACTGTGGATTCTGTTGGGAGTTTCGGGATGAGCACATCTACTTTATTTGTAATTTAGAATCCTTAGAAAGGAGTGACGGTTTATTAAATTTTAGGAATGGCTAGATAATCTGTGGAAGTTGCGAATTTTTGTGATCGCTGCAGTTGCGATATCTCTTCACAATGAGTCTTGTAGTCAGATAGGCCTACTTATTCTAATTTTGGGCTTACCAGCTACTTCATAACGGCGATTTGTAAGGGAATTTGGGTAAGGCCCCTACTGTGTGGGATCTTCGTGGATTAGTGACAATTCCTGAGAGCATCCAAGTTCGGGAAGGCCTTTTCAGTGGGCTTAAAGAGGGATGACCCACGTTTAGCCAGAGCCACCTGATAAAATATTAGGCACAGGTATAGCAAAACAGTGCTCTCCTCTGCTTACTGTCATTTCGTGCTATCCTCGTTTCGATATCTTGATCAGTTCACGATAAAAGTGATGTCTGGTGATGACCGTGTGTCTAAAATAAATGACAAACCATTGTCATTGCACTGCCTTTGGGAGAGGGCGGGGGGCGGGGGGGGGGGGGGAGGGAGGGGGACAGACATAGAACAGAAAGTGAGTATGATGTATTCCTTAAAAAAATAGTAGAGTTATAATGCACTAGGCAGCTTAGCTGCGACAGCATGGCTGCGGCACCGAATAAAACAACGACGGTTCACTGTAGCTCGCGCATTCTGCAGCTAGTATCTGCTGTCTATGGCAGCCATTAGAACACGTTGGACTGCACGGTAGTCAGCTGGCTCTGCGCAGCCAGTTGTGAGCAGTGTGCTGTGTGGAGAGCGTGTGTCGCTGCCTTCAGTCTCCGCGCACTTGTCGAAGCAGCTAAATTTGTCCCCGAAAAAAATTAGCGAATACTGTCGATTGCGACAATTTCCCGTTCTGGAGTGACGTACAGTGTGTCTTCAAATGTATGATCATCTCTTACTCGCACGTAAATGTGAAAAACACAGCATGCTTTTACATGATCCAGTCACATTGATGTGATCACAGCGTATGTTCACCGTCAGAGTGCCATTGCCACTCACAGACAGCAGGTGGCAGCACTAGCAGTGGAAGGTATATAAAGCGTGTCTGGGGGAAGCTGCAAGAAGCCCCCCACTAGTACTAAACTTCCAGAAATGTCGCAGTTTAGCTGATGAGGCCGTAGATTGTGGTATAAGGGACGTACAGTATAAGTGCTCACGCTTTCCCACCCGAGTTTTGCAATAATTTAGCCAGTCCGTCGTTGAATTGTCGTAGTGAGCCGCTACGTATGAATTATTCCTACCTGTCGTGTGCAGATGTTCTCGTAGTTTTATATTCACTTGCGGAGACGTAGCAGAACCATTGGATCGTCGCGGTATAATACTACCGCCCGTGGTCTAGACACAGGGCCTTTGATCAGTAATCAAAACTTCATCGGTACTGAGTTCGAAACCCGCTACAGCCTAAATTTTGATTAATAATCAGCACTGGCGGCCGAAAACTTTCGGCATAAGAAGTCATCCTCATTCTGCCAACGGCCTTGTCAAAGAGGCCGGAGGAGCAGACAGAGGTTCAGGAACCTTGGGGTGGAAACTGCCCCTAAGGACGGAAGAATCGGCAGTAATCAACGGCATCAGAATGAGGATATGTGGCATGTAATTGAAAAAAGGGCCCTGATGATCTCTCCATTGGCAAAATATTCCGGAATAATCCCCCATTCGGATCTCCGGAACGGGTCAGCAAAGGGGAGGTGACCGTGAGAAAAAGCCTGAATAATCAAAGAAAGGATAACGTTCTACGAATCGGTACGTGGAATGTCAGAAGCTTGAATGTGGTAGGGACGCCAGAAAAACTGAAAAAGAAAATGCAAAGGCTCAATCTGCATATAGTAAGGGTCAGTGAATTGAAGTGCAAAGTAGTCAAGGAATTATAGTCGGAAGAGAATAGGGTAATGTTAACGGTATAACTGGAGTAGGATTCGTTATGAATAAGAAGGCAGGACAGAGAGTGACAAATGGTTCAAATGGCTCTGAGCACTATGGGACTCAACTGCTGAGGTCATTAGTCCCCTAGAACTTAGAACTAGTTAAACCTAACTAACCTAAGGACATCACACACATCCATGCCCGAGGCAGGATTCGAACCTGCGACCGTAGCGGTCCTGCGGTTCCAGACTGCAGCGCCTTTAACCGCACGGCCACTTCGGCCGGCGACAGAGAGTGAATGAATGTGAATAGTTCAGGGATAGGATTGTTCTGATCAGAATAGACAGCAAACCAACAACGTCTACTATAGTACAGGTATACCTGCCGTCGTCGCAAGCTGAAGTTGAAAAGATAGAGGAAGTATATGAGGATATTGAAAAGATAATACAGTACATAAAAGGCGACTGCAGTTTTAGTGGAAGCAGTAGAAGAAAAAGTTACAAGAAATAATGGGATAGGGACAAGGAATGAGAGAAGAGAAAGATTAATTGAGTTCTGTAATAAATTTCAGCTAGTTATAGCGAATACTCTGTTCCAGAATCACAAGAGGAGGAAGTATACTTAGAAAAGGCAGGGTGATACTGGAAGATTACAGTTAGATTAAATCATGGTCAGGCAGAGATTCCGAAAAGAATATTCGATTGTAGGGCTTACCCAGAAGCAGATATACCTTCGGATCACAATTTAGTAATGATGAAGAGTAGTTTTGAGTTTAAGAGATTTGCCAGGAAGAGTCAATATGCAAAGAAGTCGGATACGGAAGTACTAAGGAATGACGAGACATGCTTGAAGTTCTCTAAGGCTATAGATATAGCAATGAAGAATAGCTCAGTAGGCTGTACAGTTGAAGAGGAATGACAGAAGTTGGAAACAAAAAACATTGTACAAAGAAGGTAACTGCAAAGAAACAATGGGTAACAGAAGAAATACTGCAGCTGATCGATGAAAGAAGGGAGTACAAAAATGTTCAGGGAAATTCAGGAAGACAGAAATACAAGTGGCTGAAGAATGATAAATAGGATATGTATGGAAGCTAAGATGAAATTGCTGCTTGAAAAATGTGAAGAAATCGAAAAAGAAATGATTTTCTGAAGGACGGACTCAGCATACAGGAAAGTCTAAACGACCTTTGGTGAAATCAAAAGCAAGGGTGGTAACATTAAGAGTGCAGCGGGAATTTCACTTTTAAATGCAGAGGAGAGTACTTAACAAATCATGCATCCAAGATGCTGACAAGAATAATATAACGAAGAATGGAGATAAAAATTGAGGATGTGTTAGATGACGATCAGTTTTGGTTTAGGAAAGGTAAACACTTTATAGAGGCTATTCTGACGTTGAGCTTCATAATGGAAGCAAGAAAAAAGAAAAATCAAGACACGTTCATAGGATTTGTCGATCTAGAAAAAGCGTCCGACTATGTAAAATCGTGCAAGATGTTAGAAATCCTCAGAAAAATAGGGGTAAGCTATAGACAGAGAAGCGTATTACACAATATGTACAAGAGCCAACAGGGAACAATAAGAGTTGACGATCAAGAACGAAGTGCTCGGATTAAAAACAGTGTAAGACAGGGATGTAGTATTTCGCCCCTACTGTTCAGTATGTACACCGAAGAAGCAATGATGAAAATAAGAAAAAGGTTCAAGAGTGGAATTAAAATTCCAGGTGAAAGGATATCAATGAGAAGATTCGCTGATATTTTTATCGTCATTGAAAGTGAAGAAGAACTCCGTGATCTACTGAATGGAATGAACAGTCTAATGAGCACAGAAATGGATTAAGAGTAAATCGAAGAAAGGCGAAAGTAATGAGGAGTAGCAGAAACGAGAACAGCGAGAAACTTAACGTCAGTGTTGATGGTCACTAAATAGATAAAGTTAAGGAGCTCTATTGCCTATGCAGCAAAATAACCAATGACTCACGGAGGAAGGACATCAAAAGCAGAGTAGTACTTGAAAAACGGCATTCCTGGTAAAGAGAAGTCTACTAGTATCAAACATAGGCCTTAATTTGAGGAAAAAGTTCCTGAGGGTGTACGTTTGGAGCACAGCACTGTATGGTAGTCAAACATGGATTGTGGGAAAACCGGAACAGAAGAGAATCGAGGCATTTAAGATGTGGTGCTACAGACGGATGTTGACAATTAGGTTGATTGATAAGGTAAGGAATGAAAAGGGTCTGCGCAGAATCGGAGAGGAAAGGAAAATATGGAAAACAGTGACAAGGGGAAGGGACAGGACAGTACCTGGCATCGTAAAATTACTGAAAGACAGTATTTATGACACGTAGACACCTCCTAAAATGTGAGTGGCAAAAGGCAACTTTTGTTAGCAAGTGTTTGTTAATAATAATTACTCGATTCTCCCCAGAACAGATGTACTTTCCCTGCGTATTTCTTTGCTGATGCCACGAGCGACTTCTGCATCGGCACCTCATCTCACTGTCTCTGGAAGGGCCAGACAGCCAACAGCCTCTGCTAGCCAGCTTTGGATCTTACCATGCACTCCTTACTCTGTAGACACTGCAGCGCTGATACATTCACTTCACGTATGTGAAATAACAAAACTGGAAATATAGTAAAATGCACTCTTATCTGCAAATGAGGGGTAGATTACAACATGGAATACAGCGCAGTCGGTGTTGTGTTGCGGAAACGGAGAGATTTACCTGCCGTCGGAAAGAGCATGATCATTGGTTTTGAGGCCGTCAGTGGAATCATTTTCGAAATGGTCAGTTTGTAATATTCTCCCGTGCCGCCGTCGTTAAAGTACACTCTCTCTCTCTTCCCAAGCATTAAGCTGGTTAATCGGATATGGCATGTTAATTTTAAGGGGTGGCCAGATGTCCTTCGTGTCGCCACCCCGCACCTAGTGTAACCCATGGAATAGTGCGAATGTGTTCAGATGCCTGCGAGCTGTGTAACTGAAGCGCAATGTGGCGACCAGCCCAGTATTCACCTAGCGGCATGTGGAAAACGGCCTAAAAACTACATCCAGACAGTACGGCACATCGGCCCTCGTCGTTAATCCGATACGTGACCGACGCGCCTATCCGAGTCCAGGAAGCAGGTGGGTCCGTCGTTAAAGTACACTATACATGGGAAAATGGCGGTATCGAAAAAAGACTTTATGCACCACAGGCATCGATGACACGGATGAACAATGGCTGTGGAGATCTGTATGGTTGAATAGACCCACAACAGTTGACCAACTGACCGCACAGATGAACCACGGGGCTACCAATGGTGTCTCCTCAACGACCATTCAGCAAATGTTGCTTTGCTGTCAGGAGTGTGTCAGAACGCTCCAGTACATTGAAAGCAATATAGCCGGTTAAACGCTGTTCTTTGCATCGTGTAAGAGCCGGCCGAAGTGGCCGTGCGGTTAAAGGCGCTGCAGTCTGGAACCGCAAGATCGCTACGGTCGCAGGTTCGAATCCTGCCTCGGGCATGGATATTTGTGATGTCCTTAGGTTAGTTAGGTTTAACTAGTTCTAAGTTCTAGGGGACTAATGACCTCAGCAGTTGAGTCCCATAGTGCTCAGAGCCATTTGAACCATCGTGTAAGACTGGAAATAAATAAGCACTCATATATCGATCGTAACAATCTGAGGGCGGAACATGGGAGCGTGATTGTAAGCATTGTTGTGAGACGAGGTCTGACACCGCGAGAGTGGAAGTAGTAGTGTCCATCGAGAGCTCGGAGATGGAAGACGTGTCACGCTGCCCTCACGTCGGTGGTGGCAGATCTTACCACACCCAATGCCAGATTTCATTTATATAACCAGGAGAGATTTAGATCGCTTAACTACGCTTCAAGATGGAATTGAAGGTAAAATTCCCAAGCATAGCGCAAAAGCAATAGCAGGGTTAGGCTCTTGATTGTTAGTCCGAGTTTGCAATAATCCCATGTTCTGCTTATCATTTAAAGGTTCCTCCTTATCCTCCAAATAGTAATAATTATTCTCACATCTGATTAATAAATATCCTGTCATTATTAAATGTTAATGTAACATTGAAATTGAAATAATTTGTTAATCCGGCACTCAGCCATTATTGATTCTTATGTATTTGTCATTGTCTGTTATTGGTCATGATGACTTCTGAAGTTTTAAGTAGACTTAATTTATGAAATCCTTTCTTAGAAGTTATTTAGTAGTTAACAGGACCCAAGCAAACTACTTCTTATTAAATTCTTTCTTAGTAACAATAAACTTTAGTCGCCGCTGCTTCGAATTGCTGTAAACCACATGGAAAAAGGCAGTTTGCTAAAGAGGTGAGTGCAAAACTTAGGGCTAAAACAGAGACACTGACGCACTACAACATGTCGTGTACTCCGATCCAATAAATTCCGTTGCAAGAGCCAGATTCTGTATCACTTGTAAATTCATATTCAAATAGCTTATCAAAATGTATGTGACGATCTGTTGTGGGCTTAAATGACATGAAACTGACATTCATGCAACACGCACACAATGTTACGCAGGTTAGATTCCGATTACTGATAGCTCAGGTTGCTCACCAAGCCCATTTTCAGAGACAAACATAGGCTATATTCGTTGTAGCCAATTTCCGTATTGATTGTAGCTACGTTACACTGTGTGGGACTCTGCAACAGGCGCCGGATCCATGCACTTCAGCTTACTGCAGTGCATCGCGAACGAAGGCTGGAATTTGTGCGCCAGTACCGGAATTGGGCCTCCACTAGTGGCGACAGGTGGCGTTTTTAGAAGAATCGCGTTTTATGCTCCATCGGACAGATGGCCGCTGGGGTGTATGGCATGAAACGTCTGGAAACAGACACCCTGCAACAATCGTTGAAAGGATCCAGGCCGGAATATGAAGCATTATGGTCTGGGAATGTTTTGTGGCATTGCCCGGGTGATATCGTCATTCTCGAATGGACCAACACAAGCATGCACCTACCATTTGGGGCCACGTCCACCGTTACAAGTAGTTTGTTTGTCATCAGCAGGATGGCATGTACCAGCAGGACAATGCAACGTGTCAAAAGGCTTAGAGTGTACGTGCGTGGTTAGATTGGTACCAGAATGAGTTTACCCTTCTCCTCTGGTCATCAGACTCACCGAATGTAAACTTAACCCAGAATCTGTGGAGCCACCTCGATTGGGCTGTTCGCACCATGCATCCTCAACCGAGACACCCGGTGCAGCTGGCCTTGCCGCTGGGGCTGGCATACCTGCACATCCCTTTTAATGCCGTCCAAAGCCTCATTGGCTCTCTTCCTGCACGTCTTGCAGCGGTTGCGCTGCAAAATGGACCTACTGAGGATTTCGATGGGTGGTCACAGTAATGTGACTGAACAGTCTACTACTGAACTTGGAAGTTCTTCTCGGACACCAATTGGGCGATGAATAATTTTCAGTTTACTTGGCAGAAAGCCAAACGTGCATTCTACAAACCTTGTAGACTGGGGCAGTTGGTAGTTAAAGATTCATTCGTTGTTTCTTAAACTCCTTCCTGCATTAAATTTTCAGATATGCCAAGTCCTGGTTTCAGATAGTGACGTACGGCATCGGTACTCCGTTGATCCATACGGGACTCATCTCCGGTAATCGTAAATTTTTATTCAAGCGTTTTTCTTGCGAAACTGTTTTCTTAAAAATAGTTGAGCCGTGCGTGTCTCGTATTCGTGCCATTTCTAATTTTATACCTTGTTTTTACCGTACAGCCACCTCGTTGTGTTTATTTTATATTACTAGTGTCACTGAGTTGCTGCTTTGCCTGCCCGTGAGCGGCAGCAGCAGGTGTCGATATACGCCCTGCCGTATTGTCTTTGTTGGACTGCTATTACTTTCCGGTCGTCGTGTGTTGTGAGTTAGTTCGGTCGTGGCAGTGTTTGAGCTGGCTCGCGGCACAAGTTCAGTCGGAGCGAGCCAGCAGTGAGGTCCGGACCGCCATGACTCGCCAGACAGTTGCCGACACACATGGTTCAAATGGCTCTGAGCACTATGGGACTTGACATCTGAGGTCATCAGTCCCCTAGATCTTAGAACTACTTAAACCTAACTAACCTAAGGACATCACACAAATCCATGCCCGGGGCAGGATTCGAGCCTGCGACCGTAGCGGTCGCGCGGTTCCAGACTGAAGCGCCTAGAACCGCTCGGCCACATCGGCCGGCCGACACACATGATTGGAGTGGGAACGGCTTTGGTTGGTCGTCGGTCGATCGTCTTGCCGGACGACGTGTACTTTGGCAGGCGATCGCTTACGACTTGGCTGTGTGTGTCGACTCGTAATTCGTCCCTGCTATTTTGCCGTTAGCATTGTCTAGTTGTTCGTGCAAGTGATCGTGAAACTGTGAGTAGTTTGTGTGATTTTGACTGACAAGTTACACTCCTGGAAATGGAAAAAAGAACACATTGACACCGTTGTGTCAGACCCACCATACTTGCTCCGGACACTGCGAGAGGGCTGTACAAGCAATGATCACACGCACGGCACAGCGGACACACCAGGAACCGCGGTGTTGGCCGTCGAATGGCGCTAGCTGCGCAGCATTTGTGCACCGCCGCCGTCAGTGTCAGCCAGTTTGCCGTGGCATACGGAGCTCCATCGCAGTCTTTAACACTGGTAGCATGCCGCGACAGCGTGGACGTGAACCGTATGTGCAGTTGACGGACTTTGAGCGAGGGCGTATAGTGGGCATGCGGGAGGCCGGGTGGACGTACCGCCGAATTGCTCAACACGTGGGGCGTGAGGTCTCCACAGTACATCGATGTTGTCGCCAGTGGTCGGCGGAAGGTGCACGTGCCCGTCGACCTGGGACCGGACCGCAGCGACGCACGGATGCACGCCAAGACCGTAGGATCCTACGCAGTGCCGTAGGGGACCGCACCGCCACTTCCCAGCAAATTAGGGCCACTGTTGCTGCTGGGGTATCGGCAAGGACCATTCGCAACCGTCTCCATAAAGCTGGGCTACGGTCCTGCACACCGTTAGGCCGTCTTCCGCTCACGCCCCAACATCGTGCAGCCCGCCTCCAGTGGTGTCGCGACAGGCGTGAATGGAGGGACGAATGGAGACGTGTCGTCTTCAGCGATGAGAGTCGCTTCTGCCTTGGTGCCAATGATGGTCGTATGCGTGTTTGGCGCCGTGCAGGTGAGCGCCACAATCAGGACTGCATACGACCGAGGCACACAGGGCCAACACCCGGCATCATGGTGTGGGGAGCGATCTCCTACACTGGCCGTACACCACTGGTGATCGTCGAGGGGACACTGAATAGTGCACGGTACATCCAAACCGTCATCGAACCCATCGTTCTACCATTCCTAGACCGGCAAGGGAACTTGCTGTTCCAACAGGACAATGCACGTCCGCATGTATCCCGTGCCACCCAACGTGCTCTAGAAGGTGTAAGTCAACTACCCTGGCCAGCAAGTTCTCCGGATCTGTCCCCCATTGAGCATGTTTGGGACGGGATGAAGCGTCGTCTCACGCGGTCTGCACGTCCAGCACGAACGCTGGTCCAACTGAGGCGCCAGGTGGAAATGGCATGGCAAGCCGTTCCACAGGACTACATCCAGCATCTCTACGATCGTCTCCATGGGAGAATAGCAGCCTGCATTGCTGCGAAAGGTGGTTATACACTGTACTAGAGCCGACATTGTGCATGCTCTGTTGCCTGTGTCTATGTGCCTGTGGTTCTGTCAGTGTGATCATGTGATGTATCTGACCCCAGGAATGTGTCAATAAAGTTTCCCCTTCCTGGGACAATGAATTCACGGTGTTCTTATTTCAATTTCCAGGAGTGTATTTTAAATGTTGTCGGCGTACTGGCTCCGATGAGTGGGTCGGTTGGCGTGGAGCAGTGAGGAATTCTCGGCGGGGCGTAGTTCGGCCGGGGCCCGCCGGCTGTCACTACGCCGTGTCGGAGAGGGTGGCGCTGTTCCCATTGCTACGAGGTCCGTGGCTCACCGACTGTGGACACGAAAGCTGAGTTTTGATTTAACCTACCAGCAAGTCAAGACTGATCACATTGTGTCGTTCGGAGTTCGTTGTCGGCTGTTTGGGATTTTCCCGCGACCAGCAACGTGGTTTTCAAGTTGGAAAATTCTAGCCCCCCTCCGGTGGAGTTTCACTGTATTTGGTTGTTTGAATTGAAGTGCACCAGCGGAATCTTCTGCCTTGAGGCCGTTAACGTTCCGCTTACCTGCCCTGGGCGTTGACGTAAATTTCAGGCAGTGTCGTTCTCGCTTCACACGCCCGGGTTCCCGGGTTCGATTCCCGGCGGGGTCAGGGATTTTTTCTGCCTCGTGATGACTGTGTGTTGTGTGCTGTCCTTAGGTTAGTTAGGTTTAAGTAGTTCTAAGTTCTAGGGGACTGATGACCATAGATGTTAAGTCCCATAGTGCTCAGAGCCATTTGAACCATCAGGCAGTGTAGTTTCCTCATTGTTGCTGTCCAGCACGGTGCGTAGTTTGACAGCTCCGTGTATGATTGGTTGTGGGCGCCAAAATCTTCTACGTAGTTCCGCAGAACTCCCTGTTGTGCCCTGGTCGGGTGAAGTGGAAGTTATCTTGTCGGTGGGTCCGCTGACTGTCGGTCGGGTGGGTTGTCTTCGGATCGTGAATGGTTGGCCCGACTGCCTGTCTCACCTAAGCGAGCGATAGTGTTTGAATTCCAGGCCGAACCTCGAACATCTGGGCGCCTTTGTGTGGACTGCCTTATTTTTTGAAATTTGTTCTTGTTGTTGGTACTTGTAAGGCCTCTAGCCGGTGTTTTGTTTTAAATTAGAGTTACTTTACTCTTAAGGCCTTCAGCCTATTTTAAAGTACTGTTTCACATAAGCCTTTTGGCATTTAAAAATATTTTTGAATTTTTAAGTCTTCGGCCTTCAGCCGCTTTGAGTTTCAGTTGTTTGTTCGAATGGCTCTGACCACTATGGGACTTAACATCTGAGGTCATCAGTCCCCTAGAACTAAGAACTACTTAAACCTAACTAACCTAAGGACATCACACACATCCATGTCCGAGGCAGGATTCGAACATGCGACCGTAGCGGGTTCGCGGTTCCAGACTGAAGTGCCTAGAACCGCTCGGTCACAGCGGCCGGCCAGTTGTTTGTTCTTAAGACCTTCAGCCTAAATCAAAAAACTGTTTCACGTAAGGGCTTTGGTTTTTTTTAAATAATGTTATGGAGATTTAAGTGTTCGGCCTTCAGCCGATTTGAATATAACTTGTTCACTTCATCCTAACTAAAGAACTGTTTTAAGATAAAACTTATCTTTTAAATTTCTGTTTAAGCTTGCCTTTTAAATTGTTGGCGTTCAGCCATTTTTAAATAAAAGTCTCAAAAATTAAAGCTGTGTGTTTAAAAAAGTTTTTGGGTTATTGCAATGTTTGATCAAATAATAAAGTTGTACGCTCAAGTGTAACTGACACCCCCTTTTTTTGGCCCCTTTCCACAATTTATTCTATCTGTCCAGTCCTGCGGGTTGTTGTTGTTGTGGTCTTCAGTCCTGAGACTGGTTTGATGCAGCTCTCAATGCTACTCTATCCTGTGCAAGCTTCATCATCTCCCAGTACCTACTGCAGCCTACATCCTTCTGAATCTGCTTAGTGTGTTCATCTTTTGGTCTCCCTCTACGATTTTTACCCTCCACGCTGCCCTCCAATACTAAATCGGTGATCTCTTGATGCCTCAGAACATGTCCTACCAACCCATCCCCTCTTTTACTCAAGTTATGCCACGAATTTCTCTTCTTCAGAATTCTATTCAGTACCTCCTCCTTAGTTATTTCATCTACCCATCTAATCTTCAGCATTCTTCTGTAGCACCACATTTCGAAAGCTTCTATTCTCTTCTTGTCTAAACTATTTATCGTCCATGTTTCACTACCATACATGGCTACACTCAATACAAATACTTTCAGAAACGACTTCCTGACACTTAAATCTATACTCGATGTTAACAAATTTCTCTTCTTCAGAAACGCTTTCCTTGCAATTGCCAGTCTACATTTTATATCCTCTCTACTTCGACCATCTGTTATTTTGCTCCACAAATAGCAATACTCCTTTACTACTTTAAGTGTCTCATTTCCTAATCTAATTCCCGCAGCATCACCCGACTTAATTCGACTACATTCCATTATCCTTGTTTTGCTTTTGTTGATGTTGCTCTTATACACTCCTTTCAAGACACTGTCCATTCCGTTCAACTGCTCTTCCAAGTCCTTTGCTGTCTCTGACAGAATTACAATGTCATCGGCCAATCTCAAAGTTTTTATTTCTTGCCGGCCGAAGTGGCCGCGCGGTTCTGGCGCTGCAGTCTGGAACCGCGAGACCGCTACGGTCGCAGGTTCGAATCCTGCCTCGGGCATCGATGTGTGTGATGTCCTTAGGTTAGTTAGGTTTAACTAGTTCTAAGTTCTAGGGGACTAATGACCTCAGCAGTTAAGTCCCATAGTGCTCAGAGCCATTTTTTTTTTATTTCTTCTCCATGGATTTCAATTCCTACTCCGAATTTTTCTTTTGTTTCCTTTACTGCTTGCTCAATATACAGATTGAATAACATTAGGGATAGGCTACAACCCTGTCTCACTCCCTACCCAACCACTGCTTCCCTTTCATGCCCCTCGACTCTTATAACTGCCATCTGGTTTCTGTACAAATTGTAAATAGCATTTCGCTCCCTGTATTTTACCCCTGCCACCTTCAGAATTTGAAATAGAGTATTCCAGTCAACATTCTCAAAAGCTTTCTCTAAGTCTACAAATGCAAGAAACGTAGGTTTGCCTTTTCTTAATCTGTATTTCTTTCCCCGGTTCTTGTCAATCGTTCCCTAATGCTCTTTTTGACACTTTCTTCGTCCTCTGGTTCTTTCAGTTTATCTAGGTCCCATCTGCTAAAAATTCCCATTTTTTTTTTTTGCAATTTCTTCCGATTAATCTGCAGTTCATAACCAATAGATTATGGTTCTAGTTTTAATGGAATGTTGTCTACTCCCGGGGCCTTGTTTCGACTTAAGTCTTTCAGTGCTCTGTCAAACTCTTCACGCAGTATCATATCTCCCATTTCATCTTCATCTACCTCCTCTTCCATTTCCATAATATTGTCCTCAAGAACATCGCACCTGTACGGACCCTATATATACTCCTTCCACCTTTCTGCTTTCCCTTCTTTGCTTAGAACTGGGTTTCCATCTGGGATCTTGATATTCATGCAAGTGGTTCTCTTTTCTCCAAAGGTCTCTTTAATTTTCCTGTAGGCAGTATCTATCCTACCCCTCGTGAGATAAGCATCTACATCCTTACATTTGTTCTCTAGCCATCCCTGCTTAGCCATTTTGCACTTCCTGTCTACCTCATTTTTGAGACATTTGTATTCCTTTTTGCCTGCTTCACTTACTGCATTTTTGTATTTTCTCCTTTCATCAATTAAATTCAGTATCTCTTCTGTTACCCAAGGATTTCTACTAGCCATCGTCTTTTTACCTACTTGATCCTCTGCTGCCTTCACTATTTCATTCCTCAAAGCTACCCATTCTTTTTCTACTGTATTTCTCTCCCCCATTCCTGTTAATTGTTCACTTATGCTCTCCCTGAAACTCTGTACGACTTCTGGTTCTTTCAGTTTATCCAGGTCCCATCTCCGTAAGTTGCCACCTTTTTGCAGTTTCTTCAGTTTTAATCTACAGTTCATAACCAATAGATTGTGGTCACAGTCCACATCTGCCCCTGGAAATGTCTTACAATTTAAAATCTGGTTCCTAAAGCTCTGTCTTACCATTATATAATCTATCTGAAACCTTTTAGTATCTATAGGGTTCTTCCATGTTTACAACCTTCTTTCATGGTTCTTGAACCAAGTGTTAGCTATGATTAAGTTATTCTCTGTGCAAAATTCTACCAGGCGGCTTCCTCTTGCATTTCGTAGCCCAATCCATATTCACCTACTATGTTTCCTTCTCTTCCTTTTTCTACTGTCGAATTCCAGTCACCCATGACCATTAAATTTTCGTCTCCCTTCACTACCTGAATAATTTCTTGTATCTCATCATACATTTCATCAATTTCTTCATCATCTGCAGAGCTAGTTGGCATATAAACTTGTACTACTGTAGTAGGCGTGGGCTTCGTGTCTATTTTGCCCACAATAATGTGTTCACTATGCTGTTTGTAGTAGCTTACACGCACTCCTATTTTTTAATTCATTATTAAACCTACTCCCGCATTTCCCCTATTTGATTTTGTATTTATAACCCTGTATTCACCTGACCAAAAGTCTTGTTCGTCCTGCCACCGAACTTCACTAATTCCCAGTATATCTAACTTTAACCTATCCATTTCCCTTTTTAAATTTTCTAACCTACCTGCCAGATTAAGGGATCTGACATTCCACGCTCCGATCCGTAGAACGCGTGTTTTCTTTCTCCTGATAACGACGTCCTCTTTGTAGTCCCCGCCTGCGGGTTAAGCAATGCATTTCAATAGTCATTAAATTTCACACATGCTCCAACATCTGTGCACTTGAACTTATTATCTGCGTCGAGTAATGCAGGTAAAACGATTGAAAATTAATTTTTATAATTATGTTAAAGGGAGCTTGAATAAGAAGGCTTTGCATTTCTTATGACATAAAAGGTAGGTCGATAAAGAATGATAACTTATTAACTGCCAAACCCGACACTACTGGTTAACTCAATTTGCTAGTTTTCTATTAGAAACGCAAACATGAAATGAATTGCATTTGTAGCGTAGTATCGAAAACAATTGCATTTCCATGTGTTCGTGAAGACATTTCTGAAATTACGAAACAGTTTTCGTAGGTTGTGTGCTCCTGCCTCGCGTATCTACAACGCGATTTTGCTAACGTCGCTATGGCAAGTCTCTTCATAGCACTATAAACTGCTGTTGTTTTCATCTACAACCGTTTGCACTTCGTAGTTGAAAGCTGTCAAAAGCGCTGCCAGGTTCAGGAGTGTCCTTAATTTGAGTCGACTGTAGGAGTGGCTTAGTAGTAGAGAATCAATTTGAAACTGCATTCATAAAACGACATTTTTTCACGGCTCTCGGTATTTTTGATTGTCATATCTCTCGAATTGTGTGTCGTGAAATGTTATATTTGTTTAAGTACATTCAGCGGCATATTTGGAGACCGCGTGGCAAATATGTTGCGAATAGAGGTCGTAGGAAAGAGTAATGTCATGCCTAATGCGGGAGTCTGTCACGCACCTGTGTATGTGACATCCTATCTTCCGATCTTTGTGTCATACTAACAAGGGAACCTCCCCATCGCACCCACCTCAGATTTAGTTATAAGCTGGCACAGTGGATAGGCCTTGAAAAACTGAACAGAGATCAATCGAGAAAACAGGAAGAAGTTGCGTGGAACTGTGAAAAAATAAGCAAAATATACAAACTGAGTAGTCCATGGGAGAGATAAGCAACATTGTTTACGCAACTGTTGCATCAGAAGAGGATCTGGTTGCCCGGATAGTAGCAGCAGCAGGAACAATTCAGGATACTCCTGGAGTTTTTGCCCGTGTCAGACAGAACATGATCCGACGGTGTAACCTTTGTTTACGTGTCAATGGAGGCATTTTTGAAAATCAACTGTAATTGAAATTGGGTTGTGTTAATGTGTTGTCTCTTGGTCATAAAAAATGGAAAAGTATTTGTTGGTTTAATTAATTTGGCGCCAGAGAAATCTTCCTGTACCAGTTCAAAAACTCCTCATAGGAAGAAATGACATTAGGGAAAAATATTTGTTACGATGTCCCCTACAACCTCCCAGAGTTTGTCGGTTTAATTACTTTTCACCCTGTATGTATGGATTCAATGTCCATCTCGATCGGCTGCTGAAGCCGTCTGCCTTATGTGGGTGCTGAACATTTCGACTGCCTCAGCCAGGCTAGTGCAGCCTGACAGCCCAATGCGTTATAGCCCGCTCGGTATCTGAATTACCGTTAGGGCATTATGCGAACTGCATTGTGACAGTGTCACTTTCCAAAATTTTTATACGCCTGTGTAAAGTGGATCTCGTGCTACGCAGCCAGAGGAATGTATCGGGGCGCTGCGAGCCCGCTACTGGACTGGGGGCGACCGGCCAGCCCGGGCTGTGGTAGCAGCCGGCAGCCGGCAAGTAGCGACCGCCACCACCAGGGGCCGGCCGCCGGCCTGACTTATGCCCAGAGACGCTATCTGCGCGGGTCACATGAGTTACCGCGCCAGATAGCGTTACATTGTCCTAGTCACGGCCGGTAATGTTTCAGAGGGGGCTGCGTTAAATAAGCCGGCCAGGGCAGCGCGGGCTGGTAGCGCGTCGTGTAGCTCGCAGGCCTCCCTGCCTCCTCCCGGCTACCAAGCTACCTGCTGCCGCCGCCGCCGCCGCCGCCGCCATGTATCGCGCTGCGCCGGACACACCGCGGCACGCGGAACCGACGGCCTTTGTTCGCGCTGCCTCGCGGATTTATCGCCGCATTCCGGCGCACTGAAGGAGCTGCTGGCTTAATTACGACGAGGCGAATAAACGGTTATCGTTACGCGTCTCCGGACTGTAAACTGGGATAACGCACAGAAAACATCGTCTGTACGGGAGCCAAGCGGCCGAGAAGGGGCGTCCGGTAAGTTCCTACCCAGGCAGCGAGGACACTTCTGCCACCTGTGGGATATATTTGAGCGTAAATTAAACGTGTCCTGGCATTTCAGTAAATCACTCCGATTCTCTCAGCCTCCCAACGAACCACCTCTCTCTCTCTCTCCATCTCTCTAACACACACACACACAAACACAAACACACACAAGCACACTGTACTCACACTCTTTTCAATTAAACAACTGTGTCTGACCCCCAAGCAATATGAGCTAAATATTTCCGTTTTTTTTCTTTTTTTTTTATTATTAAATACACTACTGGCCATTAAAATTGCTACACCAAGAAGAAATGCAGATGAGAAACGGGTATTCATTGTACAATATATTATACTAGAACTGACATATTATTACATTTTCACGAAATTTGGGTGCATAGATCCTGAGAAATCAGTACCCAGAACAACCACCTCTGATCGTAATAACGGCCTTGATACGCCTGGGCATTGAGTCAAACAGAGCTTGGATGGCGTGTACAGGTACAGCTGCCCATGCAGCTTCAACACGATAGCACAGTTCATCAAGAGTGGTGACTGGCGTATTGTGACGAGCCAGTTGCTCGGTCACCATTGACCAGATGTTTTCAATTGGTGAGAGATCTGAAGAATGTGCTGGCCAGGGCAGAACTCGAACATTTTCTGTATCCAGATAGGCCCGTACAGGACCTGCAACACGCGGTCGTGCATTATTCTGCTGAAATGTAGGGTTTCGCAGGCATCGAATGAATGGTAGAGCCACGGGTCGTAACACATCTGAAATGTAACGCCCACTGTTCAAAGTGCCGTCAATGCGAACAAGAGGTGCCCGAGACGTGTAACCAATGGCACCCCATAGCATCACGCCGGGTGATACACCAGTATGGCGATGACGAATACACGCTTCCAATGTGCGTTCACCGCGATCTCGCCGGATGCGACCATCATGATGCTGTAAACACAACCTGAATTCATCCGAAAAAATGACGTTTTGTCTTTCGTGCACCCAGCTTCGTCGTTGAGTACACCATCGCAGGAGCTCCTGTCTGTGAGGCAGGATAACCGCAGACATCGTCCCCGGGCTGATAGTCCATGCTGCTGCAAACGTGGTCGAACTGTTCGTGCACATAGTTCTTGTCTTGCAAACGTCCCCATCTGTTGACTCAGGGATCGAGACGTGGCTGCACGATCCGTTAGAGCCATGTCATCTGGACTGCTAGAGATACGAGGCCGTTGTCATCCAGCACGGCGTTCCATCTGAACCTACCGATTCCATATTATGCTAACAGTCATTGGATGTCGACCAACGGGAGAAGCAATGTCGCGATACGATAAACCGCAATCGCGATAGTCTACAATCCGACCTTTATCAAAGTCGGAAACGTGATGGGACGCATTTCTCCTCCTTAGACGAGGCATCACAACAACGTTTCAACAGGCAACGCCGGTCGACTGCTCTTTGTGTACGAGAAATCGGATGGAAAGTTTCCTCATGTGAGCACGTTGTAGGTGTCGCCACCGGCGCCAACCTTCTGTGAATGCTCTGAAAAGCTAATCATTTGCATATCACAGCATCTTCTTCCTGTTGGTTAAATTTCGCGTCTGTAGCACGTCATCTTCGTGGGGTAGCAATTTTAATGGCCAGTAGTGTAGTTTCTACCCACTACGTATTGTTGGGAGGGTATCTGATGTTATTTTAGTGACGGCAAAATGGAGTCAAAACTACAAATAACTTGGCAAGACGACCCGACTTACGTCTGGCCTTGATACATATACTGATTCGATTGGGACGCATGTCACAATGCCGTTGTATTCTCTCCTGATGCAAGCTGGCCCACAAACGTTCTGATACTTCATAGAATGGATATTGACACTGGGACGGGGTTGATGTTCAAGCTGGTCGCAGATAAGTTCTGTTGGGGACAAAAAAATGGCTCTGAGCACTATGGGACTCAACTGCTGAGGTTATTAGTCCCCTAGAACTTAGAACTAGGTAAACCGAACTAACCTAAGGACGTGACAAACATCCATGCCCGAGGCAGGATTCGAACCTGCGACCGTAGTGGTCTTGCGGTTCCAGACTGCAGCGCCTTTAACCGCACGGCCACTTCGGCCGGCTCTGTTGGGGACAGATATGGCGGTGTAGCTAGCCACCAGAGTACAAGGTGCATTCAAGTTCTAAGGCCACCGACTTTTTTTCTCCGGACTGGAAAGAGGTAGAAACATGCGCATTGTTTTAAAATGAGGTCGCGTTCATTGTCAATACGTCCCAGAGATGGTAGAACCGTACGGCAGATGGAATTTTACCGCCAGCGGCGAGAATGAGAACTGTTTTAAATACTTAAAATGGCAACGTTTTCCTTACTTGAACAGCGTGCAATCATTCGTTTTCTGAATTTGCGTGGTGTGAAACCAATTGAAATTCATCGACAGTTGAAGGAGACATGTGGTGATGGAGTTATGGATGCGTCGAAAGTGCGTTCGTGGGTGCGGCAGTTTAATGAAGGCAGAACATCGTGTGACAACAAACCGAAACCACCTCGGGCTCGCACAAGCCGGTCTGACGACATGATCGAGAAAGTGGAGAGAATTGTTTTGGGGGGTCGCCGAATGACTGTTGAACAGATCGCCTCCAGAGTTGGCATTTCTGTGGGTTCTGTGCACACAATCCTGCAAGACGAACTGAAAATGCGAAAAGTGTCATCCAGGTGGGTGTCACGAATGCTGACGGACGACCACATGGCTGCCTGTGTGGCATGTTGCCAAGCAATGTTGAGACGCAACGACAGCACGAATGGGACTTTCTTTTCGTCGGTTGTGACAATGGATGAGACGTGGATGCCATTTTTCAATCCAGAAACAAAGCGCCAGTCAGCTCAATGGAAGCACACAGATTCACCGCCACCAAAAAAATTTCGGGTAACCGCCAGTGCTGAATAAATTATGGTGTCCATGTTCCGGGAACGCGAGGGCGTAATCCTTACCCATTGCGTTCCAAAGGGCACTACGGTAACAGGTGCATCCTAAGAAAATGTTTTGAAGAACAAATTCCTTCCTGCACTGCAACAAAAACGTCCGGGAAGGGCTGCGCGTGCGCTGTTTCACCAAGACAACGCACCCGCACATCGAGCTAACGTAACGCAACAGTTGCTTCGTGACAACAACTTTGAAGTGATTCCTCATGCTCCCTACTCACCTGACCTGGCTCCTACTGACTTTAGGCTTTTTCCAACAATGAAAGACACTCTCCGTGGCCGCACATTCACCAGCCGTGCTGCTATTGCCTCAGCGATTTTCCAGTGGTCAAAACAGACTCCTAAAGAAGCCCTCGCCGCTGCCATGGAATCATGGCATCAGCGTTGTGAAAAATGTGTACGTCTGCAGGGCGATTACGTCGAGAAGTAACGCCAGTTTAATCGATTTCGGGTGAGTAGTTAATTAGAAAAAAAATCGGAGGCCTTAGAACATGAATGCACCTCGTACATCAGGAATAACACACATTTCATAGAAATACGTGTCATATCTTAACGAGCATTGTCTTGTTGAAGAGTGGCATCACTACACTGTCGCATGAGAAGTAATCTATGAGGGCGCAGGATGACCTTGACGTGCCATCTGATTTCCCTCTAATAACTAACTGCCGTAATCCGAACTCATACCTTATGGCTCTCAACAACCGTTCTTCTAACTCTCTGAGTTCGTCTTCCTCTTTCTGCCTATTTTCGTTTTTTGAATTTATCTCACTCTCCCTCTGCAGTCTACCTGGTGGTGTTTCACCTTCACTTCTGCACGCTAATTGCAACAGTGCAAGTTCTTCCCTATGTTTCCTATTTGTTTCTAATTGTGCCTCTTTAAACTGTAATAGTGATTGTATCTCCTCCTGGTCGGCATAAACCTCTCGCTGCGTACTGTCAGAGCCTGTTTCGTGTCTCATACTGATCTTTTCTACATCTGCACTAACCGTATTCATTCTGACCACTACCTCCGCAACTTCATCCCTGTGTTTATTGAGCGCCACTTCCTGCCGGGTGCCTTGAGCTTCCACGCTGTCTAATGCCCCTTGTTTATCTGCAAGTAAGTCCTCCACCATCTCTTTGATTCGCTCATCCGGCAACACGTCCCTACGTTCTGTAATATCGCTCTCTATTGCACTTATTCGTACCTCCAAATCATTGGCTTTTTCTTTCACGGCATCACATACTTGCTTCATCGCACCCAGATTCTTCTCCCCCTCATCTAACCGATTATTAACTGCGGACAGACGCTCATCGATAACTGTGTGTAGCTTCCTCATTGCCTCTTTATTTCCCTTATCCATTGCCTCCAGTCTTTCCTTAGTTGCTTCAAATCTTTCCTTATTCTCCCTATCTCTCCTTATTATCTCTATCCATCCTCTGTAAAAACTGCAGTAGCACATTGTCATTTGCTACTTTCGGTGTGCTCACCTCGTTCGCCTGAGAAACCGTAGCTTCGCTAAGGGTAGCTGCACTTTCACTGCATACCTGACCTAGTCCCGGCTCGCCCAAGTCGTCGGGAAAAGCCCCCGATTGTGGACAAAGCCTGCCGCTCAAAGGATCACCTACCAGCGGTCCACTGAACAATTCAGCCCCTTCCGAGTGTTTGCCGTTCCCGCTCATTAGCCCATGGTCGACACCTACTTCCTGCTGCACTTCTCGACTGCGACCTAGTTACTACGGACATTACGCAAAAAAAATTATACAACGATCTTCCAGCCTTGGGCGATATAGCAATTAATTACATAAAAAAATAAAAGACCCTCACCAATCCAGAAAGAAATTGCAAACAAAAAAATTTACTTCTTAGCGCTATCACGATATATTCCATCAAAAAAAATCTTAACAGCAATAAACCTAACCGCCAAATATCCTGGCAGGGTCGAAATTATGAGAGGCACCCACATGCCTTTCTCATACTGTGGTATCAAGCAGTCAGGCCTGCAAGATGAGTGGTCTGCCAAGCGAGTGGATTCATTCTTATTTATCGAGTAACATGAACTCTAGTACTCACACTTAAGTTACAAGTTATCCTCCTATATGATTAATACGCAACGGAAACACACATCTGACTATCAGTAATTTACAGAACTCTGACTGTACACTATGCACTGGCAATACCACATTTTCTTTTTGTCTTTTATTTAACGGCTTTTGTCAACACGTGGCCACCGCACTGAATATGAATGGCGCACACATTATAAATTCGGGACATTATGACAACATACAATTCGAAGGAAAAGTCCACCAATCTTTTTCTTTTCACTATCTTATTTATTCCGATAAATTCTCTAACCTAAACACACAAATTCTATAACCTACAACAATAACACATGAGAAATTCCGCCCAGTGGGCATGGCTTTACATTGGTGAATCTCTATATTATGGTCTCGTAATTATTTAACGCCACAGTGCACTTTCTGGATAGGATGGTGGATCTTTTATTATATCTCACACTTCGACTCTCACAATCATCATCACGAAAGTATCCCCCAGACCGAGCAGTACAGAAGGAACAAGCATAACCCACTAATCTTTTGAAACTACCTTGCTACTCTCCCATGCAAACCACACATACCCAAATTACATGACATACACCACACTACAATATGAAATACTACACAGAGAATAGTCACAACATTATCACTTTCAGCTTTCCCACTTCAATTAATATTTATCCCAGTTTCACACGACACTGGCCCACTTTGTAATTCTACTTTCCTACTATGAACTCTGGAGATATTTGCACGTCTTCCTGTGCAATGCAAGCCAAGTGGCGTTGCTGGATAGACGGCCGATTCACCTTGCTTCTCTCTCAGAGTTTGAATCTAGCGTCACACGGAATCATATCACGCAAAGTAATATTAAGAACGTATTCATCACACACGCGAGTCCTCAACTGATACCATGGACGAGTACTTCTCTTTATCTTTTGTCTCATACACAGTTTGAGACTCACACAGTACTCACCACGTGGAAGTACTCGTCTCTAATTTCAAGTCCTGCACACGCCATTTCTTAAATATTTCAACTTATGGTACACACGCTATTTCTTAAATATTTCAACTTATAGTACACACGCTAGTAATTCAGCTTAACTTAAGCACACGGAAGTATTTCAACTTATTGCTACACGTGGTTTCATTGTGACCATTGGTCACTTCCGAAGATTACTACAATCCCATTAATATTACCTGCCTGACATTTAATTCTCCCCACAAAAGTTCCTTTAATAGAGAAATTATTATTTCAAACTACTATTAAATATTCCACATGCATACCATGTCTCCACTCTTTTGTCTTTACGGAGCACAACTAAAACAGGTCTTAACAGCACAAGATCCAGCGGCAGAGTGCTGAAACATGGCCGTTGTTCAGGTCCTCTCGCACCTCTGTCGAGGTGGGGGAGACCATGCTACCGTATTGGTCAGCCACATTTCAGGCGCTCAAAGCTCAGGTAAATTTCATCTCTTTGGTCCCACCAAAGGTGGCCAAAGGATCGTCTCAAAGATGATCATATATTCACATTCACTATCTGTGGTTAGCAGACGACCATACATTCATTCATTTCACAGATCTCACCAAACTGGATGTAGGGATTTATTTTGTGGGAGTGCACATGTGATCAATTAAATAAATAAATTGTCATTCTTTCCCACACTGGTATCCAGCTTCGCTGTATTAATTGAAATTGCGTTATTTTTACAAAAAAAAATGTGTTGTTCTGACAAGAATAATGAAGTATGTTGTACCTATTTTCAATGTCGGGCGGTACTGTACCCTTTCAGTGAGAATTGACACTAAAAAGTGAAAAGTGTTCAGTCATCCACATTATTACTAAAATGAATCCACTAAATTTCGGCTAACGATAAATCAAACAAATCTAACGGTTGTGTATTGAACGAAATACTTCAGGATTACAATGACGAATAACTTAAATTAGAACTAACACGTAGCTAATGTCGTGCAGAAAGCTAACCGAAGACTGCGGTTTATTGGCTGAACTTTTAGAAAATGCAACAGGTCTGCTGAAGAGACGGCCCACTATATGCTTTTTCGCCATCTTTTGTAGTACTGCTGTGCGTTATGATGTCCTTAGCAGACTGGGTTGATGGAGGACGTCGAAAAACTTCAAAGAATGGTAGCTCATTTTGTATCATATTATTGGCGGCTACTTACATGTTGACAAATGATCATCATAATAAAATAAATCAGAGCTCACATGGAAGATTCCTCCCCCCCACCCCCACGAACCATGGACCATGGACCTTGCAGTTCGTAGGGCGGCTTGCGTGCCTCAGAAATAGCCGTCCCGTAGGTGCAACCACAACGGAGGGGTAACTGTTGAGAGGTCAGACAAACGTGTGGTCCCTGAAGAGGGGCAGCAGCCTTTTCAGTAGTTGCAAGGGCAACAGTATGGATGATTGACAGATCTGGCGCCGTAAAGTCAACCAAAACAGCCTTGTTGTGCTGGTACTGCGAACGGCTGAAAGCAAGGGGAAACTACAAACGTGATTTTTTCCGAGGGCTTGCAGCTTTACTGCATTATTAAATGATGATGACGTTCTCTTGGGTAAAATATTCCAGAGGTAAAATAGTCTCCCATTCGGATCTCTGGGTGACGACATTATCAGGAGAAACAAAACTGGCGTTCTGCGCATCGGAGCGTGGAATGTCAGATTTCTTAATCGGGCAGGTACGTTAGAAAATTTAAAAAGGGAAATAGATAGGTCAAAGTTACACATAGTGGGAATTAATGAAGTTCGGTGGTAGGAGGAGCAAGACTTCTGGTAAGGTGAGTACACAGTAATAAATAGAAAACCAAATAAGGGTAATGCAAGAATAGGTTTAATAATGAATAAAAAAATAGGAACGCGGGTAAGCTACTACAAACAGCACAGTGAACGGTTCATTGTAGCCAAGATAGACACGAAGCCCACACCTACCACCGTAGTACAGGTTTATATGCCAACTAGCGGCGGAGATAAAGAAATGTATGATGCGATGAAAAAAATTATCCTGATAGTTAAGGGAGACAAAAATATAATAGTCACTGGGGAGTGGAATTCAATAATAGGAAAAGGAAGAGAAGGAAAAGTAGCCGTCTGGTAGAATTTTGCACAGAGTATAACATCACAGCTAACACTTGCTTTAGAATCATGAAAAGTAGTACATGTAGAAGAGGCCTGGAGACACTGGAAGGTTTCAGATGGATCATAATGGTAAGACAGAGGTCTTAAACCAGGTTTTAAATTGTAAGACATTTCCATGGTCAGATGTGAACTCTGACCACAATTTATTGGTTATGAGCCGTAGATTAAAACTGAAGAAACTGCAAAAAGGTAGAAATTTAAGCAGTTGGGACTTGGATGACTTGAAAGAAGCAGAGGTTGCAGAGAGTTTCAGAGGGAACCTTAGGAAACGATTGACAAGAACAGGGGAAAGAAACGAAGTAGCAGAAAAATGGGTAGCTTTGAGAGATGAAATAGTGAAGGCAGCAGAGGATTAAGTAGGGAAAAAAAACGAGGGATAGAAGGAATCCTTGGGTAACAGAAGAGATACTGAATTTATCTGATGAAAGGAGAAAGTATAAAAATGCAATAAATGAAGCAGTTGAAAAGAATACAAACGTCTCAAACATGAGATCGAGGGGAAGTGCAAGATGGCTAAGCAGGAATGGCTAGAATGCTGATGCAAATACTACCAGGGGTAACATAGATACTGCCTACACGAAAATTAAAGAGATTTTTGGAGAAAAGTGAACAGCCTTTATGAATTTCAAGATCTCAGATGGAAAAGCAAAGAAAACAAAGCCGAAGGGGGAAGGAGTATATACAGGATCTATACAAGGGCGATGTACTTGAGGGCAATATTATGGAAATGGAAGAGGACGTAAATGAAGATGAAATGGACGATATGATTCTGCATGAAGAACATGATAGAGCGCTGAAGGAAGGACCCGCGAGTAGACGACATTCCATTAGAACCACTGATAGCCTTGGGAGAAACTATGACAAAAATTTTACATCTGGTGATCAAGATGTATGAGAAAGGCGAAATGCCGGCCTGGTTGGCCAAGCGTTCTAGGCGCTACAGTCTGGAACCGCGCGACCGCTAAGGTCGCAGTTTCGAATCCTGCCTCGGGCATGGATGTGTCTGATGTCCTTAGGTTAGTTAGATTTAAGTAGTTCTATGGGACTGATGACCTCAGAAGTTAAGTCCCATAGTGCTCAGAGCCATTTGAGCCACAGACGAAATACCCTCAGACTTCAAGGATATAATAATTCCAATCGCAAAGAAAGCAGGTGTTGACAGGTGTGAAAATTGACGAACTATCGCTTTAATAAGTCATGGTTACAAAATACTAACACGAATTCTTTACAGACGAATGGAGGGACTGGTGGAGCCGGATCTCGGGGAAGGTCAGTTTGGAGTCCGTAAGCCGGCCGAAGTGGCCGTGCGGTTAAAGGCGCTGCAGCCTGGAACCGCAAGACCGCTACGGTCGCAGGTTCGAATCCTGCCTCGGGCATGGATGTTTGTGATGTCCTTAGGTTAGTTAGGTTTAACTAGTTCTAAGTTCTAGGGGACTAATGACCTCAGCAGTTGAGTCCCATAGTGCTCAGAGCCATTTGAACCATTTGGAGTCCGTAGAAATGTTGGAACACGTGAGGCAATACTGACCTTACGACTTATCTTAGAAGAAAGATTAAGGAAAGGCAAATCCCCGTTTCTAGCATTTGTTTTTCTAGTATTTGTAGACTTAGAGAAAGCTTTTGAGAGTGTTGACTGGTATACTCTCTTTCAAATTCTGAAGGTGGCATGGGCAAAATACAGGGAGCGAAAAGCTATTTACAATTTTTACAGCCACCAGATGGCAGTTATAAGAATTGAGGACGAAAGGAATCAGTGGTTGAGAACTGAGTGAGACAGGGTTGTAGCCTATCGCCGATGTTATTCAATCTATGTAGTGAATAAGCAGTAAAGGGACCAAAATAGGATTTGGAAAAGGAATTAAAATCCATGGAGAAGGAATAAAAACTTAGAGACTTGCAGACGACATTGTAATTCTGTCAGAGACAGCAAAGGACCTTTAAGAGCAGTTGAACGGAACGGACAGTATCTTGAAAGGAGGACGTAAGTTGGACATCAACAAAAGTTAAACGAGGATAGTCGAATGTAGTCTAATTAAGTCAGGTGATCCAGAGGGAATTAGATTAGGAAATGAGACAAGATAGTAGACGAGTTTTGCTATTTGAGGAACAATATAACTGATGATGGTCGAAGTTGAGAGGATATATAATGTGGATTGGCAATGGCGAGAAAAGCATTTTTGAATAGGAGAAATTTGCTAACATCGAGTATAGATTTAAGTGTCACAAAGTATTTTCTAAAAGTGTTTGTATGGAGTATAGCCATGTATGGATGTGAAACATGGACGATAAATAGTTCAATCACGAAGAGAATAGAAGCTTTCGAAATGTGGTGCTACAGAAGAAAGCTGAAGATTAGATGGGTAGATCACATAACTATTGAGGAGGTACTGAACAGCATTGGGGAGAAGAGGAATTTGTGGCACAACTTGACCAGAAGAAGGGATCGGTTGGTAGGACATGTTCTGAGGCATCAAAGGATGACCAGTTTTGTATTGGAGGGAAGCGTGGAGGGTAAAAATCGTAGAGGGAGACCAAGAGATGAATACACTAAGCAGATTCAGAAGGCTGTAGGTTACAGTAGTTATTCGGAGATGAAGAGACTTGCGCAGGATAGAGTAGCATGGAGAGCTGCATCAAACAGGGCTCTGGACTGAAGACCACAACAACAACAACAACGACGGAAAGCCTTAAGTGTTCGCGGGCTGTTCGAGAATGGAACTGTAGAGATGTAGATTGAAGGTGCTTCGATAAGGCCTCTGCCAGATACTTTCTTGATGGTTAATCGCAGAGTAGTCATGCAGATGGTGTGTAAATGTACGAATTTACATCAACATGTGATTATGTCTTGTGGGTGCTTCACGTTTTTTGTCTGACAGTGCAGTTATAAATGTTTATTGTGAATGACCCAAGATCGGGTCAGCCAGGTGGTGTGCTCTTTGTTAGGGCAGGAACATGCCAGCGGCAGTCAAGTCGACACTTTTAGTGGACGACCAACGAACTTAACATGATAGCGAAAGGTTCCCTATCGGGTAATTAACGAAAGCTGCGTAATATTCGTCACGGTAGTAGCACACCCTTTAATTTTAAATTTATACTGCTGTTAGGTGTGGAAATAAATATTTTATCTCTGGAATGTAAAAATGAACTACGCTGTGTTAGTTAGCAGGGGCCCTGCAGTCCGTTTGTTTCATCTGTGCACGACCGGCAACCATATGCTGGAGATTAAGACAGTGAGACAAGACACGTGGGGTAGCGAGGGTGATACAAAGGAAGGAAGAGATATTAGCGTTTAACACACTGACGATGATGGTCATCAGTGACGGAGCCCAACCTCAGATTTTGGAAAAAAATCGGTGTCGTCCTTTGGAATGGAAACATTCTTGCATTTCTTTAAGCGATGTAAAAGCATCACGGGGAGCCATGATTGGTCGGACGGCGAATTGAGCCTCTGTCGTTTCGAATGCAAATCCAGCGTCTTGATAGACTGTTAGTTGAATTGCGCCAAGGCACCAGGTGTGGCACAATCTTCTGCCGATATGGCTAAACACCCGTCTTACTGCCGTTCACATTCAGTCGTAACAGTTTCTAAAGTAATAAAATTATAAACAGCCGACCAGTTGCAATGGATAAAGAATTCTTTACGTAGGTTTCGACAAATGTAACTTTGTCTTCTTCAGAAGGTGGCCTAAGGACAATGGACATCATAGCTTATGAAACTTCCTGGCAGATTAAAACTGTGTGCCCGACCGAGACTCGAACTCGGGACCTTTGCCTATCGCGGGCAAGTGCTCTTCCAACTGAGCTACCCAAGCACAACTCACGCCCGGTACTCACAGTTTTACTTCTGCCAGTATCTCACCTCCTACCTTCCAAACTTAGCTCAGATGGTAGAGCACTTGCCCGCGAAAGGCAAAAGTCCCGAGTTCGTGTCTAGGCCGAGCACACAGTTTTTATCTGCCAGGAAGTTTCATATCAGCGCGCACTCCGCTGCAGGGTGAAAATCTCATTCTGGAATCATAGCTTACATTAAAAAGTATGAAACTTGAGTCAAGAATAGATTTTAACACAAATTAGAGAGCTCTTGCATTACAAAAATATGAGAACGACTGGTACTGGCCGTTTTTACAAATGTCGGCATAGATCCATTTGTCAAAATTAAAATATAGCCCTAGAATTAGGGTTTGTCACGTAAATATAAATTAGTACATGGATCTTGCAGAGCTCACAACCGACTGGATGTAATCGGCCAGCGTAGTTACTCTGCGACCAGGGCAGGTGGCGCTCATGGCGCGAACCATGTGCCAATTGGCGTACAAAAGCAACGTGTAAATTATCAGTATTAATAACGTCCTTAGATAAAGTAACAATAAAAAGAAGGAAGGCGTTTAACACTCCCGTTATAACAGTATGGCAGCCTTGGTACAATTAATGTAGTTATACATCAAAAAGGCAGATGGCGCTTGCGCCGAGAGAGTTACGCACAGTGGCATATACAGCCAAAATATGAATGTTACATTACTATATTAGTGAAGCTCACAAACGGTATATATGTCAGAGCTTTAAAACTGACAATAATGGCTCTTAAGACAGAATTACGAAACCTGGTACACAATCCAGTTAATACACATTCGCAGGGAACCAACGTTTTAGAGCCAGACAAAATCACGTAAGGGCCGATGTAGTGGCAGCCATACATCGTGGGAAAACCACATTACATAAAGGGTAGTGAGCTTAAAGCATTGAAGGTGCATCGTAGCTTCCTGAGAAAATAGACCACTCAGGTTACCAACATTAATGTTACACCATAAACAGTACAGGTCTAAAGCCTTCGAAAAATTGTTTACAAGCTAGGTTCAACTGGTCGTTCAGTATATTACCGTCCTTGAGCTCTAGATGTTTAAAAATTTGTAACTCTTCCCACAGATCTAATCTACGCCCTTTGACTACTCTGTGAAGAATAACAGTGTCTTCTAACTGTTTAAACGTATGACCGGCTATCAAGAGGTGTTCAGCAAAAGAAGAGCTGTGTGCATTCGCTCCTTTTTTACCTAATACGTGTTCTTTATATCTTGTTTTCACAGCTCTGCCTGTTTGACCAATATAGTATGACGGACAGTTATTACAGGTTAGTTTGTAATCACCTGAATTGGAAAACCAATCGCTGGCAATCTCTACTGAATGTACAAGATTTCTTTTTAAACTGTTATCTGTAGAGAAGGAGACGTTACAGTTATATTTTTTCCTTAGAAGACGTTTTATCCTATACGATATATTACCCAAGAAAGGAATGGAAATAAATTTTTTAGCTTCTTTGCTATCAGTGGGGAGGTTGTTGCTCAAAGTCGAACAGTTTTGGGAAGTTTTCTTACTGAACAAGTAATCAATCATATTCTGATTGTACCCATTATTAGCCGCAATCGCTTTGATGACATTCAATTCTTTTTGTTGATCGGCAGGTGATGAAGGAGTAGTTACGATACGGTGAATGGCAGAATGAAAAAACGCTAGTTTATGAGCTTTTGGATGAGTTGAGTCGGCAGGGATGACATTATCTGAGTACGTTTCCTTACGGAAGATATTGAAATTGAAGGAACTATTCCGTATAGAAATTGTTAAATCGAGGAAGTTAAGTTCACCTTTTTCATTCTGAAGTTCTTTTGTGAAGGAAATCTTTTCATGTAAACCATTGAAAGTATTGAAGAGAAGCTCTAACTCATGATCAGTACCGTCAAAATCAATGATAATGTCGTCAACATAACGTGCATAATAGCGGATTTTGTGGCGTAATTCTGAACTTGAATTGAAGAACGTCATTTCCAGGGCGTTGATAAAAACATCTGCCAAAATACCAGCGAGGGGGGCTACCCACTGCTAAACCATCTGGTTGCACATACATTTTCCCATTGAACGTGAAATAATTGTATTTGTAACAACTAAAACGGCTTCTGATACCAAATGTATCAGTTGTGTTACTAAATGTGACACTTCTGTCACTAAATGTAACTGGGCTTTCTCTTTTGATGCAAGTCAATTGTCAGGATGAGCATTCTAAAGCATTCTGTCAGGGTGAAAATATTAAATAAATTAACTTTTCTCTCTTAACAACATGTGGGCAGGGTGGGTTCTTCCTTGGCTCGGGTATGAGGTCGAATGAAACATCATTTTTACATAAGATAACTTTTATTGAAGATTCGTACAACTGTATCTTACGGGATGTTCTGGTTCGGAGAGCGGCAGCTGTGTCGTTTGTGAAGTCTTCTGCTGTGGCAGCGGCGGCGGCGGCGGCGGCGGCGTCTGATTACGCGTAGCGGTGTGTATCTCGTGTCGCTGTCTCGCCCAGCTGACGGGAGACGCTCGGCGCGAGGTGGCCGGTTTAATTATTGCGAGCGAAGTCGTGCATCGGCTGGTGATACCTTGGATGTGGCGTCCCAGCGTTTTTCTTCTCTAAGCGGCCGCGTGTGTTGTGCGTCGACCAGCGGAGCGGCGCGGCGGGGCAAGGCCAGTGTCCCGGACTCGAACCACGGACTCCCGCTTGCCAGTCTTCGGCTGTCAGGTCTTCATCCCAGCTCACAGGTGACTGCTGATGTGAGGCCGTCTCCTTCCCGTCCTCACGAGTCACCCGGGTACGTAAAAGTCAGACTTCAAATACCTTTTAACTTCTGTCTTCTGGCGCTGCGGCTACTGCTTGCTATTCCTCTTCTTACATGACGGTCTTCAGCACCGAAACTGACTGAAAACTACTGCTACGCTTCTTCGTCTTCTTCGTCTCTCGTCTCCGTCTCCGTCTTCGACTCCGTCTTCATCTGTCTTCATCTGACTTCCTCTGACTTCATCTGTCTGGCCCACTGCGTCTCGCGTATTTATTCACTTCAGTTTACTGGAGGTGAACGACTTCACGGTCATTGCCTCGTCTGTCACGTTGAAAAGCTTCTCGAAGAATCTTCTTAACGTCGGTCGTTGGCTCTTGGAATGTAGGCGAGGGCCTTTGCTCACACGCGACGACTGAGAAACACGTGAGCCGGTCATTGCCTCTGCTGTCACGTTGAATAGATTCTCGAAGAATCTTCTTTACGTCGGTCATTGGCTCTTGGGATGTAGGCGAGGGCCTTTGCTCACATACGACAACTGAGAAACACGTGAGCCGGTCGGGCGATGCCCTGACGGCTGAATCGACAGCGCCCGCTTATGTGGAATTTGCTGACTTCAGGGTCATTGTCTCTTCTGTTCTGCTGTACGGCTCGCTGCTTGCGAGTATGTAACTCTCTAAACTAAACCAAGTTTTTCATTTATATTCTAATTTCTAGTTCACTTTAATTTCACTAATTTATTTACTTACGTACCACTCAACATTCCTCCACCCTTCGGAGAAATTCGCCCTCGAATTTACCACTCAACATTCCTCCACTCTTCACACGGCAAAAGCACTAGCATTGAAAACTCTCGACTTAGAAAATTACACACGCTTCACATTAAGTATGTTGAAAATACTTTATCACTTTACTAAAGCACTGTACGCTCATAAATCACATAGTTCACACATAAATGGTTGTAATAAGTGTAACAAATCTTTATGACAATGAATGAACAAAAATAGATTATTCACTTAGAAAGTAACATAGCAACACCTGTTTAATGTACCCTATACTAATGCAAGAACATCTATTCTACAGTATTGTTTATTTTAACATGAAACTGTTTAATAAAGAATGAAGTACAATAAACAAAATTAATACACTAGTGCTGAAAAGTAACCACTGAAGTACACCAGTTAAGAGTGTGGTATCCAATGAACAGGTATTTGATGAAGTGGTATATTATTATTGGGCTTCTTTTTTCGTCTTAGATAAAAGAAAACTGTACAAAGTAGAAACACCAACACAAAGGTTCCAGATATACCCGTTCCTAGCATTATAATTTTAGTTTTGTGTTCACTTTTTAATTTTAAAACATGTTGCATCATAACATTGGCATCAATTTTGCCTTGCTGTGAGTTTATGAACATCTCTAATGACTTCAGAAGGGAACTGTCAAGGGAGTCATTGAGGTAGGACAGGTTTTGTGTAGGAAATGCTTGCATGGCGTTTTCTGAAAAAAGCAAACAACATGGTTATGAATCTACCAATCTCGTAAAAACAAAAACACAGAAAAGAAGGAATACATTGTTAATTACAAGATCTACATGTCTCTACGTTCAACTTTTCTTTCTTAAAAAATAAACCATTATCATTTATTAATTATCTACATTTGTATACTACAGTCTACTATGATTCCACTACGACATTCGCACTCTCGGGCGAAGATTGTATGGTGCCATGTCTGTATGTTGTGCTGGCGTGGCCACTCTTTTTCCTTTACGGGAACTTCCTCCACCCTTCGGAAAAGCAGACACTATTGGTGAAGGAATTACATCTGGAGCGCCCTTAAAAGGTTTTAAACGACTTGCATGGACAATGGTAGTTCGGGTGGGCAGTTGCAATTTAACGTTGACTGGTGACGTGATCTCAATAATTTGATAAGGACCTCTGTAGTTTGTTACAAATTTCTTCGTTTTTCCTTTAGCAATATAAGGAGTTGAAAGCATAACCCACTGACCGATTTTGTAATTTGGATATTTAGCTTGGGTATTACCTAATCTTTCCAGTCGTTCCAAAGCCTTTGTATTAGATTTTTGAACCTTTTTCCATACGTCCTTCATCATTCGACTGAAATCTCTTACTGTTTCTCCGACTTTTCCGTTTTTCTGCCTGATTACATCAAAAGGGGACGGCATTTTTCTGCCATAGACCACTTCATAAGGTGACATGCCAGTTGCTTCATGCGTTTTAGCGTTGTATACCGACACGATTATTGGTAAATACGTATCCCAATTAGAATGTTGTTCGTTAATATAATAACTAAGCATTTTGCCAATTGTCCGATGAACTCTTTCTGTGCGCCCGTTGCACTGAGGGTGTAACGGAGTTGTGCGCAATTTGCGTATTTTTAATAAGTGGCATAGCTGTTTCATTAGTTCAGACATAAAATTAGATCCCTGATCTGTGATAATAGCTTCAGGTACGCCAAATTTAAGTATCCAGTTGTTAACTAAAGCTTGGGCAACTGTATTTGCTTGCTGATCTGATTAACTAAGCTCTGAATAGCTTCCTCAGTAGAAACCGCTTGTGGTGCTGACTCTGACTTTGTACGATTTCGTGTCATCATTTTACAACTATTAGTTACACAATCTTACCACACTGAATTCAAAAGATGTTTAAATATTTTCGACAAACTCTTAAAATTATGAGAGAGAATACACTTCTAAATAAAGAAAATATTACGACTGCTATGCAAACCCCTATCCTTTCACACATTAAACAATACTAACTGTGGACCTTTAGTGACTGTCATTCACACCTCATATTGAGCCAAGGGTTTTTTCTCTGACACCAAATGTAACAACTTGATCGGCTTCTGATACCAAATGTATCAGTTGTGTTACTAAATGTGACACTTCTGTCACTAAATGTAACTGGGCTTTCTCTTTTGATGCAAGTCAATTGTCAGGATGAGCATTCTAAAGCATTCTGTCAGGGTGAAAATATTAAATAAATTAACTTTTCTCTCTTAACAACATGTGGGCAGGGTGGGTTCTTCCTTGGCTCGGGTATGAGGTCGAATGAAACATCATTTTTACATAAGATAACTTTTATTGAAGATTCGTACAACTGTATCTTACGGGATGTTCTGGTTCGGAGAGCGGCAGCTGTGTCGTTTGTGAAGTCTTCTGCTGTGGCAGCGGCGGCGGCGGCGGCGGCGGCGTCTGATTACGCGTAGCGGTGTGTATCTCGTGTCGCTGTCTCGCCCAGCTGACGGGAGACGCTCGGCGCGAGGTGGCCGGTTTAATTATTGCGAGCGAAGTCGTGCATCGGCTGGTGATACCTTGGATGTGGCGTCCCAGCGTTTTTCTTCTCTAAGCGGCCGCGTGTGTTGTGCGTCGACCAGCGGAGCGGCGCGGCGGGGCAAGGCCAGTGTCCCGGACTCGAACCACGGACTCCCGCTTGCCAGTCTTCGGCTGTCAGGTCTTCATCCCAGCTCACAGGTGACTGCTGATGTGAGGCCGTCTCCTTCCCGTCCTCACGAGTCACCCGGGTACGTAAAAGTCAGACTTCAAATACCTTTTAACTTCTGTCTTCTGGCGCTGCGGCTACTGCTTGCTATTCCTCTTCTTACATGACGGTCTTCAGCACCGAAACTGACTGAAAACTACTGCTACGCTTCTTCGTCTTCTTCGTCTCTCGTCTCCGTCTCCGTCTTCGACTCCGTCTTCATCTGTCTTCATCTGACTTCCTCTGACTTCATCTGTCTGGCCCACTGCGTCTCGCGTATTTATTCACTTCAGTTTACTGGAGGTGAACGACTTCACGGTCATTGCCTCGTCTGTCACGTTGAAAAGCTTCTCGAAGAATCTTCTTAACGTCGGTCGTTGGCTCTTGGAATGTAGGCGAGGGCCTTTGCTCACACGCGACGACTGAGAAACACGTGAGCCGGTCATTGCCTCTGCTGTCACGTTGAATAGATTCTCGAAGAATCTTCTTTACGTCGGTCATTGGCTCTTGGGATGTAGGCGAGGGCCTTTGCTCACATACGACAACTGAGAAACACGTGAGCCGGTCGGGCGATGCCCTGACGGCTGAATCGACAGCGCCCGCTTATGTGGAATTTGCTGACTTCAGGGTCATTGTCTCTTCTGTTCTGCTGTACGGCTCGCTGCTTGCGAGTATGTAACTCTCTAAACTAAACCAAGTTTTTCATTTATATTCTAATTTCTAGTTCACTTTAATTTCACTAATTTATTTACTTACGTACCACTCAACATATTTTAAAACGACCTTAAGCAAACCAATCAGTTCCGCAATCTGAATTTCACTTAGTTTTTTATGTTTTAGAAGATTCTTTTTTACAAGGGCTATGGTTTCATCGACCGCGACATTTGTATAAAGACTGACGATGTCAAAGGAAAATAGTCTAGTGTCAGGTGTAAATCTTACAGTTTGAATATTGTTAGTTAATTCCTTGCTATTTTTAACAGAAAAATTATTTTCAAATGTGAAGGCATCTTTAATTTTATAATGGAGGCGCCTAGCGAGTGTGTGATGTGGACTACCTATTCCATTCACTACAGGGCGAATCGGGTGATATTGTTTGTGCAGTTTAAACTGACTTCTGAGCACGGGTGGTTTCGGGTTCATATTTATAAGCCCCTTCTTTTGGAAGTTATTGAACAGGCTGACAGAACTAGCTAAAGTACGCCGGATTTCATTTTGCAATTCCGCGGTTGGATCTACGGTAACCTCAGTGATGTCATTTTCCTCAAAAAACTGTACAGTCTTTTCTATATATTCATTTTTATAAGCCACGACAGCAGTGTTCCCTTTGTCACTCTTAGTGACTAAGACATCGTGTTCTCCAAGTTTACCATTAATGTTTTTTACTTTACTATATTCGCCCGACTGCCCATTAGGAAGTAATTTAATTTCTTTTTCTATTATGTTATTACATTCATAGGCACATTTGACTTGCTCGGTTTTCTCTAATTTCAGGGATTCCAAACCGATTGTAAGATCTACAATAAGATTACAGATAACTGGATATTTATCGAGTTGAGCAGGCTGACAGAACTAGCTAAAGTACGCCGGATTTCATTTTGCAATTCCGCGGTTGGATCTACGGTAACCTCAGTGATGTCATTTTCCTCAAAAAACTGTACAGTCTTTTCTATATATTCATTTTTATAAGCCACGACAGCAGTGTTCCCTTTGTCACTCTTAGTGACTAAGACATCGTGTTCTCCAAGTTTACCATTAATGCTTTTTACTTTACTATATTCGCCCGACTGCCCATTAGGAAGTAATTTAATTTCTTTTTCTATTATGTTATTACATTCATAGGCACATTTGACTTGCTCGGTTTTCTCTAATTTCAGGGATTCCAAACCGATTGTAAGATCTACAATAAGATTACAGATAACTGGATATTTATCGAGTTGAGCAGGCAAATTATATATGACCTCGTTATAGACGGGACGTTAAACATCCTTCCTTCCTTCGATGGAATAACATGGCAAAGTCGGCACAACTGTAATCAGCAGTCATCTAAAGGGTGATATCATCAATTAACCACTGCAGAAGGCTTAATAGCAGCTGGCCACGTTCCTACCGCTCCTGTTTATCTCAGGAGAGAGCTTATGCGGTGGTCACCCCACCACGTCGTCTCAACTGTGAATCAATGGAAAAATCTTTCTCTTTGGGTATAAATTTGAATTTAGTTTGCATGGGGCGGACTAACTTTTTTTTTAATTTGACGAGAAGACTTCACATATTATTAGCAGTCAAAACTTATGAAAGTGATTGTCCTCAATAAGGTAACTGTTTAGGTGGTGTAGTGTTAAGTGGAGATACAAACCTCCATGCCTACTCATATGGAACCTCAAGTGTGTAGGTTCACAGAGGTGATATTTTTTATAGCCTTACGGTGATAAAATGATTAGAGATTTCATCCTGAAGATCGAAAATGTTTAACGAGGCTGCATTTCCAAATAATTATCTTCAACATCAAACAAAGCAGTTCGTGAAATGGGCTTCTCTATCTACGAGGGCTATTCGGAAAGTAAGGAAAGATAGGTTGCCAAATGGAATCCACAGTGAAAATCAAAACCGTTTTATTTGCAACTGTTAGCTACAAATTCCAGCTACTCCTCTACGCAGTTGCCGATCCAACTTAGACGTTTGTCATAGCGTTGTACCAACTTTCCAAGACCCTCGTTATAGAAGGCAGCCGCCACTGCTTTCCGCCAATTCTCTACGCTGGCCTACAGCTCGTTGTCTGTGCCATAATGTCTTCATTGCCAACGGTTCATGTGAGCAGAGATGAAACTCAGAGGGAGACAAATATGGGCTGTATTGTGGGTAATCGAACGTTTCCAATTGAAAACGATGCAGGAGCATCTTCATTGCCCCTGCAGAATGCGGCTGAGAATTGTCCTGAAGAAGAAAACGCACAACAGTTATGTAATGTTGGCTGCATAGCTTCAGGCGATATTTCTCACCGAGCCCTCATACATGGCGGGAGACACTATCGTTCTAGGTGTCTTTATGTGCTCCCTGTGTGCTCAGAACTAAAATGAACGACGTAACACGATCTACTGGCATACTAGAGATACTGCCCAACACTTCTGTGCAAAACGTCATCGGATTTTCACTGTGGTTTCCATTTCGCGACCGATCATTCCTTACTTTCCGAATAACCCTCGTAAATACCGTAACCATTTCAAATATGGTCTCGAGAGAAGACTTGCTCTTCGCAATCACTTTCCACATCTTCTTAGTACTCTGTGAGAAATAATTGCACTGGAGCTCACGAACACTGTCAATGTGGCCGTTAATACAGTTTGCTCGTCTATAGACTTCACAATATTTATACAATACTTTCTCTCCCTCTCTTTCCCTCCCCCACTCTCTCTCTCGGTCCCCTAGTTCATTAATAGGTCCCGACTGTCTGTGATCTCACGAACTAAAGTAAGCCAATTTCTTCTATCCTTCACCATCACCCGAAGACTTTCCATGTTGAAATCCATCGCTTCTGTGATCCCATCAATATATCTCATCCTTTGCTGCCCTCTTCTCCCCGTGCCTTCGAATTTAGTCACCATTGAGGTCTTTTCCAATGAATCGTGTCTTCTCGTGGTACACTCAAAGTAGGTCAGTTTTTCGTTTAGTATCAGACCTTCCAAGAATCTATCTTTGTTTTCTACAACACTGTCCCATTTGATTCTCTGCCTCGTGATGACTGGCTGTTGTGTGATGTCCTTAGGTTAGTTAGGTTTAAGTAGTTCTAAGTTCTAGGGGACTGATGACCATAGATGTTAAGTCCCATAGTGCTCAGAGCCATTTGAACCATTTTGTTTGTCCAATTTGATCTCTTTGCAGGGCATGGAGCTCTACAGAGGAAACTCTGTCGAGTTCCAACACAACAACTGGAAGGAGTCCGTTCCGCGACGTTCAGCCTTTCTTGTGGTCCAATTGTACATCCCAAATGGGAAGCCCATAGACTTTGCTATACGCATCTTTGGTGATTATTTTTCTCCGTATGGCTACATCAAATAATATAACAATAACTTAAAACCACAAACTGTTATCCAGGCCATGCTCTTTAAGACTATCCGCAGATGACGCGGTTGTGTCGAACAAAGTAGCAACGGCAGAAGATAGTAACGATTTTCAGAGTGATCTCCAGAGAACTGATGAATGATGCAGGCCGTGTCACTTGACACTGAATGTAAGTGACTATAACATATTGCGTACACATAGGAAAAGAAATCCACTACTGTACAGTTACACTACTGATCACAAGCCACTGGAAACAGTATCTACCGTAAAATATCTAGGAGTAACTATCCACAACGACCTTAAGTGTGTAAGAGGTCCATGACTAAGGAATTTATTGCTAGCGCACTCGAACAGATGTAATTTCGATGGATTGCTCACGCGCTGCCTGCGATATGTACGAGGTGCATTCAAGTTCTAAGGCCTCCGATTTTTTTGCACCTCGTAAGCTATAATAGAATCGCAGACCAGAGAGCAGTGTCGGCTGCAGGGAGCTGTGTCGGCTGTAACAGGAGCAGTGTGTTGGCAGCAGTAGTAGTGGTAGCTCGCAGTGGAGCGGTTGGACACGTCGTGCCTGAGCGATGTAGTATAAGGTAAAAACAGCCGCGCCCTTATCCAATTTGTCACAACTAATTTTGTACTGTTGTTATATTAAGTCCCATGTAAATGTTTTTTTTAAATCTATTAATAATAATCTTTCTTATAAAATTAACTTTGGACAATCATTCATCTGAATTTAAAGAATTTACTAATTTCTCCCATCCATTATCATCCCGATTATCATAAAGAAAGATCAGTTGTTTCTTTTTATACATGACAAGTCTAGCAACCAGCATTGCACTGGGCTGTGCCAGAAAAAGTTCTTATAGGAGCAGATATACAGGGTGTTACAAAAAGGTACGGCCAAACTTTCAGGAAACATTCCTCACACACAAAGAAAGAAAATATGTTATGTGGACATGTGTCCGGAAACGCTTACTTTCCATGTTAGAGCTCATTTTATTACTTCTTTTCAAATCACATTAATCATGAAATGGAAACACACAGAAACAGAACGTACCAGCGTGACTTCAAACACTTTGTTACAGGAAACGTTCAAAATGTCCTCCGTTAGCGAGGATACATGCATCCACCCTCCGTCGCATGGAATCCCTGATGCGCTGATATAGCCCTGGAGAATGGCGTATTGTATCACAGCCGTCCACAATACGAGCACGAAGAGTATCTACATTTGGTACCGGGGTTGCGTAGACAAGAGCTTTCAAATTCCCCCATAAATGAAAGTCAAGAGGGTTGAGGTCAGGAGAGCGTGGAGGCCATGGAATTG
Source organism: Schistocerca nitens (assembly GCF_023898315.1). Lineage (NCBI taxonomy): Eukaryota > Metazoa > Arthropoda > Insecta > Orthoptera > Acrididae > Schistocerca > Schistocerca nitens. The sequence goes on along the minus strand of NC_064618.1, from coordinate 830,378,296 downwards.
GTCCGCCTCTACCAATCCATCGGTCACCGAATCTGTTGTTGAGAAGCGTACGACACTTCGACTGAAATGTGCAGGAGCTCCATCGTGCATGAACCGCATGTTGTGTCGTACTTGTAAAGGCACATGTTCTAGCAGCACAGGTAGAGTATCCCGTATGAAATCATGGCGGTGAATCGAGGAAGTACAGTACACGAGCTCTAACATGGAAACTAGGCGTTTCCGATGTCTACATAACATCTTTTCTTTATTTGTGTGTGAGGAATGTTTCCTGAAAACTTGGGCCTACCTTCTTGTAACACCCTGTATACGCGAAATCCGGCGACTTCATTGAGGTAAGAAATTTCAATTTATTCAGAATGATCTGTCAGGGCCATAGCGCAGCACTGCTGACGTCCAAATTTACCAGTTTAGATTCACAGTCAGTTAATTATTGAAAGGTTCTATATGAGCCACTTTTTTTTTTTTTTTTTTTTTTTGGAGGTTAGTCACGAAATTATTGCGAGGTTACGGAATAATAATCTGTTGGGAGGTTACACTAAATGTGAATGCTGTAAATATAATATATATATCTTCTTTCTGTTGGGAGGTTACTAGTGGAATGACCACATAAAACAAATAGTTGGAAAAGTAGATGCCACACCCACATACACAGGAAGAATCTTAAGGAAATGTCATTCACCCACGAAGGAAGTGGCTTCTAAGGCGCTCGTACGACCGGTTCTTGAGTATTGTTCTCTGCCTCAGATGTTTACCAGGTAGGACGGACAGAAGAGATAGAGAGGATCCGATGCAACGAGTAGCGGCACGTTTCGTCACGGAATCATTTTCTTGGCGCGAGAACGTTGCGGAGATACTCAACAAACTCCATTGGCAGACGTTTCAAGAGAGGCGTTGTGCATCACGAAGAGATTTACTACTGAAATTTCAAGGGAGCGCTTTCCGGGAAGAGACAGACAACGTATTACTTCCCCCGCATACATGTCACGTAATGACCACGATGTGAAAACTCGAGAAATTAGAGCCATTACATAGGCTTGTCGTCAATCATTCTTCCCACGCGCTATTCACGAGTGGAACTGGGTTGGAGGGAGTATGATGTAGATGTAGATGTACTTGAATATAGTCTGTCGATTCCTCCGTCATCACTAGGAACTGTGTTGGGTCGCCAGGGAAAGCTCTCAGGGGACATTCTTGAATGACATGTCGAACAGTCTGCTTTTCGGCGCCACAGTCACAATTGGAGAGGTTATGTACTTCCACTTATGCAAAGAATGGGCACTGTAATTACTGGTTCTTATTCGGTTAAGAACCGGCCCGTGTTGCCTGGCAGTTCAAACACAGGTGGTTCTATCGATATGCACGGAATCCTAAGTTGTTCCGTTGTAGCATTAATCTGCCAAATGCATTTCCAGCAGTCATCAGTATTAAAGCCGTTTCCAAATAACATGCTTGTAGTTTCGCGGGGTCGGTGACGAGAGAAATTTTACCACTGCTGTGACTTTGACTGTCTGCGTGAATAAGGAGGTCAAGATGTTTCTGCAGTTTTTTGCACTCTCGTGCAAGGGCATTTTCCCGCCACAGAGATGGAGGTGATATTAGGATAGCGTAGATAGCCGGAGAGCCATTGTGAGTTTGATTTTACCAGTTATGAGACGAATGGTATGGTTTAGCTGTGTATCAAGAAGTTATGTTGTCCGTAGCTCGTGGTCTAGTCGTTAGCGTTGCTGACTTTGTACCACGAGGTCCCTGGTTCGATTCCCAGCCGGGTTGGGGATTTTCTCTGCCCGGAGACTGGGTGTTTGTGTTGTTCTCGTAATTTCATCCTCGTCATCATCATTCGTGACAGTGGCTACATTTGATTATATGAAAATTGGGACTTTGTATGGACGCTGATGACCGCGCAGTTGAGCGCCCCATAAACCAAACATCATCATCAACGAGTTTTATGTGAGTGCTATTCATACAGGCTGGCGAGAAATATTACGCAACAGGGTAAACAAATCCCAGAGCTGAAGTATGGAGTATGGATGCAGTTGATCCCCATGATGTGCCACAGAGTTTCCGGAAAATGTTATACCGAACTTTGATACTAGCAGCCGTTCATACCAGAAGTAGTTTATAACGGAACGTTCTATCAAGCGTGATCACCAGATACTTTGGGTTTCTGCTATGTCTGACCAATCTTCCTTGGAGGTGGACAGTGAGCACTTTGTTGGCCATCTTGCTGTTCAGGTGAAACGCAAAATATCTAGTGATCACGCTTGATAGAACGCTAAGTGGTTTTTTGTAAATAAGAACACAACACTGTGTGCTAACTAACTATTTTTGGTGTATTCACAAAATATAAATTTTGTCTGTTGACAAATTTTTTGTGTAACATGGTATTGAGAGTTTATATTTCCCGTGTAAAAGTAGCATTACCGCTGGATATATTTCGTAAACCACATCAAATACTGCCGAATCGATTCCACAGACCGAACGTGAGGAGAGGGGCTAGTGTAATTGTTTAATACAAACCATAAAAAATGCACGGAAGTATGTTTTTTTAACACAAACCTACGTTTTTTTAATGGAACCCCGTTAGTTTTGTTAGCACATCTGAACATATAAGCAAATACGTAATCAGTGCCGTTTGTTGCATTGTAAAATGTTAATTACATCCGGAGATATTGTAACCTAAAGTTGACGCTTGAGTACCACTCCTCCGCTGTTCGATCGTGTGTATCGGAGAGCACCGAATTACGTACGGATCCAAAGGGAACGGTGATGGACCTTAGGTACAGAAGAGACTGGAACAGCACAGTACGTCCACATGCTAACACCTTTTTATTGGTCTTTTTCACTGACGCACATGTACTTTACCATGAGGGGTGAGGTACACATACACACGTGGTTTCCGTTTTCAATTACGGAGTGGAATAGAGTGTGTCCCGACATGTCAGGCCAATAGATGTTCAATGTGGTGGCCATCATTTGCTGCACACAATTGCAATCTTTGGCGTAATGAATGTCGTACACGCCGCAGTACATCTGGTGTAATGTCGCCGCAGGCTGCCACAATACGTTGTTTCATATCCTCTGGGGTTGTAGGCACATCACGGTACACATTCTCCTTTAGCGTACCCCACAGAAAGAAGTCCAGAGGTGTAAGATCAGGAGAACGGGCTGGCGAATTTATGCGTCCTCCACGTCCTATGAAACGCCCCTCGAACATCCTGTCAAGGGTCAGCCTAGTGTTAATTGCGGAATGTACAGGTGCACCATCATGCTGATACTACATACGTCGACGCGTTTCCAGTGGAACATTTTCGAGCAACGTTGGCAGATCATTCTGTAGAAACGCGATGTATGTTGCTGCTGTTTGGGACCCTGCAATGAAGTGAGGACCAATAAGGTGGTCGCCAATGATTCCGCACCATACATTTACAGTCCACGGTCACTGTCGCTCTACCTGTCTGAGCCAGCGAGGATTGTCCACGGACCAGTAATGCATGTTCCGTAGGTTCACTGCCCCGTGGTTTGTGAAACCCGCTTCATCGGTAAACAGGTAGAACTGCAACGGATTCTTTGTTAATGCCCATTGACAGAATTGCACTCGATGATTAAAGTCATCACCATATAATTGCTGATGTAGGGACACATGAAACGGGTGAAAGCGGTGACGATGCAGTACGCGCATGACATTGACTCAGTCCATCGGCTCTCGCAATGTCCCGTGTACTCATGTGTGGGTTCATGGCAACAGCAGCTAACGCACCAACTGCACCCGCTTCTCCTGTGACGGGCTTGTTACGGACCCGTTTGCGTGCTACGACCATACCTGTTGCATACAGTTGGCGGTAGATGTTTTGCAATATGCGGCACGTTGGATGCTCTCTGTCCGGGTACCGTTCTGCATACACCCTGCAGGCTTCAGCTGCATTTCGTCGACACTCGCCATAGATGAGTATCATCTCCGCCTGTTCAGAGTTCGAATACACCATGGCCACAGTTCCTACAGTTGGTCTGCGTGCGGAGACGAATGCAGAATAACAACAGCAGCAAGCGCTACATGCGGACACTGCGACAGCTAGACCAAACCACAACAGTGGACTACAGCCACACTCGTAAACACGGTCGTCATCGTAAACATGTCCCTGCAGATGCTGCTCGCCGACCGTGGCCCGTGTTTGTTACAACACGCAACTGAACGTCGGAGGTTTCAAGCGTCAACTTTAGGTTACAATATCTCCGGATGTAATTAACATTTTACAATGCAACAAACGGCACTGATTACGTATTTGTTTATATGTTCAGATGTGCTAACAAAACTAACGTGGTTCCATTTAAAAAAACGTAGGTTTGTGTTAAAAAAACAAACTTCCGTGCATTTTTGTGTGGTTTGTATTAAACAATTACACTAGCCCCTCTCCTCACGTTCGGTCTGTGGAATCGGTTCGTCAGTATTTGATGTGGTTTACGAAATATATCCAGCGGTAACGTTAGGTGACTCACCCTGTATATATATATATATATATATATATATATATATATATATATATATATATATATATATATATATATATATATATATACCCTCGACAGAAGGTTGTAATATTCTGGGTTTCTGTTATGTCTGACCAATCTTCCTTCGAGGTGGACAGTAAGCACATTCTGTCTTAGGAGCACTTGGCTGCAACCTCCATTTGCGGAAATATTCACCAATAGTTGATAGATCATATTGATCTTGGCCCATTTTGTTGCTCTATTTGGGATTCTCACCTTGGCTTTTTGGTTCAAAAATGGTTCAAATGGCTCTGAGCAGTATGGGACTTAACTTCTGAGGTCATCAGTCCCCTAGAACTTAGAACTACTTAAACCTAACTAATCTAAGGACATCACAAACATCCATGCCCGAGGCAGGATTCGAACCTGCGACCGTAGCGGTCGCGCGGTTCCAGACTGTAGCGCCTAGTACCGCTTGGCCACCCCGGCCGGTTTTTTGGTTAGAGTAGAAAATTCGTATGATGTAACTGAGATGATTTTTCACTTCCATGTTTTCAAAAACTACCCATAATTTACTGTGGTCGTTAAAGATTTTATCACAGTCTATATAACAGAGTTACACATTTTTCTGGAATTCAATAGTTCGTAAACCGTCAGATGTTTGCAGTTTGATCTCTGGTTCCTCTTCCTTTACAGACCCCTCTTGGTCTCCAGGAAGCTCTCTTTCTATATGCAGGTAAGGTCTCTACGCTAAGATTTTAAGAGTGACTTTGCTAGCATGTTAGATAACTACGATTTCTCTGTAACCAGAACATTCTTTAGAAATTTCCTTCTTTGTAATCGAGATGAATACTGAACTTTTCGAATCTTTTAGTCACTATTGGCTCCTTCATGTTTGCGGACACATTGGTTGCACCACTTTCGCCACATTCACTCCAATGGCTTCGAACAGTTCTGCTGTAATTCCATAATTTCCACTAGCTTTGTTTTTAGCAATATTTTTAGGGCCCACTTGACTTCACTTTCTTAACTATCTGATTCTAAGACCACATTAACTTCATCACCAGCGTGGTATGCGCTACAGTCTGGAGCCGAGAGCGACTGCTACGGTCGCATGTTCTAATCCTGCCTCGGGCATGGATGTGTGTGATGTCCTTATGTTAGTTAGGTTTAATTAGTTCTAAGTTCTAGGCGACTGATGACCTCAGAAGTTAAGTCGCCTAGTGCTCAGAGCCATTTGAACCATTTTTGAAACAGGATGGTCTTACATAATGGTACCTAGTCGTCGAATAAGGGGTGTTTAGGAAACCTGCTTTCTCGGATCGTACCTAGTCGTCGAATAAGGGGTGTTTAGGAAACCTGCTTTCTCGGATCGCTAGAAAAAAAATGGTTCAAATGGCTCTGAGCACTATGGGACTCAACTGCTGAGGTCATAAGTCCCCTAGAACTTAGAACTAATTAAACCTAACTAACCTAAGGACAACACACACATCCATGCCCGAGGCAGGATTCGAACCTGCGACCGTAGCGGTCGCGCGGTTCCAGACTGTAGCGCCAGAACCGCTCGGCCACCAGCGGCCGGCGGATCGCTAAAGAAAAAAAAAAAAAAAGAAAAGAAAAAGAAAAAATATTCCAACAAATTTTATTAATGACTTTTATTACGAAAAGTACCTGACAGTGCTTAACTTTGAGAAGTACATAGATGTGTCGCATGCAAAGCAAGTACAGACAGTTGGGCGCTGCGCTTGTGTTCTCTTCGCATAGAGGCCGCTGCTGTTGCGTTGTCGCCCTGGAGAGGGGTCGATCAGCGTGCAATTGGCTGACGTCTTCATCATAACCCTCTGTGCTCTCTCGTTCCCGACTGGCTTGCCGGCGCTTGACTTTACGCCGTAACATCCCCAAAGCGACGGACCGTCGTCGTATGAGGGGCTCGACAACGGTGGGTCAGGCAGGAGCGTGGACTCTCTGAGGGAGTGGAAGTTGTGGCTGCAGGGGACGTCAGGCCTCCAGTCGTACCCCGCCATCCGGCCTTCGTTTTGCCGAAAACGTTCCCCGGAAAACGACCACAAGGATGAGCATCCATCTCCTGAGGACCATAACAAGAAGTAGAAGGCGTCCGCTGCTGCGATGTGGGCGGATCCAGGTCCATCGGTAGGACGAGATGAGGCGGAGGAGGCGCAGGCTCCGTCTCCATGGGGTGGTCCCGCGGAGTCGTGACAACACCCTCTGGCGGCTTCTGTGGCCGCGTTGTCCTCGGGATCGGTGAATCTGCGGGGAGAGACACAATGATCATCGTGCACATGACAGTGGCGAATTTTATTGTTATGCCGGTGGTGCAATCTGTCTGGGCCTTGTTGCAGGGGCGTTGATGGTCGAACCCACGGCTCCAGATGGCTGAGTTGAAGCTGGGACCCACCGCGCCGGTTTTCGTCAGGAAGCCGAGCAAGTTCAATAGCATCAAGGGGCAGTGCAGAATGATACAGTGGTGATCGGAAGCGTTTCTTTATTCACATCATTTACAGTACCACGATGGGTGCCGCGTAGAATCGGTGTGCCGCCCACAGCGTTGTCCCGTGAGTCCAGCTGGCTCTGAGCACTATGCCACTTAACTTCTGAGGTCACCAGTCGCCTAGAACTTAGAACTACTTAAACCTAACTAACTTAAGGACATCACGAAACACCCAGTCATCACGAGGCAGAGAAAATCCCTGACCCCGCCGGGAATCGAACCCGGGAACCCGGGCGCGGGAAGCGAGAACGCTACCGCACGACCACGAGCTGCGATGAGTCCAGCTGACTCAGCAACTCCTGGTATGTTCACACCGCTGCTCCGTCATCGCCGGCCGGAGTGGCCGTGCGGTTCTGGGCGCTACAGAGCGACCTCTGCGGTCGCAGGTTCGAATCCTGCCTCGGGCATGGCTGTGTGTGATGTCCTTAGGTTAGTTAGGTTTAATTAGTTCTAAGTTCTAGGGGACTGGTGACCTCATAAGTTAAGTCGCATAGTGCTCAGAGCCATTTGAACCATTTGAACCATTTGCTCCGTCATCAAGGCTGCTCAGCTGGTAGGTGGCTAACCTCTGCCCCCTCGCCGCTCGCCAAGGCATCGCGTCTTGTGTCACATAGCTGCCCGCAATTCCAGAGACTGCTACAGTCCCTGGTCCTCGCCTCTCTCCGCCCCGTTTAGCCTGCTCTGGCCGACCATGGGAGGAAGGTGGATGTACTGGTCAACTGTGGCCCTCAGCCGCTGCTGCTCTCAGGACAGGACCGACTCACACCCGCGTCCTCCTAGATGCCGTGCCACAACTTGCCGCTAGTGGTGCTTGGAAACAGCTGCCAAAGCCTCTGGCGCCTCCCGCAGCATACGCCTCGCCCGGACCCCCTGGTACGCCAGGTGGGAAGCAAACGTGGCCTGTCCTGGACCCACTGCAGACCACTGTCAGTACCCTCCTTCAGGCAGACTGTGCAGTCTCCAAGTATACGGCTGCCATTCCGTCTCGCCCCGGTATTGTGTCCCCGGAGGTGGAATACAGCTCGAACAAGTACATGGAAACAAAGTAAAGATTTACATAGAAAATTTACAACATCGCTGCCAGACTGGCCCCTATAAGCGTAGACCAGCACAGGTCCGACCCAACTCTTGACTGACCTGTCACACCCGTCAATCTAAAAGTGGCTGACTATTTTTACTGCTTTCCCCCTCGCTTCTGACGTAGTGTCAGAGAGACAGAAACTATGGCAGGGGTAAATTCCCATACGTCAGCCATTTACACATCGCCCTCCTGGCTCTGGCCTAGTGTCACCGCCTCATACATCGCAATAACTTCAAACAATGCTGCAGTTCACTGCCTCGCTGTTGCTCAAATCGTACGTGCAATACGCAGCTACAGCTCCGCGCCGCCGGCCTGGTGGCCGAGCGGTTCTAGGCACTTCAGTCTGGAACCGCGCGACCGCTATGGTCGCAGGTTCGAATCCTGCCTCGGGCATGGATGTGTGTGGCATCCTTAGGTTAGTTAGGTTTAAGTAGTTCTAAGTTCTAGGGGACTGATGACCTCAGCAGTTAAGTCCCATAGTGCTCAGAGCCATTTGAACCAACTCCGCGCCAACTCTGTCTGGCCTACTGTCTACCGATTATTACCACACACTGCGAGCGGTCCCAGACCTCATCACTCACCCGCGCCTTTACTGAATTTTAACAAAATTTCCCTTTAATAAATGATGACTAACTGACAACCTCAGCTGCTGACAGGTGTTGTTGTTATACCTCGATGTGGACAGCTGAAAATGTGTGCCCCGACCGGGATTCGAACCCGGGATCTCCTGCTTACATGGCAGACGCTCTATCCATCTGAGCCACCGAGGACACAGATGAATAGCGCGACTGCAGGGACTTATCCCTTGCACGCTTCCCGTGAGACTCACATTCCCAACTGTCCACAATTCTACATATGTATTGTACCTTATTGACATTTGCCCACCCACTCATTACTCGCGCACGCGTTGGCGATTCCCGTAAGAGTTTGGGCAACCTGTGCGCATTCGCACAGACAAAGGTCAATGGCTGGGTAGCCTTTAACTATATATACAAAGACAGTAACTTGTTCTCGAAAGAGCAGTTATTGTTGATGACCGTGCAGCTTTTCCCTGAAATAAATGATGACTAACTGACAACAAGTTACTGTCTTTGTATATAAAATTTCCCTTTTTTACGACTAAGACTAAGCAGCAGCCTGAAATGAGATACCTGCATGCACCACGTCCACGAACCATCTCGCCTCGCACCCACCATCTGCTTCCGCTAAAAACCCTGTAAAGCACAAAATCATCAGGCGGGAAGCAATACTTGCGGCCTTCCTTCGGCGCCACATGCTGAGCAGGGTGGAGCACTGGTTGTGAACAGTTCCGCCGGCGATTCTCCATCTCGTGAATGGGAATGACAGGAGGCGAGAAACAGTTGCAGTGCATGATCCCTGACGTGTGCGGTGCGAAGTTTGGCCATCTGCTGCTTGAAAGTTCTAACAAAACGTTCCGTTTCACCGTTGGACTGTGGATGGAACGGTGCACTAGTTAGATGCTATATGCCATTGCGTTCACTCAGTGTTGCAAATTCATTTGACGTGAACTAAGGGCCGTTGTCTGACACTATGACTTCAGACAAATCTTCTAGGCAAAAAACAGTGGACAACGCCTGAATTGTGCTACGTGACGTTGTTGAGTTCATTGGAACAGCAAAACGAAACTTGCTGTGACAGTCGACCACAATCAACCAACGACTGTTCCAAAACGTTCCCGCACACGTTGCCATGGTGATTTTGACTTAGGTCAAGCACAGAATTTTTCTGATGGAGCAGACTGACTTTCCGCACAGGCGTGACATTGTAACGTCGTCTGTTCTATTTGTGTCCATACTATGCCAATTACTGTTTCGTGCAAACAATCCACCAGTGTTCTTGGTGAAGTAACTGCAACACTTCTTTTTGCAAAGCTTTAGGAATCAACACAAGTGACTGTCCAATGTCATGTTTAACAAGAATTACACCTTGCTGTATCGCGAGGCAATGCCGACGTGCAAAGTGTCATCACACTACAGAATTGTTTATGCTATGCAATGAGCGAGGCCAAAATGTGCGAATGTAGTTGAGCAAAATGTTCAAATCTGAATCGGCTGCCGTAGCCTATGCGATTTTCCTATAGTTCAGAGGAAAGGATTGAAGCAATTCAGAATCCTGAGCATCGATGTGACAAGATGCAGCAGAAAAGTCAAGCTCTGTATCAGGGCCAATCGGAAGATGTGAAAGTGCGTCCACATTACCATGTTGAGCTGTCGGACGATACATAATCTCGTACTTGTATTGTGACAACAACAAAACCCATTCTCGCAATTTTTAGGCAGTTCGTACAGGAACCAGCTTCATCGAATCAAACAAGGACTGCTATGGCTTGTGATCCGTTAATAAGTAGAATTTTCTGCCATTAAGATAGTGGTCGAATTTGGTTACGCCATACACAAGAGCCAATGCCTCTTTCTCTATTTGTGAATAGTTACACCGAGCTTTGGACAACACTTTTGGTGCGAAAGCAGCAGACCTGCCTTAATCACGAATTACATGCGAGATCACTGCACTGATTCCGTAAGAGGAAGCGTCAACTTGCAACACAGCTGATTTGGCAGGATCAAAGTGAACTAATCCTCGATCACTGAGCAATGCATCTTTTAGTTTTCTAAAAACTACTTGGCACTCATCTGTCCAAACAAAGGGGACACTCTTGTGACGCAATGGAGCTGCTGCGAATTGTGCAGCAGTCGGTATGAACCGAATATAACAGTTAATTTTTCCTAAGACTGACAGCAATTCTGTGACTTTGCCAGGAACTGGCAAATCTCGTATCGCTAACAAATGCGACTGAAGAGGATGTACACCTTGACCGTTTATGATGTGACCAAGACACTGCAATTCAGGTGTAAAAAATCACTTGTTCAGTTTACACTTTAGTCCAGCCTCAGATAACACACAATAGAAAGCACGTAAATTTGCAATGTGTTCTACAGATGTACGACCTGCTACGACAATATCGTCCAAATAGTTTGAACAGTTTGGTACTTGAGTATTCAGCTGTTCAAAATGGTTCAAATGGCTCTGAGCACTATGGGACTTAACTGCTGTGGTCATCAGTCCCCTAGAACTTAGAACTACTTAAACCTAACTAGTCTAAGGACATCACACACATCCATGCCCGAGGCAGGATTGAAACCTGCGACCTTAGCGGTCGCGCGGCTCCAGACCGTAGCGCCTAGAACCGCTCGGCCACTCCGGCCGGCTATTCAGCTGTTCCAAACAGCGTTGGAAAATGGCGAGTGTGGAAGCACTGCCAAAAGGAAAATGCAATTTAAACAAGCCTAAATGAGTGTTCACAACACACGCGTTTTGAGATTCTTCATCTAGTGGTATTTGAAGACATGTGTCGCGCGAATCAATTCTGGTAAGTAGCGACGAGCGTCTAATATGTCCATTGGATGCTCTGGGCGTGGCAGTGGATGAGTACCAATCACGGACTGTAAGTGTCCTTTCTTGCCACAGGCGTAACACCGTGCTTGTCGGGACGGGCAGTCTTGGTGTGCCGTGAATGACTTGACTCCGTTGGCCTGTGTACGAAACAGTTTACGCTGTGTGGTGCGCACGAGCTGTTTCTGCCTACTTGGCCGGTCGTTAGCAACGGACAACTGAACCTGGCAAATTGGTGGCTGTTCAAATTTATCGGTCGCCACGGAACCTCAATCGTACTGATCTAGTATTTGCACTACGTGTTGAAATGATGGATCTGACTGTTTCAAAATCTGTTCTCTAAGTTCGACATCAGTTACACTTTTCACGATCGTATCGTGCAACATAACATCTAAATATAAAACACCAAAAGCACATTTGAATTCGCCTTTCCTCGTGATACTCTGGGTCAGATACTACCTCATATTTTTGTGAACACTCTATTATCAGTTTTTAATATGTAATATCAACGATACAATTCACTGATGACATTGCTATCCTGAGTAAAAATGAAGAAGAATTACATGACCTGCTGAATGGAATGAATAGTACAATTAGTACATGGTATGGATTGAGCGAAAAGTGAATAAAGGCAAAAGTAATGAGAACTAGCAGAAATGAGAACAGCAAGAAACTTGACATCACGACTGATGGTCACAGAGGTAGATGAAGTTAGAGAATTCTACTACCTAGGGGCCGACCGGTGTGGCCGAGCGGTTCTAGGCGCTTCAGTCCGGAGCCGCACTGCTGCTAGGTCGCGGGTTCGAAACCTGCCTCGGGCATGTATGTGTGTGATGTCCTTAGGTTAGTTAGGTTTAATAGTACTAAGTTCTAGGGGACATGACCTCAGATGTTAAGTCCCATAGTGCTCAGAGCCATTTGAACCATTTTCTACTACCTAGGCAACAAAATAACCAATGACGGACATCAAAAGCAGAACACCAATGGCAAAATGGGCATTCCTGGCAAAGAGAAGTCTAGTAATATCAAACATTGGCAGTAATTTGAGGAAGAAATTTCTGAGAATGTACGTTTGGAACACTGCATTAAATGGTAGTGAAACATGGCCTGTGGGAAAACCGGAACAGATGAGAATTTAAGCATTTGAGCTGTGGTGCTACGGATGAACGTTGAAGATTAGGTGGACTGATAAGGTAAGGAATGAAGACATTCTGCGTGGAATCGGAGAGGAAAGGAATATGTGGAAAACACTGAGGACGAGAAGGGCTAGGGTGATAGGACATCTGTTAAGACATCAGGGAATGACTTCGATGGTAATAGAAGGAGATACTTGGAATACACCCAGCAAATAATTGGGAACGTAGGTTGCAAGTGCTGCTCTGAGATGAAGAGGTTGGCACAGGAGAGGAATTCGTGGTGGGCCACATCAAACCAGTCAGGTGACTGATGACTCAAAAAACGAATTCTAAATGGATATCTGACTTTGCCCCTGTTGTCCAGGAAAATATTATACTTCTCAGATTGTCACGTGAACCCTTGCGTGGTGTTGACGAGATCATAGGGTGGCAGGCAAGTGGCATGGTCCTAAAGGGCCACTAGCAGGACAGTCGGAGAGTGGACGAGAGAGAGAAGCTGGATAGGCAAGAGTGAATGGCGTGCGATCACGGTCAGGGATGTGTGCGCTGAAATGACAGACATGTCATGTCGAGGGTGCAAGATAGGCGCAAATATCACTAGACAAACCGAACTTTGTTCATTTTAGTGTTTGATGTGATTCACAAATATGGGGTAGTCCGTTGATACCCAAAATGTAAGTGATTAACAACGAATCGTAGCCCACATTACTGATACAGTTGTGGGCTTCTTTTTAAACATTATTATCTTTCCATAACTGACAGAAATTTACATTGATATCACTATGATGAGAAAGAGAGAGGGAGAGACGAATTCAAGCATGATATACCAACCCGGTTCAGGACAAATACAGCACATTATTGGCACGCTCGGGAAGCCATCGCCTTCACCGTATAGGACGGTTAAAAACAAACGTGAAACATAAGTCCAATGGGATTCTGTGTTCAAGAATAGACACTGCATGTTTCAGTATCTTTTACTAATATTAGGGGGTCAGAAAGTAATATCGGCGGTCATTTCTCATTTACAGCTAATTGTGTGCTTCAAAGTGGTCCCAAAGATATTTTAACTGTAGAGTGAATTGTTTATTGGTAAATAACTAAATCTTTTTTTCTCTAGTTTATGGTAAAATGGCCAGGAAAACATCCAGAAGAGGTACATATGCGGCATTGTAAGATTTTTGATTTTCTGAATGGTACTGGCGCAACAGTTGCTACTAAAAACTTTTGGCGTGTTTATTCAAGTGCATTAGACGTTCGTAAATGCCGAAGGTTGTTTCCTAATTTCGAATCCCACAATTCTGGTCTTTCCGGGTGGTATAGATCAACGACTATAGAGGATGACATGCAAGGCCGAAAGTGGAAGCATATCCGTGCCAGACAGTCGAAGAACTGCCAAACACTGATAACTAACCTCGGTCGACCACCCAAGAACATTTGCAGCACATTGGTAAAGACAAAGAAAGCTAACCCATCCACCATGTGCTTCGGCGGCACAGTATAGAAGTGGTTTTTAATCATTTGATCACTATAAATGAAAAATGGGTCTCTATGGTAATTCAAAACCCAAAAGGCAATGGCTCTCTCCGAATGAATAGCCACGAATTACAGCCAGGTTTACACACCAAGAAGGCGCATTTGTGTGTTTGAGAGAGTATTCGCGTTATTGTATATTTTGAATTGCTGAAACCTGGACAAACTGAATGCAGAAATTTACTACGAATAAATCTTTAATTAAAAAGTACCCAGCGATTTGCAAAAGATAATGCAGCACCGCAACGCGCAAGACGAACACCAGGGAAAAATAATGAACTGGAGTGGAAGGTATGGCCTCACCAACCATACTTGCCCGACACTGCTCCATCGGATTCCATTTATTCCGATCGTTACAACATTTTCAGAGTGGCAAAACATTTTAAAATGTGAATGATGCTCAAAATACCATCTCCTTATATATTGCTCAAAAACCAATTAATTTTTATCGATCCGGCATTTAAAATTTGCACACTAGACGGCAAACGTTTGTTGATAACAAAGGTGATGGAATCATTGATTAAAAATGTTGTTGTTGTGGTCTTCAGTCCTGAGACTGGTTTGATGCAGCTCTCCATGCTACTCTATCCTGTGCAAGCTTCTTCATCTCCCAGTACCTACTGCAACCTACATCCTTCTGAATCTGCTTAGTGTATTCATCTCTTGGTCTCCCTCTACCATTTTTACCCTCCACGCTGCCCTCCAATGCTAAATTTGTGATCCCTTGATGCCTCAAAACATGTCCTACCAACCGATCCCTTCTTCTAGTCAAGTTGTGCCACAAACTCCTCTTCTCCCCAATCCTATTCAGTACCTCCTCATTAGTTATGTGATCTACCCATCTAATCTTCAGCATTCTTCTGTAGCACCACATTTCGAAAGCTTCTATTCTCTTCTTGTCCAAACTGGTTATCGTCCGTGTTTCACTTCCATACATGGCTACACTCCATACAAATACTTTCAGAAACGACTTCCTGACACTTAAATCTATACTAGATGTTAACAAATTTCTCTTCTTCAGAAACGATTTCCTTGCCATTGCCAGTCTACATTTTATATCCTCTCTACTTCGACCATCATCAGTTATTTTACTCCCTAAATAGCAAAACTCCTTTACTACTTTAAGTGTCTCATTTCCTAATCTGATCCCCTCAGCATCACCCGATTTAATTTGACTACATTCCATTATCATCGTTTTGCTTTTGTTGATGTTCATCTTATATCCTCCTTTCAGCACACTGTCCATTCCGTTCAACCGCTCTTCCAAGTCCTTTGCTGTCTCTGACAGAATTACAATGTCATCGGCGAACCTCAAAGTTTTTACTTCTTCTCCGTGAATTTTAATACCTACTCCGAATTTTTCTTTTGTTTCCTTTACTGCTTGCTCAATATACAGATTGAATAACATCGGGGAGAGGCTACAACCCTGTCTCACTCCTTTCCCAACCACTGCTTCCCTTTCATGCCCCTCGACTCTTATAACTGCCATCTGGTTTCTGTACAAATTGTAAATAGCCTTTCGCTCCTTGTATTTTACCCCAGCCACCTTCAGAATTTGAAAGAGAGTATTCCTGTTAACGCTGTCAAAAGCTTTCTCTAAGTCTACAAATACTAGAAACGTAGGTTTGCCTTTTCTTAATCTTTCTTCTAAGATAAGTCGTAAGGTTAGTATTGCCTCACGTGTTCCAACATTTCTACGGAATCCAAACTGATCTTCCCCGAGGTCCGCTTCTACCAGTTTTTCCATTCGTCTGTAAAGAATTCGCGTTAGTATTTTGCAGCTGTGACTTATTAAACTGATAGTTCGGTAGTTATCACATCTGTCAACACCTGCTTCCTTCGGGATTCGAATTATTATATTCTTCTTGAAGTCTGTGGGTATTTCGCCTGTCTCATACATCTTGCTCACCAGATGGTAGAGTTTTGTCAGGACTGGCTCTCCTAAGGCCGTCAGTAGTTTTAATGGAATTTTGTCTACTCCCGGGGCCTTGTTTCGACTCAGGTCTTTCAGTGCTCTGTCAAACTCTTCACGCAGTATCTTATCTCCCATTTCATCTTCATCTACATCCTCTTCCATTTCCATAATATTGTCCTCTAGTACATCGCCCTTGTATAAACCCTCTATATACTCCTTCCACCTTTCTGCCTTCTCTTCTTTGCTTAGAACTGATTAACTGATTAAAAATAAAAACTTATTATCAATTCATGTGTTTGATTTCAACGTAAATAAACATTACTTTCCAGTTCACCCAGCATTAAGCACTCAGACTGTAACGGAATAAAACTTTGCACAACTAAGGGATAAACAACAATTACAAGACTACAAAAAGTAAAAAGACATTTTTATATTTTAGTTTAAATGTTCAACAATAGTTTTTATTATTATTATTATTTTTATTTTGCGTATGGCAATACAGCGACAATATTTTATATAAGTACAACAATATGAAAACGAAAAGTATAAAACAAAACAATGTGTAAAAAGTACATGTGTAAAAAAACAAGCAATAGCACAAAAGGATAAAGTACAAACACTCAAGACAAAATATCTACACGTTAAAAGCTTGGCAAGCCTGACTATAAACTCATTCCTATATTTAAAGCTCAATATCTAGATTGCACAGCCAACCCAAAGCAGAGGGTTTCACATATATAACCTCAGAGACAGGTTCGGCGTATCTTCTTAAGGGGCATTCCTCAATAATATGGCGGACGTTCTGTTCTGGTGCTCCACAGTCACAGGCTGGTGAATCGCATAGACCCCACTTGTACTTACATGCATTGCATCTTGCATGCCCCGTTCTGATACGGTTTAATTTAGTCCAGGTACATCTCTTCAGGTCAAAGCCCGGTAATTCCAGAGTAGGATCTTGGATACCTTGTTTATTAATTCCAGAATCATTCCAAAAATGCCGCCATTGCTCCTTGATGTCAGGTTGATGTTCTTGTGTATTAACCCATATAGGATTCCGTGACTTCAAGCGGGTCGATGGTATTTCATTCAAAACATCATGGATTGGTAGATTCTGTGGGTAATCTTGTAAGTAGGCTGTTAAGTTTTTTTATTGGTAACGCCAAGTAGCGCTCTATATGAAAATCACTGACCGTGCTGTGTGCAGTCTGGGGCTGGTCGGCATTGTTTCAATAGTCGCTATTGTAGTGTTGGGCAGTTGGCTGTTAACAGCGCGTAGCGTTGCGCAGTTGGAGGTGAGTCGTCAGCAGTGGTGGATGTGGGGAAGTGAGATGGCGGATTTTTGAGAGCGGATGATCTGGACGTGTGTCCATCAGAAACAGTACATTTGTAAGAATGGATGTCATGAACTTCTATATATATTATGACTTTTGAACACTATTAAGGTAAATACATTATTTGTTGAAGAATGAGATTTTCACTCTGCAGCGGAGTGTGCGCTGATATGAAACTTCCTGGCAGATTAAAACTGTGTGCCCGACCGAGACTCGGTCGGGCACACAGTTTTAATCTGCCAGGAAGTTTCACATTGCTTGTTTTCTATCAAAATCTTTCATTTTGTAACTATGCCTGTCAGTAGTTAGTGCCTTCAGTAGTTTGAATCTTTTATTTAGCTGGCAGTAGTGGCGCTCGCTGTATTGCAGTAGTTCGAGTAACGAAGATTTTTGTGAGGTAAGTGATTTGTGAAAGGTATAGGTTAATGTTAGTCAGGGCCATTCTTTTGTAGGGATTATTGAAAGTCAGATTGCGTTGCGCTAAAAAATATTGTGTGTCAGTTTAGTGTTGATCAGAATAGGCAAAGAGCGAAATGTCTGAGTACGTTCAGTTTTGCTCAGCTGTTTGAAACTCAAATAATGTAAGAGGTTTATCAGCACAGTAATTCAATAATTTTTCTAAGGGGATGTTTCAATCTGAGTCATGAATTTTTGAACACTCTCTTGCTGCTGCTTCTTGCCTTCTCAATTGTGGAGGTGGGATATTGCTTAGAGTATGCAGCCAAGGGACTGGAGTGGATTTAATAGTACCCGTTATTATTCTCATATACTCGTTCAACTGGACGTCGATTTTCTTAGTATGAGTGCGCGAATGCCAGACAGCAGAGCAATATTCGGCAACAGGATATACCAGGGCTATTGCAGCAGTACGTAAGGTGGATGTTTGAGCTCCCCAAGTCGAGCCAGCCAATTTTCTCAGGATGTTGTTGCGACTCTTTAGCTTTTGGCTTACGTTTTATAGATGTTTTTTGTAAGTCAGGGAGCGGTCTAGTGTTAGGCCAAGGTATTTGGGGTTGAAGTTGTTGACTCTTTGTACACAGTAATTCACATTCAGTTCCTGGTGGGCCATTTTATTGTTCAAGTGGAAAGCACACACCTCCGTCTTGGCTGGATTAGGGCAGAGTCGCCATTTTTTATAATAGGAATTCAAGGACTCCAGATCTTCTGTGAGTACGTTCGCTCCTTCCCCAAGTGTTTTATTTTG
Organism: Schistocerca nitens; assembly: GCF_023898315.1. Taxonomy (NCBI): domain Eukaryota; kingdom Metazoa; phylum Arthropoda; class Insecta; order Orthoptera; family Acrididae; genus Schistocerca; species Schistocerca nitens. The sequence goes on along the minus strand of NC_064618.1, from coordinate 830,359,694 downwards.
TACAATTAGTGTCAAATCATCAGCATATCAAAATTTCCTGCTGACTGTATTTGGCAAGTCGCTAATATACAAACTGAAAAGGGTTGGACCCAACACAGATCCTTGAGGAAGGCCATTTTTTATTTTATACGATCTGCTGGTGTTGTGGCCGATGCTCACTTTGGAAGACCGGTTTGTCAGCATGTTGTTCATTAAGATTGCCAGATTTAAACTAGGTATGTGTCTCTTGAACTTAAGCATAAGACCCTGGAGCCACACAGTGTCGTATGCCGACGACAGATCAACAAAAGCTACAGTTGACTTCATCCTGTTCTAGAATCCGCTTCCTATATATGATGTTAGAGCTAAAACTTGTTCGCAACAGCTGCGCTTGTTTCTGAAGTTCCATGCGGCTTTTCGCGGATGATGCTGTAGTATACAGAGAAGTTGCAGCATTAGAAAATTGTAGCGAAATGCAGGAAGATCTTCAGCCGATAGGCACTTGGTGCAGCGAGTGGCAACTGTCCCTTAACATAGACAAATGTAATGTATTGCGAATACATAGAAAGAAGGATCCTTTATTGTATGATTATATGATAGCGGAACAAACACTGGTAGCAGTTACTTCTGTAAAATATCTGGGAGTATGCGTGCGGAACGATTTGAAGTGGAATGATCATATAAAATTAATTTTTGGTAAGGCGGGTACCAGGTTGAGATTCATTGGGAGAGTGCTTAGAAAATGTAGTCCATCAACAAAGGAGGTGGCCTACAAAACACTCGTTCGACCTATACTTGAGTATTGCTCATCAGTGTGGGATCCGTACCAGATCGGGTTGACGGAGGAGATAGAGAAGATCCAAAGAAGAGCGGCGCGTTTCGTCACAGGGTTATTTGGTAACCGTGATAGCGTTACGGAGATGTTTAATAAACTCAAGTGGCAGACTCTGCAAGAGAGGCGCTCTGCATCGCGGTGTAGCTTGCTGTCCAGGTTTCGAGAGGGTGCGTTTCTGGATGAGGTATCGAATATATTGCTTCCCCCTACTTATACCTCCCGAGGAGATCACGAATGTAAAATTAGAGAGATTAGAGCGCGCACGGAGGCTTTCAGACAGTCGTTCTTCCCGCGAACCATACGCGACTGGAACAGGTAAGGGAGGTAATGACAGTGGCACGTAAAGTGCCGTCCGCCACACACCGTTGGGTGGCTTGCGGAGTATAAATGTAGATGTAGATGTAGATGCCTGATATGGAGGGATTATTCCACCCACGCTGTCCTGAATTCTATTAAGTATTAGGCGTTCCAACAACTTAAATCACACACTCAAGAGGGCGATGGGGCGGTAGCTAGTTGGATCTTCTGGTAGCTTTCCAGGTTTAAGGATTGGTAGCGTGTGGGCTATTTTAAATTGTGGTGGGACTATTCCAGTGTTTAAAATGTTGGTGTAAAAGTTCCTTAGCCACGCTTTTCCATAAGGTCCGAGGTGTTTTATACATTCTGGGGATATACCGTCCAATCCCGCCGCTTTGCGTATTTTTTAAGGTCTTTATCGCACCCTTGATTTCCTCTTCGCTAAATGGTGACGAAAGCGGTGGATCGTCATTCAGAGTTTTATCAAGTTCTTGTAGTTCTTCTTTAGTTTCTGCTTCAGTTGTTGGATCAAGAGGTGTTTTCTCAGCACGCGCCTTTATGTACAATGCCATCTTCGTCGGTTTTTTTTTTTTTTTTTAGGTTCCTGGTGGCGCGCTGAAAAGGAGTGACCAAGTCTCCCGGTTTTATTTTAGGTTCCTGGTGGCGTGCTCAAGAGGAGTTACCAAGTTTCCTCATTAATGACCAGGCTTTTCTGCTGGAATGTGCAAAATTCAGCTGAGGTGTGAGTTCTTGCCACTTGTGTTTTCTGTGTGTGTTTAGTCCCTCTAATATTTGTCCACAGATTTCAGGGTTTCCTGTTTCTTGGAATTTCTCATAAAATTTTGTTAATATTATTGTCCCAGCAAGGAATATACTGTTGTCTAACTCCACGTGGTATATTCCTTTTAGCTGCAGCGACGACGATTCCAGTGAATCGTTTATAGTTTTCTTGCTTTGGGGTAATCCAGCGCAAATTTTGATCAACTTCTTGAGCATATTTTGCCCAATTAGCTTTCTTAAAGTTCCATCGCGGTTTATTGATAGATTTTACTACCGGGATTTGGAGGCCTATGTTAAGTATGGTGGGACGATGTTGGTCCTTTGGAATGTGTTTCAGGACTCTTTTTGTATGGTTTAGTGGGACTCTATTCTGATCAGTGGACACAATGCAGAGCTCAGGATTGGTATCTGTTTGCCATCTGGCCGATTGGAATGTCTTAGGGTCCTTGGCATCATATATCACGTACATGTCTTGTGCTTAAATCCATTCAGACAGAGTTTCTCCGTTTTCGTCGACGTTTCCATACCCCCAGAGAGGGTGACGGCTATTAAAATTCCCCACATACACGCAGGGGTTGGACAGTACTGGTAAAGCTGGTGTTGGCCATTTACGTTGTGGGGGCTTATAGACGGCTGCTATGGTCATTCCATTAAGTTCAAGTTTATGTCATTTTTTTCTTGGCACATCACTTCTCTGTACCCAGCAATGTTGTTACCAAGATACGGAGCGGATCCATGAATGTGCGATGGCAGTGCTGCGACCATCCTGTAGCCTGGAATGGTGAATGCTGTTATGCGCTCCTGCAGTTGATGAGTTTCTTGGAATGCTATGATGTCGATTTTATGATCGTTAGCCAGTTTGCTTATGTAGTCACATTTATCCCTTGTCAGGCCTTCTACATTAATTTGCAGGACATGGACGATGGGTGCAATATCTTTAGTCTGTTGGCTCTCAGAAGAGCCTTTCTCATGATAGCATTCTTCTTTTTCTTGTTTTGTCGCTGTGTGTGGCCGTGAGAGATCAGTGATCTTGTTCGGCCTCCATTTGTGTAGACTTTCTGCCGTCCTGCTATCGCAGTCCGTTGCCCGGGGTGCACCATCTTGGAGGTTGTCTACACGTCGTGGGTTAAGTTATGCTTGACATTCGGTGCCATCATAATACCAACAATTTTATTGCAGTACATTTATACGTGGCTTTTATTGCGAGATTCATGCTCAGTAGCTGCAGTCGAAAAATAATGTAAAATAAAAAAAGGAAAAAGTATTCCAGTTCTAAGAACAACATTTCAGTGTCACAAAGAGACATTACTTCGTCTACCCTTTCTTGAGCGTTATCACTTCCCATGCGGTATATTTTGTTTTGATATTTCAGAACATTGTGAAATGCCGGCCGGTGTGGCCGAGCGGTTCTCGGCGCTTCAGTCTGGAACCGAGCGACCGCTACGGTCGCAGGTTCGAACCCTTCCTCAGACATGGATGTGTGTGATGTCCTTAGGTTAGTTAGGTTTAAGTAGTTCTTAGTTCTAGGGGACTGATGACCTCAGATCCATTTTGATCCTCAGAGCCATTTTGAACATTGTGATATATTACAGATTTCCACGTTACGTGCGATAAACTGTAAGCCTCACTTTCTTTCCCCAAAGTAAATATATTATTCTCAGAAAGCCTTTTGTGATGGTGTTTGCACTTTTTGATTTCAAATTTATTCTACCACCTGATCGTGATCAAACAGTAACAGATAGGATTAAGTAAAGCATAAGAGGAAAGTTTGTTATTACCTTAACAAGTTTAACGAGTAAAAAAACGATGGCGAGCAGTGGACTATTGTTCTTCGGCGTGGAGGCGACAGTCGCGGAATTTGTTCGGGGCAACTTTTCACGGCCGGCTGCATCTCCAGGACGCGGAACAGGTGCAGTTATTCCAGCTAGTGGCGCGGACTAATCGCTCGTTAGCTGTTAGCGTGGGTGGCCATTCGCTAATTAACAGCGGGGGGTCCGGCACGGGGTGCGTGCCCTCCCGAAGCCGTCGAGGCGATTCTGTCAACAACCGCGGAGCACTGCTGAACTGGCCGCGAAACCGTTTGTCTGTCTCGCTTAAGCTGTTCGCGTGGTTCTTTATGTGGTACTGTCCAGAAATCTCGCAATATGTTTACAACATATCCGTTCTCAACAGATATGCGACTCTGGTAATGCCCATCTGTTCGAAGGGAGCTTCAGCAGCATCCATTTGGCGAGGAATATAGATGACCTGTAATGTGAACGGCTTCAACTAATGGTTAAAAATGAGGACTTTAAAGTACAAAGTTTACTGGGTAATAAACCATGACTGTAAATGTTAGTCTTACTTTTGTAGCTGCTGATTTGGAGTTTTAAGATCATGAACTTAAAGACATTCCACGTGTGCTGGTGTAAGCTGTCAACAGAAGACCGGTCGGCAAACATGTAGCAAGAAGATCGATAGTATGTGCTGGATGAAGCGTGTTTTCATGATTGGTGCCGCTACTTTTCAGTCAAGTAGGTCGTAAATTGGCCTCACGAGGGTGGAGCCTACCTCACTTGCCAACAGCAAGTGCTAGCCTATCCCAACAGACTTAACTTCGATGATCTGACGGGAACCGGTGTTAACACTGCGGCAAAGCCGTTGGCCACATGCATCAAAAGATGAGGTGAAATTTGGATACGAGGGACTATGATAATCTGCCCTTCGAGCGACGAGTCCACAGTAACGTTGGACGGAATTGTACCGAATTTTGGAGCCGATGTGATACTATTAACTATCCTTACAGGTTACACGAACTTCTGAACTGTGGCCTTTATTTCGCATTCGTCGACACCTGTCTGAAGCGTTGTTGAGTCCTAGGGTGACGTCACGCCAGTGTTCAGATCACTGCGTCAAGTTTCAGACTTAGCGTCACAATGGGTGGGAATTACGGGGTTTCGGAAAAATGATCCCTTAACTGTGTCACGTATTTCCAGATCAGAACACCTTACCTCAGACTGATTCATTTACCCATCACCATCGTCCATGAAAGTTGGTAACATCATCACGGAATCACTCTCCTGCACATCGCAAGCATCGCACAGGATGCCCAGACGTTTCTTTTAGCTGATAAAGATAATGGCACTGTTTTAATGTCTCGTGACGAACAACGTGATAGAATGTACGTTTTACTGAGTGATAACAAATATGGGAAGATCAGTAAATACCCCACTAATGAGATAGTACATGGGACTGTTTTACTTCTTAAAGCCTTCCCCTTTCCAACAGAAGTCGTGCGAAAATTGAAAACAAGATGTGGAGTTCCTGCGAAACTGTATGGACTTCCAAAGATCCATAAGAAAGACGTTCATATGTGTCCAACAGTCAGTAACATTGGTTCTCAAAACTACGACTGAACTGAACACTTAGCGTCCTTATTAAGACCTCTTAAGGGAAATGTGCACATGACGTAAGCAGAAAAAGAAAACTGAAGCTGTACATGAAACTTCCTGGCAGATTAAAACTGTGTGCCCGACCGAGACTCGAACTCGGGACCTTTGCCTTTCGCGGGCAAGTGCTCTACCAACTGAGCTACCCAAGCACGACTCACGCCCGGTCCTCACAGCTTTACTTCTGCCAGTATCTCGTCTCCTACCTTCCAACCTTTACAGAAGCTCTCCTGCGAAGTTTGGAAGGTAGGAGACGAGATACTGGCAGAAGTAAAGCTGTGAGGACCGGGCGTGAGTCGTGCTTGGGTAGCTCAGTTGGTAGAGCACTTGCCCGCGAAAGGCAAAGGTCCCGAGTTCGAGTCTCGGTCGGGCACACAGTTTTAATCTGCCAGGAAGTTTCATATCAGCGCACACTCCGCTGCAGAGTGAAAATCTCATTCTTGAAGCTGTACAGTTTTGATCTACTAGTTTGCTCTGATGTGATGTCCTTATTCACAAAGGTTTCCCTTTCAGAATCCTTATCCCTTAGTGGCAAAAGTTGTGTTAAGAGATATCAACGTCGTTCAAACATGTTGTGATCTCGACATAATTTTTTGTTTATTAACGAATTTTTGAACACACTGATGGTGTCGTAATGGTAGTCCTATGCCGCTCTTGGTGGCCAGTTCGTTGATCGAGAATTGTAAGGAAAAGGCGCTGGAATCTTCTAGCCTGAAAACCGAAGTGATATGGAGACGTATTGACAACACATTTGTAGTGTAACCACACGGTGAAGATAAACTACAAAATTTTTAAACCATCTGAATTCCATTCATGGATAAATCCAGTTTATAATATAAATCGAGAAAGAAGGATTTCTTCCCTTTTTGGAAGCTGGGGGTGGCTTGGAATAGAGATGAGGACACTTTCTGGAAACGCGCCACCGCTACGGTCGCAGGTTCGAATCCTGCCTCGGGCATGGATGGGTGTGATGTCCTTAAGTTAGTTAGGATTAAGTAGTTCTAAGTTACAGGGGACTGATGACCTCAGAAGTTAAGTCCCATAGTGCTCAGAGCCATTTCAACCATTTTTTGATGGCACTTTCGGACATGCAGTATATCGAAGCCAGACTCATATGCTTTTATATTTTTTTATATTTACATGCAAATAGCTCCCACCATCGTTCTCAGATGGTGACTGACTATCCTCAGAGCTTTGACTCACAGACCACACTTAATTGCTGACGAGAGCAGTCTGGAGGACGAGCTTCTACACTTGAAAAGAATTTTGAAGCCAACGGGATTCTCCGCAGCACATAAGAAAGGCGCTACGAATGAAACCAAAGGTGACCATAAGGAATACACAAAAAGACGCAGAAAGATTTAAAACCATGACTTTCCTGCCAATCCTCTCGTTAAAAATAGGGAGTATATTCAGCAAGCACAAAGTAAAATTAATTTTTCGTCCTCCACCGAATGCAGCAACACTCTTGGTTTCTGTTATGGATAATTTGATGCTACGGACGCCTGGGGATTGCAAGATAGCAAGAGAGTAAGGCGTTTCATACATATGACTGAAACTTGCACAGTATATGAAAGACGCACGGAACACCGTAGGTAAACCTGGTTACTACAGCCCAATAAATTGGCTGTAGTAGATCACTGTACTCATATTTGTCGCTCTATGTTGTGTGAAATAGACGAAATACTACCGTCATCTCATTTTTGAGTCTCGGCGGTGAAAGAATCAGCTGAAATTCGTTTGGCGACGAAATTAATGAATAGAGACGGCGGTTTCAGCTTGGATAAATCATGGAAGCCGGCTTTTTTTTTAAATTTTTATTTTATTTTGTGAACTTGCAGAGTCGTCGCCAGAGCACAGCTCACAGTGATACATCCTACATCATACTCCGCAAGCCACCTAATGATGTGTGGCTGAGAGTACTTTCGGTGTCAGTATCTGATCCCTCAAACCCTGTTGCACTCACGAATAGTGCGTGGAAAGAATGATTGTCGCTAAGCCTCTGTATTGGCTCTAATTTCTCAGATTTTCTCCTCGTGGTCAATACGCTAGATGAATTTTGGGGGGAAGTAATATGTTGCCTGACTTCTCCTGAAAAGTGCTGTCCCGAAATTTCAATAGTAAATCTCTCCATAATACACAACAATAGTGTAGCTGTACAGTAGTGGATTTCTTTCTCCATGTATGCACAAACATTTATTTACGTTCAGGGTCAACTGCCAGAGCCTGCACCATTCATCAGTTCTCTCCAGGTCGATCTGCAAATTCTTACTATTTTGGTATAAACAACTGCATCATCTGCGAATAGCCTTAAAGAGCTTCCGAGGCTTTCTACTATGTACTGTAAACAGCAACGGTCCTATCACACTTCCCTGTGGTCTCCGGATATTACCTTCAACTCTTTCCGTTAAGAGCGACGAGTTGAGAGTTCTATCTGCAAGAAAGTCTTGAATCCAGTCGCAGGTCTGCCCCGCTTCTCGGTAAGCTCGTATTTGTTTCATTAAAGGGCAATGCAGGACGGTGTCAGATGCCTTACTGAAATCAAAGAACACGGCGTTAGCCTATGCGCCGTTGTCCGCTGCGCGGTGGATCTCATGGAACAACAGAGCGAGCTGAGTTTCGCAGGATCTCTGTTTGCAAAATCCATGTTGACTTTTATAGAGGAGATGTTCATTTTCCAAGAACGTCATAATTCTTGAGAATACATCAACTTTCCAACGTGTATCGACCGCGTAGCCACAGATCTGATCAGTCACGAATGTGTGTAATGCTTTGCTGTGTGTCAGCATCTGTGGCGCCTGTGTGTCTGATGCATGCGCAGTGACGTGGTCCGCGAGTTTAAAAGGGTGGAACGAGTGCTGGGGCGTCAGTAATTCGCCTCGCTCTGAAGATGACTGAACGGCATACGGCCGAAATATTAGAAGAAGAAGGGGAATTTACGCACGTGCATGGCCGAAATTTAATGAAGCACATGTAAACTAAATGAGAAGTAACACCTCTGCCCTTAAGCAAGGCCGGCCGCAGTGGCCGAGCGGTTCTAGGCACTTCAGTCTGGAACCGCGCGACCGCTACGATCGCACGTTCGAATCCTCCCTCGGGCATGGATGTGTGTGATGTCCTTAGGTTGGTTAGGTGTAAGTAGTTCTAATTTCTAGGGAACTGATGACCTCAGATGTTCTCTAATATGGGACGTATGATGTATTCACTGACAGTTTGTACGACTTCATGATGTTCAGAATGCGTTATCTGAAAACGTTGTACAGCATGAGTCAACTGCCTCACCTAAGACTTTTATGCAACACCTTCGAATGCCATATGCAAGATTTCCATTTTCTCTCCTATCGTAAGTGACAGCTATTAGACCTAAAGAAAAAATGAACAGAACTTTATTACAGCATATTTAATGCAGTTAAATTTTATACTGGCGTACGTTTTGCTAGGGGTAGTAGTTTTAGAATTATTAAAGCAAAATGTACACAAGTGACCTTCAAATGTGTTTTTCGTGAATAACTTGAAAACTGTGACCTCCAGTGAAAACGTATCCCAGGACAAAATTTAAGTGCATTAAATTTACAACAGAAAGGTCCTGTTCATATCCTTCTGTAGGACTAATTGGTTACAAGTAAGGGGGAGAGAGATTATAACACTCTCATGTGTAGATTTTGAAGGCATCACAGGTTGCATTAAACTTATCTGTAGCGGCAGCTCTTGAGGAAGTTTTTAGCGAATTAAACACATCAGAAGATGGCAATAAAGTGCTGAAACCGGTAATACGAAGGAGATTTTGGATGTAATAAATTATTATACAAAAATTTAAAACAGAGCATTCTTCCTTTTGGCATTATATCAACTCTCATAATTTGATATTTTGTGCAACTGACGAAAGCTAAATCGTACCATTTGAATAACGCCCTCAGCAACAAAATGTATGAGTTATCTGCAGTCTCATCACATTCTAGTAAATGTCAGGCAACAACTGGTCGCCAGTCATGGAGGCTAATACAGGGGATTCCCCGGCGAGCTGGCTCCCCTCAGTGCCGCCAACCTCACGTTCCTGCTGCTAATTGGCGACTGCGGGAGGGCTCCCCCTCTGGGTGATGGTTGGGCCCGCTTGACCAGCGTAACTGTGCCAATCAAGGGAGGGAGGGAGGGGAACGACGTGTGTCATTACAAGCGGACCCCACTGGACGGGTTTTTCAGTTTACGGTAATGCTCTATTAATTAGCTTGTTAATTAGCCCGTTACTGGATCATTTTATTGGCTGCAAATTCGCGATCACACATTTTTCATTTTTCAGTGGAAGGAGTCTGTGGATTTAGTGGACTTTGCCAGCATCCGGACTCCCGTGACAGATAGAACGATCCATTTATCTCTTTCGCAAAGATCAGGGCGTGTTGGAATTCCATAGGTCTTTACATTAGCAGATTGACGTCCACCGCTGCAGACAGAAAAGCAAACACTTTCTAACCGATGTTATTCAAAATGGCTCTGAGCACTACGGGACTTAACATGAGAGGTCATCAGTCTCCTAGAACTTAGAACTACTTAAACCTAACTAACCTAAGGACATCACACACATCCATGCCCGAGGCAGGATTCGAACCTGCGACCGTAGCGCTCGCGCGGATCCAGACTGTAGCGCCTAGAACCGCTCGGCCACCCCGGCCGGCATAACCGATGTTATTATTCAGGTACGTTGCAGAAGAGATAGTGATAGAAATTCCACAGTGCTTATTTGATCCTTGAAAATCGGAGGCATAGCCGTGCCAACGTCTAATACCACACTAATGATTGTCTATCATTCTTATAAAAGCATATATATATATATATATATATATATATATATATATATATATATATATATATATATATATATAAGCAATTTGTTTTGCCCCATACGCGTTTCGCTTTTTTTTATATGTCAAGCATTTTCAGTGGCCTGTTTTTTGTTCATAATAGGTCCGATGTTTACAAAACTACTGACCATTAAAATTGCTACACCAAGAAGAAATGCAGATAATAAACGGGTATTCATTGGACAAATATATTATACTAGAACTGACATGTGATTACATTTTCACGCAATTTTTGTGCACAGATACTGAGAAATCAGTACCCAGAACAACCACCTCTGGCCGTAATAACGGCCTTGATACGCCTGGGCATTGAGTCAAACAGAACTTGGATGGCGTGTACAGGTACAGCTGCCCATGCAGCTTCAACACGTTACCACAGGTCATCAAGAGTAGTGACTGGCGTATTGTGACGAGCCAGTTGCTCGGCCACCATTGACCAGATGTTTCAGTTGGTGAGAGATCTCGAGAATGAGCTGGCCAGGGCAGCAGTCGAAGATTTTCTGTATACAGAAGGGCCCTTACAGGACCTGCAACATGCGGTCGTGCATTATCCTGCTGAAATGTACAGTTTTGCAGGGATCGAATGAAGGGTAGAGCCACGGGTCGTAACACATCTGAAATGTAACGTCCACTGTTCAAAGTGCCGTCAATAAGAACGAGAGGTGACCAAGACGTGTAACCAATGGCACCCCATACCATCACGCCGAGTGATACGCCAGTATGGCGATGACGAATACACGCTTCCAATGTGCGTTCACCGCGATGTCGACAAACACGGATGCGACCATCATGATACTGTAAACAGAACCTGGATTTACCCGAAAAAATGGCGTTTTGCCATTCGTGCACACAGGCTCGTCGTTGAGTACACCATCGCATGCGCTCCTGTCTGTGATGCAACGTCAAGGGTAACCGCAGCCACGGTCTCAGAGCTGATAGTGCATGCTGCTGCAAACGTCGTCGAACTGTTCGTGCAGATGGTTGTTGTCTTGCAAACGTCCGCATCTGTTGACTCAGGGATCTAGACGTGGCTGCACGATCCGTTACAGCTATGCGGATAATATGCCTGTCATCTTTACTGCTAGTGATACGAGGCCGTTGGGATCCAGCACGGCGTTCCGTATTACCCTCCTGAACCCACAGATTCCATATTCTGCTAACAGTCATTGGATCTCGACCAACGCGAGCAGCAATGTCGCGATACGATAAATCGCAATCGTGATAGGCTACAATCCGACCTTTCTCAAAGTCGGAAACGTGATGGTACGCATGTTTCCTCCTTACACGAGGAATCATAACAACGTTTCACCAGGCAATGCCGGTCAACTGCTGTTTATGTATGAGAAATCGGTTGGAAACTTTCCTCATGTCAGCACGTTGTAGGTGTCGCCACCGGCGCCAACCTTGTATGAATGCTCTGAAAAGCTAATCACTTGCATATCACAGCATCTTCTTCTTGTCGGTTATATTTCGCGTCTGTAGCACGTCATGCTCGTGGTGTAGCAATTTTAATGGTCAGTAGTGTAATTACAGATATGTTACTAAATTATACATGAGGGACTGCTTAAAAGTAATGTCTCCGAATTTTTTATTCTGTTCTCAATATCGGTTGAGGTATCGCATATTATAGATATTACTCGATCGACTTTCTGGCTTCGCTGACGGACGTTGAAACACTCTTCAGCTAGAGGACTCTGAATTGTAGCATGTGCCTTGTTGGTGTGCAATGTAACTTTGCTGGTGCCCGAGTAACAGAGTGCTGTAATCGAGTTTCGAATTCAAATAGTTCCTCCACACATGGGCACTCTCTCCTTCACCATAACAGTGCTAGTCTGTGGACGAGTGCCGCGACATCTGCAACAATCCGAGGCCTCTGGTTCACTGTCACCGACCGTCCTCCGTACAGTCCCGACTTGGCACTATCCGATTTCCGTATGTTTCCGTAACATAAAGAGCTCCTTCGACAATACCACTTTGATAGCGATGAAGCGGTTCAAGTAGAGGTGAGGTGGTGGCTCCGTCAACAAAGTCACACACTCTACATCAACAAGCTGGTCTCTCGCTGGCTGAAATGTGTTTGTCGCCAGTGTGACTACTTTGTGAAATAAATAGGGTGACGATGCAGATCTCTAATGTTAATAAAGTTTGATTTATTTAAAAAGCTGTGAGACTTTTCACATAAAAAGCCGGAGGTATTACTTTTAAGCATCCCCTCGCAGTTTCTTGTTATTTTGCTGCAGCAGAAATTTCGTGGCGTTAAATTACCATTTGGTATTATTTACGATTTCTGATGTTATTAATACAGAAATTGTGGATAACATCAAATTATCATTTAACTCCACAAAACTTGTTCTGCAAAAGGTGTTTCTCACCTCTAACAGAAGAGAATAACAAGAAAATATATAATTTCGAACCTACTTGTAATTAATACACATCTAAATTATTATATACAAAAAGATAACATGATATTACAGGCTACTGAATAAAATAAGCACAAACCAACCGCTTTTGACTTAGTTGCAGAGGTGGAATACATCTCCATAAATACAATGGCGTAAACAAAAAAAAAACAGAAATGTTTTTTAAAAGCTATATATTTTCTAATTCGTTGGTTCAAAATGGCTCTGAGCACTATGGGACTCAACATCTTAGGTCATAAGTCCCCTAGAACTTAGAACTACTTAAACCTAACCAACCTAAGGACATCACACACACCCATGCCCGAGGCAGGATTCGAACCTACGACCGTAGCAGACCCGCGGTTCCGGACTGCAGCGCCAGAACCGATAGACCACCGCGGCCGGCTCTAATTAGTTACAAAACGACTTCATTCCCTTCAAAATACTCACAAATATAACAAATACATTTGCACCACCGGTGTTTCCACTGTTATAAACATTTCTGTAGTCATCTTTGAAATGTGCCGAAATATGGTGGCAGGACGTTACTGATATACGGCAGTTCTCCCATGTTTTTATGGAACCATCTTTGAAATATCTGACAGTGTTTCCACTGTTATAAACATTTCTGTAGTCATCTTTGAAATGTGCCGAAATATGGTGGCAGGACGTTACTGATATACGGCAGTTCTCCCGTGTTTTTATGGAACCATCTTTGAAATATCTGACAGTGTTTCCACTGTTATAAACATTTCTGTAGTCATCTTTGAAATGTGCCGAAATATGGTGGCAGGACGTTACTGATATACGGCAGTTCTCCCGTGTTTTTATGGAACCATCTTTGAAATATCTGACAGTGTTTCCACTGTTATAAACATTTCTGTAGTCATCTTTGAAATGTGCCGAAATATGGTGGCAGGACGTTACTGATATACGGCAGTTCTCCCGTGTTTTTATGGAACCATGTTTGAAATATCTGACAGTGTTTCCACTGTTATAGACATTTCTGTAGTCATCTTTGAAATGTGCCGAAATATGGTGGCAGGACGTTACTGATATACGGCAGTTCTCCCGTGTTTTTATGGAACCATCTTTGAAATATCTGACAGTGTTTCCACTGTTATAAACATTTCTGTAGTCATCTTTGAAATGTGCCGAAATATGGTGGCAGGACGTTACTGATATACGGCAGTTCTCCCGTGTTTTTATGGAACCATCTTTGAAATATCTGACAGTGTTTCCACTGTTATAAACATTTCTGTAGTCATCTTTGAAATGTGCCGAAATATGGTGGCAGGACGTTACTGATATACGGCAGTTCTCCCGTGTTTTTATGGAACCATGTTTGAAATATCTGACAGTGTTTCCACTGTTATAAACATTTCTGTAGTCATCTTTGAAATGTGCCGAAATATGGTGGCAGGACGTTACTGATATACGGCAGTTCTACCGTGTTTTTATGGAACCATGTTTGAAATATCTGACAGTGTTTCCACTGTTATAAACATTTCTGTAGTCATCTTTGAAATGTGCCGAAATATGGTGGCAGGACGTTACTGATATACGGCAGTTCTCCCGTGTTTTTATGGAACCATCTTTGAAATATCTGACAGTGTTTCCACTGTTATAGACATTTCTGTAGTCATCTTTGAAATGTGCCGAAATATGGTGGCAGGACGTTACTGATATACGGCAGTTCTCCCGTGTTTTTATGGAACCATCTTTGAAATATCTGACAGTGTTTCCACTGTTATAAACATTTCTGTAGTCATCTTTGAAATGTGCCGAAATATGGTGGCAGGACGTTACTGATATACGGCAGTTCTCCCGTGTTTTTATGGAACCATGTTTGAAATATCTGACAGTGTTTCCACTGTTATAAACATTTCTGTAGTCATCTTTGAAATGTGCCGAAATATGGTGGCAGGACGTTACTGATATACGGCAGTTCTCCCGTGTTTTTATGGAACCATGTTTGAAATATCTGACAGTGTTTCCACTGTTATAAACATTTCTGTAGTCATCTTTGAAATGTGCCGAAATATGGTGGCAGGACGTTACTGATATACGGCAGTTCTACCGTGTTTTTATGGAACCATGTTTGAAATATCTGACAGTGTTTCCACTGTTATAAACATTTCTGTAGTCATCTTTGAAATGTGCCGAAATATGGTGGCAGGACGTTACTGATATACGGCAGTTCTCCCGTGTTTTTATGGAACCATGTTTGAAATATCTGACAGTGTTTCCACTGTTATAAACATTTCTGTAGTCATCTTTGAAATGTGCCGAAATATGGTGGCAGGACGTTACTGATATACGGCAGTTCTCCCGTGTTTTTATGGAACCATCTTTGAAATATCTGACAGTGTTTCCACTGTTATAAACATTTCTGTAGTCATCTTTGAAATGTGCCGAAATATGGTGGCAGGACGTTACTGATATACGGCAGTTCTCCCGTGTTTTTATGGAACCATGTTTGAAATATCTGACAGTGTTTCCACTGTTATAAACATTTCTGTAGTCATCTTTGAAATGTGCCGAAATATGGTGGCAGGACGTTACTGATATACGGCAGTTCTACCGTGTTTTTATGGAACCATGTTTGAAATATCTGACAGTGTTTCCACTGTTATAAACATTTCTGTAGTCATCTTTGAAATGTGCCGAAATATGGTGGCAGGACGTTACTGATATACGGCAGTTCTCCCGTGTTTTTATGGAACCATCTTTGAAATATCTGACAGTGTTTCCACTGTTATAGACATTTCTGTAGTCATCTTTGAAATGTGCCGAAATATGGTGGCAGGACGTTACTGATATACGGCAGTTCTCCCGTGTTTTTATGGAACCATCTTTGAAATATCTGACAGTGTTTCCACTGTTATAAACATTTCTGTAGTCATCTTTGAAATGTGCCGAAATATGGTGGCAGGACGTTACTGATATACGGCAGTTCTCCCGTGTTTTTATGGAACCATCTTTGAAATATCTGACAGTGTTTCCACTGTTATAAACATTTCTGTAGTCATCTTTGAAATGTGCCGAAATATGGTGGCAGGACGTTACTGATATACGGCAGTTCTCCCGTGTTTTTATGGAACCATGTTTGAAATATCTGACAGTGTTTCCACTGTTATAAACATTTCTGTAGTCATCTTTGAAATGTGCCGAAATATGGTGGCAGGACGTTACTGATATACGGCAGTTCTACCGTGTTTTTATGGAACCATGTTTGAAATATCTGACAGTGTTTCCACTGTTATAGACATTTCTGTAGTCATCTTTGAAATGTGCCGAAATATGGTGGCAGGACGTTACTGATATACGGCAGTTCTCCCGTGTTTTTATGGAACCATCTTTGAAATATCTGACAGTGTTTCCACTGTTATAAACATTTCTGTAGTCATCTTTGAAATGTGCCGAAATATGGTGGCAGGACGTTACTGATATACGGCAGTTCTCCCGTGTTTTTATGGAACCATGTTTGAAATATCTGACAGTGTTTCCACTGTTATAAACATTTCTGTAGTCATCTTTGAAATGTGCCGAAATATGGTGGCAGGACGTTACTGATATACGGCAGTTCTCCCGTGTTTTTATGGAACCATCTTTGAAATATCTGACAGGTCCTCTCTCGCTTTTTTTCTTGACTACATCAGTGTTGTCATATCGGAGTCCTTTCATGCCCCTTTTCATGAATGGAAATAAGAAAAAGTTGCTTTGGGCCAGGTCAGGTGAGTAAGGTGCGTGAGGCAGCGGATCCATGCCGTTTTTAGCTAAAAACTGTCTAACAAAGATGGCTGTGTGTGCAGCTGCGTTGTCGTGGTGGAAGAATCGGTCTCCTGTCTGCCACAAATCGGGTCATTTTTGACGAACACTGTTGCACAATCTTTTTAGAACTTCCAAATTAAAGGTTTGATTATCGGTCTGATCTGAGAGAACAAACTCTGAATGAACTGCGCTCTTGGCATTAAAAAAGCAAATTAGCATTGTTTTGCTGGTTAATTTGACTCGACGACATTTCTTTTGGACATGGTGACGATGACGTCTTCCATTATCTTGACTGTTGCTTTGTTTTGGATCGTAACCATGGCACCACGACTCATGACAAGTAATGACGTTTGACAGAAAATCTGGATCAGTTTCAAGCTGTTGTTTCAAAAGACGGCCTGCTTCAACTCGACGTCCCTTTTGATTGTCAGTCACATTCGGGCAGTCGATGAACGTCCAGAACGAGTTATTTCATCTATCGACATGTTGCCACTTTTAAATCGAGAAAACCAATCGTAAATTTGGTTTTTTTCCATTGAGTCATCTTGGTAAGCTGTTTTCAACATTAAAACAGTTTCACCAGAATTTATACGGAGCAGACAACAGAATTCCACAGTCGCACGTTGTTCGCTCAAACCTGCCATCATAAGAAACGAAACAAAAGCGAAACAGCGCTAGCAAAAGCAATCACCGCAAATCAACAGAACAAGTTAAAACAAAAATATCGGTATTGCAACTTTTTTGTGCCTGTACTTGAGTGCAGCAGTCTCCAGAAAATCCGGCTGCTACTAAGAAGCACTACCGGAATAAAGATGGCATAATGATTTTGTGCTCAAGCAGAAGAAATACCTCGAGTGCCGGCCGGAGTGGCCGTGCGGTTCTAGGCGCTACAGTCTGGAACCGAGCAACCGCTACGGTCGCAGGTTCGAATCCTGTCTCGGGCATGGATGTGTGTGATGTGATGTCCTTAGGTTGGTTAGGTTTAATTAGTTCTAAGTTCTAGGCGACTGATGACCTCAGAAGTTAAGTCGCATAGTGCTCAGAGCCCAAATACCTCGAGTGGCATGACGAGTATTTTTACGAACAACTCATTTACACTATATTACAGTTCTTAAAAAAGGATTCTGATACGATCCATATTGAATAATTTAGTTGTTCTGTTTCAAAGTCAGTGATAAACTGCACCAGTGTTCAGTGATCTTTGATATGATTGAACCGACAGTCGCCGAGGCTGCAGAAGAGGTACATGGTTCAAATTCGGGTAGTGAAAAATACACTAACGGAAATGTTAGACTGTGAACACCTTGAGCGAATGCTACCAAAGTGTACTCCTTTATTCCCAGGCCTCTGCGATATGTTAATCAAAATTTCAACCGTAGACAAGCTCAGTTTAATATTTCGACAGCAGAAGGAAGACATTCCTACAGATGAAGGGTGATGTACATAAATGTTAACAACTGTAACTTCTCAGGTTGAAAATTTCGCCATTAAACTCTGTAACTGAAAACTGTGACAAAAACCTCTCGCTGGCAATATGAAAGTAAGTACTTTTAAATTCCACTACAGTGTCGCCCTTGTACTCTGACCTGCTTTTGAACATAAACATTAACAATATATGGTAAACTGCTTTTGTTTTTTGTTTGATATCAGCGATATAAAGTGAATCAGATTACTTGTAAGTGAAATCCAGTATAAAGAGTGGTTATCAATAATGTGCAAAATGATAGTAGTGGGGGGCAAATAGAGCATCACCTCACTCTGCATTGCTGCCAAATTTATTCAAGAAGGCGGTGATAGATAAGGCAATGTTGCAATGATGTCATAGTGGGAAGTCCAAACTTTGGCAGAAAAATACGACAATTGGGCTGCCATCACTGACCTAACCCCCTCACCTCCCTTTCCCAAGAAAATGGTAGGAAGTTCACTAACCTAAGAAAATGGCGGGAAAAATGGTAAATTGAGCTACATCCACTAACCTAAGTCATCCAACAACCAATTCTTGCTTGGAATTGGCGGGAAAACAGCGTGTGCTGGGCTGCTGGATAGGATGGATGTAAGTATTTTGCATGCAGTGTTTATTTAAACTACTGAAGTTGTCGTAGGCAGTAGCCTCATCCAGTGTGTTCACTATGAGGTCTGGAGTCCAACTGACCTAGTACACAGTACCACCACCAGAGAGTGCTGTCGTCCTTTCTGTGACATAGTCTAAGATCGCTGTCTGGGGAAAAAGTGGCGGGAAAAGGACTCAGTCAGTGTTGAACTGCCGGCCGGTGTAGCCGTGCTGTTCTAGGTGCGTCAGTCTGGAACCGCGTGACCGCTACGGTCGCAGGTTCGAATCCTGCCTCGAGCATGGATGTGTGTGATGTCCTTAGGTTAGTTAGGTTTAAGTAGTTCTAAGTTCTAGGGGACTGATAACAACAGCAGTTAAGTCCCATAGTGCTCAGAGCCATTTGAACCATTTTTTTGTGTTGAGCTGCTGGAGAGGAGAGAGTGTACTTTATTTATTTTCAGTGGGAAGTTGGAACAGTTGATTTAGGGATGGATCTCACATAGTTTATTTATCACTCTGATACAAAACAGTTACCCTGATGTGCTTGGGATCACAACACATAGCCTACAGACCTGCAATCTGCTAGTAAATTACCAAAATAACGCAGAACACTTATGTATGACATGTTCACTATGTGCAAAATTGTCAAAATAATGTATATATGACATTGTGCAAAAACGCTCACTAACTGCTGAAATAATGCATTGCACAACCTGCCGGCGTGCAAACTAGTCGTAAATTACCGAAATAATGCAGTACACTGATGTACAGACACGCAAACAACTCATAAACTGTTAAAATACTGCATGTAAAACGCTCTGCAAAGGCGCTCACTAATTATAAACTGTAGAAATGCTGCACTACACTGCCTACAGACCTGTTCACAAAATAATGCAGTACACTGATGCACAGACACGGCCACTACACGTAAAACTGTCAAAAAATAATGCATGTATAATGCTCTACAAACACGCTCACAACACTTAAAAAGCCGAAAATAATGCAGTGCTCAAACACTCATTGCAACTAAATAAGCTTTCAGACTATCATTAAGAAATACGACCATGATGCATCAGCGAACTGTTCCCTACAGAGTTCCCAAGGAGCCCATGCGTGGCGATCTTACACCAGTCCAATATGCAACACATGCAAGATGCTTCTGGCTGCTTGCAGGTGTTTACCTAGCCACTGTTGCTGGCATGATGACACATAGCCACAAGATGTTTCCCTAGCGACTCATCCATGCAGGTGCAGCTAAAAGGTTTTCAGAGTTATACCAATGTCTCATGTCTATGTAAATAAGAGCCAAGTCTCCCTCAGGATGCACTATCAACATCTTTTGCAATGCTTTCAGAAACTGTTAATGAAAATAGTCCAGAATAACTCGAAAGGCATTCTTCCTGATGGTCCTAACTGCACAGCACGTCCACTACATATCAGCCCGTCACGGAAATTGTTAAGTGTCGCAGAAATAGTCAATGGTCGGTATTCTTGTTGTAGGAGCTATCGAGATGTCCCTGCTTGTCTTCCTGACCCTGCTTGTCTTCTCGTCCTAACAGGGCCTGCTCACAAAAATAGCCCAGAGCCAGTCTGTAGAGGCTCCTATGCCCCAGCACAAAGGATGTCTTTTGAATGAATGGAGCACTCTGATAGGCTTTTATTGAATTTACGCACCAAACTGCTGCTGCTGCCAATGTGGGAGCACTGTTCACCCTTTTTTCCGCAGACGAGACTTTCAGTGGCAAAACAAGTTTGTACAGATAGGTGTACTGCACTGACAGTTAAACCTTGCAAAAGTGGTCCACAGATCATGAAATATAGAAAGACACTTCATCAACTTCACTGCTCTGCCGCTGAAGATGGAAGCTTGAATATTTTATCGTGAAACCGATCCCCAAACCGGCTATATGTCACTACATATCGCCTCGGTATAGCAAATACATATTTCGTATCCTATGACGAACAAAATCGTAACTTCTGCGACCTGCATATAGCTAGTGACCACCAGACACTTCTACGTGTACCACGAAGACAAACAGCACAATCACATGGGCATATATAGCTCTCGCAGCAGTAGATATTTCCCACGAGATCAGTAGGTCATCCATTGCAGCTAACAGTCATCTGTCCCCCCACACACAGTGGCCTGATGCGTGACCAGAGCCCCCTCAGTAGGACACAGTCACTCTCCGAACAGTTGTACAAAGGATAGGTTTGCGCCCCTCAGCACAAAGACATAACTGTTTCTGGTGCCACCCTGCTTGCTTACGTTCTACTCTGATCTCCAGACTCTGGGATTACAAGAATATACACTCCTGGAAATTGAAATAAGAACACCGTGAATTCATTGTCCCAGGAAGGGGAAACTTTATTGACACATTCCTGGGGTCAGATACATCACATGATCACACTGACAGAACCACAGGCACATAGACACAGGCAACAGAGCATGCACAATGTCGGCACTAGTACAGTGTATATCCACCTTTCGCAGCAATGCAGGCTGCTATTCTCTCATGGAGACGATCGTAGAGATGCTGGATGTAGACCTGTGGAACGGCTTGCCATTCCATTTCCACCTGGCGCCTCAGTTGGACCAGCGTTCGTGCTGGACGTGCAGACCGCGTGAGACGACGCTTCATCCAGTCCCAAACATGCTCAATGGGGGACAGATCCGGAGATCTTGCTGGCCAGGGTAGTTGACTTACACCTTCTAGAGCACGTTGGGTGGCACGGGAGACATGCGGACGTGCATTGTCCAGTTGGAACAGCAAGTTCCCTTGCCGGTCTAGGAATGGTAGAACGATGGGTTCGATGACGGTTTGGATGTACCGTGCACTATTCAGTGTCCCCTCGACGATCACCAGTGGTGTACGGCCAGTGTAGGAGATCGCTCCCCACACCATGATGCCGGGTGTTGGCCCTGTGTGCCTCGGTCGTATGCAGTCCTGATTGTGGCGCTCACCGGCACGGCGCCAAACACGCATACGACCATCATTGGCACCAAGGCAGAAGCGACTCTCATCGCTGAAGACGACACGTCTCCATTCGTCCCTCCATTCACGCCTGTCGCGACACCACTGGAGGCGGGCTGCACGATGTTGGGGCGTGAGCGGAAGACGGCCTAACGGTGTGCGGGACCGTAGCCCAGCTTCATGGAGACGGTTGCGAATGGTCCTCGCCGATACCCCAGGAGCAACAGTGTCCCTAATTTGCTGGGAAGTGGCGGTGCGGTCCCCTACGGCACTGCGTAGGATCCTACGGTCTTGGCGTGCATCCGTGCGTCGCTGCGGTCCGGTCCCAGGTCGACGGGCACGTGCACCTTCCACCGACCACTGGTGACAACATCGATGTACTGTGGAGACCTCACGCCCCACGTGTTGAGCAATTCGGCGGTACGTCCACCCGGCCTCCCGCATGCCCACTATACGCCCTCGCTCAAAGTCCGTCAACTGCACATACGGTTCACGTCCACGCTGTCGCGGCATGCCACCAGTGTTAAAGACTGCGATGGAGCTCCGTATGCCACGGCAAACTGGCTGACACTGACGGCGGCGGTGCACAAATGCTGCGCAGCTAGCGCCATTCGACGGCCAACACCGCGGTTCCTGGTGTGTCCGCTGTGCCGTGCGTGTGATCATTGCTTGTACAGCCCTCTCGCAGTGTCCGGAGCAAGTATGGTGGGTCTGACACACCGGTGTCAATGTGTTCTTTTTTCCATTTCCAGGAGTGTATGTATTGTATATTGCATATTCGGAAGAGCAGTTGAGCGGAATGGACAGTGTCTTGAAAGGAGGGTATAAGATGAACATCAACAAAAGCAAAACGAGGGTAATGGAACGTAATCCAATTAACTCGGGTAATGCTGAGGGAATCAGATTACGAAATGAGACACTTGAAGTAGTAAAGGAATTCTACTATTTGGGGAGCAAAATAACTGATGATGGTCGAAATAGAGAGGATAAAAAATGTAGACTGTCAATGGCAAGGAAAGCGTTTCTGAAGAAGAGAAATTTGTTTACATCGAGTACTGATTTAAGTGTCAGGAAGTCGTTTCTCAAAGTATTTGTATGGAGTGTAGCCATGTATGGTTCAAATGGTTCAAATGGCTCTGAGCACTATGGGACTTAACAGCTATGGTCATCAGTCCCCTAGAACTTAGAACTACTTAAACCTAACTAACCTAAGGACATCACAGAACACCCAGTCATCACGAGGCAGAGAAAATCCCTGACCCCGCCGGGAATCGAACCCGGGACACCGGGTGTGGGAAGCGAGAACGCTACCACACGACCACGAGCTGCGGACTAGCCATGTATGGAAGTGAAACATGGACGATGAATAGTTTATACGAGAAGAGAATAGAAGCTTTCGAAATGTGGTGCTACAGAAGAATGCTGAAGATTAGATGGTTAGATCACATAACTAATGAGGATGTATTGAATAGAATTGGGGAGATGAGGAGTTTGTGGCACACCTTGACAAGGAGAAGGGATCGGTTGGCAGGACGTGTTCTCAGGCATCAACGGATCACCAATTTAGAATTGGAGGGCAGGGTGGAGGGTAAAAATCGTAGAAGGAGACCATGAGATGAATACGCTCAGCAGATTCAGAAGGATGTAGGCTAGGCTGCAGTAGGTACTGGGAGACGAAGAAGCTTGCACAGGATAATCATGGAGAGCTGCAACAAACCAGTCTGAGGACTGAAGACCACAACAACAACAACAACATGTATTTGCACTTGGTTTACCACAATATCATACCATTTACGCGATACTTCTAGACATCAAATCCATACCTTCCTTACCACTGGAGATAGTCATTTTCTTTGCACATGTCGGAACACACACAAACTTTATAAGCCTGATGCTCAAGACGAACCCATCACACACCACCTACTACTAAGTATAACATTTCACCAATAACTGATTGCTGGTGATACGAAACAATACCGAGCGAAAATCAGCGATGGGTGGACATCTCCCATAAGTTTTTCCTGTGACTGGTACCATTGTGTCATAGAAAGCGAAAGGTAAGCATCTTACAAACCGCCAGATGGTAAAAACAGGATCACAACGACCACCTTACTACCACAATCGGTCTTTGTTCTACAGGAGCTCACAAGTATCACTAACGACATCTGTGTTGAAAACTATACTAGCCTTACAAAACAAGGTATGGCATTACCTCCGAAAGAAATGGATTTTCCAGACAAATAGCACGACACTGAACACTGACAGTGGTCGCCGGAGTGTGTATTATCAGACCAACAGTGCGGTTACACGTCGCCGACAGGTTTAAGCTCATAATAAAATCACCGAATTTAGAAAGTGATTCGGCAAAGGAACGCGGTATGAAGCCAGTATTTGCAACTCCCTCATGACGCCGCTAGATGTTTCTCCAGTATTTGTAACGCATTTTGTCTCGATGCCATATCAGAGGCTCTGAGATACAGGGTGTTTCAAAAATGACCGGTATATTTGAAACGGCAATACAAACTGAACGAGCAGCGATAGAAATACACCGTTTGTTGCAATATGCTTGGGACAACAGTACATTTTCAGGCAGACAAACTTTCGAAATTACAGTAGTTACAATTGTCAACAACAGATGGCGCTGCGGTCTGGGAAACTCTGTAGTACGATATTTTCCACATATCCACCATGCGTAGCAACAATATGGCGTAGTCTCTGAATGAAATTACCCGAAACCTTTGACAACGTGTCTGGCGGAATGGCTTCACATGCAGATGAGATGTACTGCTTCAGCTGTTCAATTGTTTCTGGATTCTGGCGGTACACCTGGTCTTTCAAGTGTCCCCACAGAAAGAAGTCACAGGGGTTCATGTCTGGCGAATAGGGAGGCCAATCCACGCCGCCTCCTGTATGTTTCGGATAGCCCAAAGCAATCACACGATCATCGAAATATTCATTCAGGAAATTAAAGACGTCGGCCGTGCGATGTGGCCGGGCACCATCTTGCATAAACCACGAGGTGTTCGCAGTGTCGTCTAAGGCAGCTTGTACCGCCACAAATTCACGAAGAATGTCCAGATAGCGTGATGCAGTAATCGTTTCGGATCTGAAAAATGGGCCAATGATTCCTTTGGAAGAAATGGAGGCCCAGACCAGTACTTTTTGAGGATGCAGGGACGATGGGACTGCAACATGGGGCTTTTCGGTTCCCCATATGCGCCAGTTCTGTTTATTGACGAAGCCGTCCAGGTAAAAATAAGCTTCGTCAGTAAACCAAATGCTGCCCACATGCATATCGCCGTCATCAATCCTGTGCACTATATCGTTAGCGAATGTCTCTCGTGCAGCAATGGTAGCGGCGCTGAGGGGTTGCCGCGTTTGAATTTTGTATGGATAGAGGTGTAAACTCTGGCGCATGAGACGATATGTGGACGTCGGCGTCATTTGGATCGCAGCTGCAACACGGCGAACGGAAACCCGAGGCCGCTGTTGGATCACCTGCTGCACTAGCTGCGCGTTGCCCTCTGTGGTTGCCGTACGCGGTCGCCCTACCTTTCCAGCACGTTCATCCGTCACGTTCCCAGTCCGTTGAAATTTTTCAAACAGATCCTTTATTGTATCGCTTTTCGGTCCTTTGGTTACATTAAACCTCCGTTGAAAACTTCGTCTTGTTGCAACAACACTGTGTTCTAGGCGGTGGAATTCCAACACCAGAAAAATCCTCTGTTCTAAGGAATAAACCATGCTGTCCACAGCACACTTGCACGTTGTGAACAGCACACGCTTACAGCAGAAAGACGACGTACAGAATGGCGCACCCACAGACTGCGTTGTCGTCTATATCTTTCACATCACTTGCAGCGCCATCTGTTGTTGAAAATTGTAACTACTGTAATTTCGAAAGTTTGTCCGCCTGATAATGTACTGTTGTCCCAAGCATATTGCAACAAACGGTGTATTTCTATCGCTGCTCGTTTAGTTTTTATTGTCGTTTCAAATATACCGGTCATTTTTGAAACACCCTGTATATCCACTGGGTGATAGGCGATGGTTGATTGAGAAGTATCACAAACAGTAGATGGTGTGCTGATTTAGGTCATAAGAAATGTACACAGGCTTTTCAGATCTCTGGTACTACGCTTTCTGGTAGTAATACTGTCTGAGATTTGGAATCAAGTCCTTCCACTCAAACACATACCTGCGTTGGATCCTATGAAGAAGTCTCTTAATGATTACAGCCGCTGGCACTCTCATATCTCGAAACGAGTTACCGTTTTCGAATCTACCTGCTACTGTAAAAATTTAGATAGTCCCTATGCATCTTGCAACTGCCCCTCAGACTCTGCGCTGCCGTCCCTGCAGCTTTCTGCATGTGATCATTCCCGTTTCACTTGGAACTGGGTAGAAATTGGAGAAAACCTAAGCCATATCTACGACAGTTTGCAGTCGATTTAGAAACAGGCTGAGTTAGTGCGATAGGACTGTGTTTTGACCATTCAGTGGAAATGAGAACATGTTGTCGTAGTTCAGCTAACTGTGTACGATGTGTAAAGTTGGCGCCAAACAAATCCCGCTCTGCAACACGAGGAAGTATAAGGACAGTACAAACAGTTATGGTGGTGCTCCTTATTGGGAAAATTAGGAAGCCTCAATATCACACATGTTCTGCAGTCCGAAGCAGATCCACATCCCTCAGGGTCCATTCATGTCTATCACCCCAACATTCTATCATCGTTTTTCTGTGCCATTTAATAGAGAAAAATTACAAACTATAGAAGCTCCGCTAACTTCATCTGATAGAGAATAAGATTTTTAACGCATCTGTCTTCCAATATACACTCCTGGAAATTGAAATAAGAACACCGTGAATTCATTGTCCCAGGAAGGGGAAACTTTATTGACACATTCCTGGGGTCAGATACATCACATGATCACGCTGACAGAACCACAGGCACATAGACACAGGCAACAGAGCATGCACAGTGTCGGCACTAGTACAGTGTATATCCACCTTTCGCAGCAATGCAGGCTGCTATTCTCCCATGGAGACGATCGTAGAGATGCTGGATGTAGTCCTGTGGAACGGCTTGCCATGCCATTTCCACCTGGTGCCTCAGTTGGACCAGCGTTCGTCCTGGACGTGCAGACCGCGTGAGACGACGCTTCATCCAGTCCCAAACATGCTCAATGGGGGACAGATCCGGAGATCTTGCTGGCCAGGGTAGTTGACTTACACCTTCTAGAGCACGTTGGGTGGCACGGGATACATGCGGACGTGCATTGTCCTGTTGGAACAGCAAGTTCCCTTGCCGGTCTAAGAATGGTAGTACGATGGGTTCGATGACGGTTTGGATGTACCGTGCACTATTCAGTGTCCCCTCGACGATCACCAGTGGTGTACGGCCAGTGTAGGAGATCGCTCCCAACACCATGATGCCGGGTGTTGGCCCTGTGTGCCTCGGTCGTATGCAGTCCTGATTGTGGCGCTCACCTGCACGGCGCCAAACACGCATACGACCATCATTGGCACCAAGGCAGAAGCGACTCTCATCGCTGAAGACGACACGTCTCCATTCGTCCCTCCATTCACGCCTGTCGCGACACCACTGGAGGCGGGCTGCACGATGTTGGGGCGTGAGCGGAAGACGGCCTAACGGTGTGCGGGACCGTAGCCCAGCTTCATGGAGACGGTTGCGAATGGTCCTCGCCGATACCCCAGGAGCAACAGTGTCCCTAATTTGCTGGGAGTGGCGGTGCGGTCCCCTACGGCACTGCGTAGGATCCTACGGTCTTGGCGTGCATCCGTGCGTCGCTGTGGTCCGGTCCCAGGTCGACGGGCACGTGCACCTTCCACCGACCACTGGTGACAACATCGATGTACTGTGGAGACCTCACGCCCCACGTGTTGAGCAATTCGGCGGTACGTCCACCCGGCCTCCCGCATGCCCACTATACGCCCTCGCTCAAAGTCCGTCAACTGCACATACGGTTCACGTCCACGCTGTCGCGGCATGCTACCAGTGTTAAAGACTGCGATGGAGCTCCGTATGCCACGGCAAACTGGCTGACACTGACGGCGGCGGTGGACAAATGCTGCGCAGCTAGCGCCATTCGACGGCCAACACCGCGGTTCCTGGTGTGTCCGCTGTGCCGTGCGTGTGATCATTGCTTGTACAGCCCTCTCGCAGTGTCCGGAGCAAGTATGGTGGGTCTGACACACCGGTGTCAATGTGTTCTTTTTTCCATTTCCAGGAGTGTATATCGAAAACAAATACAGTCTGCAAGCTGGCATCGAGCACATGTGGTGATCCTATTAATATACAGGTATTGATCCAATGGAGCAGGCGGCCAACAATTGAAGTCGCTTGCACAGACCAGTGTAAAGTGTCAACGCCCATACTGTAGGAGGAGAAGGTTGACCATATCCCACAGACTACTCTGTCCATTGCAAGGGAGGCTCCCTACGTCGTTGTTTGAAACATCGTTTTCTTCTTCTGCTGTGACACGCTTTGTACACTGCCATGCATTTTGTTTTTACTGCCATGACTCTGAGATCTGTGTCAGGTCCTAAAGTGACATTAACACATTCTGCTCCATTGCCTTTCACAAAAAACTAGACATTACACGGTGTAAATCATGTTGTTGCTACTGCTACCGCAACAAACACACACACACACACACACACACACACGCACACACTCACACACATACGCACACACTGATTGATTTTAAATTAGAGACAGTCAAAACATAAGGAAACTGGAAGAGTTTTGTGGCATAGTGGAGGATTTCCAAACTGCTATCGATAGGTGATTGATGACTTCCATATTTAAACTCATCTGCCACAGTGATGAGATATCGGATGAACCTGTGTTCCACTTCAATTGATTCCTCATATTGCAGTCATGTATGCGATCACTGTTTCGGTGATAGCCATCCCCAGAAGGTGTTACCCTTCCACCAAGACTCTTTCTCCATATCAAACAAATGACGTCAGTCAGTCATTATTTGGTAATCAACAGTGTACCAATGGATGAATGGGATGGAAAAGATACTGTCGATGTACTGTAATAATAAGCATAACAGTTGACAGCGTGAACAATTTTATCAATTCTACAGTAATTTCAACACTGACCAATGACACGACAACATGCTTCCCAATTGCAGTATCATTGCTAAACTGCCCCTCCTCTACTTTGTACCATTGCGAATGTAGATAGGTGACTGTGCAATATGTCCATTCATTGTTAATTCTCAAACATATACATCATCAAAGTATACCAGACAGCGATCTACATATTTCTAGCACCGTCAGTGTAGTGCATAACTGCAGATCTTTCTCTATGCGGATGGGGGTCACAGGGCATTCTCGCATTATTAGGATAAAGTTAGGGACTGAAAGATCCCTTTGTACTGTCTTTGACCAACCTGTTCTGCAGCAACATTACCAATTTAACTTGCAGCTGAACAGGAGTAGACAGCTACAGTCCATGTCTCGTGAACGAATGGATCTTGGTGAGTCCACACCCACGCAAGGGCACAAGATTTCTCCAGATGCATGCATGTCAAGGAGGTTAGCCCCCCTTATTCATGTATAGCAGTGAATCTGAAAGTGTTGTGATGTAATAGAAGACAGCTAAGAAGAAAGAGAAATGGATGGTTTTTCTGCGTGATGGAGCTCCACACGGATGGAGTTCAAAGCATTTTACATAAATCAACTACACTATCAATTCTAAAGTATTGTTCCAGTGTCTTGGATCAGTACCAGGAGGGTATTGGTAGGAGAGAACGTAAACACTCATACTCCTAAGGCTACACGGCTATGCACTTAAAACAGGTTATAATGTTAGATTGCTTCAGTTTCCAACCTATTAGTTATGTAGAATGCAATGCTGTTAATATTCCAATGTAAGAAATATACACTCCTGGAAATTGAAATAAGAACACCGTGAATTCATTGTCCCAGGAAGGGGAAACTTTATTGACACATTCCTGGGGTCAGATACATCACATGATCACACTGACAGAACCACAGGCACATAGACACAGGCAACAGAGCATGCACAATGTCGGCACTAGTACAGTGCATATCCAACTTTCGCAGCAATGCAGGCTGCTATTCTCCCATGGAGACGATCGTAGAGATGCTGGATGTAGTCCTGTGGAACGGCTTGCCATGCCATTTCCACCTGGCGCCTCAGTTGGACCAGCGTTCGTGCTGGACGTGCAGACCGCGTGAGACGACGCTTCATCCAGTCCCAAACATGCTCAATGGGGGACAGATCCGGAGATCTTGCTGGCCAGGGTAGTTGACTTACACCTTCTAGAGCACGTTGGGTGGCACGGGATACATGCGGACGTGCATTGTCCTGTTGGAACAGCAAGTTCCCTTGCCGGTCTAGGAATGGTGGAACGATGGGTTCGATGACGGTTTGGATGTACCGTGCACTATTCAGTGTCCCCTCGACGATCACCAGTGGTGTACGGCCAGTGTAGGAGATCGCTCCCCACACCATGATGCCGGGTGTTGGCCCTGTGTGCCTCGGTCGTATGCAGTCCTGATTGTGGCGCTCACCTGCACGGCGCCAAACACGCATACGACCATCATTGGCACCAAGGCAGAAGCGACTCTCATCGCTGAAGACGACACGTCTCCATTCGTCCCTCCATTCACGCCTGTCGCGACACCACTGGAGGCGGGCTGCACGATGTTGGGGCGTGAGCGGAAGACGGCCTAACGGTGTGCGGAACCGTAGCCCAGCTTCATGGAGACGGTTGCGAATGGTCCTCGCCGATACCCCAGGAACAACAGTGTCCCTAATTTGCTGGGAAGTGGCGGTGCGGTCCCCTACGGCACTGTGTAGGATCCTACGGTCTTGGCGTGCATCCGTGCGTCGCTGCGGTCCGGTCCCAGGTCGACGGGCACGTGCACCTTCCGCCGACCACTGGCGACAACATCGATGTACTGTGGAGACCTCACGCCCCACGTGTTGAGCAATTCGGCGGTACGTCCACCCGGCCTCCCGCATGCCCACTATACGCCCTCGCTCAAAGTCCGTCAACTGCACATACGGTTCACGTCCACGCTGTCGCGGCATGCTACTAGTGTTAAAGACTGCGATGGAGCTCCGTATGCCACGGCAAACTGGCTGACACTGACGGCGGCGGTGCACAAATGCTGCGCAGCTAGCGCCATTCGACGGCCAACACCGCGGTTCCTGGTGTGTCCGCTGTGCCGTGCGTGTGATCATTGCTTGTACAGCCCTCTCGCAGTGTCCGGAGCAAGTATGGTGGGTCTGACACACCGGTGTCAATGTGTTCTTTTTTCCATTTCCAGGAGTGTATTTCCAGCGCATGACATACATCATTCTTTCGGGTGAAATGAAAAAACTGCTTCCTTAAAACATCGATTCTGTGTGAAACATGCACAATATAGCTTTTGAGCATCCACTGTTCACATCCAATCACGGTTCAGAAATTATACTATGCATGCATCAGTCCTTTACAAAATGATCGTTAGTAATGGAGAATACCTCTTACAAGGAAACAGATAAGGTGTAGCAGTGGCGTTTTGCATGTGAAATTACACATCATGGTGCCACTAACTCCGTAAAGGGGACATCTGTCAAGCATATGTATAGGGATTTTAGTGCCTCACAAACACTTGTCACTAACTAGGAATCATCTGAGTTATGATACTGAAGTCTCTATTTTGTACCCTAGATGCGACAAGGGAATGGAGTACATCCCATACGTCTTCCTTCATTTAGAGGAATGTGTCGGAACAAGATAGTCAAGTTTCATCACACATGAGATGGAAGTCCTCTGATGGCCAAGAGGTGTGCTCACGCAGTTGTATACGAGTCGAATCCAGACTACGTTAATGCATCCTGACAGAACATCAGAGAAAATGGTCAAATGCCTTTCAGCAACATTTCCCTCTCTCTTTAGAATGCATCATCAGTCTACCATTAAATTATAACTCATTGCAAGTCTATCTCAACTGATGGCTCTATCGACTCTCTGTCATACTTTAACATAAATGCAAGTAAGTTTAGAGGCAGATGGTTCTCTGTTTTTCCAGGAAAGCATCAAAGACAGCAGTCAACTCATGTGTGTCACTATTAGCTTAATAGACATACAGCAGAACGATGTCTCAACGAAAAAGTGACTTTTCCCTAGTTCCCAATTCTTCCATGTCATTGATTTCTCGTTTTCCTCTTGCTGTCGCGTACTCGTTCCAAAGTACAAGTATACTACTGCAGCAACCAGAACACACGCAAGTACTTCCCCAATTTCCTCACATTTCAGTGTATTTGCCCCCCAGTCTATACACAATTTCTGTCATTTTTCGTAACTTTATGTCACCTGTATCCATGCAATCATGACATCACCTCTTGTTCTGTGTTCTAAAATTGGTTGTAAATGTAGCACAGCTGTCAACACCAAGTGTAAATGCACTGTTTTTCTGGTCGGGCAACATAGTACATCGCTGTACGCGAATGCATCCAGTCACCTCCACCCACATACTCTACAGTTGCTGTGTGCTTTCTCTGTTTTCTTCATGTATGTGTCTGTGCATGTGTCACGGATGGCTCCCAGGACCCACAGTAGATCCACGTTAAGTTATTGGAGGTATCCCAATTGTCCTATTTTCCCAACAAAATTTGAACTTCCTGCTGTGACGTCATTGCGACATTGCCACACCTATCGCTGCCATCTTGAATAAATTTGGCAATAATGCAGAGTGGGGTGATGCTCTCTTTGTCCCACTACTCACAATAGCTAGCTGCTGCATACTGAAACTGTACCCTGTTATTAATATGTGTCTACTGTATTACATGGACATTTTTCAGCTGAAAACGGTTCCTGAATTCGTCCCAAAAGGTTTGCTTAGGACCTGTATTTGTTTCTCATCTTGCAATGCGTTTCTCAGCTCTATTCGGTCTTGTTCAGTTGTAAAAATATGAAGTGCTAAAGTGCATGACCCTGGAGTAAATTACAGTGCAGCTATTTGTCTTATCTTACTTTAGGCTGCTTTTGCAAATTATAATTTGTTATCTCTCGAAAATGCAGCTAGCTGTCGATGCAATGGTACAGTAAAATTATATTCTCAGTCAGACACTGAATGTAAGCTTCAGGGAAATATTTCGCAAATGAGTAAAAGTTTATAAAAGTATATTAAAGTCCTTTTAATAACATGGAAGTGAGTTCTACTAACATGAACACGTTTTTTTAGCATTGTTATACACCACGAAAATTAACTCATATAAATAATATTTAAATCGTATACAGTTTACTCTTTGCTTTGTTAATGAAACACTTAACCCAAGGTGGAGGGTGAAGAATAATAACTTAAGATTCTGAACACATGACAGATAGTTCGCCCTGGATACCAAACCGTAGATGGCCGGCCGGTGTGGCCAAGCGGTTCTAAGCGCTTCAGTCTGGAACCGCGCGACCGCTAAGGTCGCAAGTTCGAATCCTGCCTCGGGCATGGATGTGTGTGACGTCCTTAGGTTGGTTAGGTTTAAGTAGTTCTAAGTTCTAGAGGACTGATGACCTCAGATGATAAGTCACATAGTGCTCAGAGCCATTTGAACCACTTTTGAAAACGTAGATGAGGCGTGTTGGCCTGTATCGATGTCTCATCCGGGCGACTTCTTCTGCTTGTTCTGTCCACTGGTCACCAGGAGGCGCTGCCGCCGCGCCGCGCCGCGATCGGTGGGCGCAATTTTTGCGGCGCGCGAGTCTCGTTTGGACGGCGCTGGGAGGAAGTTGGGGCTCCGAATTGAAGCGTTCTACATGTCGGTTGGCCGACTGCGCGGGAAGTGACCACAGGCGCCATTCCGCGAAAGGCTGACGGCTATCGGTTTTCCATTGAAAATCTGTTGCCGCTGCCGCCAACTCAGTTGGTAATTTGAGTGCTGATACATTATCTGCGTAACCAAGAAATGCAGCGAGCACAGGACAATCAGCCTCATTTCCCATGCAGCCAAAGTGATGTTAAGAATAATTAATAAAAGACTTGAAAAAGTAATAGAGGAGAATCTCGGCGAGGAGCAGTTTGGCTTTAGACGGAATACGGGCACCAGAGATGCAATAGGGCTCCTACGAATCTTGGGAGAAAGGTTTATTGAAAAAGGAAAAGACCTATATATGTGCTTCATCGATTTAGAAAAGGCATTTGACAATGTGGTTTGGGACAAGCTGGCGACTATTATGAGGGAAAAGAGAGTGGACTGGAAAACCAGAAGACTTATAAACTCATTTTACCTTAATCAAAAAGTTTCAGTTAAAGTGAGAGGAGAAAGTACAAACTGGATCAGACTAGGGAAAGGAGTAAGACAAGGATGCTGTTCATCACCTACTCTAATCAACCTGTACTTGGAAAGCCGGCCGAAGTGGCCGTGCGGTTAAAGGCGCTGCAGCCTGGAACCGCAAGACCGCTACGGTCGCAGGTTCGAATCCTGCCTCGGGCATGGATGTTTGTGATGTCCTTAGGTTAGTTAGGTTTAAGTAGTTCTAAGTTCTAGGGGACTAATGACCTCAGCAGTTGAGTCCCATAGTGCTCAGAGCCATTTGAACCATTTTTTTGTACTTGGAAAATTTGATTGACCAATGCTCATTAGATGACAAAGGAGTAGAAATTGGAGGAAGAAGAGTAGGGTGTTTGAGATTTGCTGATGACATGGTCCTTCTAGCCACAGGGGAAAAAGAATTACAGGATTTGGTCGACACCATTGCAACTAACGGAGAAAAATATGGAATGAAAATTAACACAAATAAAACAAAAGTATTGGCAATAGGAGGAAATAAGGAAATAAAAATTGTGCTGAATGGAGAAACACTAAATCAGGTCAAAATTTTAAGTATCTTGGAAGCAGGATAGACACCGACTGGAGGTGCACCACAGAAATTAAAACAAGGATAGCAATGGCAAAAGAGGCGTTTTATAAGAAAAGGAGAATCTTCTGCAGCGGTCTGGACAGAGAACTCAGAAAGAGACTCATAAAATGTCTTGTATGGAGTGTTCTTCTATATGGCGCTGAAACATGGACTATCAGGAAAAAGACAGAGAAAGGCTGGAGGCTTTTGAGATCTGGACATGGCGGAAGATGGAAAGAATAAGTTGGATGGACAGAGTAAGAAATGAAGAAGTACTGAGAAGAGTGGGAGAAAAAAGACAGTTACTAGATGTAATAAAGAGAAGAAAAAGAAATTGGATTGGGCATATATTAAGAAAGAATAACGGACTGATAAAAACAGTTTTAGAAGGTTATGTAGAAGGGAAAAGGAAGCGAGGAAGGAAGAGATTCCAGATACTGGATGACATGATGGACGGTACAACATACACCAGTCTTAAGAAGGAAGCAATCGATCGCAGAAAATGGAGAGGCAAAGGACCTGCTAATATAGCAGATAACTGATGATGATGATCCAGTTATGCTGGCAACTGATATATATACAGGGATCATATCAACCTGCACCGCATCAACAACAGCCTGAAGATGGCGCACTGAAGCGATGAAACTGGCTGCAACAAAATAAAATAATCTCATAACGACGGCGGCAGGTTTTTATTTTGTCACAATTTCGAAAATGGTTTGAATGAAACTGTTGGGCATATGAAGCTGAACGCTTCACCAACAAAATTACTCACCCGCTAAAAAGAGACAAAAAAGAATTCGCTGATATCAACACTGAAAACTTTCAGCCTTACTCGTGTGAAGCACAAAAGGGTAGTGCTAAGTCATCATTTTGCTACCCTCGGGATCTTTTTTCTAGCAATTAATGGCAACTAACAAAGCAATTGGGGAACGCCAAAAACTTAAAAAAAAGGTATAAAAGGATATACAGGGTGTTTCAAAAATGACCAGTATATTTGAAACGGCAATAAAAACTAAACGAGCAGCGATAGAAATACACCGTTTGTTGCAATATGCTTGGGACAACAGTACATTTTCAGGCGGACAAACTTTCGAAATTACAGTAGTTACAATTTTCAACAACAGATGGCGCTGCAAGTGATGTGAAGGATATAGAAGACAACGCAGTCGGAGGGTGCGCCGTTCTGTACGTCGTCTTTCTGCTGTAAGCGTGTGCTGTTCACAACGTGCAAGTGTGCTGTAGACAACATGGTTTATTCCTTAGAACAGAGGATTTTTCAGGTGTTGGAATTCCACCGCCTAGAACACAGTGTTGTTGCAACAAGACGAAGTTTTCAACGGAGGTTTAATGTAACCAAAGGACCGAAAAGCGATACAATAAAGGATCTGTTTGAAAAATTTCAACGGACGGGGAACGTGACGGATGAACGTGCTGGAAAGGTAGGGCGACCGCGTACGGCAACCACAGAGGGCAACGCGCAGCTAGTGCTGCAGGTGATCCAACAGCAGCCTTGGGTTTCCGTTCACGTGTTGCAGCTGCGGTCCAAATGACGCCAACGTCCATGTATCGTCTCATGCGCCAGTGGTTACACCTCTATACATACAAAATTCAAAGGCGGCAACCCCTCAGCGCCGCTACCATTGCTGCACGAGAGACATTCGCTAACGATATAGTGCACAGGATTGATGACGGCGATATGCATGTGGGCAGCATTTGGTTTACTGACGAAGCTTATTTTTACCTGGACGGCTTCGTCAATAAACAGAACTGGCGCATATGGGGAACCGAAAAGCCCCATGTTGCAGTCCCATCGTTCCTGCATCCTCAAAAAGTACTGGTCTGGGCCGCCATTTCTTCCAAAGGAATCATTGGCCCATTTTTCAGTTCCTAAACGATTACTGCATAACGCTATCTGGACATTCTTCGTGAATTTATGGCGGTAGAAACTGCCTTAGACGACACTGCGAACACCTCGTGGTTTATGCAAGATGGTGCCCGGCCACATCGCACGGCCGACGTCTTTAATTTCCTGAATGAATATTTCGATGATCGTGTGATTGCTTTGGGCTATCCGAAACATACAGGAGGCGGCGTGGATTGGCCTCCCTATTCGCCAGACATGAACCCCTGTGACTTCTTTCTGTGGGGACACTTGAAAGACCAGGTGTACCGCCAGAATCCAGAAACAATTGATCAGCTGAAGCAGTACATCTCATCTGCATGTGAAGCCATTCCGCCAGACACGTTGTCAAAGGTTTCGGGTAATTTCATTCAGAGACTACGCCATATTGTTACTACGCATGGTGGATATGTGGAAAATATCGTACTATAGAGTTTCCCAGACCGCAGCGCCATCTGTTGTTGACAATTGTAACTACTGTAATTTCGAAAGTTTGTCTGCCTGAAAATGTACTGTTGTCCCAAGCATATTGCAACAAACGGTGTATTTCTATCGCTGCTCGTTTAGTTTTTATTGCCGTTTCAAATATACCGGTCATTTTTGAAACACCCTGTAAATACTGTACCTTATTGAAATACATTAGGAAGACAGTAAATGATAATTGCACGGCCCCTATAAGAATCTCTTTCCTTGTTACTTTTACACAACCGTTATTTATTTCCATTATTAGAAGCTTCGTAGATCGTTACTCGATGGTATGAAAAGGAAGAGAAAGAAAAGTAGCAGGTGAATATGGAATGGCGGTAAGGAATGAAAGACGAAGCCGCCTGGTAGAATTTTACCCAGAGGATAACTTAATCACAGCTAACACTCGGTTTAAGAATCGTGAAAGAAGGTTGTATACGTGGAAGAGGCCTGGAGACACTGGAAGGCTTCAGATAGATTATATGATGGTAAGACGGAGATTTAGAAACCAGGTTTTAAATTGTAAGACATTTCCAGGGGCAGATGTGGACTCTGACCACAATTTCTTGGTTGTGGACTGTAGATTAAAACTGAAGAAACTGCGAAAAGGTAGAAATTTATAGAAGGTCGGAGCCGGATAAACTGAAAAAACCAGAAGTTGTATAGAGTTTCGGAGAGAGCATTAGGGAACGATTGACAAGAACGGGGGAAAGAAATGCAGTACAAGAAGAATGGGCATCTTTGAAAGATGAAATAGAGAAGGCAGCAGAGGATCAAGTAGGTAAACAGACGAGGGCTTGTGGAAATCGTTGGGTAACACAAGAGAAATGGAATTTAATTGATGAAAGGAGAAACTATAAAAATCCAGTAAATGAAGCAGGCAAAAAGGAATACAAACGTCTCAAACATGATATCGACAGGAAGTGCAAAATGGCAAAGCAGGGATGGTTAGAGGACAAATGTAAGGATGTAGAGGCATATATCACTAAGGGTAAGATAGATACTACCTACAGGAAAATTAAAGAGACCTTTGGAGAAAGAACCACTTGCATGAATATCAAGAGATAAGATAGAAAACCAGTTCTAAGCAAAGAAGGGAAGGCAGAAGGGTGAAAGGAGTATATAGAGGGTCTATATTGGGCGATGTACTTGAGGGTAATGTTATGGAAATTGAAAAGGACGTAGATGAAGATGAAATGGGAGATATGATACTACGTGAAGAATTTGACAGAGCACTGAAAGACCTAAGCAGAAACAAGTCCCTGGGAGTAGACAACATTCCATCAGAACTACTGATAGCCTTTGGAGAGCTAGCCCTGACAAAACTCTATCTGGTGAGCAAGATGTATGAGACAGGTAAAACAACCTCAGACTTATAGAAGAATATAATAATTGCAATCGCAAAGAAAGCAGGTGTTGACAGGTGTGAAAAATTACCGAACTATCAGTTTAATAAGTCACGGCTGCAAAATACTAACACGAATTCTTTACAGACGAATGGAAAAACTGGTAGAAGCCGACTTCGGGGAAGATCAGTTTCGACTCCGTAGAAATGTTGGAACACGCGAGGCAATACTGACCCTAAGAATTATCTTAGAAGTTAGGTTAAGGAAATTCAAACCTACGTTTGTAGCATTTATAGACTTATAGAAAGCTTTCCACAATATTGACTGGGATACTCTCTTTCATATTATGAGGATGGCAGGGGTAAAATATAGGGACTGAAAGGCTTTTTACAATTTATACAGAAACCATATGGCAGTTATAAGAGTCGAGGGGCATGAAAGGGAACCAGTGATTGGGAAAGGAATGAGAGAAGGTTGTAACCTCTCCCCGATGTTATTCAATCTGTATACTGAGCAAGCAGTAAAGGAAACAAAAGAATATTTTTGAGTAGGAATCAAAATCCATGGACAAGAAATAAAAACTTAGATGTTTGCCGATGACATTGTAATTCTGTCGGAGACAGCAAAGGACCTGGAAGAGCAGTTGAACGGAATAGACAGTGTCTTGAATGGAGGATATTAGATTAACATCAACAAAATCAAAACTAGGATAATGGAATGTAGTCATATGAAATAAGATTATGCTGAGGGAATTAAATTAGGAAATGAGACACTTAAAATAGTAAATGAGTTTTGCTATTTGGGAAGCAAAATAATCGATGATGGTCGAAGTAGAGAGGATATAAAATGTAGACTGGCAATGGCAAGGGAAGCGTTTCTGTAGAAGAGAAATTTGTTAACATCTGGTATAGATTGAAGTGTCTGAAAGTATTTGTATGGAAGCGAAACGTGGACGATAAGTAGCTTAGAGAAGAAGAGAATAGAAGCTTTCGAAATTTGGTGCTACAGAAGAATGCTGAAGATTAGATTAGTAGATCACATAATTAATGAGGAGGTACTGTACGGAATTGGGGAGAAGAGGAATTTGTGGCACAACCTGACTAGAAGAGGAATCGGTTGGTACGACATGTTCTCGGGCTTCAAGGGATCATCAATTTAGTACTGGAGGGTAGAGTGGAGGGTAGCTACTTGGAGACGAAGAAGCTTGCACAGGACGGAGTAGGATGGAGACTGCATCAAACCACTCTCTAGATTGAAGACAACAACAACAACATCAACAGATCGTTATATCTAATAGTAAAAAAATCCAACAAAGAGATACAGTCCAGATCCATAGGTTACTCTGAATTACGTTAGGATCTTTAAACAGAAGACACTAGTTAATCCTGATGCAAGCCATTTCATCCCTGTATAGTTACTGCACCCAACATCCAGTCGAACGAGCTTACTGTAGTCTTGCATTGATACTTCTACAGTTTGTCACCCAACTCCCTCTCCTACACTTTCACCCATACCCAAATTAGTATTCCTTGATGCCTTATG
This sequence comes from Schistocerca nitens, assembly GCF_023898315.1. Taxonomy (NCBI): domain Eukaryota; kingdom Metazoa; phylum Arthropoda; class Insecta; order Orthoptera; family Acrididae; genus Schistocerca; species Schistocerca nitens. Next base: position 830,320,177 of record NC_064618.1, on the reverse strand, counting down.
ATGTGTTGTTTCAACCAATCCCTTTAGTCAAGTTACGACACAAAATTCTTTCCTGCCCAGTTTGATTCAAAGTTATCCGTTCTATTCATCTCAACTTCAGCGTTCTCCTGTATAACCATATTTTTTTGAAAAAAGAAAAAAAAGACTTGTATCATTTTATTGTCTGTAGGGTTTGTCATCCACATTTCACTTTCTTAATACAAAGCTACACTCCAGAGTAATACTTAGATTTAAATTTGTATTAGATGTTGAAATACTTTTCTTTCCCGGAAACGCTTTTCTTGCCATTTCCAGTCAGCATTTTGTATCCCCTCTCTCTCTACCATCGTCAGCTATTTTGTTGCGGATGCAGCAAGAGTCATTTACTACACTTACTGCCTCATTTCCTAATGTAATTCCTACCGTATCGTCGGGTTTAATTCGACTACACCCCGTTACTTTGCTTTACTCATGTTGTTCACGTTATAACCTCTTTTCAAGACACTATCTACTGTATTCCATTGTACAGAGCATCCAAATCCTTTGCCGTCTCTAGCGGGATTACAGTTTCATCATCTATTCTTTAAGTTATTATTTCTTCTCCCTGACTTCAGTATCTTTTCTATTTTTTTTTTTTCTTTTTTACTGCTCACTCAGTGTACTGAATAACTTGGAAGTCGGCTTCAAATCTGTTTCAGTCTATGCTCAACTCCTGTCTCCCTTTGGCGCCTTTCGACTGTTATAACAGCAGGCTGGTTTCTGTACAAGTCGGATATGAAACTGCACGTATTAAACGTACTGGTAACAATATGAGCGTTTCACACAAACTCTTCAAGAAAGGATCGAGAAGCAGTTCATTCTAATCAACATTGTCCTCATGCTCTTCTGATATTCCTTCTTTGGACTTTTTGGTAGATTATATTCTGCGCCTGTATGTATTTTAAATTTACCTACTCTCATCGCAGTCGTGTTCATGTACTGAGCTTTGTTTTCTCTCGAAACATCCAAAAACGCATATATCACCGAATTATCCAAATTTCCGCTAACCGACATAACGATCCACGAAACATTTGATAATGATTTGAAACTCTCTAAACCAGTCAAATGGATTAAAAAAATGTAAAAGGGGCTGTTGATGGCTCATTTATTGTCTTCGTAGACCACACTTTTTATAATGCCTCCTCTGAGCGGAATATAAGCAAGGGATCCTTTCGGCAGGACCAGAACGCACCAGCCGAGGGCAGAGAGTGGAGAATATGATTTTTAGGGCCTCGGTCGACATAAATAACTCGGCTTGCTGATTACAGGGCGGGCACGGGCCCGCTGCAATTAAACCGTAAGGCAGAGGCAAACACGCCGCCTAATACCTGTGTTTAGCGCGTCACCGCTGCCCGCCGGCAAACGGCCACCGCTCAGCTCTACGCTACTGCCGACCGGCTTTTAAAGGGCTCCGCATCAAAAATTAAACCGGAGGGTAGCATTCCGAAGACTTTTCACCTCCCTGTAAATTACCGTGTCGTATTTCATTCTGCGGATATTGGAAAGGAACTCTAATGGGATAACTGCTGCTTGTAATTAAATGCTTTGAATTGCACTTTAAGAGTTAGAAATAAACATGAAACATGAAAGTGACGTCAGAATGGAAACGCCATCCACTAAAAATATTATAAGACTTAATTCCTAAGTGTCAGCTCTGGCCTGTCTGCCCCTCACAGTATGATTCGCTAATGCGCTGCAGTAGCACGGCTCACATACGTTTTGAATCCTGCTGGTAGAAGAAAGCGCCATCATGATTGAAATGTTAAAAAATATAAAACTTTGGGCTGATAAAACGAAAAAGACGTGTATTGTATGATTTCACTACCACTGAATCACAACTGGAATCAGGCAAGTCATAGAAATACATGGGTGTAACAACTTTTAGGGATATGAAACGGGTTGATCACTTGGGTTCACTAGTAGGTACAGTTCTCCGTTGCGAGGTCATCGCACAACTAACTCGTGAGTCAGTACTGAGAATGTTACGCTCCAGCTGTCGAAATACACTGAACCGCCAAAGAAACTGGTATAGGCGTGCGTATTCAAATACAGAGATACGTAAACAGGCAGAATACGGCACTGCGGTCCGTAACGCCTACATAAGACAACAAGTTTTAACGATAACACCAGTCGCCTTAAACGACAATCGTTGCTATAATGTTACACCTCTGTGAGCAATTTTTAATTAGTTTTGACCGTGAGATAACGTAATGGAAACAGAACAGTCAAGCTGGGATTCGTTTCCGAGACACACCAGCAGAGTATAAACAACAGTAAACAGGTGGGTCAAAACAGACCTTCTCCCAGCACAAAAGCAAGTTGTAACATTACGTATTAAAAGCGGTCGCCAGCCTAATTAGTCATTCTTGCATCAAGCAAAATGATAAAGCAGAATTCAGTGCTAGGGCTAACCTAACCTTCCTTAACACACACACACACACACACACACACACACACACACACTAAACTCTTACCTTATATCTGTTCATACTACAACACAACAACCTAATCCTGCAGATAAATGTGCTACTAACAGACAAATGGCCAATGAGATAGTAAACAGTGACATATGCCTCTCAACAACACATACCTTAAATGAACCATGTGTAACAGGTTATAAAACCAATTACCGATACATATGAAACTAGTAGCAATACTGAACAGGGAAAAGCCTGAAATGATTCTGAATTTAAATCAGGGAGCTCTGCTAATGGTCATAATGCATAACTTCATTGCTTAGTACAGGGTCTCTATGCCTGTGCAATAATCAGCTTGCTTTAGAATAGATAACACAGGAAATAGTTGTTTTTTAAACTCGGCTTAAAGCAACTAATCAGAATGAAAATCTATCTGCACTGGCTCTGAAAGAGCCTTTGTATTTCTTCATTAACTAACTAGCCTAATACATGGGGACCTTTAAACTTTCTTGGTTTGGAAAACCATGTTCTTTAACAAAACTACACCAGTATGTATGAGAATTTGTAAGTATTCTTATCATTAATTATTAATTAAGTAGCTCACAACAAACTATCTTTAAAGAACAAATGTGCTTTCATACGCAGTCTTTTGACAATAATCAAAAATATAATTGGCTCTGCAACTAACAACAAACCATTAAATTCATGTTCAACCACTTTCTGATAATAACTTAGGACACTCGGGATTAAATTCACTAGGATGGGATTCCTGTCCAGATCTGTGATTTGGGATGATCACGGTTGTAAGATAGAGATTTTACCAAAACCACGATTATTATTAAAATCAACCAGATTTCATAAATACCTGGTCCATTTACAGAGTGACAAATATGAACAATTTAGTGGAAGGCTGGTGGTACTGGTGGCGTAATTTGCAGTGGCTGTTAACCTGACGGCGATGCAGTCATGACAGTGCTGTTGGCCTCGCCCTATTACTGATCCTCTTGGTGTCGAAACAATACAGGGTGATTCAAAAAGAATACCACAACTTTAAAAATGTGTATTTAATGAAAGAAACATAATACACTCCTGGAAATTGAAATAAGAACACCGTGAATTCATTGTCCCAGGAAGGGGAAACTTTATTGACACATTCCTGGGGTCAGATACATCACATGATCACACTGACAGAACCACAGGCACATAGACACAGGCAACAGAGCATGCACAATGTCGGCACTAGTACAGTGTATATCCACCTTTCGCAGCAATGCAGGCTGCTATTCTCCCATGGAGACGATCGTAGAGATGCTGGATGTAGTCCTGTGGAACGGCTTGCCATGCCATTTCCACCTGGCGCCTCAGTTGGACCAGCGTTCGTGCTGGACGTGCAGACCGCGTGAGACGACGCTTCATCCAGTCCAAAACATGCTCAATGGGGGACAGATCCGGAGATCTTGCTGGCCAGGGTAGTTGACTTACACCTTCTAGAGCACGTTGGGTGGCACGGGATACATGCGGACGTGCATTGTCCTGTTGGAACAGCAAGTTCCCTTGCCGGTCTAGGAATGGTAGAACGATGGGTTCGATGACGGTCTGGATGTACCGTGCACTATTCAGTGTCCCCTCGACGATCACCAGTGGTGTACGGCCAGTGTAGGAGATCGCTCCCCACACCATGATGCCGGGTGTTGGCCCTGTGTGCCTCGGTCGTATGCAGTCCTGATTGTGGCGCTCACCTGCACGGCGCCAAACACGCATACGACCATCATTGGCACCAAGGCAGAAGCGACTCTCATCGCTGAAGTCTCCATTCGTCCCTCCATTCACGCCTGTCGCGACACCACTGGAGGCGGGCTGCACGATGTTGGGGCGTGAGCGGAAGACGGCCTAACGGTGTGCGGGACCGTAGCCCAGCTTCATGGAGACGGTTGCGAATGGTCCTCGCCGATACCCCAGGAGCAACAGTGTCCCTAATTTGCTGGGAAGTGGCGGTGCGGTCCCCTACGGCACTGCGTAGAATCCTACGGTCTTGGCGTGCATCCGTGCGTCGCTGCGGTCCGGTCCCAGGTCGACGGGCACGTGCACCTTCCGCCGACCACTGGCGACAACATCGATGTACTGTGGAGACCTCACGCCCCACGTGTTGAGCAATTCGGCGGTACGTCCACCCGGCCTCCCGCATGCCCACTATACGCCCTCGCTCAAAGTCCGTCAACTGCACATACGGTTCACGTCCACGCTGTCGCGGCATGCTACCAGTGTTGAAGACTGCGATGGAGCTCCGTATGCCACGGCAAACTGGCTGACACTGACGGCGGCGGTGCACAAATGCTGCGCAGCTAGCGCCATTCGACGGCCAACACCGCGGTTCCTGGTGTGTCCGCTGTGCCGTGCGTGTGATCATTGCTTGTACAGCCCTCTCGCAGTGTTCGGAGCAAGTATGGTGGGTCTGACACATCGGTGTCAATGTGTTCTTTTTTCCATTTCCAGGAGTGTATAACCTTCTGTTATACATCATTACAAAGAGTATTTAAAAAGGTTTTTTTTCACTCAAAAACAAGTTCAGAGATGTTCAATATGGCCCCCTCCAGACACACGAGCAATATCAACCCGATACTCCAACTCGTTCCACATTCTCTGTAGCATAACAGGCGTAACAGTTTGGATAGCTGCTGTTATTTCTCGTTTCAAATCATCAATGGTGGCTGGGAGAGGTGGCCGAAACACCATATCCTTAACATACCGCCAAAAGAAAAAATCGCAGGGGGTAAGATCTGGGCTTCTTGGAGGCCAGTGATGAAGTGCTCTGTCACGGGCAGCCTGGCGGCCGATCCATCGCCTCGGGTAGTTGACGTTCAGGTTTCATAACTAACCTTTTTCGTAGGACTCTCCATACAGTTGATTGTGGAATTTGCAGCTCTCTGCTAGCTCTGCGAGTCGATTTTCCTGGGCTGCGAACAAATGCTTGCTGGATGCGTGCTACATTTTCATCACTCGTTCTCGGCCGTCCAGAACTTTTCCCTTTGCACAAACACCCATTCTCTGTAAACTGTTTATACCAACGTTTAATACACCACCTATCAGGAGGTTTAACACCATACTTCGTTCGAAATGCACGCTGAACAACTGTCGTCGATTCACTTCTGCCGTACTCAATAACACAAAAAGCTTTCTGTTGAGCGGTCGCCATCTTACCATCAACTGACGCTGACGCCTAGTCAACAGCGCCTCAAGCGAACAAATGAACAACTAAATGAAACTTTATAGCTCCCTTAATTCACCGACAGATAGTGCTTAGCTCTGCCTTTTGTCGTTGCAGAGTTTTAAATTCCTAAAGTTCTGGTATTCTTTTTGAATCACCCTGTATTTTTATTGGGCCAAATGCAGCGTCCGAGGCCAATAAATGCTGGACTTAAGCTCCAGGAACACTGTTCTGAATTTAAACAATTTCGTTGGCCACCATACTCCCCAGACATAAATATTATCTGGAATGCCTTGCAACGTGCTGCTCAGAAGAGAACTTCACCTCCTCGTACTCTTACGGATTTATGGGCAATCCTGCAGTATTCATGGTGTCAATTCACTCCAGCCTACTTCAGACATTAGTCGAGTCCATGCCACGTCGTGTTGCGGCACTTATGCGTGCTCGCGGGGGCCCTACACACGATATTAGGCAGATGTACCTGGTTTTTTGGTTCTTCAGCGCATATCACTCTCTTCCGACAATACAAGCGTAACATTCTCAATACGCTATTGTGATAAGTATGATACTGGGAAAGCGGTACCACCCTGTGAAAGGATCTAAGGAGACCTCTCAGGCTACTTACAAATGATGCTGACGTTTATCGTCTAGTAGTGTGGAGATCAGACGGGATTACAAAATGTTTTAGAACAATTTAACTACATGGTGCGATAAATGGCAACTGACCTTGAACTGTAAAAAGTTCGGTTTCACAATAAATCGCACAAATCCAAAGAATCTCGATTTAACTAAACACCTAGGAATTACAATTATGAACAACTTAAATTGGAACTGTCACACAGAAAATATATTGGGGAAGGCGAACGAAGACTGAGCTTTATTGGTAGAACACTTGGAAGGTGCTACAGACCTACTAAATGGAATGCCTATACTACGCTGGTCCATGCTATTCTGGAGTATTAGTGCGCTGTGTGGGATCCTTAGTACGAGTGACGCAAAACACTGAATAAGTTCAAAGAAGGAAAACTTATATTGTCACGACATTGCCAACAGAATAAACAAGTTGAGGTGGCAGTCATTAAAACAAAGGCATTTTTCATTGCAGCGAGAACTTTTCACGAAATTTCAGTCACAGACTTTCTTCTCCGAATGTCTAAAGGTTTTGTCGACTGTCACCTACGTAGGGAAAATGATCATCGTGACAACATGAGAGAAATCAGACATCGCAAGGCGTTCATTTTTCCGCGCGCTGTTTGAGAGTCTGTAGATGAACAGTGGCTGAAGTTCGATGCACATTACAAAAATATCAACGGATCTGATGCAATTTACTGTTATCTAATTGTAAACGTTGTGTAGTGTGGGGCCGAATGAATCATTTCAATTTTTTGGGCCCCCTTGGGGTAGCACATATTTTAGTATATATCTTAAATTATATTGGTGAATAGATCATAATTATAAGTTTTGTATGTTAAAGGTACGTTGCTTCAAGATCTATTCTTCTTGACTGTTAACAGAAAAACTTAAAATGTTGGCCGCGCGTTGTCGCCGAGCGGTTTCAGGCGCCCTGCACGGTTCGCACGGCTCCCCTGTCGGAGGTTCGAGTCCTCCCTCTAGCATAGGTGTGTGTGTGCTGTCCTTAGTGTAAGTTTAGGGACCGATGACCTCAGCAGTTTGGTCCCATAAGACCTTACCACAAATTTCCAAAAAAATTAAAATGTTGTAACAATAGAAGAATTAAAAATTTTTGGGGCTGTGTAGATCGTAAATAGGGCTACGCGAATCATTGTATACTGTCATACATTTATACACAGTACGGAAGATTACACTTTTTAATTACTCCAGTAGTTGTTATATGCATTTACCATATAAATGGGGCTCAAAAACTGAAAAGTGGCGAGTTCACTCACTCAGTGCAACAGTGTCTTGCTGTCACAATGAATACTGAACACTTCAAAAGTTTCTCTATCATTTTCTTTTTTTCTGTTGTTAACATTTTTAATTGGGCATCATCTTCCACGACGAATGATCCGATTTCATATATATGTTATTATTGTGCCTATTGAGAATTGTTTATTCCACTGTAGTATTTTTATGACGTTATATTTGTTCTAACAGATTAACGTAGACAAAAGTTTCACATGTTACCATGATAAACGGATGGGATCTTAAATAATTTTAACAGCTTTTTAAATAATGCAGTAGATCTGTTGTAGCTGCTGTAATAAGTTTCTACTCATGTGATGAGCCCGCAGACCTGTTTGCAGTATCCGTTCTTCAGGGTGTCCTATTATCAGCTACTCTCTTCATCCCGTTATAGCTGGCAGTCATTTTTAGATGCATGATAGACTAAGCTTTTCGATCAGTATTCTTCACGTGTATTAACTGTCTTTCGTTTGGAACTGTACGATTATTGTTGAAAGAACAGCGCCAGGTTTCCGTCTGAATTTATAGTGCACTCGCTCGCGTATTTACGAAAAGTGTATATCCGCTGGTGAGCTTTGTTGAGAGACCACTGAACCATGCGAGATAGCGTAGGTAGGGGCACGCTACAAAACAAAAATTATCAATGAGCAGTTTCGTAAGGAAACTCATACTTATGATATGGTCGAAAGAAAATCACCAATATTTTGACGTACCGATACGTAATAAAAAGACTGGAGTAGATACTCTCTATCAGCTCCAATCTTCCCATCTCTGTTTGTAATGTCAATTTATAATAGAGAGACGTAGCCGTTTCTCACAATTTTTAAATTGAATAGCGTTAAATAAAGCATTTTTTAAATTTTCATTACTGGCTACAATTGTTAAAAATTGGAACGTGAAATTATAGAATAGAGGATCAGAAAAACAGTAGCATAGCAACCAGAAGTAAATAAATTAAATCTTACCTACGTTTCCCATTCTTTTCCCGTCTGGTCACGCAAAAACAATATTTTAACTACTCGTTTCGCTGATAATCTATAACGAGACTTAAATAATGTGCTGCCTACCTTTGAAGATTTGCGCTCGGAAGACAATGGTGTCTCTGGAATTTTCAGTACTCGTTGAGCAGTTTTATACAACTGGGGGAATAAACTTCCTCGTCTTCGCGTTGCTCAAGTTCAAAGGTGGCCAAAATGCGACCCCCGGGCGTACTGAAAAAACGTCAACAACTAATGTTACAAACTTGTTAGGTGTGCTGTTTTCCTGCTCAGTAACAAAAAAAAAAAATAGTGCGTCAGTAATATCGCAATATGTACATAGTTGGAATTGACTTTGGTGAATTCGCCTATGAGCTAGGTGAAGTTGGCCCGTTACCTTAGAGAGGGTTAGTAGCGCGAACACTCGGGGGGGGGGGGGGGGGCGGATGTTTTATTGTCTTTCAACATTGACAACTCACGGACTTGAGGGACTCATATCTGTCAGCTGCTGTGGCATAAATTTTGTTACGGAAGTAATATAGATTTGTGAAAGAGATGGTCATCTTCAAACGGGGTACAGTTTGTAGCAAGGAATATGAAATTACATGAAGACTGTTTTAATGCACCGCAGTGATTAGAGAAAAATGACAATCAAAACATTTGGTAAACTTTTCTGCATGATATATTTCATTATAAGTACAGTTAATATTATTAATCAATTGATCACGCGCTCGCATAGACAACACAACACTTCGTCAGAAAATTACAGTGTGGTATCTTTGGAGGTCGATGAGGGGGACTGCAGAGAATAGTCGACATGAAGTTTTGTGGCTGGTGCCGACTTTTAACGATCGGTAATTGGGGAGCAGTTCCCAGTTTACAACCTCATTAGTATAGCTGGCTACTGGAAGCTCATAATGTGTGTAGGTTTCCAATTACAAATGAGATCGGTACATATATGACCCGAGGTGCCACCCCGCAAAGTCAGCATTGGCTCGCAACCAAAAACGTTTGACGACCACTGGTCTAAAGTATTAGCTCACACTGATTTCGTGAGAATAATTTTTTTCTTTTCTCCACCACGTTTCAGGAATTCTTCGATATCTTACGACAGGCCACTAGATCACTGTTGTGGAATATATCGCACTGGAGTCTTGTACGCAGTTTATTTAATGGGTTCACATGACTTTACCTTTTAATGACTCAACAAACTTAAGCTCTCTGATTCAATAATTCTTGCACTAAAACTGTTTTAATTAATAAAAATAAACAGTAAATTAATAGCGAAAACGGGGGGAATACAAGTGACCGAACTGCGAGCGAAAAGTTGCTGAATTCGGGCGAAGTGTCGCAAATGTTTTCGTATACTCGAGCTATCGTCCACTATCTCGCCGCTTTTTCTATTATTGGCCAGTAGATGCTTGCGCTTTCATTTATTGAAAATGTCAGAACTGATTCAAGTGGCCTAAATTATGGATGAATAATAAAAATGTATTTAGTCATTATTATAGGAGAATTCGATACGATACCTACTATAAAGTAGGGGAAAGTGTTGCACCTTGAAGAGAGCGTACCCAGAAAGATACGATGTTTCCTGGTCTGTGTTTAGTCGAGTGATGAAATGTTAGAATCGCATGAAGGCACGTGCTCTAGAGACTGCCATAAGCAGTGTGAGATATTTTTTACACTTGCTGTTGTTGTTGTTGTTACCCTTGCGAGACTTGAGGTTGTATTCTGTGCAGTATTTGAAAAAAATTTGAATTTCACACGTCTCATTGCCGTATATTAAAACTATTTGGGAGGTGTTGTCCATACCTTCATAATAATATTTTATGGTGAGTAAAATTCTGTGTATTATTGAAATTAGTCATATAACGTGTGACTGGTTAAGCCATAATTCGTCGGCCCTTCATCATCTTGTACTTTGGAACGAAAGAAGGTCTTCTGCCACAGGACACGGGATACGTGCAAAGAAGTTGAGTATCTTTAATGCTTAAGAATCTTATCTATGTTCAAAATGAAAATTCATGTTCCATTCGAATAGCATCTGTTTCAAAATTTATTCAACTTGTAACGGGTTTTTGGTAATATTCCTACCTAATTTGATTACACTTACTGATTGTTAGTGTGTAACAGAGCAATACTGTACCAGACAGACAACTACTTGCAATACGGATCAGATTCTGTCGATTGCAGCACTAAAAGTTTCAATACAGTATTTATTCCTAGGCACATTACCACGTCGTACTGCGAAAATTTTTTTTCGAATTTGGGAAAACCTTTGTACAGTAATTCATGATGTCACACTTGCTTAAGAATATTAAAAAAATAATCACATGTCTGGTTACGGAAAGTAGACGCCATCTTCAAATTACCTAATCCACTAAATGAGTTCATGATATTCAAAGTGCCTAACTATATTTCGACATAGACCTGTGGTAAAAACGAATATGTGTGTGTGTGAATGTTTCACATTTCACTACTTTATCGATTTCAACCACACTTGATACACATATCCCTTCCTGTCGGGCAACAATCGCTGTGCTAGCGAGAACCACCTGCCTATCATGGTTCAGGAGATATGACGTCATAAACAATGAGACAAGTGAAAAATTGGCGCATTCTGCATGACGTTTAAATTAATTACTTCTGTGCCACAAACGTATTCGCATAAATTTCACAGACACATTCACATACGCCGCTAAATGCACCTACAAAAATTTATCGTTGTATGACAATTATATCAAAACATACGACGTCATAAACACTCAGACGTGTGAAAAAATGCCACATCATGCATGAAGTCTGAATACATTTATCCTTCACTACTAAGACACTCCTATCGTCGAATAGTCGAGTCAGCTTAAGGGGACTGGTCCGTGAATACCAGGGGAAACCTTGAAAAAATTGTTAGTTTTCTAAATAGTGTAACTCAAAGAATAAGATTTGTAAGCCCATGTAATGTCTACCATATTTTAACACATCTTTTGCGAAAACTTTTATGAATGAACCACAGCTTTAGCTCTCTCACTTTTTTTAATTGTACGTTTTTGTTGCAAGTGAAATAACGCATGCTAATTATTTATGTACATCATAGGCACACATTACTCAAACAAAGTAGAAGGTTTATTTTTTTCCTGTAAATTCTTCACACTATTATCTTTAAAGAAGACTACTGAAAAGCTTGTACTATAATAAACTGCGATACAAAAAAATTTAAGTATGATTATCAAAACTTTTGGAAATGAATTCAGGGTTTTTCTTCAAACAAACATTTTATTTTCAAAGTTAAGTCATATGAGTAGTCTAGTTTTTAGTTAAGCATGTTTTAAGACATTATGCAAAATTTCAACTCTCTATCTGTAGTAGTTTTTAGCCAAAGTGTACAAGAACATGAAATAATTTAACTTTCGGGAAATTAAAGTTAAAACTTACTTCTCCTATGAAACTTGCATGGCATTAATGCATCCGAGGTCCACATACGTCTTGTTTCCATTGTAGTTCTTCCTCCGTTCTCTTTTTCACACTTCTTATGCTTGGTTCTTTGGTGGCTTCCAGCACTGATTTTTGTGCATTGATGACTCTCCTCCGGTCAACCGCTATTAGACCTCTATGCTATTTAGTCCACCATGCACGACTATCAGTTTCATAACATCAAGCCTTGACATTGCACCGTACCTGAATTACAGAACAGCATCTAGTAAGTGTATTTTCAAAGTATTTAGTACAACTAAAACAGTTTCTGGTATCCGTTCCCATATACAATTGCTGAAACTTTGATTTAGATTTTGAGCCCTAACATGTAAACATTTCTCTAATAATCTTATGTCACTAAGATCCCTATATATAGATTATATAACTTCCATTGTAGCAATTGGCAAAGAATGTTTAGGATTGTAGGCCTCACCTTGAGTAACAGCCCTCTCGTAGCCACACCAAGAATCACTGCCAGGTGGGCAGAGTGCATGACGTGGGTTGTCATCTGTAGAGGATTTATGAAACAAAGTAGCCGATACTGACTTTTTCATTCACCCAAGGTCCTTTTTATTTTGTCTTATGGCTTCTTCATAATAATGCAATAAGAAACTCAAGCACACAGTTCCTTCGCTGTTAACAAAATATTCGCGCCAAAACAAAGCAAACAATGGTTAAACTCTCTGTTTAAACAAAAGATAAGAAACTCTGAAGCTTTCGCAGGTTAGCCAACTGAAGGGACTGAAAAGTCATAAAAACGAAACAAATGACAGCAAAACTTTATTTTTAACAGAGCTGACTGTGTGCCATGGGGACACTTTTAAATTCCTCTGATTTTGGTACTTTCTGTGGTCCAGTTTCTTGGAAGTAAAATTCCCGTCGTTCAGAAAACTACAGCCGTCTGTAGAGCTGTGAAAAGCCGTTGCCGTAGAGACGTTTACAAAATAGCGTTGTAGACACGGGAAGTACGTGTACTTATACCTTTCAACATTATCCGTATTTCTTTGTACGACTCTTTCGTAATTTTTTCGATATTACACTACAAACACAGTTCATTTATTTTCGTTTCTGTTATAAATTGGCAAAATGAATACCCGGGTAATCCTGAGTTTATCAGCTAGGCTTTCTTTACATCTGATACGGAAGAGAAGAGCATTGGAAGAATTGTAAGGCAAGAATCTCACTGACAGCAAAGCTATAAAAAACGTATGGAGAAGAACTTATAGATCAGGTCGTAGGGGACGTAAGAGGCATTATAATCGGAGCGGAAAGGGTGAAGACCATAAAAATAGGCGGATAATCAAGCAGTGCTGGCGGAATCAGAAGAGTAGCTACAGAAGGTGTTGAGTACTGCAAGGAGGGCCAAGAAATATCGAACGAAGATAAATACAGGGAAAATAAAAGTGATGATAACATGGAAGAAGCAGGCTGCAGTTAAAATGTTCCCAGACGGAAAAAAGATAGAATAAGTAAAATCCTTTCTGTACCTGCGAAGTTTAATAACACGGAATGAAAGCCATTCAGAAGAAACAAGGAGGAAGATATCCTTCGAAAAGTGAGTATGTGGAAAGGGGAAGCAGTAATATCAAGAAGAATTTCAATACACCTGAGGAAAAGATTTGCTACACATCAGATCGGTAATGCTGAAGGTAGGCTGAAAGGCTTACGGATGAAGAAATGGTAACGAAACTATGGGAAGAAAAAAATTTGTTGGAAGTAATCAGAAAGGGAAAAAAAATCTTTGCTGGGACATATACTGCGTAGGAATTGTCCGTAACAAAGAATTATAGAGCGAAAAGTGAAAGGAATGATAGGAAGAGGTACGAACAGAATTGGAACGATAGATGACGTTAGAAGAGGATGAACGTACAAACAGATGAATGAAGATGCTCAGAACAGGACACGACGAAGAGCTTCCAGCTGAAACCTGTCATAAGAAAAATATAGTAGAGAAGAAAGAAAAAAAAGTTAACTGTAGGGAGCTTTTTACAGGATTAAGCACTACTTACCGAAACTGGTAATGCGAATATTTCTTTGTACATCCAAGCGATCGTGGTGTAATAAATTATTATTCAAACATTTACAATGGTCGCATAGCTTCAGTTAGCAATATTTCAATTTTTGGAAAAACCTTACTCTTCCAGAGTATTTTTTTGTAATTTCAGAAAACGACACAAACACAAAAAGTTAAAGCTCTCATTTAAAAATCGAATAAGGAGTTATATTAAATTTCTACACTGTCCACTCACTTAAATGTGAAAACCTGCCGAAAGCCTAAAAAACCACCTTTTGCAGATTGGACCCTTGCGAGACGTTCAGCAAGAGAGTCAAAGTGGTTCTAGAAGGTATCGACAGGAATGTGGAGCTATTCTGACCCCAGTACCGTGGCGAGCTGCGCCAGGTTTCTTGTCTCACAAGGGAACCTCCCCGTCGCACCCACCTCAGATTTAGTTATAAGTTGGCGCAGTGGATAGGACTTGAAAAACTGAACACACATCAATCGAGAAAACAGGAAGAAGTTGTGTGGAACTATGAAAAAAATAATCAAAATATACAAACTGAGTAGTCCATGTGCAAGATATGCATCATAAAGACAATGTGAGGTTATGAGTGCCGTGGTCCCGAGGTTAGCGTGAGCAAGTGTGGAACGGAGGGTCCTTGGTTCAAGTCTTCCCTCGAGTGAAATGTTTTTTATTTTTTTTATTTTCAGACAATTATCAAAGTTCAGGCACTCACATATAATCAACTTCGCTCTGCAAAATTCCAGGACATGTTCAGATTTGCTTGGACATATGCAGGATTTGACGGTCTACACACGGAAAAATTTGAAAACGTTAAAAACATATGTTGTGACACAGCACAGGGAAAACTGTGCGACTGTGAAACTGTTGCATTCAATTGTTGCAGTTTATGTGAAAAACGCTTATGTTTTCATCACTTTTTTGGGGGTGATTATCACATCCACAAGAAAACCTAAATCGGGCAAGGTAGAAGAATCTTTTTAGCTGATCGCCAAGTGTACAAGTTAGGTGGGTCGACAACATATTCCTGTCATGTGACGCACATGCCGTCACCAGTGTCGTATAGAATATATCAGACGTGTTTTCCTGTGGAGGAATCGGTTGATCTCTGACCTTGCGATCAAATGTTTTCGGTTCCCATTGGAGAGGCACGTCCTTTCGTCTACTAATCGCATGGTTTTGCGGTGCGGTCGCGAAACACAGACACTAAACTTATTACAGTGAACAGAGACGTCAATGAACGAACGGACAGATCATAACTCTGCGAAAATAAAGGAAGTACATTTTTCACTCGAGTGAAGACTTGAACCAAGGACCTCTCGTTCCGCAGTTGCTAACGCTAACCACGGGATCAGGGCGCTCCTGGGCTCAGACTGTCCTTGATGTTGCCTATCTTGCACATGGACTACTCAGTTTATATATTTTGGTTCATAGTTCCACACAACTTCTTACTGTTTCCTCGGTTGATCTGTGTTCAGTTTTTCAAGTCCTATCCTCTGTGCCAACTTATAACTAAATCTGATGTGGGTGCGATGGGGAGGTTCCCTTGTCAGAATCCATGGCTGACCATCCCGACCGAGGTGGTCCCACAAATTCTCGATTGGGTTTTAATTCGGGGAGTTTGGCGGTCAGGGGAATACGGTAAACCCATCCTCGTGCTCTTCGAACCAGGAACGTACACTGCGAGCTGTTTGACACGTTGTATTCCTGTTCTGGTAGATGACATAGTGTCGACGATAAAAAAAACTGCATGGTCCCCAAGCACAGATGCATTCTTGAGTTAATCTATTGTATCTTCCAGAATGCCGAAAACATTCCCCAGACCATAACGCAGCCTCATCCATGACGGACCCTTCCGACGATTGTTGCATGGTGTTTCCTTTCAGACGTATCACGCTGTACACGCCAGCGGCCTGCCATCTGTCCGACTGAGCATAAAGTGTGATTCACCTGAAAACTCACACTCTTGCCACCCAGTGGACGTCCAGTTGTGATACTGGGGTACAAATCACAGCCTTCGTCTCCGATGAACCACAGTCGGCCTGGGAGCATGAAGCAGGTGCCCGCGCCCGGTGCGCAGGCCAATATGCAGCAACAGACACCGTTGGTAGCCCCTTGGTTCATCTTGGTGGTCGGTTGTTTAACAGATGCACGTCTGTTCGCTCGTACACCTCTCCGCAGCGGTCATTCGCCCCTGTTATCTGTGGCCCGTGGTCCACGACAGTTCCCTAGGCACCGGGTTTCGACAGCACCGTTTTGTCCTGCGCGGTGTACTTTAACCATGTTTACAGAGTTAGAAGTTTTGGAAATTTTGCCACCATTGGCCGGAATGATCACGCCCTCTTGGACGTCAAATATAACGCTCCGTTTCCGCTTTAAGACAAAGACTGCACTGTTTTCTGCATCCCTCTCGCACACTTGATATGCCCTCCACTGGTAGTGGTGTCAACTGGCGTCTGGGAATGGTTGTCGCACGTTGATGTCAGACAGTGGTCACATTTCTGTGACTGGACTAGAGGAGAACGTGTGAAAAGTGTTCCGAAGTACAACACTCTCCCCTACTGATATGAATAAAAGCATCAGTTGCAGTGTCGAGTAAAAACGTTTCGGTATCGAGATGAAGTGCTCGATACTCTATACTATAGATACTTCTGCTGTCTCCTTAGGTATAGGTGATAGGTGACAGGTAGGGGAAGGGAGGAGAGGATGAGGTGAGACTAAGGACGGCGATTATCGATGAAACAAACGGTTTTCGGTTACATGGGTCTCTTTTAACGTCATTATAACTAGGCTAAAGTCGCTCAAAATAACAAGTCTCTGCAATGGTTCATTTTCGACTTTTTTGTTCCTGTTTTTTCCTGTTACAAACGTAGAAATGGGACAAGGATTGAAAAATTTTGACTCCGTCAGTTTCAAGCAATTTACAATAGAAATATTAAATTAAATAGGCAAATAAAAGAAAGGCCTTCCAGCATTCGCTGTTTTTCTCGAAAATTGATGTGTGAACTACTATAAAAAATCACCACCTATTGATCCTAATTTTTTAAGGCTATCTTCAAAAATCATGTCGTAATCGGAAATCATACCACTGCTTAGACATTACGAAGAGTCAGTGCTAAAGGTAGAAAACTGAGGTTATAAAAGTATACTTTTCGTGTTAATTTGTCCGTTTTTTAAGAGCTACAAGCAGCGAAAGACATGTTATCCAGACAGGCAGCAATTCAGCAGCTTTTTATTTTTATTGTAAATTGTGAATCACCTGATAAGTTTTAAGTTTTCTGCTTATATTACGTCGCAGGTTAGTTGTGGCTCCTACCGCTTATAAGTTTTTAAAGCAAGTGGAGCATTGCATATAACTAATACCGCACTTCGTAAAATACTTACAGACTGGGAATGTACAGTGCTGTAATACGAGGGTAATCTCAAAAGTAAGGTCTCCTATTTTTTTATAAGCATATAGACCTGTTTATTTCCACAATGGCTGACATCAAATGGTTCAAATGGCTCTGAGCACTATGGGACTCAACTGCTGAGGTCATTAGTCCCCTAGAACTTAGAACTAGTTAAACCTAACTAACCTAAGGACATCACAAACATCCATGCCCGAGGCAGGATTCGAACCTGCGACCGTAGCGGTCTTGCGGTTCCAGACTGCAGCGCCTTTAACCGCACGGCCACTTCGGCCGGCGGCTGACATCAGTTTACAGCTTGAACATTTAGCTATTTTTCGACATAATCATCATTTCTGTCGATGCCTTTTTTTGTAGACGCTGTGGCACTTTCTGTATGCCCATGTCATACAAGCTCGATGCCGCGCTGTTCAGAAAGTTATGAACCTCTTCTTTCACCTCGTCGTCGGAGATGAATCGCTGGGACCACAATTAACGCTGGCAGGTACTGTGAGACTCTGAAAAAAATCAAACAGGCAATTCGCAACCGGAGAAGAGGAATGTTGAGCACGGGCGCACGCATTCTCCATGACAACGCTTGGCCACACATCGCTCGGCAAACCGTTGCTCTCCTGCAACAGTTTCAGTGGAAGATAATTATCCACCCACCCTATAGTCCTGACGTGGCGCCCAGAGACTATCACCTGATCCCTAGGTTAAAAGACCATTTGGTCGGAAAGCGATTCAGCTCCGACAACGAAGTGAAAGAAGAGGTTTATAACTTTCTGAGCAGCATGGCGGCGAGCTGGTATGACATGGGCACACAAAAACTGCCACAGGGTCTACAAAAATGCATCGACAGAAATGGTGATTATGTCGAAAAATAGCTAAATGTTCAAGCTGTAAACTGAAGTAAGCCATTGTAGAAATATACAGGTCTATGTACTTATAAAAAAATAGGAGACCTTACTTTTGGGGTTACCCTCGTACAAACGATGTGCGAAAACAGCAGAGAGAAACTACCATATAGACGGGATGGGGCAAGTCCTACACACCGCATGCACACGCTTACCATTTAATAGGTCACGCCACAGTTTAATAGCTACATTATTGTTTCAGTAATGCTTATCAATTCTTATGACATGTGTTTATGGCTCGTTTGTGCCGCAGCTGTTGTTAAAATAGCACTGGCATCTTTTCCTCATTTTCTCTAATAACGCAATTTCTTAAGGCTTTGCAAAGCTTATGAATAAAAATTGCTCGTTGTAAAAAAGTTTATTTAAAAACGAAAAGTCTTAGTACTGCAGCTACGGAAAATAAACTACTGGCCATTAAAATTGCTACACCAAGAAGAAATGCAGATGATAAACGGGTATTCATTGGACAAATATATTATACTAGAACTGACATGCAATTTGGGTGTACAGATCCTGAGAAATCAGTACCCACAAAAACCACCTCTGGCCGTAATAACGGCCTTGATACGCCTGGGCATTGAGTCAAACAGAGCTTGGATGGCGTGTACAGGTACAGCTGCCCATGCAGCTTCAACACGATACCACAGTTCATCAAGAGTAGTGCTGGCGTATTGTGACGAGACAGTTGCTCGCACACCATTGACCAGACGTTTTCAATTGGTGAGAGATCTGGAGAATGTGCTGGCCAGGGCAGCAGTCGAAGATTTTCTGTATCCAGAAAGGCCCTTATAGGACCAGCAACATGCAGTCGTGCATTATCCTGCTGAAATGTAGGGTTTCGCAGGGATCGAGTGAAGGGTAGAGCCACGGATCGTAACACATCTGAAATGTAACGTCCTCTGTTCAAAGTGCTGTCAATGCGAACAAGAGGTGACCGGGACGTGTAACCAAAGGCACCCCGTACCATCACGCCGGGTGATACGCCAGTATAGCGATGACGAATACACGCTTCCAATGTGCGTTCACCGCGATGTCGCCAAACGCGGATGCGACCATCATGATGCCGTAAACAGAAACTGGATTCATACGAAAAAAAATGACGTTTTGCCATTCGCGCACCCAGGTTCGTCTTTGAGTACACCATCGCAGGCGCTCCTGTCTGTGATGCAGCGTCAAGGGTAACCGCAGCCACGGTCTCCGAGCTGATAGCCCATGCTGCTGCAAACGTCGTCGAACTGTTCGTGCAGATGGTTGTTGTCTTGCAAACGTCCCCATCTGTTGACTCAGGGATCGATGACATGGCTGCACGATCCGTTACAGTCACGCGGATAAGATGCCTGTCATCTCGACTGCTAGTGATACGAGGCCGTTGGGATACAGCACGGCGTTCCATATTACCCTCCTGAACCCACCGATTCCATATTATGCTAACAGTCATTGGATCTCGACCAACGCGAGAAGGAGTGTCGCGGTTCGATAAACCGCAATCGCAATAAGCTACAATCCGACCTTTATCAAAGTCGGAAACGTGACGGGACGCATTTCTCCTCCTTAGACGAGGCATCACAACTACGTTTCACCAGGCAACGCCGGTCAACTGCTGTTTGTGTATGAGAAATCGGTTGGAAACTTTCCTCATGTCAGCACGTTGTAGGTGTCGCCACCGGCGCCAACCTTGTGTGAATGCTCTGAAAAGCTTATCACTTGCATATCACAGCATCTTCTTCTTGTCGGTTAAATTTCGCTTCTGTAGCACGTCATCTTCGTGGTGTAGCAATTTTAATGGCCAGTAGTGTGGATATTTTTGTCTTTCTATCCAGTTATTAGTAAAAACTGAAAACACCTGTTACAACCTTGAGCAAACAAATACCGTCCCTAGGTCGCGCGGCAGTGCGGCCCGACCCGGCGCAGCGCAGCCCGTGGCGCGCCTCGGTGTGGCTCTGCGGTCAGCGGCGAGGCAGAGCGGCGGACGGGCCACGAGGCCGCGGGCGGGCTATTCAATTCCCGCGCCGAGGCGGGCTTCGTTAGGCGGCGTGATGTATGTGACCGGCGCGATTGCTTTCCTCGCTTTCCACGGCTCGGCGCGGGCCGTGGGGGGGGGGGGGGGGGGGGGGGGGGGGGAGGGGGGGGAGGTACCTGCCGTGATGCATGGCCGCGGCCGCCGTCGCCGCCTCGGACCCCGCCCCACTCCACAGCCACACCGCCGCCAGATTAATTCCGCGAGGGTCCACCACTGTCGCGCACCAGCTGCGGAGTGTCCTTGTGGAACAACAGTGTCCAGTTTATGACAGGAGGCTTTCACCGTTCGCCAAGCTTCTTTTACAGACTGCGTCATGTCGTAAAGTAGAGTCGAAGATGCCCACATGTTGTTGTTGTTGTTGTGGTCTTCAGTCCTGAGACTGGTTTGATGCAGCTCTCCATGCTACTCTATCCTGTGCAAACTTCTTCATCTCCCAGTACCTACTGCAGCCTACATCCTTCTGAATCTGCTTAGTGTATTCATCTCTTGGTCTCTACCATTTTTACTCTCCACGCTGCCCTCCAATACTAAATTTCTGATCCCTTGATGCCTCAAAACATGTCCTACCAACCGATCCCTTCTTCTAGTCAAGTTGTGCCACAAACTTCTCCCCAATCCTATTCAATACCGCCTCATTAGATACGTGATCTACCCATCTTATCTTCAGCATTCTTCTGTAGCACCACATTTCGAAAGCTTCTATTCTCTTCTTGTCCAAACTAGTTATCGTCCATGTTTCACTTCCATATATGCCTACACTCCATACAAATACTTTCAGAAATGACTTCCTGACACTTAAATCTATACTTGATGTTAACAAATTTCTCTTCTTGAGAAACGCTTTCCTTGCCATTGCCAATCTACATTTTATATCCTCTCTATTTCGACCATCATTAGTTATTTTACTCCCTAAATAGCAAAACTCCTTTACTACTTTAAGTGTCTCATGTCCTAATCTAATTCCCTCAGCATCACCTGATTTTGTTCGATTACATTCCATTATCCTCGTTTTGCTTTTGTTGGTGTTCATCTTATATCCTCCTTTCAAGAACCGAGCGAGGTGGCGCAGTGGTTAGCACACTGGACTCGCATTCGGGAGGACGACGGTTCAATCCCGTCTCCGGCCATCCTGATTTAGGTTTTCCGTGATTTCCCTAAATCGCTTCAGGCAAATGCCGGGATGGTTCCTTTGAAAGGGCACGGCCGATTTCCTTCCCCATCCTTCCCTCACCCGAGCTTGCGCTCCGTCTCTAATGACCTCGTTGTCGACGGGACGTTAAACACTAACCACCACCACCACCTCCTTTCAAGACATTGTCCATTCCGTTCAACTGCTCTTCCAGGTCCTTTGCTGTCTCCGACAAATTACAATGTCATCGGCGAACCTCAAAGTTTTTATTTCTTCTCCATGGATTTTAATACCTACTACGAATTTTTTTTTTTGTTTCCTTTACTGCTTGCTCAACATACAGATTGAATAACATAGGGGAGAGGCTACAACCCTGTCTCACTCCCTTCCCAACCACTGCTTCCCTTTCGTGCCCCTCGACTCTTATAACTGCCATCTGGTTTCTGTACAAATTGTAAATAGCCTTTCGCTCCCTGTATTTTACCCCTGCCACCTTTAGAATTTGAAAGAGAGTATTCCAGTCAACATTGTCAAGAGCTTTCTCTAAGTCTACAAATGCTAGAAACGTAGGTTTGCCTTTTCTTAATCTTTCTTCTACGATAAGTCGTAAGGTTAGTATTGCCTCACGTGTTCCAACATTTCTACGGAATCCAAACTGATCTTCCCCGAGGTCGGCTTCTATCAGTTTTTCCATTCGTCTGTCAAGAATTCGCGTTAGTATTTTGCAGCTGTGACTTATTAAACTGATAGTTCGGTAATTTTCACATCTGTAAACACCTGCTTTCTTTGGGATTGCCATTATTATATTCTTCTTGAAGTCTGTGGGTATTTCGCCTGTCTCATACGTCTTGCTCACCAGGTGGTAGAGTTTTGTAAGGACTGGCTCTCCCAGGACTGTTAGATGCGCACATACGGTGTGCTTGAAACCGCGTAGCAGAAACTTTAGGGCTTCGCTCTCAAAACAGTTCAAATAATTCATTTTGAATCCCACCTGGATAGGCGTTGCGTGGGGCTGCTCCTGTGAAATGCTTCTGAAATATAGGTCGAGAGTGAAGGAAGCGAGTAGGAGCAGGAGAGGTGAAGCACTTCGGTACTGCTTGACACTTTTAATAGTCAAAAACATAAGTAAATATCAAATGCATACGTAACTTTAGCTACGATGAGCATGTAGGTGTGAAGCCATAGTCCATGTCTAATCCTGTGAAGTTAGGACGACTGTCCTGTATAAACTCAAAACTAACAAATACTCGTTGCTGTCCAAACTTTAACTGAACGTAACTAATACAAAGTCTCAGTAGTAGAAGCGATATTTTCAGGCCGTTTGCTCTTGACGAAAAATGGGCCGAAATCAAGACGGCACTCCCTGAGCTACACAGCGTCGGCCAGAGGGCGGTGTGGTCCAGGATAGCGACATCGCTCGACTAGAGTCGCCAGCATGTTCTCCAGACATGAAACTTATCGACTGGAAACGGCTGTTCATGGGTGAAGTGACCCACCAACCACTCTGAGGGATCTAGGCCGAATCGCCGTGGAGGAGTGGCACAATCTGGACCAACAATGCCTTGATGAACTTGTGGATAGTATGCCACGACGAATACAGGCATGCATCAATGCAAGTGTGTACAGCAATCTGGACTACCAGCTCTGAAGGTCTCGCTGTGTGGTGGTACAACAAGCAATGTGTGTTTTTCATGACCAATAAAAAGGGTGGAAATAATGTTTATGTTGATCTCTGTTCCAATTTTTTGTACAGGATCCGGAACTCTCGGTACCGAGGTGATGAAAAATTTTTTTTTTTATTTGTGTACTGTCCTCAGTGTCCTTGTTGGCATAAAATGCAAACGATCTTCTCCATGACAACGCAAGGCCTCACACAAGTCGCTCCACCCGAGAGGAGCTCTGTTCTTCCTCATCGATTCTGTTCGTCGTGGCACTCTATCCACAAGTTCATCAAGGCACTGTTCGTCCAGATTGCCCCACTCCTCAACGGCGATTCAGTGTAGATCCCTCAGGGTGGTTGGTGGGTCACGTCGTCCATAAACAGCCCTTTTCGATCTATCCCAGGCATGTTCGATAGGTTTCATGTCTGGGAAACACGCTGACCACCCTAGTCGAGCGATGTCGTTATCCTGAAGAAAGTCATTCACAAGATTGCACGATGGGAGCGTGAATTGTCGTCCATGAAGACGAATGCCTCGCCAATATGCTGCCGATATGGTTGCACTATCGGTCGGAGGTTGGCATTCACGTATCGTACAGCCGTTACGGCACCTTTCATGACCACCAGCGGCGTATGTCGTCCCTACATAATGCCACCCCAAAACAGCAGGGAACTCCACTTTGCTGCACTCTCTGCACAGTGTATCTAAGGCGTTCAGCCTGACCGGGTTGCCTCCAAACACGCCTCCGACGATTGTCTGGTTGAAGGCATATCCGACACTCATCGGTGAAGAGAACGTGATGCCTATCCTGAGCGGTCCATTCGGCATGTTGTTGGGCCCATGAGCACTGCGCTGCATGGTGTCGTGGTTGCAAAGATGGACCTCGCCATGGACGCCGGGAGTGAAGTTGCGCATCATGCGGTCTATTTAGCACAGTTTGAGTCGTAACACGACGTCCTGTGGCTGCACGAAAAGCATTATTCAACAGGGTGGCGTTGCTGTCAAGGTTCCTCCGAACCACAGTCCATAGCTAGCTGTCATCCATTGCAGTAGTAGCCCTTGGGCGGCCTGTTCGAGGCATGTGTTCGACAGCTCTTGTCTCTCTGTATCTTCTCCGTGTACGAACAACATTGCTTTGGTTCGAGAGGCCTGGACACTTCCCTTGTTGAGAACCCTTCCTGGCACAAAGTAACAGTTCGGACGCTGTCGAACCGTGCTATTGACCGTCTAGTCATGGTTGAACTACAGACAACACGAGCCATCTAGCCGGTCGCGGTGGCCGTGCGGTTCTAGGCGCTCAGTCCGGAACCGCGGGACTGCTACGGTCGCAGGTTCGAATCCTGCCTCGGGCATGGATGTGTGTGATGTCCTTAGGTTAGTTAGGTTTAAGTAGTTCTAAGTTCTAGGGGACTGATGACCTAAGATGTTAAGTCCAATAGTGCTCAGAGCCATTTGAACGAGCCGTCTACCTCCTTCCTGGTGGAACGTCTGGAACTGATCGGCTGTCGAACCTCCTCCGTCTAATAGGCCCTGCCCATGTATGGTTGTTTACATCTTTGGGAGTGTTTAGGCAAAGGGACAGTGTGATACAATACCCACAGTCAACGTCTATCTTGAGGACTTCTGGGAACCGGGGTAATGCAAAAAATTTTTTAATATGTGTGTATAATTTTCATTACATTAGTTTAATAAGCCATATAATTTAATGTATTACAGTCCTAAATTCTTTCGTCAGAGGTTTATTACTCATGGCAGAAAAATGATACATTTACCAAGCACATTTACATTACAGAAACTGCCCAATGTGGGCAATATCTGCTTACATGCATCTTGTCGGCTTACATTGCATACTTTGCAGTACACTGTGGAAAACTGCTGGTGTGTTCAACATTTCGTCAAATCTAGTTTAAGTATGCTCTTTCAAAAGATCGACATTGGGTATGGTCGTTGAATACACCAGAGGTTTTAAAAATTCCCTTAGAAAAGAATCCATAGGATTCAAGTGTGGCGGTTCACAATATCACGGAGACGATCCTCGTCGACCGTCCATCTCTTCGAGAAACTGTTTATCGAAATGGAAGCGAACTGTTCGCGTGAAGTGTGGTGGAGCACCATCGTGCATAAACCACATTCATTGGATGACGTCATAAAGTAGATGAAGCGAGTCATATCTGAGAAACTGCAGATACTTTTTTTCCAGTAAGACGTTTCCAAATACAAGTAGGAGCCAGCGAGATGTTCGTGTGTGATTGCATACCAAAAGTTGGGCTGAATCTGTTAATATCTGTCTTGTCGCACTCCATGAGGCTTTTCATCAGCCCCGACTGGATTTATCTTATAACAGAAGGTCCCATCGCGCGAAACGCAAGAGTCACCAAGGGATAAGGTACGTGCTACGAACTACGGAAGCACACCAAACTGCACTAACATGTGTTGGCAAGTAAGTCATCCTTCGCTGCAAGTCAGTCTTATTTAATCGTTCTACCCGTTGAAGATGATAGTGGTATAGACGCTATTTATGTAAAATGTTCCAGCTCGCCATGAGAGTACCACCTTCCCTCCTCGTATTTCTGCGCCATTTTAGAATTTCATCCCATGAAGAATCCGTTCTTCAGACACAGACATTGGTACATAGTGTGGCCAACAAGCATTTGCAACTCAAACTTCCATGCAGAAGGTAACCACCTCCGAGAGTAACCACTACCAGAAAGTAGACGTCATGCGTCCGCATTCTCATGTGCTAGGCCGTACACGTTGAGCAAATCGGTCATTTCAACCACAGAATACAACGCTGTGACATATTACAATGGAAATTAGTCTAAGAGAGAAAAAACGACAATCAGAGAAAACAAAAGAATTGTCGTGAACAACTATAAACAAGAAAATGAGTAAAAATGCAGACTAGAAGTAAATTACAACGAGTACCTCCAGGCAACTCATTTCATATCTCCATAACGAAGGATTTTCGCATCCTGTCCACATAAACTTTTTGTAATGTTTTGATATCACATGTATTTATAGACGCTGCGATACTTCGACAGAAAAAGATCGGTTATGGGGCGGACTCACACCAGTCAAACATGGAATCCTGTGAAATTCCCCATGCTTGTATGATACTTAAGATAAATTTCTGTTATTACTTCATTTTGAAGATATCTTCTAATGGTATGATTGTGGTAACTGAACTTGACAGTTTTGTCTTTTTGATTTAGCTCTCCTCTGTACGTTAGCATGGTCCCTAAAACTTAAAATCCATCTACTTGCTCTATGATCATGTTTTCTATTATTATTTTTGTCCTTTTCCACAGAAAGCCACAGCTTTTGCTTTTTACACTGATATCGACTTGCTGTATATCTGACACATTTAGTGTCGTTCATACGTCGATTTCTGTTAGTTCACCTTTAATGTTCTATATTAAAGCTTGATGATCTACAAATAGCAACGTCATTGTATAATCTCGTTTGTTAAAATCGTTTGTATCATTCTGTAGTTTCATTTGACAATGCCGCACAATTTCGTCAATATTAAACAGCAGTGGTGAAAGGCTGCAATATCGGACTCCTAAGTAAATATCCTCTGATCTTACTCGTGACCTCCAACTGTTTAGATTCTTCAATTGTCATAGATCTCATTTACCTGTATAAGATGTACCGGTATGCCTCTTATTCTAATATCGCTGCATTTACTTTACAGAAGGCATTTATGTAATCTATGAAAGGAATATATATGTCTCTTATTATTGTATTCCTTGCGTTTCTTTACAATTTCTTGCAGTATAAATGTTTTGTTTGTACATCTTCTTCTGTTTCTGAATCGAGATTGTTCCTCTAATAGAATATACTCCTTCGCGAGGTTCTGACTCCCTGTTATTATTCTAACATATATCTTATACGTCGACTTAAGTAAAGGTATCTCTCAATAATTTTAGCCATTTACTCTGTCGCCCTTCTTGAATATCTTTTTATAAACGTAAACTGCCATTTTTAGTACTTCCTTCCTGATCCAGCTAAGTACAGCTATTTGTGCAGCAAAACAGTTGACGATGGCCGAATTAGAGAGGCCGTTAAATGCAGACTGGCAATAGCAAGAGCTGCATTTCTGGAAAAGAGAAATATTTTAACACAAAATGGACTATAGGCATTTGCTGATGTAAACCGTGGACGATGAACAGTTTGGACAAGAAGAGGGTGAAAGCGCTTGTGTTATGATACTACGGAATAACGCTGAAGGATAGTTGAAGAGATTTGGTAAGTAATGAAAAGGTTATGTATCGAATTTGGGGGGAAAAAGAAATACGTGACACTACTTGATCAAAAGAAAGGCTCTTTTCACGTAACACATCTTTGATGTTGGTGAAGAAGTGAAGTGTAGGGTGCAAAAAGTGTATCGGGAGACTAATTACAGTCAATAGGTTCACAGTAATTGAGGTTGCACATATTAGACAGAGTAGCACCGGGAGCTTAATGTACTCTTCGAACTGAAAACAACAACAACAACAGTAAGAAGTCTTTATCTCTACAGTAGAGTTCTTAAAGGGCGAATATACACTGCGCAACAGAACACGAGGATTACTTTTTCGAAACTCCGTAATTATTTCTCATTGCAACGAGTCAAGTTTGATGTTTGGCAAAAAGTTGCCTACAACCTTCCCCTGTATTGATACAAAAGCTTGGCGCCCTGCGACTTCACCCCCAGGCTCGGCAACGCCTCAAACACCGAGGTGTCGACACACGCGGAAAAAGACCAGAGCTCTGAAGTTCATGTGAGGTGTAAGGAGGGTGAAAGATGTCACGTTGACACCAAATTTGACCATAATTCTGCGGAGCACCACCACAGACGTGTCACATGGTGAGAAAGTTGTCACACACCCTCATACCCCCACATATCGCCCCCGTTTTTTTTTTTTTTTTTTTTACGCTTTTGCGATGAAGGTTAAAACGGCGACACCCAGCATTGCAACCTCATGATTTCTTATGAGTGGCCGAGGAAAGGAGTGCAGACACACTTCAAATGGCTCTGAGAACTATGGGACGTAACATCTATGGTCATCAGTCCCCTAGAACTTAGAACTACTTAAACCTAACTAACATAAGGACGTCACACAACACCCAGTCATCACGAGGCAGAGAAAATCCCTGACCCCGCCGGGAATCGAACCCAGGAACCCGGGCGCGGGAAGCGAGAACGCTACCGCACGACCACGAGCTACGGACATTGCAGACACACTGCCGCCCACAACCGACACGGAAAGGCATCAAGTGGTGGCATAAATGGCGTCAGTGCAATCACCCTTTCCCTTGACTCGCTGATTCCACAAATTATGCGATCGAGAACGACAGTTCTTTGCGCGACGAGCAGTGCGACGTTCTTTAAAATCTTTGACACTGGCGACGCACCACGGACGCGTCAACCGCCTTCTAACAACATTGTGGGCCGGCAACTCCACTAACTGCGATCACACCCTTTGGCAGTGCAGTGTGATCGTAGTTTCAGCTCTGGTGATCCGTGTGGAACAAGGGACCTTTCAAAACGATTCGAGGATGTTTGAACGCCAC
Organism: Schistocerca nitens; assembly: GCF_023898315.1. Lineage (NCBI taxonomy): Eukaryota > Metazoa > Arthropoda > Insecta > Orthoptera > Acrididae > Schistocerca > Schistocerca nitens. The sequence goes on along the minus strand of NC_064618.1, from coordinate 830,291,470 downwards.
TGGAAGTAGAAAAGGATGCTTACGCTGTTTCAGCTCTCCTGTTTCGTGACCTTCTGTGGCGTGGTCTCGGAGGAGTGCTACATTAACACACGTGTGGCGAAAATGGCAAAGGGTCCCACCGAGCCACCCACTTCTTCAATACTGTCAGCGCCATTCACTCAGTTTTATTGAGCACTCCAAAAATGTACCTGCAGAGAGAAAACCTATGGGAGAGTTCTAGCTACCTGCTAGTAGACATGCTAGAATGGAGAGGTGTCGAGGTGTTGCCTACCTACAGGGGTCTAAGACTCTCGTCATGGGTTTTCTACGCACAGGTACATTTTTAAAGTGATGGAAAAAGGTGGCGCCGGCCGGGGTGGCCGAGCGGTTCTAGGCACTACAGTCTGGAACCACGCGACCACTACGGTCGCAGGTTCTAATCCTGCCTCGGGCATGGATGTGTGTGATGTCCTTAGGTTAGTTAGGTTAAAGTAATTCTAGGGGACTCATGACCTCAGAAGTTAAGTCCCATAGTGCTCAGAGCCATTTTAACCATTTGAAAAAGGTGACCAGTTGGCACGAAGAATGCTGCGGAACTGAATGGTCTGAGAGGGTTCCTTGGCCGTTTTGTTCATGTGTGTGTCAATGTCGCACCTCTCCATGTTCACGCCACAGTAGGTCGCAAAACAGGATGGCTGAGAAAGCATAAGTACCCTCTGCTGCTTCCCTTTTTGTTCCAGACTGTACACCAGAGCCGTAAATTCAGTCACACTGCACTCCAAAACTGAGCAGTCACATTCAGTGGGGCTGCTGCAGGGATGAAGCGTCTTTGGAGGGTCAGCAGTGTTAAACATTGTCAAGAATGTGATCCTGTTGCTCATCACACTGTAAACCATCGTTTTCGACCGTAAAATGTGGGGGAATCAGTGGCTCAAGGGAATGGTTTTGAAAGGTCCCTTGTGTTTCCACATAGTACGCCAGAGCAAAAATGGTCACACTGCACTCCTAAATGACGTGATCACGTTGATGCCCTTTTATGCCACACCCAAGCTCTTTTCGGGTCAAATCTAATCGCCGATGTGTCTGAAATGTTGTCCTCGGTCACACAGAAGAATACCGCTTGATTTTAACGCTGTACGTTGCTATTCAAACCTCCAACACGATGGCGTTAAAAGAAGGGGTGAAATGTTCATAAGAGGGAAGCGTGACGACGGTCCCATCGTGTGACTTGTCCACGGTGGCGCTGGGCAGAGCTGTGTAAAATTTGATTCCATTGTGACATCGTTAATCCACCTCACGCCTGACATGAACTTCTGTGTGCCGGGTCTTCGAAGGAGCCTTTGCCACTTTATTCACACAGGTGTCAATGTCGTACCCCTCCACCTCCGCCCCCCCCCCGCCCCCACCCGTGATGACGCCACAGGAGGACACAAAATGGGAGATCTGAAGAGCATTAGCAGCCTTTGTTGCTTCGGATCACTTTCATATTTCGTTGAATTGTGTTGTACAGTCGTTATTGGTTCCAGCTTGTACTTGACAGCAAAACTTGCGGTCGCGGTGCTTTCCAAAGGGGTCAGATCACGTTAGAAGTGGATGCAGCCCCACAATGTGTCTGCAAAAGAGTGTAAACGTCTGAGGATGTCAGCAGTGTCTCGCATGTCTGACAGGGGCAGGGGTGGTTACTTTGACGTCCTTTATGCCACCTCCTGCGGCCATTTGATGCCGATCCTGAGCAGCAGTGCATGTGGAATGTTTTCCTCGGCCACTCGTAAGAAAATCGCGTTTTTTCATCACTGTGGTTCTGGGTTCCACTTCCATTGAAGACGCGTCAGAAGTGGGGTGAAATTTGCGTAAGGGGGACTATGATCTTCCCAACGTGTACCCGTCCACGGTGGCGTTGGGCAGAATTGTTGTGCCACTGTGACGTCATTCACCCTGACAACTTACATAATTAACCTTACACCTGACATGAACGTTTGAGTTGTGGCCTTCTTTCCGCGTGTGACGACATTTTGCTGTTTGAAGCGTCTCCGGGCCAGAGAGTGACGTATCAGAGCGCCTCGCTTTTGCGTCATTGCAGAGAAAGGTTGTAGGCACCTCTGAGCCCAATTTCAGGCTTACAGGAGAAAGGCAAAATAATGTGTAGAGTGGTAGTAATGGGATGGTTGTGTTTGACGGTCAGCAACGCATGTAAGGCACGTGTTGCGCTGGACTGTGCATCAGCGACGGTTGTTTACGATTAGTGGCGACTTCGTATTTGCATTCAGAGGCCGAGGTCGACGTGCAATGAAAGATCTAACAAAATCCCAAAGAGGGCAGATTGTATGGGTCCGATTAGCTGAATCATCAGTAATCAACATAGCCAATTTATTGAATGATTCAAGAGCGACTGATTCAACAGTCATGATAGCCTACACCTAACATGAAAAGACATCATCGTCTGAACGTAATAGTGGGCGCAAATCAGAACTAAATGACAAAGACCGTCGTACGCTAACACGGTCTCAAAACAACTAAAAACTACGGCGGCTAAAGTGACTGAAGAGTTCAATAGCAATCTTAGAGACCCCGTCTGTCCGCCGAGAACTGCATAAAGCGAATATTCCTGGACGATCTGCTATACCGAAACCATTACTGACGACAACCAACGCAAACAAGCGTGAAACGTGGTGTCAGCAGCATAAATCCTGTATGGTTGATAAGTGGAAACACGTCATACGACCCGGCGAGTCAACGTTTTCGTTACTTCCAACATTGGGCCAGGTTTACATCTGGAGAACGCCCAAAGAAACCTACAATCCTGAAGCTTGATTCCAACGGTTAAGCATGGAGGTGGAAGCTTGTTGGTGTGGACAGCCATACCATGATATTCTGCTGTTCCCATCATTACTCTAGAAGGCCGTGTTACAGCCAAAGATGTGGTGAACATTTTTAGATGATAAAGTGCACTCCGTGATTGAAATGTTGTTCCCTAACAATGATGCCATATTTCAGGGTGATAGTGCCCCCATTCGCGCAGCCAGGCCAGTACAATTGTGGTATGAGGAGCAGGCAACTGAACTGCAGTGTCTTCCCTGGCCAGCAAAGTCAGCGGACGAACATAATCGAACCCTTGTGGGAGGTATAGGAGCGCTGACTCCGGAGCACACTTCCGCTTTCCTTGTCACTACAAGAGTAAAAAGAGGTTCTGATCGAAGAGTGGCGTAATATTCGACTGGAGACTATACAGTCATTATATTCCAGTATTGCAAGATGTATCGCAGCTGTATTATGGGAAAATGGGGGTCCAACCCCTTACTAATATACCATGACCCAAGTAAATACAGGTGTTCACATTATTTCGCCTATTCTCTGTATATGTTGTAACCTCCCCCTTACTAATCGGCCTATCCTGCTTGCGATATAAAATATGGCCGTGGATCGAGTGTATACCAAATGGAATTTTTCTAATTGGATAAGGCTATCTTTCCCGAAGAAGTAATACCGATAAGTAGGGGGAAAATGTAGAAACGATTTTTCTGACGGAAAAGTCTACTAAAAATAAAAAAGTAATTAAACCGAACAGCGCTACAATATGGAAAAATGAAAGTTATTTTGTGCATTCACTCACGAACAACACTGGACAGAAAAGGGGTACCACTGATAATGAATCCAAAAGTTACACTAATGAACGAAAAGAAAATAATTATGGTCGCCAGTCCACTAGGGCGATTTACATCCAGAAAAACATTTATTATTAAACACTGACGTGGCAACTGAAGGTTGTCACGTTTTTTGACACTAATTGCAAATGAGTATGTAATGATAAAGAAAACTTAAACTCACTTTTACGTTAAGTTTGTCATTAAATTTTGGAAACAGGCAATCGAGTAATGATTTGAAAATATCCACTTAAAGTGGATGTTAGTATTGAGCTTCGTTACGTGAACAATGACTTTCAGAGACCTCAACATAACGTCATCAAAGAAATTTAGAGAAAGGCAAGCACTTTTTACTTTGCAGACATATAATTTTCAAATTGGATTTCATATTATTGTCTGAAAAACTGACCCTTTTTTACTGACTTGAACAGAATGAAATACTAGAATACTTACCAAACCAAACAGCCATGTGCTCCAAGCTATATGTAAAATAAATAAAACTTTCGCACTCTCAATGTGTGCATTTTCTTTAGATTTGGATTTTTTCCAGTGATAGATTCTCAAACTTCGGTTAGCATATAAGGGAAAAGAAAAGGAACAAGGACCCTGCTTGGTAACAATGTCTGGGGGCAATGAGGACACAATCGCCCTGAATTTAACTGATTATTATTTAAATAAAGTTCATTACTCAAATCACATTCAGCTGTGCTGATGGGTTACCCATTAATACTTTCTACCAATGAACAGTCTTACTTCAGTGCCATGCGTGCGACGAAACTCGGAGCCGACGACGAATCTGTGTTGCTGGAACTGCTGCTGTTGTTGAAGACGATAGCATCTTGTGGGGCCACGGGTAGTTACAGGAATGGGCAATTGTAATTAATACAGCCTCTTCCGCCCGTCCACTGTCCTTCCTACTGCCGCTAGTCACCTGGCCGGCGCGCGTACATGATGCCGCCGAAATGATGCTCTCTACTGCGACAGCGTTGACAGCACACTTCCGCTCACTACAAGCGCTGGAACACGTCTCCCGCTCTCTCCGCGCGCTCTGCGCAACAACCCCCTACCCAAAGATTTTAAAACGCACAAGCACTGCTATTATCGTTGCTAGTCGATGCAAATAACAATTCCCATGGCTTTTTCCCAGAGCTTATCACAGTAAAACACAGATAAATACAATAAAACGTCAACAAACTGTAAGACGTCATGGTCTCCTGACCTTCATTGCTTACATATTCCGCCCTCACAATCATATTCCGCACATCAAGACGCTTCAGTCGAACCCAAACTCGATAAGATAAAGTCAATGTTGTATGAATTCATGTAAACGATACACAAATAACAAGTGCGCACCAGGGTTGAGATACCCGAGGCTGGCATACACACATACATTCCAGACACGACGATCACAGGAGCTTTTAGTCTGAGAGAGGCAGACCGCACGCTGGGAGGCCAGTCCCGTCAGAGGACAAGTCAAACTCGACTGCCCGTGGAGCAGACGGTGTTTGCCCGAGTGAAAGGGGAGAACTACCCCGTGTTCGGCTTAAAAGCAAATTCCGCTACATTGTGTGGGAGCGCCCAGCCTATGCATTCTTTACAAACATAGCACGCAGTTTCAGAGATTTTCACAGGGAGACAGCAAACGCCAAACGCCGATGCTACAGATTTCCGGATTGGTCGCCTTAAACGAAACGTCATTCTTCCGTTTTAGAAGAGCAATGCTGATTGGCAGACGATATTCCTGACGCCTTGAGCTGAAGGAGTAATGGAAGAGACTGAAAGATATACCCCTTCATGTCTGGCGTGGAGAGGGTCCGTTCCGTTGTTGCTCTTGGAGTGAGAACATGTAACAAGAGCGTGTGCGCTCGTACGTGTACTCAAAGAGCGAGGAGCAAGTCTCTCCTCAGTACTTCACTGGGATTGCACCTCTGTCAAGATCGAATCGGAGTGCGACTCCATACTGAATCCTTGCGATTGAGTATTGTTCACTGTGTTGGCCGCCACACTTAATGTGCTGTGTGAATGGACAGAGTTATAGTTAAACGCCTGCGAGCGAATTTTTGAGTGGCATCACGGTGGACTGGTTATCTGACGGTGTACCACGCCAATAGTTAGACTAGGGGCGAATAGGAGTCCTCGACTTCATCAAGGCGTAGGAAGAGTTTGATTGGCGAAGGTCAATCCAGATAGAACGAGAGTTATCTTAATTGTCAGCAGTGAGCGGCGCAGACAGCAGTTATCGCAGCTTACCGTATTGTGCGCTACAGCTCTTGCGAGCCCCTTGCTTCCTCCACAACAGTACACTTCACTGCGTTTCACATGCGACAGCTTCGACCGTACCTAGCAACATTCTAACGGATAATTATTCAAGTTGAGTAGGCGCGGCTCTCAGCCATTCTGCCAAGTCAAAAATGGCTCTGAGCACTATGGGACTTAACATCTTAGGTCATCAGTCCCCTAGAACTTAGAACTAGTTAAACCTAACTAACCTAAGGACATCACACACATCCATGCCCGAGGCAGGATTCGAACCTGCGACCGTAGCAGTCGCACGGTTCCGGACTGCACGCCTAGAACTGCGAGACCACCGCGGTCGGCTCCTGCCAAGTCAATAACAATCTTAAACTTGTTATAGAAATTTCATTAGCGAATTCTATCCTTAAGAGGTAACTTCACATTCCGAAAAGAACTCAGAAATAACTTGTTCAGTTCATAACTAAAATTGCCATTGTGATTTCTCAGAATTTTTGCAAAATAAATATTAGTTTTCGTTACTTTCATGTTTTTCTTACACTAACTGGCACTACTCCAGTACCCAAGTATCCCACTAGTTACGTAAGAAATTTTGTGAATTTTTGTGTCATTTCCTTACAGTGGACGACTCCAGAAGATATTTATTCTTTAGAACGTTAGGAGTGTCTGTCTGACTTCTGTAGTAGTGTGGGGGTGGAAACTGCACCTTGCTGGAGCCACAGGGTAAAGGGTACATCTCAGATTAATCCGTTGCGCAGAATGACAGAATAGCACCCACACGCTCAGCTCACAAGACTTCTACTTAAATGTACACATACAGTGAAGCAATGTCCTTACTTATTAAAAGGAAAGCATTTAAATTACAAATATTTACATACAATTAAAAAAAATTATTTATCGGTAGCAGGTGCCATGCATCCTACATTGTCGGTGTTACAATGTTACAGTGGAAAATAACGACGAGGTTTCGAAGAAGTTATCCCTTAATTCTCGGACGGGCGGTAACGAGTCCTGGGTCCATCCGCCACTTGCCGCCTAATAGACGGTGCGGGCGCTCATCTGGAGCGCCATCTCGGCGGGCGCTGCACGCCTCTGCTATCTGGCACAGCATCTGGCCCGCTTCGCCTCGCCCGCCCCGGATCGCGCCTTCATATGACGCCTGCCGGGCGGGGGTGGCCAGCCCGCCAGATACCCCAGTGGGAGGCGCCGCCCTAGCAACCAGCCGCCGACGCCCCACCGCGCTGGACGACGACAATGGCTGCACGCGGTTCGACACACTGCCTACTGTCTGCATGGTCTGTTTCCTCGACCGGTCCACACACCAGCGCCTCCTCTCGCATCTCGAGCACAGAGCGTTGCCGAATAGAGTCTTATCAGCCTCTTTGACTGCCGGTTCGGTCGTAACATAGAGGTCGATGGTAGATTACGCGTGCATCCGCTTATTATTTTGACCATCCGAGCGCATCTTATCGTCGTATCGCACGCCATTTTCCTTTGTTTTACGTCGCTCATACTCCCACAAATTGGTTCTTGTAAGTGTCGTATTACAGGCAGTTTCCCGTCAATGTTGTTGTCGTGACTGTGTTTCTCGCCGCTGCAGCTGTCCTCGTAGAGAACTTCAAGATAGCTGTCATGGTGCAAGGCCACGTATTCCACATACTCGTTTCTTTTGTTCACCAACCTAAGTATCCATGTCGTCAATGAGGCATTAAATAACAGCAACAAGCTTGTTACATTTTTCTTTGACTTCTTGTAGGCATTCGATGCTGTTCCACGGTGTCGTCACCTAGTGAACGAAAGACCTTAACACCACACTGAGCCAGTTTTGTGAATGGATTCAGCGCCTGCTAGCAAATAGAAATTACATCGAAATACTCGGTTTTACGGGGTGGCCGAGCGGTTCTAGGCGCTTCAGTCCGGAACCGCACGACTGCTACGGTCGCAGGTTCGAATCCTGCCTCGGGCATCGATGAGTGTGATGTCCTTAGGTTAGTTAGGTTTAAGCAGTTCTATGTTATAGGGGACTGATGACCTCAGATGTTAAGTCCCATAGTGCTCAGACTCATTTGAACCACTTGAACTCGGCTTTAAAGGAAATTTTGACCGTACTCAAGGGAGCCTTATATGTTGTTACCTTCTAGAGTATACAGGGTGTAAATTTTAAGCTGACATACCAGACTAACTCGAAAGGTAATCTTAACACGAAAAAATGTGTTGTATTCAAAGTTTTTTTTTTTTTTTTTTTTTTTTTAAGGGGAACATCTGCTGGTGCTAAAATTAGCCCGCCACCCCAGCCCCCTGGGGGTGGGGCGGGAGACAACTTTAAAATTTCGAATGGAAACCCCCATTTTTTTATTGCAGAAGCAGATTCTACATAAAAAAACTACGTACATTTTGTCTTAAACACTTGTTTTGATTCTCGGTAGTTGGCGCTGTAATTCAAGAAAATCCACGGTCTCATTTTTGCGTGGAAAATGGTTACGGAAAAATAAAAAGTAGAATGTAAGTCTATAGGCTTTCGTGGTCGTTGTCACTGAAGTTAAAATCTTCTGGGTTATTAGGCCGCGTCATGTTTCTTCTAAAATATTCGACGTTTCGACCCCTTTGCTGGGATCTTCCTCAGGATCTTTTGGTGTCCACTATTACTGTGTTCTAGCAGTAGTGGACACCAAAAGATCCTGAGGAAGATCCCAGCAGAGGGGTCGAAACGTCGAACATTTTAGAAGAAACATGACGCGGCCTAATAACCCAGAAGATTTTAACTTCAAAAAGTAGGATGTTTGGTCAGTTAGTTAGCTAGTCAGATGATTTGTTTGATAATGAAAAGTTGTGTGGCCTCATGAGCGCGAAACAAACAAAACTTATCCGAATCTGCGGAAAAAATTAATACAATATTTGGGTCAACATTTGTAAAACTCTAATTCCTCTCTCTCAAATCCCACCCTAAGGGGAGAGAGGGAGAGTTTTAGTTTTAGCGAATCAAAATTTACGAAGTAAGTAAGTATTTTTTATTTATCTGTAACCATTTTCCACGCAAAAATGAGAACATGGATTTTCTTGAATTACAGTGTCAACTACCAAAAATTAAAACGAGTGTTTAAGACAAAATGGACGTAGTTTTTTATGCACAATCTGATTCTGCAATAAAAAATGAGGGTTCCCATTTGAAATTTTAAAGTTGCCTCCTGCCCCACCCCCAGTGGGCTGGGGTGGCGGGCTAATTTTACCACCAGCAGATGTCCCCCTCGAAAATAATCAACTTTGGATTCTACACATTTTTTCGTGTGAAGCTTGTTTTTCGAGTTATTCTGGTTTGTCAACTTAAAATAATCAGTACTCAGGGAGCCACCTGACTGTGTGTGGCGGACGACTCTATATAACGCTCTCGCGCCGACTAAACGATCCCTTGACGAAAAACGCTGCTCTTCGTTGGTTCTCCACTATTTCTCCTGTCAGTCCTACCGGGTAAGGATATCTATCAGGGAAAACCGTATCAAAATCCCTACAGTAGTTTCTGAGATTAGCCAGACAGCAAAACGTGTATTTTAATTTACAATATCTACTCATAAATGGTCTGGTGTGCTACATCGGAACACCCTTGAGGCCTTTCGTGGATGTTACTGTTGTGTATACGTAAGACGCAGCACCAGGAACTGCTGCAGAGAATCGATCCTTGGTTCGCGAACTGCTTGTTGACTCTCAAAGTAAATAAATATTAAATATTCCGCAAAAATAGGTGGAAATGCCCGTTACTGTTCGATTACACCATCAGTTAGAGATCACTGGAAGAGCTGTGCGGAGTGACTTCACGTAGCGGGACGGTATAAAACTAGTTGCAGGGAAAGCTGCTGCTGTTCTAACATCCAGCAGAAGAATTCTATGAGAATTATTACTATTCGTATGGGCTGCTACGAGCGGGTAAAAAAAAAACAAAAAAAAAAAAAACGGAATTATTTCATTAGGGTACCTTCTATTCGGAAAGTGGATGCACTCATCGACTATATCTGACTTATAAATTATAGAGTGCAGCAATCAGTCGTCCTTTTTAGATTTAATTATGCAAATCCAGATTTCGGCTTGTAGCTAGCCATTCTCATTCCGCTATTTTTTATTCTCAATGCATGTAAGTCCCTGTTGTTCAGGCGTCAGTCAGTTCTTTGAATACTGACGCCTGAACAACAGGGACTTACATGCATTGAGAATAAAAAATTAGCGAATCTGGATTGTGTAGTAAAATCTAAAAGGACGACTGATTGCTGCACTCTATAATTTATAACCGGAATTATTTTTTAAAAGCTGCATATTTTCAAATTGTTAACAAAACATACCCTCCAATATACTCTCCATTACAACTAATAGATTTAGGGACCCATGACCTCGTAGTTTGGTCGCCCCCCCCCCTCCCCTCCCCTCTTTTAAACCAACCAACCAACTAATAGATTTCACCCACTAGTGTTTCCACTGTTCGAAACATTTTTTGTAGTCATCTTTAGAAGTAGCGGACAGCTCCTCCGTCGTTTTTTTTCTTGACTACTTCAGTGTTGTCAAATCGGCGTCCTTTCATGCTCCTTTTCAGTCGTGGAAATAAGAAAAAGTCGCACGGAGCGAGGTCAGGCGAGTAAGGTGTGTGGAGCAGCGGGATCATGCCATTTTACCCAAAAACTACCAGAGATGACTGTATGTGCAGGTGCGTTGTCGTGGCGAAAGGACCAGTTTCCTTTTTGCCACAAATAGGGTCTTTTTTGACGAACACTGTTGCGCCATCTTCTTAAAACTGCCGAATAAAAGGCTTCGTTGACGGTCTGACTTGGGCCCTTGGCATCAAAAAAGCAAATCGGCATTGTTTTTATGTTTCCTTTGACTTGGTGGCACTTTTTTGGACGGGATAACGATGACGTTTTCGATTGGCTTCACTGTTTCATTGTTTGTGGGTCGTAGCCATACCACCATGACTCGTAACCAGTAACGGACTTTGACAGAAAATCTGAATCAGTTTCAAGGTGGTGTTGCAAAACACGACATAGTTCAACTCTACGTTCCTTCTGACTCTCAGTCGGAACCCGAGGAACAAGCTTTTCATTCCCAAAACTTCGATTAAAATTCACTGAACTGAGCTCCTACATAACCCACTGATCTCTGATAGTTGACACAATTGTCTGTCGACGGTCTGTGAGCACAAACTCTCGAGTTTTTTCAATATTTTCGTCGATTCGGGCAGTTGATGGACGTCCAGAACGAGGTTAGTAATCAACTGACACTTCGTCATTTTTAAATCGAGCAAACCACTTGAGCATTTTCCATACCTTCATCTTGGTAAGCTGTTTTCAATATCAAAACAGTTTCAGCAGTATATTTACCGAGTAGAAAACAAAATTTCAAAGCTGTACGTTGTTCGCTTAAACTTGCGATATTAAAAAACGAAACAAGAACAAAACTAGCCAAATACAGTCACTGCAGATGAACAGAACAAGCCAGGTCGACAACACAGGCGGCACTGAACTGGCAATGAGTTGTGCTATACACGCCTAGCGGCAGAAATGCGTACTACACAAGCTCCGCCCGCGGTAATGATACTCGGTTTTTTTTTCTTCTTTTTTTCTGTACCCCCTCGTACACGGTAATTTTACATTCTCATACACGAACGTTACGTACAGTGTTGTCAGAAATAGTCTGAAAAGCTTCTAAGGGTGTTACAGGATAGGTTGCGCTGAGAAATAGTTGTGTAGACGATATTTCGATAGGTTGCTTCGTTTCCGTTTTAATTAGCCAAGCCGACCGTTGGGCGTGCAAATTCAAGCGGTGTCGGTAAGCGTTTTCTTCGTTTAGTTTCCTAAAACTGAACAAGGGAGCGATACAAAAAGTGGACATTTGACTGCAGTGAAAATCAAACCCAGGCCAAAGTCTGAGCCAGTCTAGTGCGCTGTCATATACGCTAAGAGAACGACTGGCACAAATGGTATCTGGCGGATCTCTTGAATTTGCCTGCTCAACTGCCTGATCAGCTAATTCCAATCCTAATTAGTAACTCGGAAACGTCGCAACATAACTATTTTTTTTCTGAACATTTATTTTTCAGCACAACCTACCCTGCAACACCCTTACAAATTTTCAGACTGTTTCTGCCCATCGTGCGACATCGTTAACTATACATACACTCCTGGAAATTGAAATGAGAACACTGTGAATTCATTGTCCCAGGAAGGGGAAACTTTATTGACACATTCCTGGGGTCAGATACATCACATGATCACACTGACAGAACCACAGGCACATAGACACAGGCAACAGAGCATGCACAATGTCGGCACTAGTACAGTGTATATCCACCTTTCGCAGCAATGCAGGCTGCTATTCTCCCATGGAGATGATCGTAGAGATGCTGGATGTAGTCCTGTGGAACGGCTTGCCATGCCATTTCCACCTGGCGCCTCAGTTGGACCAGCGTTCGTGCTGGACGTGCAGACCGCGTGAGACGACGCTTCATCCAGTCCCAAACATGCTCAATGGGGGACAGATCCGGAGATCTTGCTGCCCAGGGTAGTTGACTTACACCTTCTAGAGCACGTTGGGTGGCACGGGATACATGCGGACGTGCATTGTCCTGTTGGAACAGCAAGTTCCCTTGCCGGTCTAGGAATGGTAGAACGATGGGTTCGATGACGGTTTGGATGTACCGTGCACTATTCAGTGTCCCCTCGACGATCACCAGTGGTGTACGGCCAGTGTAGGAGATCGCTCCCCACACCATGATGCCGGGTGTTGGCCCTGTGTGCCTCGGTCGTATGCAGTCCTGATTGTGGCGCTCACCTGCACGGCGCCAAACACGCATACGACCATCATTGGCACCAAGGCAGAAGCGACTCTCATCGCTGAAGACGACACGTCTCCATTCGTCCCTCCATTCACGCCTGTCGCGACACCACTGGAGGCGGGCTGCACGATGTTGGGGCGTGAGCGGAAGACGGCATAACGGTGTGCGGGACCGTAGCCCAGCTTCATGGAGACGGTTGCGAATGGTCCTCGCCGATACCCCAGGAGCAACAGTGTCCCTAATTTGCTGGGATGTGGCGGTGCGGTCCCCTACGGCACTGCGTAGGATCCCACGGTCTTGGCGTGCATCCGTGCGTCGCTGCGGTCCGGTCCCAGGTCGACGGGCACGTGCACCTTCCGCCGACCACTGGCGACAACATCGATGTACTGTGGAGACCTCACGCCCCACGTGTTGAGCAATTCGGCGGTACGTCCACCCGGCCTCCCGCATGCCCACTATACGCCCTCGCTCAAAGTCCGTCAACTGCACATACGGTTCACGTCCACGCTGTCGCGGCATGCTACCAGTGTTAAAGACTGCGATGGAGCTCCGTATGCCACGGCAAACTGGCTGACACTGACGGCGGCGGTGCACAAATGCTGCGCAGCTAGCGCCATTCGACGGCCAACACCGCGGTTCCTGGTGTGTCCGCTGTGCCGTGCGTGTGATCATTGCTTGTACAGCCCTCTCGCAGTGTCCGGAGCAAGTATGGTGGGTCTGACAAACCGGTGTCAATGTGTTCTTTTTTCCATTTCCAGGAGTGTAAAACAGTACGTGGCACAAACAAACAGAGACACAAAGTGTTTATAGCTAAATACCCAACTCTTTTAAAGAGTCCACAGATCATTGAGTCACGAAAAACAGTTCACTGAGACCACCACGAATTTTCCGTATTAAACGCTCTCCAGAGAAATTCCCTAAAGCTTTGAAGCTGCTACTTATGCTCACCGTAATTATTCACGGAGAACCGTGGTGAATGCTGTTGTCATGCGAATGGCTCTGACGTAGAGAAGCTGAGGGCGGATTGCTGCTGCCGTAGCACCGGACCCCATTCATTTTCTAGGATGCGTGCTGATCTCAGTCTCCTATGAACGTGGCTGACATGCACAAGATACGCACAGCTGCAGGTGTATTCGGGATCCACAATTCTATGCGCGTAACCACCATAGCTACAAATTTTCACTGATTCCTATGCCCTGCTATCCATTCCTGCCAAACACTGCATGCATCAACAGCGAAAAATTGCATACAAGTTGCCCCAGTAGTGTCGATCTTTCCAGCCTAAAAAATCTCGCCAAGACAACACGTCGTGGTACAACGCCAATCACACGTCAAAACGCCTTCACATTTCTTGGAAATGGCGTTCCCAGCTCCATCTGCATGAAATCACCGATTAATTTACCAACGGCGTTTTCGTAACCCGCCACTATCCTCACACCAGAAGTGCTCTGAATCTGGAAAGCAGTTCACGAGGCTAGGACATTATTTTCTGTTAGATGCATTTCTTCCGGTAAGTGAGCGATTGTTATCAACAAAAAGCTCTCAATAAAACACAAGAGAGCCGCGCTCTCCTGCAGATAGCGTGGCGTCCAGGCCACAATTCAGCCGCTGGGCAAGGTCCTAAGTTTTAAATAGAAAATAGTCAGCAACCCTCTGGTTCCCCCCTGATGTCCCGACTTCTGTTAAGGAAGACACCTGATGCTCCTGTCTCCGCTGACGGCAAGGGACCGATTATTTCATGGCGTTCTCTGCCCAACCTGTCCCAACACGCTGTGCTTTCCCATACACAAAAAAATCATGCAGAAAACAAGCCGTAGCAGCACCATGTTTAACTAAACGAAGTGGACGTAGAAATAGTACAGTATGTCCAATCATTGTCATTCGATACACTGCCCAAGGAATATGCAGTATTATCTCCTACTGTTGGGAGCTCCCCATTAATATACAAAACTGGGGAGCTCCCAATAGACATTAAAAATGCATCACAGTGCCAATACCAAAGAAAGAATCCACAAACACATGTGAATAATATGGAATCCTTAGTTTGGCAACACACGCCTCGAAGATCTTGACGCCGAGCGGTCTAAGGCGCTGCAGTCATGGACTGTGTGGCTGGTCCCGGCGGAGGTTCGAGTCCTCCCTCGGGCATGGGTGTGTGTGTTTGTCCTTAGAATAATTTAGGTTAAGTAGTGTGTAAGCTTAGGGACTGATGACCTCAGCAGTTAAGTCCCATAAGATTTCACACACATTTGAACATTTTTTTGAAGATCTTGACCTCTTTCGTTCTATGGCGGATAGATGGCAGGACAGATGCTATGATCACGGAGAGCCAGTTTGGCTTTAGAAGTGGTGTAGGCACACGAGAGGCAGTACTCGGCTTACGATTAATTCTTGAGAAAAGACTAAAGAAGGACCAAGACAATTATATTGCCTTCATCGACTTAGGAAATGCGTTTGACAGTGTAGACTGACGAAAGGTTTTTTAAGATGATTAGAGAGATGTATAAGGAGAGAAGAGTAATTCAGAGACTGTATAGAGAAGAGGAGGCTGTGATAATGTGTGGAGAACATCATTAAGTTAGTACTATTAAGCAGGGAGCACGTCATTCTCTCATATCTTGTTTAACGGATACATTCAGAGAGCAATAACTGAAGCTAAGGAGAAACTAGGAGCTATAGGGGGAATTAAAACTCACGGTGAGAAAATAGACATGCTGAAATTTACTGATGACATTGCCATGTTAAGTGTAGATGCAGAACAATTAGAAGCGATGCTGGGCCAAGTGGAAATTACCTTCAGATCTTCCTACGATATGAAAATTAAGAAAGATAAAATAGTTGTGAGCAGACGAAACACAGTTGCCCAATGCTCACTTAGCAATGAACGACAAGAGACCATAGAATCCTCTGCCTACACAGGGAGTAAAATTACCGCAAAAAGAAGGACAAGGAAGGATTTCGGAAGCCTAATCCACGAGGCAAAAGCTGCTTTTAAGAAAATAAAGAATTTTTTTACGTCCAGCAGCACAGACAAATATCTCATGGAAAACCTCATAAAGAAGTTTGTTTGGAGTGTGCTGCTGTACGGAAGTGAAACATGGATATCCAGAGAAGCAGAAAAAGATTAATAACAGCCTTCGAGATGGGATGCTACCGCTGAATGCTCGAAATTTTCTGAGTAGAGAAGATATCAAACGAAGGGTTCATCCACTGAGTGGAAGAAGAGAAGCCTTGTCTCATGAAGGCAGTCGAATACAGAAGATAAAAATGGGTCGACATCCTCTGAGATGTGATGTTATCATTAAAACATTGAGGGAAAAGTAGAAAGTAAAAAGTACACCTAGAATACATCAACCAGGTCAAGGAGTACACCAGCTATACCATTTATACAACTCTCAGAATGAAAGCCGAAGACAGAAATGCATGGCGAACTACTGGTAACCAGATCTAGGAGGAAGAAGATCTTCTACTCTCTAGTTACCTAATCAACCTCGAACTGAATGAAAAAGGCGTGCGAAATTGCTTGCTGCGTTTCACTCTGAGCTTTGTAAGGTAGGAGAGAGGTACTGGTGAAAATGAAACTGTGAGGGTGAGCCATGAGCCCTGTTGGACAGGCCAGATCTTAAAGGCTAGAACAGTAGTGGACACCAGACGATCCTGAGGAAGATCCCAGCAGAGAGGTCGAAACGTCGATCATTTTAGAAGAAATATGACGCGGCCTCACAACCCAGAAGATTTTAACTTCATATTTGTACATTACTCGTCTTTTTCTTTAACGTGTATCAATTTTCAACGAGTTTCCAAAGTCGAGTGCCACTTCACGTTGCCGAACGCTTCTTCCAGGTCAACAAATCCTTTGAAGGTGCTTTGATTTTTCTCTGTCTTGCCTCTGTTATCAAATGCAATCTGAGAACTGTCTCTCTGTCCCTCTTTACCTTTCCTAAAGCCAAATGGAACCTTCAACAAATCCTTAATTGCAATTTTCCATTCTTTTGTGTTATTATCGTCAACAACATGGATGCTAGAACTGCGAAGCTGATTGTGCGATAGCTCCGTACGCATTAATCTGAATAATCGTTTGGCTACCACTTCCCACAGTGATTTTGGGTGTTCCAAGGGAATCTTTTCTATGATTTCTTCCCTGTTTGACCACAAATCATCCAGACCTCTCAGTGTGGCTAATACAGTATTTCTCAAGTCGTCCAAATCGTCAACCATTGCTTCTTTCATCAGATCAGCTGGCAGTCCCTCCATCTCGTATAGAGGCCCTCATTGTACTATACTGTCCATTTGCCGTCTTAATGGTGACGTTCTTGTTTTTTAATTTGCCCAAAAATTATTTTGCGTGCTGAATCTGGCATTTCGATGAGCATATTATACGAGGGTTGTTTGGGAAGTAAGGAACGATCGGTCGCGAAATGGAAAATACAGTGAAAATCTGATGAAGCTTAGCACAGATGCGTTGGGCATCATACCGATTGCATCATGCCGCTCTTTTCAGTTCTGAGCTCACAGCGAGAACGTAAAGGTGCCTAGAAATTAGCGTCTCCCGCCAAGTATGAGGGCCTGGCGAAAGATTTCGCCTGAAGCTATGCAATCCACATAACATAACTGTTATGCGGTTCGTTCTACCCGACAATTCTCGGCCGCACTCTGCAGGGGCAAAGATGCTCCTGCAGCATTTTCGATTGTTAAGTGTTTGATCAGCCACAATACAGCTTGTAATTGGCTACACCTTTCATCTCTGCTCAGATGAACCGCTGGCTATGAAGACAATATTTTAAGACAGACAACGAGCTGCATTCCAGAGTAGAAAATTGTCGAAAAACACTGGCGGCTGTCTTCTATAACGAGGGAATTGAAAAGTTGGTACAACGCTACGACAAATGTCTGAGCAGCGACTGTGTAGAGAATTAGCTGGAAGGTGTTGCTAACATTTGCAAAGAAAACAGTTTTGATTTTCACTGCGGTTTCCATTTCGCGACCTATCGTTCCTTACTTTCCGAGTAGCCCTCGTACCATTGTCAGTAGCAGACTCATTAAATTTCAAATTCTGCTCAAATGGAAAGAACCTGCCAGTCTGTCGCTGTTGCTGGAGCGTACTCACAGTGATGGACCACGAGTATGCCATTTATTTTATGATCCGAAACATTTAATGTTGTAGTAAAGTATTCAGGCTTCCTCGACTTAGCTGCAGGTACAGCAGAAGATATTTAATATTTTCAACCTGTAGTGCGTATGAATGAGAGAGAAGACTGGATTCCAGGTGACTATAGGATTGATGAAGGGTTCCTTATTACCTCCGGAGACGGTTCTTCAATTACATTTTTCGGCGTGGTCACTACTGGGTCACCCAAGTACAACAAACAAGAGGCATTTGTGACCAGTCACCGCGGCGGTTATTAAATCAGATAGTGCTACTTCAGCAGGTAATAAATGCCCGGTACCAATCTAATAACGTCATCTGGCCCGCTAATTAATGACTGTGGTGCGCGGTGCGCCGGGCCGATCCCATTGTTCTAAGCGCGGCGGTCTCTCTTCGTCTGGCGGCGTCTCATACCGCGGGGGGTGCGATGGACGATGCGAGATAGAGGCGGGCGGGCGCGGGGTGGTAATGTGACGTCCGTCTGCTGCCTACCTAGCGGGCTCTCATCTCACGGGCGGGACGACGGTGCGAGCTGCCGCGCCAACTCTGGTTCCCAATCGAGCAAATTTAGGATTTTGATTTACCTGTGGTGCATATCATTGGTTTCATCCAGTTCTGAGGAGCTTTGGCATAAGCTGAACTCGCCGACTGATAAAATATCAACTTGTGAACTGCCTTCATGACAGAGGTATGTAAGAAGAGGCCATACATTGTAACAACGAGACGCACCACGACAGAACATCCACTTGCAACAACCCTCCAGAAGCAGTGAGGAGGTGAGTCTCGGGGACGACCAGGAAGGTTTTCCTGAGATCCTGACAACCATCTGCTAATCTCTACACGTTGGGTGGCACAGAAGCACAGACCTTGAATCCTGAGTTGTACCTCTGCTGCCGGAGGGTAACTATCCAGACAGACGAGAAATCTGGCTTGATTCTGGTACCAAGTACAGTAGTGTAGTGTAGCACTGTGCTGTGTAGTGTTGTGTAGTAGTGTAGTTCAGAATTATAAATTACAAAAGTCGTGATGCCGGCCTTGGTGGTCGAGCGGTTATAGGCACTACAGTCTGGAACCGCGCAACCGCTACGGTTGCAGGTTCGAATCCTGCCTCGGGCATGGATGTGTGTGATGTCCTTAGGTTAGTTAGGTTTAAGTAGTTCTAGGGCACTGATGACCTAAGAAGTTAAGTCCCATAGTGCTCATTTAAACCATTTGAAAAGTTGTGATCCTGCAATACAGCATGGTGTAGCAGACCAAATGGGCATATAGGCCTGTGAGTACGCCAGGTCTAATTGAGTAAGTAGACTTTTTTTATTTTCTTTTTAAACATTTTTCCTCTGTATGTAGATATTTTATGTAGTTTTTTCCTCAGACACCATATCGCTCAGTGATACTAACACATTTCAAATTATGTTAAAATATTATGTGCTATATTCAAGCCAATTCATGCGCAACATTTCGTCTCTCCGTGTATCTGGGTAACAGACTGAAAAAAATAGCAAATAAATAAATAAAGGTTAAAGGCGCTGCAGTCTCGAACCGCAAGACCGCTACGGTCGCAGGTTCGAATCCTGCCTCGGGCATGGATGTTTGTGATGTCCTTAGGTTAGTTAGGTTTAACTAGTTCTAAGTTCTAGGGGACTAATGACCTCAGCAGTTGAGTCCCATAGTGCTCAGAGCCATTTTAGCCAAATAAATAAAAATAAGTACTTGTTGATCAGTTTGCTGCTGAAAATTTCGCAGATTTGGCTGTGGTTTTATTCTATTTTATTTCATTTTATTTTACATCAAACTGGTTAACACAAGTTGCTCTCCTGCTATTAACACAGCACACAGCATTCTCGAAAAAAAATTGTTGTATTTGACGTTCTCATCTTCAGGTGGATTGCGTTCTACATATAATACAAAATGTTCTGATGGTAAATGCAGGCGACACATTTATAATGTCATCAATGAGAATTCGGGCCTTCACTGCATCGCCATCGTGGTAACAAGTCCAAAATTTGACCAGTTTTGCCTTTTTAAAACTACAGAGACATCTACACGGATACTACGCAAGACACTATACACTGAGTGGTGGGCGGTACAGCGTTCCAGTGTTATTGACTTCGTTCCTATTCCATGCTGGTATAGAGGAGGGAGCGAGGAAGAAATGACTCTCTACAGGGTGCACCAAAAGGTATGTTACAAGGCGTGGTGACTTGTAGATGGGTACCATACGAGCATTTTTGGCTAATAAGCTTATGTTCGAAAATGCTTCGTTTGAATGGTAGCGTGGATGTGGGTGACGTGGGAACTTTGGACTGCACAAGCTCGACAAGGAGTAAATAAGAGAATGTACATACCTGCCAGTAAACACTAGTTTAATTCACTTACAGAAAGTGCTCACTATGACCACCACTAGGGTAGCCCGCATCTCGTGGTCGTGCGGTAGCGTTCTCGCTTCCCACGCCCGGGTTCCCGGGTTCGATTCCCGGCGAGGTCAGGGATTTTCTCTGCCTCGTGATGGCTGGGTGTTGTGTGCTGTCCTTAGGTTAGTTGGGTTTAAGTAGTTCTAAGTTCTAGGGGACTTATGACCACAGCAATTGAGTCCCATAGTGCTCAGAGCCATTTGAACCATTTGAACCACCACTAGCTTCGATGCATTTTATGTCTCACCTGATGATGCCTCGCCGAATTCTTGGCCTAGAGTTCCATTTCTGGGAATACATAGAACTTTGGCGTGCGTGACACTCATTGAGTCATTATAAGGGCTTCTCGCACGAATAAAAGTAGCAGTCGGAGACATCACTGTTACGCTTTCAATCTTTCTATGGGTGATTGGCACTTTCTTACATTTAACAAAGGACTGTCGTTTATTACACCAAGTGGGAATATTGTCCCTTTGCAACTCCTTACTATCATCCTGCGCCATACTTTTCTGTAGACAACAGAATTGTTATCCAACAGTCTTATAATCTGTTAATCCTGTCTGATACATCGTTTGTGTACAAGGAAAATATTAGATGTGCTATTACGCTTCACATGGGCACGCCGGTTATTATTTTAGTTTCAGTGGAATATACGCCATCGCACAGAACTGTATTCTATTAATCAATTAGTCACATACTGGTGAAGACACTCGGTATGAACGTATTTTGATCAGTGGTACAGCGTCGAACGGCTTTCGTAAGTTTAGGAAGACCAAATGCACCTGTTCACCTGACTCTACTGTTGACAAGACATGTTTGGATAAAGCAATATCTGAATCCGTGCTTCAGTGGTAACTACATCTGAACTGCAAAACCCTCACGAAGAGAATATATATGTCTGACAATAACTGTTTCCGTCTCCGCTACTTTCTTGAGACAATAATTATACACGAGGAAACAATATTGCCTAGTACATAAGTCATACTTGAGTGTCTTAATACTGTTTGATTTTATGAAACATGTCACTGTTTGGCAATTGCATTATTTTAATGTCTTCAAGATACCTTTATTTTTCGATACCACTGGATAGCACATTTGTTGTTCAAAGTTAAGCAACTTCTGACTCTTTGACCGCCACCACCAGACTGTAACAAAAATTAAGGAAGATTAGAGTTAGACGTCCCGTCGATGATGTGGTCATTAGGAACGGAGTGCAGGAGCGGAGTTCAAAAGGGTGTGGATTGAATTTGTCTGTGTCCTTCTCAAAGGCAACACCTCCGTATTTGCTTTATGATTTTAGGAAACTCAAGGAAAACTTTGAGGTTCGCTGATGACATTGTAATTCTGTCAGAGACAGCAAAGGACTTGGAAGAGCAGTTGAACGGAATGGATGGTGTCTTGAAGGGAGGATATAAGATGAACATCAACAAAAGCAAAACGAGGATTATGGAATGTAGTCGAATTAAATCGGGTGATGCTGAGGGGATTAGATTAGGAAATGAGACACTTAAAGTAATAAAGGAGTTTTGCTATTTGGGGAGCAAAATAACTGATGATGGTCGAAGTAGAGAGGATATAAAATGTAGACTGACAATGGCAAGGAAAGCGTTTCTGAAGAAGAAAAATTTGTTAACATAGAGTATTGAGTTAAGTGTGAGGAAGTCGTTTCTGAAAGTATTTGTATGGAGTGTAGCCATGTATGGAAGTGAAACATGGACGATAAATAGTTTAGACAAGAAGAGAATAGAAGCTTTCGAAATGTGGTGCTACAGAAGAATGCTGAAGATTAGATGGGTAGATCACATAACTAATGAGGAGGTATTGACTAGGATTGGGGAGGAGTTTGTGGAACAACTTGACCAGAAGAAGGGATCGGTTGGTAGGACGTGTTCTGAGGCATCAAGGGATCACCAGTTTAGTATTGGAGGGCAGCGTGGAGGGTAAAAATTGTAGAGGGAGACCAAGAGATGAATATACCAAGCATATTCATAAGGATGTAGGTTGCAGTAGGTACTGGGAGATGAACAAGCTTGCACAGGATGGAGTAGCATGGAGAGCTGCATGAAACCAGTCTCAGGACTGAAGACCACAACTACAACAACAACAACAAGGAAAATTTAAATGCAGATGTCTGACCGGGATTTTAACTACCATCCTTCTGAACACGGCTCACTTGTCTGACTATGGTGGCACCTCACTCCGTGTCAAAGCTGCTCCGCCTCCGGCGTCACTTGGCTGAAGACAAAGAGCCGCTACCTCTCCCAGTCCGCAGGACGACCTGCGATGCACTCACACTTACTCATTTGTATTATTATTTATGCCTGGATTCTTCCGTTACTTCTTGGCAGAACAGTTCCATGTTTTAATACTGAATACTGTTTTCTAGTAGAACAAAAACAGTACTCAAAATTATTCATTTGCCAAACAACACAACATCAACGAAGCTGTTAAAAAATACTAGCATCTGCTGTTTCAGACAGTGGTAAAGAATCTTGGGTCATCCAGTCGTCAATGCCTTCTTCTCTACAGTTTAGGCAACTGCCGACTTTGCCACAGCCTCCCACGGCTTCATTTCCATCACCACATCCCAGAACGAGTTGTAATTCACATTGCTGGACGGTGCTCGTTTATCGATTTTAATAAAGCTTCTGGGAATCTGTTTGTGGTCTGGTTAGTAGGTCGTTTAGCACATGTCTACCGTGTCTGCATATTTACCGTCTCCTGCTGGTGGAACGTAACCCAGGACCAGACGATTGTCGAAGACCTCCTCTTCCTGTTTTCTGTTACTCTTTTAATCTCTGCGAACCTATTTACACCCAACATCTTTTATAACCTGTTTTGAATGTTCTACTCTAGTTTTATCGTTACTGTTGTTCCCCGTCACTGCCCATTCTAACATCTGCTCAAGAATTCCTGGATACCACAGTAGATGTTTCATCAACGTCACCATTCTTCTGCCCTTTATGGAACCCAGGTGGTAAATCGAAAAATAAATGCTAAACCAGACGGGAATGATGAGTCATTACTGACTATTATTTATGTAGTAAATGGAACTATAAACTGAAATACAACTAATATGCATGAAATGTATAATTTTACAAGATAAGCGAAACTAAAAGAGCATGTCCACAAATTAATATCTGAATTCTGAATCCATTCAAGGGCTGCCTCATGAAACGGCATGGAGCGTGGGAGATGGGGAGCGGTACGTGGTGGTGGTTTTATTGGACGGATGATTTCATTTCTTCATTTATTAACACAAACAAAATCTGAATATTACACAT
Source organism: Schistocerca nitens (assembly GCF_023898315.1). Lineage (NCBI taxonomy): Eukaryota > Metazoa > Arthropoda > Insecta > Orthoptera > Acrididae > Schistocerca > Schistocerca nitens. The sequence continues at coordinate 830,267,945 of NC_064618.1, read as the reverse complement.
AATTGTAAGAGCTGTTTCACCCTGGCCGATCGCAGCAGTCTGATCTCGAAATATATCTGATCACATTTGGCAGAATAACCACAAATCTTTGATCTTACAACTGGTTGCAAAATATGTGGCTGTAATCTCTCACGCATGTTATTTTTCTAAAAAAATAACAAAACTCAGGCGTACAGACGTGTTCAAGTTAGTAGACTAAACGACTGTTTTTGATTCTATTAAGCTTTCTGGTGCAAAAATAGGAGAGAAAAGTGTAATGATTTGTTTTAACGGGTTGATTGATGCCACGAAATTTACCTTCCAAGCAACTCACAGATCACAGAATTTTTCACAGTTGGTAACATTTGTCATTTTCCGTGCAAATTGTATTGGTGTTAGTTGTCTGTGTACATGCTTTGAAACAGTGTCTACAGTAATGTTTTACGTTCTGTGGTGTAATTCAGCTTGTTATTTGTTCTATCAACTTCTTCCTACATTAACAAGTAATTATATAGTTTGCGAACTTGCATGTTTTTAGCTATAGGAATAAATCGTGGAGTTTCCAAAGAAAGTGAGGTTGTGGGGAAGTTTCGGCTGTGGTAGCATTTCTTGCTGAATACCGTTACACATAGCAAGAAGTTGCTGACAGAATGAGAATATCACAGAAAACTATCGGCAGAATCAAACTTTCAGTGCAGAAAGGTGGTGAATACAAGTCAGACAGGAAAGGAAAATCTGTACATAAAAGAAAATTCAGCCGTAGAACAATGGGAAGGCTTACAAACGTGGCAACAATGAACCGTAACCTTACTTATACAGACATGAGCCATCAGCTGAAAGGTTAGAGGCTGTTTGATTGTGGTTTAAAGGAATGCCGACCAAGGAAAAAAGAGAAAGTCAACACTGGCCATGAAAAGCAAAAGAGTGCAGTGGGCTAAAGAACTTTAGGAGTGGACAAGTGAGGACTGAGCTAAGGTATGTGCGATGATATGGTAAATTAAGTGGCTCTGGTCCCTAAAGTTAGGAGTTTAGGCTTGAAATTGTGATGTTTTATTGATACTGAAGAAATGCGCATTTGAATTTTGGGGCTGTTAGGTCTCCTATGCTATTATTCCCAACTTTTCTAATTTACAATTTTGTAGACATGCTTCAGGTATGCTTCAGTGATGGATCTGTATTCACTTTGATGGAAGAAAGCAGCCAGTATGTTCGTTGCAGACGTGGAGAACAGTTCAAAGCTGAACGTGTTCAGCAATGTGTGAAGCATCCAACTTCCGTTATGGTCTGGAGTATGATGTCCGTGAAAGGACCTGGTAGATTACACATTCTTGAAGGGACAATCAGGCAAGAACAATAGAAAGAAATCATTGAAAAGGAACTTTTCCCCCAAATAAATGAGTGGTTTCCTAATAAAGATGCCATTTTCCTGCATGATGGGGCACCTTGCCACGAAGCTAAAAGAGTTTCCAAGTACTTGGAATACAAGCAACTGGAAGTGTTGACTTGGCCAGGAAATAGCCCTGATATGACCCCCATTGAAAATTGATGGGCTATTGTGAAACAGAGGATATGCAAACTTACAATAACCACCAAATGAGATCTCATGGAGAAACTAGAGCAAATCTGGTAGCATGACAATGATATTAAAATATCATGTCAAAAGTTGACAAAAATCATGCGAAACAGGATAAAAATGTTGATTAAGAACAAAGGCATGCATACAAAGTATTGGATGTACAAATATAATCTGTATGTGCCTGTAAATGCGTAATAAATGTAAAGTTTTGGAGAAAATGTCTCTAGTCTAATAATTTGAACACGTGTGTACACGTAGTATTAAGACACAATGATTAACCAAAGCTGACAACAAACCTTGTGCTAATGCGCAACATTAAAACAGACTATTTCAATTTACAATAACAGCCAATTCGCAGCCAGTGGTACCTTTCCATTGCGAATCGTAAAAGACATTTACGAGTGTTCAGCAAATACTTTAAAATAAATCTTTACTCAGAACTCTACATCAAAAAAACGCACATGACATGTACATCAATTAACTTAAAATACATCGAAATCTTTACATAACACTGGAGCACCAAACTTTATAGAATCAACTGGTGCCACCTTGAGATCAACAACATATACCGAACCATGTGACAGGCGACCTCAGCGCTACCGGCGCAATAAACACTTGAAGGTGCTACGATAGCCAAACTTAACAGTAACTGTAGCAAAAGTGAGCGAACGAGACTGAAGCTTGTCATGGCGTGACAGACCCCCTCACTTATTCGTGAGACCAACAAACTTACATACCCAGTTTAATAATATCGACACAGGCAACACTAACAAAACTGAACGACACGAACATGACTTCATAGACAAAAAACACGAAGGACACAACTACGTACGAATCGTGATGACGGCTAGAGCTCGCGCCTCAACTGAGTTCCATGCTAACGTAACCGAGTGCTCTTCCCGACTAACACCAGCGAGGAAACGGCAAGCCGACAGGTTACACTCGCTGCTGGTGATTCCACAGCACCAATCCGAGTGTGGTATTCGGTACACGGCGCCAAGGAACTGACAGACCGACAGCCTCCACAACGTCGATGCGCGTGCCGTCCTCCGTGGACACCGAGAAGCGGCGGAGAAATAAACAGCTGGCACACGATGCGCAGAGCTCAGGGCAGCCTTGCTTAGCGACCGCAGCTCCAAATACTGGCAGCACGCCTTTCTGATACTGACTGCCAGAGGCGTGCTAGCACACCTCACGTCAGTCACTTCAAAGAAATCTTCTGGGTTTCCCGTGTAATTTCGTCGGATACAGGTTGTTTATCGTGTGATGTTCATTGTCACATTCACAATGACAAAAAGAAGCATTTTGCCATCATCGGAGGCTTCCCCATGGGAAATGGTATTTAGCGTTTCTGACCACTTCCTGTTCATTTTTAAATACATTGCCTGCAGCGATTTTGATAATGTTGGGTAACTACCTGGATTTTACTTGGCTCATTCTAATTGCAGACACATCAGAGTGGACGGGGAAATCGAGAATTTTAACTAATTTTTCATATTTCTTAAGAAGAGCGCTCTGTCTTCGCAGATCCGGTGGTGTAACGTGCCTCATACATGGTAACCAGTCAAGAGCAGTAGAGCCGACGCATCCTACCGTTGTCACTACTGCAGTTAGTTGAACATCGATTTTTCTCACATATGAACCATTAAGCCTTCTGTAGTGGCAAACATCAGGCCTAGGCCGACTCTTTTTAGCTCGTGTTCGTCCTGGCCGCCTAATGAGAGAAATTACACGTGATGTTTGAAGCAAGGAATTCGTAAAACGCAAAATATCGTAGACGAACAAACTATTTCACGATAAAAAAAGTATATCGGTTTCAAATAACACCTTGAAATTAAAAGACTCCACTTTTAAGAAGAAAACGAGCTGAACTTTTTGGGAAAGAAATACACGAGGTCCTTGAGATAAGTGTTAGGAAGGGAGTTGGCAGTTGGAAAAACAGAGAGGACGGTTTTTAGGCGACATAGGGAATTTCTTCGTGATGGAAAAGCTTCTGTCCACGGATCGGCGCGGTTTTAAATGGATAGGCTCGTGCGAAACTCAGCCTGCCCTCTTCTCAGATGGTATGCTGCAAACTATGGATGAAGGGCAAGACGCAGATTCTACGAGGCCTGTTCAGAAAGTAAGCTCCGATTGATTGCCAAATTGAAACCACAGTGAACATCAGAAATGTTTTACTTGTAACAATTAGCTACACCTTTCAGCTACTTCTCTACGTAGTCGCCGTTCTGACTTAAACTTTTGTCATAGCGTTGTACCAACTTTTCAATAGCCTCATCATACAAGGCAGCCGCCAGTGCTTTCCGCCAATTCTCCACGCTGGCCTACACCTCGTTGTCTGTGTCAAAATGTTGTCTTCAAAGACAGCGGTTCATGTGACCAGAGATGAAACTCAGGGGGAGACAATTGCGGACTGTATTGTGGGTAATCTCACATTTCCATTTGAAAACGATGCAGGAGCATCTTCATTGCCCCTGCAGAATGCGGCTGAGAATTGTCTTGAAGAAGAAACAGCACGACAGTTATGTAATGTTAGCTGCATAGCTTCAGGCGAAATTTCTCACCAGGCCCTCGTACTTGGCGGCAGACACTATTTTCTAGACATCTGTACGCACTCACTGCGAGCTCAGAAATGAGAAGAGCGACCTGATGCTAACTGGGGTTATACTAGAGACACTACCCAACACATCTGTGCAAAGCTTTATCGGATTTTCATAGTCGTTTCCATTTCGCGACCGATTGGAGCTTACTTTCTGAACGCCTCTCGTATATTCCTAGATTTCCGAAAGCATTGGACAGGGTGCCTCTCTGCAGACTTTTGAATGTACGAGCATGCGTAATAGATTCCCAGTTTAGTGTGTCGCTCGGAGACTTCTTAAGTGATAGAACCCAGTATGTTGTCCTCGTGAACGGGTGTTCATCCGATACAAGGGTATCGTCTAGAGTGCCTCAGGGAAGTGGAACAGGACCGCTTTATTTTCTACATAGATAAATGACCTGGTGGACAAGATGGGCAGCCATGTCCGGTATTTTACTGATGATGGTGTGATGTACAGGAACATATCGAAGTTGGGTCACTGTAGGAGGATACAGGATGACTTAAAAGGGGAAGGCCTCAGACACGGCCAACCGATTCGTTTCAGATTTGGCAGGTCGCTTGAGTACAACCTAAAACGACGGACTCTAAGATATTTTGGGTCAACACCTCCGCGTTTTTGAGAAAATCACCCCTAAACGTTATGACGAGTAATCGACTCAAAACTGAAGGGATCGATAGATAATTGTAAATAGAGCATTTTTCATCATCAGGTATGGAGTCCGCAAACGCTAACTTTTCCAGAAATCGAGGAAAGAAACTTTTACAACTGTCGGTTCTGTACCCTAATGGTAAACGCTTTAACACATTCGTACACGGCGCAATATGCCATCACAGCCTCTGGAAAAGTGTTGCCTAAGGTTTTCCTGTGTACAAGAAACGAATATTACATTTGGTCCTCGGGTTATAGAAGAGGTCAATCGTTTATCCGACTCGTTGAAAAATGTTTACGTTACCTGCTCCAAATCCGGGAAACTGACGAAAGCGATTTACAGAACATTTCTTGAGAATGTTTTAAAACCATACGTTTCTGATAACAAGTTTTGTCTAATATTGGATTCCTGCAGTGGACAAATTAAGACAAAGTTTACAGATGGCGAGGGTCAGCCGACGTACACACTAAAAGTAATACCGTCAAACTTCACACCTGTGTGCCAGCCGTGTGATGTTTATTACTATCGCCAGGTTAAAAACTATTTCCAGCCTTCAGAATTGTAGTGTGCTTCTGGAAACCCAGCAGGAATTGCACAAACGCACGGATGCAATAACTATTCACTGTATAATTCATAACCAACTTTCAGCACAGATTTTTCAAGGCAATGATATCGTATGCGTGGTATGCATCGAAATTAATTCCCGAAAAAGACATTTTTAAATATACACCAAGTTTGTTTTCCGCCGACTCTTCGGAAGGAACAGTGCATCGGTCGAAAGATTGCATTCATTGGACGTTCTTGGTGCCGTGAGAATATTTGTTTCGAATGTTTACATGACAAGTACCATCTATCTGCTTGTTCGAAGAAAAGTGAGGACACGTAACAGTGACTGGAAGAGCCATTTCAAAGTGACATAGAGTAACATTTTAGTTGTTGACTATCTCAAGAGGTTAGAAAAATTTATTTTCCTACCTTATTGATTTACTTACCTTATTAACCCTCCTATCCATATCAACTGAGATATGGAAAAATACAAACGAGAAGAAGAACACCCGCTAGCTTTCTTCGAGGTTCGAACCCGGATTCTCCGATTCCCAGCCAGTTACCTTTTTCTTTTTTATTCTTTTTTTTTAAGAAGTCTCATTTTGTTCATTTTTGTTCGTTGCATCTGCTCCGGGCGGCCGTCGTGAGACATCCGTTGAAGCTACCGTGCCGGCACCTTGGCCGTTGCGCCATCGGTGCTGTCGGTGAAAAAGCTTTTACCATGTAGGTACAGAAGCGGCAGTTTCAAAGGTTTCTTACATCGATTTCTGGGAAAGTATGCGTTTTCGGACCCCATACTTGATGATGAAAAATGTTCTATTTACAATTATCTATCGATCCCTTCAGTTTTGAGTCGATTGCTCCTCATAACCTTTAGGGGTGATTTTCTCAAGAACGCGGTGTTGACCCAAAATATCTTAGATTCCTTCGTTTTAGGTTGTACACAAGCGACCTGCCACATTTGAGCTGAATCTGTTGGCCGCGTCTGAGGCCTTCCCCTTGTTTGACAAAATTCGGAGATGGTGTGATGAATGACAGTTGGCTCCAAATGCAGAAAAATGAAAGCTAATGCAACTGAGTGGGAGAAACACTCCTGTAATGTTCGAATGGAGTACTAGAAGCGCTGGTTGACACAGTTACACCGATTAAATATTTAGGCGCAACGTTGCGAAGCCATACGAAGTTGAAAAAGCGTGTATGGAGTGTGGTAGAGAAAGCGAATGCTCGGCTTCGGTTTACAGGGAGAATTTTGGGAATGTGTGGCTCATGTGTAAAGGAGAGAGCGTATAGCAGGCTGGTGCGATATAATCTTGAATACTGATCGGGTGTTTGGATCCGCTCCAGGTCGAGGTAAACGAAGACTTCGAAGCAATTCAGAGGCGGTGTGCTATATTTTTCTCAGTAGGTAAAGGAACAGTATTGAGAACCGGCATTTGAAGCTGAGAGCAGAACGACTTTGCTGCGGCCAACGTACATTTCGATTAAGGATCACGAAGATAAGAGAAATTACATCTACATCTACATCTATATTAATACTGCGCAAGCCACCTGACGGTGTGTGGAGGAGGGTACTTTGAGTACCTCTATCGGTTCTCCCATCTATTCCAGTCTCGTATTGTTCGTGGAAAGAAAGATTGTCGGTATTCCTCTGTGTGGGCTCTAATCTATCTGATTTTATGCTCATGGTCTCTTCGCGAGATATACATAGGAGGTCTAATATACTGCTGGACTCCTCGGTGAAGATATGTTCTCGAAACTTCAACAAAAGCCCAAACCGAGCTACTGAGCGTCTCTCTTGCAGAGTCTTCCACTGGAGTTTATCTATCATCTCCGTAACGCTTTCGCGATTACTAAATGATCCTGTAACGAAGCGCGCTGCTCTAATTTGGATCTTCTCTCTCTCTTCTATCAACCCTATCTGGTACGGATCCCACACCGGTGAGCATTATTCAAGCATTGGGCGAACAACTGTACTGTAACCTACTTCCTTTGTTTTCGGGCTGAATTTCCTTAGGATTCTTCCAATGAATCTCAGTTTGACATCTGCTTTACCGACGATTAATTTTGAATGGCCATTCCATTTTAAATCACTCCTAATGCCTACTCCCAGATAATGTATGGAACTAACTGCTTCCAGTTGCTGACCTGCTATATTGTAGCTAAATGATAAAGGATCTTTCTTTCTATGTATTCGCAGCACATTACACTTGTCTACAATGAGATTCAGTTGCCATTCCCTGCACCATGCGTCAATTCGTTGCAGATCCTCCTGCATTTCTGTACAATGTTGCATTGTTACAACCTCTCGATATACTACAGAATCATCCGCAAAATGCCTCAGTGAACTTTCAATGTTATCCACAAGGTCATTTACATATATTGTGAATAGCAACGGTCCTACGACACTCCTCTGCGGCACACCTGAAATCACTCTTACTTCGGAACAAAAAAAATGGCTCTGAGCACTATGGGACTTAACATCTGAGGTCATCAGTCCCCTAGACTTAGAACTACTTAAACCTAACTAACCTAAGGACATACACACACATCCATGCCCGAGGCAGGATTCGAACCTGCGACCGTAGCGGTCGCGCGTTCCAGACTGAAGCGCCTAGAACCGCTCGGCCACACCGGCCGGCTCTTACTTCGGAACACTTCTCTCTATTGGGAATGACGTGGTGCGTTCTGTTATCTAGGAACTCTTAAATCCAATCACACAATTGGTCTGATGGTCCATATGCTCTAACTTTGTTCATTAAATGACTGTGGAGAACTGTATAAACGCCCTGGGGAAATCAAGAAACACGGCATCTACCTGGAAACCCGTGTCTATGACCTTCTGAGTCTCGTGGACGAATAGCGCGAGCAGGATTTCACACGATCGTCTTTTTCGAAACCCATGCTGATTCCTACAGAGTAGATTTCTAGTCTCCAAAAAAGTCATTATACTCGAGCATAATACGTGTTCCAAAATTCTACAACTGATCGACGTTAGAGATATAGGTCTACAGTTCTGCACGTCTGTTCGACGTCCCTTCTTGAAAACGAGGATGACCTGTGCCCTTTTCCAATCTTTTGGAACGCTACGCTCTTCTAGAGACCTACGGTACACCGCTGCAAGAAGGGGGGCAAGTTCCTTCGCGTACACTGTGTAAAATCGAACTGGTATCCCATCAGGTCCCGCGGCCTTTCCTCTTTTAAGCGATTTTAATTGTTTTTCTATCCTCCTGTCATCTATTTCGATATCCACAATTTTGTCATCTGTGCGACAATCTAGAGAAGGAACTACAGTGCAGTCGTCCTCTGTGAAACAGTTTTGGAAAAATTAGAGCACGTACGGTAGCGTATAGATAGCCGTCTTACCCTCGCTCTGTTTGCGAGTGGAACAGGAAAGGAATCGACTATATGGTACAGGGCAGTGTGCGCCACGCTCCATACCGTGGCTTGCGGAGTATGGATATAGATGTAGTTCCTGAAAGTTCTATCAGCTGTTAGGGCAGGTCCATGAGATGTGGCCCAACGCGTTGGACATTAAAAGTAAGTACACTAGACGAAGTAATAGAAGTGTAAAATGTAGGATAGTGGATGAAGGCATCCCTGGAAATGAAGAAATGGGATGTGCATTGCATACAGAGGTCAAGGAGGCGATAGAGTTTCTCATCAGACAAGGTGAAAACGCCTGTCTTGAAAACGATTCGCGGAATAAGGCTTCTTCTGAAATATGTACGACTGCAAAGAATATTGAAAGTCCCTTCGGGTTTGCTGCCGGATCCTAAAATCAACTTGACTCGATATTTCGGCGATCTAACTGGCCGCCATCTTCAGGAAATGCTGCTTCTGCTGATGAGTCGCGCTGAGAACTGACGCCAGGCTGCAAATCGACGTCCTATATAGGCCACCGTTCAGTACAAGGCGCATGCGCCGCCCACCACGGATGCTGCCCTCCAAGACAGGGAGGTGGCGCCGCCCTTAGTGGAACACTGCTGGAAACGATATATCGCACTCAGGGCCGCACCGAATAACGTTCAATTTTGATGCGAGAGAATACAGGATTCAACGTCTTGCTAAGAGGAAACCCACTGTCTCTGTTGATTAAATTATCCGCCAACCTAATTTCAATCGCCTCTTTATACGAGGTGCGGCTAGGAAAAAACCGGACTGATGCTGGAAAAAACATTTATTTACAATTATTTACAATTTCATGTTATCTCCTTCAATGTACTCTCCTCCTCGGTCTCTACACCGCTCCATACGAATTTTCCACTGTTCATAGCAATGCTGCGTATCATTTTCGGTAAGTCCATACATTACTTCCGTCGCTTTTTCTTTTACTGCTTCAACAGTCTCAAATCTAGTTCCTTTCAAAGCTGACTTGACTTTAGGGAAAAGAAAAAAGTCACAGGGGGCCAAATCAGGTGAGTAGGGTGGATGATCTAAGATGGGAATGTTGTGTTTTGCCAAAAACGTCTTCACCGACAACGCGCTGTGAGCTGGGGCATTGTCTTGGTGAAGGATCCATGACTTTTCTCTCCACAAATCGTTCCGTTTTCTCCGTACTCGCTCACGTAGGGTAGCCAGGACGCTAATGTAGTAATGCTGATTCACTGTTTGTCCCTCTGGTACCCAATCAATGTGCACAATCCCTTTGATGTCAAAAAAAAAAAAAAAAAAAAAAAAAAAAACAATCATCATTGCCTTGAATTTCGATTTTGACATTCGTGCTTTTTTTTGTCGTGGAGAACCAGGAGTTTTCCAATGCATCGATTGGCGTTTAGTTTCGGGATCGTAAGTAAAAAACCACGATTCATCGCAAGTAATAACATTTTGTAAGAAGGTGGGATCACTTTCAATGTTTTCCAGGATGTCAGAACAAATCATTCTTCGGCGTTCCTTCTGTTCAATTGTGAGACACTTTGGAACCATTTTTGAACACACTTTGTTCATGTTGAAACTTTCATGAAGAATCTGCCTAACACTTTCCTTGTCAACTCCTGTTAACTCAGACACTGCTCTGATTGTTAAACGGCGATCTTGTCGAACAAGTTTACCGATTTTTTCAATGTTTGCATCAGTTTTTGCTGACAATGGTCTGCCAGTGCGAGTGTCATCACTGGTGTCTTCGCGGCCATCTTTAAATCGTTTAAACCACTCAAACACTTGTGTTCGCGATAAACAATCATCGCCGTACACTTGTTGTAACATTACAAACGTTTCACTTGCAGATTTTCCTAGTTTGAAACAAAATTTGATGTTAACACGCTGTTCTTTCTGTACACTCAACATTTTCCGACGCACAGACAAAACGTCACCTACTTAAAACAGACGCCACGAGCAGACTGAGTGCAGGAGGCAGATGAAACTCGAGCAGTAGGTGGAGCGAGAGTCACGTGACAGGCCACGCGACTTTCAGCCTTATTGCATTCGTTTTATTGTTTCACCAGTACTAGTCCGGTTTTTTTCTAGCCACACCTCGTAGACACTATTCCAAAAACCAGAAATGTTGGCAACTACCACAGTTTCATCAAATGCCATTTCCGACGCGGACAGCTTAACCCAAGAACTTGCGCATTTTATGGGTGTTTTTTATGGAAATGGGTACTCCGAGAAGCAGATTCGTCGGGCTATGGAGTTTGGACCATCTCCGGAGGTGCATGAAGAGGAACATAGATCGGTGGCCTTCTTCCTTATGCTGGAGGCTTATCGTTTAAGATTGGACGAATTTTAAGGAATTTTAACATTAAGAGTGTATTCCGTCCACCTTCTAAGATTAGGGCTCTGCTCGGCTCTGTGAAAGATGATTTGGGGCTTAGGAAACCCGGTGTGTACAAAATTCCGTGTCGATGTGGGAAAGCTTACATTGGCCGTTCGATTCGCACAGTGGATGACAGGTGTGTGGAACATCGCCGTCATACGAGGCTACAACAGCCGGAAAATTCGGCAGTAGCACAACACTGCTTAAATGAGAGACAAAGTATGAAATTTGATGAAACTGTGGTAGTTGCCAAAATTTCTGGTTTTTGGAATAGTGTCTATACAGAGGCGATTGAAATTAGGTTGGCGGATAATTTAATCAATAGAGTCAGTGGGTTTCCTCTTAGCAAGACGTGGAATCCTGTATTATCTCGCATCAGAATTGAACGTCATTCGGTGCGGCCCTGAGTGCAATATATAGTTGCCAGCAGTGTTCCACTAAGGGCGGCGCCACCTCCCTGTCTTGGAGGACAGCAACCGTGATGGGCGGCGCATGCGCCGTGTACTCAAAAAAATGGTTCAAATGGCTCGGAGCTCTATGGGACTCAACTGCTGAGGTCATTAGTCCCCTAGAACTTAGAACTAGTTAAACCTAACTAACCTAAGGACATCACAAACATCCATGCCCGAGGCAGGATTCGAACCTGCGACCGTAGCGGTCTTGCGGTTCCAGACTGCAGCGCCTTTAACCGCACGGCCACTTCGGCCGGCGCGCCGTGTACTGAACGGTGGCCTATATAGGACGTCGATTTGCAGCCTGGCGTCAGTTCTCAGCGGGACTCATCAGCAGAAGCAGCCTTTTCCTGAAGATGGCGATCAGTTGGATCGCCGAAATATCCGAAGAGACTTTGAAGACTTATTACGCCGGGAAAGCCTACGTAATCACATGCAAAGAATATTGGTTCCTCTGAATCGGTTGGCTAGAGCTCCACGACTCGGAAAGCAGAATGGCTCAGAGAGGAGGAGCAGGGTGCAGACTGTGCTGTGGGATCTGCTCGCGTTCTGTGAGGGTTCGAGGGGGGGGGGGGGGAGGGGGGGCGCAGCACCCGCCATACATCAGCCACCGGCCACTCCGCTCTCTGGCGTTTTTCCCTATAAATCCCCAGATCTCCGAAGCAATGGAAATAGGCTGCGCCGCCACTCACACACAACACACACACGTATATAGAGGTGTGCACACAGACTCCGGACGGAGGAGAGCGCGAGAGCGGCCAGGAAATAAGATTGCCAGCGTTCTTCATCAGGCGAGGAGACGGCAAGGGAATGGGGCGGTGTGGTCGGGTGGGCGAGTCGGCCCAGCATGCAAATAGAATATAAATCAGTATGATTTGTTTGGTGCGCGCCGCGAGAGCCGAGCCGGCGCGGCCCGTGGAGCTGAGCTGAGCCGAGCCGAGCTGCGGTTGGGACTAACCGGTTGCCCCCCCCACCCCCCACCAGCTACCCGCCACATCCGGTCTAGGCTGCCCACCTCATGCCGCTAACACCGCTATTACCCCATCCACTGTACTATCAACAGCACTGCGCCATTATGAAATGCTCTCGATAATCTTGCTGTTTAAAAACTGGCCATGCACCGTGCGAAATGGCGCATTTTCCCCCTATTCCGGCCATTCAGAAGGTTTTCTTTGGTCTTCGTACATCGTGTAAAACAAATAGCGCAACGTGAATCCAAAACTCGTCTGGCTTACAAATTATTCTATTACGGTAGAACTGCCGGATGTCTTCAACTACCTACCACAAAATTTCGTCGCGAAGTCTTGTGACAGCCGTCGGATGAATACTGTCGAAAATGAGCTCACGTATGTATGAGCCCGCCAGCACATGCGTGGTGTATTCAGTTGGTGCTGCACATGCGCTGCTTCACTGCAAGCGCATCTGCTGCAAGTCTCTGCGCTGCGTTGTGGCCCTCGTGGTGAAACCTCGCCGCGCCGATGTCTGTTCGACTGCCTCACCGCTTTTAGACGTCTTGGTGCGACGTAAGAGCGATGTCACACTCTGGCATTCGGTGTTTGGGAAGAGTGCTCATACAGACATGCATTTACACGCTTCTGGTTGCCACCATCCGGCACGAACGGTGGGCTTCCTGAGGACATAAATCCACCAGGCCCGTACTATCTTAGATGCTGATAGTCTATGAATGAACTTGAACACTTGCGGACGGTATTCCAGATCAACGGATATTCGTGTCAGCAATTACAGGGAGGGCTACAGACGTACAAACGACAGAACGAAGAACAGGATGAGGCCTTCAGAACGACTGCTATCTACCATCTCCTGGGAATGATTCAGCGAAAATAGAATATTAAGTATGGTTCAAATGTCTCTGAGCACCATGGGACTTAACAACTGAGGTCATCAGTCCCCTAGAACTTAAAACTACTTAAACCTAACCAACCTAAGGGCATCACACATATCCATGCCCGAGGCAGGATTCGAACCTGCGACCGTAGCAGTCGCGCGGTTCCTGACAAGCGCCTGGAACCGCTCGGCCACCGAGAATATTAAGTAGACGTAAAGTTAAAGTAATGTTTCGTCCTTCTTCCGAAATCTTGGCACTGTTCACTTCTTTCAGAGGCGACTTACAGCTGCAAAACGCCTGTGTTTACAGGTTTACAGGATTCCGTGTGAATGCGGCCAATCTTATGCAGGGCAAACGACGCGCACAATGCAGGTTCTCATTGTAGAACGTCTGCGGCATTCGCTCCTCCTACAACCCAACAAGGCCGTTATTGCCGAACGTTGTATCTCCAGTGGTCGTTTTACTGATATAATGAAACAAAAATCGTGGCCCACGTCTCAAACCTCTGCAGCTCCATTTTCAATGAACCAGTGGAAATATATCTGAGTCACTTATCAGCCAAGACGATGGCTTCTGAAACTTCCTGACAGATTAAAACTGTGTGTCGGACCGAGACTGGAACTCGGGACCTCACGCCCCGTCCTCACAGCTTTGCTTCTGCCAGTACCTATATTCCAAACGTTACAGAAGCTCTCTTGCACTTGCCAGCGAAAGGCAAAGGTCCCGAGTTCGAGTCTCGGTCCGGCACGCAGTTTTAATCTACCAGGAAGTTTCATATCAGCGCACACTCCGCTGCAGAGTGAAAATCTCATTCTGGACGATGGCTTCTATTTCAATTCTGCCTGGAATCCTGTCATGGAAAAACTTCCTACTCTGAGAAGCCAGCGTCGCTCTGCGATTTTATCACCGAAGACAATCGAACGAATATCGAAGCGGCGAGCTTTCACCATGGAGGCCGCGCGACGCAGCTCAGAGACTTGCAGCAGAAACGCATGCGCAGTAGTAACGCATGCGCAGTAGTAACGCATGCGCAACGCCATCTAAGTACACAACGCATGTGTCGTTGGTGTTTTAACTACGTGAGCTCAGAGCATTTAGACCGGAGATGTGCAGGAAGCACTGCGCCGAAGTTGCAGACATCCTAAGGTTCTCCCAGAACTTTGTAGAACAGAAAGCGAAATGATTCCTTTGAAAAGAACGAATCCAGTTTCCTTCCACGTCCTACCCTCAGACGAACTTGTGCACCGTCCTAAGTTAGCTCGTCGTCTACGGAACGTTAAACGCCAATCGCATTCCACAGAAATCCATACTGTCTTAACTGTGTGACAACAATTAAGATTTGTCTCCCGTGTTTAATGATTTGGCCAAGGAAAAGCCGCAAGTGTTTTCGAAAGAGAACCGATTTTCAGATTAAATGAGGGAACTATACCTCAGCATTTTCTAACAAAAAACGCCAGGCCTATATTTGTGTTTTACACTGAGTATAGTATGAAGGCTTTCACGACCGGATGACACATCTTCTGGTAAACCTTCCGGGATGTAAGGTCGTGGTCCATGAAACTCTTCAGCTCGACGTTTCGTCCAGAGCTGCCCTGGACATCTTCAGAGGGGTGTTTCTCCTCCGGTCGGAAAGACTCACCGGAGGAGAAACACCCCTCTGAAGATGTCCAGCGCAGCTCTGGACGAAACGTTGAGCTGAAGAGTTTCACGGACCACGACCTTACATCCCGGAAGGTTTACCAGAAGGTATGTTACACTGAGTAACCAAGGTCAGTGGGAGAGCGCCGTGACAGGAGGTGGTCATCGGCTGTTTGGAGCTAATCCAGGTCATTTGCCTCCGTGACGCCCCAGATTCGAACCTGGTACTCACGATGGACTAATGATCACACTTCCGTCGAGACACTCCCTGACTATGCTGGCATAGAAGCGGAAGATGACACAGAAAGGGCCGAATACCAAACGTTTTTTTCTAAAACTGTTTCGCTGAGAAAAATCCCACTGTAGTCCTCCTGTAAACCGGTACCCTCACGCCAAAATGACGGAAATATAAAAAGGCGACCACTGGGTAGGAAAACAACTGAAACCACTCAACAAAGTAATGGCCACTGCACCTGACCGGATATGAGTTCGATTCTACGCGAAAGAACTTGCTGCTCGTCTAGCAACTGTTTGCCATAGGTCACTGCATTAGCGGAGTGTTCCCAGTGATTAAAAGAAAGAGCAGGTCATTCCTGCTTTCAAGAAGGGTCTTCGAACAAACGTACAAAACTGTACTCCAATATATCTGACGTCTGTACGTTGTGGAATTTCGGAACGTGTAACATGCTCGCGTACTATGGTATTTCTGAAGACGGGAAATTTCCTGTGTGGGGATGAACATTAGTTCCGAAAACAACAATCGATCAAAACACCGCTCACTCTTCCCATTAAAGGAGATCGATAAAGCAGCAGAATACGTGGACGAGGTTGATGCCGTGTTCCTTGACTTCCGGAACGTATGCGATGGAGTTCCGCACCGCCACCTTGTGAACAAAATACGAGCAAACGGAATACTGGATCAGCTGTCGGATGATATCAAAAAGTTCCTGACAAACAGAACACAACATATCATTCTTAACGAAGAGAACATTTCAGAGATATAGGTCGATTAGTTGATTGATTTGGGGGATGGTAGAAAACGGGGAGGTCATGGGTCGTATCGGATTAGAGGAGGACGGGGAAGGAAATCGGCCGTGCCCTTTCAAAGGAACCATCCCAACATTGTCCTGATGCGGTTTAGGGAAATCACGGAAACCCTACATCAGGATTGCCTGACGCAGGTTCGAACCGTCATCCTTCCGAACGCGAGTCCAGTGTGCTAACCACTGCGCCACCACGCTCGCTGGAGATGTAGGTAACTTCAGACGTACCCACAGGGAGTGATATTGCACAATTGCTTTTCGCAGTATTTATAAATGAGGTATTGGGTAACACTGTAAGTTCCAAGTGGCTTTCCGTGGATGATGCTGTTGTATAAAGAGAAGTCGCGATACAAGAAAATCGTAGCGAATTGCAGAAACACCTGCACAGTTTCGACGTTCGGTGCAGGGATTGACAATTGACCTTCAACATAAAAAATGCCACATTTTGCTCATAAATAGGCAAAAAGATCCGTTATTGTATGACATACACGATTGCAGAACAGTCACTGGAAGCACGAAATTTCTAGGACTGTGCGTGTGGAGCGATTTAAAGTGGAACGATAACATGAAACTAAATGTAGCTTAGGCAGATGCGAGGCTGATGATAGTTCAAAGGTTTCAAATGGCTCTGAGCACTATGGGACTCAACTGCTGAGGTCATTAGTCCCCTAGAACTTAGAACTAGTTAAACCTAACTAACCTAAGGACATCACACACATTCATGCCCGAGGCAGGATTCGAATCTGCGACCGTAGCGGTCTCGCGGTTCCAAACTGCAGCGCCTAGAACCGCACGGCCACTTCGGCCGGCCCGGAGGAAGGCCATAGAACGAATGGAGATTACGTGGAAAAATAGTATACATCTACATCTACATACATACTCCGCAGTCCACCATACGGTGCATGGCGGAGGGTACCTCGTACCACAACTAGTATCTTCTCTCCCTGTTCCACGCCCAAAGAGAACGATGGAAAAATGACTGCCTATATGCCTCTGTATGAGGCCTAATCTCTCTTATCTTATCTTTGATGTCTTTCCGCGAAATATAAGTTCGCGGCAGTAAAATTGTAATGCAGTCAGCCTCAAATGCTGGTTCTCTAAATTTCCTCACTAGCGATTCACGATAAAACACCATTCTTTCATGTGTGTAATTCACATTATGCTCAATAAAGAATTCTTGAAGTAAAAAATACGGTGCATTACTTTCCGGGCAACCCTCGTATACGAATATGGCTCTGCGGAAACGTGAGGTTACGTCCGGCCGTCAGACAGTTATGTGCGCCTAGCGTGGCTGTTTATGCGTTGTCTCTTTTGTTGACATCGTAAACACGAATTTTTGTGTGACCTCTGATGTGGCGTGACCTGCGCATGTTGCATCGATTATATTTGTACAGAAAGCACAGTTTTGCAAGCTTAACTTACAATTTTTTTCTGTATAAAATAAAAATGTTAGCAATTATCCTCTGACTATTCAGAACTAAACTTCAGGTTTGTTTTCTGTTGCACGCACTATTTAGGCCTAATCTATGCAAGATGTCTTTCGATGTACAACTGTCTCGCAGTGCTATTGCAAATTTTCTTTTTTTCGTAAGTCTTTTAGAAGATATGTGGGGTCTGGTCTTCTTTTCAGTGTCCCCACGGAACATGATAGAACTAAAGAAAACAAAATGTTCGAATTTATCGATCTGCTTAATCTCGGGTAGTGTAAGGTAGAGAGTGATAACTTGTAAGAAGCGCAGATGAGCCGTACGCGGACAAAGCCACTAGCAGTATAGCGTAATTCACTCTGTAAGTGAAGCCAACATGGATGTGGCTGATACAGTTCCCAGTTTACGAGAATGCACCGATGGTGACCCATCTGCCCCTCAGAGACTCATCATATATACACCTAAAACACGATAACATACGTAACACACTTTAAGCGTTTCACATACAGAAAGCGCATGTTAGACCAATTTGCGTGTGGACGAGGGTACTTTTGGAACCACTTTCTTATTTCATCTCTCCTGTTCCATTCAAGAGCTGTCTGTGAGAAAAAACGCTATGAGATAATACGAGGGTTGTTCAGAAAGTAAGGCCCGATCTGCAGTGAAATAAAGACCACAGTGAAAATAAAAACTTTTTTTTCGCAACAGTTAGCCACACCTTCCAGCTACCTCTCTAAATAGTCACCGCTCCGACTTACACGTTTGTCGTGGCGTTGTGCAAATTTTCCAGTACCCTCTTCACAGCAAGCAGCAGCCTGTGCTTTCCGCCAATTCTCTAGCTGTTGCATTTCGTTCTTTGTGCCAAAATGTTGTCTTCGTAACCAGCAGTTCATGTGAGCAGAGATGAACGACGCAGGGAGCCAATTAAGGGCTGTATTGTGCGTGATAAAACACTTACCATCGAAACCGCTGCAGGAGCGTCTTATTTGCTCCTGCAGAATGCGGCTGAAAAGTGTCTCGAAGAAAGAAACGCATGACAGTTACGTTGTGTGGGCTGCATAGCTTCAGGCGAAATCTCTCGTCAGATCCACATACTTGGCGCGAGACACTTGTTTTGGGCATTTCTACGTGATCACTTTGCGCTCTGAATTGAAAAGAGCAACATGAAGCGATCGATAGGCACACTAAAGACACTGCCCAACACATCTTTGTAAAGTGCCATAGGATTTTCACAGTGGTTTCCGTTTTGTGTCTAATCCAATCTAAGCCTCGTACATCTGATTTCGTTGTGGTCATTTCGTGAGACGTAGGAGGTAAGAAGTAATGTTTCCCGAATCTTCTTGGAGCACATGCTGTCGAAATTACAACAGCAAACATCTGCATCATGCAGAACGCACTCTGTTCGCCGTAAGACACCAG
This sequence comes from Schistocerca nitens, assembly GCF_023898315.1. NCBI lineage: Eukaryota > Metazoa > Arthropoda > Insecta > Orthoptera > Acrididae > Schistocerca > Schistocerca nitens. The sequence goes on along the minus strand of NC_064618.1, from coordinate 830,249,018 downwards.
ACGCATCCATACGCAGAGAGGGCGGCACACAACACGGACTTTTTCCCACCTCTGCCGTAAGTCACGCAAATAGTTTCCAAGTACCTGACACGAATGTAAGGAGATTTTCGCCCCCACTCAATCAGAGTGTATCAACAGTTCAGCAGCAACGACACCATGTCTCAAGGCAGGATCGGGACTTATCCTCAATCACCGTCCAAAAGAAACCAACTAGAGAAATGGTTGAAATGGCTCTAAGCGCTATGGGACTTAACATCTGAGGTCATCAGTCCCCTAGACTTAGAACTACTTAAACCTAACTAACCCAAGGACATCACACACATCCATGTCCGAAGCAGGATTCGAACATGCGACCATAGCAGCAGCACGGTTACGGCCTGAATCGTACTGGTATTTGTGTCCACATCCACTGCCCAGATTTGGGATCCATAAGTGGTAGGAGGACAGTCTGATCCTGTTCGGATATTTTCGTCATCGTTTACTGGACTCTGAGCCAGGCCAGTGTTGAAAGCTAGGTCAGTGCTTGCGAACTTCTAACAAGATTGCCACCCACATCTTCACACTCAAGGTACGTAACGTGCATTTTTTCTGAATAAATTAGCAATTATTTTTGCTAGTCTGTGATGAGAGCTGCGACTGAAGACCACAACAACAACAGTCTGTGATGCCCTCATCTGTGCTGCATAAATTTATTTTGGCGTGTGTCGAAAAAGTGTAGTTGCTGCGTGCAAGCAAGCCAACTCATTAACGGCCACTACTTCCGTCGACAGATGATTCTCTTCACGCCACACTCACGTTGGGCGCCTAGAGTATTTTGTGAACACAGCACAACGGTTTCTTGCAGCGGGATGTCTGGAGTACCTTTATAACCATCTCGCGCCGACCACGTAATCCCATGACGAAACGTGCTGCTCTTCAATGGACATTCTTTTTTTTCTATTAGTCCAACCTCATTAATGTATGTGGCATTTTTTCGTTCCAGACAACACAGGACGTAATATTTCGTATTAATTAAACTGACTAGGTGCAGGACCACGAGTGGGTGTTGTGTAATGTCCTTAGGTTAGTTAGGTTTAAGTAGTTCTAAGTTCTAGGGGACTGATGACCATAGATGTTAAGTCTGATAGTGCTCAGAGCCATTTGAACCATTTTTATTTTTTTTTTTTTTTTTTTTTTTTGCAGGACCACGGCCTTCTACACATTGCGTTGAGTGAAGTTTAGTTTCTGGCGTGTAATGGTTGGCCACGGCTCACTCGTAGTAGCCAATGAATTTCGTTAAATAGGTGTGTATGTCATCGTGATATTCGCTTTCGCTTCTGACTTGGTTTAGCATACGACAAATTTTGCACCCATCTCGCACAAAGCATTCTCATAGTAATTTCTAAACAGAAAATTTATATGTGCCGATGTCATGTCGTTGCTGCCGTGTCTCATTATTGGGTCAGTCTTCTTGATAATTCCTCTGAAATATATTGCCGGGAAATGCTATTACTGGAAAGAAGGACTTGACTTTCACATAAAACGCGTCTTAGCATGCACAATGATGATGCAAGTTCTTTTGCCTCAGCATTCCCGGACTTCCTAAACACTATTTTACATATCTAAAAAATAAATAAATAAATAAAATCCTCCTGTGTAGATGAAGGATGCGGGGTCCCTGGATCTGTTTCCCTTACTGCCAAGTGATTCTTCGTGGTGGAAGGACTGGAACAGTGCATACAGCCTCGTGAGGCCAAGTGAGGTGCTACTTGAACGAGGAATAGCTGCTTGAACACCAGGAAAGATGACAGCGGCTGAGAGAACGATGTGCTGACCATACGGCTGTTTACAAGAGAATTTCAAATCCGACCTAAATCTCACAAAAACTAGCACTCGGAAAAAATGACAACAGGGCGCACGTCAGCAACATGACGATAACATTTCAGCTAAAGCTCAAGCTATCCTCTTCAGCACTCAGTACCCCAAGGCGCCATACTCTCACCCAGTAGCAACGATGTTTCATGGAAAACTAATACGAAACCTGTATGTTCTCGACTCCCGTATAACATTTAACAGCATCTGCAACACATCTGCAATAGAGGACAAACACTCATATACCAGATGTACCCCCTGAAAAAAGACAACGGGCACCCGAACAAGATCAGACTGTCCTCCTACCACTTATGGAATCCGAAATGTGGGCAGTGGATGTGGACACAAATACCAGTACGCTTCAGAATCTGCAGAATAGAATCTTCCGTGTAGCCACTGATGCAACCCGCTTCCTTTCTGATACTCACATCTACAGTGAACTTAGTCCGAAAATACCACAAATCATCCAACACAAAGCTTCGATCTTCTGCAGTAGAACAGAAACCTCCCCTCATGCACTAACGCGAATATTGGGAACCATCGCACCCGATACCAGGACCAAACTTCCGCAAATATTACTCAGTCGCTATTTCAGCCTTTTTAATTTTAAAAGCAAATGTAAAACTCTCCATTCCATCAGAAATTATAAATCACCACCCAAAAACGTACGTAACCCTCACCCAAAGCCCCAATTTCTGGCAGACAGAAAGGGACTTTTCTGTCGCAGACCTTGATTAAGGGGGCGCGGTACGGCAACTAATCCCGATGAAGTCATTTACAGAGCATGAGACGAAGACTGTTCTGCTCTACATGGTCTTCAGACGCAGAACATGGAGCGTAACATGAAAACAGAATATTTAATCCTTTATATGAAAAGAAACAATAAGTATTGATCATTTTATAGGTTGACAAGCTCTTGACATGACAAAAATAGTTCAAATGGCTCTGAGCGCTATGGAACTTAACATCTGTGGTCATCAGTCCCCTATAACTTAGAACTACTTAAACCTAACCAACTTAAGGACATCACACGCATCCATGCCCGAGGCAGGATTCGAACCTGCGACAGTAGCGGTCACGCGGTTCCAGACTGAAGAGCCTAGAACCGCTCGGCCATACCGGCCGGCTTTGACATGACAAAATAAACTACAATTCTGAACGCTGCTTCCTCTCTGGTGCCTAATAATGAAGCCATATTTCACTTACTGATATGGTGTTTTGGGAAAAAATTAAAACGTGGGAACTGCGCTCTAACAAATCCAAATACTCTTGAGCAACATTCATTCAGATCCATTTTTGACCGATATTTAAAAACGCAGGACACGTTCGTCTACTGTTTACTCGTGCTCAAAAGTTCCCGAAAAATGTTGTAGATCAAATCTGAAATGACACTCTCGTATACCACCTTGTAAAGTCATCAGAAGATCAAAACATATTGCAAAACAATTTAGAAAAGATATCTGTATGGCGCGAAAATTGGCAGTTGGTCCTAAATAATGAAAAGTTTGAGGTCATCCAAACGAGTGCTAAAAGTAATTCGTTAAACTTCGGTTACGCGACAAATCATTCAAATCAAATTCAACTAAATACCTAGGAATTACGATTACGAACAACTTAAATTGGAAAAAAATACATAGAAAATATTTTATGGAAGGCGAATCAAAGATTGCGTTTTATTGGCAGAGCCCTTAAAAGATGCAACAGATCTACTAAAAATACTGTCTATCCTACGCTTGTCCATCCTGTTTTGGACTACTGCTTGGCGGTGTGGGACCGTTACCAAGTAAGGTTAGCGGAGTACATCGAGAAAGTTCAGAGAAGAGCAGCACGTTTTTTACTATTGAGAAATAGGGCAGAGAGTGTCACGGACGTGATACAGTACTTGGGGTGGACTTCACTGAAACACAGGCATTTCTCGTTGCTGCGGAATCTTTTCACGAAATTTCAGTCACCAACTTTCTCCTCCTAATGCGTAAATATTTCGTTAACGCCGACCTACACAGGGAGAAACGATCATCATAATAAAATAAGTGAAATCAGAGCTCATACGCAAAGATACGGGTGTTCATTTTTTCCGCGCTCTTTTCGAGATTGGAATAATAGAGAATTACTGTGAAGTTGGTTCGATGAGCCTTCTGCCAGGCAGGTGATTTGCAGAGTATCCATGTAGATGTAGATGTAGATGTAGATGTAGATGGAACTTCGGAATGACAGCGACCTCGAGTACGATAAATCAATTATCACTGAGTGTGGTGTTGCAAACTTTTGCTCTATTCTCGTCGGTCATATTGGTTGTAAGGTGTCTCGAATGACCATCACCTCGAGTGAAAGGAGTAACTCACTTTTGAACCCTCGAAAACGAAAGGCATGAAGCCTTTTACGGTTACTCTCACTCGTATTTTGTTTACTCCTTGGATTTTTACCTTTTAAAAATGGCTCTGAGCACTATGGGACTTAACTTCTAAGGTCATCAGTCCCCTAGAACTTAGAACTACTTAAACCTAACTAACCTAAGGACATCACATACATCCACGCCCGAGGCAGGATTCGAACCTGCGACCGTAGCGGTCGCGCGGTTCCAGATTGTAGAGCCTAGAACCGCTCGGCCACTCTGGCCGGCTTACCTTTTAAAACGAGCTAATTTGTCTTAGCTCATAATTCACTTTACCTTAACACATGATTGCTTACACAGTCGGCGGAAACAAGCAACTAAATTATCTGAACAGAATGCATATTTAAAGAACCGCACTTTCCAGAGATGATAATATTTCTACCGTACATATGCCGTTCTCCGTTAGAGGAGAACTTTTAGAAACGGCCTTGCGCATGCTGTACCAACAACTACGCGCTTGTTGATAGAAGGAGACGAAAAACGAAAACTATGGTTGTGTGAACAATTGTAATTACATCTCTGACACGGTGCTTAGTCACCCCCTAGGCAAGTCGCCTGCTAGACCAGTTGTTTTGACTCGGCTATATTTATGAGGACACGCCTCTTAACGATTTTCAAACAGGCGGCGATAAATCTACAGGAAGGTGTCCTTTCATCATCTGCTGATCCCCATCTGCAGTCACTTGTCTTGTTCCTTCACTCTCTTTTTCTTCTTTGCCTTTTCCATTTCAATCTCTTTCCATAGAGTGAAGGTCAACAGTTATTACTGAGAAAACAGAGAATGCACTTACAGTCGACATGTATGCTATATAACATGCCGCAATAGCAACGTTAATTTCAAGTAGCATTATGCGTTCCAGCTCGTCCTTTCTTCTTAAAAGTACTGCAGCTACGTTCCTCTCTACCAATGCTTAGAAAAATATACCACTGTAAAATAATTAGTTTGGATTATTGGGAAAACATGTAACACCCTGATGCGATTAACGTTCACGAAATTTTCCATTATGAAATGAAAATGAGGCTGAACCAGACAAGCTGTAATACAAATTCCTACCACAGTGCTGCTTGTATGCACATCCTCGCTAAGATAACATCGTCGAATTAGCCAGTTTAGATCTTGTTGAACAGCTGTTTGGCATCTGTTCATCAGGAACTGAGGACGAATATGTTCTTGTTGTTGTGGTCTTCAGTCCTGAGACTGGTTTGATGCAGCTCTCCATGCTACTCTATCCTGTGCAAGCTTCTTCATTTCCCAGTACCTACTGCAGCCTACATACTTCTGAATCTGCTTAGTGTTTTCATCTCTTGGTCTCCCTCTACGATTTTATCCTCCACGCTGCCCTCCAGTACTAAATTGGTGATCCCTTGATGCCTCAGAACATGTCCTACCAACCGATCCCTTCTTCTAGTCAAGTTGTGCCACAAACTCCTCTTCTCCCCAATTCTATTCAATACCTCCTCATTAGTTATGTGATCTACCCATCTAATCTTCAGCATTCTTCTGTAGCACCACATTTCGAAAGCTTCTATTCTCTTCTTGTCCAAACTATTTATCGTCCATGTTTCACTTCCATACATGGCTACACTCCATACAAATTCTTTCAGAAATGACTTCCTGACACTTAAATCTATACTCGATGTTAACAAATTTCTCTTCTTTAGAAACGCTTTCCTTGCCATTGCCAGTCTACATTTTATATCCTCTCTACTTCGACCACCATCAGTTATTTTGCTCCCCAAATAGCAAAACTCCTTTACTACTTTAAGTGTCTCATTTCCTAATCTAATTCCCTCAGCATCACCCGACTTCATTAGACTACATTCCATTATCCTTGTTTTGCTTTTGTTGATGTTCATCTTATATCCTCCTTTCAAGACACTGTCCAATCCATTCAACTGCTCTTCCAAGTCCTTTGCTGTCTCTGACAGAATTACAATGTCATCGGCGAACCTCAAAGTTTTTATTTCTTCTCCATGAATTTTAATACCTACTCCGAATTTTTCTTTTGTTTCCTTTACTGCTTGCTCAATATACAGATTGAATAACATTGGGGATAGGCTACAACCCTGTCTCACTCCCTACCCAACCACTGCTTCCCTTTCATGCCCCTCGACTCTTATAACTGCCATCTGGTTTCTGTACAAATTGTAAATAGCCTTTCGCTCCCTGTATTTTACCCCTGCCACCTTTAGAATTTGAAAGAGAGTATTCCAGTCAATATTGTCAAAAGCTTTCTCTAAGTCTACAAATGCTAGAAACGTAGGTTTGCCTTTCCTTAATCTTTTTTCTAAGATAAGTCGTAAGGGCAGTATTGCCTCACGTGTTCCAATATTTCTACGGAATCCAAACTGATCTTTCCCGAGGTTGGCTTCTACTAGTTTTTCCATTCGTCTGTAAAGAATTCGTGTTAGTATTTTGCAGCTGTGACTTATTAAACTGATAGTTCGGTAATTTTCACATCTGTCAACACCTGCTTTCTTTGGGATTGGAATTATTATATTCTTCTTGAAGTCTGAGGGTATTTCGCCTGTCTCATACATCTTGCTCACCAGATGGTAGAGTTTTGTCAGGACTGGCTCTCCCAAGGCCGTCACTAGTTCCAATGGAATGTTGTCTACTCCGGGGGCCTTGTTTCGACTCAGGTCTTTCAGTCCTCTGTCAAACTCTTCACGCAGTATCATATCTCCCATTTCATCTTCATCTACATCCTCTTCCATTTCCATAATATTGTCCTCAAGTACATCGCCCTTGTATAGACCCTCTATATACTCCTTCCACCTTTCTGTTTTCCCTTCTTTGCTTAGAACTGGGTTTCCATCTCAGCTCCTGATATTCATACAAGTCATTCTCTTATCTCCAAAGGTCTCTTTAATTTTCCTGTAGGCAGTATCTATCTTACCCCTAGTGAGATAGGCCTCTACATCCTTACATTTGTCCTCTAGCCATCCCTGCTTAGCCATTTTGCACTTCCTGTCGATCTCATTTTTCAGACGTTTGTATTCCTTTTTGCCTGCTTCATTTACTGCATTTTTATATTTTCTCCTTTCATCAATTAAATTCAATATTTCTTGTGTTACCCAAGGATTTCTATCAGCCCTCGTCTTTTTACCTACTTGATCCTCTGCTGCCTTCGCTACTTCATCCCTCAAAGCTATCCATTCTTCTTCTACTGTAGTTCTTTCCCCCATTCCTGTCAATTGTTCCCTTATGCTCTCCCTGAAACTCTGTACAACCTCTGGTTCTTTCAGTTTATCCAGGTCCCATCGCCTTAAATTCCTTTCACAAATTGCCTCACTTCTGCTTCTTACTCATCCTACCTGCAAGTAAACTGTCTCAAATCAGCGTATATCTGGCTAGGAAGATAGGACAAATAGATCATTGCTTTACATCTGATCAGTAGGTACTTATAGGTTGCTGAGTTTGCCAATGTTGTCGGCTCTAACAATCGTATCCCAGGAGGTGTTCTCTCAGCGTTATCTATGTCCCATACAGAAAAAAACCTCTCGATAAGTGGACGACCAAAAACACAAGGAGTGAATAAAAATTCCGAACAACTTGAGGGCAAGGTGATTTCGCCGATCGCTATCTACTAGGATCAGAAAATACTATGAATGGCCGTTTGTGATGGTGATGTTAATTAATACCCCCAGCCCCTCCCAAAAAACGTCATTCCTTTCAGTCATTTACCTGTATGATAAATAGTTGGCACTTGATGGCTGGAGTGCTGACACATTATCTGCGTATCCAGCAATGCTGGTAACTGATGGGCCATGCATGGGGATCATATCAACCTGTACCGCATTAAAAACAGCCTGAAGATGACACAATGAAGCGATGAAACTGGTAGCGATAAACTAAAGTAAAATCATAAGGACGGCTGTAGGTGTTTTTGTTTTTTGTCACTATAGTAAATGGCAGTCGTCCCAGAGACCTCCTGCTAAATGGATGAACATACAAAAATGTATGATAAACGTAAGAAAGTTTTTAAGAAACAGAGGATCTCTTTTTCGGTTATTTATTTATTTTCTGTTTCCTTTGGAGCAACAGTTTGCAGAACGTAAAACCTGAGTTTTTGTGACTTTTTTTCCATTCCATGTCCGATGATAAGCCAGCCTGAGATTCGGTCTAATGGAGAGTTCAGAGTTTTTCAGTGAAAGTCCAGCGAAATGGAAAAGGGAAAAAGAGATTTTCCGTTCGGAATGCGTTGGAGGAAATTACTAGTGTCGGTATTTGCTTTATAACAAAGGGTAATTCCTCATAAACCTTGATCAGAAGAGAAGGATTGAAACTACTTTGGATTTACCTCTGGGACGACCTGTCCTGCAAAAAAATATGGACGTCTAGTGAGTGCTTCTGTATCTGTAAGTGGATAAAGAGGAATAAAGCCCATATATGGCAGTGTACCGTAGAATGTACATACTGTGAGTACTATATCATAGCGTTAGGTTATGTATTGGTGTGTGAAACTTGTGCACAAAATATAAAGAAAAGAGTGTACCATACTGAAGTCTTTCAATTTATATTTTTAAATCTGAAATTCATCCCTCACATTTCTATTCATCTTTGCTAGATTACTGAAAATGTGCGTTTAGGATAGTGCATAATAGTGGTTGGGGAATTGTAATGGAGATACAAATCATTTTCTCTCCGGCGATAATTGAGTTAATGGCGCTTTTATTGTTCAAATAATTCATATTTTGGGTACGACTTTCGTAGGCACGTATGTATCCTGAGATGGCAATGTAATAATTCCCAGATGCTTGAATAGTTGCGTCAGTGTCAATCTCTAGTACGTATTTCCCTACCTTCGTTGTAGTTTGGAGGGCCTTAGGGTCCTCTTGCCTGTCGCCACTCCTTCCTACCTGCCCGCCGACCGAGCGGTTCTAGGCGCTACAGTCTGGAACCGCGCGACCGCTACGGTCAGAGGTTCGAAACCTGCCTCGGGCATGGATATGTGTGATGTCCTTAGGTTAGTTAGGTTTCAGTGGTTCTAAGTTCTAGGGTACTGATGACCTCAGAAGTTAAGTCCCATAGTGCTCAGAGCCATTTTGAACCTTCCTGTCCGCCACCCCTCACCCCTCTTGTGAGGCATGCCGTGTAGAAAGGAGGAGACTGTTCAGGTGTGACCAGCACAAGGGGGTTGCTTAGGACAGAGGAACCCTTCCATAGTTCTAATAATGAATTACATGTAGTTAGCGAAGAGATGAACAGATCAGCCACTCAAAGCACCCAGACTTCTACTGCCATAGAAGAAAGAGAAAATGCGAGTACGGTATTAGTCAACTGCAGGTGCGTGTACGGAAACGTCGTAGGATTAGTCTTGTTTATTAAAAGGAACAGAAAGCAGCCTCAAATCGGATGTGTATCATATGTTGGAATATATATCGCAGGGATACAGTAGACGCTAGTGGGGGTGGCATATTTATTGTTCTAAAGACGTCGGTCATACCGAATTCGGTTATTACAGGTTCCGAACGCAAAATAATCTGGACGAAGGTAAGCATCGACACATGTGTATCAAACATGGTACTGCGATGCTTTTATAGACTACTGCCATAGGAGAGGCAGTCACAGAACGCTTTAGAAAATCTTGGAGAATATTGCGAATACGTTTTCTCGTCATGCTGCTGTAATAGGGACAGACGAATTTGTCGGCTACAGATTGGTAGACTCTTTCGATTAAAACTGGTTCCAGGTACAAGGATTCCGGAGAAGTTAGTTTGAACGTCTATTTTGACAATTACTACGAGTGGTTCAGTGGAGAACAGATTCGTGATGGCAACGTCTTAGATATCATAGAAACTAACAAGTACCAACTTTATGAGGCGGTTAGAAAGATTCGGTGAACATAAGGCTGACATAGGTTTTGCATTGAATATACAATATCTTTGCTTGGGCTACGGGAAGAAAAAAAGATTGTAGTTTGTTTGACCAGTCAACTCCTAACATCGATCTCTGGGGTCGAAGATATAGGGAACAATGAATAAAACTCAAAAGCACCGTACAGTATGCCACGCTAGGTCATGAGATGTATGGTAGGGATACGACATGGCTCATTATGATGTTAGAAAGTTGCTACGAAAGAAAAGAGGACTTCACCACAGGCTTAAGCGAAGCAGAAGCATTGTTCATAAACTAAAACCAAAACGAAGCCAAAATGAGCGTAATGTGAGACTGGGAGAAGCGCTGAATTAACTAGAAAGTAAAATTTTGTAAACCTGTATGATTATAGAAGCGGCATCGAATAGAAGCATATAATTACAGACTCTTGTCGCTCAATCATCTGCAGCAGAAATATGAAACACGTTTCATACTCATACATTATGAAGTTTCTGGAGAACGAGAATGTTAGCAGTAGGAATCAACATTGATTCCACAGAGGTCTTGTGATACTTACATCACGCTGTTCGTCCATGAAATTTAATGTGCAGTTGACAATGGCACAAATTGATATCGTGTTCCTCGACCTTCAGAAGATATTAGATATACGAGGGCAGTTCAATAAGTAATGCAACACATTTTTTTCTGAAACAGGGGTTGTTTTATTCAGCATTGAAATACACCAGGTTATTCCCCAATCTTTTAGCTACACAACACTATTTTTCAACGTAATCTCCATTCAATGCTACGGCCTTACGCCACCTTGAAATGAGGGCCTGTATGCCTGCCCGGTACCATTCCACTGGTCGATGTCGGAGCCAACGTCGTACTGCATCAATAACTTCTTCATCATCCGCGTAGTGCCTCCCACGGATTGCGTCCTTCATTGGGCCAAACATATGGAAATCCGACGGGGCGAGATCGGGGCTGTAGGGTGCATGAGGAAGAACAGTCCACTGAAGTTTTGTGAGCTCCTCTCGGGTGCGAAGACTTGTGTGAGGTCTTACGTTGTCATGAAGAAGGAGAAGTTCGTTCAGATTTTTGTGCCTACGAACACGCTGAAGTCGTTTCTTCAATTTCTGAAGAGTAGCACAATACACTTCAGAGTTGATCGTTTGACCATGGGGAAGGACATCGAACAGAATAACCCCTTCAGCGTCCCAGAAGACTGTAACCATGACTTTACTGGCTGATGGTATGGCTTTAAACTTTTTCTTGGTAGGAGAGTGGGTGTGGCGCCACTCCATTGATTGCCGTTTTGTTTCAGGTTCGAAGTGATGAACCCATGTTTCATCGCCTGTAACAATCTTTGACAAGAAATTGTCACCCTCAGCCACATGACGAGCAAGCAATTCCGCACAGATGGTTCTCCTTTGCTCTTTATGGTGTTCGGTTAGACAACGAGGGACCCAGCGGGAACAAACCTTTGAATATCCCAACTGGTGAACAATTGTGACAGCACTACCAACAGAGATGTCAAGTTGAGCACTGAGTTGTTTGATGGTGATCCGTCGATCATCTCGAACGAGTGTGTTCGCACGCTCCGCCATTGCAGGAGTCACAGCTGTGCACGGCCGGCCCGCACGCGGGAGATCAGACAGTCTTGCTTGACCTTGCGGCGATGATGACACACGCTTTGCCCAACGACTCACCGTGCTTTTGTCCACTGCCAGATCACCGTAGACATTCTGCAAGCGCCTATGAATATCTGAGATACCCTGGTTTTCCGCCAAAAGAAACTCGATCACTGCCCATTGTTTGCAACACACATCCATTACAGACGCCACTTTAACAGCTCCGTACAGCGCTGCCACCTGTCGGAAGTCAATGAAACTATACGAGACGAAGCGGGAATGTTTGAAAATATTCCACAAGAAATTTCCGGTTTTTTCAACCAAAATTGGCCGAGAAAAAAAATGTGTTGCATTACTTATTGAACTGCCCTCGTAGTTCCACTCTGGCATTTAGTAAAGGAAATGCTGGTGTACCGAGTATCAGATCAGATTTGTGACACAATTCGGGATAGAACCCAGAGCGTTCTTCTCAAAGCTGCAGAATCGACATATCTGGAAGTAATTTCGGTAGTACCCCAAATTAAGGATGGGGCCCCTCCACGCCCAGACCAACGTGTTGACCAAATCAAAAGTTCTACTGTCTCCTCCGTATAACATGTTAGTTTTCAAAACGTGAGTCACAGGATGCGGGCTGTTATGTTGTCCATGCGTCTGGGTGGGAGTACTCATTGACATGGCCCATCAGGAGACAGAAAGTGGACGAAAGCGATCGAAGAGTAGCGGTTTGAAAGGGGAGAGGGAAAAAAGTGCCAAGGCAAGCGCCAAGGAAAAAAACCTCCGCGACAGTAGGACGGGTAGTAAGGGCAGTAGCGGCTTGCTAGCTGCGACAGTGCATGGAAGGTGTGGCTATGTTAGTGTGAGGTATCGTGCACCGTTACCTTTGTCGTTGCGGGTGCTCGTTGTAGGGCCTGCTGCAGCCTGCTGCGTCCTGTAACAGTTCAAGGTCGTCATACATTAGTGGGCGATCGGCCATAGATCGGCTCACAGTGTAGGGGGTGTGTGTGGCTGGTTTGCGTGCTGTGTACAGTACGGTTTCCCTGCGATTGCCTGTTATTTCGGCGGGTCGAGGATCTGGAGTTCCCAGTTGTAGCTGTGTTGCAGGGGCTCGCCAGTACTGTCGTGTTAGCGTGCTATGGACCATAGATGTTTAGTTTCTTGCTAATAGTGTCTTTGGTCTATTATGTGTCCATCTATGATTGTGGTCGTAGTTACCCAGAGAAAGGATAAACGGGTTACGCGAGTGTCTCGTGTTTCTGTACAGTTGTGTGGAGAGTTTTTCGAATACCTGCAAGGTGGTATCTAGCCGATATTCCCGGTGAAGATCAGCGGTTCGTGTGTAACGCGGAGCATCGCTTATGATTCTGAGTACTTTCTTCTGTATGAGCTGCAGACGTGTAGGCGCAGCGTATGCCGAGACGGGAGCAGCATACGTCATCAGAGGTCTGATAATTGTGGTGTACATGGACCTGGACACCCTCCTATTTAGTGTGCGACGCCTGGTAAGCATAGGGCAGAGTTGTTTGAACCTCGCGTTTGCTTTGTTGGTCACGTGTTGAATGTGGTCCCCCCCCAGAGTTGTTTCCTGTCCAGCCACACACCGAGGTATTTGATCCTCTCGCGGAAACGTATTGGACGTGCATGTAGTGTTACTGGGTTGCAGCGTTGATGTTTGCGCAGTAGTTTCGGCCTTCTAGTGAACAGAACGGCTTCGCACTTGTCGACGTTTACTCTAACGCGCCATTTCACCAGCCAAGGCTCTGACGCTCCGAGTGCAGTCTGCAGTCGTGAGTTAATGTTAGACGGCTTCCAGTCTTGCGCAAGGATGGCAGTGTCATCTGCGTAGATTGCCACCGTCGTGTTGGTGTAGCTGGGATGTCATTAATTGAGAGGTTAAACAGTAAGGGCCCTAGGGGTACTCCAGCCTGGATACCATGCCGTGGTGACTGTTAGTTCTGCACGTCGGTGTTGAAACTCCTGTCCGTGAGATATGAGTGTATGAGACGTTCGAGCCCGTCGGGGAACCCTGCGTCGCTGAGTTTCCGTATGAGGCCGTTGTGCCACAGACGATCGAAGGCCTTTTCGATGTCCTGGAACACCCCCCAGTTGCTTTGTTTGTGTTGTATCCGTCTGTTACGTATTCAACGACGCGGAGGAGTTGTTGTGTTGTCAAGTGGCGATTCCTGCAGCCGAATTGCTCTGGCCTTAGGGTGTAGTTTGTAATTCAGTGCCTAGTGAGTCGTTTTAGTATTACCTTCTCAGCGATCTTGCTGAGCGCGCTCAGCAGACTGATGGGTCGGTAATTTTGTGGGAGGGAGTGGTCTTTCACCGGCTTCCTGAACATCAGGACCTTGGCCGTCTTCCAAAACGTGGGGAAGTGTTGGTGTTTAAGTATGGCATTCGTGATGTGTGTGAGGTATTCTACTGCTTTATCCGTGAACTCTTGGAGGACAAGGTTTTAAATGCCGTCGTGACCAGGGGCCTTCCTAGCTGTGGTATGCATGATGGCCCGTTTGACTTCAGCTGTGCTAGCCTGTCGGATGTCGCTGCGCGTTGGTTGGCCCAAGATGCGTGTAACCTCCTGGTCGGTCGCAAGTGTGAACGCTGGGTCTGAGGGATCCACGTTCGGTGTGAATGACGCTGCAAGTGTGAGGGCCATCAGTTCCGCTTTTCCTTCCGCAGAATATGCCGGTCCGTCGGGTCCTTGTTGCGTGGGTGTGTACAGTTTCTCCCTGGTGAAGTTTCGGGCCATCTGCCATACGCCAGGTCGCGTGGTGTCCAGCCCTTCGAGTTTCTGGTTCCACTGTGTTTTGAATGTTTGTATTTTGTCCCGGGTTATTCCCTGGAGCCTGTTCATTTGCTGTTTGAAGTTCTGGCGCCTGGTACGCTGCCAAGGTCTCCTGAGGTGGTTCCTCATGGAGATCAGGCCCTGGATCTCCTGGGGCAGGGCAGCACTGTGTTGTTGTGGCGTGCTGATTGGTATGGTGTCGGCTATTGCGTCTTGGACGACGCTAGTGAGGGTTTCAACGGCCGAAACAATGTGATCTGTCTCGTTTATCGCGTGGGTGGGTGGGATGCGACTGTTAAGCGTTTCCTTGAACAAAGTCCAATTCGCGCGCCTGTAGTCTAACATCCTGCGATGGTCCATGTGCTGCTGCTTTCTTCCAAAGGAGTGTTACAGGACCGTTACCTCTTACGCTGTGCAGTATGTGATCAAAAGTCTCAGCACATCTATTGGTGGGTACTGTCGCGGGGTGCACGTACCCTTCGCCTTTATGACGACCTGAACGCTGTTGTCGATGCTTACGGTGAGGTGGCTGAATGTCTGTGAGGGGATGGCAAGCCACTGTTCTTCGAGAGACGAAACCAGGCAAGGTAGTGATGTTGAACACTGGAGTCTGCGGCCACGTCGAAGTTCTAACTCATCGCAATGGTGTTCCATGAGGTTCATGTCGGGACTCTGGGCCAGCCACTCCATTTCAGCAATATTATTATCCACAGACCATTGCCCCACAGATGCTGCTGTACGACAAGGTGTATTTTCATGATGTTACACAAACAATCATGGTCCCATATTTGTTCCTCTGCTGTACGCAGTATACCACGCTGTGAAACGGGTTTTCTCAAATTCAATCAGCGCACCATACCCTAACAACGAAAAATGCCCCCACACCGTAACACCATCCCCTCCGTACTTCACTCTTGGCACTACACACGACCACAGGGAACTTTCTATAGGCATTGGCCAAACCCAAACGCTTCCATCGAACTGTCACAAGGTACAGAGTGATTCATAACCTCAAAGCACTCATTCGAAGTCACCCACTCTCCTGTGGGATCGCCCTTCAAATTCCCTCAAGTGTCACTTTGCATCGGCTGCAGAAATGTGTGGCTTATGAGGAGGTGCTTCATCGTTGCGTCTCATTACTTTTTCCTCCCTATGTACATTGCGCCAGCCAGAATGCTGGTAGCACTTCGGAGCTCGCAAATGATTCCTTCTGCTGATTTCATTGGATTGTTTAGAACAACATTCCGCTAAGCTCGACAGTCCATATTCCTCTGTACACGAAGTTTGAGTGGTGTTGGTTTAGCTGTAGTAGTTCCTCCGCGTGTCCATTACTTCACAATCACATAACCAACAGTCGATTTGGCCAGCTTTACAAGTGTTGAGGTGTTCCTGATTGAGTTGTTACTCAGGTGACATCCTAAGACTAGTTCACCTACACAGTCACTGACCTCTCCTGACTGGCCCACTCTGTTTGTTAATGCTTATCTATTGAAGATACACGCTCCCAGATTCCTGGCATCTGGTTTTCAATCTGGCATTGCATCGCGGTATCAGAGTAGTTTTGGTGAGACATTGTATATCAGCGTAAAAATACTTCTATCGTAAAAACAAAAAACGTGAATGCTGCCACATCCTACCTTCCTAGCACCTTTCTGCATCTACATCTACATCCGTACTCCGCAAGCCACCTGACGGTGTGTGGCGGAGGGTACCTTGAATACCTCTATCGGTTCTACCTTCTACTCCAGTCTCGTATTACTCGTGGAAAGAAACATTGCCGGTATGCCTCTGGTTGGGCTCCAATCTCTCTGATTTTATCCTCATGGTATCTTCGCGAGACGTACATAGGAGGGAGCAATGTACTGCTTGACTCCTCGGTGAAGGTATGTTCTCTAAACTTCAACAAAAGCCCGTACCCAGCTACTGAGCGTCTCTCTTGTAGAGTCTTCCACTGGAGTTTATCATCTGCGGAACACTTTCGGTATTATTAAACGATCCTGTAACGAAGAGCGCTGCTCTCCGTTGGATCTTTTCTATCTATTCTATCAACCCTATCTAGTACGGATCCCACACCGGTGAGCAGTATTCAAGCAGTGGGCGAACAAGTGTACTGTAACCTACTTCCTTTGTTTTCGGAGTGCTTTTCCTTAGGATTCTTCCAATGAATCTCAGTCTGGCATCTGCTTTACAGACGATTAATTTTATATGGTCATTCCATTTTAAATCACTCCTAATGCCTACTTCCAGATAATTTATGGAATTAATTGCTTCCAGTTGCTGACCTGCTATATTGTAGCTAAATGATAAAGGATCTTTCTTTCTATGTATTCGCAGCACATTACACTTGTCTACAATGAGATTCAATTGCCATTCCCTGCACCATGCGTCAATCCGTTGCCGATATTCCTGCATTTCAGTACAATTTTCCATTTTACAACCTCTCGATATACTACAGCATCATCCGCAAAAAGCCTAAGTGAACCTCCAATGTTATCCACAAGCTCATTTATACGTATTGTGAATAGCAACGGTCCTACGACACTCCCCTGTGGCACGCCTGAAATCACTCTTACTTCGGAAGACTTCCCTCCATTGAGAATGACATGCTGCGTTCTGTTATCTAGGAACTCTTCAATCCAATCACACAATTGGTCAGACAGTTCATATGCTCTTACTTTGTTCATTAAACGACTGTGGGGAACTGTATCGAACGTCTTGCGGAAGTCAAGAAACACGGCATCTTCCTGGGAATCCGTGTCTATTGCCCTCTGAGTCTCGTGGACGAATAGCGCGAGTTCGGTTTCACACTGTCGTCTTTTTCGAAACCCATACTGATTCCAACAGAGTATATTTTCCCAAAAATTATGCCTTGTGAACATATTCGCGCTCTTCTTAACATGCAACTCACTGCTCACTCCAACAAGCTACTGTAATGTAACTCTCGCTCACCCACTACGCATCGCTGAAAGTCGCTCATACTCATCCGCTCCCATTTGCTATTCTCCCTCACTAATTCAGCCTAACTCATTGTCATTATCGCTTTGTGTTGCTCTAACTGACAGTGTCCCCTGCCTTATAGCCACCGTCTACCTCGTTGTGTCTTCTACTACTGTCTCCTCTCACAATTCAGTGAGCGCCTCTTGCTGTCTCTTACTGCTGCTACATCATTCACTCATTCCCACTGTTGCTGTTTCTTCTCGCTGTCACTACCTGTCTCTTCCTCGTTGTCACTGGCTCAGACTCTGTCTTTCATTATCACTTGCTCTCATCCACTCCCACTTTCTCCTTCTCTTTAATTCTCTCCCACTGTCTGCTTCCCTTTTTATGCTAGCAGTGTTTTGTCACTGTAAACTATGTTCGATTGCCTGTGTCCCTCTCTTTCTCCCATGCTCCTATTGTCTCCATCGCTCTTTCTACATTGCAAATCACTGTCTACTGTCTTCCAGAATTTATTACTTTTTCTTCTCCCACCCACTGCCACAGTCCCTTTCCCTCTCGGTATAAAAAATAGCAGGAATATGTTCGCATTCCAAAATTTTGGGGAAGCTTTTCAAAAATGATTGAGGAAGGTGGAATGAAACAGTTGGTATCCCAAATCATTTAAACATGAGCATATTGGCCTTTTTCGTGCTCCGATAGGAGCAGTGTTCCTCTGGCTTCGTTATATGAAAAGAACATTATCGCCCAGTAAAATTTTGGTACTTTACTTACGCACAATTGAAGTAACGCAGAACTAATTTCACATCCCAGACCGGATTTTGCACTCACAAATAATTTTGTATATGTATCAGTAGTACAACATCGGCTTTCCAGAACCCTTCTCGTGAAAGCGGAGACACAGCACATTTCTCGTGCTATGTCACTTTATGTTCTACGTTTTCGCCTCACACCGGATTTTACTTGCGTATTTTACGTGTATGAGTAGGGTTACTTTGAACCTCTATATTTAAGAAACGGATAAAGATGTCAAGAAAATTTTCAAGGTTCTCCGAGATCTGAATATCAGGAACATGTCGTAAAAATTACACACATTTGGTGGACGTCACTGTCTTGGAGTCTGCGGCTCGGTCTTGGTACCCACAACCATATTTTTTTTGGGTGTTTCTCGATAATGGAGAAAGAGTTTTGAAAACGGAATATGGCACCTCTAGATAAACGCCTAGAGAATGTAATGTTAAAATCCGATCAATTTCTCTGCGAGTATTTGTTATTTAGATTTCATCTCACACTGGATTTTACGTGCTAACTCTACGTGTGCATGTAAGGTTAACTTTGAACCTCTGTATCTCCGAAATGAATGAAGATATCAATAACATTTTTAAAGTTTGTTCGACATCGGGATCGTAGGAATTTATCATAAAAATTATAGCCATTTGCTGTGCATAGCCATTTTGGAATGGGAAACCTTGTTTTGGTACGAAAAAATGGTAAAAAAACCATTTTTTGAGGTTTTCTAAGGAACCACCCATGGACTGATGGTCCCGCCAAAAGCCCCTTAGAGTACACATCAAGTGCAAAATAATCAACGATTTGCCCCATTTGCCTAAGAAGAAGGAAGTGTGTAATACTAATGTTTTGTCCCTGTACTGTAGGATAGTAAGGTTCAAAATGGTTCAAATGGCCCTGAGCACTATGGGACTTAACTGCTGAGGTCATCAGTCCCCTAGAACTTAGAACTACTTAAACCTAACTAACCTAAGGACATCACACACATCCATGGCCGAGGCAGGATTCGAACCTGCGACCGTAGCGGTCGCGCGGTTCCAGACTGTAGCGCTTAGAACTGCTCGGCCACCCCGGCCGGCTTAGGACAGTAAGGAGCCTCTGTTAGGTATACAAAATGGTCCATACGCCAAGGACTCTTCTCAACCCTTGACCCTACGAGCTCTGAAAAGAAACCGTTTTTATGTAGACTTTTCGGAACTTATTAAGTAACATATGCTGCCACATGCGTACCTATTTCAGAAATATTGACCATTTCAGTTGCATGAAGCTGTTTATGAATACCAATATGAAGGGCAGATGTTCATACACAGAATTCGGTAAGAAGGAATATAATATGATGCATCTATTTTTCGACGCATTTCGAGAGGAGTACTGGAATCTTAAATGTTGTAAGCATTAATTAAACAGCTATATGTAGCAGTTGTTAATATGGTTATTTTTTTCGAAACTAGTAATTATGCCTAGTGCAGAAGCAACTGGTGCTGACTATTTGAGAAATTGAATAGAAAGTTTGTTACTCATCACATCTTCATCAATATGTATACCGAAGAATTTGAACACTCTACGCCAGTCACTGACTCTTGTTTATGTCCTGTATTAATCTTCGCTGTTATTTGATTTGTTGAACCAAACTCAGTATACTATATTTTTTCGAAATTAATGGCAAATCGGTTTGCGGATAGCGACTTTGAAAAATGACATTGGCCATTTCGTTTATTTCTGCCTCTCTAATATAAGAGTAACCTTCTTATCATCTGCATTTTATCAACTCTGACTCTTGAACGTAAAGCGAAACGCCAATATTACACATAAAGAATAGCATTGGTCTGAGAATTGAATTATTCAGAACCACTTTTTGCAATCTCTGTATTGGGTGTATTTTTAGACCATATATTTCTGTTACCATCATCTTCGTACAATTTAATTTTGTAGAATAGAGTGGCATTATCTATTCAGTCAAATGTTTTGGACAGAGCACAAGAAATACCAACTGATGATCATCATTACCATCATCGTAATCATCTTTCGTTCAAGGATTAGGCTTTGCCTGTTCCGAACTCAGAAACAAAATCATTTCCAAATGTTGGTAAGTAACCATTTAAGGCAGGTAATATTTAGTGAGTAAGTAGATAAATGACATTGTCACTCGAACAATACTTCTCGGACGCATTGACTCAATTTAAAAGTGATGCCTCTCGAAAATTTTAGACAAAATTTCAATAAAGAAAATTAACGACAGTTGCGTAGAACTTATTTTCACGTTTCTCATAAATAGGTTTAACAAAGGCAATTTTTAATGTGTATGTAAAAATTCCACGTGTTGGTGATGCGTTACACGTATCACTAGTAGAATGCCACGCTGACTCCGAATGAGACGAACTCCCGGAGTTTCGGGACCCAGATAGTTTCTGTCATACAAAAGAAAGCGTTTATGTTAATTTGTGACAGAAATTGCCTTGGACGCACTCAGCTGTCCACCAAGTAGCAGTACAGGGCTCAAAACAGACCCTTTACGTTCGTCGTTCTTTTTCCGTTTCTCTTATGCTGTGTCGTAATGAGCTCTCCCTTTGTCGATCTGCGTTCTCAGTCCTTATCAAAACTATTCGTTTGTATCATAGATTTCCGATGAGGGTATCTTTTTTCTAGCAGTTTGCGAGTTTTGTGGACCACAGCCCTCTGGGCGACATTACTACACGGTCCAGTCACTTTAATGTGATCACCGCCTATGTTCGGCGTCAATGAGCAATAACCAATTACAGACGGCAGGTGGAAGCACTAGAAGTGAAGGGTATATAAAGCATATCAGGAGGACATAAAACAGTGCAATCGTCGTCGTGATGCGGAAACAGAGCGAGTTATCTGACTTCCAGAAGGGCATCATCATTGGCTTTCGAGCCAAGGACGGGAGCGTTTCCGAAATGACTAAGCTTGTCGGCTGTCCGCATGCCGTCGTGGTTAAAGTATACCGTACATATCAAAATGGCGCTATTCAAAACTGTGGTGCACTACGGGCCATAAGAAATGGTTCAAATGGCTCTAAGCACTATGGGACTTAACATCTGAGGTCATCAGTTCCCTAGACATAGAACTACTTGAACCTAACTAACCTAAGGACATCACACACATCCATGCCCGAGGCAGGATTCGAACCTGCAACCGTAGCAGCAGCGCGGTTCCGCACTGAAGCGCCTAGAACCGCTCGGCCACAACGGCCGGCCCACGGGCTATAGATGAGAGGGTGAACGGTGGGTGCAGGGGAAACAGACTTGCAACTGTTGAGCATCTGACCCCCAGGTGAACCAAGGGGCTACCAATAGTGACTCTTCTCAACAGCCTCTAGCGAACCTTGCCGCATTTGGATGTCTTCAGCAGGTGCTTGGATCATGCACCTATTCTATCTTCATCAGAAACGAAGGCTGGCATTTTCACGCCGTTACCGGAACAGGACATCCACAGAGGCACGATAGGTGGCTTTTTCAGACGATTCGCGTTTTTTGGTCTATCGACGTGGAACGTCTGAAAGCAAATACCCTGCAATAATCGTCGGAAGGTCCATCTTGGAGGAGGGAGCATTGTGATCAGGGAAACGTTTTCGTGGCATTCTGGAGGCACAGTAGATCAACAGAAGTATGCATCTGTGTACGTAGGGGGAGGAGAGGGGGCGGGGGGGGGGGGGGAGGTGAGACGATGCTCACATATACATTCAGTTTGTTTGTCCTCGGCACGATAGCATCTGCCAATCAGGATAGCCAGTATGTGAGACAGGTTGCAGTGTACTTGCATGGTTCGAGGAGGACCAGTGTGAGTTTATCGTACTTCCTTGGCTACCAGGCACCTCAAATTTAAACCAAATGGAGAAACTGTGGGACCACCTCGATGTGACTTTGCGCTACATGGATCCTCAAGCGAGAAACCTAGCACAGCTGGCCACTACATTTGAATGGGTTTGGCTCTACATCCCTGTCGATACCTTCCATAATTTGGTTATTCAGGCTTCTGACAGGTAGTCACATTAACGTAACTGGACAGTGTATGTGGCCAATGGTGGTGGGTGAGGGTTGCAGATGGAGGTAACTGGGTATCGGATATTTGCAGAGAGGCGCTTTCTGACAATCAACTGTCACTGTCGATTCACCTTTACGTCTTTTAGCATAAACGTAAGATTGTTCCTCTTCAAAACTGCGGCCCAAGGTGTAGACAACACTTTTCTAACGTTTTGTGGTTCAGCCACTCAATGTCCAGATTGTTATCGACACTGAGACACTTCGCAGAGCGGCCGACACATTTCTGACTGGAAGAGAACTCCAGTGGCTGACCTGTTGCTCGGATCCTTTGGCGGGCAGCTCTACCGCCCAATCCGGTTATGCAGTCGGTAAGAAATCGGATCTGCTGGCCACGAGATTATTGCGTAAGGCGACGGCGGCCGTTCGCAGGGACTTTCCTTTATTCCTTTGCTGGGACGGCCGACCTGGCGCTGGCGGCGGCGCTCCGTGGAAATCCTGCCGCAGGCGCTCAAAGACTGGCGGCGGCGGCGGCGGCGGCGGAGGCGGTGGAGGCGGCGGCGGCGGCAGTGGCGGCGGCACGTCGTTACAAAACGCGCGGTTGTGCAACCTGCCGCGATCCTGCACGGCGCGCGCGGGCGCGGGAGGGCAAGTGTAGCGGACACCGGCGGACTCACTCCGTCCCTGGGCAATTTGCGCGTCGTTACGTCTGCCGGCTCACTCTAAGTCAATAAACTAAAAATAAGCGATACCGGCGCAGCACGTGACGAATTACACTTTTTCGAAAAGCCGTAATTGCCTTCACTGACGACGAGTAAGCATCATACTACTGGCCATTAAAATTGCTACACCACGAAGATGACGTGCTACAGACGCGAAATTTAACCGACAGGAATAAGATGCTGTGAGATGAAAATGATTAGCTTTTCAGAGCATTCAAGCAAGGTTGGCGCCGGTGGCGACACCTACAACGTGCCGACACGAGAAAGTTTCCAACCGATTTCTCATACACAAACAGCAGTTGACCGGCGTTGCCTCGTGAAACGTTGTTGTGATGCCTCGTGTAAGGAGGAGAAATGCTTACCATCACGTTTCCGACTTTGATAAAGGTCGGATTGTAGCCTATCGCGATTGCGGTTAATCGTATAGAGACATTGCTGCTCGCGTTGGTCGAGATCCAATGACTGTTAGCAGAATATCGAATCAGTGGCTTCGGGAGGGTAATAAGGAACGTCGTGCTGGATCCCAACGGTGTCGTATCGCTAGCAGTCGAGATGTCAGGCATCTTGTCCGCATAGCTGTAACGGATCGTGCAGCCACGTCTCGATCCCTGAGTCAACAGATCGGGACGTTCGCAAGACAACAACCATCTGCACGAACAGTTCGACAACGTTTGCAGCAGCATGGACTATCAGCTCGGAACCACGGCTGAGGTTACCCCTGACGCTGCATCACAGACAGGAGCGCCTGCGATGGTGTACTAGACGACGAACCTGGCTGCACGAATAGCAAAACGTCATTTTTTTCGGATGAATCCAGGTTCTCTTTACAGCATCATGATGGTCGCATCCGTGTTTGGCGACATCGCGGTGAACGCACATTGGAATCGTTTATTCGTCATCGCCATACTGGCGTATAACCCGGCGTGATGGTATGGGGTTCCACTGGTTACCCGTCTCGGTCACCTCTTGTTCGCATTGACGCCACTTTGAACAGTGGACGTTACATTTCAGATGTGTTACGACCCGTGGCTCTACCCTTCATTCGATCCCTGCGAAACCCTACATTTCAACAGCATAATGGACGACCGCATGTTGCTGGTCCTGTACGGACCTTTCTGGATACACAAAATGTTCGACTGCTGCCGTGGCCAGCACATTCTCCTGATCTCTCATCAACTGAAAACGTGTGGTCAATGGTGGCCGAGCAACTGGCTCGTCACAATACGCCAGTCACTACTCTTGATGAACTGTGGTATCGTGTTGAAGCTGCATGGGCAGCTATAGCTGTACACGCCATCCAAGCTCTGTTTGACTCAATGCCCAGGCGTATCAAGGCCGTTTCTATGGCCAGAGGTGGTTGTTCTGGGTACTGATTTCTCAGGATCTATTCACCCAAACTGCGTGAAAAAGTTATCACATGTCCGTTTATCGTTTGCATTTTGTCTTGGTGTAGCAATTTTAATGGCCAGTAGTGTAAATTAAGCTCAAAGGTACGTACAACATTCTTCCGTAACGGTGAAAAACCGCGGGAACCTGCGACGTCCTCTTGGGCTTGTCCGTGATGCAAGCAGCATATCGATGCATGTGGGGAAAAAAAAAAACCACAGCTCAGAAGTTCGTGTGAAGTGTAACATGACTTAATGATGTCACATTGGCACTGAATTTCACCACAATTCTGGTCAACGCCAACGTGGAAGTGTCAAGCGATGGAAAGCTCGTCACACCCCCTGTTACCAATATTTCACCCGTTCTCTTGACGCCTCTGTGATAGACGTCAGAACGTCGACGTCCGGTGTTGAAATCACGCGAGGAAAACATTCCAGTCGCACCGTCGCTCAGTATCTGGTCAAAAACGCCTAAGGGCGAGGCATAAAGCGCCCCAGTAGAGCCACCCTTTTCCCTGGGGCGTTGGTTGACTCCCGCAGTCAGTTCGCGATCCAAAGCGACAGGTCGCAGTGTGATGAGCAACAAGAAGACGTTCTTCACAACGTTTGACACTGCTGACACTACCGGACGTTTCAACCCTCCTCCTAGGACACTATAGGGTTGCATCCCCATTAAAGGTGATCGCATCTCTTTCTACATCTACATCTACATCTACATCCGTACTCCGCAAGCCACCTGACGGTGTGTGGCGGAGGGTACTTTGAGTACCTCTGCCACATCCTACCTTCCTAGCACCTTTCTGCATCTACATCTACATCCGTACTCCGCAAGCCACCTGACGGTGTGTGGCGGAGGGTACCTTGAGTACCTCTATCGGTTCTCCCTTCTATTCCAGTCTCGTATTGTTCGCGGAAAGAAAGATTGTCGGTATGCCTCTGTGTGGGCTCTAATCTCTCTGATTTTATCCTCATGGTCTCTTCGCGAGATGTACGTAGGAGGGAGCAATATACTGCTTGAGTCCTCGGTGAAGGTATGTTCTCGAAACTTCAACAAAAGCCCATACCGAGCTACTGAGCGTCTCTCCTGCAGAGTCTTCCACTGGAGTTTGTTTATCATCTCCATAACGCTTTCGCGATTACTAAATGATCCTGTAACGAAGCGCGGTGCTCTCCGTCGGATCTTCTCTATTTCTATCAACCCCATCTGGTACGGATCCCACACTGGTGAGCAATATTCAAGCAGTGGGCGAACGAGTGTACTGTAACCTACCTCCTTTGTTTTCGGGTTACATTTCCTTAGGATTCTTCGAATGAATCTCAGTCTGCCATCTGCTTTACCGACGATCAACTTTATATGATCATTCAATTTTAAATCACTCCTAATGCCTACCCCCAGTTAATTTCTGGAATTAACTGCTTCCAGTTGCTGACCTGGTATATTGTAGCTAAATGATAAAAGGATCTTTCTTCTACGTATTCGCAGCACATTACACTTGTCTACATTGAGATTCAATTGCCATTCCCTGCACCATGCGTCAATTCGTTGGAGATCCTCCTGCATTTCAGTACAATTTTCCTCTGTTACAACGTCTCGATATACTACAGCATCATCCGCAAAAAGCCTCAGTGAACTTCCGATGTTATCCACAAGGTCATTTATGTGTATTGCGAATAGCATTGGTCCTACGACACTCCCCTGCGACACACCTGAAATCACTCTTACTTCGGAAGACTTCTCTCCGTTGAAAATGACGTGCTGCGTTCTGTTATCTAGGAACTCTTCAATCCAATTAGTTGCAATTGGAGTGCAGTTCGACAGCAGTTTTTGCTCTTGTGCAGAGGTTGTAACCACTAGGGATCATTCGAAAGAATTCGACGAAGGTGACCCGAAGTAGCAATGGGTGCTTATGCTTTTCGAGTCCCCCTTTGGTGTCATCACGATACTGACATGCATGGAGAAACGGTGTAGGATCCAGCAAAGATCCCAAAGTCTGTGAAAACGCTCGGTGCCTCCCGCTCCACGCCCTTTACTGACAGCTTTAAAAAAATCAACGTTGATCAGTAGAACCTGTAAAGTAATATGAGGTTCTTTCAAGCGGGAACTGTAATCGCAGAGGTATCAAAGGACTGGCTAACTGCACATGCCTCAGACTACTTTACCGGCTATTTCTGTACACAATAATTTTTAAAATTCTCTACAAAGATGCGAGGCTGCCTCCAAGGGTTTTGCCAAACTGCGGCTGTGCTGCGCTCCTAAGGAACTTTCAGTGGGAACGCAGCCGTGTAATGTCCTTAGAGAACGCTTGGAACGTCTGTGGTTGTCAGCAGTGTCAAAGGTCACCAAGAACGTCTTCCTGTTGCACATCGCCCTGTGAACTGATATTTTCGACCGCGAAATATTTGGGAATCGACTACCCAGTGAAAAAGACGGTTTCATTGACACCTCTTGTGCCAGCCACTGAAGACTTCTCGAGCCGATTATGGGCGGCGTTGTGCCTGAAATACACTCCTGGAAATGGAAAAAAGAACACATTGACACCGGTGTGTCAGACCCACCATACTTGCTCCGGACACTGCGAGAGGGCTGTACAAGCAATGATCACACGCACGGCACAGCGGACACACCAGGAACCGCGGTGTTGGCCGTCGAATGGCGCTAGCTGCGCAGCATTTGTGCACCGCCGCCGACAGTGTCAGCCAGTTTGCCGTGGCATACGGAGCTCCATCGCAGTCTTTAACACTGGTAGCATGCCGCGACAGCGTGGACGTGAACCGTATGTGCAGTTGACGGACTTTGAGCGAGGGCGTATAGTGGGCATGCGGGAGGCCGGGTGGACGTACCGCCGAATTGCTCAACACGTGGGGCGTGAGGTCTCCACAGTACATCGATGTTGTCGCCAGTGGTCGGCGGAAGGTGCACGTGCCCGTCGACCTGGCACCGGACCGCAGCGACGCACGGATGCACGCCAAGACCGTAGGATCCTACGCAGTGCCGTAGGGGACCGCACCGCCACTTCCCAGCAATTAGGGACACTGTTGCTCCTGGGGTATCGGCGAGGACCATTCGCAACCGTCTCCATGAAGCTGGGCTACGGTCCCGCACACCGTTAGGCCGTCTTCCGCTCACGCCCCAACATCGTGCAGCCCGCCTCCAGTGGTGTCGCGACAGGCGTGAATGGAGGGACGAATGGAGACGTGTCGTCTTCAGCGATGAGAGTCGCTTCTGACTTGGTGCCAATGATGGTCGTATGCGTGTTTGGCGCCGTGCAGGAGAGCGCCACAATCAGGACTGCATACGACCGAGGCACACAGGGCCAACACCCGGCATCATGGTGTGGGGAGCGATCTCCTACACTGGCCGTACACCACTGGTGATCGTCGAGGGGACACTGAATAGTGCACGGTACATCCAAACCGTCATCGAACCCATCGTTCTACCATTCCTAGACCGGCAAGGGGACCTGCTGTTCCAACAGGACAATGCACGTCCGCATGTATCCCGTGCCACCCAACGTGCTCTAGAAGGTGTAAGTCAACTACCCTGGCCAGCAAGATCTCCGGATCTGTCCCCCATTGAGCATGTTTGGGACTGGATGAAGCGTCGTCTCACGCGGTCTGCACGTCCGGCACGAACGCTGGTGCAACTGAGGCGCCAGGTGGAAATGGCATGGCAAGCCGTTCCACAGGACTACATCCAGCATCTCTACGATCGTCTCCATGGGAGAATAGCAGCCTGCATTGCTGCGAAAGGTGGATATACACTGTACTAGTGCCGACATTGTGCATGCTCTGTTGCCTGTGTCTATGTGCCTGAGGTTCTGTCAGTGTGATCATGTGATGTATCTGACCCCCGGAATGTGTCAATAAAGTTTCCCCTTCCTGGGACGATGAATTCACGGTGTTCTTATTTCAATTTCCAGGAGTGTATTTTCCTCGGCCACTCATAAGAGAACCGCGTGATTTAAGTGCTGGGCGTCAGGGTTCTGACCTACGACGCAGAAACGTCAAGAAAAGGGACTAAGTGTGGATAAAGGGGATGTAACGACCTTCCCATCGCGTAGCACGTCCACGTTGGCCTTGGGCAGAATTTAGGTGAAATTTAGTGCCGATGTGACATCATGAACCCACCTTTCATTTCACATTAACTTCTGAGTTCTGGTCTTTTTTTCGCATGTGTCGAGACATTGCTGTTTGGAGCTTCGTCAGTCCGAGGGTGACGTGCTGGCCGCCATACTTTTACTCAGTTATAGGGGAAAGTTGTACGCATCTTGGAGCCAAATTTCAAACTAATGTTACGCAGCAGGACACATTTACGGGGTATCGCAAAAGTTATCTTTTAACTCTGTTGCGCACTGCGCGTCAGATGACTTGGAGCGATAGACCGCGCCCAAGACTGTAACGGAGTACATAAATAAGGAGACAGGCAGTTTAGTGTAAGGTGCTGTGTTTATGCTCTAAAATTACGTGAGGGCCGATACCATAGTGAAAAGAGGCCAGCCATGTTTGTCGGGGGTTTTGAAGAAACAGAACAGCCGATTGTGAAAGGGCAAAAAACGGAGTCAACGAATCACGTCCCCGCGTTACATTGTGTATGCCCTATTTACCAAAAAAACTATTTCCTTAATTCAAGACATATACGAAAAGATTCTGTCTCCCACCTGGAATGACTACTTTTTTCGAAACCGCAGTTACTATAAAATGTCTTTAGAAGCTAAATCAGCGTGGAAGAGGTACTGGCCCCTGATGTGCTGGAGCAAAGATTTGTGGTGCTTCCAGTCTCGAAGCGATTTGCTGAAGAAAGACACTTCGTCCTGCACACTCATGGGCAGCGATTGTGCAAGTCTTCTTTATCGACACTTGTCAATTGGCAAATAGTTTTGACTAGTGACTCACAACGTTGCTGATGTGTCGAGTATAATTTACGTTGCTTTATTGCCACTGATTTTTCGTATTCACTAACAGTTAGTGACCCAGTCACTTCATTACAAATAATTTACACAAGATATTTACAGTCTCCTGTTATACTTAACTCGTGTTTGTAAGTGTC
This sequence comes from Schistocerca nitens, assembly GCF_023898315.1. NCBI lineage: Eukaryota > Metazoa > Arthropoda > Insecta > Orthoptera > Acrididae > Schistocerca > Schistocerca nitens. The sequence continues at coordinate 830,219,654 of NC_064618.1, read as the reverse complement.
AGTTTGGTTTCTGAGAAATGTGTAAAACTTATTTTGATATCGAACTGCGTAAATACGCTTCCGTGAAGAGGAACAGAACTGTGTGAAAAATTGATTTAGAATGGCAATAATTGGGGCGTACGCTATACGATTCTAAATCCACATTAGCTGGTACATCAAACAACTCGCCGGGCAGAAAGTAAACCGTTTTACATGAAATATACATATACCATCTGACTGCAAAACAAATAACTCCGATTAAAATATTCGCCCTGAATATTGCTCATCTTTAACTTTAGTCTTGCATCAGAAATGATATTGTAGTTACACGGAAAATGGACATAAAAAAATTAACGCATCTCTCTGATAAAACTGCTTGAAAAGTTACAAAATAACACTTTACTGAAAGCTTTTATTGGCGTTAAGCCTCTGAGTTGATACTGAAAATAATTTCGCAAAGACACTCTGACAATCGCTGAACCTTACAGTGGACAGGAATTCCTTTGATAATTAAATTTGTTAGCCTACCTGTGCGCGCCGAACCGTCGTCTGCTCTACAACCTGTCATTATAAGAATAATGATGAGACTGTCAAAATTCAAATTTCATTTGACACACTTGCAATGTTCAGTGCAAGACGGTATCTTACCAAGTTTCATAAAATGCTCCTCAATACACAGCTCGCGATGTGTAACGCGAGTATGCAGACATAGTCATGAAAGTGAATGAAAATGGCGAGCTAATATTAACGAATGACAAATGAGAACAAAACTCCACTTAAAATTATGCTTCATTAAGCCGTGACAAAAATACACTTTTTCACAAAGTTCTCAAACCTAAACAAGTTAGCAATATATTTCGTAATAACTTTCCTGTGTACAATTACTTGACACTTGTTACAACTATAAGACAGAACCACATGTTGCATTATAAGATTTCTACCATAAACTTCAACCAAATGCAGTGCTCTAACAATAAGAAGCTGTATAGTTACAAAAATATAATGAGAGAACTCTATTACCTTAAATTTGACCTTTTAACTTTTTCCATTGATATAATCTCATTTTTCTTTCCTTCTTTCAAATAATGCTGTCTCGACTAAACGGCAGGCCTGCTCCCGTCCTTTCGAAACCAAATACATAGCCAGACTGAGTACACAGTTACTCTCTTCACTAGAAGTAGCCCCTCTGAGCAAAGAATGTAATATTACAGAATATAACATTACCGACCAACTGGTGGACTTGGTCGAATTGTACATCATATCAGGAACTCAGGTGATTTCTTACGTTATTTGGAGGGAATGTGGTTGAATAACTTTGATATTTTAGTAAGTTTGGATGTGGTCTCTCTCTTCACTCGTGTTCCTCTGTCTGATTCGTTGCCGTTGTAAGTAGGCTATTTAGGTTTTCTTATTGGTAACGCCACGTAGCGTCCTGTATGAAAATCACTGGCTGTGTTGTGTGCGGTTTGTGGCTAGTTTGCATTGTTGTCTGCCATTGTAGTGTTGGGCAGCTGGATGTTAACAGCGCGTAGCGTTGCGCAGTTGGAGGCGAGCCGCCAGCAGTGGTGGATGTCGGAAAGTGAGATGGCGGATTTTGGAGAGCATCAGAAACAGTACGTTTGTAAGAATGGATGTCATGAACTGCTATATATATTATGACTATTAAGGTAAATACATTGGTTGTTCTCTATTAAAATCTTTCGTTTGCTAAGTATGCCTATCAGTAGTTAGTGCCTTCCATAGTTTGAATCTTTTATTTAGCTGGCAGTAGTGGCGCTCGCGGTATTGCAGTAGTTCGAGTAACGAAGATTTTTGTGAGGTAAGTGATTTGTGAAAGGTATAGGTTAATGTTAGTCAGGGCCATTCTTTTGTAGGGATTATTGAAAGTCAGATTGCGTTGCGCTAAAAAAATATTGTGTGTCAGTTTAAGCACAGTCATGTATAATTGTTCAAAGGGGACGTTTCACCGTTAATTGAATTAGGTTTGGTGTTGAATTAACTAATATCCTTCGTCATGTGTCTACATACACTTACTTGTTATTCAGTGATCAGTATTATGAGCAGACAGATGGAATTGCAATGGGTAGTCCGCTGTCTCCAGTGATTGCAAATTTGTTTATGGAAGACTTCGAGGAACGTGTATTGGAGTCGGAGTCTTTGAAACCCGCCTGTTTCTTGAGATACGTTGATGATAATTTTGTTGTTTGGCCGCATGATAGAGAGAATTTGAATGCCTTTTTAGAACATCTGAACTCTATCCGCCCGAACATTCGTTTGACGATGGAATTGGACGTTTTGGTTAGGAGGAAGGTTGATGGATAATTGGGACATGCAATTTACTGAAACCCACACTAAATTTTATTTACGGGTTCATAGCTGCCATGAAAGAGGAAGCCGCCTTGTAGAATTTTGCACAGAGCATAACTTAATCATAGCTAACACTTGGTTCAAGAATCATAAAAGAAGGTTGTATACCTGGAAGAATCCTGGAGATACTAATAGGTATCAGATAGATTATATAATGGTAAGACAGGTTTTAAATTGTAAAACATTTCCAGGGGCAGATGTGGATTCTGACCACAATCTATTGGTTATGAACTGCAGATTGAAACTGAAGAAACTGCAAAAAGGTGGGAATTTAAGGAGATGGGACCTGGATAAACTGAAAGAACCAGAGGTTGTACAGAGTTTCAGGGAGAGCATAAGGGAACAATTGACAGGAATGGGGGAAAGAAATACAGTAGAAGAAGAATGGGTAGCTCTGAGGGATGAAGTAGTGAAGGCAGCAGAGGATCAAGTAGGTCAAAAGGCGAGGGCTAATAGAAATCCTTGGGTAACAGAAGAAATATTGAATTTAATTGATGAAAGGAGAAAATATAAAAATGCAGTAAATGAAGCAGGCAAAAGGGAATACAAACGGCTCAAAAATGAGATCGACAGGAAGTGCAAAATGGCTAAGCAGGGATGGCTAGAGGACAAATGTAAGGATGTAGAGGATTGTCTCACTAGGGGTAAGATAGATACTGCCTACAGGAAAATTAAAGAGACCTTTGGAGAGAAGAGAACCACTTGTATGAATATCAAGAGCTCAGATGGCAACCCAGTTCTAAGCAAAGAAGGGAAGGCAGAAAGGTGGAAGGAGTATATAGAGGGTTTATACAAGGGCGATGTACTTGAGGACAATATTATGGAAATGGAAGAGGATGTAGATGAAGATGAAATGGGAGATAAGATACTGCGTGAAGAGTTTGACAGAGCACTGAAAGACCTGAGTCGAAACAAGGCCCCGGGAGTAGACAACATTCCATTAGAACTACTGATGGCCTTGGGAGAGCCAGTCATGACAAAACTCTGTCATCTGGTGAGCAAGATGTATGAGACAGGCGAAATACCCACAGACTTCAAGAAGAATATAATAATTCCAATACCAAAGAAAGCAGGTGTTGATAGATGTGAAAATTACCGAACTATCAGTTTAATAAGTCACAGCTGCAAAATACTAACGCGAATTCTTTACAGACGAATGGAAAAACTGGTAGAAGCGGACCTCGGGGAAGATCAGTTTGGATTCCGTAGAAATGTTGGAACACGTGAGGCAATACTAACCTTACGACTTATCTTAGAAGAAAGATTAAGAAAAGGCAAACGTACGTTTCTAGCATTTGTAGACTTAGAGAAAGCTTTTGACAACGTTAACTGGAATACTCTCTTTCAAATTCTGAAGGTGGCAGGGGTAAAATACAGGGAGCGAAAGGCTAACAGGATAGAGTAGCATGGAGAGCTGCATCAAACCAGTCTCAGGACTGAAGACCACAACAACAACAACAACAGCTGCCACCAACCGTCTCAGCGTGAAGGGATACATCGTAGCTTGGTACACAGGGCACATGTCATTTGCGACACTGAGACTTTGCCAGCTGAGTTGTCCCATCTTGAAGCTACGTTTCGTCTTTCACTATATGACTGACTGAACGTGCGTTGCACTATCGACCAACTGTGCATCGGGTGATTGATGATAATACTGAGTCACACCTAAGTCTATTGCCTTTTTACCTTACGTAGGAAGCACTTTCAACAAGATCGGTTGTATTTTACGGAAATACGATATGAAATGTGTTTCCCGACCTCCATCTAAAATTAGAGTGCATTTGGGTTCTGTCAAGGATGATCTTGGTTTGCGTATGGCGGGTGTATATCACATTCCTTGCAACTGTGGCATGGCATATATTTTTCAGACTGTCAGGACCGTGGAGGACCGATGTACTGAGCATAAACGGCACACACGGTTACAGCAGCCAAGTAGATCTGCTATTGCCGAACACTGTTAGGGTACTGGTCACCCTATGTTATATAACAATACCGAGATATCGGCATGCACGTCCAGCTATTGGGACAGTGTTATTAAGGAGGCTGTTGGGATAGCGAGCAACCTTGTAAACAGGGGTGGAGGCTTTTGTTTAAACTCTGCTTGGAATATTGCTGTTTCCCTTGTCAAAAAACTGAGGCACAAAGCCAATGTTACCTCACTTGCTAGTTCGTAGTCTTTCACTATCAATACTTCTGACTTTGGTCATGTTTTGTAGCACTAGCGTTCATCGTGTGTGTGTGTGTTATCGTTCCTGAATTACTCCAAGAACCGAGGTTTTAAATTTGCCTGTACATCGCCTGTCCGTTGAAGTTTGTGTCTTGAAAATGGCGGGGTGTACTCCCGTCGAAATATCGGTGGTCTGTAAATATTACCTGGTTGAATTCCTGTAAGTTGTTTGAAAAGATGCTGAGTACATTTACCAGATTTGCAAATGCATTCACATTTATGGCCGAAACTACCTGAAATTCGTCATGGCAATTAGGACTGTCCTCTTTAAATAGAAATAGTGCTCTCGAAAAGCAAATCAACAATACATAGTAGCCACGGAGTGATCAGTCTAATGAATGTCTTATCCTGAATTAGCTTGATGTGGGTTGGGAACCCTTGGCGACCTCAGCGATTTTGTTTGCTCCAACTGACCTGACGTGTGCAGAGTGTTTGGGGGTTCCCCGGTGTAACAGGGCACAGAGTTGGGGGTATACGTTGCGGTCAACTGTTGTTGAACAGTACAAAGCAAATCTCGATCCACTGGATTCCTTAGGTTACAGAATCCGTCTGCGCAAGCACACAGAAACCAGCTTTTAAAACCGCTAATACCACAAACAACCTATGCCATCGCGCCAATAAACCCATCTTCCGACTTACCGTCCCTTAGGTATGGTATGAGGGGAATCGTGCAACATAGATCAGACGACCATTACCACCTACTTTTCGTCGGCTACAGGATAAATCCCTTCCAAAAGGTATCGTAGTCATGCTGATGAAAAACTCTTGGTTTTTCAGGCAGGCGCCACTGTTGATAAACAGTGTGCTTTCACCAGTATCACATTCGCCGTCTTCTTTCAGAGTTCTAGTATAAGATAACATATTGTCACAAGACACGTCTCAATGTAGATTTTTTAAATCTTTATTTTAACAGTCTCGCTGCAAAGTGATTACTGTTTCTCATCACTTAATAAAACGTGTAAGTAGGCTGTTTAGGTTTTTTTATTGGTAACGCCACCTCTGTATGAAAATCACTGGCTGTGCTGTGTGCAGTCTGTGGCTGCTTTGCATTGTTGTAATACTCGCCATTGTAGTGTTAGGCAGCTGGCTGGGAACAGCGCGTAGCGTTGCGCAGTTGAAGGTGAGCCGCCAGCAGTGGTGGATGTGGGGAGAGAGATGGCAGAGTTTTGAAATTTGTCTTGAACTGCTATATATATATATATATATATATATATATATATGATATCAAGGTAAATACATTGTTTGTTCTCTATTAATATCTTTCATTTGCTAACTATCCCTATCAGTAGTTAGTGCCTTCCATAGTTTGAATCTTTTATTTAGCTGGCAGTAGTGGCGCTTGCTGTATTGCAGTAGGGGGAGTAACCAAGATTTTTGTGAGGTAAGTGATTTGTGAAAAGTACAGGTTAATGTTAGTCAGGGCTGTTCTCTTGTAGAGATTATTGAAAGTCAGATTGCGTTGCGCTAAAAATATTGTGCGTCAGTTTAAGCACAGTCGTGTATAAATGTTTCTAAAGGGGAAGTTTCATATGTCGACCCTTAGCCGAGGATACCTCACTGGAATCTTCTGATTTTTTTTCTTGTAGTTTGTGTAATTAGTGTAGCTTTTGTTTATTGCTAGCACGTAATTGTAGAGAAAATCTCCTTTGTAGTTGTAGTTTTTCATTGTTGTACAGTAAAACAGTTGTGGCATGCATGTAGATTTGCACCAAGTATTTCGCAGCTGCAATTAACTAGATATTATTTTCAGTGCTATATTAATGTGTTCTCTTGTTTTTGCTCTTCAAATTGTGCTTTTCTGTGTTATCGTGTGAAATATTGTGACAATAATGGCGTGTAAAAAACGTAACACTAGGCTACAAAGTAAACTGAGAAATAATAGTGACGACGAGCGTAGCTTATCAGCACCACTGTGTAATGAATTAACAGACATTCAAAGTAGTAATTTGGTTACTGTGCATAGGGAAATGGAGCGGGCGTCAAATAATGGCGTAGACAATGAAACAAGTAGTGAACAGGGAAGCATTATCGATCGATCGGTCGGCAATAGCTCGCCTCAGGAAGCCGAAATGACACGACACGATCTCGCAAATACTGTAGACTCAGGTTTTGGGTCCTCACCGTTTTCTCAAATGAGTCAAGACACATTTTCTGCTTGTCAAAATGTGAATGTTGCCGGTGAAAATGCACTGCAAAAAAGCATAGAGAAACAGATTCCAGACACTAATACATTATTATTGCAATTAATGCAACAAATGGGACAAAATCTTAAAAAGTTAGACGCAATGGAACAAAATCTTCAAAAGTTAGACTCATTGGAGCAAACTCTTGAACAAACACGTGAGGATTTAACTACTGAGTTACATCACATTGAATCGAAATGTCAAAAATTCTGTAATGACGTAAACCACAAATTTGTGAGCATTTCCAACCTATTTTTTCGCGTCATGAAAATGCACTACAGAATCACGAAGCAGCCATAAAAGAACTGCAAACTACTCTTCATGAAAATCATGAGACCTTGCAAGCTAAATTTGACTCAGTTGCATCTACCGATTCGGTTACGCAACTTGCAAAAACTCAGGAAAACTTGAAGAACACAGTAGATTCGATTTCAACACAAATGGACACTCTGAAACTTGGTTCAGAAAAACACACTGAGGAAATGTGTTCACTATCGGAGAAAGTAGCCGAACTTTCGGATCAGGTCACTAACTTATCTACAAAGGTAGATGATGATCTGAATGACACAAGACCTGTAGCCTTCACTGACACAGAAGAGTATGAACAAATTAGAAAATTCAAACAAAATCAAAATCAAATCAATACACAGTACAAAAGAGAAATCCGGGAAGTACAAGATCATTTGGCACAAGTAATACAAGAATTACATATTTCAGAGGACACTCGCGCTCCAGTACGGGAAGAGGGACATAGAAATACGGAACAGACACAAAATAACATCACAGGGCACTTCGGAAATTATGAAAGAAATTGGCAAGGTACACCGAATTTTGAGATGGAACCGCCGAAACGACGTAACAATGACCGACATGCGACTTGCCGACATGATGATTTTGACTATAAGCTGTTCATTACTACACGTAAATTCAGAACATTTAAGAATTCTGGCAACGACATTCATCCACAAGCATGGCTCCATCAATTCTCTCATTGTTTTCCTCCCAACTGGTCGTTAGAACACAGATTAGAATTTATGTGTGGCTACTTAGAGAATGAACCAGCTGTAAGAATGCGATCGGTCATTCACGATTGCCACAGTGAAGGAGAATTTTACCATGCCTTCCTCTCAGCATATTGGTCTCAAGCCACACAAGACCGAGTAAAACATGGCATCATAATGATGAAACATTTCGAACAATCTGAATTCTCCAGTCTTGTGAAATATTTTGAAGACATGTTGCACAAGAATCAGTACCTGTCAAACCCATACAGCCCCTCAGAACTCATCCGCATTTGCTTAATCAAATTACCTGAACATTTACGACATATTATTTTAGCAGGACGTTGCAAAGAAGACATTGAGGCTTTTCAGGGACTGTTACAAGAACTGGAAATTGACACTGACAATCGGGGAATGCGAAAACAGAAGCACAACAATTACAGGTCACATCCGTCACAATTCCGCAATGACAGAAATAATAACTGGACACGACAAGGCTATTCTTACAACGTAAATCGTGACCAAAACAGACACCACCCATATGACAACCACTGGCAGAGTAATAGTTACAGAGAAAGATCGCATTTTCGTAGTAATGAATGTGACAGAGACAACCATAGAAACAGACAATATGGGAACCAAAATAATTATCATCAAGGGAGACAGAATAACCTTAGACGCAACAGTCCAGTGCGCAGTTATGATTCAGGGAGAAATTCTCCACCATGTGACCGACAAGAAAGAAACTATGGAATCTACCGACACGACGACAGACGATATACTCGTAACGACAGACCTGAATTGCATCAGACCTGGCGGGATTCAAACAGGGAAGGGCCTTCTCATCAGAGTGAATTTGTAGAAGTTAGGTCTCCAAATCCCAATAACGACGTGCGCCAACAAAGAAACAGACAATGACTCGCACCGCAGGCAACCACGTGCGGCCGCTGGCTCAGGGAAAAATAACATAGACGCTAACCTTGAGAAAAATTCCAGTATTCTTTACCGACGTATACCACTTGATAATTGCGTTAAAGTTGAAACTCTGCGTACTAGGAAGAGCAAAGGGTTACACCATATTTCACATGTAAAACCATTTATTGAGAGATAATCTGCTTTTTAACTTAGTCTTTGCTATAAAATTTTTCACTTTACATTACTAGTATGCTTTGTAAGACTTAAGAAACTGTTAACATGCAACAATGTTTGAAGTTAAATATCCAATGAAGGACCAAGAGAACTTATTTAAATAGAAATTACGAATGCATTGTTATTGTGAACAGACGACACAATGTTATTGTGTGTGTGCATTCTTGCTTGTTTGTTGCACGATTACGTAACGACTATAAGGCTCACATACTTAGAACATTTACCAGTACTGCTAATGAGATTTTAATGCAACATTTTGGTTTGCTTGAAAATACATCCTTTTTGAAGTACTTTCTGTGGGATTAAAGATGACTTAGCATTTGGTTTCTTTGACAGCTACACGATTATATAACGACGCTACTAATGAGTGACAATTTACAATGTTGCTTTTGCGGTGTATCTGTTTTATATCTGCACAGTTTTTCTGAAATCTTCTGGAAAGTAAAACAGGTTTTAGCAGTAACTTTTGTAGTATAGCTACAATGCGACAGGGTTTTCCGTAGCACAACAATACGTTACAGTACAGTACTTTCTTCATCACGCCAATAAGCATAATAACTACGATATCTATACGCAAAGCATTTCACTTTTGTGTATCATGAGGTAAGTACATTGACTTCTGCAGAACTTAGCTTTCGGAGGACGATAACTACGACACTTCCACAGAGATTATGTTGCAACAAGACGCACATTTAGCGCTACAGGACACGTATTTGAGTGATTAATTTTGTACTTAAAATATTTATTTTTAAAGATATTTGGAGTACAATGATACAAAGGTTTTTCGTGATACATTTCATTCCATTGCTGTAATCTGTAACACCTGAGGGTATAATTACATTAATCCTCAGGGGGGTACACACTTACTTTGTGTATCATGTGTTTGGCAAGCACAAGGAGCCCTAGCTAATATGGGATTTGCTTATACAACTTTACACATCGGTACCATATTTCTCCAACACAGTATTACACAGCTATCTGATCATTTAACTGAGAGATAAACCTTTTTTACTACATCAGTGACAGATGTTTACATAATTTCACAGTTGGATAACTTCACACTTATGAAATTGTATTTTGTCAGTACTTTGTGAACTCTTCATATTTTTTCGGAACCGTTGTGATACTATGAGAGCTTTGAATGATGTATTTGGTATGGGATCATGACTTTAAAGTACGTTTGAGGCAGATGACACTATTGAAACGAGTAGAGAATTTTTTAGGTTTTGACATTATTGGAGGAAGCTACGACGATTTTGAGATTTGACTAAGGTGTTGTGATGTTATTATTATGACGACAATGTGTATTATGCTGTTGAGGTATGTTTATGATCAATGAGATGATGCTATATGAGGAATTTGATTATGCTACTTATCTGTTATGGTGAAATATTGAAAAAGCGTCGACGAATATTTATATGTGTAATAAGTTAAGGAATAATGAGTAGTGGCTAGGAACCCTGATTTGTGGAAAAGGTTGTTGGAAACCAAGAATCGTACTTTAAGAGTTATGAAATGTATGTAAATGTGTGAATGTATTACAATGCCGACGAAAACTTTTTGGACACTGTTATATCAATAGGATTTTGTTTCTACAGATTTGTAACGCAAATTCTTGACCTGTGAAATATTTTTATACGAGACTGCCACTGTAGCGGAAACGGTTGTCGTAAATATTTCGGTAAGAAAGGTAAGTGACCTTGACGTAATGCGTCTTGAGCAGCCACCTGTGCCAGCCACCTGGAGAAAAAGCCATTAGGTGGAGAAAAAAGAAGAGGCCATTAACCTCGCTTCTGACATTCCTTTGTAGAAAGCATCGCAAATACGACACGCTCATTACTTGGAAACATATCGTACTTTCTGATATTTACTGAAATGCCTAATGAAATGACAAGAAATAGTTTGTCTACACACCTGATTATGACTACTGTCTTTCTAGATGAGATATTTTTTTTACTACTTATGAAATGTCACATGACTATTGAATGATATTTTTATGCTTTGCTTTTCATAGTTGCTTATTTCATTTGATATCTAGTTTCCAGCTGTGTTGCAGCATTGCTTTTATAAAATAAAATGCATGTACTAATATAAATATTTTCTGTCTACAGATTGAGTAAATAATAATTTTTTTCAAAAAAATGAGGGAGCACAAAATGACATATACCTTCACAGGAACTGCATTCATAATTTTCTTTTCAAGTACTTGGTAATTTCTTTTGTAGAATAAATTGTGATGCATCACTCTAGTATTAAGATGTGACATAGGTATTAGACATGGCCATTTTTAGTGTAATATTTTTTCTGCTTGAACTTTGTCATGTTTAGGTATAAGTTTTTCATTTTCTGCTGCTGTTTGCCAGGCATAGTGCTACTGAATTTTAATTTGTGTTACTCTGCTAAGCCAGTTTTACTGGTGATTTATTTTTCTTGTTTGCTGCTCATTGCCTTATATTAGTTGTAATTTATGCTGCTTGCTTTACCTTTTGTATTTTTTGTCATTGCTGTTTGTGTTAATTGTTCTGTGCTGCTGCATTGCCTCGTCCCTTAGTTTAGCATCTGAGCTCAGTAGATTTAAGTTAGCTTAAGAGGGGGTAGCCTATAAGACAATGAGTTGCAATGAATTTGAAGAAATGCACTGAGAGGCTATGCGAGAAAAGTACAGAAAGCAGGTATAGATAGGACTTTTGGAAATAATGAAGAATGAAGGGAGATCTCCGAGAAGTAAAGAAAGTTTTGTTTGCAAAATACTGCAGTAAAACAAACCCCGTCCTTTCCTTGTGTTATCCCGCTATGTGTTTGTGTACCCTTGTGTATTTATGTTCTTCCTGTCTTTGTGTAGTTTCATAGAATTTTTTCTTCTTCTAATACTAAGCTACATTCACTATGATGAGGAATACTGTTATCCTCAAATATAATTGGCATTAATAATATGTTATTTACCTTGTAAATATGCTTAGACATTATTTATTCTGTTCTGTTTTAATGCACATGTGTGAAGTTGATGTTTCGAAAGTTATTCTGATCTTTTATGTATGTATTCATGTCATAATTCCTGTAACACTGATGTATATGTTATTTCGATTCTTTTGTAAAGCCTGTACTACAAATGTTCTCTGTATTGTTATGTTCTTTAATGATGTATTTTGTACCTCTGTAATTGTATTCTTATGTTCTAAAATTGTAATTGACACCAGTTCATCATATTATTACCTTGTAAGTTACATTTCACTGCACACGTTTATGTTGGTCATAGTATATGGACAATATGTGACAAGTAGGGACTGTTAGTGTTTGCACGTGTGTTAATAATTCAGCAAGGGACTGGATAACAGCATTACTGGTTCTAAGGACAATTAAAAAACTTTGTGAGTGCACAAGTGGTGGTTTATGGACTTGCTATATTGTGCTCAAGACTCTTCGATGGTGATTGTGCACCTGCACATTTGCAACAGATGGCTGCTGGCCGTCTCTATAAGGACTACAGTGGGTCTGCATCTTTGATGACCTACCAATCCCATAATCTCTACCAGGACTACTGTGGGTCTGCTCTGTGATGACCTACGTATCAATATTCTTCAACTTCGACTGACTCTGCTGTGGGTTTGCTCTGTTGTGGCCCATTACCTATCTGCATGTCAAGAGTCAGCACCGTCTTTCCGTTGGAAGGACAACACTACTTCTTCAAGACTGCATGGAAATCCACTACTTCCGTGTGCATTTTCTTTTACTGCTCAGACTTTGAGAAAAACACTGCAATTCAACGATCAGGACTGTCTTTATGGACTGTGAGAAAATTTTAGCTTTTGACCAACATTGTATCAATAAGTGTGTGCATTTTATTTCTTTTTTATTGTAATTGTGAAAAAAAATTTTAACAAAAATGTATTGGCCAGTGCCCAAAAAAATTTGTAAAATTTTTTGTGGGTAGCATGGGGGCTATGTAAGTAGGCTGTTTAGGTTTTTTCATTGGTAACGCCACCTCTGTATGAAAATCACTGGCTGTGCTGTGTGCAGTCTGTGGCTGCTTTGCATTGTTGTAATACTCGCCATTGTAGTGTTAGGCAGCTGGCTGTGAACAGCGCGTAGCGTTGTGCAGTTGGAGGTGAGCCGCCAGCAGTGGTGGATGTGGGGAGAGAGATGGCGGAGTTTTGAAATTTGTCTTGAACTGCTATATATCTATATATATATATATATATATATATATATATATATATATATATATGATATCAAGGTAAATACATTATTTGTTCTCTATTAATATCTTTCATTTGCTAACCATCCCTATCAGTAGTTAGTGCCTTCCATAGTTTGAATCTTTTATTTAGCTGGCAGTAGTGGCGCTCGCTGTATTGCAGTAGTTCGAGTAACCAAGATTTTTGTGAGGTAAGCGATTTGTGAAACGTATAGGTTAATGTTAGTCAGGGCTGTTCTCTTGTAGAGATTATTGAAAGTCAGATTGCGTTGCGCTAAAAATATTGTGCGTCAGTTTAAGCACAGTCGTGTATAAATGTTTCTAAAGGGGAAGTTTCAAACGTTAGCATCTACTTGAGTAAGTAACATAAATAGGAACCATTTAATTTTTTAATTATACGTAATTAACCACGATCTGTGAAAAGACAATACATTTTTGGAAAGGAACTCTGTCGTGAGCTGCAAAAGAAGAAAAACAGCTCTGCATCACGCTTGTAACAGTATTCAGTGGTATGTTCCTCACTACTAAACCCCCTCTGCGTAGCACAGACCCACGTGTCATGGTTGATGGGAAGAGAGAGTAGAAGGAAAAGATGGGAGGCTCTAGACAACTAACTTCCACGGCATTATAGACATTCAGTACCAAGGGCATCAGGCACAGCTTATTTGTCTTGCAGGTCGCAGGGAGCTACGTTGCAGACGACATGGAACTTCGGAACTTCGCAACCCCGCAACTCAGCTACCAGACCAGCAGATGGTATCAACAGCACTCTTAGTTAGTGATCAGGCGGCATATACGGTGACGATAGAGGTCGTTGCCCAACCGCGTCCCTTAATACATCCACCATGTCACGTACCAAAAACAGTCCCCATCTGTCCGCGAGGCAGGTATTTAGGCCGGAGCACGAGCTCCTGTCAGCAGTTCCACTGCAGCCAGCAAGCTTAAGGTCTATATTATGCTGTACCAAGGACTGGGCTGTCGGCTTCTAGACAGCACACCGCCGCCACAAAAAATTCAAATGGCTCTTAGCACTATGGGACTTAACTTCTGAGGTCATCAGTCCCCTAGAACTTAGAACTACTTAAACCTAACTAACCTAAGGACATCACACATATACATTCCCGAGGCAGGATTCGAACCTGCGACCATAGCGGTCGCGCTGTTCCAGACTGTAGCGCCTAGAACCGATCGGTCACTCTGGCCGGCATTACCGCTGTTGTGTCGATTCCCTAAGGTCTCGACACAATGAGTGGCTAGGTGCACGCGAAACTAACGCAGACGGGCGTAAATTCTGAAACAGGAGACTGGATGAAAACTATAAAGAAAAGAAGAGAGAGTTTAATATACTTAACTTTAATGTAGTCTTGTTCTTGTTGAAATACATCTCTTGCATAGTAGTAAGCAATTAGCAATGATACACATGGCGCCTTGCTAGGTAGAAGCGATGGACTAGCTGAAGGCTATTTAATCTGTCTCTCGGCAAATGAGAGGAATACTTGGTAGGTCTAGTCGCAAGCTATGTCGTCCGTACAACTGGGGCGAGGTCATGTCCGTGTCTTGTGACCTGCCATGTGGTGGCGCTAGGATTGCGAGTACACAGTGGCGACACGCGGGTCCGACATGTACTACAGGACCGCGGCCGATTTAAGTTACCACCTAGCAAGTGTGGTGTCTAGCGGTGACACCACATTCCTCCCCCGCAAATCGGCGAACGGTCGTGAGATAAGGCTTCCGCCCGCCGTGGGGAGGACCCCATGTTGACGTATGCGATGAGGTGGGGAGCCTAACAACAGGCGAGGCTGTGCCACCCGCACCCGGCCATTCGGTCCGAGGGGAGCTAGGAAACGCCTGCAAACCTAGTCCAGGGTGCACGTCAACATGAGGTGTTTGCGCACGGAAGGATATAAGAGGAGCCGCGGGGTCGACCTCCATGTGGTCGGAGCACCCGACGGGCGAAGACGACATCTGGTCCGGAGCGGGCAAGAGGTCCATGACGGAGGACGGCTGGTCACGGGAAGCAAGCGGCGGCGCGTGACCCAGGGAGGCGCGAGGCGGCTGCAGCGAAGCGTCCGCTGCTGGCGGCGCCGGCGGCGGCTGCGGCGGCGCGACGCCATGAGGCAAAATGGAAGGCATCGTCGGTAACACCTGGGGATGAGGCGAGCCAGTAGATGGGTCCCCAGGGCGCTGACCTGACGGCTCCGTCGCTGAAAGCAGACGGGGAGCGGCAGAACCCAGGCGACGACAGAGGCGCAGCTGATTGAGATGCCGACGCACCTCACCAGAGGCCCCCAAAACCAAATACATCGCGCGGCCGAGGCAGCGAAGAATGCGCCCAGCGAGCCAACGCTGTGAACCGCGATAGTTGCGATAATAGACAACGTCGCCAGGAGCAAAAGCAGGAGTCTGCCGCTGCACAGGAACCTGATGTGGCGGATGCAGCAAAGACATCAGAGTTCGATGAGGACGACCATGGAGCAACTCAGCCGGCGAGCGACCATCGCGGGGCTGAGAGCGATATGAGGACAAAAAGAGCAACAAAGCGTCCTCCCGAGAATGCGACTCTTTCAACTTCAACATCTGCGACTTGAAAGTCCGGACCAATCGTTCAGCGGCACCGTTTGACTGAGGCGAAAACGGCGCGGATGTCAGATGTTGAATACCATTGGCCTTGCAGAACGACTGAAATTCTGCGGACATGAATTGTGGGCCATTGTCGGAAACAATAGTCTGCGGAAGACCTTCAATGCAAAAGATAGCAGACAAGGCTTGGATGGTGGCAGAAGACGTCGTGGAAGACATCCGGACAACAAAAGGAAAATTACTGAAAGCATCGACCACAACCAACCATCGAGCATTCCAGAATGGACCAGCAAAATCGATGTGCAAGCGTTGCCAAGGGGATGTGGCTTTCGGCCCTGCAAAGAATTTCCGCGGCGGTGCGGATTGTTGTTCGGCACACGCCACGCAAGAGGAGCACATAGTCGTAATCGCAGCATCGATTCCGAACCAAGTACAGTGCTGTCGAGCAAGTTGTTTCGTTCGCACTATACCCCAATGTCCTTGGTGAAGAAGCTTTAAGACAGAGGACTGTAACGAACGTGGGACGACGACTCGAGACTGATCATTATCGGAACGCAACAACAACACACCACGTCGTACAAAAAGTCTCTCCTTGTGAGCAAAAAATCTGCGAACCAAAGGATCCTCGATCCGTGACTTTGATAAGGGCCATTGCGAAGCAACAAAACGCAAAACGGAAGCAAGGACAGGGTCAGCAGCTGTGGCAGTAGCTACACGACGAAAATCAATCGGAAACGATGCGACCACGCCATCGGCTTCCGAATCAATGAACAGGCAAGCAAGTTCGGAAGAATCGAATGTTTTATCCTCAGCAACAGGCAAACGGGACAACGCATCAGCGTTGCCGTGCTTAGCAGTGGACCGATACAAGATATCGTAGCGGTACTGCGAGAGAAAAAGAGACCAGCGAATGAATTTCTGCGCTGTACGTGGAGGTACAGGTTTGTTCGGATGAAAAAGCGATGTCAAAGGTTTGTGGTCCGTGATGATTGTAAAGTGACGACCATACAAGAAGTCATGGAACTTGGTAACACCAAACACTAGAGCTAAAGCTTCTTTCTCTATTTGTGAATAATTTCTTTGCGCAGATGAGAGCAATTTTGACGCAAAGGCAATAGGGCGATCATGCGAGCCATCCTTGTGCGCAAGCACAGCACCGATCCCGAAATCCGATGCATCTACCATCAACAAAAGGGGTTTTCGGGGATCGAATGGCGTAAGGCAAGTATTTGAAAGTAACGCCGATTTCAACTGGCGAAAGGCGCGTTCGCATTCCGTCGTCCAGACGAACGGAACACCTTTACGGCGTAAGCGATGAAGCGGAGCTGAAATGGAAGAAGCATTGCGCACAAACTTTGAATAATAATGTACCTTACCCAGCACACTCTGTAGCTGTTTTAAGTTCTGCGGTGACGGCAAGTCCTGAATGGCACGAAGGTGCTCTGGACTCGGATGTATACCTTGGGCATTTATGACATGCCCCAGGTACGGTAAATCACGAGCAAAAAACACACATTTGTCCTTCCTCAAGCGAAGACCATTCTGACGCAATACCTGAAATAAGGTCCGGAGATTCTGCAAATGTTCGGCTTCTGTCTTTCCTGAGATCACAATATCGTCCAGATAGTTCGCAGCAGTAGGGACCGACGCACAAATAGTTTGTAAATATTGCTGAAACAAAGCAGGGGCGGATGCACATCCGAATGGCAGTCTTTTGAAGCGATACAAGCCAAGATGCGTGTTAACCACTAAGACGCGCTGGGATTCTTCGTCCACAGGTATTTGCAAGTACGCATCTGCTAGGTCCAATTTTGAAAAATATTTTCCCGGGCACAGTTTGTCAAAAAGATCTTCCGGGCGGGGCAAAGGAAAAGTAGCAGTCACAAGTTGTGGATTCACAGTTGCCTGGAAGTCCACGCAAAGTCCCAATTTTCCGGAAGGTTTTGGGCAAAATTACTAAGGGTGAGGCCCAGAGAGAAGCCTGCACTCGTTCAATGACACCTTGAGATTCTAATTCGGCTAATGTTCGTGCGACCTCATCACGCAATGCGTGGGGAACATTGCGCGCTCTGAAAAATTTCGGTTGCGCGTTGTCTTTCAATTCCAAATGTGCAGCATAGTTCGTAGCGCAACCAAGGCCCGGTGCAAAAATGTCTGCAAATTCTGCACAAAGACTAGAAACACTGGCGGAAGGCACAGTCTGAGTCACTGATAGGACCTGATTTACAATAGACAAATTAAACAATTGAAACAAATCTAAACCAAACAAGTTCACTGCACTAGAGGAACGAAGAACATAAAATGACACAAGTTTTGTCTGTCCCTTGTATGTGGCAAGAAGGCTGCACTGTCCTAACACAGGTATGTGCTGTCCTGAGTAACTAGTTAACGTAACATTTGCGGCACGCAATGGCGGGGCGCCCAGTTGTTTGTACGTGTCGTGATTGAGCAAGGAAACTGCAGCTCCGGTATCGAGCTGGAATGGGATCACTTTTCCTGCAAAGTCTAAGTCCACAAAAAGTTTATTGTCTTGTTGACGACAAGAGCGACTGCCACGTGCAATTTGAACTGATACAGGTCCAGAAGCACTTGCAACTTTACGGGATTTCCGGCGACGTCGACGCACACTTTGGGTGGGACGAACACAGTCACTGTTAGCTAAAGTGTCACTGGACGGGTGGGAATGTACTACATGGATGTCCATGGGTGAAGGTCCACGAGCCTGATTGTCCTGGGTTCGATTCCGGCGCGAAGCAAAGGGCCTGGAATTTGTGTGATCGTCTGATCTTAACTTTTTCTGGCAAACACTTTGTACATGTCCTTTCTTTTGGCAGTAAAAGCAAATAGCTTGGCGTGACGGGCAATTTTCACGCGAATGTCTAGTTGCACACCGCGGGCAAGATTTCACTGCATTTGCTTGCTTACGCGGCGCACGTGGTTGCAAGCTAGGCGGCCGCTGCGAAGTCGGGCGCGAGGGCCGCTTAGCGTCCCGTGCAGCGGGCCCGGCGGGCCGATTAATGTGACACACTGCTGGCGAAGTTTCAAATGATTCCTGAGCAAAGTCAAGTGTGTCTTGCCTGTCCAAAATGTCTATCACTTGTTGCAGGGAGGGATTAACGAGTTTCAAAATCTGTTCCCTTATGCGAACATCAGAAACGTTCTGTGCAATTGCATCACGCACCATAGTATCTGAATATGGGAGGCCACATTCACAGGCAAACGCGCAGTCTCTAGTAAGGCCTTGCAAAGTTGCTACCCACTCCCTGTTAGTCTGACCGGCCGTACGTTTTGTACGAAAAAACGTATACCGTTTGGCAACTACATTTACTGTTTCTTTGAAATAGGCATCTAAAGCCGACAAAATTTCCTCGTAGGACAGAGTTGCTACGTCTCGTCGGGGAAACAATTTCACTATCACACGGTAGGTAGACACACCGACACAAGAAAGCAAAAACGGCTGCCGCTCTTTACCTTGAATTCCATAAGCAGTGAGGTGGAAGTTGAACTGATCGGCCCACTCAGTCCAGCTTTCTGTTGTGGCCTCAAAGGGCCTAAATGGCGGTGCGACAGCGTTGTGTGGCTGCGGTAGCGAAGAAGCGGCTGCCGCCGCATCGGTTTGCAGCGCTCGTTGACCCTGGACGAGCTGTCCAAGGGCTTCCAATAACGCCTGCGTCTGCTGATTCTGCAAGCGAAAAAATTCGGACAGTACATCTGGAGAATGCGGCGAAGCCATGACACAAGCAAATTAGAGCAAGTATAACACAAAGACTGCAACGTGGGCGCGGCATCCCATCCTCGTCGCCAAAATATTGTTGTGTCGATTCCCTAAGGTCTCGACACAATGAGTGGCTAGGTGCACGCGAAACTAACGCAGACGGGCGTAAATTCTGAAACAGGAGACTGGATGAAAACTATAAAGAAAAGAAGAGAGAGTTTAATATACTTAACTTTAATGTAGTCTTGTTCTTGTTGAAATACATCTCTTGCATAGTAGTAAGCAATTAGCAATGATACACATGGCGCCTTGCTAGGTAGAAGCGATGGACTAGCTGAAGGCTATTTAATCTGTCTCTCGGCAAATGAGAGGAATACTTGGTAGGTCTAGTCGCAAGCTATGTCGTCCGTACAACTGGGGCGAGGTCATGTCCGTGTCTTGTGACCTGCCATGTGGTGGCGCTAGGATTGCGAGTACACAGTGGCGACACGCGGGTCCGACATGTACTACAGGACCGCGGCCGATTTAAGTTACCACCTAGCAAGTGTGGTGTCTAGCGGTGACACCACAACCGCCACAGCTGGGACTTTGTACGTAATCAGCAATGTGCTCGTTGAGACTTTGTATAATCGTTCTGTTGTTCTTCTAGGCGACAAGATAGTGTCAGACTGGAAGTTTCTATACTTATATAAGATATTTCGTTACTGCAGGCTCTCAACAGCGAGTACACCGTAAGGGTTGTTAAGTATTTATACTTCTTGACTGAAGCTTGGGTTTCGACTTTGGTTTTAAACCAGAAGTGATAAATTTATTTTACCGTGTTAAACTACAGCTATAAGGACTTCAAGAATCTACTCATTAAAGAGTGAGTGGCTAGAGAAACTTAATTCTCTTTTTACGAGTGCAGACTTTAAGATTGTGATGACTGATGCGTGTGTAACTCTTTGAAGTATCACATAACTTATCTACTTGCTTTGCAATATTGGAAGACTAAGTAGCTCTGTTATTTACAAACCATCATCTATTTTTTTTCACGTACTAAAGTATTAACATCCATTTCGTTTAGTTATTGAAGAACCACCATTTCTTGTTTCATTGCGCAGATCATTTTTTTGCGGAAATTGTTTTAAATATACTCTTGTTTGTCTCCTATACCTGGGCTGTTTACGTGTGGCCAGAGCCGCGGACACACTATTAGTAATGTGAGGTTCTAAAATGTAACAAAGATAGTGTCCAGCAGAAAACTAAATTTTAAAGTGACACGAAAATTCGATGGTTGTACAAAAAATTTGCAGGTGAAACACCTTGTCATATTTCTTTGTGCTCAGAGTATCTGAACATTGCGAATGACCCTCTGGTGTCCTCTAGTCGACGGTGTATAGGTCGTTTCGTATCACAAGGGAGCCAGAAAAGAATTTCCATCCATCACTTCGCCCACGTTTAAAATTCAAAGCAGTCATATTCTCAAGCCTGCATTTTCCCCTCTTAACTACCTGTACGTGTAACTCCCATTCTCCGATTGTTATTTTATCAATTTATTATCTTGCGGTTAGTGCAAGATTTATGAGGAAAATAACTGAAAAATTTAAGAAAATGCAAAGTATATATATATATATATATATATATATATATATATATATATATATATATATAATACCGTCAAGTATAAGTGTTGACTCAATGTATAATTTTTAGACGCCTCACAATCCGCCAGGGAAAACACTGGAGTGCCAGGACACTCGTTCGCTTGTCCACACCAAAGACGAGCTATGTCGAGCTTATTTTCACTAACTTATGGAGCTTACCCGCATATTTTCCAAGTCCAGTTCTGATACTGCTCAGCTGGTTCGACCCTCCATCATAAGTGGAAGCCCAGGCTACCCACATTGATTGACAGCATGTGAGGGGAGAGTGCTGCGTCCACCAGCCTGTACTGCCATCTTCAACGTTTATGGTTTCCTCTGTAAATGTCTACCTGTTGTGAAAGGTGGAACCCTTGAGCAAAGCCGATCTGCATGGTCATCTCACATGTCCTCGTAAACTGTGGCGACAGAGCGGCTGGGCTGCCCAGTATTTTGGTATAGTCTCTTCAAAAAGTCGTCTCTGGTCGAATCGTGCTGCACAGTCCACCTTACGGGAATAGTCACGTGTGAATAACCCATAAATCAGGATATTTGTACGATTCGGTATGGTGTCCGAATGGAGACCGACAATGAGGTCCCTGTCAGACTCCGTCAGGTGCTGATAACGCTGTCTCACATGAGTTCGCGGTATATCCGTGTTCTTCGCAGTGATCATTCAGAACACCGTCCAGGCCTGTTATATACCCCACCAGAAGTTGTAACAACAATGAACACGAACAGTACTAGTGCATTCTTGTGGTCGTTCTGTGTATCATAGAAAATAGCGACACTAATCGTACACGCACCCACTGGTGGTGTGAACGTGTAGGAAGTTACATTAGCCTCCGACCATGTCTTCGAGATGCTTCACGTTTTTTGTCAGGCAGTGTGTATTACTGAATGATGTTGAGCAGAAGTTAACACATTGCTGTCGCCTTCGAGAAGACTGGTCCTTCTAATTCCTGCCCGAGCATCTGGGTTTCTGTTTTCTGTGGGAAACCAAAATACTTACGACGGGCAGGTACAAGCCTTCGTCAAGTACACTATATCCTGTCCCTTTCTTGATAAATGCTAACTTGTGCTCGGTCTATAATGACCTTGTCGTCACCGGGACGTTTAATCTTCTTCCTTCTTCCTTTTCTTATTATTTAACTCCCGTCGATGAAAAAATATTAAGCAGAGAAATGCAGAGCCAAATTAAAAAATTGGCAAAGTACTAGTAGGAATAACGCACAGAGGGTTCTGTACGAACTTAATATGTATATAGATGGTTCATCTATCCCGCGAGTCGAGTGTCTATTAACTAAAACATGACTAGAAATTACGTTTTATGTTTGCATGCAGTAATATTTTTCTGTTACGCTTTTGACAGATAATGTAAGATCTAATGGAAAAATGATATTTTTTACTTGATATAATTACAGCTTAGCAATTTTCGCATTTCTTTCCCCTACTTGTACTGTGAAACAGTGCTCCTTGCCAAAAACCATGACTCTAGATCAACGGGAAGTACTGTCTACGTTTTAATGACTGAGTTCTCGTGTATCAAAATATGTCTCATTAATGACCGTATCTTCTGAATGGATTAGCTTAGAAGTTTACACATTTTACACCGCCAAGATACCGTGGCTCTAAGTGTTTGACATAAATTTGAATTCGATGCGCCTGTCCGTATAAAAAGTGACAAATATATACTTTTGTGATATAATTACAATTTAACAGTTTTCGGACTTCTCATTTTCTTGTACTGTCAAACCTAGCTTCTTGCCAAATTACATGTTTCTAGGACAACCGGAAGCAACCTATAGGTTTTTGTGAGTGAGTTTGAGAGTACCAAAATGTGTGATATAAAAGGCGGTATCATTTGATTGCTTTGAATTAGAAGCCTACATGTTTTGCATAGCGAGGGGACCGCAGGCTTTGAGACACCTACCTGTTCGTGAGAGAAGGGGGTCTTAACCGACGGAAATATAGACAGACAGACAGACGGACAACAGAGATATCCTATAAGGGTTCCGTTTCTAGCAAAAAGTACATCACTTTCAAATTCTTTTCATTCGTTCGATTCCACTACCTAATACATTACTCTGTCAGCGATTCAAATCCAACTCATCAACAGTATTTCATTGTCTCGCCGAAAGGGAGGAGTCCCATATGTAATCAACATCAAGATGCGTAAGTGCGGTCTGTCTCCTTAGGGTACGAGAAAATACCTGCGAGAATGTATTACGTAAGCCACGTGTCACCTTTATGAAATACGCCCAGCCAGAACGATGCAAGAGCCATTAAGATGGGCTGTATCTCACGAGGCTTCGTTATTAACTTATTCCAACTCATGACATAAGCATCAACATTTCATCTGAATTACCTCTCTTGAATCTACGAACGTTCACACACACACACACACACACACACACACACACACACACACACGTTTCGGACACCATTGCAATTATTTTAGAGGATAACAAGCTTATAGCTTCTATAGGTACACAAAACGACGCAGAGACGCAGCTCGTGCGGAATACCTTAATATTTCTTTAGTTTTGTTAATTCTATTAGTTGCAAATGTTCTTCACTTCTGTGGATCTATTCTTAGAATATATAATTGGTATAAGATCATTTTTTATCGTTTCGCTGTATAACTTGAAGGCAGTTTACTTCGTTGTCAACCCTGAACTTCACTACTCGCAACTGTTCGGTATCACAACACCTTGAAGCAAGGAGCTTAATCACGTTTGGTTTCTCGTTCACGTGACGTAAATGTCACAGACTTACGTCAGTATATAATGTGGAAGACGTTGACTTGACTCTTTGAGATACCTGCAAACATACATACTAAAAACCAGCACTACGTACGAAGCTCTAAAACAGCACCTGTTTCCAAAGTGGTAGGAAAATAGTTGGGGAAAAGAAAGCAAACACAGCTGTTGTCGCTCCAGGATGACTACTGGAATATTGTGGACTGACCTGACATTGCACCACCACCAGAAAGAGACCGTCCTTACGCCGAGTTTTGGTTTCTGGTGGAGGACAACAGCATGCCCCACGTAAGTCTCAGGCTGCCTGGCATTGCAGTTATGCCAGTATTTGGCCAGGTTTTTCAGCCTTTCCTATAGTGCTCTCATCGGTCAAATAAATCCGTGACCATTCGTGCTGCCCTTCTTTCTATTTTTTCGTTATTCCCCGTCAGTCCTACTTTGTTTGGGTCTCCCACAAATTATTCTGGGATGCGTCACAGAGAAAAACATTTTGAGAAATCTACTTCATAGTATGACTGCGTTTTCCTTGCATTCTACTAGTGAATACAAATCTGCAACATGCTTTACCTACGATTGAGCCTGTGTGATTGTTCCATTTCCTGTCCCTACAAATTTTGTAATTTTTTTTAGCTTAGATCTGGTACTCAAGAAAAGTGATGTGAACTTTAACCTTTCACTCCATGTGACATATTTCATATCTTGTAAATTATAGATTGCAGCGATCAGTCGTCCTTTTTAAATTTTTTATTGTGCAGATCTAAATTTCGGCTAGAAGCTAGCTATTCTCAATACACTATTTTTTGCACTCAATGCATCTAATGCCTGTTGGTCGGGCTTCATCCATGGTTCATTGAATACTCAATATTTCGTATCTGTACGCTAGACTTTTTCAAACTGTAGTTCTCAATAGTCCATATGTCACGCCACAGAGGTTCTGAGTACATTCACTGTGATCTTTGGTTGCTGGTAGCGTTGTCGTTGCTCCAGCATTCAAAGAGAAACTAGTGAGTTCGGTGTTGACTAAGCTACTGAGCGATCTGGAATAGCTTGCAGAGAACAGAGATAAAGAAACAGATGATGAGGCCTTTTGGAATATGATTTGGTAAAGAGTAATTTGACAAGTGAAGATATGAGGTAATGTTGCTACTGCACTGCTTGCTTGCACATGGTTATAATGTGTTTCAATAACGAAAAGTCTTAATGAACTTTTTTTAATTGGTTTGGGTTAGTTCATTGTTCAGGCGAGAATAAGTACAGCTAACAGTTTACGTAGCTTGCACTCAGAAGTTAGTTTTATGATTCCTTTACCATTTTCAGTAATTGTTTCGTGGCAGAGAAATTTTTCTTATAAAGCATAATTTTTGTAAAGGTCATTGTAATTGTTAAGGAATTATTATGAGTTTCCGTAATAGAGTTTCTTAAATGATAAATTACTTTCAATAATTTAGCAAATTTAAATTCCACCCCCGTTTCCTCACGAAAGAGTTTTCACATTTTCTGATTATGTGTGACGCCACATTGTGGAGGTTGGAACACAGTTCCTTAAAAAGTGAAGCATGATCTGTTTAGAATTGTTACGGTTTATTCCATTGCTCTACTCAAGGATTCTTATTTGCTATTTAGCATGCTTACTGTTGCGATGCACATTTTATGTTCATCACTTTGAGCGGTACCAAGTTTCTGTTGCTAAACGTAAGCCTTGAAAATCTGTTAGGCAGCTACAGTAAAATCGGAATAGTAAGATCATTTACAATTAGATGTTGCTTTTCTAAATTCATTACCATTACCACGTCAGTTTGGGTAAAATTCTGTTCAGATTTGATTTCAAATGCAGATACCGCTGTTTTTTCATAGTGCTGTGTTATATCCGCTTGAGTATTATTCAGCGTCTGGAAATTTATTCAGCCAGTTTTCGTACGTAAATTTACAGGCCTTTTAGTAGAAACATTTTGGTTACTTATACTTGTAGAATTCGTTTGGTAAATTTATGTAAGGCAGCTATCCTGTCTGTTCGTGTGGTGGAATTGTAAGTCATGTTTTGTGACTTCAAGCATTGTAGTACGGCATTACACAACACAAAATTCCACACAGTCGCTTACTTAGTTTAC
Source organism: Schistocerca nitens (assembly GCF_023898315.1). Taxonomy (NCBI): domain Eukaryota; kingdom Metazoa; phylum Arthropoda; class Insecta; order Orthoptera; family Acrididae; genus Schistocerca; species Schistocerca nitens. The sequence continues at coordinate 830,193,766 of NC_064618.1, read as the reverse complement.
AGATTTGCCTTTTTAATCACTTTGTTAAAGTTACGTAAAATACATCCACACATTTTCAAGTTTGGCGACTCATTTAATCACATAGCGTTTCTGTAGCTACACTATTTGCATTGTTCAGGGTTACACCAGAGATACATGAATAATAAAGCACAGAAGTTCAATTTAGTCCAGGTTCAGTTCACAAGATGAAACACGGAAAAGTTACAGTTGTTACACCTAGGTATCGGCTGGCTGATTCCGGTTGTGACCTTACCACAGTTACTCAAGACAAACACTTGAAAATGTCAGCCATTGAAATAAATGGACTTTACGTTAACAGAAAATGCATTATTTTGTGTGTTGGTGTCGATCGCCCAGTGGTAGCGTGGATGCTATTTTTAGTAAAATGACAGATTAAGTCTCAGTTACGAAATTTAAAATAATTTTGCGTAGCGACATAAACATAAATACAGATACCACAGATGGAACTAGTAGCTCCCTATCCGCATCGTTCATGTCTCTGTTCGTCAACAGTACAACAAGGATAACTCCAATGACAGCATCGGTAATGCTCAACGTATCCACAAATATGGTCAGGGAAAGAAAGTATGGTGCAGTTGTAAGTGATGTTGGGCTCCCATACCAAGTCTACGAAATAGTTACAGTAAAATCAGATACTGAAGACATCCATTAACTGTAGATCCACAAAAAGGTTAAAATTCAATGTGCACAATTTTTCAGGCGTATTAAGAAACCAAACTTAAGTTGAAGTATACAGATAAGTCAATGTGAATGCATAATTCTGTAAGTTCCCAGCCTGGAAAAGACATTTCCAAAAGTTTCTGCACCAGTAGCAACGTCTCTAAATAAGAAATGGATAACAGCAGGAATCAGAAAGTTGTCCCAGACTTTTAAGTATCTCAGTTCCATGAAAAGGCGTAGTCATATTTTTGGTGGAACTACAAAAAGATCTGACGAAGGTGTTGTCCGTTACAAAACTTCATTTGATGAAAAAATAAAGTACAGCGTAGAGAATAAAAAAAGCAGTATAGAATATTATTGAATGGGAAACAGGGAGAGACAAATAAAAGCGTAGCAACACATTTATAAGGTGGGGGGGGGGGGGTGGATGAAGTATTTAATGATTCACAAAAACCAGCAAGTTAAGGTGTGTGAATGAGTATTTTTCAAGGATTGTAGAGAAATTAAATAATTTTCGAAAACAAGCACATCACGTGTAGAGAAAAGTGAACTACTCGTAAATGCAATGAGTTGTCACCAATCATTGAGCATAAAGTCAGTAAAACTGAACAAAATTAAAAAAAATAAGAAATCCGCTGGCTTCGATGAACCACCAATCTTTGTGATGAAACAATGCAGACAGAGTGTAAAAGAACCCTAAACAAAAATAATACGTGAGTCACGATCATCAGAAAAATCTGCGTAGCATTTAAAACATGCAAGAGCTGTGTCTCTGTTAAAGAAAGGTAACGCAGAAGACATACAAAACTCCGGACCTGTTTCCCTGTTGTCATCCTTCTAAAAAAGAATAGTCATTTATGAGAAACAGGTTAATGAATGAGTTAAGCAAATATAACTGAAGTGGTAGAAGTACAGATTAGCACCCGCAGATTCCACAAAATTCGTACAATGCTCTTGTCAAGGAATAGTGAGTCAGTGGCATGTTCGCACATCTCTCCAATATTTTTGGTACTGTTGACCGTAAGACTCAACTATATGAGCTAGAAGAATAAGAAATTAGAGACATAGCTAAGTGATTCCAGTCAAACCTTGTGGATAGGAAGCGAAGAGTAGAGATAACACAGACTTCTAGTAAGATTAAGAACGAAATACTTCATCAAGGTTGGATATTAGGACCAAAACGGTTTATGTGTATATAAATGAGTATGCTAATACTGTTAGTCTTGGAAAAAAATTCTCTTTTCTGACGCCTCTAATAATATGGAGAAAACAAGTGAACTCTTTGCACAGAAAGTAAATAACTCAAAGAACTTTACAATTGATTTATAAGCAGTAAAGTAACATTAAACGTAAAGAAAGAAAAGTGCATAAATTTCAGTTTGGAAAGGAAAAAATAGAGCTGCTGAATTAAGTGTAAGTGGTGCTTCTTTAGACCGTGCAGCAAACACACAATTTCTGGGAATGAATATTGATTCTCAGCAGAAGTAGTGTGACACAACAAAAATACCAGCAAACAGAATCTCATCACCATATTATGTCCTTAGCGTGTTGTCGTCACTGTTTAACACCTAGTGTCTTTTAGTTACGCGCTATTCATATCTACACTCAGCTCTTTGCTACATAACTCTTTTCTGGGGAACAAATACACAAACTACAGACTGATCAAAAGGATCATAAGAATAATAACCAACAATGGTAATCAAGTTCATTGTAAAGATTTGTTCAAAATATAGAGGAGTTTAATCACACTATGTATGTTCACGAATTAGTTATCCACATCAAAGGTAACCCTTGCGACTTGCTGGGTTTCTTACTCTTCCTACACACACAGTTAGCAGTAAGAATCCGTACTGGGCTGCGTACAGCTCTAACTCAAAAGGTGGTTTGGTGATGTCGTAAGGTTGAGCCATAAACGTCTTCTTTACTTCCTGTAGCTAAGATAGCTAAATAATCTGTAGCAAATAGTGATCTTACAGTCTAATAAATTAGTCACAGGTAAGTTATGCGAATTAATTAGTAACAATAAATTCTAGTTGTGAGCAATGATCAGAACGATAAAACAGGGAAATATTTGCAAATTAATGTAGGTGGTACCACGAGTTTGAAGTTGCAAAAATCTGATAGTTTATTTAGAAATATAGGACTACGATTCAGAAATAGTAGCCCTATAAAATATACACAAACAAATTTATAGGAAAATAATTATTGAGCAATATTTGATACTGTGTATAACGTAGCATGAATGGTGCTGGAGTCCCCAATAATTTAGCAGCTGAGTGCTACTTCTGAAGTTAAAAGTCTCACTAGTAAGCTGAATTTTGATGAGTATAAGACGGCACCCCCGATGCCCCAGAAGGGGACTATTACAAAACTTTATCATGACTTGAGGGGATCAGTAAGTCCTGTGTCCTCCTATAATGGACATCAAAGTAGAATGTTCTGCGACTTTCTCTGATGGCCCACACAGAAGTGTCCTCCCTGTTTCTCGCTTGCACCCATGAGCCCTCTCACTCCCAGAATTCTCCAGCTACCTTCTGTTTCCGCCACTGAGGACTTTGAGATATCCCCACCAAAAACACTACCTTTTTACAATGTTGTAAAATGCGCAAAATGGACCACTATTTTGATCCTAAAAATAATCCAAACTAGACATATATTTTAAGCAGATGCTTAGCTGCTAACGTTTCCAATGATAGGAGAAACGGTATTCTTCAAATCAATGCCTCGATTTAAATACATACGAGGTGCGGCTAGAAAAAAAACCGGACTGATGCTGGAAAAAACATTTATTTACAATTATTTACAATTTCATGTTATCTCCTTCAATGTACTCTCCTCCTCGGTCTCTACACCGCTCCATACGAATTTTCCACTGTTCATAGCAATGCTGCAGATCATTTTCGGTAAGTCCATACATTACTTCCGTCGCTTTTTCTTTTACTGCTTCAACAGTCTCAAATCTGGTTCCTTTCAAAGCTGACTTGACTTTTGGGAAAAGAAAAAAGTCACAGGGGGCCAAATCAGGTGAGTAGGGTGGATGATCTAAGATGGGAATGTTGTGTTTTGCCAAAAACGTCTTCACTGACAACGCACTGTGAGCTGGGGCATTGTCTTGGTGAAGGATCCATGACTTTTTTCTCCACAAATCGTTCCGTTTTCTCCGTACTCGCTCACGTAGGATAGCCAGGACGCTAATGTAGTAATGCTGATTCACTGTTTGTCCCTCTAAAAATGGTTCAAATGGCTCTGAGCACTATGGGACTCAACTGCTGTGGTCATAAGTCCCCTAGAACTTAAAACTACTTAAACCTAACTAACCTAAGGACAGCACACAACACCCAGCCATCACGAGGCAGAGAAAATCCCTGACCCCGCCGGGAATCGAACCCGGGAACCCCGGCGTGGGAAGCGAGAACGCTACCGTACGACCACGAGATGCGGGCGTTTGTCCCTCTGGTACCCAATCAATGTGCACAATCCCTTTGATGTCAAAAAAAAACAATCATCATTGCCTTGAATTTCGATTTTGACATTCGTGCTTTTTTTTGTCGTGGAGAACCAGGAGTTTTCCAATGCATCGATTGGCGTTTAGTTTCGGGATCATAAGTAAAAAACCACGATTCATCGCAAGTAATAACATTTTGTAAGAAGGTGGGATCACTTTCAATGTTTTCCAGGATGTCAGAACAAATCATTCTTCGGCATTCCTTCTGTTCAATTGTGAGACACTTTGGAACCATTTTTGAACACACTTTGTTCATGTTGAAACTTTCATGAAGAATCTGCCTAACACTTTCTCCTTGTCAACTCCTGTTAACTCAGACACTGCTCTGATTGTTAAACGGCGATCTTGTCGAACAAGTTTACCGATTTTTTCAATGTTTGCATCATTTTTTGCTGACAATGGTCTGCCAGTGCGAGTGTCATCACTGGTGTCTTCGCGGACATCTTTAAATCGTTTAAACAACTCAAACACTTGTGTTCGCGATAAACAATCATCGCCGTACACTTGTTGTAACATTACAAACGTTTCACTTGCAGATTTTCCTAGTTTGAAACAAAATTTGATGTTAACACGCTGTTCTTTCTGTACACTTCACATTTTCCGACGCACAGACAACACGTCAACTACTTAAAACAGACGCCACGGGCAGACTGAGTGCAGGAGGCAGATGAAACTCGAGCAGTAGGCGGAGCTAGAGTCACGTGACAGGCCACGCGACTTTCAGCCTTATTGCATTCGTTTTATTGTTTCACCAGTACTAGTCCGGTTTTTTTCTAGCCACACCTCGTACGAGTACATATGAATCTAGCACACACTCTTACAATAAACATTATTTACGTTAGAGTAAATGAAGTAGTCAACACAACAGGCCATAATTTTTTATTTTGTAGTGTGAATGTGAAGGATTCTTCTAGTGCGACACATTTACATAATAAAATATTTAAAACTACTCTCCGCAGGAACTGAAGAAAGTATTGTGATTTTAATTTTTGCAATGATAGCTACAGTACTATGCTGTTATCCAATGCCTGGCTGATCGTGCTGGACTATATTATTTAAAATTTAAAACTTGAAATATTTGTTGAAATGTTATTAGTTTTGCTGTAATTTCTAACTTTTATGTTTTGGTTGATAAAATTGTGGCTGGCATTTTATTTGATGCGTCACATTGCGCTGATTATTTTTATTTGCTTGGATATGCTCTTCCATTTTTCTTGAATCATTACAGATCATAAATGTATGTAAGAAAAACCGTCTTGAATTGTTACCAGTGTCGGTATTCAGTTACTTCAGAACAGGTGAGTTTGCGGCACCTCTTCTGCGGCTGTTAGGATCAAACTCACCGAGTACGTGTGATGTCTTCTCTTTGTCGCTGATTGCACGGCATTACCAGTGGAACTGTCGGACACAAACCTGTGCCGAAATCTTCCCCAACTCGACTAATAGTTAAGTCTAATTTTGAAATGTTTTCGTCAGCCTGCGATTTATCCACGATACGCGTCAAGTTATACCTCGATTACTTCTGTGCAAGCAGATCTTTCTGTGACCATAATACAAAACTTTTGTCAGTTTTTTCACCAGCAAATAAAATCATACAGCAAACTGTCTATGGAGATTAAAGAGATTACTAATACATAGCTATTTAAAAAAACAATTAAAAATTTCCTGTTTACCAATAAATTCTTTACAGTGGAAAATTACTTAACTCACACAGGGTAGGAGTTTAGTAAAACATGCAACACAAGTAAATTATAATAACAGTAATTTAATACAAATAGAACATTTCTGTCAGTTCACACAACACTTTCTAACTACATTTTTGTTCTTTTCGGCAAAACTTTGAACGCAAACCTCCGAAAACTACGCCTTATTCCATTTCTGAGCTCAGCATCTCTCTCATTACGGAGGGCTACTGACTCAATATTTTAGGAAAACAAACCAGACACCCTCGGTATGGTTCCGATGTCACTTGATTGTGTAGTATTACATTATGAAATAATGTGTACTGTGTGTGTCCTAAAAACAGTGAGAGCTTGTGAGAAACGAATGATCAGTGTAGAACTAGTTTTTTACATTGTTGAGTAACAACGGTATTATTACGCAACTGTGTTATACACTAGACATCTTCCGAGTAAGGTTGCCTTGTTTTAAACAGTCCGGTCTTGTAAGCGGGAGCATGAGGGTTGCTATTTGCATGGAGCCATCGTCATTTAGGGTTTCCGTAATTTTCCTAGATTAATTCGAGGAAATGCCAGGATTGGTCCGACCATAAGAAGAGGACAAACTGCCGGGCCCATCTTATCAAACTAGATCGGTAAGTATAAAGGGTGATTTTTTCCACCGTGTACGACCTCTAGGAACTGATCAGTGAGAGGATATGGAACAGAAAAAGGTCTAACGAACTTACGTCCGCAAATGCCTGATTTCCATGCTAGAAACCATTTATTCAATCATACATTGTCACAAAGACTGCGGTCTGATAGGCGCTGTACCATGCAGCCACAGTTGCAGTATGCATGGTTTCCTCCTAGAGGGTAGTACTGTTCCTCATAAGTCATGCCCTAGTGCCCCCTCCTGCCATACTTATTGGTAATGTTGCGTACGATTCACTTCTCTTGCTGATTCATGTTGTAATGGATGTGATACAACATTGTACACAATGTTTCCGAATTCGATTCGAGAGCTTGCCAAGATGGTGCTTACTTACAGAAAGGAAAAGGGCAATGGGCGGCGAGCAGCAAGGTTGTGTCAGGAGACCTATCCCCGCCGACAACAACCACAGTATTCAATGTTTGCAACAGTGTTTCGCCGTAGGTCTGAGATAGTGTCGCTTCGGGAAGCAGGAAATCATGAAGGACGTACCTGAAACGTTTGGACATCAGACTTGGAGGAAAATGTGATTAACACTGTGGAAGGCGACTGCCGTGTCAGTACCAGGCAACTAACCCGCCGGTACAGGGTAAGCCAGACGAACGTGTGGAACATTCTCCATGACACTCCATGACAATTGTTATTACCCCTATCACTTACAGCGTGTGTAGGGATTATTAGCGACACACTTTTCACATCGGGAGCAGTTTTGTCACTGGTTTCTTCACCAGGCAACCACGATTCCGGGTTTTGTGCCATCCATCCTCTTCATACAGGGTGTTTCAAAAATGACCGGTATATTTGAAACGGCAATAAAAACTAAACGAGCAGCGATAGAAATACACCGTTTGTTGCAATATGCTTGGGACAACAGTACATTTTCAGGCGGACAAACTTTCGAAATTACAGTAGTTACAATTTTCAACAACAGATGGCGCTGCGGTCTGGGAAACTCTATAGTACGATATTTTCCACATATCCACCATGCGTAGCAATAATATGGCGTAGTTTATGAATGAAATTACCCGAAACCTTTGACAACGTGTCTGGCGGAATGGCTTCACATGCAGATGACATGTACTGCTGCAGCTGTTCAATTGTTTCTGGATTCTGGCGGTACACCTGGTCTTTCAAGTGTCCCCACAGAAAGAAGTCACAGGGGTTCATGTCTGGCGAAAAGGAAGGCCAATCCACGCCGCCTCCTGTATGTTTCGGATAGCCCAAAGCAATCACACGATGATCGAAATTTTGATTCAGGAAATTAAAGACGTCGGCCGTCCGATGTGGCCGGGCACCATCTTGCATAAACCACGAGGTGTTCGCAGTGTCGTCTAAGGCAGTTTGTACCGCCACAAATTCACGAAGAATGTCCAGATAGCGTGATGCAGTAATCGTTTCGGATCTGAAAAATCGGCCAATGATTCCTTTGGAAGAAATGGCGGCCCACACCAGTACTTTTTGAGGATGCAGGGACGATGGGACTGCAACATGGGGCTTTTCAGTTCCCCATATGCGCCAGTTCTGTTTATTGACGAAGCCGTCCAGGTAAAAATAAGCTTCGTCAGTAAACCATATCGACGTCATCAATCCTGTGCTCTATATCGCTAGCGAATGTCTCTCGTGCAGCAATGGTAGCGGCGCTGAGGGGTTGCCGCGTTTGAATTTTGTATGGATAGAGGTGTAAACTCTGGCGCATGAGACGATACGTGGACGTTGGCGTCATTTGGACCGCAGCTGCAACACGGCGAACGGAAACCCGAGGCCGCTGTTGGATCACCTGCTGCACTAGCTGCGCGTTGCCCTCTGTGGTTGCCGTACGCGGTCGCCCTACCTTTCCAGCACGTTCATCCGTCACGTTCCCAGTCCGTTGAAATTTTTCAAACAGATCCTTTATTGTATCGCTTTTCGGTCCTTTGGTTACATTAAACCTCCGTTGAAAAATTCGTCTTGTTGCAACAACACTGTGTTCTAGGCGGTGGAATTCCAACACCAGAAAAATCCTCTGTTCTAAGGAATAAACCATGTTGTCTACAGTACACTTGCACGTTGTGAACAGCACACGCTTACAGCAGAAAGACGACGTACAGAATGGCGCACCCAAAGACTGCGTTGTGTTCTATATCTTTCACATCACTTGCAGCGCCATCTGTTGTTGAAAATTGTAACTACTGTAATTTCGAAAGTTTATCCGCCTGAAAATGTACTGTTGTCCCAAGCATATTGCAACAAACGGTGTATTTCTATCGCTGCTCGTTTAGTTTTTATTGCCGTTTCAAAAATATACCGGTCATTTTTGAAACACCCTGTAGATGACCACTATTCCGGGTTTTGTACCAACCATCCTCTTCATAGATGGGGCCACCTTTTCGACGAGTGATGTCTTCAACTTTCATAACAGTCATCTGTGAGATATTATACAGAACCCCCAAGGTATGGTGACAGCGATCCATCAGTATCGGTGCAGCCGGAATGTGCGGGCTTGGGTAATTGGCGACCGTATTTTGGGTACCAGTCTTCTTTCTACGTCACCTAACATGCCGAAGCTATTAGCGTTTCTTGCGGGTGACTTTGCCTCCCCTGCTGGAAGAAGTGCCATTCATGATCCGACGGGTTATCTGGCTGCTACACGTTGGTGCTCCAGTCCAATTCGCCGTTAACGTCCGGACGCGTCTCAGTCGTGTCTTGCCTGGTCGATGGATCGGACGAGGAGATCTAGTTGCTTGGACTGCTCGTTCACTGGATCTCAATCTGTTTATTTATTAAATTTCTGTTTATGAGGCCCTCTCAAAAGTATCTTGTTTGCACATATCGTTCCAGATGCTGCCTTTGACACTGTTCGGATGCAGCCTGGCCGATGTGAACATATGAAACTTGTAAGTAGGCTCTTCAGATTTTTATGTTGGCAACGCCACGTAGCGCTCTGTATGAAAATCACTGATTGTGCTGTGAGCAATCTGTGGCTGGTTGTCATTGTTGGAATATTCGCTACTGTAGTGTTGGTCAGTTAGAGGTGAGCTGCCAGCAGTGGTGGATGTGGGGAGAGAGGTGGCAGAGTTTTGACAGGGGACGATCTGGATGTGTGTCCATCAGAAAAAAGGAAATTTGTAAGACTGGATGTCATGACATCCAGTCTTACAAATTTCCTATGACGTTTGAACACTATTAAGGTAAATACATTGTTTGTTCTCTATCAAAATCTTTCCTTTGCTAACTTAATGCCTATCAGTAGTTAGTGCCTTCAGTAGTTAGAATCTTTTATTTAGCTGGCAGTATTGGCGCTCGCTGTATTGCAGTAGTTCGAGTAATGAAGATTTTTGTTTGAGGTAAGTGATTGCCGGCCGAAGTGGCCGTGCGGTTAAAGGCGCTGCAGTCTGGAACCGCAAGACCGCTACGGTCGCAGGTTCGAATCCTGCCTCGGGCATGGATGTTTGTGATGTCCTTAGGTTAGTTAGGTTTAACTAGTTCTAAGTTCTAGGGGACTAATGACCTCAGCAGTTGAGTCCCATAGTGCTCAGAGCCATTTGAACCATTTGGTAAGTGATTCGTGAGAGGTATGGGTTATTGTCAGTCAGGGCCATTCTTTTGTAGGGATTATTAAAAGTCAGATTGCGGTGCGCTAAAAATATTGTGTGTCAGTTTAGTGTTGATCAGAATAAGTAAAAGGAGAAATGTCTAAGTACGTTCAGTTTCGCGCAGCTGTTTGAAAATCAAATAACGTAGAGGTTTACCAGCACAGTCACGATTCAAACCGAACATGCTGAGGCGCGTACACGCATGCGTTGAGGTACATGGAAACCATTTTCAACACATACTGTAACTGTGTCTGCATGGTGCAGTGTCAATTAGACCACAGTCTCTGTAACAACGTATGACTGAATAAATAATAAATAAAATAAACCATGCATTCCCGGGCCTTAGTTCATTAGACCTTTTTTGTTCCGTATCCCTAGAGTTTATACACAGTGGAAAAAAATCACCCCTTACATGGTGAAGAAAAATTCGAGCACTCGGACTTCGCAGCACAATTCCTCACATACTGGCAATACAAAATCGTCTGTCACAAAATTTCGTCCTGCGCATATTTCGGTCAGTAAATGGACGTTAAAGATCAGCAATCTGGCAACACTGTAATCACGTGGACGATACCTGCCAGGAGTTACGAGCAGTAGTGCAGTGGATAGTATTTTGGGTTAGCATGCAGGAGGTCGAGGGTTCGATTCTGGGTCGTGGATTGTTCATTTTTATTTGCTATTTTCTTTCGCAACACTGCATATACTAGATTCTAGACCTGTTTTCTGTGTGCCCTCCCCCAGTGGTGGCATCGATTAATACCGACTATTATCCTTGCCACGTTCAGGTCCATTACAATCCGTGAGGACCTTATGTCACTAGTACGGCTAGCAACGTGCTTTGCAAATAATTTCGACGGGACCATTGGGGAAAGGTAAACAGAAAACAGTTCTGGAATCTAGTAGATGCAGCGGGACGAAACAATTCGCGTTCACGACGTGCAAAAGGATTCTTTGAAAGCTGATCAGTGAAAACGATTGAACTTCCATTTCTGTGTTCGTAATGTGTAATTGCACATGTATTGCAGATGACCCACTGTAATCGCTGTATGACGACTAAGAAGCCAGATACCGTACCACGCAGACTACTTTTAGAAAATAAAGATAAATATGCCTCAATCCAGAATCTAACCGTCGACCTCTTGCATGCCGACCCAAACAGCTATCTACTGCACCAACTGCGCAGGACTGTTTTAATAGCTACCAGAGGTTTTGTTTTGCCAGTATGTGAGGAATCGCGCTGCGAAGTCCAAATGCGTGAAATTTTCTTCACCCTTTATAAATGCCTGTCTGTATTAATTATGTCTTTTATATTTGTTTTTAAAATGTAATACCATTTATTTATTTTATTTATTTAATCGTCGGGCAGACCGTTCGCCGGGTGTCGATCTTTCAATTTGACGCCACGTCGGCGACCTGCAGTCGATGAGGATGATAGGATGATGATAACAGCACAACACCCAGTCCCTCGGCGGAGAAAATTGCCCGACCCAGCAGGGAATGGAACCCGGGTCCAGAGAACTGACAGTCCGTGACGCCGACCATTCAGCTACCGGGGACGGACATGTAATACAACGACACATCTGGATACCAATAACACTATCACTAATATTACTACTACTGTTACTACTGCTACTGCTGCGACAGTGATACTGTGGTGATAAGGTACAATATTTTAGCGTTTTGTTAAGTGAGTAATTTTAAATTTTTGAAAATTTAAAGTTTGTTGCCTAATCAACAACCGTTTTTGAAAAGTGGTTGAAATGACTCTGAGCACTATGGGACTTAACATCTGTGGTCATCAGTCCCCTAGAACTTAGAACTAGTTAAACCTAACTAACCTAAGGACATCACACACATCCATGCCCGAGGCAGGAGTCGAACCTGCGACCGTAGCGGTTCTCGCGGTTCCAGACTGAAGCGCCTAGAACCGCACGGCCACACCGGCTGGCAGCGTTTTTGAGATAGTACTTAAATATACGTAGATAAATGTCTGAGAGTACTATCACGTAACATTGTCTGCCAGGTTATTAATGTACCAGATGAGCAGTAAAGATTGCAGCACAGCTCCTTGGAGCGCTGCTGAAGTTACTTATATATCTGAGGATGCCTGCCCATTCAAGTTAAGATGCTACGTATCTGCCTACCAAGAAAAATACAGTCATGTGACGAATCTCGTCTTTTTGCCCTTTGTCGTACTTTCGTCGGTATGGTACTCAGTCAAATGGTTATCAGATATCAAAAAATACTGCAAGCAGCCACCTTCGAAGAGAATGACCTCCTCTATGCCAACCATCATGGATTTTGAAAACATCAGTCATGCGGAACCCAACTTGCTCGTTTCTCACGTGACATTGTGAAAGCCTTGAAGTTAAGCAGCTAGTTGTAATAAACATTACCAATTTGCAGCATGTGAATCTCTTTCCCTGATATATAAGGAATACTTAAATAGCCAGAATAACTTAGTACTCGGCTAAAAATGGTTACTATATAACAAATCGTGGCTGTTACATCAGTGGTTTACTGGACAGTAATGTATCACGGAGATACATTCGGCAAGAATGTTTAGATTTGATTTGTTACGTTGAAAAAAACCAGTACAGACTTAATTTTACACGGGCTACATATCGTTACGCTTTTTAGTCAAATCTCGGGCTATTTCTTTCAGTTATGAATATCTTGCAACTACGAATGGAACAGATATGTAATTCTGCAGTGTGTAGGTTTACAGCCGGCCGTTGTGGCCGAGTGGTTCTTAGCGCGTCAGTCCGGAACCGCGCTGCTGCTACGGTCGCAGGTTCGAATCCTGCCTAGGGCATGGATGTGTGTGCTGTCCTTAGGTTAGTTAGGTTTAAGTAGTTCTTAGTTCTAGGGGACTGATGACCAGAGATGTTAAGCCCCATAGTGCTCAGAGCCATTTGAACCATTTTGTAGGTTTACAGATAGAAGGTAGAAATAAGCCATATGTTAAGGTGTAAGCTAAAATCTCTCTGTTTTGAGAGAATCGTAGCATTTACGATCACCGCCTGAACAATATAGCTGCATGAAATCGTCCAGTAATTTGTGACCATCTTATACGCCTAAATTCATCTCTGCAGATCCATCGCAGAAGATGTTTTGAACGGCGGAAACCAGTCGGCAGCTGGATGCCTCTAAAGTGGCCTCAGGAGGAAGAAAAGTGGTAGTTAAACGAACGGGTCGGGTCGGGTCGGGCCACCGGGATTTCCTTCTCTCTCTCGTGGTAAGCGCATCTTGTTCATTTCGTTAATCCCTTCCGGTCTGCCGAGGACCTTTCCCCGACAATCTGCCCGATTATCCAATAAAGAGGTCGCTGTTCGCCCTAATGGAATATCGGCTCTGCTTTCGGGATCATTACTCGATTTCCCAGAGGAAAAAAAAGGCAGTGGGGGCTGTGGTAGGGGGAGGGGGGGGGGAGGGAAGGCGGAGGGTAGAGAGCCAGAAAGCATACAGGACGGCCACCCAACCGCCGTGGCTCACACCGCGATTCTTGGCAACGCGCCGGAGGCTTCCAATCCCGCTTAATGGACTAGTGCGAAGTAATTACTGCCGGACAGAAAACTGTAGTAATTAGCTTAGACGCGCGGCCCTCTTTTTTCGCAAATGCAGCATAATGCTAATGGGGGGAAGTGGATTAAGCGGCGCGCGCAAACAGGGGTGCGGGGCGGAGCGTGGCGCTGAGCAAACACGCGGGGCATTAGCCGGACGTCCACCACGCGGCACCCCGCACCGGCGCTGTCGGTTGCTGCCTGGTGGCTGGCCAGCGACTGCCCCCGGCAAGTGCTGCGTAGAACGGCCCGCCGGCTTCCTCCAGCCCATCAGAAACGTCTTTCAATCGAGAGCACGGCGCAGGCTGCATTGTGCATTCAAGGTGCGATTCATATCCATTTGTTACTTCCCAGTGTCGTGATAAAACAGCCCACAGCTGTTCTCTGTAAATGCAGGGACAGTCAGTTTTACGTTCCATGGGGCGTTTGTACGACAAATCGCAAAGATGTTGCGGTGAAAACATTACCTACATCGTACACGTTCATAAGTAAGGTGTAGTCCGATGAGAACCGAACACATGCTGAAACGTTCCCTTAGAAAAATTATTGAATTACTGTGCTGCTAAACCCCTTACGTTATTTGATTTTCAAACAGCTGAGCACAACTGAACATACTCAGACATTTCGCTCTTTACTGATCAACACTAAACTGACACACAATATTTTTACCGCAACGCAATCTGACTTTCAAAAATCCCTACAAAAGGATGGCCCTGATTAACAATAACCTATACCTTTCATTAATCACTTAGCTCACAAAAATCTTCGTTACTCGAACTACTGCAATACAGCGAGCTCCACTACTGCCAGCTAAATAACAGATTCAAACTACTGAAGGGACTAACTATTGATAGGCATAGTTAGCAAATGAAAGATTTTGATAAAGAACAAACAATGTATTTACCTTAATAGTGTTCAAAAGTCATAATATATATATATCAGATCATGACATCCAGTCTTACAAATTTACTCTCTCTGATGCACACACGTCCAGATCATCCGCTCTCAAAACTCCGCCATCTCTCTCCCCACATCCACCACTGCTGGCGGCTCACCTCCAACTGCGCAACGCTACGCGCTGTTCACATCCAGCTGCCCAACACTACAATAGCAAATTCCAACAATGCAAACCATCCACAGACTGCACACAGCACAGTCAGTGATTTTTATATATAGCGCTACATGGCGTTACCAACATAGAAACCTAAACAGCCTACTTACAATGCGTATTCAGATACAGAGAATTGTAAACAGGCAGAACATGGCGCTGCGGTCGGCAACGCCTATATAAGACAACAACTGTCTGGCATAGTTGTTAGATAGGGTACTGCTGCTGCTACAATGGCAGGTTATCAAGATTTAAGTGCGTTGGAACCTGGTGTTACAGTCGGCGCACGAGTGATGGGACACAGCATCTCCGAGGTAGCGATGAAGTGGGGATTTTCTCGTATGACCATTTCAAGACTGTGCCGAGAATATCAGAAATTCGGTAAAATATCAACAAAAGCAAAACGAGGATAATGGAATGTAGTCGAATTAAGTCGGGTGATGTTGAGGGTATTAGATTAGGAAAGGAGACACTTAACGTAGTAAAGGAGTTTTGCTATTTGGGGAGCAAAATAACCGATGATGGTTGAAGTAGAGAGGATATAAAATGTAGACTGGCAATGGCAAGGAAAGCGTTTCTGAAGAAGAGAAATTTGTTAACATCGAGTATAGATTTAAGTGTCAGGAAGTCATTTCTGAAAGTATTTGTATGGAGTGTAGCCATGTATGGAAGTGAAACATGGACGGTAAATAGTTTGGACAAGAAGAGAATAGAAGCTTTCGAAATGTGGTGCTACAGAAGAATGCTGAAGATTAGATGGGTAGATCACATAACTAATGAGGAAGTACTGAATAGGATTGGGGAGAAGAGGAGTTTGTGGCACAACTTGACCAGAAGAAGGGATCGTTTGGTAGGACATGTTCTGAGGCATCAAGGGATCACCAATTTAGTATTGGAGGGCATCGTGGAGGGTAAAAATCGTAGGGGGAGACCAAGAGATGAATACACTAAGCAGATTCAGAACGATGTAGGTTGCAGTAGGTACTGGGAGATGAAGAAGCTTGCACAGGATAGAGTAGCATGGAGAGCTGCATCAAACCAGTCTCAGGACTGAAGACCACAACAACAAACAACAACATCAAATCTCCGACACCGCTGCGGCCGTAAGAAGATCCCGCAAGGACATGATGAACGACGACCGAAGAGAATCGTTCAACGTGACAGAAGTGCAACCCTTTCGCTAATTGCTGCAGATTTCAATGCTGGGCCGTCAGCAAGTGTCAGCGTGCGAACCATTCAAAGACACATCACCTATATGGGCTTTCGGAGCCGAAGGCCCTTCGTGTACCCTTGACGAGTGCACCACGCAAAGCTTTACGCCTCGCCTGGGCCCATCTACACCGACACTGGACTGTTGGCGACTGAAAACAAGTTGCCTGGTCGGACGAGTCTCGTTTCAAATTGTATTGGGCGGATTGACGTGTACGGGTATGGAGACAACCTCATGAATCCACGGACCCTGCAGATCAGCAGGGGACTGTTCAAGCTGCTGGAGACTCTGTAATGGAATGTGCAGTTGGAGTTATATGGGACCTCTGATACGTCTAGATACGACTCTGACAGGTGACACATACGTAAGCATCCTCTCTGATCACCTGCATCCATTCATGTCCATTGCGCATTTCGACGTACTTGGGCAGTTCCAGCAAGACAATGCGACATCCGACACTTCCAGAATTGCTACAGAGTGGCTTCAGGAAAACTCTTCTGAGTTTAAGCACTTACGCTGGCCACCAAACTCCCCAGACATGAACATGATTGAGCATATCTGGGATGCCTTGCAACATTTTTTTCAAAAGAGATCTCTACCCTCGCTTACTTCTACGGATTTATGCACAGCACTGCAGGATTCATGTTGGCAATTCCCTCCAGCACTATTTCAGACATTAGTCGAGTCCCTGCCATGTCGTGTTGCAGCACTAGCACTTCTGCGTGCTCGCGGAGGTCCTATGTGTGTGTGTGTGTGTGTGTGTGTGTGTGTGTGTGTGTGTGTGTGTGTGTGTGTGTGTGTTTTGCAGTCAGTAGAGAAGCCGTAACAGCCTAATGGGTCGCTCAGGAAAGCTCAATGACTCTGAACGTTGCTAGTCATTTGATGTCACCTCAGTAACCAATCCATCAGTGGCACCTCGATACTTCTAAAACTGGCTAAATCAACTGTTGGTGATGTGATGTGAATCGGAAACACGAAGGCACAACCACAGCTAAACCAGTGCCATGCAGTTCTCATTTATTTATGATTTACTTATTTACACGTCAAGTTCGGTAGGATCAAATTTAAGAGCAAATCTCCAAGGTCATGGTACGTGTCAGTACATGAAATTACAACACGAAAGTAATAACAGATAAAAATAAAATGTTTATGAACCCGAAAAAAGTGAAGCCGTAAGTTTAAGTAAACGCAATCAATAATACGATAAGTATAAGAATCAGCTTAATTTTTCAAGCTGACTCCTCGACAGAATAGAAGGAGTGACCCATGAGGAAACTCTTCAGTTTCAATATGAAAGCGCGTGGATTGCTGCTAAGATTACTGCTAAGATTTTTGAATTCTAGTGGTAGCTTATTGAAAATGGATGCACACCTTTCTGCACAAGAGTTAAGGAAGTCCGATCCAAATGTAGATTTGATTTCTGCCGAGCATTAACTGAGTGAAAGCTGGTTATTCTTTGGAATAAGCTAATACTGTTAACAAGAAAGACAATAAGGAATATATATATTGAGAGGCCAATGTCAAAATACCAGGACTCGTGAACAGGGGTAGACAAGAGTTTCGTGAACTTACACCTCTTATTGCTCGAACCGCCCGTTTCTGAGCCAAAAATATCCTTATAGAATCGGAATAGTTACCCCAAAATATAATACCAAACTACATAAGCGAATTAAAATAAGCAAGGTAGACTAATCAAACGTCTTAGTTACATAAAAAAATATGCCTAGCGTTCGAAACCTTTTGTTAAACCCATCCAGTACCGCAGAGATAAAAGAGAATACGAAGAGCTAATTTCAATAATGGTAAAAGTCCATTTTTGTTCATTTTAAGATACAGAGTCTTAAAGTTAAATGAGCTCTGAAAAATCAGCATTTGAGATACCAGAAATATTCAAGCATATGGCTTCTTGCTAGAGATGAACCTTTCTTTCTGTTCGTCTGGATCATTAATGTCAGAAGCACTATAATCAGAAAAGTGGAGGTAATGGACTTGTACTACTATTGAAATACCCCTTCATATAGCATTTTCAGCTGTTAAACGACTTCTAAAGCCGAAGTATACATTTTACAGCAAATCGTGTGATACAAAATGGTCAATTATCCTTACATACACAGCATTTCCAATAACTTTAGCAAACACTGATGGCATACAAATACGTCTATAGTTGTCTACATTATCCCTTTCTCCCTTTTCATAAAGCGGCTTTACTACTGAGTACTTAAATTGTTTAGGAAACTGACGGACAGTCACAGTCGACCGCTGCGCAGGGTGCTGTAAAAAATTGCATGAAATCAGCAGAAGGAATCACTCTTGAGTTCAAAGACTTAGCAGCAGTCAACCTAGCACAATGACTGTGAATAGAGAATTAAAAATAGTGGGAACAATGGACGATCAACTCCTCATAAGCCACATTCGTCTGTAGGCTATGCTAAGCGACGTTAGAGGAGCCACTGGGCATGTATAACTGGAAACGACTGATCTGGAGTGACGAATCACCGGTGGAAGGGTTTGATTTGGGTGAATGACTGGAGAACGTCCTGCCATGATGTGGAGTGTCAGTGGTGTAGTATGGATAAGTGATGCTACGGTTTTTCGGAGTTTGGGTGTGGGCCCCTTACTGCGCTGAAGAAAACGCTAAACGCAGAAGAATGTAAACAGATTTCGCAACATTGTGTTCTGTGTGTAGCAGTGGAACAATTCGGACACGATGATTGTACAAGCATGATAACGCACCCTGTCATAAATCAGCATATGCCATGCCGTGATTTGTAGACTATAAAACTCCTGAAATGGAAAGGCCTGCCCAGAGTCCCGATCTGAACCCAACGGTGCGGCTTTGGAACGAGTTAGAGCGTTGACTTCGCTCCAAACCCCACAGCCCAGCCTGACTAGCTTCTCTCGTTTCGTCTCTTCCATAGACAGTCAGACGTCTCACTGAAAGCGTCCCCAGCAAAGTACAAGCTATCAAAAGGGCGAGTGGTGTACGCTAGGGCTGCCCCTATACTGCACAATTTTTTTTTTTCAAAGAATTTTACGCTCACCCCTTAAACGTTTTATATTTGGATAGATTTACACCAGAAAAACTACATCTCATTCGGAGATATTAACCTATGCACACTAGAACGACAAAATATACTATTCGGAATTTTAGGTTTTGTAGTTTTTTGTGTACAAACTATTGATGACTGGTCCGGTAGTTTTCAGAATGGAGACAAACACTTGTAGTACATATTACTGCCACTCTGGACGTGCCACAACCGGCCGATGTGGACGAGCGGTTCTAGGCGCTTCGGAACCGCGCAGCTGCTACGGTCGCAGGTTCGAATCCTGCCTCGGGCATGGATGTGTGTGATGTCCTTAGGCTAGTTAGGATTAAGTACTTCTAAGTCTAGGTGACTGATGACCTCAGATGTTAAGTCCCATAGAGCTTAGAGCCATTTGAACCATTTTTGGGCGCACCACAAGGCTTTTGGCTTTGCGAAACAAAAAACGGCTCTGAGCACTATGGGACTTAACTGCTTAGGTCATCACTCCCCTAGAACTTAGAACTACTTAAACCTAACTCACCTAAGGACATCACACACATCCGTGCCCGAGGCAGGATTCGAACCTGCGACGGTAGCGGTTGCGCGGTTCTAGGCTGTAGCGCCTAGAACCGCTCGGCCACTCCGGCCAGCTTTGCGAAACAAGCGTATGCGACAGTCGAGTATGAGTTACCAGTGCGAGAGTGTTCTTATTCGAAGCAACATGTGAAGCGGCAGCCCATTAAGTGACACTGAGATTCTCCACATTCTTGAAGAATCAGAAGATAATCTGAGTGATTTTTGACTGGTGTGACACGGATGAAGATAAAACTGATTGTGAATCAGGATCAGGTAAGATAACTGCTGTAATTTTATAATTTTCTTACATATTTTCTGCCCAAGTTCTCAGATGAAATAATGGTGCTATTTCCTTTCCTTACCTCTTCGCACTACCGCTAAATGTCATTGTGTGTGTGTGTGTGTGTGTGAATTCCTTAGGGACCAAACAACTGAGGTCATTGATCCCTAGACTTAAGCACTACTTAAACTAACTTATGTTAAGAACAACACACACACCCATGCCCGAGGGAAGACTCGAACCTCTGGCGGGAGGGGCCTCACAGTTCGTGACATGGCACCTTAAACCGTGCGGCTACTCCGGGCGGCCTTAATGTCATTCATAGCTGTTCAGCATAAACGTGTTATTTCAGAATCGAGCTCTGACGGTGAAAGCACAGGCCCTGAGAATCTCTGAAGCGTTCGCAGACGTCAAGCGTAAGCGGGAGAAAACGTGCAACAGTATTATTATCTCTGCCTATAAATACGTAAGCTTTGTAAGTAGGCTATTTAGGTTCTCATATTGGTAACGCCACGTTGCGCTCTGTATGAAAATCACTGGCTGTGCTGTGTGCAGTCTGTGGCTGGGTGGCATTGTTGGAATTCGCTATTGTAGTGTTGGGCAGCTGGATGTGGACAGCGCGTAGCGTTGCACAGTTGGAGGTAAGCCGCCAGTAGTGGTGGATGTCGGGAGAGAGATGGCGGAGTTTTGAGAGCGGATGATCTGGACGTGTGTCCATCAGAGAGAGTAAATTTGTAAGACTGGATGTCATGAACTGATATATATATATATATATATATATATATATATGTATATATATATATATATATATATATATATATAATGACTTTTGAACACTATTAAGGTAAATACATTGTTTGTTTTCTATCAAAATCTTTCATTTGCTAAGTATGCCTATCAGTAGTTAGTGACTTCAGTAGTTAGAATCTTTTATTTAGATGACAGTATTGGCGCTCGCTGTATTGCAGTAGTTCGAATAATGAAGATTTTTGTGAAGTAAGTGATTCATGAAAGGTATACGTTATTGTTAGTCAGGGCCATTCTTTTGTAGGGATTTTTGAAAGTCAGATTTCGTTGCGCTAAAAATATTGTGTGTCAGTTGAGCGATGATCAGAATAAGTAAAGAGAGAAACGTCTGAGTACGTTCAGTTTTGCTCAGCTGTTTGAAAATCAAATAACGTAAGGGGTTTACCAGCACAGTAATTCAATAATTTACCGTTTCAGCTTTGCAGTTAATATAAATAAATAGTCTATAACACGCAAAACCAAATTTTTTCCCTAACCAAATACAATTTCTTTGGTTTTGATTGCGGTGATGAAAGGCTACAAAGTAGGACACCGTTAGTGGCACGTATTTGAAGAAAAACATATTTGTGATTGTTCCTGAATCTGTTCCAAACAGACAAAGTACTGTAAAAATGGTGAGAACTGAGTGAAGGAGGCTGAGAAAATGAGCTGGCACTGGGGTAAATACGTTTACGTGTATGGCTGGCGTCGGCTGTTAAAAATTGCTTACATATGTCAGAAAATTCGCTATATTGTCCGTTAAAACATAGCGAAAGCCGCATTTCATTTCATTTACTTCTTCTGAATACATTCTGGGTGGCCTGCCAAAGGGGCAGCGACCATGACAGCACACTGGCTCCAAAGGCATCTTCTGCTCTGCCGGAAGCCGTTATGTTGCGGGCACGGGCCGCACGGTCGCCACGTGGTTCTGCTAGGTTTCTGACGAAGCGAGTTGCACTTAGTCAGAAAGCCGTTGACGATTACTTAGCATAAATGTATTGCTCGCGTTTGTACACATACAGCGGAAAACATGTTGTGTACAACTGAGTATGTCGATGACAATCTTAAGCGCCGCTTTGTTGCCCTTCATGGCGAGGTATTCTGGGCTAACGCTTCAGCAAGAATAATGTCCGCCTGCACAAGCCGAGAGTTTCTACCCCTCCTTGGCCAGCAAGGTCGGCGGATTCTCCGCAGATGAGTACAGTATGTTTGGAGCATTATGGACAGGGCTCTCCAACCAGCTCGGGACTTTGACGATCTAACGTGCAAATTGGACAAAATTTGGCACTACACCTATCGGGAGGATATTCAAATCAATACCAACTGGTCACGTAAGGGGCCAGAGAAGGACCAGGCCGTTATTGAGCTCTTCGTGGTTTTTCTTGCATAAATCATCCAATTGCTCTGAAACTGTAATCATTTCTTTGCATGTACATGTATATTACATCAACCGATTTCGATCCTATTTGGGTAATTCCTTCACGGTGCGTCGTTGTCCTTTTTTTTTTTTTTTGTCTCACAGCGTATTTTTTTTTTCTTATTTACAGAGAATAATTTACAAGTTGATGCTGACGCAGCACTCCAGGATCATATGATGGTGAGACGACAAATTTGTAATTATTAACTTTCGTCTATAGGAATTACGCTCTCAGTCTATTACGTGGTGTTAGGTGACTGCTCTTAAGGTACATTACTGGAGCCAGTTGGACCCGCCTGCGTAGCTGTGCGTGTTAACGCCACCGCTTTCGGGACTGGGAGGTATGCCACCACATACCGAATTCGCCCTGCTGATTAACGATGAGGAATCGGTGTGCTGTCCCGCCTGGCTTTGGCTTTTAGGCGGTTTCCCACATCCCACCAGTTGTACGAGGGTGGTTTGAAAAGTTCTTGGAATTTACATCACAAACTTTTTTTATTTTTCAATATAGTCTCCTTATAGATTAATGCACTTGGTCCAACGATATGTTCCAGTGCCTTGATCCCATCTGGAAAATGAATTTCCTCCAGGCCTGCAAAATAGTTGTCAAGTCCGGCCATCAATTCTTCGTTTGAAGAGAATCTTGGTCCACCAAGCAAAATTTTCAGTTTTGGGAACAGATGAAAGTCTGACGGAGCCATACTAGCTGAATAACGCGGGTGTAGCTCAATTCATACCTTAGTTCGTGTAATTTTGCCATGGCGACGCACATGTGTGCGGGCGCGCGTCAAGAGTCGAGGCACTCATATTGCAGATAATTTTTCATTTCTAATTCTTCAGTTAAAATGTGATATAGCCTTGCAGGTGACATCTGGCAAGCGTCAGAAATTTCACGCACTTTCGATCGGCGATCCTTCATGACCGTTTTGTGCACTTTTGCAGTGATTTCTGGAGTAGTGACACATCTTGGCCGACCACCGCGCGGATCATCATCTAAGCTCTCCCAATCAAATTTAAACTTATTTGTCCACTTGGCAACAGTTGAATATGAAGAAGCAGAGTCCCCTAGTGTATTCTGGAAATCGACATGAATGTCCTTTGCTTTCATACCTTTGTTTACGAAGTACTTAATCACTGCTCGAATATCGATTTTCTCCGTCTTCGCAATCCACTACGCGGGAACAATAACAAAGCCACGTCACCGCCACAACTGTCTTCCAAGGTCACTGACGTGGCACGTGTTTACAGGCAACAGTCCAATGAATATCACGTGAACATCTCGTTGCACTACTGCCGACCTCTCGTGGTGATTCCGAGAACTTTTCAAACCATCCTAGTACACCGGGCTGTTTCCCGTGTTCCGCCTTAGATACATGCTACGCAAACGTTTAGAACTCTTCCTTACATATAGTCACACAATTTATACGCAGACAGACTAGCAACACAGCTTCTGTCCTGGGAGGGGGGGGGGGGGGGGGGAGCGCTCTCCCATCCTTGCCTGAGGAGGGTAAATAGGATACTCACGTCCTTAACTGTTAGGTGTCCTTAAACAGTTACTCAGCATCAGCTGCTAGTTGGACCCATAACGTGCACTTTCGTGTAGCGTGAAGTTTACAGTTTCAATGTCTAACGTCCCCATAGAAAAATTATAAATGACTGCGCTGATAAACCTCTTACGTTATTTGATTTTCAAACAGCTGTGAAAAACTAAACGTACTCCGACATTTCTCTCTTTACTTATTCTGGTCATCACTAAACTGACACACAATGTTTTTAGCGCAACGCAATCTGACTTTCAATAATCCCTAAAAAAGAATGGCCCTGACTAACAATAACCTATACCTTTCATGAATCACTTACCTTACCTCACAAAAATCTTCTTTACTCAAACTACTGCAATACAGCGTGCGCCAACACTGCCAGCTAAATGAAAGATTCTAACTACTGAAGGCGCTAACTACTGTTAGGCATGAAAGATGTTGATAGAGAACAAACAATGTATTTACCTTAATAGTGTTCAAAAGTCATACTATAGAGGGTGAGTCACCTAACGTTACCGCAGGATATATTTCGTAAACCACATCAAATACTGTCGAACCGATTCCACAGACCGAACGTGAGGAGAGGGGCTAGTGTAATTGTTTAATACAAACCATACAAAAATGCCCGGAAGTATGTTTTTTAACACAAACCTACGTTTTTTAACATGGAACCACGTAAGTTTTGTTAGCACATCTGAACATATAAACAAATACGTAATCAGTGCCGTTTGTTGCATTGTAAAATGTTAATTACATTCGGAGATATTGTAACCTAAAGTTGACGCATGAAACCTCCGACGTTCAGTTGCGTGTTGTAACAAACAAGGGCCACGGTCGGCGAGTAGCATCTGCAGGGACATGTTTACGATGACGACCGTGTTTCTCCTGATCTTACACCTCTGGACTTCTTTCTGTGGGGTACGTTAAAGGAGAATGTGTACCGTGATGTGCCTACAACCCCAGAGAATATGAAACAACGTATTGTGGCAGCCTGCGACGACATTACACCAAACGTACTGCGGCGTGTACGACATTCATTACGCCAGAGATTGCAATTGTGTGCAGCAAATGATGGCCACCACATTGAACATCTATTGGCCTGACATGTCGGGACACACTCTATTCCACTCCGTAATTGAAAACGGAAACCACGTGTGTACGTGTACCTCACCCCTCATGGTAATGTACATGTGTGTCAGTGAAAAAGACCAATAAAAAGGTGTTAGCATGTGGACGTAATGTGCTGTTCCAGTCTCTTCTGTACCTAAGGTCCATCACCGTTCCCTTTGGATCCCTACGTAATTCGGTGCTCTCCGATACACACGATCGAACAGCGGAGGAGTGGTACTCAAGCGTCAACTTTAGGTTACAATATCTCCGGATGTAATTAACATTTTACAATGCAACAAACGGCACTGATTACGTATTTGTTTATATTTTCAGATGTGCTAACAAAACCAACGGGGTTCCATTTAAAAAAACGTAGGTTTGCGTTAAAACATACTTCCGTGCATTTTTTTATGGTTTGTATTAACCAATTACACTAGCCCCTCTCCTCACGTTCGGTCTGTGGAATCGATTCGTCAGTATTTGATGTGGTTTACGAAATATATCCAGCGGTAATGTTAGGTAACTCACTCTGTATATATCAGTTCATGACATTAAGTCTTACAAATTTCCTTTTGCTGACGGACACACGTCCAGATCGTCCGCTCTCAAAACTATGCCATCTGAAACTTCCTGGCAGATTAAAACTGTGTGCCGGACCGAAACTCGAACTCGGGACCTTTACCTTTCTCGGGCAAGTGCTCTACCAACTGAGCTACCCAAGCACGACTCACGGCCCGTCCTCAAAGCTTTACTTCTGCCAGTACCTCGTCTCCTACCTTCCCGAGTTCGAGTCTCGGTCCGGCACACACTTTTAATCTGCCAGGAAGTTTCATATCAACGTACACTCCGCTGCAGAGTGAAAATCTCATTCTGGAAACTCTGCCATCTCTCTCCCCATATCCACCACTGCTGGCTGCTCACCTCCAACTGTGCAACGCTACGCGCTGTTCACATCCAACTGCCCAACACTACAATAGTGAATATTCTAACAATGCCAACCAGCCACAGACTGCTCACAACACAGTCAGTGATTTTCATACAGAGCGCTACGTGACGTTACCACCATAAATACCTAAACGCCGGCCGCGGTGGTCTCGCGGTTCTAGGCGCGCAGTCCGGAACCGTGCGACTGCTACGGTCGCAGGTTCGAATCCTGCCTCGGGTATGGATGTGTGTGATGTCCTTAGGTTAGTTAGGTTTAAGTAGTTCTAAGTTCTAGGGGACTGATGACCACAGCTGTTAAGTCCCATAGTGCTCAGAGCCATTTGAACCAATTAAATACCTAAACAGCCTACTTACAATGTTCGAATGGTATATTTCCGGATATCTTTGTTCTGTCGTTGTGTATTGTGGAATCTTTGTCATGTCCTTATTGTCATTCCAGATCACATTATCCATAACTCATATTTTCTTTTTGGGTATTTATACCAGGGTGTGAATAACTGCAGGACAAGCGAAAAAAGAAGAAGAAGAATACCAGGGCGTGAATAGTGCACATATTCCTGTAAGAAAGTTTGTGGTTACAGGATTGGTAGATTTAAAATGTAACCGAGAAAGGCTGTCGTCCTCACTCCCTTGTATGTGTACGGCGTTAATAAAGCGAAACAGGTGTAAGAGCAGGCCGCCGACACCAGACAACAAAATCCCCTCCGGTGACAAATGATGGACATGCAACAGGCGTCGACCACCGATTTTCTGACATGTAAAAGGCCCCGCGTCCGCTTGCGTTTATCCCTCGCCTCTCCCGTAAAAGGCCTTTACGTCGGCGTTGACGCGGACAGAAAACAAGGAGGGCTTGCTATCGCGGCCACTTACCTGCGCCGTACGCCGCATAAGCGGGGGCATTTCCAGCGAAACGAGTGCCGGTGCGCGCACGAGCGGGGTATATAATTTATTTTACATATCGGCGACATCTGTGCGCACAAATTGACAAGGCGAGCCGGTCCGGCGCGCGGACCGCTGCGCCATTGGCTGCCCGCGCCGGCCGCTACGACTTGATCAGCAATGCGCCGCCCGGCCCTATCTGGCGTCCATCTGCAGACCGGAGACCATCCGCGCCACATCTCGCCCCATAAATCTACCATCGCCGGCAGCCCCAGCGCCCGATCGCGTCTCATAAGCACGAGTCCGAGCGGTCGTGGCGAGGACACGGCGAGGCACTGTCTGCTCGCTGCACCACACGCTCTGCGCCCCGTCCTAGGAAAGCACTCGCAAAACTAGAACACAAGAAGTGCAGCCAATGAGACGACCTAATTTTACGAAAGATTATTGTGCAGCGCGAGTTAAAAATGACTTCACTTTTTTGGAATGATATTGAAATGCAGTAAATGAGGCAGGCAAAGAGGAATTCAAACGTCTAAAAAATGAGATCGACAGGAAGTGCAAAATGGCTGAGCAGGGATGGCTAGAGGACAAATGTAAGGATGTAGAGGCGCATATCACTAGGAGTAAGATGTATACCGCCTACAGGAAAATTAAAGAAACCTTTGAAGAAAAGAGAACCACTTGCATGAATATCAAATCCTCAGATCGAAACCCAGTTCTAAGCAAAGAGGATAAAGCAGAAAGGTGGAAGGAGTATATAGAGGGTCTATACAAGGGCGATGTTCTTGAGCACAATATTATAGAAATGGAAGAGACAGTAGATGAAGATGAAATAGGAGATATGATACTGCGTGGAGAGTTTGACAGAGCACTGAAAGACCTACATCGAAACAAGGCCCCTGGAGTAGTCAACATTCCATTGGAACTACTGACATCCTTGGGAGAGCCAGGCCTAACTAAACGCTAGCATCTAGTGAGCAAGACGTATGAGACAGGCGAAATACCCTCAGACTTCAAGAAGAATATAATAATTCCAATCCCAAAGAAATCAGGTGTTGGCAGATGTAAAAATTACCAAACTATCAGTTTAATAAGCCACAGCTCCAAAATGCTAACACAAATTCTTTACAGACGAATGGAAAAACTGGTAGAAGCCGACCTCGGGGAAGATCAGTTTGGATTCCGTACAAATGTTGGAACACGTGAGGCAAGACTGACCCTACGACTTACCTTAGAAAATAGATTAAGAAAAGCTAACGTATGTTTCTAGCATTTGTAGACTTAGAGAAAGCTTTTGACAAATGTTGACTGGAATACCCTCTTTCAAATTCTGAAGATGGCAGGGGTAAAATACAGAGAGCGAAAGGCTATTTACAATTTGTACAGAAACCAGATGGCAGTTATAAGAATCGAGGGGCATGAAAGGGAAGCAGTGGTTGGGAAGGGAGTGAGACAGGGTTGTAGCCTCTCCCCGATGTTATTCAGTCTGTATATTGAGCAAGCAGTAAAGGAAACAAAAGAATAATTCGGAGTAGGAATTCAAATCCATGGAGACGAAATAAAAACTTTGAGGTTCGCCGATGACATTGTAATTCTGTCAGAGACAGCAAAGGACGTGGAAGAGCAGCTGAACGGAATGGACAGTGTCTTGAAAGGAGGATATAAGATGAACATCAACAAAAGCAAAACGAGGATCATGGAATGTAGCCGAATTAAGTCAGGTGATGCTGAGGGAATTAGATTAGGAAATGAGACACTTAAAGTAGTAAAGGAGTTTTGCTATTTGGGGAGCAAAATAACTGATGATGGTCGAAGTAGAGAGGATATAAAATGTAGACTGGCAATGGCAAGGAAAGCGTTTCTGAAGAAGAGAAATTTGTTAACATCGAGTATAGATTTAAGTGTCAGGAAGTCGTTTCTGAAAGTATTTGTATGGTGTGTAGCCATGCATGGAAGTGAAACGTGGACGATAAATAGTTTAGACAAGAAGAGAATAGAAGCTTTCGAAATGTGGAACTGCAGAAGAATGCTGAAGATTAGAGGGTAGATCACATAACTAATGAGGAGGTACTGAACAGAATTGGAGAGAAGAGAAATATGTGGCACAACTTGACCAGAAGAAGGAATTGGTTGGTAGGGCATATTCTGAGGGATCAAGGGATCACCAGTTTAGTATAGGAGGGCAGCGCGGAGGGTAAAAATCGTAGAGGGAGACCAAGAGATGAATACACTGAACAGATTCAGAAGGATGCAGGTTGCAGTAGGTACTGGGAGATGAAGAAGCTTGCTCAGCTGCATCAAACCAGTCTCTGGACTGAAGACCACAATAACAACATAGAAATTTATTGAGATAACTTACAGAATCGGTATATGTGTCCTTGTGTAGCAAATAACCTTAAGTTTGATTCACATAGTGCATTAGCACCCCATTCTGCTAGCAGGAGCACCAACGTAATGCACAATTAAACGGCTACTTTCACTACCGCGGAGTATGCTCGCTGTCTGTTTTGGTTTCATGAAACGAACTCCGCAACAACTGTTCGGCGTAAATTTCGCACCGAATACGCTAAAGAACCTCCAAGCACCACCTCATTTCCTCATGGAAGTTAGAAGTTTCCTCGATAATCGCGTTCCAGGTCGGTGAATTGATCTTGAAGGGCCAATGGCACGGCCACCTCCCTCTATAGACTTGACATCATTGTATTTCTTTCTCTGGGATTTTGTTGAAGACTGTGTGTATGTTCCTCCCCTATCAAACAATTTAGTCAATCAGAAAAGCTTCCATTGTACAACCTATTTTGTATGTGTGAAGAAACTGATCACCAGTGGGATCGCCGGCCGGTGTGGCCGAACGGTTCTAGGCACTTCAGTCTGCAACCGCGCAACCGCTACGGTCGCAGGTTCGAATCCTGCCTCAGGCATGTATGTGTGTGATATCCTTAGGTTAGTTAGGGTTAAGTAGTTCTACGTTCTAGGGGACTGGTGACCTCAGATGTTAAGTCCCATAGTGCTCAGAGCCATTTGAACCATTTGAACCAGTGGGATTTCTGTTGCATCACAAATGGTAGTCACAACGTCGAAAATGACACTTGACACTTTTAT
The DNA here is from genome assembly GCF_023898315.1 of Schistocerca nitens. Lineage (NCBI taxonomy): Eukaryota > Metazoa > Arthropoda > Insecta > Orthoptera > Acrididae > Schistocerca > Schistocerca nitens. Next base: position 830,164,095 of record NC_064618.1, on the reverse strand, counting down.
GTGAAATGTAAGATGGTTTTATATAAAATCACCCGACTGCCGATTCTGTAAGATACCTCAATGAATTTCGATATCATTCAAAAGTTGTAAAGGACTTTTTCATTCACCCTTTATTATTGTGCTTATGTGAATTAAAAATAACCAAAACCATTAATTTTAAGAGGCGCATTAAAATGTTCTTCAACAGAGTAGACGGATTCCACCAACACAAAGTTCTTGAATTCAGTCTTAAATTCCACAACGTTACGTACGTGACAGTGCACTGGCAGGTTGCTGAATACATGTCTACCCATCTCCCTTGTGGTTTCGTCCAGAGATCGCGATGCCATTTCAAAGTCAGCAACGCTGCTCGGTACCATAGACATTAGTGAGGTCTCAATGCAGTCTTTAATGTCCGCCCCATTAGCTAAATGGTCAGTGTGTCGGTTGCCACGCACGGGAGCCTGGGTTCGGTTCCCTGCTGGGGAGGGAGATTTTTCCCCCCCTCAGCGACTGGGTGTTGTGCTGTCATCATCATTTCATCCCCATTGTCGACGCGCAGGTCGCTCAATGTGGCGTCGCACTCAATAAGACCTTGTAAGTAGGCTGTTTAGGTTTTTATGTTGGTAACGCCACGTAGCGCTCTGTACGAAAATCACTGGCTGTGCTGTGTGCAGTCTGTGGCTGGTTGGCATTGTTGGAATATTCGCTATTGTAGTGTTGAGCTGTTGGATGTGAACAGTGCGTAGCGTTGAGCAGTTGGAGGTGAGCCGCCAGCAGTGGTGGATGTGGGGAGAGAGATGGCAGAATTTTGAGAGCGGACGATCTGGACGTGTGTCCATCGGAAAGAGTAAATTTGTAATACTGTGTATCATGAACTGATATATATATATATATATATATATATATATATATATATATATATATATATATGATGACTTTTAAATATTATTAAGGTAAATATATTGTTTGTTCTCTATCAAAATCTTTAATTTGCTAACTATGCTTGTCAGTAGTTAGTGTCTTCAGTAGTTAGAATCTTTCATTCATCTGACAGTATTGGCGCATGTTGCATTGCAGTAGTTTGAGTAACGAAGATATTTGTAAGTGATTCATGAAAGGTATAGGTTATTGTTAGTCAGGGCCATTCTTTTGTAGGAATTATTGAAAGTCAGATTGCGTTGCGCTAAAAAAATATTGTGTCAGTTTAGTGATGATCAGAATAAGTAAAGAGAGAAATGTCTGAGAACGTTCAGTTTTGCTGAGCTATTTGAAAATCAAATAACGTAGAGGTTTTCCAGCACTGTCATTTATAAGATTTTTCTAAGGGGTTGTTTCAACCTGCACTTGGCGGCCGAACTTTCCGTCTGGGAACTCCCGGCCATTGACACCATACGATCAATTCCAGTCCTTAATGATGCATGGCAGCCGGTTCAGTAGACCACATCTCTCTCTCTCAGCTACAGCTGGTCAATATAGTGTTGAGCATGCAAGAGCTCCTTCCCAGCTCGCAGCCTGTGGTACAGCAATCAACATCGACATCTACCACAGTAACAGTGACAGTTAAAGACTGTGATGAGACGTACTTTCGCAAAGATCGCATTTTGTACCTCAAGAGAACAGTTTGTTAATAAGTGCCTCAAATGATGGTTTGCTAGTCGATGGCAGATGGAAATTATCCAATATGACTGTGGCAAAGGTGTGTTAAGTAAATCTGTTATTGATTCATGTAATAAAGTTAAGAAATATTCCAGGTGTTCTAGTTTAATGAACTTTCTTCCAGAACAATCAAACAACCCACAGTTGTGGTCAGACGGAAGAAGTTTTGCGTGATCACAACATACCTTACTCCTTCCCATTGTACTGATGAAACCTTGAAATCTTTGTAGAGCAGGGTTTTCAAAACTGTTCCGCACAGCACCGATGTTACACGGGAAGTGAATAAGTCCGCCACAAAAAAACTGTTAATTATTTTTTGAAATTTTGGTGTGGTTTCTCTGTTATTAGTTATGATTCAGAATTGAAGTAATCTCCGAATAAAAAATGTTTTCTGACATTTTAAAAATTTTATTAACCTGCAAACTAAGCAAGGTGTTCCATCAAAGTACAAGGGTTCTAGCAATGTTCAATCACAGGAAAAGTTGAGAAACCCCGATTGTATAGACTACTATTGCTGTTATATTCATTCTGTTCACTCTTTTTGAGAAAAGAGAAATACTGTTAATGATAAAGGCATTATTGAAATTATTTGTGGAACAGTTGTGGAAATAGCAAGTAGTTTGCAGGACGTTCTAGAATTAACGCATTTGAACTCTTATAAAAGGCTTCTGTTTCTGAAAATACTGTCCCTGTGAGAATGAGTTTTCAAAAACTAATTCTGTAACTCAGTAAAGGGAAACCCACAGAATGAACTACATGGCCTTAAAAAAACGTGAGGCGCCCAGACAACATGGTCAGGCATGAATGGAACACCACAGACGTACATGCCGTCGGACGGTATGAACACTGAGGTGACAAAAGTCATGGGACACATTCTAATATCGTGTCAAATCTCCTTTTGCACGGCGAAGTAAACTGCTGGAGGTGGCATGGACTCAACAGGTCGTTGGAAGTCTCTTACAGGAACACTGAGCCGTGCTGTGTCCACAGCCGTCCATAATTGTGAAGGTGCTGCTGGTGCAGGATTTTGTGTACAAACTGACCTCTCGCTTACGCCCCATTTATGTAGGGCGATCTGGGTGGCAAAATCATTTGCTCGAATTTTCCAGAATGTTCTTCAAACCAGTCATGAAGAATTATGGCCTAGCGACATGGCACATTCTCATCCATAAAAATTCCATAGTTTTCAGTTAAAACTTCCGGGCTGAGAGGCCGTGGTCGATGTATAAAACTTCCACCTGACGTTTCGTCTCCATCTGCGGGAGACATCTTCTGAGGTCTTCCGGCTACTGGGCAATAGCCGGATGACCTCAGAAGATGCCTCCCGCAGATGGATAAGTTTTATACATCGACACGGCCTCTCAGCCCGGAAGTTTTAACTGAAGACAACACCGGCCGTGAAAGCCTACATTGTACGAGGCCTGTTCAGAAAGTAAGCTCCGATTGATTGCCAAATTGAAACCACAGTGAACATCGGAAATGTTTTACTTGTAACAATTAGCTACACCTTTCAGCTACTTCTCTACGTAGTCGCCGTTCTGACTTAGACTTTTGTCATAGCGTTGTACCAACTTTTCAATAGCCTCATCATAGAAGGCAGCCGCCAGTGCTTTCCGCCAATTCTCCACGCTGGCCTACACCTCGTTGTCTGTGTCAAAATGTTGTCTTCAAAGACAGCGGTTCATGTGACCAGAGATGAAACTCAGGGGGAGACAATTGCGGACTGTATTGTGGGTAATCTCACATTTCCATTTGAAAACGATGCAGGAGCATCTTCATTGCCCCTGCAGAATGCGGCTGAGAATTGTCTTGAAGAAGAAACAGCACGACAGTTATGTAATGTTAGCTGCATAGCTTCAGGCGAAATTTCTCACCAGGCCCTCGTACTTGGCGGCAGACACTATTTTCTAGACATCTTTACGCACTCACTGCGAGCTCAGAAATGAGAAGAGCGACGTGATGCTAACTGGGGTTATACTAGAGACACTACCCAACACATCTGTGCAAAGCTTTATCGGATTTTCATAGTCGTTTCCATTTCGCGACCGATCGGAGCTTACTTTCTGAACGCCCCTCGTATGATTAATTCCATAGTTGTTTGGGAATACGACGCCCAGGAATGGCTGCAAATGGTCTCCAAATAGTCAAACATAACCAAAGCCCGCACCGTTATGGAGCCACCATCAGCTTGCGCATTTTCTTCTTGACAACTTGGGTATATTTCTTCGTGAGGCTTGCGGCACACTCGAAGGCTACCATCAGCTCCTACCAATTGAAGTCTGGATCCATCTGACCAGGCCACGGTTTTCCTGTCGTCAAGGGTCCAACCGATATAGTCATGAGCTCAGGAGAGACGCTGCAGGTGATGCCGTGCTGTTAACAAAGACACCCACGTCCGTCGTCTGCTGCCATAGCCCATTAACGTCAAATTTCGCCACACTGTCCTAACGCACACATTGATTTCTGCGGTTATTTGAGGGTGTGTTGCTTGTCCACTAGTACTGACAGTTCTACACAAACGCCACTGCTGTCGGTCGTTAAGTGAAGGCCGTCGGCCTTGCGTGGCGAGTGGTAATGCCTGAAACGTGGTACTCTCGGCACACTCTTGACACTGTGGACCTCAGAATACTGAATTCTCTAACGATTTACGGAATGAAATGTCTCATGCGTCAAGCTCCAACTACTATTTCGCTCCCAAAGTCTGACAGTGGCCCGATGGTGAACTGCATGGGAGCGTGACGGCAGACATACTTATCATCAACGTTCCGATCGACCACGTCAATCTTCCACAACAAAAGGTTGCCGTTATGTACACTAGGCACATCGTAATCCCTTCACGTCTGTGCCTGCCATCCGGGAACAGGTAATAGACATTCAACAGTGTGTGTCATCCTGCACGTTTAGTCGGAGACAAGCAACATCTAGAACTGTACAACAAAAACGCCTGCGTGTGGAATGCTGCCATGACTGGTAATCGTGGCGTCGCACTGTGTTGTTCGTGTGTGGTGTTATTACCTGGCCTCATAGGATAGATAATGGGCGGGAACGGCGTCAGATGCTGGAGATCAATATGGAGAACGAGGAGACAACGTGTACTAGTTTGAGACAGCGTTATCAGCAGCTGAAAAAACTTCAAATGTGCCTCTTGCGCCTCCCCATTTGGCCAGCTGGTCTACTCGTACAATGTCCAGATTTGTGGCGCATTCGCATTTGACAGTCGCCTGGTGTTGGACAGCATGGGAAGGTGAGGTCAAGCATACTTGTCGTTAATGTTCTGAAGGATCACTTCTCAGACTACAAGAGAAAATCGCCGAATGATGCACCAGGCACATCGTAACCTGTTTACATCCACGCCCGCCATCAAAATGGTTCAAATGGCTCTGAGCACTATGGGACTTAACTGCTGTGGTCATCAGTCCCCTAGAAGTTAGAACTACTTAAACCTAACTAAGCTAAGGACATCACACACATCCATGCCCGAGGCAGGATTCGAACCTGCGACCATAGCGGTCGCGCGGTTCCAGACTGTAGCGCCTAGAACCGCTCGGCCACCCTGGCCGGCCGCCCGCCACCCGAGCATAAGTAATGGCCTCCCTGCAACACTCTTCTGTCATCCTGCACTGGTCGGAGACAAGCAGCAGCTATATTAAAGAATTTCCGTCCAAAGCGAAGGCTGCAATATACACTAAAACACAAACGGCTGCGTCTGGAGTGGTGACCTAACCGGGAAGGATGGAGTCGCATTGGGTTCAGCGACGAATCACGGTTCTGCACCACTCTGGATGACTATCGTCGGCTAGTACGGCGGCGAACTGAGGAGAGGTCCCGTTCTAACAGTGATCTGCAGAGGCGCGGCACTGTTACTCTTGGTGTCATGGAGTCGGGAGGCATCGAGTATGAGTTCAGGTCGCGGCTGTTAGTGACTGAGGGAACTCTGACGGCATTGCGGGACTCACGTACATCCTGCATTATCACGCACTAACTGCTTTTGTAATCACTGCGATAACACACGTACATCTCGCAACCCGTGAAGTTTCATTCCGTTTACTCCTCCCATTCTGGGCACTTCATTTCTTTGTCAGGCAGTGTAGATTCTTTGTCTTTACATTACCTGCAACAGTAATCGTTTATTAGCTGCAAGACGGGAGAAAATCTGCGTTTTCTGACAATACATGTGGAAGAGCAGTTACATATCTAAAAAAAATGGTTCAAATGGTTCTGAGCACTATGGGACTCAACATCTGAGGTCATCAGTCCCCTAGAACTTAGAACTACTTAAACCTAACTACCCTAAGGACGAAACTTCCTGGCAGATTAAAACTGTGTGCCCGACCGAGACTCGAACTCGGAAGCTTTGCCTTTCGTGGGCAAGTGCTCTATCATCTGAGCTCAGATGATAGAGCACTTGCCCGCGAAAGGTAAAGCTCCCGAGTTCGAGTCTCGGTCGGGCACAGAGTTTTAATCTGCCAGGAAGTTTCATATCAGCACACACTCCGCTGCAGAGTGAAAATCTCATTCTGGAAGTAACCTAAGGACATCACACACATCCATGCCCGTGGCAGGATTCGAACCTGCGACCGTAGCGGTCGCGCGGTTCCAGACTGAAGCGCCTAGAACCGTTCGGCAGTTACATATCTAAGAAAAGAGAGCACCCAGTGACAGATTCTGTAGCACTATGTCCAGTTGCTTCACACTCAAAGTGCCTCTGTTACGTCATAATATTTTTGGTTAACTAGGTTTTCTTACATTTTGCGCAAGTAGTATCTGCATATTTTGCGGTTTCGCCACGGTTGCATTATGTTTCCATTTACTTGGATCTGATTCGTATCCGGTCGCCGCCGTCTCCTTCACTTAAACTGTTTGTGCCAGTTCGATACTAAAACTGTTTTATATGAGAGTTCGTCATATATGTGATTGCGGACTTTGTCAGGGTATTTCAGCTATGAAATTTCCGCGGGTTATCATCAAGTGGCGTCGTCGTCTTGTCGCAACGTTTCAGTGGATTCCGTATCCATCGTCTTCGCCTGAAGATGATGTACACGTGTAAGTAGACTGTTTAGGTTTTTATGTTGGTAACGTCACGTAGCGCTCTGTATGAAAATCACTGACTGTGCTGTGTGCAGTCTGTGGCTGGTTGGCATTGTTGAAATATTCGCTATTGTACTGTTGGGTAGTTGGATGTGAACAGCGCGTAGCGTTGCGCAATTGGAGGTGAGCCGCCAGCAGTGGTGGATGTGGGAAGAGAGATGGAAGAGTTTTGAGAGCGATCTGGACGTGTGTCCGTCAGAAAAACGAAATTTGGAAATTTGTAAGACTGGATGTCATGAACTTACACACTGACTTTCGAACACTATGAAGGTACATATATTGTTTGTTCTCTATCAAAATATTTCATTTGCTAACTATGCCTATCAGTAGTTAGTGCCTTCAGTAGTTAGAATCCTTTATTTAGCTGGCAGTATTGGCGGTCGCTGTATTGCAGTAGTTCGAGTAACGAAGACTATTGTGAGGTAACTGAGTCATGAAAGGTATAGGTTATTGTTAGTCACGGCCATTCTTTTGTAGGGATTATTGAAAGTCTGATTGCGTTGTGCTAAAAATATTGTGTGTCAGTTTAGTGATGACCAGAATAAGTAAAGAGAGAAATGTCTGGGTACGTTCAATTTTGCACAGCTGTTTGAAAATCAAATAACGTAGAGATTTACCAGCACAGTAATTCATAAATTTTTCTAAGGGGAGGTTTCACACGGAACCCACTGAAAAGCTATGATAATAGGGCTACACCACTAGCCTGATAACACGCGAAGATTTCATAGAGTTCGTCATACTTTTACATTCTGAAATATATTCTTCCTGTGGCATGTAATAATGACTCAATGCCGACAACAGCATAATTTCATCTGAACGTTATGAAAACTTGAGACCAACTGTCCGTTATTTTACAAATCGTAACTGCATTGTTATTATAACTTTTAGTTTGTAAGCCGGCCGCGGTGGTCTAGCGGTTCTAGGCGCGCAGTCCGGAACCGTGCGACTTCTACGGTCGCAGGTTCGAATCCTGCCTCGGGCATGGATGTGTGTGATGTCCTTAGGTTAGTTAGGTTTAAGTAGTTCTAAGTTCTAGGGGACTGATGACCACAGTAGTTAAGTCCCATAGTGCTCAGAGCTATTTGAACCATTTTTTAGTTTGTGATACACGACACTTTCCTGTCGATTAAAGCCCTAGGCCACAGCAGTAATAATAATTGTCCGATTGATTGTTTACGTTGTTCACAACGTGCAGTTCTTTTTCTGAAGCTAGCACGGTCTCAAAACGGTTGATATAGAAGACAAATATAAACCACAAGAATAACAGAATCATAGCCTATGCCACCAAGTGTTGACCATCCTAGGTACAAGTAAAATTACCCATACCTCAACAGTGATTTATTGCGCGCATGTGTATTTCCGGCTTTTATTACAGTAAGAGCACAGGACACTCCGTCATAGAAAGGAGAAGGGGGGCAGTAACATTTTTTTTAAAAAGACCGTGAGTCAACCGGCCCAGATGACTGTATCTCGGGAGGGCCCATTGCCAGGGTTACTGTGTAGACTCAACGATGGAACAGGCAACGTGGGTCTAGGAGCTCCTTGGAATGGCTTAAAGAGCATAAGGAGCAACTATCTCTTCTGGGATTTAAATAACAGAGAAGATTTTTATGACTGCTACCCCATAGTCCGTGACATTCGTTTGTCAAAGGCTAGGGGAAGAAAACGTCGACACAAAATTACAAAGACCTCCAGGCTGGGGTTTTGGCGATGGGCTTGCAGCCCATTCCATGGAAAAATTTTCACGCTGTATAAGCCAAACCGACCATTATACGCCTCAGGTTTAGGACGGATCTAAAGTTATACGACAACAGCAACGGAAACGGACAGTTGCTATAGGTACATGGAATATCCAAGGTATGCGAACAAAACAAACTGAAGGCCTACATGAAATTGAAAGGATCAATATGATTGTAGTTCTACGCAGCGAAACGAACAAAATGGGACAAAATGGTGCAAGGGGAAGAGATATTAGATAACCATATCTACTTTTGGTTTGGTGTACCGAAATGCCTTAACGCAATAATGATTCAGTCGAAATGGGCCAAGGAAGTGACAGTGGTAGAATATATAAGTGGTCCCTTTTTAATGCTTGACCTTGTGTTATACAGGTAGCTTCCTACTGTAATGGGAATATGTACAGTAAATGACAACTAACTTTACCAACGAAAAGAGTTCTTTTAGTAAGCTTGCCGAAAACTTGGAACAAATACGCGGTCACAACAGTAAGTCTGGCTGAAAAGACACAGATTTGCCGCGCGGGATTAGCCGAGCGGTCTGAGGCGCTGCAGTCATAGACTGTGCGGCTGGTCCCGGTGGACGATCGAGTCCTCCCTCGGGCATGGATGTGTGTCTGTCCTTAGGATAATTTAGGTTAAGTAGTGTGTAAGCTTAGGGACTGATGACCTTAGCAGTTAAGTCTCATAAGATTTCACACACATTTAAAAATTTTTGAACACAGATGTGGTGGGACGTTATCGAGAGGAAGTAGTAAATAACAGTGGTCATAGACTTTTGCGAATAGGTAGGGCACATGAATACGTAGTTGCAAATACCTTATTCTAACACAAGAAAACACACATGTACACTCCGGAGGACCCACTGCAAGATATAAGTTCTATTACTGTCTTGGTGATAGTCCGCAGGAACAAAAATTTTATGGTGAGAGATGCAAGAGTGTTTAGAGAACCTGAGTGTACAAGAAACCCTCATATGGAAATAAGCAAAATCGTTTATTCTTTCAAATTCGTCAGATCTATTGTAAGAAGGAAATGAAACAATACTGCAGAAACCCATATAAAAGCAGACCTGCTGAGAGAATACAGCATTAAAATTCTGTAACAAAGGAAGCTGCAGAATAAGCTGTTTCTCCATAGGTTGGATATACCAGAGGAGTTAGACAGACAATAACGAACAAATATGTGGAAAAAGCGGCCACAAACAAGAAGGAACAAACATGTGGGAAAACTCAGTGAAGAGTCGGAGCATTAGATCATGAAGAAGAAGAAATAGCCTACCTCAAATGGTTGTAAGATAAGGCTGTTCATTGTAGAAAATACTTCTTATTTTGAGGAATAGGGTCAAAGCAATTGTAAAACTGGAGAAAGAACGTCACTGGGAAAAAGTCTGCAGGAATTGAAATACCAATGGTTACAAAAAATCCACTGTTGTACGGAAGACCTCAAAGAATATGCTGAGTAAGAGACACAGGTACGATACAAGTAATACTACCGGATTAGTGGATAACATATTACACTGGGATGTTACAAGATTACAGACAGCGGTATATGTGAAAGGAAGTGGTTGTAGAATGCGAGAAGACTGGAGAAAATAACAAAGGAAAATAGCACTAAATAAGTCAAAGAGTAATAAGGCTGCTGGTTGAAATGTGTCTTTCTTGAATGTTGAGATATTTCAGTCAAAAGTTTCTGATTAAGAAACAATACAAAAAAATATCGCGAATAATATAAAATTTTGCGTAACTTAATTGTCAAGAGAAAAAAGAACGTCTCAGTGACGGTGAGAAAAATTCCTGCTTGAAAATATCATGAAGTGCAGGTTACTTGATAATTATGAGAAATGAAAATTATAGATACTTAAATATTCCACCGTCACTACGAAAAATATGGAGGCCCATCATACCAGTGAGCATGTTGGATGGCGTCATTGTTCGATCATGTGTGACCGATCAGTTGAGAACAAACGTTATGTGTAATATTACGTAAGATAAACAAACCGATCGGCATATCAATCTTAGGGGGTTGAGCCTTCGCTTCCAAATTCACGCCGAGGGCCACAGAAACCCACACAAATACACTGGAAATGATAGTCATAACAAAGAAAATGAGTAAAGTTAATTGATTTTCCCTTAAATACGCCTGATTAAATAAAATGAATATGTTGATTATTTGCAGCAAACAGGAGTAGGTAAGAGCTATATCAAACCTCTTCGGGCACCCACAGCAAAAAGAGTACAGGAACGTTTATTAAACAAGTCAAGACACACATTCGCTTGTTCAAAACAACATAGATTAGCAGTTTTACAAAATTCCTAAGAAGTTTGACACCTTTGACAAAATAAAGCTCTAGTTTTCTTCATATTTTTCTCATACAGACTGGTTTAAAGAGTACATGAAAATGTATAGTTTAATGGTACAGGTTTTTTTAGAACGGAACTCTTACAACATGCAAGTGAGAGACAATAAAGTATTTGTGTCATTTTTAGTAGAACAGAAGAAGCGGAGAGTATACTTAGAGAGTAGAACATGTCTTTCATTAGTAACATCTACAAAAAAAATTGGGGGACAAGAAGCTTTCTTGAAATTACAGGGAAATTAGTGTGACACCTTCAGCAACAAAACTTACCTGTTGTATCCTTAAAGAGATTAGTGAACAGAATATGACAAATACCTCACAGGAGCAAAGTGGCTATAGGGCTGTTAGATCTGGATAAAATCCACTGTCGTAGATTGGCAGTAGAAAAGAACAGAACTAGTAACATGAAAATGCACATGATTTTTGCGGATGTGCAGAAACCACACGATGGCATACCAGGATCTGAGGTTGCACCTGCCATGAAGAAACTAAAGGTAGAAGAAGGTTGGCCTAATTTATCTGTGAAATGTACAAGGTTAAGGAACAAATGTAAAAATCGGAAACGGGATAGCAAAAATATTTAAAACAACAAAAGACCGAAAGCAAGGTTCCAGTCCATCCTCTTTACTTTTTAATATACACATGGATCAACCACTGGAGGTAGGGTACAAAGCTTGTTCAGGAATGGGTATGTTACTTGGGCAGAACCGAATACATTCACTAATTTTTGCAGATGACCAAATTATTTTTGGGAACAGCAGACAAGATATGGAACACATATTGCGTAAAATGTAAAATGTGTGTTGGTAAACAAAGAACTCATTTTGTTACCGAAGATGGGGAAAATGAAAAAAAAGTGACATTTTTAAACATTTGTGTTGCATTTATATCCAGTGACCGAACCTGCGACAAAGATATTGAGACCAAAGCAACGATGGGTAAATGATCGACAGAGTTTGGAGCAATACTATTACTCGACAGACTAAAAAAGGATATTCCATGGTATCACTGACAATATAGTTACTTATGGTTCAGAAATGTGGGCGCTTACGAATAAAAAAGGCACAAATCGGCAGTGGAATTGGATTGTATGAGAAGATGCCTGCAGATTACCTGTGAAAACAGAATCAAAACTTCTAAAATATGGGGGAAAAACGGAAGTGACACAATCCATAACAAGCAGATTGGAGAATAAAAGTCTGCAGTGATTGGTCATGGCAAAAGACTAAGAAATGACAGGAAGCGTAAGATGATATTAATGCGGACTCCGAGAAAGAGTAAAAGGGGACGCCTTACTTTGTCGTGTGAATTATATATTGATCGAGCAGTGGATGAGAACGGTTTAACAACTTTCGATTGGAGTAACCGAGACTACTGGAAGGAGAAAACGAGTAACATCTAGTGGGAAAACTCAAAAGAAGAAGAAGAAGAAAGTACACCTATATTTAAACATCCTTATGCCTTCTTCCCCCCCATGAACCATGGACCTTGCCGTTGGTGGGGAGGCTTGCGTGCCTCAGCGATACAGATGGCCGTACCGTAGGTGCAACCACAACGGAGGGGTATCTGTTGAGAGGCCAGACAAACATGTGGTTCCTGAAGAGGGGCAGCAGCCTTTTCAGTAGTTGCAGGGGCAACAGTCTGGATGATTGACTGATCTGGCCTTGTAACATTAACCAAAACGGCCTTGCTGTGCTGGTACTGCGAACGGCTGAAAGCCAGGGGAAACTACAGCCGTAATTTTTCCCGAGGACATGCAGCTCTACCGTATGATTAAATGATGATGGCGTCCTCTTGGGTAAAATATTCCGGAGGTAAAATAGTCCCCCATTCGGATCTCCGGGCGGGGACTACTCAAGAGGACGTCGTTATCAGGAGAAAGAAAACTGGCGTTCTACGGATCGGAGCGTGGAATGTCAGATCACTTAATCGGGCAGGTAGGTTAGAAAATTTGAAAAGGGAAATGGATAGGTTAAAGTTAGATATAGTGGGAATTAGTGAAGTTCGGTGGCAGGAGGAACAAGACTTTTGGTCAGGTGATTACAGGGTTATAAATACAAAATCAAATAGGGGTAATGCAGGAGTAGGTTTAATAATGAATAAAAAAATAGGAGTGCGGGTTAGCTACTACAAACAGCATAGTGAACGCATTATTGTGGCCAAGATAGACACAAAGCCCATGCCTACTACAGTAGTACAAGTTTATATGCCAACTAGCTCTGCAGATGATGAAGAAATAGATGAAATGTATGACGAGATAAAAGAAATTATTCAGGTAGTGAAGGGAGACGAAAATTTAATAGTCATGGGTGACTGGAATTCGTCAGTAGGAAAAGGGAGAGAAGGAAACATAGTAGGTGAATATGGATTGGGGGGAAGGAATGAAAGAGGAAGCCGCCTTGTAGAATTTTGCACAGAGCATAACTTAATCATAGCTAACACTTGGTTCAAGAATCATGAAAGGAGGCTGTATACATGGAAGAAGCCAGGAGATACTGACAGGTTTCAGATAGATTATATAATGGTAAGACAGAGATTTAGGAACCAGGTTTTAAATTGTAAGACATTTCCTGGGGCAGATGTGGATTCTGACCACAATCTATTGGTTATGAACTGCAGATTGAAACTGAAGAAACTGCAAAAAGGTGGGAATTTAAGGAGATGGGACCTGGATAAACTGAAAGAACCAGAGGTTGTAGAGAGTTTCAGGGAGAGCATAAGGGGACAATTGACAGGAATGGGGGAAAGAAATACAGTAGAAGAAGAATGGGTAGCTCTGAGGGATGAAGTGGTGAAGGCAGCAGACGATCAAGTAGGTAAAAAGACGAGGGCTAATAAATATCCTTGGGTAACAGAAGAAATATTGAATTTAATTGATGAAAGGAGAAAATATAAAAATGCAGTAAATGAAGCAGGCAAAAAGGAATACAAACGTCTCAAAAATGAAATCGACAGGAAGTGCAAAATGGCTAAGCAGGGATGGCTAGAGGACAAATGTAAGGATGTAGAGGCTTGTCTCACTAGGGGTAAGATAGATACTGCCTACAGGAAAATTAAAGAGACCTTTGGAGAGAAGAGAACCACTTTTATGAATATCAAGAGCTCAGATGGAAACCCAGTTCTAAGCAAAGAAGGGAAGGCAGAAAGGTGGAAGGAGTATATAGAGGGTTTATACAAGGGAGATGTACTCGAGGACAATATTATGGAAATGGAAGAGGATGTAGATGAAGACGAAATGGGAGATAAGATACTGCGTGAAGAGTTTGACAGAGCACTGAAAGACCTGAGTCGAAACAAGGCCCCGGGAGTAGACAACATTCCACTAGAACTACTGATGGCCTCGGGAGAGCCAGTCATGACAAAACTCTACCATCTAGTGAGCACGATGTATGAGACAGGTGAAATACCCTCAGACTTCAAGAAGAATATAATAATTCCAATCCCAAAGAAAGCAGGTGTTGACAGATGTGAAAATTACCGAACTATCAGTTTAATAAGTCACAGCTGCAAAATACTTACGCGAATTCTTTACAGACGAATGGAAAAACTGGTAGAAGCCGACCTCGGGGAAGATCAGTTTGGATTCCGTAGAAATGTTGGAACACGTGAGGCAATACTAACCTTACGACTTATCTTGGAAGAAAGATTAAGAAAAGGCAAACCTACGTTTCTAGCATTTGTAGACTTAGAGAAAGCTTTTGACAATGTTGACTGGAATACTCTCTTTCAAATTCTGAAGGTGGCAGGGGTAAAATACAGGGAGCGAAAGGCTATTTACAATTTGTACAGAAACCAGATGGCAGTTATAAGAGTCGAGGGGCATGAAAGGGAAGCAGTGGTTGGGAAAGGAGTGAGACAGGGTTGTAGCCTCTCCCCGATGTTATTCAATCTGTATATTGAGCAAGCAGTAAAGGAAACAAAAGAAAAGTTCGGAGTAGGTATTAAAATTCATGGAGAAGAAGTAAAAACTTTGAGGTTCGCCGATGACATTGTAATTCTGTCAGAGACAGCAAAGGACTTGGAAGAGCAGTTGAACGGAATGGACAATGTCTTGAAAGGAGGATATAAGATGAACATCAACAAAAGCAAAACGAGGATAATGGAATGTAGTCAAATTAAGTCGGGTGATGCTGAGGGAATTAGATTAGGAAATGAGACACTTAAAGTAGTAAAGGAGTTTTGCTATTTAGGGAGTAAAATAACCGATGATGGTCGAAGTAGAGAGGATATAAAATGTAGACTGGCAATGGCAAGGAAATCGTTTCTGAAGAAGAGAAATTTGTTAACATCGAGTATAGATTTAGGTGTCAGGAAGTCGTTTCTGAAAGTATTTGTATGGAGTGTAGCCATGTATGGAAGTGAGACATGGACGATAACTAGTTTGGACAAGAAGAGAATAGAAGCTTTCGAAATGTGGTGCTACAGAAGAATGCTGAAGATAAGGTGGGTAGATCACGTAACTAATGAGGAGGTATTGAATAGGATTGGGGAGAAGAGAAGTTTGTGGCACAACTTGACTAAAAGAAGGGATCGGTTGGTAGGACATGTTTTGAGGCATCAAGGGATCACAAATTTAGCATTGGAGGGCAGCGTGGAGGGTAAAAATCGTAGAGGGAGACCAAGAGATCAATACACTAAGCAGATTCAGAAGGATGTAGGTTGCAGTAGGTACTGGGAGATGAAGAAGCTTGCACAGGATAGAGTAGCATGGAGAGCTGCATCAAACCAGTCTCAGGACTGAAGACCACAACAACAACATGCCTTCTTAATCTTGTTTGTACCAGTATCTCCTTCCACAGGCCTTGCGAACTAGATGCTTCCCGTATGAAAGTGCTGAGTGTTAACTTGGTTCAAATGGCTCTAAGCATTATGGGACTTAACATCTGAGGTCATCAGTCCCCTGGACTTAGAACTACTTAAACCTAGCTTAACTTAAGGACATGACACACATGCATGCCCGCGGCAGGATTCGAACCTGCGATCATAGCAGCAGTGCGGTTCCGGACAGAAGCACGTAGAACCGCTCGGCCACAGCGACCGGCTGCTGAGTGTCACGGGCCATAATTGCAGTATCAGTTTTTTATCGGAGCGCTCTGTCTAGGGCCCTTTTCACATCGAAAGGACACGAACGGCTGCATGGGGTGTCATATTGAGACGAGTCCAAGAAGCGCGAAGAGCGAGTTGTGCATTGGCGCACCATTATTGTTAGCGAAGACTGACGGGGGTGAAAGTACGCGATTATAAAAGCACAAAGGTTGAAATAGCCATGGAGTCCACAATAGAGCCAGTTGCGAGATACTTGTAATGTGTGGTTAGGAGGAGTCATACACTTCAGCGTCGAATACGACTCTAGTTACTACAGATATATTTGAAAAGTGAACTTTCCGATCAAGCCCCAGGTAAGTGCACTAGAATTCCACACATGGCAATACAGTATTAGTTCAGCGTATTGTTGTTATGATCTTCAGTCCAAAGACAGGTTTGATGCAACTCTCCATGCTGCCCTATCCTGTGCAGACTTCTTCGAGTAACTACTGCACCCTACATCCTTCTGAATCTGCTTAGTGTATTCATCTCTTGGTCTCCCTCTACGATTTTTATTCTCCACGCTTCTCTCCAGTACTAAATTGGGTGATCCCTTGATGCCTAACAACATGTCCTACCAACCGATCCTTCCTTCTAGTTAAGTTCGGCCACAGATTCCACTTCTCCCCAATTCTGTTCAGTACTTCCTCATTAGTTACGTGGTCCACCCACATATGTGATAATTTGCCATACACTCACACCTAATAAAGGCCGTGTTCTGCGTGTGGTTTTCACAGCTGGAGCTCACACTCCGCTCGTCTCGGCAGTGAGTTGAGCGTTCTTAGAAACACTCCGGATCATCTAAATCTTGACAGGACTGTATATTTATCTGGTCCAGTTCTTCAGTTACTGAGTTCTTCAATCACGGTAGTGGGACTGTTGTACTACCCTTCACTTCTGAAATGACCTGAGACAGATTAAGCTCCGAGGATTGTGGTTCAAAACGTTTCAAATGGCTCTGAGCACTATGGGACTTAACTTCTGAGGTCATCAGTCCCCTAGAACGTAGAACTACTTAAACCTAACTAACCTAAGGACATCACACACATCCATGCCCGAGGCAGGATTCGAACCTGCGATCGTAGCGGTCGCGCGGTTCCAGATTTTAGCGCTTAGAACCGCTCGGCCAACCCGGCCGGCCGAGGATTGTGGTCAGTCGTTCTTGGAGGCAATGGTACTGGCTCTTCTACCTATTCGACCATACTGGCGCGTCAGACGTTGTGTCAGCATGTACCGCATTTCTCAATCTTGTGCAAGGTGACATAGGACATGAGTGAAATCTGACACTAACTGACGTGGGTCTTAAAGGGAAAGTTTATGTTTCAAATTCTTTTACACTAACTAGAACAGTATTTACTATTCAAGTTAATGGTGGCACGTAACCAAACATTAATAGTTATCTCCAAAGCGGATTGTCTACTTGCACATTTTTATTGAAACGTTTTCCTCCTGTTATGGTATACTTGGACATGTATCAAATTTCGCTGTTCACTGTGATCCACCTTGTACATGTAATTATAAAAAAATATTTTAAAGTTTATAGATACATTATAATAGGTGTCGTATGGGTTGCAGCTCAATACAGATATTTTCATTTGAATTTCAGGTGAATGATCAGCACAGCTGGCTACCATGCTGAGGACCCAGATTAGTCTCACGGTACTGGAAAGGATGTTTCCTTGTTGGGAGGACTGGAAAGGGTTGCACTCAGTCTCGTGACGCAAGTTGAGGAGCTACCTGACCGAGCAGTAGCGGCTACAGGTCACGAAAACTGACCACGACCAGGAGAGAGATGTGCTGACTCCACGCCCAACCATACTGCATCACGTGGCGTAGGACGAGATGGTGGTCGGTCGGCACTTATAAGCTCGCCACGGCCTGTGGACGGAGTCCTCGTTTACGTGTCAGTTTAAATTCATGCTGTTATCTGCAACAGTACTCATGCAAACTGCTTGAAAAGTGTGAAGGTCACGCATCGGCTACGGAGGGAGGGGGGGGTTACTATACAGGTAAATAAATGTCATGTGACTAGGGCCTCCCGTCGGGTAGACAGTTCGCCGCGTGCAAGTCACTTCGGCGACTTGCACGTCGATGTGGATGAAATGATGATGATTAGGACAACACAACACCAAGTCCCTGAGCGGAGAAAAATCTCCGAGCCAGCCGGGAATCGAACCCGGGCCCGTAGGATTGACAGTCTGTCGCGCTGAGCACTTAGCTATCGGGGGCGGACATTATACAGGTATTTAGAGCATAAGTGAAAGAATAGAAGAGAGAGGAATGTCAAATGACAGGTACCTTACGTGGAAAAATGCTCTCGAACCGGCGCTGCATATACCTGCTGTGTTCGTTCCTACAGTGGTGCAAGTCCTGTCCAAAGTTGACCTGTCGATGCCTCTTCCCAGAACGGAGGAGGGTGTGGCTGCAGACGAAACAGTGACCGCGCCGCCGCTGTGTTCCTTCCCGACGTGACGCCGCAGGGGTGGGCGGAGACGCTGGACGCCACCCCGCCCGCTGACAGGACACATGTCGCGGCGGCACATGAAACGCCGCCTGTTTGCTGACACAACAATGGGGCCCCCTCCGGCGCTGTTGACAGAAGCCGCCGCCAGAAACGCGATACCCTCTCGAGCGCCTCGGCCGCCGCCGCCGCAGCAGCCGCAGCGTCAGCTACTGTAGCAGAGCCGGCTGGCTGGCTGGGTGTCTGCGGCTAGCCGCACCGCCACCGCCAACAGACTCACCCCGCCGCTCGCTGCTCGCACCCTTGCGGGACTCCCAAGACGAGAATTCCTCCACTTCGCCCAGTGTCAATAACGCAAAAGCCTTAAGCGTGCGCGCCTATGCATTAAGTGCGCCAACCACAAATATTATATTTTTAGAGCAACACACCGCCATTTGACTGTTTTATTGTTTATTTACGAGGGTGGTTTGAAAAGTTCTCGGAACTGCATAGAAAAAAATTGCTTACGTCACCGAAACTTTTATTTTTCAACGTAGACTCCTTGCAGATTAAGGCACTTGGTCCAACGATGTTCCGGTGCCTTGATCCCATCTCGAAAATGAGTTTCCTCCAGGCCCGCAAAAAAGTTGTCAACTCCGGCTATCAGTTCTTCGTTTGAAGTGAATCTTCGTCCACCAAGAAAAATTTTCAGTTTTGGGAAGAGATGGAAGTGTGACGGAGCCATATGAGGTGAATAAGTGGGGTGTGGCAACAATTAAGAGCTTAGTTCGTGTAATTTTGCCATGGCGACGGCACATGTGTACAAACTCTCATCAAGAGTTGCGGCACCGATCTTGCAGATAATTTTTTCATTTCTAATTCTTCAGTTAAAATGAGATATACCCTTTCAGATGACATCTGGCAAGCGTGAGCAATTCAAGCACTTTCAATCCACGATCCTTGATGACCGTTTTGTGCACTTTTGCAGTGATTTCTGGAGTAGTGACACATCTCGGCCGACCACTGCGCTGATCATCATCTAAGCCTGGCGGTGTGGCAGAGCGGTTCTAGGCGCTTCAGTCTGGAACCACGCGACCGCTACGGTCGCAGGTTCGAGTCCTGCCTCCTTAGGTTAGTTAGGTTTAGAGGACTGATGACAGATATTGAGTCCCATAGTGGTCACAGCCATTTGAACCATTTTGTCCACTTGGCAACAGTCGAATATGAAGTAGAAGATTCCCCAGTGTATTCTGGAAATCGGCATGAACGTCCTTTGCTTTCATGCGTTTCTTTACGAAGTACTTAATCACTGCTCGAATCTCGATTGTTTTCCATCTTCGCAGACCATTACGTGGGAAAAATAACAGAGCCACATCACCGCCACAGCTCTCTTCCAGCAACACTGACGTGGCACGTGTTTACGGGCAATAGTCCAATGCATACCACGTGAACAAGTCGTTGTGCTAGCGTTGACCTCCCTTTTGAAACCACGCTCGTAAGAACCACTCAGGTTTCGGCCTTTTATGCCAGTTTCACATATTTCCTGAAAGCAAAATTGCGTATAGTAAGACCACATAAAATTTCAAAAGATGTGAAATTCTTAAACGATGAATGTAAACTGGTGTATAGTTACGAAATATGTACTTACATTTTATGTCTTTTAACATATACTGCGGGACTCTTGACGTGTTGTGAAGTTCGGAGTTGGCCATAAACTACGAAAAATATTGGCTCCCAGCGAAATGCTACATGTATAATCGTCATCTTCTAACAGATCAGTAAATAATCGTGGTGGCATGTCATATTTTGTAAAAACAGGCTTACGTTGCTAAATAAAAGATGTGCACATGTGACTTCACTATCATTACGTTTTAAGGACATATTATTTCACTATCATTACGATTTAAGGACATATGCTCATCTTTTATTTACCAATGTAAACCCGTTTCGTAATTATACGCCAATTTACATTCATTGTTTAACACATTTTACATCTTCTGAAATTTCATGTGATCTTACTGCATGCAGTTTTTGCATGTAGCGAACACTGCAAAGCGGAATGAAAAGCAGCAACCTGGGTTTTACTGAAATAAATAACAGTCAAACGGCGGTGTGTTCTTTTAAAAAAACATTGTATGACTGTTGCTCAGCAATATTAAAAACCGTTTACAAATTAAATTGTTTTGCAGCATTCCATTGTTGATTCACAATTCCGAGCATCTACCTATCCCTTCATTGATGCTTCACAGTGATGAATTGTGTTGTCATACGTGCGAGAGAGGAGCTATAATGTAAACAGCGAGCCGGGCGAGAAAAAAATTATGATCCGTGCCAGGAAATGATCCAGATTACGAGCCAGCAGCGCAATACCACAGTGAGGCAGTTGTCTATGACGTAACTAGTCACGAAATAAGCGGTTGGCTGGGATCTGGCGGAACTGCGGTGTTTAATGCTTCGAGTGGACCATTACTGTGGGTTAACACCTGCCCGTGGCAGCAGAGAAAGACAATGAAAGTTAATCTCATTATTGTTTAATGGAACAGTGCATTAGCTCGTAATATGTTACTTTATTTTATCGTTGTTCGACTGAACTAAGATTTAACTTTGGTTTCGCTTGGTAATAGCTATTCTTTACATTCGTACAAAGTACGCCGCACCCCCGCTTTTGTTGTGAAAAACGAGTACTCATTGTCGGTATGCGTCACGTGCGTGTGTGTAAATCAACCCGCAACCAATCACCGTAGTGGGATCCATCATCCTTTTCGCCTCATTCCTCATTGGTAGAAATTAGAGAACACTTGATTGCGTGAGCTAAATTGAGCTCGAATTATTCAGATTAAAAAAAGGCGATGTGGTAGGAAGCCGATATTGGATATCTTGTTTGCATGTGATTGATTTCATAACGTCGAGTCGAATTATGCCTCAGACGAGGACACTCAGAGCGAACAAAGCCTACTTTACTTGATATTCCCCCTAGAGAGGGGTGTTTGGCCTTCGGGTATCTTCCATATGCTTTGGCGGAATAATACTTTCGCTGAATGCTCGTGTTAAGACAGAGATTTACTGCTAAAACACCCCTTCATAGCCCCGTCCACGCAGCGAAATTTGAGTTTTTGTTTTTAATTTATTGGCTTTCGAGACTTGCTCACACAGCCATGTCAACAGTGGAGTGGGGAAGCAACAGTGTGTTGCGACAGTTCGAAACATTCATCAATTGCACACAGGTCTTAAGATTTGTCATGCAAACCCAGATAGGCTATTTCCGTGTCAGTTATGACGATACGGAGATAAAGGACAACACGACATCCAGTCCCAGAGCGGAGAAAATCTCCCGCCGACCGGGAATTAACTTTGACTATGTAGTTGAGGCCGTGTGGAACGTTGCCCGTGCTGCACCACATGGCGCTGTGGCTGCCTGGAGTTCTGTACAAGATACACCTATAATTATTACTTAAAATTACAATGCATGAAACAGTGAAATGGAACGTTATAAAATTTGAAGTTTTAAGAAGAGAATAAAAAGAAGATAGGGAAGATTAGTGTTGGAGATTCTTGTCCCTTCACCAGCGCTGCTCAAACAGGTGGTCTCGAAATGTGTCCTCGAGCTGGACAACCAGGGGCAGCGCGTCCCATTGTTAGGATAATACACCAGATAATTCACTTCTTGGATGTCACGAGTCCATTCTTCACTCCCATAGCTGTTCCAATATCTAAGTTTTCTTGGCGTGTTTATACCGTTTACGTCTTATTTAACTAAATTACTTGTGTTGCAGTTATTCTACAGTTATTTACATTTTAAGAAAAGAAAAAGACGCACCATGAAGCAATTGTCCCGTTAGGACGGACGTCGGTAGGTGTGATGTACATGTATAGACAAACAAATTATTACAGTTTCAGAAAAATAAATTCAGCAAGTCTGTAACGCCTTGGTCCACCTCTGGCCCTTATACAAGCAGTTATTCTGCATAACGTTAATTGACAGAGTTGTTAGATGCCGCCTGAGGATATCATGCCAAATTCTGTCCAATTGGCGCTTTAGATCGTCAAAACCCAAGATGGTTGGAGGGTCCTGACCATAATGCTCCAAACATTCACAATTAAGGGTATATCCTAGCCAAGGTAGGGTTCAGTAGCCACGAAGAAAAGCGGTAGAAACTCTCAATGTGTGCGTGCGTGCATTATCTTGCTGAAATGTAAACCCAACGTGCCTTGTCATGAAGGGTAACAAAGCAGAGCGTAGAAAACTGTCGAGAGTACCGCTGCGCTGAAACGATGCCAAGGATGACAACCAAATGAGTTCTCCTATGACAAGAAATCGCACCAAAACTATCACTCTTGATTGTCGGACCGTATGGTGGGCGGCAGTCAGGTCGTTGGCGTCTCCATACACTTCTTGCGTCTGAAATCTCATTGACTGGAGTAGAGTTGTCTTCATTGAAGAGTCCCGCTTCGAACTGAACCGTGATGACCAGTGGAGACATGTCTGGAGACGCGTCGAACAGCTGATACGAACCTGGATGTCGCCCGCCATACGACCCGACGGCCAAGAGTAATGGTCTGAGGTTCCGTCTCTCTTCATAAAAGGAACACTTCGGTTGTCGTCCGTGACACCCATACAGCACAGTGGTACGTGGACGATACTGTACACCCCGTTTTGTTGCGCTTAATGGAAAGGGATACTGGGCTTACATTTCAGGAAGATAACACCCGCCGCCACATACTGAGAGTTTCTACTGCTTGTCTTCGCGCCTGCTAAACCCTACCTTGGCTAGCAAGGTCGCCGCATATCACCCTAATTGAGAACACTTCGAACATTATGGACAGGACTCTCCCCACAGGGGGAGGGTTTCTGCTCCGTGTCTTCGTGCTATCCAAAATTTACCTTTTCCAGCAAGATCGCTCGATATCTCCTCAACTGAGAACTTTTGGAGCGTTATGGGCAGCGCCACCAACCAGCTCGAGATTTTGACCATCTAATGTGCCAATTGGACAGAATTTTCCACAAGATTCCTCAGGAGGACACCCAACAAGTTTGTCAATCAGTGGCAAGCTGAATAACTGCCTGCATACGGGCCAGATATGGAACAACGCGTTACTGACAAGCTCAAGTTTTGAAGCTCTTTCTCTTGAATAAATGATCCCATCTTTCTGAAATTTTAATCATTTCTTTGTCTGTACGTGCAAATCACATCTACCTTTTTCAGGCCCATTCGGATAATTCCTTCATGGAGGGTCGCTGCATTTGTCTTACAGTGTAGTTTAATTACTGGTCTGACGTGGCGCATGGTACAATAACCGGAAATGATCTAGCCTAGCTAATCTATTGGCAGTGCGTGCTCGATAGAATCAAGGCTGTAGGTAAGATAGATATAGTGGAGCGACTCACTACAAAAACTACAGGGAATCTACGACACTTCTGCACTTCGCTTGTTGTCGGAGATGGCAGCTCGCCTCAGGTCTCTCGCATGAGTAACCTGCGCGCTGGCGTTTCGTTTTAGCGTCTTCGTGGCGGCAGCACTACGATCGCTGACGGCTGCTGGTTCGTAATAAATAAAGTTCTTACTATTAAAAACAGTCTTGATCACGATTTATTTAACATGGTGACCGGTTTCAACCACTACTGTGGTCATCTTCAGACCTATAAGTTGTATACAAAGCTCTAATTAGAGGGTTACATACATTAAACAAAATACATAAAGTTATAAAGCTATAAAACGTTGAATTACCATTGAGTAGGAACCTCTTTCTGTTGAAGAATCACTACTGGAGAAACCAGTGCACGTCTTACTATATATAATGGAGGCTCCACCCACTTCTGACTACATGATGTCATTATTAACCAATGAGTTATAAGTCGAATTACAATTTAAAATTTCTTAGTTAAAAGAACATTGTCAAGAATTAGAAATAAATACACACTAAACTTAGCTTATTAAACAGCTATTGTCAATTAAGAAGCGTTAAAAATATTTAAATATGTAGGAAAATTAAGTTCGGTTTGGCAGTACATGGGTTGCCCTCTCAAGGCCTGTCAGTGAACCATTTGGAACCACTTGTTGCTATGGTGAAGTTAGACGCCGTTGCAAAGATGAAGCAGCATGCTTTTTTCACTGAAGTTATTGTAAGGTCGATAGTCGAACTAGTGGCATATAACTTGAGGAATAGCAATGCCTTAAAAAAGCACATGTAATCTACATATCAACTTCATAGATAATATTTCATACATACGGACAACTACTTCGTATCGTCTTTGGACAGCATGTAGTGTACATGTCAGCTACAGATTATTGTAGCTTACTCTTTTCGTTTCAATAAAGACAAGTTGCTGCTCAATAATACATCGTCTGACGCCACAGTCTTTGCCATTCTACTTCGCAACAACTTCGTTGGAAAGAAGCCTGCTGCCACATCTTTGCACTGGCGTTTGTCCTCACCATGGCAACCACTAGTGGTTCCAAATGGTTCACTGACAGGCCTTGAGAGGGCAACCCATGTACTGCCAAACCGAACTTAATTTTCCTACATATTTAAATATTTTTAACGCTTCTTAATTGACAATAGCTGTTTAATAAGCTAAGTTTAGTGTGTATTTATTTCTAATTCTTGACAATGTTCTTTTAACTAAGAAATTTTAAATTGTAATTCGACTTATAACTCATTGGTTAATAATGACATCATGTAGTCAGAAGTGGGTGGAGCCTCCATTATATATAGTAAGACGTGCACTGGTTTCTCCAGTAGTGATTCTTCAACAGAAAGAGGTTCCTACTCAATGGTAATTCAACGTTTTATAGCTTTATAACTTTATGTATTTTGTTTAATGTATGTAACCCTCTAATTAGAGCTTTGTATACAACTTATAGGTCTGAAGGTGACCACAGTAGTGGTTGAAACCAGTCACCTTGTTAAATAAATCGTGATCAAGACTGTTTTTAATAGTAATTATCTATAAGACATTGATCACTGCTGTGCCCATAATGTATTCAAAAGTAAATAAAGTTCTGTTCTAAAGTGCTCTAACACTTGGTGAAATTTTGCGAGTCGTGAAATAACACATAAGACCCGCGTGTCAGAAGTACTTTGTGGCTCGGTGCTTTGATGCCAGGTGCAGTTGCAGCTCACGAACTACTTTGTATTGCTTCAAGAAGTACCGTACTTCACAGTAAATGGTTTCTTGCCGGAAGTTAAGTTAGTTCTGCTTGGTCCATCGATCTAAATCTTTTCATAACGGAGGCAAGCGTTTTTCTTTGCTTAGCATGTGTTATGTTGACAGGGCATCTTGTGACTCTGCTTTTTGTGACAACGCGAGTGAGTTGGTTTTGCATAACGCAAAGCCTTCACTCAGCGTCGTGGTAACCAATGTAAGTACGTTTTAGTGAAGGTTCATTAGGACGCTATCTCGCCACCAGACGGAAAGGTGGGCGTTAAGTGTGGTACCCAGTCGGCCTCCAATCACTAGATCTGATCAGGTGCAGGAAAGCAAGTGCAAGTCTAAGACTGAAAAAAATCTGAAGGCAATGAAATTCATTCATGAAAGGTTTAGTTACATATCCTTCCTACAGATTCTTCAAAATGGTTCAAATGGCTCTGAGCACTATGGGACTTAACACCTAGAGCTTAGATGCACTTAAACCTAACTGACGTAAGGACATCACATACATCTATGCCCGAGGCAGGATTCGAACCTGTGACCGTAGCAGTCGCGCGGTTCCGGTCTGTAGCGCCTAGAACCGGTCGGCCACCGCGGCCGGCTACAGATTCTTCAGTATTGCTTGTAAGTAATGTGTTTTTACCTCGTAGGATCGAGGAGATCCGGAGAAAAGCTGTACGTTTTGCCACGGATCTGCCGGTTACTGAAAACGACAGTGTGAATGCTAATCAAACTCTACTGGCAGTACCAACGTATTTGTCTGTGTCAGCCCATGTCTGTACCGAAATTATTAGTTTTGTTATTTGAGTTTTCTTCTGGTTAATTGATTCATGGTATTTTACCAGGTTAGCACTCGATTTGACAATCTCTTTTGTGTACAGTATTTCGAAAGAGAAATATGTGAGCATGTTGTCTAGACTACTACCGATCTGTTTTACTAGTGTAAAGGAAATTTACTTCAGTTGCGACACAGTTAACTTCAGTACACGGGAGAGCTGGTTGGTTGGTTCATTTGGGGGAACGGACCAAACAGCGAAGTTATCCGCCCCATCCAATTAGGGAAGGATGTAGAAGGAAGTTGGCCACGACCTTCCAGAGGAACCATCCCAATATTTGCCTGAAGCGATTTAGGGAAATCACGGAAACCTAAACCAGATTGGTTGTACGCGGGTTAGAACCATTGTACTGCCGAATGCGAGTCCAGCGTGCTAACCTCTGCGCCACCTCGCTCGGTCGCAGAAGAGCTAGGCCAGTTGTTGTGTTGGTATTTCATTTTTATATATAGGTTATTTCACAGTACCTGTTACAGACTTCTCTTGGTTGTGAAGCAGACAAAGTAAATAAAGTTTTGATAACGAACCTAGAAAGAAAATTGAGGGTGTGTTAGACGACGATCAGTTTGGCTTTAGGAAAGGTAGAGGCAGTTCATAATGAAAGCAAGACTAAAGAAAAATCAAGGCACGTTCACAGGATCTGCCGACTAGGAAAATGCGTTCGACCGTGTAAAATGGTGCAAGACGTTCGAAATTCTGAGCGAAATAGGGGTAAGCCGTAGGAAGAGGCGGGTAATGTATAATACGTACAAGAGCCAAGAGTGAATAATAAGAATCTACAACCTAGAAAGAAGTTATCGAATGAAAAAGGTTGTAAGACAAGAATGTAGTCTTTCGCCCCTACTGTTCAATCTGTACATGGAAGAAGCAATGATGGAAATAAAAGAACAGGACTGGAATTAAAATTCAACCTGAAAGGATATCAATGATACGATTCCCTGGTGACATTATCATCTTGAGTAAAAGTGAAGAAGAACTACATTATCTGCCGAATGGATCGACCAGTCTAATAAGTACAGAGTAAATCGAAGAAAGACGAAAATAATGTGAAGTAGCATAAATGAGAACAATGAGAAACTTAACCTCAGAATTGGTGGTCACGAAATAGATGAAGCTAAGGAATTCTACTACCAAGGCAGCAAAATAACCAATGACGGACGGAGCAAGGAGGACATCAAAAGCAGACGAGCACTGGTAAAATGGGCATTCCTGGCTAAGAGAAGTCTACTAGTATCGAACATAGGCCTTAATTTGAGCAAGACGTTTCTGAGAATGTACGTCTCGAGCACAGCATTGTGTGGTAGTGAAACGTGGAATGTGGGAAAACCGGAGCAGAAGACAATCGGAGCATTTGAGATGTGGTTCTACAGACGAATGTTGAAAATTAGGTGGGATGATAAGGTAAGGAATGAGGAAGATCTATGCGGAATCGGAGAGGAAAGGAGTATTTTGAAAACACTGACAAGGAGAAGGGACAGGATGGTAGTGTGATGACCTCAACAACAGGAAAAATAATTAACAAAATCTGAACTGTGAAGTCATCCAAAATTCTAGTTGGAAAACCACACTCTTTGTTATACTTCTCAATTGGTCGCGATCCCATTTTGTTTATGAACTGAAAACTCTAATATTCACGAGAAACTGCTCTGAAATTAACCTGAACCGACAAAATTGTGTATATATTCTCTGAAACTTCAAAGACATCTAAGACAATATCTGAAAGGAATTAGAAAAAGTGACAAAATTTCGTGAATCACACACAATACTGTTAATAATTGCATGAACGCTGGGGGGGTTCACCATACATCTATCCACTTTTGAGTATAACCAGTGTCTCTTAATACTACGACTCGTAGCAATACAATATCAAAAACTTTTATGTCCTTAGGTTAGTGAGGTTTAAGTAGTTCTAAGTTCTAGGGGAGTAATGACGTTAGTGCTCAGAGCCATTTGAACCTTTTTTTTTTTTTTTCTTTACTCTGGAGTTGTCGTCCGATGCTGTACCATATGTGCTCGACTGGACACAGATCTGGTGATCGAGCAGGCGCACGTCGCAAAGCATGTTGACTTACAACAACTCTATGTGGACGAGCGTTATCTTGTTGGAAAACACCCCTTTGGAACGCTGTTCATGAATGGCCACACAACAGAACCAGTCACCAGACTGACGTACAGTTTTGCAATGGTTCAAATGGCTCTGAGCACTATGGGACTCAACTGCTGAGGTCATTAGTCCCCTAGAACTTAGAACTAGTTAAACCTAACTAACCTAAGGACATCACAAACATCCATGCCCGAGGCAGGATTCGAACCTGCTACCGTAGCGGTCTTGCGGTTCCAGACTGCAGCGCCTTTAACCGCACGGCCACTTCGGCCGGCACAGTTTTGCAGTCATAGTACGTGGGATAACCACGAGAGTACTCATGTTGTCATACTAAATCGCACCAGGAGCTGGGCCGGCCGCGGTGGCCATGCGGTTCTAGGCGCTTCGATCTGGAACCGCCTACGGTCGCAGGTTCAAATCCTGCCTCGGGCATGGATGTGTGTGATGTCCTTAGGTTACTTAGGTTTAAGTAGCTCTAAGTTCTAGGGGACTGATGACCTCAGAAGTTAAGTCCCGTAGTCCTTAGAGCCATTTGAACCATTTGAACCAGGAGCAGGTTCAGTGTGTCTAACATGCGGACAGGTTGGTTGCAGTTCCACAACTGACCTCCTTCTAAGCGGCACATGGCCATCACAGGCACCGAGGCAGAACGAGATTTCATCAGCAAACACAACATATCTCCACTCTGTCCTCCAATGACCTCTCGACTGACACCAATGAAGTCGCAAACGGCGTGGGTTGGCGTGAGTGGAATGCCCGCTAAAGGACGTCTGTCTTGAAGCTGTCCTTGAAGTAACAGATTTGTAACAGTTCTTGTGTCACTGTGGTGCCAACTGCTGCTTAAATTTCTGCTACAAATGCAGTTCGATGCGCCAGAACTTTACGCCGAACACGATGGCCTTTCCTGTCGTTAAAACCACGTGGCCGTCCGGAGCCCGATCTTCTAGCGACCGACCATACATTCTCGTAACCACCGCTGCCGGCAATCATGTACAGTGGCTACGATCCTGCCAAGTTTTTCTGCAGTATCACCGAAGGAACATATAGCTTCTCGTAGTCCTATTACACGACCTCGTTCAAACTCAGTGAGGTGTTGTGACGGCGCCTATTTCACCTTAAGCCATTCTTGACTAACGTTAGCTTACCCAGTCCAGTCTCGAAGGTAGTTAACGCTCGAGAACGTGACAGCGTGTATTTAAAGCAAACATGACTTAATTGCGTAGGCTTCCGCGGCCAGAGTCAGTCGACATAAAAGTTTTCTGGGTTTGGTACCGCGTCATAATGTAAAAACTATTGTTGCTATAGAAAAACCAACGTTTCGGCCACGATTGCAGCGGCCTTCTTCTGGGTCCCTGGGCTTCCGCGACCAGAGTCAGTTGACATAATAGTTTTCTATAGCAACAGTAGTTTTTACATTATGACGCGGTACCAAACCCAGAAAACTATTATGTCGACTGACTCTGATCGCGGAAGCCCAGGGACCCAGGAGAAGGCCGCTGCAATCGTGGCCGAAACGTTGGTTTTTCTATAGCAACAGTAGTTTTTACATTATGACGCGGTACCAAACCCAGAAAACTCTTATGTCGACTGACTCTGGCCGCGGAAGCCCAGGGACCCAGAATAAGGCCGCTGCAATCGTGGCCGAAACGTTGGTTTTTCTATAGCAACAATAGTTTTTACATTATGACGCGGTACCAAACCCAGAAAACTTTTATGTCGACAAACATGATTTGCATCCTCATTGTCGCGACACTAGGGCCACTCTTTTGCGACTGGCGCAAAACTTGAATGGATGTAAAAACACGCCTGCCAGCTTTATTTTATCTCGCACAATTCCTTCTTGGTGTTGTTATTTTTTTCCGTCAGTGTAATTACAAAGGATCTGACGACGGGATCCATTTCTCAGTTTGTGTGCATGCCGTAATGCGGGAGATTTGAAAGTGATGCGATCTTCAAAATTTATTTTATATCCAAACGGAGCATTTCTGGACATCAAAAGATTTATATATTACACGAAAAGGTATTAAATCAGAGTTTGTTTGGTATGTTACCACTTCGTACATCTTCGAATGCAAATACGATGAAGATTGTCAGTTTATTCTAAAAATTGTTCAAAAATGGTTTAAATGGCTCTGAGCAGTATGGGACTTAACATCTGAGGTCATCAGTCCCCTAGACTTAGAACTACTTAAACCTAACTAACCTAAGGACACCACACACATCCATGACCGAGGCAGTATTCGAACCTGCGACCGTAGCAGCAGTGGTGTTCCGGACTGAAGCGCCTATAGCCGCTCGGCCACAACGGCCGGCCTGAATATTGTCTTTTTAATATCCTTGCATACTGAACGCATGAGCGATACACAGTCTCTGGTTTCTAGAGGCTGCATTATTTAATAGCGAGCCGGCAAGCAAGTGGGTGGCAGTCGAGTCGTATCGCAGCAGCCTTGGGCAGGAGTAGCCGCTGAGTATCATGCCCGACAGAGCAGCTTGGATTGCGGATGTGCTGCAGAGAGATTTCTGTTCCAGATATTCCACGGTGTGTTACCTGAGGGTGAAGGATAATTTTTAAGATGATCGTGTAGTGAGACAGCACTTCAAGAAAAGGTAACTTATTTTAAGTTTGTTAGCTGTAACTGCGAATCAGTAGTCATTGCTGTGTAAAGATTTCATTGTGACCAGTGATATCTACTTGTTGGTAAACAGGTGGAATTACCAATCATGTGCTCAGTAATCTAATTAGCCTTCCACCATTTACATTAGTTATGTAGTACTGCATTGGAATCTAAGAAAACAAACTCTATAGTACAAATATTCTGCAGAAGCAGAAATTGTAGTGTATGATCATGCGGTGAGACAATGCTGATTATTCATGTTAGTTTGAGTTTACTTTTTGTCATTAAAAGGACTCAATATAATTTCAAAGTACTTCCTTTTCTCATTTATAAATATTTCACAAACCATATCCACACTGTTCAGAGGAAAACATGATTGGTAAAATTTGCATTGTCACGCCTTGCACATTTTCGTGAACAGTAATTAATAATTTTAAAAAGAGAATAAAAATTAATTTGCTTAAACAGGATCATAAAAGAGAACAGAATGAGGCAAACTGCCGTGCAATGATTTATTTCAGATATTCATTTGCAGTGCAGCCACAGAGTAAGGTTATCCGTTGAGCAGTATAAATTTGTTATAGGGCCTAAACGGACATTTTTGACAGAATATCATGAACAGTTTCCAGTTACTGAATTTTCATGGAAATTCAAGAGATGCAGTTTTGTACTAGGACACATTTAATTTACATAGCTCTTAATTATTCTGATATTCTTGTGAATCATTCTTTTACGTAACCTAATTTTCAGACAGTGTGATGCGTTTCAGATCAATTATAAACACATTCCTAAAAGTAATTTGTATAAATAAGTTCATGTTCAAATGTAGAATAGCAAGGAGTGTTCTAGATTTGAATCTATAATCAGAATTTAGAAATAAGTTTTCAGATTCAGTTACACAAGGTTTCAGCATACATTGGACCCAAGTTTCAACACACAGTATCGTTTTTGCATCATAGTTACCTAAGAAATAACAATTCTAATATGACAAACGGTATTAAAATGGCCTGAGTGTCTGACGTGGCAGTGTGATTAAGCAATAATGACTATGAACTAATGAAGTTAATACTCGCAGTACTTGTACTACTACGGCTGCAGCCACTAATAGTGATACCGTTATTAATAATAATAATGATAATAATAACGACAGTAAAATAATAATGATAGTGACAGATATAAAAATAATTTATTGGTATACAAAATACCTGACATAGTGAGTTGTGGCGAAAGGAAAATTTAAGGAGACTGCATCTGCTAAGAATACTCGGAAATGGGTAAGATCGGCTTGGAAAGAGAGATGTAGCAGATTAAGGAGTTTATATACGGGCAATGGTAATCATTATTGTTTCTTCAGCAGGCAGGAGGTTATTCCACACCCGGGTTCCTGGTTTTCTATAATGTGAACGGGTGTTTCCGCGACGCTGCTGCGCCAGAAGCGTTAAATCGAGGAGAGATGAGGGACGCTGTTCATTGATAAGACGGTGGAGAAGGCAGAGGGTATGGAAATCTCTGTGCTTGTTTCAGAAATGGTTCTGAGCACTATGGGACTTAACTTCTGAGGTCATCAGTCCCCTAGAACTTAGAACTACTTAAACCTAACTAACTTAAGGACAGCACACACATTAATGCCCGAGGCACGATTCGAACCTGCGACCGTAGCGGTCGCGCGGTTCCAGACTGTAGCGCCTAGAACCGCTCGGCCAGCCCGGCCGGCTCTGTGCTTGTTTGCCCGCAGCCAGGATCACTGTGCACATGATGCTGAAATTTGATCAAAGAACAGGACACCGACATTCATAACCAGTTCCAGGTGCCACGAGCTTTCCTGAGAAAGGCCTTGCTGGGAACATCATTGCTATCAATAATTGGAAGTTTAACTGTTCGTGCGAGTTTGTTTTCAGGTCAAGGGGTACGAGCTTTTTATATTTTTGTAGCGTACGGAGAGCAGCTGATGCCTCCTTGCACGCCGGCCGAAGTGGCCGTGCGGTTAAAGGCGCTGCAGTCTGGAACCGCAAGACCGCTACGGTCGCAGGTTCGAATCCTGCCTCGGGCATGGATGTTTGTGATGTCCTTAGGTTAGGTTTAAGTAGTTCTAAGTTCTAGAGGACTAATGACCTCAGCAGTTGAGTCCCATAGTGCTCAGAGCCATTTGAACCATTTGAACCTCCTTGCACGTTGCAGTTACATGCTCAGTCCAATTTAGATTTTCATCTATTATGACTACTAGACTCTTTGCGGTAGGAGAGAAAGTGATATTTGTCCCAGCTAGGGTTAAAGATAGTAGTGATTCCCGATATTTCGGGAGAATGAGTCTAGAACGACCAACCAGTGCCGCTTTCGTTTCGGATTGGTCGAGGCTTAACCCTACGTTCTACGCCCATTTTGATAATGGGATCCTCGACAGCTGTGCACGTTGATGTAAACTGAGGTCATCAGCGTACATGTGGTATTTGCAATAAGACAAAACTGATGAAACACATCATTTACGTGCTTGTACAAGTTATAAGACCTAATACTGAGCCCTGGGGGACGCGTCATACCACTCGCCTCTATTTTGACAAAATGTTGCCGGACGTCAGGCATTGCTGGCGGGGGCACTACTTTTGGCGAGAAACTTAGGCTGCTAATTTTGCAGGTAAAATGTCAATGTCATCAGTGTCAAAGGCTTTGTGAAGTCGAAGAAGCACATGATAGTTGCCTCTTGTGCATCCATAACAATAATAATACCACGAGAGCATTGTGGTTGAGGTCACTGCATAAGCTTCTAGAAGCAGATGTGCCGAAGAAGCCGCTCTGCCGCCACTGGACGCCTTTCCAGTTGAAGACTCCTCAGCCTGCTCTTGAGGGACGCCTGCAGCCTCCAGCAGACGACCTCGGCTCAGCTGTGGGCGTGTCCGGCGGCTGCGCTGCACGTGGGTGCCGGCTGGGGCCTGGGGGCGGGGCGGCCCGGCGCCACTTCCGGGACACGCCCACTTCCTCCTGAGCGGTCACCTCTCCGCGGTTTGTGACTTACAGCACCAGCAGGTGGTATTTCGCTCTGCACAATTTTGGGTTGAGCCTGCCGCCGTCATACTCAGTGAAGAATTTTGTACACATAGCCCCGACCATAGAAAGGTAGGGCAAGGTTGCTCAAGTCGTAACCCTTAAGGGAGAATTGCTGCATTTTTATTTATTTATTTATTTATTTAACCTGATCAGATTAGGGCCATCAGGCCTTCTCTTACATCGGACCAGTGTTCCACACATGCAGCATTTCACACATCATGACAATAGTTTAAATAAGAAAATTAGATTACTCTAGTGACCATATGAATGAAGAGTAATGACTGAGACGTAATAAACTAAATGCTGGCAGTATTTTTACAACAGGTGCTATACATATAAATTATGATAAAAGCAATAATAATAACAGTAAAGAAACAAAATCAAATAATAATGATAAACATGAGAAAAATTGGCAATAGTAATGAAGATTTGTGCAGATGTACATTAATATCTTGGTGTGTAAAGTAGATGTTTACTAGTATAGCGAGTTTTGGGGAAGGGAGATTTAAAGAGGGGGAAAAAGGGAAGTAATGAGGTGAAGTGCATTCATGTAGAGAGGAAGGCATTACTGTTGCTTAAGTAGATACGTCATTAACTGTTTTTTGAAGCCGGACATGTTTTTAAGTTCTCTAACATAACGTGGGAGGAGGTTATTCCAGAGACGGGTTCCCGCTACTGTAAAGGACCTGGAGAAGGTGACTGAGTGATGCAGTGGAACAGAGAGGATTTTATTATGATGGGAACGTGTGTTTCTGCATGTTGTTCCGATATAAGCGCTAAGGACGAGGAGAGATATGAGGGACAGTGTACATTTATGAGGCAGTAGATGAGACAGAGTGTATGGAAATCTCTTCGTTTGTCTGCACTTGTTGCGTAACTTAAATAATACAATTTGTTTTGCGTACATTGAGTCTTTATTTTTTAATCTATCAGCCAGCTTCCACAGAAGTACCAAAATCTTTTCATATCTGTAGCTTCGTTATGATTAAAGCACCTGCTTTCGTAATCGGCACCTTCTATAGCATAAATCGTACTTAGGATGCGAATTCTGCGACAGCATAATAAATCCATAGAATAATGTAACAAAACGTCACAATAACAAGTTACAAACTATGAAAGTATCTCTTCTTTCATAGTTCCAATTAATGATATTACACATGGGAAACGAAACATAACTTCTGAACAAATGAAGGTACTTAAACCGTCATATCGAAAGTCAGTTTGAACATGAATATCGCAGAAATATTTCTTAATTTTACTTTCCACGTGAGCTCATAGGCGATGTAGCTACCCTACTTTTACGTATCATACACTGAATCATGCCTTCTTCACGATTTTCCTTACGCAGTTGACATAACCAATCATTCTGCGCTTTATTTTTTATTCTAAGTTGTCATCTGTCTGTCTCTTTCTCATATATTTGTGCACAGATTTCTTCTTTTTATTTGGCTCTTTTGGATTCTATTCTCTAAGGAGTTTGAAGTGTCGGCAGAAGTGCCAACACCGTGTTGTTTGAGGAAGCCGGAATGCACGCTATAAACTCACGCAGGCTGGCGTGAGGTCTGAAACAGGATACGTAATGAATGCTATAAAGAAAAGTACGTAGCTACTGGAATACTTAACTTTAATCCATAATTGGTGAACATTGGTCTTGTTACTGTACACGCATCATTAGATACATAGCAAAGGAGAAATGGCGCCTTGCTAGGTCGTAGCAATTGACTTAGCTGAAGGCTATGCTAACTATCGTCTCGGCTAATGAGAGCGTAATTCTCAGTGAACCTTTCCTAGCAACGTCGGCTGTACAACTGGGGCGAGTGCTAGTGAGTCTCTCGAGACCTGCCGTGTGGTGGCGCTCGGTCTGCGATCACTGACAGTGGCGACACGCGGGTCCGACATGTACTAATGGACCGCGGCCGATTTAAGCTACCACCTAGCAAGTGTGGTGTCTGGCGGTGACACCACAGAGTTGGTGTTAATTCCATTTCTCATTTAGTTCGTTTAGTATTTTTCTCAGTAACAGTGACTTCACACGGGATAGGAGATAAACAGCTGCTGCAATTTTGTTTCCGGGTCCACATTCTAGAGACACGGTAGAGGGTCCAGACCGATTATTGAGGGATATTTTACGTTAGGCGACTTTCCAGATTTTCGCGTTTTTGCTACAGTTACATCAGCTGATTCTTAGCTTGATTGATAGAAAATATCTACAGCAGCAGCTACAAAGTCCTTTCCTTTGACGACATTTCCATCACATGGCCACAAGTCTGTTTCCTTAAAACCATTTGGAGCTATATCTATACAGACTGATTTGGGTGTGCGTTACTGAGGAGCTCTGCATGTCGGCTCGTTTTATGACACTGCCAGAATCTGAATACAGCCACGAAGATACCGTTTGATTGTAGCTGTAATTCATTATTTTGAAGAACGATCTGTCGAATGGCAGTAGACGATGAGTTATGTGAGCAGTAAATGATAGCTCGAGTCTACCATGATCACAAGCCAGCTGAAATGCCTCTAAATTTGTGGTGTGTGTGCTATGTTCATCCAACAAAAGCACAACTATTTTCACGTCCATTTTTCTACTTTTGTTCGTTTTATGAAATGTTATAGCCATCGAACAAACAGCTCTTATATTTTCCATCCATTTGACGAGCATCCGAATGCTATATTTGATGGAGCTCCATTTTTAAAACATAACTCATTCTGCTGCGCTTAAATATTAACGTCACAGCTATGTTCGGCTGCTGCGTTCATTACACATACACATGTCGTTGTAAGACAGCTTTCTCTGCCTGTGATTGCGCCTCCTTGTTCATTAAAAATTTTGTGAAATGTGGATAATATCATGTATTTGATCAGTAGTAAATTAACGTTCATCTACTATTTTCTTATATTTATCAAAAATCTCATTAACACGCCATCTATTAAACCCCTTGCTTCGTGCCATCGATATTGCTTCAGAAACTACCAAGGACAAAGTGGGATGATCTTTCATACACCCGTAATACCATTTTTAACTGACTATCTTTTTTTTATTGAAGTGATGTGTAGATGCTATTACTCAGTAAGTTGGTAGGCAATTTTCCTTAATTCGCTGATAGTCATTCCGAAGAAACCTGGTGCTCCCGTTCTAGGGAGACATCTACAAAAGTAGGCAAGTAGTCACAATCACACATATTTAATGATAAAGACATTTCTACACTTCTCTAATTCCTGCGAGTATGAATAGCGGAAAAGTGTGCAAAACCAAATAAATGAAAGTGCTTGACCAATGAAATTAGTTTGGAGTCTGAAGTTCACAAAAAATAATTAAGTTTCGCAATACTTGAAACAGTCAAACACTTTAAGGCGGGATATACGCGAAAGCGTCCAGAACTGTGATTTTTTTTTTTTTAATTCATCTGACCAGAAGTCCGTTGCTGCTGGCACCGAGCTTCACTAATTCCCACTCTATCTACCTTCAACCTATGCATTCCCCTTTTTAAATTTTTTAACCTGCTGCCCAATTAAGGGATCTAATATTCCACACTCCGCTATGTAGAACGACAGTTTTGTTTTCCCTAATGGCAACATATTCCTGAGTAGACCGTGGCTGAGATCCGAAGGCAACTATTGTACGCCAGAAATATTTTACCCAAGAAGATGCCGTCATCATTTAACCATACAGTAGAGCTTCATGCTCTCGGAAAAAGTTACAACTTTAGTTTCCCCTTGCTTCCAGCCTTTCGTAGTACCAGCACAGCAAGGCCGCTTTTGTCGATGTTACAAGGCCAGATGAATGAGTCATCCAGACTGTTGCCCCTGCAACTACTGGAAAGGCTGTTGCTCCTCTTCAGGAGCCACACATTTGTCTGGGCTCTCAAGAGATACCCCTCCAATGCAGTTGCACCTATGTTACAGCTACCTGTAGCGCTGAGGCACTGAAGCCACCTCTCCAACA
This sequence comes from Schistocerca nitens, assembly GCF_023898315.1. Classification (NCBI taxonomy): domain Eukaryota; kingdom Metazoa; phylum Arthropoda; class Insecta; order Orthoptera; family Acrididae; genus Schistocerca; species Schistocerca nitens. Next base: position 830,126,062 of record NC_064618.1, on the reverse strand, counting down.
GCAAGGTCCATGGTTGGTGGGAGGTGTGTGTAGCGCGAGTAACCTGCAAAACAATGCAGCAGATAGTGCATCGTATGCTAAAGGCAAGGCAGCCATCTTGCCCAAAATGTGGCAGGTGGCTAACAAATTAGCCACTCTTAGTATTAAAACGCCAAAGAGTGCCTCCGTTAGTGCACAACATCAGACCGGAGTAATGGCACATATATGCCGCAACAGAGCACACAATTTAATGCTTGTTACCACAATATCTCAGCATACCCCTCAATATGTGTAAGCAACAGCTCCAAGCAAGTGCAGATGACAGTCAAGTTCCCAACTGGCGTATGTGCGCCAATAACATTCCGCGCGTGAGGGGGTCATCTTCCAGCAATGATTGGTCAATATGAATAATTCAGATGTCCTGAATCTACACATATCGCCCACTGCCACTACTGCAAACTAATCCCCTTTTTAGCTAGCCAAGGTCAGGCTTATCTTCCATCCACTGTGAGGGGTGAGGAAGAAATGGGCAAACAGTGAGAGTGGAGAGGAGGAGCTGACCAGACAGCAAGGGGGAGGGCGAGATGGACAGAGAAAAGAGGGCATGAGAGAATAGGTAGGGAGAGATGGGACAGAGAGAGAGGACATGAGGAAATGGACAGGGAGGTGGAGGAAAGGGAGCTGTAGGAGGCATGCTGGAGAATGGTACTCATCTTGTGAAAAAGGAAGTGAGTGTGGAAATGCTGCTAGAAGAGTGAAAGAGTGTACAGTCGAAGATAAAAGTGTGTGAGGAGGCATGTGGATGGGGAGTAAGGTGTGAGGAGATATGCACAAGGTGAAATACATAAGTAGCCAGCAAAGCTGAGGCACTCAGCTGGTGCATGTATGAAGCAACATGTGTTTATTTATGTCCACCATCTCCTTACAAACCGCTGAACCAGTTTCAAACAAACTTGGTATATGAACATCAAGCCTCTTGAGTATCAGTACCACTGGGATAAAACTTCCTAGTTCCCACAGGAGTGGAGATGCAGGCCAGTGCCTACCATGTAGTGTGACCTGCACAACAGGTAGGTTGTTTGGGAGCAGTATCAGCTTGCCTTATTGATCTGCTTTGCAGGCCAGTCAGTATGTCAGGAGCAAAAAACATCCACATCTCTAACATACAGGCTGCTCTGCAGCAATTTTTGGACAACATGGTTGTGGAGATGAAGAAGCGATTAGTATGATTAATCAATTATTCAAAGACAGTCTTAATCGCATTTATTGTTATTATACCCACCAACTGGTTTCAACCTGACATACATATGTAGACAGGAGTGACACCACCAGCAGTCGACCAATGGTGTAAATTCTCAGAAGATGACCCCCTACGTCAGGTTGAAACCAGTTGGCAATTAAGACTTTTTGAATAATTGGGCGAGATGAGTATGCTGAGGTAGGGAGTAGGAGGCAGATAGTGAGATGGTGCAGGAAGAGATGGATAGAGAGATGCCGACAGAAGGTGATGGACAGAATGATGGAATAGAGGAGGAAGTGGACAGAGAGAGAGAGAGAGAAAGATATGGACAAAAGAAGAGGAGAGAAGTATATGGTTAGAGAAAGGAAATGGAGGAGACAGAGAGAGGAGAAGATAAAGATACATAGAGAATGGGGTGCAGAAAATTGACAAATAAAGGTCTTAGGATGAGCTAGGAAGAAATGTAATAATACTGCACCAGCAGCCATTATATTAATATTTTATTTTGTTAAGAAACCAGTTTCAATGTTCCAACCATATCAACTTTTGGCCTGTTGCATGAATGATGCCAAGTGCCACTAGTGGATGTACAAGACAAGACACCAATATTCATATCTCGTTCTGTAGATGTCTGAACTTCATGGACTTGTGTGCTCTTCACACATGTGACAGCAACTGGCAACTGTTGTCATATGTGTGAAGAGCACACATGCTCATGAAGTTCTGTTATATACAGAACAAGATACAAATATTGGTGTCCTAACTTACACATGCACTTGTGGCTGTTAGTGTCATTCATGTCATAGGGCTGAAGATAACATGACTGTAATATCGAAATTGGTTGTCTAATAAAACAATATCAGATAATAGCCGTTGGCTTAAAATTATTACATTTACCAGCCGCCATCCCATGCTTGTGAGCCCAATATAGAGTTGCATTTACTGATCTAGGAAGAGGTGGACACAGAGTGGGAGGAGGAAGAGATGTGTGCAATGTATGTGTCAAACATGAATGCAGATGCAGCTGCAGGGAAAAGGCTTATATTTAAACAGAGCAGCATGTGTGTTCATATGTCCAGCATCTCATTCCAACCTCTGGACTTACTGCAACCATATTCATCACACAAACAGCAAGCTTCACAAGGATCCGCACTGTGGGTGATAGTGTCTCCTAGCTCCAAGCAGAGATAAGGGAAAAAATGTTTTTTCAGTCCCTTCCATGTAAGCTGCCCTGCACGACCGGCATATTTTATGAGATTGGTATCATCCTGCCTCATTCACGTGGTGTGTGCAGCAGCTTACATGTCAGGGGTGACACATTTCTCCAGTTGCTGTCATGTATACGCCCTGCATGAGATGCATGCTATGTTGGAGCAGTATCAGCCCACCTCACCGAACTGCTTTGCAGGGTAGCCTACATGTCAAGAGAAAGGAACAATCTTCCAACCCCACACAGAATGACATATGAGTTGGAACTTCACCTGTTTTTTGAAGGGCTATTTCATGTGGAGAGGCACAAGTGGGAGAAACTGGCAATGGATACAGCATAGGGCAAACAGGAGGCGGTAGAAGGGGGTGGATGGGGGAAAGAGATGTGCAACAAGGGATGGATAGAGAGAGGGAAAGTGTGTAGGGACAGATACAGGGCTTAGAAGAGATAGATAAGGAGAGTGGGTTGGGGAAAATAAATAGGGGAAGGAGGAAAGGAGAAGGTGGGTAGTGTGGAGAGGGAAGAGGAGATGGATAGGGAGAGGAGGAAGTAGGAGATGGACAGAGAGAGGGTTGGAGCAGAGATGGCCAGGGAGAGAGGGGGATGAGGAGATGGAAAGACTGAGGGGGAGCAGGAAACAGTCAGAGGGATGTGGAGGAATAATTGACCAGAGCAATAGACCAGGGAAGAGGATGCAGAGACAGAGAAGGTGGGGAGGTGGAGTTGCACCAATAGAGATGGAACGATGATGATGTAGACAGAGAGATGAGAAGGGAAAGACAGATAGGAAGAGTAGACAGGAGTAGATTAATAGAGAAAGGTTAGGAGGAGGTGGTGGCCAGAGAAAGATGGAGGAGGATTACAAAGACACAGAGGGAAGGACAAGATAGGCAGATGGAGAGGGAGATGCAGGAGATGGATCGAAGATTTAGAAGGGCTATGTGCAGATGGAAAAGTAGGTGAAAGTCACTGCATTAGATACTCCAAATTTACTGACAAAGGAATGGATTGATCTCCGTATTCACCGTATCTGTCTCCTTGTGACTACTTTTTGTGGGCCACAGTCAAAGTGACTGTCTGCTAGAATTATGCCACCACGCTTGACCAGATTGAATCGACCATCAGTGTAGCATCCATATCCATTTCCATTGAGATACTGTAGGATGCAGTTGCAAATTTCACTGCTAGTTTGTGCCACCTATCTCCTGCAAGCGATGGGCACATTCTAAAAAATAATAATAATAGTAATATGTGACTGCAAAGACAGCCTGCAGGGGACGAGCTTATTTATGCATGCTGATACGAGCTATGCAGCATACAGCTCCATTAGTTAACACCTGTTGTAACTACTATTTCGAAACTTATGAATATAACTCTTTCCGCTTTCACAGTACACATAGCATTTAATACGTGTCTCCCATCGATTTTAAATTTTCGTGCTATTTAATTTTAAAATGAGTCCACCCTGTAGTACTTTTGTGTACCTTATTGCATTATCTGCAAAATGTGTGATGCCACTACTGACACTGTCAACCAGGTCATTAATACACTGTGTGATCAAAAGTATCCGGACAACCCCAAAAACATACGTTTTTCATATTGGGTTCATTGTGCTGCCACCTACTGACAGGTACTAGGTATCAGCGACCTCAGTAGTCATTAGACATCGTGAGAGAGCTGAATGGTGCGCTCCGAGAAACTCATGGACTTCGAACGTGGTCAGGTGATAGGGTGTCACTTGTGTCATACGTCTGTACGCTAGATTTTCACACTCCTAAACATTCCTAGGTCCACTGTTTCCGATGTGATAGCGAAGTGGAAATTTGAAGGGACACTTACGGCATGAAAGCGTACAGGATGCCCTCGCCTGTTGACTGACAGAGACTGCCGACAGTTGAACAGGGTCGGAATGTGTAATGTTCAAATGACTCTAAGGACTATGGGACTTAACATTCGAGGTCATCAGTCCCCTAAACGTACAACAACTTAAACCTAACCTAAGTACATTACACACATCCATGCCCGAGGGAGGAGTTGAACCTGCGACCGTAGCAGCAGCGTGGTTCCGGACTGAATCGCCTAGAACCGCTAGGCCACCGCGGCCGGCGTAATGTGTAACAGGCAGACATCTATCCAGTCCATCACACAGGAATTCCAAACTGCACAGGATCCACTGCAAGTACTATGACAGCTCGGTGGGAGGTGAGAAAACTTGGATTTCATGGTCGAGCGGCTGCTCATAAGCCACACATCACGCCGGAAAACGCCAAACGACGCCTCACTTGGTGTAAGGAGGGTAAACATTGGACGATTGAACTGTGGAGAAACGTCGTGTGGAGTGACGAATCACGGTAAACAATGTGGTGATCCGATGGCAGGGTGTGAGTATGGCGAATTCCTGGTTAACGTCATTGCCAGCATGTGTAGTGCCAACAGTAAAATTCGGAGGCGGTGGTGTTATCGTGTGGTCGTGTTTTTCATGGAGGGGGCTTGCACCCCTTGTTGCTTTGCGTAGCACGATCATAGCACAGGCCTACAAGGATGTTGTAAGCACCTTCTTGCTTCCCACTGTTGAAGAGCAATTCGGGAATGCCGATTGCATCTTTCAACACGATCGAGCACCTGTTTATAATGCACGGCCTATGGCAGAGTGGTTACACGACATTAACATCCCTGTAATGGACTGGCCTGCACAGAGTCCTGACCTGAATCTTATAGAACACCATAGGGGTGTTTTGGAACGCCGACTTCGTGCCAGGCCTCACCGACCGACATCGATACCTCTCCTCAGTGCAGCTCTCCGTGAAGAGTGGGTTGGCCGGCCGAAGTGGCCGTGCGGTTAAAGGCGCTGCAGTCTGGAACCGCAAGACCGCTACGGTCGCAGGTTCGAATCCTGCCTCGGGCATGGATGTTTGTGATGTCCTTAGGTTAGTTAGGTTTAACTAGTTCTAAGTTCTAGGGGACTAATGACCTCAGCAGTTGAGTCCCATAGTGCTCAGAGCCATTTGAACCATTTGAAGAGTGGGTTGCCATTCCCAAAGAAACCTCCCAGTACCTGATTGAACGTATGCCTGCGAGAGTGGAAGCTGTCATGAAGGCTAAGGGTGGGCCAACACCATATTGAATTCCAGCATTACCGATGGAGGGTGCAACGAACTTGTAAGTCATTTTCAGCCAGGTGTCCGGATACTTTTGATCACATAGAGTATACAGCGTGAACAGCAAGGGTCGCAGGTTACTTTCCTGCAAAAAGCCAGAAATTACTTCTACTTCCATTGACGACTCTCCATCCAAGACAATATACTGTGTGCTCCCTACCAAAATACCCTCGATCTAATAACACTATATGCTATCACATAGAATCGTACTTCTGTTCATAAATGTTGGTGTGGTACAGTGTCAAACAGTTTTCACAAGTAAAAAGTTCCACACCGCGTGATAGCTTTGGTTCGTGGCTTTTTCGTGGCAGTTCCTCACTTCTCACTTATCGAACAGGCACCCTTTGTATCAATCTCTCGCGTACGGAAAACAGTAGTGCGTACAACTTAAGAATGAAAGTGAATTTCGCCTGTTCTGTCACTGCCAAATAACATAACTCACTGGACCTTGGACCGTATATAGAAACAAATGCCCTAGTATACTACAGAAAGTAGCTGAATAGAAGAGGCAATGAGACGGACAGAAATGACACTTTTATTCAAAGACAGTAATTATTCTGAGGTCACCGATTTTTATGATGATCACTTGGAGAATACAAAAGGCGGGACATGGTTCTTCATGGGGCGTTAGGTCACCACCGATTGCTCTGCAGTGTGCTCCCATGCTTGAACAAGGCTGGTAAGGACTTCTTGGGGTTGGGTGGTCCATTGCTCGAGTTGGCAACTTCTGCATGGTGATTGGTGACTATGGACGTGCCGTAATACGTTTCAGAAACGCATCTCACACGTGCTCGAAGGCGTTTAGGTTGGAAGTACGGACATGCCACTCCTTTCGCCGAATTTCTTCTCGTTTAAAGAGCTCCTCTCGCTGCACTGATCGAAGCGGCTGCACGTTGTCACTCACGAACATGAAGTCACAGCCGAATGCACCCCTGAAAAGATGGACTTAGGGAAGGAGTATAGTGTTAGAATAACGTAGACTGAGTGACCGCAGTGAAAGATGTGGAGATCAGTACGGCCGTGCAACATTATGCCTCCCCACATTGTGGCACCTGGATCATCAAGACTGTCACATTCTACAATGTTCCTAGGTGCATTAAGTGTTCCTGCCTCTGATCATACAAGGGTACATCCAGAATGTACATCAACATCTACATTTATACTCCGCAAGCCACACAACGGTGTGTGGCGGAGGGCACTTTACGTGCCACTGTCATTACCTCCCTTTCCTGTTCCAGTCGCGTATGGTTCGCTGGAAGAACGACTGCCGGAATGCCTCCGTGCGCGCTCGAATTTCTCTAATTTTACATTCGTGATCTCCTCGGGAGGTATAAGTAGGGGGAAGCAATATATTCGATACATCCAGAAACGTACCCTCTCGAAACCTGGACAGCAAGCTACACCGCGATGCAGAGCGCCTGTCTTGCAGAGTCTGCCACTTGAGTTTGCTAAACATCTCCGTAACGCTATCACGGTTACCAAATAACCCTGTGACGAAACGCGCCGCTCTTCTTTGGATCTTCTCTATCTCCTCCGTCAACCCGATCTGGTACGGATCCCACACTGATGAGCAATGCCCAAGTATAGGTCGAACGAGTGTTTTGTAAGCCACCTGCTTTGTTGATGGACTACATTTTCTAAGGACTATCCCAATGAATCTCAACCTGGCACCCGCCTTACCAACAATTAATTTTATATGATCATTCCACTTCAAATCGTTCCGTACGCACACTCCCAGATATTTTACAGAAGTAACTGCTACCAGTGTTTGTTCTGCAATTGTATAATCATACAATAAAGGATCCTTCTTTCTATGTATTCGCAATACATTACATTTGTCTATGTTAAGGGTCAGTTGCCACTCCCTGCTCCAAGTGCCTATCCGCTGTAAATCTTCCTGCATTTCGCTGCAATTTTCTGATGCTGCAATTTCTCTGTATACTACAGCATCATCCGCGAAAAGCCGCATGGAACTTCCGACACTATCTACTAGGTCATTTATACATATTGTGAAAAGCAATGGTCCCACAACACTCCCCTGTGGTACGCCAGAAGTTACTTTAACGTCTGTAGACGTCTCTCCATTGAGAGCAACATGTTGTGTTCTGTTCGCTAAAAACTCTTCAATCCAGCCTCACAGCTGGTCTGATATTCCGTAAGCTCTTACTTTGTTTATCAGGGGACAGTGCGGAACTGTATCGAACGCCTTCCGGAAGTCAAGGAAAATGGCATCTACCAGGGAGCCTGTATCTAATATTTTCTGGGTCTCATGAACAAATAAAGCGAGTTGGGTCTCACACGATCGCTGTTTCCGGTATCCATGTTGATTCCTACAGAGTAGATTCTGGGTTTCCAGAAATGACATCACACGCGAGCAAAAAACATGTTCTAAAATTCTACAACAGGTCGATGTCAGACATATAGGCCTATAGCTTTGCGTATCTGCTCGACGACCCTTCTTGAAAACTCGGACTACCTGTGCTCTTTTCCAATCATTTGGAACCTTCCGTTTCTCTAGAAACTTGCGGTACACGGCTGTTAGAAGGGGGGCAAGTTCTTTCGCGTACTCTGTGTAGAATCGAACTGGTATACCGTCACTGCTCAGACTCAACCTCGTCTCATTCGAGAAGAGGACACGTCCCGATTCCTCATTGTTCCAGTCCTTCTGCTTTAATAAGACGCCCACGTGAAGATGGCGGAACCGGGGCAACGGTATTAAGAGGTGGATGCTTGACAACTTTAATCGGTCCCCATCAAACCCCTCAACGGGACCTGTGCTCTTGGCAGCGCAGCAAACGGAGCCGAGTTTCAGCGGAACACGACGTACTGGTTGTCGGGCGAAAAGATCACCCACCTTAGCCACCGTTCCTTCGTGGAGCGTGACGTTGTGTGCCTCACAGTCCTCTTATATGTTATTGCAATTGGAAGCGCTATTTGACATGGTTGCCTCCCTGCCTGTTGCACAATGTAGCGGTCGTGTGCTGCTGTAGCTGATCGCGGTCCACTGCCTCTTCTCCATTGGGCAACAGTGCCTGTTGTTCTCTGAGCGAGATGGGACAGTGGTTAGCACACTGGACTCTCATTCGGGAGGACGACGGTTCAATCGCTCGTCCGGCCACCCTGATTTAGGTTGTCCGTGATCCCCATAAATCGCTTCAGCCAAATGCCAGGATGGTTCCTTTCGAAGGCGCAGCCGTCTTCTTTACCCCTCCTAATCCGATAGGACCGATGACGTCGCTGTTTGGTCCCCTCCCTCAAATCAACCAACCAACCAGCCTGTGGTTTGGGACGCTGCCCATGCATGTGAAACAGTGCTGAGAGCAATATCAAACTCCTGGGCTACACTCGTCACACGTCGTCCTCCTTCCAGTTTCTCCCTTGTGTGAGGTCACCCAAACGTCTACGGATCATGTTTTAATGAAGAGCGCCACCATATGCACCGTTCCCTCTCGCTGACTGACACACATTGCCTTTTTCCCGTTCCTGCAACTGCTTGGTGTCGCGAGGCCATCCCCATTTGGCACTATAGCCCCCCCTTACCAACCACCGTATTACGTCCAGCTTTCTTCGTACGACTGGTAACATGCTGCACCACTTTCATTCGTTTCAGCCGTGTAGTTATTATGTTGTGTTACTTTATGTAGTTGCCCCTAACTTTTGTAGAACAGTGTCTTTTTCCAAAGCTGTTTCACAGAGGAAGACTGCACTGTAGTTCCTTCTCTAGATTGTCGCACAAATGACAAAATGGTAGGTATCGAGATAGATGACAGAGGGATAGAGAAACAATTAAAATCGCTCAAAAGAGCAAAGGCCGTGGGACCTGATGGAATACGAGTTAGATTTTACACAGAGTACGCTAAGGAACTTGCCCCCCTTCTTGCAGTGGTGTGACGTAGGTCTCTAGAAGAGCGTAGCGTTCCAAAAGATTGGAAAAGGGCACAGGTCATCCCCGTTTTCAAGAAGGGACGTCGAACAGATGTGCAGAACTATAGACCTATATCTCTAACGTCGATCAGTTGTAGAATTTTGCCGGCCGCTGATGACCGAGCGGTTCTAGGCGCTTCAGTCTGGAACCGCGCGAGCGCTACGGTCGCAGGTTCGAATCCTGCCACGGGCATGGATGTGCGTGATGTCCTTAAGTTGGTTAGGTTTAAGTAGTACTGAGTTCTAGGGGACTGATGACCTGAGATGTTAAGTCCCATAGCGCTCAGAGCCATTTGAACCATTTTTTTTTTTTTTTTTTTTGTAGAATTTTGGAACACGTATTATGTTCGAGTATAATGACTTTTATGGAGACTAGAAATCTACTCTGTAGGAATCAGCAAGGATTTGAAACCCAGCTTGAGTTATTCGTCCACGAGACTCAGAGGGCCGTAGACACGGATTCCCAGGGGGATGTCGTGTTTCTTGACTTCCGTAAGGCGTTCGATACAATTCCCCACAGGCGTTTAATGAACAAAGTAAGAGCATATGAACTATCAGACCAATTGTGTGATTGGATTGAAGAGTTCCTAGATAACAGAACGCAGCATGTCATTCTCAATGGAGAGAAGTCTTCCGAAGTAAGAGTGATTTCAGGTGTGCCGCAGGGGAGTGTCATAGGACCGTTGCTATTCACAATATACATAAATGACCTTGTGGATAACATCTTTTTGCGGATGATGTTGTAGTATATCGAGAGGTTGTAACAATGGAAAATTGCACTGAACTGCAGGACGATCTGCAACGAATTGACGCATGGTGCAGGGAATGGCAATTGAATCTCATTGTAGACAATTTTAATGTGCTGCGAACACATAGAAAGAAAGATCCTTTACCAATTAGCTACAATATAGCAGGTCAGCCACTGAAAGCAGTTAATTCCATAAATTATCTGGGAGTAAGCATTAGGAGTGATTTAAAGCAGAATGACCATATAAAATTAATCGTCGGTGGAGCAGATGCCAGACTGAGATTCATTGGAAGAATCCTAAGGAAATGTAGTCCGAAAAGAAAGGAAGTAGGCTGCAGTACACTTGTTCGCCCAGTGCTTGAATACTGCTCACCGGTGTGGGATACGTACCAGATAGGGTTGATAGAGGAGATAGAGAAGATCCAACGGACAGCAGCGCGCTTCGTTACAGGATAATTTAGTAATCGCGAAAGCGTTACAGAGATGACAGATAAACTCCAGTGGAAGACCCTGCAAGAGAGACGCTCAGTAGCTCGGTACGGGCTTTTGTTGAAGTTTCGAGAACATACCTTCACCGAGGAGTTCCCTCCTACGTATATCTCGCGAAGAGACCATGAGGATAAAATAAGAGACATTAGAGCCCGCGCAGAGGCATACCGACAATCCTTTTTTCCACGAACAATACGAGACTGGAATAGAACGGAGAAGCGATACAGGTACTCAAGGTACCCTCCGCCACACACCGTCAGGTGGTTTGCGGAGTATGGATGTAGATGTAGTTTCCCTTAACTTACGCAAAGTGACGACTGCACCAGAAGACGCATGCAGTTAGGCTCTGCGTCCATCTCTGCAGTATGGCTGGCCCGGGTCCGCGGCCGGCGCGGCGCGGTGTTGCTGGTACGGCGCGGCGTTCCTCGATATTCACTTAGGCGGCCGGCTGGCGGGCAGCGCCGGGTCCGGCCGGCCGAGATTTATCGCGGCACCATCGGCTGCTATCGTTTGTTTTTGGTGCTCGCCGTTAATTCGTGACCGCAGTTGCGCGCGGCGTGACCGCCGGCGCTGGCGCCTCTCCTCTGGCCGAACCTCCCCCCCCCTCCCCATCCTGCCCCCCCCCCCACTCCACTGGACAAGCCGGACTCGTTACGCGGCGCCCACAAGCCGCGCATTGTTTACTGCCTCCTTAACGGCCCTCTCCGGCCGGTGCTGTTTGCTTTTTTCGGCCGCCTCATTGCGTGAGTCAGTGACGCTCCGAGCGGGAGAGCTATCTTAAAAGACCGATTGATCTCGAACTTACAGGATTTAAAACAGCTACACTATCACCACTGCAGGAAAACTGTGCAAGTGCCTTGGTACAGTAAATAACACATTTTAGTTTTTTGACAGTTCAGAATTACATTCGTCACCTTTTTCATTGACACGAGACCCTGAAAATGCACGGAAATGGTTAAAGGTTTAGTGGACCACTGACGTCAGACTGATCGGACGCGGAGGGCGAGCTCGGACTAGATGCGAACAGGACGAAAAAAGACGCGGCATCTCTGAAACAAACATTCCCGTAATCTCTTCAAATTACGTAGTGAAACCGCGGTAGATCTACAGAGGGGTCCAAAAAAATTGTATCCACAGTTTAAAAGTCCATAACTAGCAATCTAATTGACGGAGTTGTCTCATTTTTGGTGAAAGTGTAGCTTAAAGTCCAACTTAAAGATATCACTGTGGGTGAAACTTCCTGGCAGATTAAAACTGTGTGCCCGACCGAGACTCGAACTCGGGACCTTTGCCTTTCGCGGGCAAGTGCTCTACCATCTGAGCTACCGAAGCACGACTCACGCCCGGTCATCACAGCTTTACTTCTGCCAGTATCTCGTCTCCTACCTTCCAAACTTTACAGAAGCTCCCCTGCGAACCTTGCAGAACTAGCACTCCTGAAAGAAATGATAGTGCGGAGACATGGCTTAGCCACAGCCTGGGGGATGTTTCCAGAATGAGATTTTCACTCTGCAGCGTAGTGTGCGCTGATATGAAACTACCTGGCAGATTAAAACTGTGTGCCCGACCGAGACTCGAACTCGGGACCTTTGCCTTTCGTGGGCAAGTGCTCTACCATCTGAGCTACCGAAGCACGACTCATGCTCGGTCCTCACAGCTCTACTTCTGCCAGTATCTCGTCTCCTACCTTCCAAACTTTACAGAAGCTCTCCTCTCAGAAGCTCGCAGGAGAGCTTCTGTGAAGTTTGGAAGGTAGGAGACGAGATATTGGCAGAAGTAGAACTGTGAGGACCGGGCATGAGTCGTGCTTCGGTGGCTCAGATGGTAGAGCACTTGCCCGCGAAAGGCAAAGGTCCCGAGTTCGAGTCTCGGTCGGCTACACAGTTTTAATCTGCCAGGAAGTTTCATATCAGCGCACACTCCGCTGCAGAGTGAAAATCTCATTCTGATTACTGTAGGTGTTCGAAATGGTCACCATGAACATCCATACACAAACGATGCCGCCGAACTACAGCTCGAACTACTGACTGCAACGTGTTCAGTTGGATATTTGCACATGAATGTACGATGGATTCTCGAAGTTCGTCCAATGTGCGTGGCTTTTGTCGATAAACGACGTCCTTTATAGTTCCCCACAGGTAAATTCCAGAGGAGTTTGGTCTTGGGAACGTGGTGTATACTCCACAGCACCTCTACGGCGTATCCATCGTCCTGGCAGATTTTCGTCGAGATACGCCCTAACACGATTTTGGTAGTGGGCTGGGGCACCACCTTGTTGAAAGTAAACTCTTCCGTCTCCATAAAAGTCTCGGATGGCAGGTAAAATGGATGTCTGAAGCTTCTGAAGGTACAGCTCACCGGTAACTGTGCCGTCAAAGAAGAATGGCCCAATCAAGCCCCGGTAAGACAACCCACACCACACATTTATTCCTGGCAAATTCACGGCTTTGTCCACATGGACGTTCGGATTTTCGGCGGCCCAGTAGATGCAATTGTGTCGATTTACTGTACCATTGAGCTTGAAGTGTGCCTCATCAGACCAGACAATCATCTCTGCAAACTCTTCATCGTTGCGCACCATGTTAGTAAACCACTCGCAGTACTCCATTCTACGATCTGGGTCGTCCTCGTTTATTGCGTGTAGCAATCGTGGGATGTAGCACTTCCACTTTGCTGTCTTCAAAATTCGCCGAACACTTGAGCGACTCACTCCAGTTTCACGGGCACACGGTCTCGTAGACTTCTGTGGTGAGCGAGTGAATTGTAACACACGACGGGAGTTAGTTGGACTTGTTACTGTTACAGGTCGTCCAGATCGTTGTTTGTGTACATCTTTAACATAGCCTTCGGCTTCAAATTTGTCTCGAATGCGACGAATCATTAAATGTGTCAGTGGCTCTGTTTGATATTCATTTCGCCATTGCCGTCGAACCTCATTAATGTTTTCGTACGTAAAATACCACTGACTTCCTTTCATCGAATGTAAACCTTGTTTACTCGAGTAACTAGGTGCAACTAAGAACAAAATACTGACTCCAGAATGAGAAGGTAGGAGACGAGGTACTGGCAGAAGTAAAGCTGTGAGGACCGGGCGTGAGTCGTGCTTAGGTAGCTCAGACGGTAGAGCACTTGCCCGCGAAAGGCAAAGGTCCCGAGTTCGTCTCGGTCCGGCACACAGTTTTAATCTGCCAGGAAGTTTCAAAATACTATCTGGCGAATGTCATCTGACAACACAAAACAACGCAATACAACGCTTGTGCGGCGACTGCCGGAACTACAAACTATTGCACTATCAAAGATGAGACAACTCCGTCAATCAGTTTGACAGTTATAGACTTTTAAATAGTGGATACATTTTTTTGAACCCTTCTATATTTTAGTAATGCTAGATACGATTCGAACTCCTGTGCTTCGATATATTTATTTATATACTGCTTATTCAGACTGACCATATTAGCCCTTAAGGCCATCTCTTAAACAGGAACAACAGATATAAAATAAATTACAAATAAAATTGTATTTATGAGGATCCACAGCCTCCAGATGCTTAATAAACGTAAACATGGTCCATAGTAGTCGATGATGCGATATTTATTTAATCGTGCGCATAGCTAATTTCGACTAACCGTCATTGTCAAGCACATCATAACATCTGTATTTTATGTCATTTTCAAATCACTCTTAATTACAAGCAAAAAATAGCCATCTTCTGTGATTTACTTTTAATTAAAAATGGTTCAAATGGCTCTGAGCTCTATGGGACTTAACATCTATGGTCATCAGTCCCCTAGAACTTAGAACTACTTGAAACTAAATAACATAAGCACACCACACACATCCATGCCCGAGGCAGGATTCGAACCTGCGACCGTAGCAGTCGCGCTGCGTTTCCTCAATCGGTCTCCTTCTAACCAACAGACGGCCATCACTGGCAACGAGGCAGAATCAGCTTAGGAACTTTTAACACTGCAGCACGTAGCAATCGTGAATAATATAATAATTATAAAGAATCCGCCTCGATTGCAAATAGAAACCGACTGTTGATAGGTTTCGGCGCGGATAACCACGCTTTCTTCGGAACACACTAAATTACAAACTGCGTAAAGAGGCATGGTCCATTATTAATACAGAACGCCCAAAAGGGCAAAAGACTCGCATAAAATGTAAAATAAACGGTACGTGTGTACCATTCACAGACTTCAGTTGATTAAGCTTCATGATTCAGTACCTCAGGTACCTTATTTTAAGAAACTGGTTTAGGTTTAAGCTTTTTTTACACTATTTTGGTACATATCCGATAGCACTATTCAAAATGTCGGTCATTAGATATTAAGGGCGATGGAGGCGATGTTGTACGTCCTTTCACGCAATTACATGAAGCCTATCATACTAACTTGACCCTTTTCTGGTCAATAGCGCTTAGAATTTAATATAGTAACTTTACACGCTTATCCGAAGTAGTCATCAAGCACTATCACCGACCCCAAGTAATTTAAAAATGGTTTATTCATCCCCTATATTTTTAGCCTTCTTCTAGCTGATGGTATTTTGTCTATCCTGCGTGCATGCATTTAGACAATCCGTGGAATTTGCTATCCCACATATATATGGTTTCAGCCTGGCCACATTCTATAGTTCTATAAAATCGTCCTCGAGCTAGGACATTATACATACACACGCATTAACTTCCTGCGCCTTTGATCCGGTCATCGGATCACTTTCGTAACACATTTTATGCCAATCACATGGAAGAAGACGATTTCTCAATTTGCGCATGCGCGTTCCTTTCTGACATTCTCGCAGCCTACCTGCCGGCGCCACCTCAGTTTACCTGAGGGCGCAGCCCAACGAACGTTGGCTGGGGTGAGGAAGCACGCTTCTGGCGTTTGTGCAGCTATGGACATGACATATTATGTCAGTCTTTTGGCTTTTAGTGCGTTCTGTGTTAATATTTGACCATGCCTCTTTAGGCAGTTTGTACTTTAGTGTGTTCCGAAGAAGGCGTGGTTATCCGCGCCGAAACCTACGTCAACAGCCGGTTTCTATTTGCAATCGAGGCGGATTCTTTATAATTATTAGAATCAGCTTATGTTAGAAAACACAACAGACCCGCGCACTGCCCTCGAATAACAACAGACTCGTACACTGCCCTCCAATAACCTCTCCCTTTACACCAACGAAGTCGCAAAAGGCGGAATGCGCGCTAAAGGGCGTCTGTATCGGAACTGTCCTTGAAGTAGCCCATTTGAAAAAGTTCGTTGTGTCACTGTTGCGCCAACTACAGCACAAACTGCTGCTGCAGATGCAGTTCGAAGCTCCAGGGCCATACTCAACACGACGGTCTTCCCTCTCGTTAGTGGCACGTGGCCGTTCGGATCCCAGTCTTATTGCGATCGTATATTTCTGTAACCACCGCTGTCAGAAGTCATGTGCAATGGCAACATTCCTGCCACGTCTTTCGCAGAATGAACATCCAACTTCTCGTAGCCCTAATTACACGACCTTGTTCCAACTCTGTGAGGTATTGATATTGGCTTCTTTGTCGTTGTAAATGCATTCTCGACTGACATCAACTCACCACGTCCAATCGCAAAGATAACTAACGTCCACAACCGTTACAGAGTGCATTTTAATCAAACCAGACTTGTATCCTAGTAGTGTCACTACTAGCGCTACTCCCATGCGAATGGCGTGAAATTTGAATAGACGTCACCTTCCGGTAGTATAAACACACCTACCAACTTTCGTTCGTGTCTCACAACTCCCCGGTGTTCTGATTTTTTTCCTTCTCTGGAGATTAGAGTATCACTTTCGAATACATGTTTCGTATTAAGCAAGCAGAAGGGGCAAAGAAAGAAGAGAAGACTGAAATGATAGTGACAACGACTGTCAGGAAACAACAGAATGTAAGTAAAAAACTCTGTCAATACGGGAGATGGAAAAGTTGTGTGGGATGACTGACGAGAGTGAGCTGCAGACTATTATATGGGATAGATGGCCACTGTGATAGAAGGTGAACCGTCATCAGTCTTCTGAAATTTGAAAGGAATTTAATTTCTCTGATTTTTTGGAGGAAGATACGTCAAAACTCAGGTTTCTATACAGAAAATTATTTTGTGAATATGGCAGTGTTACATGATGGTGCAGACAGGATCTTACAGTATTTTTACTGTGCCGTTCAAGCAGAGGTGTAAGGGTTGAAGTGAAAAAAGAGGGAGTGCAATGACTGACAAGGTGATTGAGCAGAGAGAGAGAGTATGATGTTATATACGCTTTTTCCGTACGCACCCATGATAACTATTTGCAGATAGGACAGATATGGTCGAACCAGCACACGTCGCAAATGTATCGCTAGCAAGCATACATTGCAAGTTCTTGCTTGTGTGAGCATTCGTAAAAAAAGTCCTTGGAGATTAGCACTACCATAGTCAAGTATGGGGAGTATTAGTCACTCTACGAGCTTTCTTTTAATATCGAAACGAAATACTTTTATATATTTCTATAGTGCATGAAATGGCGGTGTCGTCTTCTTACAGACTGAAGTTGTGTTTTCAGTCCAGACTGAGTGATCGTTCAGAATTAATCCCAAGACATTTAGAGAAGAGGTTAAGGTTATTTTTGCGCCATTTAGAATTAATGTCGGAGGAAATTATCTGACCTGCTTAGTGGCAAGTATTTTTGTGAGCGACTATGACTGTTTGCGTTTTAGATGGGTTAAGTTTCAAAACCATCCTCTGCGTCCACTCAGATAAGACAAGCATTTACATGCTGGTTGGCTAGACGTAAGTTTGTTAGACTTGTACTGAAGGTCGTCACCGTATGGGTGACATTTGTAGAGGGAGAGAATAGTAGACACAACATTAACATTTAACGAGAAAAGTAATGGGTCGAAAACCGATCCTTGTGGGACTTCTGATATTACATCCTTCCATTGCAGCCTTTTAGTTCCAATAATTATTGACTGTTGGCAGTTCTAAGGTACGAGTGAAAGAACTGTACAACACTTGAACAAATATGTCGACCTCTGAGTTTAGCAAATAAAATGTCAAAGTCAACCGTTGAAAGCTTTGCTGAAATCCAAAAAGCACATAATAGTCGCCTGCTGCTTCTCCATAGGTTGTTTCAGTTCGTCAGTCACGTGTACAGAAGGGACCACCGTGCTGCGATTTTGCAGGAAATCAGACTCTTATTCTTCTAAAAGGTTATTTGATGTAACTGTTTGTGGACTATGTATTCGAAATCCTTTGATAATGCTGGTAGAATGCAAATGGTATTGTAGGCGAAAAGTAGTTTGTTAGATTGCTTATTGGGTAATGGGTTTATTAGTCGCTGCTTCCACGATGTTGGGAAGGTGCTAGAGGTCGGATAATGGTTGAAAATGTTCCTTATTGTGGGCAGTACACGATCGGCAAGAAAACTTATCATTTTCATTGTTATATTATCATGTCCTGCGGCTGCCGAACGAATACATGCAACATGCTTTATGACCATGTCAGGGCTTACTGAATGTAGAAAAAAATTTTCGTTTGTACGACCCACTGATGCTTCGAGCGACTCAATGATTTATGTTTTCGTAGAGTGAAGATGTCACCTTGGTGAAATATTTATCTACATCGTCAATAGAAACTAGTGTCCTAGTTGCATATTTAGGTTTGCCTATTGCTAGACCTCGCAGATTTCTCCATAGGACGGTGTGTCTGTGAAAGCCCTCAGTTAGCGGGTGGGCATACCTGAGTTTTGCGTTTCGCACAGATTGACTAACTCGGTTGCGAAGTTGCTTGTAAGTGAGACGGATATCGGAGGTCAGGTGCCGTTTGTATGTCCTGTGTTCTGCATCTCTGACACTCATGGGTTATTTGAGTTGATCTGAAAGCCATGGTGCAGTTTTTCTCCTTTCTTACTTTCACTGGTTTTAGAGGAGCATGAGAAACAAAACACAAAGCGGTAGCCTGTTGCGTGTTTACAGGTAACGTAGCCTCATGAAGTATGCTGTTTGCGATTGTTTTTTCAACGTTACATCATTTTCCCACTTACACTACATAGAAATGGTTACTATTTGTGAAAAAATATATATATATATATATATATATATATATATAGAGAGAGAGAGAGAGAGAGAGAGAGAGAGAGAGAGAGAGAGAGA
Organism: Schistocerca nitens; assembly: GCF_023898315.1. Classification (NCBI taxonomy): domain Eukaryota; kingdom Metazoa; phylum Arthropoda; class Insecta; order Orthoptera; family Acrididae; genus Schistocerca; species Schistocerca nitens. The sequence goes on along the minus strand of NC_064618.1, from coordinate 830,107,171 downwards.
GAGAGGGAGAGAGAGAGAGAGAGAGAGAGAGAAGGCCATTTTTTGTATCATAAGGATCAATACCGATTAAACTTTTATTCTGTGATCCTTTTGTGCCCATTTCTGAAACTTAAACAATTATTTTCAATGTTGATCCAAGCATTATAGTCAGGCGAAGTTTAGAAAAGATAGGGGAAATTTTCTTGTAAATTGTTAAGTATTTGAAACTAAATTCCTTTACTCTTTGCGGATTATGCGTAGTGTTGATTGTAAGGAGGAATTAAAACTTAATACTGTCTATGACTCGAACTTACACACCTTCCTTTTGGACATGGAACTCTACAGTGGGACGTGGACGAGCACACCTAACACAGCAACCAGAATTTTCAACTTGCCTCTTGCACCAGTCTGCTGTACCCAAATTCAACGTAATTAATTGCACCTGTATGAATGAAATGTCACTCATCATGTGCAGGAGGGTATATTCCAATAATATATTGTGCAAAACTGAATCTCCTCAACAAAAGTAATGTGTTGAGCTAACTCGTTGATAAGAACTTAAACTGAAATTAATGTGTTTCAGATTTTTTCATAGGTTCAGGCTTAGCCATCAGGTATTGCCGTTAATAGTAAGAAGGCGTTGAAAATAAAAGTATTAAAAAGTGAACTTCTTCGTTATGGCCCATCAAAACTTCCTTCCTTCTACCAACGTCTTCAACTCACAGTAGCATTTCCCCCAACGTCCTCAATTGTTTACCTAATACATCGCAGTCTCCGTCTTCCCTTACAGTTCTCCATTCTACTGCTCACTCTAGCACCATCCAAGTTATTAATGATGACGTAACAAACAAATTTCTCGCGTTTTCTAGTCAGTGTTTTCGACAGACTCTTTCGCTCATCACTTATGTTGAAAAAATTACTTCTTATCAATACATTTGATTTTCGGTATTCTTCTATAACACTACGTCTCAGACTCTGTGATTCCCTTATTTTTAGGGTTGCAATCGTCCGTGGTTCACCTCCATGTAATGCTGTGCTCCAGACGGGCATTGCCAGAAATTTCTTCCTCTCAATGTAATGTCTATGCTTGATACTGGCAGACTTGTTTTAGCGAGAACTATCCTCTTTGCCCGTGCTATCCTGCTTCTTGTATCCTTGCTTCCTCCGAAATACGTAGCGGAAGTCCTTCACTACTAAGTGATACCAAGTCTTGGTATTTAACTGCGGCCTCTACGCTACAGTGGACTGGTGGTTGCTGGCCTCTGCTCCTTCATTAAATTATAGCACGTCACGATCATAGCTGTGCGAAGTATAAATTGTATTAGGGCTGCAGGTTCTGTTAACTGACAGATCGCCAAGGACTTGAAATTGTTGTTTTGTACGCAGCCAGTATTTTAGATCGCTGTAAGTTACTGACAGTCGTTATAGCAATCTAGGAATAACTGTTAACTGCGAAGTCAGAGCAAGCAATAATCTGATAATCATCAATTAAATACTAATTATTATTTGCATTTTGACACACTATAATCACTTCTGTATGGTTAATTGCGGTACTTCGCACTTTCAGACAATATCTTCCTACAGTCGCACCACATATACCAACACACTCGGTATTAATTACAAGCAGTCATAAGATTTAACGACCAGATAACTGTTAACTTGCTGATTAGCGTCGTAATAACTTCCTTCTTTTAATTAGTGTTAGTAAGTCTGTAAGGTATCTTTTAATTGCGTAAATTTTGAGTAAGTCTTCCCTCGGTTATTTCAAACAAATCAAGATCTCAACAAGTTTATATGCCCTTCCAAGTATGAGGTATATTTATTAAAGAGTGCTATGAATGAGTTATTGCCACGTTACGGAACTTAAATTGAACCAATCTGCAGCTGCAGCGATCGTGATTAAATCAGAAGTTGTTACAGAATGTAATTTTACATTTATCGCTTCATTTTTATACAATACTTCAGTTCTGTTCAGCTGTCATCGTAAGGATTGGTGCGATGCATCGGGCTATCTTCTGTGGCTGTCAAATGTCGTCTCTGTAAAGACTGCCCTCCGGCGATGATTTCTGCCACCCGACACCGACATTCGTCCCTCCACCTCCGCCAGTCTCCATAAACATATATTTGTAGTATTTCGTATGAACATAAAAACTATGAAATGTTACTGCTTTCCGCATTTATTGTTATGTTGCTTCCAATTTTTCGTCAAGCGAAAAAGATCCCGTGTGATACAATATTTATTAATACGGAATCATTGCATAAGTTTGTTGCAAATGTCATTTGTCTTGTTGTTCATTTTCTTCATTCTTTGTTTTACTGTCGATTCGTGTTCTGGGTTTGTAGATGATTTAATTCGTTCAACAGGTCACTAAACCATCCTCACTTTCAGTGAGAATCCTAAAGTCATATGTCAGATTTATGACTGATAGCTTTGCCTCTTGGCTCTTTTCATTTTTAACACGTTTTTATTAAGTCGTTTTCTTGTTTGTCCGTTCGGTACAAATTTTGCAATTATTATGAGCTAACTTTCCGTTGGGTTAGACAGTTCAAACTTCCAACATAGTTCAGGACTGAATGACAATGCAGTATTTAATCGCCTCCTCGTCTGATGTGTGGCGGAAGGTACTTTTCTACCACTGTCGTTTCCCGATGAGCTAGAAATTTGAAACTTTCAACATCGTTCAGAGCTGGATGCCAATGCAATATTAACTCGCTTTCTTGTTTAGTGTGTGGCAGAGAATACTCCGTGTACCACTGCCATTTCCTCCACTTTCGTGTCCCATTTGCGAACGGTGGACGTGGAGAACGACTGGTGGTCAGCCTCGAATCTCTCTAGCTTTTACCTCCACGGTATATTCGTGAGTTATGTGTAGGAGGAAGCAATACATTGGTTGACTCTGATGAAGGGAAACTGAAATAAAAGTAAAATTTAATACACATATCTTTTGTAATTTCATCAAAGTCTTTGAAATCGCTTGATACGTGTCACAAACACACGACTAAAAAGAAGAAAATAGTTACGCAAATAAAAATAAATTTTAATATAAAAAGTTTTTAAAAAGGACTACAAAATATAAAATAATTTCTTCTAAGCCTGTACAGATTCCTAATCCCAGACAGGTAGTCGTGAAATTTTGTGATCGTGAATTTTTAACTGCTATGATAATATTTTTCGTTTTAAATCTTACCACTGTTTTCATAGCTTTAAAAATTAATAATCGCACATATTCAAGACTACCTGTTTGGGAACAGAAATCTGTATGGGGAGGAGGGGGATTGGCAAAATTATATTACACTTTTGTAATTCAGTTGAAAAACGTGTTGTATTAAAAACCGAATTTTATTTAAGTAATTTTTTTGTTGTCTAGTTAAGCAGTTTTCTGGAGCGACAGATTGGAGATGAAAGTGTTCAATGCTCAGAAACATTGTGTGAGAAACACATGGTATCAATCCTCGAAGCTCTTTTATATTGTTTCTAGACTTCTGATCACACAGACAACATAGGTAAAGTACATATTATATACCTCATGTTACTAAAGTGTTAACACAGTCACCTGGTCTCAGTTGCAGGTAGTCTATTCAGAATCTTTCCAGTAGCCAAAAAGATTTTCACTATTTAATATAATTGTCAACCATATTTAAAAATTTAAAATGTGTCAAATCTACTCATGAAGAAGTATAATCTCACATTAAGGCTTCAACACTATTAGGCAATTTTTAAAGCTGGAAACTGTGCACATGTCTTGTGGCACCTGTAAGTCACAGTGCACACTGTAAAAGCAGTATCTGAGAACGACAGCATTGTGCGACTTTCAACATGTTGTACACATAACTTAACAGCTTTCCGAAACTTTTTCTCGCTGACGCTTCCCACAAAATAATAAAAGAAAAATAGTTATTGATCACTACATTATAGGACTGTTCAAGTAGTAAAATTCAACATCAGACATGATGTTTTAATTTATTATTTTTTTATTATTAACCCTATTCGCAACACATTTTGGAGAGGGTATCCACATATACTACTGAATACGTCTTCAAAATTATATTACTGTACGATTAATTGTGCAGGATATACACACATCAAAAAAAGTTTTACATGACCCCAGTTCCCAGAACTCCTGAAGATAGACGATGACTGTGGATATTGTATCACAGACACAGTCTCTCTGACTGTTCAGATATGCCACTAAACCTGGCCAAAGATGTAAACAATCATGCATGAGCAGCACCTATTAGACGAAGGGGATCGGACAGCCGAACAGTTCCAATCATTCCACCAGGAAGGAGGTGTACAGCTCGTGTGGTCTGTAGTTCAACCATTCCTAGATGGTCAATACCGTGGTTCGATCGCGTCCGCTTTGTTGTTTATGCCAGGAGGGGCTTCCAACAAGGGAAGTGTCCAGGCGCCTCGGAGTGAACCAAAACGATGTTGTTCAGACATGGAGGAGATACAGAGAGACAGAAACTGTCGATGACATGCCTTGCTCAGGCCGCCCAAGGGCTACTACTGCAGTGGATGACCGCTACCAACGAATTATGGCTCGGAGGACACTGTATAAATATCTCTCTCAGGCAAGCAACCTTTTTGGAATCCTAAGTGTGATATGCTAAGTGAATTGTTACCACTGAAGTGTGTGACTACTTTTGAATACATTACTTTTTTGGGATAAGATGTCGGTGCATCTACCAGATGCATCAGTGAATTAGTAAAGTGAGCTGCAATGTGTTGCTGGGTGTTGCATGGTCCCACAGAAGATATGTATTGGAGGATAGTGCTATATAAGCGATGATGTTTCAAGTTATTGGAGGTGTTACAAGGATACATATAGTTGTCAGGGGGTCAAATGAGGAACATTACTCGAGTTTTATGAACCCCTGATGCTTCAGTGGCAACATGCTGCCCATTTGCACACTTGTCTTTAAGCCAATTTATCAAATCTGAAGTGTTAGCTTAGTTCTCCATGTCTGTTATCCAAACCTCATGAGTATCAGCACTGTGGGGCTTATAAACTCTTAGCGCCAATATGAGTGAGGATACAAAAATGTTTGTTTCCATCCCGTCATATAGGCTGCCCTACACAACAGGCTTGTTGTATGGAAACGCAGCCTGCTATATCAACCTGTTTTGTGGGGCAGTCTACATGTCAGGGGCAAGAAACAGTTTTCCAGGCCCCAACATGTAGCCTGTCCTGCATGACATGCACGTTGTGTTACAGTAGTTTCAGTATGCTTCATCAACCTGCTGCCTATGGCGGCCTTTAATTCAGAAGCAAATAAATGATTTTCAAGCCCTGATATGCACCGTGCCTGCATGACTGGTTTGTTGTGGAAGTAGTATCAGCCTGCTGTATTGAACTTTCTGGGCTACACAGGTCAAAGAGCATGGCTGTGGACAGGTTGAGATGGGCAGATCAATAGATAGACAGTGAGAGAGAGAGAGAGAGAGAGCAAAATGGACAGAGCTGAAGAGGGGGAGGTGGAGGAGGCAGGTGGAAAATGTAGTGGGGTAGCATACAGGGTGGAAAGGGAGAGAGAAGTGGAGATGGACAGAGAGAGGTTGAAGAGGATATGGCCAAAGTGAGGGGGAGGAAGATATGATCAGAGAGAAGGGGTGGAGGAAATGGACAAAGAGAGGGGGAATGAAGAGACAGAGTGGGGAGAAGGAGATAAACAAATGGAGGTGGGAGGCTGAGATGGATAGACAGATGAAGAGGTGAACTCAGAGACAGGAAGTGGGAGATGTGTTCAATATATGTGTGGAGTGTATACACGTGCGAAGCCAGGGGGATAGCGCTAGTGATGAAAAGAACGAAGTGGTGATGTCAACAAAATGTGAATACTTGTCTGGATCCGTCTGTGAAAGGAAGACTGTTGCGTTCGACGTTTGTTTTAGTCAGTGGTTTTGTATGGAGCATGTATTTTCCCTACACGTATCCTTACTGTTTTTCTCTAACATTTATCCCGCTAACATTTAGTATGCTAATGATAATGACAAGTGAATATTTTCAGACAACTACAAAGCAATGTAGTTAGTATACGCTTATTTTGTTCATACTGGCCTTAATTAAGTAAGAACAAACGGCCATCGACGATGTATCACAGTAATGTTTATCAATGTCATAACTCCATTAAGACAGACATGAGTTAGATGAGTTAGTCCCTCTTTTAACCATACTACACAATAGATACGTTAAAAAAAGAAAGAAAGAAAAAGAGAAGGGAAGAAGAAGCGTCTCACAAAACTAACGTCCAATATCATTGTTTCGGTTTGTTGCAGAATCTTACACTACATTCTCATATCAAACATATCCCTAACGGTATTAATTCTTCAGTAGTAATCTGCATGGATTTCGAAACACAACTCTTATTCTTCTCACATAACATCTTGAAAGCTTTTGGTGATTTATGGAAAGCCTTTTACTAAGTATTGGACTAAAGCCTAATAGTAAAAGTACGATGACAGTGCGTATCAAACGAAATTTTTGACCGGATTCAGAGTTTCTTCGTAGGGAGGAGCAAGTAAGTTATCTTGGATGGAGCATCGTCGAGAGGTTTTGAAACACCTTCAGTTGTGACCAAAGAAAGTTATGTCGGGATCCTTAGCGCTCATTCTGTGTATTAATGATGTAGTAGAGGACATCAGCAGTAGCCTAAGATGTTTTCCAGATGATGCACTTACCTGTAATGAAGTACGATCTGAAAAAAGCTGCACAAATATCTCATCAGACTTTCGTAAGATTTTAGAATCGCGAAAAGTTAGGTAACTAGCTTTAAATGTTCTGAAGTCTAAAACTGTGCGCTTTACAAATCTCAAAAACTTAACACAACTGGAACCTGTTGTAGCTTTGTGAAAAGATTCGTGTCAGCACGGAACATAATGACGATGTAGGCTCACAGGCACTCGTGTGACAAGCTTTGGGACTATTTTATGTGTAGAACTGGATTCTGTTATTGAGCGTCACGTCAGGTCAGTTATTCCCAAACCTAGGATCTACAATACACGACAGTTTCCATCTTGTCAAATAACACAGCGTTTCCGAGCTCTGATATAGTGGCATACATTGAAGACATACAGGAACCTGACTTTTACTCCGCGACAGCGTATCTCTCAATGCGATCACGAACCACTTCATGTTACCGATTAGTATGAAAGCCACGGTGTGAGTACGTGTGCTCTGAAAAGCACTGAGACATTCTATCTGATTGCTTTCTCCCACTAAGTCTTAAAAGATGTGCGTTTATCTCAATTTTGAGCGTTCACGTACCACTTCAACGCTTCTTGATGCTTTTCTGAGATAAACGCACATCTGTTAAGACTTTGTGCGAGAAAACAATCGGATCGAAACTCTCAATGCCCTTCAATGCACACGTACTCACACCATGGCTTTCATCAGCATAGCTATCAGTGCCATCCCTGTGTGAAGTCAAAGTAGATTTTCCAGTAGGTGTTCCTAACGCAAGACAGTGCTGTATGACTAGATATCGAGCTGTGTGGTTATTCGTGTCTCTATGGTAGAAAGCGTCCACGCAGTGGGCTCCTGCCATAACATAGACTGTAGTCTTTACCACTTCACGTTACCGATTAGTATGAAATGTCCGAAGACTCTCCTCTGTGTACCGAAGTAAAACATTCTTTAATTCGGTGGTAGTGCACGCCAATATTGTGGTGCATTTAGTTTATACGGTATTTACCTCTGTACCCGTATACATTCTCACTTACTTTACTTGTTCTAAGAGCATCTGTAGTTCACTTCAGTTGTTTGAAAACTGGACGGTGTCACCAAGATACGTCTGGTAATTGAGTATCTCTTTATGTAAGTGTAAAGTGTAACTGAAATAATTTTTATGAAATTGGTTATCCTTATTTCATTCCTCTCTCCTAGGTAAATCACTTTGCTCATTCTTCACTTCCATACATGGCTACATTCCATACAAACACTTTCAGAAAAGACTGTCTGACACTTAAATCTATACTCGATGTTAACAAATATCCCTTCTTCAGAAACGCTTTCCTTACCATTACCAGTCTACATTTTATATCCTCTCCACTTCGACCATCATCAGTTATTTTGTTCCCCAAATAGCAAAACTCGTCTGCTACTTTAAGTTTCTCATTTCCTAACTTAATTCCGTCAGCATCACCCGACTTAATTCGACTACATTCCATTATCCTCGTTTTGCTTTTGTTGTTGTTCATCTTATATCCTACTTTCAAGACACTGTCCATTCCGTTCAGCTGCTCTTCCAGGTCCTTTGCTGTCTCTGACAGAATTACAATATCATCGGCGAACCTCAAAGTTTTTATTTCGTCTCCATGGATTTTAATACCTACTCCGAATTTTTCTTTTGTTTCCTTTATTGCTTGCTCAATATACACATTGAATAACATCGGGGAGAGGCTACAACCCTGCCTCACTCCCTTCCCAACCGCTGCTTCCCTTTCATGTCTCTCGACTCTTACAACTCCCATCTGGTTTCTGTGCAAATTGTAAATAGCCTTTCGCCCCCTGTATTTTACCCCTGCCACCTTCAGAATTTGAAAGAGAGTATTCCAGGCAACACTGTGAAAAGCTTTCTCTAAGTCTACAAATGCTAGAAACGTAGGTTTGTCTTTTCTTAATCTAGCTTCTAAGATAAGTCGTAGGGTCAATATTACCTCACGTGTTCCTATATTTCTACGGAATCGAAACTGATCTTCCCCAATGTCGGCTTCTACAAGTTTTCCATCCGTCTGTAAAGAATTCGTGTTAGTACTTTGCAGCCGTGACTTATGAAACTGATAATTCTGTAATTTTCACATCTGTCATCAACTGCTTTCTTTGGAATTGGAATTATTATATTCTTCTTGAAGTCTGAGGGTATTTCGCTTGTCTCATACATCTTGCTCACCAGATACTAGAGTGTTGTTAGGGCTGGCTCTCCCAAGGCTATCAGTAGCTCTAATGGAATGTTGTCTACTCCTCGGGCCTTGTTTCGACTTAGATCATTCAGTGCTCTGTCAAACTCTTCACACAGTATCATATCTCCTATTTCATCATCATCTACCTCATCTTCCATTTTCATAATATTGTCCTCAAGAACATCGCCCTTGTATAGACCCTCTATATACTCCTTCCACCTTGCTGGTTACTCTTATTTGCTTAGAACTGGTTTCCCATCTGAGCTCTTGATATTCATACAAGTGGTTCTCTTTTCTCCATAGGTCTCTTTAATTTTCCTGTGGGCAGTATCTATGTTATCCCTAGTGATATATGCGTCCACATACTTACGTTTGTCCTTTAGTCATCCGTGCATAGTCATTTTGCACTTCCTGTCGATGTCATTTTTGAGATGTTTTTATTAATTTTTGCGTACTTCATTTACTGCATTTTTATATTGTCTCCTTTCATCGACTATGTTCAATATCTCTTCTGTTACCCAAGGATTTCTACTAGCCCTCGTCTTTTTACCTACTTGATCCTCTGCTCCCTTTACTATTTCATCTCTCAAAGCTACCCATTCTTCTTCTATCGTATTTCTTTCTCTCGATATTGTCAATCGTTCCCAGACGCTCCCTATGAAACTCTCTACAACCTCTGGTTCTTTCTGTTTATTCAAAGCCCATCCCCTTAATTTCCCTCTTTTCGCAGTTTCTTGAGTTTTGGTCTACAGTTCATAACCAATAGATTGTACTCATAGTCCACATCTGCCCCTGGAAATGTCTTACAATTTAAAATCTGGTTCCTAAATCTCTGTCTTACCATTATGCTATATATTTCAAACCTTCCAGTGTCTACAGGAATCTTCCACGTATACAGCCTTCTTTCATGTTTTTTAAGCCAAATGTTAGCTACGATTAAGTGATGCTCTGTGCAAAATTCCACAAGTCAGCTTCCTCTTTCATTCCTTACCCCTATTCAATATTCACGTACAAATTTTCCTTCTTTTCCTTTTCCTACTGCCGGCCGGTGTGGCCGAGCGGTTCTAGGCGCTTCAGTCTGGAACTGCACGACTGCTACGGTGGCAGTTCGAATCCTGCCTCAGGCATGGATGTGTGTGATGTCCATAGGTTAGTTAGGTTTAAGTAGTTCTAAGTTCTAGGGGACTGATGACCTCAGATGTTAAGTCCCATAGTGCTCTGAGCCATTTGAACCTGTAAGTAGGCTGTTTAGGTTTTCTTCATTGGTAACGCCATGTAGCGCTCTGTATGAAAATCACTGGCTGTGCTGTGTGCAGTCTGTGGCTGGTTTGCATTGTTGTTGGCCATTGTAGTGTTGGGAAGTTGGCTATTAACAGCGCATAGCGTTGCGCAGTTGGAGGTGAGCCGCCAGCAGTGGTGGATGTGGGGAAAGAAATGGCGGAGTTTTGAAATTTTTAAGACTGGATGTCATGAACTGCTATATATATTATGAGTTTTGATGATATTAAGGTAAATACATTGTTTGTTCTCTATTAAAATCTTTCATTTGCTAACTATGCCTATCAGTAGTTAGTGCCTTCCGTAGTTTGAATCTTTTATTTAGCTGGCAGTAGTTTCGCTTGCAGTATTGCAGTAGTTCGAGTAACCAAGATTTTTGTGAGGTGAGCGATTTGTGAAAGGTATAGCTTAATGTTAGTCAGGGCCATTTTTTTGTAGGGATTTTTGAAAGTCAGATTGCGTTGCGCTAAAAAATATTGTGTGTCAGTTTAAGCACAGTCATGTATAATTTTTCTAAGGGGACGTTTCATATGGCGACCCTGCCAGGATATCTCCCTGGAATCTTCTGATTTTTTCTTGTAGTTTGTGTAATTAGTGTAGCTTTTGTTTATTGCTAGCGTGTAATTGTAGAGAAAATCTCCTTTGTAGTTGCAGTCTTTCATTGTTGTACAGTAAAACAGTTGTGGCATGCATGTAGATTTGCACCAAGTATTTCATAGCTGCAATTAACTAGATATTATTTTCAGTGCTATGTTAATGTGTTCTCTTATTTTTGCTCTTCAAATTGTGCTTTTCTGTGTTATCGTGTGAAATATTGTGACAATAATGGCATGTGAAAAAGTAATACTAGGCTCCAAAGTAAACTGAGAAATGACAGTGAAGACGAAAGCAGTGTGTTAGCGCCACCGAGTAATGAATTAACTAATGTTCAAAGTAGTAATTTGGTAATTGTGCATAGGGAAATGGAGCAGGTTGCAAACAAGGGTGTATACAGTGAAAGTGAACAGGGAAGCATTATCGATCAATCGGTCGGCAACAGCTTGCCTCAGGAATCCGAAATTACAGGACACAATCTTGCAAATACTGTAGATTCATGTTTTGCGTCCTCACCGTTTTCTCAAATAAGTCGAGACACATTTTCTGCTTCTCAAACTGCGAATATTGCCGGTTCAAATGCATTGCCGAATAGTACTGAGGAACATGTTTCAGACACCAGTGCATTGTTATTACAATTAATGCAACAAATGGGACAAAAGCTTCAAAAGTTAGACACAATGGAACAAAATCAGAGACAAACACAGCAAAAGCTTCAAAAGTTAGACACAATGGAACAAAATCTTCAAAAGTTAGACACAATGGAACAAAATCAGAGACAAACACAGCAACAGTTAGACACAATGGACCAAAATCAGAGACAAACACAGCAAAAGCTTCAAAAGTTAGACACCACACTTGAACAAACACGTGACGATTTAACTACTGAGTTACATAACATTGAATCGAAATGTCAAAAAGTCTGTAATGACGAAAAAACACAGATTTGTGAGCATTTTCAACCTATTTTTTCACGGCATGAAACTGCATTACAGAATCACGAAGCAGCCATAAAAGAACTGCGAACTATTGTTCATCAAAATCATGAGACCTTGCAAGCTAAAATTGACTCAGTTGCATCTACCGATTCGGTTATGCAACTTGCAAAAACTCAAGAAAACTTAAAGGACACAGTAGATACTCTGAAAATTGGTTCACAAAGACACATGGAGTTCATTATCAGAGAAAGTAGTTTAACTTTCGGATCAGCTAAATAATTTATCTACGAAGGTAGAGGATAATCTGAATGACACAAAACCGGTAGTCTTTAATGACACAGAAGAGTGTGAACAAATTAGGAAATTCAAACAAAATCTGAATCAAATTAATACGCAACACCAAAGAGAAATCCAGGAAGTACAAGATCAGCTGACACAGGTAATACAAGAATTACATATTTCAGAGGACACTCGGGCTCCAATACGGGAAGAGGGACATAGAAATACGGAACAGCCACAAAATAATAACACAGGGCACTTCGGAAATTATGAAAGAAATTGGCAAGGTGCACAGAATTTTGATATGGAACCGAATTTTGAGATGGAACCGCCGAAACGACGTAACAATGTCCGACATGCGTCTCGCCGACATGATCATTTTGACTATAAGCTGTTAATTACTACACGTAAATTCAAAACATTTAAGAATTCTGGCAACGACATTCATCCACAAGCGTGGCCTCATCAATTCTCTCATTGTTTTCCTCCCAACTGGTCATTAGAACACAGATTAGAATTTATGTGTGGCTACTTAGAGAATGAACCAGCTGTAAGAATGCGATCGGTCATTCACGATTGTCACAGTGAAGGAGAATTTTACCATGCCTTCCTCTCAGCATATTGGTCTCAAGCTACACAAGACCGAGTAAAACATAGCATCATAATGATGAAACATTTCGAACAATCTGAATTTTCCAGTCTTGTGAAATATTTTGAAGACATGTTGCACAAGAATCAGTACCTTTCAAACACATTTAGCCACTCAGAACTCATCCGCATTTGGTTAATCAAATTACCTGAACATTTGCGACATATTATTTTCGCAGGACGTTGCAAAGACGACATTGAAGCTTTTCAGGGACTCTTACAAGAATTAGAAATTGACACAGACAGTCGCGGGATGCGAAAACAGGAAAACAATCACTACAGGTCACATCCGTCACAATTCCGTGACGACAGAAACAATAACTGGACACGACAAGTCTATTCTTACAACGCAAATCGTAACCAAAACAGACACCACCCATACGACAACCACTGGCAGAGTAATAATAGTTACAGAGAAAGATCGCATTTCCGTAGTAATGAATATGACAGAGATTACCATAGAAACAGACAATATGGGAACAAAAACAATTATTAACAAGGGAGACAGAATAACTTCAGACGCAACAGCTCTGCGCGCAGTTGCGATTCAGGATGAAATTCCCCACCATGTGACCGGCAAGAAAGAAACTATGGAATCTACCGACATGATGACAGACGATATAATCGTAACGACAGACCTGAATTGCATCAGAACTGGCGAGCTTCAAACAGGGCAGGGCCTTCTCGTCAAGGTTAATTTGTAGAAGTTAGGTCTCCTAATCCCAATAACGACGCGCGCCAACAAAGAGATAGCAGACAATGACCCGCACCGTGGGCAGCCACGTGCACCAGCTGGCTCAGAGAAAAATAACATAGACGCTAACATTGAGAAAAATTCCAGTATTCTTTACCGACGTATACCGTATGATAATTGCGTTCAAGTTGATACTCTGTGTACTAGGAAGAGTAAAGGTTTACACCACATTTCACATGTAAAACCGTTTATTGAGAGATAATTTGTTTTTTAATTTAGTCTTTGCTATGAAATTTTTCACTTCATGTTACTAGTACTCTTTGTCAGACTTAGAATCTGTTAACATGCAACGATGTTTGAAGTGAAATATCCAGTCAAGAACGAAGAGAACTTATTTAAACAGAAATTACGAATGCATTGTTATTGTGAACAGACGGCACAGTGTTATTGCGTGTGTACATTCTTGCTTGTTAGTTGCATGATTACGTAATGACTATAAGGCTCACATACTTAGAACATATACTGGTACTGCTAATGAGATTTTAATGCAACATTTTGGTTTACTTGAAAATACATTCTGGATTTAAAGTACTTTCTGTGAGATACCAGATGACACAGTGGTTAGTTTATGTGACAGCTACACGATTTTATCACGACGCTACTAATGAGTGACAATTTACAATGCTGCTTTTGCGGTGTATCTGTTTTATATCTTCACAGTTTTTCTGCATTATTCTGGAAAGTAAAACATGTTTTAGTAGTAACTTTTGTGGTATAGTAACAATGAGACAGCCTTTTTCATGGCACAACAATACGTTACTGTACAGTACTTTCTTCATCACGCCAATAAGCATAATTACTACGATATCTATACGCAAAGCATTTCACTTTTGTTTATCATGAGGTAAGTACATTGACTTCTGCAGAACTTAGCTTTTGGAGGACGATAACTACGACACTTCCACAGAGATTATGTTGCAACAAGACGCACAGTTTAGCGCTACAGTACACGTATTTGAGTGATTAATTTTATACTTAAAACATTTATTTTTAAAGAGTTTTGAATTACAAAGAAAGTTTTCCGTGATACATTTCATTTCATTGCTGTAATCTGTAACACCTGAGGGTATAATTACATTAATCCTCAGGGGGTACACACCTACTTTGTGTACCATGTGTTTGGCAAGTACAAGGAGCCCTAGCTAATATGGTATTTGCTTATACAACTTTGCACATCGGTACCATATTTCTCTAACACATAAAATACATTGCTATCTGATCATTTAACTGAGAGAGGCAAACATTTTTTTAATATGTCAGTTACACATGGTTACGCAATTACACAGTTGGATAACTTCACACTTATGAAATTGTATTTTGTCTGTACTTTGTGAACTGTTCATATGTTTCCGGAACCATTCTGATACTATGAGAGCTTTGAATGATGTATTTGGTATGGGATCCTGATTTTTGAAGTACGTTTGAGGTAGATGACTTTATTGAAGGTTCTGAAATTATTGCAGAAAGCTACGACGTTTTTGAGATTTGACTGAGGTGTTATGATGTTATTATTACGACAACGATGTGTATTATGCTGTTGCGGTATGTTTATGATCAATAAGCTGATGCTATATGAGCAATTTGATTATGCTACATATTTGTTATGATGAATTATTGAAGAAGTGTCTACGCATATGTATATGTGTAATAAAGCAAGGAATAATGAGTAGTGGTTAGGGACTCTGGTTTGTGAAAAAGGATGCTGGAAACCAAGAATCGTACTTTAAGAGTTATGAAATGTGTGTATATGTGTGAATGTATCACAATGCCGACGAAAATTTTTTGGACTCTGTTATATCAATAGGATTTTGTTTCTACAGATTTGTAACGCAAATTCTTGACCTGTGAAATGTTTTTATATGAGACTGCCACTGTAGCGCAAACTGGTGTCGTAAATATTTCGGTAAGAAAGTTAAGTGACCTTCATGTAATGCGTCGTGGGCACCCAGATGGGCGACAGTCGCCTGGAAAGAAGTCATTAGTGAGTGCCTTTCAAAGGCACAGGTGGAGAAAAAAAGAGGCCATTATCCTCGCTATTGACATTCCTTTGTAGAAAGTATCGCAAAAACGACACGGTCGAACTTGAAAACATATGATTACACTGTGGAGCTCTTAATTTATGATATTTACTAAAATGCCTAATGAAACGATGAGAAACATTGTCTTGCTAGTTGAGAGAAATGCCATATGGCTTGCTTTATGTATTTATCTACTCATTTTGTTTAATATCTAGTTTCTAGCTGCACTGCAGCATTGGTTAAAATAAAATTTTATGGATGTAATAATATAGATATTTTATGCCTACAGATCCAGTAAATAATAAAAAAAACGAAGGAGCACAAAAAGACATTTCCCTTCACAGGACTTGCATACATAATTTTCTTTTCAACTACTTAGTAATATTTTTCGTAGAATAAGTTGTGATGCACCACTTTAATTACATAGGCATTAAGATGTGATTATACATTTCCTTTATCTGTGTTGTTGTCTTTAGTGTACTATTTTTTCTGCTTCAGCTTTGTCATGTTTAGATATAAGTTATTGCATTTGCTGCTGCTGTTTGCCAGGCATAGTGCTACTAAATTTCACTTTGTATTATTCTGTTAAGCCAGATTTACTACGACTTTATTTTTCTTGTTTGCTGCGCATTGCCTTATATTAGTTGTATATTGCATTTGGTTTGCTAATTTATGCTGCTTGCTTTGCCTTTTGTATTTTTTATCATTGCTGTTTGTGTTAATTGCTTTGTGCTGCTGCATTTCCTCGTTCCTTAGTTTAGCATCTGAGCTTAGTAGATTTATGTTAGCTTAAGATGGTGTAGGCTATATGAGAGAACGAGTTGTGATGAATTGGAAGAAATGCATTGAGAAACTGTAAGAAAATGGTTTGGCCAAAAAAGTATTTTGAAAGAGGATATTAGCAAAAAAGTAGGGTTTAGGGACAACAAGTTTAGGTAGGATTTTCTTTGAAATAAATGATGAGGTAAGATAATGGAAAATAAATAAAGAGGTAAGAAATACGTGAAAATATAAATACAGAAAGCATGCTTGGATAGGATTTTTTTGGAGGAAACAAATGTTGAAATAAGACGAAAGATCTATAGAATGAAGTTTTTAGGTTGGACTGCAGTACCAAATGTTACACTGAAAACAAACCCTGCCCTTTCCCCCTGTGTTATTCTGCTATGTGTTTGTGTACTCTTGTATATTTGTGTTTTTCCTGTCTTTATGTGTTTAGCTGACACGAGTTATGTTGTGGAATATTTATAATAATATGTTATTTTCTTTGTAAAGATGTTTAGACATTATTTATTCTGTTCTGTTTTAATGCTCATGTGTGAAGTTGATGTTTCAAAAGTTATTCTGATCTTTTATATATGTACTTATGTCATAATTCTTGTAACATTGATGTGCATGTTTATTTCTATTCTTTTGTAAAGCCTGATTTACTACAAACGTTATCTGTATTGTTATGTTCTTTAATGATGCTTTTTGTACCTTTGTAATTGTATTATTATGTTGTAAATTTATAATTGTATAGACACCAGTTCAAATTAAGTATCATTTGACTGCACACGTTTCTGTTGGTCATAATATATGCACAGTATGCGAGAAGTTGGGACTGTTAGTGTTTGCACATGTGTTAATAATTCAGCGAGGGACTGGTTAACAGCATTGCTGCTTCTAAGGACATTCCAAACAATTTTTTTTGAGTGGACAAGTGGTGGTTTATGTACTTGTTATATTCTCCGCAAGACTCTTCGATGGTGATTGTGCACCTGCACAGTCGCAACAGATGGTTGCTAGCCGTCTCTACAAGGACTACAGTGGGTCTGCATCTTTGATGGTCCACCAATACCATTATCTCTACAAGGACTATAGTGGGTCTGCATCTTTGATGGCCCACCAATACTGTAATCTCTACCAGGACTATAGTGGGTCTGCTCTGTGACGACCTACCTACCAATATTCTTCAAAACTTCGAATGACTTTGCTGTGGGTTTGCTCTGTTGTGACCCATTACCTGTCTGCATGTCAAGAGTCAGCACTGTCTTTCCATTGGAAGGACAACACTACTTCTTCAAGACTGCATGGAAATCCACTACTTCCGTGTGCATTTTCTTTTACTGCTCAGACTTTGAGAAAAACACTGCAGTTTTAATGTGATGAATGATCAGGACTGTCTTTATGGACTGTGAGAAAATTTTAGCTTATGACCAACATTGTATCAATAAGTGTGTGCATTTGATATCTTTGTTATTGTAACTATGAAATTTTTTTTCAAATCTGTATTGACCACTGCCCAAAACAATTTGTAAAATTTTTTGTGGGGAGCATGGGGGCTATGTAAGTAGGCTGTTTAAGTTTTCTTCATTGGTAACGCCATGTAGCGCTCTGTATGAAAATCACTGGCTGTGCTGTGTGCAGTCTGTGGCTGGTTTTCATTGTTGTTGGCCATTGTAGTGTAGGGGCAGTTGGCTATTAACAGCGCGTAGCGTTGCGCAGTTGGAGGTGAGCCGCCAGCAGTGGTGGATGTGGGGAAAGAAATGGCGGAGTTTTGAAATTTGTAAGAATGGATGTTATGAACTCCTATATATATTATGACTTTTGATGACTATTAAGGTAAATACATTGTTTTTTCTCTATCAAAATCTTTCATTTGCTAACTATGCCTATCAGTAGTTAGTGCCTTCCTTAGTTTGAATCTTTTATGTAGCTGGCAGTAGTGGCGCTAGCTGTATTGCAGTAGTTCGAGTAACCAAGATTTTTGTGAGGTAAGCGATTTGTGAAACGTATAGGTTAATGTTAGTCAGGGCCACTTTTTTGTAGGGATTTTTGAAAGTCAGATTGCGTTGCGCTAAAAAATATTGTGTGTCAGTTTAAGCACAGTCATGTATCATTTTTCAAGGGGACGTTTCAAACCTTTTCCTACTGCCGAATTCTAGTCCCCCATGACTATTAAATTTTCGTCTCTCTTCACCATCTGAATAATTTCATTTATCTCATCATACATTTCTTCAATCTCTTCATCGTCTGCGGAGCCAGTTGGCATATAAACTTTTACTACTGCGGTAGGAGTGGGCTTCGTGTCTATCTTGGCTACAATAAAACGTACACTACGCTGTTCTAGTAGCTTATCATCGCTCCTATTTTTTTTATTCATTGCTAAACCTACTCCTGCATTACTCCTATTTCATCTACATCTACTACATCTACATAAACACGATTACTCTGCTATTCACAATAAAGCGCCTGGCAGAGGGTTCATTGAACCACCTCCAAGCTGTCTCTGTACCGTTCCACTCTCGAACGGCGCGCGGGAAAAACGAGCACTTTAATTTTTCTGTGCGAGCACTGATTTCTGTTATTTTATCATGATGATCATTTCTCCCTATGTAGGTAGGTGCCAACAGAATTTTTTCGCAATTGGAGGATAAAAGTGGTGATTGAAATTTCATGAGAAGATCCCGTCCCAACGAAAAACGCCTTTGTTTTAATGATTGCCACTCCAATTCACATATCATGTCTGTGGCACTACCTCCCCTATTTCGAGATAATACAAAACGAGCCGCCCTTATTCGTACTTTTTGCATGTCATTCGTCAGTCCGACCCAATAAGGATCACACATCGCACAGCAATACTCCAGAATAGGGCGGACAAGCGTGTTGTAAGCAGTCTCTTTAGTAGACCTGTTGCACCTTCTAAGTATTCTGTCAATGAATCTTGGTTTGCTCTACCTACAACATCATCTATGTTATAGTTCAAATTTAGGTTATTTGTAATTGTAATCCCTAAGTATTTAGCTGAATTTACAGCCTTCAGATCTGTGTGATTTATAGCGTAATCGAAATTAAGTGGATTTCATTTAGTACTCATGTGAATAGCTTCACACTTTTCTTTATTCAGGGTCAATTGCCACTTTTCGCACCATACAGATATCTTATCAAAATCATTTTGCAGTTCGTTTTGATCATCTGATGACTTTACAAGACGGCAAATGACAGCACCATCTGCAAACAATCTAAGACGGCTACTGAGACTGTCTCCAATATCGTTAATATAGATTAGGAACAGTAGAGGGCCTATAATACTTCCATGGTTCAAATGGTTCAAATGGCTCTGAGCACTATGGGACTCAACATCTTAGGTCATAAGTCCCCTAGCACTTAGAACTACTTAAACCTAACTAACCTAAGGACATCACACACACCCATGCCCGAGGCAGGATTCGAACCTGCGACCGTAGCAGTCCCGCGGTTCCGGAGTGCAGCGCCAGAACCGCTAGACCACCGCGGCCGGCAATACTTCCATGGGGAACGCCGGATATTACTTCTGTTTTACTCGATGACTTTCCGTCTATTACTACGAACTGTGACCTTTCCGACAGGAAATCACGAATCAAGTCGCACAACTGAGGCGATACTCCGTAGGCACGCAGTTTGGTTAGAAGGCGCTTGTGACGAATGGTGTCGGAAGCCCTATGGAAATCTAAAAATATGGGATCTATCTGACATCTCCTACCGATAGGACTCATTACTTCATGAGTAATAAGAGCTATTTGTGTTTGACAAGAATGGTATTTTCTGAATCTGTGCTGACTACATGTCAATAAATCGTTTTCTTCGAGGTACTTCATACTGTTCGAACACAGTATACACTCCTGGAAATGGAAAAAAGAACACATTGACACCGGTGTGTCAGACCCACCATACTTGCTCCGGACACAACGAGAGGGCTGTACAAGCAATGATCACACGCACGGCACAGCGGACACACCAGGAACCGCGGTGTTGGCCGTCGAATGGCGCTAGCTGCGCAGCATTTGTGCACCGCCGCCGTCAGTGTCAGCCAGTTTGCCGTGGCATACGGAGCTCCAGCGCAGTCTTTAACACTAGTAGCATGCCGCGACAGCGTGGACGTGAACCGTATGTGCAGTTGACGGACTTTGAGCGAGGGCGTATAGTGGGCATGCGGGAGGCCGGGTGGACGTACCGCCGAATTGCTCAACACGTGGGGCGTGAGGTCTCCACAGTACATCGATGTTGTCGCCAGTGGTCGGCGGAAGGTGCACGTGCCCGTCGACCTGGGACCGGACCGCAGCGACGCACGGATGCACGCCAAGGCCGTAGGATCCTATGCAGTGCCGTAGGGGACCGCACCGCCACTTCCCAGCAAATTAGGGACACTGTTGCTCCTGGGGTATCGGCGAGGACCATCCGCAACCGTCTCCATGAAGCTGGGCTACGGTCCCGCACACCGTTAGGCCGTCTTCCGCTCACGCCCCAACATCGTGCAGCCCGCCTCCAGTGGTGTCGCGACAGGCGTGAATGGAGGGACGAATGGAGACGTGTCGTCTTCAGCGATGAGAGTCGCTTCTGCCTTGGTGCCAATGATGGTCGTATGCGTGTTTGGCGCCGTGCAGGTGAGCGCCACAATCAGGACTGCATACGACCGAGGCACACAGGGCCAACACCCGGCATCATGGTGTGGGGAGCGATCTCCTACACTGGCCGTACACCACTGGTGATCGTCGAGGGGACACTGAATAGTGCACGGTACATCCAAACCGTCATCGAACCCATCGTTCTACCATTCCTAGACCGGCAAGGGAACTTGCTGTTCCAACAGGACAATGCACGTCCGCATGTATCCCGTGCCACCCAATGTGCTCTAGAAGGTGTAAGTCGACTACCCTGGCCAGCAAGATCTCCGGATCTGTCCCCCATTGAGCATGTTTGGGACTGGATGAAGCGTCGTCTTACGCGGTCTGCACGTCCAGCACGAACGCTGGTCCAACTGAGGCGCCAGGTGGATATGGCATGGCAAACCGTTCCACAGGACTACATCGAGCATCTCTACGATCGTCTCCATGGGAGAATAGCAGCCTGCATTGCTGCGAAAGGTGGATATACACTGTACTAGTGCCGACATTGTGCATGCTCTGTTGCCTGTGTCTATGTGCCTGTGGTTCTGTCAGTGTGATCATGTGATGTATCTGACCCCAGGAATGTGTCAATAAAGTTTCCCCTTCCTGGGACAATGAAGTCACGGTGTTCTTATTTCAATTTCCAGGAGTGTATGTTCCAAAACCCTAATACAGATCGACGTTAGTGATATGGGTCTGTAATTCAACGGATTACTCCTACTTCCCTTTTTGGGTATTGGTGTGACTTGAGCAATTTTCCTCTTTAGGAACGGATCTTTCTGTGATCGAGCGGTTGTACACACTCGCTAACTGTGGAGCTATTGTATCAGCATACGCTGTGAGGAACCTGACTGGTATGCAATCTGGACCAGAAGCCTCGCCTTTATTAAGTGATTTAAGCTGCTTTGCGACACCGGGAATATCTACTTCTATGTTTCTCATATTGGCAGGTGTTCTTGATTGGAATTCAGCAATATTTACTTCGTCTTCTTTGGTGAAGGAGTTTCGGAAAACCGTGTTTAATAACTTTGCTTTAGTGGCACTGACTTCACCGTTGTTATCGCGCAGTGAAGATATTGATTGCGTCTTGCCACTGGTGTGCTTTATGAATGAACAGAATATCTTTGGGTTTTCTGCCAGATTTCGAGAAAGAGTTTCGTTATGCAAATTATTAAAAGCATCTCGCATTGAAGTACGCGCTATTTTCGAACTTCTGTAAAACTTTGCCAGTCTTGGGGATTTTGCGTTCTTTTAAATTTGGCACGCTTTTTTCGCTGCTTCTGCAACAGTTATATGACCCGTTTTGTGTACCATGGGGGATCAGTACCATCACTTATTAATTTATGTGGTATATATCTCTCAATTGCTGTCGATACTGTCACTTTGATTTTGATTTTGTATTCATAACCCTGTACTCAACTGACCATTAGTCCTGTTCCTCTTGCCACTGAACTTCACTTGTTCCCACTATATCTAACTTTAACCTATCCATTTCCCTTTTCAAAATATCTAACCTGCCTGCCCTATTAAGGGATCTCACATTCCACCCTCCGATCCGTAGAACGCCAGTTTTCTTTCTCCTGATTACGACGTCATCCTGAGCAGTCCCCGCCCGGAGATCTGAATGTGGAACCATTTTATTTACCCAAGAGGACGCCATCATCAATTAACCATACAGTAAAGCTGTATGCCCTCGGTAAAAATTACGACTGTAGTTTCCCCTTGGTTTCAGCCGTTCGCAGTACCAGCACAGCAAGGCCGTTTTGGTTAGTATTACAGGGCCAGATCAGCCAATCATCAGATTGATGCCTCTGCAACTGCTAAAAACGGTGATGCCCCTCTTCAGGAACCACACGTTTGTCTGGCCTCTCAACAGATACCACTCCATTGTGGTTGCACCTCCGGTATGACTATCTGTATCGCTAAGGCACGCAAGCCTCCCCACCAGCTTCATGGTCCGTGGTTCAATTATGGAAATGATAAAGTCCCATCAGGTTTCGGAGTTAACGGGTTTTACGAGTAATCTGTGTAAACCATGTGTTTGTACCACGAACCATAGTTCTAGATATATTACATACTTAAGTTGCCTGGGTAAGTATTTATTCCAATCTTCTGTTAGTCCTTCTCCGTCTGTCTGTCCATCTACTTCTTCACCCTCCCTCTGTCTATTTTGTAACATTTACCACCCTCTCATAAGCCAAAGTCGATTAATTAATTTTGAAGTAAGTTTAAATTTGAACGGCTTTTCGCAATTTCTCAGCAATTAGTACCCTGTGATAGTGATACACTTTAGAGATAGGTGTCAGTGGTAGAATTTAAGTGAACAGTTTTCACAGTACGCAGCTGTTATTGTTTTTTATTGTTGTCAAAAGCTGTAGGCTCGTAATCTTTGTCCTTGCTAGATTCTGAAATGTATCTTCATGTACTGGCCTAGAGGATGCACGGCTTCATTTTCTTATATAATATATCGAATAGATATATTTTTTTCCGTTATTTAACTTCAAAGTACAATGAAATTCAACCTCCATGCTAACTTAAGACATACATAACTCATACTCCATATTTGCACTGAACAAGAACGAAGATTTACCAGTCACAACATGTAGCAACGAAAATACTATTATATATCGATCTAATTATGCAAAATCATCTTTGTAACATACATTACAAAAACGAAGTACAAATAATTGTTTGTCATTGCCTATCTTTTTAAGAAGTCCATAATCATCATAGTAATTACATGAAGCATTTCATATTATTCAAGATCGGTTAGTGCATTTTATCTCACCATAACCAGTTTATTACAGTCCCCTCTGCCCCCCTCCACCGCTCTCTGTCCATGTTCTCCTGCCCCTCACTGTGTCCATACCATCCTACCCTCTCTCTGCTCACCTTCTCCTCCCCCCTCTCTGTTCATCGCCTTCCCCCCTTACTCTGTCCATCTTCTCCTTTCCCCTCTTTCTGCAAGTTTCTTCTTTTCCTTTCCTTTGCCCATTTCCATCTCCCCATGCCTCTGCTCATCTCTGCCTCCCCCTTTCTCTGCCTATCTCTTCCTCCTCCCGTCTTTTTTCAACTCCTACTCTTTCCTTTCTGTGTTCACATCATTCCGTCGCCTCACTGTCCATGTCCACTCTCCCGCTCTCTCTGTCCATTCCCTCTTTTCTTTTATGTGTGTTCGTCTGCTCCTCCCCCTTTACAGTCTACCCATCTCCTCCTTCCCCTTTTCCCTCCAAGTTCCCACGCTCACCCCAGTAGGAGGCTTTTGGTTCGTATAACCATAGTTTCTCTTTGCATATTGTTACTGACATGTGCATCAAATTTGGCTGAATTCGTTTCAGGGATTTAGCATGAGCTTTATATTTGTGACTTTGCCCAAGTACACACATATCAAATATTACGAGGGTTGGAACTTTAATAGTGGCAACTATTTATTTACTGCTGGTACAAAATAGATACATGTTTCACAGCGTTATTGACCTTCAAAGTAGTCACCATCATTGTGTATAACCCGTTACCAGCGATGCGGAAGTCGTAGGATACTCTTAGCAGTGCCAGTTGTGTTGACAGTTCGAGCGGCGCGGTCTATTGCCCGACGAATTTGTAGCAAAAAAATGGTTCAAATGGCTCTGAGCACTATGGGACTCAACTGCTGTGGTTATCAGTCCCCTAGAACTTAGAACTACTTAAACCTAACTAACCTAAGGACATCACACACATCCATGCCCGAAGCAGGATTCGAACCTGCGACCGTAGTAGTCGCACGGTTCCGGACTGCGCGCCTAGAATCGCGAGACCACCGCGGCCGGCGAATTTTTAGCACTTGTGAAGCAAATGCCGTGAAGTGTTTCCTTCAGTTAAGAAATCGAGTTGAACTAACGAGGGCTTAGGGGAGAGCAGTAGGTGGTAAAGCACTTAGCAGCCCGATCAGTCAAACAAATCAGTAATATGTGACACTGTAAGTGCTTGAGCATTGTCCTGCAACATGATGGTCAGGTCCGGCACAAAGTGTCATCACTTCTGTCTCTGAGCTGGTCGTAGGTCGTGTTTCAAAAATGAACAGCATAGAGACAGAATGGTGACTCTTTCTGAAGGACCTGACCATCATTTTGCAGGGCAATGCTCAAACACGTTACTGACTTGTTTGACTGATGGTGCTGCTAAGAGCTATACCACCTACTGCACCCCCTGACTTAAGCTCTCGTAAGTTCAACTCGATTTCTAAACTGAAGGCATTCGCTTCAGAACTGCTACAAATTCGTCCGGCAATAGACCGCGCCGCTCGAACTGTCAACACAACTGGCACTGCTAAGAGTATCCTACGACTTCCGCATCGCTGGGAACGGGTTATACACAATGCTTGTGACTACTTTTGAAGGTCAGTAAAACTTTGAAACGCGTATCTATTTTGTAAGAGCAGTAAATAAATAGTTGCCACTATTAATGTTCCAACCCTCATATTTCACACGTGTTTTTACGGAAATTTCACCTGTAACTCTAGCGAATTTCGTCCTACAATTTCATTTGCACGCAGCTTAATGTTTATAACGCCATATTTCGTAAACAATGTGTCGTGCAATCATATATTTTCCTAGGTACGTTCAGCGGTATATGTGAATAATCTCTGCGAAATGTGTTACAAATGAGTTAGTAGCAAAGGAAGTAATTTAAATGTCTTGCATGATGCGGCAGTTTTTCACGGAGCTCAGTGTTTATGACGTCATATCTCCTGGACTGTGAACCGTACATTCAGTGGTGTATGTGCATACTGCCTGCGAAATGGTTCACGAATACATTTAGCAGTAAAGAATTAATAAACTAAAACGCGATGCTTCATGTGGCAGTTTTACTGCATGAACAGCGAGAACTTGGTTAGGGATTAATATTTTTCCTCCCATCAATTTTTTGAGGGTCCTTGCCAAGAAAAAGTTTCGTAAATGTTTGAAATTACGTCTAAAAGTTTGTAGTATAAGTGATTTCACTCTGAAGTACTGGATGATTAAAGTATACGTATTCACACGTCATAAGCTACATCGCTTTTTCGCCCCCTGCGCTTTGAAAGGTAGATGTTTCTTACTCCCATGGCGATTCTGTTCAGACAGGTAGTTTTATGTGTACCGCTATTGGCGGAAATCGGTCCGATGTTTTAGTAGGAGATGTGGAACGTGTATCACAACTTAATCTTAAATGCTTGTATGTACAGCTTTTTGTAGTCCTGCTCGCCGTATTAGTTCTTTCAAACGTATTACCGAACTAAGTTATTGCTTTGACGGAACAATAAAATTTTTAAAATAAACGTTGTGTGCGAGAGAGCTTCGGGAGCGAGCACTAGGTGTATATCGGCCAACTCTTTTTAACTAATTTTTAATATTAATAGTCCAAGGAGGCCAATGATCCTCATATGATTCGAAAGGCACTTTGCCATAGATGTGCACAAAAAAAGGTAGCCGTTAAGAGAGGTAAAAGGAAGCAGAAGTTTTCATATTCATAACACTAATGTTACATTCTCTATCACGCATTAAAATCTCCAATATCTGAACATCGAAAATTGAAGAACTACCAACCTCTGCTCTGCGCACCGATCAGGTGCTATCGTAAAAATGACACACGAAAGTAACAAATTTTAGTAGATGGCCTTTCATATTTACGTGGTTCATTTGCAGTAAAACATGCATATTTCTTCGTTTTGAATAACTACGACTTCCGGCTTCCCTTCTCATGCACAAATTTTATTTTGTTTAAGGTATGCCTAGGAGGAGAATGCCAACGGTTCAGAGTGAAAGATACAGAGCTAGACAGACACATTTTCTGCATAGAGAAAGTAATAGCAATGTAGACATTCATAATGATAATAAATCTCTTTTATTTAACAATCGTAATATTAATACGTCGGGATCGAAAATTGAAGTACCGATCTTATAATTATAGAGGCAAGCCGTTGAAACCTATGTAATTGGAAAGGAACTTTGCCCTAGATATCCACAAAAACTATGTGTATACATAGCCATTAGGAGAGGTAAAAGGAAGACATGAGAAAAGTTTTCTCTTGTCTCTGACGTTCCTACCAACTTCTACCTCGTGTAATGATCGTTTGCTATGCTAGAAGCGACACACGAAAGTAACAACGTGTCGTGAAGTTGCATTCTAGGGACGTTAATGATTAAATGTTGCAGATAGTTCATTTGCAATAACACAGGCATACGGACAGCTACAACCCCGCAACTGGTACGTCGTTATGTTGTCGACAGTGGAAAACGAAACGTAGCAACGAAGCCGTCGGGGGCGACAAACGTTGTTTATTAGCCTAGTTTTTTCACATACTTTGCCTAAGATTAAGCAGAACTAACTCTGGGTTCCTTTGAAGCAGTAACCACAAAATTTAGAGTATTACTAATGTTCAGTAACTTCATTTTGAGCAGCTACAACGTCTCTTATTGTAAGGAAACTATACTTGTTTTAGGCTGTGCCTCAGAGGACAATAACGGGTCGTAATAAAAGACGAAGAGGTAGAGAGAAACAATATTCGTGTAGAGAAAGTAATAGGAATAATGGAGATGTTGAGGACGGTAATTGGTTCAAATGGTTCAAATGGCTCTGAGCACTATGGGTTTCAACATCTGATGTCACCAGTCCCCTAGAACTTAAACCTAACTAACCTAAGAACATCACACACATCCATGCCCGAGGGAGGATTCGAACCTGCGACCGTAGCGGTCACGCGGTTCCAGACTAACGCGCCTAGAACCGCTCGGCCACACCGGCCGACGACGGTAATTGTATTGTCATTCTGAAAGATGCCTTTGAATGCGCACTGAACATAATTACAAACAATTCTGAGAACTATAACTATGGTTTGATGAATTTACAGCGCAGATTTTGAACGCAAATCAATTCTCGTCTGATGTGACGCGATACAACGGAATTCACATTGTGTTGTCATAAGGGAAAAGTTAATTTACCGTCATTAACACAAAATTTAATTTTCAACGCAGTGTATCAAAGACTCTCCTAAAATGATCGAACAATTAAAGAGAAATGAAAGAATTATTTCAAGAATAGACGTAGCTACAATGCAGCATTTTCCACAGATCAGTTCTGTGACTAAAATTTCACACACTTCAAGATACATTATATTTGCTATCAAAGATCAGGTCCACTGACGTAACTGGCCGAATTTAGATCACAGGTGGTACTAATTGTTATTATTATTTTCATTTATCTGCCCATGTCCATAGAAGATTATTATACGAAAGTTTTCTACTGTTTACTGAAATAACATTGCCCTTATTCTCTCACTAATTGTATGATGAATAAATTAAAAAGAAGAAGTGACAATAAACGAACAGAAAAACTATTGGAAGAATCCTAAGGAAATGCAATCCGAAAACAAAGGAAGTAGGTTACAGTACACTTGTTCGCCCACTGCTTGAATAGTGTTCACAGGTGTGGAATCCGTACGAGATAGTGTTGATAGAGGAGGTAGAGAAGATCCAACGGAGAGCAGCGCGCTTCGTTACAGGATAATTTAGTAATCGCAAAAGCGTTATGGAAATGATAGATAAACTCCAATGGAAGACTGCAAGAGAGACGCTCAGTAACTCGGTACGGGCTTTTGTTGAAGTTTCGAGAACATACCTTCACCGAGGAGTCAAGCAGTATATTGCTCCCTCCTACGTATATCTGGCGAAGAGACCACGAGGATAAAATCAGAGAGATTAGAGCCCACACGGAGGCATACCGACAATCTTTCTTTCCACGAACAATACGAGACTGGAATAGAAAGGAGAACCGATAGAGGTACTCAAGATACCCTCCGCCACACACCGTCAGGTGGCTTGCGGAGTGTGGATGTACGAGGTGCATTCAAATTCTAAGGCCTCCGATTTTTTTTCTCCGGACTGGAAAGAGATAGAAACACGCGCATTGCTTTAAAATGAAGCCGTGTTCATTGTCAATACGTCCCAGAGATGGCAGCACCGTACGGCAGATGGAAATTTACCGACAGCGGCAAGAATGAGAACTGTTTTAAATACTTAAAATGGCGTCGTTTTCCTTACTTGGACAGCGTGCAATCATTCGTTTTCTGAATTTTCGTGGTGTGAAACCAATTGAAATTCATCGACAGTTGAAGGAGACATGTGGCGTTGGAGTTATAGATGTGTCGAAAGTGCGTTCATGGGTGCGACAGTTTAATGAAGGCAGAACATCGTGTGACAACAAACCGAAACAACCTCGGGCTCGCACAAGCCGGTCTGATGACATGATCGAGAAAGTGGAGAGAATTGTTTTGGGGTATCGCCGAATGACTGTTGAACAGATCGCCTGAAAGCGTTGGCATTTCTGTGGGTTCTGTGCACACAATCCTGCATGACGACCTGAAAATGCGAAAAGTGTCATCCAGGTGGCTGCCACGAATGCTGACGGACGACCATGTGGCTGCCCGTGTGGCATGTTGCCAAGCAATGTTGACGCGCAATGACAGCATGAATGGGACTTTCTTGTCGTCGGTTGTGACAATGGATGAGACGTGGATGCCAGTTTTCAATCCAGAAACAAAGCGCCAGTCAGCTCAATGGAAGCACACAGATTCACCGCCACCAAAAAAATTTCGCGTAACCGCCAGTGCTGAAAAAATGATGGTGTCCTTGTTCTGGGACAGCGAGGGCGTAATCCTTACCCATTGCGTTCCAAAGGGCACTACGGTAACAGGTGCATCCTACGAAAATGTTTTGAAGAACAAATTCCTTCCTGCACTGCAACAAAAACGTCCGGGAAGGGTTGCGCGTGTGCTGTTTCACCAAGACAACACACCCGCACATCGAGCTAACGTTACGCAACAGTTTCTTCGTGATAACAACTTTGAAGTGATTCCTCATGCTCCCTACTCACCTGACCTGGCTCCTAGTGACTTTTGGCTTTTTCCAACAATGAAAGACACTCTCCGCGGCCGCACATTCACCAGCCGTGCTGCTATTGCATCAGCGATTTTCCAGTGGTCAAACCAGACTCCTAAAGAAGCCTTCGCCGCTGCCATGGAATCATGGCGTCAGCATTGTGAAAAATGTGTACGTCTGCAGGGCGATTACGTCGAGAAGTAACGCCAGTTTCATCGATTTCGGGTGAGTAGTTAATTAGAAAAAAAATCGGAGGCCTTAGAACTTGAATGCACCTCGTTAATGTAGATTATTTGAAATAGTTTTCGGTGATATTCTTCTGATATATCTTGATTATAATAAAATGCAAGCGCAAGTTTTCGAAAAAGGGAGCCCTTTTTGCGTGGTCTGCCGCGAACTTATTGCCAAGGCGTCAAATCCTCAGAAATGTTAGCGACGTTTCTTTTCTGAGTGAGATTCATACGAAGAAATGTCACTGAGGAAAACCTGTCTTTGCGCGATTCTCGTGCTGTTCGGAATTTCTATGTTTCGAATGTCTCTACGGTCAGTATCATCTAAGGGAATCCACCAAATCTTCCTGAAGAATGAACATAAGAGTAAAATATAAGAATAGGTAGAACAATGAAATATAAGAATATCAGAATTTAAAAAAATTGTAACCCCTGAAAATATCGTAGCACATATATTATACAATAATGTATGATACTTTTTGTGAAACCTAGTTGTGATTTTACAATTCAAATAACGCTCTTATATCTCCTAACTTCATAAGAAACATTTGCGTTGTAATCTTCTACGGGCATGCATAGATAAGCGAATAAATAAATAAATTAAAACAATACTCATATTTCGAACGTGAGGCGTAAAACTGAAGGGCCGCGACGGTAGCCACTAAGCAACTAATTTGGCTAAGCTGATCGCGTGCTAAAATATCTAAGTTACATCGAAAACTTTGATTGTCGTTTTCGTGAGCGACGTTTTTGGGACATCGGGTATGGAACTTACCGTGTTCACCTCGTACGTGAATATGCAATCAGGTAGATACGCTATGATGCTACTCATCTCGTCTCTGTGTAAGTATGAACAACGGCCGCCGTCCGCTCACATTTCGGAAAAAGTGAGCGCCACTTCGGCACAAGCGCAGCTAAGATGCCACCACAGCAGAAACTGCTTGCTATGGAAACAAATCACTTCTAATGTTTGTCCGTACTGTTATTAGTGTCATTCTAGAGCAGCGAAGCTTTCTTCGTAAACGACCTCCTTTAAGCCAGATTATAACAGAACAATGTAACACTGCTTGCAGCCGAGACGCTACAGAACCTTCTTAAGGAAGGACAACGTTCCACTTCTGCTACCGCCAACTAGGTAACCTGATTTATGGCCCATTGAAAATGTATAGGACAACTGTAAAGGCGACTGCAGCCGTGGGAATGTATGTCGGTGAATGTTGGTGACCTCTGGAAGCAAGCGAATGAAAGATGACTCCGGAGTTCGCTTTTATGTCAGCGTTTTTCTTTTCTTAGTTCGTCATCCAGAGGCTAGGAATGTGTTATTGACGGAACCTGCGACTTCGGAAATTATTCTCCAGGTCAAATTATTACACCGTTATTCTGCAATACTCAACAATATCAAAAATTAAAATTAAAATAGCTCTCAAAATGTTCTACTTTGATGAAAGCAGCTTAAGTATAGATGAAATTCCAGGACAGAACAAGAAATACTTCCAGAACGAAAGCAGTAATATTGCTGACACTACGTAACTATGGAAAATGGAAAAATCTTCGAAAGCAAGTCCTGAAACGCGAATGGATGTCTGTAGGAAGACAAACATTAAGCACCACCTGCAAGGTATCAAATAGTAGCCTCGCGTATACCTACCACGCATACAGCTGAAATCACAACATAGGCGACGACGTTTTGATGATTACACGTTTACAAACACTTTAAAAGTCAAAATTCGGGTGTGTCACTTTGTAAAATATAAAATATGTGGCAGAAAAACTGAGGTAGTTTTTCCTGTGGAGACTGCTACCCTTGAGAGTAGGTCGGGAGTGTGTGTGAATGGGGGGTTGGGGGGGGGGGGGACGAGCAGTCTCTGTAAAACTGGTCTATTGTATGCATAAACAAAGGTGTTCCCAACGTTTTATGAGCCCATTAATGTTTCGCTGCAGTAGGCGAGCGTATGGGGACGACGATGTTGACTTTGGCCTCATCCACTTTGGTGAGCTTGCTGCGATAGGGAGGAAGGTTTAGGAAGGAAGTCGAATCATGGGCTTGTTATTTGTCTTACACATATCTCGAATTCCATTAATTCTGGTGACAGAGCATCATCTATCACTCAGAATCAATCAGCATGATCTAAAGGTTTCTACTCGGTTCTACTGTTCATGTGACGTTTTTCTTTGTTTGTGTGGCGCTTGGGAGACGTACAGGTTTCGCTCTACTGCCGTGTTACGCATTTTCAGTTGCTTTCATATGTGTGATCAGCTTTACTGGAAATGTTTGTTGCTAGGATCATTTGCTAGTACGGGAGCTAGTTAGAGTTTCTACGGATGTTGTTTGGGTGCAGTAATTCCTTGTCTCTACAAGCTTTTTTAGTAGCAAGAAAGGCTTGTTTGGCTTCCGTGTAAGGAATACGTTTATGATATTCATTTCCTGTATTTGTCCCTCCAATGAATGCTGAACACTCGGACGTCCAGATTTCACCATTCCCTTTGCAGTTCACGCGGAACCATGACAATGAACACAGAGTACCATGTTAATGTGTTACTTTTCCGACATTTACTGTGCGAAGCATGACTTTTGCATATCCTAGGACAGCTCCAAGCATGTGCCTCCAGGGGTGTCTCCCTTTCTTTTACTGTCATAGCTGTCTCAGTAGAAGTAAAGGTATGGAGCAGGAGATGTTCAACTAGAGGACAGTGTCCCTTAAGGTACCGTATCAAGTATGGCCAGGTTTTAGATAGCTGTTGACAGCATTATGTACATACTAAAGAGCCATGTCAGGTACTCTTAATTTGTGGATGGCTTTCAGTTTTGTCGAGTCTTATAGCCAGCAGCAGAACACCAACATGGCCTGGCACAATGGGCTCTGCAAGTAGTTTATGAAAGCCGATTCCTTATATATTATTTTTGATTATTCCTGTTGTGCTTTTAATTTTCCTGGGCAAAAGTTAATGGACATCATTTTAAATACTAAAGAGCCGAGAAGGCCTTCTGTGTTACAAGTACGTTTCCTGCCCGTCGCATATCGATACACTTCTAGTTGGTTGCTTTTAAGATCTACTGGAGCGAATTTCCAACATTCTCCGTGTGGAAAAGAATTACTTTTGTTCTTCAGCTGTAAGGTACCTGAGAGGAACATTGCAGTCTCCATGGAAATCTCTTTTACTAGTGCATACTCATACCAATTTTGATTTCTTTTCGTGTTTAATCACGCTCTACAATTGAAGGGCTCATTTCAATAGTGTCACAAGTCCATTTTTGTTCAGTCTGAGATACAGAGTCCTAAAGTTAAAGGTATATTCAGGGTGGTCCATTGATCGTGACCGGGTCAAATATCTCGCGAAATAAGCGACAAACGAAAAAAATACAAAGAACGAAACTTGTCTAACTTCAAGGGGGAAACCAGATGGCGCTATGGTTGGCTCGCTAGATGGCGCTGCCATAGGTCATACGGATATCAACTGCGTTTTTTTTTAATGGCTCTGAGCACTATGGGACTTAACATCTGTGGTCATCAGTCCCCTATAGCTCAGAACTACTTAAGCCTAACTAACCTGAGGACATCACACACATCCATGCCCGAAGCAGGATTCGAACCTGCGACCGTAGCGGCCACGCGGTTCCAGAATGAAGCGCCTAGAACCGCACGGCTACACCGGCCGGCTTTTTTTAAATAGGAACCACCATTTTTTATTACGTATTCATGTAGTACGTAAAGAAATATGAATGTTTTAGTCGGATCACTTTTTCCGCTTTGTGATAGATGGCGCTGTAATAGTCACAAGCATATGGCACACAATTTTAGACGAACAGTTGGTAACAGGTAGGTTTTTTGAATTAAAATACAGAACGTAAGTACGTTTGAACATTTTATTTCAGTTGTTCCAATGTGATACATGTACCTTTGTGAACTTATCATTTCTAAGAACGCATGCTGTTACAGCGTGATTACCTGTAAAAACCACATTAGTGCAATAAATGCTCAAAATGATGTCCGTCAACCTCAATGCATTTGGAAATACGTGTAACGACATTCCTCTCTACAGTACATGCATTGACAATGCGCTGACGCATGTTGTCAGGCGTTGTCGGTGGATCACGATAGCAAATATCTTCCAACTTTCCCCACATAAAGGAATCCAGGGACGTCTTATCCGGTGAACGTGCGGGCCATGGTATGGTGCGTCGACGGCCAATCCACCTGTCATGAAATATGCTATTCAATACCGCTTCAACCGCACGCGAGCTATGTGCCGGACATCCATCATGTTAGAAGTACATCGCCATTCTGTCATCCAGTGAAACATCTTGTAGTAACATCGGTAGAACATTACATAGGAAATCAGCATAAATTGCACCGTTTAGATTGTCATCGATAAAATGGGGGCCAATTATCCTTCCTCCCATAATGCCGCACCATGCATTAACCCGCCAAGGTCGCTGATGTTCCACTTGTCACAGCCAGCGTGGATTCTCCGTTGTCCAATAGTGCATATTATGCCGGTTTACGTTACCGCTGTTGGTGAATGACGCTTCGTCGCTAAATAGAACGCGTGCAAAAAATCTGTCATCGTCCCGTAATTTATCTTGTGCCCAGTGGCAGAACTGTACACGACGTTCAAAGTCGTTGCCATGCAATTCCTGGTGCATATAAATATGGTACGGGTGCTATCGATGTTGATGTAGCATTCTTAACACCAACAATTTTGAGATTCACGATTCTCGCGCAATTTGTCTGCTACTGATGTGCGGATTAGTCGCGACAGCAGCTAAAACACCTACTTGGGCATCATTATTTGTTGCAGGTCGTGGTTGACGTTTCACATGTGGCTGAACACTTCCTGTTTCCTTAAATAACGTAACTATCCGGCGAACGGTCCGGACACTTGGATGATGTCGTCCAGGATACCGAGCACCTTACATAGCACTCGCCCGTTGGGTATTTTGATCACAATAGCCATACATCAACACGATATCGACCTTTTCCGCAATTGGTAAACGGTCCATTTTAACAGGGGTAATGTATCACGAAGCAAATACCGCCCGCACTGGCGAAATGTTACTTGATACCACGTACTTATTCGTTTGCGACTATTGCAGCCCCATCTATCACAAAGCGAAAAAAGTGGCCCAACTAAAACATTCATATTTCTTTACATACTACACGAGTCTGTAATAAAAATGGGGGCTCCTATTTAAAAAAACGCTGTTGGTATGCGGTTGACCTATGGCAGCGCCATCTAGCGGGCCAACCATAGCGCCATCTGGTTTTCCCCTTCAAGCTAAACCAGTTTCGTTCTTTGTAGTTTTTTCGTTTGACGCTTATTTCGTGAGATATTTGGCCCGGTCACTATCAATGGACCATCCTGTATACTCGATCAATATCTCTTAAGAAATACCGGGAGAGTTTGAGAAGGAAGTTATTTCCCTGACGATCGTAAGTTATGGGAATATAACTACTGGAACATACACAGTTCATCAGCTTCACCCGGTCGATCTTCTCTGTTGATACTTAACAGTTGGCTTTAAAGATTTCCTAAAAGCATGCGTGGATTGTCGGATGAAGCTATAGAGTAGCTGACGAAATTGTAGTCGATACCTTCTTTTTGCAAACTGCGATGAGACTTGCACCCATCTGTTACGACTCTTGAGCCAGGTAAATTAAAATGCTATATCAGGGGCACTTCAGTTGACTTACCCTGATACTACACACAAAGGATAGAGCACTTCGTCGATTCACTCTCTATCCCACCAAGGACCCAAGTATGTTCGATTTATGTTTTCAGGAGACGTCCTTCGCTGTACTTACGAGTCACGAGGTGTCACTTGTCAATTTGTGACCAGCCTTCGGTCATTTTCGTTTGTGACAATGATACATTTCGCCACAGAATCCATAATAGTCACACACATTCTTGATAGACACTTCACTTTGGTTTGTAATTTATAGCTTCTCACCCACGATAATAACAGTATTTTCAGTGCTCAATTTTGTCGTGTCAGACGAAATAATCTTCCTTATTGAAGTCCTTTTCTTACGTTTTTTGCTCTACAGCTCGAAGATTCAAGTGGTTCAAATGGCTCTAAGCACTATGGGACTTAACATCGGAGGTCACCAGACCCCTAGACTTACAACAACTTTAACATAACTAACCTAAGGACATCACACACATCCATGCCCGAGGCAGGATTCGAACCCCACCGTAGCAGCCGCGTGGTTCCGGACTGAAGCGCCTATAATCGCTCGGCCACAGCGGCAGATCGAAGGGGAACTCGACATCACATGTGTTCTTGTAACGTTTAACGACCACCTGACCGTGACATTCGACGCAGTTTTTTCGTTTCGCATTTGGCAACAAGTTGTACACCCAACAAAACTCTAAGTACTTTTCCACTGTACATAATCGAGGAATTAATTTCCGCCACGAAGGTGTACTTTCGCTAGATATCAAGACAGATTCAGTCATAACTGTTTACACTGTTATACAGGTATGTGGAATCCTGCCCACTCGTGCAATATAGGACGCCTAGCAAACTGCTTCCTCGGATAGCTAAATAACAATTGAAGCAAATCTTATTAATGGAGTTTATTACAATATGTTAAATTGACAATGCTTAACTTGTGTTTCTACAAAGACGGTTCGTAAGCAAATGGCGACATGCAAATAATCAACGTCCTTCGATATACAGGGTGTCCCATTTATCTTGAACACCCTAAATAACTGTTCGTCGAGATAAAAATTACAAAATGTTTCAAACAAATGTTTTTAGCCATCAGGGGAACATCAATGAGCATACAGAATGAGATTTTAACTCTGCAGCGGAGTGTGCGCTGATATGAAACTTCCTGGCAGATTGAAACTGTGTGCCGGACCGAGACTCGAAATCGGGACCTTTGCCTTTCGCGGGCAAGTGCTCTGCCACCTGAGCTACCCAAGCACGACTCACGCCCCGTCCTCACAGCTCTACTTCTGCCAGTATCTCGTCTCCTACCTTCTGTGAGTACCGGGCGTGAGTCGTGCTTGGG
Organism: Schistocerca nitens; assembly: GCF_023898315.1. Classification (NCBI taxonomy): domain Eukaryota; kingdom Metazoa; phylum Arthropoda; class Insecta; order Orthoptera; family Acrididae; genus Schistocerca; species Schistocerca nitens. Next base: position 830,070,233 of record NC_064618.1, on the reverse strand, counting down.
TATCTCAGTTGGTAGAGCACTTGCCCGCGAAAGGCAAAGGTTCCGATTTCGAGTCTCGGTCCGACACACAGTTTTAATCTGCCAGGAAGTTTCACATCAGCGCACACTCCGCTGCAGAGTGAAAATCTCATTCTGGAAACACCCCCCAGGCTGTGGCTAAGCCATGTCTCCGCAATATCCTTTCTTTCAGGAGTGCTAGTTCTGCAGGGTTCGCAGGAGAGCTTCTGTAAAGTTTGGAAGGTAGGAGACGAGATACTGGCAGAAGTAAAACTGTGGGGACGGGGCGTGGGTCGTGCTTGGCTAGCTCAGTTGGCAGAGCATTTGCCCGCGAAAGGTAAAGGTCCCGAGTTCGAGTCACGGTCCGGCGCACAGTTTTAATGTGCCAGGAAGTTTCATCAATGAGTATGATTGCCTTTGTTGTAGCTTTGTTTTTTACAAAGATATGAACAGCGGTATGACTTTTTTAAATGGCAACCTGTATTTTTTATTCGGTAATTCATTTCCTCCCCTAAAGATCTATTCGAAAATGTAGCACAGTCTACCATTCAGTGAAACACAACGTTATTAATTACATAACACAACACTGGCTGTCAGCCCGGGATCACAAACTTGTCCACTTGCTGGAGTCGTCAGAAAACAAATGAAAACCAAGTAAAAACATAACATGAAATTGACTTTGACTCTCCTGTACCATTTCCCAGGAGTAGAACATTCAAAGGTGCTCGGAGTGGTCACCTTGGACACCGATACACTGGTGCACTCGTTGAATGAAAGAATTATTTACTGCTTCCATTGTGGCCTCCTGAAGAGAATTACAAGCAAGCACGATACCTTCCTGCATGTCCTCTGGAGTTGTTGGAATATCGCGATAGACAATGTCTTTAATGCGTTGGAATATCGCGATAGACAACGTCTTTAATGCATCCCCAAAGAAAAAGGCCCAAAGAATGAATCTAGCAGGCCAAGTAATTGCAGGCAAGGCATTATGTGCTGGACATTCATCTTGTTGATACCATATAAGAATTCTGGTTCTTAGTAGCACTGAGCCGCAGCGCGTAGTGTAAAGCAGTCGCTTTCCGTTTCTGGTGATGGCCCCGCTGTGGCAATCGCAGCTTTGCTGTCTCAAATGTTCAGATGTGTGTGAAATCTTATGGGACTTAACTGCTAAAGGTCATCAGTCGCTAAGCTTACACACTACTTAACCTAAATTATCCTAAGGACAAATACATACCCCCATGCCCGAGGGGGGACTCGAACCTCCGCCGGGACCAGCCGCACAGTTTTGGTGTCTCCCTCTGGTGGGAAAGGGGGAACGTTGCCTGTTCACGTGCATTTAAGGGGCGCTATCAGCTCGGCAGGGGGTCAGTCGGAGTCGGTGCAGTCGGCGGCGAGTCTGGTTAGTTGGTCAGCCGGATCAGTGTGGGACAGTCAGTGTCTGTCTGTTGTCCGGTGTGCTAGTATGTGTTAGGCCGCCAGTCTGCTCGAGTTCTTCAGGGCAATGGTCATTGGCGGTTGAATCGATCGGTTGGTCGGTCGCGCACTGGGACACAAGATGACTTGTCCGTCCTGAGCGTCGGCGCATGTGAGGTCGCCACGTCAGTCCAGTGGGCCGCGCCGTATGCCAAGGAGAGTGGTTTCGCGGCCTACTAGAGCAACAGGAATCAATCCACGACGTCGGTCTGGCCGGGGCGAGCTGCGACGCCGTGAGACGGGAGATCGGCGCGCCTTCCTGAGTCCGTTGAAGCGGCTGGCAGCGGACGGTTCGGGAGAGCGTTTTGGGGGTGCTGCGCCAGGTCTTCGCCGGAAATCGATGTTATTAGAAGTGATCCGTGATATGTTGTTTCAGTTACTTGTTTTCCTGGTCAGTCTCTCGTCCCCAGCTTCCTCGATTTGTTAGGCAATTAGTGTCTGTCTGTCGGTCTGCCGTACGTTAATAGCTGCCTCTGTCTTTTTTGTCGGCCTCGGTGTTAACGAATTTATAGAATTAAGGTAAAGGCCGAATTCCTGAAATATGTTTTTGCCTACCATCTTGCGAGGCGGTATATGTGTAATGTAGAGCATGTTGTACATTTTACGTAAGTCTGAATTTGATGAGCTTTATTTAAACAGTCATTTTTATAAAGTTGCCACCCTTCCACCGTAAGCGTCCTTTTAAAAACAAATTGCACTTTCGGTGGCAAATGATTTTTTTAGTGTGAGTGTTTGCACCATTTTCATCCCTCTTACGGGGTGCATAGTTAATGTGTTTGTGTGAGTTGTTAAAATTTTTAGTTTAAAGTAATGTGGTGTGTTGCAGATTTGCACCAGTGTAGTTTTTCAGAGGTCGTTGTGAGCGGTCGTGACTACGGCCGTGTTGAAAGGAGGCGTAAGCTTCTCAGCCCGAAGGCTCCTACTGTAACAAAAGAATTTTTTATCCTGCCTCTGAATAATTGTAACTTGATATTTAGAGGGTGCTTTGTGATTGTAATTTTCAATGTGTTTTTGAAAAGGCTTTTAGGAATATAATTCACATTTGGTAAAGGTAATTTTATTTTCCATCAGTTACTTCCGGGCAACTACTTCCACGCTCACCTTGTGTGATTAAATGTGTTAATGTTCTTGGTGAATCGCTAGTAAATAAGGTAAATTCTTTAAGAAAAGATTCTGAAAGTAAATAAATTCACGGTTCAAGCATTTCATCCAGAAGAGGAGGAAGACTTGTAAATAATAGATTTCAGCTATCAGTCGTCCTTTTTGAATTTTATTGTCAGATCTAGATTTCAGGTAGAAACTAGCCATTCTCAATGTACTATCATTTTTGATCAATGCATGTAATGCCTGTTGGTCGGGCTTAATCCACAGTTCAATATATCAGTCGCTGCGTGCTACAGCCTTTTGAATGAAAGGTAACCTGATGGAGAGGAGGAAGAATTCGTCTGAGGAAACTGTCATACGCTGTGCCATTTAGGCTACCATTGATGAAATAAGGGCCAGTAACTGTAGTACCAAGCATCCCACATCAGACCTTAACTCTCCATTGACGCAGATTTTCCACATGTCTAAGGCATCTTGGGTTGTCGCTGGACCAATAATGCATGTTCCTTGTATTTACCTGTCCTTTGTTTGAGAAGGAACATTCATCGGTAAATAGAACATTGGAGAAGTAGTTCGGTTTGGCGAGGATTTGCTGCTGTGCCCACTGACGGAACTGTACACGATTCTGGAAATCATTCCCCTGCAGTTCTTGATGTAGGTGTACACGGTAAGGATGGAACCGGCGACGTGTAAGAATACGAAGTACACTGGTTTTAGGAATGCCAATCTCGTGTTCAAGCTGTCGTCTGCTCACATGTGGATTCATAGCAACGGAAGCGAGAACAGTAACTTCGGCAGCTTCGTCTGTGCGAGTGCTATGACGATTGCGTTGTCGTGAGCTGAAACTTCTCGTTTTCTGAAGCGTCACAACAAGACGAGAAAACATCCGTCGCGAAGGTGGGTTCTTGTCAGGATTTTGGTCTTTGTACAGTTCCGCTGCCTGCGTAGCATTTCGCCTACCTTCAACAACAACAACAACAATAAAATATACGTTATGTCGATGCAGTTTGTAGGAAGGACAGCCTTCACTGTATGGCCACTCTACACAACAGTATTTAAAAGGACTAAACTACTGTACTCATGTACGCGTACATAAGGGAACAGTACTACAATTACTGTTCTGCTAACTTACATTCCCCATAGGAGAGTAGCATTTCTAGCTTCTCTTCGTTGGTCTACGTTCTACTCATACAACTGTTCAACGGACTATGGTTGACGAAATGATGGGTTTGCGTTCTACTTATATTTACATTTGTTCTCTGTCAACGCCAGCACGTGAATATGTTGCACTAACCCGAGCACCTGCACTAAGCGCTGGGAGCGTCAACGTCAGTGTTGTGTTACTTAATTAATGACGTTGTGTTTCAGTGAATGGTACACTGTGATACATTTTTGAATACGTCTGTAGCAGAGGAAATGAATTACAGAATAAAAAATACAGGGAGCCATATAAAATAATCATACCGCTGTCCGTATCTTTGTAAAAAATAAAGCTACAACAAAGACAATCATGCTGATCGGTGTCCCCCTGACCGCCAAAGAACATTTGCTCGAAACATTTTGTAATTTGCATCTGGACAAACAGTCATTTTGGGTGGTCAAGATAAATGGGACACCCTGTGTATAAAACTTCCTGGAAGATTAAAACTGAGTGCCGGACCGAGACTCGAGCTCGGGATCTTTGCCTTTCGCGGGCAAGTGCTCTACCAACTGAGCTACCCAAGCACGACTCACGCCCCGTCCTCACAGCCTTACTTCTGCCAGTACATCATCTCCTACCTTCCAAACTTTACAGAAGCTCTCCTGTGAATCTTGCAGAACTCCTGAAAAAATGGGTATTGCGGAGACATGGCTTCGCCACAGCCTAGGGGATGTTTCCAGAATGAGATTTTCACTCTGCAGCGGAGTGTGCGCTGATATGAAACTTCCTGGCAGATTAAAACTGTGTGCCCGAGCGAGACTCGAACTCGGGACCTTTGCCTTTCGCGGGCAAGTGCTCTACCAGCTACAGAGTGAAAATCTCATTCTGGAAACATCCCCTCGGCTGTGGCTAAGCCATGTCTCCGCAATATCCTTTCTTTCCGGAGTGCTAGTTCTGCAGGGTTCGCAGGAGAGCTTCTGTAAAGTTTGAAAGGTAGGAGACGAGGTACTGGCAGAAGTACACCTGTGAGGATGGGGCGTGAGACGTGCTTGGGTAGCTAAGTTGGTAGAGCACTTACCCGCGAAAGGCAAAGGTCCCGAGTTCGAGTCTCCGCCAGGAAGTTTCTTATCAGCGCACACTCCGCTGCAGAGTGAAAATCTTATTCTGGACCCTGTATATAATTTCCATGGAGGCAAATCACACAAGTCCGGAAATCAGCTATTTCACAGCGCGTCTTCTAGTGCGGGTCTTCCAGTGCCTGTCTTCTAGTGCGGCCGAGGCTAGCTGTTGCAGCGCTTATATTCTCTTCTTATAGGGGTCGCTCCCGTCGTGGTGTTGTCCTAGTCAGCGCACTACTGGCAGACGTCGTCTCACAACGCTGTCTGTTGTACCGTTCCAGGCTGGCATGCCGACGCTTGATGTTACGCCGGAACAATACGATACTCCCTTGGCAATGCAGGAAACACATTCACATTCGCCGTCTCGAAAGTTAGTTAGTTAGTTAGTTACGTGTTCCATTGATCAGTAGCACGGAAAACTGTTATGATTTGGAACGTGTCAAAGGCACAAGAAATGATCACGGGAAACAAGTTTCTTTTTTCCTTTTTTTGTTTATATTATAGTGTTATACCTAAATATTTCTATTATCTATCCTAGTCCCTTAAATGGCACAAAATGCATGTATTATATCTCCAGATTTATTTACTCATACTCAAGAATTCATCTATGGTATAGAAGGAGTTGCCAACGAAATATGATTTCAATTTGTTTTTGAAACTATTACTGCTGTCTGTCAGACATTTTATTTCATCTGGTAATTTATCAAAAAGTTTTATAGCAGCATATTTTACCCCTTTCTGTGCCAAAGATAGTTTAAGTAAAGGATAGTGTAAGTATTTCTTTCTTCTGGTATTGTAATCATGAATGTCGCTGCTGATTTTAAACTGGTTAATGTTATTGAGAAAAAAATTCATTACAGAGTAAATGCACTATGAAGCAGTTGTAAGAATTTCTAACTTTTTAAACAGATTCCTACAAGATGTGCGACTATGAACCCCACACATTATTCTACTTTCTTTTGAGCAGTGAATACTTTTTGACTAAGTGTTGAGTTGCCCCAGAATATTATTCCGTATGACATAAGAGAGTGGAAGTATGCAAAGTATCTGTAAGTAGGCTGTTTAGGTTTTTATGTTGGTAACGCCATGTAGCGCTCTATATGAAAATAATTGACTGTGCTGTGTGCAGTCTGTGGCTGGTTTGCATTGTTGGACTTTACTATTGTAGTGTTGGGCAGTTGGCTGTTAACAGCGCGTAGCGTTGCGCAGTTGGAGGTGAGCCGCCAGCAGTGGTGGATGTAGGAAGAGAGATGGAAGAGTTTTGAGAGCGGATGATCTGGACGTGTGTCCATCAGAGACAATAAGTTTGTAAGACTGGATGTCATGAACTGTTATATATATTATTACTTTTGAACACTATTAAGGTAAATACATTGTTTGTTCTCTATCAAAATCTTTCATTTGCTAACTATGCCTATAAGTAGTTAGTGCCTTCAGTAGTTACAATCTTTTATTTAGCGTGCAGTATTGGCGCTCGCTGTACTGCAGTAGTTCGAGTAATGAAGATTTTTGTGAGCTAAGTGATTCATGAAAGGTATAGGTTATTGTTAGTCAGGGCCATTCTTTTGTAGGGATTTTTGAAAGTCAGATTGCGTTGTGATAAAAATGTTGTGTGTCAGATTAAGCACAGTCATTTATAATTTTTCTAAGGGGGCGTTACATATCTTAGCATACTAATTTCTACATCCTCAAAATTGGCAATTATTCTGATTGCAAAAGTTGCTGAACTTAGTCGCTTTAGGAGATCCAAAATATGAATTTTCCAATTAAGATTCTCATCTATATGTAAACCCAATAACTTAGTATGCTCTACCCTGGCTACTAACTTCTTTTGGTGTGTTACGTTTATTGAAGGAATTATACTTTGTGCAGCAGAAAATTGGATGTACGGTGTTTTTTTTTTTTTTTTTTTTAGTTCAGATGAAGCCCATTCGCAGAAAACGAATTAATAACTTTTCCAAAGACCTTATTTGTATCATTTTCTATCGGACTTTGTTTTACTAGACTAATAATTATGCTTGTATCATCAGCAAACAGTGTCAGTCCAGCAACTTGTTTCACATAAGAAGGGAGGTCATTGACATATTATCAAGGACACGAGGGGATCCATGATCAAACCTTGTGGAACACGTAATGTAATTTCCCCCGAGTTAGAGGAAGTGGCAAATTCCTTTGAATCACTTGAAGAATATAACGAGACTTTTTGCTTCCTGTTCTGTAGACATGTCTTAAACCACTCATATGCTGTTCCATTTATACCATAGAATTGTAATTTCTGTAACATAATGACATGGTTCACACAATCAAATTCTTTGGATAAGTCACAGAATATTCCTACTGGTGCCATTTTACTATTTAAAGACTCTATTATGTGGGCAGTGAAATTGTATATTGCTGCCTCAGTGGAACAGCATTTCTGAAATCCGAACTGTGATTTAGTAAGTATCCCATTACTGTTGAGGTGGCTAACCACTCTTGAGTACATTACTTTCTCAAAGATATTTGTAAATGCTGTAAGCAAGGATACTGGCCGGTAATTATTGACATCTGTGGTTTCCCCCTTTTTGTAGGAAAGCACTCCGTCTTCAGGCCACGAGTGGCCTACCGGGACCATCCGACCGCCGTGTCATCCTGAGCGGGTCATGCGGATAGGAGGGGCATGGGGTCAGCACACCGCTCTCCCGAACGTTATGGTGGTATTCTTGACCGGAGCCGCTACTATTCGGTCGAGTAGCTCCTCAGTTGGCATCACGAAGCTGAGTGCACCCCGAAAAATGGCAACAGCGCATGGCGACCTGGATGGTCACCCATCCAAGTGCCGACCACGCCCGACAGCGCTTAACTTCGGTGACCTCACGGGAACCGGTGTATCCACTGCGGCAAGGACGTTTCCCCCTTTTTGTAGAGAGACACTCATTATGTATCGCTCGCGGTACACACGCGACTTTGATTCCAGAGATTTCTACCAAATTACCATTAGATCAAAATGTCTTTTTTACATAATTTTCTCAAGTGTCAGAGATATTACATGCAGTTCAAGGTCACGTGCTGCCTAGCACGAAACCAAGTCCACACTAGATATATGATAATTGTTAATAATTATTTAAAAAGGAGATAAGGAAAGAAGGTAAGGAACTTTATTGTCTATAATACAACATACAGTCACCATTGATCTCTATTTACAGTTACCATTGCCGACTGTAGCCCATATAAACAGGTACTCATCGGCATTCAACTTCTTTGTTGTTCTAGTAGGCCGGCCGGAGTGGCCGAGCGGTTAAAGGCGCTACAGTCTGGAGCCGCACGACCGCTACGGTCGCAGGTTCGAATACTGCCTCGGGCGTGGGTGTGTGTGATGTCCTTAGGTTAGTTAGGTTTAAGTAGTTCTAAGTTCTAGGGGACTTATGACCACAGCGGTTGAGTCCCATGGTGCTCAGAGCCATTTGAACCATTTTTTTTTTGTTCTGGTAGACAAAACAAAAGGCATACTAGTAACAAGAGTACCATAAGGCTGTTTAGCCAACAGTCCAGTAGTCTCAGCAATACTCCAAGTCTTCCATGTAATAATATTGGCATCTGGCAATGCTTCAAGGCCACCATAATCCGCATGATTGCCCCAAACAACAGCCAGTGTCAGCCATGGACTGCCTCCAAACACTGCTTGAACATCACAAGTGAAATTAAGACGCAGTCCACGAAACACATTGGGGCCTCCAATTAATTGCTGTTTATTAAATTGTCCAGCCAACTCAATATCAATTGCGTAAACGTGCCTCAGCAATGCCTCTGCGACGTCTAGGTTACCGTCGTCGCTGGCGGTGCAGTGTACCTGAGTATCGGAACTAAAAAGCAATTGATATTGAGTTGGCTGGACAATTTAATAAACAGCAGTTAATTGGAGGCCCCAATGTGTTTCGTGGACTGCGTCTCAATTTCACTTGTGATGTTCAAGCAGTGTTTGGAGGCAGTACATGGCTGACACTGGCTGTTGTTTGGGGCAATCATGCGGATTATGGTGGCCTTTGTAACCTCCACCTCACTTATCGACCTTAATGACAGTGAAAAATTAAACCGCGTGTACCTAATGGAAATTTGGGAAAAGCAATCGTCACCGAGGTTAATTTGTCGGTAAAGAGGGAGGAAAGGGTTACACCTAAATGAAGGGAAAAATGCAAATGAAACTGGTGGAAATTAATTTTGAAATAGGGGTAAAGTTAATAAAGAAAGTAAATGTGCAGCCGTTACGTTAACAATCAACTAGCGGTAATTAGATATTTGAGATTTGGGGGAAATTACGGTCGCCAGTCCTAAGGACAATTACTATAGTAACTGAAAAAGAAAGATTATTACACATATAATTAGCACTAGAAGCGTGGCAACTGAAGGTTGACAAGTGTAGTGTGAAAACTGAAAGTTTGTCACAAGTAATAAATTTCGCTACACTTAATTTAGCAAAAGAATTAATAAAACCGGAAAATCGAAAGTTAATTTAGTGACTCAAGTTAATAGTGAGCTTTCTTTCTGAAGCACATCGAAATTCAGTAAAATACGGTTAGTCTTGGACTACCTCAACGATCATTTCAAAAGCTACTTGAATCTACGCAATTTAGAAATAAGAGATTTAACTTTGAACTTGAATTAAATGATTCTGAACAATTAACAATAGTAAAATTTAGTACGTACCAAGCTGAGCTGCAGTCACAGGTAAGCTAAAATATGGTAACAAAACTAGCACTCTTAATTTGTGCTTGTGTAATCTAAGTATTGTAGCCAGCTATGAATACTTTAACTGAACTTTGAAATTAAAGCAGTGAAATGGAATTATGCTGGCGTTTGAATTTCAACGACACTCGGGTTCATTTCGGAAAAGGAAGGGACCCTGCTTGGTAATGCAATTGGGACAATGAGCAACGAAGGTTCATGCTAAGTAGCTGTAATTTTGTGATGCAACAATTTTAAAAGTTTGAAAAGCTGAGGTCTGCCATACAGTTCTAAAACTTTACGTGCTTCCAGTCTTCCTTGTTGGTTGATTGATGGTTTGAAGTCGTCGATCGAGGAGGTGGCGACAGTCATTCATTGTCGGCCGTCGCTGTTGCAGAAGCTGGATGCTGGCGCGCCTTCTTCTCGACACGGTCACCAGGCGAGACGGGCTCTTGATGTGCGCCATCTAATGCTTCCCGTCCGCGACACCGTGTCAGAAACTATCATCGCAAGTCGAGCGCAATTACATGCTGCCAAACGGCGAAAGCGCGGCAACTCGCGGGAGCTTCACACCACACACCTGCACCACTCGCTACTCCAGCCAGACTCTCTATCCTCAGCCCGCGCTCCACGCGGCAGAGTTAACACTACCAAAGATCCTAAACACTTTGGTTCTCCACACGACCTATCGATGTATTCGTTCGATAGTATAGTTTTCCCAAGGCCAGACCCAGCGTATAAATACAAATAATATTCACAAAACAAACCAACATATATATATATATATATATATATATATATATATATATATATACCAACAATAAAACAATTACAATATATAAAGACACAGAAATGTCATATCTTGAGGTAACAAACCAAGGAAAAAAATTATAGTACAATAGATGGAAATAGGAGGATATGCATTTCCGGCGTTACACCTTGAAGCATTTCCAGATGCCAATATTATTACATGGATGACTTTGAGTATTGCTGAGACTACTGGACTGTTGGCTAAACAGCCTTATGGGACTCTTGTTCCTACTTAGAGTGTCGAGTGGCCTATGAGAAGTCTTAAGATGGTGGTAAAAACTTCGTTTCTTAATTTTGTCACCTAGCCGAGGAGTCGCCCGTGGGTACGGCCCGGCGGTCCGCCCTGCTTCGGGCCAGACCGCGCACTTTGCTTTTTGCCGGCGCTCAGTCCGGACTGCAACGAGGCCAGGCGGGCGTCGAGCGGCGCGTTATCGCCCCGCATCCCCAGACGGCGGCCTAGCGGTACCGCGCCGCGCAGAGCCGGGCAGGCCTGCAATTACGCGGGCGCGCCACAAAACAGCCATCCGTCAGCGGAGGCTGCGCGGGAACAAACCGCGGAAGTCTGCGCCAGATACCATCTGCCCGGCGCGCCTGCTGCGGCCGCAGCCGTGGAAGCCCGGGCGCGCCTAACGGGACGCGCGGCCGCCCCTGCGACAGCTGACCGGCTCGGAAATACGGCGCGCGGAGAACGCGCATCCGCCGTGCCGCGTCCACTGCTTTTAAACTGGCGTCTGGTTACTCGTCTATAAGGCTTTGAAATCAAATACGACGTAGTAAAATAAAGGGTGTTTCAAAAGGATCCATTATTAAATCACTTAATACACTCGCCGGCCGGTGTGGCCTAGCGGTTCTAGGCACTTCAGTCTGCAACTGCGCGACCGCTAAGGTCGCAGGTTCGAATCCTGCCTCGGGCATGCCTGTGTGTGACGTCCTTAGGTTAGTTAGGTTTAAGTAGTTCTAAATTCTAGGGGACTGATAACCTCAGCTTTTAAGTCCCATAGTGCTCAGAGCCATTTGAACCATTTTTGAACTAAATACACTACTGGCCACTAAAATTGCTACACCACGAAGATGACGTGCTACAGACGCGAAATTTGACCGACAGGAAGAAGATGCTGTGATGTGCAAATGATTAGCTTTTCAGAGCATTCACACAAGGTTGGCGCCGGTGGCGACCCCTACAACGTGTTGACATGAGCGAAGTTTCCAACCGATTTCTCATACGCAAACAGCAGTTGACCGGCGTCTCCGGGTGAAACATTGTTGAAGTGCCTCGTGTAAGGAGGAGAAATGCGTACCATCACGTTTCCGACTTTGATAAAGGTCGGATTGTAGCATATCGCGATTGCGGTTTATCGTATCGTGACATGGGTGCCCGCGTTGGCCGAGATCCAATGACTCTTAGCAAAATATGGAATCGGTGCGTTCAGGAGGGTAATACGGAACGCCGTGCTGTATCCCAACGGCCTCGTATCACTAGCAGTCGAGATGACAGGCATCTCATGCGCATGGCTGTAACGGATCGTGCAGTCACGTCTCGATCCCTGAGTCAACAGATGGGGACGTTTGCAAGACAACAGCCATCTGCGCGAACAGTTCGACGACGTTTGCAGCAGCATGGACTATCAGCTCGGAGACCGTCGCTGCGGTTACCCTTGACGCTGCATCACAGACAGGAGCCCCTGCGATGGTGTACTCAACGACGAACCCGGGGTGCACGAATGGCAAAACGTCATTTTTTCGGATGAATCCAGGTTCTGTTTACAGCATCACGATGGTCGCATCCGTGTTTGGCGACATCGCGGTCAACGCACACTGGAAGCGTGTATTCGTCATCGCCATACTGGCGTAACACCCGGCGTGGTGGTATGGGGTGCCATTGGTTACACGTCTCGGTCACCTCTTGTTCGCATTGACTGCACTTTGAGCAGTTGACGTTTCATTTCAGATGTGTTACGACCCGTGGCTCTACCCTTCATTCGATCCCTGCGAAACCCTACATTTCAGCAGGATAATTCACGACCGCATGTTGCAGGGCGTTTATGGGCTTTTCTGGATACAGAAAATGTTCGACTGCTGCCCTGACCAGCACACTCTCCCGATCTCTCACCAACTGAAAAAGTCAGGTCAATGGTGGCCGAGCAACTGGCTCGTCACAATACGCCAGTCACTACTCTTGATGAACTGTGGTATCGTGTTGTAGCTGCATGGGCAGGTGTACCTGTACACGCCATCCAAGCTGTGTTTGACTCAATGCCCAGGCGTATCAAGGCCGTTATGACGGCCAGAGGTGGTTGTTCTGGGTACTGACTTCTCAGGATCTATGCACCAAAATTGCGTAAAAATACAATTACATGTCAGTTCTAGTATAATATATTTGTCCAATGAATATCCGTCTATCATCTGCATTTCTTCTTGTTGCAGCAATTTTAATGACCAGTAGTGTAAAAGCAAGTCTTCTGGTCCAGACTGTATACCAATTAGGTTCCTTTCGGAGTATGCTGATGCATTAGCTCCTTATTTAACAATCCCTCGACGAAAGATCCGTACCCAAATACTGGAAAGTCGCACTGGTCACTCCAATAACCAAGAAATGTTGTAAGAGTAATCCACTGAACTACAGGACTACAGGCCCTTACCGTTAACGTCGATATGCAGCAGGATTTTGGACCATATAGGCCTATTCTGTTCAAACATCATGAATTACCTCGAACAAAACTGTCTATTGACACACAGTCAACATGGGTTTAGAAAACATCTTTCTTGTGAAACACATCTAGCTGTTTAATCACATGAAGTGTTGAGTGCTGTTGTCAAGGGATTTCAAATCGATTCCGTATTTCTGGATTTGCGGAAGGCTTTTGACACTGTACCGCACAAGCGGCTTGTAGTGAAATTAAGCACTTATGGAATATCGTCTCAGTTATGTGACTGGATTTGTTATTTCCTGTCCGAGAGGTCACAGTTCGTAGTAATTGACGGAAAGTCATCGGGTACAACAGAAGTGATTTCTGGCGTTCCCCAAGGTAGTGTTATAGGCCCTTTGCTGTTCCTTATCTATATTAACGATTTGGGAGACAATCTGAGGAGCCGTCTTAGGTTGTTTGCAGATGACGCTGTCGTTTATCGACTAATAAAGTCATCAGAAGATCAAAACAAACTGCACAACGATTTAGAAAAGATATCTGAATGGTGCGAAAATTGGAAATTGACCCTAAATAACGAAAAGTGTGAGGTCATCCACATGAGTGCTGAAAGGAATTCGTCAAACTTCGGTTACACGATGAATCAGTCTGATCTAAAAGCCGTAAATTCAAGTAAATACCTAGGTATTACAGTTACGAACAACTTAAATTGGAAGTAACACACAAAATGTTGTGGGGAAGGCTAAGCAAAGGCTGCGTTTTATTGGCAAGACACTTGAAAATGTGACAGACCTGCTAAGGAGACTGCCTACACTACGCTTGTGCGTCCTCTTTTAGAATACTGCGGCGCGGTGTGGGATCCTTACCAGATAGGACTGACGAAGTACATCGAAAAAGTTCAAAGAAGGGCAGTACGTTTTGTAATATCGCGAAATATGGGAGAAAGTGTCACAGAAAAGATACAGGATTTCGGCTGGACATCATTAAAAGGAAGGTGTTTTTCGTTGCGACGGGATCTTCTCGCTAAATTCCAATCACCATCTTTCTCCTCCGAATGCGAAAATTTATTGTTGACACCGATATACACAGGGAGAAACGATCACCACGATAAAAAAAAGGGAAATCAGAGCTCGTACGGAAAGATATAGGTGTTCGTTCTTTCCGAGCGCTATACGAGATTGGAATAATAGAGAATTGTGAAGGTGATTCGAAGAATCCTCTGGCAGGCAAGTAAACGTGATTTGTAGAGTATCCATGTAGATATATTTTTCACAAGACTGTATCTTCTACATGAATGAACTGGGATGGACTCTAACTTACGTATAGGACTGAAATGCTTTTATTTTCTGAAGATCCACTGGAATTTACAGGAGTTTATCATTAATATAGATCCACATACACTGATGTTACCAAACGTCATGGGATAGCGATATGCACATATACACATGGCGATAGTATCGCGTACACGAGGTATAAAAGGATAGTGTATTGGCGGAACTGTCACTCATACTCGAGCGATTCATATGAAAACATTTCCGACGTGTTTATGATCGCGTGACGAGAATTAACAGGCTTTGAACGCGGAATGGTTGTTGGGACTAGATGAATGGAAAACTTTTCGGGAATTCAGTATTCCGAGAGCCACAGTGTGAAGGGTGTACCGAGAATGCCAAATCTGAGGCATTACCTCTGACCAAGTACAACGCAGTAGTTTACCGTCTTCACTTAACGACCGAGAGCAGCGGCGTTTGCGTAGGTTTGGCAGTGCTAACAGACAAGCAATACATCGTGAAATAACCGCAGAAATCAATATGAGACGTACGTCGAACTTATCCGCTAGGATAGTGCGTTGCAATTTGGTGTTAATGGGCTATGATAGCAGACAACCGTCGCGAATGCATTTGCTAAGAGCACGACATCGCCTGCAGCGGCTCTGCTGCGCTCGTGACCGTATCGCTTGGACCCTAGACGACCGGAAGACCGTGCGCTGGTCAGATGAGTCCCGATTTCCGTTGGTAACAGCTGTTGGTAGGGTTTGAGTGTGACGGAGACCCCACGAAGCCATGGACCCAAGTATCCAACAAGGCACTGTGCAAGCTGGTGGTGGATCCATTATGTCGTGGGCTGCACGAGGTGTGGCTAGAAAAAAACCGGACTAGTACTGGTGAAACAATAAAACGAATGCAATAAGGCTGAAAGTCGCGTGGCCTGTCATGTGACTCTCGCTCCGCCTACTGCTCGAGTTTCATCTGCCTCCTGCACTCAGTCTGCCCGTGGCGTCCGTTTTAAGTAGTTGACGTTTTGTCTGTGCGTCGGAAAATGTTGAGTGTACAGAAAGAACAGCGTGTTAACATCAAATTTTGTTTCAAACTAGGAAAATCTGCAAGTGAAACGTTTGTAATGTTACAACAAGTGTACGGCGATGATTGTTTATCGCGAACACAAGTGTTTGAGTGGTTTAAACGATTTAAAGATGGCCGCGAAGACACCAGTGATGACACTCGCACTGGCAGACCATTGTCAGCAAAAACTGATGCAAACATTGAAAAAATCGGTAAACTTGTTCGACAAGATCGCCGTTTAACAATCAGAGCAGTGTCTGAGTTAACAGGAGTTGACAAGGAAAGTGTTAGGCAGATTCTTCATGAAAGTTTCAACATGAACAAAGTGTGTTCAAAAATGGTTCCAAAGTGTCTCACAATTGAACAGAAGGAACGCCGAAGAATGATTTGTTCTGACATCCTGGAAAACATTGAAAGTGATCCCACCTTCTTACAAGATGTTATTACTTGCGATGAATCGTGGTTTTTTACTTACGATCCCGAAACTAAACGCCAATCGATGCATTGGAAAACTCCTGGTTCTCCACGACAAAAAAAAGCACGAATGTCAAAATCGAAATTCAAGGCAATGATGATTGTTTTTTTTTGACATCAAAGGGATTGTGCACATTGATTGGGTAACAGAGGGACAAACAGTGAATCAGCATTACTACATTAGCGTCCTGGCTACCCTACGTGAGCGAGTACGGAGAAAACGGAACGATTTGTGGAGAAAAAAGTCATGGATCCTTCACCAAGACAATACCCCAGCTCACAGTGCGTTGTCAGTGAAGACGTTTTTGGCAAAACACAACATTCCCATCTTAGATCATCCACCCTACTCACCTGATTTGGCCCCCTGTGACTTTTTTCTTTTCCCTAAAGTCAAGTCAGCTTTGAAAGGAACTAGATTTGAGACTGTTGAAGCAGTAAAAGAAAAAGCGACGGAAGTAATGTATGGACTTACCGAAAATGATCTGCAGCATTGCTATGAACAGTGGAAAATTCGTATGGAGCGGTGTAGAGACCGAGGAGGAGACTACATTGAAGGAGATAACATGAAATCGTAAATAATTGTAAATAAATGTTTTTTCCAGCATCAGTCCGGTTTTTTTCTAGCCGCACCTCGTATCTATGTGGAATCGACTGGGTCCTCTGGTATGGTTGAGCCGATCATGTACTGAAAAATGTTATGTTGATCACGTGGGGACCATTCGCAGCCACTCATAAACATCACGTTCCCAAACCACGACGGAAGTTTTACGGATAACATTGCACCGTATCATTTGGCCACGGTTCTTCACGATTGATTTGGCAATTTGAGCGAACGTTTTGGCCTCCCAGATCATCGCCCAACATGAATCTCATCGAACATTTAAAGGACATAATCGAGAAGTCAGTTCTCGCTCAGAATCCTCCACCGGCAACACTTTCGCACTTGTGGACGGCTGTAAAATTCTGAGTCCATGCCACTTCCACTTGCTGCACTACGACAGAAAAAGTAGGTCCGACACGATCTTAGGGAGTATGCCGTGACTTTTGCCACCTCAGTGTACGGCCTTGCGGTACTTTTCACAGATACGTTTTGGATCAAAATTTTCATTTACAGAATTATTGAGGCTTTAATTACAACTTACTGAGGTGTCACTTTTCGGCTTTCATTTCGGGGCGACCGCTACGGTCGCAGGTTAGAATCCTGCCTCGGGCATGGATGTGTGTAATTTCTTTAGGTTAGTTAGGTTTAAGTAGTTCTAAGTTCTAGGGGACTGATGACCTCAGCTGTTAAGTCCCATAGTGCTCAGAGCCAGTTGAACCACAAGACAACAGTTCACTCTGGAACAAGAAAAAAAAAATAGGTAAATACTGAATAGCAGGATCGCCTCTGGGCATTAGTAACCAGAAAAAGCAAGTTCTGCAGCTTTTCACGTCTACGTGAGAGCAGCGACTCGACTTTCTTTATCACGTATAATCAATTGGCGGAAATTACAAACTATGACTACACTTAAGTACCATGAGAGGCATTAAAGATACTTCCTCATTTAATTTAAATAAATTTACTACCACTCTGCTAAAAAAAAGTCTTTGAAAAAATTCAACAGATAAATAAATAAATAGCAAACTCTCTATAAAGGGTGATTCACGACGATATGCAAATATATTAAAATGTTATTCTACAAGCAGAACTAAAGAAAAAGGTTCCGATAAACATATTTCCGCAAATGTTTACATACGGAATTACGGCTAGTAAAAGATTTTGCCTGAAATTTACAAATGGTTGAAATGGCTCTGAGCACTATGGGACTTAACATCGGAGGTCATCACTCCCCTAGAACTTAAAACTACTTAAACCTAACTAATCTACGGACATCACACACATCCATGCCCGAGGCAGGATTCGAAACTGCGACGTAGCAGTCACGCGGTTCTGGACTGAAGTGTCTAGAACTGCTCGGCCACCGCAGCCGGCGAAATTTAGCAACTTCGCTAATATGAAACTATCGCAAAACTGTACGATGTTAAAGTACGATTTCTATTTATTTTGTTGTTATTGGTCTGGAGAATGTAATACAAATTTCCCAGCCGTGTATGTGCAGTAGTTTTCCAGAACATCCAGAGAATCGAAGATTATTATACAAGTAAATTTGTTTACTCTCTATTAAGAATGTAGAAACGTTTTTGTCATTGTTGGCAAACGTTAGTGAATTGTTTCAGTCGTTTCCTAACCTTGAAACTATTTAGTTATCTGTATTGTTCAGTGAAAGAACATAATAACAACACTATATTTAAGTGAAACCACATTGTAACTGTTTTAGTTTGTAGATTATTTATGTAATAGTGATGCCTTCCAAATTTACGACGGAGAAATACGCTGTTACGATGTTTATTTACGGTAAAAATCTGATGGTAATGCTACGGCTGCCGTTTACGAATATCGCGTACGTTATCCAGCTCGGAGGATTCCGAATGCACGAACGACAGGTACTCTACGTAGCGTTCATGATCAGTACGAGCGCTCGATACTCGAAGATGATGATGAGAGTATTATGGATGCTGTTCAACGCAGCTCGGGTACCAACACACGACGTATCTCTCAACAATTAGGCATTTCACAATATAAGGTATGGCGTACTAACCTGTATCCTTGCCATAAACAAATAAGTGCATTGTTTACTTCCGGGAGATCCTGCCCTTCGCTTGGAGTTGTGCAGCTGGTTAAATACTAATCAGCAGTTCCACAAACACATTTTCTTTACTGATGAGGCACAGTTTACTCGAGATGGTATAAACAATTTACATAACGAGCAAGTATGGTCTGAAGGAAACCCATACCCAATAGTGCAAAGCAATTTCCAGCAGCGGTTTAGCATAATTGTGTGATCTGGTATAATCAACACACACTTTATTGTACCATTCATTTTCCCAGGACGTCTAACTGGTGAGACGTACTTAAAACTCTTTCAGGAAGAAATGCCCCACTTGCTCGAAGGTGTTCCACTTGCTACCCGATTGCAAATGTGTTATCAACACGACGGCGCCCATCCACATTTCATCAACGCTGTTACTATACATTTAAATGAATATTTTCCCAAGAAATGGACTGGCCGTGGTGCTACACGTTTGTGGTCATCCAGATCGCCCAACTTAACACCAATGGATTGTTTTGTATGGGGATGGATGATGGAGATAATTTATAAGGACAAAGTCAATACAAGTGAGGCATTACTTGCTCGCATTATGAATGCAATAGACGAAGTTAAGAACAACCCTGTGAAACTGAAACGAGCAACAAAATCTGTTCATACACGGGCAGCTAAATGCATCCAACTCGGTGGAGATATTTTTGAACATTTATTGTGAATGTATTGTGAAACAGTATGTAGACTGTACAACTTCCGTAACACTAAGCTTTGTTTTTTCTGATTTATCATCAATTCACGTGTGTTATGGTATTAATAAAAGCAGATTATCTGACACATTCATACAGTCTCAGTTAACGTTATTACCATCATCTCTGCAAAATTAAATTCTCTGCAACTTCTGTTCAAAACTTTGTGCAATCGTCTGGAATTTAAAAAACAAATTAGGCCAAGTAGTTAATAAATTAAAAATTTTACGAAATTAATTCTTTGCTTCCTTGGATGTTCTGGAAAACTACTGCAGATACACGTCTGGAACATGTTTTATTAGATTCACCATATCAATAACAACAAAATAAATGGAAATCATACTTTAACCTTATACGGTTTCGCGACGGCTTCATATTAGCGAAGTTGTTAAATTTCACACAAAAACTATTATTATCCGTAGCTCCGTAACTAAACATTTGCGGACCTATGTTTATACGAACTTTTTTCTTTAGTTTTACTTGTAGAATTACATATTAAATTAGATGCATTCCTGCGTGAATCAACCTGTATAACTAATAATAGAATATCATTCATATGCGCTGCTGCACGTCGATGGAACTTATACGCAGCCAATCACTTAGGGCGTACCCTTTATCTGTCACATAGCTTCCACGAGTGAGGTTGTGCCGAGTGACTTTACTAAGCTAGCGTCCACATCGAACTTAACTCCACGATTTTAAACTGCTGCAATCGACATTCGTCAGAGTCCAAAACACAAGTGAGGGAACCTCCCTGTGTTGCAAATATTACGTAATATTTACAAAAGATGGCTCTTATTTTAATAGGACACGTTTTATTTTTTTAAACTACTAATTATGTCAGATTGCTCATTGTGCTAATAGTATGTGGTGTAGGATTCGTTATTTCCCACCACAGTTCTCTTCCTAGAGTTTCTTTGTTAATTCAAAGCTTCCTTCCCATCGAGAATGGGACAAGGGGAGTAGAAATGGTAATTCATTTTCTGCATAGGATCATTGGTGGAAAGAAAATGTGTTTGCTGATGCTTACCAAACAGATGAGCTCTCCATCCCCAACCCCCTCTGGATCAGGCACCAGGCTGACTTTGTCCGGTCAAAGAATAACCCGAGACTGCAGTTTTCTAGCAAACTGTTGCTAACTCTTTACCTTACAACCCTGCGTTGCTGGTGGCAGTCTGTAGTCGACGTCGCAGCTGGAGGTTATACGTACTTGCCGAGGAAACTTCTGATGAACATTCCCTGGTCATTACCGCTAAGTTTCTCCCTTGATTACCTGCAACAGTCGTTTGCTGCAGCTGAGGAAGTATGGACTCGTTAATCTTGAGGCCTTCTTCTTTCTCGTTAGAATTGTCGTCTGGGCGATCTGTCGCTACCAGAATCATTGAACTTGAACGGCATTGCAATCTGGGACAGGTGGAGGAATCGGGCAACGTGGAGCACGCTCTATGTGAGACAAAATAAAAATTGACGATATACAGCTTCTCGCTATCGAGAAGAACTATGAAGCCCGGCCGGCCGGGGTGGCCGAGCGGTTCTAGGCGCTACAATCTGGAACCGCGCGACCGCTACGGTCGCAGGTTCGACTCCTGCCTCGGGCATGGATATGTGTGATGTCCTTAGGTTAGTTAGGTTTACGTAGTTCTAAGTTCTAGGGGTCTGATGACCTTAGAATTAAGTCCCATAGTGTTCAGAGCCATTTGAACCATTTATGAAGCCCGTTTTCTTAGGTAAATTTATAAGCTTCACAATAGTTTTAACAAGAAAGAAGGATTCTCGTGCTGCAACGAACCTCGGATGCAGCTGACAGTTTAATAACCAGGTAAAGGCCCTCAAATGGTGGAGCGACAAAAAGCATATAAGAGTCAGTCAAATGTAATGGGATACAAAGGAAAAATGAGTAAAATGTTGATTATTTCAAAACAAATCACCATAACTGTTACTATATTTATACCATTTGAGACAAGGTTGTCATTCCCATATGCAAAGATTATTGCGGTTGGCTACGAAACAATGACTGTAACCAGGAAAGCGACTCTTCGTCTGTAGCAAAACGACAGCCACGAAGGAGGGAGATCGGGACCGTTTGGTGGATGGGTAAGGGTTCCCCAGAGAAACTTCTGCAAAGTAGTAGAAACAACCAACCTTGGCA
Source organism: Schistocerca nitens (assembly GCF_023898315.1). Taxonomy (NCBI): domain Eukaryota; kingdom Metazoa; phylum Arthropoda; class Insecta; order Orthoptera; family Acrididae; genus Schistocerca; species Schistocerca nitens. The sequence continues at coordinate 830,048,888 of NC_064618.1, read as the reverse complement.
ACATGTGGGCGGGCATTATCCTACAACAGAATGATACCATATGTCAACAGTCTTGGGCATTTAGACTTAGTGGCCACGTTCAGTTTATGCAGAGTGTTCACGTATCGCTGTGCATTAATTATGGTGCTGGTTTCTAGAAAGTAAATATGCAACAAGCCCTTGCAATCAATAAACAAGGTCATCGTGACAATACCGGAGCTGGTGCGTCTGTTGCTTCAACAACGCCGGAAAAATTTCGCTGGGAAGCCCTTACACACCCTCTAGACGGCCCCTATCTCTCCCCTCCGGGTCTATAAAGGGTGTTACAAAAAGGTACCGCCAAACTTTCAGGAAACATTCCTCACACACAAATAAAGAAAAGATGTTATGTGGACATGTGTCCGGAAACGCTTAATTTCCATGTTAGAGCTCACTTTAGTTTCGTCAGTATGTACTGTACTTCCTCGATTCACCGCCAGTTGTAAATTTTCACAATCAACATGTGTGGGCTGACGAGAATCCGCACGCAATTGTGCAATCACGTCATCGACACAGATTTTCTGTGAACGTTTGGGCAGGCATTGTTGGTGATGTCTTGACTGGGCCCCATGTTCTTCCACCTACGCTCAATGGAGCACGTTATCATGATTTCATACGGGAGACTCTACCTGTGCTGCTAGAACATGTGCCTTTACAAGTACGACACAACATGCGGTTCATGCACGATGGAGCTCCTGCACATTTCAGTCGAAGTGTTTGTACGCTTCTCAACAACAGATTCGGTGACCGATGGATTGGTAGAGGCGAACCAATTCCATGGCCTCCACGCTTTCCTGACCTCACCCCTCTTGGCTTTCATTTATGGGGGCATTTGAAAGGTCTTGTCTACGCAACCCCGGTACCAAATATAGAGACTCTTCGTGCTCGTATTGTGGACGGCTGTGATACAATACGACATTCTCCAGGGCTGCATCAGCGCATCAGGGATTCAATGCGACGGAGGGTGGATGCATGTATCCTCGCTGACGGAGGACATTTTGAATATTTCCTGTAACAAAGTGTTTGAAGTCACGCTGGTACGTTCTGTTGCTGTGTGTTTCCATTCCATGATTAATGTGATTTGAAGAGAAGTAATGAAATGAGCTCTAACATGTAAAGTAAGCGTTTCCGGACACATGTCCACATAGCATATTTTCTTTCTTTGTGTGTGAGGAATGTTTCCTGAAAGTTTGGCCGTACCTTTTTGTAACACCCAGTATAGTTTTTGAGCCCTGAGGAAGACATTGGGGCCCGCATCTCGTGGTCGTGCGGTAGCGTTCTCGCTTCCCACGCCCGGGTTCCCGGGTTCGATTCCCGGCGGGGTCAGGAATTTTCTCTGCCTCGTGATGGCTGGGTGTTGTGTGCTGTCCTTCGGTTAGTTAAGTTTAAGTAGTTCTAAGTTCTAGGGGACTGATGACCATAGATGTTAAGTCCCATAGTGCTCAGAGCCATTTGAGCCATTTGAAGACATTGGTGGCTGTCGATTTGCTACAGACGAAGAGGCGCACGCCTGGATGCAATCGTTGTTCTGTATGCAACCGGAAACGTTGCTGTGTCACAGTAAGGTTAATGTGTAAAGACGATATGATAATGCAGTGCCTGCGTTATTCCGAATTATACTGCAAGCGTACTATTCCGAATTACGACGCAATGTCCTTTCGGATATGCATGCGTATCTTAAGGAACGTTGCTTCGTAATTCGGAATAACACAAGCGCTCCAATATCGTATTTCAGATCTAAGTTTCTCCTGGCGAATACAATTTTCAGACAACTTACCGGAATTCAGCCGGGTAATATTTATAGCGACCGCATATATTTCCGCGTTGTGTACTCCCGCCAAAATATTGACAGTCGCTGTAAATGTTAGCTGGCTGAATTCCCGTAAGCTGTTTGACAAATATCGTATTCATCCGTGGACGCGACTTTCAAGTAGAATGTCTCCCCTGTATAGGAATATACATAATGGATATACGAAAACAGGCTGTGCGGATGATTGACGACATACGGAAGTTTGGCTCTGGACGTGAGTCATGCTCGGGTAGCGAAATGGTAAGGCTTCCGCTCGGGATAAGCGGGAAATCCGGGTTCGGGTCCTGCTTCGGCATAAATTTTCATTGTCGTCATTCCGTTACACAGCTGATCCCAACGGTGAATACATTCCATGTAAAATGGATGAAGGGTGATCAAAAAGATTCAGTCTGAGAGCGTTGCTGCAGCGTATATGGAACGTAGCGCGATTCCGATGCCGGTATGTGAGCACCGACACGTAGCCATTATTGTCTTTCCAAGATGCGTACTATGGCGACGCTATTACCAAACGCATCCAAACAGGACCGATGTGTTGTTATGCTTTTCGTGGCTACCGAAGGACAAAGAACGGTAGACATCAGTCGGAGAACGATGAATGAGTGTGCTGCAACATGACTTTCGAACAGCACCGTTGCGGAACGGTGTGCGACAAGGGGTGCCGCTGTTCATGATACTGCGCGTCCGCACATCGCAAATGTGATGCAAAAGTTACCGCAACTCCAGTAACAGATACTCGAGTACCCGCCCTATAGTCCTGATCTCTCCCCAAACGATTCCACGCCTTCGGTCCCTTAAAAGAGACCTTGAAGGATGGACGAGATTTTGCCGCAAGAAACGGTATTTCAACAAACGTGTATCTTCAACCTGGTACGTGAGTGGGATGATTGCCTCAACGCTCATGGAAATTTTGTCTGATTGACATACCGATTCTGGACCGTACGACCTTCGAACGGAAACTTTTAGATCACTCCTTGTATGAACAGTTACAGCAATTATGTTTTGAATAATAAACAGTTTCTTTACCTTCTTCCTTCTGTCTCGTTTTCATTGTGAAACTTCTTTATTTATTTGTGTGAATCTGTACCTAAACTGGTGAATGACTGAGAAGGTGAAACTTCTACGTTATTTGATTCTAAAACAGCTGAGTAAAACTAAACGTACTGAGCCTACTTTCTCTTTACTTTTTCTTATCATGTCAACATTGACCCACAATATTCCAGCGCAAGGCAGTCTGACTGCTCGAAAAAAAAAAATACAACCTGACTTCAAATAATTAATGAAAAAGAATGGCCCTGAATAAGAAGCATTCCTGACAATAAAACATTTCATTAAGCACTTACCTCACAAAGTCTCCATTACGGGAACTACTGCAAGACAGCGATCGTCAATACTGCCAGTTAAATAAAAGATTCTAACTACTACAACCACTAACTACTAATAGGCATGTGGTTAGCAAAGGAAAGATTTTGTTGCAAACCAAATAATGTATTTTTTACCTTAATAATGTGACATCCAGTTCAAACACGAATATAAATCGTCATTAACATCCAGTACAAAGATATATAATCATGAATAATTTTCAATCTCCAAGCCGGATACTTCCAGATCGTTAGCCTACGCTAACACTTCAGACCTCTACCCTCCATCAATGCTAACTTCTCACATTTAACATCCATCACTGCTGGCTGCTCATCTCCAACTGCCCAACAGTACTTCCATCACTGCTGGCGACTAAATTTCAACTGCCCAACACTACTGGTGATTAACTTCCAACTAGTCCGAGCAGCCACAGAGTCTCTTACAAAGAAAGCGCAGTCAGAGATCCAATGCAAAGCGCTACACAGCGCTGCAGACACAGAAGCAGCCCACTTACAACTGCACCTTTCACTCCAAGGTTCAAAATGGCTCTGAGCACTATGGGACTCAACTGCTGTGGTCATAAGTCCCCTAGAACTGAGAACTACTTAAACCTAACTAACCTAAGGACAGCACACAACACCCAGCCATCACGAGGCAGAGAAAATCCCTGACCCCGCCGGGAATCGAACCCGGGAACCCGGGCGTGGGAAGCGAGAACGCTACCGCACGACCACGAGATGCGGGCTTCACTCCAAGGAAGTCGTAATTCCATTAGCTCTTACTATTCTTGTAATTCTATATTTCGGCTATACATTGCTATCTTCAGTGCCAAATACAAGGAAAATTGTAAAATCAAAATTAAATTACTTTACAGAGAACAATAAACAAACACTTTATTATCCAATAAGAGCAATCCGCTGTTGTCAGCGTACTGTTATTATTACAATTCATCAAACTCGCGGGAGTTTGTGTCACCATATGTTCTTGCAGGTGCATAGGCACGAGGACACCAAGGCGGTTTTTTTAAGCAAGTACAACAGCCTTAGTAGTACAAGTAACGGAATCTATGTTACGAATTAACTAACAGAATTTTGTTTCAATATAAAAGTTTAAAAAGCCTTTTTTATATACAATATGTAAAATCAAGAAGCATATTTGCAAATCAGTTTGACATATTCATGAACTGCCAAATTACAACGTACTTTCTCACGTTAGTGGTGAAGCCATCCATCAAAACCTGTACAAAGAATTAATAATAGGTTCACATAACTATCTTATACCAAATTACTACATCATTTTAGAAATAAAAATTAACAAGTTAGAAAGATTTTTGTTGAAGATCGCCTTGATAATATACAGTTACATACCAAACAGAAATTCGACAGAACCTAACACCTGGGGTAGTCATTCATATCATAGTGATCATGTGATTCAGTAAATATTTAATATAAAAGAAACAAAGTCTCTACAAACAATTTTATGAAGGTGTGTTAACATCATAGTGTCCTACCTGTACCTGTAGGAACATATGGTGACATAAACTGAGGCGAGTCTGTTGGATTGTAAAGAAAATGGTATATCGATCAGAGTGGTAGCTGTTATTGGATAACATAGTATGTAGTTATTGTTCTATATAAAGTAAATTAATTTTGATTCTGTAATTTTCCTTGTATTTTAGCAATGAATCTAGATTTACAAGAATAATAAAAACTAATGGAGCTGCAACTGACTGATGTGTGCCTCTCTCTCCTTGTACTCTGCGGTCGGTGTGCATAGCGGTTTCTGATGGAATCAGAGTTGGTTACGACTCCGTCATCAGTAATGGAAGGCAAATCTATGACAATGCCGGCCGCTCGTCAAAAAATCGTTAATCAAATATCGGCTGAATATCCGAAGATACAAGCTCATTGTCATTTTCTTTCCTAACGAATTTTAGTTAACGTCGTCCGTTCAGTTGGAGTTACACATTTATACCTGTATATTGTGTAGCTGTGATGGCCAATTTTTGACTTGGCATCTAGGTTGTGGCTGCCAGTTCCGTAGTTGTCCAGACAAATATTTCGCAGATGGTTCAAATGGCTCTGAGCACTATGGGACTTAACATCTATGGTCATCAGTCCCCTAGAACTTAGAACTACTTAAACCTAACTAACCTAAGGACATCACACAACACCCAGTCATCACGAGGCAGAGAAAATCCCTGACCCCGCCGGGAATCGAACCCGGGAACCCGGGCGCGGGAAGCGAGAACGCCACCGCACGACCACGAGCTGCGGACTTTCGCAGATGTACAGTAATTAGATTGTCACGGCGTGTTCCTGATGATGAAACTATCGGAGCTTCGGTATCGTAGTAAATGAATATTACGAAATACAACTGTTTAGAATTAATTTCTAAATAAAGAGAGTAAATAGATATTCTATGCCATAATAATATATCTGCTAACGTTCCCATTTCTGCGCCAGGATGGAAACTGAAAGACTGTTAAACTGATCGCTCTGTAATATTCACGCCAGTCAGCATCTGCCTTATTTGTTATAACAACTATAATGTTCGTCTTTGAGGTGCTAGGCTATTTCGCCCCTCTGACACATCTCGCATAATAGGTGCAAAAGTTCTGCCACGGCTGGCTCTGCCAAAGATCTCAATAATTCTGAGGAAATTTCGTCTACTCTAGGTTATTTGTTTCGACTTAGGTCAGTCAGAACTCTATCAAATTCGTCTAGCAGTGTCATATATCCCGTCCCGTTTTCATTTACTTCCTGTTCTTCTTCTTTAACGATGTCTTCAAGTTTTAATTCCACACTCCCAAATATTCCCAACTGGTTTTCTCCCTTCGCCGCTACCATCTCACCTGTTATTTGGGTGAACGATCAGAGGTTCTTCAATGATTCGTTCGTGGAATAGCCCTCTCTACCTTCAGTGGCTGGAAATGAAAACAAATAAAGCAATCTTCCACCTTCCCTTCTTTGCTAAGTATGGGCTTGCTATTTGAGCTCTTAACATTCATACAACTGCTTCTCTTCTCTCCACTTTTCTCCAAATGCCCTTCAGTTTTTCTATACACTGTACCTATCTTTCCCGTTGTTGTGCAATATTCTATCGCCCTGTAATTCTCGCCCTCTGTCATTTTACACTCTCTGACAATCTCATGTTTTTGTACCCCTTTTTCCTGCTTCATTTGCTTCTCTTCTCTCCACTTTTCTCCAAATGCTCTTCAGTTTTCCTATATACTGTACCTATTTTTCTCTTTGTATTGCAATATTCTATCGCCCTGTAATTATCGCCCTCTGTCATTTTACACTCTCTGACAATCTCATGTTTAAGACATTTGTATTCCCTTTTACTTGCTCCATTTGCTGCATTTTTTAAATGTTCTCTTTTCGTCAATTCAATCTATCGTGCATTGATCAAGGATTTCTACGGATCTTGTCTCTTTGCCTATTTGATCCTCTGCTGCATTTACTGTTTCGTCTGCCTTACCTTCCTGTTGTGTTCCTTACACGTTTTTCAGTCACATTTTACACTCTCTGACAATCTCATGTTTAAGACGTTTGTATTCCCTTTTACTTGCTCCATTTGCTGCATTTTTTAAATGTTCTCTTTTCGTCAATTCAATCTATCGTGCATTGATCAAGGATTTCTACGGATCTTGTCTCTTTGCCTATTTGATCCTCTGCTACATTTACTGTTTCGTCTGTCTTACCTTACTGTTGTGTTCCTTACACTTTTTTAGTCAGTAGTTGCCTAATTCTCGCTCTGAAACTCTCTACAGCAATTTCCTACCTTTCTGCAATTTCTTCAGTTTTAGCCTGCAGTTCGTAATGCTGCAGGAATTAGATTAGGAAATGAGACGCTTAAAGTTGTAAATGGGTATTGCTATTTGGGGAGCAAAATAACTAATGATGGTCGAAGTAGAGAGGATATAAAATATAGACTGGTAATGGCAAGGCAAGCATTTCTGAAGGAGAGAAATTTGTTAACATCGAGTATAGATTTAAGTGTCAGGAAGTAGTTTCTGAAAGTATTTGTATGGATTGTAGCCATGTATGGAAGTGAAACATGGACGATAAATATTTTAGACAAGAAGAGAATAGAAGCTTTCGAAATGTGGTGCTACAGAAGAATGCTGAAGATTAGATGGGTAGGTCACATAACTAATGAGGAGGTGCTGAATAGAATTGGAAAGAAGAGAAATTTGTGGCACAACTTGACTAGAAGAAGGGATCGGTTGGTAGGGCATATTCTGAGGCATCAAGGGATCACCAATTTAGTATTGGAGGGCAGCGTGGAGGGTAAAAATCGTAGGGGGAGACCAAGACATGAATACACTAAGCAGATTCAGAAGGATGTAGGTTGCAGTAGGTACTGGGAGATGAAGAACCTTGCAAAGGGTAGAGTAGCATGGAGAGCTGCATCAAACCAGTCTCTGGACTGAAGACCACAACAACAACATCATGGTCAGTGTCCACACATGTCCATGAAAATTTTTTGTGGTTTAAAATCTGATTTCTAAATCTCTGTGTTATCATTATGTAGGTTGTTTGCAACCATTCGGTGTCGCCAGGTTTCTTCCTCGTACACAACCTTCTTTCTTGATCATTAAAACGAAGCATCAGCAATAAATAAATTGTACGCGGTGAAAAATTTTATCAAGGGCCTACCCTTTCATTCCTGTGCCCCAGTTTACGTTCTCTGCTGTTTTTCCTTGGGGTCCTTTTTCTTCTGTGGAATTCGAGTACTTGGTGAACATTAAATTTTGTGAGCTACTAGGCATATACACTTGCACAACTGTCTTGGCTTCCCTAGTCATGGTTTAATCATGTGATACCTTCCAGTAACACTTGTTCTTTGTTTGTTACCTAAAGTTAAGTAACACCTACTGTAGTACTCTTAAGACTTTTCCTACTCTTTTCTAGTATTCTTCACGAATCTGTTACTAAAACCAAGTCTCGCCTATTTGAGTAATCGTAAGACTTTTCTTCTTTCTACTCTTCCTCGTTGACAATTATTCTCCCTTCATTGCTATCTCTGTCGTCATGTCTTTTTCATTTCGTTCCACATACTCATCACCTATGTATTAAACCGCACACAACATGTTAGCAGCTTCAGGGTTTGAACCTACGTCAATTTGACACGTGTACAGTCTTTAATTTGCAAATGATCTCGCATAATTTCACGATTACAGAAAAATTGCACAGAGTGTCTCAGAAACACTGTGTTATTAAAAAGTGGTAAATTTGAAAGTACTATATCTTTTTAAGCTTCAGTAATTCTACATTCTTATTATTAAATTCAAGTTATTAAATAAAAACCATCCAATGAGAAGGGTACAACGGTGTAGAGGACTGGTATATAAGACTAATAAATGAACGCGTTTCGCAGCAACTTGATTGGAAATTGAATAGACGGCTCATAAAATCAAAATGCTCATCCTTACTCATATCGGTATGAAATTACAACAAAAGTATCCGCGATTTTAATCAGTGTTTCGGTAAGTGCTAAATTCATATATGTCAATTAGTTCTAGTGGAAAACGAATTATATATAAATGACTGACGAGTGATGTTTGGCCAGCTCGCATTCACAGAATGATACAGGAGCTCCAAAGCTGTATTGTATGGTCTAAACTGCACGAGACCCGAATTCTGAGAAATAACACAGCTTCGGAGTGTAAGCTTAGCTCACAAAATCCTACTTATATCATCAAATGAGGGCTCGTCTAGGTACGCACACTACACATGTGTTTTATATAACGCAGAGCGTGATTCCTAAAGAAGAATAAGAACGTACTGTGGTAGAGCTATTGCATAACCAAATAAGTCTTGCCCGCAGACCATTTAAATGTAGGTGCAGAAGACTTATTAGGCGTTACGAAACCAATGCAGACTTCGTAACCCAATCATTCCTTTTACGGATATATAAGTTAGCACATCTCACTAGATATCGAGAATATTCTGAATGTGGCCATGAACAATAGAAAAAAAATCCGAGCTGAATGTTACAGAAATGGTAGTACGAAACTCAGGATCAAGTGAATTACATCGGCAGTATCCATTTCTGACGGAGAGCGTTTGGATGTAACTCTCGGTAGTCATTTATGAGGCATGATCACAATCTGCAGACCCTGTTGCAGCATTTAACCTGTAAGGTTCCACAGTCTTCTGTAGAAAATCTTTGGTGATTAATTGCATATATTATACACAGTTGTACGGCAACTGACGGAACGCAGTTACCTGAAATAGTGAGACTAATACGGAAATGGCTCCGAAACGTCATAAAAGAAACGCTTTGACACTCTTCGAGATTTGCTAACTGGCTGGAGTTCGTTGCTAATAAACAAAAAAGCGAAAGAAAGTGTATCCGAAATTGAAAAAGAGTTCGTTGCCGTTACTCAGATTCAGCGTAAAAGTGAAAAATAATGAAATAAACTTTGCTGTTATTTCAGAGGTAATGGGAGAAAAGGCGACAAGAATGCAAAACATGATAAAGAAAAACAACATACAGAACTACTATAAATTCAAAATACCCGTTGGCAAGGAACGAAACAAAACATGGAGAAAGTATTAATTACAGTGAAATAATTTGAAGTAACGGCCCAAGTAGAGGTCTTTAAGCGGTGACCACAAAAGGATAACGCTCTACCCTCGTGAGCAACCGGGAACTGGAGGCGGTGGCTGTGTTAGAGAAACACTGGAATATTTCATCGTCTTATGCGACTGGCAAGCCATCTGACGTCGTACTGACAGCCCAGAAGCAGTAATCTCAGGATATAAGTGACGCGCAGTGTTTCAGCGCATTTTACAGCGGCTAGATCTTGAGTACTAGTAATTATTAATTTCATGTGGCTCAATAGCCCAGTGAAATCTTTAAATTTCATGTCTCTTCGGTGACTTGCGTGTACGTAACCAACCCGAGTTTGTGACACTGTGTGACGCTTGTGCGGAGATGGAATGTGTTGACGTTTTTGCGGAGCCTCGGACATTTCAGGGAGTGGACCTCGGAACAAAGTGTTCCAAAAGCAGGAGACATCGGCCTGTCTATCATTGCCTTCGTCGTACTACGGGGAAAGGTCATTTCCTGCACTAAGAACCCTTCCCCCACAATAGTCCTTGACAGACGGTTGTGGTGCTTCGCTTTCTTCCAGGGTTCAGCACTGTAGTCTATCTCTGACAGTCATGTAATGTTCTGTGTTCTAAGTGTTGTGAAGATGTTCACCGGGGTGACCAAGACGAAGCCTTTATACACTCCTGGAAATGGAAAAAAGAACACATTGACACCGGTGTGTCAGACCCACCATACTTGCTCCGGACACTGCGAGAGGGCTGTACAAGCAATGATCACACGCACGGCACAGCGGACACACCAGGAACCGCGGTGTTGGCCGTCGAATGGCGCTATCTGCGCAGCATTTGTGCACCGCCGCCGTCAGTGTCAGCCAGTTTGCCGTGGCATACGGAGCTCCATCGCAGTCTTTAACACTGGTAGCATGCCGCGACAGCGTGGACGTGAACCGTATGTGCAGTTGACGGACTTTGAGCGAGGGCGTATAGTGGGCATGCGGGAGGCCGGGTGGACGTACCGCCGAATTGCTCAACACGTGGGGCGTGAGGTCTCCACAGTACATCGATGTTGTCGCCAGTGGTCGGCGGACGGTGCACGTGCCCGTCGACCTGGGACCGGACCGCAGCGACGCACGGATGCACGCCAAGACCGTAGGATCCTACGCAGTGCCGTAGGGGACCGCACCGCTACTTCACAGCAAGTTAGGGACACTGTTGCTCCTGGGGTATCGGCGAGGACCATTCGCAACCGTCTCCATGAAGCTGGGCTACGGTCCCGCACACCGTTAGGCCGTCTTCCGCTCACGCCCCAACATCGTGCAGCCCGCCTCCAGTGGTGTCGCGACAGGCGTGAATGGAGGGACGAATGGAGACGTGTCGTCTTCAGCGATGAGAGTCGCTTCTGCCTTGGTGCCAATGATGGTCGTATGCGTGTTTGGCGCCGTGCAGGTGAGCGCCACAATCAGGACTGCATACGACCGAGGCACACAGGGCCAACACCCGGCATCATGGTGTGGGGAGCGATCTCCTACACTGGCCGTACACCACTGGTGATCGTCGAGGGGACACTGAATAGTGCACGGTACATCCAAACCGTCATCGAACACATCGTACTACCATTCCTAGACCGGCAAGGGAACTTGCTGTTCCAACAGGACAATGCACGTCCGCATGTATCCCGTGCCACCCAACGTGCTCTAGAAGGTGTAAGTCAACTACCCTGGCCAGCAAGATCTCCGGATCTGTCCCCCATTGAGCATGTTTGGGACTGGATGAAGCGTCGTCTCACGCGGTCTGCACGTCCAGCACGAACGCTGGTCCAACTGAGGCGCCAGGTGGAAATGGCATGGCAAGCCGTTCCACAGGACTACATCCAGCATCTCTACGATCGTCTCCATGGGAGAATAGCAGCCTGCATTGCTGCGAAAGGTGGATATACACTGTACTAGTGCCGACATTGTGCATGCTTTGTTGCCTGTGTCTATGTGCCTGTGGTTCTGTCAGTGTGATCATGTGATGTATCTGACCCCAGGAATGTGTCAATAAAGTTTCCCTTTCCTGGGACAATGAATTCACGGTGTTCTTATTTCAATTTCCAGGAGTGTAGATTCAGAACGGCCATCAGTTTATAGTGGTTCAAATGGTTCAAATGGCTCTGAGCACTATGGGACTCAACTGCTGAGGTCATTAGTCCCCTAGAACTTAGAACTAGTTAAACCTAACTAACCTAAGGACATCACACACATCCATGCCCGAGGCAGGATTCGAACCTGCGACCGTAGCGGACTCGCGGTTCCAGACTGCAGCGCCAGAACCGCGCGGCCACTTCGGCCGGCTCAGTTTATAGTGGACTATGCCATAAAATAGGATTGAACTTACTAGCGTCGTGTAAATGTTATGAAGAATAAATGCAAAGGAAGACTTTCCACAAAAAATCACATAGTTTAGGCTAAGGTAGAGATATTTGTGTTCGAGATGAAGAAGCAAATGAAGTGCGGAAACATTTTTTAAGGGCGAAAAAGTGCGCAAAAGGAACAAATACCACAATTTCTTCAATTTACGTTGAAGAAGCAGGACAGCTCTTCAGTCGAGGCTACGACTTAGTAACATCGTTACCATCACATACGAGTGGAAGAGCTAAACAGTAATGGCATCGCATTAGGAGAAAATACTTGGCACCTACGCAAGGGCTGACCGATTCTGGAGGAATATTCTGGCGTAAGTACAGGAATTCATCTATGAACAAAATATCACATTGTAATACTGAAATGTAGTTTAATACACGTCATACTCACTGGCGATCATGCAAATTTTATAGAAAAAGTCTGCTAAATATGTCTTGCAGTTTCTAAAATATCCGTTTAAGAAGACCGACAAGAGTATCTGAACTAACATGTCTCTCCTGTACAATCTTTGTTGCATTACCGTTTAGAGATCCTTAGAATCAAAATTCGTATCGATGGACACCGAATACAAAATCGTTGCAGCGGAAAGACAGGCAAATGACATGCAACTACATCCAGTCATTCTCCCTGCGTCTCAAGAAGTGTAGTAGACTACAGCACGATATGCTGCACTGTTAGACTTCTTAGTGTGCCTGTACCTGTGAAAAGGTGCGTATCCCAGCAAGAACCCCAGGCTCTGTTTTGAAGTGTCACTTAATAGAAGTGTCTCTCCGTACAGGTTTTCCAACCCCAACCTACTCCAAAAATTCTACCGGGGAAAGGGGATCTACAGTTCCACGTGAAATCCGAAACACATAACGTTCCTGACGAATTTCACATCATTGAGAGATGAAGGCTAGGTTAAAGATAGACTGAAATTTTTTCTCGGTTCGACCGGGATTCAACTCCCCGAGCTCTCGTTATGTACGGAATGTTTATCTAGAAGTCGCAAATCACTCCTCAGATCCATGTTATACAATAGTTTACCGCTGTTTAGCGTCTGTCACACGCCAAAGATATCATAATGTGTCCAGGGACATTGATTTTAGAAGCGTGGAACACTAGATTTGCGATTGGGTTCAGCATTTCTTACATCTAGAACTCGACACGTTGCTATGAACGGAACAGAATCGACAGACGTAAGTAAATACTACAATGTAAACAAATGATGTAGCGCATTTCGCTAGAGGCTCCGTGAGGCTGTTCGCAGGCACTGCAATTGTCTACGAAAATGTAGTGACGTCAGGAGGATGTAGTGGACAGCAGACTGACGTGCAGAGGGTCCATGATTGCTGCCGGAATTGACAGTGGACCCTGAATGTAAATAGATGTAATATACTGTGCATAAATAGGCAAAGAGATCCATTACGCTACTGGCGAAAAATCACAGAAAACAGTAGCAACTGTAAAATACCTAGTATTGACAGTCCGAATCGATATAAAATAGAAATTTTCTTAGATGGAAGGTCCCTTCCACAGTCTAGTCAACTGAAACTCCTAAAATACCAGAAGAAGGCTGCAGCAGCTATTGTTTTGCCGACAATCTAACGTCAATCGTGGTCCGCATTTACTGAAATGGTGATTCAGACTTTTTTACGCTCGGAAGATAAAGAAGAAAGGAGAGCAGGAGCGCTAAACTGGGGAATGAAGATGGTGATTCACCGCGACACCTGTCTGTTCGGCTTAGGAAAACACCTGCAGTAAATCCAAATGCAACTGCAGTACGGAAAACTGTGTGCAGTGTGGATGCCTCAAATGTTCACTCCCGTCAACAATTTCTTTAACGTTTTGAGCGTGAAGGTCACGCGTTCCTTAACAGCATTGTGGCAGATGATGAAAGCTAGGTTCACCGTTTCGACTCCGAAAGAAAGAGAGCATCAATTGAATTCCGTCGCAAAGGATCATCGAGACCAAGAAATTTCAAGAGCGTGCCACCAGTAGGAAAACCATGTCACAGTGTTCTGGGATGTTCAAGTCGTGGTACATCTGGAATTCGTCCCTGAAGGCATCACCATAAACTCGGCAGGGTATTGCGAGACCCCTGGAGAAATGAACGCATAAATGCGAGGAGTTCGACCACACATAGAACACACTGTCCTTCCGCACGACAATCCAGACAATACACGAGTGCTGCGACATCTGCAGCAATCCGATGCCTTGGTTCACTATCACCGTTCATCTTCCATACGGTCTCAGCATGGCCCCGTCCAATTTTCACCTGTTTCCAAAACACAGAACACCTTCAAGGACCTCAATTCGACAGTGATGAAGCGGTGCAAGTAGAGGTGAAGCTGTGGCTCCGTCGACAAAGTGAAACATTCTACTGAGGCGGTATCAACAAAATGGTCAATCGTTGGGAGAAACGTGTTCGCCGCACCTGGTGAATATCACATGAAGAGTAAATATGTAGAATGTTAATTAAGTTTGTTTTATTTAATAAAAGTTAACGATCTCTCACATAATCTTAGGCATTACTTTTTAGCACGTCCACGTATAATACTATCAAGCTTTAGAAGATGATTCACGGGTGTCACAAAGAACGCTTAATTCAAAATAATGGTGAAGCACTACATTCAAATGTGAGGACGACACTTGAAACAGCTCGTAAAAACCACTAACTTACAGTAAAATGTAACGTTTAAAGTACTGAAGTAGTACTGCATTTTTTGTTAACGTAGGCCATGGTCGAAATTTGAGACAAATTAGATGGTGACTTAATGGAAAACGTCACATTTCAAATACATTTCTACTAACTAGGGCTATATTTCACACAGCAGTCAGTGCCAGCTCGTAACCACACATTCGTATTTTCCTCGACAACAATTCTTATGAGGAGGAATGTCTACTGAAATGTTTCTGCATCTGTTATAGTATAGTATCACTATTGCTGCATTAGCACGTACATTTATGGAACACCTATGCTAGTTCGTAGGATTCTGTTGCCGGAGATAATTTCTATTCAATTACAGTGGTCTTCAATTTGAAGACAGATATGATGCAACGCACCACGCCGTTCTGTCCTGTACAGGCCTCTTCATCCTACCTCCATGCAGCATCACAAATCGAAAACGAATGTGGTTGTGCATAATATTCACATAATTTCTTTCTCGATTGCAAATGGCACCATGTTTTAAAACGACGCATTAGTGTTTCAGTCACTAGTGCAAGATGACCTTCATCAGACTCTGTAATAAGACTGGGGCACAGAAACTTTAATTCCAGTATCACCGGACCAAATATTAGTGGTTGATGAACGTTAGATTGGTAAAAAGAATATCTGCCAGTGCCGTCTTCTGGGATTGTAGAAGCTTCAGATGAAAAAGAATGTGGTGGGGTCCTTCCATCGAAGGGTCAATAAACGGCAAACATGTATTCCACAGCAGTTATAACGTATTCAAGTTGTTGCCTTTAAGATAATGTTTTGAGACCCATGTGCGACAATTCAGATTTTTCGTTGTTAATCAGTGAGAGTGGCTTCAGGACAAATTTATGATACTGACAGATCAGTTGGAAGTGCATCTATTCTGAACATAGCTTAATCAACACTTACAACAGAGGATACCAGAGAGCTTAGCTTAATCAACAGTTACAACAGAGGATGTCAAAGAGTTTATCTAACGTTGCTATGAATGCCTCTCTCATTTCCAGTTTCCCTCTGCCAAGTAATAGGTTTTTGGCCTTTTCCCAGTTTTCTTCTATCTCCTTCAGGACTACGGCTCTCGAATTTAAAACTGGCACCACGAAGCAACTGTTTGATAGCCCCCACTTTTCAAACGCTTTTGGATAAACATCCTTTGCAAGTGGTCTCTGGGCTCTTTCTGACATTCCCTCCACTCTGCTGTCTTAGTAGGAGCCCATACATTAGAATATCATGCAGACTTGAAGACATTTTCAAGAGCGCTTCTCTGTAAGTGTGTGGTGTGAAATGATAGCCAATAAGTTGATTGGAACTGTTGTTCCACAGCATCGCCTTAGAGGGCCTCGTTCTCTACACTCTCTCGTAAAAGGGCTTCCAGCATTATTTGGCTACAAAGGCGGGTTGGTTCTTCCAATTTGATGGGCCCCCTGCACATTCTAGTCGCCAAGTACACATCATCCGGACTTAACATTCCGCAGAAAATCATTATGTTCCCCGGACCTTGCCCCTTCAGATTTTTGCCTATGGGTGTGGTTGAAAGGCGAAGTCCCCAAAGAAAGAGTAAGCACAAGAAACGAATAAAGAGTGATGCTGGTGGCACAGGAGGACGCCAAGCTACATGTGGTGTCGTCATAATATTTCGAAAGTCCATTCAAGTCGCAGGTGGAATTTATTAAAATCAAATTTTAACTTAATCATCTGGCTTTGCTTAAGATCTTCGGAATTCAATTGGCTTACATTGCAACAGATATGTCTGTGTAAGCAATAATAATGAACATGTGCCATAGCTGTTAAGGTAAGCACAGCCGGCCGCGGTGGTCTAGCGGTTCTAGGCGCGCAGTCCGGAACCGCGCGACTGCTACGGTCGCAGGTTCGAATCCTGCCTCGGGCATGGATGTGTGTGATGTCCTTAGGTTAGTTAGGTTTAAGTAGTTCTGTTCTAGGGGACTGATGACCACAGATGTTAAGTCCCATAGTGCTCAGAACCATTTGAACCATTTGGTAAGCACATGTTTACCAGACATTTTCTCTCGTTTTGGTCCTTACTACCACCCCTGGAAGTTTGCTACCCTACAATCTTAGCAACAACAGAATCAGGACATGTATTCCACTGCCAGAGATCTCAGAACGGTTTTCGCTTATACACTCCTGGAAATTGAAATAAGAACACCGTGAATTCATTGTCCCAGGAAGGGGAAACTTTATTGACACATTCCTGGGGTCAGATACATCACATGATCACAATGACAGAACCACAGGCACATACACACAGACAACAGAGCATGCACAATGTCGGCACTAGTACAGTGTATATCCACCTTTCGCAGCAATGGAGACGATCGTAGAGATGCTGGATGTAGTCCTGTGGAACGGCTTGCCATGCCATTTCCACCTGGCGCCTCAGTTGGACCAGCGTTCGTGCTGGACGTGCAGACCGCGTGAGACGACGCTTCATCCAGTCCCAAACATGCTCAATGGGGGACAGATCCGGAGATCTTGCTGGCCAGGGTAGTTGACTTACACCTTCTAGAGCACGTTGGGTGGCACGGGATACATGCGGACGTGCATTGTCCTGTTGGAACAGCAAGTTCCCTTGCCGGTCTAGGAATGGTAGAACGATGGGTTCGATGACGGTTTGGATGTACCGTGCACTATTCAGTGTCCCCTCGACGATCACCAGTGGTGTACGGCCAGTGTAGGAGATCGCTCCCCACACCATGATGCCGGGTGTTGGCCCTGTGTGCCTCGGTCGTATGCAGTCCTGATTGTGGCGCTCACCTGCACGGCGCCAAACACGCATACGACCATCATTGGCACCAAGGCAGAAGCGACTCTCATCGCTGAAGACGACACGTCTCCATTCGTCCCTCCATTCACGCCTGTCGCGACACCACTGGAGGCGGGCTGCACGATGTTGGGGCGTGAGCGGAAGACGGCCTAACGGTGTGCGGGACCGTAGCCCAGCTTCATGGAGACTGTTGCGAATGGTGCTCGCCGATACCCCAGGAGCAACAGTGTCCCTAATTTGCTGGGAAGTGGCGGTGCGGTCCCCTACGGCACTGCGTAGGATCCTACGGTCTTGGCGTGCATCCGTGCGTCGCTGCGGTCCGGTCCCAGGTCGACGGACACGTGCACCTTCCGCCGACCACTGGCGACAACATAGATGTACTGTGGAGACCTCACGCCCCACGTGTTGAGCAATTCGGCGGTACGTCCACCCGGCCTCCCGCATGCCCACTATACGCCCTCGCTCAAAGTCCGTCAACTGCACATACGGTTCACGTCCACGCTGTCGCGGCATGCTACCAGTGTTAAAGACTGCGATGGAGCTCCGTATGCCACGGCAAACTGGCTGACACTGACGGCGGCGGTGCACAAATGCTGCGCAGCTAGCGCCATTCGACGGCCAACACCGCGGTTCCTGGTGTGTCCGCTGTGCCGTGCGTGTGATCATTGCTTGTACAGCCCTCTCGCAGTGTCCGGATCAAGTATGGTGGGTCTGACACACCGGTGTCAATGTGTTCTTTTTTCCATTTCCAGGAGTGTAACTTTCGACTCGTTCGTTTTCGTTACAGGGAGCCTAACCTCAAATTTATACATTTATCCTTCTCCACATCCTAGAACGTTTGTAACATAATGAGATGATCCTATGTATTCACACATTTATAGCCGGCGGCACCTATAAATTTGACGCTATGTACCACTGTTGGATGACATTTCCGGACATGGGTTCCTGCATAAAAATTGATCTACTAAGCGCCTCTACAACCTCGAGAATTGTGTAACATAAATTGTGAAAAACACAGCACCGTTCAGCTACTAAAGACCATTCGTTGTTGCTTATTTTAAGATTGTCGCTATTTCTTTCAAATCACACTCACACCTTTAGATGGTACAGAGGTAAAATCCCAATGTTTGATTTCAACATTCACTCCGTTTCAACCTGCGATAGCTCCAGATTACTTCGATTCACACAAGTAATCATTTAAAAATTGCATACACATTAATTTGATAGTCTAACAATGCTGCGTTGCCCCACGCAACTAACAACACTCTTATAAACTCAGTGGCACGCACATGAATGGTTTAAACTTATAGTTGAAAAATGGAAGCACACGTAAGTCATGATATAAACACTTTACTTAATCTTCCCCAAGTATCAGGTTGTTATTCTCTTGTAGTCATTAATATTTAATTAGTTAATTACTCTAAGCATTACGAAAACAAACTTGAAACTACCAGCAAGTTACATATCAACGCATACTCTGCTGCAGAGTGAAAAGTTCATTCTGGAAATCAACGAAATTGTTCAGTAAAACTGTCAAAGTGCAAAAAGTATTCGATATTGTCTGTCACTATGGCTCTTCAGTAACTGTTGTTACTCAAGGAAAACAACTTACAGTAAGCACGAAATTTGCATTATGAAAAAATGTCCATTGTCAAAAAGAAGAACCATAACTTTACTCTATACAAATGAAGCACACTTAATATCCTTTGCTCGACTGTGGAAAACGTAAACAAGTATAGTACAAGTGTTTGTGCGTACGAATAACTGATCATGCCTTCAAAATAATAATTTAATGGTTTACCATGATATCTTCCATCTACATGCTGTTTGCAAAAGTTGTGTTTATATGTCCTTTCAAAAATACACATTAATACAGTACAACCAACACAGCTCATGCAAGAAAGAAATCAAATCACATAAAACGTCCACTGAAAAATAAAATTGGCACAACATAAAAAGGGACTGTCTTTCTAGGAGGTTCTTACTTAAACTTCGTTTGCCTATCAAAAAGCTCTGATTTTGTTTTACATTACACATGTCACTTCGTACGCTGCTAAGGTGAAACATTATGCTAGTCATTCTTTACAGTTACGTCTCTTTCTCATGACGTACTCATTGCTAAACGAGTTGTTCGATGGTGCATTTTCACTTGCTCTCCCTTGAAGCATAAAAGTTCATGCTCATCTGTGCCTTCACATCCTTCTCATCTTTATCTTTAAGCTCCATATTTTAGTTATAAAGATCGTATTCTTTATGAAAATAATTATAAAATTTGTAAATAAATAATCACATTTACATTTGACTACTTTAGTAGTCCTAACATTCCTAACATCTCTATATTTTTTGTGTTTACGTTACTGGCGTATTTTCGTTTTAGTGCCTACAGTATCACCTAGTTTAAATTTATCACATGTGTGGGTCTTCTAAAAGTTGCTTGGTCTCAACTCTCCTTTTCACTATCGTCATCCCATCCACTTCCATTTTGATGAATCACAACATACAAGCTCACAACATATTTTTTTTTTCATAAATTATCTTACCGTCTTACCAGACTAACACCCCTCAACAAATGGCTTCTCTCACGTCCCGATTCGAGACCCTTGATATGTGAAGTTGCCTCTTCTACATACACAGCATGACCTGTAAATTGCCTGCAGATTCTACAATAACCTTTTTGAGGGTCCCCAGTCGTCATCCTAATCGCCTTCATGGTTAAAACCCTTACACTTGGTGGTCCCAATAATTTTTGACATGGGCAGCTAAATTCATCATACGCATAGTCCCGACACTCTCTGAAGTGGACAAAAATGTACCCCTCTCTTCCTTCGTCTTCGTAAGTGCTTCTACAATCTGCTAAGAATGTCCTCACACAACCTCACACTCAAATCGATCTACACACTACCTTTGCTCATCTCCATAGGACAAAACTCCTACCATTTTATCACCAAACAATCAATCACCTCCTCGCTTGCTCATTCACAGATTTTCAAGTGTTACTGGTTTACGTCTTGGCATTGCCTCTTTCCTTATTCCCATTACTTTCACATGTTCCTAAGAACCTGGTTCCTTTGACACTATTTTCACCAAATCTTATCATCATACTACATCCTAGCGCGTCTTTTCCCTTTCTCATTATTTGAACCAGTTCTCACCCATGAAAACTACTGAATCTGAACATTACAATACGCCTTAGGTAAGTATAGTTACCAATCAAGCCACCCAAAGTTTTACCTGTTCCTAACTTAAATAATCAAACCATCCTAATGGTGTACACAGTCACCCTCAAACACAACTACTTTATGCCTTAAGATCAAACGCAAATTGGTAAATCCTCTTATATTCCTATGAAAAAGAAATGAACCAGAGCTTACAGACATAACCGGTTTCATGGCCAAGATCAGATTATTCGAAACCAGTTACTCCTGTTCATTTCATCCCTTGCATTCAAACTCAAGGTCAGCAAGTCGATTTCATTGTCCTTGATATCAGTACCACTCCCATTTCGATTCCAGTTAATCTTATCTACTATTATCTAGGACCCAACGGACTCGCCCATTACCCCCCTAAAATAGTAGTCCCTCCTCCTTGTTTCACCACGATCGTTTCCCTGTCAGGGTCCCCAGATGCTATGCTGTTTCCAGAACATCATTCTGCCTATGTAATTACCCCAGATACGCACATAATCGTTTCCTCGACCTCTTCCTTCACTCAGACTCTGTTCCGTTGCTGGATCTCGATTTGCCATATCATCTCCTCTCTCTTTTGTCTTATGATGTGGTTTCTGGTGACTATTTCCCTGCTGTGCTACAGCTGTACACATCGATTACCACTCCTTAGTCTCCACCTGAGATCCTTCATGATCTCTAATCCTTTCATCTTTTGTGCAACGACTGAGATAGATGCGTCTTTGTTTCCCCGTTTGGTCCTGCATTTTCGTTCCCAAATACCTTCCTGTCTATGTCTTCCAACAGCACTCTCCCCTCTCATTGTTATTGTCACTCTCCTCCTTCCCTCTTCAATCGTCAGCTCCTCACCCATCTGATTTTCCTGATTCAGCACAACGTGTAACACTACAGCTCTTATGCTGTATGGATTTATTTATTTATTTTTTTTTTGCTTTATTTAATGTTACATTGTTGATCGTCTGTAAACGTGTTTAAATCGATAACATAAAATTGTATACTCTTTTCTTTGTCAAGCCTTTGATGTCGTGATTTGATTCTATGCAAAGTGGTGTATCTGTAATTTAAAATTCTTTGTCCCATTTGGAGGGAACAAAACTTACTGTATATAATTGTAATTTTGTGTGAATAATTTTTTGTAGAAGTGCCAATATTTGAAAATGTTCTGTCTTATTCAATGTATTTGATTGCTGTTATGTAAACTGCTGATCCTCACTTAGGGCTCTTAGTTATTCTGTATGTAAAAGGTGTAGTGGTTCCCCTCGGGAACGGAACTGTGTAGCGCGCGCAAAATGTGGTTGGCCTAGGTGGAAAAGGTGGAACTGATAGTCAGTCGGGGACGAGCAGTCAGTCGAGGACGAGCCAGCAGTCAGAGATGAGCTACGAGTCCGTGCACTGCTGTATAAAAGTTGCATAGTGCTGGTTTCGAGAGAGGCTTTTCTGTTATTTTCCAATGCCTCGGATGGATGGATAAATAGCTGGGCTATTCTGGAGTTTGTATCTATCATCGCCACCAAGAAATGACAGATTCCAGCAATTCTGCCTGCCATTCCACCTACCAACATGCAGTTGCCACCACATTGCGCAATCATTGCAACGTAACACGGTAATGATGTACAGTGAAGGATCAGCTTAATGGATGTGTTATTGTGCTGAAATATAAGGTAATTTATATCTGAATTTATGTACCAACCTTGATTTTCTCCTCATCATAACACCTCTCAGGTTCCTCTCCGTTTGAGCTGAAGTGATATCCGAGTGTCCTTACTAAAAGAAGTTAAAGCCTAGAGTTTTGCTAATTAATGCCTCTTTAATATTGGAAAGAGTAAAGTCAATGTGGCAAGAGAGTGAGTTAGAGTTAATGATGCTTGCTGAAATAATTTTCCAAGTAAAACTGCTTATTAATGTGTTGTTGCCAACTTCTAATTAAAATCTCTTAAAACTGAGGCGTATAGAGTTTTGCTTAGTAAATGATCACATTACTGCCTGTTTTTAATCTCAGAAAGTGGGTCAGTATCTTACATTAATATTAATTTTACGTCTCACGGTAGTAAAAGTAGAAAACTGCATAGTAGGAAATTATATGCTCATGATTACTAAGTGTTTGTCTCTCTTGTGTGCATATTAACAGTATAAAGACCACTCAGTTTGTGTAAGCCCTGAAAGTGATAGTGTTTTTCTGTACATGTTATAATTTTGCAAATAGTTTTTGTGCTGCTCCAGTTGTTAGCTTCAATCTTAAAACATGTGTGTCAGAGTTCATTGCACTCGCGTGTGGCCAAGTCTAGGTTGTGTTTGTCCGTTATAGTTACTTATACCCATTTTCTTAAACGAGAATGTTAATCATTCTCTTGCCTAGTTAGGCTGGTGACCGGTTTCGTTATCCGTTAAACAGTGCAGATAGGCAATATTTTGTTTGTCACTGTTTAAATATTTACGTAATTCTGACTTTCATTTCCGATAAGCCACCTCCGTTAGGGACAACACGGTCAACATAACAAAATTCCTCTCAGAGGGTAACACTGCTCTGTTGCTTTATACCATAATCGTTATAACAAAATAATTGTTTTGTAAATTGCCCCCAGTTTTGAGGTTAAGGTATAGCAGTAGCAGTTAGGAGTGTTATAAACGGTTGCAGCTGCCCACTGGATTTGTTTATCTCTCCATATTTTACATGAATTTGACTTGTTACCCTTTTTTTGTCAAACAGTATAAAACATATTGGTTTGCTAGGAGAGAGAATAATGGAGGTTACAGAACTATACTGCGCTTGCACTTTGCTTTGGAAGGCAACAGGCAATTACGAGTTACCGCCCTTAAAGCAATGACTTTAACTAGCAAACCTCCCACTTGATTACCTGTCTCATGTGTCTGCTAAATTTATTTTGCCCCTTGACTCTAATCAATTATTCAAAATGTCAGTCAGAATCGCATTAGTTTATTTTGCCGCCAACCGGTTTCAACCCGCGATGGGGTCATCTTCAGGGCAATTTACACCATTTTGTCGCTCGCTGGAGTCGTCACCCTGCCTCTGCGCGGTTGGTAACTATCTGGTTGGCGTCATAATAAAACTAATGCGATTGTGACTGTCATTTTGAATAATTGATTATAAGTAAATTAATCGCTGTTTCTCCACACAACTATGTTGTATTAAAAAAAAACCTTTGACTGTGTTTGCTGTTGCTACCGTGCATTAGTGGTTATCACATTTATCAGAATATAAATGAACTTGAATGCTGAAATAATATTAATGAAATGGTGGCCCTGTCTTTATTTTAGTCAATTGTTGATGGGCGATTAACATATCAACACGGGATTGATCTTTTATAAAAGTTATGGCACAAGTTTACTGATTAAAAATAGAACAAAAAATACATGTCAAGTGTGATGGAAATGAAATGAGCGTTTGGCATCATTGGCCGTGAGGCCCCTTACGGGACAGATCCGGCCGCCTTGGTGCAGGTCTTATTACATTCGACGCCACGTTGGGCGACCTGCGCGCCGGATGCGAATGAAATGATGATGAAGACACCCAGTCCCTGAACGGAGAAAATCCCCGACCCAGCCGGGAATCGAACCGTGCGCTTTAGGACGGCAGTCCGTGACGTTGACCGTTCAGCTATCGGGTCGGACGTCAAGTGTGATGACAAAATAGAACATGAACTGCTGGCAGCACAAATATGCAACAAACAGTTAACACTTGGGTGTGGCGGCTAGTTGGCACATACTAAATTTTGTCTATCTGCTCTGGCTCAAGATATACATAACGCAATCTGAAATTACCTAACACTGAGTAGACCTTAATGGATTCATTCTACACAGAAGTTATACGACGTTTATGCAGCTAAGAACAAGTGGCGAGACCGTGATCTTGCTTCCCCTAACAAACCATAGCAGCAATACAATAGCTCTTTTCTCAATGTGCAGCTCTGTCTTGGTCATGGTTCAAGCGTCTGCAAATCAGAGATATGAGGCACTTGTGATTCCCTATCGTGTGCATGAAACATGCAAAGTCATGGATGCCGATCTGTTAGATGGCTCGCAATTACTGTCTTAGGGAGCGCTGAAATCTCGGCAGAATCCAGTGTGTGACGTTCCCGTTCGCCCATCGTACCATGGACCAGTCTGACTCACTTTTGCGGCAGTCTGCGCAAGGAGGTCAAATGTCAAGGTGGCAGACCTGTCACGAATAAGACTGCCCTCGGCACAGCGAGTTGTCCGAGAAGGCTGAGGTCTAAATTGTCGGCATAGCTAAGTCCTCACCACAGGCTCCCCAGTTAAGATCAGTGGAAGTGCGAAGCTATGCTCAGGACAAGTGTCCCAAGTGCAACCCACCCAGAACAAAAGTCAAGACCATCATCCTCTACATACTGGAGTCTGAACCAACAGACCAAGTTTCTCCTTCCCTCACTTTCCATCAAACCCTGGTAAATTCTCACTGAAGCACTCCTGAAATCACATCCACAAGGGTTTTGTGCCAGTCACAAGACCCCACGAACTCCATATCTCCTCTCTATCTCATCTGCTCTACTCATCGACCAACCATAATCGAAATTAACAGCATTCTCCTCTTTTCAGGAGAAGCAGCCAATCCGTGACTTGTAAATTCCGACGCAGAGAGGAGGAGATGTGCTCATGATTTGTTTTTCCACACGGCCACCTTAGGCAGTGTGTTATTTTGAGTGTCCATATAGCCTCTAAGTAAACAAGTCAGTTATCATGCAGATCTGGACAGCCCAAATGTTGCCGTATGTTCGATCAAGGGCTCCGGCTAAAATAAGAGAAATACTTTTGTGTCCCAACATAGACCGTTCCCTATGCACCATAAATGTTGCATCCCTTCTAAAATTGTTTTGAAGGGCTGAGGCACTCCCGCCCAAAAAAAAAAAAAAAAAAAAAAAAAAAAAAAAAAAAAAAAAAAACCTCTGCAGGCCAAGGGAAAACATCACTTGATGGCTTCCTTCATAGCATCCGGTCCACGGTGCACATGGAAACTCGCGAATTTTTGTGGCCACCATCCATGTTCACAAAGGGTGTTTACAATGCTGTCGTAATGCATTGGCTGGGCGACCTCGGCTTCTCTCGCGTCCCTGTCCCTACTGTGGCAAGAGGGGCCTAACAAGCAGATCCTCGCCGGCCATTTTTTCGCCTCTTCGACTGAATGCAATACCTGCACACCGGTGAAAGAAATTCTTGAGTCCAGTTTTCTGTCTTCGAGATGTCCATTTCCCTTACAGCTGCATGTTGCATTCAAGCCCCAAATGTCCACTGCAAGATTTATTGTTAACTGACCAAACGGCATGCTTGTTCTCAACACCAGAAAAGTGCTATTCAGAGGAGAGCAACCATAAAGATCCCTCATGCATTAACAACGTAAAGGCTCCCAGCATTGCCTACTGATGCTGATAACTTCCTGTCGTCTCACAAACACGATGTCTTGGGTGAAAAATCAACATTAAATTTTGCCCTTGAACATTGAGAGTAGCGAGAGAGTAACTCGTTCTCTCTCACAGTCTAGTGGACAGCAGACCTATGTTTTTGGTTCTACATTTTCAACCACGTCTTTCCAGCTATGTAACATACCCAATCTTACCTACAGGACAACTATCAGCATGTTGCACACCAGTATGTGAAATCTGGAAACGAAAATAACTCTCTGGAGAAGTTGTTACACAACTAAATGAATCACAGACAATTGAGGTAAAAGTGTAATATATTGAAACTTCCTGGCAGATTAAAACTGTGTGCCCGACCGAGTTCGAGTCTCGGTCGGGCACACAGTTTTAATCTGCCAGGAAGTTTCATATCAGCGCACACTCCGCTGCAGAGTGAAAATCTCATTCTGTGTAATATATTGTTGACGCCAATGCCCTCCAGTTCTTAAAGTGTACATTCGTTGCAGTAGTTGCACAAAGTTACAATAGACAAACTTCAAGAACATGCGTACTGTCCTATTTCTCATAGTACAGTGTATAATTTGATTATTTATTTACATATTTCACGCTCACTTTGGAGCACTTCATTCAATCCATATACATTTAAGTCTTAATACTAGCTGTAGATTTGGCTTTCCTCTTCTGCTCCCAAAACTTCTTCATCCTTTCCGACCTGCCTGCCCTTTCTTCATCAGTTATGGTGTATTTTTTGCGTGTAGATGTCTTTAGTTTATATCTCGTGTCACTGTGTTTCAGGATATCTTCTCTGCTTTCAATTTGTTGCATTATCGAACCTAACTCGTCTAAATCATCTTGAACTTCTTTGAACCAGTTGTTCTTGGTCTTACTTTTCCAAAAGTTGGTGAACAATTGTTTCAGTAGTCTGGTTTCTGGTAGTCTGGAAATGTGACAGAAAAAAGCAACCCTCCTTTTCCGCAGGGCGTCAGTTATTGACTCAATTTCTTGGTGAACAACTTCGTTAGGTAATTGTCGCCACTTTCCTTCTACTTGGTATTTTTTGTTTATAATTGTTCTAAGGATTCTTTTACCTGCCTTCTGTAATTAGTCTGTGGTTGATTTGGTGTTCATCTTGAACAGTGTTTCACTAGCATAGCTTGCTTCTGAATGGTACTGTCTGAGTTTTGCATTTATCGAGAGACATTTCTTCTTGTATGTTGGCCAGGTGATGCGTTGCGCATGTGTCAGTTTAGTTGTTCTGCTTTCCACTGACATTTCCTCGTTTGAATTCCAACTTACAACTTCCCCAAGATATTTGAATTTATTTACAATTTTAATTTGCTTGTTATTATTCAGTGTAACGGCTGGTGTTTCAACCTTGATTGAGGGCATCATTTTTGTCTTTTCAAACGAGATCTGTAGACCAACTTTTGCTGCTATTTTTTCTTCAGTTTGGTATTAAGCCTCTTCCACGCTATTTGCGAGCAGCGCTAGATCATCAGAGAGGTTAGGCAACCGAGTTTGATATTTATGCCAATCTTGATGTTTGGTTGGCTTTTTATTATTCCACTCTCGCATGACTTTCTCCAGTGCGCATTTAAATAGTAGTGGTGAGAGACCATCCTCCTGTCGAAGTCCTGTCCGGATTTCAAATGATTCAAATAGTTCCCCTCTGAATTTAACTATTGATTTAGTATTCTTAAGGGTGAGTCCAATAAGATTAACGAGTTTCATGTGCATTCCAAATTACGCGAGGATTTTAAGTAATGACACACGATAGATATTGTCATATACTTTCTTGAAGTCAACAAAAGTGTTGACCAATTTCTTGTTTCTCACTCTTTGATGTTTCCTGATCCACTTAAGGCTGATCATTTGATCTGGACAGCTTCCTCCAGGACGAAATCCTCCTTAATATTCCCCAAGCTCTTGATCGAGTTGATCCTGAATTCTTGTAAGATAATTCTAGACAAGATCTTCTATGTGACATCAAGCAGCCAAATCCCCCGATAGTTGTCTGGATCCGATCTATCACCCTTTTTGTGTATTGGGTGGATTATAGCTGTATTCAACTTTTCTGGCATTTTTTCAATATTCCAGATGTCTACTATTTGCTTATGGAGGTTCCGAAGTGTTCGTTGATTTGCGTTCTTCCACAGCTCTGCGACCAGTTGACTCTCGCCTGCTGCGTTGTAGTTCCTGAGCCACCAGGTGGTGTAATCTTCTCTAGATGTGTTTTGTTTTTTGGATGTGGTTCCCCGTCATTTAGTAATTCTTTGAAGTGATCAGCTAGAATTTTGACATTATCTTGATTATTGTGCGCTAGTTTGCCATTTTTATTTTTAAATATGAGTGTGAGTGGAGTATACTTTGATTTATATTTTCTGAATGTCCTATAATAGTCCCTTGTTTTATGGTGTTTGAATGATTCGTCTATGAAATTTAGGGTTTCTTTTTGATGGTCTCTTTTTATTCTTCTCATTTCCTTGGCCGTTTGTCTTCTGGCAACGGTGAGTTCTTCTCGAGGTGAAACGATAATTAAATGGACACTCTAGCTGCAAACAGGCTTTGATATACTTCATTGTGGACATGTTGAAAATGTGTGCCCTAACCGGGACTCGAACCCGGGATCTCCTGCTTACCTGGCCGACGCTCTATCCATCTGAGCCACCGAGGGCACAGAGGATAGTGCGCCTACGGGGACTTATCCCTTGCACGCTCCCCGTGAGACACACATTCCCAACATGTCCACACCACTACATTCGTAATGCGCCTAATAGATATTTGCCCATCTTCTCGAGGTTTTTCAATTTTCTTTTGCTCGTCATTCAGCCATGCTTTGTGACCTTTCTGTATTGCTTTATCACATTCTTCATTCCACCTGGAATGTTTCTTTCTTCTTCTGACAGGAGGAATCCCTTCAGCAATGTTTTTCAGTTTATCAATAATCGTTCCCAGTTCGTCACTTGGAAGTGTTTTGGATATCTCTGAATACAACACATTATTTATTAAATATCTGGGGCCATGTTTTCTCATCTCCGTGGATTTTGATGGTTTGTTTTTCTTTCTTGGAGTTAATTTCTATCTTTGAAATGTGAGGATCTGAATCGATGTCCACCACACGAAGAACTTCTATAGATTTCCTTGTGGTACTTTTTATCCATTGCGACATGGTCTATGTGACACTCCCCCAGTTTAACATTAGGGCATTTCCAGGTCATTAACTTGTGCGGTCTTCTCTTAAATCTTGTAGTTTCGAGCATAAGTACATGATCCGTGCAAAGCTCAATTAGTCTTTGACCATTCTTGTTTGTCACTTTATGAGCTGGCCATTTACCAACAACATTGCGACATTTATCTTTCCCAATTTTTCCACTGAAATCTCCAAGCAAGATTTTAATACCGGTATCAGTGATGTTTGATACCAGTTGGTCCAGTTCTTCCCAATATATTTCCGTTCCTTCCTTATGTTTCATGTTTTTGTCATTTGTTGGGGCATGGACGTTAATCAGTGTATATGTTTTGTTCTGCACTTTGATTGTTAAGCTTGTTGTTCTTGGGGAGTTCGACGAGAAGTCCTCCACTGAATGTAATATGCTATTATGAACCAGAAATCTCATTCCAAATTGCGCGACACTTTTCGTTACTCTTTTTCCTGGGGGTCCTTTGTAGAGACGGTATCTCCTAGATTCAAATGGGTCCTGATCTACGTTTCAAAGTTCCTGAAGGGCTGTTATTAGAACTTTGTGTTGATTCATTACGTCTGTTAAGTGTTTCAGTTTAGCAACTTTCATTATTGAATTTATATTTAATGTTTCAAAAAAAGAGAATTTTCCGGGTTTGCTGAATTTAAGTCTCTGTCTGCCTTTTGTCTGTTGGGCTGCCAGGTGCTCCGACTCACCGCAATCTTGTAAGTGACACCCCACAGTATACATGTGGTGTATTTTCTTGGACCCACGATGCTGTGTATCCAAGGTGGTGAGTTCTTTCGTTAGAAAACTCTCCACGTTGGGTAGACGTGTGATTAATGAACAGTGTTCTGACCGTGGTCATGGTATACCATTCCAGATGTGATCTGAAAAAGTGATAAATGAAATATGGTGGGATGGTGAATGATATTGTGTAGTGTCTTTGGTCGGCGAGAGCTATTTTATTTAGCTCAATTCTTCCAGCAAGGCTGGTTAGGACCCCCCCCCTCCCCCCGCCCTATCCGCCGCCACCTGGACCGCGCCACGTCCGAGTATCACCTCTCCACCTCCTACGACAACGTAGTATATAATAAACTTTCAATAAAACATTTCGTCTTCTCCAGTAATTTCTGATTGATCGGGAAATAGAAACCACTGTCATAATCAGAAGTATTTTATCTGCAAGAGTTAGCCACTGCTCTACATAGTCATAACTCTGACTTACACATTTGTCGTAGCGTTGTACCAACTTTCTAACATCCTCGTCATAGAAGGCAGCCCCCTGTGCTCCTGCCAATTCTCTACGCTCATCTATAGCTCGTTGTCTGCGCGAATATGTTGTCTTCATAGCCAGTGGTTAATGTAGGCAGAGATGAAACACAGAGAGAGCCAATTACGGGCTCTAGTGCGGGAGATCAAACACTTCCCATCGAAAACGCTGCAGGAGCACTTTCACTGCCCCTGCCGATTGCGACGGAGAATTGTCAAAAAGTAGGAACCGTATGACAGTTCTGTAATGCGGGCTGCATAACATCAGGCGAAATTCTTCACAAGGACCTCATACTTGGCGGGAGACACTATTTTCTACGCATCTTTATGTGCTCACCATGCGCTCAGAACTGAACAGAGCGAAGTGATGCAACCGACAGGCACACTAGAGACACTGTGGGACACATATGTGCAAAGCTTTATTAGATTTTCACAGTGGTTTCCATTTCTTGACCGATCTGAACTTACTTTCCGAATATCCCTCATATAAGAGTAATTTTAGAGCGGTCACAGTGTATTCAATTTTAAATTGATTTTTGTAACCAACTTTCATTTTTTGAACATTCTCACCTGCTTTAAACTGTCAGAAGACAAATTGTGTTTCATACAGTTAATCATTTTTTATGGAACTGAGCGTATTTAAAGAACTTTACCTTTAAAGGAACTTCAGTTTAATCACTTGTACAATGATCTGTACCTTACTCATTCATCAACAACCTGTAGGATACCTTTGCAACCTATATACGTCGAAGAGCCAAGGAAAATGGTAGACTTGCCTAATATCGTGTAGGGCCCCCGCGAGCACGCGGAAATCCCGCAGCATGACGTGGCGTGGACTCGATTCATGTCTGAAGTAGTGCTGGAGGGAACTGACACCATGAATCCTGCAGGACTGCCAATAAATCTCTCACAGTGCGACGGGTTGGAGATCTCTTCTGAACAGCACGTTGCAAGGCATCCCAGGTATGCTCAATAATGTACATGTCTGGGGAGACTGGTGGCCAGGAGAGTGTTCCTGGAGCCACTGTGTAGCAACTCTGCTTTAATTGCCCAAGTCCGTCGTAATGCACAATGGACATGAATGGATGCAGCTGATCAGACAGGATGCTTACGTACGTGTCACGTGTCAGAGTCGTATACTGACGTATCAGGCGTCGCATATCATTCCAACTGCACACTCCCCACACCATTAAAGAGACTCCACCAGCTTGAATAGTCTCCTGCTGATATCCAAGCTCCATAGATTTATGAGGTTGTCTCCATACCCGTACACGTCCATCCGCTCGATACAATTTGAAAAGAGATTTGTCCGAGTAGGCAACATGTTTCTAGTCATCAACAGCCCAATGACGGTGCTGACGGGCCCAGGCGAGGCGTAAAGCTTTGTGCTGCGCACTCATCAAGAGTACACGATTGGGCCTTCGGCTTCGAAAGCCCATATCGATGGTGTTCCGTTGAATGGTTCGCAGGCTCACACTTGTTGATGGCCCAGCATTGAAATCTGCAGCAATTTGGGAAGGGTTGCAGTTCTGTCACGTTGAACGATTCTTTTCAGTCACTGTTGGTCTCTTCCTTGCTGGATCTTTTTCCGACCGCAGCCATGTCGGAGATTTGATATTTTACCGGATTCCTTGTATTCGCAGTACACTCGTGAAATGGTCGTACCGGAAAATACCCACTTCTTCGCTACTTTGGAGATGCTGTGTCCCATCGCTCGTGCGCCGACTGTAACACCACGTTCAAACTCACTTAAATCTTGATAACCTGCCATTGTAGCAGCAGTAACCGATCTAACAACTATGCCAGACACTAGTCTTATATAGGAGTTGCCGACCGCAGAGCCGTATACCGTCTGTTGACATACTTCTGCATTTGAATACGCAGTTACTTTGGCGCTGCAGTGTATAACTGGTTGAAGAACGCATGGCAGTTCGAATCACGTTATTTTTAAATGTTATGACTTGCAGTGCAGCAGAATGAGAAGTGCATTGCCTTTTTTTCTACAGCTGCTGTCGTTTGTTTTAATTTCTTGATGCAGTAGCGGGTAATGTACTTTCTCTTACTTCCGTCGTACATTCTGACTTCGTGATCAAAACAAATAAACATCATGTACATCACGATTGCTCTCCAGGTTGTCATTTTATGCCAAACGCTGTTCAGTTTATCAGAATATCATGTAAGAACTTGGAACTAAATCAGCCAAGAATTTTTCTAAGTTTTCGATAGTAACCTTTCCCCTTTATACAGGGTGAAAAGTATTTAAACCGACAAACTTTGGGAGGTTGTAGGGGACATCAAAACAAATATTTTTCCCTAATGTCATTGTTTCCTGTGAGGAATATTTAAACCGGTAGAGGAAGATTTCTCTGGCGACAAATTAATTAAACCAACAAACACCTCTCAATTTTTTTGTGACCAAGAGACAATACAACCCAATTTCAATTACAGTAGATTTTCAAAAATGCCTCACATAAGCAAAGGTTACACCGTCGGATTATGTTCTGTCTGACACGGGCAAAAACCTCAGGAGTATTCTGAATTGTTCCTGCTGTTGCTACTATCCGTGCTACCAGATCCTCTTCTGATGCAACAGGAGTTGGGTAAACGAGGTTGCGCATCTCTCCCCACACAAAAAAGTCCAGAGGGGACATATCTGTGGATCGAGCAGGCCATGGTACAGAACCACCTCTGCCAATCCACGTTTCTGGGAACCGTCGGTCCAGGAATCGACGCACACGACGACTGAAATGTGGCGGCGCCCCGTCATTATGGAACCACATGCGTTGTCTCTTAGGGAGCGGGAAACCTTCCAGCAATTCTGGCAATGCTCTGGCGAGAAAATTGTAATAGTGCCTGCCATTTAGTGGCCTAGGTAGCACATACGGTCCAACTAAACAGTCTTCAACAACACCGACCCGCAAATTAACAAAGAACCGCACTTGATGAGCGCATGTGGGTTACCCTCACTCCAAACATGGGAATTGTGCATGTTGAAGACTCCATCACGCCCGAACGTTGCTTCATCGGTAAACAATACAGAGGATTGAAATGTAGGATGCATTTCACACTGTTCCAGGTACAACTGCGAAAACTGTGCTCTGGTTGGATAATCAACTGGTTCCAGGTTGTGGACACGCTTCAAGTGAAATGGACGTAACTATTGCTCTCGAAGGACTGTTATTACATTCGTCTGATTCATCCCCATTTTACGTGCAATTGCACGAGTGATGATTGAAAGATCCCGCTCCACATGCTGCAAGACAGCTTCCTCAAATTGCAGCGTTCTTACTGTCCGACGGCGTCCTTGTCCATGTAATCTGCTAAATGACCCGTTCTCACGCAGACTTTGGTACACAGCAGCAAAGGTCGTATGATGCGGGATACGGCGATTAGGATATTGTTGCTGATAAACCCGCTGTGCAGCTCGTCCGTTGTGGTGCGCTACGTAGTACGCACCAACCATATCAGTGTACTCACTCCAGGTGTATCGCTCCATTACTAAACAGACACTATGCACTACTACACTGGTGGACAGCAGTTGCCTACAACTGAAAAGTGTAATATGCCCTCTAACAACTGAAGAGCGTAATACGGCCTCTCAGAACAGAAGAGCGTAATACGGCCCCCATCGGTTTAAATAATCCTCATAGGAAAAAATGACATTAGGGAAAAATATTTGTTTTGATGTCCCCTACAACCTCCCAGAGTTTGTCGGTTTAAATACTTTTCACCCTGTATACCAGTGCAGTTACAGCTCCCTCCAGAAACACCTTGCGCACCTGCGTGTACTCGTCGCTCCGCAATGCGCTACCGCCCTCCTCGCAGCAGCTCCTCGGCGGCGAAGGCGGTCAGCGCCTCGGCGTGCATCGATTTCCCTTCCCGGCCGCCGATTCTGGCGGCTTCCGGGCTCAGGCGGCGGAAACCGGCCCTAATGAGGACCTAATCGCAGCCGGCGACTCCATTAAGTACGGCGGACAGAAACACATGTCGCTGGCCGCGTGCCGGTGTATCTACCGTCATAATCGTGGAACACCTGTCCTGCCCAATAGACGCTAATTAAATCCATTTGGGCCGCATAAGCGATGCACCGCGACTGCTATAGCCCCTTTATAATGACGAGAAGGCCTCTCTGACTGCGCCGTACAGGATCTCGCTAAATTTTTATCTCGAGCGTCTCCATCCTTGTTTTTTTCGGTGTAATTATCTGCCCACTTATCTCCCAGATAAAAGTGTAACCGCTGTGCAAATTGTGCTCGTAAACAGGGAACAGGTCTGACCGGCGCTCTGGAGTAATCACTCGGCGATCCCTCAAGCACAGCTTTCAGCGATCGCTACGCTTCTGGAGCGCGATAAGAGAAATTGTTCATGCAAATGCAACGAGAGAGCGCGATAATTGGACATGCATTAATTGTTCAAATAACGTCGCCGCAGTGCAGTACCCTTTCGCACGCAACATGAGAAAGTTCGTCGAGAGAAGTTCGTAAAGTTACAAGGTTAACGGCGTAGAAGAAGATAAATAGTAACTTCTGTTCCTTTATAGTTTCACCACCAACATACTTCTAGGAGCTAATGCAGGATGCCCAGCGAAGGACTCCATGATTTAAAAATTAAATATCTCGAAAACCAATAAGGAACCTGAAACGCCCGCTAAACCCGCTGGGCACAACAGGTGCTTAGGATTGCCGAAATGGCCAAATAAGGTTGGGGTCAGTTTCACCTTCTAATTGTAATTTAATAACACATATACAACCAAACCGGCACATAAGCGAACCTTTACTAAATGCAACTCTTTCACGGCTGAAGGCCTTCTAACAAGAAATCTTAAAAACCAACAAGATAAAAATGCATTTAAAATAGCAAATAAAATAATTAAAAAAACATATATCACAGCTAGGTGGAAAGCCTCAAGGCAAAGTAGATAGAACAAACATATGCAAGGTGCAATAAAAATAGCTGATGACGACAATTAAATTTCAAAATTTTAAAATATATTACCGTAATATTTTAAAGGCAGAAAGCCGCAATGTTTTAGCTTGAAAGATAATTTTAAGAATAAAGTTGCAAGGCTGAAAGCCAACAATTAATTTTCCAAAAAAAAAAATGACGATAAGCCTTAAATTTTAAATAGCTGAAAACAGATAATTAAACACCGGTGGGAAAGACAACAAAGACAACGGCACTCAGAAGCCTCCAGGGAGGTCGGTCTGCCCACGTTCACTTAGGTGAGACGCCAGCATGTGTGGCCGAGCGGCTCTAGGCGCTACAGTCTGGAACCGCGCGATCGCTGCGGTCGCAGGTTCGAATCCTGCCTCGGGCATGGGTGTGTCTGATGTCCTTAGGTTAGTTAGGTTTAAGTAGTTCTAAGTTCTAGGGGACTGATGACCTCAGAAGTCCCATAGTGCTCAGAGCCATTTGAACCATTTTGAACTTACATGAGACAGGTGGTGAGCCCAACTGCACTTGATCAGTCGGAACCCAACCAGGGGACAGCCACGGACCGACCGACACAATTACTTGCTTGCCATCAATCTGTACATGAGAACTCAAACACAAAAGGTTACGAACGTGATAATCCACAGTGATGTATGTATTATCTGTCAAAATTACACACCTTGTTGGACACCGACAACAGGTGAGGAAAGGACGCTGCCTGAAATTACGTTAGTGGCCAGGGCAGGTAACCGGAACACCAACGGCCACAAGGCAGAAAATTCCGCTGGTGCACTCGAATTGTAGTGAACCAAGTTAATTGCACCACATGGCGGCTAAATGTCAGCAATAGAAACACTCGGTGTTGCTCACAGGAAAACCTCCCCAACTGTGAACCACCAAAACGAACCACCACAACGTCAGTGGACGTGGCTTGGGTAGTTGAAAACACTACTCAACTTTGACGTCCTGGGTCGGTGAACCACGAAACTCGTAGCGATCGGAAAGCTCCACACACGCTCCGACACTGTACAGGGACCGCCAGAGGACCTAGCCTACTGCATCGCGCGTTGATAACTTCCCTGGTCCGCAGCAACCGACCGAACGACTTCAGAATGCCGACAACATCTAAAATAGTCGTCAGTGGAAATAACGCCAACTACACACACAACCTGACAAACACTTGCACGAAGACCTGAACGATACCCAACAGTAACTAGGCACACACGAAGACAAATCGGGAGTCGATGCACACGTACACATCCGACTCATGAACGATCGGCGAGCTAAAACGCGTCGTCCGGTTGGACGACCGACCTACGATCCACCAATACCGTGGCCCGGCTCAAGTGATGCGTGGTGGCAATGGTCGGGCGAACCATGTCGACGCAGACCTCACTGCTGCTGCAAGCCGACTGCACCAGTGCCGCACTGCAACTCCCCGACTGGCGGATCCGGACTGCACTCCAGACGCGTTCCAACTGACTGGCAGACCCGAACTCGCGACGAACTGCCTAACGACAGACAACGACCGGGAAGTAATAGCAGTCGAGCAAAGGTAATACGAAAGGGGATGTATCGATACACGCTGAAAACGCCGCTCACGGTCAGG
This sequence comes from Schistocerca nitens, assembly GCF_023898315.1. NCBI lineage: Eukaryota > Metazoa > Arthropoda > Insecta > Orthoptera > Acrididae > Schistocerca > Schistocerca nitens. Next base: position 830,011,695 of record NC_064618.1, on the reverse strand, counting down.
CAAAGCAGCAACTCAGTGATAGTAATAATAGTGACGTGGAAGTATGTTAAAAACAGGGTGTAAAATACATGATGGCTGGAACACGAGCCGCCGGCCGGAGTGGCCGAGTGGTTCTAGGCGCTTCAGTCTGGAACCGCGCGATCGCTACGGTTGCAGGTTCGAATCCTGCCTCGGGCATGGATGTGTGAGATGTCCTTAGGTTAGTTAGGCTTAAGTAGTTCTAAGTTCTAGGAGACTGATGACCTCAGCTGTTAAGTCCCATAGTGCTCAGAGCCCATTTGAACACAAGCCACGCACTGCTCAGAACCTCTTGACTGTGAGGTAGCAAGGTCGATCGTCAGTAAGGCTCATTGAAAGTGTTGTGATAACAGTTACGACTGGACACATTTAGTTGGTAATGGCTCACTATGTGCAGCAGGAGGCCGACAGAAGATGAGTGAGGTGCAGCGATCAAGCATATATGGTATATGGTATACATTTATTACAGTTCACAAAACGGACACTGTTGGCATTCAAGAAATGTTCAGAAGAAACCATTAACTTGGACCATGAATACCGAATGAAAAATGGCGCCATAGTGATCACAAAGGTTCGTACCATCATATTCGAAAGCGAGCTCGTTGGGAGCTACGAACCGTGCAGGTAGACATTCATAAAGAGTGCATATAGAATCATGGTGTAAACGGTGTATGAGGACTAATGGAATGTGATGCTATGAAACCGAATGGGAAACAGTCCGTCGTGGAACGTTTCGTTAAACTGGCTATCCTTTAAGGCGTAGATGCGGGTAGTACGATAATGTGTTTAATAGGCGCTGAAAAAAATAAACCTTCAGAGACTGCATGTATCCAGTGTTCAAGGAGATATGAATTGCAAATGCCACACACTTTTTAAGGAGGGATAGTTTGCTCTAAAGGAGTATGATTTTTACACGGAGACCAGAAATCAAGCAAAAGCATGTTGTATCGACCAGCTATTGGCCAAAAGCAGTGCTCTTAACCATAACTGTAGTTCTCTTACGCCCATTTTGCCACTCTTGCTTGCTGTGGCGTAAACATTCCCTACTGACCTTGCAAGATTACGCTCATGAGAAAGAACTTCAGGGGCAGAACACAACACCTCCAATCTCTCGCAGCACAATGAATAACTTTCCAACCAATTTATCGTCCAGATTAACAATCAGTTTAATTGTATACGAATGCATTGAGGCTTTGACGTTCGTTGATCTTCATACATCTCTCAGTGCCTCTAATTTCCAGGCTCCATTCATATGTATTTCCTTTTCAAATTCCAATTGATCGGAGCTGAAAACAAATTCCTTACTGAATGGTAGGATAAGTTGGTTTATCTTATCTACAAATTCTCAAGCCTGTTACACAGTTTTCTGTGCATCTTCAGGTTGACACTTTCTGTGAAATTCTACTATCTTACATCTTCCATTTCTACAGCCAGGCTATGTGTGCGAGAAAGGATGTTGATATAGAAAAGCGCATTTGTAGTTGATGAAACCATGCATGGTAAAATTAGGTTAGGCTTAGGGGTGATAAATTTCAAGCAGGTTATGAATGCTGCACATGAGACCTACCACCTGAATCTTTACAAAAATAGACATAATGTCTGATAGGATAGCCGCAATGAGTGATTTTACAATGTTACTTATAATCCGTCTTGATTGCAAAATGTTTATTCATGTGACCGGTTTCGGTTCATCTACAACCATCTTCAGATCTGTAACGATAATGATACTAATTTATTATTTCACGAATGCAAATCTTTTTCATCCTACGTAATCAACATCAAATGGACCAGAACGTACCTGATATTTCGGTTACAGGAGTAACCCGTCCAAATACAGCAACTTTCACATGCTGCGTCACATGAAATTGGTTGGCAGAATGCACGTCATTTATATTAATTATAACACTATTACCGACAGGTGGCGTCTGGTACATTTCTTACATTACATATGCACATATTGTATTCAGTAGATTTTTCTCATTAACTTTTATCTCCAAAAATACTTAATTAAAATATGTAGATGTCATGGTTAAAATCTGTACTTATCACAACTAAAAAACACAGTAAAGTTACCATTTTTATACGATCTAAAAACATAGGGTGATTTCTATATGTATGACGTTGGTGTACACTTGTTTTCCTCCATGGTCTGCTTCCGTGGTTCCCGCCAATTAGGTGTTGTGCCGCGATCCGCTCCTGTAACCGAAATATCAGGTACGTTCTGGTACATTTGATGTTGATCAAGTAGGATGAAAAAAATTTGCATTCGTGAAATAGTTAATTAGTATCATTATCGTTACAGATCTGAAGATGGGTCTAGATGAACCGAAACCGGTCATATGAATAAACATTTTGCAATCAAGACGGATTATAAGTAACATTGTAAAACCTGAACCTTTGTTGGGGATTAGCACAACATCTGGTCTGCATGCTGCTCGTGTTATCTGATGCATGGTGAGGTCAACAGCAGTCACAGGGCCCAAACAGGTATAGTGCTGCCTGTGCCTATGGGAATACACGAAGCGGCCGGCCCACCGAAGAGGAAGGGGTGTGGTCGCGCAATGCCGTGTGGTCAGTGAGAAATATTTTTGACAGTATAATTACGTGCAGTGAATTCTGTTGAACGTATTTCACGCACAGCTGGAATAAAAGAGAGTCCATTTAATTACTTCTTTTTGATGAATTTTATGTGATATGCATCTCACAATACAGCAGAGAAAATGAGCAAGAGAGATCCAAGCACTGTCAATTGAATTTTATAAATAGACAGTATATCCTTTGCTATGTAATTGAATTTCCTATCATGAGGTCCTTCCTCTCCCAAATAGCCCCTCATTTTCACGATATGTGAGGGGAGGAGGAGGGCCAGGGGTTTTCAAAGAGGGGAAGGAATTAGTAGTTGAACGATTGAATTAATTAGCCAATTAATTTGATATAAAAAGTGTGCTTGTATCTGCGGGGGGAGTTCCCAGAGGAGTTTTGGGAGGGGCAGGGAAGGAGGGGGAAGGGGAGGGGGTGGAGAGGTTTCTCAGAAGGACAGATTATCCCCAGGGGGTCATAAATCAACCACAGGAGTTCATAAACCATTTAGCAGAACAATAGGTTAAGGGGAGGGGGTGGGAGTCAAAAATCAATCAAATTCCTCACTGAATGTGTACAACCTGCACTAACAAAATGCCCTGATACCCCCATTACCCCAGTACACAAATCTTTATCCAGCACACATTTTTCACTCATTGCCGCTAATTCATATGAAGTCGCGATGCACTCCTTTCCTTTCCTTTTCTTTCTCCCCCTCCACCTTCAGTTTACATAATACCTTCAACACCACCCAATAGCCCTAAAAGGAGACCGCTAGCCGTGTGTGTGAAGACCTTTTAGAAGGTCTATAATACACCTAAGTTGCTTTGAATGGCCGGCCGAAGTGGCCGTGCGGTTAAAGGCGCTGCAGTCTGGAACCGCAGGACCGCTACGGTCGCAGGTTCGAATCCTGCCTCGGGCATGGATGTTTGTGATGTCCTTAGGTTAGTTAGGTTTAACTAGTTCTAAGTTCTAGGGGACTAATGACCTCAGCAGTTGAGTCCCATAGTGCTCAGAGCCATTTGAACCATTTTTTTTTTTTTTGCTTTGAATGTTATTCTCTCCTGGAACTGGCCCGGTTTGAACTCTAGGGCTGCATGTCTGTGTTTTTAAACTTATGTAACGAACTAATGTTAACTTGTCACTGTTGTAACTACTGCTAGCTGGTGTTCATCCTTCAGAGTTTTTATTTTAGATTAACAACTTCTGTGCGTACATCAAATTCTTTCTGTTGCTCCTTTGTGGAAGCTGCAGTTATGTTAATATGACACTTATGTATCTACTGTTGACTGTATGGCCTTTGAAGACCAAAGCCAAAAATGAGAAACTAAGAAAACTACCGTTGTACAGTCTGGCTGCTGATAGAACCTCCTAGACAGCTCACACACTGGGAGCACATTGCGTCTAAGGGGAGGGGGCGGGGGGTTAATGCCATGGTAATGGTGCCCCTGTTGCCACCCTGACAACTACAGGTCGCGTGAGGTGCGTTTCTCGTGCATTGTAAGTTACTGACACTATAAAGGGTCTTATTTCACATGTAAGTAATACGGCCTCAAGCTGCGGGAAGCTAGCCAGTGGGGCCAATTTAAGGGGCTCCGGAACGCCCTATGCTTGCAATGTTAAAATAACGCTTATAAATTACATCTTTCCTCACAAAGTATTTGAGGTAGGAAGTTGAACTTTTTACAGATTATTTATTGGAATATGGGCTACAACTTAACACAGGGATTTTACAAAATTTTAGTTCAGTTATTAAAGATGATTTTTTTTCAATTGTAATGAAAATTCACAACATTTTTTTTGCAATTTTTTATTTATATATTCAAAAATATACACTTTTTTGGAAAAAGGCTGTGTTAAATTATGCAGAAGGTACTGTGTAACATTTACTGAAAGTTTGAAACAAATATGTTTGGAAGATCCTTAGAAAACATGTAATTAGTATGAGAAAATAAAAGTTTTTGGAATCGAGCGACAAAGATTGGATTAACTTTTTAGTGCATTCCAGGTCCATAGGATGGATTATCTTCATCCTCTGCAAACTCCTCCTCCAGCTTCCTCTTGTTCCTCCTCCTGTTTACTCTTGCTTGTATTTCTAGACTCTTTACAGCCCTGTCTGCAGCCCGAAGGCGTTCCTTGTCTAAAGCAAGCATCGCTCGTACCATGTTAGAACCTATCTTCATTCCCCTATTTCTAAATACCTTGCACCTTACGATGTTGCCATCATTGAAAGTCGCAACAGTATCATACACACCAAAGTGAAGTGTTTCTATTCCAACAAATACAGTCTTGGGGATTCTCGACCATATAACACTATTTACACTTTCATTGGGGTTTTGAGTTTTTTCGTGAATACACTTTTTCAACAGTTCAGGTGCTGCTAAGTCTCTGAAAATAGGTTTTATCACCTCCATTATTGCATGAGGCAGACTATGCTTATGAGTGTACACTTCACCAGTTAGCAATCCTTTGTTATATTTACACCAACTGTCTTCTTCTTTGGGACACAAGCTATGTTGGGGATTTTCATCGTCTTTATTGTTTACAGTAATAACACATACCTTTGGCTTTCCAACATTTCTCCTTTTCTTAAAAGCCTTCAGAGGATTTCTAATAACTTTACTTTTACTCATTATTATACTTCAACAAAACAGAGACTCAAGAAACAGAATTAATTACGAATATTTTCGAGATAACGACGGAGTAAATAAACATGAAACAATCGACAATCACACCAGCGATATATATTGAACCATCACAGGTTAGCCACAACACATACTTTATCTCACATCACTAAAATGTACCTGATGAACACGGACGTTAATAATAACACCATTTGACAGCAGTTTAACAGCGCCACAGTGGGTCACGCCCATGTAGAACACATTTCAAAAAAAATTTAAAAATAGTTGTAGTCTTCGGAATTGAATAAATTATATATCTATTAAAAGGTAATAGTCTGCAGATTCAGAAAACGAAAAAAAGTAAAAATTGAACTTTTCATGATTTTGAGCCTTTACGGAGCCCCTTAAAGAGCCAGTTTCGAGAGCAAATACAATGAAATTTTGAGGAAGAAAGGCAGAACAGCGGCCCTTTTATACCTTACGATATTTCAGTGCCTGTGTTATTCCGAATTATGATGCAGCCCTTACAAAATACATGAAATGTGTTCGCAGGTGCGAATATGAACTACCATTAGCTGTATAAAGTTATGTGGACAGTGAAAATTTGTGCCCGACTGGGACTCGAACCCGGATATACCACCCATCGCGAGAGGTCGCTTCACCATTTGGCTATCCGAGCACGACTCACGGACAGGCCCAACCTCCATATGTCATCACCCACGTGTCTACAACCTGTACTCATACAACCATTATGTAATTCCCATGCACGGAAGACATTTTACTTACAAGCCACTTGCCTAGTGTTGGTTGGTAATAAACATTCCCACCAGTTGTGAAGAGTGTCTGCACGTTTTCCATATCGCATTGGGGTGCGATTTAGAGTAGTCCAAATTATCCGATGTTGATGTAATCCAGGTGGGTTCTCCTGGATGCAGGGAAAATTCAGGCATTATAGTATTGTTGTCAGCAGTGTTTCCTTTCATCGATGACGCTGAATTCATCTTCAACTTTGATACAAGTGGTAGGTATTAATACACTGCTGGCCACCGTAAATGCAACACCAAGAAAGACAAGAGGTAGCACAACAAAATTTATTTTGTAGATAACATGTTGACCAAGTATCAAATGATTACGTTTACAGACGTCTGTGACATGTGGTTCCTGCCAGAAACAGTAGCCAGAGTAGCCGCCATTGTTGGAGATCACCGCTGCCACACGTCTCGGCATTGAGTCAAAGAGACGTTGGATGTGTTCCTGGGGTACAGCAGCCCAAGCAGCTTCCACACGTTGCCAAAGATCATCTGGTGTGGCAGCTGGGGATGTAATCTGGGTCACTCGTTGAGCAACCATGGACCACATGTTTTCTATCGGCGAAAGATCCGGAGAGCGAGCCGGCCAGGGAAGCAATTCAATCTGGTTATTGACGAAGAACCTTTGGACAATGCGTGCCACGTGTGGTCGCGCATTATCCTGTTGAAATATGGCTGTGGCCGAGCCCTGAAGGTAAGGAAGAACAACTGCCTCCAGCACCTCGGATATGTAGCGTCGGCTATTTAAAGTACCGGCTATGCGTACTAGAGGCGTGCGAGAGTAATATCCAATACCGCCCCATACCATAATACCCGGTGCAAGACCAGTGTGGCGGTGCATAATGCAGCTGTCCAGCATCCTCTCTCCACGGTGTCTCCACACTCGAATCCGACCATCGTGGTGCTGCAGACAGAAGCGTGCCTCGTCAGTAAAGACAACGTCATTCCATTCTGCCGTCCACATCCGTCTGTCATCACACCATTGGCGACGGAGACGTCTGTTGTTCTGCGTCAATGGTAGACGAAGCAATGGACGTCTTGCGGACAGACCACTCTGCTGTAAACGGCGTCGAATGGTACGCGCAGACACTGGATGATGCGTTACAGACGCAATGTGCTGTGCTATGGTTCGGGATGTCACTGAGCGATCCGTCACTGCCATTCGCACAATTTGCCTATCAGCACGTGCAGTGGTGCACCGAGGTGAATGCGATCGACCACGTCGGTCCGTCGTACCCTCCTGCATCCAACGGTCACATATCCGCATTACAGTTGTTTGGTTTCGTCCAACACGACTAGCGATTTCTCTGTATGATAATCCACAATCTCGGTAAGCCACTATCCTTCCTCTGTCGAACTCGGATACTTGATCAAAAGATGTTCGCTGTTGTCTACGAGGCATAACATCGTCTTGTGAAACAACCACAAGGTAAACACACGTGCCGAACGTACACTCGTCGAAGTCGCCAAGCCTAAAATGGCGCTATGAGGTGGCTCCACAGGCGCGCGTGATGAGCGTCTGCGCTGAAATTCTAATCAGTTGCATATCTCATCGCTGCAAACCCATGGTGTAAATTTCACTTGATTCGGATGCTTCCTTCAGGGTGTTGCATTTACGGTGGCCAGCAGTGTATATTTTTCACTCCATAGGGATTGCGTTATTTAATTTTGGAAGGTTGGGTCATCAACAATTTTACGATATTCACTTAGTTAACATCTGATATCAGGAGGTGGAATGTGACTAAACACAGGGAATCAGTATGTAAGAGTAAATCGCACTGATCCACTAACAATGCTCATGCATTCGTAAAGCAGTAGATATCTATTTTTCTCATATGAGCTGTTAAGCTGGAGAGACCCACAATACGCTGCTGTTGAGACCAAATGAAGTGTCTACATTCGAAGAGAATCTGCTGACGATCTTCAGCTACTCCTAGAAAGTTTATGAAGAATTTTATTTCTACAGGTGGGCCTAGCAGTTGTTTGCATCAAGCGATCCTTAAAACAAAGGTCATCGCAATGAATTCTGGACAGATGTTATGACCAAGATTTTTCGCCTCCAAAATAGACAATGAGGGGTCCTTGTGGCAATCTGCTGGACAGGCAAAGACACGCAACATCTGTTTTATTGAAGTTCAGATATAACCTCCATTTACAGAACCAGGGACAGTCAGATATATTCCCTGGCAAAAATGAATTTGTCACAAGACATGGACTCACATGACTATTTTCATAAACCTCCTGCTATAAATTTTATACCTTTTAGTGGGTAATAAATGTATTCTATTTAGAACAAAAGATAATATGTACTTGTTCTGTACCTTTCAGGAAAAATAAAGATCACAGATTAACATCCTGTCGACAACGACCCCATTAGAGACAAAGAACAAGCTTAGATCAAGGCAGGATGGGCGGAGGGGGGGGGGGGGGGGGAGAATAGGCCGTGTACTGTTTCAAAGGAACCATCTGGACATTTGTCTTCAGCTGTTTAGGGAAATAGAAGGAAACCTAGACTTGGATGCTGGCCAGGGTATTCGAACCGTCGTCCTGCCATATGTGAGTACAATGTGTTAACCACTGCGTCACCTCCCTAGGTGCTTTTTTCCTTTCAGAGAAAATTCTCCAGAAGTTTACGTGCGTTCCAGGACCCTAGAGACATACTTAGATAAATGATGTTTCACAAACCGCATCGTATGTGCATTAATCTCAAAACAGGTTCAATAAAACAACAAACAAAAATTTTCTCTGACGCCATTTTATATATTGACAATGTAGTCAACAGCTCAGAAGAATTTTACTGACAAAAATTTCCTTCTCTGTGTTGCTTATAGTCCATAAAAGTTTGTCACTAGCATCTTGACACACTCTCTAGTTTGATTACTCTCTTCAAGGCTACATAGACTCGCTAGCAATTATTACCTAAAGTACTACATTGTTTTATACACTGACCAGACAGGACATTATGACCACCTAGCTAATACCTGGTATCCTTCTTTGGCATGGATAATAGAGGAGATGTGTTAAGGCATCAAAACAGCGAGCCCTTGGTAGGTCGCTGGAGGGAGCTGACACCATATCTGAACACAAATGTCACCCAATTCCCATAGTTTCTGGGGAGGGGCCAATGAGCTCTGACGCCACGTTCAATCACATCCCAGATGTAATCAATCGGGTTCAGGTCTGCTGAGCTGGGGAGCCAGCACATCAATTGGAACTTGTCACTGTATTCCCCAAACCACTTCATCACACTCCTGGCCTTATGACATGGGGAGCATTATCTTGTTGAAAAATACCACTGCTGACAGGAAACATAGTCGTCATGAAGGAGCATTCACAGTCTGCAATCAGTGTACCCTGGCAGTCATGGTGTCTTGCATGAGCTCCACTGGAACCATGGATGCCCACGTGAATGTTCCCCCGAGCATAACAGAACCACTGACAGCTTGTTTGCATCCTGCATTACAAGTATCAAGAAGTTGTTCCCTGGAAGACGACAGATTCGCACCCTCTCATCTGCACGAAGAACGTATCAGCGTTCATCAAATGATGCGCCGCTCTGCCATTGTACCAACGCCCAATGCCAGTGGTCACCTGCTCATTTCAGTCATAGTTACCGATGTCGTGGTGTTAATGTTGGCACATGCATGGGTCGTCGGCTGCAGAGGCCCATTGTTAGGGGTGTTAGGTGCACTGTGTGTTCAGACACACTTGTACTCTGTCTAGCATTAAAATCTGATGTTAGTTTCAGCACAGTTCACCATCTGTCCTGGTTTACCATTCAGTCCACCCCATGACATTTGTAATGAGAGGTCACTGCTTACCCCAACAATGTTCAGACATGGTTGCACCTTGATTTTGCCATGTGTTGAAAACAGTTACCACAGCACCCCTTGAATACCCAATAAGTCATGTAGTTCCTGAAATGCTCATGCCAAACCTCTGGGCTCTCACCAGCCACCCCCAGTCAGACCAGATAGATCACATGCCTTCCCCATTCTAGACACAGGCAGCACATTCACTGGTACTACATGCACCATGCATGTGTCTGACAAGCAGGCATTCCTCACCAGGTGACCCTACTGTCGCCTGTACGTGTTTATAACAATAGGAGGTCATTGATCATAATGTTCTGGCTGATAAGTATATAAATGATGATTTCTGTCATATTATATGCATAGAATATTTAAACATAATTGCCAGGAGAACAGTATTTCTTAAATAGAGCGATGCAGTGACTCTGAACGGATTTTATTTAGGGTAATTTCTTCCTTCACCTTTATGGAGGCTTGAATTGTGGTGGGGACACTTTCAAAGACATGTGTAAATGTCTGTGGAGGAAAGACCAACCACTCATCCTCAAGAGCTGAGGAGGTAGTTGTGTTGGACACAGTGGTGTTGGACACAGTTGACGTTCTAACTCGTCCCATTGGTATTCCATTGGGTTCAGGTTGAGACGCAGGGCAGGACAGTCCGCACTTGTTGTATACAAATCATTGCCTTATAGATGGTGCATTATGATAGAATGCACTATCATGCTAATACAATCATCATCCTCTGTTGTGCACTGTAGACAATGATGTACAATGAGTTCACATCCTTCCATGTTTAGTATTTTCTTAAGCGTAATAAAGGAACCACGCCCTCGCTATATAAGAAAACCCATACAGTAACATCACATCACTGTACATTACTGTCCTCATTTTGAAAGGTAGCAGGTAACGGTTTCCAGGAATTCACCACCTGCAAACCGATCCATTTAAATTGCCACAGGGTACAGCGTGCAGTGGCATCACTCTTTACATCACTTCATGGGTTACTTAGTACTAACTACAGAAAAGTGTAGCTTTTGATCATCTGCTCGATGACTGCACACTGATGACCCAGAAGATTATGACCACTGATCTACTATCGATATAAACCTGTACAGGGGATAGCAACATCACATAGCGCGGAATCAGTGCTAGTCATACACATGCATGGTGCATGTAGTATCAGTGAGCATGCTGCCCATTTCTAGACTGGGGAAGGCATGCGATATATCTGAGTTTGACAAGGGCAGATGGTGGTGGCACAGAGGCATGGCATGAGCATTTCAGAAACTGCACGACTTGTCAGGTGTTTGAGGAGTGTTGTGGTGAATGTCTTCAACACATGGCAAAACAAAGGTGAAACCACGTCTGGACATCATGGGAGTGGGCAGTCACCCCTCATTAAAGATGTCAGAAATCATGGGCTGGGCAGATTGGTAAAACAGGACAGATGGTGAACTGTGTTGAACAAAAATAACCTCAGACTTCAATGCTGGGCAGAGTACAAGTGTGTCACAGTGCACGAAACACTCCTAACGATGGGCCTCTGCAGCCAACGACCCATTCGTGTTCCAATGTTAATGCCAACTGAAATGAGCAGCTGACCATTGGCACTGGATGCTCTCGCAGTGGCAGGCAATGCATGTCTGATGAATCCTTGACAACTGTACTGCAGGATGGAGACAAGGCTGGTGGTGGCACTGCTATGGTCTCAAGAGCACTCTCTTGGGCATCGGAGGGTCTAGAGGAGTTTGTGCAAAGTACCAGGATGGCCAAAGAGTATAGTACATGGTTGCAGACCACTTACAGTCCTTCATGACGAACATGTTTCCTGACAGCACAGACGTTCTTCAAAAAGATAATGCGCCATGTCACAGGGCCAATAGTGTGATGGGATGGTTTGAGGAAGTAGCGAGTTACAATTGATGTTCTGGCCCCCCAGGTCACCAGATCTGAATCCGATTGACCACATCTGGGACGTGACTGTATGTGGCATCAGAGCTTATTGGCTTCCTCCCCAGAAATTGTGGGAATCCGGTGACTTGTATGTGGAGATGTGGTACCATCTCCCTCCAGCGACCTACCATGGCCTTACTGCTTCCATGCCATGACGCATCGTCACTGTTATCCATGCCAGCTGTGAGGTAGATGGTCATAAGGATCTTCCTCACCGGTGTATGTTATTCTTTTAAATCCCTACACACAGTCACTGTGTCAGCTGCACTGCTGGTAACTTTTTGGAAATCATGAGCCATTCCATCTGATGATTTCATGCAATTTTTTTACAACTATATAATTGTCAACAACCACTGTCTGTCAGTAGGTGACATCTTCCTGTATTGGTTTAGCTGCGGCAGCTGCTTCGCATTTCCACTTCACAATCACAACAGTCGACATGGGCAGCATTAATAGGGTAAAGTGTTCCTGGTGGATATGTTATGTAGATGACATCCAGTGATTAGTTCACGTTCAAAGTTGCTGAGCTCCTTGAACTGCCCATTCCACTGTTACTCCTTCTGATAATGATTTAGGTGGAGTTTGGCTGAGATTGTGTAGACATGGGTCTCAATTCAACAAGTGGTTTATTTGGCATGAAAAATTATAGTGAACAGAACAGAAGCCACTTACAATAATCTAAATATGGTTCTCTGCAGCCTAAAAGAAATTAAGAAGGATTAAAATAATGTAGCACAGAATATATTTCCGACAAGAACAGAATAAGGTTAAATATACTATAAATTCAGTCTGGTAATACAACGAACCACCAGGCAACAAAATACACTTTGAAATGTCTGTCACTCTACGACAGTCAGAAAAGACAACGGAAAACTAACAATGCCTCAGAATTCTTAACTTATTTAAGATTTTTAACATCCCATCAACACAATCACCAGCTCCCAACGACATATCTAGTTACCCAAGATTATGCCTGAAAACTCTTAAACAAAATGTATATGACAATTCATTACATATATGACAGTTCATTGTTCTTTACATGTATGACAATTCATACACATAAGGTAATAACAAAAAACTCCCAATGAATAAGAGTGACCCACAGAGTCAGCCAGAAGAACTGCATACACAATCAGTCTTGAACCCATTGAATAATCAACTGACTCGTTTTTAAATTATATACTACACAAAAAATTAAGCAAGAAATAGACTTATGCTTAATTTCCCAAATCACAGCCATGATATGACCCAAGAGTCAACCAGAAACATGGCACTAGCTTCTGAAAGATCTTGCTCACACTGTATCACAACAGATGCTGCTGCACACCCCTAGTGCCATGAATATAAACAATCTGTTACTCAGCACTTGTGGACTACCACTCAGGAAGCTATTTTACAAGTGGCTACACTCCAGAACGTTCATGCACAACATGGTACACCATTTCAATCACAAAGCCTCCAAGCTACCACCATCAGTTACAAAAGAACTCAGATAGTGCGCCTTGAGCACCAGAAGCTGTATCTTTGCCTCATCTAGATTTCCTGTATGTACACCCAGGTAAAGACATTCTGTATTCTGTCAGATTGTTTTCCACACGGTACCCACAAACCATGCTGGCAGTAGTATTGTCGAGCGGCTACCCACACACGCCTCTTGATGCTCCACAGACTTGGCTCTGCCGAGCTTTGCTGCTTAGTATCTCTACAGCAACTAATGCACACGCTGTCTCTTTGTGCTCTTATGCTATACTGCTCCAGAGTTCACTTTACTGCCTGTCTCCAAGCACAGCCATATCACAGCTCTCTGTGTACTGTCCATGCCTGCCACCACCACTGCTGTCACAACCCTATGTGCCCCACACTGACTGCCACCACGACTGCTGCCACAATCCTCCATGACCCATCCTAACTGCCATCGTGCCTTCAGCCACAACCCTCGGCACCTTGCACTGACTGCCACTGTGGCTGCTGCAACAACACTTCATGCACTGACTGCCACTGTGGCTGCTGCAACAACACTACATGCACTGACTGCCACTGTGGCTGCTGCAACAACATGCACTGACTGCCACTGTGGCTGCTGCAACAACACTTCATGCACTGGCTGCCACTGTGGCTGCTGCAACAACACTTCATGCACTGGCTGCCACTGTGGCTGCTGCAACAACACTTCATGCACTGACTGCCACTGTGGCTGCTGCAACAACACTTCATGCACTGACTGCCACTGTGGCTGCTGCAACAACACTACATGCACTGACTGCCACTGTGGCTGCTGCAACAACATGCACTGACTGCCACTGTGGCTGCTGCAACAACACTTCATGCACTGGCTGCCACTGTGGCTGCTGCAACAACACTTCATGCACTGACTGCCACTGTGGCTGCTGCAACAACACTTCATGCACTGACTGCCACTGTGGCTGCTGCAACAACACTTCATGCACTGACTGCCACTGTGGCTGCTGCAACAACACTTCATGCACTGACTGCCACTGTGGCTGCTGCAACAACACTTCATGCACTGACTGCCACTGTGGCTGCTGCAACAACACTTCATGCACTGACTGCCACTGTGGCTGCTGCAACAACACTTCATGCACTGACTGCCACTGTGGCTGCTGCAACAACACTTCATGCACTGACTGCCACTGTGGCTGCTGCAACAACACTTCATGCACTGACTGCCACTGTGGCTGCTGCAACAACACTTCATGCACTGACTGCCACTGTGGCTGCTGCAACAACACTTCATGCACTGACTGCCACTGTGGCTGCTGCAACAACACTTCATGCACTGACTGCCACTGTGGCTGCTGCAACAACACTTCATGCACTGGCTGCCACTGTGGCTGCTGCAACATTACTTCATGCACTGACTGCCATCACAGCTGCTGTCTTGACTCTCCATGTCGCACACTGACAACTACCAGAGGTGCTGCCACACCCCTCCACAACCAGCACTGTCTCCTACTACTGCTGCTGCCGCACCCCTCCACATTCAGCACTGACAAATACCACAGCTGCTGCCACACCTCTCCACACCGAGCACTGACTGCTACTACTGCTGCTGCCACAACACTACACATATGCACTGCTGCCACAACCTTCCATGCACTGCATTGACTGCCACCATAGACTTTTGGGAGATGTTGCTACTTCCAGCTTCAACTGACTACACACCACTGTCCATCCTGCCTCAGCTCGGCGGCAGCAGGACTCACCACCATGAACCGTTCTGCTCTGTCTCCCATCTCATGGCACGAGCATGCACATGACTTTAGAGGAATCTCTGGAGGCGATGAAATTGACTGTGTCGTCTGACATGGTACACTACGAAAAGATAGATGCACCACAGATCACTTTTAATGTGAATAAAGTGGCACGTCTGATGACATTTTCTGGGAATGTATCAAAAGAAAAAATATCATTGACAGGGATAGGAGAGTCTTGTCCAGTTTTCGAAATATCAGTGAATTTGAATCTGTGGCACAAGCTGAACATGCTGAACGACGGTGTTTCAACCAAACTGCGAATTGCAGGACCCTCTGTCGAGTTGGCAGCCTGAATGTCAAACTTACAAAGAACAAGATCAACCAAATGAAAGACACCGAACCATGACGCCCTTCCAGAAGAAACTGACAGATGGGCTTCAGCGAAGATATCTTGACAGTGCATAGCGCTATGGTTCCTAGTAGTCCTGTTACGCGAAAGGACAGATTTAATTTAATACTTCTCTCTAACATTTCTCTCTAACACTACAAGAGCTGAAGCAGTGGGACTAGCATCAAGGTTCTAGTAACTATAAAGTAAACTGTAAAATTTTAAATGAGGGAACGGTCGCCAGTCTAATTAGCCAAAGTAGTACCAAGTAGTAATTCTGCTGTGGAGAAAATTAACTACTATAGATTACTTTACTCGTTTTTTCGATTCTGTTTTACAAATACGAGACGAAACAGTAGCGAAATATAGCAAGCTTTCAACAGAAGTTTGCCTTGAGCAACATAGATGGAATTTTAGAAGGTTTTTGCAGTAAATGTATCAGACCGACACATATTTTCTGTATTCAAAATGAGAAGTGTACCAGTCATTGTAATAACTTGTGTGTTCTTTAATGATCAGCTGTTCGGATTATAACACACTTAGGGATCCGTTCTTTTATCTGTGATGCACTTAACGGAAAGAAGTAAATGCTATCACAGAAAATGTAGTAATACACTCCTGGAAATTGAAATAAGAACACCGTGAATTCATTGTCCCAGGAAGGGGAAACTTTATTGACACATTCCTGGAGTCAGATACATCACATGATCACACTGACAGAACCACAGGCACATAGACACAGGCAACAGAGCATGCACAATGTCGGCACTAGTACAGTGTATATCCACCTTTCGCAGCAATGCAGGCTGCTATTCTCCCATGGAGACGATCGTAGAGATGCTGGATGTAGTCCTGTGGAACGGCTTGCCATACCATTTCCACCTGGCGCCTCAGTTGGACCAGCGTTCGTGCTGGACGTGCAGACCGCGTGAGACGACGCTTCATCCAGTCCCAAACATGCTCAATGTGGGACAGATCCGGAGATCTTGCTGGCCAGGGTAGTTGACTTACACCTTCTAGAGCACGTTGGGTGGCACGGGATACATGCGGACGTGCATTGTCCTGTTGGAACAGCAAGTTCCCTTGCCGGTCTAGGAATGGTAGAACGATGGGTTCGATGACGGTTTGGATGTACCGTGCACTATTCAGTGTCCCCTCGACGATCACCAGTGGTGTACGGCCAGTGTAGGAGATCGCTCCCCACACCATGATGCCGGGTGTTGGCCCTGTGTGCCTCGGTCGTATGCAGTCCTGATTGTGGCGCTCACCTGCACGGCGCCAAACACGCATACGACCATCATTTGCACCAAGGCAGAAGCGACTCTCATCGCTGAAGACGACACGTCTCCATTCGTCCCTCCATTCACGCCTGTCGCGACACCACTGGAGGCGGGCTGCACGATGTTGGGGCGTGAGCGGAAGACGGCCTAACGGTGTGCGGGACCGTAGCCCAGCTTCATGGAGACGGTTGCGAATGGTCCTCGCCGATACCCCCGGAGCAACAGTGTCCCTAATTTGCTGGGAAGTGGCGGTGCGGTCCCCTACGGCACTGCGTAGGATCCTACGGTCTTGGCGTGCATCCGTGCGTCGCTGCGGTCCGGTCCCAGGTCGACGGGCACGTGCACCTTCCGCCGACCACTGGCGACAACATCGATGTACTGTGGAGACCTCACGCCCCACGTGTTGAGCAATTCGGCGGTACGTCCACCCGGCCTCCCGCATGCCCACTATACGCCCTCGCTCAAAGTCCGTCAACTGCACATACGGTTCACGTCCACGCTGTCGCGGCATGCTACCAGTGTTAAAGACTGCGATGGAGCTCCGTATGCCACGGCAAACTGGCTGACACTGACGGCGGCGGTGCACAAATGCTGCGCAGCTAGCGCCATTCGACGGCCAACACGGCGGTTCCTGGTGTGTCCGCTGTGCCGTGCGTGTGATCATTGCTTGTACAGCCCTCTCGCAGTGTCCGGAGCAAGTATGGTGGGTCTGACACACCGGTGTCAATGTGTTCTTTTTTCCATTTCCAGGGGTGTAGTAGTCACATTTTAGACAATCAGTTACTGAGAGAGAATCATCACTGATATGAACATTAGGAGCTTTTACTAGGCGGGGTGGCCAGGGTGTTGGACCGTTCCTTCCAATCCACCGATTCGGACATTACTCCCCTCTCCAGACATTGCGCCCCTTGCCTTTATTTTCGGGGGCTGTATCATGGACAGAGTCTTCGTCACACCAGTTGCTGACGTCGACGAACTGAAGGCTAGGATACAAGCTGCTGTGGGTACTGTGACAGAACACATGTTACGAAACACCTGGCAGGAACTGGGATACCGCCTCGACATTCTCCGAGCTACCAAGGGAGCACACGATGAGGTTTACGAACTTAAGTGGTCTTTAAAAAAACTAGTAACACTAACCTATATAACGGCATCAAATGTAACTTATTATATCAAACGGTTATTCTGTTATAAATTGTTATAATCACGGCAAGTCTTTGTGGCTCACTCTGTATTGTCTTCGGATAGAGGCCGCTCCTATTGTGGTGCATTCCTAGTCAACGTACTATTGGCTGACGTCGTCTCACAGCCATCTCTGCTCTTGCGTTCTTCATCTTCGTGCCGGCGCTTGTCGTTGCGCCGGAACAGTTCAAATGGCTCTTAGCACTATGGGATTTAACATCTGAGGTCATCAGTCCCCTAGACACAGAACTGCTTAAACCTAACTAACCTAAGGACATCACGCACATCCATACCCGAGGCAGGATTCGAAGATGCGACCGTAGCAGCAGCGTGGGTCTGGACTGAAGCGCCTAGAACTGCTCGGCCACACCGGCCGGCGCCGGAAAAGTGACCATCTCTCCTGATGTTAAGTTGTTTGGATTGGCACAAACAGGACGACAGCAAAGTTCATCGGGCTGGAAGAACATGTAACTGGTTTCCTCGACACTCCCTCTCGCGATAACATCTCGTGTGGCCTGCATAATCACTGAAAGATTGTGAGACATGTTGGAACGGCGGTTAACACGCCATCAGCGTCCACGCAGATTGGTGGAATTGCGCGATGAGATCCTCAGCGAGTGGCTTATCGTGAATGCGACGTACCTGCACAGTCTTTTGGACTCACTCCAGGCGTCATCATGTCCAGCGGTATTAAACGATGCTTGTAATGTTTTCTCTAGAGGGACTAATTTTTTGTCAGGTGAGCTTACCTATAAATGTGGAAGAGGGGTGGGCAGTAGTAAAGTGGCACATTACTGCGTTGTTAGTTTATTTCTTTCCTGACCTATCATTCTGTTCTTATTACTCTCTACATGATTCACTTTATTTTATTTTGGCTGTTTACCGACATTCTTCCCATGCGCCATTTGCGAGTGAAACAATGAAGAGGAGAACAGACAGTGGTAGCAGACGTACCCTCCGACACACACAGTCTGGTAAAACGTACGACGGTCACTCCAAAAGAAATGCACACTACTTTTTTTTAAATCCATCTTTTATTTTACGTGTTTGAAAGTTTTACAGTGTATAGATACATCCTTTAGGGACAATAATTTCATTTATCCACATAATTTCCATCCCTCTCAACTGCCTTACGCCATCTTGGAACCAGCGCCTGTATACCCGCACGGTAAAATTCTGGACCAACCTGTTGGAGCCATTGTTTGGCAGCGTGCACAAGGGAGTCATCATCTTCAAACCTTGTTCCACGAAGAGAGTCTTTCAGTTTCCCAAAGAGATGATAGTCACATGGAACCAGGTCAGGACTGTAAGGTGGGTGTTTCAGTGTTATCCATCCGAATTTTGTGATCGCTTCCATGGCTTTTGACGGACGTGTGGCCGCGCATTGTCGTGCAACAGCAAAACATCCTGCCTTTGCCGATGTGGTCGAACACGACTCAGTCGAGCTTGAAGTTTCTTCAGTGTCGTCACATATGCATCAACATTTATGGTGTTTCCACTTGGCATGATGTCCAAAAGCAAGAGTCCTTCGGAATCGAAAAACACCGTAGTCATAACTTTTCCAGCAGAAGGGGTGGTTTTGATTTTTTTTTTCTTGGGTGAATTTGCATGATGCCACTCCATTGATTGCCTCTTCGTCTCTGGTGAAAAATGATGGAGCCATGTTTCATCATCTGTCACAATTCTCCCAAGAAATTCATCTGCACCATTCTCGTACTGTTCCAAAAGTTCGCTGCATACCTTTTTTCTTGTTTCTTTGTGAGCCACTGTCAACATCCTGGGAACCCACCTGGCACAAACCTTTTTTGACGCCAACACTTTCAGTATTCTGCAAACACTTCCTTGCCCTATCCCAACGTAGCGTGGCAATTCGTTCACTGTGATGTGTCTGACCGCAGTCACCAGTTCGTTAACTCTCTGCACACTCTGTGGAGTGTGTGCAGTACGAGGCCTGCCGCTGCGAGAACAATCCCCAGTATTTCCGTGCCCGCTTTCATCACGTAACCTGCTTGCCCACCCACTAACTATACTGCGATCGACAGCAGCATCTCCATACACCTTATTCAACCTCTTGCGGATGTTTCCCACTGTCTCGTTTTCACAGCACAGGAATTCTATGACAGCACGTTGCTTCTAACGAACGTCAAGTGTAGCAGCCATCTTGAAGACATGCTGTGACGGCGCCACTCGCGGGAACAGGTTGAACTAAGTTTGAAAACAAGCGGGAAGGATGTATCTACACACTGTAAAACTTTCACACATGCAGAATGAGAAGTATTTTTACAAAAATAGTGTGCATTTCTTTTGGAGTGACCCTCGTACATTGAAGACATTCCATATCATCTCCAAACCTAATAAATTAGTGTCGTAAACGAGCTGCACCTCATTTATGTTACTCACTACTCTACTTTTCCCAGTTTTCCCAAATAATATAAATCAGTCTTCTGTCGCCATATTTACACCGTTTTCTTTAAACAGTGGCGAATACCGTATCGCCAGATACGCTAGACTGGAAAGTAATCCGGCCATTTAGTTGCCGGTAAAGAAAACGATAGTGTGGACGCCGGACTTTACGACTGTGGAGTGCTGCCGTTGCTCCGCCGTGGTATGTGAATGGAAAATCAATGTCTTGAGCATCGGACCGGTCAGAAGGCAACGCGTTCCCTCCTAACTCACAGGACAAAAACAAAACGAGCAGCGGCGGCCAGATACTCGGTGCGATCGCCCCTCCCGAGGAAACGCTCCACTGCTCGACGCCGCGGAATGTAAACAAGATGAATGTAAACACATCATCTGGCGAAAATAGCGTCGCCCCGGCCACAAAGAGGCCGCCGGTTAATTTATTCATTGGGCGCGCGACGCTAAATCATCTGCCGTGCCGCGCCCAAGTCTAAAGGCCGCATTCACGGCTGAGAAATATAGCCGTCAGTGGCGCCGCGGAGCGATCGCGCTCGGAACCACCCGCCGCCGGCGTTTAAGTGCGGCCCACTTGTAAGAAGACGTCACTAATGCCCGCCAAATCGCTCTCGATCTCCGACAAACAATCCGACGCAAATTACGGCAGCGCTGGCAAAAAAAAATCTTAAGTTTCCTGACGAATTTATTTTATTTTCACTTAAATTCTCGTTTTACTAGTTTTTTACAGGTCCGGGGTATACCAGTCTTCGTTATTTCAAAATCCTCGCTTCGTTAGTTGCCCATGTGAAATATTTCAGCCTTAATCTTCTCGCATATCTGTCATTCTAGACTAGTTTCGTAATTACCAAACTAGGAAGTTGTTGACACCTTAAAAAGAACCCTTCACAAGCCTCATTCTTCAGTTCTTCTGGTGATTCTTCATTCCACTTTTGTTTTGCGGTCTGATAGTATAGTCTAAATTTTTTAAAGTACAGCGCGCTGTCTTGCGAAATTGGGAAATTTGTGGTAAGGTCTTATGGGACCAAACTGCTGAGGTCATCAGTCCCTAAGCGTACACACTACTTAATCTAACTTAAACTAACTTACGCTATAGACAACACACACACCCATGCCCGAGGGAGGACGCGAACCTCCGACAGGGAGAGCCGCACGGACCATGACAAGGCACCTAAGACCGCGCGGCTATCCCGCGCGGCACTATCTTGCGATACAGAGAACAATACTGTAATTTAAAACGTTTTTTCCTTAAATTTTGTACATTGTTGAAGAAGCAACAGTAGGACGAAATTTCTTGTAGAAATAATAAAAAGCCAAGAAATTGCAAAATGGAAGGTTAAACCCTTTACTGTGGTTTCAACATTAATAAAAATGTCTTCTTCTTATGTGAATACTGACAGCTGGATTACATGTTCTTGGAGATGTACGTTAAGATACAGCCGAAAGGCGTCAGTCAAATATACAATTTCACCTCCATAATAATCAAAACATGCACAACATTGTTGTTGTCATTTGGTGTGTACGGCTAGTGCAGCTGTACTTTGGTGAGAAAATACCAAATGACGATAACCATGTTGTGCATGTGGGAATTGTTATGGAGGTTGAATTTCATATTCGACTGACGCCCTTCGGCTGTATTTTAGTGTATCTCTGCCACAACACACAATACAGTTCTCGGTATTTCCTTCCGAAGAAAACGTTTTTATAAACGTTTAAACCATTGTAAAGAGGTTTTCATAAACCTTCCATTTTGTAACTGATTAGCCGTTTCTACAACAAGACTGTGATTTAAATTACTTGACACCTGCCGTTTAAGGCCCGAAGTCGCGACTTTATCTTACGCTCCACTCTCTGCCGAAACAGAAAATCGCTTTAAGGTTCCTGCCACCGGCAAAAAATCAGGAGACAAACGTGAAATTCACATGTGTTAGGCCTCTATAATGTCTCTTCGCATCTCATAAATCTGTTGTTAATTTTAATTTGAACCGAAATTATATTCATCTGTCTGTCCGGGAAATAGTTTCGAACTTGCCACATCTCGAAATGTACTGAGTTCACTGAAATACGACCCTTTTTCGTTCAGTGCCAAAATGCCTAGCCTAACGAGGAATCTTTCCAGCTTCTTCAAAATGGCTCTGAGCACTATGGGACTTAACAGCTACGGTCATCAGTCCCCTAGAACTTAGAACTACTTAAACCTAACCAACCTAAGGACATCACACAACACCCAGCCATCACGAGGCAGAGAAAATCCCTGACCCCGCCGGGAATCGAACCCGGGAACCCGGGCGTGGGAAGCGAGAACGCTACCGCACGACCACGAGATGCGGGCTTTCCAGCTTTTTGAATTGCACTGCGTTGGCAGCGTAAAAGTTCCCAAATACTGTTTTTTTTTTCCCTGTGCTTTTTATGAACAACTAACTCGGATGAATTTTAAAATTTCCTTATACTACAAAAAGCACGTACAATTCTGAAACTGAGACAGGGTACAGTTCTCTATAACGTCTCTAAGCGTACATAAACCTGTCCCTAATTTTGACTAGTAGCGAAGTTACGTTTTTTTGTATTCTAATAGGCGAAATTTTCCGATCTGAAAGAGTATCCAAGTTGAGAACTGACAGACATAACGCTGTTCATAGCGGAAGCGTCGACACAGTGGGAGGCGACAAAACCAGGCTGGCGTCCGTGTACTGCTGGAGGGAGCAGCCCAACCCGATAACTATGAAATGCCAACTAGTTCCAACCGGCCTATGGTCGCAAGTTTAACCCTGGTGCTGCATTAACAACTTTCGGTCTGCTACGGCTTTGAAACTGAGTTTTGTTCTCAAGTAATTTCCTCATTGAAGAATTTCAGTGGAAGAACTTTTAAGAAACGGCGTGGGAGGAAGTCTCTTGCTGCCAACATTATTATACTGATAACTAATAAGACAATGCACTCAAATACTTTACAGCGTCTTACCAATTTCAGAACCTGGGTATATTATTCTTAATTTACGTGGGTATCCGTGATGATCAGAAAGATGTATAAGACTATGCAAACCACGTAAAAATCCTTTTACCTCTTCTTTACGGCGAAACGTCGCGAAAACTCTACCACACGCCACGTAACGATAGTGTGCATTCTCTGTGCATCATTTATGACCGTGCTTTGTCACGGGCGAAAAAAATGAGGAAGGTCAAATGCAAAGGGGAAGAGAGAGAGTTAAGAATTTGTAGTAGCAGTAGAAAAAAAAAAAAAGAAAAAGTCAACTGACTGGAGGGCATTACAATTAAAAAATTGCAAATATGTATAAAAGTGTTTTTATATGTCCACTCTTGTGCTTCATGGTCTGCTGGACTTAGGGCATTCACCTACGTTATAAAATGAAAACACATGACACGTTGTTTTGATGTTATGTTATTATATTGCAACGAGTTTCGGTGACTACGTTTTCAGACCTTAACTGGCGCGATGGGGAGGGGGGAGTGAACTCCAATCGTATACACGATCCCATCAGAGGCCTACATCTGTGACCTGGCTTCCGTAAAATACTGCAAAATACGCTTAACTTGTAGGTAATGGTTGCAGACACATAAATTTTACAGTATTCTGCGGAATCCAGTTTTTAGATGTAGGCCACTGATAAGATCGTGTACACGCCTGGAGTTCACCTCCTGAGCTTGATTTAAGGCCTGAATATGCAGTACTGAATCGCCGAAACAGGCTGCAATGTGATAAAATAACATCAAAACGACGGGTGTATGTGTTTCATTTTGCTACATACAAGAGTGACTCTGGAGGAGATTCGAACTGCAGTGTGCCGAGCAACAGACCTACTTTTGTCTACTACAGCGACGCTTGTTTCTTGTTTGCGGCTACTAGATCGAGCTACTCTAGGTGTACTAAGTGAGCCAATGGATGGAAAGTGTAAAACCTATATGTCGTGTTTGTTGTTTCGTTTATTACGGCTTTGCGTTTATCGACAACAAAACAATGAAAAAGTAATCGTGCTATTTTCGCAAGGAATAGGACTTTGGACTATGTTGTCCCACGTTTACAATTGTATCATATTAAAAAAGAAATAGTGAAATGTGTACGCTTTATTTTAAAGCCATGATATCAGTAAACGAATATACCGACTAAGCACAGTCGAGGATTTAAAGAAAATGCCTGGGAGATGTCAGATGGTGAGAAGGAGGGGGCAAAGGGTAGAGGGGAAAACACAATGTGTAAGTTTGACATTTGCGCCGGTTACTCTAGTTACACTACTACTGACAATGTTCACGCCCTCGAAGCCATTGCGACACACACGATCCCTCCACGTGCGGTCACTGCATCACTGTCAACAAAGAAACCGTTCATGAGCGGACTCAAGTCAACACTTTTCACAGCTATCCTAGCGAAGTAGTTTCTGATTCCTGCTGCCAAACCAGCTTTATCCCGTGAGGCACCGTTGAGTATGAACTCTAATACAGCTGACAACTACTCAGCAACAATCCAAAGGCACAAACAAATTTCATGGTCTAAACTATAGAATGTAAATAAACAAAGCTAATACTTCCGTTTAACCTCCATCTCACTCTCTGCAACGTTCTAGACAACATCGGTAATGACAGAGTCTTCCGATAATAGTTTAAATGTATGAAGATCAGAGTCATCCCAAAATCAAGGATCCTAATTCATACTGATAAACTGGGGTTTATTCTCACTGTAATAAATTACGGTAAGGTCTTTTCTTCTACCAGGTCCTCTTCCAGATAACTTTTAAGTACTGTACACTCATCTTTAAAAGTCAAAACTGCAGATCACATATTACTGCAGCAGAAGTTGCACCTGGGCTCTGCCTTCTAAAGTACGAGGTGCATTCAAGTTCTAAGGCCTCCGATTTTTTTTCTAATTAATTACTCACCCGAAATCGATGAAACTGGCGTTACTTCTCGACGTAATCGCCCTGCAGACGTGCACATTTTTCACAACGCTGACGCCATGATTCCGTGGCAGCGGCGAAGGCTTCTTTAGGAGTCTGTTTTGACCACCGGAAAATCGCTGAGGCAATAGCAGCACGGCTGGTGAATGTGCGGCCACGGAGAGTGTTTTTCATTGGAAAAAACCAAAAGTCAGTAGGAGCCAGGTCAGGTGAGTAGGGAGCATGAGGAATCACTTCAAAGTTCTTATCACGAACAAACTGTTGCGTAACGTTAGCTCAACGTTGTCTTGGTGAAACAGCACACGCACAGCCCTTCCCGGATGTTTTTGTTGCAGTGCAGGAAGGAATTTGTTCTTCAAAACATTTTCGTAGGATGCACCTGTTACCGTAGTGCCCTTTGGAACGCAATGGGTAAGGATTACGCCCTCGCTGTTCCAGAACATGGACACCATCATTTTTTCAGCACTGGCGGTTACCCGAAATATTTTTGGTGGCGGTGAATCTGTGTGCTTCCATTGAGCTGACTGGCGCTTTGTTTCTGGATTGAAAAATGGCATCCACGTCTCATCCATTGTCACAACCGACGAAAAGAAAGTCCCATTCATGCTGTCGTTGCGCGTCAACATTGCTTGGCAACATGCCACACGGGCAGCCGTGTGGTCGTCCGTCAGCATTCGTGGCACCCACCTGGATGACACTTTTCGCATTTTCAGGTCGTCATGCAGGATTGTGTGCACAGAACCCACAGAAATGCCAACTCTGGAGGCGATCTGTTCAACAGTCATTCGGCGATCCCCCAAAACAATTCTCTCCACTTTCTCGATCATGACGTCAGACCAGCTTGTGCGAGCCCAAGGTTGTTTCGGTTTGTTGTCATACGATGTTCTGCCTTCATTAAACTGTCGCACCCACGAACGCGCTTTCGGCACATCCATAACTCCATCACCACATGTCTCTTTCAACTGTCGGTGACTTTCAATTGGTTTCACACCACGCAAATTCAGAAAACGAATGATTGCACGCTGTTCAAGTAAGGAAAACGTCGCCATTTTAAGTATTTAAAAAAGTTCTCATTCTCGCCGCTGGCGGTAAAATTCCATCTGCCGTATGGTGCTGCCATCTCTGGGACGTATTGACAATGAACGCGACCTCATTTTAAAACAATGCGCATGTTTCTATCTCTTTCCAGTCCGGAGAAAAAAAATTGGAGGCCTTAGAACTTGAATGCACCTCGTATTTATTTGCTGGGCCTCCCTTCTTCGCTCTATTAGCGACCATCATTACGCCAGCTATGACTACATTCCAGTGGGCCGGCCGAAGTGGCCGTGCGGTTAAAGGCGCTGCAGTCTGGAACCGCAAGACCGCTACGGTCGCAGGTTCGAATCCTGCCTCGGGCATGGATGTTTGTGATGTCCTTAGGTTAGTTAGGTTTAACTAGTTCTAAGTTCTAGGGGACTAATGACCTCAGCAGTTGAGTCCCATAGTGCTCAGAGCCATTTGAACCATTGAACCATTCCAGTGTTCCTTAAACATTTAGACTTCTTAGTCAGTCGGCGCTGTAGGTGCACTGTGCTTGTCTTGTTTATCGCCCACCAGGATCGTCACTGACTCAGCTCCTACAGCTAATAACAACACAACACTCGTGAACCGATTTGTCTAGCTAACGACCCAAAAGGTACGCGTAAAGCCACGGGGAATACCCAACACTGTGAAACCAATTATCAGTTCCCCGCTATGCTCGGATTTGAGAGAAACTCCTCCACCCTCCCAGGCCAACTGCTGAGCTGTTCTAAACGCCTTCTGAGAACTCCGACCAGTCTAATTCTCCGTAGCGGTCTTCCACACCACAATCATATCAAGTAAAATTGTCTTCCGGATACAATTCCGGGTAGAATTCTTCCTCATCTGACCTGCAGTGTACAATGTTTCCAAAATATATTCATTCACAAGTACTGAGAATACGGAACATTAAAGGCACATCTATACGTCAGAGGTGAGAACCAAAACTGTACACTGCACTTTATCTATGTCTCCCTTCGTGTTTATATTGGTTCATGAGTCAACATACGAGTAGATCACTGCCAACGGTTATATCTGCTTTAAAGAAATGAGATATGTCTGGAGTTTTCTGATCTGATATTAAGCGTAAAATTACATTTTAATTTTTCGTACAAGGCTCGAATAAACAACACTGACCACAACTTCCTAGATTCACCATCTGGTGTTTTCCGTGGCTCTCGAGTTGTAAAGTCTGAATGATCATGAGGTATTATTGGCCTCGAGAACTGTCTGATGTTGTTGGGGTCACCTGATGCAAATCTTTCTAGCTGACGCCACTACGGCGACTTCCGCGTCTTGCCCATTAAGACGAGATGGTATGATTTGGACAACAGAATCATCCACACTCCGAGCGAAGCCAATATCTGCCCCGGCAGGAAATCGAACCTGAGACCACGTGACGTCTATCCTCCCCAAGTCTCTCCATCCCTGCGCCGCTACATCCGCTTGCACCTGCTTACAGCAGTCAGGCTGATTCGCACTCTACAACATATCACCCTCACACTTATTTCCGTAGACTTGGTGCCTCAGGAAGTGGCCTATCAACTTATATCGTATTCTAGTGCAGTAGCGTCATAATTATCTTTTCTATTGGATCAGAATCAGCATCTCTTTTTAGTAATCTGATTTAATAATCTGATACACTCATCTAACCTTCAGCAGACTAGTGAAACAACAGATTTCGAAAGCTTCTATTCTCTTCTTGTAACCGAGATCACACAACTAATGAGGAGATATGGAATAGAATTGGGGAGAAGAGGAGTTTGTGGCACAACTTGACAAGAAGAAGGGACCGGTTGGTATGACATTTCTGAGGCATCAAGGGATCACAAATTTAGCATTGGACGGCAGCGTGGAGGATAAAAATCGTAGAGGGAGACCAAGAGATGACTACACTAAGCAGATTCAGAAGGCTGTAGGTTGCAGTAAGTACTGGGAGATGAAGAAGCTTGCACAGGATAGAGTAGCATGGAGAGCTGCATCAAACCAGTCTCAGGACTGAAGACAACAACAACAACAACCGAGCACACTGGACTCGCATTCGGGAGGACGACGGTTCAATCCCGCGTCTGGCCATCCTGATTTAGGTTTTCCGTGATATGCCGGGATGATACCTATGAAAGGGCACAGCCAACTTCCTTCCCCGTCCTTCCCTAATCACATGAGACCGATGACCTCACTGTCTGGTCTCCTCCCCCAACACAACCTCCCCCCCCCCCCAACCCCCTCTTCTTGTCTTTAATGTCTATCACGCACGTCTCACTATTTATTAGGCTCCTCTAAGTACATACAAAAAGACATCCTGAAACAAGATTTTATATTCTGTGTTCGTACACTGTACCCACCTGCCAAAGGCCTAAACAGCCATTTTCTGCAGCTCGGACCGTTGCGAGACGTGCAGGAAGAGAGTTAGTGAGGTTCTGGAAGGTCCGGGCAGGGAGTGGAGCCATGGCGACTCCAGTGCTGTGACCAGCTGCACTAGGTTCCTTGGTTTACGATTCGTGGTGCGAACAGACCAGTCAAGATGGTTCCACAGATTCTCAATCGGGTTTTAATCTGGGAAGCTTTGAGGCCAGATGAGTACAGTAAAATCCTGGTTCTTTTCGAACGAAGCCTGCTAGCTGTGTGACTCGTTGCCTAGTCCTGCTGGTACATACCATCATGTCGAGGAAAAACAAACTGCATGCAGGGCTGGGCGTGATCCCCAAGGATAGATGCATACATGCGTTGCTCCATTGTACCTTCCACAAAGACGACATAACCCAGGAAATGTCACGAAAATATTCCCCAGACCATAATGCTCTTCCAGGCTGGGCCGCCGGTCGCGGTGGTCTAGCGGTTCTAGGCGCTCAGTCCGGAGCCGCGCGACCGCTACGGTCGCAGGTTCGAGTCCTGCCACGGGCATGGATGTGTGTGATGTCCTTAGGTTAGTTAGGTTTAAGTAGTTCTAAGTTCTAGGGGACTTATGACCACAGATGTTGAGTCCCATAGTGCTCAGAGCCATTTGAACCATTTTTTGAACCAGGCTGGGCCCTTCCCACTATTGCTGCAGGGTGTTTGCTTTCAGACGTTTCATGCCGTACACGCCAAACGCTATCATCTTAAAAGGTCACCTGTCACCACGCACTGGGCGTTTAGGTGCGGTATTGGAGTTCAAATTTCAGTCTTTGTCGTTATGAACAGCAACCAGACGTCTGCTGCAGAGGCCCATACGCGGCAATGTTCGCTGAACGGTCGTTGAGAAGACACTGCTGGTAGCCCCTTCGTCCATCTGGACAGTCACGTCTGTTCGCCCGTACACATCTCCGCAGCCGTAATTCACCCCTATCATCTACGGCCCATGGTTCACCATTGTTGTCCCGGCGCCGGTTTTGGAAAGCGCCATTTTGCCATGCACGGTATACTTCAACCACGGCGGTACGCGAACAGTTTACAAACTTGGCCGTTTCGGAAACGCTTCCACCCTTGGCCCGAAAACCAATGATCATCTCCCTTTGGACGTCAGATATATCGCTCCGTTTCCGCATTACGGCAACGACTGCACTGTTTCCCGCGTCCCGCGGACACGTCTTATATGCCCCTCCAATGCCGCCTGTGAGTAGTTATTGCACGTTGACGTCGAACATACATTATGTGATCAAAAGTATCCGGGAACCCCCAAAAACATGTTGTGGTATTCAGTCCTGAGACTGGTTTTACGCAGCTCTCCATGCTACTCTATCCTGTGCAAGCTGCTTCGTCTGCGAATAACTACTGCAACCTACATCCTTCTGAATCTGCTTAGTGTATTCATCTCTTGGTCTCCCTCTACGATTTTTACCCTCCACGCTGCCCTCCAATACTAAATTGGTGATCCCTTGATGCCTCAGAACATGTCCTACCAACCGATCCCTTCTTCTGGTCAAGTTGTGCAACAAACTTCTCTTCTCCCCAATCCTATTCAGTTCTTCCTCATTAGTTATGTGATCTACCCATCTAATCTTCAGCATTCTTCTGTAGCACCACATTTCGAAAGCTTCTATTCTCTTCTTGTCCAAACTACTTATCGTCCATGTTTCACTTCCATACATGGCTACACTCCTTACAAATACTTTCAGAAACGACTTCCTGACACTTAAATCTATACTCGATGTTAACAAATTTCTCTTCTTCAGAAACGCTTTCCTTGCCATTACCAGTCTACATTTTATATTCTCTCTATTTCGACCATCATCAGTTATTTTACTCCCTAAATAGCAAAACTCCTTTACTACTTTAAGTGTCTCATTTCCTAATCTAATTCCCTCAGCATCACCCGACTTAATTCGACTTCATTCCATTATCCTCGTTTTGCTTTTGTTGATGTTCATCTTATATCCTCCTTTCAAGACACTGTCCATTCCGTTCAACTGCTCTTCCAAGTCCTTTGCTGTCTCTGACAGAATTACAACGTCATCGGCGAACCTCAAAGTTTTTATTTCTTCTCCATGGATTTTAATACCTACTCCAAATTTTTCTTTTGTTTCCTTTACTGCTTGCTCAATATACAGATTGAATAACATCGGGGAGAGGCTACAACCCTGTCTTACTCCCTTCCCAACCACTGCTTCCATTTCATGTCCCTCAACTCTTATAACTGCCATCTGGTTTCTGTACAAATTGTAAATAGCCTTTCGCTCCCTGTATTTTACCCCTGCCACCTTTAGAATTTGAAAGAGAGTATTCCAGTCAACATTGTCCAAAGCTTTCTCTAAGTCTACAAGTGCTAGAAACGTACGTTTGCCTTTCCTTAATCTTTCTTCTAAGGTAAGTCGTAAGGTCAGTATTGCCTCACGTGTTCCATTATTTCTACGGAATCCAAAACATAGGTTTTTCGTATTAGGTGCATTGTACTGCCACCTACTGCCAGGTACTCTATATCAGCGAGCTCAGTAATCATTAGACATCATGAGAGAGCAGGATGGGGTGCTCCGCGGAACTCACGGACTTCGACCGTAGACAGGTGATTGGGTGTCATCGTGTCATACGTCTGTACGCGAGATTTCCACATTCCTAAACATACCTACCGATGTGATAGTGAAGTGGAAACGTGAAGGGATACGCACAGCACAAAAGCGTATAGGCCGACTTCGTCTGTTGACTGAGAGAGACCGCCGACAGTTGAAGAGAGTCGTAACGTGTAATACGAAGACATCTATCCAGACTATAACATAAGAATTCCAAACTCCATCAGGATCCGCTGCAAGTACTGTGACAATTAGGCGGAAGGCGAGAAACTTGCAGTTCATGGTCGAGCGACTGCTGATAAGCCACACATCACGCCGCTAAATGCCAAACGACGCCTCGCTTTGTGTAAGGAGGGTAAACATTGAACGATTGAACAGTGAAAAAACAAATCACGATACACAATGCGGCGATCCGATGACACGGTGTGGGTATGGCTGTAGTCTCCCTCTCTCTTATCGACCTTAATGACAGTGAAAAATTAAACCGCGTGTACCTAATGGAAATTTGGGAAAAGCAATCGTCACCGAAGTTAATCTGTCGGTAAAGAGGGAGGAAAGGGTTACATCTAAATGAAAGGAAAAATGCAAATGAAACTGGTGGAAATTAATTTTGAAAAGGGGTAAAGTTAATAAAGAAAGTAAATGTGCGGCCGTTACGTTAACAATTAACTAGCGGTAATTAGATATTTGAGATTTGGGGAAAAGTACGGTCGCCAGTCCTATGGACAATTACTATAGCAACTGAAAAAGAAAGGTTATTGCACATATAATTAGCACTAGAAGCGTGGCAACTGAAGGTTGACAAGTGTAGTGTGAAAACTGAAAGTTTGTCACAAGTAATAAATTTCGCTACACTTAATTTAGCAAAAGAATTAATAAAACCGGAAAATCGAAAGTTAATTTAGTGACTGAAGTTAATAGTGAGCTTTCTTTGTGAAGCACATCGAAATCCAGTAAAATACGGTTGTCTTGGACTACCTCAACAATCATTTCAAAAGCAACTTGACTCTACGCAATTTAGAAACAAGAGATTTAACTTTGAACTTGAATTAAATGATTCTGAACAATTAACAATAGTAAAATTTAGTACGTACCAAGCTGAGCTGCAGTCACAGGTAAGCTAAAATATGCTAACAAAACTCGCACTCTTAATTTGTGCTCGTGTAATCTAAATATTGTAGCCAGCTATGAATACTTTAACTGAACTTTCAAATTAAAGCAGTGAAATCTAATTATATTACTTTAATGCTGGCGTTTGAATTTCAACGACACTCGGGTTCATTTCGGGAAAGGAAGGGACCCTGCTTGGCAATGCAATTGGGACAATGAGCAACAAACGTTCATGCTAAGTTGCTGTAATTTTGCGAGGCAAATGGAACAATTTGAAAAGCTGAGGTCTGCCATACAGTTCTGAAACTTTACGTGCTTTCAGTCTTCCTTGTTGGTTGATTGAAGGTTTGAAGCCGTCGATCGAGGAGGTGGCGACAGTCACTCATTGTCGGCCGTAGCTGTTGCAGAAGCTGGATGTTGGCGAGCCTTCTTCTCAACACGGTCACCAGACGAAACGGGCTCTTGATGTGTGCCAGCTAATGCTTCCCGTCCGCGACACCGTGCTAGAAACTACCACGGCAAGTCGAGCGCAATTACATGCCGCCAAACCCCGAAAGCGCGGCAACTCGCGGGAGCGTCACACAACACACCTGCTCCACTGCACTCCAGCAAGACTCTCTCCGCCCAGCCCGCGCTCCACGCGGCAGAGTTAACACTATACCAAAGATCCTAAACACTTTCGTTCTCCACACGACCTATCGATGTATTCGTTCGATAGTATTCCCTAGGCCAGACCCAGCGTATAAATACAAATAATATTCACAAAACAAACCAATTATACACCGACATAAATGCATATCTATACAAATAGTAAAACAATTACTATATACAAAGACACAGATGTGTCATATCTTGAGGTAACAAAACAAGGAAAAAAATTATAGTACAATAGATGGAAATAGGAGGATATGCATTTCCGGCGTTACATGGCGAATGCCCGGTGAACGTCATCTGCCAGCGTGTGTAGTGCCAACAGTAAAATACCGAGGCGGTAGTGTTATGGTGTGGTCGTGTTTTTCATGGAGAGGCCTTGCAACCCTTGTTTTGCATTGCACTATCACAGCACAAGCCTACATTGATGTTTGAAGCACTTTCTTGCTTTCCACCGTTGAAGAGCAATTCGGGGATGGCGACTGCATCTTTCATCAGGATCGAGCACCTGTTCATAATGGACGGCCTGTGGCGGAGTGGTAACACGGCAATAACTGGCCTGCACAGAGTCCTGACCTGAATCCTGTAGAACACCTTTGGGATGTTTTCGAAAGCCGACTTCGTGCCAGGCCTCACCGATCGACATCGATACCTCTCCTCAGTGCAGCACTCAATGAAGAATGGGCTGCAATTTCCCAAGAAACCTTCACCTGATTGAACGTATGCCTGTGAGAGTGGAAGCTGTCATCAAGGCTAAGCGTGAGCCAACACCATATTGAATACAAGCATCACCGATGGAGGACGCCACGAACTTGTGAGTCATTTTCAGCCAGGTGTCAGGATACTTTTGATCACATAGTGTAAGTAGTGGTCACGTTAATGGACTCAGTATTTTCCTGTTTTTCAGGGTCGTTCTCCTTACTACTGGAAGTTAAACTATCCGTGTAGTGGCGTATTACAAATGAATTAAAAAAACCGTTGACAGATTTGAAAACAGTATCACACTTCCATATCTTTTCGCGGCCAATAAACATGTTCCATTAGCCCCGCTGTATGTCCAAATTGCCTGAGTACTGCATTGACACTCCTAAAAATCAATTACAAGTGAAGAAGAATTACATGATCTCTTGCTTGGGTTGAACAATCTGAGTGCAGAATATGAACTGAGCGTAAATCGAAGAAAGACGAAAGTAATGAGAAGAGGCAGAAATGAGAACAGCGAGAAAGTTAACATCAGGGTTCATGGTCACGAAGTAGATGAAGTTAAGGAGTTCTGCTACCTAGACACCAAAATAACCAATGACGGACGAAGCAAAGAAGGCATCAAAAACAGACTAGCACTAGCAAAAAGGGCATTCCCAGCCAAGAGAAATCTACTGGTATCAAACATAGGCCTTAGTCTGAGGAAGACATCATTAAGAATTTAAGTTCGGAGCACAGCATTGTATGGTTGTGTAACACGGACTGTGTGAAAACCGGGACAGAAGTGAGTCGAAGCATTTGAGATGTGGTGCAACAGTCGAATGTTGAAAGTTAGGTGGGCTGATAAGGTGAGGAATGAGGAGGTTCTGCACAGAATCGGAGAAGAACTTGTGGAAAACGATGACAAGAAGAAGGGACAGGAGGATAGGACATCTGTTAAGACAAAAGGGAATGACTTCAATGGCACTAGCGGGAGCTGTAGAGGACAAAAACTGTAGAGGAAAACAGAGACTGAAACACATCCAGCAAGTAATTGAGGACGTAAATTGCAGGTGCCTCTCTTAGATGAAGAGGTTGACACAATAGAGGAAATCGTGGTTGGCCGCATGAAACCATTCAGAAGACTGATGACTGAAAAAGAAAAAAAGCGTTTTTCCATCAATTTGTGTCACATGCGTATCTGAAAATAAACTACTACAATTAATGCAGGGCCAGGAAGTATATGAATGACTCGGATAATCATCTAGTTGAAACAGGTATCTACAAACTGGCTAGGCGTTAATAATAAGAACCAATTTTATATTGTCAGACGGAGGTGTCAGTTTAACTCGTGTTAATGCGCCTGTAATTACCTGTCACAGCACTACATTTCTGGATGAGAAAATCATACTTTTCTCGAAACTGGAAATACTGCATGAGAAAATAACAGTATGTCGCTAGAGACGGAACGTTCCCTCAGGACGGGGTGGAGAAGGCAAGATTAGTGGCTGTTGGGGGAACTATCTCGGAGATCCCTAATATGAGTTGTCCACATTTGTCAAACTAAGTGTCGCGAGAACAATGTTGCCTTTATTCCAGCGATTCCCACTGAAGTTTCCTGAGCATTTCTGTTATACTTTTGTGTCGCAAAACCCACGTTTTACGATATTCCTCTCACTTTTTGACTTCATTTGACGTCTTCCTTCGAGCTGACATAACTGAATACGTCACACTAAAGAGTGAAACCTTACAGTTTCGTCCGTCTCGTCCAGAACTCTTCAAACATACCGTAGTCCCCTTTTCAGTATCCCTATTACTAATCTTACAAGTTCGCTCCATTTTATATCGTTTCGCAGTGCTACTCCTAGATGCTTAATCGATGTCACATGCTCCTGTCGTTGACTGCAATAATACGACTGTAGCACAATATACGTATGTGACAAAGCCCAGTAACTTTGCCTCTACAAAGTGCATTTGAACCATATTCACAAAGAGATGCGTTCGTCTCAGACCAGATTGTACGGTTAAGAGCTTCGTGCCTGCAGTTTGAATATGTCAAAAAGTTCACTGTGTCCTTTTATGGCACGACATTATACTAAACAAGTGTTTTCCTGTTCGCCTCTTACGCTAGACAAATGGTTCCTTACTTCTTGAAAAACGCAAATAAGTTATTTGTTTTTATCCTACCATGCGTCCAGTTTCTTAATATTTATTGTGTTTGTATTGAACTTCCTCCTTACAGTCGACTTGACAGAGCTAAGCTATGTTGGTCTTTATTAAAGAAATTGCCCACGCATTCTTGGATTGACATAGCTGATAACCAAGAAAGTGCTTTAGCTTTGTCGTGTTGTATACTTTCCTGGGAACATGACGTCATTGATTCTCAACTATCAAGCTGTAGATTCGCAATCCATCTGCTACGATTTAGTTCGATACTTCCATAATGGCAACAGGGTAATCCTTTGTAACTCCAATAACCAATTTGAATTTTAGCACTGTAGTTTGCGTTTTTCTGTTTAGATACATTACCGGGTGATATTTTATGCAGCGAATAATTCGTAGTCGGATTATTATTGTAAGCTTCCTGTTTCTAAAACTGAAATAAAATGCTTGGATAATGAAGCCCCGCGGTATGTGTCTGTGACGCGGTTAATACAAGCACGTTCTCAAAGCTGTTATACACTGGGAGGTATCATAGCCGTTAGAGATGAAACACTAGGTCAGTCGCACGTGCGTGGGGAAGACAGTAGTCCATGATGTTGTTGACCTTCCCGTCAGTCGACTAAAATGATTCAGAGTGAGAGCGATAAACCAAAGCCAGGGTAATCGGATAGGAACTTTGAACCACGACTCTCCCGAATACAAATTCTTACATTTGCGTCTTGTCGCTGAGTTCGTGTGTGTGTTCGTTTGTGTGTGTGTCTGTGTGCGTTTACATCAAATAGAATAGAGAAGAACAGATAGCAAAACATTCAAACAGACGCAGAGTAGGGAAGATTAAGATGTAACGGTTGACGATGAATTCGTAAGTGACGGAATACAAGCGACGTCGAAATTAAGGTACAGTGGTGAGGGCGGGAGGGGAACATTTCTGTGAAGAGGAAAAGGAAACGAGGAAGGACGAACGAGGAGGAGGAAAAAGAGGAAGGAAAAGAAGAAGGGAATAGGTTGGAGGACAGTAAAACAGGAAGGGGATGGAGATACATGTATGAAAGGAAATCTTGAAAAGATTCAGACTGGTCTGTGTTGAGCAGTAATCCCGTAAGATTAAAACTATGTGCACGTTGATTCTTGCGGAGAAGAAACCTGCAAAGAGCCACAATTAATAATGCTATTCATTCATATGAATAGATTCGTTATCGGTTTGGGACCAACTGGTTCATCATCAGATGGCTGTTCACGCTCAGATACACTTTTGCTGTTGTTTACGTTGTTGTTGTTGTTGTGGTATTCAGTCCTGAGACTGGTTTGATGCAGCTCTCCATGCTACTCTATCCTGTGCAAGCTTCTTCATCTCCCAGTACCTACTGCAACCTACATCCTTCTGAATCTGCTTTGTGTATTGATCTCTTGGTCTCCCTCTACGATTTTTACCCTCCACGCTGCCCTCCAATGCTAAATTTGTGATCCCTTGATGCCTCAAAACATGTCCTACCAACCGATCCCTTCTTCTAGTCAAGTTGTGCCACAAACTTCTCTTCTCCCCAATCCTATTCAATACCTCCTCATTAGTTACGTGATCTACCCACCTTATCTTCAGCATTCTTCTGTAGCACCACATTTCGAAAGCTTCTATTCTCTTCTTGTCCAAACTGGTTATCGTCCATGTTTCACTTCCATACATGGCTACACTCCATACAAATACTTTCAGAAACGACTTCCTGACACTTAAATCTATACTCGATGTTACCAAATTTCTCTTCTTCAGAAACGATTTCCTTGCCATTGCCAGTCTACATTTTATATCCTCTCTACTTCGACCATCATCAGTTATTTTACTCCCTAAATAGCAAAACTCCTTTACTACTTTAAGTGTCTCATTTCCTAACCTAATCCCCTCAGCATCACCCGATTTAATTTGACTACATTCCATTATCCTCGTTTTGCTTTTGTTCATGTTCATCTTATATCCTCCCTTCAAGACACCATCCATTCCGTTCAACTGCTCTTCCAAGTCCTTTGCTGTCTCTGACAGAATTACAATGTCATCGGCGAACCTCAAAGTTTTTATTTCTTCTCCATGAATTTTAATACCTACTCCGAATTTTTCTTTTGTTTCCTTTACTGCTTGCTCAATATACATATTCAATAACATCGGGGAGAGGCTACAACCCTGTCTCACTCCTTTCCCAACCACTGCTTCCCTTTCATGCCCCTCGACTCTTATAACTGCCATCTGGTTTCTGTACAAATTGTAAATAGCCTTTCGCTCCCTGTATTTTACCCCTGCCACCTTTAGAATTTGAAAGAGAGTATTCCAGTTAACGCTGTCAAAAGCTTTCTCTAAGTCTACAAATGCTAGAAACGTAGGTTTGCCTTTTCTTAATCTTTCTTCTAAGATAAGTCGTAAGGTTAGTATTGCCTCACGTGTTCCAACATTTGTACGGAATCCAAACTGATCTTCCCCGAGGTCCGCTTCTACCAGTTTTTCCATTCGTCTGTAAAGAATTCGCGTTAGTATTTTGCAGCTGTGACTTATTAAACTCATAGTTCGGTAATTTTCACATCTGTCAACACCTGCTTTCTTTGGTATTGGAATTATTATATTCTTCTTGAAGTCTGTGGGTATTTCGCCTCTCTCATACATCTTGCTCACCAGATGGTAGAGTTTTGTCATGACTGGCTCTCCCAAGGCCATCAGTAGTTCTAATGGAATGTTGTCTACTCCCGGGGCCTTGTTTCGACTCAGGTCTTTCAGTGCTCTGTCAAACTCTTCACGCAGTATCTTATCTCCCATTTCATCTTCATCTACATCCTCTTCCATTTCCATAATATTGTCCTCAAGTACATCGCCCTTGTATAAACCCTCTATATACTCCTTCCACCTTTCTGCCTTCCCTTCTTTGCTTAGAACTGGGTTGCCATCTGAGCTCTTGATATTCATACAAGGGGTTCTCTTCTCTCCAAAGGTCTCTTTAATTTTCCTGTAGGCAGTATCTATCTTACCCCTAATGAGACAAGCCTCTACATCCTTACATTTGTCCTCTAGCCATCCCTGCTTAGCCATTTTGCTCTTTCTGTCGATCTCATTTTTGAGACGTTTGTATTCCCTTTTCCCTGCTTCATTTACTGCATTTTTATATTTTACGTTAGTTTTCACTTTTGATTTGCCCTTGTGGGGGAAATTCCTTAGCGTGGCGGCGCCGTCGAAAATGCTGACTGCTTGTGTTCAAACAGTAGCGAAAACCATGTGAAGCACACAAGGTAGATCACTACGCGCAAATCAAGAAGTTTCGCCACATGGAAAGCTGTACGTATACAGATTCCATTTCTGTTAAAAGAAATTGGTAGTATTAAATATGTACGTAAGAACTTCACAAAGTAAGTTACACATGTCATCCCACACTAAGACCATTCGCAACAGGAGTGGCGCCCTGTCAGATGGATCAAGTGTTCAAATGGTTCAAATGGCTCTGAGCACTATGGGACTTAACATCTATGGTCATCAGTCCCCTAGAACTTAGAACTACTTAAACCTTGCTAAACCTAAGGACTGCACACAACACCCAGTCAATGGTTCAAATGGCTCTGAGCACTATGGGACTCAACTGCTGTGGTCATAAGTCCCCTAGAACTTAGAACTACTTAAACCTAACTAACCTAAGGACAGCACACAACACCCAGCCATCACGAGGCAGAGAAAATCCCTGACCCCGCCGGGAATCGAACCCGGGAACCCGGGCGTGGGAAGCGAGAACGCTACCGCACGACCACGAGATGCGGGCAACACCCAGTCATTGGGTCAAGTGTCCCAAACTTCCCCGCAGACATAGTTCTGCTGCGTTACGGATAACAGGTGCACCACACAGTGTGCGAATGAAATGACGCAGCAGCTGGGAACGTACACCAAAGACGAAGTGCACAAGACAGTACGATTCCTGTGCGCAGAACGTGTAAACTGTGCATAAATTCACCGTGAAATTCTGGCGATGTATGGATGAAATGCAATGTCGCATTCAGACGTAGCGAAATGGTAGCAACAAGCCTACACAGACGTAGATGTTACTGATCGGGAAGCAATGTCAACGATATCGACGACAGTCGACGACGTCCAGTGAATCATTTCGTCAAACTGGATGAGCATCTGAGGGGAATGAGATTTGTCAATGATGAAGACATATGCACAGCGGTTCTCGAATGGCTTCGAGACCGGGGAGCGGATTTGTACTGGCGAGAAAAAAATGGACGATTCGTTCCGACCGTTTTTTTCAGAGACTTGGTGACTATGTTGAAAAATGGTGTAATGTTTCTGTGTCACAGTGATGTGCAGTCTTCAATAAAAATTTCTCGGCCTGCCGTATTATTGCGTAGCTTACTTTTCAATGCCCCCTCTTACTTTCCAAAGCTCACAGAAACTGTTCTGCATACGCTGCGGGACTGCACTCTCTGTAGAAAGGATACTGCGAGAGAAATGGCTTAGCCATAGCGTAGGGGATTGCTCCCAGAAGTAATCTTTCACTCTACAGAGAGTTACACTGTTTTGTAGTTCCGTAGCAGATTAAAACAGCTATACAAACCCCAGGTTGTAGCTAAGCCTCCGAAATATCTTTCTTTTCGCAACTCCTAGTTCAACTAGGTATGCAGGACACGTTTTATGAATTTTTCAAAGTAGGAAACATATATTGCCGGAAGGAAAGCTATTAGGGCGTCGTGAACCACTTATACAACCAGTCGGTTATAGCACCGCTAGCGCACGGCGAAGTACCGCGTTCGAATTTCAACCCAGAGCACAGCTTTAATCTGCCGAGGAGTTTCGAACCAACGCACATTCCGCAGCAGAGTTTTTTTTTCCCCCTGGGTACACAAATGATTCTTTCTTTTTTTCTGCGTCTATGCTCCACAAGGCAGCTTACGGTGTGAGGCGGAGGGTGTTTTGCGTACCACTCTCACTTCCCCTTTCTCCTGTACCAGAACGATTGCCGGTAAGCCTCTGTGTGAAATCGCATCTCCCTAACTTTACCACAATGGTCTTTTCGCGAGAGTTATTCACGAGGAAGCGATATATCGATTATCTCTTCTAGGAACATCTCTCTCAAAGCTTTAACACTAAAGTACATCGTGATGGAGGAGGCCTCTTTTGTAATTCATGCCACTAGAATTGGGTGAGCATATCCGTGACGCTTCCTCTCTTACCTGTGACGCAACGCGTTCCTCCTCTTTGGATCTTCTCCATTTCTTCCATGAATCCTATATGGTACAAATCACAGCATGACAACCAGCGTGTATTGGTCGAACAAGGGTTTTGTAAGTACGCCATGTGAGGGTGAACTGCATTTCCTGAGGATTCTTCCACGGAATCTCAGTCTAGGATCTGCCTTTCCTGTGATTAGTCTTATGTGGTCGCTACACCTTAAATCGCTCCGTACTCATAACTCTCCGTCCGAACAGGCCTTGGAAGGCCCAACGGTACCGACCGCCCGCCGTGTCATCCTCAGCCCACAGGCGTCACTGGAGGGGCATGTGGTCAGCACACCGCTCTCCCGGCCGTATGTGAGTTTACGAGACCGGAGCCGCAACTTCTCAATCAAGGAGCTCCTCGGTTTGCCTCACAAGGGTTGAGTACAGCCTGGTACTTCAAAATGGCTCTAAGCACTATGGGACTTAACATCTGAGGTCATCAGTCCCCTAGAACGTAGAACTACTTACACCTAACTAACCTAAGGACATCACACACATCCATTGCCCGAGGCAGGATTCGAACCTGCGACCGTAGTAGTCGCGCGGTTCCGGACTGAAGCGCCTAGAACCGCTCGGCCACAACGGCAGGTGCACCCCGGTGCTCATACATATTTTGTATGTATTACAGCTCCCAGTGATTGTAGATTGTACTGCAATTGTGTAATTGTACAGTACTGATTCTTTCTGCCGATTTATGCGCAAAACGTTACATTTCTTTATGTTGAGGGCCACTTGCCAATCCGCGCACCAATAGGTGATAAAGAACATCAGTAAAAGCCTCATGGAACTTCGGACGTTATCTACTAGATGATTTATACAGTGTGTTCGGATTCCCGTTACAAACTTCCACGGCGTGTAGAGGGGAGCGAGTACAAAATATTTCGTACCGTTTCCGTTTCTACGACTGTTTCAGTTCTGTTGTGTAACGCATCCACGGCTGCTGAAGACAAGAGACAGGTCTCAGAGTTGCCTGTCCTTAAGGTAGACAGGGTGACGTGTACTTCATCTACATCTACATCTACATCACTACTCTGCAATTCACATTTAAGTGCTTGGCAGAGGGTTCATCGAACCACAATCATACTATCTCTCTACCATTCCACTCCCGAACAGCGCGCGGGAAAAACGAACACCTAAACCTTTCTGCTCGAGCTCTGATTTCTCTTATTTTATTTAGATGATCATTCCTACCTATGTAGGTTGGGCTCAACAAAATATTTTCGCATTCGGAAGAGAAAGTTGGTGACTGAAATTTCGTAAATAGATCTCGCCGCGACGAAAAACGTCTTTGCTGTAATGACTTCCATCCCAATTCGCGTATCATATGTGCCACACTCTCTCCCATACTACGTGATAATACAAAACGAGCTGCCCTTTTTTGCACCCTTTCGATGTCCTCCGTCAGTCCCACCTGGTAAGGTCCCACACCGCGCAGCAATATTCTAACAGAGGACGAACGAGTGTAGTGTAAGCTGTCTCTTTAGTGGACTAGTTGCATCTTCTAAGTGTCCTGCCAATGAAACGCAACCTTTGGCTCGCCTTCCTCACAATATTATCTATGTGGTCTTTCCAACTGAAGTTGTTCGTAATTTTAACACCCAGGTACTTAGTTGAATTGACAGCCTTGAGAATTGTACTATTTATCGAGTAATCGAATTCCAACGGATTTCTTTTTGAACTCATGTGGATCACCTCACACTTTTCGTTATTTAGCGTCAACTGCCACCTGCTACACCGTACAGTAATCTTTTCTAAATCGCTTTGCAACTGACACTGGTCTTCGGATGACCTTACTAGACGGTAAATTACAGCATCATCTGCGAACAACCTAAGAGAACTGCTCAGATTGTCACGCAGGTCATTTATATAGATCAGGAACAGCAGAGGTCCCAGGACGCTTCCCTGGGGAACACCTTGTGGAGTCGTATGCAGTGTTTAATTTACGACATCTGTAAAGGCGGAAGAAGATGGATGAGTTCTGGCCGTTGCACTAGATACTGAAGTGACACTGGTGGGATGGAGAATGTACCAGAACATGCTTCGTTGATACAATGTCTGTACCATCGTCGGTGGACGTCACATCGAGCCGCTTTTTTAATGCATCAGTAGTGTTCTGTACGTACAGTACGCTGCCCTTTTTCTGGCATCATGTAAGCTTGTAATATTTAATACAAAAAAGTGTGAGTGATAAATGGATGTATTGTTATGTTTCCTTTCGAACTGTTACCTAATCATTGAGCTGCGTCACGCCTAATTCAATTCCTCAAGTAGAAGTGCATGAGTTAAACATCTGAATAGAAATCTTCAGAGAACGGAAACGATGCGTTTCCGGAAATAGTTTCGTGTTCAAAATAAGATGTACTTACTCTCCTCTACAAATTCTAGAAGTCTGTAATTAAACTTTTGCTACTTGAACAGTGTAGACTGAAAATATATACCGTATAGGCAGCCATCTTTATAGGAATGATATGCAGACTCTGCGTTGTTGGTATAGTGTCATGACTTGCCGTTAGACATTACAATGGCAAGCAGTCAACATACGTCGGAACAAGTGCTATTGCTTTTCGCGAGTGTCGGCGCAATAAAGCAATACGGAGACGTCCTCTTTGATTCGGTAGCTCGAATTAACTAGCGATCTGGGAATTGCTCCTGAGAGAGGCCAACGATTAACTGCGCCAGAGATTGTTGATGAAAGCTAATGATGCCATGGCTGAGAATGCTATACGCAATGTGCTATCTTCAAGCAGTGCACGGGTTGTGTTACAACAGTTTGCCGGCCTTGGTGGCCAAGCGGTCCTAGGCGCGTCAGTTTGGAACTGCGCGACCGCTACGGTCTCAGGTTCGAATCCTGCCTCGGGCATAGATGTGTGTGATGTCTTTACGTTAGTTAGGTTTAAGTAGTTCTAAGTTCTAGGGGACTGATGACCTCAGATGTTAAGTCCCATAGTGCTCAGAGCCATTTGAACCATTTTTTTACGACAGTTGAACGTTTCGTAGTGCACAGTTCGAAAAGCGCTGCAAACAATTACAGCGAAATGGTTTCTCTGGTGTGGTTCCATGGCGTCGTTGATGCAGATAGCTGTCACACTGAGTAACGTTTGTATCCTGGGACGTAAGCACTGTACGCAATTAACAAATGTTACCCTCTCCTGTGGAAAGCTAAATTTGTGTCTTTCAGTGGTTTATTCGTTATTTATCTTGCGTATTTTCTTTCAGATGTTTCCACTAAATTCCTACGATGACTCGTTTTTCATGAGGGCTCTCTCAAGTAGCGAAAGTGTAATTATGACCACCCTGTAGTCTATATCTACATCTACATCTACATGATTAAAGTGCCTGGCAGAGGGTTCAATGAAACACCTTCAAGCTGTTTCTCTATAGTTCCACTCTCGAACGGCGCGCGGGAAAAACGAGCACTTAACTTTTTCTGTGTGAGTCCTGATTTCTCTTACTTTATCGTGAT
This sequence comes from Schistocerca nitens, assembly GCF_023898315.1. Taxonomy (NCBI): domain Eukaryota; kingdom Metazoa; phylum Arthropoda; class Insecta; order Orthoptera; family Acrididae; genus Schistocerca; species Schistocerca nitens. Next base: position 829,967,165 of record NC_064618.1, on the reverse strand, counting down.
GATCATTTCTCCCTATGTAGGTCGGTGCCAACAGAATGTTTTCGCAATTGGAGGATAAAAGTGTTGATTGAAATTTCATGAGAAGATCCCGTCGCAACGAAAAATGCCTTTGTTTTAATAATTGCCACTCCACGTATCATGTCTGTGGTAATATCTCCCCTATTTCGCGATAATACAAAACGAGCCGCCTTTCTTTGTACTTTTTCCATGTCATTCGTCAGTCCGACCTGATGCGGATCCCACACTGCACAGCAGTACTCCAGAATAGGGCGGACAAGCGTGGTGTAAGCAGTCTCATTAGTAGACCTATTGCACCTTCTAAGTGTTCTGCCAATGAATCGCAGTCTTTGGTTTGCTCTACCCACAATATTATCTATGTGATCGTTCAAATTTAGGTTATTTGTAATTGTAATCCCTAAGTATTTAGTTGAATTTACAGCCTTCAGATTTGTGTGGCTTATCGCGTAATCGAAATTTAGCTGATTCCTTTCAGTACTCTTGTGAATAACTTCACACTTTTCCTTATTCAGGGTCAGTTGCCACAGATATCTTACCTAAATCATTTTGCAAGTCGTTTTAATCATCTGATGACTTTGCAAGACGGTAAATGACAGCACCATCTGCAAACAAGCTAAGACGGGTACTCAGATTGTCTCCTATGTCGTTAATATAGATCAGGAATAATAGAGGGCCTATAACACTTCCTTGGGGAACGCCGGATATTGCTTCTGTTTTACTCGATGGCTTTCCGGCTATTATTAGGAACCTTGACCTTTCTGACAGGAAATCACGAATCCAGTCGCGCAACTGAGGCGACACCCCGTAGGCACACAGTTTGGCTAGAAGACGCTTGTGAGGAACGGTGTCGAAAGCCTTCTGGAAATCTAAAAATATGGAATCAATTTGACATCCCCTGTCGATAGCACTTCATGAGTATAAAGAGCTAGTTATGTTTCACAAGAAAGATATTTTGTGAAACCGTGTTATATGTCAATAAATCGTTTTCTTCGACGTACTTCATAATGTTCGAGTACAGTATATGTTCCGAAACCCTACTGCAAATCGATGTTAGTGATATAGGCCTGTGATATAGTCTGTATTTTGTGGGGTAGCCAAACCGATCATGCCAAGTGAGCCACAGTGACGAAAATGTAAAGAATATATCTTTATTGTTTCTTATGATTTTGCATTGATCGGCAGTGGAACTATGAAAACCTAGTGTCGATTTTCCTTCATGCAACAGACTCTGGACCGTGTCTTGTTCCATTCATTCATTTGTATTACACAAAAAAATAAATATTTAAATGTGAGGTTTTTACTCTATTGAAAAGTCTTTCGTTCTCATCTCAATAAAGGATAAAGGTGGCGATGAGGTTTATTCAGTATCAGGGATAATATCGAACGCGTGGGAGGGGAAGGGGGGAGTTTGTCCTGCAGGTCGTCTTTCTTGAGGGCTCTTTCAAGGAGCCTAAGTTTACGTACGACCACCCTGTATCTTGTATTGTGAGAAGTAATGGTCTTACAGCACTCCTTTTTTCTGACTAGGCTGTTCTTTTATTTTTCTATTTTTACGACACAAAGAAATGTGCTTGCATGTAATTACATATATCCACAACAACTCGCACCTACGAGCCTCCCTCCTCTCCCCCCCCCCCCTTCTCTCCCATTCTGTCATCCTTTCTATAAGTGCCTACTATTAACATTGTTTAAATAAATCATGTCTTATGAATAGAATATCAGCTGAGGTAGTTATTCCCTTCGAGAATATTAACATGTAGGTCTATTAACAGACAAAGAGATGGTTTCACTCAGTTTAAAAACTTAGACGTCTACATTTAGTACTAAATAAAATGTAATGTGACTAGGGCCTTCCGTCGGGTAGACCGTTCGCCGGGTGCAAGTCTTTCGATTTGACGCCACTTCAGCGACTTGCGCCTCGATGGGGATGAAATGATAATGATTAGGACAACACAACACCCAGTCCATGAGCGGAGAAAATCTCCGACCCAGCCGGGAATGGAGCCCGGGCCCTTAGGATTGACATTCTGTCAAGCTGGCCACCTTTTTTTTTGTAAGATGCAGTAATCTTTATTGTACAAACTAACAGTACACACACACACACACACACACACACACACACACACACACACACACACACACACACACACACACACACACACACACATATATATATATATATATATATATATATATATATATATATATAGTTTTGTTAAACTAACAATCATTTGCATGTGTTTAAATTGTACCATGAAGATATATATATATATATATATATATATATATATATATATATACAACAGTTCTTCATGGCATATATATATATGGTATGGTATATATATTCATGGTATATATATATATATATATATATATATATATATATACAATGCAACAGTTCTTCATGGTACAATTTAAACACATGCAAATGATTGTTAGTTTAACAAAACGACTCAGCTACCGGGGTCGGACGCCCTTAGTATTGCTGATAAGGGAACGGAAATATTATCCCACCGCTTGCAGCAAATGCCTCTGGCATAACCCCTTCTCTTTCTTTATCATTATGTAGACAGCTGCTTCGCAGACTTGGTATTCTACAAACTTTTTTCTCTTCTCCTTTTATTTATTGTCAATTTTGTCAATCAGAAAATGACCACTGGCTGGTCATTTTTACCCTAGCGTCGCCACTGAGTGCAAGATCGGATAGGACAGAGATGGGAAAGGAAATCGGCTGCGGTTTCTTTTTATTTTTTTTTCGAAGGATCCATCCCAGATTTGTCTTCAGGGAAATCTAAATCCTAACAGGATGAAGGGGGCTTGAACGTCGAATGTTAAAACAGTGCCTTGACCTCGCTAGATCAGATAGATTCGCGGAGGGACAATTTACTACTGGAACTGACGTGTAAGTACGACGTTGCATCTATCTACGCCTCTGATCATGTTCCACATTCTCCTATTACCAATGCTTTCTACTGCTAAATTAGTTTACCTGTCTTTGCCTGAAATGTATTTCTTAAATGGAGGCATTTTTCCGCAGTAGAGACGTAGGGCCTAACATAAATGACAGTTAAGTTTGTCTCAGAACGAAGAAAATAAATTCTACAAATGCCAACATATTCGAACAAAGCAGTGGTGACAGTGTGAAATTACCTGTATCTGAAACACTAATTCATCATAGGAATTACATAACCTCAGTTATTGTATTCAAAGCATCCGTTCTAATTCTCAACATTTGATACAGTGGCATATAGCGTATAGCAGACGGAAAAAAACGTATTGCATGTGTGAGCAAACGAGTTGTTTTCTATCTTGCTCTCCATATATTGTAAAAGTAAGTATCTAATCTAGTACGAACGATTTGATACTTTTACATTGCTCGTAAAGGAAACTCATTTTCTGTCACGCTTAAAGACGCACCTTCTATTGCCCACTGAAAGGCCTAAATCAAACTGCTTAGCTTTAGTGTGGATGAACATGTTAATGATGATGACTGCGTCACTCATTCAGTGCTACATAAATGCCGTCCTCAGTACCGTATACGACTGTAGGGTTTCACGGAGTGAGGCGATTTAAACAACGATATACGGTCACACATCCAAATGTCTTCTCTTGAAAGAATCTTATTTATGCAATGTAATCATTTCATTTGACGGACAAAGCATCAGTAGCAACAACATACACGTATGTCTTAAAAGTAATAAGCACATGGCGCTGACTTCTCATGTCTCTCCAGCAGCTAAATAAAACGCATAACCGTCTGAAGTTGTCCAAACTGAGCAACCGCAAGACGAATAAACACGTCTCAGAAAATGTACAGGAATAATAAATAACTTTGTTATCAAGTACCTAGATGCAATTTATTTCTTCTTTCAGTTTATGTTGCTTTAAACTAGAGTCACGGAGTTTCCACATCAAAAAGATTAAATTGTGTGGTTGATGGGGAGGTCTATTTGTCCCCAATAAGATAGTCTAGTATTAGAGAATCCAACTACGTAACATGCTATGAAAAATTGAATAATGAAGTCTAACGGTTACAGACTGTGAAAAAGCTTTTGAAACATATGCACATATATAGGCTCTACATGTAATCGTAACGTTGATTCGCCATGTTAGCTAGTAAAGCTCTTTGACTTACGAGGCAACAATACGATCTCTGAACTGAATTTGTTTTTATTTCGTGTTTGTTATTCTAGTGATGCAAATGTGTATTCGTAACTACCCTCAGTGTTCTTCTGGCCGGAACATCTTGTAAGTAGCTGCATTATAATATTGTTGTTTATAGCTTACGATTTCAGCGCGATTTTTAGGAACAATTGATACATAATAACTTATTTTTAGCAAAATGAGGGTTAAGACAGACGCACTGGCAATATACAAGACAGTGTAGTGTAAGGTCACTTATCGACACGATTGTGTTGGCCAGCGAGATGCGTCGTGGAAGAAAGTAGAAGCGACTGACAGTTTTAACTTAAATCATGAACAGTCGATATCCTACATGGACGGCATAAGGTTATCTGCGACAAGGACGAGGAGGTATGCGTTCCAGTTGCGTTGCGTTCAAGCAGCCGAACTCCTGTCTCTGTTTTGAGAATTCATCACGGGCCCGCCGGGAACGTCACTCACAGATGTCGGCGTGTCGCTGCCGCCTCCGCAGTGGCAGCCCGCTGCGATGTTCTCACGGCCACCGCCAGCGCGCTAGTGAGTTAGCGGCGATCGTCAGCTATCCATCTTGTCGCTCGGGCGCCCGAGCAGGCGCGCTGCGCGGGCCAATAGCGGCGCGGCCCCGCCCCGGCGCGCGCTGCCATTGGCCACCGTGGGCGTGTCCCGCGCCTTTCTTTCTCCCTCTACTTCCCTCCCGTCATTCCCGCCGGCAACCCCTTTCCGCCCCACCACTTCCGTCACAGTATCCCGGGACCGGCCGGCGGCGGCCGTGGCAGACTGCGGGAAAAACTTGCCGCAGCGCGACGTGCGGGCCGGCAGGAACGGCGGGCGGGATCGGCGCGCCGGAAGAAGAAGAAGGAGGAGGTAGAGAGGGGGAAACGGTCGCGGTGCGGGAGGGGAGGGGAGTCGCGGCCGCTCTCAGTGACACGAGTGTCAAATACCCGCAGAGGCGGCCGCCGGCAGCCTGCCTTTTTCGCTCGTTTTTACATTCCGTGCCGGCTAATTACTACCACTACTACTACTACTACAATTATCCCCCCACTTCTTCCTTAAATGAGCGGATTTATTACCGGGACGCTGCGTTAGGTTACCGAGGCAACGGCACGCCGAGGTGTCGCGGGACCCCATCCTTCCTTCTTCGTTACACCCCTGCTTTTTTTTTAATCATCATCTTCTTCTTCTTATTTCCATTCCTCCCCAGAAGGACAGTTGTGGCACAATTGTAAAACTGATCCCGTAACGTAGGGACAGGTCAGAGATTGAGCCACACACCGCCGACTGGCTGTCGCGCAATAAAGAAGTCACACAAAAAAGGGCGGGGGAAGTGCAGGCCGCGACAGCTGCCGGGGAGGTCCCGTGACGTCGGCGCGCGCGTCTGTGGCTTGCTGAGTCACGATGCGGTCGACGTCGTCGTCGTCAGCGCCGTTGTTGTTGTGACCTCGGAGTGCGTACGTTGACCGCGCGGCATGCAGTGGTGGTAGGTACGATAGCTACATCCATTCTGCCTGCAATCTTGTATGCCTGCTTTTTTTCTGTTTTGTAGATTTCTGCGCTAGTTTATTTTTCTCTCATCCCTCTTTTTTTTATTTACCGAGCATAGGTAGGATTGTTTTGCCGAAGCATCTCGTCACTGCTCTTTGTATTCACAGCGGAGCATGTCGTAGGTAGTGCATGGTTTGGCTCTGCTTGTATTGATGACCCACCGCTGAATCCGCTTCGGTAGCTTGTGCAGCACAATATTATTTTCACAGCAAAATTTATAGCCAGCGTGCTATATCACACTTTTAGGGACCATATTTACGTTCTCACAATACCAGAGCAACCCTCAGAAATAACTCCTACCCGAATGAATTTTTATCTTTTCGTTTGTTTTCATTTGGAATACGTTGCAATACCCTCCTCTCACAATACAGTTGAAAAGTGACAGAAATGACGTGTTTATCATCTAAGTTTTGGCTGATTCTCTCTTCCTGATTTGCACAATGAACTTTTCATCACGTAGAATTTCTCGAATGTTAAACCAGAGATACAGAATGACTAAATTCCTGTCAATCATAATTAATTGTTTGTAAAGCTATTCGTAGGTCTCGTTTTCAGGTTAAGTGTTTGCTAATGTTCGAAACATTTGTGTGACTGAACACCACTGGGTGATTTATAGTCAAAAGTTCGTATCACCGGCACGAAATAGAAGCAAAAATTAATTGAAGATTTGAATAAATTCTGCACTCTCCTTACTAGTTAAGGTCTTCAAATAACTCACGTTTTAACACAGCCTGTGCCACAGCGGGTCGACATTGGTTTCTTGTTTTAAAGTTAAAATGAGCTGTTGGAAGTATTTTTGCTGTTCCACACTCAAAGAAAACCATCGTCAACTGTAGAGCGGCTTTGGTTATTTTATGACAGTATCATTGCGGAAAGACTCAAAGCGCCGGTAATGAACTTGCTCCGACATGCACAGTTCAGGAAATTCCATTTTTCTGACTTCTGTTTCAACGCGTGGCAAAAGTGTTAATTATAAGCGACAATTATGTGCAAACCCCTGCTGGTAATGTACAGAATAAGATACGTTGACACTCTCGCAGAAGGATAAAATTTGACGGGCGTAATTTGTTTGCGCGTTCAGTGTCGTCTGGAACTCTACTTAGATCAGTTATCAACACAGGGATCAGATGTTATTATAACAAATGCTGCATACATCAGCTGACTCTGGATGCGCTTTACGACGGTTGTTTCATTCCGCAGCATGATATACCGGACGGAAGCACGGTGTCGTATGTATGACGCAAAAGTTGCATTTCCTAGGCAGTTTACTGAAGCAACATTTTCGAGCCTTTTTACCCTAAAAACTTGTGTATTAGCTCCGTTAGAGTTTGAAAAATAAATATATATCCCCGCCTAAAAGTTGCCGTTCGAATATGATATTAATAAATCATAGCGTCTGTCAAAATAGCGATAAAAATTTGAAATGAGTTGCACATTGTTGTTTTTTTTCACGAAACTGTAATAAGAAAGCAAAATATTTTGATAATATCTGAGTACTCTGTCGTTTGTTAGAACATTTTCGCGAAGGAGCAGAGACAGAACCCGTTTACCTGCTCCAGTCACCACGCTGTGGTTTAAAAAACGTAATCAGGGGCTTACGAAACGCTAAAGCCGGACGTCATGGCGGCTTGCATTTTTCATAGCTATTTTTTGTACTGAAACAGTAATATGTTACATACTCGTTGAGTCTGTATCTCGTTTTTAACTCTGCGTTGCACACCTTGGAGCGGAAACGGTCCTACGGAGAATTTGGAATAAATTTCCCACCGTTCTGCGAAATCCCATCTTATGGCAAACATAGTGTGCTCAGATATGTTCAGATTCCTAGATATGATCAATTTTATTCACTAGGATCGGTGATGTAAATTTAACCCTTTGTTGCCTGACGGTACTTAAAAGTACCAGTAAGTTTTGACTCTCATTATTTTCTCATGGTGCAGTTTCGTGATCTGAGAGCCTGTCGGTACGTAACAGTAACTCTGATCTACTGTTTCATAGATGTTATTGTGCAATACATAGACGTCTCTGGCGGTCAGAGCTTGAAATTGTTTTTCGCGCGCTGCTGTGAAAACAGAAGATTGTATGTGCTTGTTTCCATGGTGTTGCCTGAATTTGTGCGCAGTTTATTGAAACTTCCGTTGAGTTTTCCATTGTACGTACTTACCTTCTTTGTTTTTTTTATAATAGTTTGAAGTATTACGTTACAAGTGAATGAGATAAAGTGGAAAATATAAGGCGGACTTATTAGTACCGTCAGGTTGTGCGAACACTTTATTGTAGCAACAATGCGTTACCTCTCACTAGCTGTTCTGTTCACTTTTTCTCACACAGAAATCGGTAAATACATTTGCCTGTGGAACAATTAGAACAAACAGGAAAGGTTTGCCAGCGAATGTACCTAAAGAAAAATGTCTAAATCAAATCACAGAGAGTCATCTTTAGACCTAACAGTATTTCAATGGAAGGAAAATAAAGTAGTGTATTTTGCGTCAAACTTCCATGGCACTGAATAGAGCGCAGTGACAAGAAAACAGAAAGATGGAACTAGTATGACTATACCACGCCCAGTTATTGTATGTGATTACAATAAAAACATGGGTGGTGTGGATCATGCAGACAGATTACGTTCAACTTATGGTCTTGACAAGCGATCAAAGAAATGGTGACACCGTCTCTTTTGGGGAGCAATACAAATTGTTTTTGTCAATGTTTACGTCATTTTCAGTGATCTATATGGGGCACTGCCACTGCTGGAATTCAGGCGTGCTGTGGCACCAGGGCTAATGAATGAACAGCAAGTGCCAAATCTCAAAAAGAGAAACTCTGGTAAAGATGAAATAACTCTCCCAAAGAGAAGGAAGGATAACTTTTCTGTTCCGAAGGATGTACGTCTTGGCAACCGAGGAAACCATTTTGTAGTGTTCAGTTGTAAAAGAGGACGATGCGAAATGTGTGTGAAAAATAAAATTCAGTCGAGAGCACATTCACAATGTAGTACATGTAAAGTGTATTTGTGCTGCAATGAGAAAAAGAACTGTTTCCTACAATTTCATGAGGTATCACTAAATATGTGATATGTATATACCGTCAAAAATGTATAGCTAAGTTACTATGTATTGTGAAGTTGCTCTAGAATAAATTTATGCGAAATTTAAAAAAAAATCAGAAATATCATATTTCTGTTAATTAATTTTCTAATGTAAAAATATTTAATATTTACGTGGAATAAAGTGCAAGTTATAAAAATTGGAGCATTTTTCTGCGCATGTTGTGATTCTGTCGATGGAGTCTGACGGTACTTCTGAGTACCAGGAGAGAAAAACGTTGTGAAAAATAAAATAAAATTTTACAAAAAATCCTACCGTCATTTGAGGCCACAATAGCCTAAGTTCTGCAAAGAAAATGTTAAAAAGTAAATTTTTTCTTATGTCAGGAAACAAAGGGTTAAGTTACGAGCTGCACTGGCGTGAAATTCACTGCCTGCTGAAAATATTCAATAACGTCACAGTTCACTTCCCCTCTCTCCTAGCATCATACGAACTGCTCTTTGACCGTTACCATAGAATGCCACGCCAGAAACAAGACACACCAGAATTAAATATTCAGTTACTTACGTAACGCTGTTTGTAATTGTCTTATGGTGCGTACAACGTTTTTAGTGCCTCGTAGTTACCTTTCTTGTTGTTCTGACTACAAGAATTTTTGCATTTTACAAGATTGTTCTATAACATCAATTTTTCTACCATAATCCAACGTCCTGTCAAGGGCATTCACTAGCACTCCATCTGCCATTGAGCCTTAACAGTGGCTATTTTCAACATAAAACACGTGGGCGACAGTTTCTGCATTTGATCTGGATCGCACTTTATTTATCCACATTTACATCATGACAACCGACCGCTATGACGAATTTCTCTCTTTTATTAATACGACAGTTTTTATTTGGGATAGTTTGGCGAAACCGCAGAGACATTTGAACCCTGTATCTTGGTGTGACGAATCCAGTTCATAGAGTTGTGAGACCGTTCTGAACCGTATTTAGCTTGAAAATACGGTTCAGGGGAAGAAAGTTTTGCAGCTGTAAAGTCGCCTTTCCTAATATCTTATCCTTGTGTTAGGTGAACGCTGGTATATATCGACTGTGCATGTAGACACACGACAAGCTGTTCACAGTAGTACAATGACAGCGATGTAAAGGCCAATAACTGATGTCAGAATACGTTATCATAGCTGCACTAACAGCTGCAGTTATTGGCAAATAACCAACTCGAGTTCCGACTTCGATTCTGAATGCCGAGCAGTGGCGAATGTTAAATTCTACGCTAGCCTTTACCGAATTTGGAACTGAGTTCATTTGAACTACGTATCAGTCACAAAAGAGTAAGAAATCGTTAGGCCTCTATGTTGACCACATATTTCTTCTGACAAATTCACACCATTAACAATGCATTGAATAAATACGTTTTAGCTGGACTTGGCAGGAGTGGAGGCATATTCTTGTGAGAGTTAGATTGTTCAACATTACTTGGCTGCCCCGAAGTCCTTTCCGTTCAACGAGGACACACCTAAATATCCTCTCTTATTCGCTTCGAGCTCAGCACTCCCTCCACCTTAAGTTTCCACAGGCCGCTGAATTTAAAATTCCTTCCTTACAGTGAAACGGTTGCTCACAGTTCCTCTTCAACTGTGGTCTCGCCACCGAGTTTTAATCGTTCGTTATTAAGTTTTCCTCTTTTATTCGTGGCTGTAATTTTTAGCAACTGTATACAATGCAGCCATTGGCTGCAAATATATTTTTCATTTCGCTTTACCGGTTTCAACAAATTATATTTTTGGACATACCGTGACGTTATGCTTCTGCGAACAAGATACTGACATCTGCTGAACCAATACGAATTAAGTTTCTGTAATATACTTCTTGTACTTTACATAAACGTGCAACCAAGGTCTAAAGATCTATAATATTCCTAATTTTATAGGCTTCTGAAGATGACAAAGTGATATGTCGAGACCGGTATAGCGAAATAAAAATATATTTTCAACTGATGACTGTATTTTGTTCTGAAATGTATTAATTTACAAAGACAAAATGTACACAGTTTGGTATATTTAGAGACAAAAAGCTCAGTAAGCAAGTGTATAATTTTAATACTGTGCTCAGTTAAGGCAGAAAATATAATTATAACCATCAAACGGTGATTAATATTGAGGATGAAAAAATAGTATAAAAACTTGGCAACATCACCTGTAACATTCCAGCCAGGCAAGCCCGCCCATTGAAAGGATGAACGTGCCTTTCCGCAACAACAAATTCGGCAAGGTTCCTGCATCCACAGGTCAAACTGGCAAACCACGGGAATTTGAGTTAGGGAAAGCAAATTATAGCTTTGTCAAAGTTATGAGGGTTTGCCGCTATTATGGTTCTCAAATTAATTCCTTGGTACATGCACTTGACAAATTTTCGGAAGTAGGCTTATGCGTTTTGTCAACGCTGCATTTCTCTGAGTTGCAATTTCTTGTACTTCATACTAAAGCGATGTACTAAGGATCGACGTAAACAAATTGTTACTACTGTCTTATAAGATTTTTTTTTACATATTGCTGTTATTATTATTAAAATCGTAGGCATCTGTGCGACGTTAAAAGTGAGGGGGTGACAGAAAGTTGTATTTGAGGGGGGTGGGAGGGATGAGGGAGGTGTGTGGAAGGGGTGGAATGCCAAATTGTGACGCCTGTGCACTTGTGGAGATACGAGGTTTTGCACAGCTCTCCGCCCCTTTATTGACTCTGGATTAACAGCTATCGGAGGTGACAGCGGGTGAAATGGAAGTGCAAACTGAGACTGAAGTACCACAGAAGCACTGCAGAAGCCGATATAGAAATGGCCAGAAACGTACAAACCCTTCTATTGACTAATAACGTTTCGGCATTTATACGAGAGGCTGGAACAGACTTGAAAGCGTGATGACCAACTAGTTACTCAACCGTGTTTGCGGTTTGTTTAGTATGGTATTGTCAAGTACATGAAAAGAGCGGAATTATCTAGCGACAGTGTCGAAGCCGCGCGTGTGTGATCACGGACGTTGCGCGCTTACTGTAGCGGCGGAAGCTAGCTTCAGTGCTCTTGGCGGAAAGCCGTTTAAAAATCACAATAAAAATTAAACTACACGTTCCTAATCGTAAACTGTTTTCTTCATTAACAGATGCTGGCTCTGAGACAATACGTATGTAGCAAAAACAAAAAATAAGGTACTTGACCAAAATGTAAACAATATTTATGCACAAATCTTCTTTAGAACTTCGACATATTTAAAGTATTGTTTATTTTACTGTGACTGAAATGAGTCATTTGGTTCTGTCTTTGAACTGGGTATGACCTGTTTCGTTGATTTAAAACTTAGAATCTAATCAACTGAATCGGTTTAATGCGTAACGTTTTGTGAGATGTAACTTCCCAGAAGCGCATCCACAATGAAAAATGACTGCATAAATTGTTCCACACACTTATATGCCTTGTCCTATTATTATTTTGAAATGCTCTATTTAATGGCAATACGCTTTTACACGCAGAACATTACCTGATAGTAGAGGCTGTCGCTGTTGGTAACTGTGTCATCAGTCCTAAACTAAAATGGAGTAACTATTTTTTTTAGTAATCCTGATTGATTGATGTATACGTGTTGTCCCCTTCTCTGAAATAATACGGATCCTATTTTCACCAGAAGGTACTGAACTATGAACAGTAAGTAAGTTGGCCAAAACTCGTGATAATCAGACATCGCCACATGCCAGAGCATATCTCGACAGATGCAAGTTCATTAACAGATAGTACTGTGGGTCCTGGAAATCAGTGTATTAAATGGAATGCTGTACGTTATGTGAACCACTGCATTTGACGTCGCTGTTTGTTTCGCATTTTACATTAGTAGGAAACTAATTAACCTTATGATTTCTTCGTATATCCCGAGAAGCTGAAATCATATAGAGTTCATGATTTTTGTCTAACCTGTGCAACTTTTTAATGTGTCTCGGATAGAAGATAATATCAGTAACAGTAGTCGAGACGTCGCACCATTTTGACAAACTCACTCGGCTGGAAACAAGGGGACTTCGTATTACTTCTCTGTATCTCTTCCCCAAATAAATGGCACAGACTACATCCAAATTTTATCAAGTTTAGTATGCAAGAAAATTTAGTAATTCTATTGTGATTGCATTTAGCCCTTCGTCTGCAGCAACGTTGTCATGACGATCGTTGAAAATACTGATCAAGCGTTCCTGACGAATCATCTTAACTTTAATTTCAGTCATTTGTGGAAGGACAAGGTATCTAAATTACAATGAGATAGGGGCCTCAGTCTGTTTCCTCCAGTATGAAAGTCAGAACAAATGCTAATACCATCTGCATGATGTCAGTAATTTTTATACAAGCTACTGTAAGTACCACATTATTCTCTCTTTCTTTGTCTTATTACAGGAATACACACACACACGCTTATTCTCTCAAGCATAAAACAGCCCGCTCGTGCGCTAGAATGAGATTGGGGTTTATGTCCAGCTTGCGGACGAAGTAACACCTTAGTCTAATACTGACGGTGGGTGTGGTATTGGTCATAAATCACGTCGGATTTTGCAGACTTCCATACGGGACTAACTGTCGGCGCCTATGTAATTAGCGCACGCGTGGTAAAAGTTACAAATGAACCACGAGCTGGTAGAGGCACTACAGCCAGTGACACGACAGCGTACAACGAAGCCAAAGCAAGGAAGTTGATTGTTATCCAAAATAGTGTAGAAGCAAAATTACTGATAAAAACACGATATCATTAAATATTTTGTCACCTGTAACTAATTCTGTGTCACTAAAGCGGCATCTGAATTTAACACCCACTTAGTGAAATCAGTATCAACGAAGATTTTTGTGACACGAACTGCACAGGTAAAAAGTGACGGGTACAATTATTACTATCAAATATCCCGTGAGCCAGGGCAATTTAAGTCTAACACTATTATCTTGTAATGTCACCCATGAGTCTGATTTTCCCCACGCTCCTTATCACAAGTCCTGTTTACATATGAACAACGCGAAGTAAGCGTACAATTCAGACTGACGTTACCCAATTGTAAAGCGTGTTGGAGGTCCTGTACTGGGTTCTGTACTGGCTTACAGAGGGTATATTCACTTCAGTGTTCCCTAAGGTCACAACTAAAACCCTAAAGGGATAGTAACTACTAAGTCTTATCAAATCATTTTAAATCAAAAAGTTCGTTAAATGACAGAGGTATTATTTTGCTCAGGGTTTGCTTGTTTGAAGGGGATAATGTCGGAAGTACCCGAGATGTTTTTTGATGAGCACGAGGTAACAAATAACGTTCTTCCTTGGGATCACTATCGCCAGAGTTAAAAGAAAAATGGATCGCTCTTATTTTGATTTCAAAACAATTAAAGCCCCTGTGCACTAACATATTGGAACAGTTTGTTTGCGAGAACTGGTTTAAAATCTCATTCTACAGCCCCCAGGAATGTATGTCGATACCGGATTGTACTCGGTCTCCTTTGTATAAAGAATATGCGCGCCGCATGAAACGTAGGTTATTATTTGGCTCAATATGTGTAAATTATTCTGAAGTTGATGCGTCACATTTTTGCAGCAGCAATCGCTATTAATTTTGAAAGGAATCGCCGTGGATTACGAAGTGAGATACAGACAAGTCGGTATTTGTCCACTCTCTCGTGTCTTACACATACGTATTAATATCGCTTAACTATAACTCTCGTCGTTTCTGTGCTGCATAAAACAAAGGTTTGAAGCGATTTTGGTGCAAAGTGGAGGAAATGTGGAGAACAACTTGATAAGATTTTTATTTGAGTTAATAATAGGATGTTGGCAGCGATACTTCCTTATCATGATTTTCACCATCGATGAATTTGATTTTCTGTATGGCAGCTGAAATGTATTTAGCTTGTAAAATTGTTTGAAGACCTTTATAAAGGTAACTGCTTACAGGTGTCAGATATTTGAAGTAAAACATTTTGAGCCTTCAGCAGTATATGTGTAATTTTTTATTTCTCAACCGGCTTCACTTATTACAAGCATAATCACAGCTTTTTCTCCAGTGATGATGCTTGTAATAAGTGAAAAGAGTTAAGAAATAAAGTTACACATGTAAAGCTGAAGGCATAACATTATTTGCTTCTAAAATCTTTTGGACTAGGAAAGAACGTGACTGCGGCATTAAAAATGTAGCAGACATCTGTCTGAGAACACGAATACATTCATCGTTAGTTGTTGATTACTATCTGATAACACCACAAAACTCTTCAGGTGAAAATTCGTCTTGCAGTGACTTTTTTATTACATTTATTTATTTATAACATAATTTTTATCAGTGAAACTAAGCATTACCTGTGTACATCAATGCTTCCTTCAAATCTTGTTCCATGCCCTCCTGATAGTAGCAACAATGAAATTATTTACTTGAGCCCGATCCTCGACAATGTAGATACAGTTTCGCTAAATACTGTGCGTCGGGACGCGTCTCCTATTGTGCTATTGTCTGTTGACACTTGCTTGAATTCTTCTCTACCGTTTCCACTGCGCCAGTACCCTACATCCTCAAAGATGTATATTTCTTTTGCTCCGTCAGCCTCACTTTTCACAAATACACATTTCTTTTATGTTTTGTAGAACTAGTACTTTTTTCAAGTAATACTGCGGCAAGCTAAATTTTTCGGTGAAAGACGAACTAAAGCAAGTAGCCTACATGTTTAAACTGAATTTTGTGAACTGGGTGCTTAAATTATGAGATCAGAGTCATAGTTGAAAATACATCAACTTAATTCTTAAGTTTTCAAATAAGTATATTTGTATAAGAATAAATGATTAAATGTTACTATGGTAAATCTCAAAAAGTACTGGATAATACGTTCGTAAGGGAGAATTTTCCCCAATAATTGCTCTGAAACGTGGACAGAAGTACGGTGTTTGATTGGCTGGGAATCGTAATAAATCACAATGGAGTACTTGTCGATCACTACGCTGGACAGCTTACATGAAAATAGCGTTCTGTTCTGCACCGGATGTATCTCTCTCATTAAAAAAAGAAGGAACAGTACAAGCAATTTAATCCATGCTATCTGTGAATTGTCTCAGTAAGAGGGTACAGAAGCACAAAATAAATTCCATAGCCTTTGCCGCTGCTATGTTATAGCCGCCGATATGGTTAGAGATATCAGATTTGCTACCGCGGTATGTATTTTAACAGTTTTGTACCGTGAAGTTGGAGGTTTACCAACACTAGTCTCATAACAGGCGGGTATATGAAGGTATATAAATATATGAATTCTGAAAGAGTAATTGCACGAACAAATGTCTCCCCGCACAGTTCCGGAATGGTTTGTTCTCTCTCTCAGTTTGCCTAGCCTGATTGGTTGTACACACGCACGGCAGTGACCAAGAAGAGTTCTCTCTGAGCCTGTCCTGCCGCAGTGTGATGCTTTCCTCAATTACACCAGTCCTGCACGTGAATACTGGAACTAAATGCATTCTCATCTGTTCTCGCATGACGAGCACACGATCAGATAAGTATGTTCTGCCGCTTTGTTGTTTTTAGGCACAAGCGTGCTTGTATTTCAGATACGTCTGGTTGCTGCAACACAGTTGAAGTTGGTATCATTTTAGAATTTGCTTATCGGTGTTATACATGGTCTGGTGCATCTTTATCATTTTATCCGTTGACACAAAAGATAATAAGGGTAGCACATATGCAGTATGTGCTGGCTGAGTCGTGTGATATGGATATCACACAGATTTGTTTTAGGAGATGGTCCGCACTAGTAAGTAACTTAGTGCAGGCCTTCATAGTGAAGATAATGGTGAAACCAGCAAATATGATAAGCTGTGACGAAAAACAAGTGCATTAAATAGCATCAAAACCATCAAAACCCAGGAAATCCACAACATGATGATAACGAAAAACCCACTGATAGTGCTGAAACTTCAGCGAAACATGTCTGGGGAATAGAAACTGCGTTTTGTTCAAGGCGGGCCCTCTCCAAAAACAAACCTATTTGTAAGTAAACACGGACAGAAGAGCTTCAGCCTCAAAATGATTGTGGATATGAAATTTCGGTTCATCCCGTGTATAAGGTCGAAAGTAGATGCTCCACATTTCTGCGAACTCTAGATGCTAAAATAATTAGCAAAAGCTGGTAATTTTGAAAGAATCGCTGTGTAGTATGAAATCTTCATGAAACTTCTTCCCTCCCTATATTCGGCAAAAGTAAACATTGTGCCGTAGATATAATGTGACATATTGTTTCCTTTTTTCTCTGTATCACGAAGAGACTCGAAAATTGCGCTCCGCATAAGCTAATAGTCAAATGGTTTCTATACTGCAGGTCTTTATATCGAATTAATAAGTCTCTGTAATTTCCCTGTTCTCTACAAAAATATGCAGCATTACCTCATATTCTTAAGTCA
This sequence comes from Schistocerca nitens, assembly GCF_023898315.1. Lineage (NCBI taxonomy): Eukaryota > Metazoa > Arthropoda > Insecta > Orthoptera > Acrididae > Schistocerca > Schistocerca nitens. The sequence goes on along the minus strand of NC_064618.1, from coordinate 829,949,961 downwards.
TTGTTTCTGTAACTGTTCAACCGCCATCAACGGTTAATTTCTATTTTGGTAGCTGGTTTAAGATGACGGTTTTGTGGGAATCGTAAATGGTGAGAATTCACAGAGTCTTTCTCTTTTCAGCACATAACACCGTAATTTTCTTCTGTTGATAAGATTCCGCCGACTCTGGCTCGGAACTGGAAGTTTTTGTGACAAGAAAAGTGCCAGAGGGCTTTGGAAGATTGAGGATTATTAGCTGTTTCTGCGCCGGTTTTAGGTTTTTGCTTCAAATCTGTCTGAAATCCTCTTATGTTGAATTACTTCAGCTTTGTCAGGGAAACACCTTACAAAATGCTGATATGATTTGCAGAGATTTTTGTAAACAATAGCTTGCTGATCATTTCGCGGAGATCTTAATGCAACATATCGCCTAATTTAATCCAAGGTTTCCATAGTTCTGTCTGTCTCACATGTGAAAGAGGTTTCATTGGAAGTAAGCATCTACAGAATACGCACACTCCCCTTTAACTGTCATCACAGTCAACAATTTATTTCAGATTAAACAAGCAAAACATTATTCGCAGTGCCTTTCATGAACAACTCGTCGTACAACCTTCGTGTTTGCAATTCTTAAGTTTTGGACCACACGAAACTTGGACAGTGTGATACATTCCGCATCTGCGAACGTAGGGATTCGCTGGCACCAAACACAATTTCCAGCAATCAAAAAGTTGCTTCGTCCAATGATACTTAACAATGCTGAAGGTAAAAAAAGAAAGCTCTAAAATGTGAAAGGCGTTACACAACTTGCACATTGTAAGCTTTACTTATCGTTGCCAATCAAGTAAAAATTTTTACGTTTCATGCCTATGTGCCATGTTTCTCTGTCGGCCACTCAACATGTTTTGTTATTTTTATACAAACCATGGCCTTTCGATTCGTTTGATTCTGTGGTAATTCCAGTCCTAAGGAGGATATGGTAGAGGATGGAAATCACCAACAAGCGACTCGTTATCAAAAACTGTAATGAAACGTGGAAGCACAGTACAGCTGAACAACTCGTAATGGCGCAGAGACACAAAGACAAAGAGAGCAGAGCAAAGATCATAACATCAAAGATGAACGATAGTGCTTTAGTAATGGTCGATGGTAACCATAATCCCATTCTCCTTCCATTTCATCTTATTCTGGAAATATAAAGAATACATGGTACTTTCTCCGTAATCTGTTTTACCATTCCAATCTTTGTCTGCCTATACAATCTTTCGTTTACTACCTCCTCCATTTCCAAATTAATAACTCATAAATGAATTAGCATATATTGTATTAATCTGTCCCTTCGTGTCGACAGAGTTTCCCATTTCCTCTGGTAGCTTTTCGTTCCGTACCCTAAATGTCCACTTAACTTCTGAATCCCTGTTGTCACATAATTTCAGGTTGCCGTTTTCCAGTTTTCCGCAATCAAAGCTTATATTCCAGCCGAGTGAAGGGGCACAGCAGTTAAAACACTGGTTTCACATTCGGGAAGCAGCTGGGTTCCTGCTTCAAATCCTTCTGCTCCCATCCAGACTGAAGCTCTTCATGGTTTCTTTAAATCCCATAGGACCAAGGGCGGGAATGGTTCCTTCGGGAAGGGCAATTTCTTAGTCTTGCTGCACCCGGACTTGTGCTCCGTCGCTAATGAACATGTCATCGACTGGACGCGGGGCCATAACCCCCTCCTTATTCCTATCGCGCTCTGCTCGTACAATTTCAGCAACAACTTCTTCCAGATTTTCATGTTATTGTTTAATAATACTATAGTCCACTTTTTGAACAAAGCTCTCGTCGTCGCCAGCCGGTGTGGCCGTGCGGTTCTAGGCGCTTCAGTCTGGAACCGCGTGACCGCTACGGTCGCAGGTTCGATCCTGCCTCGGGCATGGATGTGTGTGATGTCCTTTGGTTAGTTAGGTTTAAGTAGTTCTAAGTTCTAGGGGACTGATGACCACAGATGTTAAGTCCCATAGTGCTCAGAGCCATTTTAACCAAAGCTCTCGTCGAGTGGAACAATCTGCCGGCAAGATAAACCTTGTACCGAACATTTTACATTAACTTACTTGCTAGATATCACAAGTTCTTTTTCTTCTTCTGTTGCGTCTTGCGTGGAAAGTGAAGATTTATTACATGACGACCATTCGACCTTCGAAAAGCTGAGAGCACTAGAGAGACGGTTCTGACGTTTCTGTTGGTAATGTAAGCAAGACTTTAAAAAAATCAAGATGCGTTCGTGGGATCTGTCGACCTGGAAGAAGCTTTTGACAATGTAGAATGGCTTAAGGCACGAGTGTGCAACCAGCGGCCAGCATACCGCACGTGGCCTGCGATTGGTTTCAATCCGGCCTGCGGAAGAAATTCCAGGTGAACGCAAAATGAACATACTCTCAAAAAAAAGTGTTTTGAGGTTTGTGTGGCGTGTCAGGAAAAGGGTGCGATTCATGTAGGTGCGTTACCCCGTAAACATTAACGTCACGGACGCTATAAACGTAGTTTTGACTTGATACGGTAGGAGCGTCGCTGTCGCGATGTGATGAGGCGGCCCGCGAAAATCATGCCCCCGGCTCACAGAAAGTTGCCCATGTCTGGTGTAAGCTGTTACAAACTCAGAGAAAAATACGAGTAAGCTACACGGAAAGGCAGATAATGGCTCTGAGCACTATGGGACTTAACTTCTGAGGTCATCAGTCCCCTAGAACTTAGAGCTACTTAAACCTAACTAACCTAAGGACATCACACACACCCATGCCCGAGGCAGGATTCGAACCTGCGACCGTAGCCGTCGCGCGGTTCCAGATTGTAGCGCCTAGAACCGCTCGGTCACCCCGGCCGGCAAAGGCAGACAATATAAGTTACCATATGTACAAGGATCGAGAGGAGAAATATGACAGGAAAACCAACAACGGAGTGCTCGAAATTAGAAAACTGTAAGACGGTGAAGTAGTCTATGCCGCTGCTGAGCAGTATGTGCATCGGAAAATCGGTGACGGAAATAAAAGAAAACTCAAGAGTGGGATTAAAATTAATGGTCAGGGGATGTGATAAGATCTGCTGATAACATTGCTATCCTCGATGAAACTGAAGAACTGTTGGAGGACACGTTGAATGGAATCAGAAGTCTATTGAGTACAGGATATGGACTAAAAGTTGTCAGAAGAAAGACTAAAGTGATGAGGAGTACAAGATAAGATACTAGCGATAAAATTAACGTCAAAATTGGGTACAAGGAAGTAGACGAAATTATGAAAATTCTTCTACCTTGCAAGCAGAATAACACGTGACGTACGGAGCAAGGGGGACATAAAAAGCTAGGTAGCACAGGCAAAGAGAGTGTTCCTGGCCGCGAGAACTCTCCTAATATCGAACATCGGCCTCAGAATGTACGTTTGGAGCACAACATTGTAAGGTAGTGAAATATGAAATGTGGGACAAGCGGAACAGAAGAGAATCGAACCTTTTGAGATACAGTGCTACATAGAAGGGTATTGAAAACTAGGTCTACTAATAAGGTAAGTAATGAGGAGATCCTCTGCAGAATCGTCGAAGAAAGCAAAATATAGAAAATATTAAGAAGAAGGAGAGGCAGGATGGTACGACATTTGTGAATACGTTAAGAAATAACTTCCGTGGTACTGGAGGGAGCTGTAGACGGTAAAAACTGTAGAGGAAGACAGAGACTGAAATATGTCCAACAAATACTTGAGGCCATTTGATGGAAAAGCTACTCTGAGAATAAGAATTTGGCACAGGAGAGGAATTCGTGGTGGGCTGTGACAAGGAGACAGAATACTGGTGAACGCCTAGAAACTGCGTCTGCACTGTGTATGCAGTCTACTTAAAGTAGTTGGCATCTGACGTTTCTGTTCCAAAGTCACGCTTCTGGCGCGACTGCTCTGCTGTCTGTGACTATACAAAATCATTCTAAAATCTGTATCTCATCACAAACAAATGAAAAAATGTAAATTCACATATTGCACAGCCCTCTATATTCCTATAAGCACACAAAAAAAATCTCTTCTTAATTTTGATTAGGGCCACAGTTACATTAACTGTGATGAAACTGATAAAATTTTCTCATCCTGAAAACAGCTTCAAATTTATGATGTCATACCTTGAAAAATACGGAACCCACTGAAATAATTTCTTTTGTTGATTACCAAAATAGCCCCCTCGCTAATGGGCTTTTCCAAAGTTGTGTATCACATTGCGTTTGTCATGTTTAAGCTTCGGAAGGTTACGTTTCATTACAGCTCTCTGAGTATCTAACTTATAACAAGTATTAAGCATCCGGCAAAACTACCCTTTTTTTGCATCAGTCTTCTGGCTGGTTCGACGTGACCTTCTACGTCCTCAGATATTTGATGAATTATTCCAATCTTTGTTTTTCCATACTGTATTTACACTCTACAGTTGGCTTTAGTACCATGGGTGCTATTTCCTGATGTCACATGTACTCCATCGTGTCCCTTCTTCTTGTTAGTGTTTTACATACGTTTCTCTCTTCGTGGACTCTGCGAGGAACCTCCTCATTAGTTATCATATTAGCCTGCATAATTTTCAAACGGTTCAAATGGCTCATGGGACTTAACATCTGAGGTCATCAGTCCCCTAGACTTAGAACCACTTAAACCTAACTAACCTAAGGACATCATACACAGCCATACCCGAGGCAGGATTCCAATCTGCGACCGTAGCAGCAGCGCGGTTTCGGACTCAAGCGCCTAGAACCGCTCGGCCACAACGACTGGCGCCTAATTTTCAACCTCATTCTATTCTATCATATTTCAAGCGCTTCGATTCTCTTCTTTTCCGGTTTTTCGTGCAGTCCATGATTCGCTATCGTACAAAGCTGTTCTCCAAACTGACATTCACAGAATATCTTCCTTCGATTAATACCGATGTGTGATACCAGCGTCTACTCTTGGATTGTGTTAATCCGCTTTAATGTATTCCTAGCTTCATTCTTCACGTGTCATTTTGTTTCCATGGCAACATAATTCCGTAACTTTGCCTACTTCATGTTTCGCAGTCTTGAGATTAAGTTCATCACAAATCTCATTTCTCAATACGTGGAAAACAAAACAGTCCTTGATCGCAAATTTCAGTTCAATAACCGGTTTCCATCATTACGGGTCATCACTATCTTGACCTGCCTTCTTTTACTAAGTTTGAGTAGACAGATCAATCTGGTATTGATCGTACCACGAATTTCATCCAACGTCCTCAATTATTTGCTAAACATTTCCAATCTAACACGAATTCCTTACAGAAGAATGGAAAAAACTGGTAGAAGCCGACCTTGCGGAAAATCAGTCTGGATTCCAAAGAAATGTAGGAAACCGCGAGGCGATACTGACAGAACGACTTCTCATAGAAGATAGGGAGGGCAAACCGACGTTTCTAGCGTTTGTAGACTTTGAGAAAGCTTTCGACGATGCTACTGGAATACTCTCTTTTAAACTCTAAAGGTGGCAGGGGTAAAATACAGGGAGCGAAAAGCAATTTACAATTTGTACAGAAAGCAGATGGCAGTTATAAGAGTCGAGAGGCATGAAAGGGAAGCAGTTGTTGAGAAGAGAGTGAGACAGGGTTGTAGCCTATCCCCGATATTATTCAATCTGTACATTGAGCAAGCAGTAAAGGAAACAAAAGAAAAATCTGGAACTGGAATTAAAGTCCACTGAGAAGAAGTAAAAACTTTGAAGTTGGCCGATGACATCGTAATTCTGTCAGAGACAACAAAGGACTTGGAAGAGCACTTGAACGGAATGGACAGTGTCTTGAAAAGAGGATATAAGATGAACACCAACAAAAGCAAAACGAAAGAAATGGAATGTAGCGGAATTAAATCAGGTGATGCTGAGGAATTAGATTAGGAAATGACATACTTTATGTAGTAGATCAGTTTTGCTACTTGGTGATCGAAGTCGAGAGGATATAAAATAAAGACTGGCAACAGGAAGAGAATCATTTCTGAAGAAGAAAAATTTGTTAATATCGAGTATAGATTTTGTGGTGTCACCGCCAGACACCACACTTGCTAGGTGGTAGCCTTTAAATCGGCCGCGCTCCGGTAGTATACGTCGGACCCGCGTGTCGCCACTGTCAGTAATTGCAGACCGAGCGCCACCACACGGCAGGTCTAGAGAGACGTCCTGGCACTCGCCCCAGTTGTACAGCCGACGTTCATAGGAATGGTTCACTGACAATAATGATCTCAATTGCCGAGACGATAATTGGCATAGCCTTCAGCTACGTCAATTGCTACGACCTAGCAAGGCGCCATTTATCTTATAAAGCCTGTACCGACAGACCGATGTTCTACAATTATGGATTAAAGTTAAGTATTCCAGAAGCTACGTACTTTTCTTTATAGCATTCATTACGTATCCTGTTTCAGACCTCACGCCAGCCTGCGTGAGTTTAAGCGCGTGCCTTTCGGCTTCCTCTCATTGTGTCTAGGCTGTCTTGTCTAGACACAACAGATTTAAGCATCAGGACGTTTTTTCTGGAAGTATTTGTATGGAGTGCAGCCATGTATGGAACTGAAATCTGGACGATGAGCAGTTTAGAAAAGAAGAGAATAGGAGCTTTTGAAATGTGGTACTACAGAAGAATGCTAAAGATTAGAGGGGTAGATCGGGTAACTAATAAGGAGGTACTGAACAGAATTGGGAAGAAAAGGAATTTGTGGCATAATCTGATTAGAAGAAGGGATGGGTTGGTAGGACACATTCTGAGACATCAAGGGAATACCAGTTTAGCACTGGAGGGAAGCGTGGGGGGGGGGGGGGGGGGGGGTTCGTAAAAATCACAGAGAAAGACCAAGAGGTGAAAACAGTAAGCAGATTCAGAAGGAAGTAGATTACAGTTGTTACTCGGAGGTGAAAAGGCTCGCACAGTGTAGAGTAGCATGTAGAGCTGCATCAAACCAATCTTAGGACTGAAGACCACAGCAACAACATTCCAGTCTCTGTCCTTCTCCATAGATTTTCCCTCTATACCACTGCCTCAAGTATCCTGGAAGTTACTCCCTGTCAGTTGTACTCCATTCTGTCCCTTTTTCTTGCCAGTGTTTTCCACATGTTGCTTTCTTCGCCGACTCTGCGGAGAACCTCCTCATTCGTTATCTGTTTAGTCTACCTAGTTTTCAACTTCGTTTTTCTACGTATCCTCAAGCATTGGATAGCTGTTACCTTCAATGTGATACACACCTCATCAATCTCATTTCTGCTACTCGTTGTGACTTTCATCTTTCTTCGATTCACTCTCCACCTATAAGGTTAGAATTTGGGTCTCGCGGGAAGCGTGCGTGAGATAGTGTCTGGAGTCGCACTATGCTCTGTGCCGCCGGTGGCTCAGATGGACGCCGGCACGGTAGCTCGGCGTGCTCGGTCAGAGGGCTGCTCTCCCTCTGTGATAAAAAAAAAAACTGAGTAAAGGAACCAACGATCAACTTGAACGGATGTCTGATGACGTCCGCCTAGACCAAACGCAACGAACAATATCGAACAAAAAAAAAAAAAAGATGGATAGAGCGTCTGCCATGTAAGCAGGAGATCCCGGGTTCGAGTCAGGGTCGGGGCACAGCTTTTCACCTGTCCCCGTAGATATACAGGGTGATTCAAAAAGAATACCACAACTTCAGGAATTTAAAACTCTGCAACGACAAAAGGCAGAGCTAAGCACTATCTGTCGGCGAATTAAGGAAGCTATAAAGTTTCATTTAGTTGTACATTTGTTCGCTTGAGGCGCTGTTGACTAGGCGTCAGCGTCAGTTGATGCTAAGATGGCGACCGCTCAACAGAAAGCTTTTTGTGTTATTGAGTACGGCAGAAGTGAATCGACGACAGTTGTTCAGCGTGCATTTCGAACGAAGTATGGTGATAAACCTCCTGATAGGTGGTGTATTAAACGTTGGTATAAACAGTTTACAGAGAATGGGTGTTTGTGCAAAGGGAAAAGTTCTGGAAGGCCGAGAACGAGTGATGAAAATGTAGCACGCATCCAGCAAGCATTTGTTCGCAGCCCAGGAAAATCGACTCGCAGAGCTAGCAGAGAGCTGCAAATTCCACAATCAGCTGTATGGAGAGTCCTACGAAAAAGGTTAGTTATGAAACCTTATCGTCTGAAATTGGTTGCCGGCCGCTGTGGTCTCGCGGTTCTAGGCGCGCAGTCCGGAACCGTGCGACTGCTACGGTCGCAGGTTCGAATCCTGCCTCGGGCATGGATGTGTGTGATGTCCTTAGGTTAGTTAGGTTTAAGTAGTTCTAAGTTCTAGGGGACTAATGACCACAGCAGTTGAGTCCCATAGTGCTCAGAGCCATTTGAACCATTTTTTTGAAATTGGTTCAAGCACTGTCTGCAGCTGATAAGATCAAAAGAATCGATTTCTGTGATTTTATCCTTACTCAAATGGAAACAGATGAATCTTTCGTTTCAAAGATTGTGTTTAGTGATGAAGCAACTTTCCACACTAACGGGAAAGTCAACCGTCACAATGTCTGTATATGGGGCACTGAGAATCCGCGGGAAACAACTCAGTATGAACGTGACTCGCCTAAGGTGAACGTTTTCTGTGCCATTTCAGCCAATAAAGTTTTTGGTCCCTTTTTCTTCGAAGGTGCTACTGTAACTGGACTACAGTATCTGGAGATGTTAGAGAATTGGCTGTTCCCTCAGCTCGAACAAGAAGCACAACAATTCATATTTCAGCAGGATGGAGCGCCACCACATTGGCACTTATCTGTCCGTAACTACCCGAGGCGATGGATCGGCCGCCAGGCAGCCCGTGACAGAGCACTTCATCACTGGCCTCCAAGAAGCCCTGATCTTACCCCCTGCGATTTTTTCTTATGGGGGTATGTTAAGGATATGGTGTTTCGGCCACCTCTCCCAGCCACCATTGATGATTTGAAACGAGAAATAACAGCAGCTATCCAAACTGTTACGCCTGATATGCTACAGAGAGTGTGGAACGAGTTGAAGTATCGGGTTGATATTGCTCGAGTGTCTGGAGGGGGCCATATTGAACATCTCTGAACTTGTTTTTGAGTGAAAAAAAACCTTTTTAAATACTCTTTGTAATGATGTATAACAGAAGGTTATATTATGTTTCTTTCATTAAATACACATTTTTAAAGTTGTGGTATTCTTTTTGAATCACCCTGTATATCAACGCACGTCAGCAACTGAAAGTATTAATATTTAATTCTAATTTCGTTCTAGACGGCTGCAGGTCCGAAAGAACAGACACCATATCCATATAAGCGTGTAGTTTCATGTGATTTAAATCCCATATACATTTCTAATATTCCCAAATAAAATGAGTGTGTCTGGTCCTTCGGGATCAGAAATGTGTCTTTATTTACCATACGCCATCAACAGGCAACCATTGTTTTTCGTGCTTCTACTTGCAATATACAAAGTTATATCGTGTATTTCGCTGTATAAAACTGAGGGAAGCGTAAAAGGACAGGGGCCGAATGCACGTTCAATTCCCGTATACGCTTTGCAGCGGCAGGGCAGGCACTGAATAATCTGCACAGTCGAAGCCGTCGAATCGCTTCATACTCGTTGAGACGCTAACGGCAAGTGAGAAACATTTCCATCGTCAGTGACTGGAAGGTTGGGTAGGAACGATCACGGCGTGGGTTCTCTTGTGAGGGTAAGCGTGCGTGTTGAGGGTGGCCTGGGAGGGGTTCGGGAAGCACATGTTCCACATTCACAGCACGCCTTTGCTTCTTCCGCCCTTTGACTTGCTTTGAGTAAAGGCACAACACAAACAGTGGCGAAGAGCTCCTGGTGCAAAAATCAACTTCATTGTGCCTTTTGAAATTTCTGACAATTATTCGACGTTACTTCATTTATACATGACTTTCATTATTAGACAGTACATTCCGAGTTGGTCGCTCACTACAATAGAGATCTGCCTATTACTGAACTGTAGTTTGTGGTACTCGACTAGGACAGTGATCAGATGACTTTGTCGTTCTTCTTTCTGTTATATGCCCTGGTCCAGAAGAAGTGATTACCGATAAATAATGGCAGAGATTTATTTTCCGCTAGTGACGCTTGGATTACGCTCTCTTGCTCTCCGCAAGGCAAGGACAATCGCTTACGCCTGCCGCAGCGCCGCAATTATAATGTTTACGCTTCGCGTTTATCGCGAGCTGGGGGCTCAGCTCACAGAGACATGCAGTGCTGATTAATGCTTGCGAACCAACACGCTTTAATGAGAGTATCGTACCTTGTTCGCCGAACGCTCTGCCCTCACTGTTACGACTCTTCCTTCTCTGTTTGTTTGCTATCTACCAACACGCATCACAGATAGAGCAAATACTTGATGGTTGTCTCAAGAGTAGTCGTGTCTGTTCCCTTGCACTTACCATCAGCTTTCTTTACTGAGCAGTTACTGTACTTCCAGCAAACATCTTCATTTCCTAATCACTCTTACAAGTAGTTGACAACTGTAGTGGGAGTCCATGTCTCGCTGTTCTCATTATGCTCACAAATTACTTGTCGTCGCCTCATTTTCAGAATATTCCGCAGTGTAATGATATTACAACACGTAAATAGTTTCTAGTCTCGTTCCATCCCCTTCAAACGACGTAATTTTCCTTTCGTGTAGTGCCGTAAATGTGTAGCTCATCCTTTCGTAGTCTGGAACCGCGCGACCGCTACGGCCGCAGGTTCGCATCCTACCTCGGGCTTGGATGTGTGCGATGTCCTTAGGTTGGTTAGGTTTAAGTAGTTCTAAGTTCTAGGGGACTGATGACCATAGAAGTTAAGTCCCATAGTGCTCAGAGCCCTTTCTTCCTTTCGTGCTTATTTGCCTTCTCACACATTATTCGGTGCGTAACGCGGCTGTGAATGCACGGCAGTGAATGATTACAGAAATACTTCCCTCAAGTTTTATTGCACATTTCATAGCTCAATTTCGGTTTTACCTTCTTTTCTGAACCATCAGCCACGCAGTGTAGCTCCGTAGTATAGCCTACATCTTCATCATCAAATTCTTCGTCTATTGGCAAGGAAAGTTATCTTCCCATTCATCACTCGACTCTTCATCACTTCGTGCAACTGTATAACCCGCCCGTTACAGTACCATTTCGTAACAGTCACTATGACATCTTTAACTCTCGTCTTTTCTGTTCTGTGCCTCGTTATCTTCGATATGCTTCTTTCGATTACATGCAGTTTTTGAAAGTATAAGCTCCGGACTTTCTTGTCTTACTGGTCTAAGTAAGAAATGCTGATATAAAGTAAAACACAGCTCAAAAGTCGCACGTTGATTGTGACAATAACACGACTCTTCACGTGTCAAGCCCAAGTCTATCACGTTATGATTTTCACGTATATGACAATGACACGTCGCTTTTGATAGCTTCTGATGATCCGGATATCGTCACAGATAAAACTACCATATAGTCTTGCTCCAAACCCTGTATAGAGTGTGCTGATTTCCTTCACCTTTGTCCTGTTCCAACAGTGTTTCGTCTGTAATGATCTAGCCATTGAAAACACGTTAAACGCTAATCTTATATCCGGATGAAAAGTGACCTATTCGCTGATGTACTGGTATTTCACGTAATAATAATGAGCTAGGTAACAATATAAGACTTCGAATTATTCTCACTGGAATCATGCCGAATGTAGCAGCGATTTCTAGTCTTGTGAAGATTTACGAGATGATTCGGGGATGTTTCAAAGAATTCTTAACCCACTGCATCGGTGGGAGCAGTATTGCATCCAAATACATGACACTTCCTTTAACAGCGACTAGTGTCTAGCAAATTGTAACATTTAAGGTGTTGAAGTAGTGTTGCACTTCTTGCTGATGTAGGTCATTGTGAAATTTGAGTCTCCGTAACTGAAAAAACTACATTTCAAAATGATTTGGTTACCGAGGACAAAGTTTCATTTTAAAGTCAGTAGTGGCACTGACATTCCTGGATCTACACCTGTATTGTGTTCCAAAGAAGTTTCTTTATTCCAGACACACATCGTATGACATTTTCTGCTGTGAGAAGATCAGCAGCCTAATTGAAAAAGTTTTCACGCTTAAAGTACACTGGCACCTTCCCTTCATAAGTGTGAGAGTCCTTTGTCAAGAGCAATCATTTCATGTGGATGACTGCAATGAGGGTATGTACAATGCAGCATCGCGTCTTTGTTGTGGATTATGTTGAGAGACGGAAAATGGTGAAACCCAAATTCAAATTGTTCAAATGGCTCTGAGCACTATGGGACTTAACATCTGAGGTCATCAGTCCACTAGAACTTAGAACTACTTAAACCCAACTAACCTAAGGACATCAGACACATCCATGCCCGAGGCAGGATTCGAACCTGCGACCGTAGCTATCGCGCGGTTCCGGAAGGAAGCGCCTAGAACCGCTCGGCCACCGCGGCCGGTAGTGTTGAAACTCCTCCAGACATAAAGCTTTTTTTTTAACAACAGGTAGGCTTTTGAGATCAAAGTACCTCATCTGATGGTCGTATCGCGATCACTCCATGAGAGGAGAAGTCAGAAATTTAATCCAGACCATGGGTGCAAAGTTGGGTGATTATGAACATTAAATCGCGACTTCTACTCCCATTAGTAGTCAAATATAACAATGACAATTTATTGTATCTATCAGTAGTCGATGTGGCTAACATCCGTGTCGAGCACCATTTCACTGGAGTACGTTAGTTACAGTGGCTACAGAGGTGATACCTCTGTTGAGGTAGGTTGTCCACGACTCACGGGCGTAGTGTCCAACAAATACTTCGAAACCTCCTACCTACCAACATGACTTCAGACGAAACAGAGGTAGGCGGATACTTCATTATGTTGGACCTTCCACCTTCGTTAGTGTGTAGGAACGACAGAAAGTAGGTATCGCTCACTCAGTGGGTGTCCAGCATAGACATCCAACACACAGGGGATAAACAAAAACATGGAAACACGAAAACACATCACATTACCACGCCTAATTCGGTGTAGGAAACCCATTGGCCTTCAAAACAGGTATGAGTCGTCTCGAAATGGATTTACGGGACCCGTATGGTTTTTAAGGGAATCTTATATCATTCTTCCTGGAAAATAGTGCCAAGTTCAGGTAACGATAATATAGATGGATCGGGATTACCCACCATTGTCCTTAAGTAGACCACAAAGTCTCATAATCCTTGCTAGAAACGGAAGTACGACTTCAAACAGTCAAGACCCCTGCTGTACAGCATTTATTGTGATGACCGATTCCAGCAAACTACGTTGCCATCATCAGATCTGTAAAGCGTAAATCGACATCTTTAGGCGCACTGGTATCAGATGTAAAGGGATGTAAAAATTGACTACTCCATGGAATGGAATATAATTTCTGTAGTAATTTTCACTGAATCTTGACCAAATGCATCTTATATCCTATCATATCATAGAACTATATTTCATGAACATGAGAACAATAGTGTATCGGAAAGTCAAGCACAAAATAACTATTATATAAAACAACGTACATATTCCACTAGTTAAACACGCGCATGTTCGTACATTAGCACAATGAAGACTCTCAAGTAACCATCACAGCCCCCAGGTGACACTGTGGTAGTAGTTATAAACAAAAATACTTTGTGTCATATAAAGACAAACCAACGATACAAGAATGATAGACTGTAGACATACAATAAATAAATAGTCCAAATCAGAGAATGTACCACTTATTTTGTTATAATAATTATAAATTAATGTTGTATAAAATTGAAAACCACCTCAAAAAACGCAACAGGAAGCACTGTACCTTCAAAATATCGTATAATGTACAAGTAGTGAAGCCAGTCACTTGGAATGTTCGTAGTATAAAAACAGATACAATAAAAATATACATGTCATAAAATGCAGGCAGCATGAAATCTCGACTACCATACACTGTTCTTCGGTACCTCGGTGTAGTTTAGCAAACATGAAGGAACTACAATGGGAACATGAAGTGTTCCACTCATAAGGCTACAAACACGTCATTACAAGTACAGAAACCGTACAATGAAATCCCTTATCTGGCTTTATGCAGTCACAATATTTACACTATCAACATGCTCGAAAAAATGGTTCAAATGGCTCTGAATACTATGGGACTAGACTTCTAAGGTCATCAGTCCCCTAGAACTTAGAACTAATTAAACCTAATTAACCTAAGGACATCACATACATCCATGCCCGAGGTTCCAGACTGTAGCGCCTAGAACCGCTCGGCCACCTGGGCCGGCAACATGCTCGACTTTTAGAAGTTAGTATTGACAATGTCAAGCGTATATAATAACTCCTGGTAGTAATTTGACCTTGCAGAGTAACAATGGGGCCTATGGTATACCATGAAATGGCTGACCAAACCATCACCGAACCTCTGCTATGTTTCACACTCTGGACGTAAACGCTACCAGTAGTTGGAAAAAATGTGAAGTAAGGCTCATCCTACCAAATGATTCTCTTCCACTGCTCCTTAGCCCAGGTCTTCTGGCTTTGGCAAACTTTTTCCTATTTGGGGTATTCGTATCACTGTAGAGTAGCTGGGGATTCCAGCTTGTTCTACAATTCTCTGCTAAAGGATTTCTATTCGTGTTATTTTTATGCTGACTGGGTTCGCGAGTGCTACATTCATCTCTGCGGTGTCTTTTTGCAGCTGCCTTATTTTTCGTCACAATTCTCTACAAGGACTATCACGAACACTGAACACACAGTTATGCCCGCGTTGTGAAAAACTACGTGATGTTATTTTTCCACTTTCACCGTATGCGGTGTAAATCTTCGATACACTGCCTCTTGAAACACTAAACAGTTCTGCTAACTTGACTATGGAAGCACCCACCATATGAGCACCAACAATTTGCCCACGCCCCAAGTCACCTAGCCCCGACATAACGCACTCACAACTAGACAGGACATTGTTCTGAGCACGAATGACACTTGCAGTGTATTCAGGATAATACACAGTTGCCGCTCGTGACCGGATACAACAGCGGAGACTGCATGCTAGTCTAGCATCTGCATTCCTCAAGCCAACGGCCTTGTCGCAGTGGTAACACCGGTTCCCGTCAGATCACCGAAGTCAAGCGCTGTCGGGCTGGGCTAGCACTTGGATGAGTGATCATCCGGTCTGCCGAGCGTTGTTGGCAAGCGTGGTGCACTCAGCCCTTGTGAGGCAAACTGAGGAGCTACTTGACTGAGGAGTAGCGGCTCCGGTCTCGTGAACTGACGAAACGGCCGGTAGAGCGATGTGCTGACCACATGCCCCTCCATATCAGCATCCAGTGACACCTGTGGGCTGAGGATGACACGGCGGTCGGTCGGCACCGTTGGGCCTTCATGCTCCGTTCGGGTAAAGTTTACTTTTATGCGTTCCTCACGGTGTTTCTATGTTTTTGTCCATACCGGCTAGCAGACGGGGCAAAAATGTATCACTCGCAGGGTAATACAGCGTAACAACGATTCCATCGCGGGTAATGACCTGAATTCGACGACGGAAAGTCCACAACTTTCTTCACGTATTTCATATCCAACTGAAGTCAGTGATGATTAGATACCGCAGAGCTATCAGTTCACGGGGATGCTCAGGGCAACGACTCACCTGCTGTTGAAAACAGTCCCAGACGTGAAACTTCCTGGCAGATTAAAACTGCGTCTCGAACCGAGACTCGACCTCGGGACCTTTGCCTTTCGCGGGCAAGTGCACTACCAATTGAGCTGCCCAAGCACGACTCACGCTCCCTCCTCATAGCTTTAATTCCGCCAGTACCTCGTCTCCTACCTTCCAAACTTCACAGAAGCTCTCCTGCGAACCTTGCAGAACTAGCACTCCTGGAAGAAAGGAGAGTACTTGCCCGCGAAAGGCAAAGGTCCCGAGTTCGAGTCTCGGTCCGAGACAATGTTTTAATCTGCCAGGAAGCTTCGTATCAGCGCACACTCCGCTGTAGAGTTAAAATTTCATTCTAGTCCCAGACATTTTCTACGTGCTTATGATCAGGTGATTTAACAGACTAGTTGAGGTGCGATATGTGAACGTAGCTGCTGTCGAGTTGAGAGACGTAAGTGTCCACAGCACACGCCTCTTGAAGGTTTAGAAGAAGGGGCAACATTTGGTCATAGAGAATGTTGAAATAAACATATTTGTTGTTGCGCACTCTATTGTCAGTCACAGGCTCCAACCCCTTGCAACCCCTTGCACATCAAAGAGCCACCTCTGACGTGAACTATGTCCTCCACACACTGAAGAACAAACGACTCACTGGGACGTCTGTGAGCAGTTTGCCTAGCGTTGTTTCAAAATAGGCAAAATTGATATCCTCAGATCATACTATACGCTCCCAGTCAGCTTTTGTCAATTTTCTGTGTTATTTGACCCACGGATCACGTATGTGCCGGTGTGGGCAACGGTTTGTTCCGAGGTACGGGGTGCTTATAACTAAACTTTGAGGGGACCCCAGTGAAAAACAAGCAATCGTGGGACAATGAAATCGGGAAACATTTGTAAGGACATCCGGAAGAGAAATGACCAATAATCCATTGAAAGAAACACTTTTAATTTCCACAGGAGAGGATAAAAATTGTTAGCTGCGTATCATGTTTACGTTCCATGTTACAAACGTTGCTCAGTGTGACGAACTTCTGCGTAGGCAGCAGACTAGAATCTCAGTAGATATTGCTCTACTGCTACCCGAAACACCTCAGGTGGAATGTTAGCTATATCCCACGCTACGTTGATCTTCATCTTGAGGAGTGCACGAAGGGTCCAGAATTCTCAACCATGACAACGTGTTCAACAATTTATGGTGCAGTTGGCCATCGGCCTCTCCAAGGAGCAATTTCCAAATCGGCAGTTAATTCGAACATCCGAATCATGTTCTTCAACCCTAGAGCTGAAAGATAACGTCTCCGTAGTACTTTAATGCGCCAATACTCGCGAATGCGAGGAGTACTATTCGTGTTGGTTCGATAAAGCAGCTTTACAAAATTTTTGTAACTTTTTTGGGAAGAGCAACCTTATAAGCAGTATAAAATTATTGGAAACAAAAACAATTGCAATGGTTATTTTATTTAAAATGACAGGTCTCGGCCTAGTCTTAGACCATCTTCATAAATGCACCATCAGCTGAAGTTGACGACGTCTAAAACAGTAGGCTCAGTCACTGAAACCATTCGTGAAGAGGGCCTAAGACTAGGCCGAAACCAATCATTTTAAATAAAATAACCACCACGGAATTTACTGTTTATTTTTCAATAATTTTAAAAAGCTGTACTAGTAAAGCCCTGTTCATGTTGTGCAGACTCACGTTGAGTGTTTGCATCTGAGACGCTTACTGATGCTAGTGGTTCAAGACTACGTCCCCGTACCAGTGAAACGTCCCCTTTGAAAAATTAATGAATTGCTGTGCTGATAAACCTCTCACACTATTTGATTTTCAAACAGCTGAACAGAACTGAACGTACTCAGGCATTTCGCTCTTTACTTATTCTGATCAACACTAAACTGACACACAATATTTTTAGCGCAACACAATCTGACTTTCAATAATCCCTACAAAAGAATGGCCCTGACTAACAATAACCTATACCTTTCATGAATCATTTACCTCACAAAAATCTTCGTTACTCGAACTACTGCAATACATCGAGCCCCAATACTGCCAGCTAAATAAAAGATTCTAACTACTGAAGGCACTAACTACTGATAGGCATAGCTAGCAAATGAAAGATTATGATAGAGAACAAACAATGTATTTACCTTAATAGTTCATGATATCCAGGCTTACAAATTTACTCTTTCTGATGGACACACGTCAAAATCATTCGCTCTCAAAACTCCGCCGTCTCTCTCCCCACATCCACCACTGCTGGCGGCTCACCTCCAACTGCGCAATGCTACGCGCTGTTCACATCCAGCTGCCCAACACTACAGTAGTGAATATTTCAACAATGCCAACCAGCCACAGACTGCACACAGCACACCCAGTGATTTTCATACACAGCACTACGTGGCATTACCACTATAAAAACCTAAACAGCCTACTTACACCTGTACCGGCCCGTAATGGCGACTCGTGACACTAACACTGCTAACAACGGAAATCAAAGTCTGGACATCATTCCTATTAAGTTGGGTATTCATACGGTAAACATCTTTCCGTCTACATTGACTGACGTAACGAAAGTTTAATTATAACTACCATATAGATGGCAGTTATAAGAGTCGAGGGGCATGAAAGAGAAGCAGTGGTTGGGAAAGGAGTGAGACAGGGTTGTAGCCTCTCCCCGATGTTATTCAATCTGTATATTGAGCAAGCAGTAAAGGAAACAAAAGAAAAATTCGGAGTAGGTATTAAAATTCATGGAGAAGAAGTAAAAACTTTGAGGTTCGCCGATGACATTGTAATTCTGTCAGAGACAGCAAAGGACTTGGAAGAGCAGTTGAACGGAATGGACAGTGTCTTGAAAGGAGGATATAAGATGAACATCAACAAAAGCAAAACGAGGATAATGGAATGTAGTCAAATTAAATCGGGTGATGCTGAGGGGATTAGATTAGGAAATGAGACACTTAAAGTAGTAAAGGAGTTTTGCTATTTAGGGAGTAAAATAACTGATGATGGTCGAAGTAGAGAGGATATAAAATGTAGACTGGCAATGGCAAGGAAATCGTTTCTGAAGAAGAGAAATTTGTTAACATCGAGTATAGATTTAAGTGTCAGGAAGTCGTTTCTGGAAGTATTTGTATGGAGTGTAGCCATGTATGGAAGTGAAACATGGACGATAAATAGTTTGGACAAGAAGAGAATAGAAGCTTTCGAAATGTGGTGCTACAGAAGAATGCTGAAGATAAGGTGGGTAGATCACGTAACTAATGAAGAGGTATTGAATAGGATTGGGGAGAAGAGAAGTTTGTGGCACAACTTGACTAGAAGAAGGGATCGGTTGGTAGGACATGTTTTGAGGCATCAAGGGATTACCAATTTAGTATTGGAGGGCAGCGTGGAGGGTAAAAATCGTAGGGGGAGACCAAGAGATGCATACACTAAGCAGATTCAGAAGGATGTAGGTTGCAGTAGGTACTGGGAGATGAAGAAGCTTGCACAGGATAGAGTAGCATGGAGAGCTCCATCAAACCAGTCTCAGGACTGAAGACCACAACAACAACATATTTGCTCCATTAAGTTTCGGGAATGCAGCCGCATGTATTCTGCTTCTTCTTCTAATATTTCGGCTGTATACCTTTCAGCCATCTTCAGAGAGAGCCGTACGACTGACGCTCCAGCGCTCGCTCCATCCTTTTAAACTCGCGGACCGCGCCACTGCGCATGCGGCCACAGATAAACAAGGCGCCAGTGATGTTGATTGGCGGCAAAGACGTACAATATGCATGAGTTACGTCTGTGACTGCGCATTCGATCCATGCTGGGAGGTCGATATATTACTGGGAGCTGAACTGTAGCGACGTCTTTGTAAGTTCAATATTGAAAGTGCCGGATTCCATGATTTATCTAATGTGAAACCGCTGTCTCTATTAATTAAATTCTTTGTCAAGCGGATTTCAATGGCCTCTTTTACTACGGAGTCCCAGAAAGATGAAACAGAAGCCAGAATTTTGACATTTTCGTATACCATAGAGTGACCAGAATCAATACAATGCTCTGCCACAGCCGATTTATTGGGTTGTAAGAGCCGAGTGTACCTGCGATGTTCCGTACACCTCTCTTGGACTGTACGATTCGTTTGTCCAATGTATGAAAGGCCACATTCACATGGTATCTTGTAAACTCCAGGCTTGCGGAGTAGTAAGTCATCTTTAACGGAACCCAGGAGTGCAGCCGTCTTCGCCGGTGGACGAAAAATCACTTTTACTTTATGTTTAGTGAGGATCCGTCCTATTTTGGATGAAAGGCTTCCCACATACGGCAGGAAAGCCATGGATTTAAATGTTTCCTCGTCATCTTCTGCATTCCTTATGGACACCTTAGGTTTTATTTGTAGTGCCTTACGTATCTGTTGTGGAGAATACCCGTTGTCCTCAAAAACTCTCTTCAGATGTAAAAGTTCGTCTTTTAAACTACTTTCATCAGATATGACGTGTGCTCGGTGTACCAAAGTTCTTAGAACACTACTCGTCTGCGAAGGATGGTGACAGCTATTTGCATGTAAATATAAGTCCGTATGGGTCGGTTTCCGATAAACTGCATGACCCAAAGTGCCATCTTCTTTGCGCCGAACCAAGACATCCAAAAATGGAAGACATCCCTCCTTTTCCACTTCCATTGTGAACTGAATTTGTCCATGGATAGAATTCAGATGGTTTAAGAAGTCCTGCAATTTGTCCTCGCCATGGGGCCACACTACAAAGGTATCATCAACGTACCTCCAAAAAACTGTAGGCTTCAAACTAGCAGACTCCAGGGCCTTCTCCTCAAAGTCCTCCATAAATAAATTGGCCACCAAGGGTGGCCCTGGAGTCTGCTAGTTTGAAGCCTACAGTTTTTTGGAGGTACGTTGATGATACCTTTGTAGTGTGGCCCCATGGCGAGGACAAATTGCAGGACTTCTTAAACCATCTGAATTCTATCCATGGACAAATTCAGTTCACAATGGAAGTGGAAAAGGAGGGATGTCTTCCATTTTTGGATGTCTTGGTTCGGCGCAAAGAAGATGGCACTTTGGGTCATGCAGTTTATCGGAAACCGACCCATACGGACTTATATTTACATGCAAATAGCTGTCACCATCCTTCGCAGACGAGTAGTGTTCTAAGAACTTTGGTACACCGAGCACACGTCATATCTGATGAAAGTAGTTTAAAAGACGAACTTTTACATCTGAAGAGAGTTTTTGAGGACAACGGGTATTCTCCACAACAGATACGTAAGGCACTACAAATAAAACCTAAGGTGTCCATAAGGAATGCAGAAGATGACGAGGAAACATTTAAATCCATGGCTTTCCTGCCGTATGTGGGAAGCCTTTCATCCAAAATAGGACGGATCCTCACTAAACATAAAGTAAAAGTGATTTTTCGTCCACCGGCGAAGACGGCTGCACTCCTGGGTTCCGTTAAAGATGACTTACTACTCCGCAAGCCTGGAGTTTACAAGATACCATGTGAATGTGGCCTTTCATACATTGGACAAACGAATCGTACAGTCCAAGAGAGGTGTACGGAACATCGCAGGTACACTCGGCTCTTACAACCCAATAAATCGGCTGTGGCAGAGCATTGTATTGATTCTGGTCACTCTATGGTATATGAAAATGTCGAAATTCTGGCTTCTGTTTCATCTTTCTGGGACTCCGTAGTAAAAGAGGCCATTGAAATCCGCTTGACAAAGAATTTAATTAATAGAGACAGCGGTTTCACATTAGATAAATCATGGAATCCGGCACTTTCAATATTGAACTTACAAAGACGTCGCTACAGTTCAGCTCCCAGTAATATATCGACCTCCCAGCATGGATCGAATGCGCAGTCACAGACGTAACTCATGCATATTGTACGTCTTTGCCGCCAATCAACATCACTGGCGCCTTGTTTATCTGTGGCCGCATGCGCAGTGGCGCGGTCCGCGAGTTTAAAAGGATGGAGCGAGCGCTGGAGCGTCAGTCGTACGGCTCTCTCTGAAGATGGCTGAAAGGTATACAGCCGAAATATTAGAAGAAGAAGCAGAATACATGCGGCTGCATTCCCGAAACTTAATGGAGCAGTCATTGCGCCGCGAAAACCTGAAGACTCACAACAACATATTTGGCTGCAAGTGTCTATTGCATGCACTTCCCTTCGGAAGGTTCGGACTAAACCTCGCTGAAATGGTCCGGCATTGACTGACAGTGGTAATTTCTGTCGGATTCGGAAAGGATTGTCATTGGCGTGACACACTTCAGTGCCTGACGTACTTCTATGACCGTTGTTCATACGCTGTGTTACGCGACTGAGAGTGGCGCACCGTTCTTTGTAGACACGTTGGACAGTCCACAACGATACACCAGCAAGCTGGGCAATTACATTCGCGTTGATGGGCATGTCCAAACACGACTGCTCGTTTCTGCCGTTCTGACCACGTCTCCGCGTCGGCCCAGCTTAACCGCGCTGATCGATACAGCTGTTTGGAAGGTCGACGATGGAGGGTAACATGACCGCACGATACTAGCTCTACAGCACGAGAGTGACCAGCGTGATCTTTTAATGTGTTGTCTGGCGAGTTTATCCTCGCCCCACCCGTAGTCTGCACCGCTGACTCGGTACTCTATAACGTGTGGGGGAAGCGCTTGGCAGGTGACGCGCCGCTGCCTGCGCAGGTGGGGTCCACAACCGTGGCCTCCGTCCCGACACACCACAGCCAATGTAAGCCATCCGCGGGCGATGCGACCGCGCCCTGGCGTCGCAGCGACACACCGCTGCTGTGGCGGCTTTTTGTGGCCCGGCTTTCTTTATTTGCTGCTGCCGCTGTCGCTGGTGGCTCGGCGCGTCTGCTCCTGGTAAGCTGATACCATCAGCTGCGGCTACCTGCAGCCGACAGGTGGCGTCCCGAGCAACGGCGCTCCGGAGTTGCCCGCCGCCTCCCTCACAGGCGTTCTGCCCTCGCTGCTCGCTGTTGTTTACCCTTTACGTCTTGTTGATATATCACCTCCCGCTGTGTTTGCGATTCTTCTGTCTGCTCGCCTTCACCTCTCGATCCATCACAACAGTGACAGGTTTACGAAAACTGCACGTCGAAGCAAGAGCGTATTGGCAATGTAAGCCCGATTTTGCAGCGTCGGACCGAAGTTAGATAGGATCCCGGTGTCTACTCACAGGGCACGCAAATTCCCGTACATTACGGACCAGTGGTTTATGGATGCAGAGCTGGTGCCCGACAGCGTCCCAGAAGTGTTCGCCGGCCATTGTGGCCAAGCGGTTCTAGGCGCTTCAAAAATGGTTCAAATGGCTCTGAGCACTATCGGACTTAACATCTGAGGTCATCGGTCCCCTAGAACTTAGAACTACTTAAACCTAACTAACTTAAGGACATCACACACATCCATGCCCGAGGCAGGATTCGAACCTGCGACCGTAGCAGTCGCGCGGTTCCAGACTAAAGCGCCTAAGCCGGCCGCGGTGGCCGAGCGGTTCTAGGCGCTTCAGTCCGGAACCGCGCGACTGCTTCGGCCGCAGGTTCGAATCCTGCCTCCGGCATGGATGTGTGTGATGTCCTTAGGTTAGTTACCTTTAAGTAGTTCTAAGTTCTAGGGGACTGATGACCTCAGATGTTAAGTCCCATAGTGCTCAGAGCCATTTGAACCATTTGAACCAGAAGTGTTCCATCGGGGTCATATCAGGAGAATTTGATGGCCAAGGTCTCTCAGTCGCACTCTTCAAACTACTGCAGCACCATTCTGACCTCGTGGCGCGGAGAATTATCCTATTGGAAAACGAATTCAACCATCGGGGAAGACATTAAGCATGAAGGGATGCATTTGGACTGCAGTAATATTTAAATAAGGAAATTTTCACTCTGCAACGGACTATGAGCTTACAACTAGACAGCGGATTTTAGGTAAAAACCTATTTCGGTCCTGAGTTCCTGTTTGCATAAAAATTTGTACTTATGCGTTTCATGACTATTTACACTTAATAGCGTTAATTCTACAGGACCTACAAATGCCTATTTCGACGTTAGTGCCTATTTTTGCCTATTTCGGCTTTAATATCTTAAAAAGTGCCTATTTCATCACATAAGACAGTGGCTCCAAGTTTTTCCACACTATACGACAGATGGAAAAAAATATGTTCTGCCCAGCGTGCAGCAAGGTGGCTTGTTGATATGCGCTCATGCTTCGTATTTGCCTAACACTTCGGTTTTTTTTTATTTTTTTATATCGCTATCCCTGTTAATACCAAATACTCTTTATAGGTGTTTTATTATTCAGATGTAAAAAATAGATTAAGGATCTTTAGGTTAAAACCTATTTTTTTTCCTAAGCTCCAATTTGCATATAAGTTGGTACTTACGCGTTTCATGACTAACTAAACTGAATATCGTTAGTTCTATGGGACCTAAAATTGCGTATTTCGACGTTGACGCCTAATTTTACCTATTTCGGCATCAAAATCCTAAAAAGTACCCATTTCGTTAACCTGACATAGAGTTCTTGTGTTTTCAAAGATTAGAAACAGGAAGTAAACTTAGGTCTCTACATCTCGTCGAAAGCGATGGTCGTTAGAGACTGTTTACAATTCCTTTGCTTGCCTTACTACCAACAGCACTCGGCACGGTTGAATGGCCATCAATCCAAGTACGCGCCGAGCGCGAGAGTACTTAACTTCGGTGAGCGAATGGGAACCGGTCAGAGATTTGAGTTACACATTAGAATCGAAGGTGGGAGTACTAAATGCTATATTTCAAAATATTTCGTTCGTGGGATTCTGGCCAGCTGTGTATTTTCGCAAAGAAACGGTTTCATAGGCCTTAAGCTGAGCACGGATTAAAAAATCACAATGTTAGCTAAATTACTGCCCTTCGCGCATTTTCTCGCTGCTGTCTACAGGCAATCCTATCAAACTTCTCTGTTTCGTGAAAGGTATTATACGTGAAATTTCCGATTCGAAAAATAATTTGCCTGTAGTGAGATGTTTTCATCTGAAACACCGGTAGATTCCATTCGCTTGTTCAGAAGGGGCGGCCATCTGTCAGGTGCCGTATGTCCAGCAACGAGTACGGTACTCCCCCTACCGCTCCCATGCACCGGAGTAAAAAAAAAAAAAAAAAAAAAAAAAGTCACCGTTCACCTTTTCCCAGCGAAAACAAATCAGTACATTGTGTAGCGACCGATGTGTTAGGTGCAAAATAAATTCTAGTTTCTGTGTGAGAATACTACGCCATGCCGAAAACAGCTAGTTAAAAGTCTACTCATATAAGGCAGTGGCTGCAAGTATACAACAGATGGGAAAATTAATTTGTGCCATGCATGCAACAAGGAGGTTAGTTGATGTTTTTCTTAGACTTCTTTTTTTCCTGTCACTTAGGATTCTTTTTTATCGCTACCCTTTAGTAATACCAAATACTCTTTATATGCGATTCTAAACTGCATTTCCCTTTTCTCTCGTATTAGGTTTCGAGTGTTAAGAAATCTAACTTAACTCAGCATGCAGATGGAATCGCACATAAAGCTAATGTTGAACTAAAGTCCAAATTCAAGCAAACTCTTTTAATCAATAAATCTGGTGAATCCTCCGAAAAAAAAAAACAAGTTCTGCAGTGATTTGTGTCATGCACTTGTGGCAGCAAACATCCCCTTTCGGAAACTAGAAAACCCTATTTTCGGAGGATTTCTTGAGAAGTACTGCCATCAGGGTATTCCTGAAGAGTCAACTTTACGTAGGAATTATGTGGATTCAGCTTACAATGCTGCATTGCACAGAATCCGAGAAGATGTTGGAGAATCTTGTATATGGATTTCTGTGGATGAAACTACCGACAGTCTTGGCCGTTACATTGCAAACCTGATTATTGGCAAGATAGATCCAGATGCTCCATCCAGGGCTCATTTGATTTACTCAAAACAGCTTGCAAAAACTAACCAACAAACAATAGCACAGTTTGTGAACAATAGGCTGAAGCTGCTATACCCGAACGGAGTGGATGAGAATAAAGTGCTTCTGGCCGTCACTGATGCTGCTGCATATATGATACCCATTGATGCTGTGCGTAACTTGTGTAGTGCATGCGATAAACCGCATAGCAGAGCAAGTAAGGCTACAATTTCCTAAAGTAAATAAAGTAATATCTATGGTGAAGAAAATTCTTGTTAAGGCAACATCAAGAATACAGGCATTGAAAGAACAGCTTCCAGATGTCCCATTGCCGCCAGAGCCCGTTGTCACCCGCTGGGGCACGTGGCTGATAGCACCAGAATACTATAGTACGCATCTCTCAGCTGTCCAGAAGGTGGTTGAAAATATACCGGAGGATGCTGCATCCGTAACTGCAGCAATGGAGTTACTCAAAGAGTCTTCTTCAAAACGGGGCTTATCTTACATTAGGGCCCACTACACATTTATGGAAAGAATAATTTCACAATTAGAAGGCTCAGCGAGACCTATCTACGACAATATTTCTTTGCTTGAAGAAATCAACATGAAAATTAAAGAAGCGCCAGGTGCAGTAGGGGAAAAAGTACGGGCAAAAATGCAAACGGTTTTGCAAAAGAACACTGGCCTGAAGGAGTTGTGTGCAGCTGCCGACATACTTAGTGGAAAATCCAGGACTCCTGACTGCAGCATTCCTGTCCAACATGTGCCGAAAATGAAGTACGCCCCTGTCACATCTGTTGATGTAGAACGTTCTTTTTCAGCGTACAAACTGATTCTGACTGACAAGCGCCACAGTTTTCCACTAGAAAACCCTGAAAAGATTTTGGTTATTTATTGTGAAGCCAACTATGGTCAGAATATGAGACACTACGAATGTATTAATTAAACCATTATCACATCTTTTTTACGGAGATCTTTAGCTTGCAGGAACTCAAAAATATTTGGAGTTATGTTCAACATTAATGTTGTAGATTGCTGTGCTCTGTAACTGTGTAAATATTCATTCTCCTTGTTTTAATGACTAATAAGATGTTCATACTGTCAACAGTGTGTATTTTAATTTATTTTTACTTTCTCTGCATCATTTTTATTAGAACCTTTTTAGGTTTTATATAGCCTAAATGTACTGAAGGAGCCTATTTTAGGTGCCTAAAACACACTTTTTACGACCTAAAAATCCGTGGTCTACTTATAACACTTCCTTTCTGCTACTACTATATCATAACCTTAAAGTTGAAGGCAGATCGTTAAATAAAACTATCTTGTTAAAGCAATTATTGTACAACGCAACAGAGCAGTGTTACCCTCTGAGAGGAATTTTGTTATGTTGACCGTGTTGTACCTAACGGAGGTGGCTTATCGAAAGTGAAAGTCAGAATTACGTAAACATTTAGACAGTAACAAATAATGTTTTACCTAGCTACACTGTTTAGAGAACAAGGAAAACGGTCGCCAGCCTAATTAGGCAAGAGAATGATTAACATTCTTGTTTAAGAAAACAGTTATTAGTAACTTTAACGGAGAAACACAACCTATACTTTACCACAAGCGAGTGCAATGAACTCTGACACCTGCATATGTTCACGGTTAAGATGGGAAGCTGACAGAGCAGGACAGACTATTTGCATAAATATAACAGATAACGGAACACAATATTACTTTCAGGACTTATTCAACTGAATAAGTTTTATAACATTACTATTAATATTCACTGCAGAATCATTAATTGGACATAGGTTCAGTATTATTGTTCAAACATTTTCCTAGCTGACATAAAATTATACATCTAGTTCACTGCAAAATTATGAAGTGGTCACAGGTTAAATATCTCTCAACTAAATACTATTCTATTTAGAATGAAAATTAAATGGAATTCACTAACATGTTACTTCACTGTCTTTTGATAAAAAAAATTATTGTTTTCATAGATAGTGGTAAAGGATAACCTGTGGATCTCATTACACAATTAATATGCACTTTCAATACCCAAAAGAAACAAGTGCTTAGCAAGCATCCAACTTTCCACAATTGCAATTCACGACTTTTACTGCAGTGAGACACAATGTTGACAAATTTACAAGAAACTGACCCACCTTATGAAATTTACTACAGGCTGCACTATGATCATTAACTAAGCAAAACTTTATTAGCCTCAGTTTTACGAATTTTAATTTTTTAAAAGAAACAGCAAATTGTCTTTATTACCACAGTCTTCTACTTTCAAGTAAATGATTAAATAGGTAATCATAGTTCAAATGGAGAGAAAACTGAGAGGTGTTGTGATAAGGAAAAAATCAAGGTAGATACATAAATCCAGTTATAAGTTACCTTATATTTGTGCACACTAAAACATCCAATAAGCTGATCCTTCACTGTACGTTACTATAGTATTCCGTTACAGTGATTGCGCAATGTGGTGGCAACTGCATGTTGGTAGGTGGATTCGCAGGCGGAATTGCTGGACTCTGGCCCTTCTTGGTGGCGATGATGAATACCAATTCCAGAATCGTTCCAGCTATTTATCCATCCATCCGAGGCATTGGAAAGCAGCAGAAAAAGCCTCTCTCGGAACCAGCGCAATATACAACTTGTACATGGCAGTACACAGTTTGGTAGCTCGTCCCCGACTGACTCTTGTTCCACCTTTTCTACCTAGGCCAACCACAATTTGCGCGCGCTACACAGTTCCGTTCCCGAGGGGAACTACATTACCTTTTACAGACCACATAACTAAGAATCCTGGGTGAAGGTCAGCAGTTTACATAACAGCAAACAAACATTTTAAATAAAACAGAACATTTGCACATACTGACATTTCTAAACAAAATTATTTATACAAATTCCAAATATATACAGTAAGTTTTGTCTCCCTCCCATTGGGACAAAGGATTTAAATGACAGGTATACTACATTGCATAGAATCAAACCATGACATCAAAGTTTTTTCAAAGAAAGAAGTATACAATTTTGTGTTATCGATTCAATCAAACAACATTTACAGAAGCTCAACGATGTAACATTAAGTAAAACGAAAGCAAAATAAATCAGTAGAGTATTAGAGGTATGGTGTTACAAGCTGATATGAAGCTTTGTGGCAGATTAAACTGTGTCCTGACCGAGACTCGAATTCGTATCTTTTGTCTTTCGGGGGCAAGGGCTCAGTATGTAGACCACTCGTCCGTGAAAGGCATAGGTCCCGGGTTTTTAATATTCACATCATCCATATATGTCATGGTGTTCTCGATTACAACCGCAGCTCCTACATAAGGTTAGAAGAATGTCCTCCATAGCGAAATACACTAAAGAGCAAAAGAATATGGTACACCTGCGTAATACCGTGTAGAGCCCCCTCGAGCACGCAGGAAGTGCCGCAACACGACGTGGCATGAACTCGACTAATGTCTGAAGTAGTGATGGAGGGTGAAACGCGTACGTTTCATATGTAATCATTACCAGCGATGGCGAGACATGACAGAATCTCGGACCAGAGAGTTATTTATCGTTCCTAGTCTGCGCTTGACCGCGCGAGTGTTCAGTTGCGAGTTGTACTCTGTCTGTAGTAGTCAATCGGCAGTTGTGTGTAGCGAGTCGGCATGCGTCCGCGGTGTGCTCTGTCATTTTCAAATACCTTAGACTTTTTTACACCTAAAAATTGCTCGTAATCAACGTTCTCGTCACTGAATGTGTGAACACGTTCACGATTACATAAGAATCTGTTTGTCTGTATGTTTTCGGATTTTAAGTCGCGTACTCTCTGTAAATTATCCCAATTATACTGGCTGTGTGAATCTGACAAATGTTCGCAAAGTGGCGTCTGCTGTGATGTGTTAAACGCTGAAATATTTTTCATCTCTGTTACTTCTTGCTGTAAACTTGACAATTTTCTACGTAATGTATTATTAGACGAATCTATCTCATTGATTGTCTGCTGTAGATTTTGGAATTCAGGTGTTTGGTTAAACGAAATCGGTGAAGTATCGTCCGATTTGCTGTCATTATTACTTTCGATAACATCATTACGACTGGCCAATTCATCATATTTTTCAGTCAGTATTTTTACCTGATCATCGTTTTTAGTGTCAGAAGCATTAATTTGGTTTTGTATTTTACGTGTGGTTTCGTTCAATTTTTTAACGTCAGCTTTAATGACATCGGAATCCTGTGTTAGTTCTAAATGTTCGAGTCTGTCTGTCACTGTCTGAAAGTCTGCTGTGTGTGTGTGTCTGTTTTCGATTTAAGATCGGAAATTTCATCACGTAATTCTGTGTTCAACTGCTTGATGGTATTAATTTCGTCCGATACTGTAGCAATATTGTTGTCTACATATGTTTTCGCTTTCGCAAACAATTTACGTTTATCTTCCTGCCTCTGTGCGGTGATTGTTTCCATGACTTGTCGTTTTACTTTATTCTGAGCCTGTATAAATTTACGGAAACGGGTATCACTGTTTTGTTGGTGATGTTTAAAACGCTCGTCAATTTGACTGTTCTGTTGTTCGAATTTCGCGTCTATCTTTGCATCCATTGTGCGCGAAAGTTCTGGTGTCATTACTTTAAACTCGTCGCGTAATTGTGTTGCTTTTTCAGAGCATTGTTTACCGACTGCACTAATTTCTTCTCTAAGTGTTTCTGTTGTAGCTGTTTGCATATCTCTTAATTCTTGAGCAACAGATCTAATTTCTCCACTACTCTTCTTAGCACAAGCCTCAATTTCCACACGTAATTGTTCCTTAGTATCATGACACTGCGCGGCAACGGCTCTAATCTGTTCACTAAGCTGTCTGGAATTGTTGTCTAATTTTTCATTTAACTGTCTGGAATTGTTGTCTAATTTTTCATTTAACTGTCTGGAATTGTTGTCTAATTTTTCATTTAGTTGTTGTTTGAGATTTTCGTTATTTTCATTAAGTTGTTGTTTGAGATCTTCTTTAAGTTGTTTGGAATTGCTATCTAGTTGTTTGAAATTTTCACTAAATTGTTATCTTCACTCTGTTGTTTGGAATTGTTATCTATTTGTTTGAAATTTTCCTTAAATTGTTTGTTATCTTCACTAATTTGTAGCAATAATGCCATAATTTGATCCAGACCAATATTACCTACTCTATTCACTGTGCTGTTTGATGACGTACCTGCAATTGTCACGTTTTGTGTAACCATTTGGTTATTCTGTGATTCTTGAAAATGTTTCCCAATCGGATGTGCACTGTTAGTCACTACACCGGAATTAAATACGTCCGTCGTACTCTGATTACTCTGTTCATGTTCATTAGAAAAATTTATCTGTTCGTCACGTAAATCCTGCAAACCGGGTGTGTCAAGCTGGGCAGCGCTCATTGCAACAGAACGCCCCGCGTCATCAATTGTCGTTAGATTAACAGACGACACAATTGAATTCGTCTGTTCACCACTAGGATTAAAATCAACATTAATGGTCGGTACGCACTGATTGCCAGTAAATGGAGGATTGTCATCATTACACTGCGTGTCGCAAGTACTATCGGTCAAGTTGTTTAACTCGGTTATTTCACTCACTATACCTCGCGATGTACTATTAACAGTTTTTCGCGGCATTTTTACACAAATCACAATTATTCAATAATGAAACAAAGACAATACAAAATCCAACAAACACTAGCTTGAAATGAATCTTTTCTTTAAATGAGTTACTTTATAAAAAGTTATTATTGGGGCATCATTTTTGAACAAATTAATTACAATTAACATACGTTATTAGCTGAGCGCAATGATGCTTCATTACCTTCTACAATAATATACATATCGTCCACCACATTCCTGACCAGACTCGTGGGCAGAGCACACCGCGGACGCATGCAGACTCGCTACACACAACTGCCGATTGACTACTACAGACTACAACTCGCAACTGAACACTCGCGCGGTCAAGCGCAGACTAGCAACGATAAATAACTCTCTGGTCAGAGATTCTGTCATGTCTCGCCATCGCTGGTAATGATTACATATGAAACGTACGCGTTTCAAGGGAACTGACACCATGAATCATACAGGACTGTCCATGAAGAGTACGAGGGGATGGAGAACTCCTCTGAACAGCTCGTTGCAAAGCATCCCAGATATACTCAATAATGTTCATGTGTGGGGAGTTTGGTGGCCAGCGGAAGTGCCTGAATTCAGAAGAGCGACTCTGCAGCAATTCTCGACGTGTGGGATGTCGCATTGTCATGCTGGAACTGTCCAAGTCCGTCGAAATTCACAATGGACATGAATGGATGCAGGTGATCAGACAGGTTTCTTACGTAAGTGTCATCTGTCAGAATCGTTTCTAGACGTATCAGGAGTTCCATATCACTCCAACTGCACACGCTTCACATCATTACAGCCACCAGCTTGAACAGTTCTGTGCTGACATGAAGGGCCTATGGATTCATGAGTTGTCTCTGTACACATACACAACAAACCACTCAATACAATTTGAAACGAGACTCGTCCGATCAGGCAACATGTTTCCAGTCATCAACAGTCCAATGTCGGTGTCGACGGACCCAGGCGAGGCGTAAAGCTTTGTGTCGTGCAATCATCAAGGGTATACGAGTGGGCCTTCGGCTCCGAAAGCCCATATCGATGATGTTTCGTTGAATGGTTCGCTTGCTGGCACTTGTTGATGGCACAGCATTGAAATCTGCAGCAATCTGCGGAAGGGTTGAACTTCTGTCACGTTGATTAATTCTCTTCAGTCGTCGTTGGTCCCGTTCCTGCAGGACGTTTTTCCGGCCTTAGCGATATCGGAGATTTGATGTTCTACCGGATTCGAACAGCCTTTCGCCTCGATGACAGCGTGTCCGTACAGGACTCTGGACCTGGTGTCAGTAGAAACGTGATTCATCCGACGATGTGACGCGTTTCCATGGATCCAGCATTGCTCTCTGCGTCAAACAAATCACTGGCTATCCTGTTTTACAGACAGAAAAGGGCTGCAATCTCCACGTTCCGTGATGAATTGTTAAGGGGCTCCGGAAAGGCTCAAAATCATGAAAAGTTCAATTTTTACTTTTTTGCGTTTTCTGAATCTGCAGACTATTACCTTTTAATAGATATATAATTTATTCAATTCCGAAGACTACAACTATTTTAAATTTTTTTTTGAAATGTGTTCTACATGGGCGTGACCCACTGTGGCGCTGTTAAACTGCTGTCAAATGGTGTTCTTATTAACGTCCGTGTTCATCAGGTACATTTTAGTGATGTGAGATAAAGTATGTGTTGTGGCTAACCTTGTTTTCAGAGACTTAGCAGCACCTGAACTGTTGAAGAAGTGTATTCACGGAAAAACTCAAAACCCCAATGAAAGTGTAAATAGTGTTATATGGTCGAGAATCCCCAAGACTGTATTTGTTGGAATAGAAACACTTCACTTTGGTGTGTATGATGCTGTTGCGACTTTCAATGATGGCAACATTGTAAGGTGCAAGGTACTTAGAAATATGGGAATGAAGATAGGTTCTAACATGGTACGAGCGATGCTTGCTTTAGACAAGGAACGCCTTCGGGCTGCAGACAGGGCTGTAAAGAGTCTAGAAATACAAGCAAGAGTAAACAGGAGGAGGAACAAGAGGAAGCTGGAGGAGGAGTTTGCAGAGGATGAAGATAATCCATCCTATGGACCTGGAATGCACTAAAAAGTTAATCCAATCTTTGTCGCTCGATTCCCAAAACTTTTATTTTCTCATACTAATTACATGTTTTCTAAGGATCTTCCAAACATATTTGTTTCAAACTTTCAGTAAATGTTACACAGTACCTTCTGCATAATTCAACACAGCCTTTTTCCAAAAAACTGTATATTTTTGAATATATAAATAAAAAATTGCAAAAAAATGTTGTGAATTTTCATTACAATTGAAAAAAAAATCATCTTTAATAACTGGACTCAAATTTTGTAAAATCCCTGTGTTAAGTTGTAGCCCATATTCCAGTAAATAATCTGTAAAAAGTTCAACTTCCTATCTCAAATACTTTGTGAGGAAAGATGTAATTTATAAGCGTTATTTTAACTTTGCAAGTATAGGGCGTTCCGGAGCCCCTTAATATCGCCCACTGATGATTTTACTGTCCTTCAGTTACCATCCGTAAATGCTCGCGCCAGCAGCACGCAGACAGCCAGTCAGATTCGCTATTTCTGACACGTTCGTTCCCAGGCGTCGAGCCATAACAACCTACAATTTATCAAAGTCGCTTACGAGAGTGGGTTTCTCCATTTGAGGCCATATCGTGCCAGAAATATTCCCCATCCGTCTCTGTTCCACATTATATAGGCCTACTCTCTTTAGGCTGATGCCACACGAGCAGAACGTTTGTGGAACGGAAGACGTGGTGCATAGAGAAGCAGAGTCTTGTAGCCAAGCAGCGGGATATAGAATGTAATATGGAGACTCAGATATCGAGTCATCTGCTGCACCTTCAAAAAGTTTGTTTCATGCAAATGAAGCAAACCTGTATCAGTCTCTGTATGTGTTTCTTAGCGCCGCGCGGGATTAGCCCTGCGGTCTAAGGCGCTTCACTCATAGACAGTGCGGCTAGGCCCGGCGGAGGTTCGAGTCCTCCCTCGGGCATGGGTGGGTGTCTTTGTCCCTAGAATAATTTAGGTTAGGTAGTATGTAAGCTTAAGGACTGATGACCTTAGCAGTTATGTCCCATGAGATTTTACACATATTTGAACATTTTTGTTTCTTAGCCAAACTTCCATTTTCGTGTTTTTCGATTCATGTATTTTCTCTGCCATCTGACAAACAAAGTCTTTGGAGTACGATTTTCTCACAACACAGTTTTACAAAGAACTGGCTTTCTTTTCATTATTGTTCATAGTTACTGTGATACTTCAAAATTAAATGACCCACCAAACATACTTGGGAAAGTTTATAGTGAGCATGTAGTCGATTATCTGATTATATTTCCTGCATTCCACATCATACAGTGCAGCACACAAAATGTAGCTGTCATGTCGAAATTTTTTTTAAAGCTTTAAGGGGAGATAGGCCTATAGCCCTGTCTCAAATAAAAACGAGTATATGACAAACTTCGTGAGTAGGCTGCCCCTAACGATCTCTTTTTATGCAACACGCAGTGCGATATCTGGTCTTCAAAACCCATGCACGAGATTTTCATATTCCCTTGTTCGCTAAGCGCAGCTATTAGTCCTACAGAAAAAAGTGAAAGGGATGTTTTTGTAGGAAATTTAATGTCGTTCAGTTTTGAAGTGGAATACGTTTTCGCCGGAAGCCACAGGCTTAAGGTTGTTCAATATTCGTTGCTGTCTATTGATTGGGCTATAATGCCACCAGCAAAGTAGGCTGCTTCGTCAACATTATTAATTTAAACTTGTCCGTGAGGGTAACGAAGGGAAAACGACTTTTTAAACATTACGCTAAAACTAATTACGTTGACAATTCGAACCTAACTTAACAATTACAATCACAATAGTTTTGTAGGCATAAAACGTGCCGAATACAAAGATGTAAGTGTTTATTTTATGCTGTTAAAATTCACAAAATTGTTGGGTAAAATTGACACAAAAGTCAGTTTTACCACCTGTAAGTGTTTGACTAAGCCAGTACCGTAATAAAGCCAGTCACTGAAAATCAAAGAAGGTCGAATGTCGGAAATATTTCATGCGGTCGCAAATTTTTGAGCAGTAGTAGGACGGAGTCCATGATCAACGTACTAGAAATACTGGCCGCTGGGAGCTGAGTGTGGGAGCGTGGGTCGGATTGAGTGTCACTTTCGCACGTTTTTCTTGAATAACTTTAAAACTATGGCCTCTAATCCGGGTGAAAAATTTAGCTACATTAAATTTCCTACAAAAAAGTCTTGTCCATTTTTTCTACAGGACTATTAGTTTGCCAGGAGGGAGCGACAGAATATGAAAATCTTGCGCATGTTTTTTGAAAACCGGATGGAACACAGTGGGTTGCATAAGACGACACCGGTAGGGGCAGCTGAATACATCAGTAGTTGGTCTACGAAGTGCCACACCTTAGTTCGGGTAGTACCATACGTTTCTCTTTCTTATGTGGTTTATAAAGTCAGTTACAGGCATAATCTACGTTAAAACTGTGTTAACAGCTACTGTTATTTCAAAACTGGCGATAGACAGTCGTAAATTGCGCAGCATAGTTAACTGTATCCTGCGTTCTTCGTGTTTATGTATGTGAGAGGTATGGCCTCAGTCTACAAGACTGAAAGGATCTGAGTCTGTCACAAACTTGGATGAAAAAATATAGAAATGTGTCAGCAACAATAAACAGAGATGCAATGGCTAATTATTTTGTGAGGCTAACAATGTGCCTTGACAGAACAGCAAATCTGAGGTGTTTTTAACGTAGAATATGAGCTGCCTAATGCATTTCCCTTTTTCGTGTACAGTTTTATTAATTTGATGATTTTACCGTGCTTGTTACATTCGTCTGAAACACAATAAAATAAATTACTCTGTTACTGCTGAAAGCGTCACTCTATCCGTAAACACGCTTTAGAGGAATGCTTACTGCTTTTGGTATGTTGAATGGTCTATTTTTATTGATGTAAGTACCACTGTTTCCAATCAAACGCAGTTCTCCAAGGCGATTATGTGGCTTATATCATGTGATGGAAAGTAATCGATACATTGTCCCTCAGTCTCAGCGAGAGACGTGTTATATTAGTATCTTTTGACAAAACACGTAAAAAATTATAACACATGCTACTACCGACGGTTCATTCATATTGGCCCTTCATTTCACTTGTTGTGCACGTTTATAATCAAACAGATAACGAACTGAAACTTCCTGGTAGATTAAAACTGTGTGCCGGACCGAGACTCGAACTCGGGACCTTTGCCTATCAAACATCCTTTCTTCCAGGAGTGCTAGTTCTGCAAGGTTCGCAGGAGAGCTTCTGTGAAGTTTGGAAAGTAGGAGACGAGGTACTGGCTGAAGTAAAGCTGTGAGAAGGGGCAGTGAGTGAGTCGTGCTTGGGTAGCTCAGATGGTAGAGCACATGCACGCGAAAGGCAAAGGTCCCGAGTTCGAGTGTCAGTCCGAGACACAGTTTTAATCTGCAAGGAAGTTTCATATCAGCGCACACTCCGCTGCAGAGTGACAATCTCATTCTAGTTAACAAATTACATATCCCGATTCATCTTGTAACGTAGACAAATGTTGCAGTTAAAAGGTAAGACAAAATGTTTACCAACAGATTTCTCTCTATCTACTTGAATTCTCTGCGCAGTTAAGTAACAATTCATAGCAAATGTCATGCCTGCTATATCTTTCTTGTTTCTGTCCCTGTATTCATCAGTCTTCATGTCTCACATAAGAGGCCTATTCTCCAGTGCAATCGTTAAAATTTCTGTGTCTGTGTTCTCTATATCTAGAGCAAACACTGTGTAAGAGAGTTGCAGACACAAGCAGAGAGTGGACAACGTGACATTACCTGCTGTCGGCCTGCCACCCGCTCCCAAAACGCCTGCCGCTCTTCACTTATCTGCAGCACCGTCCGTGCGACTGCTTATTTGATTATCCTGGCTTAAACACAGAAGCACCGAAGAAACTGGTACATGCATGCGTTTTCAAATAC
This sequence comes from Schistocerca nitens, assembly GCF_023898315.1. Lineage (NCBI taxonomy): Eukaryota > Metazoa > Arthropoda > Insecta > Orthoptera > Acrididae > Schistocerca > Schistocerca nitens. The sequence continues at coordinate 829,912,773 of NC_064618.1, read as the reverse complement.
AGAGATATGTTAACAGGTACAACACGGCCTGCGGTCGCATATGCCTATATACACTACTGGCCATTAAAATTGCTACACCAACAAGAAATGCAGATGATAAACGGGTATTCATTGGACACATATATTATACTAGTACTGACATGTGATTACATTTTCACGCAATTTGGGTGTATAGGTCCTGAGAAATCAGTACCCAGAACAACCATCTCTGGCCGTAATAACGGCCTTGATACGCCTGGGCATTGAGTCAAACAGAGCTTGGATGGCGTGTACAGGTACAGCTGCCCATGCAACTTCAACACGCTACCATAGTTCATGAAGAGTAGTGACTGGCGTATTGTGACGAGCCAGTTGCTCGGCCACCATTGACCAGACGTTTTGAATTGGTGAGAGATCTGGAGAATGTGCTGACCAGGGCAGCAGTCGAACATTTTCTGTGTCCAGGAAGGCCCGTACTGGACCTGCAACATGCTGTCGTGCATTATCCTGCTGAAATATAGCATTCTGCAGATATCGAATGAAGGGTAGAGACATGGATCGTAACACATTTGAAATGTAACGTCCACTGTTCAAAGTGCCGTCAATGCGAACAAGAGGTGACCGAGACGTGTAACCAGTGGCACCCCATACCATCACGCCGGGTGATACGTCAGTATGGCGATGACGAATACACGCTTCCAATGTGCGTTCCATCTTTTGACTCAGGGATCGAGACGTGGCTACACGATCCGTTACAGCCATGCGGATAAGATGCCTGTCATCTCGACTGCTAGTGATACGAGGCCGTTGGGATGCAGCACGGCGTTCCGTATTACCCTCCTGAAGCCACCGATTCCATATTCTGCTATTCTGGATCTCGACCAATGCGATCAGCAATGTCGCGATACGATAAACCGCAATCGCGATAGCCTGCAATCCGACCTTTATCAAAGTCGGAAACGTGATGGTACGCATTTCTCTTTCTTACACGAAGCATCATAAGAGCGTTTCACCAGGCAACGCCGCTCAACTGCTGTTTGTGTATGATAAATCGGTTGGAAACGTTCCTCATATCAGCACGTTGTAGGTGTCGCCACCGGCACCAACCTTGTGTGAATCCTCTGAAAAGCTAATCATTTGCATATCAAAGCATCTCCTTCCTGTCGGTTAAATTTCGCGTCTGTAGCACGTCATCTTCGTGGTGTAGCAATTTTAAAGGCCACTGGTGTAAGACAACAGGTGTCTGGCGCAGTTGTTAGATCGATAATTGCTGCTAAAATGGCGCGGTTCTCAAGATTTAATTGAGTTTGAACGTGGTGTTATAGTCGGCGCACGAGCTACAACACCAAGAACAATCGCTTCTCGGCTTTTGGCAAGATCAATGTGTAATGTTTCTTTGACGACGTTCTTTATTTCAATTAAGATAACAAAATGTCAAATCACCTTTAAGTTTAATATACAGGGTGTTACAAAAAGGTACGGCCAAACTTTCAGGGAACATTCCTCACACATGTGGACATGTGTCCGGAAACGCTTACTTTGCATGTTAGAGCTCATTTTATTACTTCTCTTCAAATCACATTAATCATGAAATGGAAACACACGGCAACAGAACGTACCAGCGTGACTTCAAACACTTTATTACAGGAAAGGTTCAAAATGTCCTCCGTTAGCGAGGATACATGCATCCACCCTCCGTCGCATGGAATCCCTGATGCGCTGATGCAGCCCTGGAGAATGTCGTATTGTATCACAGCCGTCCACAATACGAGCACGAAGAGTCTCTATATTTGGTACCGGGGTTGTGTAGACAAGTGCTTTCGAATGCCCCCATAAATGAAAGTCAAGAGGGGTGAGGTCAGGAGAGCGTGGAGGCCATGGAATTGGTTCGCCTCTACCAATCCATCGGTCACCGAATCTGTTGTTGAGCAGCGTACGAACACTTTGACTGAAATGTGCAGGAGCTCCATCGTGCATGAACCACATGTTGTGTCGTAATTGTAAAGGCACATGTTCTAGCAGCACAGGTAGAGTATCCCGTATGAAATGATAACGTGCTCCATTGAGCGTAGGTGGAAGAACATGGGGCCCAATCGAGACATCACCAACAATGCCTGCCCAAACGTTCACAGAAAATCTGTGTTGATGACGTGATTGCACAATTGCATGCGGATTCTCGTCAGCCCACACATGTTGATTGTAAAAATTTACAATCTGACCACGTTGGAATGAAGCCTCCCCCGTAAAGACAACATTTGCACTGAAATGAGGATTGACACATTGTTGGATGAACCATTCGCAGAAGTGTACCCGTGGAGGCCAATCAGCTGCTGATAGTGCCTGCACACGCTGTACGTGGTACGGAAACAACTGGTTCTCCCGTAGCACTCTCCATACAGTGACATGGTCAACGTTACCTTGTACAGCAGCAACTTCTTTGACGCTGACATTAGGGTTATCGTCAACTGCACGAAGAATTGCCTCGTCCTTTGCAGGTGTCCTCGTCGTTCTAGGTCTTCCCCAGTCGCGAGTCATAGGCTGGAATGTTCCGTGCTCCCTAAGACGACGATCAATTGCTTCGAACGTCTTCCTGTCGGGACACCTTCGTTCTGGAAATCTGTCTCGATACAAACGTACCGCGCCACGGCTATTGCCAGTGCTAATCCATACATCAAATGGGCATCTGCCAACTCCGCATTTGTAAACATTGCACTGACTGCAAAACCACGTTCGTGATGAACACTAACCTGTTGATGCTACGTACTGATGTGCTTGATGCTAGTACTGTAGAGCAATGAGTCGCATGTCAACACAAGCACCGAAGTCAACATTACCTTCCTTCAATTGGGCCAACTGGCGGTGAATCGAGGAAGTACAGTACATACTGACGAAACTAAAATGAGCTCTAACATGGAAATTAAGCGTTTCCGGACACATGTCCACATAAGATCTTTTCTTTATTTGTGTGTGAGGAATGTTTCCTGAAAGTTTGACCGTACCTTTTTGTAACACCCTGTATACCTCGTTGATTTGAAACGTGCGGGAAGCAACCACATCTCTGCCATTAAAACTCCGCAGGCCCAACGTGTTTTTCAGCTCACGACAGCGTACTGCCGTGAACGATTGCCGTGTTGAGCCACACGACTCTTACTAACTGTAAAATTCAGAACACATCCCACAAACACAGATGGGCCTTGCAAAGCAGCTTGGGATGTCACGCTGCTTCCTGTATGGGACGTCCTAGGGCTGCTCTGGTGACTATAAGTCTGCTCGGTAAGGCGGGGCAGAGGCACTTGTATTTACTTACCGCTGCCGGAGGTTTGGTGCACTTCCGTCTGCGGAGTAACAGGCTGGCAGCCCTAGCGTTCCGCCCCGTGTGCACTGCTGCACCTGCTACCACGTGCGCCCCAGAAGTGTATCCATTCACCGTGCAGCTACCGTTCCGCGAACATTCCTTTCGTGTGGACCCAGCTTAACCGCGCCATGTGCCATCAACACCAACATACTGCATTCAGCTTTTCAGAGGTCAGTACCTATTACGATTTGGCTTATCAGTATACACTCCTGGAAATGGAAAAAAGAACACATTGACACCGGTGTGTCAGACCCACCATACTTGCTCCGGACACTGCGAGATGGCTGTACAAGCAATGATCACACGCACGGCACAGCGGACACACCAGGAACCGCGGTGTTGGCCGTCGAATGGCGCTAGCTGCGCAGCATTTGTGCACCGCCGCCGTCAGTGTCAGCCAGTTTGCCGTGGCATACGGAGCTCCATCGCAGTCTTTAACACTGGTAGCATGCCGCGACAGTGTGGACGTGAACCGTATGTGCAGTTGACGGACTTTGAGCGAGGGCGTATAGTGGGCATGCGGGAGGCCGGGTGGACGTACCGCCGAATTGCTCAACACGTGGGGCGTGAGGTCTCCACAGTACATCGATGTTGTCGCCAGTGGTCGGCGGAAGGTGCACGTGCCCGTCGACCTGGGACCGGACCGCAGCGACGCACGGATGCACGCCAAGACGGTAGGATCCTACGCAGTGCCGCACCGCCACTTCCCAGCAAATTAGGGACACTGTTGCTCCTGGGGTATCGGCGAGGACCATTCGCAACCGTCTCCATGAAGCTGGGCTACGGTCCCGCACACCGTTAGGCCGTCTTCCGCTCACGCCCCAACATCGTGCAGCCCGCCTCCAGTGGTGTCGCGACAGGCGTGAATGGAGGGACGAATGGAGACGTGTCGTCTTCAGCGATGAGAGTCGCTTCTGCCTTGGTGCCAATGATGGTCGTATGCGTGTTTGGCGCCGTGCAGGTGAGCGCCACAATCAGGACTGCATACGACCGAGGCACACAGGGCCAACACCCGGCATCATGGTGTGGGGAGCGATCTCCTACACTGGCCGTACACCGCTGGTGATCGTCGAGGGGACACTGAATAGTGCACGGTACATCCAAACCGTCATCGAACCCATCGTTCTACCATTCCTAGACCGGCAAGGGGACTTGCTGTTCCAACAGGACAATGCACGTCCGCATGTATCCCGTGCCACCCAACGTGCTCTAGAAGGTGTAAGTCAACTACCCTGGCCAGCAAGATCTGCGGATCTGTCCCCCATTGAGCATGTTTGGGACTGGATGAAGCGTCGTCTCACGCGGTCTGCACGTCCAGCACGAACGCTGGTCCAACTGAGGCGCCAGGTGGAAATGGCATGGCAAGCCGTTCCACAGGACTACATCCAGCATCTCTACGATCGTCTCCATGGGAGAATAGCAGCCTGCATTGCTGCGAAAGGTGGATATACACTGTACTAGTGCCGACATTGTGCATGCTCTGTTGCCTGTGTTTATGTGCCTGTGGTTCTATCAGTGTGATCATGTGATGTATCTGACCCCAGGAATGTGTCAATAAAGTTTCCCCTTCCTGGGACAATGAATTCACGGTGTTCTTATTTCAATTTCCAGGAGTGTATATATGACACTTTCGATATGCCTGCCAACATTGGCGACGATTTGACGCAGACGAATAGCGAAATTCGGCATGACCCGCTGAAGCGTCGGAACATTGATGCTGTAGATGGCCTCCTGAATGGCTGTTTGCAGCGCAGCAATGGTTTACGGTTTGTTGCTGTACACACCTTGTCTTTAGTATGTACCCACAAAAATTAGTCGCATGTGTTCAGATCCGGAGAAAATGGCGGTCAATCGAGGCCCATGCTAGTAGCCTCTGGCTACCCCAAAGCCAGAATGTGATCCCCAAAGTCCTCCCCCAGGGCATCAAACACTCTCCGATGATGGGGTCGACTTTCGTCTTGAACGAACCAGATATTGTGGAAATGGTCACTTTGGATAAGGAGGGTGAAATCATCTCCCAAAACCTTTATGTACCGTTCGGCAGCCACCGCGCCATCAAGGAATATCGCACCGATTGTTCCGTGACTGGACATTGCACACCACACAGTCACCCGTTGAGAGTGAAGAGACTTCTCGATCGCGAATTGGGATTCTCAGTCCCAAAAATGCGTCAATTTTGCTTATTGACGAACCCATCCGAATGTAAGTGGGCTTCATCGCTAAACCAAATCATGCTCATGCGCATACTAATTTCCATCACGCCCAGCGGTCAACCATGCAGGTTTGAACGTCCTAATGCAAACTGTTCAGAAGTTATGACGATTTCATTTCATATAGTTCAATAATTCTCACCCTAAAATATATATATATATATATATATATATATATATATATATGTGTGTGTGTGTGTGTGTGCTCTGCTTCCTGGACTCCGGTAGGCGCGCCGGTCCCAGATCGAATCCTCCCGGCGGATTAACGACGTGGGCTAGTGTGCCGGTCAGTCTGGATGTGGTTTTTAGGCGGTTTTCCACATCCCACTAGGTGAATACCGAGCTGGTCCACACAGCCCGCCTCAGCTTTATGACTCGCAGACATCTGAAACACGTTAGCACTATTTCGTGGCTTACACTAGTTGTAGACATCTGGGGTTCACTGTTTCACACCGAGGATATGGGGTGGCGGCAGGAAGGGCAACCGGCCACACCTTTAAATTAACCACGCCAAATCGGATTGTAACAATGCCGACACTGCGGGACTAAGGCACAAGCAAAGAAATTATATATATATAAAGGCAATGCAGCTGTCCGTACCGATGGGGTTTTGCAACACTGCAACGCCTTCAAAAACCACAAGTGAGATTTTCATATTCTCTCACTGACTATTAGTCCCACATAAAAAATGAACAAGATCTTTCTGTAGCAAATGTAATGTATTTAAATATTGTACTTTTTTGTTTCGCTTTAGTGGGCAAAAGTATTTTGTACTGGCATACGTTTTCGCTAGAAGCCGTAGGTTTCGTGTTATTCAAGAAAAATACGTTTGAAGCTCACTTTTGTTCGTCTTTTTTATGTTTCATTTAATAATGCGAAAACTAAGGCCTCTTGCGTAAGGGGCCTGTTCATTTCTTGTGTAGGATTAATAGTTTGAATACAGTGAGCGAGAGAATTGTCAACATGAGTTTTGAATGATTTTCGGGTTGCATAAAACCTATCAGTAGGGGCATCTTAATGACGCTGTATAACGTGAAAATATGTGGTATTAGAAGCAAAAATTTCAGTAAACATGGGCGCCCTGGAATTCACACCTTAAGAGCAATGAGCAATTCCTCATTTTCGATACTATGAAATAAATCTCTCCTATTGCAATCTCTGCGCTTTCCATTTTTTGGGAAGAAGTAGTGTGGACCAAAACAAGAAAGAAATGTCCAGTAAACGTGGAATCTAGGGTGCTTATCTAAAGAGCTATGAGCACGTGTTCAGTAGGCGAGGTGTGATCAACAGGCGAATATGAACAAGCGCTCATAGATCTTAAGGTGTGCACTTCAGAGCCCGTGTTTTCTGGGCATTTTTTTCTTGTTTTGATCAACTTACCACTTCTCAAAACGTTAAGAGCGTGTAGTAGAAGTAATCTGATTTACATTATCGAAGATGTACAAGTGCTCATAGCTTCTAAGGCATTGCGTTTTAAGGATCATGTTTATCGAGACTTCTTTCGCTTCTAGTAACGTGTATACACACACACACACACACATACACACACACACACACACACTGTGGTTCCACCATCCCGTATACTAGAGCAAAAATTGCCGTCGCACTTCAAAGGAGCCACATCATATTCAATGGGGTTTTAGCCCCACTGTGTTCTTAGAGTATCCTTTATGCAGCATACTGAGGCCTATAGGTGTTGCTTCTGAGCAGCGGTGCGTCTGAAATGATTTACTCGTCCGCGCATAAGAAAACAGCGCGATTTCAACGCTGAATCACGCGGTTCTGACCTCCATCGCAGAAGCGTCACAAGAAGGCGTGAAATTTGGGTAAGAGGAGGTACGAAAACCTTCCCATCATGTGCCAACTCCATGATGGCGTTGGGCAGAATTGTGGTGAAATTTGGTGCCAGTGTGACGTAATTAACGCACGTAACTGTTTACAGGAACTTCTGAGTTGTGGTGGTTTTTTCGTACGTGTCGACATCTTGCCGTTTGATACGTCGCCGAGCACGTGAGTGACGTAGCTGGTGGACACGCTTTTGCAACATTTCAGAGGAAGGTTGTAGGCACCTTTGAGCCAAAATTCAAATTGGAGCATCTCAATGGGAGACAATTATTAGGTTTCGAAGGAGTTATCATTTAATTTTGTTGCAGACCTATTGGTCGTCTTACAACTACGTTCTATGCAGTACACATAAATCTGTCCCCTACTTAGCCATCAGTCAGAAAGTAGCAGAAAATTTTACTTTCTTATTATTTTTCATACCATTCACATCATTGCCGGCCGCTGTGAGAGAGCGGTTCTAGGCGCTTCAGTCCGGAACCGCGCGACTGCTACGGTCGCAGGTTCGAACCCTGCCTCGCGCATGAATGTGTGTGATGTCATTAGGTTAGTTAGGTTTAACTAGTTCTAAGTTATATGGGACTGATGACCTCACATGTTAAGTCCCAAAGTGCTCAGAGTCATTTGAACCATTTTATTCACATCATGTCCTTTCTGGGATTGTAATCAGTTCAGCAAAAATGTCAAGTGTTGATTTGTTTTACGCATAGTCAACTTCGAATGGCCGATAACCGTGCTTCATAGCTATTTATCTCTGCTAACTTTGCATCTGTAAGACTCTCGGTATCCATGGATGGTTGTTTGTTTGTGGGAAGACACCAAACAGCGAGGTTATCGGTATCATAGGATTAGGGAAGGATGGGGAAGGAAGTCGGCCGTGCCCTTTCAAAGGAACCATCCCGGCATTTGCCTGGAGCGATTTAGGGAAATCACAGAGAACCTAAATCAGGATGGCCGGACGCGGGATTGAACCGTCGTCCTTCTGAATGCGAGTCCAGTGTGCTAACCACTGCGCCACCTCGCTCGGTGGTATCGATAGAACGTCGAAGTCTAAAGTCTATTTTTCCGGCCTCCTTCACCTGGGGACAGAATCGCTCCTAGTTCTGAAGCTTAGAGTCACTGACAATTAGATCCCGTAAAGCAGGCCGTTCGAGTTTGCATGCTAGCCGGCAAGCGGCCGGACATCGACGGGCACAGGTGGGCAGTTCTGTCGTTAGGCATCCGGATCAGAGGGTATGCGACAGCTCTGCATCGGCAGAGGGTACGTGGCTGTTGGCTATGAGGTCAGTACTTGCACAGAATGCTTGTAGGAGGGCCGCAAGGCGGGCAGCCTATAGCAGGGGCGCCGGTCTGCGAGCGAGCTGAGGGGTGCGCCTGGCTGTGCCCTTGCCGTTTGGGCCAGCGTTGGAACACCTTGGAGTGAAAGCTACCAAATTTTTGGGATGTTACCTGTTACGTTTCGTCTGCTGTTCCAAGTAGTCCCACACACTTTCTATGGGATTAAGGTCAGGTAATTTGGTGAGCCAGTTGGCGATAGGGTGCCGGCATATTCGACAAAGTAGATGTGTATGAGTGGACCTGTGTGTGCACGGCTCTTGTCGTATTCGAAGACGGGTGCGTCTACGGAATTCTCTTCGTGAAGATGTAGACGAAAGAGAAACATTTGGTCACAGAGAATAAATAAACATCGTGGCTCATTTTCACGGTAACCTGAATGAGTGAGCCCAAGTCATGGTACGCAAGAGAACGTCCCAGAAGTGCCTCCAGCTTGAATTACGCCCTCCACAACCCTTACTTTGGTTGTCGGTGCACTCGTTGCGTCGCATCATTTGAAAACACCTGTCTGATGACGCTGCACACCTCCAGTCAGCTTATGCCCAGTTTCGGTATACTTTGGCCCACCGAAGACGTACAGCTTTATACGTCGCTGTGAGGAGTGGCCTTTTCGGCAGATGTTCGACTCCAAATATCAACTGCGTATAGTTACCTCGCCAACTGGTTGAGACGCACCTACATCCTCTGACAGCACCAATTCCTGTCGAATTTCAAATCAATGGTCATTATTAAAAAATGTTCAAATGTGTGTGAAATCTTATGGGACTTAATTGCTAAGGTCATCAGTCCCTAAGCTTACACACTACTTAACCTAAATTATTCTAAGGACAAACACACACACCCATGCCCGAGGGAGGACTCGAACCTCCGCCGGGACCAGCCGCACAATGCATGTCTGCAGCGCCCCAGACCGCGCGGCTAATCCCGCGCGGCGATCATTGTCATTATTATTATTATTATTTTAGCATGGCAGCTACCCATCACTTTAGAAACACGAATAAAGTGTATACATTATTTACAAATTTAGAGACACATTGTTGATATAAATTATCACATCTGCAGTAGTGTCCAACAAGTCCTTGGAATTTCCGGGGTACTAATTTTGAGGGCAGTCTTCTACAATGTGTCTGACTGTGTGTTGGGAAGCCACAGATGCTCTCTGCAGTGGCAATCTTTCGCCATCTGTACAGTCTGTTACTTCATCTCTCATGGTTAGTGTGGATCCTTTTGGGTGTACATGTCCTACGGGGCAGATCAAGTTTCCGTGGTTTGTTGTTAGCTTGGAGAAAGCTATGGAGCCCTGCTGAGTAATATTATACCATTCTTGCGGCTTTGCTTCGGGGAGATTTAAGTTACAAATCATCAGGTTGTTTTGAGTGTGGGATGTCTGGAGCGGAGTTCGTTGCTTCGGATAGCAGTTATGTCCACATGAATTGCCAGTTCGTGGTTGTTGCAGGTTTTCTTATAGTCCCTTAGAGGGATATTCTTTCTTCTCAGGTTAGGTAGTGGAATGCTGCTCAGGGCACATACCCATAATACTGGGGTGGACTTGATTGTGCCAGTAACAGTCCGCATTTTTAATTTATCAGCATATCCACCAGCTTCGTGGGGCTGCTTTTTATCCAGACGGGACTGTAATAACCTGCCGCTGAGTGGACAAAGACGGGGGCAGATGTCATAAGATCGAAGATACAGAATCCCGTATTGTACGACGTAATTTTTGCAGAATATTATTTCTTGACATCAATTTAGCTGCAGGCTTTGTTAGATGCTGTTTAACCGACAGCATTCTATCAAGTATAACGCCAAGGTACCGTGGATATATCTTATGGGCCTGGAGATAACCGTCGAAAAATACGCTCTACAATGTTATATAATATAATAGATAAATAGCAGACTGATCGCGAATGAATTATCCATATGGGACAGAAATTTGTGATGTATATCTACAGACAAATAAGTGATAACAATTTTACAAACATTGGATGATATATTCAATAGATTCTAGGCCAAGTGCGTACTTAGAGATGCCCCAGCCGGTGGTGGAATACCAACTTGACTGTCACCCGCCATACAGCCCAACAACTAGGAGTGATAGTGCAAAATGTCATTTACCTTCATTGTAGGACTCCTTTGGTTATCATCCGAGACACCCATAAGCACAACGGTACGTCGGCGATATTCTATGCTCCATTTTTTTGCCCTTTATGGCAATCCGTCCGGGATTTAAATTTCAGCAACATAATGCGCGCCCGCAAACGGCGAGCATTACTAATGCTTGTCTTCATGCTTGCCAAACTTTCCCTTGGGACGTAAGATAACTGGATCTCTCCTCAACTGAGTACGTTTTGACCATTATGGGCAGGACCGTCCAACCAGCTCTGGATGAAGACCATCTAACGCGCCAATTGGACATAATTTGGCTCGTTTACACTCAGGAAGACGTCCAACGACTCTCCAGTCACCTCTAAACTACGTCCGACCAACCGCCGCGTCATCTTTGACCGATGGGCGTCATAGGATGCGAAGGGCCTGTGGTCGGCACACCGCTCCCCCAGCCGTGTCAGTTTTCGTGACCAGAGTCGCTACTTTTCAGTCAAGGAGCTCCTCAATTCGCCTCACAAGAGCTGAGTGTACCCTGCTAGCCAGCAACACTCGCCAGACCTGGGCAGTCACCCATGCAAGTGTTAGCCAAGCCCGACAATACTGAACTGCAGTGATTTAACGCGAAGAAACAGTTACCGCTACGACAAGGCCGTTGGCTCTATCAATCAATTCCAAGCCGAATAATTGTTTGCATAAGGGCCAGAGGTGCACCAAAGCGTCATTGACGTGCTCAATTTGTGAAACTTTTTCTCTCGAATATATCATCCAGTTTTTCTGAAATTGTAATCATTTATTTATCTGTACAATTATATCACATGCACCGACTTCCGTCCCATTCGGAGAATTCCTTATTGGTGTTTCGCTTTTTTTTAAATATATCTTTATTGACCTCGATTTGTTTGTGCTGTGTTGCTACCACCCAGTCACCGCCTTAAAAATTTGCAGTCGGTTTTTGGATGTTTTTAAGACCACACTTCTTACACGGTGTTACTTTCCTGCCAGCGGCACACAATTCGTCACAGACACGTTGGAAAGTCTACCATGATACACCAACAAAATCCTGGAACCTTATTCCTGGTGTGGTCATCGCTACGTCGAAACACGACAGCCGCCTTCTGCCATTTCGTTACGTCTGCATGCCGACCAACCGTACTGCGCTGATTCCAAACGACGGGCTGTAATGCTGTAACCGAACCCGCCGATTCCACGTGTGACCGATCCGTTTCAAAATTTTTGAAGCACAAGAATTGTGTTTAACAAGCTATAGAATAATATCTGAATTTATTGGAAAGAAATCCTTCTACGTCCACATTTTGTTCGCTCAGATGAGAAATGGCATTTGTCGTGCACTAAGTAATTGTTTCTATTTTGCCGAGTCTAATTACATTAAATTACATATTTGACTGTGTGTGACTCAGCGGCCGAATATTGTCACTAATTTTTTCTTTGACCTTTGTGGAAAGTACAGTGAGGAGAACAGGGCTCGATTTGCAATAATTTCGGCAGATAGCAAAGGATTTACATTGAATAAACACTTCATTGCCTAGCTTAGTGTTTTATCACCACAGAAGGGAACGGATTAACACAGGGGTATAACCTTACTATACGAGAGTCTGTCTAAAATATAAACTAATTCTACGAAGATCTGTAGGAGCAATTAAAACTTTTTCTTTTAGATGCCGTTTAGCAGTTACTGATGTTACATAATTGCGATTAATTTTCAGTGTCCTACTTGGAATCAAGGTGCAAGCAATCTGTGAGATTATGATGTATCTCAATCGCTACTATATTTAAATTTTTAGAGTTAAGTATTAAAGAAAATTAAATAACTGAAAATCAGGTGAATGTAATCTCAAAACTGAGAGTATTAAATGAATTAGAAATGCGACTATTATATTTTGTATTCATGTAAATAAACTTGAAGCTGTCGTTTCCTGTTAAAAACCCTTACGACAACTTAACATTGTAGTGATTTTGAAATTATTCAAATTATTTTATAGGATCCTTTGACAGTTTCGATTCAATCAAAATTAGTTAAATATAGTGACCAGGGAATTATGATTCTGTTTGTGACTTTAGGACAATGAATTTAACAGATGCCCTTAAATAACTGAATCCATTCAGTAGTTGTATATTAGGTTTGTGACTGTGAGTTAACAAAAAGCCTTGCCTTGTTTATCATACTAGTTGCCATGCTGTAGTTGAAGATTGCAGAATGATAATTGGCTAGGCTCTTCACGCCTCCAGCAAGACGGAATTAATTTATTACTCTCACGCTGCTTCCGGTAGCCATTTTCCTTGAAGTGGCATTGGCTCCAAATTCCATCTTAGATTAGGGTCGGATAATTTTGCTTACCAAAAAACGCAGTTACTGGAGAAGACTTTATGACACAAATGCTGCTGCCACACCACGTTTCTCACGGTTATGCACAGTTTTTACATTCAAAAAGATGTTAACATCGTCAGGCGTGATAAAGCTACGTACGCACACCAGGCTACCCTGCCCACGACTGTCATAATTTTTCTGCGTTCCATCCTTTCTGCACCACGTAGCGTCAAGGTCATCCAAACGTGTGTCGAATACCCAAACCGGATTTCCGACTTTCACATTTGCTTTGGTATTAGTAGCATTGGTACGGAAAGAAACATAAATGAACGCTTGACAGAAACTGGGTGCCGCCGACATCACTTTGTTTTTTTTTTTTTTTCTGTTTGTTTCTTTTGCACATAATTAGGTCTGCTCATCGGTCAGTATTAGTCCATTGTGTGTTTTCCATCCTTACAATATATAGTTCACATGTTACACTACGCTACTGGCCATTAAAATTGCTACACCAAGAAGAAATGCAGATGATAAACGGGTATTCATTAGACAGGTATATTATACTAGAACTGACATGTGATTACATTTTCACACAATTTGGGTGCATGCATCCTGAGAAATCCGTACCCAGAACAACCATCTCTGGCCGTAATAACGGCCTTGATACGCCTGGGCATTGAGTCTAACAGAGCTTGGATGGCGTGTACAGGTACACCTGCCCATGCAGCTTCAAAACGATACCACAGTTCAGCAATAGTAGTGACTGGCGTATTGTGACGAGCCAGTTGCTCGGCCACCATTGACCAGACGTTTTCAATTAGTGAGAGATCTGGAGAATGAGCTGGCCAGGGCAGCAGTCGAACAATTTCTGTGTCCACAAAGGCCCGTACAGGACCTGCAACATGCTGCCGTGCACTATCCTGCTGAAATGTAGGGTTTCGTAGGGATCGTATGAAGGGTAGAGCCACGGGTCGTAACACATCTGAAATGTAACGTCCACTGTTCCAAGTGCTGTCAATGCGAACAAGAGCTGACCGAGACGCGTAACCAATGGCACCTCATACCATCACGCCGGGTGATACAACAGTATGGCGATGACGAATACACGCTTCCAATGTGCGTTCACCGCGATGTCGCCAAAGACGGATGCGACCATCATGATACTGTAAACGGAACCTGGATTCATCCGAAAAAATGACGTTTTGTCATTCGCGCACCCAGGTTCGTCGTTGAGTACACCATCGCAGGCGCTCCTGTCTGGGAAGCAGCATCAAGGGTAACCGCAGCCATGGTCTCCGAGCTGATAGTCCATGCTGCTGCAAACGTCGTCGAACTGTTCGTGCAGACGGTTGTTGTCTTGCAAACGTCCCCATCTGTTGACTCAGGGGTCGAGACGTGGCTGCACGATCCGTTACAGCCATGCGGATAAGATGCCTGTCATCTCGACTGCTAGTGATACGAGGCCGTTGGGATCCAGCACGGCGTTCCGTATTACCCTCCTAAACCCACCGATTCCATATTCTGGTAACAGTCATTGGATTTCGACCAACGAGAGAAGCAATGTCGCGTTACGATAAACCGCAATCGCGATTGGCTACAATCCGACCTTTATCAAAGTTGGAAACGTAATGGTACGCATTTGTCCTCCTTACACGAGGCATCACAACAATGTTTCACAGGCAACGCCGGTCAACTGCTGTTTGTGTATGAGAAATCGGTTGGAAACTTTCCTCATGTCAACACGTTGTAGGTGTCGCCACCGGCGCCAACCTTGAGTGAATGCTCTGGAAAGCTAATCATTTGCAGATCACAGCATCTTCTTCCTGTCGGTTAAATTTGACGTTTGTAGCACGTCATCTTCGTGGTGTAGCAATTTTAATGGCCAGTAGTGTATATTGCACGTAAGAACCATGAAGATAAGATACGAGAAATTGGAGCTCATACGGAGGCATGCAGATAGTCGTCTCTACCTCGGCCTGTTTGCGAGTGGAACAGGAAAGAAATGCTAGTAGTGGTACTGGGAACCGTCTGCCACGCACCGTAATGTGGCTTGCGGAGTATCTATGTAGATGTAGATATCACTACCTGCTGCTGTTTTATGGGGGTGGGGGCTAATGTCCTGTAGTGCGAGCGTGGCTGCGCGCACTTGCCCGGCTCGGAGCCGCCCTGAGCAGAGCCCTTGGTGCGTCTGTCGCAGAGGCGGAGGATGCTGAAGGAGCGCGAGGTGTCTGCGGCGGCGCTCGAGGCGAGCTGCTGCGCCGGCTGCGGCGCCCGCATCTGCGACCGCTACTTCCTGCTGGCCGCCGACCGCCAGTGGCACTCCGCCTGCCTGCGCTGCTGCGACTGCAAGCTGCCGCTCGCCTCCGAGCTCACCTGCTTCTCGCGCGACGGCAACATCTACTGCAAGGAGGACTACTACAGGTGAGCGCGACAGTACCCGGGCACCTGTCAGTGGACAATAACACGGTGTGTACTAGTGTGTCCACCCTTCTCCTTCACAAAGGCTGGGGACACTTTCAGAGAAGTCTTCGAGCGTCTGTCGATTTATTGCAGCCTTTTCTTTCTCATGCGCTGAAGCCATAAGAGTTTTTTTCTTTAGTACTATAAGGGGGACCACACTGTAGGAGCGAAAAGTTTCCTCATACACCAACACCGCCTCCCTGTGCGCCACCGTTGGCTCTACATACAGGACAGGCAACGTCCCCCAGGAATTCGCCAGACCCAAAACTCTCCATCAGAACAGCACAGGGTGTAGCTTCTTTTGTCACTCGTTTCCAATCTTCCATTTTCCAGTGGCGTCACTCTTTACTTTGTAGATCGCTTATTAAAATTTCTTTATTTATTGCGGCGTTTCGCTACTGCCATCTTCAGGTATCAAAAAGCTTAAAACTTATGAAACAAGGATCTATTTCAGCATTAAAAAATATGCCTAACCACTAATATTGACAGAGAACATTTATTTATTTTATTTATTTATTTATTGTTCCGTGGGACCACATTAAGGAGATGTCTCCATGGTCATGGAACGAGTCAATACATGAAATTATAACACGATTGTAGAAACAGATAAAATAAAATATAAGAAACATATTCGGGCGACAAGTCGTTAGTTTAAATAAAGAAAATCAATAATGTAACACTGGAATTTGCTAAATTTTTTAGCTCTTCCAGGAGCTCCTCGACAGAATAGAAGGAGTGAGCCATGAGGAAACTCTTCAGTTTAGACTTAAAAGTGTTTGGGCTACTGCTAAGATTTTTGAGTTCTTGTGGTAGCTTATTGAAAATGGATGCAGCAGAATACTGCACTCCTTTCTGCACAAGAGTCAAGGAAGTGCATTCCACATGCAGATTTGATTTCTGCCTAGTATTAACTGAGTGAAAGCTGCTAACTCTTGGGAATAAGCTAATATTGCTAACAACAAACGACATTAAAGAAAATACATACCGTGAGGGCAATGTCAAAATTCCCAGACTATTGAATAGGGGTCGACAAGAGGTTTTCGAACTTACACCACACATAGCTCGAACAGCCCGTTTTTGAGCCAGAAATACCCTTTTTGAATCAGTAGAATTACCCCAAAAAATAATACCATATGACATAAGCGTATGAAAATATGCGAAGTAGACTACTTTTCGTGTTGAAATGTCACTTATTTCAGATACTGTTCTAATGGTAAATAAATCGGCATTCTTTTATAAGTTCTGAGCTTTTTGATAGCTGATGATGCCAGTGGCTGGAACGTTGTAGTACACACATCAAAAAAAGATTTGCATCACGTGGGTTCCGAGAGTTCCAGAACCTGTACAGAAATTTGGAATAGAGATCAACATAAACTTTTCCGCCCTTTCTATTGCTCATGAAAACCACACATTCCATGTAGTATCACCATGCAGTGAGACCTTCAGAGCTGGTGGTCCAGATCTCTAATACCCAGTCGCACGTCCTCTTGCATTGATGCATGCCGGTATTCGTCGTGGCATACTATCCACAAGTTCATCAAGGCACTGTTGGTCCAGATTGTTCCACTCCTCAACAGTGATCCGGCGTAGATCCCCCAGAGTGGTTGGTGGGTTTCGTCGTCCATAAACAGCCCTTTTCAATCCATCACAGGCATGTTCGATAGAGTTCACGTCTGGAGAACATGCTGGCCACTCTAGTCGAACGATGTCGTTATCCTGGAGGAAGTCATTCACAAGATGTGCACGATGGGGGAGCGAATTGTCGTTCATGAAGACTAATGCCTCGCCAATATGCTGCCGATGTGGTTGCACTATCGGTCGGAGGACGGCATTCACGTATCGTACAGCCGTTACGGTGCCTTCTATCCATGACCACCAGCGGCGAACGTCGGTCCCACATAATGTCACCCCAAAACAGCAGGGAACCTCCACCTTGCTGCACTCGCTGGACAGTGTGTCTAAGGCGTTCAGCCTAACCGGGTTGCCTCCAAACACGTCTCCAACGATTGTCTGGTTGAAGGCATATCGACACTCATCGATGAAGAGAACGTGATGCCAATCCTGAGAGGGATGTTGTTGGGCCCATCTGTACCGCGCTGCATGGTGTCGTGGTTGCAAAGATGGACCTCGCCATGGACGACGGGAGTGAAGTTGCGCATCATGCAGCCTACTGCGTACAATTTGAGTCGTAACACGATGTCTTATGGCTGTACGAAAAGCATTACTGAACATGGTGGCGTTGCTGTCAGGGTTCCTCCGAGCCATGATCCGTAGGTAGTGGTCATCCATTGCGGTAGTAGCCCTTGGGCGGCCTGAGCGAGGCATGTCATCGACAGTTCCTGTCTCTCTGTATCTTCTCCATGCCCGAACCCCACCGCTTTGGTTAACTCTGAGCTGCCTGGACACTTCCCTTATTGAGAATCCTTCCTGACATATAGTAACAATGCGGACGCGATCTAACCGCGGTATTGACCGTCTAGGCATGGTTGAACTACAGGCAACACGAGCCATGTACCTCCTTCCTGGTGGAATGACTGGAACTGATCGGCTGTCGGATACCCTCCGTCTAATAGGCGCTGCTCATGCATGATTGTTTACATCATCAGTTAAAAGGACTGTGTCTGTGATAAAACGTCTACAGTCAACACAGTCAACGTCTGTCTTCAGGAGTTCTGGGAAGCGGGGTGATGCAAAACCTTTCTGATGTGTGTGATTAAAGCAATTATAACAAGCAATCTGGACAGCTCTATTAAGAGAACATTCACAATGACTGCGGACCGACACAGGAAATTCATTTCCTATATTTGTAAGCTGCTCTTTACACCACCTCAAGCGGCACCGAGAACTGACTACAGAAAAATGCGGCTTAAGAGGAGCAGTTCGCCCATTGTACCCCGTTCTTTTGAACTCCCTCCTCACAGTTATTTCTTAGCTGGACTGCCGTAAGCACTTTGGAATCACCGAGAGATACTTTCTTATTTCATGTGACTTCTTGCAACCACTCTCCACAATAGTCAACAGCCACTGCCCGTCAGCACATCAAGTGTGCCTGCTCTTGTTGCAGCTGCGGGTATGCCTTCGCGTTTGCACATCACCAATAGTGAACTTGGGTAGTTTTAGAGGTGTTGAGATTTGTCTGACGGATTTGTTTCTCTGCTGATATCCAGTGCCTCGTCTACGATCGAACTCCCTCAGCTCTTCTGATCGACCCATTTTGCTGCTACTGCTTTCCTACTAACGACATATCACTCCCCACCCCCTCTCGTGACTTCTAGTGGTAAATTCCACATTACGTACAAGGTTCGGAATGCTTTTCATGAGATAGTGTAAAACTGGCCTAGAAAATATTTCATGTACAGTACGTTACGTAGGCAACCCAGCTTACATCATCCACATCCCAGGCACAGACTAAGTAAGTCGTGCTGCCTATCTTAAGGCGCATAAATTAATTTACTGTCACACCACCCCATCCATCTACATTTACATCTGCACTCTGTAAGTCCTCGTATTGTTTATGATGAAGACTAGATACTGCAGTTGTTGTGATCGTCAACAAGAAGACCAGTTTCATGCAGCTGTCCAGGTTAGTCTATCCTTTGTGAACCACTTCATCTCTACGAAAGTTTTGCAACCCATATGCACTTGCACCTGACTAATGTAGACAAGCTTTGTGCTTCCTTTCAGTTTTTGCTCCCTGCACTTCCCTCCATTGCTAAGTTGTCTATTCCCTCAGATCTCAACATACACCGAAAAGTCTTTCCCTGATTACATAAATTGGTAACTCAGGCTAGAAGTAAGATACAAATGCCGGCCGGAGTGGCCGAGTGGTTCTAGGCGCTGCAGTCTGGAACCGCGCGTCAGCTACGGCCGCAGGTTCGAATCCTGCCTCGGGCATGGGTGTGTGTGATGTCCTTAGGTTAGTTAGGTTTAAGTAGTTCTAAGTTCTAGGGGACTGATGGCCTCAGAAGTTAAGTCCCATAGTGCTCAGAGCCATTTGAACCATTTAGAAGATACAAATATGAAAGTGGTGTCTAATTATTTACAAAAACTTCCTCCGACCGTAATGGGGACGAATGATGATGATGAAGACGACAATACCCAGTCATCTAGAGGCAGGAAAAATCCCTGACACCGCCGGGAATCGAACCCGGGACTCCGTGCGCGGGAAACGAGAACGCTACCACAAGAGCACGAACTGCGGACAGGGACAAAATAGAGGGAGCGAAAGGCTATTTACAACCTGTACAGAAACCAGACGGCGGTTGTAAGAGTCGAGAGGCATGAAAGGGAAGCAGTATTTGAGAAGGGAGTGAGACAGGGCTGTGGCCTATCCCCGATGTTATTCAATCGGTACGTTGATCAAGCAGTAAAGGAAACCAAAGGAAAATTTGGAGTAGCAATTAAAGTTCAGGGAGAAGAATATTTTAATTATGTCAGAGACAGAAAAGGGATTGGAAAAACAGCTTAAAAGGAAGATATAACACGAACATCAAGAGAAGCAAAACAAGGATAATAGAATGTGGTGAATTAAATCAGGTGATGCTGAGGGAATTAGGTTAGGCAAACGAGACACTTAAAGTAGTAGATGAGTTTTGCTATTTGAGTATGAAAATAACTGATGATGGTCGAAGTCGAGAGGATCTAGGACTGGCAATGGCAAGAATAGTGTTTGTGAAGAAGATTGCTGTATCGCTCAAACAAGACACAGCCAGGGAAAGAGCACCACACGCGCAAAGATGCGAGCTGGTGCCAGTACCATAGGGACTCGCCACTTGCGTGAGATCCACCAGCGCCACGGGCGGCGCTGAGGATGAAGATATTGACTTCGCCTCGGCCAATTGCTGGCCGAGCACACTCAGCCAATGACCCGACGACAACGGACAGAAGCGTACTCGGAAGATAGAAGAGCAGTTCTCGCCAACTTGCTTATAGATCATCGTCCAGGGCTGACAGACAGGGAATGACGTTTAGTGAACTCTTAGGAGTGAAGTGACAGTTGCAAATTGCATTTTCTATGTAATGTGAAGTTCACATATTTGCACTTAGACATTGAGGACCCTTTTGTATTCTATTACAAACAGTGTTGCAGACGTAATTGTTCAACTAATTACGACCCAGACATTGTGGAAACACCGATATCGAGGAGGATCCCTAATGGTGTGGTCAGGGATTATGCTGGCAGCTCGACCACCTCTTCGTGAAATTGTACTGGTGAATCGGGAAGGTTTAACTACTGTCAGGTATTGGACGAGATCTTCTGACCTCATGTGCGTTTGTCACGATGTGCTGTGGGTCCAGACTTCGTACTGATGACTGGGTGTTTGTGTTGTCTTCATCATTTCATCATCATTCATGAAAGTGGTGAGTTTGGACTGAGTAAAGGTTGAGAATTTGTATGGGCGCTGATGACTGCGCACTTGAGCGCCCCACCAACCCAACATCATCATCGTCATCATCGTACTGATGGACGATAATGCTCGACCACATAGAATACGGGCGGGTGATGTGTTCTTGAAAACGGTAGATACTGTACGCATGGCGTGGCCTGCTCGCTCTCCCAATTTGAATACTATAGAGCACGCCTGGGGTGCATTAGGGAGATGGGTTGCACCACATCATCATTCATCAATCGTCTCTAAGACTTGCCAGCAGTTCTGCAGGAAGAATGGGCGCTATTGTCTCAGCATGAGATTAATGGCATCATTCACAGTTTTCCCCGTCGTTCTCAAGCCTGCATTGGTGCCAGAGATGGTCACATCCCATACTGAGCACATGAACCAGTTGTCAGAATTTGTGTACGAATCCGTTAAGTCGGATAAAAACGGGGAACATTTTTGTTTACCGTTCTGCATGTTGCAGTTGCTTACATTCTGTATTCTTTACATTGTTTCTACGTTACTGTCAGATGTTTATACTATTTTGTGGTAAAATAAATGTAATCTTGCAAAACTTCCGATTGTTCCTTTAATTTTGGGCGCCAGTGTAATTAATGAAATGTGTAGCCTTTACTTAATTGCAAAGTCGTATTAATCCCAATAGAGCAGTAATTTCCCAAGGGGAAGGGCGGTGAGCGATACACTACTGGCCATTAAAATAGCTACATCACGAAGATGACGTGCTACAGACGCGAAATTTAACCGACAGGAAGAAGATGCTGTGATATGCAAATTATTAGCTTGTCAGAGCATTCACACAAGGTTGGCGCCGGTGGTGACACCTACAACGTGCTGACATAAGGACAGTTTCCAACCGTTTTCTCATACACAAACAGCAGTTGACCGGCGTTCCCTAGTGAAACGTTGTTGTGATGCCTCGTGTAAGGAGGAGAAATGCGTACCATCACGTTTCCGACTTTGACAAAGGTCGGATTGTAGCGTATCGCGTTGGTCGAGATCCAATGACTGTTAGCAGAATATCGAATCGGTGGGTTCATGAGGGTAATACGGAACGCCGTGCTGGATCCCAACGGCCTCGTATCACTAGCGGTCGAGATGACAGGCATCTTATCCGCATGACTGTAACGGATCGTGCAGCCACGTCTCGATCCCTGAGTCAACAGATGGGGACGTTTGCAAGACAACAACCATCTGCACGAACAGTTCGACAACGTATGCAGCAGCATGGACTATCAGCTCGGAGACCATGGCTGCGGTTACCCTTGACGCTCCATCACAGACACGAGCGCCTGCGATGGCGTACTCAATGACGAAGCTGGGTGCACGAATGGCAAAACGTCGTTTTTTCGGATGAATCCAGGTTCTGTTTACAGCATCATGATGATCGCATCCGTGTTTGGCGGCATCGCGCTGAATGCACATTGCAAGCGTGTATTCGTCATCACCATACTGGCGTATCACCCGGTGTGATGTTATGGGGTGCCATTGGTTACACGTCTCGGTCACCTCTTGTTCGCATTGACGGCACTTTGAACAGTGGACGTTCCATTTCAGATGTGTTACGATCCGTGGCTCTACCGTTCATTAGATCCCTGCGAATCCCTACATTTCAGCAGGATAATGCACGACCGCATGTTGCAGGTCCTGTACGGAGCTTTCTGGATACAGAAAATGTTCGACTGCTGCCCTGGCCAGCTCATTCTCCAGATCTCTCACCAATTGAAAATGTCTGGGCAACGGTGGCCGAGCAACTGGCTCGTCACAATGCGCCAGTCACTACTCTTGATGAACTGTGGTATCGTGTTGAAGCTGCACGGGCAGCTGTACCTGTACACGCCATCCAAGCTCTGTTTGACTCAATGCCCAGGCGTATCAAGACCGTTATTACGGCCTGAGGTGGTTGTTCTGGGTACTGATTTCTCAGGGTTTGGGCACCGAAATTGGGTGAAAAAGTAACCACATGTCAGTTCTAGTATATTTGTCCAATGAGTACCCATTTATCATCTGCATTGTATGACCAGTAGTGTAAAAATATGTTGCATAAAGGGTAGCGGACGGAGGCGGGGAAGTATGCCCGGAGCACCATTTACACTTGGTACGTCATTGTCCGAAGAACTGCAACAATATAGGCGTACGAAATAAAAATGGGATAGCTGAAATCGACGGGAAGTACTGTATGCGAGAAGATTATGACACATGACTCGGGCAGTACTTTCGAGAACAGCTGAGCTCTTTCTGAATCGCTGTCGCAGGAAGAGGCTTTGCCACGTAACAGGAAGCTCCGCGGCGGACGTCAAAGTCTCTTGTGCAACCGGCGAACTGTGAGCGAGACGCAAAGCGGCTTTGCCCGCCTTCGGCCCGCGGGAATACGCGGGGAGGCAGGCATGCCCGAGGATGTCTGCAGCAGAAGTATCGCACGTGAGTCGGCGGTATCCCCGCCGGCGGGCAGCTCCGCTTTGTTTCTGACGTCTGTCCCTCAGACTTCCGGGAAGGCCACGAGGAGGCGCACGTGAGCTCCTTCCGACGACCGTCGTCGATATAAGGAGAGAACGAAACACCGAACAACACAGGTTATGCCTCTGTGAAACGAAAGGCATTTCGGAAGCAATATTCACAAAACGACAGTGACATAATCGTCATGATCATCATTACGTATCTGACATCCCATGCTAGCTAAAGAAGTCATCTCGATTCTACGAACCTTTGTGATATTTTGCTAAATTCACAGTCGTTTAATGAACAAAGTGAGAGCATATGGACTATCAGACCAATTGTGTGATTGGATTGAAGAGTTCCTAGATAACAGAACGCAGCACGTCATTTTCAATGGAGAGAAGTCTTCCGAAGTACGACTGGTTTCAGGTGTGCCGCAGGGGAGTGTAGTAGGACCGTTGCTATTCACAATATACATAAATGATCTTGTGGATAACATCGGAAGTTCACTGAGGCTTTTTGCGGATGATGCTGTGGTGTATCGAGAGGTTGTAACAATGGAAAATTGTACTGAAATGCAGGAGGATCTGCAACGAATTGACGCATGGTGCAGGGAATGGCAATTGAATCTCAATGTAGGCAAGTGTAATGTGCTGCGAATACATAGAAAGAAAGATCCTTTATCATTTAGCTACAATATAGCAGGTCAGCAACTGGAAGCAGTTCTTCCGTGAATTATCTGGGAGTAGGTATTAGGAGTGATTTAAAATGGAATGATCATTTAAAGTTGATCGTCGGTAAAGCGGATGCCAGACTGAGATTCATTGGAAGAATCCTAAGGAAATGCAATCCGAAAAGAAAGGAAGTAGGTTACAATATACTTGTCCACCCACTGCTCGAATATACCTCACCAGTGTGGGATCCGTGCCAGATAGGGTTGATGGAAGAGATAGAGAAGATCCGACAGAGAGCAACGCGCTTCGTTACAGGATCATTTGGTAATCGCGAAAGCGTAACGGAAATGATAGATAAACTCCAGTGGAAGACTCTGCAAGAGAGACGCTCAGTAGCTCGGTACGGGCTTTTGTTGAAGTTTCGAGAACATACCTTCACCGAGGACTCAAGCAGTAAATAGCTCCCTCCTACGTATATCTCGCGAAGAGACCATGACGATAAAATCAGAGAGATTAGAGTCCACACAGAGGCATACCGACAATCTCTTTCCACGAACGATACGAGACTAAAATAGAAGAGAGAACCGATAGAGGTACTCGAAGTGCCCTCCGCCACACACCGTCAGGTGGCTTGCGGATTATGGATGTAGATGTAGATGTAGAATTCAGTTATGAAATTTAAATCATTAGATTGACATAGTAAAATTACGTAATAGATTTTGTGTTTGTTTGCAAGTGCATGTCTGTCTGCAGTCCTGGTACACGATTAAATATTTTTACTTATTTATTAACTTTTATTCGTCTAAGCATAATCTCATAACGATACAGGCTTTGTCGAGGTAATATAGTGCCAATCAGTAAGCCAAAATATAACACAAAGCATATATACCATGCCCTAAGAGGATAGGAAAGGTAGACTATGTGTGTAGGACAGATGGTCGGCCAAGGCCCTTGATTAAGGGACCATTACGGTAGTTGGTTTAGCGATCTAGGAAACCAAGGAAAAATGAAATCAGGATAGCCATACAGAGCAGCTCCATCCTCCCAAATATGAGGTCAGTGTTCTAACAACTCCACTGCCTCAGTCGGAAATTCTGTGTTATATAATGAAGCAGCAAAGAAACTGGTACAGGCATGCGTATTCAAATACGGAGATATGTAAACAGGCAGAACATGGAGCTGCGGTCGGAAATAAGACAAAAAGTGTCTGGTGCAGTTGTTAGATCGGTTACTGCTGCTATAATGGCAGTGAGTTTGAAGGTAGTGATATAGTCAGCGCGCGAGCGACGGGACACAGCATCTCCGAGGTAGCGATGAAGGGGGTGGGGGGGTGGAGGAAGATGTTCCCGTATGGCCATTTCGCGAATGCACCGTGAATATCAGGAATCCGGTAAAACATCAAATCTCCAACATCGCTGCGGCTGTAAAAAGATCCTGCAAGAACGGATCCAACGACGACAGAAGAGAAGGCCCACTCGTGTACCCTTGATGACCGCACGATACAAAGTTTTACGTCTCGCCCGGGGCCGTCAACACCGAAATTGAACTGTGGTTGACTGGGAACAGGTTACCTGGTCGTACGAGTCTGCCGGCCGCGGTGGCCGTGCGGTTCTGGCGCTGCAGTCCGGAACCGCGGGACTGCTACGGTCGCTGGTTCGAATCCTGCCTCGGGCATGGGTGTGTGTGATGTCCTTAGGTTAGTTAGGTTTAAGTAGTTCTAAGTTCTAGGGGACTTATGACCTAAGATGTTGAGTCCCATAGTGCTCAGAGCCATTTGAACCATCGTACGAGTCTCGTTTCAAATTGTACCGAGCGGATTGACGTTTACGGGTACGGATAAAACCTCGTGAATCCATGGACCCTGCATGTAAGCAGGGGACTGTTCAAGCTGGTGGAGGCTCTTTAATTGTGTGGGGAGTGTGCAGTTGGAGTGATGTGGGACCCCTGATACGTCTAGATACAACTCTTGACAGCTGATCACCTGCATCCATTCATGTCCATTGAGCATTCCGAAGGACTTGGGCAATTCCAGCAGGACAATGCGACACCTCCACACTTCCAGGAGTGCTACAGAGTGGCTCCAGGAACACTCTTCCGAGTTTAAACACTTCCGCTGACCACCAAACTCCACAGACACGAACATTATTGAGCATATCTGGGATGCCTTGCAACGTGCTGTTCAGATCTCCACCCGTTCGTACTCTTACGGATTTATGGACAGTCCAGCAGGATTCATGGTGTCAGTTGCCTCCAGCACTACTTCAGACATTAGTCGAGTCCATTCCAGGTTGTGTTGCGGCACTTGTGCGTGCTCTCGGGGGCCCTACACGATATTAAGCATGTGTATCAGTTTCTTTCACTCTTCTGTGGATTGCTTCATCGGTTACGCACAAATTGTTTCAGGCAACTTGCAAGATAAAAAATAATTTTCCTCTTCACTGCCCCCATACTCAGGACACACCCCGTTAGCGGGTATGTGTGGAGGGAACTTGGCGGTTTTTTTAGGTCAGAGAGTCCCGGGAAACTACAGAAAGGGTTTCAGTCTAAAAGGTTGCAGGACAAACACAGTAAGGTAGACTTAGAAACAAAAGGCATTGTAAAAGTTTTCGTAGCTGTGTTGGAAAAGAACCAGAGCTCTACGCACTAATAGAAAGCACTGAACCTCAAATTGTTATAGGTACGGAAAGCTGGTTAAAGCTGGAAATATCTGCAGCTGAAGTTTCTACGAAGTACCTAACCGTGTTAGGAAAGGATAGATTAAATACTGCTGGTGACTGAGTATTTATTACTGTCAGAAGTGGTTTACCTTGCAGTGAAATTTAAATAGACAGTTCCTGTGAGTTAGTATGGATAGAGGCTATACTTGACAACCGGAATAAATCAATAATTGATTTCTTGTATCGACTTCCGACCCAGATCATACAGTTACTGAACAGTTCAAAGACAACTTACGTCTTATTTGAAGTATGTACTGTACTCATACAATCATAGTTGGTGGTGACTTCAATCTACCTTCGATATGTTGGCAAAAATATATGTTTGAAGTCGGTGATAAGATTAAATTGTCGTCCACTATCGTTCTGATTGCTTTCTCAGGAAATTATTTTGAGCAACTATTTCATGCACCCACTGGAAGTGTAAATAGTTGCGAAAACCTGACTTGACCTCTTTGCAACAAACAGCCGTAAGCAAATAGGGGACATCACGACGGATACAGGGATTAGTGACCACAAAGTTGTTGTAGCGAGACTAAATATCATAAGATTAAAACCCACCAAAAGTGAATGCAAAATACATCTGTTTAAAAAAGCGGATAAAAATTCGCTTGACGCCCTCCGAAGAGACTATCTTCACTTCATCCAGCCTTACTTTGTAAGTGTATATCAGACGTGATTTAAATTGAAAGAAATAGTATTGACGGCAGTTGAGAGATATACACCAAACAAAGTAATACGACGTAATGCTGATTGCCCATGGTACACGAAACTGGTCAGAATACTGTTGCACAAAAAACGGGCAAACGTGCCAAATTTCAAAGAACACAAAATCATCAAAATTGTCAAAGCTTTACAGAAGCTCGAAAGTTGCACAGTTCGCACCAATACCCAAGAAAGGAAATAGAAGTAATCCACTGAATTACAGGTCCATATCGCTACCGTCGATTTGCAGTGGAGTTTTGTGACATATACTGTGTGGGAACATTATGGGTCACCTCGAAGAGACAAACAGCCAACACGGATTCAGAAAATTTCTTGAAAAACACAACTAGCTCTTCATTCTTTTGTAACACATACTACGTTCGAATATTACGAGTTTCCGCAAAAAGAACGATTTAGTGACGAACAGACACGGATTCAGAAAATATCGTTCTTGTGAAACGCAACTAGCCCTTTATTCTCACGAAGTAATGGATTCTGTTGACAGCGTGGGTCAAACTGATTTCATATTCTTAGATTTCCGGAAGACTTCTGATACCGTTCCTCACAAACAATTTCTAATCTAATTGCATGCTTATGGAATATCATTTCGGTTGTGCGGCTGAATTCGTTATTTCCTATCAGGAAGGTCACAGTTCACAGTAACCGAGGGAAAGTCATAGGGTGAAACAGAAGTAACATATGGCGATCCCCAAGGAAGTGTCACAGGCTCTCTGCTGTTTCTGATCTATGTAAAAGATTTAGGATACAATCCGAGCAGCCCTCTTAGATCGTTCGCAGATGATACTGTATTTACCGTCTTATAAAGTCATCAGATAGATATCTTTGTGAGGATAGCAAACAAAAAGGCTGCAATTACTGGCAGAACACTTACTATTAAAGAAAGTGCTTACACTACGCTTGTCCTCTCTTCTGTAGTATTGGTCTGCGTCTGTGGGACCCGCATAGGATTGGCAGAGGACATCAAGAAAGTCCAAAGAAAGGCAGCTCGTTTTTCATTATTGCTAAATTGTGGAGAGAGTGCCACCGTTCCGATAAGCTAATTGGGGTGCCAATGCGTAAAGAAAAGGTGATTTTCGCTGTCGCAGGATCTTCTCACGAAATTTCAATTACCAACTTTGTCCTCAGAGTGATGAAATATTTTGTTGGCGCCACCTACATGTCGAGGAATGATCGTCATAATAAAATACTGCGGGCTGTTCGAGAGTGAAACTGTAAAGAAATTGCACTGCATCATTGGATCGCATAATAATCTAACAACTTATTAACTACACTAATCATTCACGCTGTAATGCACTGGCATTAAAATACTGTTCATGGAGTAATCAATGTAACTAATCATACAGATGATATGGTGCAGTCGCTAATACACTCCTGGAAATTGAAATAAGAACACCGTGAATTCATTGTCCCAGGAAGGGGAAACTTTATTGACACATTCCTGGGGTCAGATACATCACATGATCACACTGACACAACCACAGGCACATAGACACAGGCAACAGAGCATGCACAATGTCGGCACTAGTACAGTGTATATCCACCTTTTGCAGCAATGCAGGCTGCCATTCTCCCATGGAGACGATCGTAGAGATGCTGGATGTAGTCCTGTGGAACGGCTTGCCATGCCATTTCCACCTGGCGCCTCAGTTGGACCAGCGTTCGTGCTGGACGTGCAGACTGCGTGAGACAACGCTTCATCCAGTCCCAAACATGCTCAATGGGGGACAGATCCGGAGATCTTGCTGGCCAGGGTAGTTGACTTACACCTTCTAGAGCACGTTGGGTGGCACGGGATACATGCGGACGTGCATTGTCCTGTTGGAACAGCAAGTTCCCTTGCCGGTCTAGGAATGGTAGAACGATGGGTTCGATGACGGTTTGGATGTACCGTGCACTATTCAGTGTCCCCTCGACGATCACCAGTGGTGTATGGCCAGTGTAGGAGATCGCTCCCCACACCATGATGCCGGGTGTTGGCCCTGTGTGCCTCGGTCGTATGCAGTCCTGATTGTGGCGCTCACCTGCACGGCGCCAAACACGCATACGACCATCATTGGCACCAAGGCAGAAGCGACTCTCATCGCTGAAGACGACACGTCTCCATTCGTCCCTCCATTCACGCCTGTCGCGACACCACTGGAGGCGGGCTGCACGATGTTGGGGCGTGAGCGGAAGACGGCCTAACGGTGTGCGGGACCGTAGCCCAGCTTCATGGAGACGGTTGCGAATGGTCCTCGCCGATACCCCAGGAGCAACAGTGTCCCTAATTTGCTGGGAAGTGGCGGTGCGGTCCCCTACGGCACTGCGTAGGATCCTACGGTCTTGGCGTGCATCCGTGCGTCGCTGCAGTCCGGTCCCAGGTCGACGGGCACGTGCACCTTCCGCCGACCACTGGCGACAACATCGATGTACTGTGGAGACCTCACGCCCCACGTGTTGAGCAATTCGGCGGTACGTCCACCCGGCCTCCCGCATGCCCACTATTCGCCCTCGCTCAAAGTCCGTCAACTGCACATACGGTTCACGTCCACGCTGTCGCGGCATGCTACCAGTGTTAAAGACTGCGATGGAGCTCCGTATGCCACGGCAAACTGGCTGACACTGACGGCGGCGGTGCACAAATGCTGCGCAGCTAGCGCCATTCGACGGCCAACACCGCGGTTCCTGGTGTGTCCGCTGTGCCGTGCGTGTGATCATTGCTTGTACAGCCCTCTCGCAGTGTCCGGAGCAAGTATGGTGGGTCTGACACACCGGTGTCAATGTGTTCTTTTTTCCATTTCCAGGAGTGTTTATCAACTTATTTCACTAATGATTGTCATTTCACAGATAAGTATATTTATATATAATTGTTGAACAGTCTTAATATTACTACACATGAAAACCAGTGAATCAAAGTCAACTGCATATTAGAAAAAAAATTATTCATAGTATTAGAAAATATTAGTTTCATATTTGCATTGAATAAACTATATTTTAAACAACTTTGATAAAAAAGCGAAGTTTTATGTCAGCTTCTGCAGTTAAATACATGAAGATAATATTTTTATACTGTTGCACATCTACGAGTGTCTTACAAAAATTCATATTTTTAAATCCCTGAAATAGAAAATCTTTGTTATTTAGTTTCACATGCCAGTGGTCACCCTCAAACTTTTGGTCAGTCCATTTTCTCTTACAACCCATGATAGGTGGTACAGTCACTCTCTTGTAAAGTTGCCTGAAAGTATCCTCTTTATTTTCACATCAGTTTCGGGTTGTTTACTCGTTGCTGGACTTGGAACATAAACTAAGCCATCCTTCTTGATGCTTTTTACTGGAGTGTCCGTCGTGTCCATGGCTTCTCTGAACCCTTCCCTTCCTACAGTCATCTGCCACTTTCTTCATCCATTCACATTGGGAGTGGTGAAAGGCTGCTCCTTCAGTAGGGGGAAGGGGTTTTGCTTAGAGAAATATCGTCCAGAGTCAGAAAGAATTTCAATGTGCATTTGGTGAGTCCGTCACGAGGGACGGGGGGCTAATCTAAAATGTGAAGCAGACCCTGCCTGCAGCTATAGAGAGTGCAGAGTGCAGTATTGTGCAAGTTATTATTCATTTTAATACCAGTGATAACCCACTTGCGTTCTGAGGACATACTCTGTTCCTATAAGCAGGAGATGGAAGACAGCTAGCCTAACTTGCGGTATACGGCCAGAGATCACAATTTTCAGGCTCGTACCCAGAGACGATTGGGGTCCTTTGGACTGGAGCCGAAGTGAGGGTCTCAACCAGAGGCTCGGTCGATTCTGTGATGGTCACCTGCGTTATATGGTGCAGAGTTGTATGACTCCACTTGATAGTCAGGAATGCACTAAGCTACTTCGGTACAGCAGTACTTGTTGAGTGATTAAAAGATTTTTTTTGGCTAGCTGCAAGTTTGAAGCCCTCTGATTATTGATCAAAACGTGGAGAATAAAATCAGATTACGTATAAAGTAGAGACACTTCGACTGTCAAAATTTTAGCTTTAACCCTTTGTTTCCTGACATAAGATAAAATTTACTTTTTAACGTTTTCTTTGCACAATTTATGCTGTTGTGGCCTCAAATGATGGTAGGATTTTTTGTAAAATTTTATTTTATTTTTCACAACTTTTTTCTCTCCTGGTACTCAGAAGTACCGTCAGACTCCATGGACAGAATCACAACATGCGCAGAAAAATGCTCCAATTTTTATAACTTGTACTTTATGCCACATAAATATTAAATATTTTTACATTAGAAAATTAATTAACAGAAATATGATATTTCTGAATTTTTTTTTTTAATTTCGCATAAATTTATTCTAGAGCAACTTCACAATACATAGTAACTTAGTTATACATTTTTGACATTTTATACGTATCACATATTTAGTGATACCTCATGAAATTGTAGGAAATAGTTATTTTTCTCACTGCAGCACAAATACACTTTACATTTACTACACTGAAAATGTGGTCTCGACTGAATTTTATTTTTCGCACACATTTCGCATCGTCCTCTTTTACAACTGAACACTACAAAATGGTTCCCTCGGTTGCCAAGACGTACATCCTTCGGAACAGAAAAGCTATCCTTCCCTCTCTTTGGGAGAGTTATTTCATCTTTACCAGAGTTTCTCTTTTTGAGATTTGGCACTTGCTGTTCATTCATTAGCCCTAGTGCCACAGCACGCCTGAATTCCAGCAGTGGCAGCGCCCCATGTAGATCACTGAAAATGACGTAAGCATTGACAAAAGCAATTTCTATTGCTCCCCAGAAGAGACGGAGCCACGATTTCTTTGATCGCTTGTCAAGACCATAAGTTGAACGTAATCTGTCTGCATGATCCACACCACCCATGTTTTTATTGTAATCACATAAAATAATTGGACATGGTATAGTCATACTAGTTCCATCTTTCTGTTTTCTTGTCACTACCCTCTGTTCAGTGCCATGGAAGTTTGACGCAAAATACACTACTTTATTTTCCTTCCATTGAAATACTGTTAGGTCTAAAGATGACTCTCAGTGATTTGATTTAGACATTTTTCTTTAGGTAAATTCCCTGGCAAACCTTTCCTGTTTGTTCTAACTGTTCCACAGGCAAATGTATTTACGGATTTCTGTGAGAGAAAAAGTGGACAGAACAACTAGTGAGAGGTAACGCATTGCTGCTACAATAAAGTGTTCGCCCAACCTGACGGTACTAATAAGTCCGCCTTATATTTTCCACTTTATCTCATTCACTTGTAACGTAATGCTTCAAACTATTATAAAAAAAAACAAAGAAGGTAAGTACGTACAACGGAAAACTCAACGGAAGTTTCAATAAATTGCGCACAAATTCAGGCAACACCATGGAAACATGCACATACAATCTTCTGTTTTCACAGCAGCGCGCGAAAAACAATTTCAAGCTCTGACCGCCAGAGAGGTCTATGTATTGCACAATAACATCTATGAAACAGTAGAGCAGAGTTACTGTTACGTACCGACAGGCTCTCAGATCACGAAACTGCACCATGAGAAAATAATGAGAGTCAAAACTTACTGGTACTTTTAAGTACCGTCAGGCAACAAAGGGTTAAGTTGCTGAACTATTTGTAACGAAGTTCCCAAACTTACTGCCCTCCAGGAAATTTCTCGCGCTCAAATTACTCTCAGTACAGAGAGCTGGCTGGAACTCGAAGTATAAACCTCTGAGATATTTAGCGATTCATGGAACATATATCAGAATGACAGATGAGACGCCATAGGAGTGAGAGTTTTTGTTTTATCCACCTTCTTGGTCACTGAGGTGGCTGGTGATAATTAGAGTTAATTAGAAAACTCCGAATAAATATTACTTTATCAATTACAACAAAAATCATCTTTGCTCTCAAGCTTGGCTGTAACTATTAAATTGTCCACGTGGACTTGCAGTTCAGAACACACTAAATGAGCCACTACTAGTGAGTAGCAAATCGATACAAATTTAGAATGGCCATACTGTGGTTTCACTACAGTCACTGGACAACAAAATTTTTAGACACTTGTTGACACGATTCTGATATCGTTCAAATTGAAATGAACATATGGCATTGTAGGCCGGGATGTCCCAGTCGGGTTCGGCCGCCAAGTGCACGTCTTATTTCGGTTGGCGCCACATTGGGTGACTTGCGGCCGATGATGATGATGAAATGATGATGAGGACAACGCAACACCCAACCCCCGAGCGGAGAAAATCCAACCCACGCCCGGTACATTGGAGGCAAGCAAGTTACAACCCAGCTAAGCAGGCGGACTTCTGATAGCGTTGCCGCGTAGACACAGTTCACATGAGACGGAAGTCTCTTCACTCCCCGATGGATGGCACGGGCTGCGTCACAGAGAGTACACAGCACTACAACGTTACTTCGACAAGAACTTCCTGGAAGTGGGCAGGATCCACCCTGGAAGGAAACTGCCCTCCTGGCCACTGCCTCGTGGTCTCGTGGCTAGCGTTGCTGCCCCTTGATCACAAGGTCCCTGGTTCGATTACCGGATGGGCTGCGGATTTTCTCTGCCTGGGGACTGGGTGACTTTGTTGTCCTCATCATTTCGTTATCATCATCATCACTCGTGACTGTGTAATAATTGGACTGTGTAACAATTGGGACTTTGTACGGGCGCTGATGACCGCGCAGTTGAACGGCCCACAAACCAAACATCATCATCAATCACCATCAGCCTGGCCTCTGGCGACGCTATTTCAGGGAAGAGACGCTGCGGTGACGCTTCGGAACCACGGAAGGCACCGCTTCTTCCTGGCATCTCATTGGCGCGTCATGATACCTTTTTGCAGTGCGATATCTTTGCTATGGTCGATACTTCATCCGCCGCTCTCGATAATCGACGGCACTATAGTGTTCATCGCATTGACAAAAGTATTGTCTCTATTGGGTCAAATTTGAGACTGACAGTGAAGTTATCTGGATGTGTATAATAGGTCAGGTGAAATCAAGTTAACTGCTAGATATGAGACCGAGGTCTTTCGTGATGGCACTGTTGCATAAAACATTCTGAGACTTCTTTCCGCATCAATTCAGGATGTAGCCTCGATCTTTCTCCTGTTGCCTCCATTGTCTTCGTCAGGAGCAACTGACTGTCAAAACTGCTGCTGTGGTGGCCTTATATAGCCCATAGACAGCTTCAGATTTATCTGAAATTACGTCATGCTGCTGCAGGTAGTGTAAGCGTCTGCGATGGTGGCGCCACTGATCCCGCCGTAGCGTAAACATTGTGAGGAATATCTTTCTCTTCTCTGCATCGAGAGCTCGCTTCCATGCACCGCTGTCGAGATTGTAGTTCGTCTCGTACATTCTTATTTCTACAGCTTCTATTACATAGCCGCAGTATGTAGTAGCTGGGGGCCATTCCTTCCTTTCTGCGGTGCTACATCAAGCAAAATAGGCAGAGTCCAGTTAAGATGAGGTATAAGATCTATTTTCTGACGTCCTAAGAAGATAAAGGAGATGCTACGCTCGGTTGACAGCCCCGTCCTTAGCATACCCGGGATTTACAGTATCTCTTGTAAGTGCGGAAGCAGTTACATCGGTCAGTCCATCCGCCGCGCGGGATAGCCGAGCGGTCATGGGCGCTTCAGTCATGGACTGTGCGGCTGGTCCCGGCGGACGTTCGAGTCCTCCCTCGGGCGTGGGTGTGTGTGTTTGTCTTTAGGATAATTTAGGTTAAGTAGTGTGTAAGCTTAGGGACTGATGACCTTAGCAGTTAAGTCCCATAAGATTTCACACACGTTTGAACATTTTTCCATCCCCACCGTTTCAGACCGCTGTGAGGAACATCAGCGGCATATTAAAGAATCGAGAAGCGGTGAAATCTGCCGGCCGCTGTGGCCTACTGGTTCTAGGTGTTTCAGTCTGGAACCGCGCTGCTGCTACGGTCGCAGGTTCGAATCCTGCCTCGGACATGGATGTGTGTGATATCCTTAGGTTAGTGAGGTTTGAGTAGTTCTAAGTCTAGGAGAATTATGACCTCAGATGTTAAGTCCCATAGTGCTTAGAGCCATTTGAACCAGTTTTTTGGGAAAATCTGCAGTTGCTGAGCGCAGTCACACAAACAAGCATAAAGTACTGTTTGACGAAACGCAGCTTTTGTGCTAGGTTCCACGTAATGGGACTCTGTAATTAAAGATATTGTAGAAGTAATAATTTGTGAGAAAATCTTCAAGCATGACACTGGATATAATTTAGCGGTTCCTGGAAGCGAGCTCTCTATGCAGAGCAGAGAAGAGCCATAGATACTTCGCGCAATGTTTTCGCTACGGAGGTAGCTTTGGTGCCACCAGCACAGACGTTGATGCCATCTGCGACAGAACTACTTAGCTCCCGCCCAACCAGAAGCCACTGTGATTGCTGGATGTTTTTACCGGCCACCCGATTCCACTGTGACAGTTTTAGAGTCTTTCAAGGAAAGTCGGCGGTCAGTATATTCGAAGTATCCAGATCATGCAATATTAGTTATAGGTGATTTTAACACAGACTGAAATGTCTATGAACACACTGCAGATGGCTGATGGCAAGGGCAGACAGTCTTGCGAAGTACTTCTGTACATGTTTCCGAACACTACCTTGAACAGCTTGTTAGCCGGCCCATACCCAATGCAAATATTTTGGACCTTGTGGAAACAAACATGCCTGACTTTACCGACATTATCGGTACAGAAACAGGGAATTGTGATCATGATGTCGTCACAACGACGATGTTCACTAGAGTTAATAAATCCATCAAGGAGCCGAGGAATGTGATTGCAATGGAAAAGGCAGATAAGCAGTTGTCAGCATTCCACTTAGACAATGAATGGACATCATTTAGCTCCAGTATGACGGACGTAGAAGGATGATTAGGCAAAGTTTAAACTGATTGTAAATCGCGCTCTGGAGAAGTATGTGCCAAGTAAGTCGATTAGGATTGGAAAAGACCCACCGTGGTTTAATAGTCAAATTCGGAAGATGCTCATGAAAGAAACTGCTGCAGTCTTGGTTCATAAAAATAGCGCGCAAATGCTGGCAGGTAAAAAGTTAGTAGAAATCTGCGCGCCCATAAGATGAGCAATGCGTGAAACATACAACATCCACCGTCATACACTGAAGAGCGAAAGAAACTGCTACACCTGTCTAATATCGTGAAGGGCCCCCGCGAGCACGCATAAGTGCCACAACACGACGTGGCATGGACTCAACTAATATCTGAAGTAGTGTTGGAGGGAGCTGACACCATGAATCCTGCAGGGCTGCTCATAAATCAGTAAGAGTACGAAGGGGTGGAGATCTCTTCTGAAAAGCACGTTCCAAGGCATACCAGATATGTTCAATAATGTTCATGTCTCGGGAGTATGGTGACAAGCGCAAGTGTTTAAACTGAGAAGAGTGTTCCTCGAGCCTCATGTAGAAATTCTGGATGTGTGGGGTGTCGCATTGTCCTGCTGGAATTGCCCAAGTCCGTCGGAATTCACAATGGACATGAATGGATGCAGGTGATCAGACAGGATGCTTAGGTACGTGTCACCTGTCAGAGTCGTTTCTAGACGTATCAGAGGTCCCATATCACTCCAACTGAACACGCCTCACACCATTACAGAGCCTCCACCAGCTTGAAAACGCCCCTGCTAACATGTGGGATCCTTGGATTCATGAAGTTGTCTCCATCCTCTCGATACAATCTTAAATGAGACTCGTCTGACCCGGCAACATGTTTTCAGTCATCAACAGTCCAATGACGGTGTTGACGGGTCCAGTCGAGGCGTAAAGCTCTGTGTTGTGCTGTCATCAAGGGGACACGAGTGGGTCTTCGACTCCGAAAGTCCGTATCGATGCTGTTTCGTTGAACGGTTCGCATGCTGACACTTGTTGATGGCCCAGCACTGAAATCTGCAGCAATTTGCCTACGGGCTACACTTCTGTCACGCTGAACGATTCTCTTCAGCCGTCGTTGGTCACAATCTTGCAGGATCTACACTCCTGGAAATGGAAAAAAGAACACATTGACACCGGTGTGTCAGACCCACCATACTTGCCCCGGACACTGCGAGAGGGCTGTACAAGCAATGATCACACGCACGGCACAGCGGACACACCAGGAACCGCGGTGTTGGCCGTCGAATGGCGCTAGCTGCGCAGCATTTGTGCACCGCCGCCGTCAGTGTCAGCCAGTTTGCCGTGGCATACGGAGCTCCATCGCAGTCTTTAACACTGGTAGCATGCCGCGACAGCGTGGACGTGAACCGTATGTGCAGTTGGCGGACATAGAGCGAGGCCGTGTAGTGGGCATGCGGGAGGCCGGGTGGACGCACCGCCGAATTGCTCAACACGTGGGGCGTGAGGTCTCCACAGTACATCGATGTTGCCGCCAGTGGTCGGCGGAAGGTGCACGTGCCCGTCGACCTGGGACCGGACCGCAGCGACGCACGGATGCACGCCAA
Source organism: Schistocerca nitens (assembly GCF_023898315.1). Classification (NCBI taxonomy): domain Eukaryota; kingdom Metazoa; phylum Arthropoda; class Insecta; order Orthoptera; family Acrididae; genus Schistocerca; species Schistocerca nitens. Next base: position 829,874,763 of record NC_064618.1, on the reverse strand, counting down.
GACCGTAGGATCCTACGCAGTGCCGTAGGGGACCGCACCGCCACTTCCCAGCAAATTAGGGACACTGTTGCTCCTGGGGTATCGGCGAGGACCATTCGCAACCGTCTCCATGAAGCTGGGCTACGGTCCCGCACACCGTTAGGCCGTCTTCCGCTCACGCCCCAACATTGTGCAGCCCGCCTCCAGTGGTGTCGCGACAGGCGTGAATGGAGGGACGAATGGAGACGTGTCGTCTTCAGCGATGAGAGTCGCTTCTGCCTTGGTGCCAATGATGGTCGTATGCGTGTTTGGCGCCGTGCAGGTGAGCGCCACAATCAGGACTGCATACGACCGAGGCACACAGGGCCAACACCCGGCATCATGGTGTGGGGAGCGATCTCCTACACTGGCCGTACACCACTGGTGATCGTCGAGGGGACACTGAATAGCGCACGGTACATCCAAACCGTCATCGAACCCATCGTTCTACCATTCCTAGACCGGCAAGGGAACTTGCTGTTCCAACAGGACAATGCAAGTCCGCATGTATCCCGTGCCACCCAACGTGCTCTAGAAGGTGTAAGTCAACTACCCTGGCCAGCAAGATCTCCGGATCTGTCCCCCATTGAGCATGTTTGGGACTGGATGAAGCGTCGTCTCACGCGGTCTGCACGTCCAGCACGAACGCTGGTCCAACTGAGGCGCCAGGTGGAAATGGCATGGCAAGCCGTTCCACAGGACTACATCCAGCATCTCTACGATCGTCTCCATGGGAGAATAGCAGCCTGCATTGCTGCGAAAGGTGGATATACACTGTACTAGTGCCGACATTGTGCATGCTCTGTTGCCTGTGTCTATGTGCCTGCGGTTCTGTCAGTGTGATCATGTGATGTATCTGACCCCAGGAATGTGTCAATAAAGTTTCCCCTTCCTGGGACAATGAATTCACGGTGTTCTTATTTCAATTTCCAGGAGTGTATTTCCGGCCGTAGCGATGTCAGAGATTTGATGTTTTACGAGATCCCTGATATTCACGATACACTCCTGAAATGCTCGTTCGGGAAAATCTCGACTTCATTGCCACCCCGCTCGCCGCCTATAACACCACGTTCAAACGCACTTAAATCTTGATAACCTGCCATTGTAGCAGCAGTAACCGATCTAACAACTGCACCGGACATTTGTCTTATATAGGCGTTGTCAACCACATCGCCGTATTCTGTTTACATATCTCTGTATATAATACGTATGCCTATAGCTACTTTTTGGCGCTTCAGTGTACCTTAGCGAAAGCTCTTGCCGAGTATATGAGAAGATTCTTGTCATACGTAAAATCACGAAGTGGGTTAAAGGCTTCTACCCAGTTAATCGTCAACTAGTGTGGGATGACAAAAGAAGACAGCAAAAGGAAAGCTGAAGTTTTATAATCCAAGACAGCCACGGAAATGGAAACACCTCAGCTCATCACAACGAGACTGCCACGCCAGAAGAACAAAGTGAGTGATTGTTACAAAACATTTTCATGCAAACATCAATCCAGCTTCCAAAGTGACATCGCCTCTTACTAAGTTTCCCCTTCTTCCACAGGACAACCACAGCATTTATGAAAAGACTACATAACATCGCGGTATATTAATAATTTTTACATATGGACCGTCTGACAGCAACTGAATAAAACACAATTTTAGTGCCATACGCGTTTCGTCTTTATTTTCTGCAAGGCATCATCAGTGGCCTGGAATATGTACATATGTTAGCTATTTTATTTACATTTTTGTCATTGTGCCTATAGGTTATAAACAGTTCTGGTGGTTGGTATTTCTTATTAAGTAGTAATGATTTGAACTGTACTTACAGGTTGCGTGGACAATTTCCTACATATTACGCTCCTGTTGCATTTCTGGTGTTGTTCTTCTTCTTATGAACGCCTGAGGAAGACAGGACTATAAAAGTTGAAGATACATAACATCAGTGTAATGTTATTGTGAAATTGGTTTTGTAATGCCATTTAGCCTGAAGATGAGGTATTCCTTCGGAATAAGCAGCAAAATAAATAAATAATACAATAGTTAACTAAGTTTGTGACTGGTAGTGGTAATTTAAAAAAACCTTTACATATTTCTTGAGACAGTCACGGTCGAAAAATGGTCAAAATGACTTCAAGTTCTTTTGTAATCCACATTTCAAAAATGGTTCAGGCAAGAGGATCATACAAACATACAGTCGTTTGACTATCCTACACACTCCGGCATGGAGGACTTAGGAATTGGCATCCGTGACGAGAAGAATCAGCTGAATGAATTGAAAACAAATAATTTATCAATTCCGAATTCGGTTTTACAAAGAGTACTCCACGGTGTAGTTCCCTTAATTTTGTTGCATTTACTGCGAATGTCTCGTCCAATGAAAAGTCCCAAGTGGATGGAAGGAGACCGCAGGGGCTCATGTGCATAAGAAAGGTAAATAAACAGATTTGCATAATTACAAACCGATATACTTAACATCGGTTTGTTGCAGAACTCTTGAACGTATTCTGAGATCGAACATAATAAATTTCCTAGCGACTGAAAGGATATGTCCGCGAATCAACATGGATTTAGAAAGCATCACTCATACAAAACTCGGTTTGCTCTTTTCTCACATGATATCCTACAAACCGTGCATGGACACTAACAGACAGATACATTGTTCGTAGACTTCTGGAAAGCGTTTGACACGACGCCCACAGCAAAATGTTGCCTAAGGTGCGAGCTTGCGGTTTATGTTCCCAGATATGTGAGTGGCTCGAAGACTTATTATGCAATAGAACCTAGTAAGGGGTCTTTGACGGCGAGTGTTCATAAGAGACAAGGGTATCGTCAGGCGTGCCCCGCGGAAGTGTGTACGACCGCTTTTATTCTTTTATTCTCTATATGCATAAACGATATGACGGACAGGGTGAGCAGCAATTTACGGTGTTTGCTGATGACTCTGTGGTGTACGGAAGGTGTCATAATTGAGTGGCTGGAGTAATATACAAGATGACAGACAAAATTTCTAGTTGGTGTGATCAATGGCAGCCCGCTCAAAATGTAGCAAAAGTGTATGTTAATCCGGGTCAGTAGGAGAAAACTTTGCTGTGACGTTCGAGCACAGCATTAGTGCTGTGCAGCTTGACACAGTCACTCCGATTAAATATCTAGGCGCAACGTTGCAAAGCGATATGAATTAGAATTAGCACGTTAGGTTGGTAGCGGGGGTGGTGAATGCTCGACTTCGTTTTCTAGGGAGAATTTTTGGAAAATGTAGATCTGCCGGCCAGGGTGGCCGTGCGCTTCTAGGCGCTACAGTATGGAACCGCGCGACCGCTACGTTCGCAGGTTCGAATCCTGCCTCGGGCATGGGTGTGTGTGATGTTCTTAGGTTAGTTAGGTTTAAGTAGTTCTAACAAGGAAACCTCCCCATCGCACCCCCCTCAGATTTAGTTATAAGTTCGCACAGTGGATAGGCCTTGAAAAACTGAACACAGATCAATCGAGAAAACAGGAAGAAGTTGTGTGGAACTACGAAAAAAATAAGCAAAATATACAAGCTGAGTAGTCCATGCGAAAGATAGGCAACATCAAGGAGAATATGAGCTGAGGAGGGCCGTGGTCCCGTGGTTAGCTTGAGTAGCTGCGGAACGAGAGGTGCTAGGTTCAAGTCTTCCCTCGAGTAAAAAGTTTAATTTTTTGTTTTCAGTTTATGCGACAAACTCTTATGTTTTATCACTTTTTTGGGAGTGATTATCACATCCACAAGAAAACCTAAATCGGGCAAGGTAGAAGAATCTTTTTACCCATTCGCTAAGTGTACAAGTTAGGTGGTCCGACAACATATTCTGACATGTGACGCACATGCCGTCACCAGTGTCGTATAGAATATATCAGACGTGTTTTCCTGTGGAGGAATCGGTTGACCTATGACCTTGCGATCAAATGTTTTCGGTTCCCATTGGAGAGGCACGTCCTTTCGTCTACTAATCGCACGGTTTTGCGGTGCGGTCGCAAAACACAGACACTAAACTTATTTCAGTGAACAGAGACGTCAATGAACGAACGGACAAATCATAACTTTGCGAAAATAAAGAAAGTAAAATTTTCATTCTGAGGGAAGACTTGAACAAAGGACCTCTCGTTTCGCAGCTACTCACTCTAACCACGGGACCACGGCCTTCCTAAACTCTCATTCTCCTTGATGTTGCCTATCTTGCGCATGGATTACTCAGTTTGTATATTTTGCTTATTTTTATCATAGTTCCACACAACTTCTTCCTGTTTTCTCGATTGATATGTGTTCAGTTTTTCAAGGCCTATCCACAGTGCCAACTTATAACTAAATCTGAGGGGGGTGCGATGAGGAGGTTCCCTTGTAAGTGCTAGGGGACTGATGACCTCAGAAGTTAAGTCTCATAGTGCTCAGAGCCATTTGAACCATTTTGTAGCTCATCTGTAAAGATGAAAGTGCGTAGAACGTTAGTGCGACCCATTCTTGAACACTGTTCGAAGATTTGGGATCGCCACACGTCAGGTAAAGGAAGACACTGAAGCATTACAGAGGCGGGCTGCTCAGTTTGTTAGCGATAGGTTCGACCAGCACACGAAGACGCTTTGTGAACTCAAATTGGAATACAACCGGCATTTGAGGTCAACTGCAGAACATTTCTATTACCGCGAACGTACATTTCGCAGAAGGATCATGAAGATGTGAGAAAATAGGGCTCACACTAAAGCTTTTTAACAATCGTTTCTCCCTCGCTCTATTATTTACTGGAACAGGAGAGGAAATGACCAGTAGTGGTACGTGGTACCCTCTGCCACGCACCTTACGGAGGTTTCCAGAGTATGAATGCAGACGTATTATTTCACTGAAGGCTGCTTTGACTTTACTATACCCTGAATCAATCCTTCTGGTGATCATTTCTCTTTCGACGTTTTCGCATTTTTCCTTCAACCATTTCATCTAAGCTTCCATGCACTTCCTATTCACATTTGGATATTGTTATTATTCATATTTGGGCATATATGCTTTTATTTTTATTGCCTCCAATTTTCGCTTGCCAGACCAAACTATTCCGGTTATCTTTTGTTTTCTCTGGCAGACAAATTATTCAGTAGTTATTTTCCTGCCCATACCTTTTTCCAGTATGGTGCATGAAGTTGTGTTAATGCCGTTTCCTTCAAGTCTGTTTTCACTGCACCTATCGCTTTGTTCTTACAGTTTCAGCTTTACTGCGAGTTTCGTAAAATTCCACACCCTCTCTCTCTCTCTCTCTCTCTCTCTCTCTCTCTCTCTCTCTCTCTCTCTTGTGTGTGTGTTTGTGTGTGTGGTGCGTGTTTGTGTGTGTGTGAGAGAGAGAGAGAGAGTGAGAGAGAATAGAATTGGGGGGGGGGCGTCGTACATATTTACATATATACATATGCATATTTACATATATATGTATATTGATATATACTCCCTCATTTGAGCCGGCCGCAGTGGCCGAGCGGCTCTAGGAGCTTCGGTCCCAGGTTCGAATCCTGCCTCGGGCATGGATGTTTGTGATGTCCTTAGGTTAGTTAGGTTTAACTAGTTCTAAGTTCTAGGGGACTAATGACCTCAGCAGTTGAGTCCCATAGTGCTCAGAGCCATTTTTTTGTCCTTAGGTTAGTTTGGTTTAAGTAGTTCTAAGTGTAGGGGACTGATGACCTCAGACGTTAAGTCCCATAGTGCTTAGAGACATTTGAACCAGCCCTAATTTGAAGCTATATTTACTCAGCTGTCATAAAGAGGACGTCTTTGAAACCAAAGTACCTCCGTATTCCAGTGCAGAATTAGACCGGACAGTGCCCATGTCGAAGAGGACGTTCAACAGCAATTATTTCCGTATATGAAGTGGCATTCTAGATATTATGACCGAAACAGCATGTTTACGATTATTTCGGACTGGAGGCTACTGCTCTGTCCTGATTGAATCTTTGTGAAACAACGATGGCACTTCTTATGGGCCACGCTAACAGCCTCGCACATAGCTAGCTCCGTGTGAGACAACGCTGCCAGTAGTAATCACACCTCTTGTCCTGGCATATTCTGTTTTAACATTTCAAACGTATGTTATGTTTAATCGTTAATTCTTAATTGAGTACTGTGCGTTCGCTTTTTTTTGTATATTTATGATCTACACTTGGGCTATATTTCGTGACAATCGACCAATAACGTATTGTGTTATCGCCGTTTTGAGAGATTTGTTTTTATTGAAGAAAAGCTGTGCATAAATGACACACCGAGAAATGATAATATTGTGTGTACGGAAGTGTAACCGTCAAGTACTGCTATGCAGGTGTCAGAGAGATTCGTTGTGGCCATTGCGTGGCAAATTAACAAACCATGATGTGTATCTGGACAAGAGCCAGAAGCAAGCATGTTTTTAATTGCATCTTCGTCCGTTAGGAACTTACCGCCTGCCTTCAGCTGATAAGACGGGAACAGCACATTGTGCGCAGCCACTGTTGTACTCTTCTTACCTGGTTTTTACCGGCTGCTTATCATATGGAAACAAGGCGTTCGTATGTTTTATGTTACGACCATCCTTTTAACGATGGTCTGTCGGTTTTCTGACAGAAGAATGTGCAACACGCAACGTGATCGCAGGTAATGCATGCCGCTGGCGTTTTCTGAATTTCTTCAACTGGCTTCGTGCATTCACCTCAACTGAGTAAATCTTAATTTAAACAAACTCGTTAGCTTACTGTTTTTGTGTCGTTCCTCGTTTTATTGACCGTAAATATTCTTGAACTTCGGCAACTCCCACAGTTAATTATAATTACGCAACCTCATCCAAAACAGCTTTATTCACTGTGTCAAATAATTTCTTACGCTTTCAAATTTCGTTTTGCGCCTATGAATGCGAAGTGATGACATGAATCGACACTTAGACGTAATAGAGGGACGCATTTAAATTTATATGAAACACCTTTTGATGTTGCCGTGACAAAATGCAACATCCACTGACAAATCTACCTCTAGTAAGTGACAACGTCCTTCTTTACAGCGCATGTCTTTCTACCCCGCAACCACTATTAAAACGGTTCTTTGGCACTAGCAAATTTCTTGTGAGAAAATTACAAATAAAGGCCCAGTTACTTATTATAATGCTGTTCAGGATGCGAATCAAGTTGCTAACATCCTCACAGTAGTATGTTTGGGTATGTGTGCCAAGTGAATGAGTTATTGTGTTGAGTTTCTGTGGTTATGGAAAGGTATGAAATGAAAACAACAAAAAGCGGCTCTTATAAAATTTCACCATAGGTTGCCGATTTTCTGTACATGTAACACTGCATTATGAGGAAACCCAGTACTGGTACAAATACATAAAGCCACATGGTTGTATTTTCAAATAAAAGAAACCTTTGAATACAATGAAAGGACGATTACAGACTGTAGTAGAAACATGTTCTAAAGTTCAAAATGATTAATTACAAGACGGACAACTACACGGGGGCGATTATAGTACGTCTCAAGTCCCACACAGAATCATCAGTTGGTGCAGTTATTTGAAAAGACCAAAAAATAGTATGATAAAAGTGTTCTTTCTGCATTTAGCTGAGTGTGAGAAGCAGAAATCCACCAACACTGATTGATGTGTTAATCGCACCTGAATATCTTGCTCTACTTAGATTCATGATTCAAAACTGATCACAAAGAAATGCTGAGCTACGTTACCGTATCAATAACTATCTGACACATGTATTACAGCCACTTTGTGTAAACATGACTTGAAAGCAATATGAACTGTAAGAAATTAAGTAAAATTTGTTCCATTAAATGCTGGGTGTCTGGTACAGCAACCGGTTATGAATTTCTTGAAATAAGACAGTCTCGGTTACAAATTTTTTCCTACTTACAGGAAATGACGCTTTTCGCCCTTTTGGGGCATCATCAGATTGGCCTATGGGTAAACAATTGTAAGGGATCCGTGATCCCACAAACATAGATGCTAGTACCCGACGCCCAGGTCGATAGTAGACAGGAGTCGATTGTCAAGCGCTGCAGGAGGCAGTGAGACTAGTGTCGAGTGCGGAGTAGTACTGTAGAGTGTCGAGTGACAAGTGGTGTTGGAGAGACGGGCAAGAATGGTGGTCGAGTGAGTTGTAAAAGGTAAAATTCACCGGAGTATGACGAGTGAGCACGTCCCTCTGATCGTCGTGGGGTTGACCCTCACTAATACCGATTCGTGAATGATATCAAACAGAAAGTGACAAGTGCCGAATTACGTGTTTCACGTCAACCGCGTCGGCCAGCAACAACCATGGATTGCAGTGAGGATTGTTGTGAATGTTAACCATCAGCATTGTGTGTGACGAAGCACTCAAAATCAGACATCAATAAAAACACATAACCGTAATTAGACGTGTAAGATGAAGGTAGCAACTTCCTCAGAATTTGTGTGTTCGTAGAAAATACAATACAGTTTGTACATCGCAACCTTTTTGGTCTTTAATAATAGACAAACTTTCAATTATTCCACTATTCAGTCTCAGAACAGCTGCACTCAGTTGAAATACCCCCGAAACCACAGCAGAAAAACCGATAGCCTTTCATCCATTAAGCACACGGTCATATAATCATAATAATTAACTGTTTGGCGGCTTCGGTAAGTTATACAAAACCCAGTAAGGAATTTAAACGGGGGTGTTTCACAATGACAATAGTGAGGCATATGCAGATTAAAATGGCGAAATAGAGTTAATTTTTTTGTCATCAGTCTCCTGACATGTTTGATGTGGCCCGCCACGAATTCCTCTCCTGTGTCAACCTCTTCATCTCAGAGTAGCACTTGCAACCTACGCCCTCAATTATTTGCTGGATGTATTCCAATCTCTGTCTTCCTCTACAGATTTTGCCCTGTACAGCTCCCTGTAGTACAATGGAAGTCATTCCCTCATGTCTTAACAGATGTTCTATCATCCTGTCCCTTCTCCTTATCAGTGTTTTCTACATATTCCTTTCCTTTCAGATTCTGCACAGAACCTCCTCATTCCTTACCTTTTCAGTCCACCTAATTTTCAATATTCGTCTATAGCACCACATCTCAAATGCTTCGATTCTCTTCTGTTCCGGTTTTCCCACAGTCCATGTTTCACTATCATAATATGCTGAACTCCAGACGTACGTTCTCATAAATTTCTTAGTCAAATTAAGGCTGATATCTTGGCCAGGAATGCCCTTTTTGCCATTGCTAGTCTGCTTTTGATTTCCTGCTTGCTCCGTCCGTCATTGGTTATTTTATTGCCTAGGTAGAAGAACTCCTTAACTTCATCTACTTCGTGACCATCAATGCTGATGTTAAGTTTCTCGCTGTTCTCATTTCTACTACTTCTCATTACCTTCGTCTTTCTTAAATTTACTCTCAGTCCATACTCTGTACTCAGTACACTGTTCATTCCGTTAAACAGATCATGTAATTCTTCTTCCCTTCCACTCAGGATAGCAATGTCATCAGCGAATCGTATCATTGATATCCTTTCACCTTGAATGTTAACTCCACTCGTGAACGTTTCTTTTTTTTCCATCATTGCTTCCTCGATGCACAGATTAAATAGTAGGGGCGAAAGGCTACATCCTTGTCTTACACCCTTTTTAATACGAGCACTTCGTCCTTGGTCGTCCACTCTTATTATTCCCTCTTGGCTGTTGTACATATTGCATATGTCGTCTGACCCTATAGCTTACCCCTACTTTTCTCAGAATTTCGAACATCTTGCACCATTTTACATTGTCGAACGCTTTTTCCAGGTCGACAAATCCTACGAAAGTGTCTTAATTTTTCTTTAGTCTTGCTTCCATTATTAACAGCAACGTCAGAATCGCTTCTCTCGTGCCTTTACTTTTCCTAAAGCCAAACTGATCGTCACCTAGCGCATACTCAGTCCTCTTTTCCATTCTTCTGTAAATTATTCTCGTCAGCAACTTGGATGCATGAGCTGTAAAGTTGATTGTGCGGTAATTCTCGCGCTTGTCAGCTCTTGCCGTCTTCGGAACTGTGTGGATCATGCTTTTCCGTAAGTCAGATGGTATGTCGCCAGAGTCACTACACACCAACGTGAATAGTAGCTTTGTCACCACTTCTCCCAATAATTTTAGAAATTCTAATGGAATGTTATCAATCCCTACTGCTTTATTTGATGTTAAGTCCTCAAAAGCACAATTAAATTGTGATTCTAGTACTGGATCCCTATCTGTACTAAATCGAGGCTTTCAATGAATTCTTTCCACCAATCCGCTCTCTCCTTTGCGTTTAACAGTATAATTCCCGTTGAACTCTTAATGTTATCACCCTTGCTTTTTAAAATCGCCGAAGGCTGTTTTGACTTTCCTGCATGCTGAGTCTGTCCTTCCGACAATCATTTATTTTTCTATATCTTCATATAGAGTTAATATAAAAATAGGGGGTAGCGTCTTTGATTCATAATCAAAACGTCTTCGGTCCCGTGTTCGATCCATGCCACTGCCTAAATTTTGATAAATAATCAGCATTGGCGGCCGAAGACTTCCGGCATAAGAAGTCAGCCTCTTTCTGCAGACGGCCTTGTCAAAGAGGGCGGAGGAGCGGATAGAGGTTCAGGGCACTCTATTGTCGTAGGGGTGGGAAATTGCCCCTAAAGGCGGAAGAATCAGCAATGATCAACGACATGAGGATGGAAACCACTGCATTAAAGACACCTAACGTGTATCCACAGGACATGTGCCCTGTAATTGAAGAAGTGTCATGATGATCTCTCCATTGGCAAAAGATTCCGGAATAGTCCCCCATTCGGATCTCCGGGAGGGGACTGCCAAGGGGGAGGTTACCATGAGAAAAAGATTGAATAATCAACGAAAGGATAACGTTCTACGAGTCGGGGCGTGGAATGTCAGAAGCTTGAACGTGGTAGGGAAACTAGAAAATCTGAAAAGAGAAATGCAAAGGCTCAATCTAGATATAGTAGGGGTCAGTGAAGTGAAGTGGAAGGAAGACACGGATTTCTGGTCAGATGAGTATCGGGCAATATCAACAGGAGCAGAAAATGGTATAACAGGTGTAGGATTCGTTATGAATAGGAAGGTAGGGCAGAGGGTGTGTTACTGTGAACAGTTCAGTGACCGGTTTGTTCTAATCAGAATCGACAGCAGACCAACACCGACAACGATAGTTCAGGTATACATGCCGACGTCGCAAGCTGAAGATGAACAGATAGAGAAAGTGTATGAGGATATTGAAAGGGTAATGCAGTATGTAAAGGGGGACGAAAATCTAATAGTCATGGGCGACTGGAATGCAGTTGTAGGGGAAGGAGTAGAAGAAAAGGTTACAGGAGAATATGGGCTTCGGATAAGGAATGAAAGAGGAGAAAGACTAATTGAGTTCTGTAACAAATTTCAGCGACTAATAGCGAATACCCTGTTCAAGAATCACAAGAGGAGGAGGTATACTTGGAAAAGGCCGGCAGATGCGGGAAGATTTCAATTATATTACATCATGGTCAGACAGAGATTCCGAAATCAGATACTGGATTGTAAGGCGTACCCAGGAGCAGATATAGACTCAGATCACAATATAGTAGTGATGAAGAGTCGGAAAGACAGACTCAGCATACAGGAAAGTCAAAACAACCTTTGGTGACATTAAAAGCAACGATGGTAACATAAAGAGTGCAACCGGAATTCCACTGTTAAATGCAGAGGAGAGAGCAGGTAGATGGAAAGAATACACTGAAAGCCTCTATGAGGGTGAAGATTTGTCTGATGTGATAGAAGAAGAAACAGGAGTCTATTTAGAAGAGATAGGGGATCCAGTATTAGAATCGGAATTTAAAAGAGCTTTGGAGGACTTACGGTCAAAAAAAAAAAAAAAAATGGCTCTGAGCACTATGGGACTCAACATCTTAGGTCATAAGTCCCCTAGAACTTAGAACTACTTAAACCTAACTAACCTAAGGACATCACACACACCCATGCCCGAGGCAGGATTCGAACCTGCGACCGTAGCAGCCCCGCGGTTCCGGACTGCAGCGTCAGAACCGCACGACCACCGCGGCCGGCGACTTACGGTCAAATAAGCCAGAAGGGATAGATAACATTCCATCAGAATTTCTAAAATCATTGGGGGAAGTGGCAACAAAACAACTATTCACGTTGGTGTGTAGAATATATGAGACTGGCGACATACTATCTGGCTTTCGGAAAAGCATCATCCATACAATTCCGAAGACGGCAAGAGCTGACAAGTGCGAGAATTATCGCACAATCAGCTTAAAACCTCATGGATCGAAGCTGCTTACAAAAATAATATACAGAAGAATGGAAAAGAAAATTGAGAATGCGCTAGGTGACGATCAGTTTGGCTTTAGGAAAAGTAAAGGGACGAGAGAGGCAATTCTGACGTTACGGCTAATAATGGAAGCAAGGCTAAAGAAAAATCAAGACACTTTCATAGGATTTGTCGACCTGGAAAAAGCGTTCGACAATATAAAATGGTGCAAGCTGTTCGAGATTCTGAAAAAACGTGGGGTAAGCTATAGGGAGAGACGGGTCATATACAATATGTACAACAACCAAGAGTGAATAATAAGAGTCGACGATCAAGAACGAAGTGCTCGTATTAAGAAGGGTGTAAGACAAGGCTGTAGCCTTTCGCCCCTACTCTTCAATCTGTACATCGAGGAAGCAATGATGGAAATAAAAGAAAGGTTCAGGAGTGGAATTAAAATACAAGGTGAAAGGATATCAATGATACGATTCGCTGATGACATTGCTATCCTGAGTGAAAGTGAAGAAGAATTAAATGATCTACTGAACGGAATGGTCTAATGAGTACACAGTATGGTTTGAGAGTAAATCGGAGAGAGACGAAGGTAATGAGAAGTAGTAGAAATGAGAACAGCGAGAAACTTAACATCAGGATTGATGGTCACGAAGTCAATGAAGTTAAGGAATTCTGATACCTAGGCAGTAAAATAACCAACGACGGACGGATCAAGGAGGACATCAAAAGCAGACTCGCTATGGCAAAAAAGGCATTTCTGGCCAAGAGAAGTCTACTAATATCAAATACCGGCCTTAATTTGAGGAGGAAATTTCTGAGGATGTACGTCTGGAGTACAGCATTGTATGATAGTGAAACATGGACTGTGGGAAAATCAGAACAGAAGAGAATCGAAGCATTTGAGATGTGGTGCTATAGACGAATGTTGAAAATTAGGTGGACTGATAAGGTAAGGAATTAGGAGGTTCTACGCAGAATCGGAGAGGAAAGGAATAGGTGGAAAACACTGATAAGGAGAAGGGACAGGATGATAGGACATCTGCTAAGACATGAGGGAATGAGTTCCATGGTACTAGAGGGAGCTGTAGAGGGCAAAAACTGTAGAGGAAGACAGAGATTGGAATACGTCAAGCAAATAATTGAGGACGTAGGTTGCAAGTGCTACTCTGAGATGAAGAGGTTAGCACAGGAAAGGAATTCGTGGCGGGCCGCATCAAACCAGTCAGTAGACTGATGGAAAAAAAAAAAAAGGGACAAAGTTCCAGGCTGTGCAGCCATCCTTACAATTAACCATAACAATGAATTATGACAGTCTAAGAAAATTTTAGAAATCTTTCGTGACATGGAGGCAATCGCGTTCTGTCGTTCACAGCATGGAGCGTTGTGAACAGCTGACGAATAGTAGATAATGTGCCATCGAAAACAGGATACGTCAACCCTCCAAGCCGGCCACACAAGAGCAGAACCGTAGAGGCAACAAACATTATACGACCATAGTTGTACACATTAAAGGTAGGTGGCGCTGCCCAACCAACATGCTCACAAAAATCAATTTGTCCTCCTAATATGTAATTTAGTTACGCAACCGCTTTTTGTAAACACGTTGGTTAAATTTTCTTGGTTTGTCATAGTTTCCAGTCCAGCAGACACTGTAGCTATACTTGGCATTTTATTTCTGGTTGCAGGGTCTGTAAGGTATTTATTGATCCATGACGACAGGACTACAGAAAATGGTTCAAATGGCTCTGAGCACTATGGGACTTAACATCTTTGGTCATCAGTCCCCTAGAACTTAGAACTACTTAAACCTAACTAACCTAAGTACATCACACACATCCATGCCCGAGGCAGGATTCGAACCTGCGACCGTAGCAGTCGCGCGGTTCCGGACTGAGCGCCTAGAACCACTAGACCACCGCGGCCGGCGATAGGACTACAGGTCTTTCTAAAATTTTATGTTGATGCCACATGTGGGCATTAATGGACGTATGTTCGTTTTCCACATTAAGCTTTACGTAAGTTCACTGTTATGGTTAATGGTAGAGATGGCTGCGCAGCCCAGAACTTAGCCAGTGTTGTGTTTTTGTATTGACTCTATTTCCCCATTTTAATTTGGACATGCCTCAGTATTGTCACTTTTTAACCCCTAGGCCAATCTGATGATGTCCTAGAAGGGCGAAATGCGTCATTTCCTGTAAATAAAAAAGATTCTGCAACCGAGACAGTCTAATTTCATTGCAAGAAATTAAAGTGATACATAAGTGAAATGCACATATTAGGCTAAGAGCATACAGCAATCTCAAGGAAATGTGTGGAGCAGAATGGTGAAACGGCAGATCTGCATCCTCATCCATACTATGTGAAAAACTAGCACTAGAGTTGCTTCTTGTTGCATCCATATTGCCTCAAACTGCAATTTTCGCGGCGAGCCTACTGACTGGCTCGCGCAGTCCAAAGTCCCTGAGCTCCATGAGACACACCACACCAGATGCCTCAGAGATAGTTGCAGTAGTTCAAATGGTTCAAATGGCTCTGAGCACTATGGGACTCAACATCTTAGGTCATAAGTCCCCTAGAACTTAGAACTACTTAAACCTAACTAACCTAAGGACATCACACACACCCATGCCCGAGGCAGGATTCGAACCTGCGACCGTAGCAGTCCCGCGGTTCCGGACTGCAGCGCCAGAACCGCTAGACCACCGCGGCCGGCAGTTGCAGTAGTCGGCAAGACGTAGCGGCCTACGATACTTTGGAAAAACAGGTGACTGGCAACTGATGCACTTGCGCACTTGTGGAACAGGTCCGCATGGGAAGAGCCGACGTGTTTCAGTACCACTCCTAGTCATTCCCTGTCCTGTTCTACACGCAAATGGAGCGAGGGGTAGACTACTGTCTATATGCTCCCCTGCGATGCCTAGTGAGGAGGTCCAGTGGTTAACATACTAGACTCGCATTCAGGAAGACATCAGTTCAAAACCCCGACCAGCCATCCTGACACAGGTCTCCTGTGATTTCCCTAAATCGCCCTAAGACAAATGCTGGGATGATTCCTTTGAAAAGACATGGCCGATTTGTTCCTTCACTCTTCCTTAAGCTGAGCTTGTGCTCCATCCCTTATGACCCCGTATTTTGTGGACTATGATGCTGTGGACTCTAACGCGCACCTTAATGTCTAAGCAATTATTTTAAAAAATAACATTTTTACTATTTTTGTTATTAGACTACAAAGCCAGACTAAAGAAAAATTCATAGTTTATAAAGTGAACTGACCTTTAAAATCTCTGAAAATCTTCGCCTGAACTTTCTTCTTCTTCTTCCTATTCATCGTTATCGTTGTCCTCTTTATAAACAAGATGATCTTCACTGCCATCAAAAGCATTACTTATGCCGTACTTCTTGAAAGGATTTACAATGATGTCTTTTCTCAGTCTAGACCACGACTGTTTTGTCCACTGACACACTTGTTTGATTGTAGGTCATTTTGAAAGCTCCCTTCGGCGTGAACCATTTTTCCATTCCTCTCTTATACACAATTTAAATGATTTATTTGTCAAGGCATCAGGAGATCACAGTTGTGAAGCAAGTCCTCCCGGAATTACAACAAGCTCTGTATTTTTCTGTCTCTATTTCTCTTTCACAGAATTTTTCGAATGACTACTAAACTGATGTAGCACAAGAAGAGAACTCTTCAATAAAGCACTTTTCCTTCTCTTCCACACTCTATTAATCTTATACCAGCCTCCGGCAATCCAACCCTTGTCATGTACATGAACAACAGTACTTGGTGGTGTTTCAGAAGGTTTCGGCATTGTTTTGCGCTTGAGAATCGTCATTGGAATAAGTTCAGTACCGTCAGCACATACCGCATTTGTTCATGTCCATTTGTTTTTATAGTTACAGATTTGTTATTAGGCACGTCAAATGTCAGAGGAGATTCGTCCATATTCGCTTTCTGGCTTAGTTCCACACTGGTCCTCTTTCGATGTTGAATAGTAAAGCGATGGAGAGATGACATTTTCTCTTCATACTCTTGTGGCATTTCCTGACATATTTAGGTTTTGGTTCACGTGTCAAGTCCATGACACTTCGTAAACATGTAGCGCCATCCGTAAAGTATGTTAAGTTCCAGATGTTCAAATGTGTGTGAAATATTATGGGACTTAACCGCTAAGGTCATCAGATCCTAAGCTTACACACTACTTAACCATAATTATCCTAAGGACAAACACGCACACCCATGCCCGAGGGAGGACTCGAACTTCCGCCGGTACCAGCCACACAGTCCATGACTGCAGCGCCTTAGACCGCTCGGCTAATCCCGCGCTGCTGTTAAGTTCCACTGTAGCGCCCGCTTACGAGGGTGCATTTGAATCATTTTTGTAATAATTCTAGTCCTATATTCACGATGTCCTTCAATCCATTTCAATACGGCATCTTCTAGTTTTGGCAATTTTGCATTCAGTCCTCTATTTGCACATTTGGTCTTCCTCATTTCTTCCAGTTCTTTACTATTCCCGCCACTCGCGAATGTTTTTTTTTTGTGTTGGTGGAGGGCTGAAATTCTGCTCTGTTTCCATGTTCTTCGGAGTATGCTATTAGTTTCAATTTATAGCCCACATCCTATGAATACCTTTTATTTTTTTTCCTTCACGAAACTAGTTACTAAGAAAAATATTGTGCTGTTACCGATAACACAGATCACTTTCAGTTCAAGCTCCCTGGCACCGCAGACTGCAATGACACATCATACGCTAGACACTATTCAGGGTTTGTGAAGGCGGGGCAGGAGAGAGACAATGTTAGAAAGCTTGTGAATCCTCGCAACTCACATTCGTCACATCGGTGCACTGCTACTGCCAGTTGAATCCACTGTTGCCAGATAAAGATAGGTTTCCCGCGGCACCGAATATATGGCCGTTTTTAAGACTAATGGGAACTGTAAATCAAACACTGAACAGTTGTGTATCAATTTCGGGTATAAGACACAACTGAATTTTGGAGACAATTTTTCGAAGAAAAAAGTGCGTCTCTTATGTCCGTAAAATATGGGAGAAGTCAATGGATCGTTAAACAGTAATCTTCGCTCCTTTTCTTCCAAACTTTCTAAATAGCGTTTTGCGAAAAGAGCGTCTTCTTCCCTCTACGGGAAGTTCAGGGTTCTTTTCCGTAATAGGCCTACTCGTGTGTTGACAACACCTACTGGTAACAAAAATCTAGCAGCACTCTTCTGAAATTGCTTCGATGTCTTCCTTTAATCCGACGTGGTGGGGATCCCAATCACTCGAGCAGTACTCAAGAATGGGTCACACAAGTGACCTATAAGCTGTCTCGTTATAGATGGACCATACTTTCCTATAAATCTTCCAGTAAAGCGTAGTCGACTATTGGTCTTTCCCACAATCTCCCTCACGTGCTGGTTCCATTTCGTATCGCTTTGTAACAATACACCTAATATTTCATTGACATGACAGTGTCAAGCTATTTTACGCGACTGTTATTCCTGTGCGTTTGCATTAACTTATATTTCTCCTCGTTTAAAGCCAACTGTCACTCAAATTCCTGAGTCAGCGTTATGTACTGTCTTCGATAAAACCAAAACAATGGGTACGTATGAGTGAGTGCGACAGTGTGAACGCTTTCGATCCCAAATACTGTCCATTGCAAGAAATTCTGCATGCGATCCGTTAGTATACAAACTCACATTTACTACGAAGGAGTAGCTTGGAGTCAGGTGGTGTTCCCTATAACTTCCACATTGGGTGGCATTCACAGTCATTGGTGCCTATGCTCAGTTTGTTCTTCAAGAAACCCTGGCAATTCTTCGAAGTCTGTCGGCATCATTTTGTTACGCCCAGTCTATTCCACCTACCACGATCCATCCTGGTTCCATAACGTGTCCCATTTTCCTCATTAAATTTCAGTTAGGAATAGATAAAATTATAAATATATCCACCTACTGTAGACCTAATCTGTCAACCTAATATTATTCCTTAGACATCCGGTTTTTGTGTCCATTATCATTAAAGATAAAATCTTCCAGCTTTTTAGGTGCGTCATGTTCCTCTTCAAATTTCTTCTTCACAATCGACGTTGCAAATACTCTGCTGCAACCGCTTTAGGATCTTCTGGTATCCCCGGCTGAACTGGAATACGACGTGGTCTAACAACTAAAAGATTTTGCCTGCAAATAGAACTCACACTTCCACAGAGGCGATTATTTGTAGCAAGTCTGGGCAACACATTTTCCACGATCACACTAAGACTAAATTCCCGAAATTTATAAACACTAATAATGTTGCATTAGTTAAACATTGCAGTGACCAAGACCAGGAAACTGATGTAATGCTGATACAATAGAGTGCAGCTTAATCACAAGATAGAGACTGTGTCAGTTAATGAGCACGGAACTCAAACGGAAAGGACACATTACATCACAACAAAGACATTCCACACACAAATACGTAACATATTCTACATACCGTAATTACTTCACTAAAATTTAATACTGGCGTAGTCCCAATAAATGTAGAATTTAATTTGAAAGATTTAACACTTAAGGTAGTCGATAACATTAGTACATGGCTCACAGAAAACGGATTGTCACTTAAGTGCATCAAAACATAATGAATACAGTTTCTTGCATAAAAGCGAAATGTTGCTGTAGCTGTATGCTTGAGATTTACACGGTCATCCACAGATGTGTGCATCAACGTTTCTATCGTTTAC
Source organism: Schistocerca nitens (assembly GCF_023898315.1). Classification (NCBI taxonomy): domain Eukaryota; kingdom Metazoa; phylum Arthropoda; class Insecta; order Orthoptera; family Acrididae; genus Schistocerca; species Schistocerca nitens. Next base: position 829,855,754 of record NC_064618.1, on the reverse strand, counting down.
GACCTTTCTGATAGTGTCCAGATGCTGTACATTTCCAAAGAGATTGATATATGCTATTGTTCAACCCCTCTATAAGAAAGATGGTAGGAGAGATGTCAACAACTACCGACCTTTTTCACTGCTGACATCATTTTCGAAAATTTTTGACAAGATGGTGTATTCTAGAAAAGTATCTAACCTGAGCCAAAATAATGTCCTCAGTAACTTATAGTTGGGATTTCAGAAGAGTTATTCATCTGAAAATGCCATTTACACTTTCACTCACAAAATTTTACAAGCATTAAATAACGAAATAGACTGCGATCTGTCTAAGGAATTTGACCGTTGACTGTTGGTAAGTCAAACAATGGCTAATGACGTATATAATCAAAAGAATGCAGAAAGCTGCACTTGGTGATTCAGTCAGCTCAATCAATGCCGCTTCTTCTGACTGGGGGAAGAGCAAGTACGCGGATACCCAAGGCTCAGTCTAAGATGAGCTATTGTTCCTCGTGTATGTAAGCGATCTTCCGTCTAATATACGAAAAATAGAATTAGTTATTTTTGCGGATGTTACTAGTATTGTATTCAATCCAACCATACGTACAAAAACAGAAAAAGTGGTAAACAATTTTCTTAAATGTATCATTGGCTACTTCTCCGTGAATAATCTCACTCTCAGATTCAGAAAGACACAACATATTCTCTACTGAACACGTAGAGTTACAACGTCAGTGATAAGTGTAACGCATGACCAGGAACTAATAAACAAGTGGTAACTTAAAAATTTTTAGAGAATTGATGAGAATTTAAACTGAAGAAAGAGCGTTCGGAAACACTTAAAACAACTTAGTTAAGCCACATTTGCACGTAGAACGATTTAAAATCTTGGGGAGAAACAAATCAGTAAGTTGACATATTATGCGTATTTTTATTCAATAATGTCATACGAATTAATGATTTGAGGTAGCTCGTCTTCAAGAAAGAAAGTCTGCAGTACTCAAAAATGGTGTTGCAAGAATAATCTGTGGTGCTCACCCATGATCAGCTTCTAAACACCTGCTTATGGTGTTAGGCACTTTGACTACTGCTTCGCAGTACATTAAGTGCCTCATGACGTTTGTTGTAGATCATCCACTGCATCTCAAAAGAATGAGTGACGTATATAATTACAATACCGGAAGAAAAATAAAAGTAAACATTCCACTTTAAGGTTGTCTTTAGCACAAGAGGGGTGCATAATTCGGTGAACTAAAATTTTTTATCACTCACGCAATGATACAAAATTTTAAAACAGAGAGAAAAAGTTTTCTTTGGCAATTGTTCCTATTGCGTAGAGGAATTTCTATTGTTGTAATGCGTAAAAGATAGTGGGTAGGATTTACTAACTAAAATCTTTGTATTCCACAAGATTTCGGGATTGCAGCCGGATCTCATCGACTTCTTTCCACGATATTTCGGCTGACAACCTTACAGCCATCTTCAGGCGAGTGTTTGAAGGAGACAGCCGCAACAAATCTCTTGATACTAGATCTACCGTACTCAACGTCATTGGACTACGGTTGCGGATCAATTCTAGATTTGCTACTACAGAGAAACCGATCGTTTTATAGTTGTACAGTGAAATTTCTGTCGACAGTTTGGTACAGTACTACAGTTGCTAAGACCCACAGCATTTAAATGTGATGTCACACTTTTCAAGACAAGAAACACTCGCCTGAAGATGGCTGTAAGGTTGTCAGCCGAAATATCGTGGAAAGAAGTCGATGAGATCCGGCTGCAATCCCGAAATCTTGTGGAATATTCGATACGCCGGGAAAACTTCAAGAGCCACATAAAATCTTTGTAACTGAAACAACGACGCTTTTAAATGATTGCATGTAGCCATATTTATAAATTGATATGTGAATATAAGACTCGTTCCACATCATTACTACTTATCGTGCAAATGATCCATGGAAAATGAAACTAACTAACTAAAAGCCTTTCCAACACTGTATTATTACTGGTAAGTACTCTGAATCGGCTTGAAATACCTTGTTTGTATATTATCTCCCTTTATTTATGCCACTCAGCTTAAAACGTTCATGTCTTGAAAAGTGTGACATCACATTTAAATGCTGTGGGCCTTAGCAACTGTAGTACCGTACCAAACTGTCGACAGAAATTTCACTGTACAACTATAAAACGATCGGTTTCTCTGTAGTAGCAAATCTAGAATTGATCCGCAACCGTAGTCCAATGACGTTGAGTACGGTAGATCTAGTTTCAAGAGATTTGTTGCGGCTGTCTCCTTCAGGAATCAGCACCGCGTAACTTCAGTTACAGTTGCAAATGAAACTTCAGTACTTACCCTAGTTTTTCAAACAGCAGGTGGCTGCATTAAATACGATTAAAAGCTTTGATCTCGGATCAAAACTTCCAGATATTAAAGTAACGTAAGGTGAATGCACAGTAGCATCTCGTTAAATTCCCAGAATTAGTGGAGCAACCTAGGAACACATAACAGGCCAATGAAAGCTGTTTGTAGTGCAAGATGGTATCTCTTGACAGAGAATGCTACATTTGCCTAGATTGGAGCTCGTCTATTCGTTCGAGCCTCTGTTGTGAAAAAATACTGCGAACATATTACGCAATTTGAAGTAAACTGTTTCAATGGAAGTAAAAATCCACCGGGTGTTAGTGGAGAGATTTTGTCCAGAGATTCGTTGTTACAGACGCGTTATGCAAGAGGAAGCGATGAAAGCGTACTGGTTGTTTTGGCCGGGCGCATAATAGTCAGTGATCCGTATTCTTCCAGGTGAATCCTTGTATGATTTTCGGTTTATTTATCCCGCTTGCAAGAAGCGTTAATACTAAAAGCCTGTTCGTTTCTATCTATGTGCGGCTTATTTCTGAAGCATGTCTTACGGTCCTTCAGCAGAAGGTTTAGTTACGACACATCGGACCATAAGCATCTGAGAAGCTTTGTACCTAAGTTACTCTGGCAACGGATTTGTTGGTCCTTTGTTCTTTTCCCTCCTGAGAACTTCTTAAGTGTTACGTAAGGACATTAAATAACTGCAGCTTTAAACAGCTGCTTCCCGGAGCAGAAACGCCTTAGTTATGATTCATAATATAGAAGACTTACTGGGTAACTGTTACCGGCACAGTTTGTCAGCTAGGTCGGTCTTTCAGTGGACAAAAGCATTTCATGACTGACGACAGAGATGGGAATTTAATGTTATGTTTTAGCTGCAGGTACATAAAAGCACGAAGGAAGTTACGGATCCACATTCAATTTACATCTATATCTGCATAACAAATCTGCAATTCACACCTAAGTTCCTGTCACAGAGCTCTGACATGTTCCACATCCTGTAGGACCTCCTCACTACGGATCAATTGGAATGAAAGTAAATCTAATCTAATCTAATCTAATCTTCGAACCATCTTCAGTCTATTTCCCTACCTTCGATACCGAAATTATTAATGACCGAATGCGTGCTCAATTAGAGAAAGATGATGCATCGTATGGGTCATGCTCTTGCTGAAGTAATTACCGAAATATTTACTTGGGGTGAATCACATGAAATCCTAAAAAAAAGCCCGAACAGAGGCTTGATTTCCGCTCCTCTTGGTTCCGGAGTACTGTCTAACCTCCAGCGTCACCTCACTAGGTTTGCGATTATCATATATTGTAATATGGTGGGGGGGTGGGGTGGGGGGGATCTTTGCCTGGGAAGTGGTAAGTGCCAGGAATAATCTTTTATTTAACAGGAATGTCAGGGTTTATTGGTAATTGCCTTGTGCTTACAAATTAAAGCCTTAGGTCCAAAGAATTAATAAAATCCAAAAAAGCACACGGATTGATTACAGTTATACTGTGGAATGTAGCACGGCCCCAAAATGACAATAACGGGTTTCGAGAAAATTTTCTTTAAGTGCAAGTTAAACAGTGCTTCGGCAGCGTCAGCAATGATTTATCACATTAAATACTAATGAGTAGTCATCGTTAAATTAAACAGTGGGATGCAACACAGCAGCTAAATGACCATAATAACTCGTAATGAAATTTACCTTAAGGCAGGTTAAACAGTACTTCGACAACCTCAGCAGTGGCTTACAATTAGTAACCAACGTTAAATTACCAAAAGCAGACACAGCGTTAAAATGACAATAACAATAATTTTTAAAAGAATATTTGTTGAAGCGAGTTTTCTTTAACTATAAAATCAACTGATTTCAGAAGTAATTTATCACATTACACACTGCTGAGTAACTACAGCTAAACCACTCAATATGACACGGCAACAAAATGCCAGTAACATATTTTAATAATTCATTTCAATCTTCATTAAATACCATCCATGAAATCTGTAGAGATGACGTTAGGGCGTACAATTACTTAGGCCAAGTGTTGACTAGATAATGCTAAATCTACTTACAAGGGAACCTCCCCATCGCACCCCCCTCAGATTTAGCTATAAGTTGGAACAGTGGATAGGCCTTGAAAAACTTAACACAGATCAATCGAGAAAACAGGAAGAAGTTGTGTGGAACTATGAAAAAAATTAGTAGTCCACGTGTAGCATATGCAACTTCTAGGGTATTGTGTAGTCAGGAGCGCCGTGGTCCTGTGGTTAGCGTGAGCAGCTGCGGACTGAGAGGTCCATGGTTCAAGTCCTACTCCGAGCAATTAATTTACTTTCTTTATTTTAGCAAAGTTATGATCTGTCCGTTCGTTCATTGACGTCTCTGTTGACTGTAATAAGTTTAGTGTCTGTGTTTTGCGACCGCACCGCAAAACCGTGCGATTAGCAGACGAAAGGACGTGCCTCTCCAATGGGAACAGAAAACATTTCATCGCAAGGTCATTGGTCAACCGATTCCTCCACAGGAAAACACGTCATATATATTCTATACGATACTGTTGACGGCATGTGCGTCACATGACAATAATATCTTGTCAACCCACCTAACTTGTACACTTGGCTAATGGGTAAAAAGATTCTTCTACCTTACCCGATTTAGGTTTTCTTGTGGATGTGATTATCACTCCCAAAAAAGTGATCGCATCGGACGGACAAACAGACAGATAATAATTGTCTGAAAACAAAAAATTAAAATTTTTAGTCGAGGGAAGATTTGAACCAAGGACCTCTCACTCCACAGCTGCTCACGCTAAGCACAGGACCACGGCACTCCTGACTGCACGTTGCCCTTGAAGTTGCATATGACACTTGGACTACTCAGTTCGTATATTTTGCTAATTTTTTTCATAGTTCCACACAACTTCTTCCTGTTTTCTCGATTGATCTGTGTTCAGTTTTTCAAGGCCTATCCACTCTGCCAACTTATAACTAAACCTGAGGGGGGTGCGATGGGGAGGTTCCCTTGTTAGTATCAAAACTGAGATGAGCCAACCAACAGACCCTCACGGGTTTTCACACACTCATTACATCTGGCCGAGGGCGACTTCCTTATTGGCTGAACCAGCACCTCGCAAAACGAGTGCAATCCTAAGTTCGTTTCAACTCTGGCGGCTACTACAACAGATAAATCCACCATCAGGTACAAGGCAAATATTCAGTCTCAAACAGTACTACAACCGAAACCTTTGACGAGCTCATGGATGCAGCTAGTGAACGACGAAGAAGAAACAGAATTAGATATCACAAATGCAGTTGTATTCCTTTGCAGTGTTGAAAGTTGTTCACTGACAAGGGGCTATCAACGTTCTTCAAGGGAGAGCGTTATATTTCAAACTCTACAGTCGCTTGGAGCCGCAAAAGAAGTGTTTGAACCTTCCAACAACGCAGAAAATACATTCTGAGAACACGTCAAATATTCATCTCTTGCTCCCCATAAGGTTGCCCGCGGCGCCAAAGATTCCGTATGGCCAACGAAGGCCGGCCAACATAAATTAGTTTATAATCCGTCTTCGGTGTAGTGCAGACCCCTTCCGTTTCCGCAACACGAGCTTTAACGTTCCACATACACGACGCTGCTTTCTTTTTCACACCGCATCAGCAGCACGAGGAAAAACGCCCATCAGTCTGCAACATCCTCGTCCTAACTCTCTCGTGGCGACCCACTTTACAAAACCATTCGCCGTGCTCCCTTTCGACAGATCAGAGAAATTCCCTATACCGATCGGAAAAGATAACCGAATGTTAATAGGTCGAGGTACAGACTCGCACAGCCCATACTGAGCTACACTGAATAGCCAAAGAAACTGGTACATATGCCTAATATCGTGTAAGGACCCCGCCAGGACGCAATAATGTTCGTGTCTGGGGCGTTCGGTGGTCAGTGGAAGTGTTTATACTCAGAAGAGTGTTCCTGGAGCCACTCTATAGCAATTCTGGACGTGTGAGATATCGCATTGTCCTGCTGGAATTGCCCAAGTCTGTCGGAACGCACAATGGACATGAATGGATGCAGGTGATTAGACAGGATGCTTACGTACCTGTCACCTATCAGAGTCGTATATAGACGTATTAGGGTTGACATATTACACCAAATGCACAAGCACCACACCATTGCAGAGCCTCCATCAGCTTGAACAGTACCCTACTGACATGCAAGATCCATGGTTTCATGAGGTTGCCTCCATACGCGTACACGTCCATCCGATCGATACAATTTGAAACGAGACTCAACTGACCAGACAACATGTTTCCAGTCGTCAACAGTCCAATGTCGGTGGCCCAGCATTGAAATCTGAAGCAATTTTCGGAAGGGTTGCACTTCTTCCACGTTGAACGTCTCTCTTCAGTCGTCGTTGGTTACGTTCTTGCAGGATGTTTTTCGGTCGCAGAAATTTCAGAGATTTGATGTTTTACCGGATTCCTGACATTCACGGCACACTTGTTAAATGGTCGTACGCGAAAATCACCACTTCATCGCTACTTCGGAGATGCTGGGTCACATCGCTCGTGCGCCGACTATAACACCACGCTGAAATGCACTTAAACCTTGATAACCTACCATTGTACCAGCAGGAACCGATCTAACAAGTGCGCCACACACCTGTTGTATCTAGGCGTTGCCGACCGCAGCGCCGTATTCTTCCTGTTTACGTTTCTCTGTATTTGAACACGCATGTCTATATCAGTTTCTTTGGCGCCTTTTTATATAAGGCGTGTCTGACTTAGCCCGCACAAGAGGTGTGTAGGATGTCGTTAGTGTAGTTTCAAAAACAATAAAGCATTTGCAGATGACTGTTTCCCTAAGTGCGATAGCAGTGCAGCGTACACCAGCCACACACTCGCCTCTGACAGCCGATCAAACTTACAGTGGCTGAACGCTGAATTTACGCCGTCCATTCCATGGATTACGGGAAAGTCAAGATACTGGCCACAAGCGATTGGGATTCAGTGGTCAAGAAGCTATGGAAATACAATTAGAAGAAAACTTTCTAACCGAGACGAGGGTTCCTAGCTCTAAAAATCAAGGAAACCATTCATGTTACGTCTGCTCCCTCACAGGAGGTACTATTCTGAGTCTTTGCTGCCACAGTCCAACACGCACCATCCATTTTTAAGACTTAATTACATAATTTGTAAGCACTGTGGATTTTCTGACTCTGCCCTTGATACGTTTTATTCTCAGAGCCACAGTTTCATCAATGACTGACGCTGTTGTAGCTGACAGTCACAAGTGGTTTTAATTCTGTCTCAGACAAACATGGAAGATGGATGTGCGGCTGTCAGCCGAAATATCGGAAGAAGAAAGACCTTCATTCCGGATGCACACCCTCAAGCTGAGGTAATATTTAACATCGGACTTTATAATTGGCTATAGCTGTTGTCATTTATGATTCCGTGGCCTTCAGAAAAACAGTTCAGGAATTAAATACTCGTTTACGTTCATAAATATTTTATAGAGGCTTTCGAAGGCACCTGACGCCGCGCTGTCGCTCCATACTCAACTATAAACTGGGCAGACTTCCAGCCAGATATCAGTTTCAGCTGCATACTGTAATGTATATGCAACCACTATGTGTGTACCTACAACAAATATGTCTATGTTCGTCAGTGAAAATGGACTCGATAAGCAACCTGAGCCATCAGTAAACGAATCTAACCTGCATTACATTGTGTGCGTGTTATATGAGTGTCAGTTTCACAGTCTTTTAAGCCCTCAACAGATCGTTACATGAAGAACTTAGAACAAACATTTGGATAAGCTATCTGACTGCGTATTGGAACATGAAAAACTACAGGAACAAATGAACCTGTAACAGTGAATATTTAAGCTATCTGACAGCGTTTTTGAATAAGAATTTACAAGTGATACAGAATCTGATTTGTGCAACGGAATTTCCAGGATTAGAGTACATGACATGTTGTGGTGTGTTAGTGTCACTGTTTCGGCCCTACGTTTGGACTCACCTCTTTAGATATCTGCCTTTTTCCATGTGGTTTACAGGAATTCGCAGCAGCATGCTGCAACAGCGCCTAAAACTTATTGTTACTGAGAATGAATTTAATAAAAAGGAGTTTTCTTGGCTCGTGTTAACTACTAGATAATTTGTGAGAAGGGATTTCATTAATTAAGTCTATTTAAAACTTCACAATCATGATGACAATGACATAGGTGTCATTAATGGCTGAGTGCCAGATTAACATATTATTTCAGTTCCAAAGTTACATTAGCCACAGAATTTAATGTGGAGAATAATTATTATTATTTTGAGGATAAGGAGGCTTCTGTAACTGACGAGAAAAACATGGGATTGTTGCAAACTCGGACTAACAATCAAGAGCCTAACCTTGCAATCGCTTTTGCGTTATGCTTGCGAATTTTACCTTGAACTCCATCTTCATGCGTAGTTAAGCCATCTAAATCTCTCCTAGCTATATAAATGAAATAAGGCCTTGAGCGTGGTAAGATCTGCCATCACCGACGTGAGGGCAGCGTAACACGTCTTCTCCCTCCGAGCTCTATACCTACTACTTCCACTCTCGCAGACAGACTTCGTCTCACAACTATGCTTAGAATCGCACTCCCATGTTTCGCCCTCAGATTGTTACTATCGATATCTGAGTGCTTATTTATTTCCAATCTTACACAACGCAAAGAATAGCGTTAAGTTGGCTATGTTGTATGCAATGTAATGGAGAGTTCTGACACACTCCTTACAATATGTAGAGAACTCACACACTTTAGCATACTCGAACACATACGAGGACCATGACATGATCGTAGCGTCCCTTCACTCTGTCGTATGTGAGCAAGTTTTTCCCGTGCACTTAACCCCGTTTGTTACACGGCAGGCTTTCTTTAAGACCACTAATATTTATATCAGGCAATAATCTGCAATCGTCAACACATAAGGCTGATGGGGCTCTGTATCAGACGGTTCTTTTTTTCAGGCTTAGTTTTTTCGTGATTTCCATAAACCGTTCCAGGCAAATACAGGGGTGGTTTCCCAGAAAGGGCACGACCGATTTCCTTACCCATCCTTGATACAATCCGAGCCTGTGCTCCCTCTTTAATGACCTCGACGGGACGCTAAACCCAATCGTCCTTGCTTTCGACGGTTTTTCAAACTGAGCGTGTCCAATGATAACTGACACCCTAATCATCTTCTGTGCGTTATTTGACCACCTCTAATGTGGACTAATAAAAAAAATAAAAATTTCCACTTTAACAAAACTACGCTGGCCAATACGGAATTAAATACCATTATATCCCCTGCAGCAGGTTTTTCGTACGACGAACTTCGTCTTATGTTTAAATACTAAAATAGTAATTACACAGCCGGCCGTCGGAGGTCTCGCGGTTCTAGGCGCGCAGTCCGGAACCGCGCGACTGCTACGGTCGCAGGTTCGAATCCTGCCTCGGGCATGGATGTGTATGATGTCCTTAGGTTAGTTAGGTTTAAGCAGTTCTAAGTTCTAGGGGACTGATGACCACAGCTGTTAAGTCCCATAGTGCTCAGAGCCATTTGAACCATTTTTAGTAATTACAGAGTCAACAAGACTATTGACAGGAATGTCATTAAAGCGAATAGCAGAATTTCCGTTTCTAATTCCAAGACATGATCAAAACGGGTAGTACACGTAACTGATTCCGGCCATAATAGTTTCACCGTAGTATTTTCGTCGATATCCATTTGAGTAGAAGGAGAGCAATGATTCACTTTGATATTATTCTCGGCACTGTTGGTAAACGTCGAAATATAACTGCCAGTATGTTCCTACTGTGCTAGGGTAAATAATGCTCTTGCCTAGCGCCATTATTTTGGCGCCAGCTAATGTCTTAAAATGAATAACTTGCGTTTAGTAATTTTGTTGGATACGCATGTGAAACCGCTTCTTTTGTGTACGTCAGATATGTGTTAACTGACGAAGGACAAGGTCTAGTTGTCGTATGATAGTTTAACCTATGAGTCACCTGACGTTTTGTGTATGTGGGTGTTCCTGGCATATCAGCCTCGTATTCCTCGACGCTCCTAAGGTAACAGAGGCGCTAATATCACGGGCTACTGTGTCGATATATTTTTACCTGAGCTTTTTATATTTTTCTATTGTGACTCCAATGTTCACATCTTTCTGACTTCTGTATTGTGAAAACAAACGAGAGTGGAAAGTTATTGTAGTGGCGGTCTTCAGTCCAGAGACTAGTTTGATGCACCTCCCCAAGTTACTCAATACTGTGCAAGCTACTTCATCTCGCAGTACCTACTGCAACCTACATCCTTCTGAATCTGCTTTGTGTATTCATCTCCTGGTCTCCCTCTGCGATTTTTACTCTCCAGGCTGCCTTCCAATACTAAATTGGTGATCCCTTGATGCCTAAGAACATGTCCTACCAACCGATCGATCCCTTCTTCTAGTCAAGTTGTGCCATAAATTTCTCTTCTCCCCAATTTTGTTCAATACCTCCTCATTAGTTATGTGATCTACCCATCCAATCTTCAGCATTCTTTTGTAGCACGACATTTCGAAGCTTCTATTCTCTTCTTGTCCAAACCATTTATCGTCCTTGTTTCACTTCAATACATGGCTACGCTCCGCACAAATACTTTCAGAAACGGCTTCCTGACACTTAAAGCTATACTCGATGTTAACAAATTTCTCTTCTTCAGAAACGCTTTCCTTGCCACTGCCAGTCTACATTTTACATCATTTTTGCTTCGACCACCATCAGTTATTTTGCTCCCCAAATAACAAAACTTGTCTACTACCTTAAGTGTCTCTTGCCGTTGGTGGTGAGTCTTGCGTGCCTCAGCGATACAGATAGCCGTACCGTAGGTGCAACCACAACAGAGGGGTGTCTGTTGAGAGGCCAGACAAACGTGTGGTTGCTGAAGAGAGGCAACAGCCTTTTCAGTAGTTGCAGGGGCAACAGTCTGAATGATGGACTGATCTGGCCTTGTAACGCTAACCAAAACGGCCTTGCTGTGCTGGTACTGCGAATGGCTGAAAACAAGGGAAACTACAGCCGTAATTTTTCCCGAGGGCATGCAACTTTACTGTATGGTTTAAATGATGATGGCGTCCTCTTAGGTAAAATATTCCGGAGGTAAAATAGTCCCCCATTTGGATGTCCGGGTTGGGACTACTCAGGAGGGCGTCGTTATCAAGAGAAGGAAAACAGGCGTTAAGTGTGTAAAAAGAAATGAGTTGGTAAAGAAACTTACATAAGATTCTATAACTGTTGAATCCTGCCCAGTCGTCGAAAATGGGGTGTCTAGAAAACCTGCTTTCTCGAATGTAGACAACAATGCAAGCAAATCGTATTGATGAGTTTTATTACGTAATGGTCGTATGTAAAGTACACAAACGGCAAGACGCACTCAACACCTTCGCTGTGCAGTGCCGATGGTATTATTACCGACGACTGTGCCGCTAAAGCGGAGTTATTGAACACAGTTTTCCGAAATTCCTTCACCAGGGAAGACGAATGGAATATTTCAGAATTTGAAACACGAACAGCTGCTAACATGAGTTTCTTAGAAGTAGATACCTTAGGGGTTGCGAAGCAACTCAAATCGCTTGATACGGGCAAGTCTTCAGGTCCAGATTGTATACCGATTAGGTTCCTTTCAGATTACGTTGATACAATAGCTCCCTACTTAGCAATCATATACAACCGCTCGTTCACCGATAGATCTGTCCCTACAGATTGGAAAATTGCGCAAGTCGCACCAGTGTTCAAGAAGAGTAGTAGGAGTAATCCATCGAACTACAGACCTATATCATTGACGTCGGTTTGCAGTAGGGTTTTGGAGCATATACTGTATTCAAACATTATGAATCACCTCGAAGGGAACGATCTATTGATACGTGATCAGCATGGTTTCAGAAAACATCGTTCTTGTGCAACGCAGCTAGCTCTTTATTCGCACGAAGTAATGGCCGCTATCGACAGGGGATCTCAAGTTGATTCCGTATTTCTAGATTTCCGGAAAGCTTTTGACACCGTTCCTCACAAGCGACTTCTAATCAAGCTGCGGGCCTACGGGGTATCGTCAGTTGTGCGACTGGAGTCGTGACTTCCTGTCAGGAAGGTCGCAGTTCGTAGTAACAGACGGCAAATCGTAGAGTAAAACTGAAGTGATATCAGGTGTTCCCCAGGGAAGCGTCCTGGGATCTCGGCTGTTCCTGATCTATATAAATGACCTGGGTGACAATCTGAGCAGTTCTCTTAGGTTGTTCGCAGATGATGCTGTAATTTACCGTCTAGTAAGGTCATCCGAAGACCAGTGTCAGTTGCAAAGCGATTTAGAAAAGATTGCTGTACGGTGTGGCAGGTGGCAGTTGACGCTAAATAACGAAAAGTGTGAGGTGATCCACATGACTTCCAAAAGAAATCCGTTGGAATTCGATTACTCGATAAATAGTACAATTCTCAAGGCTGCCAATTAAACTAAGTACCTGGGTGTTAAAATTACCAACAACTTCAGTTGGAAAGACCACATAGATAATATTGTGGGGAAGGCGAGCCAAAGGTTTCGTTTCATTGGCAGGACACTTAGAAGATGCAACAAGTCCACTAAAGAGACAGCTTACACTACACTCGTTCGTTATCTGTTAGAATATTGCTGCGCGGTGTGGGATCCTTACCAGGTGGGATTGACGGAAGACATCGAAAGGGTGCAAAAAAGGGCAGCTCGTTTTGTATTATCACGTAATAGGGGAGAGAGTGTGGCAGATATGATACGCGACTTGGGATGGAAGTCATTAAAGCAAAGACGTTTTTCGTCGCGGCGAGATCTATTTACGAAATTTCAGTCACCAACTGTCTCTTCCGAATGCGAAAATATTTTGTTGGGCCAAACCTACATAGGCAGGAATGATGATTAAAATAAAATAAGAGAAATCAGAGCTCGAACAGAAAGGTTTAGGTGTTCGTTTTTCCCGCGCGCTGTTCAGGAGTGGAATGGTAGAGAGATAGTATGATTGTGGTTCGATGAACCCTCTGCCAAGCACTTAAATGTGAATTGCAGAGCAATCATGTAGATGTAGATGTAGATGTAGATGAACAGTGACAATACTTTGAGAATAACACAGAAGTGTCGGAAGCAAAGGGCGACGTGCAAATAAGAAACCTCTTCAGTATATACAGTTCCTAAACCGCTGTTCTTGGAGTGCCTACTCTTGATGCTTCTGCAGAACTTGCCGCTACCACGCGGGAGCGGCGCTTATGTTCTCTTTGCATAGAGGCCGCTGCTGTCGCGTTGTCGTCCTAGAGAGGGGCCGGTCAGCGTACAATTGACTGACGTCGTCTCACAGCCCTCTCTGCTGTCACGTTTCCGACTGGCGTTCCGGCGCTTGACTTTACGCCGCAACAATAACAATGGCTCGTCAAGAACAAGGAATTCTACGTCCCGATCTGGAAGCCGTTCCGAGAAGGCACCAGACAACAAGAGCGAAAAATCCCTTTTCTATGATATTTCACTGTAAAAATACAGCAACCAGCTACTTTTTAATGCGTTTTATTTATGCCAATATGCATTTCGGGTTTGCACCCATCTTCAGCTGGCAAATTACATGGATCTTCAGTTACTACAGTAGTACAATCTCGACAGCAGTTTGGATGCTGCAGCAGGCATTCTCCTCTCCTTGTTTTTTCTTGGCATTTCTTCATTTTTGCAACAACACAAACACTTTCTATCACGTATTTTACACAGGCGCACTGCGTTATCCGCCATGTTGTCAGCTGAAGATGGGTGCAAACCCGAAATGCATATTGGCATAAATAAAACGCATTAAAAAGTGGCTGGTTGCTGTATTTTTACAGTGAAATATCATTATCCACGGTCACGCAGTTCAACAATCCAAATAAAATGGACAAATTGTTATCCGTTTTCTAGCTTAAGGATAAAATTGAAGTGAATTACTTTCGAAACACTAAGCCACAGAGAGAAGTGCTGAAGAGACACTTACGTAAAATACGTACCCGCTTGAAGGAAACACATAGAAGATGGAAACTTAGAAAACGAGGCTCTACTTTCACAGACTAACTGCTTAAAAAGTTCAGAGTTACAAGGTCTTATAAAGGGAGGAAGATCAACTAACCTGAAATAGTTATTTCCCTAAGCTTAATACTGAATGATCAGGCACAGTTTCCTTACTGACCACTTATGACTACAGATACTACTCATTATCCTGTCTAGACTTTGTTCTAAATTAGCCCTCCTCCCATATGCTCCCTTTTTTTTCCTTTACACTATTTAGTTTCACAATCACATCTGCTTCACTTACCTACTTGATCTCATTTGTATTTCTTACCAGTTTGTAGTATTAGATTGGTTTGAATTTTATTTTGTTCAGCCGCTATCTTTGAAAATATCACCAAAATATATTGTTCAATTTCTTTTCTTCTCTGGACTGTTATTGCAATTTGTTACATAGTTCATTACGTAACGTGTCGAACATTTTTTTCCAAGTTCAGTAATTTTACATACTGTTACTGAAGTACAGGGTGATTCAAAAAGAATACCACAACTTTAAAAATGTGTATTTAATGAAAGAAACATAATATAACCTTCTGTTATACATCATTACAAAGATTATTTAAAAAGGTTTTTTTTCACTCAAAAACAAGTTCGGAGATGTTCAATATGGCCCCCTCCAGACACTCGAGCAATATCAACCCGATACTCCAACTCGTTCCACACTCTCTGTAGCATATCAGGCGTAACAGTTTGGATAGCTGCTGTTATTTATCGTTTCAAATCATCAATGGTGGCTGGGAGAGGTGGCCGAAACACCATATCCTTAACATACCCCCATAAGAAAAAATCGCAGGGGGTAAGATCAGGACTTCTTGGAGGGCAGTGATGAAGTGCTCTGTCACGGGCTGCCTGGCGGCCGATCCATCGCCTCGGGTAGTTGACGTTCAGGTAGTTACGGACAGATAAGTGCCAATGTGGTGGCGCTCCATCCTGCTGAAATATGAATTGTTGTGCTTCTTGTTCGAGCCGAGGGAACAGCTAATTCTCTAACATCTCCAGATACTGTAGTCCAGTTACAGTAGCACCTTCGAAGAAAAAGGGACCAAAAACTTTATATTGGCTGAAATGGCATAGAAAACGTTCACCTTAGGCGAGTCACGTTCATACTGAGTTGTTTCCCGCGGATTATCAGTGCCCCATATACAGACATTGTGACGGTTGACTTTCCCGTTAGTGTGGAAAGTTGCTTCATCACTAAACACAACCTTTGAAACGAAAGATTCATCTGTTTCCATTTGAGCAAGGATAAAATCACAGAAATCGATTCTTATAATCTTATCAGCTGCAGACAGTGCTTGAACCAATTTCAGACGATAAGGTTTCATAACTAACCTTTTTCGTAGGACTCTCCATACAGTTGATTGTGGAATTTGCAGCTCTCTGCTAGTTCTGCGAGTCGATTTTCCTGGGCTGCGAACAAATGCTTGCTGGATGCGTGCTACATTTTCATCACTCGTTCTCGGCCGTCCAGAACTTTTCCCTTTGCACAAACACCCATTCTCTGTAAACTGTTTATACCAACGCTTAATACACCACCTATCAGGAGGTTTAACACATACTTCGTTCGAAATGCACGCTGAACAACTGTCGTCGATTCACTTCTGCCGTACTCAATAACACAAAAAGCTTTCTGTTGAGCGGTCGCCATCTTAGCATCAACTGACGCTGACGCCTAGTCAACAGCGCCTCAAGCGAACAAATGTACAACTAAATGAAACTTTATAGCTCCCTTAATTCGACGACAGATAGTGCTTAGCTCTGCCTTTTGTCGTTGCAGAGTTTTAAATTCCTAAAGTTGTGGTATTCTTTTTGAATCACCCTGTATTTCCTCTCTTTTTAATCCTAAACCAAACATTAAAAACCGTCATCTTTGGAAACCAAATGACACGCCCTGTAATGCACTCATTTGAAATCTTTGATCCTGCAAGATCTCGCAGCCACTCATATTTGATGATGGCCTAACGGTCGAAAATCGGTTCGTAAAATAATAAATATTGTAGAATATTACACTGGTGTCGTGTGTGTTTTCATTTATGATGTATAAAATATTGTACCAAGAACCGACAGAACAGTTAATGCAATAGTTACTCTGCTGAAGTTTAATCACGGCTGTCTCGGAAAACTGGAGAATGTAATCTATAGAACAGATACACCCAATATTGTGAGTGCAGAGACCTCGAGGACATTAATCTCGTTTTTTGTTAGGTGCTCAGTGTAGAAAACAAAAACAGACAACCTACCGATGTAGCAATACAGTTTGTAAGTCAAGCACCACTTAAATGATCAGTACCTCTTTGGCAACAGAATATACAAAAATCTTCAAATTAATAATGCAAATTATCAACGTTATCGATGTCTCAAAATAACGCCCGACGGTCCAGTTTCATGAGGGGCTATTTGTTGTGTGCATTTTTACAGAACAGCCTAACAGCTACCCGTATTAGCAAGGGTATGTATAGGGTTTTCATTGAAACAGCAATTACTTCCGTAGATGATAATCGAAGACTCTTGAATACATAATGCGTAAAACAGGACTACCTTTACAGAACTGACGATAGTCTTGGATTTTGTCTGAACAGATAGATATACTGACGAAAACAGAAACTGTTGTGCCATGAACAGATTGCCCAGACTACGAAAATGATACTCGCATCTTTACAGGCTTGTGGGGTGCACTGATAAAAATTTCAACTTTATGCATGCTTATTTTCAGTACAATCAGTACAGAAACAGGGATATGACCATTGATGAAGAAATGTGTGAATACACGATGCCGTATTGAGTGTGTGTAACTTTGCTGTAACTTTTCAGGTCGCGTTCCCAAAACAGTATGCCCAGAGACCGTGCATGTGCGTTATACCGCCTTCCTTCAGACTGTGACAACGGTTGCATAATTGGCTTCATAATTACCGTCAGATCGCACTGGCAACTGGGTATCCCTCAATGACTGCGGAACGAGAGGTTACAAGATAGACACGGAACAGCAGTATAACAATACGAGTACTCGCTAACCCTTCCCGAAGGACTAAACTTTGAGAAGATCACAAGACTGTTTGACTGGCTGTGACGAACAGAAAGACGAAAACAGTGGAAATCGGGGCAGAGGTTCCAGGCAGAGTACCACCGCGAACCGTCCTGGACAGGTTACTGGAAGCTGAGTTTAAATCTCTAGTTGGCATGCATCATTTATAGCTGACACGCTGTAGAGACAGAAACAGTCGGGACACTGAGGGCGTTCTTTGGCGTTCATAGGTTAAGTCTCGCTTCTGTCTGCGGCTATCGGATAGACGCTAGCGTATGCGTAGACGTCATGCTGCAAGGTTACGGGAATCGGCGATTTTCGGCAAGTGAACCTCTCCAAGTCCAGAAAGCATAGTATGGGGATTTATTGCGTACAACAACCCAAACGATTTGATAGTTGTTAAAGAGACGCTGAATACCCGCGAGCATGTAGCAAGAAAGCTAAACTTTACTATCATACCCATCTTGACTAGGGTACAAAATGACTGATTCCAGCCGGCCGTTGTGGCCGAGCGGTTCTATGCGCTTCAGTCTGGAACCGCGCGACCACTACGGTCACAGGTTAGGATCCTTCCTCGGGCATGGATGTGTGTGATGTCCTTAGGTTAGTTAGGTTTAAGTAGTTCTAAGTTATAGGGGACTGATGATCTCAGATGTTAAGTCCCATAGTGCTCAGAGCCATTTGAACATTTTTTTGAGTTGTTCCGTAAGTTTAATTTAAGTCCCCACACTGTGGTTCACAACACAATCGTCTTGAGGGACGCACAGATCCTTGGCTGGATTGCCCCGTCTCCTGAACACGTGTGGTGCGCCACGGGGAGACGTGCAGTATACCTGCATACCAGCCGCCAGCGACCAGTACTCATGTACTGACGCAGCATGTGTTTCGGGCATGGAAAAAAAAAATTCTCAACTGGCCTTTCGAAGACTACTTGCATGCTACAATGAAGCAACGAATACAGAAGTACTTTCCCATGAGTAACCTCAAAGTCGGCAAACAGTGGACTGGTGCATTCTTTAGTTAGTGAGTTATGTATTTAGATGCTTCATAGATTATCTGAACGGCTGTTTGTTGAAATGATTTGGGACAGATCTGTTGTTAACGTAAATGAACAAATTTTTCAGTCATATACATTCAACTGCACTCAAAATTTATTATTTTTACTTATTGTTATTTTACATACTTCCATGAAATAGAAGGAGTTTTCCAGGAGAAACTATTTTAGGTCAGATTTAAAACTTGCTTTGCTACTTGACAGACATTTTATGTTATTGGGCAAATGATCAAAAATTTTTGGTGCAGTATTTTGACATCCATTCTGGGTCATTGACAGTTTTAATAACATCTACTGAAGGTAAATTTTTCCTGTTGTGATTTACATATGGACATCACCATTCTTCTGAAATTGTGATGGATTATTTATGACGAATGCCTTGCTCCCTGAAGACATACCTGCGTGACAACTGCGATTGGCCACTGCCAATATTCCTACTGTTCGCTTTCGTGCAGTCAGTACTTTCCTTCTAAGTGGTTAGTCGTCCTAGGAAATTGTGTCAGAATATTAATTCGTTTGTTTCCAAGACTAGCAATTATACGAATAGCAAACGTAGCCTAACTTAAATGCTTCATGAGCTCACTAATATGCTTCTTCCAGTAAATTTGTCACCAAGATCTATACCTAAAAATATGATACATTCTACCCTATTTACTGACTCTTATTCATGTGCTACATCAATTTTTGCTATGACTATTTGTTGTACACAACTGAATACGAGTCCGTCTTTTTCTTTTTTTTTAATTTTTCGAGGTTAAGGGATAGACCATTTTCAGAGAACCACTTAATAATTCTTTGAAAAACATCATTAACAATCTCTTTTCTGGCTTTATCTCTAATGGTATTTTCTTATAATACTACTATCGTCAGCAAAAACTATAAATACTGCTTGTTGAATGTTAAGCGAAAGATCATTCACATGTGGGACTCCCTTTATGATTTTTTCCAATCACTAAAATTTTCTACCCTTCATTTTTCCAGTTGTGCGGTACACCTTTTTGCATTCTGTTTGTTAAGCCAGTTGTGTATAAAGAATCTATTCCATAAAACTGGAGTTTTTTGTAAGATCTTCTCTATCTAATGCCTTGAAAAGATCACAAAAAGTACCAACTGTCGGTGTTTTACTGCTTACGACTTGTGTTGATAGATAAGGGAATGTATAAAAAGCATCCTCAAGCGAGCAACCCTTATGAAATACAATGTGTGACACGCTGAGTAAATTGTTTTTATTTAAATGTGAGAGAACTCTTCTATATATTGCTTTTTCTAATGTTTTGGAAAAATATATCAGTAAGGAAATTGGACGATAATTATTTAAGTTTTTCTTGTCACCTTTCCTATGAAGAGGTTCAACAATTGCATATTTAATCTGTCTGAAAAAATTCCCTGTGCAAGTGATGCATTACATATATCATTCATGACTTTACTTATCAAGTTAGAATAACTTTTGAAAATTCTGTCTGAAAATGTGTCAGCAACATATCAGTTTTTTTTAGAATTTTTACATTAATTTCGGTGAAGGATGTTGGTGCTACTTCTAGCAGCTTAAATCTCTGTGGAATGCTGTCTTTAATATATTCTCTTGCTTGTTCAAGTGAGCCACTTAATCTACTAGAATTCAAAAACGTGTTGTTAAAAGGACTCCCAGCTTGAGAATTATCAGCCACAGCATTGTCATTTAGTTGAACTGTTAGGGTATTTTGCGCACTGATTGGCTGCCCAGTACCTCGTTTGACAATGCCCCATACAGTTTTAATCTTAGTATTTGCATTATAGTGTAATATGTTCCGTTCACAGAGTGAGATTTTCACTCTGCAGCCGAGTGTGCGCTGATATGAAACTTTCTGGCAGATTAAAAATGTGTGCCGGACCGAGACTCGAACTCGGGACCTTCTGTTAAGTTTGGAAGGTAGGAGACGAGGTACGGGCAGAAGCAAAGCTGTGAGGACGCGGCGTGAGTCGTGCTTCGGTAGCTCAGTTGGCATGCCGGCACGGTAGCTCAGCGTGTTCGGTCAGAGGGTTACGTACCCTCTGTAATAAAAAAACTGAGTTAATCGATCATCAACGAACTTCATCGGATGCCTTACAACGTCCGCCCCGAGCAAATACAACAAACAAAAGTGAACAAAATGAGATTTAAAAAAAAAAAAAAAAAAGTTGGTGAGCACATGCCCTCGAAAGGCAAAGGTCCCGAGTTCGAGTCTCGCTCCGGCACACAGTTTTAATCTGCCATGAAGTTTCATGTTCCGTTCAGTTATTATACACTGCTGGCCACCGTAAATGCAACACCCTGAAGGAAGCATCCGAATCAAGTGAAATTTACACCATGAGTTTGCAGCGATGAGATATGCAACTGATTAGAATTTCAGCGCAGACGCACATCACGCGCGCCTGTGGCGCCACCTCATAGCGCCATTTAAGGCTTGGCGATTTCGACGAGTGTACGTTCGGCACATGTGTTTACCCTGTGGATGTTTCACAAGACGATCAGTTATGCCTCGTAGACAACAGCGAACATCTTTTGATCAAGTATCCGAGTTCGACAGAGGAAGGTTGTGGATTATCATACAGAGAAATCGCTAGTCGTGTTTGACGAAACCAAACAACTGTAATGCGGATATGTGACCGTTGGATGCAGGAGGATACGACGGACCGACGTGGTCGATCGCATTCATCTCGGTGCACCACTGCACGTGCTGATAGGCAAATTGTGCGCATGGCAGTGACAGATCGCTCAGTGACATCCCGAACCATAGCACAGCACATTGCCTCTGTAACGCATCATCCAGTTTCTGCGCGTACCATTCGACGCCGTTTACAGCAGAGTGGTCTGTCCGCAAGACGTCCATTGCTTCGTCTACCATTGACGCAGAACCACAGACGTCTCCGTCGCCAATGGTGTGATGACAGACGGATGTGGACGGCAGAATGGAATGACGTTGTCTTTACTGACGAGGCACGCTTCTGTCTGCAGCACCACGATGGTCGGATTCGAGTGTGGAGATACCGTGGAGAGAGGATGCTGGACAGCTGCATTATGCACCGCTACACTGGTCTTGCACCGGGTATTATGGTATGGGGCGGTATTGGATATTACTCTCGCACGCCTCTAGTACGCATTGCCGGTACTTTAAATAGCCGGCGCTACATATCCGAGGTGCTGGAGCCAGTTGTCCTTCCTTACCTTCAGGGCTCGGCCACAGCCATATTTCAACAGGATAATGCGTGACCACACGTGGCACACATTGTCCAAAGGTTCTTCGTCAATAACCAGATTGAATTGCTTCCCTGGCCGGCTCGCTCTCCGGATCTTTCGCCGATAGAAAACATGTGGTCCACGGTTGCTCAACGAGTGACCCAGATTACATCCCCAGCTGACACACCAGATGATCTTTGGCAACGTGTGGAAGCTGCTTGGGCTGCTGTACCCCAGGAACACATCCAACGTCTCTTTGACTCAATGCCGAGACGTGTGGCAGCGGTGATCTCCAACAATGGCGGCTACTCTGGCTACTGATTCTGGCAGGAACCACATGTCACAGACGTCTGTAAACGTAATCATTTGATACTTGGTCGACATGTTATCTACAAAATAAATTTTGTTGTGCTACCTCTTGTCTTTCTTGGTGTTGCATTTACAGTGGCCAGCAGTGTATATTTAGAAAAATTATGTTTCATAAAATGTTAATTTTGAGCATAAACCTAAGAAGAGGGCTTTGTACGTGCCGGTGACTGTAAGGTTGATAAACCACAGGATAAATAAATAATATTCATCAGTTACTGCCACTAACATTATGTCTTCCGTCATGCACACCTGCATCAGACGGCGGAGGGCAGTCGGATGTTGGTGGTCCAGCGAACCGTCTGTGCCGGTTGCCAGGTGGCCGCGGCGATGTCGCCTGGACCACCAGCGACAGCGGCGGTAATTGAGAGGGCTTCACTGGCACCGGTGGCGGTTCCCCCATGCAGCCCGTGTCACTGCGCGACCGCCGATTGACCCCGGGTTCAGCCTGTCAATAGCTGGCCATCGGTCATGCACGCCCCTATCACATCCGGGAGCGCCCGTTAGAGTAACGGCGTGTTTAGCCTGAAAAGGCGCCTGCAATGCGCGACAGCTGTAAACACTCCCCCAAGGTTAATCATACCGATAGCCGTTAGCTACATAACTGGTTTTATTTTCGGCTTGCACTACGCTGTATAGTTGTTATTTCTAAGCCGTATTACGCAAACATCTTTAACTAGCTACATCTAAATATTTCGTTAAGCTATATGTAGTTCTATAACTACCAACCAATGTCATTTCTTACCATATTTCCTATAATTTTTGAGAAGGTAATGTACTATAGGGTTGCCGTTCTCTTGTGTAGTAATAGGATAGTTAATAAATCACAGTTTAGATTTCAGCTATTAATATTTTTAGTGGACAGATAAGAAATGCCAGCCATGTGGCCGTGCGGTTCTAGGCGCTTCAGTCTGGAACTGCGCGACCGCTACGGTCGCAGGTTCGAATCCTGCCTCGGGCATGGGTGTGTGTGATGTCCTTAGGTTAATTAGGTTTAAACAGTTCTAAGTTCTAGGGGACTGATGACATCAGATGTTAAGTCTCATAGTGCTCAGAGCCATTTGAACCATTTTTAGATAAGAAATCTTTAATTTAAGGAAGTATCGTCACCAGAATGAAATTTTCACGCAGCAGCGGGGTGTGTGCTGATATGAAACTTCCGCGCAGATTAAAACTGTGTGCTGGACCGAGACTCGAACGCGGGACCTTTGCAAATGCTCTACCATTTGAGCTACCCAAGCACGACTCACGCCCTGTCCTCACAGCTTTACTTCTGCCAGTACCTCGGCTCCGACCTTCCAAACTTTACAGAAGCTCTCCTGCGAACCTTGCAGAACTAGCACTCCTGAAAGAAAGGATGTTTGATAGGCAAAGGTCTCGAGTTCGAGTCTCGGTCCGGCACATAGTTTTAATCTGCCAGGAAGTTTCAAAGTATCGTCACCTCTGCGTTCTTCACTGACTTTTTAAAGGCATTTCATTGCGTCGATCATAATATTCTACTAGAGAAGTTACGTTTTAATAGAATATGTATTTCACCACGTTTCTGATTTAGTCCTTATTCAAGCAAAACAGTGCAGAAAGTAATCCTAGGCTGTTCGAGTCATACAAAGAGGGACGCCACGGTGGGAGACCAGGCTAGAGAAACTACGTTAGGAGACGAGGCTATGACATAGAGACTGCTTGACACTTTGGAGACCAACCATTTAGAAGAATTTGGGGCGTTGGAAATCTGCCGTTTCTTAAAGCGTTACTGGCACATACGTACTTGACGTGTCTTCAAGAGTAATACATATCACAAAAGAACCAAGCTTCGTACTTTTGAGACCTACCACTTAAAATAATTTTGGGCGTAGGAAATCTGCCGTTTTTAAAGCGTTACTGGGACATACGCAATTGATGTATCTTCAAGAGTAATACATAGCAAAAAGGGGCCAAGCTATGTGGTTTACTTTCATATTTAGTTTAGGTGTTTGACAGATTATAAATTTTAAAATAATGATGGCGGGAAGTTAATTAGCCGGCCGGAGTGGTCGTGCGGTTCTAGGCGCTACAGTCTGGAGCCGGGCGACCGCTACGGTCGCAGGTTCGAATCCTGCCTCGGGCATGGATGTGTGTGATGTCCTTAGGTTAGTTAGGTTTAATTAGTTCTAAGTTCTAGGCGAATGATGACCTCAGAAGTTAAGTCGCATAGTGCTCAGAGCCATTTTTGATGTTAATTATCCTCCCAAGAAAAAAAGTGCGAGGTGATTTATTCAGCAATTTATTCGTGGTGAGTTTCCCAAATTTTTTGCTCACCCATCAAACGTAACGTATTTATAACAAAATTAGAGAAAACTGCTAAACGTAACGACTAGACGCAAGAAATTACGTCAATGCGTTCGTGTTGTCTCAACCGCTTACGACGGCAGCTGTTACATTGGCTAACGTTTCTTTCAAAATAAGCGCAGAAATTGGCAACAGAAGGCAGCACCAAATAAGGGGCACGTCGCGAGACGTCCGTTCATTGTTCTGGTAAGGAATGAGTACAGTTTTCGAGTGACAGGCGTCTTGTGCGTTGAGAAAATCGTGGCCCGACCCATTATCGAGCGCGGTCTTTTCGAAGTGAAGTTGCAGCCCGAACTAGGCTCGGGCTAGGTTTCCAAAGTATTAAAGCAGCTTAGTAAGATAATCTTTCGGAATTCTGAGTAAAATTTTATAAATCCATAAAAATTAGCAAGGTCTTTTCTAAACGAAGTTGCCGCCCGAGCTATGCTCTGGCTTGGTTTCCAAAGTAGTAATGCACTTTAGTAAGAAAATCTTTCGGAATTCTGACTAAAATTTTATAAATCCATAAAACTTATAATCTTAAATGAAACAACTATTAACATTAATAGACCTCCTGTTTAATAAACTGTAGTCACAAAACCAAAAATCTTCAGGCCTTGCCGTTACGACATTTGTAAACGAAGTAAGTGATATTGATTTGTTAACATATGTGTCAAATTTTGTATAAGGGATAAAGTTTCAGTGCATAACTACCTACGTCACAGTTTTTATGAAGTCACGGTTCTGGAAGGATTTCAATTGTCACGCTAAACAACTGTCGACTGCTGGTAACAGATGCATGGGCTTCTGCAAGGATTTGTACAAGAGAGGGCAAGGTTATGAAATTGCCCTTATTGTTCTAACTGAGTCGACGAGTTTGGTAATGTATCGTGCTTGAAGGACTTTAATTTAAACGAAGTAGACAGAATGATTAATATGTATCCACTCCGTATCTTAAGGTAGATCCACTTAGCCCTTCTTTAATTCCTGGCAATCTTCGTTAATGAGAAAAATGACACCGTGTTTGGGAGTTCACGTTAATCTCTAGGCCCTATTAAGACTGAGTCGGTAAATCAGTCCAAAAATCGGATGAAGAGCTATGCCTAGTAAAACGCTGCCCTGTTGAAACCAACCTTAGTTTTTACCCAGAGACTGAATGCCATCTGGCGGCAGTGCGGGAAGGTGACGCGATAAGAAAGTATGTTCAGAGGAGCATAGACGAATAGGGCATCGTTCTAGCGACGATACGGGCCGCAAATGGGGAAATCCACTGATGTAAGTGACTTTGACAAAGGGCACAGTGTTTGTTACGGCTCGGCGCCTCTGAACGAGACTATCGAAAACGGCTGTCGTGAGTATCTGCGGGAAGCGATTGAAAAACGGTAAAATCACGAGTGGGCGTCAAGGATTTGGGCGTCTACGCTTCTTGTCATAACGGCTGGGGGAAAGGGGACGGGGGGGGGGGGGGTTACCCGCTCTGTAGCGCTGTATAAGAGGCGACCTGTGGCATATCTGACAGCAGAACACAATGTTGGTGCAAATATACAGGTATTTCTAAGTACGCCGTTCAGCATAGGTGGTTGAACATGTGACTCCACAGCACATGACCCCAACATGTTCCGGTGTTGAGCCAAGGAGATCGTCACTTACAACTACAGAGGACATGTGATCATCGAGACTGGACCATAGATCATCTCGCGTGGTCGGACAAACGACCTTTCTTTTTACACCACGCCACTGGTCGTTTACGGACAGGCATAGCACCAGATGAAATGCTGCTCGAATCATGCAGCGCGCCAGGAACACAGGTAGCAATCGTCGAATCAGTTATGGCAAAAACGACAATTTCATAATCTTACCCCCTCCTGGGTAAATCTCTGTGGGCGGCAAGATACTTTGAAACATCCCCTTAGAAAAATTTTATAAATGACGGTGCTGGTAAACCCCTTACGTTATTTGATTTTCAAACAGCTGAGCGGAACTGAACGCACTCAGACATTTCGCTCTTTACCTATTCTGATCAACACTAAACCGACACACAATATTTTCAGCGCAACGCAAGCTGACTTTCAATAATCTCTACAAAAGAATGGCCCTGACTATCAATAACCTATACCTTTCATGAATCACTTACCTCACAAAAATCTTCGTTACTCGAACTACTGCAATACATCGAGCGCCAATACTGCCAGCCAAATAAGAGATTCTAACTACTGAAGGCACTAACTACTGATAGGCATACTTAGCAAATGAAAGATTTTGATAGAGAACAAACAATGTATTTACCTTAATAGTGTTCAAAAGTCATTATATATATATATATATATATATATATATATATATATATATATATATATATATATATATATATATCAGTTCATGACACCCAGTCTTACAAATTTACTCTTTCTGATGATCACACATCCAGATCATCCGTTCTCAAAACTCCGCTATCTCTCTCCCCACATCCAACACTGCTGGCGGCTCACCTGCAACTGCGCAATGCTACGCGCTGTTCACATCCAACTCCCAACACTAGAATATTCCAACAATGCAAACAAGCGACAGACTGCACACAGCACAGCCAGTAATTTTCATACAGAGCGCTGCGTGGCGTTACCAACATATAAACCTAAACAGCCTACTTACAACTTGAAAGCCCTCCACTACCGTGAGTTCAAATTAGACTGCAACTTGGGTTGTTATGCACTAAAACATTACAACTTCAGATGGTGATTTACGTGTCCCTATTACTGTTGTTTTATGCAACCCGCTTTGTTACAGTGAGGTTTTAAAAACCTCGCGCCAGATTTTCACATTCTCTCGCTCATTATACGCAGACTATTAAATCAACAGAGAAAAAAGTGAACAGGACCTTCTCGCAGGAAATTTGATGTAGTTAAATTTTCTACGGGGATACGTTTTCGCCAGAGGCCGTAGTTTTCGAGTAATTCAAGAAGAACGTACAAAAGTGACCTTCAAATGCAACCCAACTTCCACACTCGGCCCCCAACCGTCAGGATTTCTAGTATGGTTTTCATGGCACTCCCTCCTACCACTATACAAATATTTGCAATTGCACACTCTTCAGTTGAAACTTCCGGGCTGAGAGGCCATGGTCGATGTATAAAATTTCTACCTGACGTTTCGTCTCCAGCTGCGGGAGGCATCATCTGAGGTCGTCCGGCTACTGCAACTGAAGCTCCAGGTACTCTAGCATTTATGGAGAGCATAGAGGACACCACCATTCGTCACGTGATGCCGACGATATGCCTATCTTTGGAAGGCGTCATCATTCTCGATTAAGAGTAATCGATTGTCATTCTGATGGCGCAACGTCGACATCCATATTTTGTCTAACTTTAAAACTTCATCTTTTCTATAAATATTGTTATGGTGTTTGTGAATCTCTATTGCTTCTCTATACATGCGCGCATGATAGTGGAATGTTCGTGCTAGAACGCTTGTCTCATTAAATTTAATTTCGTGATTCCCATCTCGAAAAACATTCTCAGCTACGGCCGATTTTTCGATGTGTCCTAAGCGACAGTTTCTTTTATGTTCGGCTAAGCGGGTGTTTACACTTCTTTTAGTTGTTCCAATATATACGAGGGCCGTTCAGAAAGTAACCTCCGGTTGATTTAAAAAAAATACACCAAGTTAAATAAAAATATTTTAATATATACATCTTACAACTACATCTTTGCACTATTTTTCTACATAGTCTCCATAGCGATTGAGGCACTTATCGTATCTCTTCACAAGCTTTGAAATTCCTTCTGCATAAAAATCACCCGCTTGTGCCTGGAGCCACCCTGTGACCGCATCTTTGAGCTCTTCGTCGTCATCAAACCGCTGTGACCCGAGCCATTTCTTCAAATGCATGGAGAGGTGATAATCACTTGGCGCCAGGTCTGGGCTGTAAGGTGGATGGTTGATAACGTCCCACTTGAAGGACTCAAGAAGGGCCGTTGTTCTGCGAGCAGAGTGAGGACGGGCGTTATCGTGCAAAAAAACGATACCGGAAGTCAGCATACCACGGCGTTTGTTCTGTATAGCCCGTCGTAACTTTTTTATTGTTTCACAGTACACGTCTTGATTAATGGTCGTACCACGTTGCATGAATTCAACCAACAACACCCCTTTGGCATCCCAAAACACCGTTGCCATCAGTTTTCTGGCAGAAAAATCTTGCGAGGCTTTTGTTGGTTTGGTAGGCGAATTTGAATGTGCCCACATCTTTGATTGTTCTTTTGTCTCAGGGTTCACGTACTTAATCCAGGTTTCGTCACCGGTCACGATTCTGTTTAACAATGGTTCTCCTTCGTCCTCATAACGTGACAGAAAGTCTAATGCAGAGGCCATTCTTTGAGTTTTGTGGTGGTCGGTAAGAATTTTGGGCACCCAGCGTGCACAGAACTTACGGTAACCCAATCTTGCTGTCACTATCTCGTACAAGAGAGTCTTAGAAATCTGTGGAAAACCAGTAGACAACTCCGACATTGAGAAACGTCGATTTTCACGAACTTTTGCATCAACCGTCTGAACGAGTTCGTCAGTCACCAATGATGGTCTACCACTCCTCTCTTCATCGTGAACGTTTTCTCGTCCACTTTTAAATAAACGTACCCATTCACAGACAACTCCTTCACTCATAACTCTTGGTCCGTACACGGCACAAAGCTCACGATGAATAGCTGCTGCAGAATATCCTTTGGCTGTAAAAAACCTTATGACAGCACGCACTTCACATTTGGCGGGGTTTTCTATTGCAGCACACATTTCAAACTGCCACAAAAACTAAACTAGCGCAGGTACGACGTTCACTCGACCACGGCTTGATGCCGACTGACCTGTTGAGTGCGTGAACGCACAGATGGCGTCGCTACTCCCCCCACAACCCGCACTGTGACCAATCGGAGGTTAATTTCTGAACCGCCCTCGTACTTGTCCACAACTGCATAGAACTTTGTACACCCCAGGTGTTGCTAGGAGGTGTCGGGCGTCTTTTGCAGTTGTTGAATATTCCTTAATCTTCTTGGTGGGCCTGAAGATTGTTTCGATCCCATACTTGGCCAGAACTTTCCAGATACGGTCCGTGACTTTATTGATGAACAGTAAGATAACTTTTCCAGTAGGTGACCGTTGTTGCTCTGGACTTCTGGCTTCTTTTCTTCTTTGATGGAGGGCTCGATCAATTTCCTTGCTGGTATATCCGTTTTTCATGAAGGCTGACCGTAAGTGATTTAGTTCACTTTGTAATTAAGCCGGCTCGCAGATTTTGTTGGCTCTGTCCACCAAGGTTTTCATGACACCTCTTTTTTGCCTTGGATGATGGTTAGATTCCTTGTGGAGGCATCGATCCGTGTGAGTGTTCTTTCTACAGGGTGTTTCAAAAATGACCGGTATATTTGAAACGGCAATAAAAACTAAACGAGCAACGATAGAAATACACCGTTTGTTGCAATATGCTTGGGACAACAGTACATTTTCAGGCGGACAAACTTTCGAAATTACAGTAGTTACAATTTTCAACAACAGATGGCGCTGCAAGTGATGCGAAAGATATAGAAGACAACGCAGTCTGTGGGTGCGCCATTCTGTACGTCGTCTTTCTGCTGTAAGCGTGTGCTGTTCACAACGTGCAAGTGTGCTGTAGACAACATGGTTTATTCCTTAGAACAGAGGATTTTTCTGGTGTTGGAATTCCACCGCCTAGAACACAGTGTTGTTGCAACAAGACGAAGTTTTCAACGGAGGTTTAATGTAACCAAAGGACCGAAAAGCGATACAATAAAGGATCTGTTTGAAAAATTTCAACGGACTGGGAACGTGACGGATGAACGTGCTGGAAAGGTAGGGCGACCGCGTACGGCAACCACAGAGGGCAACGCGCAGCTAGTGCAGCAGGTGATCCAACAGCGGCCTCGGGTTTCCGTTCGCCGTGTTGCAGCTGCGGTCCAAATGACGCCAACGTCCACGTATCGTCTCATGCGCCAGAGTTTACACCTCTATCCATACAAAATTCAAACGCAGCAACCCCTCAGCGCCGCTACCATTGCTGCACGAGAGACATTCGCTAACGATATAGTGCACAGGATTGATGACGGCGATATGCATGTGGGCAGCATTTGGTTTACTGACGAAGCTTATTTTTACCTGGACGGCTTCGTCAATAAACAGAACTGGCGCATATGGGGAACCGAAAAGCCCCATGTTGCAGTCCCATCGTCCCTGCATCCTCAAAAAGTACTGGTCTGCGCCGCCATGTCTTCCAAAGGAATCATTGGCCCATTTTTCAGATCCGAAACGATTACTGCATCACGCTATCTGGACATTTTTCGTGAATTTGTGGCGGTACAAACTGCCTTAGACGACACTGTGAACAGCTCGTGGTTTATGCAAGATGGTGCCCGGCCACATCGCACGGCCGACGTCTTTAATTTCCTGAATGAATATTTCGATGATCGTGTGATTGCTTTGGGCTATCCGAAACATACAGGAGGCGGCGTGGATTGGCCTCCCTATTCGCCAGACATGAACCCCTGTGACTTCTTTCTGTGGGGACACTTGAAAGACCAGATGTACCGCCAGAATCCAGAAACAATTGAACAGCTGAAGCAGTACATCTCATCTGCATGTGAAACCATTCCGCCAGACACGTTGTCAAAGGTTTCGGGTAATTTCATTGAGAGACTACGCCATATTATTGCTACGCATGGTGGATATGTGGAAAATATCGTACTATAGAGTTTCCCAGACCGCAGCGCCATCTGTTGTTGAAAATTGTAACTACTGTAATTTCGAAAGTTTGTCTGCCTGAAAATGTACTGTTGTCCCAAGCATATTGGAACAAACGGTGTATTTCTATCGCTGCTCGTTTAGTTTTTTTGCCGTTTCAAATATACCGGTCATTTTTGAAACACCCTGTATATACCTTGTGGGTCAGCGTCCCATCAACCCTTTTAATTACAGATACATCCAGGAAATTGAGTTGACCGTTGCTGTCTTTCTCCATCGTAAGCTGTATCTTCGGGTTAATACTGTTCAGATGCACCAAGAAGACATCCAACTCTTCTTCACCATGAGTCCACACTACAAATGTGTCATCAACATAGCGGTACCTTTCAGCAGGCTTTTTACTGGCGGCGCGTATCGATATATCCCGTCTCGTAGTATCTTTGCTCGACTGCTATTACTTCGCCGTCGTTGTCTATCGTAAGATAGTTGGGATTGGCAGTTCGTGTCAGGAGTTCGTGTCGGGAGTTTGGATTGCGAGTTCGGGTCTGCCAGTTGGTTGGAACGCGTCTGGAGCCCAATCCGGACCTGCCAGTCGGGGAGTGGCAATGTGGCACTAGGGCAGTCGGGTTGGAGCAGCAATGAGGTCTGCATTGACATGACTCGCCCGACCATTGCCGCCATGCATTATTTGAGCCGGGCCACGGTCTTGGTGGATCGTCGGTCGGTCGTCCTCCCGCACGACACGTTTGGGCTCGCCGATCGTTCGTGAGTCTGCTGTTTGTGTGTGTGTGTGTGGGGGGGGGGGAGGTGCATCGACTCCCGATTTGTCTTCATGTGTGCTTAGTTACTGTTGGGTATCGTTCTGGTCGAAGTGCAAGTGTCAAGTTGTGTGTGTAGTTGGTGTGTTTTCCTTTGATTAATTATTTAAATGTTGTCGGCATACCGGCTCTGACAAGGGAACCTCCCCATCGCACCCCCCTCAGATTAACTAACGTTGGTACAGTGGATAGGCCTTGAAAAACTGAACACAGATCAATCGAGAAAACAGCAAGAGGTTGTGTGGAACTATGAAAAAAATAAGCAAAATATACAAGCTGAGTAGTCCATGCGCAAGATAGGCAACATTAAGGAGGGTGTGAGCTCAGGAGTGCTGTGGTCCCGTGGTTAGCGTGAGCAGCAGCGGAACGAGAGGTCCTTGGTTCAAGTCTACCCTCGAGTGAAAAGTTTAATATTTTGTTTTCAGACAATTATCAAAGTTCAGCCACTCACACATAATCAACTTCGCTCTCCAAAATTCCAGGACATGTTCAGATTTGCTTGGACATATGCAGGATTTGACGGTCTACACACGGAAAAATTTGAAAACGTTAAAAACATATGTTTTGATAGAGCACAGGCAAAACTATGCGACTGTGAAACTGTTGCATTCATTTTTTGCAGTTTATGTGACAAACTCTTATGTTTTCATCACTTTTTTGGGAGTGATTATCACATCCACAAGAAAACCTAAATCGGGTAAGGTAGAAGACTCTTTTTACCCATTCGCCAAGTGTACAAGTTAGGTGGGTCGACAACATATTCCTGTCATGTGAAGCACATGCCGTCATTAGTGTCGTATAGAATATATAAGACGTGTTTTCCTGTGGAGGAATCGGTTGACCTATGACCTTGCGATCAAATGTTTTCGGTTCCCATTGGAGAGGCACGTCCTTTCGTCTACTAATCGCACGGTTTTGCGGTGCGGTCGCAAAACACAGACACTAAACTTATTAAAGTGAACTGAGACGTCAATGAACGAACGGACAGATCATAACTTTGCGAAAATAAAGAAATTAAAGTTTTCACTTGAGGGAAGACTTGAACCAAGGACCTCTCGTTCCGCAGGTGCACACGCTAACCACGGGACCACGGCACTCCTGAGCTCACATTAACCTTGATGTTGCCTATCTTCCACATGGACTACTCAGTTTGTACATTTTGCTTATTTTTTTCATAGTTCCACACAATTTCTTCCCGTTTTCTCGATTAATCTGTGTTCAGTTTTTCAAGACCTATCCACTGTGCCAACTTATAACTAAATCTGAGGGGGGTGCGATGGGGAGGTTCCCTTGTGAGAGATCGGTCGTCTGAGCGGGCGACGTGTAATTGGTTCTCTGAGCGCTTCTGGCCCCTTTCAATTACGAGGGCAGTTCAATAAGTAATGCAACACATTTTTTTTCTCGGCCAATTTTGGTTGAAAAAACCGGAAATTTCTTGTGGAATATTTTCAAACATTCCCGCTTCGTATCGTATAGTTTCATTGACTTCCGACAGGTGGCAGCGCTGTACGGAGCTGTTAAAATGGCGTCTGTAACGGATGTGCGTTGCAAACAACGGGCAGTGATCGAGTTTCTTTTGGCGGAAAACCAGGGCATCTCAGATATTCATAGGCGCTTGCAGAATGTCTACGGTGGTCTGGCAGTGGACAAAAGCACGGTGAGTCGTTGGGCAAAGCGTGTGTCATCATCGCCGCAAGGTCAACCAAGACTGCCTGATCTCCCGCGTGCGGGCCGGCCGTGCACAGCTGTGACTCCTGCAATGGCGGAGCGTGCGAACACACTCGTTCGAGATGATCGACGGATCACCATCAAACAACTCAGTGCTCAACTTGACATCTCTGTTGGTAGTGCTGTCACAATTGTTCATCAGTTGGAATATTCAAAGGTTTGTTCCCGCTGGGTCCCTCGTTCTCTAACCGAACACCATAAAGAGCAAAGGAGAACCATCTGTGCGGAATTGCTTACTCGTCATGTGGCTGAGGGTGACAATTTCTTGTCAAAGATTGTTACAGGCGATGAAACATGGGTTCATCACTTCGAACCTGAAACAAAACGGCAATCAATGGAGTGGCGCCACACCCACTCCCCTACCAAGAAAAAGTTTAAAGCCATACCCTCAGCCGGTAAAGTCATGGTTACAGTCTTCTGGGACGCTGAAGGGGTTATTCTGTTCGATGTCCATCCCCATGGTCAAACGATCAACTCTGAAGTGTATTGTGCTACTCTTCAGAAATTGAAGAAACGACTTGAG
Organism: Schistocerca nitens; assembly: GCF_023898315.1. NCBI lineage: Eukaryota > Metazoa > Arthropoda > Insecta > Orthoptera > Acrididae > Schistocerca > Schistocerca nitens. The sequence goes on along the minus strand of NC_064618.1, from coordinate 829,821,568 downwards.
CGTGTTCGTAGGCACAAAAATCAGAACGAACTTCTCCTTCTTCATGACAACACAAGACCTCACACAAGTCTTCGCACCCGAGAGGAGCTCACAAAACTTCAGTGGACTGTTCTTCCTCATGCACCCTACAGCCCCGATCTCGCACCGTCGGATTTCCATATGTTTGGCCCAATGAAGGACGCAATCCGTGGGAGGCACTACGCGGATGACGAAGTTATTGATGCAGTACGACGTTGGCTCCGACATCGACCAGTGGAATGGTACCATGCAGGCATACAGGCCCTCATTTCAAGGTGGCGTAAGGCCGTAGCATTGAATGGAGATTACGTTGAAAAATAGTGTTGTGTAGCTAAAAGATTGGGGAATAACCTGGTGTATTTCAATGCTGAATAAAACAACCCCTGTTTCAGAAAAAAAATGTGTTGCATTACTTATTGAAGTGCCCTCGTATCTTGTGGAACTTGGGTCGATCCTTTCCTGGTGCAGGGATGTCGTTTACCCAGTGGGCGCGTTTGCTCTTCATGGTTGGGTCCGAGCCAGTATTACCGCCGTCGTGTGTCTGGAAGTGAGTAGGAGACGCACCAGCAGTGCAGTCCCGACGGAGCAGCAGTCGCGGACGGACCAGCAGTCGGTCGGTTGGTACGAACCAGGGAAGACAGCTCCGTGCGGTGCAGTCGCCTGAGTCCGCTGCCGGGCCCTGCGCAGTGTCGCAGCGTGTGTCGAGCTGTCCGATCGCTATGAGCTTCGTGGTTCACCGACCCAGGACGTCAGAGTTCAGTAGTGTTTTCACGTATCCAAGCAACGACCATTCATGTTGTGTGGTTCGTTTCGGTGGGTCGCTGTTGGCGAGATTTTCTGTTTGAATTCTCATGTACCGATTGGTGTCAAGCCAGTCGCTTGTCTGTCGGTCCGTGGCTGTCCCCTCGTTGCTTTCCGACGCATCAAGCACAGTTGGGCTCACCACCTGTCTCACCTAAGTGAACGAGGGCGAACCGACCTTTTGAGTGCCACCGGTGTTTAGTTACGTATCGTCAGCTATTTTAAATTTAAGGCTTTTTGTCATTGTTTGTTTCTTAAAATTTTGCAAAATCATTTTCTAATTTATCTTTAAAGCTTAAACACTGCGGTCTTCTGCCTTTAAAGATTATGTTAACATATTTTGAAATTTTGAAGTTTGATTGTGGCCCTCAGCCATTGGTATTGCATCTTGCATATGTTGTTTCTTTAAATTATTTTATTGCTATCGTAATTGGATTTTATCTTTATGATTTTTAAGATTTCTTGTTGTTAAACATGCTGGCCTCCTGCCTTTAAAGGTCTATGGTAATATATTCTGAAGTTCTGAAATTTAATTGTGGCCCTCAGCCATTTCTGTTGCACTTTGCGTATGTTGCTTTCTGAATTATTTTATGGCTATCTTAATTGGATTTTTATCTTGTTAAGATTTCTTGTTGGAGGCCTTCAGCGGTGAAAGAGTTGCTGTATTACAATAAATGAGAATTAGAAGCAGAAACTGACTTCAACCCTTGGCCCTTTACACAGTCCTGTCACCTGTTCTGCGTTCATTATAACTATTTCTCTTTTTGCGTGAATTTCGTTTTACTTATAAACCTGTCTTTCATTTAAATTTTCATTCGCGCTGTTTTATCCATAGTGCAATAGGTATCTCTGTTATGTTTTAAATGTTTGTATGACGATTACCATGCAAAAGAAAGCACATCTCGTAACAAATATACACTTTTCACGCCATTGCATAAATATAAATAGATTATTCGTATTTAATTGATTGATCGGAATTTTCAAGTATCTGAGTATTATAATAAATAAATGTAATTACATTCAAATTCACAAAAATTCCGATTGGAAAAAGAATGATATATACAGAAAAAATTAAACAAATGAAAAGGCTCATACGGTAATTAAAATGATGTGACAAAGGAATAGAAGTTAAAAAATTACACTTAAATCAATTAATTAAATAAAAATAATGATCAAAGTAATTTCGAAACAGATTTAAAATATTAAAAAAACTGTGCACCTGACGAAATTCGAACGGTCAACCCTCTGCACATGAAGCTGTTACCACAGCCGTTACACCACGCAACCACCCTATATAACGTATTTTTTAGTAATATTGAGCGTCACAAAAAATTCCGATTATTTCTTTCGTAGTTTCAAAAAGTCGATCGGACCAGTAGGAACCTCTCGTTGTGAGACATGACTCATAGTATCCACTCAGAGATGTACTGCCCTAGCAGACGGGTAATTGACGATAGATCTTTGAGAAAGACAAGTGCTTGTCGATGCGCGTGCGAATACGCGGCGTGAAAGGTATCACGGTGAAGGCAGAGTATTGTAAAATGGTGAACGAAGGTTCCTGGCAAATAAACCGTCCCCGCAGTCACTCCCCCAGCCATTTCACAGCAGCACGTGTCGCTGGAGCCCCGCGCCTGCCTGTCAGACTCTGTGGTGTTCCTCCCGAGCCGCCACTCCCCCTCTGGGTGGGGCCCTTTTGTCGGCGCCCGCACCTCCGGCCGAGGAGGGTGCGCGGCGCTGGTGACCGGACCCGACCAGCTGCTATTGAAACCGCGACCAGTCGGGGGGCGCAGCTACCCGCCGTGAATAAGCCGCGGCCTTTGACGTATGGACAACAATGCGCTAGTAAGCCCTCCTCGTGCGTGTAATGTGTAGCCAGCAGCGCGAGTGCGCTAATAAAACAAACCTGGTCAGCCGCGAACCTTAAACTTAATACACATCTCTCCCTGTCCCTCCGCTTCTCCTCTTCTTTTTGAAATGCGCGCGCGCGCGCGTGTGTGTGTGTGTGTGTGTGTGTGTGTGTGTGTGTGTGTGTGTGCGCGCGCCCGTGTGTGTGTGTGTGTGTGTGTGTGTGGGCGGAGGGGGAACGAGCGCGCGCGCACATGTGTACCAATGTTTATCAGTATGTCTGCCTCTTTGCTATTTTGTGTAAATCTTGTATAGCAGCATGTCCAGGTATTACTGTTCTCCGCTAAATACCTGGGATTCGGCGCTTTTGATGAACCATCCTTTACAAATTTTGGTCTGATCTCCCCATTGTCTACACACACGACACTAAAGTGTAGATTCATAATCCTCCGCACACAAAAGTGATTCCGACAATCAATAGAATTGTGGCCAGACATACATACGAGAGGTAATTCCGACGTTTTTATTATCTGATTGAAAAAATTGGTAACGCCGTTCATTTTTCGTGTATTGTTTGCAGGTACGTGTTTCCAGTTGTGGCATACATTGAAATCTTTATTCCACAGTATCACACCTGGCCCCTAGAGGACCCAAAATAAAATGACGCAATCCAGTGGTAAAGATAATTTTTCCTCTTGCCTTAGCCTCTTTCTCTACAGGATCACTATTATTACGTATAGGTTTTGGCAACATAATTACAGTGTGGAAGCCGGATGCTTTCCCTGATGCCAACACTCTCTCTCGGATGGATATATGTATCCTATCTCACTATGTCTAGTTCTCATGTTTTATCAAGTGTGGCAGTGTTTTCTAAATGTACAAAATTGGACGTGGATATCAGCCCTGTATTCACGTAATAAAATATGGGAAACCGCGTAAAAACTATTCCAGGTTAGCTGGATCACCAGCGATTGTCGTTAATCGCCGAGACGCATTCTGTTGGAGCCTGACCCGCTTTGCACGTCCCACAAGCATGTGCTGTAGCGCTCTCGGTTATTCGTGAAGCTTATTCGTAAACTGGAGTATCGTGTGGCGATTCGTTTCCTGTCATTAAAGGAGAAGAATGCTGCAACAATCGGTCCTGAGTTCGTGTTAAGTCTTCTGCAACAATGTACCATTGTATGTCATACTTCTTAGGTGGCACAGCCGCTTTTCAATGTTGTCAATCAATGACCAAGTGTAAGTCCATCTCTTTGAGAAGAACCGGGTATCGCAGGAGGAATGGAGCCCTCATGCTCAAGTTCAATGTATAACAAAATTAGGATCAGTCTTAGATCAGTTGCTAACGTCTTGCTCTACATTTAGATTAAGGCAAACGCTGTCTACAGCTGTGTTTCGCGATTGCTCGCATCCATCTAAAAAGCCCGCCACAGAGAGGCAGCAGCAAAATAGTTGCAGTCGTGTCAGCTCAATCCAGAGGACTTTCTAGCACGAATACTGCTGAGGAGAGTCGGTTGTGCTATTTTGCACACCTCTATGAAGCCATAGTCCAGTCTCTGGTGACCTATAGAGGACGGAAGTACCCGGCATGGTCATGCAAATTAATCAAAGAAAATGATAAGGCCAAGCAACAGAAATGTCTCTCTGAGTAGTAATTAATACGAAAGGCCCTATCAACTGTGACAATATCGATACTACACCTTCTATATACACGTTTTAATAAGAAGAGAGATCATCTAATCTACAAGAGAAACGAGTGTTCACTGAAACAGGTTATTATCGGAAAGCAAAGCACGTGAGTTACCCACTGAGATAAACAATCGAACATTGAATACTTGGATAAAGGACTCTAATGGTGAAATATAACCTTGGCACAGGTGGGTGAATAGGATAAATACAAAGTTATGCAAATAATACACAAATACGAGCAGTGACTGTAAATATGTTTAGTAAACCACAGGAAGAACGCAAAATAATACCTTTAAACACCAGTGAGGTCGCGAGAGTTCATATAGAGAGCAACAACCTGGCTGAGAAGACTGAAATGGAACAACTGGCTCCTGAAGAGAGTGAACTAATATCGCATCCCTGCAAAACTAGCGATAGCAACGATGACCGTCATACCAAACTCGTAGCATAATGCACAAAATAGAGACTATAAACTCAGACCCCTCTTTGCACTCAGTGCTCAAGTGGAGACATCCTTCTGTGCGACCACAACAGTACAGTCGTACAGAAACAAGTCTTTACTCCACCATCAATTAGTGACAAGTCATTACTCTTCCTAACGTGAAGTCATCCCTTTTCAAGTTCTTAGTCAGAAGTGTACTCTCCCATCCCTGGCATGAAGTGTTTTATTTCTGGAAGTTCTGCAACTTCGCTGTTTCGTCACAGAAGGAATCTCGCCAGCCAGGAATTGCAGAAACTGCGGGTCCCGTCCAGTAAAACTCAAGGAGAGATCTTAAACTATCTCCTACTCTTTCGTATTTTTGCTGTTTGCAAGTAATAGTAGTACTCTGGGACAGGGTGGAAGGAGAAGAATCTCTCCAGCTACATGGTACAAAATTGAAACAAACCTATGAGATCGCTGACACATAGGCACTATCAAGGAAGTGTGTGCTCTAGGAAAAATAACAGTAACAAACAGCTGAAATGCTGGTTCTGAAAGTTTAAACAGAACGTTATTTAGTGGTGTTGCTCCACAGGTAATCAAGACTGTCATGCTAGCCTCTGGGAGGTGATACCTTTACTAGATTCCTTATCTTGTTAAAAGGCTTCTAAAACAATGCTCGTTTCTTCCGACGGAAAGAGGCGTCCTGTGTCCTGCCCTGAAAGTGTTGGATGGGGCGGCGCGAATGCACAAGAATACCAGTCTGTCTGCCTGTGGCTCCGACTTCACCTCGGACTTAGAGCGTTTTAATGGTAACCAGCTCCTCTTGCTAGCCAACTCGTGGGCTCCCAACTGTGCAGTCCCTTCACTGTACTAAACAGAAAAATGTAAAGAAGGCGTAAAAGGGACATTCACTGGAGGTACTGAAGCTTGATTGCAATTACTATGCAGCGTCTGTGATCGACTACTTGATAAACGGAAATGAGCATAAAAAAATTCTGGAATAACTTGCGCGACAGTTTCAGAGGAAACTAGCCACCTAACATAGGGCGCGTCACCATAACCCATAGACAAACGAGCAGAGCAGGCAGTGGAAACGTGAGTTCATCACCCAGTCAGCATCAAACCAGGAGAAGTAGAGAGTCACTTGCGACTGCGACGGTGTAGTGCTAACAAATTGTGATCGTTAGGAGACAAACCGTCACCTACTGTCCGAATCTCCCGACGAGATTACGAGAGGCTGTCAAGACGAATCTTCGAGGGAAGCTGCCCAAGAGGTTGTTTTTGGTTCTCGACTAGGTCCCAGTTCATCATGCGCAGAACAGTCACATGTGCTGCTTCTTTGGATTATCCAATTTTGTTTCTCACCTCGAATTATCCTAATATGGCACCTAGTGACTTGCTTCTCTTTCCTCGGGTGAAGAAACTATTGAGTGAAAGTCATTAGCAGACTGATTACGAGGTTGACCGTTTCCAACACAGCAAGGTATAGACTCCCACGCTCTTCGTCAAGTCACCCATTGTTGTCAAAAAGTGTCTCACTGAAGTGTGACTATGTAGAGGAGCGTTAACACCATCACCGTTTTCCATGGTCGCAGCTTAAGTCTTCTCGAAGTAGCAGAGGTAGAGAATACCGCTTCATATGTAAATTATTTTGTTTTCACACGACCGGTTTCGGACTGTTATAAGCCCATCCTCAGGTGTCGTAGCTGTGCTGTGGTCCCCGAGCAAGGAGTTCTCCCTGGTACACGCGGCGCTTGGGGACTACAGCACAGGTACGACACCTGACGATGGGCTTATAACAGTCCGAAACCGGTCGTGTGAAAATAAAGTAATTTACAACTCAAGCGGTATTCTCAACTTCTGCTATAATGCTCAGTTGCGGATGTTCTGCCAACAGGACTGTGTTCTCGAAGTGGTAAATAAAAATTTTGTGAATAATCCTCGTATCCAGTTAAGTCGTCCTTCCTGTGAGCGAAACCAATTCCTATCTAGGCGGTAACAATGGTCGCGGATATGCTCAAAGAACTTTATTGGGAACAGCTGAAAGAGAGGTGCCGTTAACTCGCTGAATTACTGCAGCATGACCTTTTGAGAATTAGGAGAAAAGTAATGCCTCGGAATTTTTTATGTGAAAATTCTTAAAGCTTTTTAAATAAAAAAAGCGTTATTAATATTCTACAACTTATCCTCCGTGAGTACGTACTCGCACCTCTCTGCACCAGAGGGCTCCGAATTGTAGCGTGCAGTTTGGTGCTGTGTAGCTTAACTACGTCGGTGCGTAAGAAATAGAGTGCTATAAACGAGTTTCGAATTCGTACATTTCGTTCACACATGGAGCACCCTCTCCTTCAACGTGATAATGCCAGACCACACACGAGCGCTGAGACAACTGCAGCAATCCCAGGCCTTGGCTTCACTGTCAGCGATGATCCTCCGTACAGGCTCGAATTCGTCCCTTCCGATTTTCATCTGTTACTAAAACTTAAACATCACTGTCGAGGGCTTCACCTTGATAGCGATGACGCGATGCAAGCAAAGGTGAGGTTGTGGCTCCGCCAAGAAAGTAAAACATTCTACTATGATGGAAACAACAAACTTGTCTCTCGTTGGAAGCAATGTGTTCGCCATCGGGGTGACTATACAGAGAAATTAAAATGTAGACATGAAAAATAAAGATGTAGAATGTTAATAACGTTTGTTTTATTTCAAATACTTGAAGTGATTTCACATTTAAAAAATCGGAGTCACTACTTTTCAGGACGCCCTAGTAGTATTACGGACAAACAGTGTAACAGCAGTACTGCCTGAATTGCACTTATGTTAAAGAAACCGCAAGTCAAGTTAGGTAGACAAAATTGAGTAATGTACACTACTGGCCATTAAAATTGCTACACCACGAAGATGACGTGCTACAGACGTGAAATTTAACCGACAGGAAGAAGATGGTGTGATATGCAAATGATTAGCTTTTCAGAGCATTCACACAAGGTTGGCGCCGGTGGCGACACCTACAACGTGCTGACATGAGGAAAGTTTCCAACCGATTTCTCATACACAAACAGCTGTTGACCGGCGTTGCCTGGTGAAACGTTGTTGTGATGCCTCGTGTAAGGCGAAGAAATGCGTACCATCACGTTTCCGACTATGATAAAGGTCGGATTGCAGCCTATCGCGATTGCGGTTTATCGTATCGCGTCATTTCTGCGCGCGTTGGTCGAGATCCAATGACTGTTAGCAGAATATGGAATCGGTGGGTTCAGGAGGGTAATACGAAACGCCGTGCTGAATCCCAACGCCATCGTATCACTAGCAGTCGAGATGACAGGCATCTTATCCGCATGGCTGTGACGGATCGTGCAGCCACGTCTAGGTCGCTGAGTCAACATATGGAGACGTTTGCAAGACAACAATCATCTGAACGACAATTGCAGCAGCATGGACAATCAGCTCGGAGACCATGGCTGCGGTTACCCTTGACGCTGCATCACAGACAGGAGCGCCTGCGATGGTGTACTCAACGACGAACCTGGGTGCACGAATGGCAAAACGTAATTTTTGCGGATGAATCCAGGTTCTGTTTACAGCACCATGATGGTCGCATCCGTGTTTGGCGACATCGTGGTGAACGCAAATTGGAAGCGTGTATTCGCCGTCGCCATACTGGCGTATCACCCAACGTGATGGTATGGGGTGTCATTGGTTACACGTGTCGGTCACCTCTTGTTCGCATTCACGGCACTTTGAACAGTGGGAGTTACATTTCAGATGTGTTACGACCCGTGGCTCTACCCTGCGAAACCCTACATTTCAGGAGGACAATGCACGACCGCATGTTGCAGGTCCTGTACGGGCCTTTCTGGATACAGAAAATGTTCGACTGCTGTCCTGGCCAGCACATTCTCCAGATCTCTCACCAATTGAAAACGTCTGGTCAATGGTGGCCGAACAACTGGCTCATCACAATACGCCAGTCACTACTCTTGATGAACTGTGGTATCGTGTAGAGGCTGCATGGGCAGCTGTACCTGTACGCGCCATCCAAGCTCAATGCCCAGGCGTATCAATGCCGTTATTATGGCCAGACGTGGTTGTTCTGGGTACTGATTTCTCAGGATCTATGCACCCAAACTGCGTGAAAATGTAATCACATGTGAGTTCTAGTATAATACATTTGTCCAATGAATACCCGTTTATAATCTGCATTTCTTCTTGGTGTAGCAATTTTAATGGCCAGGAGTGTAAGAAAGAAGCAATAATTTTTGCATTTTTCTATGTGCAAACGTAAAAGAAATAGAAGCAACGAACAGTGATACGCTATTCCTCCCACCATGTACTGCTGTATGTCATCATTTAGCGCTCCGCGTAGCACTTCTTTACAATCTTGAGATAAAGATATCTGAGTGTCTTTTTAACTATATTTCTCTTTCTGAATGTTGTTAAGAATTTATATAAATTTATTCCAAAACATGTAAGATATTAATGAGCAATTATGCCCTTCCAGTGACTGACAAACTTGTGTGGAAGCCATACGTCATTCACAATTAAAGAAAATCAGCTTATGACACCTGGTTGCAAAAGTAGGCACTGCCAACTCTGTGTAGCCAACAGAGAATTGAGATGGTTGGTTGGTTGACTCGGGGAAGGGGACCAAACAGCGAGGTCATCGGTCCCATCGGGTTAGGGAAGGATGGAGAGGGATGTCGGCCGCGCCCTTTCAAAGGAACCACACGGCATTTGCCTGAAGCGATTCAGGGAAAGCACGGAATACCTAAATCAGGATGGTCGGACGCGCGTTTGAACCGTCCTTCTTCCGAATGCGAGTCCAGTGTGTTAACCACTGCGCCACCTCTCTCGGCGACAATTGGGAAAGGATGACAGTTAAAATAGCCGTAAAAGTTCTATTGATAATCAGTGTTACTTGAGAGCAACATTGCCAACTAGAGAGTTAGAAATGCTTAACTTCAGCCTCACGTCGGAAAGCTTCTAATAGCGAATTATGTGGGGCGTTAAAAATATCTCAAAACTCATTTCCAAATCATTTATCTCAAAACAAACAATTCATGTTGTATTTTTGTGCGCTGAGGCGCTGACTATGTCGAGATAATTCAGTAAATCGTTTCTGAAATATGTGTTACAAAAAAAAATGGCTCTGAGCGCTATGGGACTTAACATCTGTGGTCATCAGTCCCCTAGAACTTAGAACTACTTAAACCTAACTAACCTAAGGACATCACACACATCGATGCCCGAGGCAGGATTCGAACCTGCGACCGAAGCGGTCACGCGGTTCCAGACTGATGTGCCTAGAACCGCACGGCCACAACGGCCGGCTATGCGTTAAATGCATGGAGCTTTCATAACGATAGTTTAACTCTCAAAAAGATGTTTCGACAATGGAAAAAGTGAGGATTTGAAGCATGAGATGTTCTTTGACCCTTTATACCAGATTTCGTCCTCTCTGACCATCATTTGAAGAAATTTTCCCCTGATAGTGTTTTGGTGGCATGAAGAGGTCACGATGAGTGTGGGTGTGTATTCAAGAGACATTCCAAAATCGCACTTCAGGGATGAAACTTACTCATTGGAACAAGTGTATTGAAATAATCGGTGACTACAAGGAAAAATTTCACTGACATTAAGGAAGGAAAATTAAGGTGTAACGTCCTGTCGGCGAGAAGCTCGTTAGAAAAATAGTCGATTTCTGATTCAGGAAGGATGAGAAAAGAAACCGGCAGTGCATTTTCCAAAGGAACCTCTCCAGCATTTGCCTATGCAGCTTGTAACATATCATTCCCTGGCCGGAATCAGTTAAATAGAGGTGACCTTTACGCTTAGCAGTGGGAAATCCAGAGGGAAGCATTCCTTGATTCAAAGACCACGTAGCATCAGATAATGAATCTTTGAAACATTTTCTTCACGAGTCGGCACTTGGAAGAAAACGCGTTTTGTGAAAAAAAAATGGCACTTAGAATGTATGACAAGGCTACTTTTCAAATATTTCCAAGAAATTTATGCAATAATTTGTTTTAATTGAAAAATATTTCAATGTCTACATCGCATTTTTTCCTTATACAACTAAAGCACGAAAATTTGTTTCGGTTGTCTTCTACAACCGTCTTGAGATGTCTAAAATATGTAAACAAATTGAGAAAAAGTAGAAAAGAAAATTTTGAATAATAAAGTGGGATATAAAACAATGTAAAGAATTGAACAAAATATGTCAGGAGAGCCAACTCCAAAATGAATATCCAACAGATTCACTTAACAGTACTGTATAAGTAACATTTTACTGCTTTTAAGATGACATGCCACCCAAACTGTCAAAAAGCAGTGAATATGCAGCAAAAACTTCATTATCAGCTGTAGTGATGCACTTGCATGCATTCGTATTGTAGGGCAATGAGACAACGGCATTACGTAGTGGCAAACTTCAGCGTGAGCGAACCACGTAGTAAATCTGCAAAAAGAACTGAAGACAAAAACTTTTAAAAAGCCTATACCTAATTCCAGATAAGTTTTAAGTTATAAAAATAACAAAGGGATGAAGTTAATATTAGACGATTTGGAAGCTGTTTTGTATAATCGCCTGGAAATATGCCGTATGTAAGAGACAGTTCCTACACAACTGTCAATTTTGTAAGTCTAAAATCCAGAAATATCGTAAAAAGTGTAAAATTAACAAAGGAATGACGTAAAAATTACAAGACTGGGAAGCTACCTATGTAAATAACTATCAACATGCCATATGTAAAAGACAAATCATACTCGAAAACAAAATAATAAAAACATCAAAGTGTAGAGTAGCGCTAAAAATATAACAATATACCATAATCTCGCAAGAGGGCGGTAATAAAGAAGGTCAATGGTCAGTTCTATTACGAAAAACTACATCAAACGCCCATTATTTGCAATTGTACAGCAGGTGTTATTGTAAAAACAGTTTAACAAAAATTGTCAGCAGCGCCGTAACTCTAAACACATAAAGTAGACAATGGGTAATTATTTTATAAATAAAGCTATGTGATCAGGAAGAGATCAGTGTTTAACGTCCAATAACGGAGCACAAGCTCGGACTAGGGAAGGATTGGAGTAGGATGGGGTAGGAAATCGGCCGTGCCCTTTTGAAGGAACCATGTACAGGATTTAAGGACGCCCAAATCAGTATGGCCTGATACACGTTTGAACCGTCGTACTCTCGCACTGAAGTCTAGTGTGCTTACAACTGCGCTACCCTGTTCGGTAGCTATATGACCAACGATCATAAAATGAGAGGCTTACAAACGAGCGATCCAGCTTGGTGTATAAAATAGATATCTTTGTAAAATTTGCATAAATTTAAGAATAAAAATGAAATGCCTGGAGCCCGACCAGCCTGGTACGACACGTCAGAGCTAAACTGAAATATTCGAGACTTCCTGCTGGCCAGCCGAAACTGCCAACGAGGCCGGCAGGTGGCGCGGAACCGCTTGCATTTACAGAGATTGACACAATAAATAATAAATTCTATCGCACGTTCTTCTCTTTTTGCAAAGTAACGTAGTAATGAAGAATAAAAATTACAGTGAATTTCATTTATACGTACTGCAATACCACAAGGAACTAACTACAAGAAACGACCAGAGATCGAATAATCATTAATAAAACATTGGTATGTTGTTGTTGTGGTCTTCAGTCCAGAGACTGGTTTGATGCAGCTCTCCATGCTACTCTATCCTGTGCAAGCTTCTTCATCTCCCAGTACCTACTGTATCCTACATCCTTCTGAATCTGTTTAGTGTATTCATCTCTTGGTCTCCCTCTACGATTTTTACCCTCCACACTGCCCTCCAATGGTGATCCCTAAATGCCTCAGAATGTGTCCTACCAACCGATCACTTCTTCTAGTCACGTTGTGCCACATCTCCTCTTTTCCTTAATTCTATGCAATACCTCCTCATTAGTTATGTGATGTACCCATCTAATTCTTCTGTAGCACCACATTTCGAAAGCTTCTATTCTCTTCTTGTCCAAACTATTTAACGTCCGCGTTTCACTTCCATAGATGACTACACCCCATACAAATACTTTCAGAAACGACTTCCTGACACTTAAATCTATACTCGATGTTGACAAGTTTCTCTGTTTCAGAAACGCTTTCCTTGCCATTGCCAGTCTACATTTTATATCCTCTCTACGTAGACCATCATCAGTTATTTTTCACCCCAAATAGCAAAACTCATTTACTACTTTAAGCGTCTCATTTCCTAATCTAATTCCCGCAGCATAACCTGATTCAGTTCGACTACATTCCACCATCCTCGTTTTGCTTTTGTTGATGGTCATCTTACATCCTCGTTTCAAGACACCGTCCATTACGTTCAGCTGCTCTTCCAGGTCCTTTGCTGTCACTGACATATATGAAATGCAAAATATCCAATAATTATAAGACTTCAAGTAGAAGGAATTACAATGTTATTATTCATACAATTTTACAATAAGAGACAAATGTATCCATCGAAATGAGGCGACAACTGATGGTGAAGGGCACAACCTCGCATGGTGAAGCAGGGGAACTCTTGTAACGGTATTGGAGGCAGGCGCAGCTAAACAGCGGAAGCCGGCAAACGTACTCACAGCCAAGGCCGCAGATATGTGGCCGCAGATTCGAAAATACCAATTTGTCTACAACATTCCATCGAAAGCACTGGGCTCTTTTTGTTCATTCATCAAGGGCCTTCTTCATACTGAAACAAGTCTGTAATTGACAAACTGCCTGTAATTCTTCGAGCAAATCAAATTTCCTTCCGTTCAGCAGACACTGAGGTGAAAAACATGATGCGAAACCTCCTAATATCGTGTCGTACCTCCTTCTCCCCGGCGCAGGACAGAAACTCGAAGTGGCATCGACTCAGCAAGTCGTCGGAAGTCCCCTGTAGAAATATTGAGCCATGCTGGCCATATAGCCATTCCATAATTGCGAAAGTATTTCCGGTGGAGGATTTTGTGAGCGAACTAACATCTTGATTACGTCCCATAAATTTTCGGTGGGATTCATGTCGGGCGATGTGGATGGCCAGATCATTCGCTCGAACTGTCCAGAATGTTCTGCAAAACGATCGCGAACAGCTGTGATCCGGTCACATGGTGAATTATCATCCACAAAAATTCAATCATTCTTTGGGAACACGAAGTCCATGAATAGCTGCAAATGGTCTCCAAGTAGCCGAACACAACCGAGATTCAGTCCTTCCATGTAAACGCAACCCAGACCATTATGGAACCACCTCCATCTTACACAGTTCCTTGTTGGCAACTTGGATCTATGGCTTAGTAGGGTCTGCACCACACTCGAACCCTGCATTCAGCTTTTTTTTTTGGTCGTCAGTCTACTGACTGGTGTGATGCGGCCTGCCACGAATTATTTTCCTGTGCTAACCTCTTCATCTCAGAGTAGCACTTGCAACCAACGTCCTCAATTATTTGCTTGACGTATTCCAATACAAGAGTATAATAATTCCAATCCCAAAGAAAGCAGGTGTTGACAGATGTGAGAATTACCGAACAATCAGTTTAATAAGCCACAGCTGCAAAATACTAACACGAATTCTTTACAGACGAATGGAAAAACTAGTAGAAGCCGACCTCGGGGAAGATCAGTTTGGATTCCGTAGAAATACTGGAACACGTGAGGCAATACTAACCTTACGACTCATCTTAGAAGAAAGATTAAGGAAAGGCAAACCTACGTTTCTAGCATTTGTAGACTTAGAGAAAGCTTTTGACAACGTTAAGTGGAATACTCTCTTTCAAATTCTGAAGGTGGCAGGGGTAAAATACAGGGAGCGAAAGGCTATTTACAATTTGTACAGAAACCAGATGGCATTTATAAGAGTCGAGGGACATGAAAGGGAAGCAGTGGTTGGGAAGGAAGTAAGACAGGGTTGTAGCCTCTCCATGATGTTATTTAATCTGTATATTGAGCAAGCAGTATAGGAAACAAAAGAAAAATTCGGAGTAGGTATTAAAATTCATGGAGAAGAAGTAAAAACTTTGAGGTTCGCCGATGACATTGTAATTCTGTCAGAGACAGTAAAGGACTTGGAACAGCAGTTGAACGGAATGGATGGTGTCTTGAAGGGAGGATATAAGATGAACATCAACAAAAGCAAAAAGACGATAATGGAATGTAGTCGAATTAAGTCGGCTGATGCTGAGGGTATTAGACTAGGAAATGAGACACTTAAAGTAGTAAAGGAGTTTTGCTATTTGGGGAGCAAAATAACTGATGATGGTCGAAGTAGAGAGGATATAAAATGTAGACTGGCAATGGCAAGGTAATCGTTTCTGAACAAGAAAAATTTGTTAACATCGAGTATAGATTTAAGTGACAGGAAGTCGTTTCTGAAAGTATTTGTATGGAGTGTAGCCATGTATGGAAGTGAAACATGGACGATAAATAGTTTAGACAAGAGAATAGAAGCTTTCGAAATGTGGTGCTGCAGAAGAATGCTGAAGATAAGGTGGGTAGATCACGTAACTAATGAGGAGGTACTGAATAGGATTGGGGAGAAGAGGAGTTTGTGGCACAACTTGACCAGAAGAAGGGATCGGTTGGTAGGACATGTTCTGAGGCATCAAGGGATCACCAATTTAGTATTGGAGGGCAGCGTGGAGGGTAAAAATCGTAGAGGGAGACCAAGAGATGAATACACTAAGCAGATTTAGAAGGGTGTAGGTTGCAGTAGGTACTGGGAAATGAAGAAGCTTGCACAGGACAGAGTAGCATGGAGAGCTGCATCAAACCAGTCTCAGGACTGAAGACAACAACAACAACAACATTCCAATCTCTGTCTTCCTCTACAGTTTTTGCCCTCTACAGCTCCCTCTAGTACCATGGAAGTCATTCCCTCATGTCTTAGCAGATGTCCTATAATCCTGTCCCGTCTCCTTATCGGTGTTTTCCACATATTCCTTTCCTCTCCGATTCTGCATAGAACCTCCTCATTCCTTACATTATTTGTCCACCTAATTTTCAAAATTCGTCTATAGCACCACATCTCAAATGCTTCGATTCTCTTCTGTTTCGGTTTTCCCACAGTCCATGTTTCACTACCATACAATGCTGTACTCCAGACGTACATCCTCAGAAATTTCTTCCTCAAATTAAGGTCGGTATTTGATATTAGTAGACTTCTCTTGGCCAGAAATGCCTTTTTTGCCATAGCGAGTCTGCTTTTGATGTCCTCCTTGCTCCGTCCGTCATTGGTTATTTTACTGCCTAGGTAGCAGAATTCATTAACTTCATTGACTTCGTGACCATCAGTCCTGATGTTAAGTTTCTCGCTGTTCTCATTTCTACCACTTCTCATTACCTTCGTCTTCCTCCGATTTACTCTCAAACCATACTGTGTACTCATTACACTGTTCATTCCGTTCAGCAGATCATTTAATCCTTCTTCACTTTCACTCAGGATAGCAATGTCATCAGCGAATCGTATCATTGATATCCTTTCACCTTGTATTTTAATTCCACTCCTGAACCTTTCTTTTATTTCCATCATTGCTTCCTCGATGTACAGATTGAAGAGCAGGGGCGAAAGCCTACTGCCTTGTCTTACACCCTTCTTAATACGAGCACTTCGTTCTTGATCGTCCACTCTCATTATTCCCTCATGGTTGTTTTACATATTGTATATGACCCTTCTCTCCCTATAGCTTAGCCCTACTTTTTTCAGAATCTCGAACAGCTTGCACCATTTTACATTGTCGAACGCTTTTTCCAGGCCGACAAATCCTATGAAAATGTCTTGATTTTTCTTTAGCCTTGCTTCCATTATTAGCCGTAACGTCAGAATTGCCTCTCTCGTCCCTTTATTTTTCCTAAAGCCAAACTGATCGTCACCTAGCGCATTCTCAATTTTATTTTCCATTCTTCTGTATATTATTCTTGTAAGCAGCTTCGATGCATGAGCTGTTAAGCTGATTGTGCGATAATTCTCGCACTTGTCAGCTCTTGCCGTCTTCGGAATTGTATGGATGATGCTTTTTCGAAAGTCAGATGGTATGTCGCCAGGCTCATATATTCTACACACCAACGTGAATAGTCGTTTTGTTGCCACTTCCCCCAATGATTTTAGAAATTCTGATGGAATGTTATCTATCCCTTCTGCCTTATTTGACCGTAAGTCTTCCAAAGCTCTTTTAAATTCCGATTCTAATACTGGATCCCCTATCTCTTCTAAATAGACTCCTGTTTCTTCTTCTATCACATCAGACAAATCTTCACCCTCATAGAGGCTTTCAATGTATTCTTTCCACCTATCTGCTCTCTCCTCTGCATTTAACAGTGGAATTCCCGTTGCACTCTTAATGTTACCACCGTTGCTTTTAATGTCACCAAAGGTTGTTTTGACTTTCCTGTATGCTGAGTCTGTCGTTCCGACAATCATATCTTTTTCGGTGTCTTCACATTTTTCTTGCAGCCATTTCGTCTTAGCTTCCCTGGACTTCCTATTTATTTCATTCCTCAGCGACTTGTATTTCTGTATTCCCGATTTTCCCGGAACATGTTTGTACTTCCTCCTTTCATCAATCAACTGAAGTATTTCTTCTGTTACCCATGGTTTCTTCGCAGCTACCTTCTTTGTACCTATGCTTTCCTTCCCAACTTCTGTGATGGCCCTTTTTAGAGATGTCCATTCCTCTTCAACTGTACTGCCTACTGCGCTATTCCTTATTGCTGTATCTATAGCGTTAGAGAACTTCAAACGTATCTCGTCATTCCTTAGTACTTCCGTATCCCACTTCTTTGCATATTGATTCTTCCTGACTAATGTCTTGAACTTCAGCCTACTCTTCATCACTACTATATTGTGATCTGAGTCTATATCTGCTCCTGGGTACGCCTTACAATCCAGTATCTGATTTCGGAATCTCTGTCTGACCATGATGTAATCTAATTGAAATCTTCCCGTATCTGCCGGCCTTTTCCAAGTATACTTCCTCCTCTTGTGATTCTTGAACAGGGTATTCGCTATTACCAACTGAAATAGGGACCCATCGATCATCCCACGGTTTCCCATTCGTCTAGGGTTCGAACGATATGGTCACGATGCGGGAAGACGCGCTACACTCGACGTCGTGCTGTTAGCAAAGGCAGTCGCGTCGATCGTCTGCTGCCATAGCCCATTAATGCCAAATTCAGGCGCGCTGCCCTAATGGACACGTTCGTCGTACGCCCCACAGTGATATCTGCCGTTATTTCACGCAGTGTTTCTTATCTGTTAGCACTAACAACTCTACGCTAACGCCGCTATTCTTCGTCATTAAATGAAGGGTGTCGGTCACCGCGTTGTCCGTTGTTGTTGTTGTGGTCTTCTTTCCTGAGACTGGTTTGATGCAGCTCTCCATGCTACTCTATCCTGTGCAAGCTTCTTCATCTCCCAGTACCTACTGCAACCTACATCCTTCTGAACTTGCTTAGTGTATTGATCTCTTGGTCTCCCTCTACGATTTTTACCCTCCACGCTGCCCTCCAATGCTAAATTTGTGATCCCTTGATGCCTCAGAACATGTCCTACCAACCGGTCCCTTCTTCTTGTCAAGTTGTGCCACAAACTTCTCTTCTCCCCAATCCTATTCAATACCTCCTCATTAGTTACGTGATATACCCACCTTATCTTCAGCATTCTTCTGTAGCACCATATTTCGAAAGCTTCTATTCTCTTCTTGTCCAAACTATTTATCGTCCATGTTTCACTTCCATACATGGCTACACTCCATACAAATACTTTCAGAAACGACTTCCTGCCACTTAAATCCATACTCAATGTTAACAAATTTCTCTTCTTCAGAAACGATTTCCTTGCCGTTGCCAGTCTACATTTTATATCCTCTCTACTTCGACCATCATCAGTTATTTTACTCCCTAAATAGCAAAACTCCTTTACTACTTTAAGTGTCTCATTTCCTAATCTAATCCCCTCAGCATCACCCGATTTAATTTGACTACATTCCATTATCCTCGTTTTGCTTTTGTTGATGTTCATCTTATATCCTCCTTTCAAGACACTGTCCATTCCGTTCAACTGCTCTTCCAAGTCCTTTGCTGTCTCTGACAGAATTACAATGTCATCGGCGAACCTCAAAGTTTTTATTTCTTCTCCGTGGATTTTAATACCTACTCCGAATTTTTCTTTTGTTTCCTTTACTGCTTGCTCAATATACAGATTGAACAACATCGGGGAGAGGCTTCAACCCTGTCTCACTCCTTTCCCAACCACTGCTTCCCTTTCATGCCCATCGACTCTTATAACTGCCATCCGGTTTCTGTACAAATTGTAAATAGCCTTTCGCTCCCTGTATTTTACCCCTGCCACCTTCAGAATTTGAAAGAGAGTATTCCAGTTAACGTTGTCAAAAGCTTTCTCTAAGTCTACAAATGCTAGGAACGTAGGTTTGCCTTTTCTTAATCTTTCTTCTAAGATAAGTCGTAAGGTTAGTATTGCCTCACGTGTTCCAACATTTCTACGGAATCCAAACTGATCTTCACCGAGGTTCGCTTCTACCAGTTTTTCCATTCGTCTGTAAAGAATTCGCGTTAGTATTTTGCAGCTGTGACTTATTAAACTGATAGTTGGGTAAATTTCACATCTGTCAACACCTGCTTTCTTTGGGATTGGAATTATTATATTCTTCTTGAAGTCTGTGGGTATTTCACCTGTCTCATACATCTTGCTCACCAGATGGTAGAGTTTTGTCATGACTGGCTCTCCCAAAGCCATCAGTAGTTCTAATAGAATGTTGTCTACTCCCGGGGCCTTGTTTCGACTCAGGTCTTTCAGTGCTCTGTCAAACTCTTCACGCAGTATCTTATCTCCCATTTCATCTTCATCTACATCCTGTTCCATTTCCATAATGTTGTCCGTAGAAAGAGGTAATGCTTGAAATGTGGTATTCTCGGCGCACTCTTGACACTCTGGATCTCGGAATAGTGAATTCCCTGACGATTTCCGAAATGCAGTGTCCCATGCGTCCAGCTGCTACTACCATTCTACGTCCGAAATCTATTAATTCACATAGTGCGGCCATCATCACGTCGGAAACCTTTACACATGAATCACTTGAGTATAAATGACAACTCAACCAGTGCACTACCCTCTCTGTACGCGTTACTACCGCCTCTGTATTGCATATATCGCTATCCCGCGACTTTTGTTAATTCAGTGTAATGTAGCGTTTCCAGCCCTTCGCCAGTGTGCTTCGTAGTATTTGATTTAGAAGCAATATGTGGGTGAAAACTGTTTTATTTTGAGAATAGCTATGCTCCCAAACGTATATCAAAATACCGGTAGCAATTGTCACAGTCGTTGCAATTAACCTTGTAAACACCCAGTTTATGGAACTTATTGGGCTTCGGACCTATGCAGTCTCCTATGCGCGCTGTAATCGAATTAGTGGTTTCCATACCAATCCAAGCACCCGCCCTTCGGAAGCACTGTTATTTTTTTGTGTCACATGACCATTTTAGGTTCTTGTTACAAATTTAACGTTAGTTGTACGATTATTTTTGGCCTCAGGAGAGGTCTCTTTCTGGCCTGTCATTTTCTGTTTCTTTTTCTTATTTCAAGAATTCGTGAAGTTATATGTTTTTTCGTCGTCATTAGCCACTGCGATTTGTTTCAGACTGACAATTTCTCTGCCAACTTCACATTGCTGTAAAGGAGATTTTCCGAGAAAATATGCCGAAAAGTAAGCAGGGCCGATCCGAGAACATTCACTTATCGTTTGGCGTCCCTCCTCCTTCTCTCCCCCCTTTTTTCTTCGTACACTTTCTCCGGTGTCAGTTGTCACTACGAACTGTGATACGCCTTGTATACAAAATTTGCACTTCGGCGCTCCTCCTAGTTTAAAGCCCCAAGTGACCGCTACGAATTGCAGTCCATTCTGTGTAAAAGTCTTACTATTGGCTCTCCATGCGGCAGATTGTGGGTCTTTGGCCTTAAATCGACTCTGCGTCCGCAGCTCATGGTCTCGCGGTCACATTCTCGCACGGGGTGCCGGGTTCGATTCCCGGCGGGGTCAGGGGTTTTTACCTGCCTCGAGATGACTGTGTGTGTGTGTGTTGTCCTCATCATTTCATCATCGTGCATGAAAGTGGTGAGATTGGACTGAGCAAAGGTTGGGAATTTGTACGGACGCTGATAACAGCGCAGTTGAGCGCCCCAGAAACCAAACATCATCATCATCATCATCGACGCTGGCAATACGTCGTGTAATTTCCCTCGCACGCTCCACACGGCTAAAGCCGTCCTCTCACGGGCCGTGAAAACGCACGTGGACGAGAAGTGGTGACGTCACAGCCTGGGATTCCACATTCCACTACACTTTCGAGCGTGAACTAAAGAATCTGGCTGGTTAGATTCGTGCCTCGTGGAAAATAGCTAGGCCCGTGAGATACGACAAATTGTACGGTATTAAATATTGTATTTGGTGGGTTTTCTTTCTCATAGAGTACGTGTTAAGGTCATACGTTGTTTCAAAGCATCAGCGAGTTCAGGATCTCTCGAAACGTTTTAGCTACGATTTGTTCCAATAAAATGACAGTGAACTCCGTATCTTTAGATGAAGGCATCCTGTAGCTGATGTTTTTAATATTGTAACTTGTGTGCTACTAAAAGTATACCGTTTCAATGCAACTACACAATGACGTTGTATCAGAATCGTGTCTTTTTCGTATAGTTTGCGTATTAACTATCAAATAATGCCCTAAGGAGATACAGTCTGTACACAGTGTATGGCATGTACGGAGGCCCGGTTGGTTTGTCGAAGCTGTAGAGCAATTGATAGTGTAGGGATAAGATCAGGTGTGAGGAGGAAAGTAGCAGGTCGGCGTGCACCTACTTCCAGGTTTTTTTTTCCTTTTATTTTCTAAGTGATTCTGAGTCTTTCTTTTTCACTAAAGAGAAGCAATATCTCAACAGTCAAATGTCTCTGAGCACTATGGGTCTTAACATCTGAGGTCATCAGTCCCCTAGAACTTAGAACTACTTAAACCTAACTAACCTAAGGACATCACACACATACATGCCCGAGGCAGGATTCGAACCTGCGATCGTAGCAGTCGCGCGGTTCCGGACTGAAGCGCCTAGAACCGCTCGGCCACCCGCGGCCGGCATATCTTAACAGTCGATGATATTTATTATAAATAATGTATTTGCTGCGATTCTTCTAGCAAAGACCAACGACTGAACTGTTTCCTGAGTGACCAGATAATGTGAATGGCAGTTTACGTCTGCAAGCAAGCTAAAGTTGCACACCTGAAGTTCCTGCTACTATGAAACTTTCTGTAAAATGTTTGTACCTTCCTCTGGGTTTATGGGCTGGATAATGTTTGTATCTTGCCGGTAAATGTCTTTTTCAATCATGCTGCTACCAAGCGATGTGGCGCACTGGTTAGCACACTGGACTGGCATTCGGGAGGACGACGGTTCAAACTCGTGTCCAGCCATGCTGATTTAGGTTTTCTGTGGTTCCCCTAAATCGTTTCAGGCAAATTCCGGGATGGCTCCTTTGAAAGGTCACGGCGACTTCTTCCCACAACCTTCCCTCATCCCATGGGACCGAAGACCTCGCTGTTCGGACCCATCCCCGGTTCATGCAACCAACCAATGACACTGAGCATCTTCGAGAAACTTCCTGGCAGATTAAAACTGTGTGCCGGACCTAGACTCGAACTCGGGACCTTTGTCTATCAAACATCCTTTCTTCCAGGAGTGCTAGTTCTGCAAGGTTCGCAGGAGAGCTTCTGTGAAGTTTGGAAAGTAGGAGACGAGGTACTGGCTGAAGTAAAGCTGTGAGAAGGGGCAGTGAGTGAGTCGTGCTTGGGTAGCTCGGATGGTAGATCACTTGCCAGCGAAAGGCAAAGGTACCGAGTTCGCGTCTCGGTAGGGCACACAGTTTTAATCTGCCAGGATGTTTCATATCAGCGCACACTCCGCTGAAGAGTGAAAATCTCATTCTGGAAGCTTCGAGAAAATCTCCTCTTCTGTTCGAATGAAATTACAAAACGAATCTCGATCTTGGAATCTATATGATGAAGTACATTGTAATGTTGTTGCTTTAATTTGTTCTGATAGCGGTGCTGATGTTCAAGACCATAAAAGTGGGTTAAAAGCTGTGAGCTATATATATATATATATATATATATATATATATAAAGACAATTTAAATGACAAGAAATAAATCAGTTTATATTTCGACATTTATTTTAACATTGATCATTGTTCCGTTATAATTTCAGCATATCAAACTTGATTCATAACTAAACTGGTGCCTTATTTAGGATTGTGTAAATGTGAGTTTGTAATCTTACAGAACACATCAAATAGGGAGCCAAGATTGGGAGACTACATACAACACTGCATTCATAAAATAACACACAAAGAACGTTGAAACATATGCAAGAGGAAATTAACCACAACCAACCGATTCAATTTTTACCCAAGGAAGTTACGTTCGTAGCGCAATCCTGTCCGTCATGAAATTACCACACACTGGTATACTAAATTCATACTAACTCTCTGTGAAATCTTCCTGAAAAGAATAGCTGAGGGCTACTTTGATGCTTACACCACATGCTTCACGTGGTCAACCTGGTTTACACAAAGAGTGTAACTCCACAATAATTTTGATAATTAAAATAAATTTCATCGAAACGCAATTTACAAAAGAAGAACCTCGAACTGGTTGCTATCGTCTTACTATTAACCTGATGGGTCAAACAATTGTATAAGCACGTGGCACTGGTCTCACAAAGTACACCCCACGTGGGTTGAACATAAAGAAAAGTTGCTATATTGAAAAATATTGTCAAGACGAGACGTTATAATCTCACGCACATTCGCATTTAAGATTGATGATCTTAGAGTTACTGATCAACACGTGCTTCCACTTTACTCACAAAGTAGTGACAAAGCAACTACCGGAAGACATTCTGATCTTCACACTCGAATTACACTGCGTTGCAAATTAAGATAACATTAGATATTTTAGGGCTAAACCTGAAATAAAGGTGATTAAATTTTCAGTTAGGCTGAACTTAAGAAATCCATTGTCCTACGGACTTAGCAGACACGCGCTTACCGGAGATTTTACCACCTCAGACGCTCGCCGTGGACAGACTGCCGTGGGTCCCTCCTGAGGGGTGCCTCCCAAATACAAACGGTAGTGACCAGAGAGGCAGCTTCCTATACCAACATGACAAGGGACGGACAGGACCATACTAAGAATAGAAACCTCTCTGCTTTTAGAAAGCGTAGCTACCTGTTCCGACGTTAGTCCTACTGTTCTCCAGCAGACAGGCTTGTCTGCTACCATCAAGAAATACATTTGCTCATTCATCCTCTCACACAGAAGGGAAGGGGGATGGCAGTATCTTATCATATACAGTACATAAAAGAAAGCGGATGTATGTTCCGTATGAGACTGTGTGACATGAATTACATATAAACTATGTTTTAAAGTGTAGTAGTGTGACAGATCGTTCTTGTTTATGTGTAAAAGTAACATGTTCCACTGCTCAGTCTCCTCCCAGATAGTCAGAAACACCACACTAAATTTAGAAGTGGAATGTATGCCGTAATTGACAACAGATTTAAGAAATTAACATGAAGGGAATCCAACAGAGACCTTTCAACATTAGTTTAGAGATTTGTTAGGCGATGCAGCATCGAAAAATTGATATTATGCGGGCGCGAATTGATATTATTAGACATTACACCTTAACGAAAATTCAACTGACTTGGCGAACCACTTCAGTTAGTATGCATCTCGGATCATTGTACAGTGTTACGTAGTGTTTCTCTAACAGAAATTGACTTTACAAGCCACCGACGAGTCCAGACTTCTCTTCACGAGTTTCTCCACTCCTCTTCGACAGTAGCTAGTAGAGTTAACGCATCTGTTTCACGCGAGTCCATTTTAATATAGAGCCAACATCCTTGTAGCAGTGGTAACACCGGTTCCCATCAGATCAGCAAAGTTAAGCAGTGTCAGGCTTGACTAGCACCTGGATGGGTCACCGTCCAGATGTGCCGAGTGCCTTCGGACGGTGGGTTGCACTCAGCCCTTGTCAGACCAACTGAGGAGCTACTTGATTGAGAAGTAGCAACACTCGTCACGAAAACTGACAATTGCTGGGAGAGCGGTGTGCTGACCACATGCGTCTCCGTATCCGCATCCGTTGACGCCTAAGATGGTGACTTGGCGGCCGGTCGGCACCGTAGGGGCCATAACGGCTTCTTTGGACGGTGTTGGTGTTTTTATTTTAATACAGAAAACTGTGCTGTTTGTGAGCCAAATAAAGCCGGCAACTGCCACTGGAGAGCGCTGAGAACGCAAAATACAACACTGGCCATTAAAATTGCTACGCCACGAAGATGACGTGCTACAGACGCGAAATTTAACCGACAGAAAGAAGATGCTGTGATATGCAAATGATTAGCTTTTCAGAGCATTCACACAAGGTTGGCGCCGGTGGCGATACCTAATACGTGCTGACATGAGGAAAGTTTCCAACCGATTTCTCATACACAAACAGCAGTTGACCGGCGTTGCCTGGTGAAACGTTGTTGTGATGCCTCGTTAAAGAAGGAGAAATGTGTACCATCACGTTTCCAACTTTGATAAAGGTCGGATTGTAGCCTATCGCGATTGCGGTTTATCGTATCGCAACATTGCTGCTCGCGTCGGCCGATATCCAATGACTGTTAGCAGAATATGGAATCGGTGGGTGCAGGAGGGTAATACGAAACGCCGTGCTGGATCCCAACGGCCTCGTATCCCTAGCAGTCGACATTACAGGCATCTTATCCGCATGGCTGCAGCCACGTCTCGATCCCTGAGTCAACAGATGGGGGCGTTTGCAGGACAACAACCATCTGCACGAACAGTTCGACGACAATTGTAGCAGCACGGACTATCAGCTCGAAGACCATAGCTGCGGTTACCCTTGACGCTGCATCACAAACAGGAGCTCCTGCGATGGTGTACTCAACGACTAACT
Organism: Schistocerca nitens; assembly: GCF_023898315.1. Taxonomy (NCBI): domain Eukaryota; kingdom Metazoa; phylum Arthropoda; class Insecta; order Orthoptera; family Acrididae; genus Schistocerca; species Schistocerca nitens. The sequence continues at coordinate 829,795,748 of NC_064618.1, read as the reverse complement.
TGGGTGCACGAATGGCAAAACGTCATTTTTTCTGATGAATTCAGGTTCTGTTTATAGCATCATGATGGTCGCATCCGTGTTTGGCGACATCGCGGTGAACGCACATTGGAAGCGTGTATTCGTCATCGCCATACTGGCATATCACCCGGCGTGATGGTATGGGGTGCCGTTGGCTACACGTCTCAGTCACCTCTTGTTCGCATTGACAGCACTTTGAACAGTGGACGTTACATTTCAGATGTGTTACGACCCGTGGTTCTACCCTTCATTCGATCCCTGCGAAACTCGACATTTCAGCAGTATAATGCACGTGCGGATGTTGCAGGTCCTGTACGGGCCTTTCTGGATACAGAAAATGTTCGACTGCTACCCTGACCAGTACATTCTCCAGATCTCTCACCAATTGGAAACGTCTAGTCAATGGTGGCCGAAAAACTGGCTCGTCACAATACGCCAGTCACAACTCTTGATGAACTGTGGTATCGTGTCGAAGCTGCATGGGCAGCTGTACCTGTACATGCCATCCAAGCTCTGTTTGACTCAATGCCCAGGCGTATCAACGTCGTTATTATGGCCAAAGGTGGTTGTTCTGGGTACTGATTTCTCAGGATCTATGCACCCAAATTGCATGAAAATGTAATGACATGTCAGTTCTAGTATAATATATTTGTCCAACGAATACCCGTTTATCATCTGCATTTCTTGTTGGTGTAGCAATTTTAATGGCCAGTAGTGTACGTTAACCAGCTCGTCCCGTGTGAGGTCTGTCGTGAGGTCAAATGTCTCGTCCGCGTCCATGTGAACGTTAGCGGCTTCGATCCGTGTGAGCACAGTTTAATTGTGTGTCTCTGCCGCCCTAAGCTGCAAGTGGGATGCCATCTCGGAATCTCCGTGTGTGAACGAAAGAGATGTTTTAAGTTCAGGTGAACCAAAGGAAGTCTGAATGCAGGTGTTCGGACGTGAATCAGAACCGCCGTTCTACCAATTGAGAGTCCATTGCACTGTCTTGTTCGGTTTCAACATACAAATCACTTTTTACTGTCAAAGCAAGAACTTCCCTCGTTGGCGTCGAATTCTAGTCATTCTGCCGCTCCTCTAAAGAAACGTACTTTAAAATGTCCATATTGAAGACTTTTTTTTTTTTCAAGGAGCGTAATAACGTTTCTTCTATTGTACGCCCAGTAGAAGACGGCAAGGCGAGTGTCGAAATTACAGCTCGCGCGACGGTGCACGGTGAGCACAGAGGAGCCAAATGCCTCTTCGCGGTTTAAGGCAGAGGGCGGGGCGCTAATGACGAGAACGCCGGCGCCAGGTGCCGCGCGCGGCGTCGCGACGCCGGCGCGAGCCGCCGATGGAGCGACAAATTGCCGCCGGCGGTGGAGCGGTGCGCGCCATCAATTAGGAAGGGGCCCGGCGCTGGTCTTTTTGTCGGCGGCCGAGGAGCGCGCAAGGATTCCGTCATTATCTTAATGAGAGGCGCGACCCGTGATTAGGGGCGCGGCGATTGGTCGCCGACGACCGCCATTAGCTGCGAGGCGGTCAGCCGGTAACCACACGGTAGCGCACGACGGCCGGCGCTCATTACCACGGCGCGCCACTGCTTGCGCAGGAGGAAGACGCCTTATTGACTCACCCAACACTTGCGATATCGCAGAAAAGGTTTCTCTTTGTAAGCTGCGTGTAATCTGCACAGAAATGCGCGCCTTCGAAGCTGAGCACCACCTTCATCGTCACGGAAGACTGCCGAGATCTACACTACAAAAATGTTCAAATGTGTGTGAATTCCTAAGGGACCAAACTGCTTAGGTCATCGGGCCTTAGACTTACACGCTACTTAAACTAACATATGCGAAGAAAAACACAAACACCCATGCCCGAGGGAGGACTCGAACCTCCTGTGACAGGGGAGCGCATTCCGTGACACGACGCCTCAAACCGCGCGGCTACCCCGCATGGCTTCTACACTACACTATCTGATCAAAAGTATTAGGACATTCCTGTGTAGTGCGGAATTTACCACAAGATGTCAGGAGAGGCGGTCCCGTCAGTATACAGGGTGTTACAAAAAGGTACGGCCAAACTTTCAGGAAACATTCCTCACACACAAAGAAAGAAAATATATGGACATGTGTCCGGAAACGCTTACTTTCCATGTTAGAGCTCATTTTATTACTTCTATTCAAATCACATTAATCATAGAATGGAAATACACAGCAACAGAACGTACCAGCGTGACTTCAAACACTTTGTTACAGGAAATGTTCAAAATGTCCTCCGTTAGCGAGGATACATGCATCCACCCTCCTTCGCATGCAATCCCTGATGCGCTGATGCAGCCCTGGAGAATGGCGTATTCTATCACAGCCGTTCACAATACGAGCACGAAGAGTCTCTACATGTGGCACCGGGGTTGCGTAGGCAAGAGCTTTCAAATGCCCCCATAAATGAAAGTCAAGAGCGTTGAGGTCAGGAGAGCGTGGAGGCCATGGAATTGGTCCGCCTCTACCAATCCATCGGTCACCGAATCTGTTGTTGAGAAGCGTTCCAACACTTCGACTGAAATGTGCAGGAGCTCCATCGTGCATGAACCACATGTTGTGTCGTACTTGTAAAGGCACATGTTCTAGCAGCACAGCAGAGTATCCCGTATAAAATCATGATAACGTGCTCCATTGAGCGTAGGTGGATGAAACTAAAATGAGCTCTAACATGGAAATTAAGCGTTTCCGGACACATGTCCACATAACATCTTTTCTTTATTTGTGTGTGAGGAATGTTTCCTGAAAGTTTGGCCGTACCTTTTTGTAACACCCTGTATGAGGAGGCGGGCATTACTGTCTACATCTACATCTACATCTTCGTGATTACTCTGCTATTCACAATAAAGTGCCTCGCAGAGGGTTCAATGAACCACCTTCATGCTGTCTCTCTACCGTTCCCCTCTCGAACGGCACGCAGGAAGAAACCACAACTTACATTTTTCGGTGCGAGCCCTGATTTTTCTTATTTTATCGTGATGATTATTTCTCCCTATGTAGGTGGGCGCCAACAGAAAGTTGTCGCAATCGGAGGAGTAAACTGCACGTATCATGTCTGTGACACTCTCTCCCCTATTTCGCGATAATACAAAAAGAGCTGCCCTTATTTGTACTTTTTCGATGTCATCCGTCAGTCCCACCTGATGCGGATCCCACACCACACAGCAGTAGTCCAGAATAGGGCAGACAAGCGTGGTGTAAGCAGTCTCTTTGATAGACCTGTTGCACCTTCTAAGTGTTCTGCCAATGAATCGCAGTCTTTGAACTGCTCTACCCACAATATTATCTATGTGATCGTTCCAATTTAGGTTATATGTAATTGTAATCCCTAAGTATTTAGTTGAATTTACAGCCCTCAGATTTGTGTGACTTATCCTGTAATCGAAATTTAGCTGATTTCTTTTAGTACTCATGTGAATAACTTCGCACTTTTATTTATTCATGGTCAAATGGTTCAAATGGCTCTGAGCACTATGGGACTTAACATCTATGGTCATCAGTCCCATAGAACTTAGAATTACTTAAACCTAACTAACCTAAAGACATCACACACATCCATGCCCGAGGCAGGATTCGAACCTGCGACCGTAGCGCCTAGAACCGCACGGCCACAACGGCCGGCTATTCAGGGTCAATTGCCACTTTTCGCTCCATACAGATATCTTACCTAAATCATTTTGCAAGTCGTTTTGATCATCTGATGACTTTACATGACAGTAAATGACAGCATCATCTGCAAACAATCTAAGACGGTTACTCAGATTGTCTCCCACGTCGTTAATATAGATCAGGAACAATAGAGGGCCTATAACACTTTCTTGAGGAACGCCGGATATTACCTCTGTTTTAATCGATGACTTTTCGTCTATTACTACGAACTGTGACCTTTCTAACAGGAGGCGGCCTCGGTGGTCTAGCGGTTCTAGGCGCTCAGTCCATAGCCGCGCGACTGCTACGGTCGCAGGTTCGAATCCTGCCTCGGGCATGGATGTGTGTGATGTCCTTAGGTTAGCTAGGTTTAAGTAGTTCTAAGTTCTGGGGGACTGATGACCATAGATGTTAAGTCCCATAGTGCTCAGAGCCATTTGAACCATTTTTTTCTTTCTGACAGGAAATCACGAATCCAGTCGCACAACTGAGGCGATAATCCGTAGGCACGCAGTTTGATTAGAAGACGCTTGTGAGGAACGGTGTCGAAATCCTTCTGGAAATCTAAAAATATGGAATCAATTTGACATCCCCTGTCGATAGCACTTATTACTTCATGAGTATAAAGAGCTGTGGTGACAGAAGAGGATTAACAGTAGAACGCGCCGTTCAAGAGATCTCAACGATTTCGAACGTGGTCCAGCCATTAGGTGTCAACTGAGCACATATCCATCAGGGACATTTCAACCCTTCTTAAGCTGCCCGAATCGACTATTGGTGTTGTCATAGTGAAGTGGAAATGCGAAAGAACAACCATAGCTAATCCAAGACCAGGAGATTCTCGGGCATTGCAGAAAAATCACATGAAATAATCAGAAAGAATGAGTCTGGTACTGCAAAGTGCTACGAGGCGTCCAGATAGAACAATGACTGCGCGCAGTGCGGGCTTTCTAACAATAATATATGAAATGAATTGATGTTGGCCCTCAACTACGTACCCTCCGACTCAACGCTGCAGTATTAAAAATCTTGGCTGGTTTCGCTGTCTAGTGGCTGGGATGCGTAGTTGCTGCATTACAAGCCGAATACTGTTGAGTCAACAGTATACAATATGAATATACACATGAATCGAATGGTCGAAGTTCTTGTCACTCGCCAATTGCGAATTTTGAACGTAACATAGACGTTTATAAATGAATGATTGCAATTAAATAAAATCTGCAGGTACTATCTTAGCGACTGTAAATGATGAGTACGATAGTAGAAGTACTTTTGAGAATGCGGTATATTTCTGTAAAACACTTAGTGGTGTCGATGGTCCAGCAATTAAATAAAATATAAGTTGAATAACAGGGAAACAATAGATTCCTACTGCACTTAATTAGCTATGAACGACAACATAGTTCGCGAGATATTCACTTCTAAACGCACACTACGTCTTCACTGTAGAAGCCACGGAAATCTCACAAGTGCACAAGTCAGCACTCCGAAGTATTTTTATATGCCGCGACCACGCGCAAACCGCTCCACTCTCCAAGTCCTAGCCGCGCGGGATTAGCCGAGCGGTCTCAGGCGCTGCAGTCATGGGCTGTGCGGCTGGTCCCGGCGGAGGTTCGAGTCCTCCCTCGGGCATGGGTGTGTGTGTTTGTCCTTAGGATAATTTAGGTTAAGTAGTGTGTGAGCTTAGGGACTGATGACCTTAGCAGTTAAGTCCCATAAGATTTCAAACACATTTGAACATTTTTCTCCAAGTCCTTCCCGTGACTGTGCGTCCGTCGCGCCGTCGCGTCCAACCCTTCCCGTGTCCTGTCCTGTCCTCCCTTTGTCCTATGCTGTCCTGTCGAGAACTCCCGAACTCGCTTCCATCCAGTTTCCCCATTCACGAGCGCTTTCATTGGCTAGAGCGCTCGCGCTATGTCTTCAATCCAGCGCACCCACACAAACATAATGAAACACATTCTAAATACTGAATTTACATTTAAGTAAACTGTAATTAAACAAATATTGCTACGGCTGGACCATAAACACGCTCTAACACACATTATTAGATACATAAACAAATTAAATAAACAAATATGAAAGGAATGGAACAAAAGGTAGACCAGTCGCGTAATGGCTCTGTGCTTTCTAAAACACGGTAAATATTTAACCAATATCTTCATGAATAGTATATATCGGATATAAACAAAGACATAGATGAAAAAATATATTTATAAGCATGCTGCTACCGTTTTGTCGTGAAACTGTAGAGTACTTATGGCCTGACGCGATCGATAGTAATCGGCTACTTTGACCTCCAATAACTCATGTACTATTCAAGCCTATAATTCATACCAATTTAGGTTTACACTACTAGCTTTCTAAAGATACGTCGATCGACGAAATCGGATAAAGCGTTTAAATTTTGGAAATTCGTTGCTGGGTGTTTTTGTATAATTTACCCTCAGATACTAAACTTTACACTAATAAAGATACTAAAAATCTGATTACACCAACAGAATCGTCGTGCAAATAATAATGATGTACATGTTTCTTTTTGAAGTATCATGATTCATCTGGCTACTATTAATTTCTGTACGGCCGGCCGGAGTGGCCGTGCGGTTCTAGGCGCTACAGTCTGGAACCGAGCGACCGCTACGGTCGCAGGTTCGAATCCTGCCTCGGGCATGGATGTGTATGATGTCCTTAGGTTAGTTAGGTTTAATTAGTTCTGAGTTCTAGGCGACTAATGACCTCAGAAGTTAAGTCGCATAGTGCTCAGAGCCATTTGAACCATTTTTTGAATTTCTGTACGAACAGTGAAATATCTGCCATGATGGTTTCACAAAGTCCGCCATCTTTGGCACTCTCGGCATACAAGTCTCTTTCATCGACACAGCGTCACCGTGGGATTCCCAGCCACGCGGTCGGGCTGGACCCCTCTTGCTTCGTCCAACGTCCGGCACCACGTTATTGCTGCCGGGCCGCGGCTTTGACGAGTGTCCTGTGCAGCCGCCCAAACTCCGAACATATAATATTTCCAGTGCTCCACAACTCGCCTGTTACCTCACAGCAGAGAGTTAGAAAGAATGGGCTACAATGGTCACGCAGCTCCTCATGGGCCAGAAATTGCTCTAGTCAGTACTAGGCGATACCTGTGGTGCCGACCTCGATGGCCACGCGTTTCTAGGCGCTGCAGTCCGGAACCGCGCGACTGCTACTGTCGCAGGTTCGAATCCTGCCTCGGGCATGGATGTGTGTGATGTCCTTAGGTTAGTTAGGTTTAAGTAGTTCTAGGTTCTAGGTGACTGATGGCCTCAGACGTTAAGTTCCATAGTGCTCGGAGCCATTTGTTTCATGTGGTGGTGTAAAGACGACAGACGAATGGAAACAAGTGATCTGGACTGATGAATCTGTAGCAATCCAACGGAAGGGTTTAGGTCTGGTGAATGCGTGGAGAACCTTAGCTGCCATCATGTGCGGTGCCAACAGTGAAGTAAGGGGGAGGTGGTGTTATGGTATGAGGATGCTTTCCGTGGTTGCGGTGTGGACCTCTTGTTGCGCTTAAGAAAATAGTATCTTCGGAAGTATATGAACACATTTTCAGAATTGGGTACTGCGTACAGCAGAGGAACAGTTCGGTAATAGTGATTGTATCAGCATGAGAATGGCCCCTAACGTAAAATACATATGCACGGCAAAGGTTTGTGCACAATAGCACTTCTGAAGTGGCTTGACCTGTACAGAATCCCGACCTGAACCCAGTGGAACACGTCTGGGATGAGTTAGAACGTCGGTTTCACTCCTGACCTCAGCGTCCAACACCACTACCCTACCTGGTTTCGGATACTGAGGAATAGCAGGCTGCTATTCCTACACAGACATTGAGACACCTGATTGAAAGTGTCGCCAGCTGAGTTCCAGTCGTCAGAAAGGCGATGTGTGGACACACTCCATATTGATGTTCACTAGTATGTCCTTCGGTCTGGTGTAATGGCAGTCTGACCTGTTACAGCAGGAGTGAAGTTACATGGCAAGGACGGAGAAGGGGAGACGTGGAAATGTGAGAGGGGTGTAAGTGATTCAGTTGAACAAAATCAGAAAATGGGTTATGAACAAAGTATAGTTATCTCTAAAGCTGATCGTATGCCGTATTCGTAAGGCTATTTATGAACTGGATCGTGAGATTGTCATTTCTTAACGATGGAGGGGCGATCCTAGTAGTGTGAAGTGGTGAGTTTCCCGCAGAAGTAAGTTACAGATAACGAACATGACGGCTATAGAGGTGAACTGATCCACTTTGTGGCTATTCATCACTAGTTCCGGCCTCACCTGGCTTTTACCAACAATAATTAGAAAGGTAGTAGGAGTAATCCACTTAATTACAGGCCCATATCAGAAACGACGATATGCAGCGGTACTGTGTTCGAACATTATGAATTACCTCGAAGAAAACGGTGTATTCACACAGTTAACACGAGTTTAGAAAAAAACTTTCTTTTGAAACACAACTAGCTCTTTATTCGCATGAAGTGTTGAGTGCTATTCACAAGAGATTTCAGATGGATTCCGTATTTCTGAATTACCAGAAGTCTTTTAACACTGTACCACACAAGCGGCTTATAGTGAAACTGCGTGCTTATGGAATATCGTGTCAGTTATGTGACTCGATTTGTAACTTCCTCTCAGATAGGTCTGAGTTCGTAGTAATTGACAGAAAGTCATTGAGTAAAACAGAAGTGATTTCTGGCGTTCCCCGAGGTAGTGTTATAGGCCCTTTGCTATTCCTTATCAATATAACGGTTTGGGAGACAATCTGAGCAGCGGTCTTAGGTTGTTTGCAGATGGCGCTGTCGCTTATCGACTAATAAAGTCATCAGAAGATCAAAACAAACAGCACAACGATTTATAAAAGATATCTGAATGGTTCGAAAATTGGCAGTTGACCCTAAATAACGAAAAGAGTGAGGTTATCGACATGAGCGCTGAAAGGAATCCGTTAACCTTCGGTTACACGATAAATCAGTCAAATATAAAGGCCTCAAATTCAACTAAATACCTATGAATTACAATAACAAACAACTTAAATTGGAAGGAACATATATAAAATGATGTGAGGAAGGCTAACCGAAGACTGCGTTTTATTGGCAGGACACTCAGAAAATGTAACAGATCTACAAAGGAGACTGTCTACCCTACGCTTGTCCGTCCTCTTTTACAATATTTCTGCTCGGTGTGGGATCCTTACGAGATAGGACTGACGGAGTACATCGAAAAAGTTCAAAGAAAGGCAGCACGTTTTGTATTATCGCGAAATATGGCAGAGAGTGTCACAGAAATTATACAGGATTTGGGCTGGAAATCATTAAAAGAAAGGCGTTTTTCATTGCGACGGAATCTTCTCAAGAAATTCTAATCACCATCTTTCTCCTCCAAATGCGAAAATATTTTGTTGATATCGAACTACATAGATAGGGAGAAACTACTACCACGATGAAGCAAGGAAAATCAGAGCTCGTTCTTTCCGTGCGCTATACGAGATTGGAATAATAGAGAATTGTGAAGGTGGTTCGATGAACCCTCTGCGAGGCACTTAAATGTGATTTGCAGGGTATCCATGTAGATGTACATGTAGATGTAGATGTAGATGTAGGTGAAGCACGTTATTGATTTGCCGGCCGGAGTGGCCGTGCGGTTCTAGGCGGTCGCAGGTTCGAATCCTACCTCGGGCATGGATGTGTGTGATGTCCTTAGGTTAGTTAGGTTCAATTAGTTCTAAATTCTAGGCGACTGATTACCTCAGAAGTTAAGTCGCATAGTGCTCAGAGCCATTTTGTTATTGATTCAGCCTAGCGAATTACAGGAACTCTTGGCGTAGTTCGCTACACTTTATCAATAACATGTTTCGATTCATCACTTCTTTCAACATCTGTGCGTGTGAAATCGTATCGAACTTAACTGCTTAGATCATCAGTCCGTGAGCTTACACACTACTTAACCTAAATTATCCTAAGGACAAACATACACACCCATGCCCGAGGGAGGTCTCGAACCTCCGCCGGGACCGGCCTCACAGTCCATGACTGCAGCGCCTCAGACCGCTCGGCTAATCCCGCGCGGCCAACATCTGTCAAAGTGCGTTAATGTGGAAAATACCGAGTACCACCTCGTTTCGAATTCCACGTCAAACTCCAGGTCCACCTGTAACTGGCTGGGCAATTTAATTCATATCGAAGGCCTCTGCAACGGCATACCCCGTGGAATAGGACCTATTAAACCGCTCTGGTCCTTAAACCGACCTTCGAGTTCACGACAGTTTCACATTTATGTCCACTTGACAATGTCCTTTCATAAGGCCGAAACCTGTTGTGGTTTGTCAAAAAATAAATCAATTTGCCACTGTACTTGTGGTGCTAATCTTCGTAATTATGAATTTATACATCAATGTGATGCTGATGGACGGTCACCATACACAGTGTCACATGCTCTCATTCCACTAGAAACTGCGGTTTGGAATTTAATCGAATACCTTTACGGAACCGCAAGTCACCAAGTCTCCTTCTCTTGCCGGTCGAATAGTGGCGACGCCTGATTTTTTTCTCACTCGCATACCAACCGGTCAATTCCGACTGTAGCGTCACGGCACAAGACTGTGTTCGCAAGATCGGTTGTGGAGGACAAAACGGAAATATGCCGAACTTGCTACTAAAATAAATCGTCATCGCCGTCATCTCCTTCCAAGAATTAAGTGTTACCGTCACCTCCTTCGGCCTCTATCAACCATCCATCGCTTAAGCGGTCTACCCAGTTCTCTCTATCCAGGCGATCGATAATTCATTATCTTTTTTGGTAGTCTATCTTCTGTCATTCTACCATCATGTTCCTTCTATTTCATTCCATTCTTTTCTATCTTGTCATTAAATGAAAAGATATTTAAATCTGATCTTGTAGCTCCAATTTGTTTTAATTTGTTACACTCCACACAGCTTGTAAAAAACAGGTAAAGCCATGACTTAGTAACATATCATTTGTGTTTTATTTCTTAGTTTCCTTCCCAAAGTTCTTCCATTTGTTCCGCAGATAACTCGATATTTATTAACCTTCTTCTCAATGTCTTTGTCATTGTTAAAACTCATATCGCATCCTAGACTAATGAAATTGGATATTTGTTCCAAAATTTTCTCATTTAATACTATTTTTAATGTGACAGGATTCTTTAGAGGCTTATGAGCTGTAGGTTTTTCTATATGGATGGACAACATGCTGTAGATTGGGCAAATACACAATATGTTGTTGTTGATGTTGTGGTCTCAGACCAGAGACTGGTTTGATGCAGCTCTCCATGCTACTCTGTCCTGTGCAAGCTTCTTCATCTCCCAGTACCTACTGCAACCTACATCCTTCTGAATCTGCTCAGTGTATTCATCTCTTGGTCTCCCTCTACGATTTTCACCCTCCACGCTGCCCTCCAGTACTAAACTGGTGGTCCCTTGATGCCTCAGAATATGCCCTACGAACCGATCCCTTCTTCTAGTCAAGTTGTGCCATAAATTTCTCTTCTCCCCAATTCTATTCAATACCTCCTCATTAGTTATGTGATCTACCCATCTAATCTTCAACATTATTCTGTAGCATCACATTTCGAAAGCTTCTATTATCTTCTTGTCTAAACTATTTATCGTCCACGTTTCACTTCCATGCATGGCTACACTCCATACAAATACTTTCAGAAACGACTTCCTGACACTTAAATCTATACTCGATGTTAACAAATTTCTCTTTTTCAGAAACCCTTTTCTTGCCAGTCTACATTTTACATCCTCTCTACTTTGACCATCATCAGTTATTTTGCTCCCCAAATAGCAAAGCTCATTTACTATTTTAAGCATCTCATTTCCTAATATAATACCCACAGCATTACCCAATATAATTCGACTACATTCCATTATCCTCGTTTTGCTTTTGTTGATGTCCATCTTATATCCTCCTTTCAAGACACTGTCCATTCCGTTCAGCTGCTCTTCCAGGTCATTTGCTGTGTCTGACAAAATCAAAATGTCATCGGCGAACCTCAAAGTTTTTATTTCTTCTCCATGGATTTTAAAGAGAGTATTCGAGTCAACATTGTCGAAAGCTTTCTATAAGCCTACAATGATAGAAACGTAGGTTTGCCTTTCCTTAATCTATTTTCTAAGATAGGTCGTAGGGTCAGTATTGCCTCACGTGTTCCAACATTTCTACAAAATCCAAACTGATCTTCCCCGAATTCGGCTTCTACCAGTTTTTCCATTCGTCTGTAGAGAACGCGTGTTAGTATTTTCGCAGCCGTGCCTTATTAAACTGATAGTTCGGTAATTTTCACATCTGTCAACACCTGCTTTCTTTGGGATTGGAATTATTATATTCTTCTTGAAGTTTGAGGGTATTTCGCCTGTCTCATACATCTTGGTCACTAGATGGTAGAGTTTTGTTAGGCCTGGCTCTCCCAAGGCTGTCAGTAGTTCTAATGGAATGTTGTCTACTCCTGGGGCCTTGTTTAGACTTAGATCTTTCAGTGCTCTGTCAAACTCTTCACGCAGTATCATATCTCCTATTTCATATTCATATACATTCTCTTCCATTTCTGTAATATGGTTCTCAAGTGCATCGCCCTTGTATAGACCCTCTATATACTTCTTCCACCTTTCTGCTTTCCCTTCTTTGCTTAGAACTGGGTTTCCATCTGAGCTCTCGATATTCATGCAAGTGGTTCTCTTTTCTCCAAAGGTCTCTTTAATTTTCCTGTAGGCAGTATCTATCTTACCCCTAGTGGTATGTACCTCTACATCCTTACATTTGTCCTATAGCCATCCCTGCTAGCTTAACTATGTGCGCAAGTAAGACTGAAATAACTATAAAAAAAATTTACCATAGTCCTTTCGATCACTTATTTGCTGTAGACGCGAGGTGTATGTTCCACTTTTTAGTTATTTAAAATACCGCATTTGTAGAGAAAGGAAGTTGGATCACTCTTGCGTACTGATCCTGTTGAAAGTTCATTTCGGTGGTCTAGCAGTTCTAGGCGCTCAGTCCGGAACCGCGCGACCGCTACGGTCGCAGGTTCGAATCCTGCCTCGGGCATGGATGTGTGTGATGTCCTTAGGTTAGTTAGGTTTAAGTAGTTCTAAGTTCTAGGGGACTTATGACCACAGATGTTGAGTCCCATAGTGCTCAGAGCCATTTAAGCATGGAGCTAGATTCTCATTTTGTTCCCTCTTTCTTATGTGTATAGCTTTCTGTTCTTAGTATTTACTACAAAAAAAGCCTTTTCGTTCTATCATCCATTCTCTATCTCGTACGTGGACCAATACTCTTATATCAAATCTCCTCGAACAAATTATGACATAATTTTTAAAATTGCTTGTAGACAATATGCACTCCATAGAGAACAGAGTAGTGCAGAACCAAGCGTCAGTCTGATGAAAGTTAACGCACGATTATCGCTCGCTAACCATACCGTATTGCGCGGACAGTTTCTTTGTTGAACGATAAACGCCATTTGTACCATATGAGCGTAGCCTTATGATTGGAAAATTGCAGGCGTGCTTTTTTGACACAGTCGTACAGCCCTGTGAAATTGCCCAGCAGAGGCTCTCTTCTTCGCCCAGACCCGAACAAAAGCCGCTGCAGATAGCGTGTAATCGACACATAACCCTTTTGTGCGGGACGAGCGGTCGCTTCTGAAAAGCAGCGTGTACCGGCGCCGTACAGAACAAGTGACTGGCGGACCACGTGCACAGCACCTGCGGCGTGAATCACCGCCCCCGGTAGCGTACCTGTCAGCGGCGATCGGCCACACTCGGTGTAACACTGTGTAAGGCCGGCGGCCCGAGAATAGCTACAGGCGCAGCTGCGGCCGACAACCCTTTGCGCTGCGCTGGGTGACAGACAGACACTGCTCACCCCGGTGGAAGGCTTCCCTGCTGCGCTCGTGTCCACCTGAGCAGGTGACGCCGACCCCTGGCTTCGCATCGCGCACGCCTCACCGCCTGAGAGGTGGGCAGCCACTCTACACATAGCTCTTTTCTCCGTAATCCATGTCCTCGCCGTGGTGGTCTTCCCGCGTCATTCGGTAAGCACCCATTCTTTTGAGCCTGTCAGTGGTGATCCGGCCAGTAAAGTCTTATTTTTTTTTTTTAAATTACGTCTGCGTAACCAACAACGAGTTCCTAGATACCGTACTTTTGTGCCTTGGGCCAAATACGAGGTGTGGCTAGAAAAAAACCGGACTAGTACTGGTGAAACAATAAAACGAATGCAATAAGGCTGAAAGTCGCGTGGCCTGTCACGTGACTCTCGCTCCGCCTACTGCTCGAGTTTCATCTGCCTCCTGCACTCAGTCTGCCCGTGGCGTCTGTTTTAAGTAGTTGACGTTTTGTCTGTGCGTCGGAAAATGTTGAGTGTACAGAAAGAACAGCGTGTTAACATCAAATTTTGTTTCAAACTAGGAAAATCTGCAAGTGAAACGTTTGTAATGTTACAACAAGTGTACGGCGATGATTGTTTATCGCGAACACAAGTGTTTGAGTGGTTTAAACGATTTAAAGATGGCCGCGAAGACACCAGTGATGACACTCGCACTGGCAGACCATTGTCAGCAAAAACTGATGCAAACATTGAAAAAATCGGTAAACTTGTTCGACACTTTCCTTGTCAACTCCTGTTAACTCTGACACTGCTCTGATTGTTAAACGGCGATCTTGTCGAACAAGTTTACCGATTTTTTCAATGTTTGCATCAGTTTTTGCTGACAATGGTCTGCCAGTGCGAGTGTCATCACTGGTGTCTTCGCAGCCATCTTTAAATCGTTTAAACCACTCAAACACTTGTGTTCGCGATAAACAATCATCGCCGTACACTTGTTGTAACATTACAAACGTTTCACTTGCAGATTTTCCTAGTTTGAAACAAAATTTGATGTTAACACGCTGTTCTTTCTGTACACTCAACATTTTCCGACGCACAGACAAAACGTCAACTACTTAAAACAGACGCCACGAGCAGACTGAGTGCAGGAGGCAGATGAAACTCGAGCAGTAGGCGGAGCGAGAGTCACGTGACAGGCCACGCGACTTTCAGCCTTATTGCATTCGTTTTATTGTTTCACCAGTACTAGTCCGGTTTTTTTCTAGCCACACCTCGTATTTGACCATACCAAGAGTGATTGGACAGGCGTTGATGTAAAAGCGCCGCTCAACCTGAGCGGTATTCCTCTCTGGATGCGAAGCAGTCTGGCTGCGAGATGTTCACTTCGTAATTTCGAGTCCCCACATAGTTGCGGCGAAGATGACCATTGCTGCCAGAAACCTATCGTGATATACGAACACCAATTATCAACACCTGGGTTTAAAGTACGAGGTACGACAATAAAGTAATGAGACTGATGTGAAAAAAAAAATGTTGCTTACCGTTTTAGTCAAGTTTAGTGTTGTCTCTTTCAAAGTAGTTCCCTTCTGATAGCCGGCCGCTGTGGCCAAGCGGTTCTACGCGCTTCAGTCTGGAACCGCGCGACTACTACGGTCGCAGGTTCGAATCCTGCCTCGGGCATGGATGTGTGTGATGTCCTTAGGTTGGTTAGGTTTAAGTAGTTCTAACTTCTAGGGGACTGATGACCTCAGATGTTAAGTCCCATAGTGCTCAGAACCATTTGAACCCTTCTTATAGCACACACTTTTTCCAGCGATTCTACCATTGATGGTCACATTTCTCGAACTCATCTTCTGTAATATCCTCCAAGACCCTCGTCACAGCTTTTTGGACATCTTGTGTTGTTTGAAAATGGTGTCCCTTGACCGCCGTTTTGACTCTTGGAAATAGAAAAAAGTCGCACGGAGCGATATCTGGTGAATAAGGTGGCTGTGGTAGTACTGAAATTTGTTTTGAGGTTAAAAATTGCTGTACTGACAGAGCAGTATGGGATGGGGCATTATCGTGATGCAGAATCCAATTATCCGCAGTGTTGGCACGGACACGAAGAACTCTTTTACAGAGTCTTCCTAAAATTTCGATTTAGTAATATTAGTTAACTGTTGGTCCAGGAGGCACCCACTCTTTATGAACAAAGAAGCACACAAGCATGCATTTCACTTTAGACCTTGACATGGGGGCTTTTTTTGGTTTGGGTCATCCCTTTGAGCACCATTGCGAACTTTGGTGTTTTATCTCTGGATCGTACTAAAAAAACAACGTTCATCACCAGTGATAACACGGCTCAACAATTCTGGATTGATTTCCGTTTCCTCTAACAGATCGGCTGCCACATTTTTCCGTGTTTCTCGCTGTTGTGGTGTGAGAGTTTTGGGGACCATTTTTGCACAAACCTTTCTCATACCAAGATCTTCAGTTATTATTAGACGAACCGTTTCTCGATTGATGTTCAGTTCTTCTGCAATCATTTTCACGGATAATCTTCGATCAGATCGTTCGAGTTCACATACCATAGCCAAGTTGATCTCCGTCCGTGATGTTGATGGTCGCCCACTGCGGTCTTCATCTTCAACATTCGTTCTGCATTGACTAAACATTTTATGCCAACGATAAACTTGAGCTCTTGACATAACCTCCTCTCCAAAAGCCTTCTGAAGCTCACCGTACGTTTTCGTCGCGTTTTCACCCAATTTAACGCAAAACGAAATTGCATACCGTTGCGCAGTATTATGCGGTTCCATTTCCGTGACGAGAGACACAAACACGTGTTAACTTATTACAGCACAACTCACGACTGAGCAGTTGCATAGATGTGCAGCTTGGACTAGAAGCAGCTTATAGACCAAGGTCAAAGATATTGTGCCTACGCAAGCCTGCAGGGTTGCCACATCTTGCAAAGAAAATCAGTCTCGCTACTTTATTGTCGCACCTCGTACTTTAAACCCAGGTGTTGATAATCGGTGTTCGTTTGTAAATAATGTCCTAATCTTTCGCATAACGTTTCTATTTCTCTGGCTAATATCAATAATATGAGCTGAGAGATTCTGTTTTTGATGAATGAAACCTAAATAACTGCACGTTTCACTTCTCCGAATGGAGTTAATGACTAGCTTTAAAGTTGGAGCTCTTACTAGGTTGCCCATAAGTAGAATATTGTTTTAATTGCATATACTGTAACTTTTTGCACAGAACACCATGTATGAATTAAATGGAGTGCGTCAGAGGCTAGAATCTCTAGCTCTCCTCTACTGTCATGGAACAGATCACCATAATCTCATCAGCATATGCTATGACACCGTCAGCGAATGATTTTGAATTATCTTTAACAGCAGTTAGATTACGATGTTCCAAAAACCAGGGCAGCACACTGAGTTCCGTGAGCGTCCTTTCGCCGTTCTCCTGATTAATTTTGTGTGTGTTTCTTTCCCACTGCAGTACTCAGCCTTGACAGTATTCCATTAAACTGTAGTAGAGGGATATAAGAACATTCATTTCCCTAAGCTGAACGAAAGGATGGGGCCACCATAAACTATCGAATCTATTATGATCCCAGCAACATACTTTGCCTCTATGCTGTTAGTCATGGGAGAATTAGTCGCATGAGTCGTCTTACATTTCCTAAAATCAAACTGACATTTTTACGAAGTTCCAAGATATTGCAAGGGCGAGGGCCAGTAACCTGGATTATTAAATTTAATTTTTTGGAATTCCATCACAGTTACGCTCAAAAACTTTTATTTCTGGTCGCAAGTTTCGGACTATGAGTACATTTCGAACGAAAAAGGAAGGAAGACTGAGTTTTACGTCCCGTAGACATCGAGATCATTAGAAACGAGCACAAGCGCGGATTGTGTCAATATGGGGAAGGAAGTCGGCCGCGTCCTTTCAAAGAAAGCACCCAACCATTTGCCTGGAACGATTTAAAAAAATCATAGTAAACCTAAATCAGGATGTCTGGACGCGGGTTTGAACCGCCGTCCTCCAGAACACGAGTCCACTGTGCTAACCACTGCGTCATCTTTCTCGGTAAGGGCAATACAGAGAGGGAGTAGTCACTCCATTTGTGCAAGAAGAGGTGACTACGGCAATTTGTCGACTTAGGACAGGCAAGGGACCTGTTTCCGACAACATTTACGCCTATTTTTATACCAGATAATACCCGTCAGGTTGAGTACTTTTGTACCTACTGTAGATGGATACTTAAAACCTGCAAACGTTCTGGTGTTGTAATAATAAAAAAGGGTGTCAACTGTGATCCCACTAATCGAAAGCCTTATCAACAAATTTTATTTGTTGAGCATTTTTTGGAAAATTCTAAGATACAGCTAGGCAACGCATTACAAAGCCATAGAGAACTTTAAGGAATAAGTGAATATTTTTTTTTATTTCTTCCGTTTCTGTCACAGTTGTGCCCAAATATGTTTGTTTCTGACGACCAGTTTCAGACTACATAGTCCGTACTTTTGGTGGGAGCTTACTCGATTCAGGACAAGCATTACTGTTTCATGCATGTAAAAATACCTGTTACGGTCATTGTATATGTTTACACTGATGAACAAGTATGTTAACATTTACAAACACCGAAGGCTATGGTTTTGGAATGGAGAATTGATTCGTACTATATATATTTGTGCGACAGAATAGACACTGCACACGCGCGCAGACGCACGCACGCGCGCACACACACACACACACACACACACACACACACACACACACACACACACACACACACACACACACTAATGACCGCGATGCCGACGGAACATTAAACCCAATCTTCCTTTCTTTATCATGGCCCTTAAATTGCCTCGAGTTCATCTTCTTCGTACAGTGTATCTTTTGCGAGTAGCATCTCAAGGATAGATCGGCGGAATCCTTCCTCTGAGTTATCACCATTTTCAGTGATTGATAAAGTCAAAAGTGGTGCAACTTGTAGAGGTTGTGGGGGTTCTCAGGCGCAGACTGGATGAGGCACGATAAGTCACATGCAGCTCGGTGACATCCGAAACCTTTATTTATTTCCGAACAGTTTGTAATAGTAACTTATGCCTATCTCAGACGGGCGTTATGTGGTGAGCGTCGAACCCATGGACCATGGTGTGAGATGTGTAGGGGGGGGGGGGGGGGGGGGGGGGCGCAGTCGGCAGTAACTATGTCCTAGAAATAGTTCTGGGATTTACTTCTAAATTACTTTATGCATTTTAGTATGTATAATGAGACAAATGAAAGTCATGCGATATACAGTTGACCATTATTAGCTCAATGATAATGTTGTTATTTTTACCAATGGTGTTATCATATGTAGCTCTTTATTAACAGTTTTTTCCGACTGAAATTTTTGTACTGTTTAAAACTGATATAGAAAAGTCCTCTAAATCACTTAAATTATGATGCAGTTTCATGGAGTATGCGCTCCCCATCGTGACACAGTTGTCAAGCGAGGATATATAATACGTACCGGACAAAGACTACGATTCGTAGTAAGACAGAGTGTTTTTCCTTGCCACACAGATTTGGTTTTCCTTTCATTTCCCCAAGTTAAATGTTCAGATGATTCCTGGACAAAGGTTTAACAGGTTCGTTGTAGACGGACAGAGAGAACATTTATTTTTCTTTTTTCTGCGGTTCCATTACAACCCCTTTCTTCTCAGCAAGTTGTTTTTCAAACATCTCCTTCATAGTGGGCATCACAGCCATAAATTTATTAAAAGAATGCGGCAGTTTTCGACATGGACTGCTATTTATTTAGACCTCTTCTTCGTTTCAAAAATAGTTTCCGCTTTTTAAGCCATTTCTGCGTGTTTAGTTAGAACTAAGTGGCGCAAGTGTGAAAATGGCAGCGTATTCACATAATGTGCTTCCACTCATCTTGGTTTACAGATTGTACAGTGGATGGTGGTTTGATAGATAGTCGGCACATGTAAGTGTCTAACCATCAAGAACAGTAAAATCGGCAAACCGAAATGGGCTGAAAGCAGTTCATCAGAATACGTTGCCATTTTCATACGTGTTGGCATTTTGTTCTAACTAAACATTCAAAACTACCTTACAAAGAAAACACCAGTTGTCGAACGAAGAAGAGGTCTAAATGAACAGCACCCCATTTCGGAAAACGCCGCATTCGTATTGATCCGCTGTGGCTAATGACGACAGTAAGCATCATTTTCCAGTTTTAGCTGTTCTTCGTATGCGAGCTGCGAGCCTTTATTTCCTGCCAGACTCTCTTGGTCTCATTCTTCGGGTCTTCTGACACAGCCCGGCCCCCTTCGATCCCCCCCCCCCGCCCCCCCCCCCCCCCCCCCTCCCACTCTACCATCGTATATTGTGTTCTTCTTCCAGCTTAAAACCACAGGAGTTATCTGTTTTCACCATTCGTCTAAATTTATTCCCCTGAGGTATTGAGTTCCTTAAGATCTCTATCACCTTCTTGGAACAGTCGCAATCTTTCGGCCTTTGGCCTTACCAAATACCAGATTATCTTTGTTAGACGATCATCGGCCGTTCTCATTAATCACTAATGTTACTGATTGTATCATTCTTTGCAGTACCTCATCTGATCTCAAGCATACCTACGTGCCCATTAATCCATATGTGGCCTTAAAACCTTCGTTGATACACTGCGTTCTCTTTTGACTAATTTATTGACTAGTCATCGTCTATTAATAGCCAAAGTCTCCGTAGCATATACTCCTAGTGGTTTCACAACCATACCGTAGTGTCTTAACTTGACTCCATTGCTCAGCTCCTTCTTGTTATAGAAGTTTTTCCTCACTGCATGTGCTTTGCACAATTTTAAGATTCTAAAATTATTCGCTTTGTGTTCCAAGCCGCGCTGTTGCAATACTTCTCCTAGGTATCTAAATTTTTTCACACAATTCAACTTCCCTCGGTTCAAAATCATCCATTCAGGTCCATCGGTTATGTTTGTCAAGCATTTTTTGTCTTCCCAAAGAAGACCAGTAACTCTACGTTCTCAGCTATCCCTCTCAATCGATCACTCTCTATGATTTTCGCGTTAATAAACACAAATTATGATTTTTTAATGTTGGTTATACATTTCGTATAAAATTACGAACATGAACATTTATACACTCCTGGAAATGGAAAAAAGAACACATTGACACCGGTGTGTCAGACCCACCATACTTGCTCCGGACACTGCGAGAGGGCTGTACAAGCAATGATCACACGCACGGCACAGCGGACACACCAGGAACCGCGGTGTTGGCCGTCGAATGGCGTTAGCTGCGCAGCATTTGTGCACCGCCGCCGTCAGTGTCAGCCAGTTTGCCGTGGCATACGGAGCTCCATCGCAGTCTTTAACACTGGTAGCATGCCGCGACAGCGTGGACGTGAACCGTATGTGCAGTTGACGGACTTTGAGCGAGGGCGTATAGTGGGCATGCGGGAGGCCGGGTGGACGTACCGCCGAATTGCTCAACACGTGGGGCGTGAGGTCTCCACAGTACATCGATGTTGTCGCCAGTGGTCGGCGGAAGGTGCACGTGCCCGTCGACCTGGGACCGGACCGCAGCGACGCACGGATGCACGCCAAGACCGTAGGATCCTACGCAGTGCCGTAGGGGACCGCACCGCCACTTCCCAGCAAATTAGGGACACTGTTGCTCCTGGGGTATCGGCGAGGACCATTCGCAACCGTCTCCATGAAGCTGGGCTACGGTCCCGCACACCGTTAGGCCGTCTTCCGCTCACGCCCCAACATCGTGCAGCCCGCCTCCAGTGGTGTCGCGACAGGCGTGAATGGAGGGACGAATGGAGACGTGTCGTCTTCAGCGATGAGAGTCGCTTCTGCCTTGGTGCCAATGATGGTCGTATGCGTGTTTGGCGCCGTGCAGGTGAGCGCCACAATCAGGACTGCATACGACCGAGGCACACAGGGCCAACACCCGGCATCATGGTGTGGGGAGCGATCTCCTACACTGGCCGTACACCACTGGTGATCGTCGAGGGGACACTGAATAGTGCACGGTACATCCAAACCGTCATCGAACCCATCGTTCTACCATTCCTAGACCGGCAAGGGAACTTGCTGTTCCAACAGGACAATGCACGTCCGCATGTATCCCGTGCCACCCAACGTACTCTAGAAGGTGTAAGTCAACTACCCTGGCCAGCAAGATCTCCGGATCTGTCCCCCATTGAGCATGTTTGGGACTGGATGAAGCGTCGTCTCATGCGGTCTGCACGTCCAGCACGAACGCTGGTCCAACTGAGGCGCCAGGTGGAAATGGCATGGCAAGCCGTTCCACAGGACTACATCCAGCATCTCTACGATCGTCTCCATGGGAGAATAGCAGCCTGCATTGCTGCGAAAGGTGGATATACACTGTACTAGTGCCGACATTGTGCATGCTCTGTTGCCTGTGTCTATGTGCCTGTGGTTCTGTCACTGTGATCATGTGATGCATCTGACCCCAGGAATGTGTCAATAAAGTTTCCCCTTCCTGGGACAATGAATTCACGGTGTTCTTATTTCAATTTCTAGGAGTGTAGAAACTGATGGGTTCCTGTTAAGTAAGCCATTTTCTTGCTGATTTCCATTAATATGGTTGAGTTGTTTATGCCCTGTACAAAAAGTGACGACGTGGGGCGTTGGTGATTGTCTATTGTTGTGAATATCGTGCACTAGAAGACGGAGATGTCGAGAAACGGTTGGTGAAGCGATTTTAAAGCTGTGATAAGAGAAACATTCAGGTGTGTAGTCTGGGATGCAACTATGAATATTAAGTGAAACATTGAGATGGAGTTCAACATTAATGGTATTCAAGTTAGGACAATACACTACGTGATGAAAACTATCCGGACACCAGGCTGTAAATGACTTTAAGGTTCGAGGCGCCCTCCATCGGTAATGCTGGAATTCAATATGGTGTTGGCCCACCCTTAGCCTTGATGACAGCTGCCACTCTTGCAGGCGTACGTTCAATCAGGTGCTGGAAGGTTTCTTGGATAATGGCAGCACATAGCTCATGGAGTGCTGCACTGAGCAGAAGCATCGATGTCTGTTGGTGAGGCCTGGAGCAAAGTCGGCGTTCCAAAACATCCCAAAGGTGTTCTATAGGATTCGGATCAGGACTCTGTGCAGGCCAGTCCATTACAGGGATGTTATTCTCGTGTAACCACTCCGCTACAGGCCATTCATTATGAACAGGTGCTCGATCGTGTTGAAAGAGGCAATCACCATCCACGAATTGCGTTTCAACAGTGGGAAGCAAGAAGGTGCTTAAAACATAAATATAAGCCCGTGCTGTGATAGTGCTACCCAAAACAACAAGGGATGCAAGACCTCTCCATGAAAAACACGGCCACACCATTACACCACCGCCTCCGAATTTTAATGTTGGCAGTACACACACTGGTAGATGACGTTAACCGGGCATTCGCCATACCCACACCCTGGCATCGGATCGCCACATTGTGTACTCCACACAACGTTTTTCCACTGTTCAATCGTCCAATGTTTCCGCTCCTGGACCATGAAATCCAAGTTTTCTCACCTCCCGCCTAACTGTGATAGTACTTGCAGTGGATCCTGATGCAGTTTGGAATTTCTGCGTGATGCTCTGGATAGATGTCTGCCTATTACACATTACGACCCTCTTCAACTGTCGGTGGTCTCTGTCAGTCAAGAGACGAGGTCGACCTAAACGCTTTTGTGTTGTACGTGTCCCTTCACGTTTCCACTTCACTATCACTTCTGAAACAGTGGACCTAGGGATGTTTAGCAATTTGGAAATCTCGCTTACAGACATATGAAACAAGTGACACCCAATCGCCTGATCACGTTCGAAGTCCGTGAGTTCCTCGGAGTGCCCTATTCTGCTCTCTCAAGATGTCTAATGACTGCTGAGGTCGCTGATACGAAGTATCTGGCAGTAGGTGGCAGGACAAAGCACCTAATATGAAAAACGTATGTTTTTGGGGTGTCCGGATACTTTTGATCACAAAGTGTAGTTCTCAATAAAGGCAGGATGTGCTACATGTTGTAGACTAGGTAAACAAGGGAACTTGGATGAAATTTTCTTAGCAAATACCCGTAACACTTGTAATAATAAGGTTAAGAAATGAATTAAAATTTACGCAGCGGTGTACTAGGGGTGGTAATAGGAGAACAGAGAATATTATTCACGTAGTTTAGCACTTATGAATGTTTTGGTAAGGAATGAGGAGGTTCTGCGCAGAATCGTAGAGGGAAGGAATATGTGGAAAACACTGATAAGGAGAAGGGACAGGATGATAGGATATCTATTAAGACATGAGGGAATGACTTCTATGGTACTAGAGGGAGCTGTAGAGGGCAAAAACTGTAGAGGAAGACAGACATCCAGCAAATAATTGAGGACGTAGGTTGCAATTGCTACTCTGAGATGAAGAGGTTATCACAGGAGAGGAATTGGTGGCGGGTCGCAGCTGCAACTAGTTGCTTAGTGAAATATTTGGTTATTTTCATTACTACTTCAGGACGATTTCAGACTCAATTTCCGATGCTTAAGTAATGACTCTAAAAACCACGCACTTGACAATGGAGTTTGCTTCACTGTATTAGAAGATACAATACGCTTAATTTAAGAAGTGCTAGTTGATATGCAAGTTATATGTAATGTTCGAATTATTGACTGAATGTTTGGAAAAAATATGTCTTCACTTATATGCAACATATAATGGAGCTCGAAACCCCTAGAAAGTTCCTCCTTCGTGTATTTCCACATGTCTATTGGAGATGAGTTCTGTCACTGTTCTGCTCGGCTTTTACTAATTGATAACGGAGTTGCTTTGATTGATTGTGAAAAGCTTTTTCTTGATTTCAGTTTGAATGACTTAGAACTATGTGCAGACTTAGGTCTTGCTTTTGTTTTTTAACCTCTGTAGCTGATCGTCTTCTTACCGATGCCCCTAAGTTGACAGATCTGATTTACAGCGGTAGACAGCATCCTGTCATGGCAGTCATGGCACGTCCTGTCTCGTTCAGAGTTACGTTCACTTGAAGAAAGTCATTATTACCGCCAAGAACTGCTGATAAAATTCCCTTATATAACACCCAGCTTCGTTCCGTCTCCTCTTCCCCGCTCTCTATCCATCTCCTCATCCCCGTATCTGTCCATCTCCTATGAGCCCCTGCCTGTACACCTCCTCCTCTCCCTTCTCTTTCAATCTGTTCCTCCCCTCCATTTCCTCTCCCCCCTCCTTCTCTCTATCTATCTTCTCCTCCGTCCCTCTCTGTCTGTCCAACTACTTATAGTCCCTTCCCTCTACACATTATCACCCTTACTCCAATAAGAGGTTGTCGGTTCTTATCCCCACAGAATTTCTTTCTAGATAATAAGTAGACTGCGTAACAGGTTTGGTTGACATCGATCCAGTGGTTTAGGAGGAACTTTTTTACCCGTGGCTATTACCGCTTATGCACAAGTCACACATATTTAACATATGTCACACATATTTGTACGTACATTTCGCTTGTATCTATAGCGTATTTCACCTGAAATTTCTTTTTTTGCTGCTTAGTGTTTATGACGTCATATCTCCTAAACTTTTTGTCGCACAATGAAAAATGTTTGCTAGTGTGGTCAGTGCTATATGCGACTACTGTCTGCAAACTGTATCGCGAATACAGTTAGTAGTTGAGAAGTAATATATTAAAATGTTAAGCCTGATGCGGCGCTTTTGCCGCACGAACAGCGAAAATGTAGTAAGCCAGAAACTTTTTTCTTTCAACGTTTTATGGAGTCTGACAGGGAAACATTTTTCGTGAAGGTTTGAAATTATGTGTAAAGGCTGTTCAAAGTCACCAAGTCTCTTTATCACCTAACGGATGAACAAAGTCTGGTATACACCGAAACGCCAAAGAAACTTATATAGGCGTGCGTATTCAAATACTGAGACGCGTAAACAGGCAGAATACGGCGCTACGGTCGGCTAGGGTATGGCGCAGTTGTTACATCGATTACTGTCCGCGCCTCGTGATCTAGTCGCTAGCGTTGCCGCCTCTGGATCGCGGTGTCCCGGGTACGATTCCCGGCCGGGCTGGGGATATTCTCTGCCCGGGGATAAAGTGTTTATGTTGTCCTCATCATTTCATCATCGTCATTCGAGACACTGACTAGACTGTACTCTGTAAAAACTGCATTGTGTACAAATTGCGACTGAGTTTAAGTACTTCAGTCATGACCACGCAGTTGAGCGCCCCACAAACCAAACATCATCATCATCACCGGTTACTGCTGCTACAATGGCAGGTTAGCAAGATTTAAGTGAGTTTGAACGTAGTGTTATATTTGGGGCTCCAGCGATGGGACACTGGATCTCCGAGGTAGCGAACGTACGACAATTTCATGAGTGTACCGTAAGTACCAAGAATCCGGTAAAACATCAAATCACCGACATCGCTGCGGCCGGAAAAAGATCGTGCAAGAACGGCACCAACGACGACTGAAGAGAATCGTTCAACGTGACAGAAGTGCAACCCTTCCGCAAACTGCTGCAGATTTCAGTGCTGGGCCATCCACGAGGGTCAGAGTGCGAACCATTCAGGGAAACATCATTGATATGGGCTTTCGGAGTCGAAGGCCCACTCCTGTACCCTTGATGACTGCACGACACAAAGCTTTACGCCCCTCCTTGGCCCGTCAAATCCGACACCGGGCTATAGGTGACTGGAAAAACGTTGTTTGGTTGGACGAGTATCGTTTCAAATTGTATCGAGCTGATGGACGTGTGTGTACGGGTATGGGGACAACCCCATGAATCCATGGACCTGCATGACACCAGGGGACTGTTCAAGCTGGTGGAGGCTATTTAATGTGGGGCGCGTGCAGTTGGAGTGATATGGAACCCCTGATACGTCTAGATACTACTCTGACAGGTGACACGTACGTAGGCATAGTGTTTGATGTCCTGCATCCATTCATGTCTACTGTGCATTTCGGTGC
The DNA here is from genome assembly GCF_023898315.1 of Schistocerca nitens. NCBI lineage: Eukaryota > Metazoa > Arthropoda > Insecta > Orthoptera > Acrididae > Schistocerca > Schistocerca nitens. The sequence goes on along the minus strand of NC_064618.1, from coordinate 829,769,164 downwards.
ACTTGGACAATTTCAGCAGGATAATACGACACACCACACGTGCAGAATTGCTACAGAGAGGGTCCAGGAACACTATTCTGAGTTTAAACACCTCCACTGACCATCGAACTTCCCAGATATGAACATTATTTAGCATATCTGGGAGGTCTTACAATGTGCTGTTCATAAGAGATCTCCACACCCTCGTACTCTTACGGATTTATGGACAGTCCTCCAGGATTCACGGTGTCAGTTCCCTCCGGCACTACTTCAGACATTAGTCGAGTCCTTGCCACGTGGGGTTGTGGCACTTCTGCCTGCTCGCGGGGATCCTACAGGATATAGGCAGGTGTGCCAGTTTCTGTGGCTCTTCAGTGTATTCGAAAGTGAGAAGTGACTAATTTATGGATTATATTATCTCACGGTAATGATTTTGTTTCACCAGTATGATGCTATAAAAGCTATTATGAAGCTGATGATGTTTCCTAAAACGAAACTGCTTGTTAAATAATGAAACCTGATCAGCAGCTCATGAAGGTAATCATGACTTTCTTGAAATACGAGCTGTGGGTGACCACCTACTGAAAACTACAGCTACCTGTTTTGTGCGAGCGGAGTTTCAGCAGACAGAGGCAGCCTATCCTGCGGCTCAAAAACTGAAAATGGGTCGAAATGTGTGAGGAAAGCATATGGATGCTTCGTTAAGTTACTGGTTGCAGTTATTTTTAACTATAGCCTAATTTGAAACACCAAGAATTTGGGGTTTGGGAAAAGGGAAAGAGGACTGAGGCTTAATCTGAATATCATTTTAACTAGCCGTAAAGTAATCGTCTGTGTCGCTGAGTCTTAAAAAAAAATTCTTTATTGCAATAATAATAATAGTTATACAAGCGTAACCCACTTCCTTAAATGATTAGTAGGTCTTAATTTTATCCAAACATTAATTGCAGCTAGATACAGATTTGATTAAATTGTGAGCTACAACTAGATAACAATGGGCAACTAATTTGTCTATTATTATTAATATTAAATTTATATTACCTACGCTTAACTAAATTCCATTGCGTGCAGCGTCACAATTGTGTCAGTAGTTTATAAACCTACTTTTTAGAGCCTTGCCCATCGAGCTAATCCCGATAGGCGTGCCTCTGGCACGAGGGCAGGCCAAGGATGTTATTCCTAAATAACTAATTTCCTAATCTAAGTCCTACTAACTAGTTCTAACCTAAGTCAATTCCGATGCTTTGTCCTGTATCGGTGATGTTGTACCTCACTCCCCCAAATCGTGTACGAGGCGGATTCTAGACTATGAGGAAAGTCGGCCAGTCAACGCACAGGCGGTATGGGAATAGGGCGAAAAATTCAGTATTTCGTGTGTCTCAAATTGTTAAGTTAGTTTATGTCCCTCAGGCATTCCTTTAACACTTTTTTGTGATACCTCATCTACCAATTGGTTAAGAGTTTGAAAAGTGTCTTCTTGTCTTAGCAAGTGGCTTTTGTCATGGTCATGTAATTGGTCACGTAATGTGGATGCTGCATCATTGAAAAGGGGGCACTCATAGACCACATGATCGGGGGTACGCTCTGATTCACCATATTCACACGCGGGTGTGGCCATTTTCCCTAACCGACATAAATATGTCGGGTATGGCCCATGATCAGTGAGAAAATGGATCATCCCTCGAGTAGGCTCAAAGTATCTCATCTCCAGTCGTTCCCTGACGCTAGGAAAAAATTCAAAAGTTCTACGCCCAATTTCTTCAGCTTCCAATAATTCTTGCCACAGTTGCTCACCCCTATCCTCAACCCCAATGCCTAATATCTCTCCTGTCTTCGCCGTATTCCCTTTCTTAATGTTGATGTCCTGGGGGCAGAGCCCCATTATGACTAACAAGGCTCCCCCCGGAGATGTTCTATAGGCCCCTACTACAGATCTCAGTATCATATTTCTCTAAACCCTTCTCACTGTCACACAGCCCTGGTGAGCCTGTGTGCCCAGACTCTTGAGCCGTAACCCACTATTGATGTTAGAATACTGTTGTGATATAGTTTTATGAGATGAGGGGGAAGATGAAATCTTTTGTGTCCGATGGAGATGAGATTTTTTTGTGTTTGAAGGGCTTTCTGGGTTACGGTGACAATGTGTTTCCCGAAGTTCCACCTTTCGTCAATGATGATTCACAAGTACCGTGTCTCACGTCCCCGAAGAACCAGTGAGCTCTCAGTTCTCACAGTTAGGTTTCTAATTAATTGTCCTTTTAGTAATAGGTAAGTTGACTTACTTGGTGATATTTTCATTTTGTTGTTTTGGCACCATAGTTGCAGTTTCTTCATGGCTCTTTCTATTTTGGGCAGTATGTCCTCGCGACTACAGCCGCCAACCTACAGGAGAAGGTCATGTTCGTAGGCTATCACCCCTAGTACTTCTTCACTTTGTTGTAAAGTATCCAATAACGGCTTCATGTGGACTTCCCAAAACAGGGGGCCTAATACGGAACCCTGGGGGCATCCCTTTGTTACTGATTTTCCAATTCTCCCGCTAGGGGATGATAGCCACACCTCCCGATCCTGACAATAACTCCTCAGGCAGCCATATAGCGCCCTGGACACTCTTTCTCCCGCAAGGAGGAGAAGAGCGAAGGCCACCACAGGCTGTGGAAGGCGCCACTGATGTCAACCATGATGCCCACCACGTACTTTTGCGGGGTCGAGCCACAGACCTCGGCCACCAGGGCGATTGCATCAGATGCCGATCGCCCAGGCCTGACGCCGAACTGCCTGCTGCTCATCCCACACAGTACTCGGTGTGCAGCCAGTCTGTCAGCTAGTAGTTTTTCTAATATCTTCTCAAGTATGTCCAGCAAACATATGGGTCTATATGATTTTGTTTCTGTTGGGTCTTTATCGGGTCCTTTTCTGATGATCACAACATTCGCTGTCTTCCAGATCTTCGGGAACTTCCGTTGTCTGAGGCATTCGTTATACAGGTGAGTGAGTGGTGTAGTTAGCTGGTGAGCTAGGAATTGCACCACCTCCGCTACAATGCCGTCTGTCCCGGGAGATTTACCCCTCTTCAGTGAAAAAGGGTAGACTGCCGTGTTATTGTTGCATTCTCCGAGTTCATCATGTCGTAGCTGCCGCTTTCCTTCAGATTCCCCATCCCCGATATCGTCAGGCAGCAGGGACTGGAGGAGGACCTCCGCAGTCTCCTGCCAGGATTCCGTCATCCTGTCCCCATGCCTGACTGTCGACAATTCCATAGGAGAGCGGATCTTTCCTCTGACTAATTTGTATGGTGTGCCCCAGGGGTCTAATGCCAATTGATTCTGAACAAAGCTCTCCCAGCTTCTTATCCTTACGGCTTTTAGTTCCTTTTGGAACCTAAGTTTAGCCTCCCGATACTGCAGCAGCCACCTTTGCCGTTCCAGACAGGCGACACTGCGCTGGTATCGCCTCCTCAACCTTCTGACAGATCGATGTGTATCCTCAAGTTCAGGCGACCATGGTGAGGGAGAGGCCGCCATGGCCTTCGTCGTCCGCAGCTCGTGGTCGTGCGGTAGCGTTCTCGCTTCCCGCGCCCCGGTTCCCGGGATCGATTCCCGGCGGGGTCAGGGATTTTCTCTGCCTCGTGATGAAAGGGTGTTGTGTGATGTCCTCAGGTTAGTTAGGTTTAAGTAGTTCTAAGTTCTAGGGGACTGATGACCATAGATGTTAAGTCCCATTGTGCTCAGAGCCATTTGAACCATTTTTTGGGCTTCGTCCTAGTCGGTACGGCTGCTTTCACCGCTCTAGTTATTGCGCTCACCAGTTCCTGTGTTCTCTCAAATACACTCCTGGAAATTGAAATAAGAACACCGTGAATTCATTGTCCCAGGAAGGGGAAACTTTATTGACACATTCCTGGGGTCAGATACATCACATGATCACGCTGACAGAACCACAGGCACATAGACACAGGCAACAGAGCATGCACAATGTCGGCACTAGTACAGTGTATATCCACCTTTCGCAGCAATGCAGGCTGCTATTCTCCCATGGAGACGATCGTAGAGATGCTGGATGTAGTCCTGTGGAACGGCTTGCCATGCCATTTCCACCTGGCGCCTCAGTTGGACCAGCGCTCGTGTTGGACGTGCAGACCGCGTGAGACGACGCTTCATCCAGTCCCAAACATGCTCAATGGGGGACAGATCCGGAGATCTTGCTGGCCAGGGTAGTTGACTTACACCTTCTAGAGCACGTTGGGTGGCACGGGATACATGCGGACGTGCATTGTCCTGTTGGAACAGCAAGTTCCCTTGCCGGTCTAGGAATGGGAGAACGATGGGTTCGATGACGGTTTGGATGTACCGTGCACTATTCAGTGTCCCCTCGACGATCACCAGTGGTGTACGGCCAGTGTAGGATGTCGCTCCCCACACCATGATGCCGGGTGTTGGCCCTGTGTGCCTCGGTCGTATGCAGTCCTGATTGTGGCGCTCACCTGCACGGCGCCAAACACGCATACGACCATCATTGGCACCAAGGCAGAAGCGACTCTCATCGCTGAAGACGACACGTCTCCATTCGTCCCTCCATTCACGCCTGACGCGACACCACTGGAGGCGGGCTGCACGATTTTGGGGCGTGAGCGGAAGACGGCCTAACGGTGTGCGGGACCGTAGCCCAGCTTCTTGGAGGCGGTTGCGAATGGTCCTCGCCGATACCCCAGGAGCAACAGTGTCCCTAATTTGCTGGGAAGTGGCGGTGCGGTCCCCTACGGCACTGCGTAGGATCCTACGGTCTTGGCGTGCATCCGTGCGTCGCTGCGGTCTGGTCCCAGGTCGACGGGCACGTGCACCTTCCACCGACCACTGGCGACAACATCGATGTACTGTGGAGACCTCACGCCCCACGTGTTGAGCAATTCGGCGGTACGTCCACCCGGCCTCCCGCATGCCCACTATACGCCCTCGCTCAAAGTCCGTCAACTGCACATACGGTTCACGTCCACGCTGTCGCGGCATGCTACCAGTGTTAAAGACTGCGATGGAGCTCCGTATGCCACGGCAAACTGGCTGACTCTGACGGCGGCGGTGCACAAATGCTGCGCAGCTAGCGCCATTCGACGGCCAACACCGCGGTTCCTGGTGTGTCCGCTGTGCCGTGCGTGTGATCATTGCTTGTACAGCCCTCTCGCAGTGTCCGGAGCAAGTATGGTGGGTCTGACACACCGGTGTCAATGTGTTCTTTTTTCCATTTCCAGGAGTGTATGTCTATGTCCCGGTGTCTGTCACCCTCTGGCGAGGCAGGAATGTCGCACTCCCTCGCTAAGCGTTCCTAGTCAGTCCTTTTATAGTTAAATTCCACCTCCCACCCTATGGCCCAGCCGGACACTCTATAACCCAAGGTGATGTTATAAGATTGTGGTCGCTAGGAGTGGCATTTTCTTCGACTTTTCACTGTTGGATGATATTATATACGTTTGGTGTTACTAGGGTTACATCAATGTTTTTGCTTGGTTCTCCTCCCGCAGCGTAGGTACGAGGGTTGCCGGGCTTGTTTGCCACCACTAGTTGCGAGTCTTTAGCATTGAAAGGGAAATTGGAAGGCAGGGTGACAGCAGGGACTCGGGGCCGGAAGTGACGGAGTCGGGTTGCCGGCAGGCTGTTCGCGGTGAAGCGGTGCGCGCGGTGCCAGGCGGGCATCTCGGCCAGCGAGCTGGTGATGCGCGCCCGCGACCTCGTCTACCACGTGCACTGCTTCACGTGCGCGTCGTGCGGCGTGCCGCTCGCCAAGGGCGACCACTTCGGCATGCGCGACGAGCTCGTCTACTGCCGGCCGCACTACGAGCTGCTCTACAGCCAGGACGCGGCCGGCGCGCCCTACTGCGACCTCGAGGCCGCCTTCCGGGCCGGCGCCGGCGCCGCCCCCTGCGGGGCGCCGGCGTCGCCGGGGGCGGGGGGCGGCGGAGGCTGTCCGGCGGCGGGCGCCGTGCCGCCGGCCGTCGTGGCGGCCGGGGGCGGAGGGGGCGGCTCGGTGCCCGGCGGCGCCATCGGCGTGGGCGTCGGCGTGGGCGCCGGCAGCCCCGGGCCCGCCACCATCTTCTTCGGCGGCGCGGCGGGGGCGGCTGCGGCGGCCGCGGCGGCGGCGGCTGCGGCGGCGGCGGCGGCCGTGGGCACCGGCGTGCAGAAGGGCCGCCCGCGCAAGAGGAAGCTGCCCTCCGCCGTCGAGCCGCAGGACATGCCCGTGGGCCTGCGCATCCCCGCCGCCGCGCTCGGTGAGTCCAGCCTCAAGTACGTCCCTTCAAGTCTCGAGCACTGCGTTAACATTGATAAACATACTAACATAGCACTTAACCATATGTACAGAAACGTTTACATATATACATATTTGGTAGGCTGTATGCACATCTGAACCTTTAAAATATATTTAAAACAATAAGGAACTAGTCTATAAGTTTTTTATTTGTAACGTGTTTCGGATATTGCGTCCCATCATCAGGTGTAAATTATCGTGTTAAGCACAGGTGCGTCGCTACTAGGAGATTACCGACGGTGCAATATCTACATTTTTTTTTGTATTTATGTCGTCGATTACAGAGTGCTTTTGGTGGATTAGTTGGAAGAATTTACCACCCCACCTTCAGTAATGTGTGATGGAAGTCACAAACATAAAACGTTATACATATTCCAACATTTTAAATTCATAGGTGCAATTTTTCTGACCTAAACATCGGAAGCGCCTGCTGATAACGGAGCATAGCCTCTGAGAAGCGTTGCAAATTATAAACAATACATTTACTGAGTAGTTACGTTCTTATTTTCATTTGTGTCTTAATAGATAAGTGTTTCTGAAGCGTTATACATTACCGTGTAATGTGAGTATTGTTTTATGTATTAATTTATGATAGGTCGCTTTTTATGACAACAATGGACCGTTACGTAGAGAACTGTGTAATTTTCATGGTGCTCTTTTTTTCCTGTTACTTTTTTTCTACTCTCAACATTGAATTAAGTTTGCATTTACCGTATCACTGTTTTTCCTTGTCTTTGTTTCTTTCTGTCACGAGGGCGTCCTTATGTGAAAAATCTGATGCAATTTTGCAGTAAACGAAGTTTATTAACATTGTTTATCTTTAATCTTGGTATCTACGTATCTGTTTTTCAACATAGTTAACCTGGAGACGAACGCACTTGTCCCAGCGGGAGACAAGTTTATTGACGCGGTTACTGAAAATGTCTGACTTTGTTGAAGGAGCAATAACCTCACCTGTGCTTCCGCTGGTCGATCACTATCAAAGTAAGGTTGTCGAAGGTGTTCACCAAATTTAGGAACAGATGAAACTCGAATGGACCCTATTAGGGACTGTATGGAGGATGATCGATGACAATGAACACAAGGTGTCGGATTGGTGCAGCTGTCGCAGCGATAGTGTGTGGTCTGGCGTTGTCTTGCTTAACGGAGGGTGTTCCACATGTCGACGAACTCTTCGAATTCGACACTCGTTTACGGCACGCTGTCTCTTACGCACGAACATACTTACGTTACACGCAACAATTCAGAGACCTGGAGCGGCAGAAGGCTGCAAATATTTGGACATGATGACTAAAGATATTGAATGTTAACAAAGTTTATTTTATTTAAAAAGCTTTACAGTTTTAACATAAAAAATTCGAAGGCATTACTTTTCAGCACGCCTTCGTACTACGCTCTTATACACTCATGCTCATAAATGAAGGATAATTGCAGAATATGGTGCCACACAACGTGGCACTACACAAAACTGGCGCTAATAGCATAGACATATAGGGAACACACACGACACAGATCTGTAAGTCCACGGTATTGGTGATAAGTTGAGAAAACCGTCCCGAAACACATGTGCTGCAAAACGCCACTGTTTACTGCGCATGTACCCCGACATCAATATAGGATATGATCACCATGCACAACGGGTTAGCATACTCTGGATCAGGTGGTCTAGCAGCTGCTGGGGTATAGCCTCCCATTCTTGTGCCAGTGCCTGTCGGAGCTCCTGAAGTGTCCTAGGGGTTTGAAGACGTGCAGCGATACGTCGACCGAGAGCATCCCAGACGTGCTCGATGGGGTTTAGGTCTGGAGAACAGGCAGGCCACTCCATTCACCTGATATCTTCTGTTTCAAGGTACTCCTCCACGGTGGCAGCTCGGTGGGGCCGTGCGTTATCATCCATCAGGAGGAAGGTGGGACCCACTGCACCCCTGAAAAGGTGGACATACTGGTGCAAAATGACGTCCCGATATACCTGACCTGTTACAGTTCTTCTGTCAAAGACATGCAGGGGTGTACGTGCACCAATCATAGTCCCACCCCACACCCTCAATCAACGACCTCCATACAGGTCCCTTTCAAGGACATTAGGGGGTTGGTTCACGCCAGATGAAAACCCGGCGAGAATCACTGTTGAGACTGTACCGGGACTCGTCCAAGAACACAACCTGGAACCACTATTCTAATGACCATGTGCACCTGGTATCCGGGCGAACAAACCATGTCTGTTCAGTCGTCTGTAGACTGTGTCTGGACACAGCTGTTCCAGTGGCTGCGGTAAGGTCCCGAGCGAGGCTACCTGCAGTACTGCGTGGCCGTCTGCGGGCATTGATGGTGAGATATCGTTCTTCTTGTGGTGTTGTACACTGTGGACGTCCCGTACTGTAGCCCCCGGACACGTTTCCTGTCTGCTGGAATCGTTGCCATTATCTTGAGATCACACTTTGTGGCACACGGAGGGCCCGTACTGCGACCTACTGTGTTTGACCAGCCTCCAGTTCAAAAATGGCTCTGATCACTATGTGACTTAACTTCTGAGGTCATCAGTCGCCTAGAACTTAGAACTAATTAAACCTAACTAACCTAAGGACATCACACACATCCATGCCCGAGGCTGGATTCGAACCTGCGACCGTAGCGGTCGCTCGGCTCCAGACTGTAGCGCCTAGAACCGCACGGCCACTCCGGCCGGCAGCCTCCAGTCGCCCTAGTAATCTACCACTCATAACGACATCAGTATGTGTTCTTTGAGTCATTTCCAACACACAGTCACCATTAGCACGTCTTATAACGTCTGCACACTTACTCGCTGCACCTTACTCTGACATGCGCCAACACACCTCTGCGGATGTGGACTGCTGCCATCGCCACCGTGCGACGACCGCAGGTCAAATGCACTACATTGTCATACCCCGAGGTGATTTAAACCCACAAACTGCCCACCAGGGCGTTGTTTCACCACGTATCAGCAATATCCTTAATTTATGAGCATGAGTTTATTTAGATAGCTACCTATACGTTGTTCCACATGCAGGTTTCCTGTGGTATGTTTTTCCACTTTCAGTTGGGTCTTCCTTTACTGTGATAGAAAAAGAGCCACCGATTTTCATTATATCAAAGTGTCTTGAACCATTTTACAGTTACCTTTATACCTGTTGCTATTAGTACTGATAGAATGGCATATACCACTACTAGTACAATAACGAACAGTACAACTAAAACAGCTATAAAAAGTGAATATTGTGTCGTGGAGAATCCAGTGGTGTGATTATTGAAACAAAGAGGAGCTGCTGTTGTGGTGTATAGAGTAACACGCCGTTTGAAAGCGACGATATACCCGCATGCTGGCTGCTTTTGAAAAGTGTGAGGACCTAACACATGCAGTGTGCCTGTAGATATAAGGGACTGGTAAATGAAGCGTCAGTTTAAAGAGAGCAGAAAAATGCGACATAATGCTTGTAGCAGAAAGAAAAATATACCTGTAATAATTACATTGGATTAAATATCTTGGCTTACTGAAAAAGATAGGCAGGATTAATAGATTTTTATTTAATGCAATACAAGATGTGTACAAATAAGCTATATTTATAGATCGAAAGAGTCTGTTTTTAAGTTTACAAATACAAGCTATGAATTTAGTCTCCCCGCTCGTACGTAACATCGAACACACGAGGAATATTCTCCTGTGTAACTGTGTTCACCGCAGCTGTGATGCAGTTCGGTAGTATTGTTGTTAGAGACGCAATCTACAATTCCTCTTTTACAAACCTCCACAAGGAAAAGTCAACACGGCATGAACTAAGAGATCAATGGGCGACGATGCTTCCCGTCTTTGTAGAGACTTCCAGTTTCTTGAAACTGCTTAACGTAATTGCCTAATTCTCTCTTAGTTTGCCGTCGACTGCCGAATCAGAGATGAAATTCTCTGTACACTGAAATTACCGATTCACTTCTGCCGAACTCAGGAACGTAGAAAGCCGCGCGTTGCATAGTAACCATCTTGCAACTGACGCAATATGGCTCTCCGTTTACGCGATATCTCATGCTGTCGTAACCGCAAGTTTAAATGCTGTTCTTTTCAACGGTGTGTAGATTAATCATACCGAGTAAGGAGAGGTAATGCTATGGAACAATATGAAATTGGATGAACGCGCAAAATCAGTATTAGGAAAGGCGAGTGGGAAACTCGTTTGTTAGAAGTTTTTAGAATTTTGTTCTTGCTTTAAGAACGATAACATGGTGCAAGCAGGCTGTAAGCTATTTATTGTCAGTGCCATTACCTAATTTCGGCCGTCAGCCATTTTCAAGCACCATCGCATAACCGCTGCTTGTAGAAATTCGTTCAGCCTTACCACCTTTATGACAGTCCGTTGGTATTGGATCGTTTTTGCGAAGTTGAACGAATGCATTCGTTTCAACAAGAAATGTCTGAGGCAGAAATGATCGCAAGGTGCTTGAAAATGACCGACGGTCGAAATTAGCTAACAGCACGCTCAATAAATAGAAATGTGTGTGCGAATTCCTGAGGGACCAAACTGCTGAGGTCATCGCTCCCTAGACTTACACATTACTTAAACTAACTTATCCTAAGAACAACACACACACACACACATGCCCGAGGGAGGACTGGAACCTCCGCGCGGGAGGGGCAGCGCAATCCGTGACATGGCGCCTCAAACCGCGCGGCCTCAGTAAATAGCTCACAGCCTGCGTGGGTCATGTTTTCGTTCTTTGTTGGAAGTGTTCTTGGTAGGTGCAGTGCATCTATAACGTATGACGTCGGTTAACATAAACAGAAGATGCTCGATTAAGCTATGGAAGAGAGTTGACGTTGTCTTCGAGAAACAGTATTGGATGAAGGTTTCTTTATATTACTACCACCAGTCGCTCTTTGTTTTGTTCTTCAATTTTTATTACTCCATTGCCGGTTTTGAAACCGGTAATGGGATGATAAAAATTGAAGAACAAAACAAAAGGCGACTGGTTCCAGTAATTTCAAGAAATCTTTATTCATCAGTCACAGTGATACTCATCCATAATGGATAATAGTTTTAGTATTGGACAAACTGAGAGAATTAGTATTTGAGAACTAGGGTACAAAATTCTGCATCCATTGTTTTATATCCCGCGTACCGATCATGTAAATAAACATTAGGTCGGGTGCACAGATGTACAGATATTCATTTTTCCCTCGCGAACTTAGTTTCTTATCTGAAAATGATATACGCGCTAGGCTGAGTTCGGTTACGAAGTCAGCAATTTACCTTTTTTTGTTGAGTGACAAAGAGTGTTCCTTTTTATTGTAATAACAGTGGAGACTTTTTCTCTAGGACGTCACATCTGCAACTATGAAATTTTATGTGCTGAAGTAATACAAGTACCGGGGCTGGTGGATATCATTTTGAACAGTTGCTTTGAGCTTAGGCGGAGCTGGAACGCCCTATCCCGACAATGTTAAATTTAGTGACTTGGCTTCCCTGTATTTCAGGAACCACTGTAGCAATTGACATGAAAGTCTTACAGGACATTAAAATGTATGTTCTGAGTCCACTGAACTACAATAATTGCATTTCAGCCACTGTGTTCGGAAATACAATTTTTTAATTACACAGTTAAAATCTTGTATACTTTTTTGTACTCTATCCTAAATAATTTTAATTATACAAAACATTATGTTCTTCTTTTAGTTCAGTAGACTCAAGATATGTATGTTATTACATCCTGAAAATTTAAATACTCTACTCGAAGTTGTTTCTGAGATATGGGGAAAAATGCTTCAGAAAATTTACATTTTCAGTAACGGCTTCTAAAGTTTCAAAATACTGTAACTCACTTAAGATGTGCTTAATTTTTTATTTTTAATCACTCAGAAGCACCCTGCACCATGCTGTACATCATACTCTTGATCTTTTTCCAAGTTTTTGCTTATTTTCTTCTTTGCGGACTGCTTAGTGGCCAACTGTGCTGCATACTCTGCTTCATCAATGCGAACCTTGTCCATCCGTTCAAGTTCTCTCATGCAGTTTTCTCCAGGATTAATTCCCATATGCTGTAGCACTTTCGCCCTACCAATGTTTGCTTCATGAAAAGCAATAACAGCATCGCTGACCTCCACTTCAGTGTCTTCATTCCAACAAAAACATTTTTTGATAAGAGAGTCCATATAAGATAATCGAAGGAGTCATTGGAATTTTGAGTCTGACCATGCAGACACATTTACAGTAATTCAGGATTTGCCACGTCACTGTAAATAGGTTTTATAATATCCATGACTGCTGCTGGGATGGAATGTTTATGGCGTCATGAACTGTTTGAGTACTGGGAATTGCGGTAACTGCACAGTGAATCAGAGTCCAGAAGGGCAAAGGTGGTTTACTGGTTTTCCATCAGTTGACAGTCTGTGGACGAATGTAAGCCCATACTGCCTGCTTCATTTTCAACAAATCCTCTGTATTATTTCTAATGGTCATCCCGTAATACTACTGTGGTTCATCAGTCATTTTGTCTGTCAGCCTGCATCTTATGGTTTTGCCATCAGAAAGTTTCTTGTCTCTCAAAGTTTGTTTCAAGTTCCTCAACCTGGTGCTCATCCTCTTCTGGACATCACCGACATATTCCAGTTTTGTGGTAATCTTCTCACCATAAGGCTGAGCAGCTACTACACTTTTATATGCTTTTGAGTCTCCATCACCTTAATGTAACACACTCCCTTTTGATTCACAAATCGACTAGAAATTTCAGTAGCTGCAGAGGCCTCCATGCCACCTCTTGTTCCTTCATAATTTCTGTCACAGATATGCCCTTCTTCATTCCGTGATTTATACTTATAAGAATGTCTGGTTAAAATCTAGAAATCTATTACCTTTCCAGTATCCACATTGGCGACCGTAGCAACAGAGTTCTTAGAACCTAGCTGCGCTTCTGCCAAGTGCCACCAAAAGCTACTGGTATGTCAGTCATACCATCATTTATTTCAACAGCTTCGTTTGCAGCACTCTTCATTGGTTCACATGCAACAGATTCCACAGCAGCTCCAATAAATCTTGCATACTTGTCGATTTTACAAGTTGGGCGTGGCATCTTCATCGCGGCACACATTGTTTCAGCTGCAGTGGGTCCTTTGCCAATAGCTCTCAATCCACAAAACCACATGACATTTACTTCAGAATAATTTTCTTCACACTTATCAGAATTCCAAACTCAGAGTGTATTTACAATTGGCACAATTAATGATAAGTTTCCTGCCTAGTCCATTTGATACCTCACTGTCTTCATGCAACCTAACTGGCCCTCCACATATTTTACAACACACACATTCACTTAACACCCTTGTTCGGATCTGTAAATCTATCAGAATGTAACCTAAACTACCATTTACATTACTTCAGTTTTGAGAAAACTGTGTATCACAACGTTTTATTTTAACTTCGAATAACTAATGTGTGTTTCCCTAGATTCTGACGAGTTTGCCTGTATTTCATTGTCTGTAACTTCACATAGCACGTGTTGGACACATTGTTTCCCTTTATTCGAAAATCAATTACCATGAAACCCATGCTTTTTTAAAAACATTTCGTTTTGCCGTCATACTTTTACTTTTTGAGAGAGTTGCCAATCTGTTCATCACTTTTACTCGGAAAACCGTTAGAACTTCGACATACAACACGTGTTTATAGTATAAAACGATACGATACTGTTTTTGACAGTGCTACCAATACAAACACGTATTTTAACCTTTATAACACAGCGTCCACAGTCTTCTATCAAAAAATTTCCGATTTTATTAGATCTTGAAGTAACGTACATAAGAATTTTAACATTTTCAACCGGTGTAGATTATATTTAAAAAATAAATAAAGTACTTCCCACATGAGTTTATAAGTGGCATGTACATCATTTTATTCGGAAAATTGCAAATTTTATAATGAGATAAAAATCCGAAAACGTGAAAAAAATTGCTTTTCCGTTCTAACTCCTCTTAAGTTGTTGCTTTAAGAAGAAAGTTGAGTGTGTTCAAATAATGCTAATATCCATCATCTACCAGTTATTCTTAGCTCTTCTGTAGTCAGAATCCGCGATCCCCAATATAATAGCCGACCAGAGTGGCCGAGCGGTTCTAGGCGCTACAGTCTGGAGCTGCGCGACCACTACGGCCGCAGGTTAGAATCCTGCCTCGGGCATGGATATGTGTGATGTCCTTAGGTTAGTTAGGTTTAAGTAGTTCTAAGTTCTAGGGGACTGATGACCTCAGAAGTTAAGTCCCATAGTACTCAGAGCCATTTGAACCATTTGAACGCAATGTAATATTGACCACATGGATTTGGGGCACAGTGTGTATGTTTAGCATCGGGCACCGTAATATCTTACAGAATACATCTGTTATTCTGTTACGGAATGAATCAGTTTTAAAACTTGCTGTCAGATTGAAACTAAGTACCGGATCAAACCTGGTATCTGCATATAGTTTTAATCCGCCAGGAAATTTTAGAACAGCTCACAATCGTCTGCAGAGTGAAATGTTAATTCATCAACCAATCCCATTACCCCGCAACATCCTTTAGTTCCAGGAGCGCCGGTGCAATAAGGTATCCAGGAGATCTCCTTTGAAGTTCGTAAAGCAGGAGATGAGGTACTGACAGAGGTGAGGCTCTGTAGATCGGTCCTGAATCGTGCCTGGATAGCTCTTGGTGCTTGAAACGGTAGCTGTCTAGCAGTACCACAGGCTGTGGAATGCGTGTGGCTGGTGGTTCGAAGGGCACAAACGTATTGTAGCAGTAACACAATTTATAAACAACATCTTCTTCAGTAAACACGATTAAGTAAAACAATTTTTTAGCGTTCTGCTGTACTTTCGCACCGTGCAAAGTTTTGTAAACCAAGAGGAAAATGTTTGACGTGCCAGAGTGACGCTGAGCCAAAAAAATATGGACCGGCAGCGTACCTGCAGTGTCTGGCTTGGTGTCAGGACCTCATCCTCATGGTCGGCGAGCTCTTCACGTATCGCCCCTTGTCCCTAGAGAACAATATAGTGGGGCGCCTCGGCTCTCGTCCTGCGATCTGTCTAACTGTTGGTTCCAAAACCTCTTCTCATACATGCGAAAAACCTTCCATTACTTGCTCAGAAGTCTAATTACAATATAGAGAAGAAGATTAAAACATTGTCTCATCTTTACAGTCACTGTTGTTAATCTCGTAACTCGAATTAAAAGTAAGTAGATTTGTCTATCACTATCTCTCCTCCCGAACAGGCCATGAAGGCCCAAAGGTACCGACCGGCCGGCGTGTCATCCTCAGCTCAAAGGCATCACTGGATGCGGATATGGAGGGGCATGTGGTCAGCACACCGCTCTCCCGGTCGTATGTCAGTTTCCGAGACCGTAGCCGCTACTTCTCAATCAAATAGCTCCTCAGTTTGCCTCGCAAGGGCTGAGTGCACCCCGCTTGCCAACAGCACTCGGCAGACCGGATGGTCACCCATCCAAGTACTAGACCAACCTGACAGCGCTTAACTTCGGTGATCTGACGGGAACCGGTGTCACCACTGCGGCAAGGACGTTTTCTAGATTTGTCTATACGCGACTTAAATTGATGATGAATTGGATTTGTTTATTAAAATGAGAAATGTCACATCGAGAATGCCTTGACACTTTTCAATTGTCTGTGCACCCTAAGAGCAGACTTCTCAGGACCTAAGAACTTCCAGCATGGGTCTCAGGACCTAGACAACACTGACTGGCCCGTCCTTCGTGCACTTGACGCCACTATCCGTGTGTCGCGAGCCGCCAGTCTTTCAAGGCTCGCGCTGCAAGTCACGTCTATCGCTTTACAGCCCACAAGACTGCCCCCGGTTACAGGAGGCGCTGGCTGTGGATTCCTCCACCGATCCCAGCACCCTCTCGGCGCAGCTACAGAACTACTCTAGTGTTGGCGCCGTCTGCTGACCAGGGCAGGTCTGCAACTCTGCTGATAAATGATGGCAGATACTTTCCATACAGCAGCCCAGAGAACTCTCATAATCCCATCCAAGACTTCTTAATTGTCTACCTTTCATTAGCGATGATCTTAGGTCATTATCTATGTAGGATCCAAGCTCCTTTAACTGTCGACCTTTCACTGCCGTTAATCATATGTTGCTTGGATACAAGAACGGAAAGACCGAAATATGTCCACCTAATTCAGATTTTGTAATTTTATACAAAAATTTGAAGATTAAGAACTGCGCACAGGTACTTCAACGTGGAAAAATGAAAAATAAATAAAATAAATAAGAGAAGTGATCGGGAATCGGGTAACAAAGTACATATGCTCGTATTCCTAGAAATAGGACTAGAACTAGAAAGGAACATTAAAGAATTGTAACTAACAGACAGAAACTCTTGTAAGTATAAAATAGTAAATTCTAAAAGATTTCAGGGCAAAAAAAGACTAATGAGGAACAACATGAGCGAAACCCCATGTGTGAGACAGAAATGTGAAATCTATCTTAATCTGAGATTAATCGAAAATCAGGCAAACCCTTGAGACCGAGCGCTAAATTTAGTGTGAGCAACAGATTTACTACCGCTTTGATTTATTGCACCCAGAAAAGAACCTGAAGGTGGGAAATTGACGTATTATTGTCATTTAAAGGAACTGGTTACGATAATGAACTCGAGATTTAAATAACACTATGGTTTATTATCACATATGAATATTAATGGAGTAAAACACAGTTGTGATGACAAGAACGTTAGAATGATATTCCCTATTACACACATTGCTCACTAACGCTCTCAGTTGACAAACTTACTGAAAGAGGCGGTGTTGCATCAAATCTCTGATCTAACTCCGTGAGATAGGCACAGTAGCCTGACTATGATAATCACAGTGTTAGTCTGTCTGGGGTTACCACCCAAAGATCCTACAAAATTTAGGATGTGCTGATAAATGAGCCAGTGGCAGCTATCTTGTAACTGAGCTGCAACACACTCAGTTTCCCTAACATGCCAGAGCTGTAATCAATGCTTACCATCATCTTCTTATAACAGTGAGCAGAGAGTAAGCATAGCAACTCGGCGACTTGAGAATGAAGACGCAGTCTAGTCTCTATGCTTTCGCAGCTTTACCCTTCTGCGTCCACGCCTCCCAATCAACTCCCTCCGCTCTCATCTTCCCATCGACTCTCTCGAGCCTCGCCTTCCCATCGAATCTTTTTTTCACGTCTCTAAAACTAAGCTTGCTACTGTCTTTCCACCAACACTAAGTGTCCATCAGTCCTTTAAAAAGTTGCCAATGCCACCCAATGGCGTACCTGTTTCACAGGCAAGATTTCACGCCCAGAAAAATCTGAACCGCCAACAGGCCAATGAATCACATTTATTCCCCTCGTTTTTAAAAAGCTTGTTAGTGTGTGTCGCATCCACATGACGTCTCAACTAACATGCCAATCGGTGCTCATTCTGCCATCAGCGAGCCCCACGTTACAGGTCCCACTAAAATGTTAAAAGCTTGCTACGGGGCTAGTAGCCGACTCTGCTACAGCACCCATCCTCAAAGGAAGTCAGAGCTGTTTTTGAGCTCTTTAGGAACACCAGGAGAAGTGTGTTTTCAGAAGCATGTCATTTCACAAACTCCCAGCGCGTATCACTTACTGGGAGAGTTCCGTTTTTCGAACGAAGGACTTTTTATCTCGGCCACCAACTGACCATCATAAGTGGACAATGGCTTGTCCACCAGCGTTCCGTGGTCCCGGCGGAGGTTCGAGTCCTCCATCGGGCATGGGTGTGTGTGTTTGTCGTTAGGATAATTTAGGTTAAGTATTGCTTAGGGACTGATGACCTTATAAGTTGAACTAGCGTTCCGTCAGCCCGGGCCACTTTCATCACCTGTGCAGGATGTGGATATTCCACCTGCCACTCTTCCTCATATCTGGAAAAGGCTGGTGTGCCTCCTGGCTGATGCCAGTCACATTTTCACAGCACTTATCACTCCTAAAGGAAGCCTAGAAAGCAACTGAAAGTATCAAAATGGGTTCAAATGGCTCTGAGCACTATGGGACTCAACTTCTGAGGTCATTAGTCCCCTATAACTTAAAACTAGTTAAACCTAACTAACCTAAGGACATCACACACATCCATGCCCGAGGCAGGATTCGAACCTGCGACTGTAGTGAAAGTATCCAGCACCAAATTAAGTCTATAAGAAAATTAAGAAGAGGAAGTGAACTCACCACATCTCATCTCTTCAGAGGGCCATAGACACGGGTTCCCAGGTAGATGCCGTGTTTCTTGACTTCAGCAAGGCGTTTGATACAGTTCCCCACAGTCGTTTAATGAACAAGATAAGAGCATATGAACTACGAGACCAATTGTGTGATTGGACTGAAGAGTTCCTAGATAACAGAACGCAGCATGCCATTCTCAGTGGAGAGAAGTCTTCTGAAGTAAGAGTGATTTCAGGTGTGCTGCAAGGGAGTGTCGTAGGACCGTTGCTATTCACAATATATATAAATGATCTTGTGAATAACATCGGAAGTTCACTGAGGCTTTTTACGGATGATGCTGTAGTATATCGAGAGGTTGTAACAATGGAAAATTGCACTGAAATGCAGGAGGATCTGCAACGAATTGACGCATGGTGCAGGGAATGGCAATTGAATTTCAATGTGGGAAATTGTAATGTGCTGCGAATACATAGAAAGAAAGATCCTTTATCATTTAGCTTCAATATAGCAGGTCAGCAACTGGAAGCAGTTAATTCCATAAATTATCTGGGAGTAGGCATTAGGAGTCATTTAAAATGAAATGACCATATAAAATTAATCGTCGGTAAAGCAGATGCCAGACTGAGATTCATTGGAAGAATCCTAAGGAAAAGCAGTCCAAAACCAAAGGAAGTAGGTTACAGTACACTCGTTCGCCCATTGCTTGAATACTGCTCACCGTTGTGGGATCTGTATCAGATAGGGTTGATAGAATAGAGAAGATCCATCGGAGAGCAGCGCGCTTCGTTACAGGATCATTTAGTAATCGCGAAAGCGTTACAGAGATGATAGATGAACTCCAGTGGAAGACTCTGCAAGACAGACGCTCAGTAGCTCGGTACGAGCTTTTGTTGAAGTTTCGAGAACATACCTTCACCGAGGAGTCAAGCAGTATATTGCTCCCTCCTACGTATATCTCGCGAAGAGACCATGAGGATAAAATCAGAGAGATTAGAGCCCACACAGAGGCATATCGACAATCTTTCTTTCCACGAACGATACAAGACTGGAATAGATGGGAGAACCGATAGAGGTACTCAAGGTACCCTCCACCACACACCGTCAGGTGGCTTGCGGAGTATTGATGTAGATGTAGAAAAGTGCACAGGAAGGCTGGGGGCAGTTTAGAGTCCATGGCGGAATGAAATATCTCATGCTAGTTGCTATGTTATCTGCAAAGCAAACTACAGGTCTGTCTGTCTCTCTTGCTCTCTCTCTCCCTCTGTGTATTTAACGATCTTTTTTTAAAAGTGTTTTCGAGTCAGTCACCTACTAGTTTTGTAACATTGTCAATTTGTGTCTGTGAGATCACATGACTGGGGATTAATTATTTACTAACTTCAGCTGTATTTCTGGAACGATTATCAATCAGCCATTTGCCTTGTAAGGAGTTCTCGCATGCGCTGGTACTCCACATGGGGTTTTGTTTGCGCTTCGACCTGACCGCCACCAACTCCGCTCACAGGCCCGGCATTGGAAGGTGGCGGCAGGCTAGATAAAGAGCAAGTGTTTCAACAGGAACTTCTCAGGCGCCAAGTGTGAAAGAGGTGCCGCCGCCTGATGCTTTTGTTTGAGGATTAGAGTCACATCCGGTCTGTCAGTGACGGAACGTGAGTGGACATCCGCCTGTTCCGGCCGCTTCTCAGGCTCTCATCGGCATGGCACAGGTTGGCCCCCTGCGCAGGTGGCGTTCTGTGCGGTCCAGTGGACGGCACATGCTTCGCGATTGCAAGATTTTTAACCCTGTCATTACATGCGATGTGTGTTTCATAATGGTATTTCTTCCGTGATCGGAATAAAAATAAAAGCGATCTATTTAATTACTTCCAGGAAGACATGCTTCTTCCCAAACAAAAGATAATGATGAGAAAGAGAAATCCAACCCTACAAACTGAACATTTTATAAATAAACAATACACCCTTGAATTTCTTGTCAAAAGATCCTTCCTCTCCACCACAGAGCCACCAATTTCCAGCCAGGGAGGGGATGGGAGGGGTAGAGGGGAGGAGGAGGGATGGAGGGTTTACCATAGGGAGAGGGGTTAATTAACTGATCAGTTTAATTAAGTAAACTAAACTCCTCCTGAACAGTCCACGAAGGCCCAACAGTACCGAATGGCTGCCGTGTCATCCTGAGCTCACAGGCATCACTGGATGCAGATATGGAGAGGCATTTGGTCAGGACACCGCTCTCCCAGCCGTATGTCAATTTCCGAGACCAGAGCTGCTACTTCTCAGTCAAGTAGCTCCTCAGTTTGCCTCAACATGGGCTGAGTGCACCCTGTTTGCCAAAAGCTCTCAGCAGATAGGATGGTAATTTAATAATGTAGTCAATTAAATTGATAAGAGTGACAGGGGGCTATTTGAATAACTCAGACCTGAAAATGTGCATGTATCAATGAGGGGGAGGGATCGGATAGGGGTTTCCTGAGGGATTGGGAGGAGGAGGGGGAGGTTTGGGGGGACAACAGGTTAAGGACCTGTCAATCAAATGGGAGGATTATGCCAAGGGGGTCTTAATCCACATAGGATAACAATAGGTTAACGACCTGTCAATAAAGGAGAATAATAAATTTGCCCCTGAGTGTATACCTGCCTCTGATGTAGGCAACCTGCACTAACAAAAAGCACCAGCACTCTCTTTGTCCTCCTACTTTGTCAAACTAATTCATCTCTCCGTCTATTTGCATTATTAAATATGACGTAAAACTCAAATGACTCTGGGCACTATGGGACTTAACTTCTGTGGTCATCAGTCCCCTAGAACTTAGAACTACTTAAACCGAACTAACCTAAGGACATCACACACATCCATGCCATGCGTAGCGCTCGCGTGGTTCCGGACTGTAGCGCCTAGAACCGCTCGGCCTCCCCAGCCGGCTTAAAGATGATGTAAGAATAAAAAGAGGCTCCCCAAATGGCCTGCCCTTTCTCGTGCACAGAAGAAAGGAAAAATATTGCTTTGGGAAATGGTGAAGGAGTACAGGAAAATAATGAAACAACAAAGAAAGAAGAGGGAATAAAGTTGCTGCATGATCCTAGCAGATCAGTACGAAGATAAAAGAACAAGTAGTATGCTAAATGAGAATCTACAACGGCCTTACGGACTTTTCAGGAAAGTATGTCGAAATGCGAGTCGTCCGCTGCGCTTTTGCACAGACCTCTGGAGCCCGGCGGAGCCTTCCCTTTCTTGTGTCCGCACGCCCCTCGCGGCCAGCAGGACATCTGCGAGATGGAAACGGCGGAGCAGGGGACACGGAGCCAGAGCCGGCGCGACGTCGTGTTTGCCGAGCTAATTGTCTTGCGCTGCCCGGAGTCAACACGCTGGCGGGCCAATTACTCGCGACGCGGTGCGTCAGCCAAACTCATAGCCTAACGGCCGCCCCTGGGACCTGCCTCTTTATCCTCCTCTCTCTCTTCTTCTTCTTTGCTGCTCTCCTGCGTCCGCTCTCACAGCTCGTAACCTTTTCCTGACATTTTACATTACACTGGGCGAATAACTGCTGTGTCAATAAAGGAAAGCAAATACATCAGCCTACAGTTACAAAATAAGACCTGTCTAAATATGTTGAATTTTTCATCACCTTGGAAAAAGAGAAGATTAGCTGTCATCTCGTGATACACAAGTCTCTTGGATCCCCTTTGTCAAAAGTAAATCGTTTCGGATGCACTTCGCTTCCACATTGTACGGTACGCACAAAATTCTGTTACAGCATTGTTTTCCAAGACGGGAGTAGACACACCACATATCTCAACCCCCACCCCTCCCCTCCCCGCCCCCCGCACCCCTGCACAGCAGCTGAGGTCGCCAAAGCAAGCCTGTCAGTGGCAATTGACCAATCAACTTGGAGGAAAGCAACTTCGACTCCTAATTGTAGATGAAATTGTCGTTGCTAGTCCACGACAGGCCATTAATATTGCTACACCACGAAGATGACGTGCTACAGACGCGAAATATAACCGACAGGAAGAAGATGCTGTGATATGCAAATGATTAGTTTTTCAGAGCATTCAGAGACAGTTGGCGCCGATGGCGAACCCTACAACGTGCTGACATGAGGAAAGTTTCCAACCAATTTCTCATACACAAACAGCAGTTGACAGGCGTTGCCTGGTGAAACGTTGTTGTGATGCCTCGTGTAAGGAGAAGAAATGCGTACCATCACGTTTCCGACTTTGATAAATGTCGGATTGTAGCCTATCGCGATTGCGGTTTATCGTATCGCGACATTGCTGCTGGCGTTGGTCGAGATCCAATGACTGTTAGCAGAATATGGAATCGGTGGGTTCAGGAGGGTAATACGGAACACCGTGCTGGATACCAACGGCCTCGTTACGGCCTCGAGATAACAGGCATCTTATCCGCATGGCTGTAACGGATCGTGCAGCCAAGTCTCGATCCCTGAGTCAACAGATGGGGACGTTTGCAAGACAACAACCATCTGCACGAACAGTTCGACGACGTTTGCAGCAGCATGGACTATCAGGTCGGAGACCATGGCTGCGGTTACCCTTGACGCTGCATCACAGACAGGAGCGCCTGCTATGGTGTACTCGACGACGAATCTGGGTGCACGAATGGCAAATCATCATTTTCTCGGATGAATCCAAGTTCTGTTTAAAGCATGGTGGTCGCATCCGTGTTTGGCGACATCGCGGTGAACGCACATTGGAAGCATGTATTCGTCATCGCCATACTGTCGTATCACCCGGCGTGTGGGTATGAGGTGCCATTGGTTACGCGTCTCGGTCAGCTCTGGTTCGCATTGACAGCACTTGGAACAGTGGACGTTACATTTCAGATGTGTTACGACCCGTGGCTCTACCCTTCATTCGATCCCTGCGAAACTCTACATTTCAGCAGTATAATGCACGACCGCATGTTGCAGGTCCTGTACGGGCGTTTCTGGATACAAAAAATGTTCGACTGCTGCCCTGGCCAGAAAATTCTCCAGATCTCTCACCAATTGCAAACGTCTGGTCAATGGTGGCCGAGCAACTGGTTCGTCACAATACGCCAGTCACTACTCTTGATGAACTGTGGTATCGTGTTGAAGCTGCATGGGCAGCTGTACCTGTACAACCTGTACACACCATCCAAGCTCTGTTTGACTCAATGCCTAGGCGTATCAAGGCCGTTATTACGGCTAGAAGTGGTTGATCTGGGTACTGATTTCTCAGGATCTATGCACCCATACTGCGTGAAAATGTAATCACATGTCAGTTCTAGTATAATATGTTTGTCCAATGAATACCCGTTTATCATCTGCAATTTCAATGGCCAGTAGTGTATTTGCCCAGCAAAGGGAGGAGGCGTAGTGCCATAAGGTTCTTATCATCAGACTTTGGACCAATATAGTCGATTAAATTCCAAAGCTCTCTGCAGTGTCTCACGAGATGTGAACATGTGACGCTGTTGATGGTGATCCGTCTGTCGGACAAGCGGCAAACAGGCTGAAACAGAAAATAGGCCACTGGATGTCCCTCGTTGGCTTCTTTTGAGACGCTATGCTCCATTCATCATACTGCGTTCTTCGTTCATTAAAAGTTGCGCGTTACGACAATGCGTCGTTTCAAGTGAACGGCACACTGAATGTTTTTTACAAATGCTTCGTTGTAGGTACGAGTTTTCTATAACAGAACGTCAGACAATGATGCATCAGCTGTAAAAGTCATTAATGCTCAAAGTTGTGTACCATCGCTGTGGTCCTGTGGGCTCCGGCATAGTTCGGGGGAGATAACTGGCCACTCTCTGCATCAAAAATACGGAGTGAAGTCTTCCTTGATGGAATGAAAGAGGTGTCGTGCAACATCGGCAAGCAGGTGTTAACGAATAATGACGAAGACATAGATGGATAAGAACGGAGGATAAAAGTAGGTGGTGCAGTAAAGGACTTAAAGGAATTAGAGGTTCATGTCCATGCTTTTTTTTCATATTCGCCTTTTTAATACATTCTGAAACTTGTTCATTCATGTTACAGAAGTATGTTCTGTAACATTCTATGCTACTTGCATATCAAAGCGTGCTGTCTCAGGAATAAGTGTCTTCCATTTCGTTACTTCACTCTGATTAAGAGACGAAAAACGAAATTACCGCGAGTGAAATAACGAGTAATGACATTTATATTCCTTTTTGTTACTAATTTTAACCGTTTTTTAAGAATAAGTCGCGATTTCCCATGGTGGCATTTACGTCTATGCCTGTCATAAATACAGTGGTGTCTATAATTAAAGCAACAAGCAGCTATTTCCCTCTCCTGTGTCTGTCAGAAATAATCACACCAACTGTCAACAGATGGCTGCAGGTAAACCTTTAGTGATGTGAGGTCGTGGTCCAAGAAGTCGGCAAGGGTCAGCGGCGGAGCGCCTCTGAAGATGTCCAGCGCAGTACTGGACGAAACGTCAGGAACTGAAGAGTTTCTTGGACCACGACCTCACATCCCGAAAGGTTTCCCGGCAGCTATGTCATCCGGTCGCGAAAGCCTTCATTCTATGATATCAACACATGTTCGTTCGATCGTGTTCAGCACGGAAGATGGCATTTCGACCAACGGACAACCACGACAGCGCTGACATCAGGGCATCCATCAAACGGGGTATTACTGTATTTGTCGCGTAGTCCCACATCCAAAATCGCTGTGTACACAATGATAGGCGGTGCAGTGTAACACAGAGAAGACTCCTGCCAGATTCTCTGTGGTGGAGGGCCATAGGAAGAATGGACGCACGACAGTCGCAAACTGATGTGGCCCATTGGCTTAAAGCGTATCGTTCTGTTGTTTCTCGGGTGAGGCGACAGGTTATAGAGACCGAAACTGTATCCCAAGGACCATGGCAGGGCCGACCATGTGTGACATCAGAAAGAGAGGACCGTGATTTGGCGTAAGGGCACGATGGTACCGCCTTAGTACTGCACGGCAAGTGGCAGCTGACCTCGCATCTTCTACTGCACCTGTTGTATCGAGGCAAACGGTGTCGAAAAGGCTTCGGCAGAGTGGCGTTTATTGTCAGAGACTTGCTGTAAGTGTACCTCTGACGCGTCTTCACAGTAGGGAACGTCTAGAGTGCAGTCGTCAACATTCCACCTGGGCGGTCGAACAGTGGGCCAATGTACCTCTCACAGATGAGTTCAACAGACAAGTAAAATAATACACGGAGAAAAATTCTAAGTACCACAACAGTGGACAACAATGAAAATACCCGCCCACCAACCCCAACAATGGACAGCCAATTAAACCTCGCACCACAAAATAAAGTAGGTCCATGAATAAGAACAAATTGAGTAGTTTTACCTACTCCTCTTATTTCGTTCTTTTTACCCTTCGCAGAAGATGTCGAAGCACCAAGAGTGCCGTCCACATTGACAAGTGATTTGTACAGGAAGTCCTTATCAGCAAGGTTGCGCAACCGGAAGTGAATTTTCCAGCAACAAACAGACAAGTAAAATAATACACGGAGAAAAATTCTAAGTACCACAACAGTGGACAACAATGAAAATACCCGCCCACCAACCCCAACAATGGACAGCCAGTTAAACCTCACACCACAAAATAAAGTAGGTCCATGAATAAGAACAAATTGAGTAGTTTTACCTACTCCTCTTATTTCGTTATTTTTACCCTTCGCAGAAGATGTCGAAGCACCAAGAGTGCCATCCACATTGACAAGTGATTTGTACAGGAAGTCCTTATCAGCAAGGTTGCGCAACCGGAAGTGAATTTTCCAGCAACAAACAGACACGTAAAATAATACACGGAGAAAAATTCTAAGTACCACAACAGTGGACAACAATGAAAATACCCGCCACCAACCCCAACAATGGACAGCCAATTAAACCTCACACCACAAAATAAAGTAGGTCCATGAATAAGAACAAATTGAGTAGTTTTACCTACTCCTCTTATTTCGTTCTTTTTACCCTTCACAGATGTCGAAGCACTAAGAGTGCCGTCCACATTGACAAGTGATTTTTAAACCAGCATTCCACGACGGATTCGCCTCTGGAGGGAAAGTGGAACACGATCTCGTGACCCAAATATTGTGGAAAGAGACCAATATCGAGGGGGATCCCTAATGATGTGGGCAGGGATTATGTTGACCACTCGAATAGCTCATCAAGAAATTGTATTGTACGAGTGGGTCGGCAAGGTTTAGTTGCTGTCAGGTATCAGGAGATCTTGAGACCTGACGTGCGGTTGTTGAGAGGTGCTGTGGGCCCAGACTTTGTGTTAATGGATAATAGTGCTCTACCTTATTGAGCACGCGTAGTTTATATTTTCTTGGAAACAGATATGCACGCATCACGTGGCCTGCTCGCTCTCCCGATTTGAACTCATGGAGCGTGTCTTGGATGCACTACGGAAACGGCTTGCATCACGTCAGCATCCACCAATCATTCATCGAGAGTTGCGAGCAGCTCTGCAGGAAGAATGGGAGTTAATGCCTTAACATGAAATTGATGACATCATTCACAGCATGTCCCATCGTTGTCAGGCCTGTATTGCTGCCACAGGTGGTCACACCCTATACTGAGCATATTAATCACTTGTCGGAAATGTGTGAAAATCAGTTAAGTTGGAAAAAAACGAATAACAATTTTGTCTACCGTTATGCACGTTGGAGTTCTTTACGTTCTGTGTTATTGACATTGTTTCTACTTTACTATCACCTGTTTTTACTGTTTTGTGGCAAAATAAACGCAACCTTGCAAAATTTACGTTTGTTGCTTTGATTCTGGACACCAGTGTATTTGCTGCTTATTCCTGAACATGTTGCAATTTCCTAGGTTGTGATTAGGCAGCAAACTGAAAATACAGCTTAAATTGCTACGAATGAAACGAGCTGCAATCGTGTTTATTGCCTTGCTTGTCAAAAATATTTAGCTGCAGTCGAATCCATAAATTTGGTGGTCAGGACAAAGATCACACCACCCAGCGAGCAAGGGACGCGGGGTTCTCTCTTGTTTTAGTCACTCGTGTCTGTGTTGGATTGGGACGTTCATGTTCGCAGTAAAGTGAGTAGTTTCGGCCGTGCGAAAAATACCCTCAAAACATCACAGAACCTCATCCGACCTAAAATACTACTCCTCGGACCACAGTACACGCCTCCAGTCAGCCGCCGTTGAGTTTCTGTGTTGTTTCACCCAATGAAAAGCCGCGCGGAGTGGCCGCGCGGTTTGAGGTGCCATGTCACGGGTAGTGCGGCCCCTCCCGCCGGAGGTTCTAGTCCTCCATGGGGCATGGGTGTTTGTGTTGTTCTTAGCATAAGTTAGTTTAAGTAGTGTGTAAGTCTAGGGAGCGATTACCTCAGCAGCTTGGTCCCTTAGGAATTCACACACATTCAAACATTCGAACCCAATGAAAAAGTGTAACTTAATGTGTAGCTGTCAGTGTGTCATTTTACGAAGTGACAGAGTACAGATGTTAACTGGATGACGTATCTTTCGCAATATCTAATCACTGTCGGAAACTAGTTGCCATGGACCTGCATTCAATTCCTGACGGATTTGAAATCGATTGTCAATGACAAAGAATGTCACTTGACTTGTTGTCTGCCCGTTAGAATATTTTTACGATCATTGTCCTCAAGCAGGTTTACATGGCTGCGAAGATTACGACATTCCTTTTGGACGTGTTGGTCAGTTCACGTTGCTGCACCAACAAACAGGGCTATTTTCAGAATGAGATTTTCTCTCTGCAGCGGAGTGTGCGCTGATATGAAACTTCCTGGCAGATTAAAACTGTGTGCCCGACCGAGACTCGAACTCGGGACCTTTGCCTTTCGCGGGCAAGTGCTCTACCAACTGAGCTACCGAAGCACGACTCACGCCCGGTACTCACAGCTTTACTTCTGGCAGTATCTCGTCTCCTACCTTCCAAAGTTTACAGAAGCTCTCCTGCGAAACTTGCAGAACTAGCACTCCTGAAAGAAAGGATATAGCGGAGACATGGCTTAGCCGCAGCCTGGGGGATGTTTCCAGAATGAGATTTTCACTCTGCAGCGGAGTGTGCGCTGATATGAAACTTGCTGGCAGATTAAAACTGTGTGCCCGCGAAAGGCAAAGGTCCCGAGTTCGAGTCTCGGTCGGGCACACAGTTTTAATCTGCCAGGAAGTTTCATATCAGGGCTATTTTGTTCGCAGTGCGGCTACAGGCACCTCCTCCAAACGCGATAGCTCTTTTCTGCTATTATCTCACGTCCCAAAGTCAACCTGCGTTGATTCAGAGCCGATTCAGACCTTACGCCGACAGTAATCATGCCCTTTTTTTTTGTGAAAAGGAGGGCGCAGGAACAAGTGTTCGGGAATGGATGGAGGAAAGCGGAGGAGAGCTGGAGGGAGGAGGAGTGGTCGAATAGAAGTCCTGCCGTGGAGAGGAAGCTGGAATGACAGATCGATCTCTGGGATAATATCATGATGAGGCCGGGGGAGGCGGTTAAAATTGGGACTGTATGTGGGGTGTGCGTAGGTGCTAGGTTGGTACAAGCATGGCAGGGTAGCTGTGTTAAAAGCATGAAATATGAGGTTGGTTGTTGAAAAGTTTGTGAGAAATGTGGGAAATTCGATGTTCAATATTGAAGAGCAGAGGGGGAGAATCAGTAAGTTCATACAGCTTCCTAGCGGGAGAGGGTAGGTGGGTACAGAAGGTGAGGCCTAGTGCTTGATGTTAGAGAAATTATAGAGAATTGTAAATTTTTTATGGAGTGTAAAAACAGGCGCCAGTGGTATAAGTAAAGTTTGGTCTGATTAAGAGATTGTAGGTGTGGAGTTCGGTGCAGCGATGCTGTTGTCATGTTGGGCTGGTTAGCAGTGTTAGTCAGGTCATGTGTCCATGTTTTTGGTCAAGGATTAGTAGGAGATATATTTATGTGTTAGTTGATCGGATAGGACGGTCATAAATGAGGAGATAGAAGTCACCGCGGTGGAAGCTGCATGTGGTTCGTTCTTGCTTGTGGGAAAAGATGCTTTTTTATGCGTGGGCTGTAGTTAGAGGGATCCTCATGGTTCGTCTATGGCGAGGTGTTGTTGTTGACATACTCAAGGAGTGAGGAAAAATTTTCCGTAATAACTAGTACGAGAAGGCTTCAGAATACGCGTACACATTTCTATGGTAGGCCAAGTAACTTTAATTGAATGCTGCACTACACTTCAGAGTGACACAGATACACGATATGATGTTTTAACATGGTCGTCAAGTGTCTGTAAAGAACGGTCCGAAAGTTCTACAACACGTTCTATTCCTTGACAATAGAAATCCGCTCCTTGGTCACGGAGCTATTCGAGAACCACTGCGTGGATGTCGTCAGCGTGGGGAGACCCCTCGCCCTCTCCTACCCACCCAGCAGTTCATTCAGCTTGCCAAAAAAGACGGAAATAGTATGATGCAAGATCTTTACTGTATCGCTGACTGTATCGCGGATACTTAGAAACCTCCCAAGGAAAAATTTCTCGGTCCATTTCCGCGTCAAATTCGGATAAAATTCCAAGCTTTCGCTAATGTCCACAATCACCTTCGTCAGGGACTAACTCAGATTTAGTCCCTGACGAACATAATGGAGGGTATCATCTAAAGCTTGGAATTCTATCCGAATTTGACGGGGCAAGGTTTCCGTTGCGAAAAACGTCGTAGCATCCCATGGAAGACGTTGAAGCAAAACTTCTGTTATGCGCACTGTGTGGGGCATTGCACTGTCGCACAAGAGAGCAACGCCTCTGTTTAACTTTCCGCGGCTTTTGTTTTTTTATGACGTTGTGCTGTGACGTCAGTGTTATGCATCACGAAACGGCATTAATGGTTGTGCCCCTTGCGATTAACTCTGTGTGCACAACTTCTTTACAGTTGGAGGAATGGTGGCCATGGGTTCGCCGCTGATGGCGCAACTTCACATATCTTCCGCGGAGACGAGGACGTATGTCTTCATTCCATGATGTTCTCTTTGTTGCAAATGTGAAATGGTACATGGTTCAAATGACTCTTAATATATAGGACTTAACATCTGAAGTCATCAGTCCCCTAGACTTAGAACTACTTAAATGTAATCTTAGGACATAACACACATCCATGCTCGAGACAGGATTCGAACCTGTCACCATAGCAGCAGCGCGGTTCCGGACTAAAGACCCTAGAACCACTCGGCCACAGCGGCCTGCTGAAATGGTAGACTCATGTCTTATTATGCAGCTTAGGAAATTATTATTTTCCACCAAGTAAGTCTGGAGACGCCACAAAAGCTGCACCTTTGTGTGCAGGTGTGAGTGATCACAGAACCTGGTTTGTGCACAGTTTCCGATACTGTAGACCATCTCTGACGGTGGAACGAACACTTGCTATTCAGATACGCGTCGACTGGGCAATGTATGTGATAGCGACTCTGCGATTGGTGCGATTCAATTCCTTGACTGACCGGACGTTGTCGTCTGTGGTAAATGCGGATGACCTCCCTTCTCGATCAGTATCACCCATGCCACTATGGTCTTGCATCAATTTGTTGGCACCGTTTCACTAAGACTGGACGCGACGTTGCATTTACTCCATACACATCCAAAATTCCAAAGGGAATCTCCAAGTAATTTAGATGGTTTGCCCACAATAATCCTACTGTCCTGCATACTTTTACTTCGGAATAGTCCGCAGCTCGTGGTCGTGCGGTAGC
Source organism: Schistocerca nitens (assembly GCF_023898315.1). NCBI lineage: Eukaryota > Metazoa > Arthropoda > Insecta > Orthoptera > Acrididae > Schistocerca > Schistocerca nitens. The sequence goes on along the minus strand of NC_064618.1, from coordinate 829,738,002 downwards.
GTTCTCGCTTCCCGCGCCCGGGTTCGATTCCCGACGGGGTCAGGGATTTTCTCTGCCTCGTGATGACTGGGTGTTGTGTGATGTCCTTAGGTTAGTTAGGTTTAAATAGTTCTAAGTTCTAGGGGACTGATGACCATAGATGTTAAGTCCCATAGTGCTCAGAGCCATTTGAACCACTTCGGAGTAACTTCCCAGTTGCTGCGCCATTTCACTCACATACTGTAAGGTATCTTGTGACATTACTGTCACATGTCTGTATGTGATATTGTTTCATTGTCTCCGTTTATTTCATGGTTATTATTTTGTGGTAAGTGGACTTGCGTGCTTGGGCTTCAAATGGTTCAAATGGCTCTGAGGTCATCAGTCCCCTAGAACTTAGAATTATTTAAACTTAACTAGCCTAAGGACATCACACACATCCATGCCCGAGGCAGGATTCGAACCTGCGACCGTAGCGGTCGCTCGGTTCCAGACTGTAGCGCCTAGAACCGCTCGGCCACTCCGGCCGGCTAGTCACTATGTTAGTGGGACGTTTCTGCTACGTTTCCTTGGTTTTTATTTATTTATTTTTTTATTTTTTGTGGAATAAGCGATCTTCTCGTCGGTGACATTGGCAGCAATGTCTCCTCCATACAGAGTTTTTGTAAATTGAGAGCGCATGGTTGTGAACTTAGATTCTAGGCATTTGTCTCCGGGCACTTGTTGAGAGGGAGTTGTATCTGCCTGGTGCTGACTGATGCACGCTGGCTGATACAGAGAAAAGTAGATGTTGCACAGGGTGGTAGCGCGATCTACATTCTGAACAGCTCGGTACTCACTTACTTTACCACGAAACTTGTATTGCTTTACTTGGTTATCATTTGTAACGGCAACTTCGCTTTCACTTTCACTACCTGCCCAGATGAGCAGATCTTGTCGCACCGTATCCATGTAGTCTTCCAGACTTTTTGGTACCTCCCCAAAGTGTTAGAGTCATTTTGTAATTTGACTTCAGTTTTACAGAACTTTGCTGTCTGTTAATTTTACTGTGATTTACATCAATATTTAGAGTAAATAATTGTTAGCTTTCAAGATCCCTCGCTGTCCTACAACTTTTCCATGAAACTTCCTGGCAGATTAGAACTGTGTGCCGGACCGAGACTCGAACTCTGGACCTTTCGCAGGAGAGCTTCTGTAAAGTTTGGAAGATAAGTGGCAGAAGTAAAGCTGTGAGGACGGGGCGTGAGTCGTACTTGGGTAGCTCAGATGGTAGAGTACTTGCCCGCGAAAGGCAAAGGTCCCGAGTTCGTGTCTCGGTCCGGCACAGAGTTTCAATCTGCCAGGAAGTTTCATATCAGCGCACACTCTGCTGTAGAGTGAAATTCTCATTCTGGAACTTTTCCATGGCTAGGCTAGCCATAAATAATAAATATAACTTGTTGTACGTTCAGTATGTTGTTCTCACCGTGACGGTGTTTTCGTTGTGTGCAGAGGCCAAAATCCACTACGAGTTATATGAAGAATTCAGAGAAAAGAGCTGCGAGGGTCGTTCCGAAAGTAACGCCTCCCATTTTTATTCATGCAAACTGCAGAAGAGCTAGATAGAGCAATATTTCAGCTATAGCTGTCATTTTTCCACATGGTCACCACCAATAGTTATGCACTTTAGCCAAATCGGAAACAGCAGACGTTAACGCCTTCCTTGCAGCTTTGACAAAAGCATCCGAATCTTGAAAATGTTAGCCATGTAGCGCATCTTCCAGTTACCCAAAGGGATGCAAGTCTGAAGGCGTACGGTGGGTGTGGTAAGACAGTCGAGGCGAATTTTGCTATGAGGTGTGTGATCGAAAAACTAGTGTGGGGCCTTGCGTTATCATGTTGCAGGCGGAAGTTGATCTTCTCTGACCTTAGCCTGAAAATTCAGGTTTTAAGCTTGTAGCGTGCCGAACTGACAGTTTCTCCCGGCTTCAGGACATCCAACAGAACCACACTTGGCTATCCCAGAAAACTGTGCGCGTCACTTTGCCAGCAGACGGCTGTGACTTGAATTTCTTCTTTGACGGAGAATTCGGGTGTCGCCATTTCATGGACTGTCTTGTGGATTCCGCCTCGTGGTGGTGCCATCACGTCTCATCTCTGGTGACGATGCTATTTAGAAAATTGACACCTTCAGCTTCATATTGGTCCAACAGGTCCCGACAAATTCCCGTTCGAGGAGTTTTATGTTCTTCTGTAATCACCCGCGGGACCTATCTCACACAGACTTTCCGATAACCAAGATGTTCCATCATTGTTTACAAGGCATTACAACCGACATCTAGCTTTGCACTTGATTCTCTGGTCGTTATCCGCCAATCAGCATGACTAAGCTGATCAACCCGCTCTTCATTGCCAGGTATGACAGCTGTGCAGGGTCGACCGGACCGTGGCCTTCAAGCACACCCTTTTCACCGCCTTGAAAATGCCGTACCCATCGCCTCACATTGCTCACGTCTATTGTATCGTCTGCGTACACCTTCATCAAGCGTCGATGGGTTTTAATCGGCGCAGTTTCTTCAGCAGTGAGGGATTCAACCACACATCACTGCTTCATACGCGCGTCCATATTAGACTCCATTTTGGAACACTCTTCTGCTGGCGCCAGCTACCGCAGAACAACGGATCCACCTGCAAATGAAATGGGGAAAGTTCAAGGAATGGCACTACGCCGACGACATCTGGCGTGGACATCCACAGTTAACACAAAAAAATAGGAGGCAATCCTTTCGGAACGAACCTGGTAGCTTCGTTGTCGTTCGTTTTGTATGATCAAAGATTTGCCTTACGGCTTTATGGCGAGTCCGATCTGGGACGCACTGGGCAAATCATCTGAACCCGCAACAGGACTGAGTGTGGAACACGTATTGCCTTCCGACGGTGCGCCGCTCTTGTTGAGCAGTGGTCTTAGCTTGTGACGATATGTGTAACTTACTTTCTGAAGTCCCTGCGTAACATCGTCGAAATCGTAGAAAACCTGAGTCACAACACGCAGCACTACTGGCGGTCGTAATAGGGAATGAATTCCTTCGCACCCTTTCGTCGTCGCTGGAAACACGACGGACGGCAGGATCGCTACGTGCGACTGCGCAGCGCCTTAATTGCTAGAAATGGAATCCGTTTCGCGGCGTTTCCGCAGACGCGCCGTCGTAGCTCCTGCCGGCAGGTGGTGTGGGACTACGTGTTCCGCTAATTGCCGGCGCACGCCGCTTCTTAATCTCTTTGTAGCCAATCTGCCGTGCGCTGAGCGCCGCCATGTTTGGAGCAGTCCGGCGACGTAAGCCGCTTCCAGCTGCACAGACTCGGCGGAGTCGTCCTCCCACTGCGGGCTCTAACTACCGGCGACGTTCCAAATACGCGCTCCGCCTTTTATTTTATCGCTGCTCGTAATCACTAAGGCTATTTTGTTTTCTTGAAACCATACGGCAGTGGCGTAACGAAGACTATTGCACTGACGTAGCGTATCTCTTGGTACGTATGTCATCGCTAGCTCATTTGTTTTCCAAGTACAAAAGCTTCCTGCCTCTCCATATAGAATTGAATTTAATTTCCTTAGCTCAGCAAACATAGCATTTTTCCAGCAGCTGTAGTTTCCTACCTCTCTGCTTTGCTTCAGTTCCATTACACATTGTTGTTGTGGTCTTCAGTCCTGAGACTGGTTTGATGCAGCTCTCCATGCTACTCTATCCTGTGCAAGCTTCTTCATTTCCCAGTACCTACTGCAGCCTACATACTTCTGACTCTCCTTAGTGTTTTCATCTCTTGGTCTCCCTCTACGATTTTACCCTCCACGCTGCCCTCCAGTACTAAATTGGTGATCCCTTGATGCCTCAGAACATGTCCTACCAACCGATCCCTTTTTCTAGTCAAGTTGTGCCACAAACTCCTCTTCTCCCCAATTCTATTCAATACCTCCTCATTAGTTATGTGATCTACCCATCTAATCTTCAGTATTCTTCTGTAGCATCACATTTCGAAAGCTTCTATTCTCTTCTTGTCCAAACTATTTATTGTCCATGTTTCACTTCTATACATGGCTACACTCCATACAAATACTTTCAGAAATGACTTCCTGATACTTAAATCTATACTCGATGTTAAAAAATTTCTCTTCTTCAGAAACGCTTTCCTTGCCATTGCCAGTCTACATTTTATATCCTCTCTACTTTGACTCTCAGCAGTTATTTTGCTTCCCAAATAGCAAAACTCATTTACTACTTTAAGCGTCTCATTTCCTAATCTAATTCCCTCAGCATCACCCGACTTAATTCGACTACATTCCATTAGCCTTGATTTGCTTTTGTTGATGTTCATCTTATACCCTCCTTTCAAGACACTGTCCACTCCGTTCAACTGCTCTTCCAAAGCCGGCGGCGGTGGTCTAGCGGTTCTAGGCGCGCAGTCCGGAACCGTGAGACTGCTACGGTCGCAGGTTCGAATCCTGCCTCGGGCATGGATGTGTGTGATGGCCTTCGGTTAGTTAGGTTTAAGTAGTTCTAAGTTCTAGGGGACTGATGACCACAGATGTTAAGTCCCATAGTGCTCAGAGCCATTTGAACCATTTTTTGCTCTTCCAAGTCCTTTGCTGTCTCTGACAGAGCTACAATGTCATCGGCGAACCTCAAAGTTTTTATTTCTTCTCCATGGATTTTAATACCTACTCCGAACTTTTCTTTTGTTTCCTTCACTGCTTGCTCAATATACAAATTGAATAACATCGAGAAGAGGCTACAAACCTGTCTCACTCCCTTCCCAACCATTGCTTCCCTTTCATGCCCCTCGACTCTTATAACTGCCATCTGGTTTCTGTACAAATTGTAAATAGCCTTTCGCTCCCTGTATTTCAACCCTGCCACCTTCAGAATTTGAAAGAGAGTATTCCAGTCAACATTGTCAAACGCTTTCTCTAAGTCTACAAATGCTAGAAACGTAGGTTTGTCTTTCCTTAATCTTTCTTCTAAGATAAGTCGTAGGGTCAGTATTGCCTCACGTGTCCCAACATTTCTACGGAATCCAAACTGATCTTCCCCGAGGTCGGCTTCTACCAGTTTTTCCATTCGTCTGTAAAGAATTCGCGTTAGTATTTTGCAGCTGTGGCTTATTAAACTGATAGCTTGGTAATTTTCACATCTGTCAACACCTGCTTTGTTTGGCATTGGAATTATTATATTCTTCTTGAAGTCTGAGGGAATTTCGCCTGTCTCAAACATCTTGCTCACCAGATGGAAGAGTTTTGTCAGGACTGGCTCTCCCAAGGCTGTCAGTAGTTCTAATGGAATGTTGTCTACTCCTGGGGCCTTGTTTCGACTTAGGTCTTTCAGTGCTCTGTCAAACTCTTCACGCAGTATCATATCTCCCATTTCATCTTCATCTACTTCCTCTTCCATTTCCATGATATTGCCCTCAAGAACATCGCCCCTATATAGACCCTCTGTATTCTCCTTCCACCTTTCTGCTTTCCCTTCTGTACACATTACGCTTTTGTAAAACACTGCCAGCAGTGGTGTCACGTCGGACGAACATGGATTCATTTACACGTAATATAGAACGCATTGTTTCACACTGTTCTAAGGCTCACAGAACAGCCAAATAAAATTTTTAATTATATCACACGATTGTATCGACTGAAGAGATAAAGTCAACAAACCTGTCCGCAGTCATATTGGTCACTTTATTCACAACAAGCTGTTCCCAGTGTTGCTGTGGCTCGGTATGGTTGAATGGAAAAGAAAGAAAACAGAAAACACACGTTTCTAAGATGTACTGGAATTGTCTAGACATCCTAATCTCCTACTCGCCCTGGTGACTGTGCATCTGCCTTTCCCCTCTCTTTGTCCATCTACTTCTCCTTGCCTCTCTCTCTGTGCATCACCTCCTCCCTTCTTCTATGTCCATCTCCATCTTCTCCTGCCCCATCTCCTTCCCCCACCTTCCTTCTTTCCATGTCCATATCCCCCTGCCTCTCTCTCTCTACCTGCTCCTGTCCCGTGTCTGTGCCCACCTACTAAGGACACTGCGTACGCTACTCTCGTCCGTCCTCTTTTAGAATACTGCTGCGCTGTGCGGGATCCTTACCAGATAGGACTGACGGAGTACATCGAAAATGTTCAAAGAAAGGCAGCACGTTTTGTATTATCGCGAATTGTGGGAAAGAGTGTCACAGAAATGATACAGGATTTGGGCTGGACACCATTAAGGGGCTCCGGAACGCCCTATACTTGCAATGTTAAAATAACGCTTATAAATTACATCTTTCCTCACAAAGTATTTGAGGTAGGAAGTTGAACTTTTTACAGATTATTTATTGGAATATGGGCTACAACTTAACACAGGGATTTTACAAAATTTTAGTTCAGTTATTAAAGATGACTTTTTTTCAATTGTAATGAAAATTCACAACATTTTTTTGCAATTTTTTATTTATATATTCAAAAATATACAGTTTTTTGGAAAAAGGCTGCGTTAAATTATGCAGAAGGTACTGTGTAACATTTACTGAAAGTTTGAAACAAATATGTTTGGAAGATCCTTAGAAAACATGTAATTAGTATGAGAAAATAAAAGTTTTGGGAATCGAGCGACAAAGATTGGATTAACTTTTTAGTGCATTCCAGGTCCATAGGATGGATAATCTTCATCCTCTGCAAACTCCTCCTCCAGCTTCCTCTTGTTCCTCCTCCTGTTTACTCTTGCTTGTATTTCTAGACTCTTTACAGCCCTGTCTGCAGCCCGAAGGCGTTCCTTGTCTAAAGCAAGCATCGCTCCTACCATGTTAGAACCTATCTTCATTCCCATATTTCTAAATACCTTGCACCTTACAATGTTGCCATCATTGAAAGTCGCAACAGCATCATACACACCAAAGTGAAGTGTTTATATTCCAACAAATACAGTCTTGGGGATTCTCGACCATATAACACTATTTACACTTTCATTGGGGTTTTGAGTTTTTCCGTGAATACACTTTTTCAACAGTTCAGGTGCTGCTAAGTCTCTGAAAATAGGTTAGCCACAACACATACTTTATCTCACATCACTAAAATGTACCTGATAAACACGGACGTTAATAATAACACCATTTGACAGCAGTTTAACAGCGCCACAGTGGGTCACGCCCATGTAGAACACATTTCAAAAAAAATTTAAAAATAGTTGTGGTCTTCGGAATTGAATAAATTATATATCTATTAAAAGGTAATAGTCTGCAGATTCAGAAAACGCAAAAAAGTAAAAATTGAACTTTTCATGATTTTGAGCCTTTCCGGAGCCCCTTAAAAGAATGGCGTTTTTCATTGCGACAGAATCTTCTCACGAAATTCCAATCACCAACTTTGTCCTCTGAATGCGAAAATATTTTGTTGACACCGATCTACATAGGGAGGAACGATCATGAAGATAAAATAAGGGAAATCAGAGGTCAAACGGAAAGATAAAGGAGTTCATTCTTTCCCCGCACTATAAGAGATTGGAATAATAGAGAATTGTGAAGGTGGTTCGATGAACCCTCTGCCAGGTACTTAAATGTGATTTGCAGAGTATCCATGTAGATGTTGATGTAGATCTGCTCCTTTACTTTGTAAGATGGCAAGAACTATGACCCTTACATAAAGTCATTAAAGATCACCTAACTCACGTTGAGCAAACAGTAGGGCTGAACAAAAATGACTGACAAGGCACAATGCATTTTGTAGAGGGTATAGTATGGACGTATTGGAATAATTAATGTCGGGTGATGGTTTTAAAGTAATTCACACGACATGAAAACTTTGTGGAAACCCGTCGATTTACTGGTGGCTGGTTTACCCCAGGGAAGTATTCGAGTTGACCACGGCGCACGGCTGGGGAGTGGCGAAGGGAAGCGACAATAGGAAGCTTAGGGAGGCTCAAACTCTTGAGAAAGCGGTAACGAGGCGTGGCTTCCAGCTGCCTTAAGATGAGTGACAGTGAGTGGGTGGTTGACCCCTTGCTGGTGTACTGGGAAGCAGATGGAGAACTTGTACGCCTGATGATAAATGTCCGTTGTCCCGTTTTCAGTGAAACATGCGAGAAAGCTGTGCAAAGCTACAGTGGAGCGGTCAACAGAGGTCAAAATATGTGTGTTCGTGACTATAGAAACTTCACGCTGAATTCACGGTCTGCAGAGTCTGAAGTAAATCAGGTGAAGAGCGACAGAATGAAATATGCCGGCCTCTGATGGAAACGTAGGACCAAGGAATTTGAAGTACTCTCCTGGGAGTCAGAATTCCGGAAAACGTGGTGTTTGTGCAGAGCTGACCTTGATGGGTGGCCTAGGAGGAGCTAAATAGCAGTAGTTGAGAGGAAGGGAAATTTTGTGGGAATTTGTTCACTTCCCAGAGCAGGCATTGGTCGGCACTGGGAAGCGATGCATAATTAACGCGACTTGTGCTGCAATTGGCGTAAGTGATTTTGCTGGAGGGGAAACCAAGGCGAAGAGTGGACTGTGAGAAGTCTCCGTTGAGGTCTTATGTTCCCAGCTTGCCTAGAGTGCAGACGTGGCGTTCTTTACTCAGCTTGCCTGAGAAAGAGTGAACATCTCCACAGTTTAAGACTTAGCAAATGGAACGATTGAGCTTGGAGATATTAAGTTTTGGTTCAGCTATGTACTGAGCAAGATAGCTAGGAGTGAATAGACGAGCGCAGCCTTGCAGCACCACGAGGTGAACCGACGTCCATACAACGACCCCGCTCCGCCACACTGTATTCGGTGATATTGCGCCCGCTCCGGCCACTGATTAATTTGTTGGATCACGTTGGCAAAGTTTCCATGAGGGCTTCATGGGCCGTGTATTGTAGAATTCTTCTCGCACTTCACATTACGCCTGGGTCAGTCAATAGGAATTACTTTTGATTTATCGCACTTTACTCCACGCAAACGCAATTTATTACCACTGCCTGTTAGGAGAGTCATGTAATGTGATGATTGAAGGTCGTGAGTTAAAATAAATCTGTACTAATCGACTGTATGTGTTTTCAATCAAGTAGTTGAAATCCCAAGTCACTTTCTTAATTAATTTTATGTTCAACGTTTGGATCTGGTGTTCAGTAGCTGAATATAACATCAATGTGCACCCCTTTTTAATTAAAAGGGATCAAGTCTGAATCAATTAATGTCAGCACTGCCATCACAGTTCAATCAGGAGTCACAGGGCCTTATTACTTTCTTTGCGTTATCCGACATTGTGGCAGTTTTGCACTCTCTGTTGATCGGTTAGTCAATTACCTGGGGTGAACACACACTAAAACCAGATAAGTGACGGGTGGGGTGTTACAACTTTGCTGTCTCAATTTCCTCCCATTCCTCTGTCCAACTCCCCAACTCTTCTTCCCTCCTCTTTCTGACCTTGAGATTCGTTCATTGTTATTGCATACTCAGATTTTTTAGCAGTGTTCTAACTGTAATTGGATAAACCATAAACGTTTCTCTATTTTTTAACGTGTGTGTGTGTGTGTGTGTGTGTGTGTGTGTGTGTGTGTGTGTGTGTGTGTGTGTGTGTGTGTGAATGTGTGTGTGTCAGAAAGTTGTATAAAATTTAGAGCGAATCGGTTAAGAACTTTTCGCCATTTTTGTTATTAACATTCCCCTTCTTATATTACATTTTTATTTAGATATAATGTTAAAAAAAGATCGTAAATAAAAACACAAGCAAATTCGAATGAAACGTTGTGTCAATATTTAAAAGAAATTTCGGAGATTTACGACTTTGTAAAAACTAATATTTATTGCCTCGTCTGTAGTGGTGCAGTGAGGGCCGTGCTGTGAGCTGTCATTGGTCTCTGGTGTCGTGGACGTGAGGCAAGCACGCTTGCATAAGGTTGACAGCCAACTGCAATTGCGAAAATTATACCTAACATCGGTTAGAAATCTACGTAAGGTGTAACCCAAGATGTGAACAGAATTCCAAAACTGGATCACGTAATAAAAAAGTTATAAAACCAACCTGCAGCCATAAGCGATTTTATTTATAATGGCTAATCATTTACGACTGCGCACCCACCATGTACTACGATGAATAGTCACGGTATTATACATTGAAGAGCCAAAGAAACTGGTACACCTGCCTAATGTCGTGTAGGGCCCCCGCGAGCACGCAGAAGTGCTGCAGCGCGACGTGACACGGACTCGACTAAAGTCTGAACTCGTGCTGCAGGGAACTGTCACCATGACACCTGCAGGGCTGTCGATAAGTATGTAAGAGGGTGTGGCGCGGGGGGGGGGGGGGGGGGGGATAGAGATCTCTTCTGAACAGCACGTTGCAAGCATTCTGGATGTCCTCAATTATGTTTATGTCTGCAGACTCCAGACTCTGGTGGCCAGCGGTAGTGTTTAAAATCAGAATGTTCCTGGAGCCACTCTGTAGCAATTCTGTGGTTTTGCATTGTAGTGCTGGAGTTGCCCAAGTCCATCGGAATGCACAATGGACATGAATAGATCCAGGTGATCAGACATGATGCTTACGTACCTGTCACCTGTCAGAGTTGTATCATTCTAGACGTATCAGGGATCCCTTATAACTCCAACTGCAAGCGCCCCACACCATTACAGAGTCTCCACCAGCTTCAACAGTCCCCTGCTGACATGCAGGGTCTATGGATTCATGAGGTTGTCTCGATACTCATACACATCCAAATGTTCGATACAATTTGAAACGAGACTCTTCAACCAGGCAACATGTTTCCAGTCATCAACAGTCCAATGTCGATGGCGAAGGGCAAACGGGAAGCATAAAGCTTTGTGTTGTGCGTTCATCAAGGATACACGAGTGGGCCTTCAGCTCCGAAGGCCCGTATGGATGATGTTTCGTTAAATTGTTTGGACGTTGACACTTGTTGATGGTCTGGCACTGAAATCTGCAGCAATCTGCGAAAGGGTGGCAGTCATGGACCGTGCGCCTGATCCCGGCGGAGGTTCGAGTCCTCCCTCGGGAGTGGGTATGTGTGTTTGTCCTTAGGATAATTTAGGTTAAGTAGTGTGTAAGCTTAGGGACTGATGAACTCAGCAGTTAGGTCCCATAAGATGTCACACACATTTGAACTTTTTTTTTTGCGAAATGGTTGCACTTCCGTCACGTTCAACGATTCTCTTTAGTCGTCGTTGGTCCCGTTCTTGCAGGATCTTTTCTCGGACGTAGCGATGTCGGAGATCTGATATTTTACCGGCCGCGGTGACCGAGCGGTTCTAGGCGCTTCAGTCCGGAACCGCGCGACTGCTACGGCCGCAGGTTCGAATCCTCCTGCCTCGGGCATGGATGTGTGATGTATTTAGGTTAGTTAGGTTTAAGTAGTTCTAAGTTCTAGGGGACTGATGACCTCAGATGTTAAGTCCCATAGTGCTCAGAGCCATTTGAACCATTTCTGATGTTTTACCGGGTTCCTGATGTTCACGGTACACTCGTGAAATGATCGTATGGGAAAATCCCCACTTCATCGCTACCTCGGGGATGGTGTGTCCCATCGCTCGTGCAACGACTATAATACCACGTTAAATCTTGATAAACTGCCATTTTAGCAGTAGTAACCGATCTAACTACTGCGCCAAACATTCGTTGTCTTATATAGGCGATGCCGACTACAGTGCAGCATTCCGCCCGTTTTCATACCTCTGTATCTGAATACGCATGCCGATACCAGTTTCTTTGGTGCTTCAGTGTAAATTCATTTCCTCTTAAATCACAGTTTTTCACTGTCGAGATGAGTACTTTCCTTTTTGCTGTCGCAGATAAAGCTGTAAATCTATGAGTGGCAATGGTATCTGTGTGACAGTGTTAAGGAGTTAGCCACATAGGCCAACATCCGGCCTCTAATTTTCGGTAAAGCTGAAGGCTGAGGGAGAGCCTTTCCGGTGGCAGGGCAGCCACACGCCCCTCCAGAGGGTTCGAAATCCGCCCCCGGTCCCCCAGGAGGCTGGCGCCTGCGCGCCCGGGTCAGACAGGAAGCTGTTCCGAATTAGTGTCGGGTTGGAGGCGGGTGAGTGGGTTCAATCTGGCGAGCGGGGCGCCGCCCCCACCCTACAGGGGTTGTCAGCAGCTGCGGCAGGCCGCCCCCCACCCACCCCTACCCCCACCCCTCCTCACTACCTGCGGGGCTTGTTCGAATGATATCTCTGACACTGGTGCCCGAATAAATTACTACAGTCCAACAGAGCACCACAAGGTACTTAGGTCCATGCAGGCAATATTGTTTTCGGTGTATTTATTTTTCGCGTCCCCTCCCTCAGTCAGTAAAATCTGAGCCCCTGTGGGATCACTTTGTTCTCAGCCCATCTGTCTGTCTGTCTGTCCTGCTGTTAAAAAACCCAATTCCTCAGGAACGGGTAGACATACCAAGCTGAACCATGTGTCACACACTGACGTCTGCGGTCCCTTGTCGGTGTACGAAACTGAAGCTTCAAAGTCACCGAAATCAAAAATACGTTTATTTATGTCACATAGTTTGATACTTGCAAACTCACTCATCAAAACTTGCAGAGTACTTTCCGTTGATTTGGAATCATGAAACGTGGCAAGAAGCAATGTTTCACAGTGCAACTAAAGAAAAAAAATCCGGAGATTGTTGATTTGTAATCATGTCAAGCGATAAAATATTGTTTTGTCAATTGTGATCCGACTGTCTGTCTGCTCGTTCGTCTGTTAATATCCCTTCTTCCCAGGAACGGGTTGACGTATCAAGTTGAAATTTACGTCACATTCTAAGTCTCTTGGTGGTGTAAAAAACTTAGCTTCTAAGTCAATGAAGTCGAGAGATACGGCCATTTACGTCACACATTTTGATACTCGCTAACTCACTCAACGAAACATATAGCGCGCTTCCCGTTGCCATAGAATCCTGAAATTTCGGAACAAGCAACGTTTCACAGTATGAGTACAGGAAAAAATCCAGAATTTGTTTGGTAATTATATCACACACAAAGAATATATCTTTCTCCATTTGTTGTCCGACTTCAAACTTAAAATTAAGACATTCTCGAAAGTCTTCGAATTCTCGAGACTTATGTATTGTCAGTACCATTGTCGATAGCAGGCCAATATCGTCGAGATTCTCGATTCGAGAGATCGATAAACTGTCTATGTGCGTAATTTAGTTTATATAGAACTTTCAGAGTGCGATACCTACTCGGACCTGACCAACCTTTAAAATCAGTACCCACTGCCCGTTGTTTCTGTTACACTGAGTAGATCCATACCTGTAGCCCCCCTCTGAAAGAGTTGAAAACTCTAATTTACAGCTGCCGCAACATTTTGACTCGACCCGAGACGTTTTCAAGCCATCAGTCTCTTTGAACGCGAGAACTATTACAAATCTAAGAATGCTGAAAACTGATGAATGCAATACGATTCGTACCCAGTTTTCCAACTGCACAAGCACCATTGTGAGTGGGTGCATTGTCCTACCAGAATATGACCTATCAGAAGATGTGCTATGAGAAGATGACTATTCTTCATATTCCTTCATACAGTTGGCTCAGTAGCCATACGTGGTATTTGCATCTTTTTCTCCTTTACAACATAATCATTAAAAATAATGTTACCTTCATATCAGAATATTGTATCCATCAACTTTATGGCAGGTTACGTTGGTATGGCCATTTCTGGAATACTGTTACCGTCTTACACACCGCGGTTTGATAGCTGTCTAGTTTCAAAAATGAAGAGATGGACCAAAGTTTCATCAACCACAGAAAATGGACGAACGAAACCACTTTGCTTATTTGTTAACCTTTCCAGACAAATTCGTTTTCTTTCTGTCAGTATTCTATAAGCCCAGCAACCATCGTGCATCAGCCTTGTTGAGGTGCATTTGCACCTGTCTACCTTGAGGGTAGTCGCCTTGCGGCTGTAGCTTGCCCAGTATGAACACAAATGTGAATGGAATCACTCACACGCGCATGTTGAGGAAGTGTCATGCACCTAGATGTGTGCCGCTACTTACATGTGGGACAAGTACAGTCGCACGACTACCTTTACGGTGTACTCTTTCTTCTGATGGAATACACTATTGCACGACTTTTAATTAGTGTTCGTCCAATACTGTATTGAGGCTTTCTAGATATTCTCACGTGTATTTGCCAGTCAAAAACGGTGTTCATCATCAGTCATATCGTGCGTAATAAATGACGCTAAGCATCAATAAATGTAGCGTACTGCACATTAAGAGATTGAAAGGCCCATTACGCCGCAGTGAACTATCAACCATAAGCCACTAGTAACATAAATATCTAGACGTGTGACTACAGATTGATTGGAAGTGGAAATACCACATAATATTAATCGCGAGTAAGGCAGATGACAGAGGTGAGGTTCTGCGATAATGATGAAAGCTGAAGATATTAATTACATTTTGTGCCGCAGTCGGGACTTGAACCTTGGTCTCCTTGCATACTTGGCCGGTGTGCCACTGTGCCAGTGTAAGTAACACAGCTGCACGGACTGCCCTAGTCCAATGCCCTCCGTAACAAAAACTTCATTCACTTCATGTCTTCAGCTTATTTCCCCCTTTTTCAATAGAAGAATCCGCAAGAAATGTAATCTATCAACAACGGAGGCAGCTTACAAAAACCTCGTTCGAACAATACTTGACTGTTGTTCAGGATTATGGGATCCGTACCAGGTAAGAGGCCTATTCGAAAAGTATGGTCCGATCGGTCACAAAATGGAAACCACTATGATAATCAAAAATGTTTAGCCGTGGCTGACTCGCGTCATGCCTTGTTTCTTTATCATTGGTTGCAGTCCAGTTGTGTCTTATTTCTTCTTCGGTTACCGCCTTAACGTTGCTGTCCTCTCTCTGTGAGTGGCAGCAGCAGTGTGATTCGATACTAGTACTGTTGTACTATCTTTGGTGGTGCGGATATACACTCCTGGAAATTGAAATAAGAACACCGTGAATTCATTGTCCCAGGAAGGGGAAACTTTATTGACACATTCCTGGGGTCAGATATATCACATGATCACACTGACAGAACCACAGGCACATAGACACAGGCAACAGAGCATGCACAATGTCGGCACTAGTACAGTGTATATCCACCTTTCGCAGCAATGCAGGCTGCTATTCTCCCATGGAGACGATCGTAGAGATGCTGGCTGTAGTCCTGTGGAACGGCTTGCCATGCCATTTCCACCTGGCGCCTCAGTTGGACCAGCGTTCGTGCCGGACGTGCAGACCGCGTGAGACGACGCTTCATCCAGTCCCAAACATGCTCAATGGGGGACAGATCCGGAGATCTTGCTGGCCAGGGTAGTTGACTTACACCTTCTAGAGCACGTTGGGTGGCACGGGATACATGCGGACATGCATTGTCCTGTTGGAACAGCAAGTTCCCTTGCCGGTCTAGGAATGGTAGAACAATGGGTTCGATGACGGTTTGGATGTACCGTGCACTATTCAGTGTCCCCTCGACGATCACCAGTGGTGTACGGCCAGTGTAGGAGATCGCTCCCCACACCATGATGCCGGGTGTTGGCCCTGTGTGCCTCGGTCGTATGCAGTCCTGATTGTGGCGCTCACCTGCACGGCGCCAAACACGCATACGACCATCATTGGCACCAAGGCAGAAGCGACTCTCATCGCTGAAGACGACACGTCTCCATTCGTCCCTCCATTCACGCCTGTCGCGACACCACTGGAGGCGGGCTGCACGATGTTGGGGCGTGAGCGGAAGACGGCCTAACGGTGTGCGGGACCGTAGCCCAGCTTCATGGAGACGGTTGCGAATGGTCCTCGCCGATACCCCAGGAGCAACAGTGTCCCTAATTTGCTGGGAAGTGGCGGTGCGGTCCCCTACGGCACTGCGTAGGATCCTACGGTCTTGGCGTGCATCCGTGCGTCGCTGCGGTCCGGTCCCAGGTCGACGGGCACGTGCACCTTCCGCCGACCACTGGCGACAACATCGATGTACTGTGGAGACCTCACGCCCCACGTGTTGAGCAATTCGGCGGTACGTCCACCCGGCCTCCCGCATGCCCACTATACGCCCTCGCTCAAAGTCCGTCAACTGCACATACGGTTCACGTCCACGCTGTCGCGGCATGCTACCAGTTTTAAAGACTGCGATGGAGCTCCGTATGCCACGGCAAACTGGCTGACACTGACGGCGGCGGTGCACAAATGCTGCGCAGCTAGCGCCATTCGACGGCCAACACCGCGGTTCCTGGTGTGTCCGCTGTGCCGTGCGTGTGATCATTGCTTGTACAGCCCACTCGCAGTGTCCGGAGCAAGTATGGTGGGTCTGACACACCGGTGTCAATGTGTTCTTTTTTCCATTTCCAGGAGTGTATTATCCGGATGTGCTGTGTGTGGCAGTCGGTCGGTTGGGGAGAGCAGCGAGGAAGTCTCCGTGACGCGTGGTCAGGCCGGAGCCGCTGGCGGCGTGCACGCTCGGTTGGAGTTGCGAGGCGCTTCTTGCGAGGGTTACGAACGTTCGTCGCCCACCGAGCGTGGACACTAAAGTTGACTGCTCACTTAACCTACTATCAAGCCTCAACTGCTATCACATCTCTTCTGAAGGAAGAATCTATCCTTAAGCTACATACCGATGATAATTCTGAAATTGGTGGAACATAGTGCAACCGCTCAAGAATCGCACAGGAGGGGAAAAGGGTACCATGTAATATTTACTACAAAAATCAGCGATAACACAAGAAAAACATTGATTACCTAAAAAAAAGGTAATTAAACGGACACCAGCCCGTTAGGGCAATGAATCTCCAGAATCTTGATAAAGGTAATGGCAGCGGAATTTAAGCAAATAATAATCATTGGCGTCGCAACAGAAGGTTGCCACGCTTTTCCACAGTACAACACTTCACGAGAAAATAAATGAATCAGAAAATACTGAGTTTGCAGTTACTTATTATGAAATAGTAAATTTTGAAAGTAAAATTGATTCGAGTAACTGGTTAAATGAATGACTGGCTCAACTTGAACTCTGTTATGTAAAAAATTTAGTTTCAGTAACATCAGTGTAACGTAACGCAAAATTTAGAAAGAGGCAAGCAATATATCTTTGATGACTGAAAGATTGATCTGAATTTACTATAAGCAAATGAACAATTGATTTTACTTTTAAAATAACAACAATGAAATACATACCAAGCCAGCAGAAGTCGATCGCTAAGCTAAATACAGAATAAATGAAATCGCGCACTCTTACTTTGTGCTGTATCTGTAATTATTAATTTTACCTGTGGAATTTTACGTTACTTTAAGTAGCCTCTGCTGCGCAATAAAAAATGAAGAGTTACTGAGGCAGAAAATTTAGACTGAAACTGGCCACTAGCAAACACGTTAAACTGGCAGTAAATAGTTAATCAATTTTGATATTCTTACGACACTCGGTGACTGCATGGAAAGGAACACGGCCCTGCTTGGTAATAATGTTTGAGGACAATGACAACACACACGTGCCCAACAAGTTTTAGCTATTGCAAGTTATTATTCAAGTTATTCATACTTTTTGAAAAAACATGTTGCTGGGCAGTGTCAACGTAAGTTTATAAGTTTTGACTTAAGTCTTACGATGTTGTAGCTGTGTGGATGACGAAGAATGTAGCCGACGACAATGTTGAGCTGCTGTTGTTGCTGCAGCTGCTGTTTGAGAACCCCGAGTCGTCTCCAGAGCCACGGGTAATTATGGGACAGGCGAACTGCAGCTTCCTCCGTCTGTCCACTCCTACCGCGCTCTCAATACCCGCAGGTTAACAAATCAGGCGCGTCTACACTGGCGCGAGCATAGGTGCACACCGCGCGCCCAACAAACACTTCCACATTCCTTCATGACTGAAGCTGCTCTGCCTCCTGTCTGCTCGCAACGCGGCAGAGACTCTCCAAACGCAAAGATAAACAACGACACAGCTACTATCACCCTTTCGTCGCTATCGCTTCATTTCAATAAATTTCCCTTGGCTCTTACCCAGCAATTTGCAACATTTTCACTTTATTTACAACCAATTATATACAGTCAGAAGTAAATACACAAGTACGAGGTGCATTCAAGTTCTAAGGCCTCCGATTTTTTTTCTACTTAACTACTCACCCGAAATCGATGAAACTGGCGTTACTTCTCGACGTAATCGCCCTGCAGACGTACACATTTTTCACAACTCTGACGCCATGTTTCCATGGCAGAGGCGAAGGTTCTTTAGGAGTCTGTTTTGACCACTGGAAAATCGCTGAGGCAATAACAGCACGGCTGGTGAATGTGCGGCCACGGAGAGTGTCTTTCATTGTTGGAAAAAGCCAAAAGTCACTAGGAGCCAGGTCAGGTGAGTAGGGAGCACGAGGAATCACTTCAAAGCTGTTATCACGAAGAAACTGTTGCGTAACGTTAGCTCGATGTGCGGGTGCGTTGTCTTGGTGAAACAGCACACGCGCAGCCCTTCCCGGACGTTTTTGTTGCAGTGCAGGAAGGAATTTGTTCTTCAAAACATTTTCGTAGGATGCACCTGTTACCGTAGTGCCCTTTAAACGCAATGGGTAAGGATTACGCCCTCGCTGTCCCAGAACATGGACACCATCATTTTTTCAGCACTGGCGGTTACCCGAAATTTTTTTGGTGGCGGTGAATCTGTGTGCTTCCATTGAGCTGACTGGCGCTTTGTTTCTGGATTGAAAAATGGCATCCACGTCTCATCCACTGTCACAACCGACGAAAAGAAAGTCCCATTCGTGCTGTCGTTGCGCGTCAACATTGCTTGGCAACATGCCACACGGGCAGCCATGTGGTCGTCCGTCAGCATTCGTGGCACCCACCTGGATGACTTTTCGCTTTTTCAGGTCGTCATGCAGGATTGTGTGCACAGAACCCACAGAAATGCCAACTCTGGAGGCGATCTGTTCAACAGTCATTCTCTCCACTTTCTCGATCATGTCGTCAGACCGGCTTGTGCAAGCCCGAGGTGGTTTCGGTTTGTTGTCACACGATGTTCTGCCTTCATTAAACTGTCTCACCCACGAACACACTTTCGACACATCCATAACTCCATCACCACATGTCTCCTTCAACTGTCGATGAATTTCAATTTGTTTCACACCACGCAAATTCAGAAAACGAATGATTGCACACTGTTCAAGTAAGGAAAACGTCGCCATTTTAAGTATTTAAAACAGTTCTCATTCTCGCCGCTGGCGGTAAAATTCCATCTGCCGTACGGTACTGCCATCTCTGGGACGTATTGACAATGAACGCGTCCTCATTTTAAAACAATGCGCATGTTTCTATCGCCTTCCAGTCCAGAGAAAAAAAATCGGATGCCTTAGAACTTGAATGCACCTCGTAGATCGATTACATATTAAATACAATTTCTGTAATGTAGGTCACAGCTTCAGAATCAAAAGTACGCTGCAAGTTATCAGCGAATAACTTTGGCTGATGCTGAAGGTATTTTATCTTCATTTTCGGTGTTGATCATCATGAGTTATCTGCTATATTAGCAGGTCCTTTGCCTCTCCATTTTCTGCGATCCAGTGCTTCCTTCTTAAGGCTGCTGTATGTTGTACCGCCCATCACGTCATCCAGTATCTGGAATCTCTTCCTTCCTCGCTTCCTTTTCCCTTCTACATAACCTTCTAAAACTGTTTTTATCAGTCCGTCATTCTTTCTTAATATATGCCCAATACAATTTCTTTTTTTTTCTCTCTCTTCATTACATCTAGTAATTGTCTTTTCTCTCCCACTCTTCTCAGTACCACATCATTTTTTACTCTGTCCATCCAACTTATTCTTTCTATCCTCTGCCATGTCCAGATCTCAAAACCTCCAGCCTGTCTCTGTCTTTTTTCCTCACAGTCCACGTTTCAGCGCCATATAGAAGAACACTCCATACAAGACATTTTATGAGTCTCCTTCTGAGTTCTCTGTCCAGACCGCTGCAGAAAATTCTCCTTTTCTTATAAAACGCCTCTTTTGCCATTGCTATCCTTGTTTTAATTTCTGTGGTGCACTTCCAGTCGGTGTCTATCCTGCTTCCAAGATACTTAAAATTTTGACCTGTTCTAGTATTTCTCCATTCAGCATAATTTTTATTTCCTTATTTCCTCCTAGTGCCAATACTTTTGTTTTATTTGTGGTAATTTTCCTTCCATACTTTTTCCGTTAGTTGCAATGGTGTCCACCAAATCCTGTAATACTTTTTCCCCTGTGGCTAAAAGGACCATGTCATCAGCTAACCTCAAACACCCTACTCTTCTTCCTCCTATTTTCCTTTGTCATCTAATGAGCATTGGTCAATCATATTTTCCAACTAGAGGTTGAAAACAGTAAGTGATGGACAGCATCCTTGTCTTACTCCTTTTCCTAGTCTGATTCAGTTTGTACTTTCTCCTCTCACTTTAACTGAAACTTTTTGATTAAGATATCATGAGTTTCTGTGTTACAAAGTCATAAATGTAGTACAATAAAAAATATCCTCCACAAGGGACCAGTACAAAATGCGATTAAAAATATAATCGTCTTCACCGCACACGTGATTCACAAGCGTCTAACGAGCTACAGTCCTTCTTTCAGTGGCGTTATTCGAGCTATCTGCTCTTCAGGTCACCCTGACACTTACCTGACTGACAGCACAATTCAGGGCCTTTCAAACGTACGATTTTAAGCGGCTTCCGACTGAGTCACACGCAGCGATTGTGTCGTTCCAAGACCACTTTACGGGAGTTGGCTGTTATATGTGGAGCGCTTCCCGTATTAACACGTGCCTTCCTCGCGCACAATACCGCGCCGGCCCAGAGCGGTGCAGCCGACGTTTCCCATCGGCCCGTCCTGCGATGACAGCCGCATTAAATATTCAAGCAGTCTCACTTCGGCACCTTAGCTTACCACAACGTGCAGAAACTGGCAGCAACACACGTGCAACCAAACGAATTCGCCAGTCTCGATTTTTCCTTTTTATCCATAGTGTTGTAAACAGAGAGAGAGAGAGAGAGAGAGAGAGAGAGAGTAAGAGAGGGAGAGGGTGGAGAGAGAAGGAGAGAGGGGAGGAGAGAGATTGTGAGTTGTTTCCCTCGATTTCTTCTATTGTACGAAACATCGTTTCAGCGCAAGTAAAACATTGTGTTGACGATATTGTAGAGGGACAACAGTAGTATAGTTTGACAGCCAAGAAAAAGTCGATTGTGATCCTGCCGAAGTATTCAACGAGAAAATGTCCACTTGAATAGTAACCAGTATTTCCAAACCACGATACCTACTCGACTTCTCCCGAGCCCAAGTATAACTGTTCACTGCTGTAGACATTCTGTACTGACTCAGCAGTAGTTTTTCGTTAGACAAACATAGAACAGTTCTTTCTTCCATCCTACACACTAACCATTCCACTTTCAGAGTGTTTCCTCAACATTGTCATTCACAAGTTCCAAAGTTCGTAAAACGCAAACGAGAAAAGCTATGAAATGGTGGACGGAATGGTTATCGGTTCTCCATTGTCACCAGCAATGAAGAAATTCTCTACGGAACATTTCGAAGAAGTTGCATTAAATTTGGCTCCATTTCATTCCTCCCCATTTTATCGTTTTGTTGACGACACATTTATGGTCTAGCCATATGGCGCTGTAGCTCTTGAGCGGTTCCTTGAAAACATAAACATCACGCAGCCAAACACACAACTCACTGTTGAGACAGAGAGAGATGGAAAGTTGCCATTCTTAGATGTTGTAGTGAAACGAAACCGAATGGGTGTCTCACTCACCCTGTGTACCACAAGCTGACACTCAGTGATTTATATCTCAGCATACAGTGTTACAGTGTTTCCGTCATCCACTCCAGAAGAGAGCCTTTTTAAGTACACTGATCTGCCAAAGAAACTGGTACACCTGCCTAATATCGTGTACGGCCCCCACTAGTACGACGTGGCATGGACTCGACTAGTGTCTGAAGTAGTGATGGAGGGAACTGACACCATGAATCCTGCAGTGTTGTCCATAAATGCGTAAGAGTACGGGGGGGGGGGGGGTGGCTTGGAGATCTCTTCTGAACAGCACGTTGCAAGGCATACCAGATATGCCCATTCCGGACCGAAGCGCCTAGAACCGCTCGGCCACAACGGCCGGCCCAGCGTGACAGAAGTACAATCCTTCCGCACATTTCTGCAGTTTTCAGTGCTAGGCCATCGACAAGTGTCAGCTTGCGAATCATTCAACGAAACATCATCGATATGTCCAGAATGAGATTTTCACTCTGCAGCGGAAGGTGCGCTGATATGAAACTTTCTGGCAGAGTAAAACTGTATGCCGGACCGAGACTCGAGCTCGGGACCTTTGCCTATCGCGAGCGTGTGCTGTTCGAGTGATATGGGGCTCATGATAAGTCTAGATACGACTCTGACAGGTGAGACGTACGTAAGCATCCTGTCTGATCACCTGCGTCCATTCATGTCCACTGTGCATTCCGACGGACTTGGGCAATTCCAATAGGACAATGCGACACCCCACACATCCAAAATTGCCACACAGTGGTTCCGGGAACACTCTTCTCAGTTTAAACACTTCCGCTGGCCACGAACTCCCGAGACATGAACATCATAGAGCATATCTGGGATGGATTGCAACGCGCTGTTCAAAAGAGATCTCCACGCCCTAGTACTCTTACGAATTTATGGACAGACCTTCATGGTATCAGTTCCCTCCAGCACTACTTCAGACATTAGTCCATACCACGTCGTGTTGTGGCACTTCTGCACGCTCGCCGGGGCCCTATACGATATTAGGGAGGTGTAACAGTTTCTTTGGCTTTTCAATGTATTATACCCTGGTGCCACTGGATACAGTCCTTGAGTGTGTTACATTTTTTTGTCGGCAGTTTATTCATTATGCGCAGAATATCATGTCATAAGTTTATGACGATATGTCGCTCAGTGTTTATGACACATTACAATAAAAGTTGTCATGCTTCACTTGCTTCCGAACGCTAGTCAGATATCTGATGCACTGTGGAAGTTCTCGGTCGCAGATATGATTGACGTCCGAAGGTATATTTTCCGTAGCCTTCCGTTGCAAACTCTGAAAAGTTTTCTAAGTAAATGCGACACTGGCTTTAGAGGGAGTTCAGCCATCCAGGGAACACCAGAGGAAACCTGAAGAACGTTGCAGCAGACAGATACAGAAATCTAAAGACGAATGTGATGCAGCCTGACGACTCAGAAGGTTTCAGCATTACTGACAACGTCGACGAAACCCCGCAGGCTTAGGCAAATCTAATTTGTTGTTGGAAAGCCTTTGACATCATATTAAGAGTTCACACTTTGAAAAATGTGCTTTTGAGCAAGAATTCAATATAAAATTACTCGGCGCACTGACATTGCGCCTTTACACACGTTCTCCACGCAGGGCGTGGGAAGTATCTTACAAATTACGGCTGAATATTTTACGACTGCAATGGTTCCGTCACGTATTTCACAAGTCGTCTCTCGCGTTTCTTGCATCGATTATCAAAGACGCCATCCACCTTAATGGTCACACTCTTTTTTTATAAAAATGATGTAGAAGCTGCTTGAAATACGTCAGCACATCGCTCGAATGATTTCTGTAGTCGCAATATTGTCACAGAAGATACTTGTTGGTTTCTTGTTTTGTAGTCGGTCTAGGTGCTTAATTCCCTGTTTTTGTAGCAGCTCGACCATCGCCCATACCCCATATTTTGCATGTTCTTAATACGGAACCTCCGAACGTCCCGCTCAGATTAGTGCATTTTCGGTTTTTATTTGAGGTACGAGTTTCTAACAGCTCGTTCAATGACCACGGCGTCTCTTGGCGCGAAGCGAAAATTCTCGCCTTCTTTTTTTCCCCCTTTAAAGAGTGCCTGCGGAAATGTATACGGTAATTTTATTACGACTCCGTCCTGCCCCCCACCTCTCCATCCACATCCCTCCGTGCTTTCATGTGTGTTATCACTCCTCCAAAAAATTACATTGCCACGCAGCAATGCATAAGTTACCGCTTGCGAAATGCCTCGTCTTTGCGGAGGAGGAAAAAAGCGGTGTTTGCCGAAAGCTTTTAACACCAATTTAGTATTTCCCACAAAGGTAGAGAGAGAGAGGGGGGGGGGAAGGAGGGAGAGAGAGGGAGGGAAGGAGGGAGAGGGAGTTCAGCCGAGTTTTCATAACCGAGCAGGCATCTAAATTATTAGGAGCAGTTACATATTACATCATACTACTAGAGGAAGCCTTTTTCCCCACGAGAGAGGAGAAAATAAAAGGCAGAGGTGACATGGAGGTTGCGCGTGTGGGAGGCAGGTAATGGGCAAAGCGGCGGGTCCACTAACGTTATTGGAAAGCAGGCTGCGCCCTCTTTTCAGCTGGTGGCGTGGTTAATTACAGGCCACTGTTTGCCACAGGGGTGGTTGTCGGCTGTGGGGCGGTAGGGGGCGGAGAGGAGGGGGAGGGGGGAGAGCCGTCCACACCACCACACACCACGCCGGCAGGCCTTCTCCGTTACAACTTGCGTCGCCGGTAATTATGCCCTCTACGTCACGTAACGGAATATTACGGCCAACCAGAGGGCGGCGCGACGCCCCGCGGACCCCTTGGCTATGCAGCGACGAACCGCGGCGTGATAAAAAAAAAAAAAGGAGAGAGGAGGATAATGTAAAAATAAGAGAGTGGCGTGCGGAAATATCAGGTGAGTGCTGGAAAGTAGTATTTAAGTTCTAACCACAGGCGGCAGCTGCCGAAACGACGGGGCGGAGGGGGAGCCTGGGTGGATAATGGGCGAGCTTGTCATCGAACGATGTGGTTGCTTAATTACCGCAAGGTGCGAGGAAGGCCTTTCAGTTATCTCCGTATTAGGTTGACCCACAACTCAAAGCTCCTGCGAAACGCCCGAGAACTTCTGAGGTCGAAGCCATCGTAACGCCTAACAAGTTTCCTTAAATAGCGAAAATACAAAAAATTAGCTGAATATTCGTGGAACAACGCAAGAAATAAAACATCTAAATGATTCTCTAGAATGGTACATAGCCATTACTATCCCCGAGCCCCACACTTTTAAAAGAATCGAACTCCCATGAGTAAAACAGCATGTGGTGTGTACCGTGTCGGGGAGTGCAGAATGACTGTCTATGTGTATCGTGTTAGCGTATTAATGTATTGTAATGACATGCACACGCTGTGAAATATATCGTACGAATCTGATAAAGCTTGTTTGTGCACAGTAAATCTTTGGATGTCGGCCTAGTTTAACATTATTTGGTAATAAATTAAGTGAAACTTTCAAAATATAAACTGAAAACAATCTGCGAAGATCTTCAGTGCACTGAAGTGCGGGCAATAGCTTTACCTCTGAAAGTTCCTTTAGATTGAAGCACCATGCACATACGCATTAGTAGTTTTCTTTGTTGGTAAGATTCATCTTTTTTATCAGAAAACACATCTCACCTACACGCACAAACAACAACTACACCGTATTAAACTGACTGGTGCGTAGAGCTATACGTATCGGCTATTAAGTTCTCAGGGCTATCTTTTTATTAAATACTAAATAAAGTTATTTAATAAAATATCCAGCTATCATGGGTTACGTCTACATCTACATCTACATCCATACTCCGCAAGCCACCTGACGGCGTGTGGCGGAGGGTACTTTGAGCACCTGTATGGGTTCTCCCTTCTATTCCAGTCTCGTATTGTTCGTGGAAAGAAAGATTGTCGGTATGCCTCTGTGTGGGCTCTAATCTCTCTGATTTTATCCTCATGGTCTCTTCGCGAGATATACGTAGGAGGGAGCTTGACTCCTCGTTGATGTTCTCGAAACTGAGCGTCTCTCCTGCAGAGTCTTCCACTGGACTTTGTCTATCTTCTCCGTAACGCTTTCGCGATTACTAAATGATCCTGTAACGAAGCGCGCTGCTCTCCGTTGGATCTTCTCTATCTCTTCTATCAACCCTATGTGGGACACGGATCCCACACTGGTGAGCAATATTCAAGCAGTGGAAGAACAAGTATATTGTAACCTACTTCCTTTGTTTGCGGATTGCATTTCCTTATGATTCTTCCAATGAATCTCAGTCTGGCTTCTGCTTTACCGATGATTAATTTTATATGATCATTCCATTTTAAATCACTCCTAATGCCTACTCCCAGATAATTTATGGAATTAACTGCTTTCAGTTGCTGACCTGCTATATTGTAGCTAAATGATAAAGGATCTTTCTTTCTATGTATTCGCAGCACATTACACTTTTCTACATTGAGATTCAATTGCCATTCCCTGCACCATGCGTCAATTCGTTGCAGATCCTCCTGCATTTCAGTACAATTTTACAATGTTACAACATCTCGACATACTACAGCATCATCCGAAAAAAGCCTCAGTGAACTTCCGATGTTGTCCACAAGGTCATTTATGTATATTGTGAATAGCAACGGTCTTACGACACTCCCCTGCGTCACAAGTGAAATCACTCTTACTGCGGAAGACTTCTCTCCATTGAGAATGACATGCTGTATTCTGTTATCTAGGAACTCTTCAGTTCGCCGGCCGAAGTGGCCGTGCGGTTAAAGGCGCTGGAACCGCAAGACCGCTACGGTCGCAGGTTCGAATCCTGCCTCGGGCATGGATGTTTGTGCTGTCCTTAGGTTAGTTAGGTTTAACTAGTTCTAAGTTCTAGGGGACTAATGACCTCAGCAGTTGAGTCCCATAGTGCTCAGAGCCATTTGAACCATTTGAACTCTTCAGTTCAATCACACAATTGGTCTGATAGTCCATATGCTCTTAATCTCTTCATTAAACGACTGTGGGGAACTGTATCGAACGCCTCGCGGTAATCAAGAAACACGGCATCTACCTGGAAACCCGTGTCTATTGCCTTCTGAGTCTCGTGGACGAATAGCGCGAGCAGGATTTCACACGATCGTCTTTTTCGAAACCCATGCTGATTCCTACAGAGTAGATTTCTTGTCTCCACAAAAGTCATTATACTCGAACATAATACGTGCTCCAGAAGTCTACAACTGTTCTAAGTTCTAGGTCTATAGTTCGGCACATCTGTTCGACGTCCCTTATTGGAAACGGGGATGACCTGTGCCCTTTTCCAATCCTTTGGAACGCTACGCACTTCTAGAGACCTACGGTACACCGCTGCAAGAAGGGGGCCAAGTTACTTCGCGTACTCTGTGTAAAATCGAACTGGTATCCCATCAGGTCCAGCGGCCTATCCTCTTTTGAGACGTCCTAGCATGAACGACTGTATGTACCATTCAGTAATATTTGAAACTTTTCTCGATAAATATTTGCTTTCTGTAAGTTTCCGCCAACTTAGCTGGGTGATAACATGCTCGCCTCCTTTGCAAGCGGGCCCGGGTTCGATTCCCGGCCGTGTTGGAGATTTTCTGCGCTCACGGACTGGGTGATGTGTTGTCATCATCGACGCGCATGTCGCCCAATACGGCGTCGACTGAAATAAGACTTGCTGTTGGCGGCCGGACTTGCCCTGATGGGGCCTCACGGCCAACGATGCCGTACGCTCATTTCATTTTTTGCTTTCTTTAAGTATTGATAGAACATCGTCTTTGGCACAGATTCTATCACCACACACAAAAGCACGACGTTTTCACGCAAAATTCCTTGAAATTAAGCTAACTACCTATCCACTTTGAAGGAGTATTACTAGTATTATTTTTTTAAAACAAGTCTGAATTGAATGTTATTAATCAGTTTGGATAAATAATGAAATAGCGTTATCGGTCTTAAGATGGCCGACAACAATATGAATAGCATCTGCTCCTCTCACGAGTTATTTAAAGTAATCACAGAGGCTTCTCCAAGTGTATGCTGCTCTTGTCAGCAAATACTACAATAACAGGGTACAAAATTAGGTAAAATTTCATCTATTGCTTGAAATTACCAAATTTCATTTACAGTAATCACGTCTGGCCTCCAGCACGTTCCAGATATAACATCATAAATCGAAGAAGAAGAAGACGAAGTGAGAACAAAACAAATATTCACAGCATATGTCCTAAAAATGAAGATGGTCAAATATATTAGTTCCCGTAAAACCGTTCTTCGTAGGTCATAACTCATTTAATTAACATTATTCGTAATTTTTTTGTAAATAAAATCCGTCATTTTCAGTTTTTGACACTTTATAAATCGTAACGAAGTTTTTCGTGGTAAGTAAAGTTCAATTTCACGAAAGTTTATCGCGCAAGTGTCTGCTCCAGAAGGTAAGGAGTACAATCATCAGACATCTCATTACTTTACAGATGAGTTTATGGTTGAAAAGGAAAACGCCTAATCATGGTTTTCTTATTAATTTTGCATTATTCATTTACAAACTAATGAAAAAGTCAAAACCAAATCTGGTAAACCAAAACAGACTCTCAGCCAGTGATGTTATTCAAACCGTGGATGAGTATACCTTGTGTAATTTACACTCTATTTTAAGAAAAAACCGTTTTTCTAGGATTTCACTCTTTATGACATCAAATCTGCTAAACTACACTCCTGGAATTCACGGTGTTCTTATTTCAATTTCCAGGAGTGTATTTCACTACAGCTTGTTGTTATAAATATGAGTGATTCAGAAAACTAACGAATATAATATCACCATAAATCCAGAAGGAAAACAAGAATAGCTTTCGTAGTGACGTATTTGCTAGTTATCTCGACAAACACCTTCCAACAACACATTCTTCTCTTTCCCTACACCCACGCCATATTTTTGCCCTGATTTAATAACGAAACGTCGACCACGAGTTCTTAATTAATTCAATTACAAACTGCGCTAGCTGTCTATTACACGTCGGTGGTAAACAACGGTAACATTTTTTGTCCGGGAAGCAATTAGATCTGTAACGCGATAAGCTGCTCGTTAGTGGCGCTAATTATCAGAGATATGACCGCGTCTGGCTTGTTAACACGCAGATTTAATGCGACACCGTTTGGATCCAGTGTCACACAGTCATCAATCTCCAATTCTTTACGACCGTCAGTGAGCGTACTACGGTTTTAAACGCAGAAACCCTCGCTCGCGTCCATTCCGGACTCTCTGCCGCTCCATAAATCTCACCGAACCGATACAGCACCAACCGCAGATACTGACTGGAATGGACAGTGTTTCAGCTTGTTAACGCTGTAGGAAGGTGATCCTTCCCATTTCCTATGTTAGTCTAGGCGGTACAGATATAAGTACCAACTACTATATTTCATAGTAATACCCAAAGACAGCAGAAAAATATGCCGTATCTCAAACGCAGACTGAAACATGACTTTATGTTGTATTTCGTCTACGAAATTTATGTGTTTGCTAAAGGTAAAAAAAGTGCGTCAGATTATACCTATTCCACGTTGTAGACCTGTGGTGTATGCAATACAAGCACGATTCGTAACACCCCAGGTTTCGTGACCGCAAATTTTACCTCTCTATCAGAGTCTTTCTTCACTTACATAATTTTCTTTTAACAATAGCATCTCCATCTTCAGTATCACAAATGACCGGAAAGGCATCGCAGTTACATCACATAGCAATACGTAACCATTCTGTAAACATGTATTTCCAATTTATTGTCAAGAGAGAAGAAAAATTCTTCAGTAGTGTCTGGAGAGACACTATTGCCTCGATTATCGGATGTTTCTGGCAACAGTTCTAGGTGGCTATTCTACTCCGCATATCACTCCACTTGCATTGGTCGAAGCAGTAGGGACATCGATTAAGTTAACGTAACACATCCCTGGACTGATACAAGGTTTGGGAAAATATGGGGTAAAACAGCGGAGTATGATCACAGGAACAATCAACAGGTGCAAGAAAGCTGAGTTCTTGTCAATGACGGACATTCCAGACATTACAAAAAATGGTCATCAGTCCCCTAGACTTAGAACGGCTTAAACCTAACTAACCTAAGAACATTACACACATCCATGCCCGAGACAGGATTCGAACCTGCGACCGGGGCAGCAGCGCGGTTCCGGACTGAAGCACCTAGAACCGCTCGGCCACAGCTGCCGGCCCAGACATTACACAATGACTGAAATATTGCTGTGTGATGTAGGAATTATTGTATTCCGATGTGCGTAACGCAGTGACTCATCGGAAATGAAAAGGCCTACGGACTTGAAACAGAGCTCCATTTTCAGCAGCTGGAAGTTGACTCAGGGAAGAACCCTGACTGGCAAACCGGTTCCTCGAAACTTCGGTTCGTAATCCGCAGCTACAAGACCTGTCTGTCGAATATGCGAGGCGGAACTGCTTACACGTTCTTGAGGAATGAGTGTGTCCAACCAGCGTCGTGAACTTTCCGCCAGTGGACTCAGCTCCCAGTGACGTCAGCGGATTGTTTCCGACCACAAGTATTTTGGTCGTGGATTTTCCGGCAGTTTCAGTGATATGAACATCCCTTCACATTTTATCCGGCTTATGACTGACTACGCATATAGTACAAAGGCATAATTAAATCTTCTTTTTATTTTTATTTATTTTCAACCTTTATTTCTTTCTACAACAATACAGCAGCAGATGCTTAAACTTGTTGTCTTATTTTTTCAATTTTAGCTTCCCGCAAAATTTTTTCTGAGGAAGCCAGACACTTTAAACATCTTCCTAAATCGTACGAGTCATTATACATTTTCACAATGTCTTTTAATATTTTGTTATGATTAATATGTCTTTTTTATGTCGAAGAGGAAAGCCAGTTTAGTCCTTTTTTTAAATTTCAGCGATGGCACTTACTGCTTTCTCTTTCAGCTCGTTTAAGAAAATATTCGTTCGGATGCTTTTGATTTACTGAGTAGTTTAGTTTCCTATGCGAAGCTTCGACAGCGTTTGGCGCCCTGTACCGCTGGTTAAAAACATTCCACACTTCAACTGGTATAATAGGATTTTCCATCCCTTTAATTAGCACATTGTCTGTGAATTGCCTGACCTTTTCTTCACTGGTCATCTCCTCCGTTATTATAATCCTTGCTTTATCAACACTCTCTAGTTGAAGATGTGCAGCACACATGCGTCAAAACAGTAGGATTTTATCCTGGTATTCCTCCATTAATTTCATTTCTAGTATTTTCTCCCATTTACATTGGCTGAAGTGAAAATGGGAAAGGGAAATGAATGTTTGGGTGAAAAATGTTTTCATAGCTTTAATTGTAGTCCTTTCAGAGTCTAACACCACAGTTTTCGGTAGCCACCCAGGCTTCTAATTTTTCAATCTGTAAAAAATTATTTCAAATACATGTTCTGAATTTAGTCTTGGAACAAAGCAAATCTCCTTATCTGCGTTTCCGAAGTCGACGTGTATTGTGTACAGTTATTTGATTTTTTCGGAAAACTGTAATATGTCCCGTCCATAAGAACAGTTCCATTTTCACACAGGATTTTCTCCGCTTCTTCACAACCGAATAAAAGAAAAAAGAAACTATTACCTCCAGTTAATTTCCAGATGCTTCGCTTAGCTGAACCTCCGAACTAGCACCAGAGTTTTGCATCCTCCCAGTGGCTCCTTTACTTGCTCTACACAATCCACTGTTGGGAGTTCTCATGAACTGGCGTATTTGTGAGGAAGTCTGAAGATTTATCTTTCAAATCGTGAAATTCCTCTTTACAGATCAGGAAAACAAATGCTGTATTTTCTTCGCGGATTCTTATCCTGCAGCTATGCACTGACTTTTTAATCTGCATATCTTTTTCATACGGTGCACAACAATGTAGCGTTGAATCATGCCATTTTCAATTTTTAATCGGCCGTTCCGAATATACGCCCACCCAGTTCTTGTACTCGTCACATTTTCTGTGCACTTGGTTGCGAAGACCACCCTTGAGAAAACACGGCTTCATTTTCGTTGTAGATATTTCCAATAATCACAGTTTATAAAACTCACGTAGCGGGCGAAACCGCACGCAAACGAATGTTGTCTGCGAGGGCATTGCGTAACTAACAGTGACTGACGTTGACAAAAAATCCACTACTGATAAGATATCGATGCAAATTAGCAGTGGGGGGAGGCTCTGATTGGAAAAACAACGGTCCAAAACAGTTCGTTCGGAAGTACCGCGGTAGCTATTTGACGTACAGTACGATCAGATACGCCACGGTCGGAAAACCCACGTATCCGCCCAACCCCTGAACGACTTTCTTCGGGACCCCAAGAGACTAAAATTTTACGTAGTTTATAGATTACCTTTATCAATAATATGGCCTTCCTTTGTTGCTTACCTACACAGTGGTTTATTCTACGACAAGTATTCATTTTGACCCCTTACTTGATCACTATGACTGACACTGTACCACACAAGCGGCATGTAGTGAAATTGCGTGCCTATGGAGTAGCGTCTCAGTTATGTGATTGGATTCGCGGTTTTCTGTCAGAGAGGTCAAAATTCGTAGTAATTGACGGAAAGTCATCGAGTAACACAGATGTTCCTTATATATATATAAACTATTTAGGAGACAATCTGACCAGCCGTGTTAGCTTGTTTGCAGATGATGCTGTCGATTACTAAAGTCATCAGAAGATCAAAACAAATTGCAAAACGATTTAGAAAAGGTGTTTTTACGGTGCAAAACTTGGCAGTTGACCGTAACATTAAGGAAGAGCGATGCGCAAAAAAGAGTCATTGAGAAGATCTGCGCTCGAACCCTCGTATTCACAATGGACTCAGCCCAAATTCCTGCTCAGTCTTCCCGAATATTTTGTACTATTTCCTGAACCACGTAGTGCGTTCGTTGAAAATTCCTTCAGTATTCTTTTCCAGTTTGAGCTTGCGCTTGTCTCTTATGACTATAAACCAGGGGCGGGCAAACGTTGCACGCGGCTCATGAGCGCACAGCGCTGCCGTGTGCTGCTCGCGTGCAGGCGTCGACCGGGGCAGTGGCGACAGCCGGCAGGTTGCGGCAGTGTAGTGCCAGGCTAAGCTGCGGACGTTGATGCGAAGCGAGCACTATGTAGTGAACGTTGTATTTCAAGAAACGGAGAAGTGGAGATTTGCTATCTTGTAAAAAGTAATGGGAGAATCATTTTTTCTTTGTGCAAAAACGTGAAAATTCGAAATGTTTAATATGTGGCAGCATTGTCGCTGGTCAACGGAAGTTTAGTATTGAAGGCCATTATAATAAATTTCACAAGGACGAGTACAATTTATTGTCGGATTCTGAGCGGATGGGGAATTGACTGAGCTTAAGAAGAGCGATCTGACGATACCAGATGAATCTGTCGTAGTTGGCCGGCCGGAGTGGCCGAGCGGTTCTAGGCACTACATTCTGGAACCGCGCGACCGCTATGGTCGCAGGTTCGAATCCTGCCTCGGGCATGGATGTGTGTGATGTCCTTAGGTTAGTTAGGTTTAAGTAGTTCTAAGTTCTAGGGGACTGATGACCACAGCAGTTAAGTCCCATAGTGCTCAGAGCCATTTGAATTTGTCGTATTTGCTGTTGTCACGAGAGATCTGGGACTTTCTCTCGTCATGTCTCTCATCTAACTGACTTAAAATTTTATGGACCACTGTTTTCAAATTTTCAGGACGACAACAATTATAGCCCAGCCGTATGTGCAAGTTATAAGACTGCGCTTAATATAGCGAGAGCTGGAAAACCATTTGCTGAATTAATAAGTCTCGGTTAAGAGCAAACATCAGTGATGAAAATTTACGTAACTGTTTGTGTTTGTCTGTATGTAGAAATTTTGTTCCAGATATTAAACGTATTGTAAACTCCACCTGTGATAATTAAATAAAACGTATCGCAGGATTTCCTTCAAGCACTCCTACTAACCTTATTCATTCACTCAATAAAGCAAGCTAGGAAACAAAACGCATTACAGAGGAAGGAGCGGACAGAGGGTATGGTGGGGATGGGGGATAAGCGGGTGGCCAGCTTGCCCCTGTGTGCACGCGGAACACCTGTTAACTGCACGCGTGCAAGTGCACCGCACATGTGCAGAATTCCTGCCCGCCCCTGCTATAAACATTTAGCACCTTGCCTTCGTGAAGCGGCCCATGTTAAACTTGGCTTTCATTCGCTTCCAAAGGACACTACTCCAGCCTCGCTCTATCGCCTTCAGTTTCACGACCTTCGCATGGAACACCTCGATAGTACCTTTGTGTACACTGATGGCTCCCGGACTGAGAGTGGGGTCGGGTGTGCCTTCGTGATTTGCGCCTGTGACTTTCGATACCGGCTTCCGGCACACTGTAGCCGAGCTCTTCGCCCTGTATCGGGCCACGGGGTACATCCAGCGTCACAGTTTTTTCAATTGTGTCCTCTGTTCAGACTCACTCAGCGCTCTTCAAAGTCTGTGTACGCTGTACACCGCCCATCCCGTAGTGCGACGGATCCAGGAAAACTGTCACTTGCTCACTCTTGTTGGAGCCACTGTGGTGTTCATGTGGGTCCCTGGTCATGTCGGTCTGCCAGGAAACAAAGCTGCTGACGCTGCTGCTGCAGTCCTCGTACCTCAGCCCGCTAGTTCCTATGTTCCATCCGATGATCTCTGTGTTAGCGTCTGTCAGGAGGTGGTGTCTCTTTGGCATCGCCAATGGTCCTCCCTTCACGGGAATAAGCTCCGGCTTATTAAGCCTCTCCCAGCGACTTGGACTACCTCCCCTTGGCCCTTCTGCCGGGAGGAGGCCATTTTAACTGCGCTGCGTATTGGGCACTGCCTTTTCAGCCATATTCATTTAATAAGTGGCGCTGCCCCACCACGTTGTATACATTACGCCTAAGTTTTAACTGTCTGCCACATCCTGACGAAATGCCCATTCTTTAACCGTTTACACTCCCATTTGGGTTTGCCGTCTGAGTTATCGGCCGTTTTAGCAAAAGACGCGAGGGCTTTATCCGACAAAGCAATATGACGAAGGCCATTTAATTTTTAGTTTTGGACCATCGTTTCTGTATGGTGACTTCTTCAGCCCTTTCTCCGCGTCCCTGTTTCTAACTGTCTTCTCTTACGTCAATTGGGGCTGGCGTATACTCGTTTTTTAACTTCTCTCTGTCTTCGTGTTCTATAGTGTGACTTGGGCGCGTATGACCCCAGTTGTTTTGCTCCCAAAGGTAAAACAAAACCAAAACCAATCTCATGACTATGTCAAAATGGTTCAAATGGCTCTGAGCATAATGGGACTTAACACATGAGGTCATCAGTCCCCTAGAACTTAGAACTACTTAAACCTAACTAAGGACATCACACACATCCATGCCCGAAGCAATATTCGAACTTGCGACCGTAGTTGTCGCGCGGTTCAAAACTGAAGCGCCTAGAACCGCTGGGCCACAACGGCCGGCCATGTCTATGTCATCGAGAGGACAGTCATCTATGTCTCTTCCCTGCGTCCTTCAAACCGCCAAAGGTGCCATTCGATTTTGATTTTCTATAGTGTCCCAAATTCAACGTAAATAAATTACTGCGCATAAATAAGCGGAAAGATCCGTAACTGCACGGTAGCACTGATGGAAACAAGTAAAGAAAGATAAGGCAGGTAGATAACGTTCCGCTTTCTGGCCATAGCTGAGGCGCATTGCCACGGTTCGCGTGGCTCCCCCCTGTCGGAGGTTCGAGTCCTCCCTTGTGCATGGGTGTGTGTGTGTGTGTGTGTGTGTGTGTGTGTGTGTTGTTCTTAGCGTAAGTTAGTTTAAGTTAGATTAAGTAGTGTCTAAGCCTAGGGACCGATGACCTTAGCAGTTTGGTCCCACAGGAACTTACCACTACTTTCCAACTCTCTGGCCTTAGACCAGGGCTTAACAACTGGCCAGTTTTGAGCGTGAGTACTCGCGTCTGCTCAGGCACGTGCTCGCGAGCAGCTGCAAGGTCGCGGAGTAGGGAGGGAGGGGAAATGCGCGCGCACGTTTGAATAGGGCCGCAGCGTGCCTATTGAATTGGCGCCGACTGTGTAACGTTTAAAGTACTACGATCAGCTCTTAACAGTGACTTCGCTGGTTAAGAATCATGTGAAGTCGCCGTTGTTTCGCAGTTCAACCCCCATTGGGAGGAATTGTATCTGTTTACTGAAAAAGATGGTGTTGCAAAATGTTTAGTATGTCACTAAACGGCTGAATTCTTTTACGAAATTTAATTTGCAGCGACATTATATGTCGTACCACGCGAAAGACTACAGACGTGGAAAATGTGATTGACCAGATTGTGCACAGGAAGTTATAAAAAGTTGAAAGGAAGCTATGCAAAGAAGATCTGGGCGATGAAGAAAAATCAACTGAGGCAGCTCTCAGAGTGGGTTACAAAATTGCTTTGCTTTTAGCAAAATCCCTGCGCCCCTTAACTGATGGCGATTTAATAAAATATTGTTTGGTAGTTGCAGCGGAACATTTGTGTCCATCTCAAGTTGAACAGTTTCGGATTGTGCCATAATCTAACATGACCATTATGCGTCTCATACAGGACATGGCAGACGAAGTCCAGAGTCAGTTTGCAAATATCTATAAAGATTTTATGGCGTATTCTCTAGCTCTGGACGAAAGTGTTGATATCACTGGAACAGCGCAGCTTTCCATATTTATTAGAGGTGTTAACAGAGATCTTCAGGTGAGGGAGGAGCTCCCCGATGTAGTAGCCATGAAGAACACTACAACCGGAGGTGAAATTTTAAGTAGTGTTGAAGAAAGTGTTGAAAATATAGGATTGTCGTGGAATTCTTTAGTTTCAGTGTCTACAGATGGTAGAGGCATACACTGAGCTAATAAAATTACGTGGCACGTGTACATTCTCCTTTACTTCTTTCATTTGTCGCAGTAATAATTCGTGAGTGATATCCCTACAGGTGGCCGCGGATTTTCATTGACTGGCGGCAGCTGTTGTGTACCCCACGTGACTCTCCCCACTCTCCGCTCTGGTCCGGTAGTGGGGGTAGCGTGCTCGCGCTGCTCAGTGCTCGCGCCTTGCTGCTCACAACTTGCTCTGGAGCACGTATGTTGTGAAGCCCTGCCTTAGACGGACGAGTCGAGCCCGATCGATCCACTGCCATTGCCAGATATGGATGCGGTACGGTGGGGCATGTGGTGAGCACACCGCTCCCCCTGCCGCTGTCGGGTTCTTGAGCGTGAAACCGCTGCTAAAGGGTCGAGTAGCTTAGGCCTCACAAGGGTGACTGCACCCCTACCAATACTCCCACCAAGGAAAAAATTCGTGGCAGTATCGAACCCAGATCCTCCACATGGCAGTCAGCAGCTCTGACTTGTGACCTATGGAGACAGAGTCTTAAAATAGTAGCAACTGTAAAATATATAGGAGTGTCCTTGGAAAATAACCCTAAGTGAAATGACCATATAACAGTAGTTGTAAGTAAACGGATACCAAGCTGAGAGCCGGCCGGTGTGGCCGAGCGGTTCTAGGCGCTTCAGTCCGGAACCCTGCTGCTGTTACGATCGCAGGTTGGAATCCTGCATCGGGCATGGATGTATGTGATGTCCTTAGGTTAGTTAGGTTTAAGTTGTTGTAAGTCTAGGCGACTGATGACCTCAGATGTTAAGTCCCAGAGTGCTTAGAGCCATTTTGAACAAAGCTGAGATCCATTGGAATCGATCTAAGAAAATGCAATACACGCACCGAAGTAACTTACAAAATCCTCATTCGAGCAATTTTGGTGTAGCGATCGTATAGTCGGGGCTCTTATCATGCTGAATTAATGACGAAGATAGCGATCTGTTTCGTCATGGATTCGTCGAATAGGCGCGATATCGTCACTGAGATGTTCATCAAACTGCAATGTCAGATCCTACAAGAGAAACATTGAGCATCATGCAAGACTTCACTGTTAACTGTCTGATGGTGAACGGTCCAGGAACAGTCAAGCACCATTTAAGTTTCTCTCACATAAATCGTGTGGGTTGGTCTGATTTGGGGCAGGAGACCAAACAGCGAGGTCATCGGTCTCATCGGATTAGGAAAGATTGGGGAAGGAAGTCGGCCCCCATATGCCAGAAGCGATTTAGGTTCAAATGGCCCTGAGCACTATGCGACTTAACATCTGAGGTCATCGGTCCCCTAGAACTTAGAACTATTTAAACCTAACTAACCTAAGGACATCACACAAATCCATGCCAGAGGCAGGATTCGAACCTGCGACCGTAGAACCCGCGTGGTTCTGGACTGAAACGCCTAGAACCGCTCCGTCACAGCGGCCGGCAGCGATTTAGGGAAATTACGGAAAACCAAAATCTGGATGGCCGGACGCGGGATTGAACCATCGTCCTCCCGAATGCGAGTCCAGTGTGGTAACCACTGCGCCACCTCGCTCGGTCATAAGTCGTGTGAAGTTCGAATTCTTGTGGAATATTACCGACAGAATTCTCTTGCACCGATTGTGGCTGAAACAGGAAAAGGGGGAGCTGTAGCGATAGGGGAAGCACCACCCACCTTACAGAATGTACACAAAAAACACTTCCAGCTGTGACACTCCAGCTCATTTTTGTTATACACATCCACAGCAGCATGCCAAGTAAACAGTAAGCCTCGCCCTTCATTGCCATACCAAATGAGTGAAAATAGCATTGTTTATTCTAATTTGTAACAAATTTTGTACGAAACGGAGCAGCGAAATAAACTGTAGCAATAAGAAAATTAAAACCATATTTTTATTTATTTTTTATTTATTTATTTATTTTTATTTGTGAGGGCACTGATAGGTATTACACATCGCATCACAGTGTAAGGTGTCAGGCAAATCCAACACCTTCCATGAAAACTCTGACGTGATAAGCAAATCCAGTAGTATGTCACATAGCTCCGAATAAATCGTGACATTAAATTAGTCAAAGTAATACGAGTAACGAGTGAGCAAATGGAATACCACAGACTAACACAAGAATGCCTAAATGCATGTCATACCTTCCCACCGTGAGACAGACGCAGTTCCGAGGGGAGAAACGAGAACAGAAGCCGAGAGCAGAACCGTGTTAAGCTGGAAGGCCCTACGATAAGGGACGGACGGACACCCAAGTCGCCAGCTAACTGCTAGGACCACACCACCCGCAAGTTTTAGCGTGAGACTTTTTCGCGTCTCTGTTACGTCAAGACCACCCCCCAGC
Organism: Schistocerca nitens; assembly: GCF_023898315.1. Classification (NCBI taxonomy): domain Eukaryota; kingdom Metazoa; phylum Arthropoda; class Insecta; order Orthoptera; family Acrididae; genus Schistocerca; species Schistocerca nitens. The sequence goes on along the minus strand of NC_064618.1, from coordinate 829,699,009 downwards.
CAATGTTAAAAGCTAGAGCCCTCCAGAAGAACAGTATAGATCTTACGATAACACAAAAAGGGCTACACCACCCGCAAGTTTTAGCGTGAGACTTTTTCGCGTCTCTGTTACGTTAGGACCACCCCCCAGCCCATGTTGAAAGATAGAGCCCTCCAGAAGAACAGTATAGATCTTACGATAACGCTATAAGGACCACACCAGCTGCAAGTTTTAGCGTGAGACTTTTTCGCTTCTCTGTTACGTTTCAAACTTTAAAAACATTGCCCCACCACGAAAATTATAACGTTTCTCATTGGATGGACAGAATTTTTGTAGGCGGAGCTTAAGGTTAACATTGAGACCCTGATTGGTCAGATGAAAACACAGCCAGATAGTTTTTTTTAAACCAACTTCGGTGAATTGTAGTAAGGAGAAGTTAGGAAGAGTTGCTTCGGAGACAGCGACGTGAGCGGAGCTGTGCTGCCCGCCGCCCCCTGACGAACACTGACAAGGTAATGAACGCACGCGATGCCGCATAACAGCGCATAAAGCTTCACTCAGAACTGCAGAAGTCTCATCTGTTACACCCCCTTTTGGCGTAATACTAGTGTCGATCGTCAATTAAAGCTCATGGTGTTCACATTTGCCACTTGAAGTAAAAATCTGAAACGCGATGATATTTCTGTTATATAGTTATTGAGAAGCCACATCAGCCACTGTAATTTACGACAAGTTAGATAAGTAATTAAAGATAATTGAGGGTCGCTGTAGACCATTTTGATAATTTGCTTTTTTGTGAAACTTAATTTAAACCTAGATTATAGATGTGATATGGCATAGGTCATCCTTCGATCCATTGTAGAACTTGGAAACCCATTCAGGGAATATTCGTTCACATTTTTGTTGAACGCAGTCGGATTTTGCCATCCTGTATTAAAACATTTCCTTTTATCAATAGTCCAATTTATAAACGATGTTTTGTGAGTAGAATAAAATTTCCAATGGTAAACTTAACTGCTTTTTCGATGTTATTTTACCAGCTAACTAAAAATAGGAAAGCCTTGAACCCCTTCCACTAAATTTAGTTAGTATTAAGATTCCTTTACAGGGAGTGCAGTGGAGCTGACGCTAAGATCATTAAGTATTTGGTTATATCATCGCTAGTGTCACTGAACTCTTCTGAATTCTACATGTCATGTGTGGTCTGACGTCTCCTTACCAGCAACAGGTCCCAGGTTCAAACTAGTCAATTCCCTAAAAAACACGCTCAGAGCGTCGTTGCGCGATAGTGGTAGGGAGACACGACTTAGAACAAACAGACACCACGCAGAATGTTTAGAACAGGACTGTTTAACTATGTATTCTCTTACATCCTGAAGGTATTTATAGTAGAAGACATAAGCTTATAAAGACTTCCTGAAGCATTGTTTGTGTGGGAACCTGCCCACTCGTCTACTATAGATATCTGCTTTCTCGGATAGCTAAACAACATTCCAGCAAATCTTATTAATGGCGTTTATTACAATGAATCAAATAGACAATACTTGACTTAGCCTTTTTACAACGATGAGTCGCAGGCAAGTGGCGACACGGAAATAATTTATGTCTTTCAATATATACAATTTCCATGCAAGTAAATAATACTGTCCACAAGTCAGGGCTCATCTTCTAGTGCGGTTCCTCCAGTGCTGCAGAGGCTATCTATTAGTATAGGTGCAGCGCCTGTCATGGTGTCTTCCTAGTCAACGTACTATTGGCTGACGTCGTCTCACAGCCTTCTCTGATGCAACGTTTCAGGCCGACTATCGGGTGCTTGATGTTACACTGGAATAGTTTGCCACACTTTGAGCGAAACCAGTCTATGAACGCCATCGCAGATGTCACAGAAGTGGTAATGGCCACACATGCAGGCTAATAAAACGTCAGTAGTAATAAAACTGACTTCCACAATTGTTGCTCCCACAGAGCGTCAGGCTCACAAACATTAGAATCTTCCGTCTATCGAAGATAAAGAAATTGTTGTTGTTGTTGTTGATGCGGTCTTCAGTCTGGAGACTAATTTGATACAGCTCTCCATGCTACTCTATCCTATGCAAGCATCATCGTCTCTGAATAACTACTACAACCTACATCCTTCTGAATCTGCTTACTGTATTCATCTGTAGGTCTCCCTCTACGATTTTTACCTTCCACACTTCCGTCCAGCAGGTCGGGGTGCCCGAGCGGTTCTAGGCGCTACAGTCTGGAAACGCGCGACCCCTACGGTCGCAGGTTCGAATCCTGCCTCGGGCATGGATGTGTGTGATGTCCTTAGGTTAGTTAGGTTTAAGTAGTTCTAAGTTCTAGGGGACTGATGACCTTAGAATTTGTCCCATAGCTCTCAGAGCCATTTGAACCATTTGAACTTCTGTTCATTATTAAATTGGTGATCCCTTGATGTCTCAGAACATGTCCTTTTAGCCAAGCTGTGCCTCAAATTTCTTGTCTCCCCAATTCTGTTAGGTACCTCCTCATTAGTTACGTGGTGTAATTATCTAATCTTCAGCATTATTCTCTAGAAACACATTTCAAAAGCTTCTATTCTCTTCTTGTCTAAACTGTTTATCTACCTTGTGTCACTTCCATACTTGGCTACACTTCAGACAGATACGTTCAGAAAAGACGTCCTAACACTTAAGTCTATATTCGATTTTTTGTCATTGCCAGTCCATTCTTTATATCCTCTCTACTTCGGGCATCATTTATTTTGCTGCTGAAATAGCAAAACTCATTTACTACTTTAAGTATGTCATTTCCTAATCTGATTCCCTAGATCACCTGATTTAATTCGACTACATTCCATTATTCTTTTTTGCTTTTATTGATCTCATTTTATATCTTCTTTTCTTCAAGACGCTGTACATTCCGTTCAGCTGTTCTTCCCAACGCGTTGCTGTCTCTGATGGAATTACAATGTCATCGGCAATCCTGAAAGTTTTTATTTCTTCTCCCTGAACTGTAATTCCTATTCCAAATTTTTATTTGTTTTCGTTTACTTCTTGCTCAGTGTAAAATTGAATAACATTGGGCTTAGGTTACAACACTGTTTCACTCCCTTCTCTATCATTGGGTTCCCTTTCATACTCCTCGACTCTTACAACTGCCGTCTGGTTTCTGTACAAGTTATAAATGCCTTTCTTTCCCTGTATTTTTCCCCTGGTACCTTCAGAATATCAAATCAAGTATTCCAATCAACATTGCGAAAAGCTTTCTCTGAGTCTACAAATGCTATAATCTTAAATTTGCCTTTCCTTAACCTATCTCCTAAGATAAGTCGTAGGGTCTGTATTGTCCCGCGTGTTCCTACATTTCTCCGGAATCCAAAGTCATCTTCCCCGAGATCAGCTTTTACCAATTTTTCCATTCTTCTGTAAAGAAGAAACTAGATTAAATAAAACTATGCATGCACTTTGAAACATAGTGAAGTGTAATGTAGAAATCACGAATTCCAAGCAAAGTCATTATGAGACAAATAAAGCGACCACCCCAATAAGGACAGCTCAAGAAAATCATAGAAAAGAAGTGAATAACGATAAACGTATCTTAAAGAATATTGATTCCTGGATCTTAAAGATGACACTCTCTAATTACTGTTGTGGCAGATGAGCATGCCATTGAAGAGGAAACGTGGGCGAGATGAAAAGATGAAAATAAATTCGTAAATATTCCATCTTGAATACGTTGTAGCTTATGTTATTTTGATTTATGTGTTTTCACTCTGTTTACATTTATTTTACGATCGTTGATGTCTCTTGACATTTTAATACGGGGCTCGTCCAGAAAGTAAGTTCCGATCAGTCGCGAAATGGAAACTACATTGAAAGTCAGAAACTTTTTATTTACGACAGTTGGCTCCACCTTCCAGCTACTTCTCTACATAGTCGACGCTCTAGCTATGACATCTGTCGCACCGTTATACCAACTTCCCAATACCTTCGTCATAGAAGGCAGCCGCCTGTGCTTCCCACCAATTCTATACGCTCATCTATAGCTCGTTGTCTTCATAGCCAGTAGCTAATATGAGCAGAGAAGAGGGAGTAATTACCGGCTGTAGTGCGGGTGATCAAACGCTTCCCATCGAAAACACTGCAGGAGCATTTTCATTGCCCCTGCAGATTGCGACCGAGAATTGTCACGAAGTAGGAACCGTATGACAGTTCTGTAATGTGGGCTGCATAACATCAGGCGAAATCTCTCACAAGGCCCTCGTACTTGGCGGGAGACACTATATTCCACGAATCTTTATGTGCTCACCATGCGCTCAGAACTGAAAAGAGCGAAGTGATGCAACCGACAGGGATACTAGAGGCACTGTCGAACACATATGTGCAAAGCTTCATTAGATTTTCACAGTAGTTTCCATTTCTTGACCGATCGAACCTTACTTTCCGAATATCCCTCGTAGTACAATAATTACGTAGGACGTTCAGTATGTCATGAAATACTTTTTTTAAGGCAGCTTCGTTTTATTCATGATTCCAATACACCATATTATCCACCCTCTTATGGCTACAAAAACCAATTTTTCGACATAATCTTCGTTCAATGCGACGGCCTTACGCCACCTTACTGGCGAGGCCTCTAGGCCCGCATGGCACCACTCCACTGGTCGATGTTCGAGTCAACATCTTGCTGCATCCATACTCCCCCCATCATCCACATACCGCTTCCCGCAGACTGAATCTTTCATTGGGCCAGTAAGATGGAAGTAGGAAGGTGCTAGATCTGGGCTGTAGGGTGGATGAGGAAGGACACCCCAATGAACTTCCATGAGCACCCTTCGTGTTGGCAGACATGTGTGAGGCTTTACGTTGTTATGGAAAAGGAGAAGTTCGTTTGCATTTTTGTGGCGACAAACAATTCTTCAATTTGCTAAAGGTGGCGCAACACCTGTGAGAGTTGATCTTTGCACCATAAGGGGGGGACATCAAACAGAATAACCCGTTGAGAGTCCCCGGAGACTGTCGCCTTGTCTTTCCCAGGCGAGAGGACGTTTGGAGCCACCCAATGGATTAACGATTTCTTTCCGGTTCGAAGGGATGAATCAATGTTTCATCACCTGTGGTGATTTTCTAAACAGAACTGTCACGATCGGTTTTGTAAAGCGGATGCAGTTCCGGACAGATGGTCCTCTGTTGTTCTTTATGTTGTTCTGTTATGCGGCGAGCAAACCAGCGGGCACACACCTCTGAGCACCCCAACTGGTGGACGAGTGTGTCAAGGCTACCAACAGGGACGTCCAGCTGTACTGCGAGGTGTTTGAGTGTGACCCGTCTATCACTTCGAACGAGAGTGTACGCATGTTCCAACATTATGCACTACTGGCCATTAAAATTGCTACACCACGAAGATAACGTGCTACAGACGCGAAATTTAAACGACAGGAAGAAGATGATCAGCGTTTCAGAGCATTCACACAAGGTTGGCGCCGGTGGCGACACCTACAACGTGCTGACATGAGGAAAGTTTCCAACCGATTTCTCATACACAAACAGCAGTTGACCGGCGTTGCCTGGTGAAACGCTGTTGTGATGCCTCGTGTAAGGAGAAGAAATGTGTACCATCATGTTTCCGACTTTGATAAAGGTCGTATTGTAGCCTATCGCGATTGCGGTTCCGACATTGCTTATCGCGTAGGTCGAGATCCAAGGACTGTTAGCATAATATGGAATCGGTGGGTTCAGAAGGGTAATACGGAACGCCATGCTGGATCCCAACGACCTCGTATCGCTAGCAGTCGAGATGACAGGCATCTTATCCGCATGGCTGTAACGGATCGTGCAGCCACGTCTCGATCCCTGAGTCAACAGATGGGTACGTTTGCAAGACAACAACCATCTGCTCGAACAGTTCGACGACGTTTGCAGCAGCATGGACTATCACCTTGGAGACCATGGGTGCGGTTACCCTTGACGCTGCATCACAGACAGGAGCACCTGCGATGGTGTACTCGAGGACGAACCTGGGTGCACGAATGGCAAAACGTCGTTTTTTTCGGATGAATCCAGGTTCTGTTTACAGAATCATGACGTCGCATCCGTGTTTGGCGACATCGCGGTGAACGCACGTTGGAAGCGTGTATTCGTCATCGCCATACTGGCGTATCACCCGGCGTGATGGTATGGGGTGCCATTGGTTACACGTCTCGGTCACCTCTTGTCCACACTGACGGCACTTTGAACAGTGGACGTTACATTTCAGATGTGTTACGACCCGTGGCTCTACCCTTCATACGATCCCTGCGAAACGCTACGTTTCTGCAGGATAATGCACGACCGCATGTTTCAGGTCCTGTACGGGCCTTTCCGGACACAGAAAATGCTCCACTGCTTCCCTGGTCAGCACATTCTCCAGATCTCTCACCAATTGAAAACGTCTGGTCAATGCTGGCCGAGCAACTGGCTCGTCACAATACGCCAGTCACTACTCTTGATGATCTTTGGTATCGTGTTGAAGCTGCATGTGCAGCTATACGTGTACACGCCATCCAAGCTCTTCTTGACTGAATGCCCAGGCGTATCAAGGCCGTTATTACGGCCAGAGGTGGTTGTTCTAGGTGCTGATTTCTCAGGATCTACGCACCAAAATTGCGTGAAAATGTAATCACATGTCAGTTCTGGGATAATATATTTGTTCCATGAATACCCGTTTATCATCTGCACTTCTTCTTGGTGTAGCAACAGCCAGTAGTGTAGAAGTCACAAGTGTGTGTGGTTGGCCGGCACGCGGGAGTTCGGTCAGGTACGCTCGACCTTATCGCGATGACGGCAGACGCCGTGCCCAGCGACTCATCGTGCTTTTGTCCATGCCAGGTCTCGTAAACATTCTGAAAGCCGCTATTAAAATCTGCGAAGCTCTGATTTTCCGCCAAACTCAATGGCAGAGCTTTGCTTGGAACACATCTCCGTTACAGACTCCATTTTGAGGGCTACGTATAGTGCTGACACCTGTCGTATAACCCACAACAAATTCCATTTTAACATAAAGGGGTCAACAAAAAAAGTGTTGCATTGTTTATTGAACGCCCCTCGTATTTCGTAAATTACGTGATAAATGCTTTCAGTGTGTACCACAAGAGGTTGTAGGCTTTCCCACAACTCGTGACGCAAGTGTCGCTTCAAGTGACAGGCGCTAAGTGGCAGCAGTGAGTGTCGCAACTGTATGCATTAAGACTTGGCTAAACAATCTGAAATAGATCATTGAGCCTGATGATACAGAAATTTCGTTGTCGCGTTTTGGAAGGAGTTTCGTGAAAACTAAGAATTGAGTTCCGCCCGCCTCCAGTGACTCGGCAGCCGGAATTGCGCGCGTCTTGTGCGGCTGCGGGGCGGCAGAAGCCATGGTGGACGGCAGCCGCGATGGTGGAGGGCGTCGCGGCGCGATGCGACGCGCTTGCGTGGGGCGCGCCGACTCGGCCGTGATCATTCATATTGATCCGAACCCCGGCGTCCTCCTCTCCACGCCACTCCAGCACTGCCTGCCCGCACCGACCGACAGCTACTGTTTCGGACCCCGCTCAGGCACAAAGGGCTGGCTGGTGGCCACGAGCGTCAGCCATGATGATGCCGGGGACGCCATTAGCACGTCATGGCTGTCGCTGTTGCGCAAACGCGATTCTACGTCATTTAAAACTGATTTTATCCCGTGTTTCGTCTCTTCCTCTCTCGTGCCAATCTCTTTATATCGACTACACCGGTGGTACTCTACAGTTTACGGAAAAACAGTCTGGTAGTAAAGTCTGAGTGGAATAGCAGACCAAAATTCTGCAGATACTCGGAGCTGACCCTACGATTTATCTTAGAAGCTAGATTAAGGAAAGGCAAACCTACGTTTCTAACTTTTGTATACTTAGAGAAAGCTTTTGACAATGTTGACTGGAATACTCTCCTTCAAATTCTGAAGGTGGCAGGGGTAAAATACAGGGAGCGAAAGGCTATTTACAATTTGTAGAGAAACCAGATGGCAGTTATAAGAGTCGAGGGGCACGAAAGGGAAGCAGTGGTTGGGAGGGGAGTGAGACAGGGTTGTAGCCTCTCGCCGATGTTATTCAATCTGTATATTGAGCAAGCAGTGAAGGAAACAAAAGAAAAATTCGGAGTAGGTATTAAAATCCATGGAGAAGAAATAAAAACTTTGAGGTTCGCCGACGACATTCTAATTCTGTCAGAGACAGCAAAGGACTTGGAAGAGCAGTTGAACGGAATGGACAGTGTCTTGAAAGGAGGATATAAGATGAACATCAACAAGAGCAAAACAAGGATAATGGAACGTAGTCGAATTAAGTCGGGTGATGTTGAGGGAATTACATTAGGAAATGAGACACTTAAAGTAGTAAAGCAGTTTTGCTATTTGGGGAGCAAAATAACTGATGATGGTCGAAGAAGAGAGGATATAAAATGTAGACTGGCAATGGCAAGGAAAGTGTTTCTGAAGAAGAAAAATTTGTTAACATCGACTATAGATTTAAATGTCAGGAAGTCGTTTCTGAAAGTATTTTTATGGAGTGTAGCCATGTACGGAAGTGAAACATGGACGATAAATAGTTTGGAAAAGAAGAGAATAGGAGCTTTCGAAACGTGGTGCTACAGAAGAATGCTGAAGATTAGATGGGTAGATCACATAACTAATGATGAAGTATTGAATAGGATTGGGGAGAAGAGAAGTTTGTGGCACAACTTGACTAGAAGAAGGGATCGATTGGTAGGACATGCTCTGAGGCATCAAGGGATCACCAATTTAGTATTGGACGGCAGCGTGGAGGGTAAAACTCGTAGAGGGAGACCAAGAGATGAATACACTAAGCAGATTCAGAAGGATGTAGGTTTCAGTAGGTACTGGGAGATGAAGAAGCTTGCACAGGATAGGGTAGCATGGAGCTGCATCAAACCGGTCTAGGACTGAAGACCACAACAACAACTCAGAGCTCGCTAATCCACCGCTGTGCAGTTATGTCCATAAAACGATGGCCAGCGAATGGCTTGGACGCAGAAACGTGTGCGTCTTTACTAATGTGCCACAACTGATACTTGTTATGCTAACGAGCTCAGCTAGTAATTAAATTAGCTCAAGGTAATGACTGCAACTGAACAGTCAGTGCTAGATGAATGTTAAATTCCTATCCATTTCTTCTTTGTGAAACTTATTAGAGTATCTTTACTCTTAAAACAATTACACTAAATGTTCGTTAAGGTCAATAATTTGGTAAAGAGAGTTGTGCGTCGAAGGACGTAAAAGGGAAGCATTAGTTGAGATGGAAGTGACACCTGATTTTAGCATATCTCCTATTTTATTCAATCTATACACTGAGCAAGCGGCAAAGGAAACCTAGGAGAAGTTTGGAACGGAAATTAAAGGTCAGGTTTACCTAGAACATTCTAATTCTGTCAAAGATAGTAAATGACGGATGATGAGTTGAAAGGGATTGATAGTTTCTCAGTTGCGAGGGTCTCTTATCTTATACCACGTACTAGGCATCCAATATTTTAACCTAATTTAAGTTTTGTCATTCCACTTTTATGGACTCACATTCTTTATGGAGCTGAAGAAGAGATACAGGTCCAGAAATCGGGATGTGCCTTTCTTTTAGAAAAAAAAAAAAAATTACTGATGATGAATATCAACAGTTTAGTACTATCTCCAATGAAGAGAAATTTTTTGTATGCAGAAGATTTCAAGTAACATACCTTCAATGACATGATCCCCTGACTTACAGTTCCGCCCAAATAATGTACAGTTTTAATGTAGAGAGATTAACAAGAAAAATGTTACGTCTATTTTCATTCCGTGGGTTTCGTAATACAGTTTTGTACTTTTTTTTTATCAATCTTCTTGCTGGTTTGATTCGACCTGCAACGTATTCCTTTCCTGTGCCAAGCTCTTCATCTCAGAGCAGCACTTGCAACCTACGTCCTCAATTATTTGCTGAATGTATTCCAATCTCTGTCTTCCTCTACAGTTCCTTCTACTGCTTCCTCTTGTACCGTCAGAGTCATTCATTGATGTATTAACAGACTTCCTATCATCCTGTTCCTTCTCGTTGACAGTGTTTCCCTCATATTCCTTTCCTCTCCGATACTGCGCAGAACCTCCTCATTCCTTACTTTGTCAGTACACCAAATTTTCATCATTCGTCTGTGGCACCTCATCTCAAATGCATCGATTCTCTTCTGTTCTGTTTTTTCCACAGTCCATGTTACTACCATACAATTCTCTACTCCAGACGTAGATTCTGAGAAATTTCTTCCTCAGATTAAGGCCTACGTTTGATGCCAGTAGACCAGTGTGCGATGATACGGTTATTGATTTAGATAAAATGCGGCACAAGCATGGATTTCTCGTACAGTAAGTCGCCGTCCCTCGACTGCTGGAGATGTTCGTGTGATGAACACTTTAAATGAGACAGGTAAAGTTTGAGATGCGTGTTTTTAGTGACTAATGTTACGGTAAAAAATAATTGGGCGTAGCGGTCGAGCGCCAGCTTTCCGCAGTGCACGGGATCATTTCGTCACGTACACTCATATTGTTACTACATATGTATGAGTTCATTGCAGACAAATTAACGTCCATCCTCTTTTGTGCTTCCTGCTTTGTTTAGAGCATCATTGAGGATGAAGTTACGGACCCGGGTTATAACAAAATCATCACTGATTAAGTACCTGAACTCGAACTCCACTGATAAATTTTCGGAGTCACGAATATTTTCTGATTATTTTAGTAGAAAGAGACCCGTGGTCTCTGGGTGTTCTTTGTAGAGTAATAATGTAATCACGATCTATTTAATAGGCCCAGTTATCTTTGTTTCTGTGAAAACACACTCGCAACAGAGAAAAACCTGCAATATACATTGGACGCCAAAGAAATTGGTATAGGCATGCGTATGCAAATACAGAGATATGTAAACAGACAGAATACGGTACTATGGTCGGCATCGCCTATATAAGACAACAAGTGTCTGGCGCAGTTGTTGGATTGGTTGCTGCTGCTACAATGGCAGGTTATCAAGATTTAAGTGAGTTTGACCGTGGTATTTTAGTCAGTGCACGAGCAATGGGACACAGCATCCCCGAGCTAGCAATGAAGCGGTGATTTTTCCGTGCGACCACTTCACTAGTGTACGTGAATATCAGGAACACCGACATTGCACTGAAATATGTTGCCTGCTCGGAAGAGTCTCGTTTCAAATTCTATCGAGCGGATGGACGCATACGGGTATGGAGACAACCTCATGAATCCATGGACCCTGCATGTCAGCGGGGGACTGTTCAAGCTGGTAGAGATTATGTAATGGTGTGGGGCGCGTGCATTTGGAGAGATATGGGCCGCCTGTTATGTCTAGGAACGACTGTGACAGGTGACACGTACGTAGGCATCCTGTCTTTTCGCCTGCATCCATTTACGTCCATTGTGCATTACGACGAACTTGGGCAATTCCAGCAGGACAATGCGACATCCGACACGACCAGAATTGCTACAGAGAGGGTCCAGAAACACTCTTGTCTGAGTTTAAACACTTCCACTGACCACTAGACTTCACAGACATGAACATTATTGAGCTCATCTGGGATACCTTGTAACGTGCTGTTTGGGAGACATCTCCACCCCCTCATAGTCTTATGTATTTATGGACAGCCTTGCAGGATTCATAGTGTCAGTTCCCTCCAGCACTACTTCAGACGTTAGTCGAGTCCATGCCACGTCGTGTTGCGGCACTTCTGCGTGCTCGCGGGGGTGTACCAGTTTCTTTAACTCTTAAGTTTACAATCACCATCTGACGGAAGAACCAGTTTTGTCTTAGGTGCCTGTGTACGGGTGCAAAATCGCAGTGTGTGGTCGCCGCGGGAACAGCTCGCTCCGTTGCATTCAGTAAACCTGTACACGTGGTCCACATCGGCCGTCTCTTCATCAGTAGTTCAGTCCACGCTGTTGTGAACCACTACTAAAGTGCAGCTATCATTGCCGGAAAAACAAATCCGAAAAAGAACCGAGAGGTACTGAAAGTAAGCTGAAGGACAAAAAAGTGGGCATTACGGCAGTCAGCAGCAAGTACCGTGACTGGAAAGGACAAGCCTGCTTCCAAAAGAGACTCACTGCGTATTCCGTCAACATACGTACGTACTGCTCTGCAGAAGTTTTCACTGCAACACAGAAAGAGAAATGGAGATTAAAAATCAAGCAATCTGCAATTAGTCAGTACTGGCACACCTTATGACGGACTCTGTATAAAAAAATACTGACAATATATATTTACTTTTACATGAACACTCAGCAACTCACACTTACATGTGGCAGAGTGTTCACAGAAACACTTTAGAAATATTTCTCCAGGGCAAAATGAACACCTTAATATTTATAAGATTTCTAGTTTGAGCAGAAACCAGCCACAGGCCACGGTTTAAAAAAAATTATTTAAACATTATCGCTTACGGGTTTATCAAAAATCCGTCTTCGTATGGCTCTTACAGATTTCCTTTCTTTCTTACTGGAACATCGCTTTGTGTTTGTTATTTGTGTGGTGCACTAAGAGAAACAAATCATTTCTCGTTCAGCGTTTGGTTAAGTTATGAGAAATTATTTTCATTTTGACCTTCACAATATTGAGTTAACCTTCACAATTTTTAAGTTAGTAAAACATGAAATGCGAAGACTTAGATGGTGGATATTTCTGTGTGACTCATTCGTCTCGTATTCGTGTTCTGCATTATCAACTTAAGACATATTGGTGCTGTTTAATTCCCTGTACACTGCTATAACACACACCGTTTTATGTTTTATGGCAGTACATACGCTCAACCTTTGCACGTTAGAGTAATAACATGTTAAGTTAAAGCATCTATAAAGAGCGTATAGTCACAGTGAAATATATCTTTGGTACGCTGGTGAAATTAAATTATAAGTCGAACAGAGAGTAAAAGTATGTACTCGTATATTAAAATCTAATATGGCATTCTGTTGATTCGCTGGGATTACACAAACAAATATTATACATCAAGTTACTGCATAAGTTCGTAGCCTTTTTGTTTTACATGTTGGTGTTCCGGTAGCTATGGGTTTATTTATCGATCGTCATTTCTGATTTGTGGTTCACTGTTGTTATTTGGGTTTACGTACTGTCATTTTGTCATTTGGAATCAGTGAGCGGAACTGTGGACTCTAGAATATGGAGAAATCGGAACGACTTATTCTTCTGTTTTATTTCAATATAGAGGTGACAGCAAGCAGAGAAGGGTGCCAGAAACATTTTCCTCGTGTGTGAGGATAATGCCTTTGTGCAGAGCACGGCAAGAAAATGATTTTCTCGTTTTAAGGAGGATAGTTTGATCGTTTTGACATTAGTGACTCTCCACGATCAGGAAGCCCTTCGGAGTTCGATGAAGATCGTTTAAATGCATTAATGCACAATGATCCACGCAAGTGTACACGAGAATTGACAACTGGGGTTAACTGGAATCATTCTACCATCGCGCGATATTTGCATGCAGAGGGGAAGGTCTAAAAACCGGGTGCATGGGTATCGCATACTGTAAGGCAAGATCATAAAAATCATCGAGTGCCCAAATTTGTGTCTCTCCTTGCTCATCATCAATTGGCTCGGAAGTAACACCGACCATTTCTCTCCTCTGTCGTTACTTGTGACGAGAAAAGGTGTGTTTATGCTAACAAAACGAAAATAAATGTGTGGTTGATCCCAAGCAAATCATCAACTGGTCCCGGAGGAGGTTCGAGTCCTCCCTCGGGCATGGATGTGTGTGTTTGTCCTTAGGGTAATTTAGGTTAAGTAGTGTGTAAGCTTAGGGACTGATGACCTTAGCAGTTAAGTCCCATAAGATTTCACACACATTTGAACATTTGAAGAAATCATCAACTCCCCGTATAAACACTTGTGCGCATCCACAAAAGATAATGGAGGAACAGCGACGGTGGGTTGTACTACGAACTGCTTCCCCGAGCTGTAACCGTCACTGCTGACAGCTATTGTCAACAACTGAGGCGTCTTGTAGAAGCAATACAAGAAAAACGCCCAGGAAGACTGTGTGAAGTGATGCTACTCTACGATAAAGCCCGACCGTTTCTGCTAGACTCACAAAAAACTGTACGGAAGCTGGGTTGGGAAGTCTTTCTGCCCACGTTATTCACCTCATCTTGCGCCCTCAGATTTTCACCTTTTCCACTCTATTGAACAACCTTCATGTAACTCCCTGTCCGGATGAAAATTCGCTCCGAATATTGCTCGACGAGTTCTTTCCCCAAGAACCACGTAATTTCTGCAGTTGCGAATTCTAAAAGGTACGCATTAGTTGGCAGACTGTTCTAACAGTGAAGAAGAACGTTTTATTGATGACTAAAGTCTCCGTTAATCATATCTGTTATGTTTATTAAACTTAGAGAAAAACGGTACAAACTTATGCACCAACCTAAGGTAATCAATGAAAGTTTTGTTAGTGTGCCTATGTAGTCGGATCTAATGTGTGTTATGTTGTGAACAGAAAGGTATATCAACAGATAAGGCATTTTTACACAGAACAGTACCAGCATTTGACATGGCCGTGATATGAACACTTCTGTGCAAAGTACAAGAGCACAACAAATATGTTGTTTCCTTCTTTTGTTGTTACAATGATGAAACTGAAAAGAAAAATCGGACCTAAAGTGCCATTCTGAAATATATATCTTACTATGCTATTTTTTGTGTTGATTAATCACTTATAAAGCAACAGACATGCTGTAATAATAGAACATTGAACAGAATGAACACTGAACATGGGCATTAGATGATCAACACTGTGTATAGTTCGTATGTACAATAATATTTCATTATCTTTGTCACAGTGATAAACTATCCTACAACTCCAGAATGAGATTTTCACTCTGCAGCGGAGTGTGCGCTGATATGAAACTTCCTGGCAGATTAAAACTGTGTGCCGGACCGAGACTCAGATGGTAGAGCACTTGCCCGCGAAAGGCAAAGGTCCCGAGTTCGAGTCTCGGTCCAGCACGCAGTTTTAATCTGTCAGGAAGTTTCTTATCTTACAACTGTACTACAGACACGTCTCTCAAGCCATCAAGATGGTACCCAAATATTTCGTTGTCATTTTCGATTTCTCTTATTTTAGTACAACTGCTATTTATACTAATGTGGATGTTGTTAACATAATATTTTGGGATTTAGAAGGAGAAAGTTGATGATTGTAATTTCTTATTAAGTCCTCGCCAAGACGAAAAACGCCTTCGTTTCAATCATTGGCATCTCAACTTACTTATCATATCCGTGACACCCTCTCCAGTATTTAGTGGTAATATTAAACGAACTGCCTTTCTTTGAATTTTTTCGATGTCAACTATCGACCCTACCTTGTAATGGTCAGTTACCGCGTAACGGTAGTCTAGAAGTTGACGGACAATCGTAGAGTAAGCTCTCTCTTTAGCTGATATGTTGCATCTTCTAAGTGTTCTGCGAACAAAAAGCAGTCTTTGGTTCCCCTTCACCACAACATTCTCTGGGTGATGGCTCCAACGTAAGTTTTTTGTAATTAAAGTTCCTTGGTGTTTTGTTAAATTGAGAGCCCATAAAGTTGCGAAACTTCTACATCTACATCTACATACATACTCCGCAATCCACCATTCGGTGCGTGGGGGAGGGTACCTTGTACCACAACTAGCATCTTCTCTCCCTGATCCACTCCCAAACAGAACGAGCGAAAAATGACTGCCTATATGCCTCTGTACGAGCCCTAATCTCTCTTATCTCATCTTTGTGGTCTTTCCGCGGAATATAAGTTGGCAGCAGTAAAATTGTAATGCAGTCAGCCTCAAATGCTGGTTCTCTAAATTTCCTCAGTAGAGATTCACGAAAAGAACGCGTCCTTTCCTCCAGAGAGTCCCACCCGAGTGGTAATCAAAGCTACCAGTAACAAATCTGGCAACCCGCCTCTGAATTGCTTCTATGTCCTCCCTCAATCTGACCTGATAGGGATCCCAAACGCTCGAGCAGTACTCAAGAATAGGTCGTTTTAGTGTTTTATAAGCGGTCTCCTTTACAGATGAACCACATCTCCCCAAAATTCTACCAATGAACCGAAAACGACTATCAGCCTTCCCCACAACTACCATTACATGCTTGTCCCACTTCATATCGCTCTGCAATGTTACGCCGAAATATTTAATCGACGTGACTGTGTCAAGCGCTACAATACTAATGGAGTATTCAAACATTACAGGATTCTTTTTCCTATTCATCTGCGTTAATTTACATTTATCTATATTTAGGGTTATCTGCTATTCCTTACACCAATCACAAATCCTGTCCAATCTTGTAATCGAAGTATGACGGAGTATTTTTAGTAGTCACATGGACTACGTAATATTTCTATTTTTTAATGTCAATTGGCACTTGTCACATCATGCAGATCCCCGAGCAACTCCGAAATTTTGTCGGTGCAGTACAGGTTCATCCTACATCTTCTCTCGGTGTCTCGCCCCTTTGGTCTCGTAATGTCATCGATCGGCATTTCTCAAGCTCCTCTTTTTGTGCAAAAATCTGTTTCAGAATTTTCCCCCCACGGTTCTGCACACCCCGACAGATCGCTCTGCAGGTCGTCCCGCTGGAGCGCAGGTAGCCGATGACTCGCGCACCACCGCCGGCGCCTGTTTTCGCACGGTCGCCCTGTCCCGTCCGACACGCCTCCCTCCTTCTCCTGCTTCTCCTCCAGCTTTCACGCATGCGCGCAGCGGCATCTCGGCCGCGTAATTACTGGGCCGGCGGCGGAATGTTTTGTGCGCGTCGGCGCCGCCACCGGCGGCAATTACTCTTCGCACGGCGGTCCTCGGACACTCGCCGTCCAGTCGCTTGTCCGCCCCACACCTCCGCCGGATTCCGCTGCGCGGCTTCCGTCGCACGGCAGCGCGTCAGGGGCAATATCCAGGAGCTCTGAAAGCGACAAGAAATTTAAATGGCTGGATTCCTTGCGGCCCTGGGCACTTCCCCTTTAACAACGACGTCCGTCGCCGTGAATCGGGACCACTTAGCGTTTGGTCTGACATTCTGTTCTCAACTACAAGGCCGAAAACATACAGTTATAGTCCGAAGAACGACATGGATAAATCAACACCTCGAACAAGTAGATGTGCTTCACGGTCTACTGACCTTTACTGGGATACACGTGACTAGCAATGTAAGTATAATATTTATTTATTTATCGTATGGCAATAAAGACACATAAGAAAGAAACAGACAAATCACTAATATAACAAATGTTAATAATTGCAAACAAACATTACTAAGATAACAAAGTTTAAGGATTACAAACAAACATCAAGTCTATTAACATAATCTATCGACTCTGGAGTTGCGAGCAGGAAGTCGTCGGGGCTCCCATTATAGGCTCTTCTGGAACACTCTTCAATAATGTGGCTGATGGTCTGACTTTCTCCGCAGTCACACTGAGGGGATGGTATTTTACCCCATTTATACAGGGAGTAAGCACATCTGCCACGACGAGTTCTAATCCTATTTAGAGTGGACCACGTTTTGCGTGGTAGGTCAAAACCAGGCGGTTTTTGTGTGATGCAAGGCATGTCATGATTTTGCCATGCGTTACATTTTTCAGACCATGCGTTTGTGATACTGAAACCTTCCTGTACACAGTTCCTTGCGGTTCTTGTTGGTGGGTTCCTAGATCGAAGCCTATTAGTGTTTGTAGCCTCAATGTCTCGGTGGATTGGCAGGCTTCGATTTCCCATGATGTTTTTGTATTCACGTACAAGGGCGGCAGTACGTCGCAGGTGTGGCGGCGGCCGGGTTCCCGGGTTCGATTCCCGGCGGGGTCAGGGATTTTCTCTGCCTCGTGATGGCTGGGTGTTGTGTGATGTCCTTAGGTTAGTTAGGTTTAAGTAGTTCTAAGTTCTAGGGGACTGATGACCATAGATGTTGAGTCCCATAGTGCTCAGAGCCCTTTGAACCATTTTTTTGTGGCGGCGGGATGTGGCTTAATATTGGGAGCCGTTGCGTTGGAGTTGTTTCAATTACTCCAGAAATCATCCTTAGAGTGTTATGCAAATGGATATCCACCTTTTTTACATGTGGGCTGTTTAGCCAAATCGGAGCATAGTATTCCGCAGCCGAGAATACAATTGCTAAAGCAGAGGTGCGGAGAGTGGAGACCACAGAGCTTTTGAATAATGTTGTTTCTTGTCTTTAATATTTCGGCAGTCTTTGTTAGGTGATATTTAAAAGATAGTGCTCTGTCCAGCGTCATGCCCAAGTACTTCGGAGCCTGAGAACGGTGTTTTCAAATCGAATGTTGAGTTCCTTTCCAGCGAGTTTGTTGTTGAGATGGAAGCAACTAACCTCTGTTTTGGAAGCGTTTGGTTGAAGTGTCCGCTTACGGAAATATTCACCCATTATCTTCAGGTCTTTCGTTAGGATATCCTCAGATTCTTCAATTGTGCTACATCTTGTAGCGAGGGCCCAATCGTCAGCATACTCGAAATTGTGTTTCCGGCAGGTCTGCAATATAGAGGCTAAACAGCAGTGGTGCGAGCACTGATCCTTGTGGTAAGCCATTCTTTAGTTTTTTGATGGAGCTGTAGTCAGTGTCCATACTTATTTGGAACACCCTATCATTGAGCGTGCTATAGATTTGCAAGGAATTACTCGAAGAATTTTGTACATGATGCCTTCTCTCCACACAGTGTCGTAAGCTGCTGAGAGGTCAATAAAGGCGACTGATGCTTTCAATTTTAGCGAGGATAATTTTTTTTTTTTTTTTTTTTTAAGCGGCCCGCTACCAATTCCTGTCCTGTGCCAACCTCTTCATCTCAGATTAGCACTTCCAACTTACGTTCTCAATAATTTGCTGTATGTGTTCCAATCTCCGTCTGCCTCTACGGTTTTTGCCCTCTGTAGTACCATGCAACTCATTCCCAGATATTTTAACAGATGTCCTATCATCCTGTCCCTCCTCCTTGTCAGTGTTTCCCATATACGAGGTTAATCTCAAAAGTAAGGTCTCCTATTTTTTTATAAGTACATAGACCTGTTTATTTCTACAAAGGTTTCCATCAGTTTACAGCTTCAACATTTAGCTATTTTTCAACATAATCACCATTTCTGTAGATGAATTTTTGTAGACGCTGTGGCAGTTTTTGTATGTCCATCATATCATACCAGCTCGCCACCATGCTGTTCAGAAAGTTATGAACCTCTTCTTTCACCTCGTCGTCGGAGCTGGATCTCTGAGACCACCATTAACGCTGACAGGTACTGTGAGACTCTGAAAAAATTCGAACGGGCAATTCAGATCCGAGGAAGAGGAATGTTGAGCAAGGGCGTACATATTCTCCATGAGAACGCTCGCCCACATATCGCTGGGCAAACCGTTGCTCTCCTGCAACAGTTTCAGTCGAACATAACCACCCACCCACCCTATAGTCCTGACTTGGCGCCTAGTGACTATCACCTGTTCCCTAGGTTAAAAGAACATTTGGCCGGAAAGCGATTCAGCTCCGACGACGAGGTGAAAGAAGAGGATCATAACTTTCTGAACAGCATGGCGGCGAGATGGTATGACATGGCCATACAGAAACTATCACAGCGGCTTCAAAAATACATCGGCAGAAATGGTGATTATGTCGAAAAATAGCTAAATGTTCAAGCTGTAGACTGATGTAGAAATAAACAGGCGCATGTACTTATAAAAAAATAGGAGACCTTACTTTTGGAATTACTCTCGTATTTCTTTCCGATTCTGCGCAGAACCTTCTCATTCCTTGCCTTACGAGTGCACCTGATTTTCAACATTCGTCTGTAGCACCACATCTCAAATGCTTCCATTCCCTTCTGTTCCGGTTTTCCCACAGTCTCTGTTTCACCACCATACAATGCTGTGCTCCAAACGTACATTCTCACAGTTTCCTTCCTCAAATTGAGGCTTATGATTGATACTACTAGACTTCTCCTGGCCAGGAATGCCCTTTCTTTGCCAGTGCTAGTCGGCTTCTGATGTCCTCCTCGCTCCGTCCGTCATTGGTAATTTCGCTGCCTAGGTAGCAGAATTCCTTAACTTCATCTACCTCGTGACCGTCAATTCTGATGTTAAGTTTCTGGCTGTTCTCATTCCTGCTACTTCCGTTTTCTTTCTTCTTTCTTCGATTTCATCTCAGCCATGTACTCATGAGACCGTTCATTCCATTCAGCAGATCATGTAATTTTTCTTCATTTCCACTCAGGATAGCGGATGTTAATATTTTGTAAACCTCTCTAACTCGTTCGGTACGCAGCAGCGATGGCGTTGTATTCCCACCTGGGTGTAATTTTGTCCACTTTAAGTCGAATCTCTTAACGTACATTTTGTAGACTAAGAACATAGAGGCGGAACGTAACCATATTTTAATACACCGTAACCTGTCATATTCCTAATGTGTTCCGTCGAGCGAGTTTTTCAACATTCTTGCGCTCTCTACACGAACCATTAGTTCTAGAGAAAAAATGAATAGGACCTTCTTTTGTAGGAAATTTAATATAGTTTAATTTTGTACCGCGGCACGTTTTCGCTGGAGGGTGCGGTTTTCGAGTTATTCAAGAAAAACGCACAGAACTGATACTAAATGTGTTCTATCTCGGAAACCATTCGGAATAGGGTATACGTCCATATGAAGTTTTTTGTTCAGAATCACTAATACTGTCAACCCTCAAAACATGTACCTTTCCTCATGACTCACCCTGTGTATGTAAAGCTGACACTTTTAGCAGGTCACAGAAGCAACATCAGCCTAGTGCGACATTGCGCAGAACGGCAATTCAGTCTGCCCCAGGGTTAGTTACCTCAGAATGGGACTGAATTTATCCAAAGGATAACCTATAACATTCATCAGGGCCTCGACTGTATCTCACAAGCCACTGTTAGTTGCATATCTGTTCTCAGCAAGCGAGGTGGTGGTGCAATCAACATACGCGACCAGAAATCGGAAGAGCATCCAGTTGACAGCCCAAACTAATACACGAGAGGCATAATTACATTCAGAATGATAATTTGACAAGGAAACATACAGTACTATTTTATGACCCACGCTTGAGAACTGTTAGGATGTCTGGAATCCCTGCCTCACCCCATTAAAGGAAGACGTCAAACTAAATTCAGGGGCGTGCTGCTGGATTTGTTACCGATCGCATCGATCAGTATGAGAGCGCTGGGGCAATGCACCGTGAGTTTAGATTGGAATGAGTAATGATATTGAGGAAGTAGAGAGAATGAAAGTTTCCGACGCACTGTAGAAGAATCATTTTACTGCATCCAACGTTCAGCACGTGAACGTATCGTATCGACAACGTAAGGTACACCATTCGATATGAAGTATTGACCACTAGATATCACGGGAGGCGGATCAGCCAATGTAAAAGGGGATGTGGAATGCTGTGTTGTCAGTATAGAAGCAAGACAACAACAGAATGGGTGGGACAGGAGAGATCAGTGGCTTTGAACGTGTACTTGTCATTCCGTGCCACCTGAGTAACAGACCCATGGGAACATTGCAACCCTTCTGCAGGAGTTCAAGTCGACTGTGGGTGAAGTGACTGGAGTGGAAATGCTCAACCAAGATCGGGAAGGCCTCGTGTACTGACGGACAGGTACCGTCATGCATTGTCAACGGTGGCTGCAAAAAATCGCTCAAAATGTGTGGAAGAATTAACTCGTCAGATCCGAAGTGACACCAACAGCCCAGCTACCAAAACTACTCTACGTAGGCATTGAAGAAGAGTGGGGTATGATGATCGAGCAACTTCTTGTAAGTCACACGTATTTTTAGTCCATGCTAAGGGACGCTTGAGGTGGTGTACGAAGCGACGCCATTGTACAGAGGACGACTAGAAACGAGTGACTTGGAGTAATGAATCACGCTGTACCCTGTGGCATCCTGATGGAATTATTTGGTTTTGCCAACGCCTGGAGGACGCTAGGAGTCTCTGTGCGTAGTGCCAACAGTGAAGTACGGAGAAGATGGTGTTACCGTGTGGGGACTTTTTTCGTGGTTAGGGCGTGATCCTCTGACTTTCTTTCTTTCTTTCTTTCTTTCTCGGGGCCTTTGTCCCGCTCCAACGCGGGGTCGGCGTTTTTATTACGGATTTGGCAGTGTTAATGGCAGAGGGTGGCCGGATGCCCTTCCTGACGCCACCCCGAACCCCCTGGCACGGAAGCAGTGGGAACCCAGCTGTCTGCGTCTACTTTAAGTCATGAAATAGTGCGAACGTTTTAAAATGTCTGTGAGTCGAGTAACTGAGGCGGAACTTGGGGACCAGCCCGGTATTCATCTAGCGGGATGTGGAAAACCGCCGAAAAACCCCATCCAGGCTGGCCGACATACTGGCCCTCGTCGTTAATCGATCTGGGGCCGGCGCGTCCACCCGAGTCCAGGAAGCAGCGCATTAGCGCTCTTGGTTACCCTGGCGGGTTGCGGTGTGATCCTCTGACTGCGCTTAAGAAAATGCCAAATGTGAAAGTATATGAATATGTTTTACAGCTTTGTGTACACGGAATAGTTAGAGGACACTGATCAGGATGACAATGCACACTGCCATAAAGCGGCACCTGTGAGGCAACGGTATATAGACAATAACATTCTTGAAATGAAATGCTGTGGCCAGAGCCCCTACTGAACCCAGCTCCTTTGGAACGAGTTGGAACGCCGGCTTCGCTCGAGACCCCAGCGTGCAACATGATTACTTTCTCTAGTTTAGGTTCCTGAGGAGGACGGGGTGCCATTCCTCCACAAACTTTCAGACATTTCATGAAAGTGTCCCCAACAGAGTTCAAGCCATCGTAAAGTGGAAAGATATACACACCCCATACTGTTGTCCACTAACAGGTGTCAGGGTGCTTTAGGTCAGAGAGCGTTTTATTTGGAGTCTCACAAAGTCACACGGACGATTATTGTGTTCAATCTCCGTTTACGAGTGGAACAGGAGACACAGCGGGTATCACTTGAACCAGATATCTTCTGCCCTGTACTGCAGAGTGGCATCTACATCTACATCTACATGACTACTTTGCAATTCACATTTAAGTGCTTGGCAGAGGGTTCATCGAACCACAATCATACTATCTCTCTACCATTCCACTCCCGAACAGCGTGCGGGAAAAACGAACACCTAAACCTTTCTGTTCGACCTCTGATTTCTCTTATTTTATTTAGATGATCATTCCTACCTATGTAGGTTGGGCTCAACAAAATATTTTCGCATTCGGAAGAGAAAGTTGGTGACTGAAATTTCGTAAATAGATCTCCCCGCGACGAATAACGTCTTTGCTGTAATGACTTCCATACCAATTCGCGTATCATATCTGCCACACTCTCTCCCCTATTACGTGATAATACAAAACGAGCTGCCCTTTTTTGCACCCTTTTGATGTCCTCCGTCAATCCCACCTGGTAAGGATCCCACACCGCGCAGCAATATTCTAACAGAGGACGAACGAGTGTAGTGTAAGCTGTCTCTTTAGTGGTCTTGTTGCATCTTCTAAGTGTCCTGCCAATGAAACGCAACCTTTGGCTCGCTTTCCCCACAATATTATCTATGTGGTCTTTCCAACTGAAGTTGTTCGTAATTTTTACACCCTGGTACTTAGTTGAATTGACAGCCTTGAGAATTGTACTATTTATCGAGTAATCGAATTCCAACGGATTTCTTTTGGAACTCATGTGGATCACCTCACACTTTTCGTTATTTAGCGTCAACTGCCACCTGCCACAGCAATCTTTTCTAAATCGCTTTGCAGCTGACACTGGTCTTCGGATGACCTTACTAGACTGTAAATTACAGCATCATCTGCGAACAACCTAAGAGAACTGCTCAGATTGTCACCCAGGTCATTTATATAGATCAGGAACAGCAGAGGTCCCAGGACGCTTCCCTGGGGAACACCTGATATCATTTCAGTTTTACTCGATGATTTGCCGTCTATTACTACGAACTGCGACCTTCCTGACAGTAAATCACGAATCCTGTCGCACGACTGAGACGATACCCCATAGGCCCGCAGCTTGATTAGAAGTCGCTTGTGAGGAACGGTGTTAAAAGCTTTCCGGAAATCCAGAAATACGGAATCAACCTGAGATCCCCTGTCGATAGCGGCCATTACTTCGTGCGAATAAAGAGCTAGCTGCGTTGCACAAGAACGATGGTTTCTGAAACCATGCTGATTACGTATCAATAGATCGTTCCCTTCGAGGTGATTATTAATGTTTGAATACAGTATATGCTCCAAAACCCTACTGCAAACCGACGTCAATGATATAGGTCTGTAGTTCGATGGATTACTCCTACTACCCTTCTTAAACACTGGTGCGACCTGCGCAATTTTCCAATCTGTAGGTACAGATCTATTAGTGAGCGAGCGGTTGTATATGATTGCTAAGTAGGGAGCTATTGTATCAGCGTAATCTGAAAGGAACCTAATCGGTATACAATCTGGACCTGAAGACTTGCCCGTATCAAGCGATTTGAGTTGCTTCGCAACCCCTAAGGTATCTACTTCTAAGAAACTCATGCTAGCAGCTGTTCGTGTTTCAAGTTCTGGAATATTCCATTCGTCTTCCCTGGTGAAGGAATTTCGGAAAACCGCGTTCAGTAACTCCGCTTTAGCGGCACAGTCGTCGGTAACAGTACCATCGGCATAGCGCAGCGAAGGCATTGACTGCGTCTTGCCGCTTGTGTACTTTACATACGACCAGAATTTCTTCGGATTTTCTAACAAATTTCGAGTGAATGTTTCGTTGTGGAACCTATTAAAGGCATCTCACTTTGAAGTCCGTGCCAAATTTCGCGCGTCTGTAACTTTTAGCCAATCTTCGGGATTTCGCGTTCTTCTGAACTTCGCATGCTTTTTCCGTTGCCTCTGCAACAGCGTTCGGACCTGTTTTGTGTACCATGGGGGATCATTTCCATCTCTTACCAATTTATGAGGTATGAATCTCTCAATTGCTGTTGCTACTATATCTTTGAATTTGAGCCACATCTCGTCTACATTTGCATAGTCAGTTCGGAAGGAATGGAGATTGTCTCTTAGGAAGGCTTCTAGTAAAACTTTATCCGCTTTTTTAAATAAAATTATTTTGCGTTTGTTTCTGGTGGATTTGGAAGAGACGGTATTGAGCCTAGCTACAACGACCTTATGATCACTAATCCCTGTATCAGTCATGATGCTCTCTGTTAGCTCTGGATTGTTTGTGGCTAAGAGGTCAAGTGTGTTTTCGCAACCATTTACAATTCACGTGGGTTCGTGGACTAACTGCTCGAAATGATTTTCGGAGAGAGCATTTAGGACTATCTCGGGAGATATTTTCTGCGTACCACCGGTTTTGAACAAGTATTTTGGCCAACATATCGAGGGAACGTTGAAGTCCCCACCAACCGTATGAGTTGAGTATTTATTTGTTACGAGACTCAAATTTTCTCTGAACTGTTCAGCAACTATATCATCGGAGTCTGGGGTCGGTAGGTGGAGCCAATTATTAACTTAGTTCGGCTGTTAAGTATAACCTCCACCCATACCAATTCGCACGCAGTATCTACTTCGACTTCACTACAAGATAAACCACTACTGACACACACAAACACTCCACCACCAATTCTGCCTAATCTATCTTTCCTGAACACCGTCTGAGACTTCGTAAAAATTTCTGCAGAACTTATTCCAGGCTTTAGCCAGCTTTCTGTACCTGTAACGATTTCAGCTTCTGTGCTTTCTATTAGCGCTTGAAGCTCAGGGACTTTGCCAGCACAACTACAACGGTTTACAACTACAATTCCGACTGTTCCTTGATCCAAGCACGTCCTGTATATGCCATGACCCTTTGAGATTGCAGCCCACCTCGTACTTTCCCGAGGCTTTCTAACCGAAAAAACCGCCCAGTCCACGGCACACAGCCTCCGCTACGCGTGTAGCCGCCAGCTGAGTGTAGTGAACTCCTGACCAATTGAGCGGAACCCGAAACCCCACCACCCTATGGCGCAAGTCAAGGAACCTGCAGCCAACACGGTCGCCAAACCGTCTGAGCCTCTGATTCAGACCCTCCACCTGGCTCTGCACCAAAGGTCCGCAGTCGGTTCTGTCAACGATGCTGCAGATGGTGAGCTCTACCTTCATCTCGTAAGCAAGACCGGCAGCCTTCACCAAAATGATAGCCGCTGGAATCCAGAGAGAATTTCCTCAGATCCAAAGCGACACACGTCATTAGTGCCGACATGTGCCACCACCTGCAGCTGGCTGCACCCTGTGCTCTTCATGGCATCCGGAAGGACCCTTTCCACATCAGGAATGACTCCACCCGGAATGCACACGGAGTGCACACTGGATTTCTTCCCGTCCTTAGCCGCCATATCCATAAGGGGCCCATTACGCGCCTAACATTGGAGCTCCCAACTACCAATAAGCCCACCCTCTACGATTGCACGGACCTTGAAGCTGAGAATCATCCTCTGAAACAGGGCAGGCATCTGCATCTGGCTCAGCTAGAGACAGTACCTGAAACCTGTTTGTCAGACGCACCGGGGAGGCTTTCTGATCAGCCTCCAGGGACGTCTTTTGCTGCCTGCCACGCCTTGTAACGACCTCCCAATCAACCACAGGCGAGGGTTCAGCCCCACTGCGGGCAACAACCGGGGCAACCACAGCGGCGGACCGAACTGGGGACAGACGGGACGAGGTTGACATCCCCGTGATACCCAAGTCCGGCTCCCCACAGTGGTGCCCATTGGCAACAGCCTCAAGCTGCGCGACCGAAGTCAACGCCGCCTTGTGCTGCAGAGTGGCACGTGGGAAGGCTCTCGTTCCTCGGCACTTCGATATCTTTTTCCACCAGCACTCTGTAGTCATTTCCGTGACACAGTCAGTCCAAACCGACGACTATAGGACCGGACAGCACGGTGCTGTCTTGCGAGGAGTACGGCCTTTATAAGAAGTAGGCAAACAGAAACAAAACGAAAAGATGTGTATCCAACACTCGAGCGACGTCATAATTAACTATAAAAGCAGAATGATCGCCCGGACAGATAGGGCAGCCGCGCAGAACCAGCACTTGTTTGTCCGAAAGCTGACAGCGCGACAGATAAAGGAGATGTTTCCACGCATTGTCCCGGCGCGGCGCGGCAGCGGAGAGCTGCTTCTGGAGGGCTGCCGTCGCGGGCGCAGACCGGCAGAGCTCGGAACGCCGACGGCCCCAGATTGCCCCCAATCGGGCGGGCGCCGGCCTTTGTTTGCAGCCCGTGGCAGCCGCTGTCAGCACGCACAATGCGGCGCGCCGCCACGCACCGTTTACAAAACAGACGGCGAGGAGCGCAGGAGCGGGCTCCATCTCGCCGGCCGCTCAGCGGGACCCGCGAGGCGAGGTGTACTCGGCCGGTGACTCACGGCGCGCCGCCATGACTGTGTCTTTCGGCAGCCCGGCATGCGAGGGTCGTCATCTCAGGCGCTACTTGTCGGGGGCTGAAGTCCTTATGTCCTCACAAAGGAGCTCTGGCTGATGTGAAGAGTCCTTCTGCCAGGAGGAAGGATGGGCTGCCAGACTGCTCCATCCGAGAGCCTACTTGCCGCACTCTGTGCGTACAGTTACTGAACTGGAGTACTGCCGTTTCCCGGACACAGGCATTGAACGACGGAACTGATATGTTTACGCTCTACAGTGTGGAAGTACGAGGTCGGATGAAATATAAAGTGGAATTTTTTTACGAGTTTACTTAAACTTCAGTAAAAGGGATACGCACAACTGCAGATGTGGAAACAACGTTTCGAGAACGTTCTAATCGTAAAACTACAGATGAGGATGTAACGCAACTGAATGTGGGTAGGGTAGGACTCCCACAAGACATGTCAATTAACGTAGAACTGCCATCTAAAGAAGGAAACGCTAAAGCAGTGCAACAAATAAAAAATGGGAAAGGCCCGGGCCTGGACAACATCAGTCCAGAGTTACTTAAAGTAGATCACTCTATAAAAAAATGTTCAAATGTGTGTGAAATCTTATGGGACTGAACTGCTAAGGTCATCAGTCCCTAAGCTTACACACTACTTAACCTAAATTATCCTAAGGACAGACACACATACCCACGCCCGAGGGAGGACTCGAACCTCCGCCGGGACCAGCCGCACAGTCCATGACTGCAGCGCCCCAGACCGCTCGGCTAATCCCGCTCGGTAGGTCACTCTATAAAAGTAGAAATTTTACATCCACTCCTGACAGCCATATGGATGAATGACAAGGAACCGAATGATTGGAACAGAAATTTGCTCATCATGCTCCCCAAGAAAGGAGACCTATCGGTTTGTGATAAATGGAGACGCGTCACCCTACTGTCAATTCCAAGCAAGATCCTTTCTCCAATAATCCTTAACAGGATAAATGCATTTGTAGACAAGAGACTAAGAAGACAACATCCAGGCTTCAGGGAAGGTCGCTCTTGCATTGACCAGATAAACACCTTGAGAATAATAGCTGAACATTCATACGAATACCAATCGCCGTTTTAAATGCTGTTTGTAGACTTTGGAAAGGACTTCGACAGTACAATTAGGACAAAAATGTGGAGCTCGCTGCAAACTTTTCGAATTCGCAAGAAAATAACTGCTCTTATCAAGTGAATTTATGAAAACTACACTTGCCAGGTTCAACATCAAGGTCTGCTTTCAGATCCAACAGCAGTGAAAACAGGAGTGAAGCACCAGTGGATGCTCCCACCGATACTATTTAACACAGTACTGAATCTTGTAGTCCGCAGCTCGTGGTCTTACGGTAGCGTTCTCGCCTCCCGCGCTCGGTGGCCCGGGTTCGATTCCCGGCTGGGTCAGGGATATTTCCTGCCTCGAGGTGACTGGATGTTGTTGTATCGTCGTCATCATCATTCATTCCCATTACGGTCGGAGGAGGGCAATGGCAAACCACCTTGCCTAGTACGGCGGTGAGGGTCTCCCGCATCGTCCCCTACGCTCCTCGGAGAATGCGACCTCATCATCATCACTGAATCTTGCAATGGCGCAAGCAATGGATAAAGTGAGAGGAATAAAATGGAGTAATGGAACACACCTAGAAGCCCTAGATTTTCGAGTTGTCCTTTACCTTCTGTCCCACAGCCTCAATGACATGAAAGAGAAACTATATGATCTGAAATCTGCGCCGGAGAAAGTCCGTTTGAAAATTAATGCCCAATAACAAAAGACATGCGGGCAAATGATAACACCATTTATCTTAAGCTTGGGAGCCAGTTAATCGAAAGGGTGGATAAGTTTTGCTATCTTGGAAGCATGATTACGCCATATGGAACAGAGGACCATTAACAGCTGCATCAACAAAGCCAAAGGCGCTTTTACAACTCTCCGCTCTGGAGATCGAAAGAAATAACACTGAGGATATTTGAAAGTAA
Source organism: Schistocerca nitens (assembly GCF_023898315.1). Taxonomy (NCBI): domain Eukaryota; kingdom Metazoa; phylum Arthropoda; class Insecta; order Orthoptera; family Acrididae; genus Schistocerca; species Schistocerca nitens. Next base: position 829,669,584 of record NC_064618.1, on the reverse strand, counting down.
TCTATCATCTGCGATTCTATATGGATGTGAAAGATGCAGAGTGGCAAAGCAGCTAATGCGTAAGCTGCAGCCATTCAACAACAGATGTCTGAGGAGCACCCTGGGGATACGGTGGCCAAATGTCATATATTCTGGGAAAGAACCAGCCAGAAGCCAATTGAGCTGCAAATAAGAAGCAGGAAGTGGAGATGGTTAGGACATACACGTAGAAGGCCAAATGAATATATTGCGAAGGAAGCACTTTATTGGATCCCGCAGGGATGACGGAGACGGGGAGGGTCCAAAATGGCGTCGAGACTATCAGCTGAAGCGGAACGGCAACAGCAAGGAATAGGATGGGAAGAAGTAAAAATACTAGCAACCGATAGAACAAGATGGCGACCCTTTGTTGCATCCCTATGCTCCCCATAAGGCGTTAAAGGAATTAATAATAATAAATAAAATAAGAAAACGCATACAGACGAACTTATTTTTCTATATAGCTTCCTGAACGGCAGCTTTTTGATACTACGTTCGTTAAATGTAAGTGGCTTTGAGAACAGCCGGTTGCGCGCCAACACTTCGACCGCGTAATCGTCGTCATATCTGTGTGCTCCGGGAGTTTCCTTTAGTGGTCCAAAAACTGAACGATTCCGTACTGCAGGTAGAATGTTCTAGCGTGGTCCAGAACAATCCCCGAATTTTTTGTTCGTTCGTGTATCTCTGTGGGCTCAAGCGTTGTCATGAAGCACTATCACATCCCGGATTGAAATTATGCGCCTTTTCTGATGATATCCACGCTTGTTTGGTACAAAAGCTGGCAACAGTATGCAGCGTTCACAGTACGACAATTGTGGGGAAATCGATGAAAAGAACTCCTATAAAATCAAGAAACGCCATTGCGTATATTCCCCCCTAGTCATGTTGGTTCTCAGGTAACGTCGATGAGCTACACTTTCAACTGTTTCTCGTCCTTGTAAAAACCGCAGTGCAGTCTCTGAGACGCTGCGCTGGCAATCAACAGCTGCATTCAGTTAAGAATGAACTCACAAACAGCAATTGTGGTGCCGCATCAGCCCTAAAATATTTAAGAACAAATGAAAATTTGTGCTACACTGGAACTCGAATCCAGATTTCCGGCCTGTCACGAACGGCTTCCTTAACCACTACGGCTATCCGAGCTCACTTCCAGCAGCGGCCAATAACTCCATTTTTCCTGGTGTCTGCTCTTCCCTTTTGTCTGGTGTCTGCTCTCCCCTTTGGCTCACACTGTGTCACCTGTGCACGAATCATGGTAATACAGTGCGAGCAGAAAGAGACAGAAGACACCAAGGAAAATAGATATTGTGGTCGCTCCTTCAAGCGTGTTCAGATAGACAAAATGTTTAAGGATGCCGTTCGTGACAGGTGGGAAATCTGGCACAAATTTTCATTTGTTCTTCTGATGCGGAACCATAATCACAAGCCGCAGGGAGTAGCCGCGTGGTCTCAGGCACCTTGCCACGGTACGCGCGACTCCCCCCCCCCCCTCGCGCTCCTCACCCCTCCCCGTCGGAGGTTCGAATTCTCCCTCGGGCATGGGTGTGTGTGTTGTCCTTAGCGTAATTTAGTTTAAGTCAGATTAAGTAGTGTGTACGCCTAGGGAACTTCCCACAAATTTCCGTAATCACAATTTTCCAGTTCATTGTTGTAAAAATGACGGTTCGTGCCATACGTCACTTGACTCTTTCACGCGTGTTGTCCCGAAATTGTGCCGCAAGTTTTTTTCCAATTTCAAGTGGTTTTACTCTCTCTATTTTGAGAAACTTGATTATAATGTAACTTCCTGGCAGATTAAAACTGTGTGCCCGACCGAGACTCGAACTCGGGACCTTTGCCTTTCGCGGGCAAGTGCTCTACCAACTGAGCTACCGAAGCACGACTTACACCCGCTACTCACAGCTTTACTTCTGGCAGTATCTCGTCTCCTACCTTCCAAACTTTACAGAAGCTCTCCTGTGAAGGTAGGAGACGAGATACTGGCAGAAGTAAAGCTGTGAGTACCGGGCGTGAGTCGTGCTTCGGTAGCTCAGTTGGTAGAGCACTTGCCCGCGAAAGGCAAAGGTCCCGAGTTCGAGTCTCGGTCGGGCACACAGTTTTAATCTGCCAGGAAGTTTCATATCAGCGCACACTCCGCTGCAGAGTGAAAATCTTATTCTTGATTATAATGTGTTGTGCAGCCAAAAATTGCAGCTGATATTTGTGTCACTGTCGTACTGCAGATAATATTCGTAGCGCTTATGGATTAATGCTTACTTTTCCCGGGACTCGTAATGCCTTACGAGGGGCATAATAACGTTCTAATTGCAACAGGACGTGTGCAGTCCTCACCCCTGCGCCACAGTACCATCGCATGGCGCTATTGAGACCAGAACAAAATGGCGCACCTCACTGACAGCGAGCAAACGAACGAAAACTTACCTTAATTTTTTGCGGAGTAATGATTGCACCCCGTATTACTGAGATTCCTTAATAACTGGATCGCCCTTTGTGTAAGATATGTGGTCTTGTCCGTGACCTCTTTGTGCGTAGTACCTAAACAGTGTGGTGCATCGTCGACACAAAAAGTACATTTGTGAATTTCCCGCTTCGCTTCTCACACAGTGATTGAGCAGTAGTATCTCATACTTCTTATAGAATCAGATTCGTGCTGTCCCATACACGTATTTTATTCAGGAGAAGATGGAAAGTACAAGGGAGATGAAAAGGTTTTCGTTAGAAGAGCGTACAATGCAGAATCGGTGTGTCAACCATCAAAAATATCCGTGAGCATTGACACAAACACCCCACCTACGCACCAGTTTGAAGATAACCGTTTGGTAAAGGAACGTGTCTAGCTGCGTAAAGAGGTCGGTGACTGGTTGCTGCAGATCCTCGTGCGACAGGAATCCTCGATCATTCGAGGCCTTTTTTAAGGAACCGAAGACGTGATAATCGGATCTGGAGAGGTCAGGACTGTGGGGGCGGGTGCTCGTGTGTCGCCCACTCGAGTTGGCGTAACTTCTCCGTAACGACATTCACGGTATCGGGACGTGCGTTATCGTGAAGCAGGAGGACCAGTAGTCGCACCACTCCACGACGGTGGATTTCGATAGACATTCTACCTCATACACACTCTTCATTCTACGATGGATGTCCACTGGTGTTTGTCCTTTAGTATCCAAGAAAAGAATAACGGCACCTTGCTCCTGTCCGGATTCATTGGGTAATAACGTCGCCATATTTCACGTTTCCGCATTCACCGCATGCACGTCAGGAAGACAGAATGCCACAGTAATGCCTTGCCTGGATGTTGGTGCTTATACCCCCACGTCGAAGTTGCACTACGTTGCATATACGTCTCAGCAGTGCCCTCAAATGGAAACTTTTCTCTCCTCGTATAAGCTTGTTGATGGAGAATTTGCTGCGTGCGCAAAATTATGCTTTCTTCAAATAAAAAAGAAGGAATCTACGGTCGTTTTACTGCATTTGCGCCAATGAGATACGATTGTCTCGGAGCAAAGTAGTTCTCCGTTTTATAAACTGCACATTACATAGCAAACATTAGCTGACGGGTACAAAAGACAGCTGACACGAATCGTACGTCAAATACTTTCAGGACAATGCCTTGACAGGGACACAATAGCACTGTGTTAGTTTCATAGCCACACGGCAAAACTAACATGTAACTGTCTACCTTGCGTAGAATTGTCGTATTTTCTTTGTAGTATATTATATATAATATTTTCGTCGAACTTGTGAAGCAATGGCCGAGTTGTGGGGCCCTGAAAATATTCGAAGTTCGGACTCGGCGTGGCCGTGCGGGGGCGTCGCGGCGGGCCGCGCGGGTCATCGGCGGCCACGTGTCGCCGAGCATCAGCCGGTGCAAGAGGGGTAGCCCCAGAACGTGGTCCAAGCCGACTGCGTGACGAGGACTGTGCTTTGTGTCCATGAAGGATATCTGTATGCTGCGAGTGCCAAAGATGGCAGACTTTGTGAAACCATAATGACACACATTTCACAGTTCATGTAGAAATTAATAATAACCAGACGAATCGTGATACCTCAAAAATAAACATGTACATTACCGTTATTTGCATAAAGTTTTAACAAAATGTCACTTTTGTTTCCAGAAGGGTTTTTCAACAGAAAATGCTATATATACTTTCACTAATGAAATATTAAATGCTCTGAGTAACCGGAAGTCACCCGTTGGGATTTTTTGTGATCTATCAAAGGCTTTTGATTGTGTAAATCATGGAAAACTTCTAGATAATCTCACGTACTGTGGTTTGAATGGGACAGTGGTCAAATGGTTTAAATCATACCTAACTGGAAGAGGGCAGAAAGTTGAAATGTTCACATAATATGATTTCTCAAACTGGGGAACAATCAAGAATGGGGTGCCGCGACGTTCAGTCTTGGGTCCTCTGCTGTTCTTAATATATATTAATGACTTGCCATTCTATATCCACGAAGATGCAAAGCTGGTACTTTTTGCTGATGATACAAGTATAGCTATCACACCCGACAGACAAGAATTAACTGGTGAAAGTGTAAACGATGTTTTTCAGAAAATCGTTAAGTGGTTCTCTGCAAATGGGCTCTCATTAAACTTTGACAAAACACAGTATATACAGTTCCACACAGTAAATGGAATGACCCCATTAATAAATATAGACTTCTATCAGAAATTGGTAGCTAAGGTAGAATATTCAAAATTTCTAGGTGTATGCATGATGAGGGGTTGAACTGGAAAAAACACACTGAGGATCTGCTGAAACGTTGAGTTCAGCTACTTATGCTATTAGGATCATTGCAAATTTTGGCGATATACATCTGAGTAAATTAGCTTAGCACGCCTATTTTCATTCTCTGCTTTCGTATGGCATCATATTCTGGGGTAACTCATCATTGAGTAAAAGAGTGTTCATTGCACAAAAGCGTGTAATCAGAATAATTGCTGGAGCTCATCCAAGATCATCCTGCAGACACTTACTTAAAAAGCTAGAAATCTTCAATGTAGCCTCACAATATGTATATTCACTCATGAAATTTGTTATTAACAATCCGAACGAATTCAAAAGTAATAGCAGTATACATGGCTACAACACTAGGAGAAAGGATGATCTTCACTACTCAAGGTTAAATCTAACTTTGGCTCAGAAGGGGTAAATTATGCTGCCACAAAGGTCTTTGGTCACTTACCTAATAGCATCAAAAGTCTGACAGATAGCCATATAGCATTTAAAAGGAAATTAAAAGAATTTCTTAATGGCAACTCCCTCTACTCATTAGATGAATTTTTAGATATAGTAAGTGGGTAATTTCCCAACCTCCACAATATATATATATATATATATATATATATATATATATATATATATATATATATATATATATATATATTTGAGAGTCATGTAATATTTTGTCTAATATAATATCTTGTATAGACACCTTTTATTAACCTGACACGTTCCACATCATTACGAAGTGTCGTATTCATGATCTATGGAACAAGTACTAATCTAATCTAATGATGATTCTGATGATGTAATCAGATGTAAGCAGATTCAGAAGGATGTAGGTTGCAGTAGGTACTGGGAGATGAAGAAGCTTGCACAGGATAAAGTAACATGGAGAGCTGCATCAAACCAGTCTCAGGACTGAAGACCACAACAACAACATGACTGTAAATTATACAAGTAACACCCAACAACGAATTTCCAAAATCTAAATGGTCCATCTGGTTTTGTCAATCTAAGTGTCTTTAGGAAGCTTTTAGTGGTATGAGCTTCAGGCATGTAACTTGAATAGTACATGAGTTGTTGGAGGTCAAACTGACATTACTATTGATCGCGTCAAGCCATAAGTACTCCACAGTTACACGAAAAAATGGTTGCAGCACGCTTATACATGTATTTATTCGTCTATGTCTTTGTTTATAGCCTATATAAACTGTTCATGTTATTCATGAAGAAATTGGTCAAATATTTACTGTGTTTTAGAAAGCACAGAGACATTACGCTACTGGCCTACTTTTGGTTTCTGTTCCTTTGATATATGTTGATTTGATTTGTTTATGTATTTAATAATGTGTGTTACAGCGTGTTTATGGTCCATCCGTAGGAATATTTATTTAATTTCAAATTATTTAAATGTGAACCCAGTATGTAGTATGTGTTTCAATATGTTTGTGAGTGTGCGTTGGCTTGAAGACATGGCGGGAGTGCTCTAGCCAGTTACAGCGATAGTTAATGGGGAGACTGTATAGAGGTGGGGGAGGAGCATAGGGTCGCAGACAGAACATCGGAGAGTGCTGGACAGGACACGGGGGGTGCTTGACGGGAAGCAGCGACGGTCGGTCGCAGGAACTAGGTTGGAGAGTGGAGCAGTTCGCACGTGGCCGCGGGAGATAGAAATATTTCGTAGTGCCGACTTGTGCACTTGTGATATTTCCGTGCCCTCTGCAGTGGAGACGTAGTATGCGTTTAGAAGTGAATATCTCGCGAGCTATGTTGTTGCTCATAACTAATTACGTGAATTAGTACTGTATTGTTTCCCTGTTATTCGACTTATATATTATTTAATTGCTGGACCATCGACACCAATAAGTGTTTTACAGTAATAAATGGCATGCTTAAAGGTACTTTTGCTACCGTTCTCATCATGGAAAGTCGTTAAAATAGTACCTGCAGATTTTATTTAAATGCAATCTTTCATTTATGAATTTCTATGTCACATTCAAAATTCGCAATAGGAACCTTCAATCATTCTATTCATGTGTATATTCATACGAGGTGTGGCTGGAAAAAAACCGGACTAGTACTGGTGAAACAATAAAACGAATGCAATAAGGCTGAAAGTCGCGTGGCCTGTCACGTGACTCTCGCTCCGCCTACTGCTCGAGTTTCATCTGCCTCCTGCACTCAGTCTGCCCGTGGCGTCTGTTTTAAGTAGTTGACGTTTTGTCTGTGCGTCGGAAAATGTTGAGTGTACAGAAAGAACAGCGTGTTAACATCAAATTTTGTTTCAAACTAGGAAAATCTGCAAGTGAAACGTTTGTAATGTTACAACAAGTGAACGGCGATGATTGTTTATCGCGAACACAAGTGTTTGAGTGGTTTAAACGATTTAAAGATGGCCGCGAAGACACCAGTGATGACACTCGCACTGGCAGACCATTGTCAGCAAAAACTGATGCAAACATTGAAAAAATCGGTAAACTTGTTCGACAAGATCGCCGTTTAACAATCAGAGCAGTGTCTGAGTTAACAGGAGTTGACAAGGAAAGTGTTAGGCAGATTCTTCATGAAAGTTTCAATATGAACAAAGTGTGTTCAAAAATGTTTCCAAAGTGTCTCAGAATTGAACAGAAGGATCGCCGAAGAATGATTTGTTCTGACATCCTGGAAAACATTGAAAGTGATCCCACCTTCTTACAAAACGTTATTACTTGCGATGAATCGTGGTTTTTGACTTACGATCCCGAAACTAAACGCCAATCGATGCATTGGAAAACTCCTGGTTCTCCACGACAAAAAAAAGCACGAATGTCAAAATCGAAATTCAAGGCAATGATGATTGTTTTTTTTTTTTTTGACATCAAAGGGATTGTGCACATTGATTGGGTACCAGAGGGACAAACAGTGAATCAGCATTACTACATTAGCGTCCTGGCTACCCTACGTGAGCGAGTACGGAGAAAACGTAACGATTTGTGGAGAAAAAAGGAATGGATCCTTCACCAAGACAATGCCCCAGCTCACAGTGCGTTGTCAGTGAAGACGTTTTTGGCAAAACACAACATTCCCATCTTAGATCATCCACCCTACTCACCTGATTTGGCACCCTGTGACTTTTTTCCCTGAAGTCAAGTCAGCTTTGAAAGGAACTAGATTTGAGACTGTTGAAGCAGTAAAAGAAAAAGCGACGGAAGTAATGTATGGACTTACCGAAAATGATCTGCAGCATTGCTATGAACAGTGGAAAATTCGTATGGAGCGGTGTAGAGACCGAGGAGGAGAGTACATTGAAGGAGATAACATGAAATTGTAAATAATTGTAAATAAATGTTTTTTCCAGCACCAGTCCGGTTTTTTTCTAGCCGCACCTCGTATTGTATACTGTAGACTCAGCAGTATTTGGCTTGTAACGCGGCAACTACGTATCCCAGCCCCTAGACAACGAAACCAGCCAAAACATCCAATATTTCAACTCTGAGTCGGAGGGTACGTAGTTGAGGGCCACTCACCACATCATTTTATTTGAAAGCCCGCAAACCCATATTACACAATGCATAATACTATTCTTGACATGCATTAACGTCTGAGTTTCCGCAAGCGTTCTTTTAATTCTGATTTTGGCGTTTCTCAAAAATGAAACATTTTTTGAGATTCATTTAAATTGTAAGAAGGAGAAAATAAAAATCACAGAAGGGATTTTGCTTATACAAATAGTGGCCACGGGAAAAGGGGAGTGGGGAAGACGTCAAGTTATTTTTCACACATCGTTACTTCTTCGGGACAACGCAATTGGCCACATTCCACAGAATTGTAATCCAAGTAGACGTAGCAACATAAATGTTGCAAATCTATATCAATTTACCAGGAATTTTGTGTGTATTTCGCAGCTCCTGGGCATTTGTTTTGTACAGAGAACCAATCTGCGTCCTTCTTCTGCTTTTCTCTCAAGAAATTTCACCTCGAAGCAAATTAATACACCGAGGTCAATTATCAGTGTGCATAACTGGTTTCTCGCATTTATCTGTAATCCCATCCCCGTTTTTTAAAGAATCGCAACTATCATGTGTAAAATAGCTTCGAACTTCAGATTACAAATGCCTAATGCTAATGATTTACTGAATATGCAGTGAAAATGTAGTAAGGAATCAGATTTTTTCCGTTCACTACTTGCGGTAGGAGGGGGGCGGGGCGAAAAGCGAGAAAACTTTCGAAAAAATTTGAAATAGTATTTAATGTTTGTTGTATGTCACTAAGTATTCTTATTCCCAAATACTGCGTAAAAGTACTCTGGGTGATTTACGCGGCGCGAGTAACGCTGCCTGAATGCATCTACACAGTTTCCAACTTTAATGCTTGACTCATTTTCTTAAATCTTCAACTGTAGGCTATACTCCTAAATGAGTTCTTCTTCTTCTTCTTTCGTTTCACCCTCTTTGGGGTACGCTGGATCAATCATTTCTTTGTGCGTTGTTCTTTTCTTAGGGCTCAGTATTTCTTCATTCTTTCTGATCTTCTTCTCCTCTCTTCTTCCGAGATGAAGGATTTGGACATTTGTGTGGATTTGTCTTGGAACCTTATGTTTTCATCTTTAGTAATTAATTTAGCAGTTCGATCAATAAGTGAACTTTCTGAAATATTTAATTCCACGAGGTCTTTCTCAGTTTCTTTAAACCAGTTGGGCTTCGTTTTTCGGTTACGGAAGAAGTTAAAGATTTGTTTGGTTAATCTGTTGGAATTCATTCTGAGAAGATGACCGTAAAAATTTATTCTCCTTTTTCGCATAGAATCTGAAAGTTTTCCAATTTTCTTGTAGAGAGTTTCATTTTTGATGTATATAATCTTATTGTCTTCAAATTTTGGCCCAATGATTTTTCTTAAAATTTTTCTTTCCATTACCTCAAGTTTCTCCATTTGGCCTTTGAAAGTCATGTTAAGTGTTTCTGCTGCTTACAGTGCTTCTGGCTTAATCACTGTCTTGTAATGTGTAATTTTGGACCCCCATGAACGGGATTTTTTGTTGTATGTATTTTTTGTTAGTTGGAAGGCCAATTCAAGTTTATTTTTTCTGGATTCCATTGCTTTGCTTTCCCCAGCATTCCAAGTAATCCATTCTCCGAGATATTTGAATTCTTTTACTATTTCAATCTTCTGTTCTTGAACTTTGAGGTATTTACATGAGTGCTTGATGTTTGTCAATATCTTAGTTTTTTCAGAGGAGATGTGAAGACCAATTTTAGCTGCTTGTTTCTGTAGTTCAAGGATTTGCTCCCGTGCTTCTTCCATTGTTTCAGCAAACAGGGCCATATCATCTGCAAAAGCAATGCAATTTACTTTAAGGTTCTTCTTTTTGCAACCCAGTCTTACACCACTCTTAATATTTGTGTTCCATTCCCTGACTACTTTCTCAAGCGCACAATTGAACAGCAACGGTGAGAGCCCATCGCCCTGTCGCACTCCCGTTTCTATTTCAAAGGGTTCCGATAGTTCGCCCATAACTTAATGAGTTCACTATGATAGGGTTTAAAATTTTTGAATTGCTTCGTTAATTATACAAATTACTGAGAGTCAAAATTTTGTTGCCTCTTGAAGTCATCATATAGGAAACCTGAAACTGTGATAGGGTGATTTCAGCCGTTCTGTAATGTACAGGGTGATTCTGAGATGGTATTGCAAACTTTCAAGGGTGATGGAGAAGGGGGAATGTATGGTCCGGAAACGACCGGTCGAAAGCTGTAAGAAAAATCGTTCTGATACCTCTGACTGTGGAACACGTGTACCGGCATTGTTGTTGCTAAGACTGTAAGGTAGGCAACGCCGACAGCACTTGATACTCGTCAACGGATGTCGTTCCAACGGGATGGAGCCCCACTTCACTTTGGACTGAGTGTTCGTGAACACCTGGATCAGACATTCCCTGAATGGCGGATAGGCAGAGGAGGTCGTGTTTTGTTGCCAGCACGTTCACCTTTTCTCACCCCACGCGATATTTTCTTGTAGGGCCACGTGAAAAGCCTTTTGTATGAGACGCCTGTCGAGACTGAGGAGCGTGCCGTGGCAAGAACTCTCGCCGCCTGGGACACTGTTCATAAGAGACCTAGGATGTTGTTGAGGTCTTCAGTCCAGAGACTGGTTTGATTCAACTCTTCATGCCGCTCTATCCTGTGCAAGCCTCTTCATCTCCAAGTAACTACTGCAATCTACATCTTACTGAATATATTTAGTGTATTTATCTCTTGGTCTCCCTCTACGATTTTGATTTTACCACCCACGACTTCCTCCAATACTAAATTGGTGATCGCTTGATGCCTCAGAATGAGTCCTACCAACCGATCCCTTCTTCTAGTCAAGTTGTGCCACAAACTCCTCTTCTCCCCAATTCTATTCAATACCTCCTCATTAGTTATGTGATCTACCCATCTAATCTTCAGCATTCTTCTGTAGCACCACATTTCGAAAGCTTCTATTCTTCTCTCCTCTGATCTTCTTATCGTCCATGTTTCACATCCATGTATGGCTGCACTCCATACAAATACTTTCAGAAAGGACTTCCTGACACATCTATACTCGATGTTAAGAAATTTATCTTCTTCAGAAACGCTTTCCTTGCCATAGTCTCTCTACTTCGACCATCATCAGTTATTTTGCTTCCAAGATAGCAGAACTCCTCTAGTACTTTAAGTGCCACATTTACTAATCAAATTCCCTAAACATCAACTTACTTAATTTGACTGCATTCATTTATCCTCGTTTTAATTTTTTTATGTTCATCTTATATCATCCTTTCGACGCACTGTTCATTCCGTTCTATCGCTCTTCCATGTACTTTGCTGTCTCTGACAGAAATACAATGTCGTCGGCAAAACTCAAAGTTTTTTTTTCTTCTCCAAGGATTTTAACTCATACTCCAAATTCTTCTGTTTCCTTTGCTGCTTGCTCAATATACAGATTGTGTGTGTGTGTGAAATCTTACGGGACTTAATTCCTAAGGTCATCAGTCCCTAAGCTTACACACTAGTTAACCCAATTACCCTAAGGACAAACACACACACCCATGCCCGAGGGAGAACTCGAACCTCCGCCGGGATCAGCCGCACAGTTCATGACTGCAGCGCCCTAGACCGCTCGGCTAATCCCGCGCGGCATATACAGATTGAATAACATCGGGGACAGGCTGCAACCATGTCTCACTCTCTTGTCAGTCATTGCTTCCCTTTCTTATAACTGCCATTTGATTTCTGTACAAATTGTAAGTAGCCGTTCGCTTCCTATACTTTACCCCTGCCACCTTCAGAATTTGAAAAAGAGTATTCCAATCAACATTGTGAAAAGGTGTCTCTAAGTCTGTAAATGCTATAAACGTCGGTTTACCTTACCTTAACCTATCTCTTAAGATACCTGGGATATTAGATCGAATACGACAGATCTTCGTGCGACGATGCCTTGCCTCCAATGACGCTGGGTGACGTCATTTTGAACCTTTACTGTACCTTAGACATCAAGTTACGTGTGCCGTTACTAGCCCATCAACAGGGGAAATTATCTGAAGGTGTGGAGGAGTTCTCAACGGGAATTCTATACATCAGTGTCTGGAAGTCGAGGCCATTGGTTTGAGCGCTGTGCCAGGCTAAGGCGGAGCTTGAGTAGATCCTCGCTTATAACTTTCGACGGTCATTTCCGAAATAGGGTCCCTTACCCTGAAAGTGTGTAACACCATCAGAGAATCGCCCTGTAGATCTACTTTTTGATATATGCTTTACTTACTTATGTATTTTTTGCTATGTTCAACATTGAATGTTTTCGAAATTGAAACAATGAAAAGATTATAATAAGACTCGATACCATATCACTACTTCGTGTCTGTGCTTACTGTAGCGACAAGAAGAGCTTTTACTCTTGACGGATTATATGCGCTGTTGGAGCACACTGAGTCTTTTATCGCAGTCCTTGGCCTCGTTCTCGTACATACCTATTTTCCAGCTGTATTTTAGCATCTGACTGTTAGTTGGTGGCTCGCCTATTTGGTACATAAATTCCAATATCCGGTGTAAAGGTGTGTCTGGTAGCTAATGGCTGCTTCAAACAGAACTGTACGGAAGCGACCACATGGATGCTTCAGGGAATTTAGATAAGGTCCGAATGTTCGCAGTTCATGTTATGTCGAATGCAGCAATTTGGAGCCTGTAGTAATTTTATGAAAGGGTTAATAATGGGCTGTGCACTATATTTGTATTTTTTTTAGCTTTTCAATACACTTCCTTCGTAGGCTTTCTGGACCGTCCACGTGGCTCCAAATTACTGCCGATATCCATACAACAGAATGGAACGCCTTGGACCCAAATAATGGAGAATTGCTTTACAACCACGAAGACTGTAATAACCTCAATACCTATGAAGGCAGTTGCTGACACATATGAGAGTATTGGTCAGTCTAGTCTTCGGTTAATACGTCCTGGCAGTAAAACATTAACTCGCATTATTTACAGAAGAAAGGAAAGGCTTGTAGGAGCCTAGGTAGGAAAGATCAGTGTGGGTTACGGACAAATGTAGGAAAATGTCGAGTAATACTGAGCCCACTGCTTACTCTAGATGATAGGTTGAAAAAGCTTTTTTTTGACAAGGTTGACTGGTATACACTCTTTGGAAGTATATATACACTCCTGGAAATTGAAATAAGAACACCGTGAATTCATTGTCCCAGGAAGGGGAAACTTTATTGACACATTCCTGGGGTCAGATACATCACATGATCACACTGACAGAACCACAGGCACATAGACACAGGCAACAGGGCATGCACAATGTCGGCACTAGTACAGTGTATATCCACCTTTCGCAGCAATGCAGGCTGCTATTCTCCCATGGAGACGATCGTAGAGATGCTGGATGTAGTCCTGTGGAACGGCTTGCCATGCCATTTCCACCTGGCGCCTCAGTTGGACCAGCGTTCGTGCTGGACGTGCAGACCGCGTGAGACGACGCTTCATCCAGTCCCAAACATGCTCAATGGGGGACAGATCCGGAGATCTTGCTGGCCAGGGTAGTTGACTTACACCTTCTAGAGCACGTTGGGTGGCACGGGATACATGCGGACGTGCATTGCCCTGTTGGAACAGCAAGTTCCCTTGCCGGTCTAGGAATGGTAGAACGATGGGTTCGATGACGGTTTGGATGTACCGTGCACTATTCAGTGTCCCCTCGACGATCACCAGTGGTGTACGGCCAGTGTAGGAGATCGCTCCCCACACCATGATGCCGGGTGTTGGCCCTGTGTGCCTCGGTCGTATGCAGTCCTGATTGTGGCGCTCACCTGCACGGCGCCAAACACGCATACGACCATCATTGGCACCAAGGCAGAAGCGACTCTCATCGCTGAAGACGACACGTCTCCATTCGTCCCTCCATTCACGCCTGTCGCGACGCCACTGGAGGCGGGCTGCACGATGTTGGGGCGTGAGCGGAAGACGGCCTAACGGTGAGCGGGACCGTAGCCCAGCTTCATGGAGACGGTTGCGAATGGTCCTCGCCGATACCCCAGGAGCAACAGTGTCCCTAATTTGCTGGGAAGTGGCGGTGCGGTCCCCTACGGCACTGCGTAGGATCCTACGGTCTTGGCGTGCATCCGTGCGTCGCTGCGGTCCGGTCCCAGGTCGACGGGCACGTGCACCTTCCGCCGACCACTGGCGACAACATCGATGTACTGTGGAGACCTCACGCCCCACGTGTTGAGCAATTCGGCGGTACGTCCGCCCGGCCTCCCGCATGCCCACTATACGCCCTCGCTCAAAGTCCGTCAACTGCACATACGGTTCACGTCCACGCTGTCGCGGCATGCTACCAGTGTTAAAGACTGCGATGGAGCTCCGTATGCCACGGCAAACTGGCTGACACTGACGGCGGCGGTGCACAAATGCTGCGCAGCTAGCGCCATTCGACGGCCAACACCGCGGTTCCTGGTGTGTCCGCTGTGCCGTGCGTGTGTTCATTGCTTGTACAGCCCTCTCGCAGTGTCCGGAGCAAGTATGTTGGGTCTGACACACCGGTGTCAATGTGTTCTTTTTTCCATTTCCAGGAGTGTATATATATGAGCGAGGTTTCTACGGCTGCCGCCGATTCTCGCATCCCAATCTCCATCGTTCACGGTCATTCCAGTGTCCTTCATTAAGACCTCTCGCCGCCATTGCTTCATTGACGTCGTCTTTCCAGCATCTCGATAGTCTACCGCACTTTCTTCTTTGATGTGGAGTCCATTGCCATACCCGTTTTGGCATACGCTGCAAGTGGCCATACCAGATCAGGCGCTTCCTCTCTATGTAGTCTAGGATTGTCCTTTTGACATTCATAACCTCTCTGATCCTATCATTTCTAATATGGTCAAGTCTGGAGTATCCACAACTCCGTCTCCAGAAATCCATCTCGACAGCCAGCAGGCGATCTTTCTGCCTCTGAGTTAGTTCGCACAACTCTGCACCATATGTTGTCATACTTTCAATAATTGTGCGGTAGATGGTATGTCTTGTTCCGCGCGTTATGCTTTTGTTCCAGAGAATACCATTTAGTTGTTTTATGGCTCGCTTGCCCTGGCCTATTTTATTTTTTACATCATCTATACTTTTACCATTGGACGACAGTGTCATTCCCAAGTACTTAAAATTATGACACCCTTTAACAGTATCACAATCGAGCTGTAAGTCGTTAACAGTATTTTCTCCCTATTTCAGATATTCTGTTTCAGATACGTTTATGACAAGACCCCATTTTTCATATCCTTCTTTTAATTTGCGGAGCATGTGATTTGCATCTTCCTCATCTCCTGTGATGACTGGGTGTTGTGTGATGTCCTTAGGTTAGTTAGGTTTAACTAGTTCTAAGTTCTAGGGGACTGATGACCATAGATGTTAACTCCCATAGTGCTCAGAGCCATTTGAATTTGAACCTCATCTCCAGCATCGTCAGCGAAAAATAGAGTGAACAAGATCTAGTCGTCTATAGGGACACCCATTCCTCCACATTTCCTTTTCCATGATTTTAGTGCCTCCTCTAGGTAGATCTTAAAGAGTGTAGGGGCAAGTGTGCATCCCTGGCGTAGTCCCTTTGTCACCTCAAACTCTTGAGATAGTTGATTTCTCACTTTAACCATTGCCATACAACCTTGGTAGAGGAGTCTGACAGCTTTCACATAGCTCGGTGACACACCATTATCAATTAGACTTGTCTAATGTCTATGGCTGTATCCTAAAAAAGAGGATAGAAGAAGAAATAACTGAATCTGAAGAACAAAATGGATTCAGATCTGGTCGCTCCTGTACTGATGGAGTATTTACCCTCAAAAACCTAGTGGAGAAAAGGACAGCAAGGGGCCTTACAGCCTACCTTGTCTTCGTAGACCTCCAGAACGCTTATGACACAGTTCCACAGAACAAGAGTAGAAACGTTAAAATTAAGAAGTAGCATAAATGTAGACAATCATCCAGAAAAATTAAAGACGAAATAAAGAAAAGAATAGAAATATTTTATGGGAACATCCAAAGAATGAGTCCTAACAGGACCAGAAAAATAGTACGGCATTTTGAAAAATTAAAAAGTAAATCCAACTGGCCTACAAAAGTGCATGAATAAGTAGACGAAACAAACTAACCATGAATGTGAAGACAGAACAAAATATAGAAACAAAATTAAGAAGCGGTAAGGTGTAAAGAGACAACTGTTCGTAAAAAATGAATAGCAAATGGATAGTAGAAGCGAGGAAAAACAAAAGTGAATAGATGCAGCAGTACTGGAGAAATCGTAAAGCTAACTTAGGGCCTTAAACTTGGTAGGTAGTGACATGGAACGAATGGAGAAGAAAGAAAGTAATATGTCTATTGTTTCAATAATACCTCTCTGAGCCATCAATACTAAATATATTTCTCCATAATGGAAAATCCAGGATGCAATTTAACAATATTATGAAAAGGAAAGTTGCCACTCATCATATAGCGGACATGCTGAGTCGCAGATAGGAACAACAAAGGGACTGTCACAAATAAGCTTTCGGACAGTAAGACCTTCGTCAAAAATAGACGACTGACACACACTCTCTCACACACACACACACACACACACACAATGCAAGTGCAATCACGTGTGTGTGAGTTGCGTTTGTGTGTGTGTGTGTGTGTGTGTGTGTGTGTGTGTGTGTGTGTGGGTCGTCTATTTTTGACGAAGGCCTTGCTGGTCGAAAGCTTCTTTGTGACAAAATATATTTCTCCATTAGAATGCGTATCCATGACCCTTAAATGTTACGACATCAACTGCTAACACCCAGCGAGGTTGCGCATTGGTTAGTATACTGGACTCGCATTCGGGAGGAAGAGGACACAAACCCGCGTCCGGCGATCCAGATTTAGGGTTTCCATGATTTCTCTAAATAGCTGCAGGCAAATCCCGGGATAGTACCTTCGAAATAGCACGGCCGATTTCCTTCCTAAACCATGACACATTCCGAACTTGTGCTCCGCCTCTAAAGACCTCGATGTCGACGAGACGTTAAACCGAATTTTCCTTCCTTCCATCTTCTTCTACTAGAGACTTCATACGTTAGTACTTAACTTCGTGAAGTACATTGCTTTATGTATTTGCTTGTTAGCCATTTTGTCAGCGCCACCTTGTTAAAGTAGTTGCACTAATTGTAGCAATTACCATTTTATCTCAATGCTATTTATTAAAACCAAATGGTAAGAGATAATTCTTGCGAGTGTGAAACAGGAAAGCAACTGTATCATGTCGATTGTGGTAAGCCGTTAATCTGTTAAACTAGATCTACTCCTCTTTCGATATTTATTCCGCCGATGTCGTTATTTCAAAATACAGAACATGGTTAGCACACTAATCCTAACGGAAATGATACAGATTCAAACCTCACACTTTTTCCAGTGCCACTGACGGCGTTTCGCGTATAATCGCGCTGTGTCAGATGCGGAGATTTTGTTTCCCGCACGCCAGCCAGCCCGCCGTCCGCCATCAGATACGTTTCCATATTTGCTGCAACAATGGCAGCACCGGCAGGCAGGCAGGCGCCCCTGCTGTTTATTCATTAGCAGACCGTATCGTGGGCGCGGCCAGCCACACGCGGCGACCGCCGCCGGGCTTCGAACCGGCGTCCCCGGACGCGGCTGGCGGCATTCCGCAGTAGCTGCAGCTGCAGCGTTGCCGCCTCTGGCTTGTCCGCTCTTGAGGACCCACGTCCGGCGTGGGGCCGGTCGGTAGCTGAGATGCTGTCGTGCCCTTCGGCGAAACTACTGATGACGGACTGGAAGGAAAAGTTATATCACGTTCACATAAACGAAACCTTGCTTCTGTTGTGTTGATGCGTGTTTCACATTAACTAAAGTAAGTGCTTCTTTGATATATGAAATACTACTAGTCATTTGTGGGCCGGAGAAGTGATAATGGAAAAGTGTGTTCATTGGAGTCCCCCAGGGTTCCGTTCTCAGTCCACTGCTTTTATCGAAGTTTGTCAGTAACTCTTCATCAGTGCTTCACTGTTGTAAATACGACTTCTCATGATATCCAGTTTTGTCTAAGTGACAGCCCCAAGAACATTGCAGCTGGCGTATGAATGATGATCTTTGTCCAGTATAACGATGGGTGCAAAATAATGGTCTTTAACTAAACCCTAAAAAGTCACTGAAAGTTGATAGGCGAATATTTCAGTGAAGCAGTTTTCTTGTAGGTTGCCGAGGGAAATATTACTCAGTGTTATCTGAATACCATTTCAAGAGGCAGTAAAACATCTTTGCATAATCTTGAGTGCATTTCTAAACTGGAAAGAACAAAGTGTTGCAGCATGGAGCAAATCTCACTCTTACCTACATGCAGTCAAAATAATTAGGTAAAATTTTTCTACTTCAGGTTAGTTCAGTCTTTAGTTCTGCCAAATCTTCACTATTGTTGTTTTTGTTGTTGTTGTGGTCTTCAGTCCTAAGACTGGTTTGATGCATCTCTCCATATTGCGATATCTTGTGCAAGTCTCTTCACTTCCGAGTAACTATTGCAACATACATCCTCCTCAATCTGCTTACTATATTCATCTCTTGGTCTCCCTCTGCGATTTTCACCCCCCCCCCCCCAATTACTAAGCTGGTGATCCCCTGATGTCTCAGAATGTGTCCTACCAACCGATCCCCTCTTCTAGCAAGGATGTGCCACAAATTTCTTTCCTCCCCAATTCTATTCAGTATCTCCTTATTAGTTACGTGATCTACCCATCTAATCTCCACCATTATTCCGTAGCGCCACATTTCAAAAGATTCTAGTCTCTTCTTGTCTAAACTGTTCACTGTTTATCGTCCATGTTTCACTTCCATACCTGGTTACACTTCATACAGTTACTTTCAGAAAAGACCTCCTAACATTTAAATCTATACTTGATGTTAACAAAGTTCTCTTCTTCAGAAACGCTTTTCTTGCCATTCTCAGTCTACGTTTTATATCCTCTCTACTTTCGCCATCATCAGTTATTTTGCTGCCAAAGTATCAAGACTCAGCTACTACCTTAGTTGTCTCATTTCCTAATCTGATTCCCTCATCATCACCTGATTTAATTCGACTACATTAACAGCGGGGCTAGGCTACAAGCCTCTGTCACTCCCTCCTCAACCATTGGTTCCCTTTCGTGCCCCTCTACTCTTATAGCTGTTTGTCATTCACTAACCTATCTTCTAATATAAGTCGTAAGGTCTGTATTGCCTCGTGTGTTCCTATATTTCTACGAAAATACTGATCTTCTCTGTGGTTGACATCTACGAATTTTTTTATTAATCTGTAAACAATTCGTCTTAGTATTTTGCACCCATGTCTCATTAAACTGATAGTTCGGTAATTTTCGCACCTTAGAGCACCTGATTTCTTTGGAATTGGAATTACACACATTAAAAAAAAAAAAAAAAGAAAAAGAAAACGTTTGGATCACCTCAGTTCCGAAATTTCCGGAACCTGTACAGAAAATAGGAATAGAGATCAACATAAACATCATTTCCGCCCTTTTTATTGCTCACGAAAACCACACGTTGCATGTTGTACCACCATACAGCGAGACCTTCAGAGCTGGTGGTCCAGATTTTTGTGTACACCGGAACCTCTAATAGCCAGTAGCACGTTCTCTTGCATTGATGCATGCCTGTATTCGTCGTGGCATACTATCCTTAAGTTCATCGAAAGACCGTTGGTCTAGATTGTCCCACTCCTCAACGGCGATTCGGCTTAGATCACTCAGAGTAGTTTCTGAATCACGTCGTCCATAAACAGACATTTTCAATCTATCCCAGGCATATTCGATAGGGTTCATGTCTGGAGAACATGCTGGCCCCTCTAGTCGAGCGATGTCGTTATCCTGAAGGAAGTCATTCACAAGATGTGCGCTGTGGTGGCACGAATTGCCTCGCCAATATGCTGCCGATATGGTTGCGTCACCGTTCGGAGGATGGCATTCACGTATCGTACAGCCGTTACGGTGTCTTCCATTACCACCAGCGGCGTGCGTCGGTCCCACATAATGCCCCCCCCCCCCCCAAAACAGTAGTGAACCTCCAAATTGCTGCACTCGCTGGACAGTGTGTCTAAGGCGTTCAGCCTGACTGGATTGCCTCCAAACACGTCTCTGACGATTGTCCTGAGCGGTCCATTTGGCATGTTGTTGGTCCCATCTGTACCGCATTGCATGGTGTCGTGGTTGCAAAGATGGACCTCGCCATGGACGGCGGGAGTGAAGTTGCGCATCATGCAGCCTGTTGCCCACAGTTTGAGTAATAACACGACGTCCTGTGGCTGCACGAAAAGCATTATTCAACATGTTGGCGTTGCTGTCAGTGTTCCTCCGAGCCATAATCCGTAAGTAGCGATCATCCACTGCAGTAGTAGCCCTTAGGCGGTCTGAGCGAGGCATGTCATCGACAGTTCTTGTCTCCCTTTATCTCTTCCACGGCCGAACAACATCGCTTTGGTTCACTCCGAGGCGCCTGGACACTTCCCTTATTGGGAGCCGTTCCCGGCATAAAGTAAGAATGTGGGCGCGATCGAACCGCGGTATTGCCCGTCTAGTCATGTTTAAACTACAGGTTACACGAGACATGTATCTCCTTCCTGGTCGAATGACTAGAACTGATCAGCTGTCGGACCCCCTCCGTCTAATAGGCGCTGCGCATGCATGGTTGTTTACATCTCTGAACAGTCAAAGGGGCTGTGTCTGTGATGCAACATCCACAGTCAACGTCTATCTTCAGGAGTTCTGGGAACCGGGGCGATGCAAAACTTTTTCATGTGTGTATTATATTCTTCTTGAAGTCTGAGGGTATTCCGCCTGTCTCATACATCTTGCTCACTAGATGGAAGGGTTTTGTCATGGCTAGCTCTCCCAAGGCTATCAGTATTTTTAGCGGGATGTTGTCTAATCCCGGGGCCTTGTTTCGACTTAAATCTTTCAGTGCTCTGTCAAATTCTTCTCGCACTATCATATCTCCCATATAATCTTCATCTACGTCCATTTCCATAATATTGCCCTCAAGTACATCTCCCTTATGTAGATCCTCTATATACTCCTTCCTCCTTTTGCCTGTCACTTCTTTGCTTAGGATCGGTTTTCCATCTGAGCTCTTGATATTCATACAAGTGGTTCTCTTTTCTCAAAAGCCCCGTTTAAGTTTCTTGTAGGCGGCGTCTGTCTTTCCCCTGGTGACATATGCTTCTAAATCCTTAAATTTGTCATCTAGGCGTTCCTCTTTAGCCATTTAGCACTTCCTGTCAATCTCATTTTTTAGACGTTAGTATTCCCTTTCGCCTGCTTCATTTGCTGCATTTTTATATTTTCCCCTTTCATCAGTTAAATTCAATATCTCTTGTGTTTCTCAAGGAATTCTAACAGCATTCATCTTTTTACCTGCTTCATCCTCTACTGCCTTCACTGTTTCATCTCTCAGAGGTACCCATTCTTTTTCTACTGTATTCCTTCCCCCTTTTCTTGCCAATCGTTCCCTAATGCTCCCTCTGAAACTCTGAGCAACCTCTGGTTCTTTCAATTTATCCAGGTCCCATCTCCTTAAATTCCTACATTTTTGCTATTTCTTCAGTTTTAAACCACAGTTCATAACAAATAAATTGTGATCAGAGTCCACATCTGCCTCTGGAAATGTTTTGCAATTTAAAATTTATGCAGTTCAAAACGGCGCAAATAGTGTAAACTCCATGCGATTCGAGGTAGTAATGAATTCGTGAACAATACATTTGTGTAAAATTTCGGTTGTTTCGTCGTATCAGTTCTTCCTATACTCAGGCTGGCTTCGACAAGATAGACAGCGTCGTTTTCACACGCTCTGTTTACTTCATCGCTTTCTTGATCACAACTGTTCTCACACATCAGATACTGTAATATCAGATCGCATACGTCCACCATCTTGGACGTACTTTTGCACAACACAAATATTTCTTCAGTTCCTTCTTCGTTCCAGCCGTATGACTCTTTAACAAACTACTCTTAATATGTGTCCTATTTACACTTAAGCGCCAAACTGGTATAGGCATGCGTATTCAAGTACAGACATATGTAAACAGCCAGAATACGGCGCTGCGGTCTCGAACGCCTATACAAGACAAGTGTCTGGCGCCCTTGTTAAATCGGTTAGTGGTGCTACAATGAGAGGCTATCAAGATTTAAGTGAGTTTGAGTGTGGTGTTGTAGTCGCCGCACGGACGATGGGACACAACAACTCCGAGGTAGCGATGAAGCGGTGATTTTCCCGTATGTGAATATCTGAAATCCGGAGAAACGTCAAATCTGTGACATCGCAACGGCCGGAAAAGATCCTGCAAGAATGGTACCAACGACGACCGAAGTGCAACCCTTCCCGCAAATTGATGCAGATTTCAATGCAGGGTCATTAACAAGTGTCAGCATGGGAACCATTCGACGAAACATCGTCGATATGGGCTTTCGGAGCCGAACGCCCACTCGTGTACGCTTAATGACTGCACGACACAAAGTTTTACGCTTCGTCTGGGGGCGTCAACACCGACGTTTGACTGTTGATGACTGGAAACATGTTGCCTGGTCGGACGAGTCTCGTTTCAGATTGTATCGAGCGGAAGGATGTGTACGGGTAGAGAGACAACCTCATGAATCCATGGACTCTGCAGGTCAGCAGTAGACTGTTCGAGCTGATGGAGGCTCTGTAATGGTGTGGGGCGTGTGCAGTTGGAGTGATATGTGACCCCTGATATGCCTAGATACGACTCAGACAGGTGACGCGTACGTAAGAATCCTGTCTGATCACATGCATCCATTCATGTCCATTGTGCATTCCGACGGTACTGCGCAATCCCATCAGGACAATGCGACACCTCAAACGTCCAGAATTGCTACAGTGTGGCTACAGGAACGCTCTTCTGACTTCAAACACTTCCGCTGGCCACCAAACTCCCGAGAAATGAACGTTATTGAACATATCTGGAATGCCTTGCAACGTGCTGTTCAGAAGAGATCTCCACCACCTCGTACTCTTACGGATTTATGGACAGCCCTGCAGGATTCATGATTTCAGTTCCGTGCAGCACTACCTCAGACATTAGTCGAGTCCGTGTCACGTCGTGTTGCGGCACTTCTGCGTTGTTGCGGGGGCCCTACACGATATTAGGCAAGTGTACCAGTTTGTTTGGCTCTTCAGCGTACAACCACGCTGCATTCAACAGAAGACTATATCTTACGAGGTGCATTCAAGTTCTAAGGCCTCCGATTGTTTTTCTAATTAATTACTCACCCGAAATCGATGAAACTGGCGTTACTTCTCGACGTAATCGCCCTGCAGACGTACACATTTTTCACAACGCTGACGCCATGATTCCATGGCAGCGGCGAAGGCTTCTTTAGGAGTCTGTTTTGACCACTGGAAAGTCGCTGAGGCAATAGCAGCACGGCTGGTGAATGTGTGGCCACAGAGAGTGTGTTTCATTGTTGGAAAAAGCCAAAAGTCACTAGGAGCCAGGTCAGGTGAGTAGGGAGCATGAGGAATCACTTCAAAGTTGTTATCACGAAGAAACTGTTGCGTAACGTTAGCTCGATGTGCGGGTGCGTTGTCTTGGTGAAACAGCACACGCGCAGCCCTTCCTGGACGTTTTTGTTGCAGTGCAGGAAGGAATTTGTTCTTCAAAACATTTTTGTAGGATGCACCTGTTACCGTAGTGCCATTTGGAACGCAATTGGTAAGGATTACGCCCTCGCTGTCCCAGTACATGGACACCATCATTTTTTCAGCACTGGCGGTTACCCGAAATTTTTTTCGTGGCGGTGAATCTGTGTGCTTCCATTGAGCTGACTGGCGCTTTGTTTCTGGATTGAAAAATGGCATCCACGTCTCATCCACTGTCACAACCGACGAAAAGAAAGTCCCATTCATGCTGTCGTTGCGCGTCAACACTGCTTGGCAACATGCCACACGGGCAGCCATGTGGTCGTCCGTCAGCATTCGTGGCACCCACCTGGATGACACTTTTCGCATTTTCAGGTCGTCATGCAGGATTGTGTGCACAGAACCCACAGAAATGCCAACTCTGGAGGCGATCTGTTCAACAGTCATTCGGCGATCCCCCAAAACAATTCTCTCCACTTTCTCGATCATGTCGTGAGACCGGCTTGTGCAAGCCCGAGGTTGTTTCGATTTGTTGTCACACGATGTTCTGCCTTCATTAAACTGTCGCACCCACGAACGCACTTTCGACACATCCATAACTCCATCACCACATGTCTCCTTCGACTGTCGATGAATTTCAATTGGTTTCACAACACGCAAATTCAGAAAACGAATGATTGCACGCTGTTCAACTAAGGAAAACGTCGCCATTTTAAGTATTTAAAACAGTTCTCATTCTCGCCGCTGGTGGTAAAATTCCATCTGCCGTACGGTGCTGCCATCTCTGGGACGTATTGACAATGAACGCGGCCTCACTTTAAAACAATGCGCATGTTTCTCTCTCTTTCAAGTCCAGAGAAAAAAAATCGGAGGCCTTGGAACTTGAATGCACCTCGTATTCCTTTACTTTCGGTGTAACTTCTCTCTCCTCATGTCTGTTTTCTTTGTGTCCAAGAGGTAACCAATATGACTGTCACATTGCAAACTCTGTATGCCTTTCTCATCCGTTTCTACACTGCGCAACACATTTAAAAGACCACTTATTCGAAACACAGAAATTTTCTCCAAATGCGACGCATAAGTTTGAAATTTGGCTCGAAGGTGCCTACGACCTACTCTGTAATGGTGAAAGAGCGTGGCGCCCCGGACGTCTGCCTGCGGCTCGACAGCGCTTCAGACAGCAAGGTGTCAACGCATGCGGAAAGAAGACCAGAGCTCAGAAGATCGTGTGAGTTGCAAGGTGGGTTAATGATGTCGTATTACCACCAGATTTCACCACAATAGTGCGATACGCCACTGTGGACGTCTCTCAAAATTCAAACGTGCTCATACCCCCTTTCACCCACGTTTCTCTCCCTCTTTTGATGCGATGGAGGTCAGAATTTTGAGGCATCACTGGTTTTTCTTGATAGTGGTTGAGGGAGACAAAATACACCGCCTCTCAGACTCGACCCGAACACGCCTTAGAATTTGGTATAAGGTGCGTCACTGAAACCATTCCCTCCCTTGGTGTGTTGCCGGCCGCTGTGGCCGAGCGGTTCTAGGCGCTTCAGTCCGGAACCGCGCTGCTGCTATGGTCGCAAGTTCGAATCCTGCCTCGGGCATGGATGTGTATGATGTCCTTAGGTTAGTTAGGTTTAAGTAGTTCTAAGTCTAGGGGACTGATGACCTCAGATGTTAAGTCCCATAGTGCTTTGAGCCATTTGAACCTTGGGGTGTTGATTTCCACACATGCCGGCCGCGGTGGTCTCGCGGTTCTAGGCGCGCAGTCCGGAACCGTGCGACTGCTACGGTCGCAGGTTCGAATCCTGCCTCGGGCATGGATGTGTGGGATGTCCTTAGGTTAGTTAGGTTTAAGTAGTTCTAAGTTCTAGGGGACTGATAACCACAGCAGTTGAGTCCCATAGTGCTCAGAGCCATTTTTTTTTTCCACACATATCGCGGTCGAAAACGACTGTTCGCAGTGCGAAGAGCGACAGGTTGACGTTCTTAGCAATCTTTGACACGTCTGACGCTTACCGGACGCTTCGATCCTTCTCTACGGACATCGTCGGGCAGCATCCCATTGAACATGTGCTCCCTGCCGCCGTTGGATAAGCAGCTGCAGCAGC
This sequence comes from Schistocerca nitens, assembly GCF_023898315.1. Taxonomy (NCBI): domain Eukaryota; kingdom Metazoa; phylum Arthropoda; class Insecta; order Orthoptera; family Acrididae; genus Schistocerca; species Schistocerca nitens. Next base: position 829,643,577 of record NC_064618.1, on the reverse strand, counting down.
AAGTCGTATACTCCTAGCTCACTCATTTTAACATAGTTTAATTCTTAATTTCTTTGCGTGTTTTTGGTACTTGCATTGTTTAATTCATAAATTTCGGGCGTATTATAGTATTTGAGAGCTGTAGCATCGCGTTTTAGTACCTGAATAGTGTAAATTCGCGTAATCGTTTGTCTTCTGTTTTTGTTTTGAACGGCCAGTGTCGGTTGGTCACAGTCAGTGTGCTCCCTACCGCCGTTGGATAAGCAGCTACAGCAGCAAGTCGTATACTCCTAGCTCACTCATTTGTTACATAGTTTAATTCTTAATTTCTTTGCGTGTTTTTGGTACTTGCATTGTTTAATTCATAAATTTCGGGTGTATTATAGTATTTGAGAGTTGTAGCATCGCGTTTTAGTACCTGAATAGTGTAAAATCGCGTAGTCTCCTTCCGCCGCCGGGCAGTGTGTCAGCAGTGCGCAAGTAGCAGCATTACTGCATTTACTAGGCAATCTTGGATTTTAATAACCGTTTAAATTTTGTCAATTTGTTTGCGCTCTCTGTAGATTAGTTCAGACGTTCTTTGCACAACAGTTCTTAGCATGGATAGGGACTGCAACTGCTGTGTTCGGATGCAGGCTGAGTTGGCATCCCTTCGCTCCCAGCTTCAGGCAGTGTTGGCTTCGGTCACACAGCTTGAGGCTGTTGCCAATGGGCATCATTGTGGGGGTCCGGATGGGGGTTTGTCGGGGACGGCCATCTCGTCCCACGCATCCCCCGATCGGACTACGACTGTGGTTGCCCGGGATACTGCCCGCGTTGAGGCTGATCCCTCACCTGTGGTAAAGTGGGAGGTCGTCTCAAGGTGTGGCAGGGGGCGAAAGACATTCCGGAGGGCTGAACGGAAGGCCTCTCCAGTTTGTCTGACGAACCGGTTTCAGGCTCTGTCTCAGGCTGATACTGATCTTCGGCCTGACATGGCTGCTTGTCCTGTTCCAGAGGTTGCCCCTCAGTCTGCAAGATCCGGGCGGTCGCAGAGGGTGGGCTTACTGGTAGTTGGGAGCTCCAACGTCAGGCGCGTAATGGGGCCCCTTAGGGAACTGGCAGTAAGAGAGGGGAAGAAAACCAATGTGCACTCCGTGTGCATACCGGGGGGACTCATTACAGATGTGGAAAGGGTCCTTCCGGATGCCATGAAGGGTACAGGGTGCACCCATCTGCAGGTGGTCGCTCATGTCGGCCCCAGTGATGTGTGTCGTTATGGATCGGAGGAAATCCTCTCTGGCTTCCGGCGGCTATCTGATTTGGTGAAGACTGCCTGTCTCGCTAGCGGGATGAAAGCAGAGCTCACCATCTGCAGCATCGTCGACAGGACTGACTGCGGACCTTTGGTACAGAGCCGAGTGGATTGTCTGAATCAGAGGCTGAGACGGTTCTGCGACCATGTGGGCTGCAGATTCCTCGACTTGCGCCATGGGGTGGTGGGGTTTCGGGTTCCGCTGGATAGGTCAGGAGTCCACTACACGCAACAAGGGGCTACACGGGTAGCAGGGGTTGTGTGGCGTGGGCTGGGCGGTGTTTTAGGTTAGATGGCCTCGGGCAAGTACAGGAAGGGCAACAGCCTCAACGGGTGCGGGGCAAAGTCAGGACATGCGGGGACCAAGCAGCAATCGGTATTGTAATTGTCAACTGTCGAAGCTGCGTTGGTAAAGTACCGGAACTTCAAGCGCTGATAGAAAGCACCGAAGCTGAAATCGTTATAGGTACAGAAAGCTGGCTGAAGCCAGAGATAAATTCTGCCGAAATTTTTACAAAGGTACAGACGGTGTTTAGAAAGGATAGATTGCATGCAACCGGTGGTGGAGTGTTCGTCGCTGTTAGTAGTAGTTTATCCTGTAGTGAAGTAGAAGTGGATAGTTCCTGTGAATTATTATGGGTGGTTACACTCAACAACCGAGCTAGGTTAATAATTGGCTCCTTTTACCGACCTCCCGACTCAGCAGCATTAGTGGCAGAACAACTGAGAGAAAATCTGGAATACATTTCACATAAATTTTCTCAGCATATTATAGTCTTAGGTGGAGATTTCAATTTACCAGATATAGACAGGGACACTCAGATGTTTAGGACGGGTGGTAGGGACAGAGCATCGAGTGACATTATACTGAGTGCACTATCCGAAAATTACCTCGAGCAATTAAACAGAGAACCTACTCGTGGAGATAACATCTTGGACCTACTGATAACAAACAGACCCGAACTTTTCGACTCTGTATGTGCAGAACAGGCAATCAGTGATCATAAGGCCGTTGCAGCATCCCTGAATATGGAAGTTAATAGGAATATAAAAAAGGAATGAAGATTTATCTGTTTAGCAAGAGTAATAGAAGGCAGATTTCAGACTACCTAACAGATCAAAACGAAAATTTCTGTTCCGACACTGACAATGTTGAGTGTTTATGGAATAAAATCCAATCGTAAAATGCGTTTTAGACAGGTACGTGCCGAGTAAAACTGTGAGGGACGGGAAAAACTCACCGTGGTACAACAACAAAGTTAGGAAACTACTGCGAAAGCAAAGAGAGCTTCACTCCAAGTTTAAACGCAGCCAAAACCTCTCAGACAAACAGAAGCTAAACGATGTCAAAGTTAGCGTAAGGAGGGCTATGTGTGAAGCGTTCAGTCAATTCGAAAGTAAAATTCTATGTACCGACTTGACAGAAATTCCTAGGAAGTTCTGGTCTTACGTTAAATCAGTAAGTGGCTCGAAACAGCATATCCAGACACTCCGGGATGATGATGGCATTGAAACGGAGGATGACACGCGTAAAGCTGAAACACTGAACACATTTTTCCAAAGCTGTTTCACAGAGGAAGACCACACTGCAGTTCCTTACCTAAATCCTCGCACAAACGAAAAAATGGCTGACATCGAAATAAGTGTCAAAGGAATAGAAAAGCAACTGGAATCACTCAAAAGAGGAAAGTCCACTGGACCTGACGGGATACCAATTCGATTCTACACAGAGTACGCGAAAGAACTTGCCCCCCTTCTAACAGCCGTGTACCGCAAGTCTGTAGAGGAACGGAGGGTTCCAAACGATTGGAAAAGAGCACAGGTAGTCCCAGTCTTCAAGAAGGGTCGTCGAGCAGATGCGAAAAACTATAGACCTATATCTCTGACGTCGATCTGTTGTAGAATTTTAGAACATGTTTTTTGCTCGGGTATCATGTCGTTTTTGGAAACCCAGACTCTACTATGTAGGAATCAACATGGATTCCGGAAACAGCGATCGTGTGAGACCCCAACTCGCTTTATTTGTCCATGAGACCCAGAAAATATTAGATACAGGCTCCCAGGTAGATGCTATTTTTCTTGACTTCCGGAAGGCGTTCGATATAGTTCCGCACTGTCGCCTGATAAACAAAGTAAGAGCCTACGGAATATCAGACCAGCTGTGTGGCTGGATTGAAGAGTTTTTAGCAAACAGAACACAGCATGTTGTTATCAATGGAGAGACGTCTACAGACGTTAAAGCAACCTCTGGCGTGCCACAGGGGAGTGTTATGGGACCATTGCTTTTCACAATATATATAAATGACCTAGTAGATACTGTCGGAAGTTCCATGCGGCTTTTCGCGGATGATGCTGTAGTATACAGAGAAGTTGCAGTATTAGAAAATTGTAGCTAAATGCAGGAAGATCTGCAGTGGATAGGCACTTGGTGCAGGGAGTGGCAACTGTCCCTTAACATAGACAAATGTAATGTATTGCGAAGACATAGAAAGAAGGATCCTTTATTGTATGATTATATGATAGCGGAACAAACACTGGTAGCAGTTACTTCTGTAAAATAACTGGGAGTATGCGTGCGGAACGATTTGAAGTGGAATGATCATATAAAATTAATTCCTGGTAAGGCGGGTACCAGGTTGAGATTCATTGGGAGAGTGCTTAGAAAATGTAGTCCATCAACAAAGGAGGTGGCTTACAAAACACTCGTTCGAACTATACTTGAGTATTGCTCATCAGTGTGGGATCCGTACGAGATCGGGTTGACGGAGGAGGTAGAGAGGATCCAAAGAAGAGCGGCGCGTTTCGTCACAGGGTTATTTGGTAACCGTGATAGCGTTACGGAGATGTTTAATAAACTCAAGTGGTAGACTCTGCAAGAGAGGCGGTCTGCATCGCGGTGTAGCTTGCTCGCCAGGTTTCGAGAGGGTGCGTTTCTGGATGAGGTATCGAATATATTGCTTACCCCTACTTATACCTCCCGAGGAGATCACGAATGTAAAATTAGAGAGATTAGAGCGCGCACTGAGGCTTTCAGACAGTCGTTCTTCCCGCGAACCATACGCGACTGGAACAGGAAAGGGAGGTAATGACAGTGGCACGTAAAGTGCCCTCCGCCACACACTGTTGGGTGGCTTGCGGAGTATAAATGTAGATATAGAACATTATCGCACCGAGTTGGAATGCAGTGACACCGCAGTTTGTGCTCTGTTGTACAGACTAAAACCACCGGGTATCGTTCGAAACCATTCGTCGAAATCTGAGCGCCGTCAGAAGCAGCAAAGGGTGATCATGCTTTTTTAGCCCTCTTGCTTCGCGCCACGTATGACGTGACCGGAGAGGGGTGAGAAATAGCTACATGCGTGTCTAAAATGGCAAAGAGTTGTTCTAAGCCCCCCTCACCACTTTCGGCAACATTCTGTGTGTCACCCGTCCGCCTTTGTTGACCACTTTAAAATTTTACCTGAACAGCGACAACGTGTGACGAAATCATGAGCCTTTTTACACGGACAATCCCTTCGACACCCCTCCAATCCCGGACAGCCTCACGGCAGGCGCAACAGCGGCAGCGCAGCGCGCTTGCAGTCGCCTAGGACTGTCCTCTCGTGTTCTGTGTGTTCTGTCTGCACAGGCACCTTTTTAAAGGTTCTCAACAGAGATGAGTGGGTAGGACGGAGAGTGTTGTGGAGCTGGGTGTTCTTGGAGGGACTCTTTACCGTGTGATTCATTCATGTTGAGAGGCACCCACATGCCTTGCTCATACTGCGGCATCAAGCAGTCAGGCCTGCAAGATGAGTGGTCTGCCAAGCGAGTGGATTCATTATTATTTATCGAGTAACATGAACTCTAGTACTCACACTTAAGTTACAAGTTATCCTCCTATATGATTAATACGCAACGGAAACACGCATCTGACTATCAGTAATTTACAGAACTCTGACTGTACACTACGCACTGGCAATACCACATTTTCTTTCTTTTTTATTAAACGGCTTTTGTCAACACGTGGCCACCGCACTGAATATGAATGGCGCACACATTATAAATTCGGGACATTATGACAACATACAATTCTAAGGTAAAGTCCACCAATCTTTTTCTTTTCACTATCTTATTTATTCCGATAAATTCTCTAACCTAAACACACAAATTCTATAACCTACAACAATAACACATGAGAAATTCCGCCCAGTGGGCATGGCTTTACATTGGTGAATCTCTATATTATGGTCTCGTAATTATTTGACGCTACAGTGCACTTTCTGGACAGGTTGGTGGATCTTTTATTATTTCTCACACTTCGACTCTCACAATCATCATCACGAAAGTATCCCCCAGACCGAGCGGTACCGAAGGAACAGGCATAACCCACTAATCTTCTGAAACTACCTCGCTACTCTCCCATGCAAACCACACATACCCAAATTACATGACATACACCACACTACGACATGGAATACTAAACACTAAATAGTCACAACACTATCACTTTCAGCTTTCCAACTTCAATTAGTATTTATCCCACTTTCACACGACACTGCCCCACTTTGTAATTCTACTTTCCTATTATGCACTCTGGAGATATTTGCACGTCTTCCTGTGCAATGCAAGCCAAGTGGCGTTGCTGGATAGACGGCCGACTCACCTTGCTTCTCTCTCAGAGTTTGAATCTAGCGTCACACGGAATCATATCACGCAAAGTAATATTAAGAACATATTCATCACACACGCGAGTCCTCAACTGATACCATGGACGAGTACTTCTCTTTATCTTTTGTCTCATACACAGTTTGAGACTCACACAGTACTCACCATGTGGAAGTACTCGCCTCTAATTTCAAGTCCTGCACACGCCATTTCTTAAATATTTCAACTTATGGTACACACGCTATTTCTTAAATATTTCAACTTATTGTACACACGCTAGTAATTCAGCTCAACTTAAGCACACGGAAGTATTTCAACTTATTGCTACACGTGGTTTCATTGTGACCATTGGTCACTTCCGAAGATCACTACAATCCCATTAATATTACCTGCCTGACACTTAATTCTCCCCACAAAAGTTCCCGAAATAGAGAAATTACTATTTCAAACTACTCTTTAAATATCCCACATGCATACCATGTCTCCACTCTTTTGTCATTACGGAGCACAACTAAAACAGGTCTTAACAGCACAAGATCCAGCGGCAGAGTGCTGAAACATGGCCGTTCTCCAGGTCCTCTCACACCTCTGTCAAAGTGGGGGAGAACCTTGCTACCGTATTGGTCAGCCACATTTCAGGCGCTCAAAGCTCAGGTAAATTTCATCTCTTTGGTCCCACCAAATGTGGCCAAAGGATCGACTCAAAGATGATCATATATTCACATTCACTATCTGCGGTTAGCAGACGACCATACATTCATTCATTTCACAGATCTCACCAAACTGGATGTAGGGATTTACTTTGTGGGAGTGCACATGTGATCAATTAAATAAATAAATTGTCATTCTTTCCCACACTGGTATCCGGCTTCGCTGTGTTAATTGAAATTGAGTTATTTTACAAAAAAAAATGTGTTGTTCTGACAAAAATAATGAAGTATGTTGTACCTATTTTCAATGTCGGGCGGTACTGTACCCTTTCAATGTGTCAGTGTCGCATCCCTCCGTGATCACGCCACCTGAGGGCGCGAAACAGGTGGTCTGGAAAAACATAGGCACTCTTCGCTGCTTTGGATCTCGTTCAGTTGCTGTAGAATGGTTTTGAGCGGTCCCCAGCGACTTACCCTGTACATAAGAGCTAAAATTGTGGTCGCACTGCTCACCAAAAGGATGTGACCAAGTTCAATGGGCTGTCTGGCCCACGATGTCCTTAGAGAATGGTTGAAGCATCCAGGGGGAGTCAGCAGTGTAGATGATTGTCGTCCTGCTACTTATCGCACCAACTGTCGTATTCGACTGCCAAACGTGTGCAATCGACGCCCCAAGGAAAGGGCCCTTTACGCCACCTTCCAAGGCCTTTCCGCGTCAGTTCAGAGCGGCGGTGTACCTGAAATGCTTTCCTCGACCTCTCATAAGGCAATATGTAATTTCAACTCTGGGCACCTCGATCCTGCCTTCCGCGGTACAGACGTTAAAACAATATGAAATGTGCGTTTAGAGAGGATGTGATGACCTTCTCATCGTATGACACGTCTGTGATGGCGTTGGGCAGAATTGTGGTGACATCTACGGCCGATGTGACGTCATTAACCCACCTTACACGTCACGCGAACTTCTGAGCTCTGACCTCTTTCTGCATGTGTCGACACCTTGGCTGCTTCAAGTGTCGTTTAGTCCGAGGATGAAGTCGCAGGGCGCCACGCTTTTCCACCATCACAGAAGAAAGTTGTAGGCACTTTTGGTCCAAATTTCAAATTTATGTGTCGCTATAGGAGACCATTATGGGGTTTCGAAAAATTGAACCTTCAATTCTATTGTGCAGTGTATTCCCATTTTCTTCCTCCCATCTCATCTGTTGATCTTACTCTCCTGTTTCTCGCTGTTAATGTGACCAGGCAATCTCTACTTTACATTGATTCCTTCTATACCGTTATCATCTGTCTGTGTTAGACGTCTCTACTCCACATATTCATCATTATACAATCGTATTCTCATTACATTATTATTATTTGTTATTATTAAATATTGCTCATCTGCCATACAAACTGTAATGTTTACTCACAGAATAAATCTGGTTTAATGTGAAATAAATAGTTTATACCACTTTTCAAGTAGACGTGGAGTGTGTGCCGCATTAACGGGACTTTCATGGCGTCATTAGTCCTTCGTCTTCAACAGTTACAAAATAAGCAGCTGAACTTGAAAATAGCCGTTGACCTCTTAAGACGAGCCGGCCGCGGTGGTCTAGCGGTTCTAGGCGCGCAGTCCGGAACCGCGCGACTGCTAAGGTCGCAGGTTCGAATCCTGCCTCGGGCATGGATGTGTGTGATGTCCTTAGGTTAGTTAGGTTTAAGTAGTTCTAAGTTCTAGGGGACTGATGACCACAGATGTTAAGTCCCATAGTGCTCAGAACCATTTGAACCATTTTTTTTCTTAAGACGATCCACTCGCAGGACACTGCAGAAGAGTAACCAGAGATGAAAACGTCGTAAAGTCCCAAAAATGTTATTATTCGATCGGCGACTAAAGAAATTTGAAGTAGCTAATGTCATAGGCGTATCACGAAGAATGAACGATGACGAAACTATCTTCAAGACGGGAGGCGCCTTTGTTGCACGAAGACCAAAAGCATATGAAAAAAGCAATGTCTGGGACGTTTTACATAGAATCCGACTGACTTTGGCAACCAATTCATGACTGAGATCGGGGTCCACTATTTCACGCCAGAGCTTAAACACGCGTGTATGCTGCGGGTAGAGGCTGGTATTCTTGGACTGAAAAAGTAAAGTGCCAAAAATGTTATAGTCAATGTTTTGTATGATAAATAAGTATTCTCCTTAACTATATTGTAGCAAAGGATAAACCTATAAGTGGAGGACAGTTCGCAAGCCCTCTAAACTATCAGATGAAATAATACTTGCGAAGACGTCCTGGTTGGAAAAAACTAAAAATAATAAAATATTTCGTCAGGAGAATGTACCTACCCGCCTTACCCGTGAAGGTGTTTTGACAATGAGAAAACTAGAAGTTTGAAGAAAAAGCCGGCCGCTGTGGCCGAGCGGTTCTAAGCGCTTCAGTCCGGAACCGCGCTGCTGCTACTGTCACAGGTTCGAATCCTGCCTCGGGCATGGACGTGTGTGATGTCCTTAGGTTAGGTGAGTCTAGGGAACTGATGGCCTCAGATGTGCTCAGATGTGCTCAGACCCATTTGAACCATTTGAAGGAAGAATTGCTGAAACATCCATCTACTCACAATCGTTGGCTACCTTTGATTTCCACCTATTTTCATACCCAAAGAAATCTGTGACTGAAACTTTTTTGTGTTCTTTGGAGAGGTAACAGCGGCCATAGGAGGATATTTTGCAGATTTTCCAAAACTGCCCTTCCGGGCTGGAATATTTTCCATCGAAGAACAGAGAACTGAGTGTGCTGCCCTAAAGGGGTATTGTGTGAGTGTTTGCGCACTTCTTAAGGAACAAACTCTGTCATTTACTGGAACGCAGATAAATTTTTGCTTTCTCGTCGTACGTAACCCCGAGATATCGAATTGACCACGATCCTTTGTTGTCAACGATCGGGAGTAGAACCGATCAGCGAACCATACCTTCCACGGAAAAACTGTTAAATCGCCGAATATTTTATAAAAACTACCACAAGGCTGGCGCCACCACGTAAAAAAAATGTGACACCACTTTATATTTAATAAAAATATACAATAGACAGTGGAATCTGTTAGCATTCAAAGAACTTGGAACATAGTGCTGAGTGATTATGGTTATCTAACTCAGCGGTTCAGCACTGAAACGTGCACATATCTCACACATTAAAGGTGCACGTGAAATGGCGAAGTAAAACAATATGAATACAAGTACCAAAACACGCACTATCCCATCATCGAAATCTATATCATCCTCGTTCCTGTAACCTGTTTTTAGGCACGCAGCAAATACGTTATTTTAAAAACAGTTTGTCGGTAGTTATATGTCTCTCTTTAATATTACAAATAAAATCAAATAACCGATTTTTTTCTCGTAAATGGTTTACAGATAAATTTTATCTGTTAGTATTTTATAACTTCTCTACGAAAAGCAAGGCGAGTTCCTATATCATAACAAAGTAATATATATTTGGGAATTATATATTTTAAGTCTATGTAAATATATGCGTAAATGTTGCGTTCAGTATTTCCTTGACGAGAGTATTTTTAGTGAAACAGATCTGTTCTATCTCTTTGTGCATTTACGGATTAGAGAAAGTATTATAGGCAAACAGTTTGGGAATAGCACTTCAGACCCGCAATGTCATTACAAAAGAGTATGACATTTAAGTTTGTATTATGCTGCTGCAGTATAACTTGGGGACAGTCACAAATAAGTGATAAACATTGGCATTAATCAGAGTTCAATGCATAGCCAAAAAGCAATAAACTTAAAGTGTTCGTCTACATTCCGAAACTAACGTTCATTATATACCTAATAGCATCGATAATAACGATCTACTCAATAATGCTTAATCTTCTGTTCTACAAAAAAACATTACTTATTCGAATTTTAATACGTTTAGATGAATTTAACAAAAGTTCTTAAATCGAAAATCCACATCTATAAGAGCTTTTTATCTGTCGGTCCTAATTTGATCAACTAAATGAAGAACGAGACTCGAAATACTTTAAAATCGAAATATCATCATCATTCTCAGCCTTTGTTTAAAATTTACTGTTGGATTCGCCGCCATTTTAAACGTGCCCAAAGTTAACGATACACAGTTTCAAGGGATCTAGATCTTTTATGCCTGAATACTTTGCCGTTCATCCATTTTACATTACATTACCGACAAAGATATTTCGCGATAAACAGACAAAATAATTTCCTTCCTTCATCATCTGTCAGTACACCTCTTCACTTTCTAACGACTTGGATATTAAACGTCCCCACATGGAGGCCACCATATGCTATTTCATATGCGAGGCTGGATCTCAAAATCAAATATGGGCGTTGTATATTTATGGTTACCAACGTATGGAAAGTAGTTAACATTCGGTTTGTTGATTTAATATAGGTGTTCGGTCGCTGGGATTGTTTGTTATATAATTTTTGATTTTTCAACGTTTAGTTTACGAGACCGAGAGAACGATTAGTCAGGTAAATAGTGATAAATGTAGTTTTCTTGGTAAATAACGCACTTATTTTCCGCTATCGTTTCCTTTCGGATCAGTGTACAGCGTCGACTATTCTGTACTGCACAGATATATAATGACAGGTATATTGATAGACAGTTCGTTAAATTCGATTCCAGAAGGTTTGCAAAATATCTGTCTGCCCTGGACTCAAAGATTTTTTCAACCACAAATTTCCTTTGCTATAGGAATCGTGAAATAATACTATTTCTTCCCTTTTTCCACTGCTGAAGCGTTTGTAGTTCTTCGTGTTGAAACGTATTACTTTGTGTTCTGTAATCCATGGCACTTCTCAAAAGCTTTGTTTTCAAGCAGTTTCTCCAGAGAACTTGCGTAGTAGTCGCCAGTTACTGTTACCCTTTGCCGAGGTACCATATTTCCCCACACAACGGAGAAAATCTTAGCCAAGTTAAACAATGACTTTATCTGAATACTAATTTTTCAAATAAATATATACTAATCGGGACAAAAATTCATTCTGAAGTCAGTGGGGACTCGTAAATGACAGATCCACTCATTTGTCGGTTCATGTCTGCTAAAATGTTTTTGCTTCTTTCATCGTAAAGGCCTGCTTCCACACGTATCAGTTTTCCTATCACTTTTCCATAACACCACTGGTTCGATAACATGTTACAGAAAATTACGTTAGTACTTACTTTGTATGTATCGATAAGACACATATTTGATAACTACCACGGTTTTACCTTGATCATACACCCGATCAGTGAGTCCACAGCAAGCATTTTAGATGCGGGGCATGCCAGTTTGTTTTTACTGTAGTACCTAATGATACTTCTGACCTGCTAACGCGTTGCCTCCAGGAAGATATTTGCAAATTACCACGTCTTTTTTAGTTGCTTAACATCGCAGTTTTCACAGATCTGATAATAGTCGCATCTGACGAACAAAACTGGGTATAAAATCAAATTGTCTGCGAGTTGTGGGCCTTATCTGGATATTAGGTTTAAATGAAAGCGTAGAAAAATTTTAGGATATATTGAATGGATGAACAGTTAAATGAGTACAGAAGGTGGACTGAGAGTAAACTGGAAAAAGGGAAAAGTAATGAGTGAAGTAGTAGAAATGAGAATAGTGAGAAGCTTAACATCAGAATTGTTGATGACGAAGAAGACGAGGTTAAGGATTTCTGCTACATTGGAAAGAAAATAATCCTCAAAGCAAAGGAGGCGTAAAAAGTAGATCAGTACAGAAAAAGAGGGCATTCCTGGTCGAGAGAAGTCTGATAGTATCAAACATAGGCCTTAATTTAAGGAATAAAGTTCTGAGAATGTACGTTTGGAACACAGCGTTGCATGGGAGTGAATCAAGGACAAACGGAAAACCAGAACAGAAAACAGTCGAATTGTTTGAGATGTTGGAAATTAGGTGGACTAATAAGATGACAAATGAGGAGGTTCTCCGCAAAATCGTAGTAGGAAAGAACGTATTGCAAATGCTGGTTGGAAGAAGGGACAGGTTGATAGGAGATGCGTTAAGACATCAGGGAATAATTTCCACGGCACTAGTGGGTACTGTAAAGGGTAAACACCGTAGGGGGAGACAGAGATAGAAATATATCCAGCGTATGACTGAAGACGCAGGATGCAAGTGTATTCTGAGATGAAGCACATAAAAAATGTAGTAAAACAGATGCCAGGATGAGAATCATTGGAAGAATCTCAAAGAAACGTTGTTCACCCACGAAACAAGTATCTTATAAAGACCTGCTCCACCCATTCGTGAGCACTGCCAATCAGTCTGTTACTCTCACCAGCTTGAATTAATATAAAGAATTGGCAAGATCCAACCAAGAGCAGTGCTGCTGGTCAGCGGATAGTTTAATCGACGAGTGGGCGTTATGGAGATACTAAAAAAAAAACCTCTAGTAGCAAACGTTCCAATAGAGGCGTTGCGCATCACACAGAGGTTTACTATTGAAATTTCGTGAGAGTACATTGCAAGAAGAGTCGGACAACATATTACTTCCTCCAGAATACGTCTCGCAGAATGACAACAACGAGAAAATTGCAGAAATTAGAGTCATACCGAAGCGTTGCCGCATTTATCTGTGAAAATAAGCCCTAGATAGCAGCGCCTTCATCGAATCCGGCTTACAAGTGATTGTTGAATGTAGGCTATTTCAAATGATGTCGTCTACACCAGGTTTGCAGTGCCAGCACTTTAGTTGCACTTAAGATGTCGTATAACCTACTGTTTATAGCCAAATCGAATCTGATCTATTACAATTTATGAACAGATAAACAATTCCGCGTACTACACTCTGCTGATGTTCTATAATGTGATTGTTCGAGTGCAGTAGCCTAACATTTAAATCACATAGTTTTACGTATGGCAGACATTTAGTTAACGCAGACGCTGATCAACGTTCTTAAATCATTGTTCTTGGAATCTAATAATCAAACCAAACCGAAAACGATGTGCACAGTAAGTATAATTTGGAAATAACACAGTTCACAGTCCAAAACTATAGCTATACTTTACAGAAATCATTACTGAAGATTAACGTAGCTCATAATATTAATTGTCAGTTCACAGTCAACCACTGAAAAACTGTCAGTTAATATTCTTTCGGACACGGAACTTAGATAAAACTCGGCGCCTTTTACGACCTTTGATTTGAGATATCTCGTCTGCATACACTGTGCAGTGATACTGGGCACAGATGTCGCTCATATCATAACCTCCCGCAGACTGATTCCAATGGCTTCCAGCAGCCTATCTTTTATAAAATTACAATATTTAGCAATATATTTAGCTGTTGTTGTTCTCTGACGTTTTACAAGTTACAGTTAAAAATTTACATTCGTGAGTGACTCAATACTGGAGAGATATTGGCTGGTTCAAATGGCTCTGAGCACTATGGGACTCAACTGCTGAGGTCATTAGTCCCCTAGAACTTAGAACTAGTTAAACCTAACTAACCTAAGGACATCACAAACATCCATGCCCGAGGCAGGATTCGAACCTGCGACCGTAGCGGTCTTGCGGTTCCAGACTGCAGCGCCTTTAACCGCACGGCCACTTCGGCCGGCGGAGAGATATTCTTCTGAATGTGAACTTTTAAATACGACAGTAATTACAATTGAAATATGCTGTCTATTTATCCAATTTATGGTATTCTTTTTTAGCAACAATATTTTAGTTAAGAATGCGAATTACTCTGAAACTAAATGAGTGCCAGAGAAGCTAACACATTTTCATCATTAACTGAATAAGTACTTCAAATATTTGTATGCACATTTGACGTACTTCATGCGTAAGCTAGTAATTGGGTATATTTTTGCATGACAACAATTTCAACCAAGTTTTATATTACGTGTATTCTATAATTAGCACATCTCTAGGTAACCTAATTACACAAACGGATCCTAATTAATCTAACCGATCATAAAGTCAAGTGGGATAAGGCCTACATCTGCATCTACATGGCTAGTCTACAAATCACACTTAAGTGCCTGGCGGAGAGTTCATCGGACCACCTTCCCATTAATTTTCTATTATTCCACTCTCGAACAGCACGCGGAAAAAAGAACACCTATATATTTTCGTGCGAGCTCTGATTTCCCTTATTTCATTATAATGATCGTCAAAAAAGTATTTTCGCATTCAGAGGAAAAAAAGTTGTTGATTGAAATCTCGTGAGAAGATCCCGCCGGAACGAAAAACGCCTTTGTTTTAATGGTTTACTCCCGAAATCCTCATATTATATGCGTGACTGTCTCTCCCCTATTCCTCAAATGTTCAAATGTGTGTGAAATCTTATGGGACTTAACTGCTAAGGTCATCAGTCCCTAAGCTTACACACTACTTAATCTAAATTATCCTAAGGACAAACACACACACCCATGCCCGAGGGAGGACTCGAACCTCCGCCGGGGCCCTATTCCTCTATAATACAAAACGTACTGCCCCTCTTTCAACTATCTCGATGTAATCCGTTAATCCAATCTGGTAATCATTCCATACCAAGCAGTGGACGGACACGCTCAGTCCAGGCAGTTTCTCTACTACATCTGGTGTATCTTCTAAGACTTCTGCCAATAAAACGCAGTCTTTGGTTCGTCTTCCCCGCAACATTTCCTATGTGTTCTTTCCAGTTCAAGTTGTTCGTATTTGTAATTCGTAGGCATTTAGGTGAATTTACGGCCTTTAGATTTGACTGATTTATCGTGCAATCGAAGTTTAACGGATTTCTTCTACCACTCGTGTGGACGACCTCACACTTTTCACTATTTACGGCCAATTGCCAATAAGATGTTTAAATTGTTTTGCTATTGGCTGCATTAATATTCAAGATTTTTGGTACTGTGCACATGTCATAGAAATAACAGTATTGAAAATATAAGGAAAAATATTGGGCGGAGAATATCATAACAGCTATACAGAATCAACCTTCTTTGTCACAATACCTATTATCGTTCGACCAAGCGCCATTCACGAAACAGGGAACAAATAGTGATACCAGTACCCTCCGCCACGCACTGTGAGAGACTTGCGGAATATAGCTATAGACGTAAAAAACTTTGGCATTAAAATTCGATTCTACTCAGAGTACATGAAATAATTTGCCCCGCTTCTAACAGCAATGCACCGCAAGTCTCTATAGGAACGGAAGGTTCCATATGATTGGAAAAGAGCACAGGTAGTTCCAGTTTTCAAGAAGGGTAGTCGAGCAGATGCGCAAGACTATAGGCCTGTATCTCTGACGTCGATCTGTTGTAGAATTTTAGAACATGTTTTTTGCTCGCGTATCATGTCATTTCTGGTTCAAAATGGCTCTGAGCACTATGGGACTCAACTTCTGAGGTCATTAGTTCCCTAGAACTTGCAACTAGTTAAACGTAACTGACCTAAGGACATCACACACATCCATGCCCGAGGCAGGATTCGAACCTGCGACCGTAGCGGTCTCGCGGTTCCAGACTGCAGCGCCTAGAACCGCACGGCCACTTCGGCCGGCTGTCATTTCTGTAAACCCAGAATCTACTCTGTAGGAATCAACATGGATTCCGGTAACAGCCTTCGTGTGAGACCCAACTCGCTTTATTTGTTCATGAGACACAGAAAATATTAGATACAGTCTCAGAGGTAGATGCCATTTTCCTTGACTTCCGGAAGGCGTTCGATATAGTTCCGCACTGTCGTCTGATAAACAAAGTAAGAGCCTACGGAATATCAGACCAGCTGTGTGGCTGGATTGAAGGGTTTTTAGAAAACAGAAGGCTGAATGTTGTTCTCAATGGAGAAACGTCTTCAGATGTTAAAGTAACCTCTGGCGTGCCACAGAGGGGTGTTATGGGACCATTGCTTTTCACAATATATATAAATGACCTAGTAGATAGTGTCGGAAGTTCCATGCGGCTTTTCGCGGATGATGCTGTAGTATACACAGAAGTTGCACATTAGAAAATTGTAACGAAATGCAGGAAGATCTGCAGCGGATAGGCATTTGGTGCAGGGAGTGGCAACTGACCCTTAACATAGACAAATGTAGTGTATTGTGAATACATAGAAAGAAGGATCCTTTATTGTATGATTATATGACAGCGGAAGAAATACTGGTATCAGTTGTTGTTGTTGTTGTGGTTTCAGTCCTGAGACTGGTTTGATGCAGCTCTCCATGCTGCTCTATCCTGTGCAGGCTTCTTCATCTCCCAGTACTTACTACAACCTACATCCTTCTGAATCTGCTTAGTGTATTCATCTCTTGGTCTCCCTCTACGATTTTTACCCTCCACGCTGCCCTCCAGTACTAAATTAGTGATCCCTTGCTGCCTCAGAATATGTCCTACCGACCGATCCCATCTTTGCCACAAACTTCTCTTCTCCCCAATCCTATTCAATACCTCCTCATTAGTTATGTCATCTACCCATCTAATCTTCAGCATTCTTCTGTAGCGCCACATTTCTATTCTCCTCTTGTCCAAATTATTTATCTTCCGTGTTTGACTTCCATACAAGGCTACACTCCATAGAAATGCTTTCAGAAACGACTTCCTGACACTTAAATCTATACTCGATGTTAACAAATTCATGCTCTCTACTTCGAGCATCATCAGTTATTTGGCTCCCCAAATAGCAAAACTCCTTTACTACTTTAAGGGTCTCATTTCCTAATCTAATTCCCTCAGCATCACCCAACCTAATTCGACTACATTCCATTATCCTCATTTTGCTTTTGTTGATGTTCACCTTATACCCTCCTTTCAAGACACTGTCCACTCCGTTCAACTGCTCTTCCAAGTCCTTTGCTGTCTCTGACAGAATTACAATGTCATCAGCGAACCTCAAAGTTTTTATTTCTTCTCCATGGATTTTAATACCTACTCCGAACTTTTCTTTTGTTTCCTTTACTGCTTGCTCAATATACAGATTGAATAACATCGGGGAGAGACTACAACCCTGTCTCACTCCCTTCCCAATCACTGCTTCCGTTTCATGTCCCTCGACTCTTATAACTGCCATCTGATTTCTGTACAAATTGTAAATAGCCTTTCGCACCCTGTATTTTAACCCTGCCACCTTCAGAATTTGAAAGAGAGTATTCCAGTCAACATTGTCAAAAGCTTTCTCTAAGTCTACAAATGTTAGAAACGTAGGTTTGCCTTTCCTTAATCTTTGTTCTAAGCAATTACTTCTGTAAAATATCTGGGAGTATGCGTACGGAACGATATGAAGTGGAATTATCATATAATTTTAATTCTTGGTAAGGCGGGTGCCAGGTTGAGATTCATTGGGAGAGTCCTTAGAAAATGTAGTCCATCAACAAAGGAGGTGGCTTACAAAACACTCGTTCGACCAATACTTAAGTATTGCTCATCAGTGTGGGATCCGTACCAGGTCGGGTTGACAGAGGAGATAGAGAAGATCCAAAGAAGAGCGGTGCGTTTCGTCACAGGGTTAATTGGTAAGGGTGATAGCGTTACGAGGATATTTAGCAAACTCAAAAGGCAGACTCTTCAAGAGAGGCGCTCTGTATCGCGGTGGAGCTTGCTGTCCAGGTTTCGAGATTGTGCGTTTCTGGATGAGGTATCGATTATATTGCTTCCCCCTACTTAAACCTCCCGAGGAGATCACGAATGTAAAATTAGAGAGATTCGAGCGCGCACGGAGGCTTTCCGGCAGTCGTTCTTCCCGCGAACCATACGCGACTGGAACAGGAAAGGTAATGACAGTGGCACGTAAAGTGCCCTCCGCCACACACCGTTGGGTGGCTTGCGGAATATAAATGTAGATGTAGAAAACATCGAAATCAGATTTTGCTCAATGGAAATTTCATCGAATGGACGTCGGACACACGTAGATATGCGACAACGGAGAGGAATTTGGGCGCTGGTCTGGCAGTGGAGGGAACGCGGGGTTCCGGCGGGGGCAGCTGCTGATGCTGCGCTTTTTGCAGTTTGCGCGACACTGACGGATGACTGGCGCATTGATTGGACCAGCGGCGGCAGCATGGCGGAGCGCCGCCCCCGCCCCGCCCCCACCCGCGGAACCTGTTTGTCCGGCACGGCCTCCACCTCCTCCTCCTCCCCCTCCTTCCCCCCTCCCCCTCCCGTATCGCGCCGCTCGGCAAGCTCGCGGCCAGCCAGGCTGGTCCGGGCCGCGCGCGCACACAGCCACGGGCAATTTGCACAGCAATTACGCTGCCGGCGCTCATTTAGCCCGCGGGCTTATCTCCGGACGGCTCGCACGGCTTGATAGCGACTGGCGCCAGTCGGCTTCACTGGCGCGATTTTATTGCCCTCCGCAAAAGGATGCCCGAGCGCTGCAGGTGGCCCGTGCGTAAAAAAACACACTGCCGGACAGCGCGCTTAAACGGCCTCGAGTACGTCTAGACTCATAGTCTGCAAACCACTGCGAAGTGTGTGGCAGAGGATACATGACAATGTACTGCATGTTAGGGATTCTTCACGTTGCAATAGTGTAGCTTCTAACGACGTTGACTGGAATGCACTCTTCGGAATACTGAAGATAGCAGGGGTAAAATACAGGTACCGACAAGTTATCTACAGCTATCAGAGAATCTAGAATATGTACAACTTGTCCGAAAACCAGATCGTGGTAGCAACAGTAGAAGGACAGGAAAGACAAGCAGTGCTTGAGAAGGAAGTGATACAGGGTTGTAGCCTGTCCTCAATATTACTCAAGCTGTACCTTTACCAAACAGTAAAGAACCCAAGGAGAAATTTCGAAAGTGAATTAATACTGAAGAAGATATTAAAACTTTGAAGTTTACAGATGAAATGGAATTTTGTTACATAGAGTGCAAGAAATGCTGATTCGCTACAGCAAGAAAAGTTTTTCTGGAAAAGAGATATTTGCCAACATGGAATATAAATCTTAAGTTTTAGGAAGTATTTTCTGAAGGTATTTTCTGGAGTGTAGCCATGCCCGAAAGTGGAAAGTGGACGATCAACAGTTCAGACAAGGAGAGACTAGAAAATTTTTTATTCGTTAATGTAATAAAATGAACTAATATTTGATGAGTTACAGCTCCTATGTATCATCTCACTGGCCAACCAAAGAAGCCACAGTTATGGCTGAAAGATGGCAGTTTCGTCTGGTCATAACAGAAGTAATAGGCTAAAGTATCATGCCTGAACTGCGAGAATGTAGTAAGCCACAAACTGTTTTCGTTTTATTTTTTGAGGGGAATGTGAGCGAGAAAAAGATTCGAAAACAGTTTGAAATTTTGTGTAAGGTTGTTGGAAGTCACAAAGTGCTCTCATTCTTAAATACTCGAGGAATACTGTGTGGGTAATTTGCGCGCCGTGAGTTCTTCTGACTGAAGACATATACACAGTTTATAATTTTAAAACTTGACATATTCCGTTAAACTTTTAAAGTAAGATTGTAGACTCTAAGGGGAGAAAAAACGACGGCGCACGGAGGAGTTATCTGATTTATTCAAGAGATGGTGCTTCACAAATTGAGCAGGTAACGAAATGATCCTCCCCTGGCCTTTGTGCAAGCCATTATTCGGTTTGGCACTGATTGACTGAGTTGTGTGATGTCCTCGTGACGGATAGCGTGCTGTATTCTGTCCAAGTGGCACGTTAGATCGTCAAAATCCCGAGCTCGTAGGAGGGGCCTACACATAATGTTCTAAACGTTCTCATTTGGGGAGAGGTCCGGCGACCTTGCTGGATAAGGTAGTGTTTGGCAAGCACGAAGACAATCAAAAAAATAAAAAAAATGGTTCAAATGGCCCTGAGCACTATGGGACTTAACTACTAAGGTCATCAGTCGCCTAGAACTTAGAACTACTTAAACCTAACTAACCTAAGGACATCACACACACCCATGCCCGAGGCAGGATTCGAACCTGCGACCGTAGCGGTCGCGCGGTTCCAGACTGTAGCACCTAGAACCGCTTGGCCACAGCTGCCGGCTAAGAGGTGAAGAGGCTTGCACAGGATAGAGTTGCGTGGAAACCTGCCTCGGGCAAATCTTCGGACTGAACACCGCAATAACAACGATCAAAATGCTCAACTGCTTGCCGTATGTCCTTAGTGACTATTGTTAATGGTGACCAGTTTCATGTTATATCCATACATTGTGGCTTTTGTGTCGTCGTTGCCACTGTAGCGTCCTGTAGCATGGGAAGCAAAGGACAGAATGTTGACTGGGGGGCGGTATCCTCTTCTACAACACAACTGCGTACATGTGTTAACAGGGTTCTTTACTTATCAGAGCAGAAAGCTACACATCTTAAGCAAGTTGCTGTGAAACAAGTTCTTCCAAAACAGTTCACGCTGACCTTACTGCTGGTGAAGTACAAGTCCCGCTATGCACATTACTCTGGTCACTAGGTACTTACTGACTCTGAGTCAGAGACTATGACTCTGACTGCGACTTTGCGACTGACTGGCTGTGACTGACTGGGCTGGCTTCTTTGTGACTGACCGGGCCCTCCGCTCTGCAGCGGCGATCTAAATACTGGCGGTCGAAAGGGCGATGTCGGCGCGTTGCTTGCGAGTCTGTCTTTGGCCTCTCTCCTGATAGGCACACTTGATTCAGTACCTATTATCGATCTTCTCGCGACCTCTTTGCTGATCGGTGCTCTGGCGACAGCTTACACCAGCATAGTGACGTCATCACAGTTGTTACCGTTTATTGCTCTTATATCTATCATTTGCATGACCCTAGAGCTTCTCAAATTTTCGGGCTAATGCTTTTTAAATAATATACAGTGTCCAACTAAAACAAGTGAACCAAACAAAATGGAAGGAAAAAACGAAATAAAACTTTACAGATTGAGACGATGTGTAGCGCTATTTTGCTGATTACAAAATCGATTCAAATTTACAAAGAACTTGGCGGTAGGAATATACTTATTACAATGACGTTGAACTCCCTTTGACCTGCATGCATGCACTGATTCTGTGGGAGAGGATGCCATAGAACCGTTGTTTCCTCTGCTGAGACGAGCTGGTCCACAATTGTTGTTATTAGTCCTTGATATCTGGCACTCGGACACAGTTGACGTCCGAGCTGGTTGACACTATTTTATGAAAGATGACGCAGAAAGAAGAAGGATATAACTCTTCTGTTACAAGATAAAGACAAAGTGCAGAAACAAATTCATTCTGTTAATTACGTTGTTACACTCAGATACATTAATTGTATGCACCAGTGCCAACATCACCAAGAGAGTCATCAGGTTCAAATAAACCTACGGACGACAGTATCACTGTTTCAACTACAGGATTAGTCTGTAAATGAAACAAATGTTCCGTTCCACAGTTTCACAGAGGATTGAAAATGCCTGTTAATGTTTTCACCGAACTGACAGCATTTATGGAGTCATAGATTCAAGTGGAATACGTAATTATTACAATAAGGAAAATGAAGTAGAGGGTAGAGGACAGCAGGTAGCCATAGCGACCGGTGGCAGACGGACCAAGCCTGTGTACTCGGACACAAGACTACTATCGACACGTTAGTGTGACGTTAGCTACACTTCCACGTAATATTTTAGCTCCCTTACCCCCTAAAGAGAATCAGAACGAAGAACAACTGTTTCGACGTTTTCAATCTGTCACAGCAAGCGACCAATTTCAAATTACAGAAAAAGTGAACTTGGGTCAGTAGCATTTATTTTCGAGCCTGTTTATTACGTTTTACATACGGGTTTTTTTATTTTGGAGACACTTTTTAAACAGAGTGATTTCAGTTTTGTATTACATACGAAATGTGTAGCATGTGTAATAGATGTAGTCATGGTTTTAAGAATTAACTTATTTGCAGCTCATTGAAAAGCTGCCCTAGAGAGCGTCCATCTTTATTTCGTTTCCGTTTTCAATGTGTCACACGATATTTATTTATTTACTTTATACATTTTCAGGACTGTTTCGAGCGCAGTTCAAATAAATTTTGACTTCATTTAACCGAAACCTAGTAATGCCATACGGACACAGGAGGAACGTAAATTGTGTTTACGCAGAACTTTTTTCTGCCTTGGTTAATAACGGAGAACATTGTTTTAGTCATACGACGTTTTGAGAAACAATAGCACAACAGCACATATAGTTTAATCAGATTGTTAACATATCACGCTACCTGTACTGTGAATACGCGACTTCGCCCAGTTCTCAGCTTTGTAACTGATTTTAGCCGTAATTATAAATTGAGCCTTATCTCAATATCATCTTTTCTGGATGGTGTACAAGTACTACTATACAATTTGTCATAAAACATAACATTTTAATACTTCTGTTATCTTTACAAATTTACTATTAAGCTGTCGCATTTGGCAATTCTAGTTCATCAATGTATTCGCTTTGTCTTCCAGTAAATATGTTTCAAAATTCCGCGAGCTTGTATGTATTCTCCGCTCCGCCTCATTCCGCCTCCTCCCCTAACCTCCACATCCAATTAGTTTTGGCAAGTGCTCAAGAATAATGCGGACTTTAGCATTACCGCTAATCTTTCGTAGACGGTAATTCTCCTTTCCAGAAACGGAATAATAAAGAACGTAGACACCTTCAACTCTCTTTGTCTCGTGTAGCTGTAAAACACGGTGGTGTGTTTTCTGGAGTACGTTTTAGGGGTACCTCACAGCCAGTGATGCGTTATATTGCCCGTCCAGTAAACAGGGTGTTTCCCTAAAAATGTGCAAAAATGTAACAGGACATCGAGAATGCTCCACTGAACAATTTGAGGTATGGAATCTGAGGTCGGAGAGCCGGCCGCAGTGACCGAGTGGTTGTAGGAGCTTGAGTCTGGAACCGCGCGACCGCTTCGGTCGCAGTTTCGAATCCTGGCTCGGGCATGGATGTGTGTGACGTCCTTAGCTTAGGTTTAAGTAGTTCTAAGTTCTAGGGACTGATGACCTCAGATGTTAAGTCCCATAGTGCTCAGAGCCATTTGAACCATTTTGAACGTGAGGTCGGAGAAGTCAGCTTAAGGACATATGGAAGCAAACGTGCCTACCGCTTGGTCTAGCATTACTGTTTTCCAGCTTATTTACAATAACGTCGATACAAGTTTACACGTACTGAGCTGTTTATTTAAATGTATGTTCTTAATTTCCTGCAAGGAGGCAAGGATGTTTAATCAAGAATATTTTGAACAGACTGACGGTGTCGCCATGGGTAGCCCCCTCTCTCCTTTGGTCGCCAACCTTTTTATGGAGGACTTTGAAGAGAGAGCGCTTGAATCAGCTGCCCTGAAGCCAACAGTTTTTTGGCGGTATGTGGATGACACTTTCATAGTGTGGCCTCATGGAGAAGATAAATTAATGGAGTTTCTACATCACCTCAACTCCATTCATAGCAACATCCTGTTCACCATGGAAATAAAGAAAGATGGTTGTTTGCCTTTCTTGGATGTCCTGGTTCGAAGGAAGAATGATGGTTCTCTAGGGCATTCAGTTTACCGGAAACCCACTCATACTGATTTGTACCTGCAAGCATAGAGTTGCCATCACCCATCGCAAACCATGAGTTTGCTTAAAACGCTTTTTCATAGAGCTCATACTGTCTCAGATCTAGATAGCTTATCTCAAGAACTCGCCCATCTAAAGACAGTATTAAGCGAAAATGGGTATTCCATCCGGCAGATTAACAGGGCACTAACAGTTAAAACTAAGAAGCAGGAAGTTAATACAGAGGAGAACATGCCGGAACAATCTTTAGCTTTTCTTCCTTTCGTTGGCAACACTTCGTTTAAAATAGCAAGAATCCTCCGAAAATTTCAGGTAAAAGTGGTTTTCCGCCCACCATCGAAGATTGCGGACCTTGTGGGATCAGTTAAGGACAATCTGTTACTACGAAAGGCCGGAATTTACAAGTTACCGTGCCAATGTGGTATGGCTTACATAGGTCAAACCACACGCACCGTGAAAGAACGCTGCACTGAACATCAACGTTACACCCGCCTTTTGCAGCCAAGCAAGTCCGCTATTGCTGAATATTGTATTTCTACTGGACATTCAATGGAGTATGAGAAAACAATGATTTTGTTTACAGCAACGTCTTTCTGGGACTCCATTATTAAAGAATCCGTAGAGATACGACTGGCGGAAAATCTGTTAAACCGTGACAGCGGCTACCAGCTGGACAGTGCATGGAATCCCATCATCTCCACGATTTGCTCAAATCGAAGACGACAGAGTGCGTCGACGGCCGTGGCAAACAGCAACGCAGAGGGCGACTGAGTTCCGCTATTCCACCAGCGAGGGCGCTGCCGGCGGGCAGTGTTGGTTCAACTATCAAGTTTTCGACGCATGCGCAGAATACACTCCTGGAAATGGAAAAAAGAACACATTGACACCGGTGTGTCAGACCCACCATACTTGCTCCGGACACTGCGAGAGGGCTGTACAAGCAATGATCACACGCACGGCACAGCGGACACACCAGGAACCGCGGTGTTGGCCGTCGAATGGCGCTAGTTGCGCAGCATTTGTGCACCGCCGCCGTCAGTGTCAGCCAGTTTGCCGTGGCATACGGAGCTCCATCGCAGTCTTTAACACTGGTAGCATGCCGCGACAGCGTGGACGTGAACCGTATGTGCAGTTGACGGACTTTGAGCGAGGGCGTATAGTGGGCATGCGGGAGGCCGGGTGGACGTACCGCCGAATTGCTCAACACGTGGGGCGTGAGGTCTCCACAGTACATCGATGTTGTCGCCAGTGGTCGGCGGAAGGTGCACGTGCCCGTCGACCTGGGACCGGACCGCAGCGACGCACGGATGCACGCCAAGACCGTAGGATCCTACGCAGTGCCGTAGGGGACCGCACCGCCACTTCCCAGGAAATTAGGGACACTGTTGCTCCTGGGGTATCGGCGAGGACCATTCGCAACCGTCTCCATGAAGCTGCGCTACGGTCCCGCACACCGTTAGGCCGTCTTCCGCTCACGCCCCAACATCGTGCAGCCCGCCTCCAGTGGTGTCGCGACAGGCGTGAATGGAGGGACGAATGGAGACGTGTCGTCTTCAGCGATGAGAGTCGCTTCTGCCTTGGTGCCAATGATGGTCGTATGCGTGTTTGGCGCCGTGCAGGTGAGCGCCACAATCAGGACTGCATACGACCGAGGCACACAGGGCCAACAACCGGCATCACGGTGTGGGGAGCGATCTCCTACACTGGCCGTACACCACTGGTGATCGTCGAGGGGACACTGAATAGTGCACGGTACATCCAAACCGTCATCGAACCCATCGTTCTACCATTCCTAGACCGGCAAGGGAACTTGCTGTTTCAACAGGACAATGCACGTCCGCATGTATCCCGTGCCACCCAACGTGCTCTAGAAGGTGTAAGTCAACTACCCTGGCCAGCAAGATCTCCGGATCTGTCCCCCATTGAGCATGTTTGGGACTGGATGAAGCGTCGTCTCACGCGGTCTGCACGTCCAGCACGAACGCTGGTCCAACTGAGGCGCCAGGTGGAAATGGCATGGCAAGCCGTTCCACAGGACTACATCCAGCATCTCTACGATCGTCTCCATGGGAGAATAGCAGCCTGCATTGCTGCGAAAGGTGGATATACACTGTACTAGTGCCGACATTGTGCATGCTCTGTTGCCTGTGTCTATGTGCCTGTGGTTCTGTCAGTGTGATCATGTGATGTATCTGACCCCAGGAATGTGTCAATAAAGTTTCCCCTTCCTGGGACAATGAATTCACGGTGTTCTTATTTCAATTTCCAGGAGTGTAGTTACAGTACGCTATATATTGCGGAGCGGAGAACTTTATCGCCAGTCTGCGACGGCTCACCTGAAGATGACTGGCAGGTGCCCAGTTGAAATATCGTGCGAAGTATTGAACGACGACCGGCTGCAAGCCCGAAATTTGTTTGAACAGGAGGAGGCTGATTACTATGGTTCGTTCAAAGAGTTCTGCCTGAGTTGTTGGAGGACGTACCCTTGGCTGTTCTTCAGAGGACGTGGATACAAGATGATGGAGCACCGCCTCACTTCAGTGTGGATGTCCGCAACCATCTCAATGCTGCATTTCCTGGTCGCTGGATTGGAGGAGGATGTCCTATTCCATGGCGTGCGAGGTCACCTGGCCAGAACCCGCTTTATTATTTCATTTGGGGATACCCAAAGTCACTTGTGTATGAGAGCTCAGTGGATACGGAAATTGAGTTATTTGCCAGAATTGCAGCTGCGTGTAGTGTGATTCGAAACACACCAGGAATATTTGTGAGGCTGCGTCAGAATCTTGTTCGACGATGTCATTCTTGCATTGCATTGAGGTCAATGGTCGTCAGTTTCAGCACATTTTGTAAGATTCGGTACAAATGGTACGTTCATTGTGTCACTGATGGTATTTGCACTTAACTGTAACTAGAGTAAATAAAAAAGTACACACTAATGTGATTTTATTCCTGTTATCTCCTTAAGCTGGCTTCTCCAACCCCAGGCTCCCCACCTCAAACTGTTTAGTGGAGCATCCTCTATGCCTCGCTACAGTTTTGCACGCTCTTACGGAAGCACGCTGTATTAAACCCGCGTTGGTCCCTAACGTCACCACTTAGTACGGGACTATAGTACAGTCAACACTCCGTAGCAGAGTGTATGCTGCTTGTAAACTTCTTGGCAAACTGATTGTGCCGTACCGAGACTCGAAACTGAGACCTTTGTTCCTCGCAGGCAAGTGCTCTTGGAAAGGTAGGAGAGAGGTACTGGCGGTAGTGAATTTGCGAGGGTGGTTAGTATGTCGTAATTGGGTAGTTCAGTCGGTAGGGCACTTGCTTACGAAAGGCGAAGGTCCCAGGTTCGATTCATGCGCCGCTACTCAGTATTAATCTGCCAGAAAGTTTCAACTTGGACACACTCCACTGCAAAGTGAAAATTCATTCTTGAAACAGTCACCTAGGCTGTAATCAAACCGTGTCTCCGTAGTATCCTTTCTTCTAGGAGTGCTGGTTCCGCAAGGTACGTAGGAGGTTTGGAAGGTAGAAGATGAAGTACTGGCGGAAGTAAAGCTTTTGGAGTGGGTCCTAAGTCGTCCTTGGATAGCTCAGTCGGGAGAACAGTCCTTAGCTCGTGGTCTCGCGGTCGCGTTCTCGCTTCCCGAGCACGGGGTCCCGGGTTCCATTCCCGGCGGGGTCACGGATTTTCACCTGCCTCGAGATGACTGGGTGTTTGTATTGTCCTCATCGTTTCATCATTCATAAAAGGGCGAGATTGGACTGCGTAAAGTTTGTGAACTTGTACGGGCTCTGATAACCGCGCAGTTGGGCGCCCCACAATCCGAAACATCATCATCATCATAATTGGGAGAACACTTGTTTGCAAAAGGGGATGGTCCCAAGTTGGAGTCCTGGGTCCACATATTGTTTTTGTCTGCCAGCAATTTTCAAACATCTTAATATTTGAAAGAGTATTGGTTAAAAACAGTCTTGGTTTTTTTAATTTTTTTCATCTACGCGTTTCGCCTTATTTAGGTATCTTCAGGTTGACCTTAATTTGGTATTTCATAAAACGATCCTTTAGACAGTTGAGCCAAAGGGCATCGTCGAATACATCAGGCCAACATAGCCTTCGTTAAACTCAGTGAAAACTTTTCTAGAAGGACGCGAGTGACTCCAAGATCTGCATAACGCGTTCCCGTTCACAGGAGCGAGTAAGAAATATCAAATTAAGATCAACCTGAAGATTCCTAAGCAAGGCGAAACTCGTAGTTGAAAAAAATAAAAAAATAAAATTGCAACCAAGACTGTTTTTAACCAATGCTGTTAAGACCTGGTTTGCTGTATGCTACATATGGATTGGAAGAATTTCTATATTTGAAAGACATCGATGAAAGTAACATAAAATATTTCGGTCTTCAGAAGCAATCTTAGCAGAGCCACACTGCTCACTGTACCACTCTTCCTCTTTCCCTGATGAATGCTGGAGTGCTCCCCCGCATCCCTCGCTGATGGCGGCGCTCTCGCACCAGATAGGCATGCACGCCGCCCCAACGTGACACTTGGGACGCGCTACAGGCCGCGCTGGTGCTGTGTTGCAGAGATGCTGCACCCCTCGGAGCTGTCCTCGTCCATGGAGTCCCTGGGGTACGACTCGTCGGTGACGTCACCGGGGAACCCGGCCGGCCAACAGCAGCAGCAGCAGCGCACCAAGCGCATGCGCACCTCGTTCAAGCACCACCAGCTGCGCACCATGAAGTCCTACTTCGCCATCAACCAGAACCCGGACGCCAAAGATCTTAAGCAGCTCGCGCAGAAGACGGGGCTGTCGAAGCGAGTCCTCCAGGTACGAAATTAAAAGAAGTCATTTTTACTTATATCCCTGTTGATACAGAGGCAGGTTAGAAACAATCTGAAAACCTTGTAAGGATGTTACACGCTAGGTTGTCCTGAGAACAAACTGTTAAGAAAAAATTCGACACGTTGTGCCGCTTCCGAGCTAATTACACAACTGGCCATTGAAATTGCTACACCAAGAAGAAATGCAGGTCATAAACGGGTATTCATTGGACAAATATATTATACTAGAACTGACATGTGATTACATTTTCACACAATTTGGGTGCATAGATCCTGAGAAATCAGTACCCAGAATAACGGCCTTGATACGCCTGGGCATTGAGTCAAACAGAGCTTGGATGGCGTGTACAGGTACAGCTGCCCATGCAGCTTCAACACGATACCACAGTTCATCAAGAGTAGTGACTGGCGTATTGTGACGAGCCAGTTACTCAGCCACCATTGAACAGACGTCTTCAATTGGTGAGAGATCTGGAGAATGTGCTGGCCAGGGCTGCAGTCGAACATTTTCTGTATCCAGAAAGGCCCGTACAGGATCTGCAACATGCGGTCGTGCATTACCCTGCTGAAATGTAGGGTTTCGCAGGGATCGAATGAAGGGTAGAGCCACCGGTCGTAACACATCTGAAATGTAACGTCCACTGTTCAAAGTGCCGTCAATGCGAACAAGAGGTGACCGAGACGTGTAACCAATGGCACCCCATACCATCACGCCGGGTGATACGCCAGTATGGCGACGACGAATACACGCTTCCAATGTGCGTTCACCGCGATGTCGCCAAACACCGATGCGACCATCACGGTGCTGTAAACAGAACCTGGATTCATCCGAAAAAATAACGTTTTGCCATTTGTGCACTCAGGTTCGTCGTTGAGTACACCATCGCAGGAGCTCCTGTCTGTGATGCAGCGTCAAGGGTAACCGCAGCCATGGTCTCCGAGCTGATAGTCCATGCTGCTGCAAACGTCGTCGAATTGTTCATGCAGATGGTTGTTGTGTTGGAAACGTCCCCATCTGTTGACTCAGGGATCGAGATGTGGCTGCACGATCCGCTACAGCCATGCGGATAAGATGCCTGTCATCTCGACTGCCAGTGATACGAGGCCGTTGGAATCCAGCACGGCGTTCCGTATTACTCTTCTGAACTCACCGAGTCCATATTCTGCTAACAGTCATCGGATCTCTACCAACGCGAGCAGTAATGTCGCGATACGATAAACCTCAATCGTGATAGGCTACAATCCGACCTTTAACAAAGTCGGTAACGTGACGGTACGCATTTCTCCTCCTTACACGAGGCATCACAACAACGTTTCACGAGGCAACGCCGGTCAACTGCTGTTTGTGTATGAGAAATCGGTTGGAAACTTTCCTCATGTCAGCACGTTGTAGGTGTCTCCGCCGGCGCCAACCTTGTGTGAATGCTCTGAAAAGCTAATTATTTGCATATCACAGCATCTTCTTCCTGTCGGTTAAATTTCGCTTCTGTAGCACGCCATCTTCTTGGTGTAGCAATGTTAATGGCCAGTAGTGTAGTATTGGAGTTAGCCAATCAGGCCGTTATGCGCACAAGTTTAAGGAGCCTATGCGATACAGTTGGTGTCAGTCGTTCTCAAGGCGTAGACGATAGCGGATGAGGCTGCTCAGCGTTTGGCTCGGGTTCTGTCCTCACTAACGTCCTATGTCCATTTTTTGTATAGGTCTCTTGTTCGGTTTTAGGAAACCACACTAAGAACACGTTTCCACGCCATGGCTGATTGGCTAATATCAGAGCTAATTAACTCGGAAACGGTGCAATCATTTCTCAGCACAATCTGCTCTGTAACAGCCTTACACGCTTTTCAACCCGTTTCTGACCATCCTGCATACAGGTCATGGTTAATTCATTCATATTCGTCGGCTACCTCCGAGAAAACGTAGTGACACTGTGCGAACTAAACTGTGGGAGATGAACGCGGAAAAACACTGAGTATCGGTCAAGGCAGAACGAGACTAATTAGTGTTAGTTTACAGCGAACAAACAGTGTGGAAAGATATCTTAGGTGTAGTGATAGTGACTGCGCGTTGCGTGCATTTGGCATACTGCGTTCGAGTAATTTGGAAGCTGTACGGCGCAGCAGAAACATTTTTCTACGACGTTCCTTAGGAGCCGATCGTTGGCAGATTAGATATCGACCAAACGTAGCACTAGGTGGACTGGAAGTTGTCAAACCATAAAAAAGAATATAGGATTATAATCTTGCGACAAATGTCATAAAACTTTCAACCAACGCAATATTTCCGCCTAAAGACCTGATGTTAGCGTGGGTATCGTCGGGTTCAACAGCCTGCCCTGTAATGTTGGCGGCCTGCAAGATGAACTCCTCTCTTCAGAGGCTCCATTCAGCTCGACAAATGTGATGAGGTGCTCGCCGTGTAAAGGTCTGTGAACAATGGATTGCTGATTGGATCATGGATGAGTCGCGTATTTGACTGGGAAGTTGTACTCGCTTACATTTTGTCAGGTGCATCCCAGGGACACTACGCAGTGCTGACAGTATTGTGGAAATTGACGTAATGAGCGGTGCTACTGATCTTATCTAGATCTCTGTGATGATTACAGCACATACACTCCTGGAAATGGAAAAAAGAACACATTGACACCGGTGTGTCAGACCCACCATACTTGCTCCGGACACTGCGAGAGGGCTGTACAAGGAATGATCACACGCACGGCACAGCGGGCACACCAGGAACCGCGGTGTTGGCCGTCGAATGGCGCTAGCTGCGCAGCATTTGTGCACCGCCGCCGTCAGTGTCAGCCAGTTTGCCGTGGCATACAGAGCTCCATCGCAGTCTTTAACACTGGTAGCATGCCGCGACAGCGTGGACGTGAACCGTATGTGCAGTTGACGGACTTTGAGCGAGGGCGTATAGTGGGCATGCGGGAGGCCGGGTGGACGTACCGCCGAATTGCTCAACTCGTGGGGCGTGAGGTCTCCACAGTACATCGATGTTGTCGCCAGTGGTCGGCGGAAGGTGCACGTGCCCTTCGACCTGGGACCGGACCGCAGCGACGCACGGATGCACGCCAAGACCGTGGGATCCTACGCAGTGCCGTAGGGGACCGCACCGCCACTTCCCAGCAAATTAGGGACACTGTTGCTCCTGGGGTATCGGCGAGGACCATTCGCAACCGTCTCCATGAAGCTGGGCTACGGTCCCGCACACCGTTAGGCCGTCTTCCGCTCACGCCCCAACATCGTGCAGCCCGTCTCCAGTGGTGTCGCGACAGGCGTGAATGGAGGGACGAATGGAGACGTGTCGTCTTCAGCGATGAGAGTCGCTTCTGCCTTGGTGCCAATGATGGTCGTATGCGTGTTTGGCGCCGTGCAGGTGAACGCCACAATCAGGACTGCATAAGACCGAGGCACACAGGGCCAACACCCGGCATCATGGCGTGGGGAGCGATGTCCTGCACTGGCCGTACACCACTGGTGATTGTCGAGGGGACACTGAATAGTGCACGGTACATCCAAACCGTCATCGAACCCATCGTTCTACCATTCCTAGACCGGCAAGGGAACTTGCTGTTCCAACAGGACAATGCACGTCCGCATGTATCCCGTGCCACCCAACGTGCTCTAGAAGGTGTAAGTCAACTACCCTGGCCAGCAAGATCTCCGGATCTGTCCCCCATTGAGCATGTTTGGGACTGGATGAAGCGTCGTCTCACGCGGTCTGCACGTCCAGCACGAACGCTGGTCCAACTGAGGCGCCAGGTGGAAATATGGCAAGCCGTTCCTCAGGACTACATCCAGCATCTCTACGATCGTCTCCATGGGAGAATAGCAGCGTGCGTTGCTGCGAAAGGTGGATATACACTGTACTAGTGCCGACATTGTGCATGCTCTGTTGCCTGTGTCTATGTGCCTGTGGTTCTGTCAGTGTGATCATGTGATGTATCTGACCCCAGGAATGTGTCAATAAAGTTTCCCCTTCCTGGGACAATGAATTCACGGTGTTCTTATTTCAATTTCCAGGAGTGTACATCACCGCTTGTATCTCCGGAGGTACTGTGACAGCTGAGGTCTACAGGAATGATATCTGGGAGTGGTGTGTGCGTCGTTTTCGTGGTCTGCGTGGATCTGCGTCCCATGTGAGCAGTGATGATAGTGGATGACTTGGCGATGACCTAGAGCACGAGAATTTGAAACATGACAGAAAGCGTCTGTTGTGGCCAGCTCGCTCCCCGGACGTAAATTTTACTTTCAATGTTTTGGGACCTCTAGAGCGAAGAACTGCAGCATTAACCCAGCCACTACGAGTTTTTGCTCACCTGCGAAGGACACGTTTCAATCAGTGGAAGGCATTGTCCAAGTTACGATGGACGGCCTGAAGTAGAGTATGGGGGAGTCCTTGCAAGATTCACACTGCCATTCGATCAATACTGATGTTCCGTCTGCTGCAAGTGTGAGGTATCTACACACGGCAAGTGCCACCAATGGCCAATGCCTGGTTTTCACTGTGACACCTGATACCTCGCTACCTAGGGACCATATACACTATTGCCGTGCCTGATATTGTTCGCTGGTTATCGATCACTTAACGTAGTTATGGAGGTGAATGTATTAGGTGGTTACTTTCGTTTATCTCGCTTTATGCGGGGCTCTTGCAGAAGAACAGGCTCACTTTAAAGAGTTGGTAGTGTGCAACGTTTGAAGGAAAAGTAGTTTATAAATGTGAACTTCACTCTAATATTTTTCACAAATTTAGATTTGTGAAGAGTACGATGTTTTCTATGCTTGCTACTACAATTCCACACTACCTGCATAGTTATGTACAAAGATGTTGATTTATGAGTCTTACACTTCTGATAGTGAGTTAGAAAGGAGTGAATCTTTTGGTTGTGTTAGTGGTATTCTGCACTGCGAGGCCACGATGAAATCAGTTCTCTTTACCCATGGGTAATAGGAAATCTGAACAGACGCATTTATTTTACGAACAAATATGAGGAATTACTGAAAGGTAGAGTATAAAATGATACTGAAAGTTGTATGATAACATCTTGTCCGTTTGTTAAGCGGAAATTTGTTAATTTTTTCTTTTTCTTTTTTTTCCCAGCTATAACGGTCTGCGCTATTTGACAGCACAAAGCTAATATTTATCAACCATAATAAAACTGCTCACTCTCTTCAGTTGTATTTTGCATACCTACTTGAACCAAAACCGACTGTGCATTATAATGACGTATTTGTGTTCTTATACTATTCCTGTCTTCCACGGTTCTATCATGAGGAAATCTCTTAGAACATGAAGGTACCATTAAATATTCTTTGCTGGTGCTGTCTATTGTTGTGTCTTTTAAAATATGACATTTTAATGCAGCAATATAACCTACATATCGTATTGTATCTTCCGCGATTTTTATGTGTATCAGATTTCTGTTTTTATGATCCGAAGTAAGAATGGTTACTGCAATTGCGACTCCTGTACATTAATCGTTTTGTTCTTGCCCTTTATCTTTTCACCTACCCTGAAGTTTTCTTTCACTTCGTCCATGTCTCTTCAGTTTCCACATTAAACGGTACACAAGTACGTTCATATAGGCTATATTATTTTCGCTGTCGAAATTAAAGGAGCTGTTTGCGCTAAGGAGAAAGAGGGTGTAGTATACAGTTCATCATCACGTGACTGATTTCTGTAGTTCTATGTAGCATTCCTAACACATATGAACGTTGTTGATTCGTTGTTGTGACCGGAGTGACATTATTATTCCCCTTTATAAGAATGCCTACCCCTCCCACTCCCCCCACCCCCCGCTGTCCCAATCCTGTATTTTACCCCACCCCCCCTGCTGTTCTTTGTGAACCCACGACTGCAAGGATTTTTTATCCTCCATTGTAAAGACGATTCTTACCATCATTCTATCACAACAACATTAGGACAATCACTTCTTTGTTTGGTTAACTGTCATGTAAGTCACCTGTCTAAGTTGAAACTCTGTCACAGTTTCACTTAAGTATGTCACTTTAACTGACGTATAAATCACTTGTCTATGTTGAAAATCAGTCACACAGCCGTCTAAGTGATCCGAAATTGAAACCTATTTTTGTGTCCAGACAAGACATTTCTAAGCATGGGTTCATGGGTTTCTCATGAAAAATTTACCTACCGAGTATTTTCTACAGCCTATAATAGGCGTTGTTAAATCCCCTCTATAAGTGGAGAGGAGGCGAACAGAGAATCATTGCCTCGCGGGGTAGCCGTGCGGTCTAAGGCGTCTTGTCACGGCTCGCACGTCTCCCCCCGTCGATGTTCGAGTCCTCCCTCGGCCATGGGTGTCTGTGTTGTCCTTAGGATAAGTTAGTTTAAGTTTGATTAAGTAGTGCGTAAGCCTAGGGACCGGCGACCTAACCAGTTTTGTCCCATAATCCTTACCACAAATTTAAAGAGAATTATTTTGACGACAATACGTCTCGAGGTCATAATTCTGCCTCCATAAGGTATATAGATTGATCTTGCACGGTTGTAACAACATCGTTGCTGCTTCGGTTCACCGGGATTTTTAAATGGCTATGAGTTATTACGGAATCCAAGATCTGTAATGTTCAGAATGTCGTGCAGTTGTTGAACAGTGGCCCATGACTGATTTTCGCTTTTTATACCAGCACCACATTGTGGAACGCCTGTCTCCAAAGACTAGGCCCTGTACGGCTCAGCCGGCTCCTGGTTCTTCACAGAGGGATGGTCTGCCACTTCGGTCTTCGTCATTCATACTTGTCTGACCACAAACTGGAAACGACTGCGCCACCTTACCGCTGTGACATATGATGGCGCATAGTTGCTGTACACCTCTACCAGTTCAGGATGGATTCATGCAGCTTTGTTATGCACAAATTACCGCACGCTGGTACATCTTTCCAATGGGCTGCGCTCTCTTGTATTGATTCTCTGGTGACGTGCTGCAGTAGTATAACGCAGGGATTACCATGTGTTCCTGCAAATAAACAAGAAATTAGTGAATGCGAATGTCGTGGGACTAGGGCCTCCCTTCGGGTAGACCGTTCACCGGGTGCAAGTCTTTCTATCTGACGCCACTTCGGCGACTTGCGCCTCGCTGGGGATGAAATGATGATGATTGGAACAACACAACACCCAGTCCCTGAGCGGATAAAATCTCCGACTCAGCCGGGAATCGATCCAGGGCCCATAGGATTGACATTCTGTCGTGCTGACCACTTAGCTACTGGAGGCGGACTACTAAATTAGTTATACAGTGTGTTACAAAAAGGTACGGCCAAACTTTCAGGAAACATTCCTCACACACAAATAAAGAAAAGATGTTATGTGGACATGTGTCCGGAAACGCTTAATTTCCATGTTAGAGCTCATTTTAGTTTCGTCCACCTACGCTCAATGGAGCACGTTATCATGATTTCATACGGGATACTCTACCTGTGCTGCTAGA
This sequence comes from Schistocerca nitens, assembly GCF_023898315.1. Taxonomy (NCBI): domain Eukaryota; kingdom Metazoa; phylum Arthropoda; class Insecta; order Orthoptera; family Acrididae; genus Schistocerca; species Schistocerca nitens. Next base: position 829,607,284 of record NC_064618.1, on the reverse strand, counting down.
ACATGTGCCTTTACAAGTACGACACAACATGTGGTTCATGCGCGATGGAGCTCCTGCACATTTCAGACGAAGTGTTCGTACGCTTCTCAACAAGAGATTCGGTGACCGATGGATTGGTAGAGGCGGACCAATTCCATGGCCTCCACGCTCTCCTGACCTCAACCCTCTGACTTTCATTTATGGGGGCATTTGAAAGCTCTTGTCTACGCAACCCCGGTACCAAATGTAGAGACTCTTCGTGCTCGTATTGTGGACGGCTATGATACAATACGCCATTCTCCAGGGCTGCATCAGCGCATCAGGGATTCCATGCGACGGAGGGTGGATGCATGTATCCTCGCTAACGGAGGACATTTTGAACATTTCCTGTAACAAAGTGTTTGAAGTCACGCTGGTACGTTCTATTGCTGTGTGTTTCCATTCCATGATTAATGTGATTTGAAGAGTAATAAAATGAGCTCTAACTTTGAAAGTAAGCTTTTCCGGACACAAGTCCACATAACATATTTTCTTTCTATGTGTGTGAGGAATGTTTCCTGAAAGTTTGGCCGTACCTTTTTGTAACACACTGTATAACTTTGAGGTGATAGTTAACAATTTATGAATAGCCATAGTAGTAAGCCTAGACTACCAAACATTTAGAATAGTAAGAGGGAGACCTGCCCATCTTCTACATCTAACTCTACAACAACACACATATTCCGCAAGTCGTGTACGGTGCAAGACGCAGTGGACGTTGTATCGCTGCTGGTAAAACCCTTTCCTATCACACTTGCAAATCGTACCAGGGAAAAAACTAATGTGGAAATACTTTGAGGTGAGAAAAGTCATGGGGTACCTTAGAATATCGTCGCCAGCCTTCTTCTGCGGGACGTGGCGTGGACTCCAGAAGTCGTCGGAGCACCCCTGCAGAAATACTGTCATGCCGCCTTTACAGTCGTTCATAATTGCGAATGTGTTGCCGAGTGCAGGATTTTCTGCACGAACTGACTTCTCAATTATGTTCCATAAATGTTAGATGCGATTCATGTCTGGCATTCCGGGCGGCCAAACCATTCGCTCGAATTGTCCAGAATGTTCTTCGAACCAGTCGCGAACAGCTGTGGCCCGGTGACATGAGATCGTTGTTTGGGAAGACGAAGTCCATGAGTGGGTGCAAATGGTCTTCAGGTAACGGAACATAATCATTTCGTGTCAATGATCGGTTCGATTGGACCAGACGAGCCAGTGCGTTCCATGTAAACACAGCCTACACCATTATGGAGCCACCACCAGCTTGCACAGTGCCTTCTTGACGACTTGGGTCCATGTAAATTGGAACTCATTTGACCAGCCACGGTTTTACGGCTTTCTAGGGACCAAGCCGTACGGTCAAGTGCCCAGGAGAGGCGCTGCAGACGATGCCGTGCTGTCAGCAGAGGCACTCGCGTCGGTTGTTTGCTGCTGTAGCCCATTGACACCAAATTTTACATAGTGCCCTAACGAATACGGTCGTCGTACATCCCACATTGATTTCTGCGGTTATTTCCTGCAGCGTTGCTTGTCTGCCAGCACCGACAAGACTACGCAAAAGCCGCTGCTCTCACAAGGGAACCTCCCCATCGCACCCCCCTCAGATTTAGTTATAAGTTGGCACAGTGGATAGGCCTTGAAAAACTGAACACAGATCAATTGAGAAAACAGGAAGAAGTTGTGTGGAACTGTGAAAAAATAAGCAAAATATACAAACTGAGTAGTTCATGAGAAGATAGGCGACATCAAGGACTCTAAGAACACAGGAGCGCCGTGGTCTCGTGGTAACGTGAGCAGCTGCCCAACCAGAAGTCCTTGGTTCAAATCCTCCATCGAGTGAAAAGTTTAATTTTTTTATTTTCAGTTTATGTGACAAACTATTGTGTTTTCATCACTTTTTTGGGAGTGATTATCACTTCCACAAGAAAACCTAAATCGGGCAAGGTAGAAGAATCTTTTTACCCATTCGCCAAGTGTACAAGTTAGGTTCGTCGACAACATATTCCTGTCATGTGACGCACATGCCGTCACCAGTGTCGTATAGAATATATCAGATGTGTTTTCCTGTGGAGGAATCGGTTGACCTATGACCTTGCGATCAAATGTTTTCGGTTCCCATTGGAGAGGCACGTCCTTTCGTCTACTAATCGCACGGTTTTGCGATGCGGTCACAAGACACAGACACTAAACTTATTACAGTGAACAGAGACGTCAATGAACGAACGGACAGATAATAACGATGTAAAAATAAAGAAAGTAAAATTCCCACTGGAGGGAAGACTTGAACCAAAGACCTTTCGTTCTGCAGCTGCTCACGCTACCACGAGACCACGGCGCTCCTGAGCTCACATTGTCCATGATGTTGCCTATGTGGCCCATGGACTACTCAGTTTGTATATTTTGCTTATTTTTTCACAGTTCCACGCAACTTCTTCCTGTTTCCTCAATTGATTTGTGTTCAGTTTATCAAGGTCTATCCACTGTGCCAACTTATAACTAAATCTGAGGGGGGTGCGATGGAGAGGTTCCCTTGTCAGTAGTGAAGGCCGTCGGCCACTGTGTTGCCCGTGGTGAGAAGTAATGCTTGGTATTCTCGGCACACTCTTGGCACCATACATCGGAATATTGAATTCCCTAACGATTTCCGAAATGGAGTGTCCCATGAGTCTAGTTCCAACTACCATTCCGCGTTCAAAGTCTGTTAATTCCGTTCGTGCGGCCATAATCATAAGGGAAATCTTTTCACATGAATCACCTGAGTACAATCGACAGCTCCACCAATGTACTATCCTTTTATACCTCTTGTATGCGGTACTATCGCCATCTGTACATGTGCATATTGCTACCCCACGACCTTTGTCATCTCAGTCCATAATGGCGATCACAAAGTTTCCGTTTGAGCAGACTGCTGCAGCGTATATGCAATCCAGCGCGACTTCGATGCTGGTATGTAAGCACCGACATAAAGGCAAGAGATGGGTGTGGCATTCGTGTCTTTCCGACGTGCGTGCAGTAAATGTGGAAATGGGAACTGTGGCGACGTTATTACCAAATGCGTCCAAACAGGAGCGACGTACTGTTATTATTTTGTTGGCTGCCGAAGGACAGACGTCAGTAGACATTCGTCGGAGAATGGAGAATGAGCATGGGGTAGTATGTCTGTCGAAATCCACCGTTGCGGAATGGTGCGCCAAGCTGTGTGCCGGTCGCGACTCGACACAAAAGATAGCTGTCGATCCGGGAGACCAGCCTCATCCATTACGGACAACAACACGGGGGTGGTTGATGATGTGATTGGGGCAGACCAGCGAGTCATTCCTGAGGTAGCAAAGAATCTCGACATAAGCTTCGGTAGCATGCAACACATTATCCAGGAGGATTTAGGCCACCATAAGTTCTGCAGCTAGTGGATATCCCCGGCGTCGGATGCCGAACAAAAACCAAATCGGATCGCTGTTTGGCAGAAGCACCTGACGCCTTTCAATACTGAAGGCTACACGTTCCTTAGCCTCATTGTTGCAGACGATGAAAGCTGGAGCCATCAATGGGAACTGGAACAGAAAGCGTCGAAGACGCAGTGGTGTCATCCACCGTCCCCTCGTCCCAAAGGAGTTCGACAGCGAGGCATCTGCTGCAAAGGTGATGTTCATCCTGTTGTTTGAGTACCAGGGCCCCATGCTTATTGTTTTCAAAGAGCATGGTGGTTCCATCACTGGGGAGCGATACTGAGCGATGTTGGAGAAATTACGGCAAGTTATTAAGGCGAAACAACCGGTTGGGAATGCGGCAAGCGATGCTGCTGCTTCATGATAACGCACGTCCTCATATCGGAAATGTCGTAAAGCAGAAGTTACTCCAACTGAAGTGGGAGACACTCGAGTTCCCGCTCTGTAGTCCTCATCGTTTACGATGCGACTATCGTGCCCTTGGTCCCTTAAACAAGACCTTGAATGGTCGACGATTCCTGTGCAGCAGGCAGTTACGGACTTCTTCACGCAGCAGGACACGAAACCTTTACCTTGGCGCGTCTCTAGGAGTATTGTCTCAATGCTCATGGCTATTTGGCCTGACTGGCATACCGATTCTGGACTGTACGGCCTTTGAACAAAAACTTTTTGATCGCCCGCTGTACGAGGACTATTTTCTTCAAACACTTCGGTGCTAATGTCTTCATCTCATAGTAGCATTTGCACCGTACGTCCTCAATTATATGTTCAATGTATTCCAATCTCTGCCTGCCCCAACAGATTTTACCGTGTACAGCACCGTTTATTGAAACGTAAGTTATTCCCTGATCTCTAAACACATTTCCTGTCATGGAGTCCCTTCAGTGGTCTCAATATGTTCCTTTCTTCGCAGATTCCAGGGAGAACCTTCACATTTCTTATCTTATTAGTTCACCTGATTTTCATTATCTTTCTACAGCACCACATCTGAAACACTTCGATTATCTTCTTTTCCGGTTTTCACAAAGTCCGTGATCCGCTGCTATACAATGCTGTAATACAAACGTACATTATCAGAAATTTCTTCCTCAAATTAAGACCAATGTTTGATATAAGTAGACTGTCTCGGCTAGGAATGATGTCTTTGCCTCTGCTAGTCTTTTTATGTCCTGCTTGCGTCATGTGTTATTTTCCTTCAAAGGTAGCAGGATTCCTTAACTTCTTCTACTTAGTGGTCTCCAATTTTGATTCTTAGTTTCTCATTAATCTCATTTCTGCTACTACTCATTGCTTTCGTCATTTTTGTGTTTATTCTAAACACATATTCGCTGCTTAGTGGACTGTACATTCCGTTCAGTATCATCTCTAATTCTTCCTCGTTTCACTGAATATAGCAGTGTCATCAGCGAATCTTATCATTCATATCGTTTCCCCAAGAAATTTAATCTCACTTCTGAACCTTTCTTTTATTTCCTTCAATGCTTCTTCGATATGGAGATTGAAGCGTAGAGGAGGAGGACAGCGTCCCTGTTTTCCAACATTTTTAATGCGAGCACTTAGTTCTTGGTCTTCCATTCTTATTATTCCTTGTTCTTTCTTACATATTGTGTGTTATCCGTCCTTTCGTATAGCTCACACCATTGTTTCTGAGAAATTTGAAGAACTTCCGGTGCTGTAGATTCTCTGGCGCTTTTTCCAGGTCGACAGATCCCAGAATGTGTCTTGATTTTTCTCAAGCCATGCTCCATTACTAAGCGCAACGTCAGAACTGCCCCTCTAGTGCTTGTACCTTTTCGAAAGCCACTTAATGGTTGAAATGTTTCAAATGGATCTAAGCACTAGGGGACTTAACATCTGAGGTCATCAGTCCCCTAGAATTAGAACTACTTAAACCTAACTAACCTAAGGACATCGTACACATTCATGCCCGAGGCAGGACTGAAGCTCCTAGAACTGCTCGGCCACAGCGGCCGGCACGCTACTTAATGATGCCACTGTCCCGTGTACTACTGCGTCTTCAGTGAAATGTCGCAGACTGCAGCTCACCCTACCTCATGGATGGTTTATGTACAAGGCTTGCAACTTTAATAGTGGCAACTATTTATTTTCAGCTCATACAAAATATATACGTGTTTAAAGTTTTACTGACCTTCGAAGTAGTCATCAGCATTGTATATAACCCGTCGCCAGCGATGTGGAAGTCGTAGGATACTCTTAACAGTACCATTTGTGTTGACAGTTCGAGCGGCGCGGTCTATTGCCCGACGAATTTGTACCAGTTCTGAAGCAAATGCCGTGAAGTGTTTCCTCCATTTTAGAAATCGAGTTGAACTTACGAGAGCTTAACTCAGGGGAGTGCAGTAGGTGGTATAGCACTTAGCAGCCCCATCAGTCAAACAAATCAGTAACAGCTTGCACTGTACGTCATTAAGCATTGTCCTGCAAAAACATGGTCACGTCCTGCAGAAAGTGTCATCACTTGTGTTTCTAAGCTGGTCGTAGGTTGTGTTCCAAAAATGAACAGCACAGAACCAGAAGTGATGACACTTTCTGCAGGTCCTGACCAGCATTTTGCACGACAATGCTCAAGCACGTACAGTGCAAGCTGTTACTGATTTGTTTGACTGATGGGGCTGCTAAGTGCTATACCACCTACTGCATTCCCCTGACTTAAGCCCACGTAAATTCAACTCGATTTCTAAACTGAAGAAACACTTCACGGCATTCGTTTCAGAACTGCTACAAATTCGTTGGGCAATAGACCGCGCCGCCCGAACTGTCAACACAACCGGCACTGCTAAGAGTATCCTACGACTTCCACATCGCTGGTGACGGGTTATTCACAATGCTGGTGACTACTTTGTACGTCAGTAAAACTTTGAAACACGTATCTATTTTGTACGAGCTGCAAATAAGTATTTGCCACTGTTAAAGTTCCAACCCTCGTGTACTGGGTCTCCCAGGAAGAAAGGCCATTATTGAGGGATATGACAAGAACGATCAATCGAAGCAAACAAGTCTAGCAAACATGGCCTCTAAAATGTACATCACAAGAGCTATAAGCACTTCTGTATCTTCGATACTGTGAAACAAATCCATTATTTTCCAGGCGCTACAGTCTGGAGCCGCGCTACCGCTACGGTAGCAGGTTCGAATCCTGCCTCGGGCGTGGATGTGTGTGATGACCTTAGGTTAGTTAGGTTTAAGTAGTTCTAAGTTCTAGGGGACTTATGACCTCAGAAGTCCCAAAGTGCTCAGAGCCATTTGAACCATTATTTTCCATATTTTCCATATCTGGGGAGAAGGTTCAAATGGTTCAAATGGCTCTGAGCACTATGGGACTCAACTGCTGTGGTCATCAGTCGCCTAAAACTTAGAACTATTTAAACCTAACTAACCTAAGGACATCACACATCCATGCCCGAGGCAGGATTCGAACCTGCGATCGTAGTAGTCGCACGGTTCCGGACTGCGCGCCTAGAACCGCGAGACCACCGCGGCCGGCTGGGGAGAAGGCATTATGATTCAAAGGAAGAAAGAACGGTCTAATAAACATTGATGCTCAAATGCATAACCTAAAAGCTGTTGCACAGTAGAAGGAAGTGTTTCACAGTAGCAAAGATGAACAAGTGGTCATAGTTCTCAAGATACGAAATTTAGAGATAAGGTTTACTGGACCCTTTTTTTCTCTGTTTTTGCCCATTCCACCACGTATCAAAATGTGGAAGCAAAGAACTTGGAATAGAAGAAATGTGTTTCATAGTATCAAAGATACAGAAGAGCTCATTCCTCTTAAGGTATGCATTTCAGGGCCCATGTCTACGAGCTTTTTGGTCTCGAATAATCTTTCGTGTGAAATTCCCGAATACTGAGCACTCCTTTTGAGACATCCTGTACAGAGAGTAACGGCCGTCTGATCACGTTTTCCTGGAGCACTCAGAGCAATGCTTTCTATTAATCAAGAAGTCTTAAGAGTCACTTTTCTGAGTACCTATACCATATATTCGGACCTTTGTTAAGAGTCTGTACTATGTCACTCTGTCATAAGTCTTCCGGAAGAACCTGGAATATGCCTGTTGGCGTTCGTCATGTGCAGACTGGACATAGCGTCTTTCCTTCACATACCGGAAACTTGCTGGTGGCGTACAAAGTCGACGAGTGTGCGGCCAGGAAGTGTGTAAGTTGCCCTCAGCATTGGTTTCTGTCTGAAATGTAGCCCAATTTTACAGAAGCTAATATGAACCGAGCTGTACCTGATCCAAATGCAGCTTGACTTAGCATTAAATGCGCAACTGAAGTAAAACAGTTATCTGGTCCTAATTAACATTTCCCCTTACCTCGCGTCTCGACAACATTGCTGCATATTTCTCGAAAACACAGCAGCAAAGAGCAAGCAGGCATCGGGTAAGCGGTTTCCAGGTACATGTTCGAACTGTTGCATGTGATAATGCCCAATGGGATGGGGAGAGTAAGCATCCCTGTGAGATGATATGCCAAGACAACGATTTTAGAATAAAATATACGTTCAAACAAACTGAATAATAATTCGCGTGAGCTTTACACATTACATTGGACTGAACAATACTACGCTTAACAAAGTGAATAATGATCTAAAAATGGTACAAAGTTAACACAGAATTTCTGTAAAAATCGAAGACCTTAATTACCTAGTACGCATGAGCGGTGCTACAGTCTTGCCTCGAACTTCTCTTCAAAAATAATGGCATTCAAAATTTATATTCCTTCAATTTTTCAATGAACCCATCATAATCACCCTTGCTGTCCTTTCTCATCTGACAGATGCAATGACAAATCCACACAGCACTGAAGATCCAAAGAAACTGGCTCACCTGCCTAATATCGTGCGAGGCTTCTGCGAGCACGCAGATGTGCCACAACACGACGTGGCATGGACTCGACTAATGTGTGAAGTAGAACTGGAGGCAACTGACACCTTGAATCCGGCAAGTCTCTCCATATATCCGTGAGAGTAGGAGGGAGTGGAGATCGCTTCTAAACAGCATCTTGCAAGACATCCCAGATGTGCTCACTAATGTTCGTGTCTGGTGAGTTTGGTGACCAGCGGAAGAATGTTTCTGGAGCCACTTGGTAGCAATTCTGTACGTGTGGGGTGTCGCGTTGTTTAGCTGGAATTGCCTAGAACCGTCGCAATGCACAAGGGACGTGAATGGAGGCAGGTGTTCAGACAGGATGCTTAAGTACGTCTCAACGGCCATAGTCGTATCTAGACGTATCAGGGGTTGCACAACACTCTAACTGCACACGTCCCATGCCATTACAGAACCTCCACCAGCTTGAACAGTCCCCTCCTGACCTGCAGCGTCCATGGATTCATGATGTCAGTCGACGCGTAAAGCTACAGGGTGTTTCAAAAATGACCGGTATATTTGAAACGGCAATAAAAACTAAACGAGCAGCGATAGAAATACACCGTTTGTTGCAATATGCTTGGGACAACAGTACATTTTCAGGAGCACAAACTTTCGAAATTACAGTAGTTACAATTTTCAACAACAGATGGCGCTGCAGGTGATGTGAAAGATATAGAAGACAACGCAGTCTGTGCGTGCGCCATTCTGTACGTCGTCTTTCTGCTGTAAGCGTCTGCTGTTCACAACGTGCAAGTGTGCTGTGGACAACATGCTTTATTCCTTAGAACAGAGGATTTTTCTGGTATTGGAATTCCACCGCCTAGAACACAGTGTTGTTGCAACAAGACGAAGTTTTCAACGGAGGTTTAATGTAACCAAAGGACCGAAAAGCGATACAATAAAGGATCTGTTTGAAAAATTTCAACGGACTGGGAACGTGACGGATGAACGTGCTGGAAAGGTAGGGCGACCGCGTACGGCAACCACAGAGGGCAACGCGCAGCTAGTGCAGCAGGTGATCCAACAGCGGCCTCGGGTTTCCGTTCGCCGTGTTGCAGCTGCGGTCCAAATGACGCCAACGTCCACGTATCGTCTCATGCGCCAGAGTTTACACCTCTATCCATACAAAATTCAAAATCGGCAACCCCTCAGCGCCGCTACCATTGCTGCACGAGAGACATTCGCTAACGATATAGTGCACAGGATTGATGACGGCGATATGCATATGGGCAGCATTTGGTTTACTGACGAAGCTTATTTTTACCTGGACGGCTTCGTCAATAAACAGAACTGGCGCATATGGGGAACCGAAAAGCCCCATGTTGCGGTCCCATCGTCCCTGCATCCTCAAAAAGTACTGGTCTGGGCCGCCATGTCTTCCAAAGGAATCATTGGCCCATTTTTCAGATCCGAAACGATTACTGCATCACGCTATCTGGACATTCTTCGTGAATTTGTGGCGGTACAAACTGCCTTAGACGACACTGCGAACACCTCGTGGTTTATGCAAGATGGTGGCCGGCCACATCGCACGGCCGACGTCTTTATTTTCCTGAATGAATATTTCGATGATCGTGTGATTGCTTTGGGCTATCCGAAACATACAGGAGACGGCGTGGATTGGCCTCCCTATTCGCCAGACATAAACTCCTGTGAGTTCTTTCTGTGGGGACACTTGAAAGACCAGGTGTACCGCCAGAATCCAGAAACAATTGAACAGCTGAAGCAGTACATCTCATCTGCATGTGAAGCCATTCCGCCAGACACGTTGTCAAAGGTTTCGGGTAATTTCATTCAAAGACTATGCCATATTATTGCTACGCATGGTGGATATGTGGAAAATATCGTACTATAGTTTCCCAGACCGCAGCGCCATCTGTTGTTGAAAATTGTAACTACTGTAATTTCGAAAGTTTGTCTGCCTGAAAATGTACTGTTGTCTTAAGCATATTGCAACAAACGGTGTATTTCTATCGCTGCTCGTTTAGTTTTTATTGCCGTTTCAAATATACCGGTCATTTTTGAAACACCCTGTATGTGTCGAGATGTCATCAAGGGCACACGAGTGGGCCTTCGGCTCCGTAAGCCCATATCGATGATGTTTCGTTGAATGGTTCACACGCTGATATTTGTTGATATCCCAGCATTAAAATCTGCATCAATTTGGGGAAGGGCTGCACGTCTATCACCTTGAATGATTCTCTTCATTCGTCGTTGGTCCCGTTCTTGCAGGATCTTTTTACGTCCGCAGTGATGTCGGAGACTTGATGTTTTACCGGATTACTGATGTTCACGTACGAGAAAATTCCCACTTCATCGGTACCTCGGAGATGCTGTGACCCATCGTTCGTGCGGCGACTGTAACACCACGTTCAAACTCACTTAAATATTGATAACGTGGCATTGTAGTAGCAGTAACCGACCTAACCACTGCGCCAGACACTTGTTGTCTTATATACGCGTTACCGACCGCAGTGCCGTATTCTGCCTATTTCCATGTTTCTGTATTTGAATACGCATGCCTATACCAGTTTTTTGCCGCTTCAGTGTACGTCCATTATCTACCACAGTTAAACTAAGATTGTATCAGACTGTGAAGGCGCGAAGACTGTGCCGGTGTTTGTGTTGTTCTGTCATTCCATCATCATTCGTGAAAGTGCTAGATTGGACTGTGCACAGATTAGGAATTTGTACAGACGCTGATGGGCAAGCACTTGAGCGCCCACAGACCAAACATCACCATCTACATCAACATCTACATCTACATCTACATGTATACTCTGCAAATCACATTTAAGTGCCTGGCAGAGGCTTCATCGAACAACCTTCACAATTCTTTATTATACCAATCTCGTATAGCGCGCGGAAAGAATGAACACCTATATCTTTCCGTACGAGCTCTGATTTCCCTTATCTTACCTTGGTGATCGTTTCTTCCTATGTAGATCGGTGTCAACAAAATATTGTCAGATTCGGACGAGAGATTTTGTGATTGGAAATTCGTGAGAAGATTTCGTCGCAACGAAAAACGCCTTTCTTTTAATGATGTCCAGCTCAAATTCTGTATCATTTCTGTGACACTCTCTCTCATATTTCGCGGTAATACAAAACGTGCTGCCTTTCTTTGAACTTTTTCGATGTTCTCCGTCAGTCCTATCTGGTAAGGATCCTACACCGCGCAGCAGTATTCTAAAAGAGGACGGAAAAGCGTAGTGTAGGAAGTCTCCTTAGTAGGTCTGTTACATTTTCTAAGTGTCCTGCCAATAAAACGCAGTCTTCGGTTAGCCTTCCCTACAACATTTTCTATGTGTTCCTTCCAATTTAAGTTGTTCGTAATTGTAATACTTAGGTATTTAGTTGAATGTACGGCTTTTAGATTAGACTGATTTATCATGTAACCGAATTTTAAGGAGCTCCTTTTAGCACTCATGTGGATGACCTCACAGTGTTCGTTATTTAGGGTCAACTGACACTTTTCGCACCATTCAGATGTTGCTGTTGTTCTTGTGGTCTTCAGTCCTGAAACTGGTTTGATGCAGCTCTCCATGCTACCCTATCCTGTGCGAGCTTCTTCATCTCCCAGTACCTACTGCAACCTACATCCTTCTGAATCTGCTTAGTATATTCATCTCTTGGTCTCCCTCTACGATTTTTACCCTCCACGCTGCCCTCCAATACTAAATTGGTGATCCCTCGATGCCTCAGAACATGTCCTACATACCGATCCCATCTTCTAGTCAAGTTGTGTCACAAACTCCTCTTCTCCCCAATTCAATTCAGTACCTCCTCATTGGTTATGTGATCTACCCACCTAATCTTCAGCATCTTCTGTAGCACCACATTTCGAAAGCTTCTATTCTCTTCTTTCCAAACTGTTTATCGTCCATGTCTCACTTCTGTAAATGGCTACACTCCATACAAATACTTTCAGAAACGACTTCCTGACATTTAAATCTATACTCGATGGTAACAAATTTCTCTTCTTCATAAATGCTTTCCTTGCCATTGCTAGTCTACATTTTATATCCTCTCCGACCATCATCAGTTATTTTGCTCCCCAAATAGCAAAACTACTACTTTAAGTGTTTCATTTCCTAATCTAATTCCCTCAGCATCACCCTAGTGAATTAGACTACATTTCATTATCCTCGTTTTGCTTTTGTTGATATTCATCTTATATCCTCCTTTCAAGACACTATCCATTCCGTTCAACAGCTCTTCCAAGTCCTTTGGTGTCTCTGACAGAATTACAATGTCATCGGCGAACCTCAAAGTTTTTATTTCTTCTCCATGGATTTTAATACCTACTCCGAATTTTTCTTTTGTTTCCTTCACTGCTTTCTCAATATAGAGACTGAATTCAGATATCTTTTCTAAATCGTTTTGCTGTTTGTTTTGATCTTCTGATGACTTTATTAGTCGATAAACCACAGCGTCATCAAGACCAAAGTAACATAACTTATTATGTCTCTGACATCGATGACATAAAAAAATAAAAAATATATGACCACCTTACAAGTGTTATCTTACAAGGCGACTGTCCCTCCGGTTGCAGGTGTGGTTCCAGAACGCGCGCGCCAAGTGGCGGAGGAACCTGATGCGGCAGGAGGGCGGCGGACAGGGCGGCCCCGGCCAAGGCGGGGGTGGCTCGGGCGGCGGGGGTGGCGGTGGCGGGGGCGGGCCGCCGTCGGTGGGGCCGCCGTCGGTGCTGCTGGGAGACAGCAACAGCCTGCCACCGCCGCCCACGCCCGAGGACCTGCACCAGCACCACCACCCGCACCACCACCACCACCACCACCAGCAACAGCACCAGGCGCCGGTGGCGGCGCAGCCGCTCAGCTTCGCCGACCTCTACTAGCAGCGCGCTGCCGGCCCTCCCCCGGGGTCGGCTCTGCTAGGCTGGCCGCTGCTGCGGCCCTGCTTCGCTGACGCGCCTGACGCCCCCACCACGCCGTGAGCCGCGTCCGGGAGCGGCGTGGGCGGCGGCGAGGGTGGCAGCGGCCGCTCGCACGGACCGTCGATGTTTATCTCGCGCGAGGACCAGGAGCTCTAGAAGATTCCTGGGGTCCTCCCCAGGCACAGTGTGTCAAATTTGTGGGGGATACAGAGACAAGGACCTCCTCTAGAAGGCTAAAAGTGGTATATAGCGACGTCCGCGCCATTATTGAGATTTTGATTCACTAATGTTCGTTGACAGTTTAAGGCATTCGCGCAGCTGACCGATTTGGCAAAAATCACTCAAGGAAGGCAAGCTACTGTAGCTTCTGTTGGTGTTTCCGATGAAAAAATACGTAACGTACGAGATGTACAACAGAAGATTCTTTGTGCCAAGATTCACATTGACCCGTAAACATCAAATAGCTAGTTCGATAAGCTTAATAACCACGTAATATGAGGAATATCGATCGTGCAAGAACCAGCTACTGAGTTACGGCTCGGGAGGGAGTCTTGGGGTCTTCGTCAGCCACACTGTAAAAAATTTGTGAAAGATATTTGGCTTACCTAGAAAGAGATGTAGGACTCACGTAGAGTAGGTCGATGCTGAAGTCAAGGAATGATATATTGTGACGTCCTCGCCATTTAATGTCTCTTATTTGTTAATTCGATGAAAGTTTAAGTTTCGGACGGAACTGTCGGGTTAAACAATGACATACCATGTTTCATCAGTCAAGGACGTCAGGATGTTGTTATTTCTATTGCTGTTTATCAGGAATAATATCCGACTCGCAACCCAGTCAACAGAATAATCATAATTCCATACGCCTTTAGTTGCTGGAGTGCGCCTTTTTCCTCTCAGATAAGATAGTCAGTTGAAGAATCATCGCAAGCACATGATAAGAGGGATATCGATTGACCTTCTGTCATTAAATCCAAAAATAACGTGCCTAACACTACAGAAATGGCTCGTACATTACCGTTCTAGAATAAAACGTGGCATTTATTTATAACTTTACTTAGCAGCTTCGTGCAAAAAGTTTCCTTGAAATTCTGTCGAAAACATAGTACTGTTTTGATAACCTTTAAGCTCCCATGAGTCTGTAACTAGCGGAAGCTTAGTTTCATTAAGACACAGTAAACCATATAACTTGCTGCATGTGTGGTACGTCAAAGAAAAGGCCTAGGGAGATAAATTTCTGAACAAGACTAATGGCATGATGCAGATGTTAATTACCTCGGCTTAGTCTAAAGATGCCTTCCGTATATCTGTTGTTTCACCCAAATACACACACACACACACACACACACACACACACATATATATATATATATATATATATATATATATATATATATATATATATATATATATATGCGTACCCACCCATGCTTTGGCATTTCACACATATGCAGAGCCCGAAAAGCGAAAATATCTACATATCTCCCAATATCTCCCATATTGCGAATTTCAGTCCTGCTGCTAACAAAATTGAGGCAATATGATGATTAGTCTGTTATTGCCCTGTTTTAGTTTTATTTTCCTCTCCATCGGAAGATATCGATAACATACGTATAATCCTCTACTTGTGTCGTGTGCAGAAGGACCTCATTAACCTGTGATTTGTATTTCAAGCTTCGCATTTCCCCATAACCATGTAGTTTTTCAGTCTGCTGGAATTCCACTCAAGAGCTTGCAGAACACCTACTGCATATACGAAGCCTATTCAGAAAGTAAGGTCCGATCACTCGAGAAGTGGAAACCCTACTTGTTGTGTCGTGTGCAGAAGTACCTCATTAACCTGTGATCTGTATTTCAAGCTTCGCATTTCCCCATAACCATGTAGTTTTTCAGTCTGCTGGAATTCCACTCCAGAGCTTGCAGAACACCTACTGCATATACAAAGCCTATTCAGAAAGTAAGGTCCGATCACTCGAGAAGTGGAAACCCTACTTGTTGTGTCGTGTGCAGAAGTACCTCATTAACCTGTGATCTGTATTTCAAGCTTCGCATTTCCCCATAACCATGTAGTTTTTCAGTCTGCTGGAATTCCACTCCAGAGCTTGCAGAACACCTACTGCATATACGAAGCCTATTCAGAAAGTAAGGTCCGATCACTCGAGAAGTGGAAACCACTGTGAAAATGAAAAATGTTTTACTTGCAACAGTTAGCTGCACCTTCCAGCTACTTCCCTGCATAGGCGCCACTCCGATTAGGGACGTTTGTCGCAGCGTTGTACCAACTTTCCAATACCAGAAGGCAGCCATATGTGATTCCTGGCACTTCCCTACGCTGATTTACAGATCGCTGTCTGTGCCAGAACGTTGTCTTGATACCCTGCGGTTCATGTGAGTAGAGAGGAAACTCAGGGAGAGACAATTACGAGCTGTGTTGTGGGTCATCAAACATTTCCCATCGAAAACGCTGCGGAAGCGTCTTCATTGCCCCTGCAGAGTGCGGACGAGAATTGTCGTGCAGAAGGAAACGCATGACAGATATGCTATGTGGGCTGCATGACATCAGGCGAAATCTCATACCAGACCCTCGTCCTTGGCGGGAGACACTATTGTTCTAAGTATCTTTACACACTCACTGTGGGCTCAGAACTGAAAAGAGGGAAGTGACGCAATCGACAGGCATACTAGAGGCACCCCCAACGCATCTGTGCAAACCTCCATTGGATTTTCACAGTGGTGTCCATCTCGCACCCCATCGGACCTTACTTTCCGAACAGCCCACATACTCTATTTGTAGTTACCTTTCCATTGAATACCGCCTAATGGTGATGTACAGGGAATGAATTACGTCCGAGTATTTTTTCATGGAAGATAAAAATCGGTTCCGTTCTTTGGTTACCACGTAGTTATTGATAGGTTGTGGGAAACACTTTACTCTCGGAAAATTTCGATCACCGGAGTTAGACCATTGTTTTGTTGGACCATTGTTTTCGTTCTTTTACAGGCATGTCTAACAGAATATCTAAAACGCTGAGTGGGAATCAGACTTTGAGTCTTCAAATTCATATGCAATGGCGTAAAGCACAACAGCAAGAGCGTCATTCTCTCGCCAATCAGAGGACAAAATGCAAAAATCTATGCTGGCTGTAGAATGTGGAGTGAAAGAGTATTGACAAGAAGTCATAAGCACCACTCCAGAGTACGATTGGGTCACCGTCCATGACGAGGCCCGCACTGCAGTAAGAGCTCCGTTGGCAGTCTCCGTAAGTCGGAAATCGCGTTGTAACAGCACGTTACACGTGCGGCGTTAACGAGCGTGAACCGCCGTAGCGGCTCCACAGTACTTGACACCGTCATCCGTACAAATTAGCGCGATCGTAATGTGTTTCCCACTCCATAAATACGTCCCGACACACGCGCGAACACATCACGGCGCAGTTAGCACAAATCACGGAGCGAAGGCCGGCAGCCGGCCCCCTCCCGCAGTTGCGTGAGGCCAACGTCTCACTCGGTTACTCGACAAAATTGATTTAATTGCGCGTGGCGGCGCGTAATTGCCGGCGAGTGCTGGCCGGGGTTAATGAGTCAGCCAATTACGCGGCCGCTCGCCTTCACTTGTCGGCGGCTTCAGCCACTCGGCGACAACGTCTTCATTTCGCCGTGACGGACGCCTCACCGCCGACGCGTCGTGCACGTCATTTGTAGGTGACCGTCGCACAGTGGCGCCCAAGCACAGATCTGGACAAAACCTACAAAAAAAAAAAAATGTTCAGTTAGGTATTTGTGACCCAAACGCAAGCAACACAACATCAGTTTGAATTTGCCCATGGTGATGTACTACGTTTCACGCTAAGGGCTACACACCTGTTTCAAAGACACCCTTCACTTAAGACTGTTAGGTCGCATTGGTAGTTATGTGGTAAAAGGGTTGCAAACTGTTGTTTTTGTTGTGGTATTTAGCCCAGAGCCTGGTTTGATGCAGCTCGCCGTGCTATTCTATCCTGTGCAAGCCTCTACATCTCCGAATAACTACTGCAACCTACATGCTTCTGAATATGCTTAGCTCTTGGTCTCCCTCTACGATTTTCACCCTCCACGCCTCCAAAAAATGGTTCAAATGGCTCTGAGCACTATGGGACTCAACTGCTGAGGTCATTAGTCCCCTAGAACTTAGAACTAGTTAAACCTAACTAACCTAATGACATCACAAACATCCATGCCCGAGGCAGGATTCGAACCTGCGACCGTAGCGGTCTTGCGGTTCCAGACTGCAGCGCCTTTAACCGCACGGCCACTTCGTCCACGCCTCCCTCCAGTACTAAACTGCTGGTCGCTTGATGCCTCAGGACGTGTCCTACCAACCGATGCCTCCTCCTAGTCAAGTTGTCCCACAAATTCCTTTTCTCTCTAATTCTGTTCAGTGCACCCTCATTATTTATTGTTATTTTGGCCTTCGATATGAAGAGCGGTTTGATACAGCTCTCCACACTAGTCGATACTGGGCAGGCTTTTTCATTTCTGCCTGACCTACATTTAAATGAACTTGTACTGTATTCTCCTTCTACAATTTTTACCCCACACTCTTTCTTCAGTTACCAAACTGACGACTCCTTGATGATTGAGGATCTTTCTGCTCAAATGATTCCTTCTTCTAGCCAGGTTGTGCCAAAAACTTCCTTTTTAAAAAATGTTCAAATGCGTGTGAAATCTTGTGGGAGTGAACTGTTAAGGTCATCAGTCCCTAAACTTACACACTACTTAACCTAAATTATCATAAGGACAAACACACACACCCATGACCGAGGGAGGACTCGAACCTCCGCCCGGACCAGCCGCACAATCCATGACTACAGCGCCTCAGACCGCTCGGCTAATCCCGCGCCGCCTTCCTCTTTCCCCGACTCCGTTCACTACCTCTTCACTTCTTATTCGATCTACCCATCTAACTTCCAACATTCTCCTGCAGCATCACATTTCAAAAGCTTTTATTCTCTTCTTGTCTAAGTTGCTTGTAATCCACGTTTCACTCCTGTACAATGTCGTATTCCATACAAATACCTTCAGAAAAGACTTCTTAACACTCAAATTTGTATTCCATGTTAACAATTTTCTCTTTTTCAGAAACGTAGCACTTGCTGTAGCCAGTCTGCATTTTATATCCTCTCTACTTCTGTCATCATAAATTATTTTCGTGCACAAACAGCAAAAACTATCCACTACTTTTGATGGCTCATTTCCTTTTCTGGTTTTATCAGCATGACCTGATTTAGTTGATTACTTTCCATTACCCTTGTTTTACTTTTTTTGATACCCGTCTATAGTCTCTTTCTATGTGAAATCCATTCCTTCAGCCGCTCTTCCAAGTCCTTTGCAGCATCTGATTTAATTGTAATGTCCTCGGCAAATCGTTAAATTTCATTTCTTCTTCCTGAACTTTCATTGCTTTTTCCATATTTCTCCTTGGTTTTGTTTATTACCTGACTACTGTATCATACGCATTTAATAACATTGGAGATTGGGCGGTGGAGGGAAGTAGGTTACAACAAATCTGTCTCAGTCGGGTGTAGGTAATCTCCTAAAACAAAGAAGATATAACACTTCATTTATCTTTTCCCTGCCACATGAGATCCGTAATCAGCGACCTCAGAAATCTATGTACATCAATCAACTTTCTTGTAAATCAAGCCAAGCCTTCAATGTCCATGATAAGAAGACAGAAACACTTCATCCCTGCCGGAAATACATTCCTGCCAGACAACTGTACGCAGCTTTCACGATCGACATGATTGAAATCAAACTGTCATTCGAGAAAACTAACAGAGTAGTGACACAAAAACACCCACATCTATTTCCCCTCAAATATGTGTTAGATTAAAATATTCTCTGATGTTAGCTCTGAGCACAACATCACGGGAAAACTTCGCGAGTGTGTAGCGTAGTGGTACAGGCTTCAGCTCCGTGACTGGTGTTGATACGTCAGGAAACTCAAACGAACTGTGTGAAGACAGACGTAACATATATGGAGTGCACCTACGGGTACCTCCTTGATAAATAAAGTGGTTGCCAGGGAACAATTTGTAGTAGGTGAGTCGTATAACAACGTTTGAAGGAGACATAGTCGTTAATAAGATGAGACAGAGAGATTACATATCAGTGTATCATGTTCCTCTAGAGATAGTTTAAAACGCATTCTGCATGTAATATTGGACACTGAGCCCGGCGAAAGAAATAAACATGCTTGGGTTTCTACAGATTATGCCAATAGTGAGTCGAAGAAAACGATTGTGATGCAATAGTGCTTATATTGTTCAGGAAACGAACACTTACAGTTGTGATTAAATTTACTTTCATTTTGTGGTTTTCATTAGCAATAGGTGTCTGCTCTTATTCCCAATAGAGAATAAAAGCTAGAACCAGGACTTATAAGTGATGTCGTGAAAGCGCATGCCACCACTGTTCAATTTACAATGTATTCTCTCTAATGCTTAACCGCTCCTCATAAATACGGACCACCGTATTGTTTAACGTCAGACACCAGTAACAGTAGAAACGATGTAGAGGCCAATACTGGTACTTTATGAAAAACAAAATTATTTTTTAAAAGCCGCTAGTTACGAACATAGAAACACTTCATGAAACCTGTACCAGCGCACTGAAGTGCCGGTAGCCAGTGACGAATATTAATGCAGCTGTTGTATTGTGATTACTACTCTCTGTATCGTTAAGCTAGTCCCGTGCGTAGTAGAGTGTAATAAGTAGCGAGGCGATGGCCATTCCACTGGTTTTACAGAACAGTATTTATTCGTAATGTATAAACGCGTATGATTTCCTTTCTGTACAGTTACTCGTGATCGGTAGAGATAGTGCTTTACAGTTGCTGAATACACGATGTTAAAAATACCCTGCAAACAAACTGAAGTGTGGTTGACTGTGTAATTCTTGTGTTATCTGGTGACGCTTGTTGAAGACACGTGTGCACCGACTGGACGTTGCCAAAAATAATTTACCTCCTCGTAAAAGAACAAGCACCACAAGTACTTTCAGCAAAATAAAGCCAAACTGATGTTATATATTACGACGTTGTGAGAAATTATTTTCTACTTCCTGCACCCTTCCCCATACCAGAAAGAACTTTCTATTGCAGGGTGCATCAACGATACACTCACGTGTCAGAGGCTGTGGAACCGTTCATGTACTTGTGAGTATTTTTCACTCAGTTCTCCTTATGCTTCCACAGAAATTTGACTTCAACGATAATTTTATAATATGACATGTAACTGAAGGTATTTTAATTTTTCTTGTAGAAACAGTCATCGCTAATACAGAACACAGAAGCCGCTACAAGTTCACTACTCATTAGATATCCATACATACACCACACATAATATTGCAAAAGTTGATGTACACACACACACACACACACACATATATATATATATATATATATATATATATATATATATATATATATATATATATATATAAACAAATACGTAATCAGTGCCGTTTGTTGCATTGTAAAATGTTAATTACATCCGGAGATATTGTAACCTAAAGTTGACGCTTGAGTACCACTCCTCCGCTGTTCGATCGTGTGTATCGGAGAGCGCTGAATTACGTAGGGATCCAAAGGGAACGGTGATGGACCTTAGGTACAGAAGAGACTGGAACAGCACATTACGTCCACATGCTAACACCTTTTTATTGGTCTTTTTCACTGACGCCCATGTACATTACCATGAGGGGTGAGGTACACGTTCGACGGGCGTTTCATAGGACGTGGAGGACGCATCAATTGGCCAGCCCGTTCTCCTGATCTTACACCTCTGGACTTAAAGGAGAATGTGTACCGTGATGTGCCTCCAACTCCAGAGGATATGAAACAGCGTATTGTGGCAGCCTGCGGCGACATTACACCAGATGTACTGCGGGGTGTACGACATTCATTACGCCAGAGATTGCAATTGTGTGCAGCAAATGATGGCCACCACATTGAACATCTATTGGCCTGACATGTCGGGACACACTCTATTCCACTCCGTAATTGAAAACGGAAACCACGTGTGTACGTGTACCTCACCCCTCATGGTAATGTACATGTGCGTCAGTGAAAAAGACCAATAAAAAGGTGTTAGCATGTGGACGTAATGTGCTGTTACAGTCTCTTCTGTACCTAAGGTCCATCACCGTTCCCTTTGGATCCCTACGTAATTCGGTGCTCTCCGATACACACGATCGAACAGCGGAGGAGTGGTACTCAAGCGTCAACTTTAGGTTACAATATCTCCGGATGTAATTAACATTTTACAATGCAACAAACGGCACTCATTATGTATTTGTTTATATATTCAGATGTGCTAAGAAAACTAACGGGGTTTCATTTAAAAAAACCTAGGTTTTTGTTAAAAAACATACTTCCGTGCATTTTTTTATGGTTTGTATTAACCAATTACACTAGCCCCTCTCCTCACGTTCGATCTGTGGAATCGATTCGTCACTATTTGATGTGGTTTACGGAATACATCCAGCGGTAACGTTAGGTGACTCAACATATATATATATATATATATATATATATATATATATATATATATATATATATATATATATATATATAATGACTTCTGAACACTATTAAGGTAAATTCATTGTTTGTTCTCTATCAAAATTTTTCATTTGCTAACTATGCCTGTCAGTAGTTAGTGCCTTCAGTAGTTAGGTTCTTTTATTTAGCTGGCAATATTGGCGCTCGCTGTATTGCAGTAGTTCAAGTAACGAAGATTTTTGATAGGTAAGTAATTCATGAAAGGTATATGTTATTGTTAGTCAGGGCCGTTCTTTTGTAGGGATTATTGAAAGTCAGGTTGCGTTGCGCTAAAAAAATGTTGTGTGTCAGTTTATTGATGATCAGAATAAGTAAAGAGAAAACTGTTTGAGTACGTTGAGTTTTGCTCAACTGTTTGTAAAACAAATAACGTAAGAGGTTTACCAGCACAGTAATTCATAATTTTTCTAAGGGGACGTTTCACATGGTCAGATAGGGTTATAAACTTCACTTCTCCCGTATTCTGGTCTGGTTTCTCATCTAAGAACCAATCACTCTGTGGCTGCAGACATTTTCTGCGGGATTAAGATCGTGGGATTTAGCGGGCCAGTCGAGGTGCAATAATATGCTTGAACTATGATACTCAATAGCGGCCAAAGCAATGAATTAAAATTTGTACCAAGATCAGGATTCAAACCCGCTTCTCCTCTTCACTAGACAGATGTGCTAAGCAGTGCCCCTACCTGGCACTGCAGCTACGACCACTGCACCCTAGTACGTCTCCAATACCGTTACGAGTTGAGAAGGTGAACATCAAGAAGAGCTGAGGCGTGAACTGGAATTTGTATTAGGGAGGGAGACATGCTAGTGTAATCTGTGCAGCTGCGTTAGCCGCAGCGCCATGACCATGCTGTGGACAGCACATCTGCCTAGTGAGCAGGAGAGTGGGGTTCGAATCTTGACCTTGGTACAAATCTTGATTCATTGCTTCGGCCTATATTCATCAGCATACATAAATTTGAGACTTAATATGTCCGTGGAAAATCTAATTTGAAATTAGGATGTATGAACGTTCATCAATCAAGGAACGTACAGGTGCGTCCTGTGAACATAGCTCTTGTCATCTTGAAAGGCAAGAACGTTAACAGCATACTTCTCATGGAGACGTACAACACGTTATCACCGAGAAACCAAGTCTTGGTATGAAGACACATCGCTGCCCCCACCGCCACCCCAAAAAATGATCACAAATCAACTCTAGCCTGAATCACAAACCCACACACTGGAGGCCGGCCAGTGTGGCCGAGCGGCTGTAGGTGCTTCAGTCTGGAACCGCGCGACCGCTACGGTCGCAGGTGCGAATCCTGCCTAGGGCATGGGTGTGTGTGATGTCCTTAGGTTAGTTAGGTTTAAGTAGTTCTAAGTTCTAGGGGACTGATGACCTCAGCAGTTAAGTCCCATAGTGCTCAGAGCCATTTGAACCATTTTGAACCCACACAATGGAGGCTAAATGCCTCAACGGGCTGAAGTCGCGCTGGGCGCCACGTATCGTGTGAAAAGAGGCAAAATCACGAGTAGTCGGATCCCAGTCAGCTACCATCCAGTTTCTTGTGTTGTTTAGTCTATTGAGGCTATGAAGCTTTATGTTCTGCTGCAATCAATGTCCTCTTGCGGCGTACCCAACTCCAAGTGTCACTTAAATGCAGTTCTATTCCCTGCCTTCGCTCGGATATTGGTTGAGATGGACTGGCATTCACCAGGGGCAACATTTTTTGTCCGGTTAAAACGACTGTCACTAACAAAGCGTGACACTCTTCTCCTGTCTAGTCAAATATGATATTTCTAAGGCCACCTTTTTTGTCATGGTACTGAAAGTACCTAACCAAAATTGTTACCTTTCTTAAGTGTGAAAGTATCAGTGATAAGATTGTTCTAAATTAATTATTCAGCAAACCTGCATCTGACTGCGTCTGTGAACTTGTTTCTAGCACTCCTCTATTTTGCTAGAAATGCAACATGTATTTGACTCAAGTTCAAGAGAATAATGCCGTTTGTGCAATGGCATTAAGATGGTACTGGAAAATTAACTTTTGGCGCTGATGTTTACCTTGTCCTTTCATTGGTGGGTAACTTTCCTTTACTACTCATTTTCATATTCAATACAAGCAAGGGATGTGGATTATGATTGAGGCTGTTAGATTTAAACACAATGTTGATCTCAATATATATATATATATATATATATATATATATATATATATATATATATATATATATATATTGTTAAAATTTGAAGTCATACACGATACCTACCATTTCAAACATTTTCGTAGCAGGAATCACTCTTACACAAAATTTTACAAAATTCTTACTGCCTCAAACCTTGGACATACAAATCCTAACTATGATCATTATCTAACAAAAACCAATTTGAAATGATTATATATCTTCTCTCATTTACG
The DNA here is from genome assembly GCF_023898315.1 of Schistocerca nitens. Taxonomy (NCBI): domain Eukaryota; kingdom Metazoa; phylum Arthropoda; class Insecta; order Orthoptera; family Acrididae; genus Schistocerca; species Schistocerca nitens. Next base: position 829,583,033 of record NC_064618.1, on the reverse strand, counting down.
TGCTAAAGTTTGGTCAGGGGCAGCGACTTACCTTTACGCTGTTACCACATGTCTGCTTCCTATGGGCACCTAGCTGTGACTCCTCCCTTAAAGCTGACTGCACACGTCTGCTTCCTCTGGGCACCTACCTGCGCCTCTCCGGTCTTTTTTTTTTTTTTTTTTACTGCGCACGCCCAGGTCTCTTAAACATCAAAGATCCTCCTACTCAAATACACTCCTGGAAATGGAAAAAAGAACACATTGACACCGGTGTGTCAGACCCACCATACTTGCTCCGGACACTGCGAGAGGGCTGTACAAGCAATGATCACACGCACGGCACAGCGGACACACCAGGAACCGCGGTGGTGGCCGTCGAATGGCGCTAGCTGCGCAGCATTTGTGCACCGCCGCCGTCAGTGTCAGCCAGTTTGCCGTGGCATACGGAGCTCCATCGCAGTCTTTAACACTGGTAGCATGCCGCGACAGCGTGGACGTGAACCGTATGTGCAGTTGACGGACTTTGAGCGAGGGCGTATAGTGGGCATGTGGGAGACCGGGTGGACGTACCGCCGAATTGCTCAACACGTAGGCGTGAGTTCTCCACAGTACATCAATGTTGTCGCCAGTGGTCGGCGGAAGGTGCACGTGCCCGTCGACCTGGGACCGGACCGCAGCGACACACGGATGCATGCCAAGACCGTAGGATGCTACGCAGTGCCGTAGGGGACCGCACCGCCACTTCCCGGCAAATTAAGGACACTGTTGCTCCTGGGGTATCGGCGAGGACCATTCGCAATCGTCTCCATGAAGCTGGGCTACGGTCCCGCACACCGTTAGGCCGTCTTCCGCTCACGCCCCAACATCGTGCAGCCCGCCTCCAGTGGTGTCGCGACAGGCGTGAATGGAGGGACGAATGGAGACGTGTCGTCTTCAGCGATGAGAGTCGCTTCTGCCTTGGTGCCAATGATGGTCGTATGCGTGTTTGGCGCCGTGCAGGTGAGCGCCACAATCAGGACTGCATACGACCGAGGCACACAGGGCCAACACCCGGCATCACGGTGTGGGGAGCGATCTCCTACACTGGCCGTACACCACTGGTGATCGTCGAGGGGACACTGAATAGTGCACGGTACATCCAAACCGTCATCGAACCCATCGTTCTACCATTCCTAGACCGGCAAGGGAACTTGCTGTTCCAACAGGACAATGCACGTCCGCATGAATCCCGTGCCACCCAACGTGCTCTAGAAGGTGTAAGTCAACTACCCTGGCCAGCAAGATCTCCGGATCTGTCCCCCATTGAGCATGTTTGGGACTGGATGAAGCGTCGTCTCACGCGGTCTGCACGTCCAGCACGAACGCTGGTCCAACTGAGGCGCCAGGTGGAAATGGCATGGCAAGCCGTTCCACAGGACTACATCCAGCATCTCTACGATCGTCTCCATGGAAGAATAGCAGCCTGCATTGCTGCGAAAGGTGGATATACACTGTACTAGTGCCGACATTGTGCATGCTCTGTTGCCTGTGTCTATGTGCCTGTGTTTCTGTCAGTGTGATCATGTGATGTATCTGACCCCAGGAATGTGTCAATAAAGTTTCCCCTTCCTGGGACAATGAATTCACGGTGTTCTTATTTCAATTTCCAGGAGTGTATATTATACTCGTTCCACCTTGCGGGCGGTTGGCAACTACCGATTATTTTCTGCAGCTACCCTGATCAGACCTTAGCACATAGCTTTCAGTACATGGCTGCGAGTGGTACCCCATTCCTTGTAGCCTTGTTGGGCGGTCCGCGTTCACACTTCAACGAATCGGGCGACTTCGTTTACGGAGTGGCCACGGGCACGTTCACATGCGATAGCTCCTTCCTTCCAGTCTGTCAGGTCTGCAAGTTGACCAGCCTCAGCGCAATGATTCTATATAACCAACGGACACTCATACGGCGTTTCCTTGCAACGTCAGAGGTGCAGGGACACATGCCCAGCTGGTAACTAGTTCTGCTGCATCTGCATCGTCCCATAATGACCAGTACGCCTTTTTAAGGGGGTGACTAATATGATGCGCGGTGAAATTTTTTACTTCTGTGCATTTTCTTAGATAGCGACATTCCTCTATCAGATGCTAGTGGGTTGCAGTAATTTAGAATATTCCACAGAGAAGAAATAATACAAGTCTAATAACCGTAAGGGACAGGTGATCACAGCGCTGACTTATGAGGTTCGTCGTGAGTGTAGCTCGTACACTGTTAGCGCTGTAATTCCTTAAACCGACAAATTCAAATTTAAATAAAAACTATAAAATGTAATCAGTAAATGACTATGCTCGAACAGTCCACGGGTGTACTGCTGGTCCATAGTGTCCAACGGGCACAATATTTCGGCGATCAGACATGTCGACATCGTCAGGTGCGCTGACGAACTGAGCTCCTGACGGCGGGCGTCCGTCTTAAATCCCCTCCCCTCGCGAGGCGTTCTCTCTGCGGTCCGCGCCCGCGCATCAAAGGTCGCTGAGAAATATTGTGCCTGTTGCACACTCTGGTCCGGCAGTACACCCGTGCACTGTTCGAGCAGGAAATACGCCGGGAGAAACTGAAGAATCACAGTAAATGACTATGTTAAAAAAACTGCACCACTTTACTGTCGCCCCTTGTTTCACTCCGAATCAAAGTTATCAACCAAAACTCGAATCGATCTTATCCCAGAAAATATTCGCGCGGCCCAACCACAGCGAAGCAGTAGAACAAGCGTCCTCTTTGCTCCTACGACGGCATCCGTTCTCCCTCATTCTAAGGAAATATTGAAACTTCCTGGCAGATCAAAACTGTGTGCCGCACCGAGACTCGAACTCGGAACCTTTACCTTTCGCGGGCAAGTGCTCTACCATCTGAGCTAGCCAAGCACGACTCACGCCCCTTCCTCACAGCTTCACTTCTGCCAGTACCTCGTCTCCTACCTTCCTCAGATGGTAGAGGACTTGCCCGAGAAAGGCAAAGGTCCCGAGTTCGAGTCTCGGTCCGCCACACAGTTTTGACCTGCCAGGAAGTTTCGTATCAGCGCAGTGTCCGCTGCAGAGTGAAAATCTCATTCTGGAAAGGAAATCTTTTGTCTCAACGTCCTGGTCGATGTCATTCAATTCCTGCAACGGGTAACATTATTCTAACTGCCTGATGGTAAGCTCAGAAAACTGTAGACTCTTTTTTATTAATCAACGAAGCGATGAGCTTCGCTGATTCAGCCTATGGACTCCCATTCTCGTATCAGTGCACTATCCGCTGCAGAGTGAAAATCTCATTCTGGAAAGGAAATCTTTTGTCTCAACGTCCTGGTTGATCTCATTCAGTTCCTGCAACGGGTAACATTATTCTAACTGCCTGATGGTAAGCTCAGAAAACTGTAGACTCTTTATTGTTAATTAACGGAGCGAGGAGCTTCGCTGATTCAGCCTATGGACTCCCATTCGGAAGCAGGGGTCTTACCTTACAGCTTCAGGCGAATGCCGTTACTGTTCGTTTGAAAGAAGGATGGTCGATTTTCTTCCCCAATATTATCTATAGCAGCTTGCGCTACGTCTCTAATGACTCTACCGTCGACAGGATATTTTCCTTTAATTTTTGTGTCTTCCTTTCTTACTTTTTCCTTCCTTTCTACTTACTGCACTTCCGTATCAACTTCACTGTCTGATAAAACGTATTCGCGCACCAATATATGTTGCGGATTTGACCACGAGATGTCATGAGAAACATACCTCACAGTATAGAAGGAGGTGGGGAGTATTGTGTTGCCAGTATAGAAGCAGTAACAGAAGAATGGGTTGGTTACGAGAGCTCAGTCGCTTCAGACGTTGATTATTCATTCGATGTCACCTCGGTAACAGGCCCATCAGCGACATCTCAACATTTCTGAAGCTGCTCCGGTCGATTGCTGATGATGTGATTGTGAAGTGAACCTAGGCCAGGTAGAATTCACGTACTGATGGACAGAGACCGTCGAGCACAGCGGTGGGTATCTGTAAGCAGTTGCACGAAATCAGACAAAGGAAGCACCGCTGAGTTCCAAAGTGCTGCCTGCAGTCCGGCTACTACAAGCACAGTGCGTCACGAGGACATTGGTCGACCAACTCATCACATGTCTGTAGTGAATGCTAATGTGACGCCTGAGGTGGTATAGAGAGCGACAACACTGCGCAATGGATGGATGACTGGAGTCGAGTGATGTGGAGTGATGGCTGATGTTAGGCTCTGTGGCAACCGGGTGGAAGGCTTTGGGTTTGACAAATGTGTGGAGAACGCTACTTTCCATTACGTCTAGTGTTAGTAGTGAGTAAGGATGAGGTGATTTTAAGGTATGGAGGTGGTCCGTGGTCAGGTGGAAGGATATGAGTACATTTTTTTCAGCATCTTGTACTTTATACAATAGAGAAACAGCTCGAAGAGCTCTGTGACCAAAATGGTACTGAAACAGAGGATGACAGAAATACTAAATGTCTTTTTCCAAAGCTGTTTCACAGAGGAAGACTGCACTGTAGTTCCTTCTCTAGATTGTCGCACAGATGACAAAATGGTAGATATCGAAATAGACGACAGAGGGATAGAGAAAAAAATTACAATCGCTCAAAAGAGTAAAGGCCGCTGGACCTGATGGGATACCAGTTCTATTTTACACAGAGTACGCGAAGGAACTTGCCCCCCTTCTTGCAGCGGTGTACCGTAGGTCTCTAGAAGAGCGTAGCGTTCCAAAGGATTGGAAAAGGGCACAGGTCATCCCCGTTTTCAAGAAGGGACGTCGAACAGATGTGCAGAACTATAGACCTATATCTCTAACGTCGATCAGTTGTAGAATTTTGGACCACGTATTATGTTCGAGTATAATGACTTTCCTGGAGACTAGAAATCTACTCTGTAGGAATCAGCATGGGTTTCGAAAAAGACGGTCGTGTGAAACCCAGCTCGCGCTATTCGTCCACGAGACTCAGAGGGCCATAGACACGGGTTCACAGGTAGATGCCGTGTTTCTTGACTTCCGCAAGGCGTTCGATAGAGTTCCCCACAGTCGTTTAATCAACAAAGTAAGAGCATATGGACTATCAGACCAATTGTGTGATTGGATTGAGGAGTTCCTAGATAACAGAACGCAGCATGTCATTCCCAATGGAGAGAAGTCTTCCGAAGTAAGAATGATTTCAGGTGTGCCACAGGGGAGTGTCATGGGACCGTTGCTGTTCACAATATACATAAATGACCTTGTGGATGACATCAGAAGTTTACTGAGGCTTTTTGCAGATGATGCTGTGGTGTATCGAGAGGTTGTAACAATGGAAAATTGCACTGAAATGCAGGAGGATCTGCAGCGAATAGACGCATGGTTCAGGGAATGGCAATTGAATCTCAATGTAGACAAGTGTAATGTGCTGTGAATACTTAGAAAGATAGATCCCTTATCATTTAGCTACAGTATAGCAGGTCAGCAACTGGAAGCAGTTAATTCCATAAATTATCTGGGAGTACGCATTAGGAGTGATTTAAAATGGAATGATCATATAAAGTTGATCGTCGGTAAAGCAGATGCCAGACTGAGATTCATTGGAAGAATCCTAAGGAAATGCAATCCGAAAACGAAGGAAGTAGGTTACAGTACGCTTGTTCGCCCACTGCCTGAATACTACTCAGCGGTGTGGGATCTGTACCAGATAGGGTTGATAGAAGAGATAGAGAAGATCCGACGGTGAGCAGCGCGCTTCGTTACAAAATGGTTCAAATGGCTCTGAGCACTATGGGACTCAACTGCTGAGGTCATTAGTCCCCTAGAACTTAGAACTAGTTAAACCTAACTAACCTAAGGACATCACAAACATCCATGCCCGAGGCAGGATTCGAACCTGCGACCGTAGCGGTCTCGCGGTTCCAGACTGCAGCGCCTTTAACCGCACGGCCACTTCGGCCGGCGCTTCGTTACAGGATCATTTAGTAATCGCGAAAGCGTTACGGAGATGATGGATAAACTCCAGTGGAAGACTCTGGAAGAGAGACGCTCAGTAGCTCGGTACGGGCTTTTGTTAAAGTTTCGAGAACATACCTTCACCGAAGAGTCCAGCAGTATATTGCTCCCTCCTACGTATATCTCGCGAAGAGACCATGAGGATAAAATCAGAGAGATTAGAGCCCACACAGAAGCATACAGACAATCCTTCTTTCCACAAACAATGCGAGACTGGAATAGAAGGGAGAACCGATAGAGGTACTCAGGGTACCCTCCGCCACACACCGTCAGGTGGCTTGCGGAGTACGGATGTAGATGTAGATGTAGATGTAGAATTGTTTGTATCAGCATGGCAATACCACCAGTCGTGAAGCAGCATCTGTGAGGTAAATATGTGTGGACAATAACATTCCAGAAATGAACTGGCCTGTCCGCAGTCCCGACACCTGTGGGATGAATTAGAACGTCTACTTCGCTCCAGAACCCACCCTCCAATACCATATTATCTGTTTTCGGCTCTTGAGGAAGAATGGACTGCCGGCCGGCGTGGCCGAGCGGTTCTAGGCGCTTCAGTCTGGAACCGCGCGACCGCTACAGTCGCAGGTTCGAATCCTGCCTCGGGCATGGATGTGTGTGATGTCCTTAGTTTAGGTTTAAGTAGTTCTGAGTCCTAGGGGACTTAACTTCTCTTGCTATGTTCGGAGCTGTGTGGATGATATTTCTCCGAAAGTCTGACGGTATGTCGCCAGTCTCATAGGTTGTACACACACCAACTTGAATAATCGTTTGCTTGTCACTGTTCCCCAATGATTATAGAAATTCTGATGGACTGTTATCCATCCTTTCTACTTAATTTGATCTCAAGTTTACCAAAACTCTCTTAAATTCTAACTCTAATACTACATCCTCTATGTCTTCCATATCGACTACAATTTCAATTTCTTCCTATATCAGACAAGTCCTCCCCCTCACATAGGACTTCACATACTCTTTCCACCTACCCGCTCTCTTATATAAGTACGTTTAACGGCGAAATTCCTATTCGACTCTAAATATTTCCGCCCTTGCCATTGATTTCACCGAAGATTATTTTGACTTTGTACTGTGTCCGTCCTTCAACCATCATTTCCTGTTTCTTCAGGTTTATCCAGCAGCCATTTTGCCTTGGTTTCTCTGCTCTTCATGTTTACCTCATTCCTAAGTGATTTAGCTTACTGTATTCATGTCGTTTCCTCAGCATTTTTGTACTTCTTTCTTTCGTTGGAGTTGTAGGATTGTTTCTATTACCTAAGGTTGCTTCGCAGTTACCTTCCTGATATCTATGTTTGTCTTCCCAACATCTTTGTCTGCTCTTTGTAGAGATGTCCACATCTCTTCAACTGAAATGCCTACTGTGCTATTCCTTATTCCATTATTATTATTCTTTAGCGAACTTAAAACGAGTCTCACCTTTCTTCAGTGCTTCAGTACCACACTTCCCTGCACACTGATTCGTACATACTATGTACTTATACTCTCGTTTACTCTTCAACATTACTAAATTGTGATCTTAGTCTATATCTGCACCTGGTTACGCCTTAGAATCCAATATCTAATTTCGGAATCTCTGTATGACCATAAGGTAATTTGGGTGGAATCTTTCCGTGTCCCCAAACCTTTCGAAGTATACCTCCTCCTCTGGTGATTCCTGAACTGAGTATTCGCAATTACTAATTGGAATTTATTGCAGAGCTCAATTAACCTTACTCCTCTCTCATTTCTAGTACCAAGGCCAAAATTATGCACTATCCCACTCTTCTATTCTTTCTCCTACAAAGGCATTCCAGTTCCCCATCACTATTAGATTTTCATCTACATTTATGTATTGAATTATCCGTTCAGTATCCTCATATACTTCCTCTATTTCTTCACCTTCTACTAGTGGCGTTGCCATGTACACCTGAATTATTGTTTCGGCGTTTGTTTGCTGTCGAATCCGTTGAGAATAATCCTGTTGCTGAACTATTTACAGTAACTCATTTTCTGCCCAGTCTACCTATTCATAACGAATCCTGCCCCCGTTATCCATTTCGTGCTGCTGTTTATTTTACTCTATAATCGTCAGACAATAAATCCTTGTCTTCTTTCCATTTCACTTCTCTGGCACACCACTATATCTACAGTGAGCCTTAGCATTTCTCTTTTCAAAAGTTCTAACTTCCCTGTCAAGTCCCGACATTCCACATCCCGACTCGTAGAATGTTGTCTCATCGAGCACGTGTGGGATGCGCTGGGAAGACGTATTCCAGCACGTCCACGTGCACCAACAACCATCTAGCACAGGAGTGGAACGGCCTACCACAAGAACCTACCAACCTTCTGGCCAGCATGCGAGCACGCCGCTGGCTGTGGTGATCATATACCCCCCTTAAGAATCATATCCCACGTTTTTTGCTGTCCAGGGGACCAGCAAAGGCTGCCATGACTTCAGCGTAATTAGTGTTTTTGAATAAAACTGTCATCTCTGTTCGTCGCACTGCGTATTTCTTTCAGGCACGTTATGTACTGTATGATTGCAATTCTCTCTGTTGTAGTTACATCGAGTTGTTACGTGGCAGTGGCGCATCATGCGAAAGTTACTTTCGAACGGAAGTTTTAGGTACCAATGTATAGGAGTATTTCGTGAGATTCGAACGGGATTATCGACGCCAGTCGTACGGACCACCAAGACCAACAACATACCTCAAGATCGTCGACTGTCTTCACAGTGATGTCATCTGGCTGGCCGTCGGTGAAGGCAGGACAATCCCCCACGCCACTGAACTGCGATTGGCGACTCCCCGACACCCACCTGGAGTCAATTCCTCTTGGCGTGTCAAACACACAGTTTCTTGTGTAGTGCGCATTCAACCGAATGACACATGGTGTGGTACAAATTTCAGTCTTTAACCATAAGCAGAGCCGCCTGCTCCTCTGGTTCATTGTGAGGCCGAGAATTATTTTAAAATTACTTGAGTACAGGGAATATAGTACTCCACATTTTGTTTTCACACTGTCATTTTACGTCAGTACGACATTGCATACCAGTCTACACTGGTAAGTGTAAGGGTGGGAGGTGGGATGTCTTGGCTAATTTGTGGTTTTCCCTAATTATAATATCTGAATAACAAATGAATTAATTATGTCCCATTGGTACACGCTATTTGGGCACTGGTTCAAATGAAACATGTTCAAGGTACGGAAGTCCTCATCTGCTCCTACTCCTTGAACACCCAGGGCATCCAGCGTATGCACCCAGCAGCGAAACTAGCGTAGTAAATCCATGACACCCACCATCGCCTACAACATCCAGGAAAGAAGTGGTATTCTGCAGGGTACAACGCATATTGGAATCAGGGGAAACGGATCAGCCACTGTAACCTACTGGAGCAGATGTGTCATAGCATTGTGTGAATATGCTTCCTACTGAAGGACGCGGTAATGCTTCAATAAGAAGAAAAGGGGCCTGGCAGTCAAACCTATTACCAGGTTGTGGGGTAACTCCTTCCTACAAAAGATGAAACAAGAACTGATCCTAATAGCTGTCTAAACTGACACATGATTTGCCCCCCAGCGAGAGGAACCTCCCCTGTGCAGTGCTAAGGCGTGTAACTATTTGTAGATCACAATACAGTTGAAAGCTCGCAACTTTCACTTGAAAGCGGTTCACAATTTGGCTATGGACTTGGACGAATTTTAGCCAACGACGCACAACGTGCAATTCGTTCAGCTTTCCAGATTTCTCGAAGAGTATTGCGAAGAAATACATAGCTCTAACATCAAACTGGCTTAACTGACTAGCCTTTCAACTATTCCAACGTGGTTAGAAGCCATATGCACATGTTTCAAGTAATTTTGGTTGATCTAAAAATTACTGTACTATTTACGGTCTTTGAATACACCATAAACGTGACTGACAATTGTGTTAGACGTACGTCAGCACTGGAAACAGTACAGCTCCCTGGAGATGAGAAATATGGCTCGAAACCGGTAGTGAGAAACTGTAGTAAGAAGTTATGAACTATCTACCAAAGGGCCAGCCAAGCACTTCTCCGTGAAAGAGTCCAGCAAATACGCAGAGACTTACATTATGTTAGCTCCGTTTTAATTGATTTTCATTTTTCACTGGCGCCAACTCTCTCACCCCAGGACTGGGATAAAGTGGATAGAATAACGTTTGAACATTCACCAAGGTTTCCGGATTTCAGCACTATGAAACAAAAAGAGAAGTTCGAGAAGCTAGCGGTTAAGGTTCAGAAGGAAGACGCCATTGTGGATCCGAAGTTCTGGTCAAAGGTCTGAATTTCGCAACTTCTCCGAAGAGAATACCTGTTGAAGAAATTGAAATTGCCGGCCGAAGTGGCCGTGCGGTTAAAGGCGCTGCAGTTTGGAACCGCAAGAGCGCTACGGTCGCAGGTTCGAATCCTGCCTCGGGCATGGATGTTTGTTATGTCCTTAGGTTAGTTAGGTTTAACTAGTTCTAAGTTCTAGGGGACTAATGACCTCAGCAGTTGAGTCCCATAGTGCTCAGAGCCATTTGAACCATTTGAGCCAAATTGAAATTGCCGTCGAATCATCCTTGTTGCGTCTTCCGAAGGTGCAGGCCGAAGAAGTAAGACAAAATGTGTCGAGTTCTATGGCAATCGAAACCTCCGAAATGCAACATATCGGCGCAGGAAAGGAAATCTCTTATTTAACTCATGAGAAAGGAATGCATCGTTGTAACTAAATCGTATAAGGGGAATGCTACTGTTGTTTTGGACGCTGTGGATTATCACAGGTTTAGGTTGGGTTGTTTTGGGGGAAGAGACCAAACTGCGAGGTCATCGGTCTCATCGGTTTAGGGAAGGACGGGGAAGGAACTCGGTCGTGCGCTTTCAAAGGAACCATCCCGGCATTTGCCTGGAGCGATTTAGGGAAATCACGGAAAACCTAAATCAGGATGGCCGGACGCGGGATTGAACCGTCGTCCTCCCGAATGCGAGTCCAGTATGCTAACCACTGCGCCACCTCGCTCGGTCGGATTATCACAGGAATATGGAACAACTACTAGCTGATCCTGTGTATGGAAAGTTTAAAAGCGATCCGACGAACAGAATTGTTGGGAAAGTGAAAAACCTGATATCAGACTCCAGACTGGACAGCAACACGTCGAACACCTGTCTCACCCAGAATGTATGGACTACCTAAAATACATAAAGAATCGGTTCCTTTGAGGCCTATAGTCAGTGGTGTTCGTCAGGATAGAGGTCAGGAGCGGAGGGCGTTGTAAAATGAAAAGTAATGACGTGGAATGGACCCAGTTTATTCCTGTAACGACGATACATTGGTGCCTACGTAGGGCTGAGCAGCCCCAAAAGGGGTTGCCGTGTGCTCATCAGAGAGGCAGAGGCTAGAGGAGCGACTACTCGGGGCCGAGGTCTGAAGCTAAGAGAGCGCGGAGCTGTTTCCAAGCCGCCCTCGCCGCTCCCGGCCGCGTCCCCACGTGATCACATGATTAGTCTCTGATTGGAGGATTGATTCCGCCAACGCGCCTTGCTAGTAGCGTACCCCCGTCAGCGCAATTTATTTAATAAAATTTTGTCGGCAATGATCCCTCTTGGGGGGTCTCCTCCCTGCACAGTGGGATTAACTCGCCGACTTACTTTTTAGCACGTCATTTTTCTGGCAAACTGAGACATCTAGTTGGTAAAACAAATAGTTTTATAAAAGATTAGAAGCATTTTTTAGAAATTATACGCACACTGATCTGCAGGTGCCATTCTTGTTAGCTTCGATGTGACATCGTTGTTTGCTAACGTCCCAGTATCAGATACAATAGAGATCATAAGGGAGAATATTGCTCCACATGTTTGTGACTTAATTGAATTATGTCTTAGATATTTTAAATACAATGGTGAATTCTATGAACAGACTGACGGCCTTGCTATGGGCTCACCCATTTCGCCAGTTGCAGCTGACGTTTTAATGGAACATTTTCAGCAACAGGCGTTACGTAGTGCTCCTTTGGAGCCTTCTTGTTGGCTCCCCTATGTGGACGACACATTTGTTATACGGCCACACGGTGAAGAAGAGCTTCAAGCGTTCCACAATTTCTTAAATGGTATTGACCGCAAAATCAAATTTACCTTGGAGGTTGAGAGTGAGGTCGGTCTCCCGTTCCTAGATGTGTTGGTATACAGAAGATCTGATAACACTCTAGGTCACAGAATGTACAGAAAGCCGACTAACACAAACGTATTTAGATGCCACTTCGCAGCACCACCCAGCCCAGAAGCAAGCGGTCCTCAACACTCTGTCTTCACGTGCTTCCGTATCAGCGACGACGACAACTTGGAATCGGAATTGAATTTTTTAAAGAAGACATTGAAGGCAAATCGGTATGATAGTTATTCAATCGACAGGGCTTTTAGGCAGAATATTTATACCGATAATAAGAATGACGAGGAACCGCCTTCTCGCTCCGTCAGGTTACCGTCCGTTTCTGGGATCACTTACCGCCTAAGCAGAATTGAAAAAATATGGTATTGTGACATCTTTCTTTAGTCAAAACAAAATACGAGTAAAAGATTTTTTCCAACGGAAAACGGATGCACCTGATTGCATCCACAATGCAGGCGTCTATCAAGTGACATGTGGCTGCGGCGACGTGTATACAGGCGAAACGTGAAGAACTGTTAAAGAACTCATTAAGGAACACGAACAGCACATGCGGCTAAAAGAAAGGGCAAAATCGGCAGTATCAGAACATCATGAGAACTGTGGCTCTGACATCGATTTTAATAACGCACGTGTAATGGCTAAGGAAACAAACATTTATAGAAGAAATGTCCTAGGAGCGGCGGAATTTTCTAAGAATGCATCTAATTTCAATATAAAGGACGGCTATAGGCTTCCGGCATCGTGGTTCCCCCCCCCCCCCCCCCCCCCAATCAAGGAAGTAAATACGCGGCCGCGGTGTGTGAGCGGCATAAACAAAGCGCTGCAAGTCACCTCAGCGGAAAATAATAATTTGGGTAAACATTCCCCCTCTCTTGCTCTGTCCATTTCGAATCTAGCCAATGATGACGACTAACCAATAACGGTAGCAGGAATTTCAACCAATAACCCTTCTCCAGCGTAAGTGTGGAATAGTGCGTTTCTATCGAATGACGATGGACCGCCAATGGTATACACAGGAGATGAGCTACCAACGCCCCTTCTTCTGCATCCGATCGGGAATATTAACCAATGACTATGGCCCACCAATGGTAGCCATATGAATTTTAACCAATACTATCACTTCTCCAGCACGAAAGCGTGAAAACTCCCCCTTTATAAAAGGCCGAGACAATCGTCTCCGACAGCGTTCTAGCAATAGTGGACAGCAGAAGATGCTGAGGAAGATCCCAGCAGAGGGGCCGAAACGTCGAGCATTTTAGAAGAAATATGACGCGGCCTAATAACCCAGAAGATTTTAACATCAATCTATGAACTGTCTCGCTGCGATTTTTTTTCCAGTCTATATTGCTTCAAACTGACAAGTAATTTTTGTCTGGAAGAGATTTGAATATTTTCGTTAACTTGTGTTAAGCATCCGCTCTTTGTGAATGTGTCCCACTGAACTGTAATTACATGAATCTTGATTGTAGCCTTTCTGAGAAATGTGATCCCTTTCATCAGCCCAGTGTAGATGATCTTTCAGCGTACCGGAAAAAATAGTACACCCTTTTAGAGGTTTCCAATTCATTCCAGATTTATTGTTACAACGGTACATATGGAGTACATGAAATGGTTACAGTTAAGTATCAATACCAAAAGCAGTTATTAGATATCAGGTATCGACCCATGCTGGATCGCCCGTATTATTAGGTTGTGTAGCTCTACGGGCGGCAATGCAGGCGCTGACTCTGGTATGCAATCGATCGTACAGATGGCGAATACTGCCCTGGGATATGCTGCTCGACCTATTCACGTAGGTATGTAAGAGCTGTTGGTTGACAAGTCACTTCAAGCACGAGTCACTTCTCGTCTCTTCACAGCCCACGCGTGCTCGGTTGGAGACAAGTCCGGAGATCACACCGGCCAGGGAAGTTGCTGCACCTCTTGCAGCGCACGTTGAATTTCACGGGCAGTACAGTATCCTGTTGGAACAGTAAATCACCTTCTTGTTGGAAGAACAAGCACTGGTAGCAGCTACTTCTGTAAATATCTGGGAGTATGCGTGCGGGACGATTTGAAGTGGAATGATCATATAAAATTAATTGTTGGTATGGCGGGTACCAGGTTGAGATTCATTGGGAGAGTCCTTAGAAAATGTAGTCCATCAACAAAGGAGGTGGCTTACAAAACACTCGTTCGACCTATACTTGAGTATTGCTCATCAGTGTGGGATCCGTACCAGATCGGGTTGACAGAGGAGATAGAGAAGATCCAAAGAAGAGCGGCGCGTTTCGTCACAGGGTTATTTGGTAACCGTGATAGCGTTACGGAGATGTTTAATAAACTCAAGTGGCAGACTCTGCAAGAGAGGCGCTCTGCATCGCGGTGTAGCTTGCTCGCCAGGTTTCGAGAGGGTGCGTTTCTGGATGAGGTATCGAATATATTGCTTCCCCCTACTTATACCTCCCGAGGAGATCACGAATGTAGAATTAGAGAGATTAGAGCGCGCACGGAGGCTTTCAGACAGTCGTTCTTCCCGCGAACCATACGCGACTGGAACAGGAAAGGGAGGTAATGACAGTGGCACGTAAAGTGCCCTCCGCCACACACCATTGGGTGGCTTGCGGAGTATAAATGTAGATGTAGATGTAGAACGTCAAAAGAACGGGTCTAACAACATTTTGCACGTACCGAGCGCTTGTTAGCACTCCTTCCAGAACCACCAAAGAAAAAGAGAGTTGTGGCTTATCACACCTCAGACCATAAGGCATGGTGGGGGCCAGCGTGTCTTGGACGACAGCGCTCACCAGGTCTTCCGTGCAGGCAGAATCTACTTTCATCGCTTAAGGCCATAGCGCGCCATTACCTCTTCCAAGTGATACTCTGACGACACAAATCGAGCCGTGTCCGCCGATGCTGTGGCGTGAATGGGTCAGAGGAGTGCGTGCCCGTAGTCAGTCCCATTGCTAACAGCCTGTTTCTAACAGTTCTTAGTCAGTTAGTTAGTTGGTTGCGTGTTCCACTGATCAATCGCACGGTACGGTAGCCGGTATGATGTGGAACGTGTCCAGTGCACAATAAATGCACATATGAAACAAGATTTTTAACACACAGTGTCGAATTCAAGCAATTTTCTTAGAGGCGGCAAAGGAAAATATTTGAAGCACGCCACCGCTCTTAATTGACACTAAAAGGCCTCTGGAGGTGGCAAAAAGTGCATCAATGAAACCACCCCATGAATTGGGGCGTTCAGTTACCCTCATTTTGCAGTCGAAAACGGTGGTTTGCCGTGTGATTTGCAACAGAACGAAATTCTAGGCAACCTTTGACACCGCTAACACCATCCGGACAAATAAGCACTTCTCTAAGAACACCATGGGGCTTCAACCTCATTTGGAGTGATAAAATTCCTTTGTAGTGTAGTGCGATCACAATTATAGATGTAGTGTACATTATGGAGCCATCATGTAGTGTTCAAAATTTGAACGTGATCCGAAGCAACAAAAGGTGTCTTTGTCTTTTGCTTTTTTAGCCTCTTGTTTTGCGCCTTCCTGTGGCTTGGTCGTGGGGGTGTGCGACATCGACATGTGCTTGAACAAAACGACAAAGGGTGCCTCAAAGACCCCCCCCCCCCCCTTTCACCCAGTTTGACAGCGCCTCGTGTGTGATCCAGACACCTTAGTCGAGGACATTACAAATGTACCTGTACAGAGACAACTCTTGAGAGAGTCCTAGGTGCCAGTGAGCGGACAATCTCTTTAGACATCTTTCAAATTCCACATGCCCGCATGTAGCCATTATGTCAGCAGTGTAGAGCCACTCAGCTGCAGGATATCGAAAAGGTTGTCAGCCTACAGGTGCCTAGGAACCAGTCGAGGAGGGTTGCCTCTGTGCAGTTAGATTTTTAAAGTGCTCATCAAGGGTCAACAAGTGGCACTGAGGGTGTTGCCAAACTTCAGATGTTACAGGGACCTTTTGTTGTTATTATACTCATGCACATGTTAATATTGGCACCCTCCGTGATCACGTGATCACGTCACAGAAGGGATGAAAAAGCATAAACACCCTTTTTGGCTTCAGATCACATTCAGAGGTTCCCCCATATATACTAGAGCAAAAATTGTAGTCGAACTACACTCCAAAGACGTCAGATCACGTTCAGTGGGGTTGTGGCCTCTTTATGTCCTTGGGAAAGGGGTGAATATCCCAGCGGGTGTCGGCAGTGTCAAGTATTGTCAAGAACGTCGTTCAGTTGCACGCCGCACTGCAAACTCGTTTTCGACTGCGAAATGTGTGTAAATAACGCCCTAAGGGAAGGTATGGTTTTACTGACGCCCTTTATGCCACCACTTAAATCCTTTCCGTGTCGAGCGGCAGTGTGTCGGTAAGGTTATCCTCGGACACCCGGAAGAAAACTACGTGATTACGATGCGGTTCTAACTATCGCAGAGGCATTGAGAGAAAGGGTTAGATACGGATAAGGGAGCAGGCTCGTCGACCTCCCATCGTGTGAACGTCCACAGTGGCACTGGACGGAACTGTGGTGAAATTTCGTGCAGTGTGATGTCGTTAACCTCCCTTACACCTCGTATCAACTTCTGAGCTATGGTCTTTCTTTTCCGCGTGTGTCGACACCTTGGTGTTTGAAGCGTGCCGAGACAGAGGGTGATGCCACAACGCCACGCTTTTGCATGATTAAAGAGTAAGGTTGAAGACACCTTTGAGCCAAATTTCACACTTATACGTCGCAATGGGAGAAAATGACGTGGGTTCAAAAAAGTGATCATTTAATTCTTTTGTTCTTTATATGTAGTGTTTCACTTACATTTCATATATATCACCCTATATATATATATATATATATATATATATATATATATATATATATATATACAGGGTGATTCAAAAAGAATACCACAACTTTAAAAATGTGTATTTAATGAAAGAAACATAATATAACCTGCTCTTATACATCATTACAAAGAGTATTTAAAAAGGCTTTTTTTCACTCAAAAACAAGTTCAGAGATGTTCAATATGGCCCCCTCCAGACACTCGAGCAATATCAACCCGATACTCCAACTCGTTCCACACTCTCTGTAGCATATCAGGCGTAACAGTTTGGATAGCTGCTGTTATTTCTCGTTTCAAATCATCAATGGTGGCTGGGAGAGGTGGCCGAAACACCATATCCTTAACATACCCCCATGAGAAAAAATCGCAGGGGGTAAGATCAGGGCTTCTTGGAGGCCAGTGATGAAGTGCTCTGTCACGGGCTGCCTGGCGGCCGATCCATCGCCTCGGGTAGTTGACGTTCAGGTAGTTACGTACAGATAAGTGCCAATGTGGTGGCGCTCCATCCTGCTGAAATATGAATTGTTGTGCTTCTTGTTCGAGCTGAGGGAACAGCCAATTCTCTAACATCTCCAGATACTGTAGTCCAGTTACAGTAGCACCTTCGAAGAAAAAGGGACCAAAAACTTTATTGGCTGAAATGGCACAGAAAACGTTCACCTTAGGCGAGTCACGTTCATACTGAGTTGTTTCCCGCGGATTCTCAGTGCCCCATATACAGACATTGTGACGGTTGACTTTCCCGTTAGTGTGGAAAGTTGCTTCATCACTAAACACAATCTTTGAAACGAAAGATTCATCTGTTTCCATTTGAGCAAGGATAAAATCACAGAAATCGATTCTTTTTATCTTATCAGCTGCAGACAGTGCTTGAACCAATTTCAGACGATAAGGTTTCATAACTAACCTTTTTCGTAGGACTCTCCATGATTGTGGAATTTGCAGCTCTCTGCTAGCTCTGCGAGTCGATTTTCCTGGGCTGCGAACAAATGCTTGCTGGATGCGTGCTACATTTTCATCACTCGTTCTCGGCCGTCCAGAACTTTTCCCTTTGCACAAACACCCATCCTCTGTAAACTGTTTATACCAACGTTTAATACACCACCTATCAGGAGGTTGAACACCATACTTCGCCTAGTCAACAGCGCCTCATGCGAACAAATGTACAAGTAAATGAAACTTTATAGCTCCCTTAATTCGCCGACAGATAGTGCTTAGCTCTGCCTTTTGTCGTTGCAGAGTTTTAAATTCCTAAAGTTGTGGTATTCTTTTTGAATCACCCTGTATATATATATATATATATATATATATATATATATATATATATATATATATATATATATATATATATATTACAAAGGATTAATATTTCTGTTATTTACCCCATTCCCTTAAATGGCACAAGATGCATACACTATATTTATAGATTTATTTATTCCCATTCAAGAATTCATCTATGGTAAATGAGGAGCTGTCAAGGAGATATGATTTCAATTTATTTTTGAAGCTATTACTTCTGTCTGTCAGACATTTTATTTCATCTGGTAATTTGTCGAAAAATTTTATAGCAGCATATTTTACTCCTTTCGTTCGTGTTGATATGTCTGGGCTCAACGCCCTCTTATGTGTGTTGTGGTGGCTGTACGGTCTGCCTCTGCTGCTCTTACAATACGATGATCCAGGCCGACGTCTGTGCCGCGTCGACGTTCTGAATCTCGTATACGGCTGTGAGCATGTCCACATGATGACCGATACCAGCGTCGTTGCACAATTGACGCAGCTCGTCCGAGTTGTGTGGCAGTTTCCTGAAAGGACAATCCTGCCACTCGGGAGGTCACAATTTGATCTCTTTCAAACTCGCTCCGTTGGCTGTAGGAATCACGAGTGTATCACCGCGGCATAGTTACCTGCTTGCTTCTCACATCTGCATCAAAAAATGGTTCAAATGGCTCTGAGCACTATGGGACTTAACATCTGTGGTCATCAGTCCCCTAGAACTTAGAACTAGTTAAACCTGACTAACCTGAGGACATCACGCACATCCATGCCCGAGGCAGGATTCGAACCTGCGACCGTAGGGGTCACGCGGTTCCAGGCTGAAGCGCCTAGAACCGTACGGCCACACCGGCCGGCTCACATCTGCATCACACGAGCCCTCTGGCTGTGGGGATTCCTTATTAAAGAGCGGACGCAGCTGAGGCCCTGGTAGCTGTGCCACTAAGCTAAACCCAGCTCGTGGTCCAGTGGCTAGCGTTGCTGCCTCTGGATCATGGGGTCCCTGGTTCGATTCCCGACCGGGTTGGGGATTTTCTCTGCCGTGCGACTGGATGTTTGTGTTGCCCTCATCATTTCATCATCATCGTCATCATTCGCGAAAGTGGCTGGATTGGACAGTGTGAAAAACTCGACTGTGTAAAAATTGGTACTTTGTACGGGTGCTGATGACCGCGGACTCTAGCGCCCCACAACCGAACATCATCATCGACTACTCTTATCTGCTGCCGGACGAGGTTGAAACCGTTATTAGTGAATTTTGTGTGTGTGATATTCGTATTGAAAATTCCTTGACTATTTTAATCAACACTTCCGTTTGGTATACTTTGTTGCCTTAAGGTTATTGAGCCACAATGCCAACAAAGAGGACCAAATATAAAACATTCACATATAAAAATCAGATGAAAAATGCGCAAAACAGTTTAAGATGTTACATTATCAACGTAGGTAAAGAATCGTATCATGACATGAACTACCGCTTCAAGGGGTACAACACTGGGATGTCGGCATGCAACAGAAGACTTAATCCTTAAGTAACCACTGACAACACAAATCAATTAACGAACACGAGTTACTACAATGTATAAAATCGTAGCACTTTAAATATTTCAAGCTGATTAAGGAACAGTTAGACCGGTGTTCTTGTTGGGAAGGGCATCTTTATTTCTCGTAGACTTTGAGTTACGGTTTCTCCTATGCTTCGAAAAACTGCTTGAAAATAGTAATACCGATGTTCTTGAAGATTTTTCTAATGCCTTTCTAGGTACAACATTCAAATCATTGTAACTTCATGTTTACGGGGATGTGGACACAGTATTTATGAACTTTTATCTAATCTGAAATAATTGTACAGCACCAATTGCCCCATTAGATGTCTTTCCTCGTGGAACGCTGTTTAGACTGAAGAGGCAAATAAACCGGTACACCTGCCTAATACCGTGTAGGGCTCCGGTGAGCACGTTGAAGTGCCGCAACACGACGTGACATGGACTCGGCTGATGTCTGAAGTAGTGCTGGAGGAAATTGACGCCATGAATTCTTCAGGGCTGTCCATAAGCTCGTTAGAGTACGAGGGGGTAGAGATCTCTTCTGAAAAGCACGTTGAAATGCATCCCAGATATGCTCAATAATGTTCATGTTGGGGAGTCTGATGCCAATCGGAAGTGTTTAAACTCAGAAGAGTGTTAGTGGAGACTCTCTGTAGGAATTATGAATGTGTGGGATGTCGCATTGTCCTGCTGGAACTGCCGAAGTCCGTCGGAATACACCTTGGACATGAATGGATGCATGTGATCAGACAGGATGCTTGAGTACGTGTCAACTGTCAGAGTCGTATCTAGACATACCGGGGATCCCATCTCCCTTCAAATGCACACGCACCACACCATTACAGAGCCTCCACCAGCTTTAACAGTCCCCTGATGACATGCAGGGTCCATGAATTCATGAGGTTGTGTCCATACCCGTACACGTCCATCCGCTCAATACAATCTGAAATGAGACTCGACCGACCAGGCAACATGTTTCCAGTCATCAACAGTCCAATGTCGGTCTTGATGGGTGCAGGTGAGGGGTAATGCTTTCCTTCGCGCAGTCATCAACGGTATACTAGTGGGCCTTCGGCTCCGAAAACCCATATCGATGATGTTTCGTTGAATAGTTCGCACACTCACACTTGTTGATGGCCCAACATTGAAATCTGCAGCAATTTGCATGAGGGTTACACTTCTGTCCGTTGAACGATTCTCTTCAGTCGCTGTTGATCCCGTTCTTGCAGGAGCTTTCTCCGGCCACAGCGATGTCGGAGATTTGAAGTTTTGCCAGGTTCCTGATTTTCACGGTACACTCGTGAAATGGTCGTGTTGGAAAATCCCCACTTCCTCGCTACTTCAGAGTTCTGTGTCCCATCGCTCGTTCGCTGAATATACTTCCACGTACAAACTCACTTAAATCTTGATAACCCGCCACAGTAGCAGTAGTAACCGATCTAACAACTGCGCCAGACATGTGTTGTCTTCTATAGGCGTTTCCGACCGCAGCGCCGTATTCTGACTGTTTACATATCTCTGTATTGGAACACGGATGCCTACACCAGTTTCTCTGGCGCTTCAGTGTATACAGAGACACGCGTGAAAAGAGACGTACGAATACACACGTTTTTGTAACCCTCTGCCGGTGTTAAATCTAATCCTACTCTGAGCCACACAGTTTCCAACTAGATTCCGTACTATCGACGTGAGAAGCATTCCTCGTTACACGACGGCGCCTTCCACTCTCCGCGAGGCCAATGTTGCAGAGAAAATAGCTTTTGACCGTTTCAGGATCGGCCACGCGCTCAGTTCGTACCAGGAGCGCAGCTGCGTCTGCCGCTAAAGGCGAGACATTCTGCACCACACTTGCTGCCTTAACGATCAGCGATGCTATTCCGGCGATCTATCTTCCCTCAAGCTGCTTCACCTTTTTCTGTCGGAAAACAACACAGTCTTGCAGTTTCTTAATGCATTTCATCTACACTACTGGCGATTAAAATTGCTACACCACGAAGATGACGTGCAACAGACGCGAAATTTAACCAACAGGAGAAGATGCTGTGATACGCAACTGATTACCTTTTCAGAGCATTCACACAAGGGTGGCGTCGGTGGCGACACATACAACGTGCTGACTTGAGGAAAGTTTCAACCGATTTCTCATACACGAACAGCAGTTGACCGGCGTTGCCTGCTGAAACGTTGTTGTGATACCTCGTGTAAGGAGGAGACATGCGTACCATCATGTTTCCGACTTTGATAAAGGCAGGATTGTAGCCTATAGCGATTGCGCTTTATCGTACAGCGACATTGCTGCTCGCGTTGGTCGAGATCCAATGACTGTTAGCAGAATATGGAATCGGTGAGTTCAGGAGGATAATACGGAGCGCCGTGCTGGATCCCAACGGCCTCCTATCACTAGCAGTCGACATGACAGGCATCTTACCCGCATGGATGTAACGTATCGTGCAGCCACGTCTCGATCCCAGAGTCAACAGATGGGGACGTTTGCAAGACAACATCCATCTGCACGAACAGGTCGACGACGTTTGCAGCAGCATGGACTGTCAGCTCGGAGACCATGGCTGCGGTTACCCTTAAAGCAGCATCACAGACAGGAGCGCCTGCGATGGTGTACTCAACGACGAACCCGGGCGCACGAATGGCAAAACGTCATTTTTTTTTTCGATGAATCCAGATTCTGTTTACAGCATCATGATGGTCGCATCCGTGTTTGGCGACATCGCGGTGAACGCACTTTGGAAGCTTGCATTCGTCATCGCCATACTGTCGTATCACCCGCCGTGATGGTATGGGGTGCCATTGGTTACACGTTTCGGTCACCTCTTGTTCGCACTGACTGCAATTTGAACAGTGGACGTTACATTTCAGATCTGTTACGACCTGTGGCTCCACCCTTCATTCGATCCCTGCGAAACCCTACATTTCAGCAGGATAATGTACGACCGCATGTTACAGGTCCTGTACGGCCTTTCTGATAACAGAAAATGTTCGACTGCTGCCCTGGCCACCACATTCTCCAGATCTCTCACCAATTGAAAACGTCTGGTCAGTGGTGGCCGAGCAACTGGCTCGTCACAATACGCCAGTCACTACTCTTGATGAACTGTGATATCGTGTTGAAGCTGCATGGGCAGCTGTACCTGTACACGCCATCCAAGCTCTGTTTGACTCAATGCCCAGGCGTGTCAAGGCCGTTATTACAGCCAGAGGTGGTTTTTCTGGGTACCGATTTCTCAGGAGCTATGCACCCAAACTGCGTGAAAATGTAATCACATGTCAGTTCTAGTATAATATATTTGTCCAATGAATACCCATTCATCATCTGCATTTGTTCTTGGTGTAGCAATTTTAATGGCCAGTAGTGTATAAGATGAAAAGTAACGGGAATGAGATTATATCAAATAAATTAACAACAGACGGAAGTGATCCACAATGCTACGCGAAACGGGTCAGAACCTGGTGCGGAGGCAACGAAAAAAACTTGCCAAATTTAAAAGGACGCAAAATACCCAAGCTTCGCGATGGTTTTATTAAAAACAAGCTTTACTAAAAAGCCCAAAATTTAGCACATACTTCTATTCAAAATGATTTTAATCGTTTACAGAAGAAATTTGTCTCGATTTCTGGCAGAAAATCCAAAAAGATTCTGGTCGTATGTAAAGTACACCACTGGGAAGTGATAAACACTACCTTATTGAGCGATTGCTATGGCAATGTTTTCTATGGCAGTGGCATTAAAGCAGCCTTACTGAACACGGTTTTCGGAAATTCCTTCACCAACGTAGAAGAGGTAAACATTCCGGAATTAGAATCAACAACAGTTGCAAACATCAGAAACATAAAAGTCTATATCCTTGGTGCAGTGAAACAGCTCAAATACTTAGTAAATGCTAGTCTTCCAGACCTGCCTGTATGCCTGTTAGGTCCCTCTCAGATTACGCCGATATGTAACAGCTCCTTTCTTACCAATCATATCCGACTGCTCGACAGACGGAAGATCCGCATCGAAAGACTTGAAAGTTACACAAGTCGCACCAATGTCCAAGAAAGGGAGTAGGAGTAATCCGCTGAATTACAGACCCATATCACTGACTTCGATCTGCAGTAGGGTTTTGGATCATACACTCCTGGAAATGGAAAAAAGAACACATTGACACCGGTGTGTCAGACCCACCATACTTGCTCCGGACACTGCGAGAGGGCTGTACAAGCAATGATCACACGCACGGCACAGCGGACACACCAGGAACCGCGGTGTTGGCCGTCGAATGGCGCTAGCTGCGCAGCATTTGTGCACCGCCGCCGTCAGCGTCAGCCAGTTTGCCGTGGCATACGGAGCTCCATCGCAGTCTTTAACACTGGTAGCATGCCGCGACAGCGTGGACGTGAACCGTATGTGCAGTTGACGGACTTTGAGCGAGGGCGTATAGTGGGCATGCGGGAGGCCGGGTGGACGTACCGCCGAATTGCTCAACACGTGGGGCGTGAGGTCTCCACAGTACATCGATGTTGTCGCCAGTGGTCGGCGGAAGGTGCACGTGCCCGTCGACCTGGGACCGGACCGCAGCGACGCACGGATGCACGCCAAGACCGTAGGATCCTACGCAGTGCCGTAGGGGACCGCACCGCCACTTCCCAGCAAATTAGGGACACTGTTGCTCCTGGGGTATCGGCGAGGACCATTCGCAACCGTCTCCATGAAGCTGGGCTACGGTCCCGCACACCGTTAGGCCGTCTTCCGCTCACGCCCCAACATCGTGCAGCCCGCCTCCAGTGGTGTCGCGACAGGCGTGAATGGAGGGACGAATGGAGACGTGTCGTCTTCAGCGATGAGAGTCGCTTCTGCCTTGGTGCCAATGATGGTCGTATGCGTATTTGGCGCCGTGCAGGTGAGCGCCACAATCAGGACTGCATACGACCGAGGCACACAGGGCCAACACCCGGCATCATGGTGTGGGGAGCGATCTCCTACACTGGCCGTACACCACTGGTGATCGTCGAGGGGACACTGAATAGTGCACGGTACATCGAAACCGTCATCGAACCCATCGTTCTACCATTCCTAGACCGGCAAGGGAACTTGCTGTTCCAACAGGACAATGCACGTCCGCATGTATCCCGTGCCACCCAACGTGCTCTAGAAGGTGTAAGTCAACTACCCTGGCCAGCAAGATCTCCGGATCTGTCCCCCATTGAGCATGTTTGGGACTGGATGAAGCGTCATCTCACGCGGTCTGCACGTCCAGCACGAACGCTGGTCCAACTGAGGCGCCAGGTGGAAATGGCATGGCAAGCCGTTCCACAGGACTACATCCAGCATCTCTACGATCGTCTCCATGGGAGAATAGCAGCCTGCATTGCTGCGAAAGGTGGATATACACTGTACTAGTGCCGACATTGTGCATGCTCTGTTGCCTGTGTCTATGTGCCTGTGGTTCTGTCAGTGTGATGATGTGATGTATCTGACCCCAGGAATGTGTCAATAAAGTTTCCCCTTCCTGGGACAATGAATTCACGGTGTTCTTATTTCAATTTCCAGGAGTGTATAATGTCTTTGAACATCATGAGCTACCTCGAAGGTAACCGTTTATCGACACATATTCACCACGGATTCAGAAAAGTCGTTGTGAAACAGAACCAGCTCTTTATTCATGAAAACTTACGAAGTAATAAGTCCTATCGACAGCGGACCTCAGATTTACTCCATAGTTCTGTATTTCCAAAAGGTTTATATCATTGTAAGTTACAAGCGTCTACTACTAAAATTGCGTACCTATGGGTTATCGTCTCAATTGTGCGGCTGAATTCGCGATTTCCTGTCAGTAACGTCACAGTTCGTAGTAAATGGCGGAAAGTCATCGAGCACAACGGTGTTCTCGAAGGAAGTGTTATAGATCCCCTATTGTTCTTAGTCTATATGTGGTGTGCGTACTGTAAGACCTTCGGTACACACACCATCAGATTATTTGACTTGTCGCTCTATCGAAGTAGGCGAGTGTCAGCAATATGTCTCGTGGTCTTATCGTGGCGTGTTTATCTTCTGCCGTTAGGTCAGACGATAGAAATGCCACTTGCACGCTTAGAGTAGTAGATTGACGGTGAACAACTTTAAACAGAACTTGATTAATTTTCACACACATTTATTAAAATAATAAAAATCATAAAAATAACTTAACTTGGTTCTGGATACTATTTACAATTGACAATCTGAAGTTCCTTTGGGTCTTGGTACGTTAATCTTATTCTCACATCTCTGATACTTGACAAAATGTCTGTACATTTCTCTTCATGGCTACGTACAGGAATATGATAATCTTATTAAGCGCAGACTGAAACTTGACTACAGACTAATGCAGACTAACTAATCGGAGGTCTGTACATTCGTTATAATACCTCGCGCGTTCAGGTATCACTGCGCGAGTGTGATCCGCGAGGAGGAAAGGTTCTACGTTAGCAGCAATCTCACTGGCTGCGTTACATATTAATACGCGGATCGGCGGAAGCAGAATTTGGTCCGTCTCTAAGGCAGCGCCATCTCGTAGTGCGGAGACGGACGAGCGCTGCGCCTGCGCTGTTGTGCTTAGCGGGGCGCGCTCTAGTGGCGAAGTTGTGTACGCGCTGACTACGCGGAACTATGTACACAACACTATATAAACCATTTAGTAGACAATCTGAGTACCTCTCCTAGATTGTTTGCAGCTGACGCTGTCATTTATTGTTTAGAAAAGTCGTCAGAAGACAAAACCAGCTGCAGAATGATTCAGTACGACATCTGTATGGTGCGGTAAGTGGCAGATGATTCTAAATAATGGAAAGTTTGAGGTCATCCACTTGAGTACTGAAACAAATCTGTTAAATTTCGGTTACACGACAAATCACACAAATCTAAAGGCTTTCAATGTAATTAAATACCTTTGCATTGCATTTACGAACAATTTAAATTGGAGCGATCACATAGGTAATTTTGTGGGGAAGGAGAACCAAAGACTGCGTTTTATTAGCAGAGCACTTGTAACATGAAAGAGATCTACTAAAGAGTGTGACTACACCACGCTTGTCCGTAGTCTTCTGTAGTACTGCCACTCGGTATGTGATCCTAACCAAATAAGACTGAGGGAGGTAATCGAAATACACTCCTGGAAATTGAAATAAGAACACCGTGAATTCATTGTCCCAGGAAGGGGAAACTTTATTGACACATTCCTGGGGTCAGATACATCACATCATCACACTGACAGAACCACAGGCACATAGACACAGGCAACAGAGCATGCACAATGTCGGCACTAGTACAGTGTATATCCACCTTTCGCAGCAATGCAGGCTGCTATTCTCCCATGGAGACGATCGTAGAGATGCTGGATGTAGTCCTGTGGAACGGCTTGCCATGCCATTTCCACCTGGCGCCTCAGTTGGACCAGCGTTCGTGCTGGACGTGCAGACCGCGTGAGACGACGCTTCATCCAGTCCCAAACATGCTCAATGGGGGACAGATCCGGAGATCTTGCTGGCCAGGGTAGTTGACTTACACCTTCTAGAGCACGTTGGGTGGCACGGGATACATGCGGACGTGCATTGTCCTGTTGGAACAGCAAGTTCCCTTGCCGGTCTAGGAATGGTAGAACGATGGGTTCGATGACGGTTTCGATGTACCGTGCACTATTCAGTGTCCCCTCGACGATCACCAGTGGTGTACGGCCAGTGTAGGAGATCGCTCCCCACACCATGATGCCGGGTGTTGGCCCTGTGTGCCTCGGTCGTATGCAGTCCTGATTGTGGCGCTCACCTGCACGGCGCCAAACACGCATACGACCATCATTGGCACCAAGGCAGAAGCGACTCTCATCGCTGATGACGACACGTCTCCATTCGTCCCTCCATTCACGCCTGTCGCGACACCACTGGAGGCGGGCTGCACGATGTTGGGGCGTGAGCGGAAGACGGCCTAACGGTGTGCGGGACCGTAGCCCAGCTTCATGGAGACGGTTGCGAATGGTCCTCGCCGATACCCCAGGAGCAACAGTGTCCCTAATTTGCTGGGAAGTGGCGGTGCGGTCCCCTACGGCACTGCGTAGGATCCTACGGTCTTGGCGTGCATCCGTGCGTCGCTGCGGTCCGGTCCCAGGTCGACGGGCACGTGCACCTTCCGCCGACCACTGGCGACAACATCGATGTACTGTGGAGACCTCACGCCCCACGTGTTGAGCAATTCGGCGGTACGTCCACCCGGCCTCCCGCATGCCCACTATACGCCCTCGCTCTAAGTCCGTCAACTGCACATACGGTTCACGTCCACGCTGTCGCGGCATGCTACCAGTGTTAAAGACTGCGATGGAGCTCCGTATGCCACGGCAAACTGGCTGACACTGACGGCGGCGGTGCACAAATGCTGCGCAGCTAGCGCCATTCGACGGCCAACGCCGCGGTTCCTGGTGTGTCCGCTGTGCCGTGCGTGTGATCATTGCTTGTACAGCCCTCTCGCAGTGTCCGGAGCAAGTATGGTGGGTCTGACACACCGGTGTCAATGTGTTCTTTTTCCATTTCCAAGAGTGTAGTTCAAAGAAGGGCAGCTCATTTGAATTAATGTGAAATATGTGAGAGAGAGTCACGGATATAATACGTGAGTATTACAAAACAAAGTCGATTATCGTTGCGGCGAGATCTTCTCATGAAATTACAGTCACTTATTTTCTCCTGCGAATGAGAAAATACTTTGTTCCCGCCACCTGTATACGGTCAAATAATAAACGTAATGAAATGAGAGGAATCAGAACCCGTAAGGAAAGATTTAACCGTTCCTCTTTCCCGCACGCTGTTCCGAAAAGGAACGACAGAGAAACCTATTGCCAAGCACTTAAATATTAATTGGCGAGAGTTATACAATATAGATGTCAAAATAGAGTTGGTTACTAGTTCTCTAACACATACACACTGAATTTCCCAAATTTGGGGAAAAATAATGAAAACTGTGTAAGTCGGGGAAAAAATAACTCAGTTGGTACAAAGTTTGAACATATCACGGTAGCGCTACACAAGTCTGGCACATACCTGTCTGAGAAAATACGTCAGTTTGTATACATCTAATAACTATGTTTGAAATCAAATGTCAGTCTTTACTGTGACAGCTAGAGGAAACAGGTAGGATATCCTACTTCGGCGAATAGCGTCGAGGCATCGCCTACCGCCGGCCGCGGTGGCCGAGTGATTCTAGGTCGCAGGTTCGAATCCTGCCTCGGGCATTGAAGTGTGTGATGTCCTTAGGTTAGTTAGGTTCAAGTAGTTCTAAGTTCTAGGAGACTGATGACCTCATATGTTAAGTCCCATAGTGCCCAGAGCCATTTGAACCATTTGAACCATCGCCTACCGCATGAGCTGGGATGATATGTCATTGCCAGACTAGATGCTGGTTCACTATAGACATAAGTGGTCACGTGCCTACAGGTCCGACATTCTACTGTTCGTAGATTGTCTTCACAATCTCAGGCAACATCTCTGCAATCCACAAGAATCAGGTAACACCTATCAAGGGCAGAGGTGACCGACATTTGTTGCTGTGCTTCTGAAGGATGAAGACCGCTATCTAATACCACCAAAAATACAGGGTAGCAGGGGCATAGGAACAGATGTTGTGATGATTGGTACCTTCCATTAGAACCTTCTAAACGGGGTGCCAGCAGTAATAGGCAGCCCGGGTGGCTGTCTAGTTGGATAAGGATATAATGTAGAACAAAGTGGGAAATATATCAAAATGTTAGAAGTAGTCACAATCAAGCTACAGTAGCTCATTCCAAACAGTATTGTAAGGTGCTTAAAAATGTTATTAGGAAAGCAAAACGTATGTGGTATGCAAATAGAATAGCTAATTCACAGGATTAAATAAAAACCATATGGACAGTTGTGAGGGAAGGGTCTCGTCAGCAACATAAGGTTGACGATATAAAATCAGTTCGTGGTAAAAATATTTGTTACTGATAAATCAGATATATGTACAGTATTTAAATTCATTTTCTGAGCATTGCATAGGCTCTTGATCACTACACCCATAAAATGTCGACAGATGTACGTGCAGCATTTATGATAATTGTGATTTGATTTGAAAACTACTATAAACGTGGTAAGATGTTTATAGTGCCGATAATATAGATGATAAATACAATGCTTTCCATAACACAATTCTCATGCTCTTTGAGAGTTGCTTTCATTAGAAAGTTCTAAATGGGGTACTAGCAGTAATGGACAGCCCGGCTGGCTGACTAGTGGGATAAGGATATCATGTAGAACAAAGCGGGAATTATATCAAAATGTTAGAAGTAGTCACAATCAAGCTACAGTAGCCCATTACAAACAGTATTGTAAGGTGCTTAAAAATGTTATTAGCAAGGCAAGAAGTATGTGGTATGCAAATAGAATAGCTAATTTACAGGATACAATTAAAGCCATGTGGTCAGTTGTGAAGGAATCGTCTGGTCAGCAGCACAAGGTCGATAATATAAAGTCAGTTCGCAGTAATAATATTTTGTTACTAATAATTCAGATATATGTACAGTATTTAACAATCATTTTCTGAGCATTGCTGGTGAATTAAATAAAAATTTAGTTTCTACAGGGAGTCATATAACTCTCTTAGCAAATGCCTTTCCGAGACTGATGTCTGAAATGCTCCTTTGTGATACAGACAAGGGGGAGATTGAGTCAATAATTAAATCACTGAAGACTAAGGACTCTCATGGATATGAGGGAGTGCCTAGCAGAATATTAAAGTACTGTGCTGAACATGTTAGCCCTGTATTTAGCCATATTTGTAATTTTTCCTTTAGGAATGGTCAGTTTCCTGAACGATTAAAGTACTCAGTAGTAAAGCCGCTTTATAAAAAGGGAGAAAGGGATAATGTAGACAATTTTAGACCTATTTCTACGCCTTCAGTGTTCCCTAAAGTTATTGAAAAGGCTGTGTATGTAAGGATAATTGATAATTTTATATCACACGATTTGCTATCAAATGTACAGTTCGGCTTTAGAAGTCGTTTAACAACTGAAAATGCTATTTTCTGTTTTCTCTGTGAGGTACTGGATGGGTTAAACAAAAGGTTTCGAACGCTAGGCATATTTTTGATTTAACTAAGGCGTTTGATTGTGCTGATCACAAAATATTGCTCCAGAAGTTGAACCATTACGGAATACAGGGAGTAGCTCGCAATTGGTTCACCTCTTACTTGAACAACAGACAGCGAAAGGTAATTATTCACAGTGTTGAGAATGGCTGTGATGTGGGGTCTGAGTGGGTACAGTCAAATGGTGGGTGCCCCAGGGATCAGTGTTGGGGCCACTCCTGTTGCTTATTTATATAAATGATATGCTCTCTAGTATTACAGGTAACTCTAAAATATTTCTGTTTGGTGATGACAGTAGCTTGATAGTAAAGGATGTTGTGTGCAACATTGGCTCGGTTTCAAATAGTGCAGTTCGTGACCTAAGTTCATGGCTTGTAGAAAATAAACTAACGCTAAATCACAGTAAGACTCAGTTTTTACAATTTCTAACACACAATTAAACATAACCTAACGTTTTAATTTCACAGAATGGTCATATGATTAGTGAAACTGAACAGTTCAATTTTCTAGGTGTTCAGATAGCTAATAAACTGTCGTGGAAAGCCCACGTTCAGGATCTTTTTCAAAGACTTAATGCTGCCATTTTTACTATTCGAACGGTATCTGAAGTGAGTGATCGTTCGACACGAAAATTAGTCTACTTTGCTTATTTTCATTCGCTTATGTAGTATGGTATTATATTTTGGGGTAACTCTACCCATTGTAAAAGGATGTTTTTGGCTCAGAAACGAGCGGCTCGGGGAATAAGTGGTGTAAGTTCACGAACCTCTTGTCTACTGCTTCTCATGTGTCTGGGTATTTTGACATTGGCCTCTTAATATATGCATATTCCTTACTATCATTTCTTGTTAACAATATTAGCTTATTCGCAAGAATAAGCGACTTTCACTCAGTTAATACTCGGCAGAAATCAAACCTGCATTTGGATCGGACTTCCTTAACTCTTGTGCAGAAAGGTGTTTAGTGTACTGCTTCATCCGTTTTCAATAAGCTACCAGTGGAATTCAAAAATCTTAGCACTGATCCACGCGCTTTCAAATCGAAACAGAAAAGTTTCCTCATGGCTCACTCCTCCTGTTCTGTCGAAGAGTTACTTGAAAAATTAAGCTGGTTCTTGTTGAATTGTTGAGTGTGTTTACTTAATCTTATGGATTGACATTTTCGGGTTCATAAACATTTTACTTTTATCTGTTATTACTTTCGTGTTGTAATTTCATGTACTGACACGTCCCATGACTTTGGAGATCGGCTCCCTAATTTGGTCCTACGGAACTTGACGTGTAAATAAATAAATTAATTAATGTATACCCAATTCAACGTGGTATTAATTTTCCTTTGTGTCTACCTTTCTTCCCACAAGCACATCACAAAATTTGGTATCTAACGTTTTCTGCGCAATTGTAACTGCGCTGTGAAGTGGTCTATGCCTGTCAGTCTATTCCCATTTTGCATCTAGGCGTTCACTCTTCAACACGTGACCTGCTGCCCAGGGGAAGATAAATGTTAATGGATTGCTTGTACCGTCTGTACTAGGAGGTACTAAACAACCTAAAAACATACTACCCATAGCAGCCATAATTATTAGTCTGCAAATGAAACCACTACTGGTGCAATATTTCTCAGTACACCGTCCTCTGCCATGCCTGTATGCCTGTGTCACAGGTTCCAGCAATTTTCGAAGTGTGGCGAGGCAATCAGTCACTAGTGTACTGATCTGCTGGGTCCAGGCATCGGTAACCCTGACCATCGAAATATGTGGCTCAACAGCAGCGCTATCGACAATGGGACTGTTACCTAGTGCATCGAAGTCACCCTCTCTGTACTGTAGTACTGATAAAATATTTGTCATAAGGAAGCAAACATCGCTTCAATCTGCGAAACAAAGTTAAGAAGGAAGAACGGTAGATTAAATTTTAATGTCCTGTGGACAACGAGGTCATGATAGGTGGAGCGCAAGCTAGGATTAAGGATCGTCGCAAATTTAAAACTTCGTCCTCCCGGACGCTCGCCCATTGTGTGCTGAGAACTGAGTCACCTAGGTCGGTGACAGCCTTAAGAAGTCACAACTCAGGCATAACTGACCATTGCCCTGTGGCAATCCGATTGCACTGTGATAAGCTCCAAGAACCGAGTACTGAGCGGGAAATACACATCGCTTCCACTATCCATTTAACCTCCAACTGCATTCTGCAAATTCTTCGACAATCCCAGCAAATGAAAACGTCTCGGAATAACTGTTTAAGAATGTGAAGATTATAAAGTTACACTAAAATTCAAGACTCGCCATTCCCCGTAAAAAATTCAGTTTACTACTAGTGTAATAAACCTTGGCAAGTATGTTACAGCCGCCATAACCTCACCCAGCTATTACCTCCATGGTATGCCGTTAGGATGGCTCCGAACGACGACACCATCTTGAGCTAATTCATTACACACTTATTTTCAAGAGGCACAACTTCCCTCCAGCTATTACTGCCGCAATGTTTCCACCGTAAACTCACACTCTATGCTAAAATGATACTAGGAAGTACAAGTAACACTCCACATCCTGATCCTCTAGATTGCATTTCTCCTTCTACGAGGATGTCCATGAACGAATCTCCGATCTCGGGAGAACAGAATAAGTCGCCGAGTTTTGTTAACTCAATTTTCCGTACAACCCAGCACGTCTTTCGAAAATCCTCCTGAGACAGCGCTGTCTCAAAGTCTACTGCGGTCTGTCTGCCTCAATTAAATAATGTACTGTTACAATCTGGATTGAAATCCGTATAGAATAATTACTCCTCAAACACTGGTACCTGCCGGCTTGCAAAGTATACGTCACGTCCTGTACCTGAATGCGCCCATATGAAGCTTGCAAAATGACAGCAGACATTTTTATATTTGGCAGTGACAAGAATCTCTTCGTTACTCATCAACTTCCAGGGTATTTTCCTGATATCCTGGTCCTGTATCCTCAAACGAACATACAATCCCCTCTGCCTTTCAGCAGGGGTCCCCAATCACGCAGGTTCGTTGGGATGACATCCTTGATGCTTGTACACGATCATCTTCCCACGCAACCGAGAATGATTTAATTCTACAGTACGAAAACAATGGAGTGTACGCGCCTTGTCTGGTTTACTAATATCGTCGCTAGCAAACAATTCGGTACGTAAAGTGATCTATTGAATTACTGTACAGCGTCCCTGCAATGCTGAGAGCGGCACTGCTGGAATATTGCCGTTCATTTCCAGTTCGGCTCGCAGATGTCATCACACAAATCACGTTGCTTTGCTTCATTAGTATTATGACATTATACATTGATATTATTCGTGCTGTATCAAATGGTTCAAATGGCTCTGAGCACTATGGGACTCAACTTCTGAGGTCATTAGTCCCCTAGAACTTAGAACTAGTTAAACCTAACTAACCTAAGGACATCACAAACAACCATGCCCGAGGCAGGATTCGAACCTGCGACCGTAGCGGTCTTGCGGTTCCGGACTGCAGCGCCTTTAACCGCACGGCTGCTGTATCGATCTGGTGCATTAATTTAGGAAAGCTGATATAAATTCCATGTAGCAACACTCTACTTCATTTGGATTTCCACTTTATGCATTACATATACCGTGTCATGTTTTTCGGCTAAGTTTTATCAGTGCCGCCTAACTTTAATTACCTTCTTTCTTTCATAATCATCACCACCTTTGTGGTTCTCCATTGATGTATAGAAACTAGTCTAGTTCTTCGTTAAATAGAGAAAGAAGAAAAAATTAAACCATTGGTTTATGTTAGGAAAGGCAATTCCATAGTAGATATTAATTGCGCTCAGAACAAGGTCCAGATGATTTGGAGAACTAGAGCAGTTAGTTAGGGCGAAAAGCGATGATAGTTACGGTACGAGGGGGATTTAAAAACGGAGTGAATAGCCTCTCGAGGCAAATTTTACATGGTTGCTGTTACACTGTTGTCTTCTTGTTGTTAGTTTATGAAGAACAGCTGTTTCATAGTGTCTCTATTCCAGAAATTTCAGTAATTCAAGGCTTAAGACTGCTTTAGTCAATCGTTGATTTAATTTATTTTGTTGCTGACGCCAGAGCGTCTGTCCACGTAATAACATTACACCAAGAAAACACATATCTATATCCATACAATGTTCTGACTACAAAAAGCTACAAAATTGTATTGCTCATACTCCCACTCATAAAGACATTATTCATCCCTTGCATTGACTAATCCCTCTTAAGACATCCAAGAATATGAACAAGGTAGTAAACATTAACCAACAGTACCATACAAGGCTGACACTACATCAACAGGATATAGGATACGGAATCCTGCGTGCGGGACGCCTGTTAATTCGTGTACCGTCACAATATTTTAACCAACTGCAGTCAGATAACAGATGGTTGGATGTACGTACATTACCGATGGAAGGGACCAATCTGCGACTTTACGATTAATAAGAGTACCAAGCATATTGTTGCCTAAGAGCTGCCTATGCGTACATATGAATTAATGGTGATAATGCTGTTACATACGAAATGAAAGGAATCGGTTAAAGTTTCGTTACACAATAAATCAGTCAAACCTAAAAGCTGTAAATTCAACTAAATACAGTACCAAGGGTGACAATGACAATCACGAACAACTTAAGGGCGGACGGAAGGCAATTTTCATCCCTATTCTGCCAATGCTATTTTACCCTTTGTATAGATACACGTTTCAAAAGAACTATAAGTGATAAAATAATTAAGTTTTTACTGTATATATATATATATATATATATATATATATATATATATATATATATATATATATATATATATCAATTTACAAGTAAAATTAGTAAAATAACATAATATCTCTTATGGTTTCGAAGAAAAAATTTTATTCTTTCACTAGTAAAATTTCACTTTTTTTGGACGTTAATTATTATAAAACAGTTTCTGATTGTTTGGTAGTTCTCAATGTACTTGTAATAACTTATTACCATCTGCAGTACAAATTGACGAAATTTCATGTTTCTAACCCCATTAGTTTATGAAATAATGGTACCTGCAAGTAAAAAATGTAGTTTTGAGAAAAGTCAATTTAAAGTTTAATATTGCAGTTCTAGTATAGATAGCTATTGATGAGAATTACTTGTAACTAATATTTTCCTACACCATACTGAGCATCATCTGAATCGTATTGATCTTCTTTTCTTCTCTTAATCCCTCTTCTTTTCTGTCTGGCTTCTAGTGTGCATTTTAAATTAGCAATATCTGCTTTGCAGATTCTCTCTTTACCTATTTGCAACAAGGATTTTGCAGTATTTTCATTTGATTTTATGCCCAATAATTCCAAAACATCCAGTTTTCTAATTACACCATCACTGAAGCATAAAATAGCATCATTAACACCAAATTTGAGCGTTGTAAGTTGAACAAATAGTTTGTGTAACCGGTTCCAAATGACAGAATCCACACATTCGTTTAAATTTAGGGTTTTCCCATGCAGACATTTCTTCAACAAGGTATCTTTACAAAGGTCTCTAAATATGGATTTAATTTCATTCATAACTGATGGAGGTAAAGAATGTTTGTGGGCATTCACTTCTCCTGTACTTGCACCAAGATAGCCAATACAGCTTTTTTCATGTTTACTTAATTCCCTACATTTCTTCTTATGGCGAAGACATAATAATTCTGTAATCTATCTACTTCAATATTTGTCAGGCTGCCTTTACCACCTATCTTCTTACCATCTTCCAATATTATTTTTGAGTTTTCTTTCAATAATCTTCTAAACCTGGACCCTATTCTCTTCTGTACATGCCCAACGCGCTCTAATTTAAAAACTATGACATCAGGACCATAGCGTTGTTATGCACATACCCGATCATAATCCTTGCTGCCACCATCCTCAGAGTGCACAGAGCGTCAGGAAAACCATCATATCTCACGAAAAAGTTCTAGTATTTATATAAAACAAAAACGGTTTCACACAGGAAAGACCAGGTATTTAAAATATGGTGAAATCTAAAAATCGAATTTTTGAAGCCCACTTGGCTTCCGTCTCCCCTTAAATTGGAAAGAACACATACAAAACGTTGTGGGGAAGGCGAACCAAATACTGCGTTTTATTGGCAGAACACTTAGAAGGTGCCAGAGATCTACTAAAGAGACGGCTTACACTACGCTTCTTTTGGAGTAATTCTGCGCGGTGTGGGATCCTTACAAGAGAAAGTTCAAAGAAGGGCAGAAGTTTTTCTATTATTGAGAAATTGGGGACAGTATGTCACGGACAAAATGTAGGGTCTGGGGTGGAAATAAAACAAATGCCATTTTCGTTGCTGCGAAATCTTCTCACGAAATTTCGATCACTAACTTTCTCCTCCGAAGGCGGAAATATTTTGTTGACGCCGACCTATATAGCGAGAAATGATCAACATAATAGAATAAGGGAAATCAGAGGTCACACGGGAAGATATAGGTAGTTGGTTTGTTCCACGGGCTATTCGAGAGTGGAATAATAGAGAATTATTGCGAAGGTGGTTGGATGATCCCTCTGCCAGGCACTTAAGTATGATTTGCAGTATCCATGTGGACGTAGACGTAGATGTTGATATACAGAGAGGTTGCAACTTAGAAAATTGTAGTGAAATACTAGAAGATCTGTGGAGGGTCGACGCTTGGTGCAGAGATTGCTAGCTGATACTCAGTAACAACAAATATAATGTGGTGCCTATAAATACGTAGAACGATCCACTATCGTATGTTTCAACTATTGCAGAACAATCACTGGACGTAGTCACATCCATTAAATATTTGTGAATATGTGTACATAGAAAATGAAGGCGGCACAGCCATATAAAACTAACTGTAAGTATGGCGGGGTCCAAATTGAAATTCATTGGAAGAAGACTTGTGAAGCATAGTTCATCCACGAATAGTTTACAGGAACATCGTGCGACCAATACTTGACTAGCGATCGGCAGTGGGGGATCCATATGAGGCAGGGTTCATAGAGGAAACAGAGAAGATCCAAAGAAGAGCAAAGCGTTTCGTCACTCAAATTCAATGAGTAAATGCGGCAGAGCCATAGAGTTGCTTTCCCATTTCCCGTGGCGAGATTAAAGGCCACGTGTACAACACTGTGGTTTACTATCAAAATTTTGAGGGCATACGCTTCTGGAAGAGCAAGCCGCTTTATTGCTTCCTCCTACGCATATCTTGCGAAAGACCGTGAATGTAGGGTTCGAGAGATTCCATCTAACCCATAGTTTCACCAACATTCGTTTGTTCCGGCGGCCCATTCACGACTGGAACAGGAAATGGGGAAGGTGGCGGTGGTATGTAAATACCCTCCGTCACGCATCACAAGATCCCTTCCAGCCTAAGGATGTAGTAGTAATTATCATGAAGTCATTCAGTACCTTGGCAGTATACTTTATTTCATTCAAAACACTCACATTTTTTAAATTTTTACAGACCACCGAAAAAAATTCAGTCCACGCTTCTTGGAGCATCTCCTTCAATATATTCTTATAGGAAAATATGTACTCCCCAACCGAGTAAACGGCTGAGCTTTGTTCCTGAGTTCATTGGGATTAGCAACAAAACTCCTCTACATAAATGGGTCACACCCCAAAAGTAGCTCTACTTCAAGGACACATTCTCATAATATAATCATCGCATACCTATAATAACTAGTAAATATTTTCCTGTATCCCGTTAAGTCCTAGTCAGAGTTAACCTGCTCTCTCTGGTGCTCAATATTAAAACCCAGGCACATCCTGATCTATACAAACTCATTTACGTTAGTCTCCATGCACACTACCCTTCTGCCGTATCACTATGACTTAGCTAATAAGGAAAACTATTTACAAAATAAAGGAGCCAGTGACAGTATTGTTATGGTCACATTCCCGTAAATGTTTATCAGCAAAACACCGTTGGTCTGTGACTCAGTGAACACAATCCATTACTCTTTCAGAGCAAAGAATAAATGACACAAACTTCATCCTGACGATACTAAAATAATGCACACCATACTTCATCATCTTCCAAAATAAAACGTAATCGTACCCTAAATTTATCATCATGATAATACCATCTCATAATAAATACTTAGTTCATCGTAAGAAACCTTAATACCTCAATCCCCAATTACCTGTCACCTAGACAGACTAGTCCGGTAGCTTCACTTCAAGGACTCTCCGACACTACGGACTAACTTCTTGGATCACAGTCGCTTTTCAGGTACCCTCTTGTGTCCTTAATATACCTTTGATGCTTATTAACACTTCTCAGTACCGTAATCGTCCCCCCGTAATGTCGAATCTCTAGCCTGGATGGATATCGTAGTTAGATTTTCTGCTATCACGCCCACTGTACCTCGAAGGAACTGGTGTGTTTAACTGACATCATTAGGGCTAACGAATCGTCTCACACCCGTGTGGCTCCTCATCGTATCGCTGCTCTGGATCAGAGTTACATGAAGCACAAACAGGTAATCCTAACCATCTCTAACTCGTACCACTGCGACATCTGCACCTTGCTGTACTTTGTCAGTGCTGTATTACCACTGTTTACACTTACCTTATTATCTGCCTTACATCTGGGAACTACACCACGAAGATAACGTGCTACAGACGCGAAATTTGACCGACAGGAAGAAGATACTGTGATATGTAAATGATTAGCTTTTCAGAGCATTCATACAAGGTTGGCGCCGGTGGCGACACCTACAACGTGCTGCATGAGGAAAGTTTCCAACCGATTTCTCATACACAAACAGGAGTTGACCGGCGTTGCCTAATGAAACTTTGTTGTGATGCCTCGTGTTAGGAGAAGAAATGCGTACCATCACGTTTCCGACTTTGATAAAGGTCGGATTGTAGCCTATAGCGATTGAAGTTTATCGTATCGCGACATTGCTGCTCGCGTTGGTCGAGAGCCAATGACTGTTAGCAGAATATGGAATCGGTGGGTTCAGGAGGGTAATACGGAACGCCGTGCTGGATCCCAACGGCCTCCTATCACTAGCAGTCGAGATGACAGGTATCTTATCCGCATAGCTGTAACGGATCGTGCAGCCAAGTCTCCATCCCTGAGTCAACAGATGGGGACGTTTGCAAGACAACAACCATCTGCACGAACAGTTCGACGACGTTTGCAGCAGCATGGACTGTCAGCTCGGAGACCATGGCTGCGGTTACCCTTGACGCTACATCACGGACAGGAGCGCCTGCGATGGTGTACTCAACGACGAACCGGGGTGCACGAATGGCAAAACGTCATTTCTTCGGATGAATCCAGGTTCATGATGGTCGCATCCGTGTTTGGCGACATCGCGGTGAACGCACATTGGAAGCGTGTATTCGTCATCGCCATACTGGCGTATCACCCGCCGTGATGGTATGGGGTGCCATTGGTTACACGTCTCGGTCACCTCTTGTTCGCATTGACGGCACTTTGAACAGTGGACGCTACATTTCAGATGTGTTACGACCCGTGGCTCTACCCTTCATTCGATCCCTGCGAAACCCTAAATTTCAGCAGGATAATGCGATCGCGTGTTGCAGGTCCTGTACGGGTCTTTCTGGATAAAGAAAATGTTCGTCTGCTGCCCTGGCCACCACATTCTCCACATATCTCACCAATTGAAAAAGTCTGGTCAATGGTGGCCGAGCAACTGGCTCGTCACTATACGCCAGTCACTACTCTTGATGAACTGTGGTATCGTGTTGAAGCTGCATGGGCAGCTGTACCTGTACACGCCATCCAAGCTCTATTTGACTCAATGCCCGGGCGTATCAATGCCATTATTACGGCCAGAGGTGGTTGTTCTGCGTACTGATTTCTCAGGATGTATGCACCCAAATTGCGTGAAAATGTAATCAAATGTCAGTTCTTGTATAATATATTTGTCCAATGAATACCCGTTTCTCATCTGCATTTCTTCTTGGTGTAGCAAATTTAATGGACAGTAGTGTACTATTCACCACCTATTGTCCTGCCGGTCATCATAACATCAGATTATCCTATTTCCTCGTAGACACTTTACTAAAAGTTCAAAATTTCGAACTAAAATATACCACTGTCTCCTCGTAAATGAAACACGCTAATTTTCCACGCTAGTGTGGAAAAGTATAAACGATAGAAGCTTTCGCATCATATGTCATTGCCAAGTAGCATAGCTCAGTGGAACTTGGACCATAAATAGAAAGAACTAATGCGGTGTAGTGCACAAGGTAACTGGAAAAAATATGCAATTAGACGAAGAGAAAGGACAGTTTTACCCAAAGACAATGATTACCCTGGAGCCACAGCGATTTGTGATGGTAACCTGAACACTGCAAAAGGCGGGGCGTGATTCTTAAAAGGGTGTGTGACCACTAAGAATGGGAATTCACACTCTGCCATGTGCTCCCATGCTGAGGTCCTTCACATGTGCTGTTCAGTGTAGTCGCACATCGTCATCTAAAAAAACGAAGTCAGCGCCAAATGCACCAATGGAGAGACACACATGTCACAATAAAAATTGACTGGTGTGTGTTCAACAATTTCGATGTCAGTATTCCCACATGACGTTGTGCCTCCCCATACCACAGCACTAGGACCACGAAAATGATCATGTTTCATATAACGTTCATGGGTGCTTCACATCTTTCCACCTCTCTCCATGTGAGGGTAGATCCATAATAATTACTTAAATTGAATCTGCTCTCATCCGAGGAGAGCGCACGACCCCCACTCCTGATTAATCCATTCCCTACGCTCTTGGTACCATCGCAGATGGTGCTTCCGATGTGCAGGTGTTAACAGAACACAATGTACGCTTCGTCGGGCAACGATACCAAAGAGATCGTGAGATTATGTGCCTTGCAGTCCTGTTAAAAGTGGTTGCAACTGTACACGCTTCTAGCCATTTGCACAATGTAGTGGCCACGTGCTACTGTAGTTGACCGTGGTTGGCCATCTCCTATCCTCAGGTCAGCAGTGCCCTGTTCCAGAACTTTCCCCGTGCATGTGAAACAGTGCTGTGAGTAATATCAATCTCCTGCGCTACACTCGTCACTATTCGTACTTTTTCCAATTTGTCGATGATTCTTCCCATGTGAAAAAAAAATGGTTCAAATGTCTCTGAGCACTATGCGACTTAACTTCTGAGGTCATCAGTCGCCTAGAACTTAGAACTAATTAAACCTAACTAACCTAAGGACAGCACACACATCCATGCCCGAGGCAGGATTCGAACCTGCGACCGTAGCGGTCGCTCGGTTCCAGACTGTAGCGCCTAGAACCGCACGGCCACTCCGGCCGGCTCTTCCCATGTGAAGTCATCCAGATGTTGCCTCTGGGCCGTGTTGTAAAACGAACGAAGTTCACCGTAACTGCTCGCTGTTTGTCACTTACTATCTTTTCCCTTCCCCTCAGCTGCCTCATGTCGCAGGACCAGCCCCATTTGGAGCTACTGTCACGATGGCCTCATGCCATGTGACATCCAACTTTCTGAGCATGACTGTGAGACTTGTGGCAAGTTGTTTCAGTGCTTTTATTCGTTTTCACCAAGTACTTAATATGTCACTTTACCTAGCTTACTATTCACATTGCTACAGTACACATTCCCTGTAACATAAGTCTCACCAAACGTTGCTTTAATCTGTTACTGAAACATGTACTTTGCCTACTCACAGTTGTCAGTCTGTTTCGCAAAGGTGTGTCAGATACGCTAATATAGGGTACTAAATTCCTGTTTCACTAAGTAAAAAAATCCAGGCAGCTGATGATTACAAGGGACCCTTGCCTGTTGTTTGTTTACATTCATTTAATCATCAGTACTGCTAATTTTAATCCCTGGAAAGTGGGGCAAATATGCTGGCATGCTGTTTCACTGTCTGTTGACTGCCCAGTGCTGGTAGTGTCATTGTTAGCGAGTGCCCCATGGTACAGTAAAACTGTAACAAATTATCTCAAGCCACAACACAACTGTAACGGAATTCCTCATGTCACAGTAAATTTCCAACAAAATCTCCCATGTTACAGCAAAACTCTGACAAATTGGCCTGTGATACCGCAAAATAATAACATA
The DNA here is from genome assembly GCF_023898315.1 of Schistocerca nitens. Classification (NCBI taxonomy): domain Eukaryota; kingdom Metazoa; phylum Arthropoda; class Insecta; order Orthoptera; family Acrididae; genus Schistocerca; species Schistocerca nitens. Next base: position 829,540,062 of record NC_064618.1, on the reverse strand, counting down.
AATGCTCCACACATCACTGTATGCTTTGTTCACTTCCTGTCCCACCATGTTCGCTAACACCCTTCTGTAGTAGCATATTAAGCTTAGCCATCACAGTCATGGCGTAATGGCATCGAATCTCATCCAACGCTATTTAACTGTTCTTCCCATATTACATTTAGAAGATGAATTTTCGCCATGAGCTATATATACATCTGTGACATTATATTCAATATCTCATACACCTCCAATAGAACTGTGGCAATTGTCTCCTATTTCTCCCCATTCAAAGGCTGTTAGGTCTATTATTTCGTAACACCAACAGTAGCAGATGCACTGAGAGCTATACAATGAAATATTTGTCTAAGAGGTAATCAGAGATTATGCCTCAGAGAAGAGGTGTGATTCATATCACATCTTACTTTACATAGCCAACATACTTACATGTGGAACTTTCAGCTTTGTAATTGTGATTTTGAATCTATGGTGAGACTGTCAGCGCGATATGTACATTTATCTAGACTTGACAGTTATTTCGAGGGATCAGGATGAAAAAGATGAACAAATGTGCTGTTCTTGTTCACAACAAAAATTTAGTATCCACAGCATGCTATTAAGTTCAGTCTTCAAATGCCACTGCTTGCATACGTCTGTTTCTGCCAATTAGCTTCCTTTCATCGAATTTGACAGTGAGATGTGTATTGATAAAAGCCAGTTTTGAGTATTCTCTACATAAAGCTATCGAATACTGTCACAATTACAAATGATTTGCTGGGTATTGACACAATTCCTTTGATTTTGTCATAAAATTTGGCGGTTTTTTCATAAAATTCCATGGTTTGGATACAAAATTCACTGGCTTGATTTGTTTTTGTATGTGATGTACTATATATGTCAATTTCTTCTTCTGTCATCTTGGATACTTGTCTTCCTTTGTTTCGGTTGATTCCACCCTGATATTCACATACCTTCATCCTGAATCTTTCTGCTTCACTTTTTGTTGCGCTGACCCTGGATTTTATGAATGCCGTGTGCTCAGTCTAAGAACTAAGAAATTTATGTACTTCACAAAGTACTTCCCTTATTGAAAAGTACTTGCAGGATAGATTCTACGTTCTGCGAGGAATTCGGGACGGAGCAATGTCGTCAGCTGTTGACAAGGATTTTAATGTTTGTTATGTAACTTCTCCACTGATCAAACCCATTGCTGCACACAGAAAGAACACTGTCAGTAGGATGTTTTAGACAGCACCATGAAATACTCGTATTTCAGCCTATGTGAGGTCTATCATGGTAGCATATCACGACAGTTAGCTGCAAGTGAGTGACAACTGAACTGGATAGGAAATTTATAACCATTTGATGTCATACACCTCAGAAAACCTACCAAGGGCCTGTCCAATCCATGTCACACAGAATCGACGACATATTGGGTGTAAGCCGTACAGCAACAATATGTGGTATCAGCCGGCCGAGTGGGGTGCGAGACTTTGGTGACCCCTTCACCTGATGATCCAACTCAGCACTGTGACTTCGGTAGCGGCGCCTGTCACTTGCTGTGACGCTTGTCTTTGCTACATGTCCATGTGCTCCCTCACGAATGATGGCAAGTTTTATTCTTCTCGAAATGTCGCGCATATCTAGGCTACTGATCACTACACCCATAAAATATCGACAATTGTATTCGCAGCATTTATGATTGTGATTTGACTTTAAAATTACTATAAACATGTTTATTTTACATATGTGGCGGGTACATAATAGATGAAACTGAGGCTCAACTATAAACAACCCAGGATTATTCTCCCACCAGCCACCCCCCCTCCACCCCCCGCCGCCCCCTTTTGCTCACAAAATTTTTGGTGGTAAACTGGTGAAGTGCTACAAGATGTAGGTATGAGCCATCGAGTATTTTAAACTTGGAACTACCTTGAATTATTAGGATTTGTGAATTTCCCATAAATTTTAACTTGGGGTAGGTGTACTCTGTGGTGTGTGGAAGACCGCTAGTCACGGTTTGCATTTTGCGTCAGTTACTCGAGTCAGCACAATCACACAGTATCCTGCAGGGTCCCTGTGTGCTGAGCTGTCAATGGGCAGCTGGACACATGACGTGGTGAGGCGTGGGAGCGGTGGAGGAGGCAGCTGAGGCGGAGATGGTAATGTGCAGGGGCTGCCACCAGTGTGGCATTTGTTTAAATAAAAACGTAATTACCTCTATACTATCCTACTACACATAATGTGAATGTTTACCATTATACAACATTAAACTTAGAACCTTCTGGCTTGTGGAATTCCAGTGGGTTTTTGAATTTTCCTGTCCTTTTAAACTTTGGCAACTGAGCTCTTAGCACAAGGGACCTGACTACTGCACAGCCTGTCCTCAAGTGATCTTGGATTGTGATGTCAAAGGACTGTGGAAAACCGAGTAAATCTAGGAACTGAGCAGGTTATACCCATACCCACCATCCTGAATAATCCACCATACAGGCTGCACATATATTCCCTGATCAACTATCTTGGATCTCCAGCTCAGATCACCATCTTTGATTCTAACATAATAGTGCTGTTGAAACACAAAAAATCTGGCAACCATGCAGGTTGTGCCCAAATGCCCAGGCGTACCAACTTGGGTTCTATAGTTAGCCCAGGTGGCCATCTTTGATTTGGTAAATTTTCCACCGATACAACAACTGCCTGTCTTGGATCTTTTTTAAATTTCCCACCATTTTATACCTAGGGCAAGTGGGCTACTTCAAGCATGACGTGAGGTGGGTGTAGAAAACATTGTAGCACAGTTGGGCTATTTTGAATTTCCGGCCATTTTTTTTCAAATTTCGGCAATTTTTTCATTTTCCTGCCATGGAACAATTGGCCTGAGACATCAAAGGTTTGGGGAGGATGAATGGAGGGAATAGAGCCTGCAACAATATATGGCATCCTCTATGACATCAGAAGGGGAATGAAGACAGGGGAAATCTGGTAACAATGCAGACTGCACTCGAACATACTCAGCCCTACTACTTACGTCGTTCCTTAACTTATCTTTTCACCATCTTCGATATTCTTCTGCAGCAGCACAGCCCAAACACATCGATTCTTTTTTTTTTTTTTGTTTTCCCACAATCCGCGTTTTCCCACCATCAATGTTGAGTTCCAAATGTACAGCCTCAAAAATTTTCTCTCTCAAATTAACACTTCTGTTTGATACTAGCAGACTTCTTTTGAGCAGTAATGCAGTCTTTGTCTGCGCTAGTACAACTTTCATGTTGTTAGAGCTTCATCTGTAATGTGATATTTCTCTTCCAGTATAGCAGTATTCCTTAACTTCATCTATTTTTTGGCCCTAATATTGATGTTAAGTTTAGCGCTAATCTCATTACTGCTGCTCCTCATTAGTTTCGTTTTTCTTCCTTTCGCTCCCAATCTATATTCTGTACAGATTAGAGTATTCCATTCCCCTTTTCCGTAAGTCATTTTCACTTTCACTAACGATAGAAATGAGATCATTGAATTTTATCATTGATATCGTTTTTCCCTCAACTTTAATCGCACATGTGTAACTTACTACTCACGTCCAACAAAGGTGAAAAAACACTTACATAAAAATATCGTGACGTAAAATTGAAAACTATGTGCATGTAAGTACGCGGTTACTGGTGCGCGATTTTTCACTGTCAGCACGTGCTGAGGAAGGAATCTCTGTGATTAAATACTAGACTCGAGTTCGGCAGTTTCAGGATTGAAATTCCTATCCAGCCACGAACGTTAGGTTTCCTGTGGTTTTTCTAAATATCTTTAGCCAAATGTCAGGATGATGCCTCTGAAAAGGAAGTTTGTGACTTCCTTCTCCGCCACAGTCCAGTCGCTGCTGCTGTTGTACTATCTGATCAATAGTACCTGGATACTGTATGTTATGTGAAATCGACCACCAAAGGTCACAAGAGGTATATCCGCCAGCATAAAATGAGGTGGAGCGTGTTCTCTTGTCAGCACAGCATGTGGCCTAGCCACTGGATGACACCAGATTAACAAATACATCATAGACATTTCCACCATTATGAAGCTGTCCAAATCGACTGGTGCTGATGTGAATGAAGTGGAAATATGAAGGAACAACATCAGCTAAATGAAGACTAGGTGGACTTCTTATACAGACGGATAGGAACAATCGAACATTGTGGACGGTGGTTGTAAAAAATCGCGTGAAACCTGCAGAAGGAGTCACCGGTGTGCTACCAGCTGCCCAGACATCACAACGACTGCACGTCGGGGCTAGCCGAGTTCCTCCGCATAAGTTAAACATTTCTGTAGTCAATGGCAAGCAATAGTTGAGGTGGTGCAAAGAGCAACACCGCTGGACCGTCGGTGACTGGAAATGAGTGGTTTGGAGTGATGACTCACGCTACACACTGTGGCAACCCACTGGAAGGGTTTGGTTTTCGTGAGGTGTGTTTTCTGTGGTTGGGTTGTGGTCTCCTTATTGTGCCTAAGAAAACGGTAAATGCGGAAGGATACGGAACAAGTTTACAGCATTGTGTGCTGGATACAGTAGAGGAACACTTCAGAGACGACAGTTATTTGTATGAGCATTACAATGCACTGTGTCATAAGTCAGGATGTGTGAGGCAATGATTTGTGGACAGTACTATTCCTGATATGGACTGACCCGCCCAGAGTCTCGGCCTGAACCGAAGGGGACACCTTAGGGATGAGTTGGAACGGCTACTTCGCTCCAGACCAGAGTGTCCAACACCCTAACTTGTCTAGTATTGGCTCTCGGCGAAGAATGGGCTGACATTCCATCACAGACATTGAGACACCTTGATGAAAGTTTCCGCAGCAGGGTTAAAGCTGTCGTGTAGCAAAAGATGGACTTACCTGTCTTCAGGTCCATTAATGTGTGTCCAGATACGTTTTAACGGATAGAGTACATGTGTGATAACCCCGCTGGTGGCTCTAAACCGTTATTTAACTTCTTAGATATTGGCACATCAATGGAATGAGTAACCAAGAATGGAAATCTCTACAGCAGCAACTCTGTAGATAAGCCTCCATATTTGTTTCGAAGAGTAATGATTATTTGAGTCTTTGAGGAAACTGTAAATCAGAGACAGTAATGTGCAAACATGGGGCACCAAGACGTGAAGACGATGTTGAATGTACAACTGAAGCGAATGCTTACAAGTGGGGCATCTGATGGACAAGGATATAGGTAATATAGGTAATCACCATTATTTTAAGATATATAATACCGACTCATTTCATTATGTATTTCTATTTACACCAATACGCCATCTTGAGTTGGCACAGCATATACACTCCTGGAAATGGATAAAAGAACACATTGACACCGGTGTGTCAGACCCACCATACTTGCTCCGGACACTGCGTGAGGGCTGTACAAGCAATGATCACACGCACGGCACAGCGGACACACCAGGAACCGCGGTGTTGGCCGTCGAATGGCGCTAGCTGCGCAGCATTTGTGCCCCGCCGCCGTCAGTGTCAGCCAGTTTGCCGTGGCATACGGAGCTCCATCGCAGTCTTTAACACTGGTAGCATGCCGTGACAGCGTGGACGTGAACCGTATGTGCAGTTGACGGACTTTGAGCGAGGGCGTATAGTGGGCATGCGGGAGGCCGGGCGGACGTACCGCCGAATTGCTCAACACTTGGGGCGTGAGGTCTCCACAGTACATCGATGTTGTCGCCAGTGGTCGGCGGAAGGTGCACGTGCCCGTCGACCTGGGACCGGACCGCAGCGACGCACGGATGCACGCCAAGACCGTAGGATCCTACGCAGTGCCGTAGGGGACCACACCGCCACTTCCCAGCAAATTAGGGACACTGTTGCTCCTGGGGTATCGGCGAGGCCCATTCGCAACCGTCTCCATGAAGCTGGGATACGGTCCCGCACACCGTTAGGCCGTCTTCCGCTCACGCCCCAACATCGTGCAGCCCGCCTCTAGTGGTGTCGCGACAGGCGTGAATGGAGGGACGAATGGAGACGTGTCGTCTTCAGCGATGAGAGTCGCTTCTGCCTTGGTGCCAATGATGGTCGTATGCGTGTTTGGCGCCGTGCAGGTGAGCGCCACAATCAGGACTGCATACGACCGAGGCACACAGGGCCAACACCCGGCATCATGGTGTGGGGAGCGATCTCCTACACTGGCCGTACACCACTGGTGATCGTCAAGGGGACACTGAATAGTGCACGGTACATCCAAACCGTCATCGAACCCATCGTTCTACCATTCCTAGACCGTCAAGGGAACTTGCTGTTCCAACAGGACAATGCACGTCCGCATGTATCCCGTGCCACCCAACGTGCTCTAGAAGGTGTAAGTCAACTACCTTGGCCAGCAAGATCTTCGGATCTGTCCCCCATTGAGCATGTTTGGGACTGGATGAAGCGTCGTCTCACGCGGTCTGCACGTCCAGCACGAACGCTGGTCCAACTGAGGCGCCAGGTGGAAATGACATGGCAAGCCGTTCCACAGGACTACATCCAGCATCTCTACGATCGTCTCCATGGGCGAATAGCAGCCTGCGTTGCTGCGAAAGGTGGATATACACTGTACTAGTGCCGACATTGTGCATGCTCTGTTGCCTGTGTCTATGTGCCTGTGGTTCTGTCAGTGTGATCATGTGATGTATCTGACCCCAGGAATGTGTCAATAAAGTTTACCCCTTCCTGGGACAATGAATTCACGGTGTTCTTATTTCAATTTCCAGGAGTGTATTTAAAGCTTGAGCTAACATATCGTCAAAACATTACTGCAGTTTTGACGCTGCGGCTGCCCTTCTTTTGTGCTTGTAGTTGCCCCTATTTTCCGCATTTAAAAACGCCGCACAAAACACATGTTGCTTGTGTAACAAATACACAATAGAACAAACTGAGTCCGGGACAGAAGGAGCAAGAGCGGAGGCGGCGCCAGCGTGCGTACTTGGACGCAAGCTAGGACAGAGTATTGTGTCTAAGGGACGAGTGGGGGAGGAGATGCTGGATGCGGACGGTAGATAGAACGGCAGATCGGGGGGATGGGGGAAAGAGACGAAAGCGTCGCGCCGGCCCCGTTGCCGACAGTTCATCGGCGCACCTGATGAAGGCAGTGTGGTCACTTGCCAGTAACCCGTCAACTATTTCGTTGATTGGTTGCTGTTCACTTGGAGAATCTGTGTAATTGACAGCAGTCTGTACCGCCAAGTTTGGGGAGAAAGTGAAGTGGTGAATCTTCAGATCCCAATTCTGACATCCGATCTACCATAAGTGAATCTGATTGATGCGGGTTCCTAACGTAGCCCATTTTTCCTCGTGATGGATGCGTTACTACACTCATGCTCATAAATTAAGGATAATGTGGTGCCACACAACGTGGCAGTACACAAAAACTGGCGCTAATAGCGTAGGCACGTAGGGAACACACACGACACAGGTCTGTATGTCCACACTATTGGTGATAAGTTGAGAAATTCGTCCCGAAACCCATGTGCTACAAAACGCCACTGTTTCCTGCACATGTACCCTCACATCAATACGTGATATGATCACCATGCACACGTACACAGCCCGCACAACGGGTTGGCATACTCTGGAACAGGTGTTCGAGCAGCTGCTGGGGTATAGCCTCCCATTCTTGCACCAGTGCCTGTCGGAGCTGCTGAAGTGTCGTAGGGGTTTGAAGACGTGCAGCGATACGTCTACCGAGAGCATCCCAGACGTGCTCCAAGGGGTTTAGGACTGGAGAACAGGCAGGCCATTCCATTCGCCTGATATCTTCCGTTTCAAGGTACTCCTCCTCGATGGCAGCTCAGTGGGGCCGTGCGTTATCATAAATCAGGAGGAAGGTGGGACCCACTGCACCCTTGAAAAGGCGGACGTACTGGTGCAAAACGACGTCCCAATACACCTGACCTGTTACACTTCCTCTTTCAAAGACATGCAGGGGTGTACGTGCAGCAATCATAATCCCAACCCACACTATCAAACCACGACCCCATACAGGTCCCTTTCGAGGACATTAAAGGATTGGTATCAGGTTCCTGATTAACGCCAGATGAAATCCCGGCGAGACTATACCTGTACTCGTGCATGAACATAACCTGGGACCACTGTTCCAATGACCATGTACTGTGTTCTTGACACCAGGCTTTATGGGCTATGCTGTGACCAGGGGTCAGTGGAATGCACTTTGCAGTTCTCCGGGCGAATAAACCACGGCTCTTCAGTCGTCTGTAGACTGTGTGTCTGGAGACAACTGTTCCAGTGACTGCGGTAAGGTCCCGAGCAAGGCTACCTGCAGTACTCCGTGGCCATCTGCTGGCACTGATGGTGAGAAATTAGTCTTCATGTGGTGTTGCACACTGTTGATGTCCCGTACTGTAGCGCCTGGATACGTGTTCTGTCTGCTGGAATCGTTGCCATAATCTTGACATCACACTTTATGGCAAGGCTACGACCTACTGTTTTTGACCAGCCTCCAGTCGCCCTAGTATTCTACCCTTTATAACGTCATCAGTATGTGTTCTCTGAGCCATTTTCAACACACAGTCACCATTCCCACGTCTGCAAACGTCTGCACACTTACTCGCTGCACTGTACTCTGATATGCACCAACACACCTCTGCACATATGGACTGCTACCAGCGCCACCGTGCGACGACCGCAGGTCAAATACACCTTATCGTCATACCCCGAGGTGATTTAAACCCACAAACCGCCCACCAGACCGTTGCTTCACCATGTATCAGCATTATTCTTAACTTATGAGCATGAGTGTAGTTTACTGTATCACACACACTAGCACTAAACGTCACAGTGCTGTCCTCATTTCTAGGCACTCCCACTTCACTTCGTTTCTTTCGATAACTGAAGGAAGTTTACTGTTGTTCGGCCGTCTGCGATCTACGGCAGGTGTTCAAAGTCATTAGGCTACCGAAGCCCAGCTGTTGCGGTAATTCTGCGTGAGATGGACAGCCCCGGTCGGGCGTTACGCTGCTGGTGAGTGGCGACGCGGGCAGACGAGAGGACAGTGGCAGCAGGTGTCGCCAGGCAGCCGTAACGAGGCGGGCTGCACGACAACAGCCGGCGTGTTTCAGCCGCTGCTTTGAAGGCGCGTCTAGCGTGGCAATGACACGGTGCTCCTGCGACGGCAAAGCCAGCGCACGGTGTCAGAACGCAGCGCCCCGTCTCCATCCGCGGGAGCACTGGTTCTCTCTTAAGCCGTCCTCACACAGGACGTGTTGCTCTTTTTTTTCCTTTATTGTTATTTTTATACCTGTTACAGGTAGGCCATCAGCGGCATAGTACGCCGCTCTTCGGCCACAGAGAAAACGAAAGATACAAATGAAGACAATCAAAGAATAAACATGGTGGATACATAGACGGAGACAAACACTTTTAAAATACACGGAGCCGTTCACGAGAGTAGAGTCCAAGATAAAATTGTGCAGACACGTGGACACACAGAGACAATTGTCACACGCGAACGTTGGAACACAAAACGAATAACACTGAAACACTTGAGCACGAACGACGTCACACACAGAAACACGAGGCGATGATCTCTGGCGCGCGAAAGTCCACTAAGCGTGTACGAATCCTGGGACCTGCCAAGAGAGGAGGGAGGGGGTGAGGGAGAGCAGAGATGCAAAGGGCAGGGGAGATAGGGGGAGGAAGGAAGGGAGGAGGGGGGTAGGGGAAGCCTGGGGGAAGAAGGGTGGGGGAAGGGGGATATGGAGGGAAAAGGAGAGAGAAGGTAGGGAGCGTGCCCAAAAGAAAAAACACAGGAAGTGGGAGGGGAGGATCAAAGTTGGTAGGAGGGGCAGATGGAGGGGAGGAGAACATCATCAGGGAGGGGGAGCTGGCGGAAGCCACCTCGCGAGAGGGTAAGGAGGGTGGAGAGATAGAGAGCAGGTGGGACGTGGAGATACAGGCACGGCAGCGGGCGGGGGCGGGAGAGATTAAAACAAAATGGCTCTGAGCACTATGGGACTTAACTGCTGAGGTCATCAGTCCCCTAAGAACTACTTAAACCTAACTAACCTAAGGACGTCACGCACATCCATGCCCGAGGCAGGATTCGAACCTGCGACCGTAGCGGTCACGCGGTTCCAGACTGTAGTGCCTAGAACCGCTCGGCCACCCCGGCCAGCGGTGGGAGAGGATGGGTGAGACGAGCGGGTGAGGAGGATCGAGTTTACGGGAAGTGTAGAGGATCCGTATCCGTTCAAGGAAAAGGAGGAGGTGGGGGAACGGAATGAGGTCGTAAAGGATCCGCATGGGGGAGGGGAGATGGATGCGATAGGGCGAGGCGGAGAGCATGTCGTTCAAGGATCTGAAGGGATTTGTAAAAGGAAGGGGGGGGGGGCGGAGATCCAGGCAGGATGGGCGTAACAGAGGATAGGGCGGATGAGGGATTTATAGGTGTGTAGTATGGTGGAGGGGTCCAGACACCACGTACGGCCGGAAAGTAGCTTCAGGAGACGGAGTCGGGAGCGTGCCTTGACGTGTTGCTCGTCGCGAAGCATGACAGATGTGGTGTCCACCGTGTCTGCTGCGCGCTCTGTAACGACCTGCTACGACGTACGTATCACGGAATGTAACGTAATCCTCTTCGTGATTTGAGACCTCAGCGCTCTCCAGCAGCTGTTTCCGGCTATACATGGTGGTCCATTGATCGTGACCGGGCCAAATATCTAACGAAATAAGCGTCAAACGAAAAAACTACAAATAACGAAACTTGACTAGCTTAAAGGGGGCAACCAGATGGCGCTATAGTTGCCCCGCTAGATGGCGCTGCCATAGGTCAAACGGGTATCAACTGCTTTTTTTTAAATAGGAACCCCCATTTTTTAATTACATATTTGTGTAGTACGTAAACAAATATGAATGTTTTAGTTGTTCCAATGTGATACATGTATCTTTGTGAACTTATCATTTCTGATAACGCATGCTGTTAACACCGTGATTACCTGTAAATACCACATTAATGCAATAAATGCTCAAAATGATGTCCGTCAGCCTCAATGCATTTGGCAATTCGTGTAACGACATTCCTCTCAACGGCGAGTAGTTCGCCTTCAGTAATGTTCGCACATGCACTGGCAATGCGCTGACGCATGTTGTCAGGCGTTGTCGGTGGATCACGATAGCAAATATCCTTCAATTTTCCCCACAGAAAGAAATCCGGGGACGTCAGAACCGGTGAACGTGCGGGCCATGGTATGGTGCTTCGACGACCAATCCATCTGTCATGAAATATGCTATTCCATACCGCTTCAACCGCACGCGAGCTATGTGCCGGACATTCATCATGTTGGAAGTACATCGCCATTCTGTCACGCAATGAAACATCTTGTAATAACATCGGTAGAACATTACGTAGGAAATCAGCATACATTGGACCATTTATATTGCCATCGTTTAAATGGGGGCCAATTATCCTTCCTCCCATAATGCCGCACCATACATTAAACCGCCAAGGTCGCTGATATTCCACTCGTCGCAGCCATTGTGGTTATTCCGATGCCCAATAGTGCATATTATGCCGATTTGCGTTACCGCTCCTGGTCAATGACGCTTCGTCGCTAAATAGAACGCGAGCAGTAAATCCGTCAACATCCAGTAATTTCTCTTGTGCCCAGTGGCAGAACTGTACACGACGTTCCAAGTCGTCGCCATGCAGTTCCTGGTGCATAGAAATATGGTACGGGTGCAATCGATGTAGGTGTAGCATTCAACACCGACGTTTTTGAGATTCCCGATTCTCACGCAGTTAGTCTGCTACTGATGTGCGGATTAGCCGCGACAGCAGCTAAAACACCTACTTGGGCATCATCATTTGTTGCAAGCCGTGGATGACGTTTCACATGTGGCTGAACACTTCCTGTTTCCTCAAATAACGTAACTATCCGGCGAACGGTCAAGACACTTGGATGATGTCGTTCAGGATACCGAGCAGCATACATAGCACACGCCCGTTGCGCATTTTGATCACAATAGCCATACATCAACACGATATCGACCTTTTCGCAATTGGTAAACGGTCCATTTTAACACGGGTAATGAATCACGAAGCAAATACCGTCCGCACTGGCGGAATGTTGCGTGATACCACGTACTTATACATTTGTGACTATTACAGCGCCATCTATCACAAAGCGAAAAAAGTGGTCCAACTAAAACATTCATATTTCTTTACGTCCTACACGAATAAGTAATAAAAAATGGGGGTTCCTATTTTTAAAAAAACGCAGTTGCTATCCCTTAGACCTATGGCAGCGCCATCTAGCTGGCCATCCATAGCGCCATCTGGTTTCCCCCTTCAAGCTAGACGAGTTTCGTTCTTTGTAGTTTTTTCGTTTGATGCTTATTTCGTGAGATATTTTGCCCGGTCACTATCAATGCAGCACCCTGTATATGGCGCGTACAGCTCGCAGCACATTGTACGAAAACGGATGTGCGTAAAATAGGGTGCGTTACCTCTGTCACTGATTATCAAGGAAGAGCCGAGATAATCGCGAAAAAGATGATGGGCTTGTCGATGGCTTCGACAGCAGAAAATGTTGTACAACCATCTGATATACCTACCAGAAGAAATTATTTGTTAAGTCAATTGAATCTTCATTCCATTTTATGTTTTAAATTCAATATAGTTAAAGTATAGTGTCTAATGTCAGGCTGCACATCTTTAACACCCATATTCTCGACTTTCCATTGACTACCATGGTACTGAAGTAAAGTAGACCTACTTCATCACATACAGTATGTGATCACCACCAAAAACATACGTTTTTCGTATTTGGTGCACAGTGCTGCCACCTACTACCAGGTACTCCACATCAGCGACCTCAGCAGTCATTAGACACAGTGAGAGAGCAGATTGCGGCGGTCCGCGGAACTCACGGACTTCGAGCGTGATCAGGGGGTGTCATACGTCTGTTAGCGAGATTTCCACACTCCTAAGCATCCCTAGGTCCACTGTTTCTGGTGTGATAGTCAAGTGGAGACATGAAGAGACACGTATAGCACAAAAGCGTACAGGCCGACTTCGTCTGTTGACTGACACGAGACCGGTGACAGTTGAATAAGGTCGTAATGTGTAATAGTCAGACATCTATCCAGACCATCACACAGGAATTCCAAACTACGTCAGGATCGACTGCAAGTATTATGACAGGCAAGAAATTAACAAACTTAGATTTCATGGTCGAGCGGCTGCTCATAAGCCACACATCACGTCGGTAAATGCCAAACCACGCCTCGCTTGGTGTGAGGAGCGTAAACATTGGACGATTGAACAGTGGAAAAACTTGTGTGGATTCCGATGGCAGGGTGTGGGTATGGCGAATACCCAGTGTACGCCACCTGCCAGCGTGTGTAGTGCCAGCAGTAAAATTCGGAGCCGGTGGTGTTATGGTGTCGTGTTTTTCATGGAGGGGGCTTGCAGCCATTGTTGTTTTGCGTGGTACTATCACAGCACAGGCCCACGTTGATATTTTAAGCACCCTCTTGCTTCCCACTGTTGAAGAGTAATTCGGGGATGGCGATTGCATCTTTCAACACGATCGAGCACCTGTCCAAAATGCACGGCTTCTGACGGAGTGGTTACACGACAATAACAACAATGTAATGGACTGTCCTGCACAGAGTCCTGACCTGAATCCTATAGAACACCTTTGGGATGTTTTGAAACGCCGACTTCGTGACAGGCCTCACCGACCGACATCGATACCTCTCCTCAAAAAAAAAAAAAAATGGTTCAAATGGCTCTGAGCACTATGGGACTTAAGATATATGGTCATCAGTACCCTAGAACTTAGAACTACTTAAACCTAACTAACCTAAGGACATCACACAACACCCAGTCATCACGAGGCAGAGAAAATCCCCGACCCCCCCGGGAATCGAACCCGGGAACCCGGGCGTGGGAAGCAAGAACGCTACCGCACGACCACGAGCTGCGGACATACCTCTCCTCAGTGCAGTACTCCGTGAAGAATGGGCTGCCATTTCCCAAGAAACCATCCAGCACCTGATTGAACGTATGCCTGCTATAGTGTAAGCTGTCATCAAGGCTAAGGGTGGGCCATCACCACACTGAATTCCAGCATTACCGATGGAGGACGCCGCGAACTTGTAAGTCATTTTCAGCCAGGTGTTCGGAAACTTTTGATCACATAGTGTAGATTTCACGATCGAGATTCGTTAGTAATGACATTTGAATGGAAGGGGATATTTTTTCTATGCCGCCCACTTCAGACTTCGAAAACCGTGCACAAAATATGTTAGGAATGTGCTCGAGTGCGAGAAAATGAGGAAACAGTAAAGACTGAAATTTGTCGTTTGTGACGAACAGCTTTTAACATTGATAAAACAGATACAAATCAATTTCTGGAGTATCTTTCCAAGTTATCAACTCAGATTAGAGGTGCATAATATAGCTGTCATTTCTGATGGGGTAAACATCAATACCTGTGTGTAATTTATTGAAGTGACCGACACGATTTGCCCGGGAATACGCAACAGGAGCCCGCTTTGGAAATCTGTTCATCGGGTTGCCTATCTGCATGTGCGAACTAACTCGATGCGTCACTACATAGCGTGTGTGTTACATTTCCATACGTCTTGCAGTTTTCGTGCAGTCGCCTTCTGAAACCCCAGAAGTATTTATACAGAACCATGTGTAGTAATTGTATTTTCTTAGCATCTGAAGGGGTGTGATGAAAAGTAATGCCTCAGATATTTTAGGGGAAAACTCTTAAAGCTTTTTTAAGTAAAATAAACTTTACTAACACTCTACATCATTATTCCTCATTTCTATGTATTTATTTCTCCCCTAACGATAGACCAGTTTGTTGACAACGTCACTATGGAATGTTTCACTTTGTTGATGGAGACACAGCCTCACCTCTGCTTTTACAACTCCATTACTATCAAAGTGTAGTCATCGAAGGTATCCTTCACAAAATAAAAGAAAATCGGATGGGGCTATGTCGGTCTGTATGGAGGATGATCGATGGCAATGAGCCAAAGGCATCGGACTGTTGCGGATGTCATGTTACACGCTACAATTCGAAGCCATGTAGCGGCAGAGGGTTTCACCTTGCATCAGCGAAATGGGAAATTGAACCGAATAATATGTAATACCTCAACCGATATTGAGAACAGAGCAAAAATTCGGAGGCATTATTTTTCAGCACCCCTTCGTATTAATGAACCGAAATCTGCCTCGTCTTTTACTTGCAACTAAGTCTATGTCATTATACCATTTCATACCCCTACACGTTGTTACTCCCAAATACACTCGAAGACAAAAGAAAAAGACACCTGGAGGGGATTATCCGAATGGGACGGAAATCGGTAGATGTGATATGTATATGAACAAAAAATTGCATGGTTTTCAGGAGAAAAAGCTTCGCAAATTGAGCAAATCGACACCGCATTGATCCACCTTTGGCCTTTTTGCAACCAGTTATTCATTTTGGCATTCATCGACAGAGTTGTTACATGCCCTCTTGAGGGATGCTGTACAAAATTTCGCCCAACTGGCGCGTTAGATCGTCGAGATCTTGAACTAGTTGGACAGATTTGGCGGGCACGCCGCTGTGGCCGAATGGTTCTGTGTGCTTCAGTCCGGAACCGCGCTGCTGCAACGGTCGCACGGTCGAATCCTGCCACGGGCATATGTGTGTGTGATGTCCTGATGTTAGTTAGGTTTAAGGGGCTCCGGAAAGGCTCAAAATCATGAAAAGTTCAATTTTTACTTTTTTGCGTTTTCTGAATCTGCAGACTATTACCTTTTAATAGATATATAATTTATTCAATTCCGAAGACTACAACTATTTTTAAATTTTTTTTTGAAATGTGTTCTACATGGGCGTGACCCAATATGGCGCTGTTAAACTGCTGTCAAATGGTGTTATTATTAACGTCCGTGTTCATCAGGTACATTTTAGTGATGTGAGATAAAGTATGTGTTGTGGCTAACCTGTGATGGTTCAATATATATCGCTGGTGTGATTGTCGATTGTTTCATGTTTATTTACTCTGTCGTTATCTCGAAAATATTCGTAATTAATTCTGTTTCTTGAGTCTCTGTTTTGTTGAAGTATAATAATGAGTAAAAGTAAAGTTATTAGAAATCCTCTGAAGGCTTTTAAGAAAAGGATAAATGTTGGAAAGCCAAAGGTATGTGTTATTACTGTAAACAATAAAGACGATGAAAATCCCCAACATAGCTTGTGTCCCAAAGAAGAAGACAGTTGGTGTAAATATAACAAAGGATTGCTAACTGGTGAAGTGTACACTCATAAACATAGTCTGCCTCATGCAATAATGGAGGTGATAAAACCTATTTTCAGAGACTTAGCAGCACCTGAACTGTTGAAAAAGTGTATTCACGGAAAAACTCAAAACCCCAATGAAAGTGTAAATAGTGTTATATGGTCGAGAATCCCCAAGACTGTATTTGTTGGAATAGAAACACTTCACTTTGGTGTGTATGATGCTGTTGCGACTTTCAATGATGGCAACATTGTAAGGTGCAAGGTATTTAGAAATATGGGAATGAAGATAGGTTCTAACATGGTACGAGCGATGCTTACTTTGGACAAGGAACGCCTTCGGGCTGCAGACAGGGCTGTAAAGAGTCTAGAAATACAAGCAAGAGTAAACAGGAGGAGGAACAAGAGGAAGCTGGAGGAGGAGTTTGCAGAGGATGAAGATAATCCATCCTATGGACCTGGAATGCACTAAAAAGTTAATCCAATCTCTGTCGCTCGATTCCCAAAACTTTTATTTTCTCATACTAATTATATGTTTTCTAAGGATCTTCCAAACATATTTGTTTCAAACTTTCAGTAAATGTTACACAGTACCTTCTGCATAATTTAACTCAGCCTTTTTCCAAAAAACTGTATATTTTTGAATATATAAATAAAAAATTGCAAAAAAATGTTGTGAATTTTCATTACAATTCAAAAAATAATCTTTAATAACTGAACTAAAATTTTGTAAAAATCCCTGTGTTAAGTTGTAGCCCATATTCCAATAAATAATCTGTAAAAAGTTCAACTTCCTACCTCAAATACTTTGTGAGGAAAGATGTAATTTATAAGCGTTATTTTAACATTGCAAGTATAGGGCGTTCCGGAGCCCTTTAAGTAGTTCTAAGTTCTAGGGGACTGATGATCCCAGATGTTAAGTCCCATAGTGCTCAGAGCCATTTGAACCAATTTGACAGATTTGGCGCGACATCCCTCAGGACGGCATCCAGCAACTCTGTCGATGAATACCGAGCTCAGTAGCTGCTTGCGTAATGGTCAGAGGAGGACTCAAGCGTTAACGACTCGCTCAGTTTGTGCACCTCATTCTTTTAAATAAATCTTCCAATTTTTCTGGAACTGTAATCATTTGTTTGTCTGTACATATACATCACATCTGTGGATTTTTGTCCCATTCGGACAATTCTTTCGTGGTGCGTCGTTTTTTTTCCCAACTGCGACTCAATGATATTACTGTCATAGGACACTACACTTTTCTTTCGTGTTGTTAGGTGCTCCCTCTTACGTCTATGAACATTTAAAGCGGTCTGCCATAGCTTGTAGCTCTTTAATCCCTTATCAGTATCTGACAGTTTTTTTTTTTTTTTTTTTTTTTGACAGCACTACATTATACATAACTGCATCATCTGCGAAAAGTCTGGGAGGTCCGTTAGTATAGTCTGCCAGTTCATTTAAACACGGTTTAAACAGCAAGAAACCTAACGTTCTTCCCTGGGATAAGTCTAAGGTTACTGGGTCGGATATTAGAGAACAGATTAATAGAAAGTGGATCCCACAAGAAAATAAAACCCTTAAAATACTTCTTTTCTTTTATTTGTGAGGTGCTCTGCTCTGTCTGTTCGCAGTTTGAAACAGTGACCTTGAATAAAATATAAACATTAAAGTTCAGATATTATAAATTAATTTGTCCCAATATAACTGAGCACAGATTAACAATGTTCAAAGAAGTAAAACCAACAAGTCAATCAACTCTCGATAGTTAACAAATAAAAAACGAGAGCTTAATACATAGTTTTTCTCTAGAAACTAATTGTTCTGAAGACATATTCAATCAGTTTAAGCACTATAAAATTCTAGTGGAACAGAATAGTCCTAGGAACAACCGAACCAAGCAAGGCGAATGCTTACGCCCAAAACATGACAACGGTATAGATTATAAATATTTTGTACACATTGCAGGGCACAGAGGCACAACTTTTTGAAACAAAACCGTTCTCACAAGCTACCCGCAACAATCTACATCTACATCTACATCTACATCCATACTCCGCAAGCCACCTGACGGTGTGTGGCGGAGGGTACCTTGAGTACCTATATCGGTTCTCCTTTCTATTCCAGTCTCGTATTGTTCGTGGAAAGAAGGATTGTCGGTATGCCTCTGTGTGGGCTCTAATCTCTCTGATTTTATCCTCATGGTCTCTTCGCGAGATATACGTAGGAGGGAGCAATATACTGCTTGAGTCCTCGGTGAAGGTATGTTCTCGAAAATTCAACAAAAGCTCGTACCGAGCTACTGGGCGTCTCTCCTGCAGAATCTTCCACTGGAGTTTATCTATCACCTCCGTAAAGCTTTCGCGATTACAAAATGATCCTGTAACGAAGCGCGCTGCTCTCCGTTGGATCTTCTCTATCTCTTCTATCAACCCTACCTGGTACGGATCCCACACTGCTGAGCAGTATTCAAGCAGTGGGCGAACAAGCGTACTGTAACCTACTTCCTTTGTTTGCGGATTGCATTTCCTGAGGATTCTTCCAATGAATCTCAGTCTGGCATCTGCTTTATCGACGATCAACTTTATATGATCATTCCATTTTAGATCACTCCTGATGCCTACTCCCAGATAATTTATGGAATTAACTGCTTCCAGTTGCTGACCTGGATAACTTGTAACTTAAGTGTGAGTACTAGAGTTCATGTTACTCGATAAATAAGAATGAATCCACTCGCTTGGCAGACCACTCATCTTGCAGGCCTGACTGCTTGATGCCACAGTATGAGCAAGGCATGTGGGTGCCTCTCATAATTTCAGATATATGCACGTCTTCCTGTGCAATGCAAGCCAAGTGGCGTTGCTGGATAGACGGCCGACTCACCTTGCTTCTCTATCAGAGTTTGAATCTAGCGTCACACGGAATCATATCACGCAAAGTAATATTAAGAACGTATTCATCACACACGCGAGTCCTCAACTGATACCATGGACGAGTACTTCTCTTTATCTTTTGTCTCATACACAGTTTGAGACTCACACAGTACTCACCACGTGGAAGTACTCGTCTCTAATTTCAAGTCCTGCACACGCCATTTCTTAAATATTTCAACTTATGGTACACACGCTATTTCTTAAATATTTCAACTTATTGTACACACGCTAGTAATTCAGCTTAACTTAAGCACACGGAAGTATTTCGACTTATTGCTACACGTGGTTTCATTGTGACCGTTGGTCACTTCCGAAGATTACTACAATCCCATTAATATTACCTGCCTGACACTTAATTCTCCCCACAAAAGTTCCTGAAATAGATAAATTATTATTTCAAACTACTCTTAAATATTCCACATGCATACCATGTCTCCACTCTTTTGTCATTACGGAGCACAACTAAAAAAGGTCTTAACAGCACAAGATCCAGCGGCAGAGTGCTGAAACATGGCCGTTCTCCAGGTCCTCTCACACCTCTGTCGAAGTGGGGGAGCACCTTGCTACCGTATTGGTCAGCCACATTTCAGTCGCTCAAAGCTAAGGTAAATTTCATCTCTTTGGTCCCACCAAAGGTGGCCAAAGGATCGACTCAAAGATGATCATATATTCACATTCACTATCTGCGGTTAGCAGACGACCATACATTCATTCATTTCACAGATCTCACCAAACTGGATGTAGGGATTTACTTTGTGGGAGTGCACATGTGATCAATTAAATAAATAAATTGTCATTCTTTCCCACACTGGTATCCGGCTTCGCTGTATTAATTGAAATTGAGTTATTTTACAAAAAAAATGTGTTGTTCTGACAAAAATAATGAAGTATGTTGTACCTAGTTTCAATGTCGGGCGGTACTGTACCCTTTCAACGCATTAGGAGTGATTTAAAATGAAATTATCATATAAAGTCGATCGTCGGTAAAGCAGATGCCAGACTGAGATTCATTGGAAGAATCCTAAGGAAATGCAATCCGCAAACAAAGGAAGTAGGTTACAGTACGCTTGTTCGCCCACTGCTTGAATACTGCTCAGCAGTGTGGGATCCGTACCAGGTAGGGTTGATAGAAGAGATAGAGAAGATCCAGCGGAGAGCAGCGCGCTTCGTTACAGTGTCATTTAGTAATCGCGAAAGCGTTACGGAGATGATAGATGAACTCCAGTGGAAGACTCTGCAGGAGAGACGCTCAGTAGCTCGGTACGGGCTTTTGTTGAAGTTTCGAGAACATACCTTCACCGAGGACTCAAGCAGTATATTGCTCCCTCCTACGTATATCTCACGAAGAGACCACGAGATAAAATCAGAGAGATTAGAGCCCATGCAGAAGCATACCGACAATCCTTCTTTCCACGAACAATACGAGACTGGAATAGAAGGGAGAACCGATAGAGGTACTCAGGGTACCCTCCGCCAGGTATGCGCCAGGTTGCGGAGTATGGATGTAGATGTAGATGTAGATATATCGTACTTGATTACTGAGCGTTTGTTGGTGCTGCATTCATTGCTTTACAGAAGTCAGAAATGCTGCATCCACCCGAATGACTTTATACATAGCCTTCAGGTTGCCATGTGTAATACGTGGTAGCGTAACTTTCCCTGCTGGCAAATGAAACGATAGTCACGTCTCAAATACATACATTAAAAAAAGGTGTGCATCACCGCGGTTCTCAGAACTCCTGAAGATAGACGTTGACTGTGGATATTGTATCACAGACACAGACCCTTTGACTGTTCAGATAGGTCACTACACCCGCCCAAAGATGTAAACAACCAGGCAGCACCTATTAGACGAAGGGGATCGGACAGCCGATCAGTTCCCGTCATTCCATCAGGAAGGAGGTACACGGCTCGTGTAGTCTGTAGTTCAACCTTCCTAGATGGTCAATACCGCGGTTCTATCGCGTCCGCATTGTTACTTTGTGCCAGGCAGGGCTCTCAACAAGGGATGTGTCCAGGCGTCTCGGAATGAACCAAAGCGATGTTGTTGGGACGTGGAGGAGATACAGAGAGACAGGAACTGTCGGTGACATGCCTCGCTCAGGCCGCCCAAAGGGCTACTACTTCAGTGGATGATCGCTACCTGCGGATTATGGCTCGGAGGAACCCTGACAGCAACGCCACCATGTTGAATAAATAATGCTTTTCGTGCAGCTACAGGACGTCATGTTACGACTCAAACTGTGCGAAATAGTCTGCATGATGCGCAACGTCACTCCCGACATCCATGGCGAGGTCCATCTTTGCAACCACTACACCATGCAGCGTGGTACAGATGGCCACAACAACATGCCGAGTGGACCGCTCAGGATTGGCATCAAGTTCTCTTCACCGATGAGTGTCGCATATGCCTTCAACCAGACAATCGTCGGAGACGTGTTTGGAGGCAATCTGGTCAGGCTGAACGCCTTAAACACACTGTCCAGCGAGTGCAGCAAGGTGGAGGTTCCCTGTTTTTTTTTTTTTTTTTTTGCCAGCTTATTCTCCAGACATGAACCCTATCGAACATGCCTGGGATGGATTGAAAAGGGCTGTTTATGAACGACGTGACCCACCAACAACTCTGAGTGATCTATGCCGAATCTCCGTTGAGGAGTGGGATAATCTGGACGAACAGTGCCTTGATGAACGTGTGGATAGTACGCCACGATGAATGCAGGCATGCATCAATGCCAGAGGACGTGCTACTGGATATTAGAGGTACCGGTGAGTACAGCAATCTAGACCACCACCTCTGAAGGTCTCGCTGTATGGTGGTACAAAAAGGAATATGTGGTTTTCATGAGCAATAAAAGGGGCGGAAATGATGTTCATGTTGATCTCTATTTCAATTTTCTGTACAGGATCCGCAACTCTCGGAACCGAGGTATGCAAAACTTTTTTTGATATGTATACATCTACAAATATACTGATGTGCGAAACTTACGGACGAAAGTCAGTTTCACATCGGGTGCCATCGCAAAGTCAAATTCTTCAATGAAACTTGCAAGATACATAGAAAAAACTACTACACCATAGTACAGAAGTAGCTTAAAGAAAAACGCTATGAGACTAACAGAAATGACAATTTCATTCAGAAACAATAATTACACTGAAGGCACCGCGATTTATGATGTTCCCTAGGACATTACAATGTGCAGTACATTGTTATTACAACGGTGTGTAATCAGCACGGAAGGCAGTGCATATTGGCCACAAGGTTGGTAAGGATCTCTCGTGGTGCGGCGTTCCATTCCTCAACCAGCGAATTTGACAGCTCCTCGATGGTCTTTGGTGCATGCAGATGTGCCGCAGTACATCTCCATCTCCCCACAGCATCCTGTACGTCCTCGATGAGACTTAAGTCGGGGCCAATAATGTGTAGGCCAGTCCATTTTTCGAATGTCCTATCGTTCCAAGAGCTGCTTCACCTGCCCTGTTCCTTGCGATTGCGCTTTGTCATCCATAACAAATATGCACATGACGAAGAAATACAGCGTCACAATAATGTTGACCGGTAAGTGTACCCTGATCAAAGAATAACACCCGGACCACCAAAAAAGATTATGTTCGACAGTGGTCCTGGCTGCAGTATGTGTTCCCACCTCTAGCCCTATGAGAGTACGTCCACAGTCACTACTATGACTGAATCTTTTTCATCCGAGACCCACCCTACTTGGTCCAGTCCCTGTGCTCTTGGCACCATCGCAAATGGTACAGCCGATGTCCAGTTGTCATTGGAACGCAACGTACTGGTCGTCGGGTAGAGACACCACCCCTATGCAGTCGCCAAGCAACTGTGGAGCGTCCGATTGTCTGCCTTGCAGTCCCATTAAATGTAAGAGCAATTGCACCCGGCATTTGATGTGAGTCCCTTCTTGCCTGTTGCACAATGTAGCGGTCAACTCGAATGCTGCAATAGTTGACCGTGGCGGGTCACCTCCACGCCTTCGGACAACAATGCTTACGATTCGGAGCGCTTCTCATCCACGCTCTTCCCCGTACGGAGTCATCCGGATGTTGTTTTCGGGCCGTACTGTAATGAAGAACACCACGACATTGCACACCGGAACTGCTCGCTGACTGACCCACGCTATCTTTTCCTGTTTCTTAAACTGATTCGCTAGGAGCCGCTGAGATCCCACTTGGCGTTGAGAATGGCCCTGCAGTTCCACATTCGCAAGACAGCCGTGGGATCTCGAAGGTCGCGAGCAGCCTATCGCTGTCTCGATAGCATACGAATCTGCACGTGTGCAAATACGAAACGTGCTCGGAGACGTGCCTGTATCTTACACGTGGCTTAACACGCCCTTCTTACAAATCTAATCATTTGCATTTACAAGCATGTAGTACATTTCATACCAGTTTACCGTATTTTACACTTTCTTCATGTTGCTGCATTTTATTACGAGCAGCAGTGCAGTTAAGCGATGAGACGGTTTCCAGAGGCTATAATTAATCGGATACCATGAAATACACTGACGGAAAAATCGCAGCACCAAGGAAGAGTTGTGCTACATAAACGAAAACTGGCATGTGTGTCTAGTAGCGCCACTATGAGGATGAAAATCAGGTTTGCTTTAAGTACACGCTGTAACGATCGCCTTTGGACGTGGTGGGCTGATGTTAGTCAAGAAAGCATTTAACGCGACACAGACGCCATTGCTGGACGTTCTTTCTGCAGTTTGCAGAAAGGCTTGGCAGTAATGTAGCCACTGTACATAATTCCTGGCAGCGATGGTCACGAGAATTTACGGTCTGCAGTAAAGCACTTGGCACCACAGTGACAACGATATGTTATAAAACGGCCACTCCAAGGACAGTTCCGAGCCAGATGCCCTGTAGCGTGCATTGCACTCACTCCTAATCACCGCCATTCGCAATATCATTGGTGTCAAGCGATAGTTCATTGGAGGACAGTGTGGAGGGCGTGTTTGATGATGAAAGCTGGTTCTGTCTTGCAGCCTGTTGTGGGCGTGCGCTCGTTAAAAACTCTGTGTTCTGCCTTACAGCAGGTCTGGTCATGGGGAAAGCCCCGTCAGAGAAGTCCACCGCATGAACGTCTAGGGAAGTGATTCCAGTGGTGGTTTCCCGTTGCCTTCCACTGATGATGATGAAATGATAATGAGAACAACACAACATCCATTCCCCGAGCGGAGAAAAATCGCCGACCCAGCTGGGAATCGAACCCGCGCCCCTTGGCGTGACAGACCGCCGCGCTGACCACTCAGCTATTGGGGCGGACTGCATTCTATAGAAGGAGGCCAGCTGACGGCCTGGAACCAACCTGTCAGCGTGGTAAACACACTGGACCTGCACCTGGAGCTACGGTCTGGGGTGCGATTTCGTATGACAGCAGGAGCACTCGCGAGGCTATCCCACACACCTTGAATGCAAGTTTGTACTTCAGTCTGATGATTCGACCTGTTGTACTGCCATTCATGAACAGCATTCCAGGGTGTGTTTTCCAACACGATAACGCTCGCCCACCTACCACTGTTGCATCCCAACGTGCTCTACTGAGTGTCAACATGTAGCCTTGGTCTGCGAGACCACCAGATCTCTTTCCAGTTGTGTACATATGGGACATCATCGGAGACAATTCCAGTGCCATTCACAGACAGCATTAACCGTCCCAGCACTGACCGACCAAGTGCAACAGGCATGGAACTGCAGCCCACAAACTGACATCCGCCACCTGTATGATACAATACTTGCATGTTTGCATGTCCGCATTCAATGTTCTAACTGTTAGCACTTCACATTTGCAATGCCTTTCCTTGCGCTTGCAGAAACACCTGATCTTGCAATGTTAGTCACTTAAATACGTCATATAGACAAATGTATTGTCGAAATTTCATTACTCTACATTAATTACTTTTTGGTGCTGCGATTTTATTTCTGTCAGTGTATGTTGAGGATATAAATGCTTTCTCTGTGTATATTTAATGTTACATTAGATTCTGTTGAAAGTTCACCGTCCCTCATAGAATACTGAATCCGGTTCTTCGAGCCAATTACGTTGATAACGAAGTGCTTACAACTGGTTCACAGACTCACTTATCAGTATAATGTAGGCTTGGAGAAGGAACGACTCCCAGTATTAATTAAAATGTAACATAAGAAAATCATTAAAAAACATAAAGATGTTAGAAACTGGACTCTAGCATTGTGACGGTTCACCTATGATGACCGTCAGTACGTAGTATTGCCGGCCGCGGTGGTCTAGCGGTTCTGGCTCTGCAGTCCGGAACCGCAGGACTGCTACGGTCGCAGGTTCGAATCCTGCCTCGGGCATGGGTGTGTGTGATGTCCTTAGGCTAGTTAGGTTTAAGTAGTTCTAAGTTCTAGGGGACTTATGACCTAAGATGTTGAGTCCCATAGTGCTCAGAGCCATTTGAACCATTTGAAGTACGTAGTATTAATGCTCGTGCGCATAATAAAGACAGGAGATTTTATCAAAAGAAATTGCTCAGCGTACAAGCGAAACTGTAAGAGGAGGATTTACCTGTGCTAATGTTTGCAAAAATATGTTGCAGAAGCTCTTTATTATAATGAAGTCATGCAGAACGCAGGGCTGGGAAAGAAGAAATTACTTGGCACCGGCTGCATGAGCAACAACAACAGGGCGATAATATCCGGCCGGTGAAATAACGCCGGACGCCATTTCTGCAGAACATGAAAATGACGTTAATATTGTTACCGTATACGCCAGTCTTGCTAGAGCGCTCGTAATGAACATAATACAACACAGATTATAACAAGTAGGTATGGCCAAACTGTCGCGAAATATTCCTCACACATACAAAAAGTATTATGCCATGTTAGACCTCAGTTTCTATATCTCTTCAACACATCAGTTATTGGAAAAACAGGTAAAGAAGGTATCAGTAAATTATGAATCAACATCCTAAATGAAATGTTCAGAATGTCCTCCATTAGCAAGAATACATGCATCAGTCCACCGTTGCGTTGAACCCATGACGCGCTGACACATTCCAGGAGAACTGCGCATTGCCACCCACAATATTGGCAAGAAGAATCTGTCAATATTGTACCGTGGTTCTGTACAAAGAACTTTAAACGCCCCTACAGTTATGCATGTAGCGCGTGGAGATCAATTTATTGGTCCATCTCTACCTATCCGTCACCGAATCTGTTATGTAGAAGCCTATGAACTTAACACTGGAATGAGTAGCAGCTTCATCGTGCATGAGGTACACTTGACAGCAAAAAAAGTGGGTCACGCCTGAATTCCAACGTGTAGGCTGCACCTGAATGTATGCAACCAACATAGCATATCTGTGTTGCACATAGTCGCAACCTTCCACAGTACAGTCGTTGTAAGATACACAATGGGTACTATTAGAGTACACCGGTCTTTATGACAGTCTGCCCAGATGTAAAGTAACACCACGATAGTGCAGAAGAGATCAGACAGTCCTTAACGTTTGTAAACTAAACTTAATTACAATAAGTGACATTTCAAATGTTATGGGACAACTAGTTTTGTCACATAAATCGTTCAGTAATCCTTAGGCACAATTAAATATTTGAGACAGTATATGAATTTTTAAAGTTGTATGGCAATTGGAAACAAGTTCTTTGCTGTCTAAAAGGTTTACCCAACACATGCTGAACGTCGTTCAACGTTCAACGGGGAGTGGTTTCACATCAACTTTATGTAATACTAAGAAGTTAAGAGAAAACGTGATTAACGGCGGCAACCACTCTACGGAAATCCCAACATTAACAGCGAATCACAAGTAATATCATTGTTCACATTACTCATCAACAGTTACTTGTACACGATGTTGTACTTTAAATGACATGACCAACGTCTTCGTTCTGGATCCGGATGCAAACCCTGAACGTAAAGCCATTGTTAACCAAGCAAAGCTTTGTGCCTTATCAAGACTCTATCACTAGGCAGAAAGAGACGTCAAATATTGACGTTTGCACCAGTATCAGTTATCAATTCTCAACTTGAACGTAAATGACGATAATGTTTGTAGGAAAGCAAGAACCCTAACATGACAATTACTTTCTTGGTAACTAACCTCGAAAGACGTTGTCAAGGAATAAAGGATGCACATGTTTAAAATTGAAATGCCATCATGTAATGTTGGGGACAAGGATGCGAACCCAGCACCTAATCGGATTGTTGAATAAGTACGTAAAATCAGAATGTAGATATCACAGCTTGTCACCAGTAGTGGGGTTGGAACCCTAAATGACGACTGAAGTTGTACTGCCTGACCGGAATTCTAACCCGGCGCCTACCGCCGTCGTTGTCTAAACAGGAACAGACGAGAAATGTCCAATGTTGGTCCACCATCAGCGAGATGTGCACACGTTTAATTAGAAATAAGGTGACGAAAATATCTATGCTGACTGAGAGTCGAACGCCGCACACATGGTTATGAAGACACGTTAATAATCAACTTCATATTCAGTAGTAGCTAGGAGTAGCATGTTTAGTTGCAAACCTTAAGGCCTTACTCATCCCTAGTAACGTGTTGCCTAATATCTGCGATATCATGATGTTAATTTACAAGTGGACTGACTGCCGTAAAGAGCAATGTTCTCTAGTAGTCGTGTATCATTGAGATGTAAATGAAGTGCCTCAGCAGAAAGTAATGTCCGTCGTACAGCACGTATTGTTTCAGAGGCACTGAGTACATGTTATAAGTGCACAAAACGTGTATTATACACTAAGTATATACTATTATTTGGAGAAGCTGCCGCAAAACCTGTTTACTTTTACATTCCGTTTAGTTGTCGTGGTTGGATACAGGTTTTCGTAAGGCTACATCTAATGCACAGCGCTTACATGAAAGTATAGTTTCCTGCGTCATGCTATTGCTAGCTAGGTGAAATATTTTGTGGTAGCTATGTTTAAAATGAATGTATTTTTGAAAGTATTGTTCGTCAAATATTTGACTAAATCGTCAACTGTAGGTGTGCCTGTACATGTTATAGCATAATAGCTGTAGCTGCGTTAGTTTGTGCTACAGACTTGGGTAGGTTAGGTGTAACTTTTGATCCTTCAAGGGATGATCGTGGCCATGCGGCCCGGGTCTGTACTAGCCGCGGCTCGCGAGCTACGGGCCAGCCAGGCTGGCCGAGGCGAGGCGAGACGCAAGTGAGCGAGCTTGCGGTGGCGTTGGTGGGTCAACAGCCCGGGACGAGCCAGCACGGCTGTGCCGCATGCCTCTGCCTCTGCCGCTCCGTTTGACGTAAATATGTTTACTCCTCTCCTGAAAACAGTATAAGAGCGGCAAGCAGAAATACACATCAGGCTGCCTGCCGTAATGGCTCACTGGGAGAGGTCTATTCGAGGTAGAGTCAAAAAATGGTTCAAATGGCTCTGAGCAATATAGGACTTTACATCTGAGGTCATCAGTCCCCTAGAACTTAGAACTACTTAAATCTAACTAACCTAAGGACATCACACACATCCATGCCCGAGGCAGGATTCGAACCTGCAATCGTAGCGGTCGCGCGCTTCCAGACTGAAGCGCCTAGAACCGCTCGGCCACTCAGGCCGGCCGAGGTAGAGTCGTCGCTCTCATTGAGGAAGGAGGATGTTCCATCAGAGAAGCTGGCAGACGGTATGGCGTACCACATACCACTGCAACGAGATGGTGGAGGATCTGCCTTGAAAGAGGCGCCACCAACAGGGCTCCTGCCATCAGAGAAGCTGGCAGACGGTATGGCGTACCACATACCACTGCAACGAGATGGTGGAGGATCTGCCTTGAAAGAGGCACCACCAACAGGGCTCCTGGCTCAGGCAGGAAGAGAGTGATCTCACAGCAGGATGACAGGGACCTAGTGTCTATGAGCAGAGAAAATCCCTTTCTGAACGCGAAGCAGTTGCGGCGGGAGACCAACTTCCCCGGCTGCAGTGACACGATTGCCGAAGGCTGAGGGACGCTGGACTGCATGCACGACGATCCGTCGTGAAACAAGAGCTCAGCGAAGACAACGTTTTATACCGGCTAGCATTTGCGGAGCTCCATCTGAGGGCGTCGTGGGACAACGTCATTTTCACTGATGAGAAGGTCTTTTCCACCAATGACGACGGTCCACGAATCGTTTACAGGCCGCAAGGGACTCGCCATCGACGCGAATATGTAACCACGACGAGAAGAAGTGGCCGGCTATCTGTTACCTGCTGGGTTTGGAATTCTGCGAGAGGGGCGGGAATTCTTCACAGGATAGAAGGAACTCTGGACAGCGCGCAGTATGCCCACATATTGGAAAATGTGATGCTTGCGTCAGTGCGAATGCTGTTCGCAGAAGGGGACGTCACATTGGAAGAGAACTATTCTCCCATTCACAAGTCTGCATTTGTTCAGCAGCGGCTCTCCACGATCGGCGTCAACGTCATGGACTGGCCGCCACGGGCGGCTGATATGAACTCCATGGAAAACATGTGGGCTGAGGTCACTAGAACATTAACAGAGAACTGGCCACGAAATCAACCAACTACGCTCTTTGGGACTGCTTCCTGGAAGCCTGGGAGGAAGTTGCTTCTTCAGGCTGTTGCGTTCGACGGCTTATACATTCTATGCCAAG
The DNA here is from genome assembly GCF_023898315.1 of Schistocerca nitens. Taxonomy (NCBI): domain Eukaryota; kingdom Metazoa; phylum Arthropoda; class Insecta; order Orthoptera; family Acrididae; genus Schistocerca; species Schistocerca nitens. The sequence goes on along the minus strand of NC_064618.1, from coordinate 829,510,247 downwards.
ACGCGTGATGGAAGTACAAAATAATGAAGGATAAAATATTAGAGTTCTTAAAATGTTTTGTTATGTCTTCTTTTTCGTCATTTTTCCTCATTGGGAGCTAGTGGAAGATCGCGTGGCAACAGAAAAGAGTTGCCCTTTTAATTCAAGTGAGTTTCTTTTGAATATACAGTTTGTTAAGTATTCTATTTTGATTTCATTTATACCCTTCTACATACTTACAAACTAATCAGCGTAGATGGACTCTGTCACAGTAGCGTTTGTTATTTGAAATACGTCTCTCTCTTCCCCTCCATCCATGAATACAACCTCCGTCCTCCACACAATACGCCAAAGATTTCATATTATGTTTAGTCGCCGCGCGGGATTAGCCGAGCGGTCTTAGGCGCTGCAGTCATGGACTGTGAGGCTGGTCCCGGCGGAGGTTCGAGACCTCCCTCGGGCATGGGTGTGTATGTTTGTCCTTTGGATAATTTAGGTTAAGTAGTGTGTAAGATTTGGGACTGGTGACCTTAGCAATTAAGTCCGGTAAGATTTCACACACATTTGAACATTTATCTTTATTCGTTGTTAATATCTCTTCTATTCTCTCTCACACTCTCTCTCTCTGACACGATCGCCGCAAGTGCCCTTCTATTACACTCCCCCAAAACTTTGTAAACAAATCCAGCGGTTTTCATAGACGCTACATTTTCTCTTTTAATTGCTGCTCTCTTTATCATTCCTCTCACCACCTATGAAACCGTATTCTTTGATCTCCCCTTCCCTATAACCCATTCTTCGTTCTGATAACAGTCCTTCCTGTGGCACACATCTAAGTAAGCAATACTTTGCAAGCATTTCACGCTTATATTTTGCACTTCTGCACTTCTATCCATTCCCAGATCCCGCACTCCTTCCTGTTACGCGTCCCTTGACATCTGCATCTACATCTAAATGAATACTCTGCAATTCATAATTATGTGCTTTGCAGGGGATTCTGTCGTCTGGTGGATTAATCTTGTATTGTGTCACCAGCAAGCCGTCGTAAACTAGAAAATGTGTTTCATTTAATGAACCAATGGCCATATAAGTTCACAAGGCTCTTACTTTATTTGGAACTGAGACGTTGAAAATTGTGGTGCTGGACTGGTTTCCCGAAGATTGCAAACTCTTCTAGACGTCCTCGAAAGGCACCTATCTGGTTTCGAATCCTGATCAGCACCAAATATTCATTATTTCATTTCAAGCCCTAGCATGTGCACTCCGAACTACTGGTGAAAAATAGTTGCATTTTCAACGTCTCTTCGTGCGTTGTCAGCTGTAACGTGTTCGTTTCAACTCACAGCCACATGATGAGCTTTTTATCACAACATTACAAGATCAAACGATTCCTTACATCTTTCCAAGTTCAAACATTCCTCTCCATCCTACTGGTGAAAACGGATTTGGATTTGACGTTGTGTTCGTTGTGATCACCAACGACGACATGTTGTGGATTCAACTTCTAGCCAGCAGAGTATTTTCCATCACATCATTGAAAGTACAAACATGCCATTCCTAGCTATTATTGGCAAAGAATTTGATAGTTAAAGTTTCTTCATGACCACGTCTGCGGGGTTTGAATTCCATTCAGCACAGAATTTTCGTCACCTGATGTCTAGCTAATCATGCGCCCATCTCGCTATTGGTGAAACAACAATAGCTATTTATCGTCTGTTCATGGCGAGAAAACGATGGTGCTAGATGCTGGGTTCGAATCCCAGTCAGGCAAAAAAAATTCTATCCTCAATTAAGGTTCCAGCATTTCGCTATTGGTGAAAACATTTGATATTTAACTTCTGATTTTATGTACAGTCGTGCTCAAAAGTATCCGAACGACCTGAGTTGCATTTCACCTGATTCCCATGCGACCTACATAACGCAGATGTCTAGCAGATCCTCTAATCGCTCCTTGGTACAGTCGTTTGACTATTGAAAATGGTTCCAACAAATCACCACTAGAAAACAATGCTCTGTATCGCAATAACTCAAGATGTAAAGTAATATCACGATACTACAAATATCAGGGAACATCTCATCACAGATAAGACTGTCCTTAAGGCTTGTAAGCTCCCATTTATTGCAATAAATGACATACCTGAAATGTTAGCCATCCCGCATTATTACGTCAGATAGGTAATGCACTTAGTAAGTTCGTCGTATTCATGATTTCCTCTTCAAAGTAACATACCATACTTGTTATTTAACACAAAATGTCATTAAAAAGTTACGTTATTCACGAGCAGCTAGTTGAGAATATGTATGAACTTCAAATGACACGACGAACCGACTCGTTCTGCATATGGATTCAAACCCAGGTCATGCAGGCTAGGCCGCGGTGGCCGTGCGGTTCTAGGCACTTCAGCCCGGAACCGCGTGACTGCTACGGTCGCAGGTTCGAATGCTGACTCGGGCGTGGATGTGTGTGATGTCCTTAGGTTAGTTAGGTTTAAGTAGTTCTAAGTTCTAGGGGACTGATGACCTCAGAAGTTAAGTCCCATAGTGCTCAGAGCCACTTGAACCAATCATGCAGGCTAAGATTTCGTGGCTGACGGAAATTAAAAGTCATTCCTGACTATACCTCATTTTTGGACAGTATCAGTTAGCAAATACCAACTTTCAAATACATAGCGTCACATTTTTAACGGACGCGAATTCCTACCCAGCATCTATTGTCCCTGTTAACGAACTACGAGAGATCTCAAATATTGCTACATCACAAGTAACTTACTTGAAATTCAGTGAGGTAAACGTTTGTGTTGGACAGGGATTCGAACCCAGAACCTAATCGGATTGTTAGCGAAGCACAATCAACTTCGACATATCGGATTTTCTCGGCAGTAGCTACATGTATTAAATGAAATGACGGGACGAAAGATTAATTTTTCCTTCCCAGGACTCCAAACCGGCACGTATAGCTGTTGTATTCTAGAGAAAAGGAACGTTAAGTATGGGTTTCTTACACCAGCAGCGACATGTGAGCATGTTTGAACTAGAAATAATATGACGAAGTGTTCAGTGCTGACTGAGAATCGAACCCCACACATATCGTTGTTGACTACACACAAAGAGACGTCAGCTACCGAATTTTTCTCCACCAGCAGCTCGGAATAACATCCTTGAACTTACAGTCATCTCGCAAATAGTTCTGTGTCACACTGGGAGTCAAAAACGTCAGATATCTTTAGTGTTGACAACGAATGAAAATGCATTAAAAATAAAAATTATTATCCACCAGCAGATAGGTGTTCTCATGCTAGAGCTTGATAATACCTAGTGAAAAGTTTAGTGCTGGGCCAGGATTCCAACCCATGCATGCGCTATATGTGGAGATGTTGAGGAATCTGCAATTTTGAACAAACAACAAGTTGTAGTCGAGCTGTATTGGCACGAAGGGATCAAATTCCACGTTAAGGGCGGTCTGAGTTGCATTCCCAGTTCAGAACCAATTTTATCGACATACAGAAGCTCAAATAAAATAAAAGATGGAATAAGTGTTCTCTGACCATACACAGTGTTTATTTCGTCATTAGAATTAAATAACTAGTATAAGAAAGGTTACTGGTGATAGAGTTTCTACATGTCGCCACTCCTTACTTTATTGTGATTCCACCTAATGTCTACTTGGTAGAGAAGGAATATCATGTTTGATGTGATTTTCAAACCACAATGCCATTATACCTTCTTCACTTGGCGTAGCCAGAAGAGAATAGAATCTGCCTCTCCCTATCAAAAAACAACAGCAGAAGTTGGAATCTAACTTAGACCATCATCATATGAAACTATCATCAGTCCAACAGAGCACCAAACCCTCTTTTCTACGACTCATTTCTCTATGATAACACCGTTGTGGCACACAAGGTGAGAATTCTGACACACAGGCTCCCTGTAGTGATTTGCAGGATGTTCAGCACATTCATTTACTTGGTTGACCGAATCGCCATGAACTAGCTGCCTTGGCTACCCAGTGCAAACATACGACTCTATTCTGTAATCACCGAAATAAAATAACGTAACTGCCACCTACACAGAACTGCCAATAGTGTAGGATGCAGAAATTTAAACAGGAAATGTTCCTTTCCATTTGAGCTACTCTATTGCGCTATCTGTTTGTTGAAACCATCGTGCAGTGCAAAAGAAATGCTGTAACTGTCTCTCAGAAGTCTATACCCGGCAATATGCATTATCTCACAGCACTGTGGAATGCCGAAGTTCTGGAGGAACTGTTGTTTACTTCCAGAGGTGATGTAGCTACGTCACAGCTAGTAGCGTAATGGTAAGTATCGCGCACTGTTGATCAAACGTCGCGTGTTCTATTACATTCGCTGCCACATTTTTTTAAAACGCACTTCTGCTGTCTGCTGAACTTAACAGTTTAATTGAACTTTGAATATAATTCTCTTCACTTCTCAACCCAGAATAGTCGCATGTGGAGAGAAGGCTAATTTCTGCGTCATTTTCTTCTTTTCAGATTTAATAGATGGCCAGGCAGCAGATGCGCTCGAAGCTTTTGTATTATGTATGGGGAGAGCGCATCGTGCCAAAATAATTAGAAAAGTATTTTCTACATTAGCTGTCGTCTGGTAGCGGCATTTTATTCTTCTTCAAACCTTGTTTGACAGCTTTACTCAGAACAAGTTTCCTTCATGCATGTAATCAATAAACTGCAAGTGCATTGTCAGACTGTTATAGATAACATCAGAGAATTCGCATATATCGTTGATGATTATTTTCTCTCTCATGTTAAGTATTGTTTCACCAAAACTCTATCTGCTCGAATTAGTAAAATACTACTCACTTAGATTTCGATTGGGTCTGTGTTTAAATGGTATGCTGTGTCATACTCAACAGGTATGTCAATGTGGCATTTCATAAATAAAGTTACATATTCCCAGAAACCCTAAATTTGCTTGTCAGCAGCGGAAAGAGGCGTTACCTGTTGTGCAGCATTGTAAGTTTTTCACCATTGCACTTTGAGCTGAAAGTATTTTCCTGCGATTTTCTAATCAATTTATTTCCTTCATACTTATCACCCTGGCATGGGAGTCTTAAGTGAAGAATATTATTTAATTTCGTATCGTTGACTGTCGATTCGATTTTCTTCAGAGACGCTTGTATTGTATAGCAGCTTGGCAGGAGGATACGGAGAGGAGGCGCGGGGTTTGGTTAACATGCAGCGTTTTCTCCTACCAGCAGTGCCAATCATTCAGGTGTGCAATCTTCCATCACGATTACAGTTTCCCGCAAAATATATACGAATAAAATTCTTACCTTGTTACTTTGTTACAAAAATTATTTCAGTACAATAAAAAGTCTTTGGAAATCAACTTTGCCAACCTGTCACGAAAAGTAAGACAACAAACACTTTGCACCTCGAAATCGATTGCATCTATGTGCAGTCTTCTGATCATACAAGTAGAATTTCATGAATTGCACGAGAATGTAGAAAAATGTTGGTGCGACTGGAAGCTGTAAGAAACACAGTTACCTAATTATTCTGTACCACGTAATAATCAATTCATTTGATAATTCAGAAGAGAAGAAACTAAAAATTATGCCCATTAAGACAGAAACTAAAGTGCAGATGCGGACACTGTGCAGATCTGCGCTTTTTCATCTTCATATCTATACAAATAATGTATACTAACCAGCGTATTCATTGCTTTCGTAATGTTTCCCTCTTGTTTAATCTTCTTATGATGAACTAGATCCACACCCATGAGTCTGATTTTTTCTTTGTATCCTTCCATCTACTATCTTTGTGTGTTATTGTTCGGTGTTCAAAAAGCAAAATATTATGCCTGCTCCCACGAGGTATTAAAATGAGGTCGCAAAAACGCTAACGAATTATAATCAACATACAGTGAGACGCCAATTTGTCTGTCGTCATGGTGTTAAGTGGACAGAAATAGTTGGGTGTTATTGTCGTCTTTTGTTATTGAGATTTTCATATTAGCCTGACACAAGAATTTTTTCTGGGAATTCGCAGCTCCATGAAATAATACACAACAAAAGCTTGCACGCCCTGCCCCTACCACGGTTAGAACTGACGATTTTCTTAACCGTTGGAACACGAGACACGGGCGGTACTACGGGGCTACGGACACACTGCTACCAGCACGCCACTCTCGTCATGGTATTGGTCGCTCAGCCTCATAACGCATCTTGAAAGATATTAAAAGTCGTCACTTATGTGAAGAATAGCATTTCTTTAGCCAAAAAATTGAAATTTCTGTCTCAGTGTCTTAGTTTACGTGAGGATTATATACCACGAGTCATTCAAATGGAAAGGGAATATCAAGTGCATTTAGCGAGTCAGTTCAGTACCATACGCGGAAGTGATTGCACTGTCACAGTGTTGCCAAATGTTTGTGACGATGTTGCCAGTTCTCAGCTGTGCTAGGAATAGCTCTGTAGCGTTATAGGAGGAGAGTCCTGTGCTCGTGTCATAGGAGGATACGGAGAGGAGGCGCGGGGTTTGGTTAACATGCAGCGTTTTCCCCTACCAGCAGTGCCAATCATTCAGGTGTACAATCTTCCATCACAATTACAGTTTCCCACATAATATATACGAATAAAACTCTTACCTTGTTACTTTGTTACAAAAGATTATTTCAGTACAATAAAAAGTCTTTGGAAACCAACTTTGCCAACCTGTCACGAAAAGCAAGACAACAAACACTTTGCACCTCGAAATGTATTGCATCCACAGGGTGTTTCAAAAATGACCGGTATATTTGAAACGGCAATAAAAACTAAACGAGCACCGATAGAAATACACTGTTTGTTGCAATATGCTTGGGACAACAGTACATTTTCAGGCGGACAAACTTTCGAAATTACAGTAGTTACAATTTTCAACAACAGATGGCGCTGCAAGTGATGCGAAAGATATAGAAGACAACGCAGTCTGTGGGTGCGCCATTCTGTACGTCGTCTTTCTGCTGTAAGCGTGTGCTGTTCACAACGTGCAAGTGTGCTGTAGACAACATGGTTTATTCCTTAGAACAGAGGATTTTTCTGGTGTTGGAATACCACCGCCTAGAACACAGTGTTGTTGCAACAAGACGAAGTTTTCAATGGAGGTTTAATGTAACCAAAGGACCGAAAAGCGATACAATAAAGGATCTGTTTGAAAAATTTCAACGGACTGGGAACGTGACAGATGAACGTGCTGGAAAGGTAGGGCGACCGCGTACAGCAACCACAGAGGGCAATGCGCAGCTAGTGCAGCAGGTGATCCAACAGCGGCCTCGGGTTTCCGTTCGCCGTGTTGCAGCTGCGCTCCAAATGACGCCAACGTCCGCGTATCGTCTCATGCGCCAGAGTTTACACCTCTATCCATACAAAATTCAAACGCGGCAACCCCTCAGTGCCGCTACCATTGCTGCACGAGAGACATTCGCTAACGATATAGTGCACAGGACTGATGACGGCGATATGCATGTGGGCAGCATTTGGTTTACTGATGAAGCTTATTTTTACCTGGACGGCTTCGTCAATAAACAGAACTGGCGCATATGGGGAACCGAAAAGCCCCATGTTGCAGTCCCATCGTCCCTGCATCCTCAAAAAGTACTGGTCTGGGCCGCCATTTCTTCCAATGGAATCATTGGCCCATTTTTCAGATCCGAAACGATTACTTCATCACGCTATCTGGACATTCTTCGTGAATTTGTGGCGGTACAAACTGCCTTAGACGACACTGCGAACACCTCGTGGTTTATGCAAGATGGTGCCCGGCCACATCGCACGGCCGACGTCTTTAATTTCCTGAATGAATATTTCGATGATCGTGTGATTGCTTTGGGCTATCCGAAACATACAGGAGGCGGCGTGGATTGGCCTCCCTATTCGCCGGACATGAACCCCTGTGACTTCTTTCTGTGGGGACACTTGAAAGACCAGGTGTACCGCCAGAATCCAGAAACAATTGAACAGCTGAAGCAGTACATCTCATCTGCATGTGAAGCCATTCCGCCAGACACGTTGTCAAAGGTTTTGGGTAATTTCATTCAGAGACTACGCCATATTATTGCTACGCATGGTGGATATGTGGAAAATATCGTACTATAGAGTTTCCCAGACCGCAGCGCCATCTGTTGTCGAAAATTGTAACTGCTGTAATTTCGAAAGTTTGTCTGCCTGAAAATGTACTGTTGTCCCAAGCATATTGCAACAAACGGTGTATTTCTATCGGTGCTCGTTTAGTTTTTATTGCCGTTTCAAATATACCGGTCATTTTTGAAACACCCTGTATGTGCAGTCTTGTGATCATACAAGAGATAAATGTGTATATTCTATGTGACGAAACATCCCACATTCCATTCATCGTGATCCATTCGTTACGTGCATCGGCGGCAATGAGTGATAGTAAAGCTGTTGTGGGGTGACGAATAACAATAACAATGGTAGTAATTACAAATCAATAATCAAGGATATTTGCTGCATTACAGACGATTAACAAAACAACGAAGAATGGCTGAGTGTTTAATTGACGCACTGAGTAGGTGTTCTTACCACTTTGTTACTGAATTCTGTTCTAGTTGTTTGCAGAGAGAAAACAAAGAACCCCGTAGCCATACATATCGCTAGAACAACGAGATATCACCTATCAACTATCCTTGCTTTACATCACGAGACGAACATGGTGTCACTGAGCTGATATTTGAAGTTCATTTCTGTTTTCTCTCTCTGTCTCTCTCTCTCTCTTTTTATTTTTATTTTAATTTTTTGCGGAAAGCATCGAGAAGCCCGATAATAAGCAAGTAGGCATATAACCTGTTTACAGTTATTTTCATCGGGATACATAACGCAAAAATACAACTTTTAAGTGTGTTATTGCGTAATTCCAGTTATTGACAGTATATTCGTGAGCTTGCTCGCATTCATTGGGGTGAAACCTAGAACAGAAGCAAGCAAAATACAAATATTTCTTGCATCTTGCGCAACACATAAACGAAATCTCGCTGCACTGACGTGTTGTCCGATATATTTCACGGAAAACACATCTGATTCATGTTGCTAAATACAGCTCTATCAGATACCAATTTGGAAGCGTACCAAGTGTTTAAAAGTATACCTTGAAATACGCAGAAAGGCCCATAGAGGTATTCGACTGAAACATAGCCATGACCAAAATTGTAACTGGGGTCGACGGCATCGACGTCTACCACCTTGACAACTCGAACGGTGACAGTGCTCGGCCGGTTACTTCGTTTACTGGTAGCAAAGCTACAGCATGAAAACACAAAAATGTTAATAACCCGAAGATCATTAGTTTTGGAACCCATAGAGAGTACAGCAGTCATCAGTCGCAAGAGTGGTTTGAACACCACTGTGCTTTCATAGGCACGGTCTTGTTGGAGGTGGTATGCTGTTGCTTTCATCCGAGTTGACTTACCTAGCCAGTTAATAGGGGAACCTACAGTTTTACGTGGCTTTCGGACCACAGTGCAACTCGGCATTTTTCACATCAACAGACACTGCCCCAGGGGAAATATGTGTAACGCGGCACATAAAAATCGTGGGACTGGTGAGGGATCCAACCTGAGACCTTCGTATCCATAGTCTTGCTCTTTATCACCTAGCCACCATGCAGCCAACACTGTGGTTTCTCCTTGCCGCCGGCCGCGGTGGTCTAGCGGTTCTAGGCGCGCAGTCCGGAACCGTGCGAATGCTACGGTCGCAGGTTCGAATCCTGCCTCGGGCATGGATGTGTGTGATGTCCTTAGGTTAGTTAGGTTTAAGTAGTTCTAAGTTCTAGGGGACTGATGACCACAGCAGTTGAGTCCCATAGTGCTCAGAGCCATTTGAACCATCTCCTTGCCATTAAAATTAATGATCTCTCGTTTGTGCCTGCGTTGGCACTTGCGTGTCACTTAGGAGACCTTATCTTTGGGATTACCCTCGTATACGTGTGTGTAAACGCCTTCCAATGCCCACTCAAGGAAGACAAGGATACCTAGTCTAGCTTCAATATTACAAATACGCCTCTGTTTGTGGATGAACGCAGACTTAGGTTGAGAATCGTTACGAATATTTATCAGTACTGTACCCATTGGTGTGGAACTCGTTTTCTACCAATGATTCCCAAAGCTACAGGAACACTACTTGTGATACCTGTTAGACAAAATACTTACGCAGTGCTATCAGACGAAAAGATCAACCTGACACAAACTGTGGGAAGTTTCTTTTACAACCTTCGTACCTGGATAAAGAGCTTTTCCTATTTGAGATATCTGTGAACGTTGCTGCATAAGACGATTTAAGAAGAAACTAAATTCCTTCAGCCACGCCGATGTTTAAAGAAATCGTGTTAACGGCACTAAATCGTGGTTTGTAAATCGTTTACCAGCCGTACTCTGCCGCATTTCGCTGGTTCGAAGGCAAAAAGCTTACTGACAAATTTCACAGAAGGAAAAGGGGGACGAAATTTCTCCCACTCGAAGGTCATGTTGTTTTACTTAAATGATTACAAAATCGGGTAAAACGAACAATGAGGTTGTCAGTATAAGGACATTACTGTTGTCAATACGATGTTGCACTGCCCAGGGCCTGTAAATGTAATGATAAAGGACCCGTTTAGGTCAGGCATATTGTACACAGAAGTGGAAGAGAGAGTTCTATTAAATTCTACAATCCGTATGCATTGCATACACACAGAAATTACTGTTACAGTGTACTTATGGAGCCCAATGAGTGAATTGCATATTTTCCGGTGACAAAGAGCACTGGCAAACAGTCTTCGCTACATTAGGTTACTTAAACTGGCGTCACTTAGAGCTAGAATGTATGGCCAGCGACTAAGTGTAAGGACAGTGAGTCGGATTCGGGTTTTGCAAAAAATTGGTTCAAATGGCTCTGAGCACAATGGGACTTAACTTCTTAGGTCATCAGTCCCCTAGAACTTAGAACTACTTAAACCTAACTAACCTAAGGACACCACATACATCCATGCCCGAGGCAGGATTCGAACCTGCGACCGTAGCAGTCCCGCGGTTCCGGACTGAAGCGCCTAGAACCGCACGGCCACCGCGGCCGGCACCGGGTTTTGCAAGTGTGAAATACTTTCCTTACATTATGGAAGCGAATATTAAATTTGAACTAATATTGCGAAAATTTTGGACTTGAATGAAAATCTTTCTGTTTATTGCAAAGGAAAACAATTGATTTTCTAAAACATTCTGTGTCATACACAACTTGACACAGGTCACGTCGACCAAATCATATGGAAGAACCGACAGCGACGTATATTGGAAGGCAGTAAGATCCTTTCGCTTTTGTTTTGGCAGTATTCGGCAGCCATTTCTAGGCGCAAGTAAATGAAGAAGGGCAGCGCGTTTTTGTTATCAAGTAACGTCTTCATCAACTACTTTAGTTTTAATGTGATCTACAAGTAATTGCTGATGTTTGATATCAAAGTGAAAAGAATTCCGTAGACAGGGAAAGAACCTGTTCTTGGGCAACTACTTCTATAATGACCAAAATGACTTAAATGATCTTCAAGCACATGTGTTCCAGCAGCGGTATGAAGAAAATGATAGTAATAATGACGGTGATAATCGAATTATCCGGTAACTTCACACTTCACAGTGGATTTTCTCGAACTAACAAATTTCCTGAATTAGTGAAAATTTCAAAATGGCTTCAAATCGAGGCTATGACGCCTAGAAGAGTCTTTACATCCAGCTGACATGAGAATAGCATAATCTCCACGTCAGAATCTTGGTTCTACTTAACCATTTAATTGACTCGCGTTTTTTTTCCACCGTGACTAGTTTAGTAAGCTAAGCACATCATCCATTACAGCACACTCCTGGGGCTGGGAAATGTGGCCACAATGGTCTGGTGGAACGAACTATCACAAGTGCAATGCGTGGGTTCAGGCATTTACTTTTAAGAGGCACAAACAGATTTACTTTACCTCTGGTAACCTAAAAGAAAGCTGTTATAATCCAGAATCCGCATTAAACATCACGTTCCTTCATTCCAAACTGGGCAGAGCCGGTTTAGTTGGGAAAATGACATAGGTGGAGGTCAGGGTAAACAGAAATACTGTCACCAGTAAACTTACTTACATTAGAATATTTTATTTTATTTGATGGACTGATAGGCGCCTAAAGGAAAAGGGCTCTTATTTTACTTGTACTTGATTGAACTAGAGACGTTGAAAAATTTGGTGCTGGACTGTGATTCGAATTCGTATCTCCTCTTTCGAGGATCTGAATCTCTCGGAAGAGTATAGTTCAATTATTTCATTCCTTTTCCCAAGACTGCAGTCTTCTCTAGGTCTCTTCCAAAGGTAAATATGTGGGTCCGAATCCTGATCCAGTACAAAAATGTAGTTTCATTTCAAGCCCTATCTCTTGCACACCGGCCTGCCAGTGAAAATTAACGTGCATTTTTAATGTCTGTTCATGTTAAGCAATATTCGTAGACAATAAAGAAGAACGATAGGAGTGCGGTTCGATTGTCGCTCAGGCACAAAAAATTGTGGCCTTATTTTAGGTTAAACACCTAGCAGCTGGTAAGAAAAACCGATACGTAACATTTGATTTTACTTAGTTAACAATCCGATTACGTCTTGGGTTCGCAGAACTTCACATCATGCGCTTCATCTTTAAATTCATACACACTTCGTTACTTCTGAATTGAGGTATATCAGACATCTTTCATGGTTAGTTAACAGGGATGAAAGGGTCTTGATAGGAGTCCCGGTTTATTACAAAAACTGTCGTCTTTTATTTTCAAGTTTAGATTTGGTTACTGATATAGGCGAAAATTTCGGTACTTCATGACTCTTCATGGATAGTCAGCAATATGATATGATTAGATTAATGCTTGTTCCATAGATCATGAATACGACATTTCGTAATGATGTGGAACGAGTCATTTTAATGAAAGATATCTTTACATACCAGTATTCAATTTCTTTACAACAATTTTTTACCCTCTCTCTCTCTCTCTCTCTCTCTCTCTCTCTCTCTCACACACACACACACACACACACACACACACACACACACATTCTCTTTTTATTTTTATTTGTTTGTTGTGCTCGACTATCGGCGAGGCACGAAAACGTCCGTGAATGAATTTCTTAGTTTTGAGTACACTTACGAAAGAAATATAAAAACAACAATGAGAGTTACTGATTTATGATGCTCAGTTGCAGTCAGTTCTGAGTATTATTAGTAACTAGGCTCCAGTCCCTAAACCTAGTTACAGAAATGCGAATCAGACGCATTACGTATTCCAGGCCGAAGCAGCCAGCTATGGTCACTTCCCAGCCCGCTGTAGGATCGCATCGGTTCGTCTTCTTCCTGCTGGTAACGTAACTGAGATTTGGCAACAACGCAAGGTATGTTTGGCAACTCTGTGATCGACGAGTTACTTCCTGGTGTGCACGGAATTAAGCCTCAAAGTTCACTTGATTTCTCGTGTCATTTCCATTGAATAACCTGAGTTGTTATCGCTTGAGGTGTAACAGAAGGTTGTAAATTTACGGTTTTCAGCAAAGCAAAGTCATTGAACGTGGCAATCGCAACTAATCTCGTCCTGTAAATAGCGGTTTACGAGTTCTAGCCACTATTGGCCACGTAAGAGGAAGGCGCAAACCAAATCTATCCGCTAGCTCTATGTTGACGTGCTGGTCTGTGGAAACGCGACTGTTATGGTTCGCGGTTACAGCCTCGCTGAATGTAACGTTTTTATCCCTTCTGAGTAAGAGCTGCAAGCAGTCAGATCAAACATCGGTAAGCAAATCGTAAGAAAATACTTTCAGCTCATAGTGCAATGGTGAGAAAGTACAATGCTGCACAACAGGTAACGCCGCTATCCGCTGCTGACAAGCAAATTTTGGGTTTCTAGGAATGCGTAACTTTATTTATGAAATGCCAAGTTTGCATACCTGTCGAGTATGACACAGCATACCATTTAAACACAGACCCAATCGAAATCTAAGTGAGTAGTATTTTACAAATTCATGCAGATAAAGGCACGCTTGTGTACAGATACTCAGTTTTGTTAAAACAGACTTTCGTCGTAAGGTAATCGTGGGTAGTTTTGTTAAAACAATACTTAACATGAGAGAGAAAATAAAAAAATGGTTCAAATGGCTCTGAGCACTAAGGGACTCAACTGCTGTGGTCATCAGTCCCCTAGAACTTAGAACTACTTAAACCTAACTAACCTAAGGACATCACACACACCCATGCCCGAGACAGGACTCGAACCTGCGACCGTAGCAGCAGCGCGGCTCCGGACTGGAGCACCTAGAACCGCACGGCCACCACGGCCGGCGCAGAGAGAAATTAATCATCAACGATATATGCGAATTCTCTGATGTTATCTATAACAGTTTGACAATGCACATGCAGTTTATTGATTACATGCATGTAGGAAACTTGTTCTGAGTTAAAGCTGTCAAACAAGGTTTGAAGAAGAATAAAATGCCACTACCAGACGACAGCTAATGTAGAAAATACTTTTCTAATTATTTTGGCACGATGCGCTCTCCCCATACATAATACAAAAGCAGAAGTTAGCCTTTTTTCCACATGCGACTATTTTGGGTTGAGAAGTGAAGAGAATTATGTTCAAAGTTCCATTAAATTGTTAACTTCAGCAGACAACAGAATTGCGTTTTAAAAAAATGTAGTGGCGAATGTAACAGAATACGCGACGTCTGATCAACAGTGTGCGACGCTTACCATTACGCTACTAGCTGTGACGTAACTACAGCACCTCTGGAAGTAAACAACAGTTCCTCCAGAACTTCGGCATTCCACACTGCTTTGAGATAATGCATATGGCTGGGTATAGACTTCTGAGAGACAGATAGTTACAGCATTTCTTTTGCACTGCACGATGGTTTCAACAAACAGATAGCGCAATAGAGTAGCTCAAATGGAAAGGAAAATTTCCTGTTTAAATTTCTGCATCCTACGCTATTGGCAGTTCTGTGTAGGTGGCAGTTACGTTATTTTATTTCGGTGAATACAAAATAGAGTCGAATGTATGCACTGGGTAGCCAAGGCAGCTAGTTAATGGCGATTCGGTCAACCAAGTAAATGAATGTGCTGAATATCCTGCAAACCACTACAGGGAGCCTGTGTGTCAGAATTCTCATCTTGTGTGTCGCAACGGTGTTATCATAGAGAAATGAGTTGTAGAAAAGAGGGTTTGGTGCTCTGTTGGACTGATGATAGTTTCATATGATGATGGTCTAAGTTAGATTCCAACTTCTGCTGTTGTTTTTTGATAGGGAGAGGCAGATTCTATTCTCTTCTGGCTACGCCAAGTGAAGAAGGTATAATGGCATTGTGGTTTGAAAATCACATCAAACATGATATTCCTTCTCTACCAAGTAGACATTAGGTGGAACCACAATAAAGTAAGGAGTGGCGACATGTAGAAACTCTATCACCAATAACCTTTCTTATACTAGTTATTTATTTCTAGTGACGAAACAAACCCTGTGTATGGTCACAGGACACTTATTCCGTCTTTTATTTGAGCTTTTGTTTGTCGATAAAATTGGTTCTGAACTGGGAATGCAACTCAGACCGCCCTTAACGTGGGATTTGATCCCTTCGTGACAATACAGCTCGACTACAACTTGTGATTTGTTCAAAACTGCAGATTCCTCAACATCCCCACATACTGCGCGTGAATGGGTTGGAATCTTGGCCCAGCACTAAACTTTTCACTAGGTATTATCAAGCTCTAGAATGAGAACACCTATCTGCTGGTGGATAATAATTTTTATTTTTAATGCATTTTCATTCGTTGTCAACACTAAAGATATCTGGCGTTTTTGACTCCCAGTGTGACACAGAACTATTTGCGAGATCACTGTAAGTTCAAGGATGTTATTCCGAGCTGCTGTGGAGAAAAATTCGGTAGCTGACGTCTCTTTGTGTGTAGTCAAGAACGATATGTGTGGGGTTCGATTCTCAGTCAGCACTGAACACTTCGTCATATTATTTCTAGTTCAAACATGCTCACATGTCGCTGCTGCTGTAACAAACCCATACTTAACGTTCCTTTTCTCTAGAATATAACAGCGATATGTGCCGCGTTGGAGTCCTGGGAAGGAAAAAATTAATGTTTCGTCTCGTCATTTCAGTTAATACATCTAGCTACTGCCGAGAAAATCCGATATGTCAAAGTTGATTGTGCTTCGCTAACAATCCGATTAGGTTCTGGGTTCGAATCCCTGTCCAACACAAACCTTTACCTCACTGCATTTCAAGTAATTTACTTGTGAAGAAGCAGTATTTAACATTTCTCGTACATCGTTAATAGGGACAATAGATGCTGGGTAGGAATTCGCGACCGTTAAAAATGTTGATATTTGTTAACTGATACTGTCTAAAACCGAGGTATATCACTCTCTTTATGCCTAGTCAGGAATGACTGTTAATTTCTGTCAGTCACGAAATCTTAGTTTGCATGACCTGGGTTTGAATCCATATGCAGAACGAGTCGGTTCGTCGTGTCATTTGAAGTTCATACATATTCTCAACTAGCTGCTCGTGAATAACGTAACTTTTTAATGACATTTTGTGTTAAATAACAAGTATGGTATGTTACTTCGAAGAGTAAGTCATGAATACGACGAACTTACTACGTGCATTATCTATCTGACGTAATAATGAGAGTGCTAACTTTTCGGGTACGTCAGTTATTGCAATAAATGCGAGCTTACAAGCCTTAAGGACAGTCTTATCTGTGATGAGGTGTTCCCTGATATTTTTAGTATCGTGGTATTACTTTACATCTTGAGTTATTGCGATACAGAGCAGTGTTTTGTAGTGGTGACTTGTTGAAACCATTTTCAATAGTCAAACGAGTGTATCAAGGAGCGATTAGAGGACCTGCTAGACAGCTGCGTTATGTGGGTTGCATGGAAATCAGGCGAAATGCAATTCAGGTCGTTCGGATACTTTTGAGCATGACTGAACGTCGTTAACAATCCGATTAGGTGCTGGGTTCGCATCCCTGTCACAAGCTTTATATGATGGCATTTCAATTTCAAACATGAGCATAACTTGTTCCTTGTGAATGACACCATATTAAACGTCGTCGGGGTAGTTCCCAGGACGGTAACTGTTATAACAGGATTCCCAGTTCAGTACTAACATTTTCGTCATTTGTATTCAGGGTCTGAATTGATAACTGATACTGGTGCAAACGTCTTTACTTCACGTCTCTTTATGCCTAGTGATCCGGTCTCAATAAGGCACACACAAAGCTTTGCTTGGTTAGCAAAGGCTATAGGTGCTGGGTTTGTATCCAGGTCCAGAACGACGACGTTGGTCATCTCATTTAAAATTCAAATTTGTGTACACGTAGCTGTTGATGTGTTACGAGAACAATGATATTACTGGTGATTCGCTGCTAATGTTAAGATTTCCTTAGAGTGGTTGTTGCCATTAATCGCGTTTTTCTACTGGTTCGTCCAATATCCAGTTTCCAGAGCCACTCGCCGTTAAGTGACCTTCAGCAGGTGGATGGAAAACCTTTTAGAGAGCAAAAACTTTTTTCCAATTGCCGCACAGCTTTGTAACTCCATATATTGTCTCAAGTATTTAATTTTGACTAAGGATTACTGTACGATATATGTAAAATAATCCGTTTTCTCAGAACTTTTGGAATGTCACTTGTTGTAATTAAGGTTAGTTTATGAGTGTTATGGGGTGTCTCATTGCTAAGAACGTGTTTTCTAATATGTTTTGTATGACGATATTAGTTGACACTTACAAGGGAACCTCCCCATCGCACCTCCCTCAGATTTAGTTATAAGTTGGCACAGTGGATAGGCCTTGAAAAACTGAACACAGATCAATCGAGAAAACAGGAAGAAATTGTGTGGAAGTATGAAAAATATTAACGAAATACGCAAACTGAGTAGTCTATGCATATGATATGCAACATCTCTGAGTATATGAGCTCTTGAGCGCCGTGGTCCCGTGGTTAGCGTGAGCAACTCCTGTACGAGAGGTCCTCGGATCAAATCTTCCCTCTAGCGAAAATTTTAATTTTTTATTTTCGGACAATTATTATCTGTCCGTTCGTTCATTGAGGTCTCTGTTCTCTGTAATAAGTTTAGTGTCTGTGTTTTGCGACCGCACCGCTAAACCGTGCGATTAGTAGACGAAAGGACGTGCCTATCCAATGGGAACCGAAAAAGTTTGATCGCAAGGTCATAGGTCAACCGGTTCCTCCACAGGAAAACACGTCTGATATATTCTATACGACACTGGTGACGGCATATGTTGTCGAGCCACCTAACTTGTACACTTGGCGAATGGGTAAAAAAGATTCTTCTACCCTGCCCGATTTAGGTTTTCTTGTGGATGTGATAATCACTTCCCAAAAAAAAGTGATCGCATCGGACGGACAGATAATAATTGTCTGAAAATAAAAAATTAAAAATTTTCGCTCGAGGGAGGACTTGAACCAAGGACCTCTCGTACTGCAGATGCTCACGCTAACCACGTGACCACGACGCTCGTGAGCTCAGACTGTACTTGATGTTGCATAGCATATGCATAGACTACTCAGTTTGTATATTTTCCTTTTTTTTTCATACTTCCACACAACTTCTTCCTGTTTTCTCGATTGATCTGTGTTCAGTTTTTCAAGGTCTATCCACTGTGCCAACTTATAACTAAATCTGAGTGGGGTGCGATGGGGAGGTTCCCTTGTTAGACTGACTGCCATAAATACCTTTCGTCTCTTAGTAGTCTCTTGCGGTACCCATTGTGTGTAGTCAAACGACTGTACCCCACGGGGTTTTGGTGTTTAGAGGACCTGCAACACAGTTACGTTATGTTGGTTGTATTCGGCAGTGACCCACTTTTTTTGCTGTCAAGTGTACATGTTTTGCCACAGTGGTAAGGGCACGTGCTCTAGAAGAGTATTCTCTAAGAAAGCGTGGTAAGTTCACCGTTGAAAGTGGCTGGAAGAGGATGAGGTCACAGCAAACATTCAGCAAGAAAGCGGGCCCTAATATTCAACGAAAATCTTTGTCCATGACGTGACTGCACAATTTTGTTAAGGTTCTCGACAGACCATATCTGCTGATTGTGAAAATTTAGAATCTGATCACGCTGAAACGAAACCCTCATCCATGTGTAGCACATCTGCAACAAAGTAAGAGCTGACACATCGCCTAGTGAACAGTTCGCAAAAGTGTACCTGTGCACGAAAATCGGCTTCTGACACTGCCTGCACACACTTAACATGATACGGATATAACAGCTTCTCTGTAGCACTCTCCAGGCAGTCATGTGGTCAACATTACTTGTTGTACCAACTGTCTTTCACTGACACTAGGGTTGTTATCAACTGCACGAAGTTCCTCCTCCAGATGACTCGTCCTCTTCCTAGATCTTCTCCAGTTGCGAGTAGTAACGTTACACGTCCCGTGTTCCCTAACACGACGATGAGTTGCTATAAACGTCTCCCTATCTGGCGAATGTCGTTCTGGAAATATCTCCCGACACAAACGTTGAACGATACGGCCATGACCATCTGCTAACCGTATAGCAAATGGACGTCTGTTAACTCCGCATTTGTGTACACTTCCATTGCACTGTACAAGGAACCAAGTCCTTGGTGAACACTAAACAGTTGACGCTACGTGCTTGATGCAACAAACACGGGCGGATAACCTAAGAATTACACATTACTGTACATTATAAGTATAACTTGGAGGGTATATTGAGCATTTAATGTAAGAAAACTTCCATATAATGTTAGAACGTTCTGTTTCTGTATGTTTTCCATGGTTAATGCGATTTTGAAGAGAAGTAGAAAATTTGCTGTAGCATAGAAATAAAGCGTTTTCGGATCCATACCTATACAACACATTTTATTCGTCTATGTCAGAAGAATGTTTTCTGAAAGTTTAGCCATACCTTTTTGTTACACCCTGTATTTTGCGCCAGGCCAGTCTTTTATTGAATTTATATTGGATTTGTATTATGTGAATTACTTGAACGATAGCTAGGGAAATATGGTGCTTTTCATGTATCGCGCCGCGCGGGATTAGCCGAGCGGTCTGGGCCGCTGCAGTCATGGACTGTGCGGCTGGTCCCGGTGGATGTTCGAGTCCTCCCTCGGGTATGGGTGTGTGTGTTTGTCCTTAGGATAATTTAGGTTAAGTAGTGTGTAACCTTAGGGACTGATGACCTCAGCAGTTAAGTCCCATAAGATTTCACACACTTTTTTTTTGAACATGTATCGTGTGTTTTCCAAAATTTATATAGAAATTAATTACAGCATTTATATTCTTGTGATTGGTGTTTTTATGTTACTGAAGCAATAGTATTTTGCAGTGATTAATTTATTGATGTTTAGTATTGAACTGTTTCATTTAATTCATTGTGGAGAAATAATTATGAAAAGCGCTGAGGCTTATCTTTTATAAGTGGTGAACATTCTTAGAGAATTGAAAATTTCACATTTCACTGTGTGCCAGGACTACAGACATGTACCTGCAAAGAAACAGAAGATTCATCGCATAATTTTACTTTTTTTTCAAGGTGATAACTGAAAATTTTTGAATACCCCTCTTAATGCTGTTGCTTGTGCTTAATTCTCTGCGAGTGATGAGATGCTTCGTGCTTAGGGTTACATATAATCAAATCATACGGCTACCTAATGCTAGGTGGCTGTGAAAACTGTTTTACCTATAGCAGCACTGAAGACACAAGGGAAAAATGGAAAATAACATCAGAATCGTATGCTTCTTGAACAGTAAGATATTCGCTCTCCCTTAAAGTCAAATACTTGACCCGATACATGTCGCATATTACTGTATCCAGGTAAAAGCAAACCCTGCTCTCTCAGCAGGTAAATCTACATATGCCGACTCTGTCTGTGTCTACATCTATAGCATTGTACAGCATCAGCTCATATGCCAGGAACACAATTATACATAAGATATATAAGAAAAAATTTACCTGAAGTTCTACAAATGTTATTTATTAGGTCACGACCTGCTGTCAGCTTCTTCAGTCGGTTGTACATGAGAGACTTCCTGGTCACAATCGACTGCTCGTTGTCGTCGGGCATCAAGTGCTTCCATGTAAATCAGCTGCCAACAGTTGCGAATGGAGTCAGGTCTGTATAACGAGAAAGGCAATTTTCGAAGTTATTAGGCACTTAGAAGGAATAAAACATACGAGTAATAAAGAAATAAGGCGTTAAGTATTATCCTCTAAATATTGCTTGAAGTATTTGTAAATATGTAGTCCGGAACCGTGGGACTGCTACGGTCGCAGCTTCGAATCCTGCCTCGGGCATGGATGTGTGTGATGTCCTTAGGTTAGTTAGGTTTAAGTAGTTCTAAGTTCTAGGGGACGTAGGTTTGTGTTAAAAAACATACTTCCGTGCATTTTTGTATGGTTTGTATTAACCAATTACACTAGCCCCCCTCCTCACTTTCGGTCTGTGGAATCGATTCGTCAGTATTTGATGTGGTTTACGAAATATATCCAGCGGTAATGTTAGGTGACTCACCCTGTATACCATACGACCTTTGTCGACAACGTCTGCTATGAAATTTACTTTGGTAATGAGCCTCGTCAGCTCAGATTTTATGAACGAAAAGTTAGTATTGCTGGTCAATTGATTATTTTGCGACGAAATATGATCAAAATACTAAATTTAAAAACTTACGTAGTTCACCAAAATTTTTAAAAAAATTCGAAGTGAATACTATTTATGCTACAAAACAAGTGAAATATATGAGATACTAAGATGACTCAATATTAAACACCTAAAACTTGGGAAACAGAGAAACAGGGCCAGTGGCATGTAAAAGTATAGGTTGTTTTTGAATTTAGTTCCGGTGTTAAATAGAAAAAATATATATCACTGTATTGTTGTGATGAAATAAACAATCACTTATTCGATAGTGTAGAGTATTTCTGTTAGCATATTATAGCGCGTTCTGAAAACAATGTAATTGAAGATTTAGAAAAAAACACATATTTCCTTCATTTCTCGATGACATGTGGAAACGAAAACAAGTATTGCTCTAAAGCCACATGGTGTAACGTATACGCTACATTAAGACGCAGTGAATTTAGTTTATTTTCTGAAATAGACAATAGAAAATTTTGGTGAAGTATATTTGCTACATGAGGACTGAGGCGGTTAATAAACTCCATTGTCATTGTTGGTCATACATTCTGTTACTATATTTTTTACATTTTCGTGAAAAGAATAGTCCTTTTATAGTTAATAGGCTTACGGTGTTCAGGTGTTAAACAGCACAGCTGTCAACTCACACAACATACGTGACTTTGTCACTGATGTGTAAACGGAAACTGCCACTTGTGGAAGTCGAAAGTCGACACAGGAATAAAACGCCAGGAACGCTGCAGTAGACTGACGTGCAAATAGTCGATAGAGATGATAAAGTAAAAGTGGCTTTTGGTCATGGAGGTAAAAAAAGAAGGAAGGTATCATTACGTCACAAACTTGAAGCCAATGTCCGCCATCTTAACTAGCCCAAAACATTCATACCTTCTTACTTCACCACGGTGATACTTCCCCGTGACGTCACTCTGACGTGTCCGTGCCCAGTTTCGACAGTGTTGGGTGCTTTGGTTGTGTGGAGACGTAGTTGTTTCATCAACAACGACAAATCGTGTTGTTTACGGGTTCACTAAAAGATCCGATCGTAATCTAAAGTTTGAATGAATCACATTTCATTTGTAAGTGGAGCAATTCAGGCAATATTTTCTATTGTATACAACAACTATTGTTGCTCTGTTTTCTGGTATTGCAATGGTTTTATAAATGTCATTTTACTTTAGATTTGCCTTACTTTACTCAGTGTCCGTTCTTTCTCTTTTTTCCTGTGTTTTTCATTGCCTTCCAAATATCAAACGCTCTGACTTCCGAGCCACACTGTATCAATGGTCTCGTTCCCGCACAACACACGGCTGCTTAACCGCGCTGATTGTTGGTTACACATCTAATGGCCTAAGTTCCTCTCGACGATAATTATTATTCATTGTTCACATTTCCTACCGCTTTAAAAAAGATTCTCGAGACAGCGGTCATGTGTGTATGAGTTTTGTGTGTATGACTGTATGAATGTATATGTGTGCTGTACTTCAGTTCTGAAGAAGGCTTTGACTGAAAATTTATGTGAACGCTCTTTTCATCGAGCCTGTCTTGTGCTTGGAGTGTGAATAGCAATCTCTCCGCTTCACAGTATAGTTATTTCCTCATGAAGGAACAATGATGTACATAATTACAATACCAATAGAAAAAAAAGACATTCATTACTCCACATTAAGGTTGTGGCACAAACAGGGGTTCATAATACTGCAACCAAAGTGTTGATCACTTACCCATTTATATAAAGTACCTGACATGCAGGAAAGGAAAATTGAAACTAGACTCTCCTTGATAACTCCTTCTGTTCCGCAGAAGATTATCTAATACAGTAATGTATAAATGGTGGTGGGTAGGAATTACTGACTAACATCTGTCTGTGTTTAATTAAGAAACATAAAAACCAATAAATGATCAGCGTGGAGGCATATTTACAAAAAAAGTTGATGTCAGTATATAATCACTCTTCCATATCACTGTGATTTATCGTTAAAATGATGCATGGAACATGAAACTAGGTAATTAGCTATTGGTATATCACACAGCATGGTATAGAATATATACTTTGAAAATCTCAAAATGAAATTTCAAAGTAAAATGAAGTACATGATCAAGGCAGACATACATTCAAATTGTGCTGTGTTTGGTTATTCCTGAAACCTGACAGACCTACCGGCGAGAAATATTCCGGGAAAAGAAGTAAATAGGCTACTGTTGGAAAGATACGAGTAGGCCTACATCTTACACAAGTTAGGTTATCATTACTAAAAAGTTACACATATGTATGTTAAAGCAAACTATCCTTTTTAAGGGATCTTAAGCGTTTCAGACCTTTCCTTTAATCACATTTATAGCACTCTGCAATGCTCGAAGATGTTTATATCTTTATTTTCTTTTTCCTCCGTAAATCGTTATTATT
This sequence comes from Schistocerca nitens, assembly GCF_023898315.1. Lineage (NCBI taxonomy): Eukaryota > Metazoa > Arthropoda > Insecta > Orthoptera > Acrididae > Schistocerca > Schistocerca nitens. Next base: position 829,486,162 of record NC_064618.1, on the reverse strand, counting down.
AGCCACACACTGAGTGATGCATCATAGGTAAGATTTCAAAGTGAAAAGATGTGTAAACTACAGCGCGATTAATGCACTGACCATCTAATAAAACAAGAATTCTATTCTTCATGGACGTACATCTCTTAGCAGTTCTGTTTCTTTGACATTTCAATAATGTTAACTTTGTTGACATGCACAAGACACGACAGCCTGACTTCTTCCTTTTCTCACTGCACACGTTTATGGACTAACAAAGAACAAATAGACAACTTTTTTACAAATTTGAACACTAAAAAATGTTGTAAACATGAGTTGAAAGCTGAAAATACAGTATGACGAACAAGAAGCAATACCAGTAAGCAAACAAGCATTGGTTTCGGAGTTCCAGCTTGATTTGCTATTTCCGGAATGAGATATTCACTCTGCAGCGGAGTGTGCGCTGATATGAAACTTCCTGGCAGATTAAAACTGTGTGCCCGACCGAGACTCGAACTCGGGACCTTTGCCTTTCGCGGGCAAGTGCTATTGATATAATCATTAAAAAGTTGGAGTAAAATGCATTACGAAAACAACCTTTTCACGTCACATTCTTGTTTTCTTGGTTTTTCGAAATATATATACAAAAACAAGTTACATTAACGAGGCCAAATGTGTAGCATCTCTAGAGCAAATACGCATTTATGAACAGAAAAATGTTAAAAATTGTCTCCCTGACACTATGTTATTCATGTACGTTCTGTAACTTTTAGCATTTAAAACAGTTGTTGCCCGCCCACTACAGAAATAATGAACGAGAAGCAACTGTAAACAGCAGTCTGACAATGTTTTGTGCTACTTAAAATGGTGGCAGACCCCGCCCACTCTGGCTTCAAAACAACGTACAATGTAAGTCTGTAGTGCCGCCTCTGACAGTTTTTTACCTCCATGCTTTTGGCCATCGTAAGATGACAACTGAATGTCGCAGCCATAGATAAAATGGCATGGTACATCATTTTACCTGTGATTGCGACGTTCAGTTGTCACCTCACAATGACCTAAGAAACCAAAAGACATTTAGCGCTGAAATAAATAATATTTTGCAGAGCATAAGGAAAGTGTTTCCTATTCAAAATTCGTGTCATCTTCTGTCAACCAACGATGAAAAATTCAGTTAATAATAGTAGATATATATTTTAATTTTCTTCTGTACACATAACTTTCCTTCTGAAGATCCTAATAATAACTTGAAAAAAAAAATTACTTATGTAGCAGAAACTTTTGAGACACAGGATCCAAAAGTATGAAATTCTACGAAACTATTGATATTAAGACTCAACTAAAAGACAGTAATTGCATCACAATGCACGTGATTAATTTCATCGCATTAAAAACTGGCTTTTATTAGTGCTGTGTGTTTGTCAAATTGATGAAGTGCTTTCGTGACATATGGTAACAGAATCAGTGGAAAAAAGGATCATTAAAACCCTTATACATTTCAGGGCTTTTGAATATATTCTGAAAGTTACAAAACTGTGTAAGCAGTTTTTACACAAAAGAAAATGAACAGATGGTGGATTGCATCGACTGTGAATCTGGGTTAGAAGTTTCACCTGCTGTCGGTCCAGAAAAGGCACTTTTGCATTGAAATATCGCAGCATTCTAAAGCCTTTTTGTTGAGCGACGCCGCTGCTGACACGGAAAACGTGACAGCCTGCTACCAACGCTGCATTTAGTCACGTCCACACAAGCAGGTTGTCTCATTCGAGAACAGGCAAGAATTCTTGTCTGTTGAAATGTGGTTCGCGCACGTATATCACATACTAAGAGAAAACCGCCATTTAGTTCGTGACAAGTTGTGGATGGAAACAGGACGGACAGCCGGCTAGTGACCTGGTATTTCGGGACTCCACATTGTGAAACTGAGAGAAGGTGGGCACAACAACACCGGCACGTCTTGTTTACGACTAGGGACTTCTCAGTGAACGAATAAGGGGTCTGGAATCCATTTTGAATTTGTCTTTAATAGTAACTAGCTGACAACAACGCAGTACACTGTGATCATTTTTTAGTCAACGCAGACAAACACATTTTTCTTTATAATATGTGTACCATTTATCTTATCACCTCAGATAACTTTTTGTCCAGAAGGAAAATAAAAAAGTATCGAACAGGTTGTTTGGCTACCAGGGCGAAACATTAATCAGTGCGATTGTCTTTCTTGTAACTCTGTTCTTTGCGAAGATATGAACAGCAGTACATTTTTTTAAACCGCACGCTATATTTTTGATTCGGTAATGCAGTTCCTCTTCTCAAGACCTGTTCAAAAACTTTTGATCGTGCACCAGGTAAGTAAATATGACTTTCAAAGCGTAACACAAAACAGACTTTGACACTCCCGTAGAAGCATGCAGTGCACCCAGCCGGACTAACGAAACTCGTCCACTTGCCAGAGTTGACAGTAAAAAAGACAAGCAAAAGCTCATTTTCCCACACAAACTGAACAGTTATCACAAATGCCATGAGAGCTTAACAGCTGTGTAGGCAGCAAGAATCCACAAATCGCCCATTCGTCAACGCTGGCCATTAAGAGTAATGTATCATTGCCTTTTTTCTCGATCAGTATCTTCATATATGTTTCAGCTTTCGAATGAGAGCTAAGATAGGCTGTGGTACAAAACGTAAGAGAAAATGCAATGAACCCAATCTTCTCAATACACAGCTCTACCCTTAAATGAGCCCAAGACCCTTGCTCCCACGTGTGATATTGTCTGTGCTGGAGCACTCTACTCAACTACGGTCATCGAACCTCCAAAATTCAATTATTTGCGACACCTTCCGTCACAATAAAGACAAATATTATGATATTATTTTCACATAACGATGTTCCTCATTTGCTTCGGAAGATTTCACTATCAGTAACCTTATACAACGATTGTATAATTTCTCAAGATCTGGTATCTCCTATTTATGTAGAATGAGTGAATAGATTTAATATTTACAGTCTCCCGTTCTTCAAGGGCAGTTATGGCCCATGTTTGTTCAATATTTCTACCATAATATCTGCAGGAAATAGTGTTGTGTTTTCCAAGGAAAAAACGGGTTTGAGAGAACTGGAACGTTATAAATAAACTTCCTTCTTATTACGGTAAAGTTTTTTCTACCGTCTTTCATACTGTTCGGGATAAATAATCGATGACTTAGAACATGTCACTTCCCCTTCATTCATATGTATTATATACATAAAGCGTTTAATATCATTTAACGCTTTCTACGTGAACAAGAAATAATGGCTGTAACCGGAGATGTTACTAACCAGAAATACACACTAATGTTTCAAAACCTCGCAACAGAATGCAACAACAATGAGAAGTACAACAGGAGAAAATTATCTGGCTGTACTCAAGTACGCCGGCCGGGGTGGCCGAGCGATTCTAGGCGCTACAGTCTGGAACCACGCGACCGCTACGCTCGCAGGTTCGAATCCTGCCTCGGGCATGGATGTGTGTGATGTCCTTAGGTTAGTTAGGTTTAAGTAGTTCTAAGTCTAGGGAACTGGTGACCTTAAAAGTTAAGTCCCATATGCTCAGAGCCAATTTTTTTTTTTTTTTTTTTTTTTGTACTTAGGTACGGTGTTAACAATATGCCGTCAGTCTCCGTCAAATGGATTAATTGCATAGGCGAAGAATTAGGAATCGGTAATAAGTAGATCGATAAGGTAAGGAAGAATTCATTCATACAAAACTGAGCGAATGTAAGGCTTCTGCATACGAGACTTCTTTGTTTTAACGTGACCGAGTTTTGAGAAATAATGCGATATTGCTCCTCCTTGTCAGATCGGTCTAAATGAAGAGTTACAAACGTGACAGGTGAATCGTAATCGGTCGGAGAAGTCATTACAAGAATGTCACACCAATACTTTTGGTGCTTGAAAGGGGATCAATGGGATAAAAACGAAAGAAGAGATGAATAGGCAACATACTTCTCGCAACAGCGTAGTAATTAAGATAGAGTATTTGCAACAGATTGTAAATCCATTCTGCTATCTCCCCCGTGCGTTTACAGTCAAGAAATAAGAAAATGTAAGACAGATTAGTATTTTCCCGAGCTACGTCAAGTGTAAGAATTGTGGAACGTATAGATGTCTACGACGACTGACGTGTCCGGGTGTTATGTGACGGTGTTGTAGGTGGTCGGCAGCCACCTCTGGTACCTCAGGAAATCTGACGAAGCGATTACCAATAACTTTCATAGGCCTTAATACTGAAAAGCCACAGAGAGGTTTATAAAATTATTGCCCTGACAATTAATACCCATTAAAGGACGACTTCTGATGTGGGAAATCAGACCCTGTGTCCTCAGATTCGAGCGAAAAACCATTTCCTCAACTTAGCAATGAGAACTACAGATGTTGTTAAACAGTATGATTGCAGCATTGAATGCAGCCAGTAACACTGATCATTGCCAAAGAGGATCACAAGAAGGTTATCACGAAAATAAATTTCTCGTACGGCCAAAACGTAAAATACTGTGTATTTGGTAATATGAAAGTGCATTTGTGAGAGATTCTGGACGTGGCAGTTGGATAAAGGTAGCATTGATAACACTGAGTTTTTTGTCGTTTTGGTACTTGGGCAATAATGCAAATCAAATGTCTACTTAACCTACAGAATAGTGTCTTTCATACAACTTTTTAAAATAGTCGTTTTGCTTGTATTTCGTTCGAATGAATGGATTATATCATACAATTCTTTTTCTGTTTATACATCGAAAAACTACTCGATACCTTGATGATGAGCGATTAAAGGTTTCTGACCGTATAAGCTTGTCAGAAGTGAGAATACGAGACATTTTACATGAATAATTGAGTTTGCAAGATGGTGGCAGCATTTCTAGAATTCAAACAAAAGGCAAACATAAAATCAAATTTCTCAGTAATATTCTACCGGCTGCAAAAGAAACTTTGCTCTGTCACTTTTGATAAGCAAATGAACTGCAAATCTTGCGAACAACACTGTACTCGGACGTTCAGTAAATGGATCAACATATCACCGTACCTCTTTCGGCCATTGGGCTTGTTAACGTGTTACAACGAATAGCTGCTACTCTTTGTTTCATCTGTTATAATATAGGATTAGTGCTTTTACACGCAACCCTGAACACTGTACGATACGATGCTATGTGTAACGTATTATGCTGGACATGCGCCTTTCACAAACAGTGCTTCTACTGAGCGGAGTACGAAACATTGTTCACTAAGTGGATCACAAACACTATCTGAATAAAAAACTTCCACCTTAATAATGCGTAATCTAATAACAAATCGTCTATGCCGGATGTAGCACTCCGTCACACACCACTGTTTGTAGTTCGTATTGCGTCTTGGGTTACTCAAGTCATTCCGTTTCGCTCACCCTAGTAAACAAGTGTTAATCACAATAAATGGAGCGTTAAAAACGTCGTTTTAAAATAAAATTATTCAGTTCCAAGACTGTTAAGGAGGCAGCTGCAATCCTACACTGATGCGCTTCAGTACTAGTCGCGCCAAGATCAAATATAATGCGCGCTTGCACTTTCGTTAGAGCGGAACGTCAACATTATACTGACTGCTTTTATATTAGAAGATCACAGGACCTTACCATGCGATCGCTCCTACAGTCCAACTATTTCAATGAATTTGGTTACTTGGACTTCAGGCTTTTCTATGCTTAGCTCCCAATATAAATTACGCTTATATTGCACTTCAACACACACACAGTGTATCTAATAACTTCGTAACAGTATTTCAGAATGTCAGTATATGCATAATAAATTAATGTGCTCGCAACTATTCTTGGTACCAAAAATAATGCGGAATGTCACTCACACAATTATACCTTCCAGACAAATGAGAAACCAACTTGATGATAATGTGATTTGTCAACGAAATTTTTCTTTATGAGTAGGTCTATGATAACACTCAATCGAGTAAAATATGTTAGGTTCTTGCACAAAGCCCATCTTGGAACTGAATAACCTCATAACAAATAATTTTTGCATTTCGTAAGTCCAATATACGACAAACCTAAATGGTTAACCACATGCTTTTAAACATCACAGGATTATATCGCTATCAATTCCTTTCATATAACTTACACTGTCACGAAGTAAATACTTACAAGATCCCGAACCATTAAAGTAATGCTCTTAAAAATATCATTCCAAAGTTCCTACGTCGATCAGGGTTAAAAGTTTTCGTTCAAAGAGTACAGATCTTCCCTGTAAAGTCAGCGATGAATGTAATTACACGCCACAGATATAATCCTTGCTAGAGTGACTATGAATAATCGCATTCTTTGCTATTATTACACAATATTTCGCAATATTAACTCTTCAAAATCTTATTGTCTGTTCGTAACACGCAAATTATTCCTGATCTTTCCTTCCGAATTATATTTCTCTTTTGGACTAGTTTCAACAACTTTATTTCTTTCGTCATCAATAACCACGTTTTAATATCTTTGATCATTCAACAAATTTCAAAGCATCTAACTGTTTTGGCAGACCTCTCTGATTTCGTATTTATTATTTATCAAAATTATTAGTTTCTTTAATAGTTTATTTTCCTTTTTTGTATCAAAGGACAGTAGTTGGGTTTGAATTTATTAATAAGTCGGGATATATTTTTCTTTCACTTTGAACAACAACATTTTATTTCTCTTTCTCGATATAGTCATATTACAATCTGTTATGAGGGCTGGCAACTCCCTGAAAGCGGACTAAATATCAGAAAAATAAATAAAAATAAACCAATAAGGGCCGCTGGCAATTAAACTCTGACATTTAACAGGTTTGGCTGCAGACTCATTTCTGGCGTTGGCCCAGCGTACCGCGAAACCTAAAAACTTTACTTTAGGGCATTCGTAAATTTCTGTTCACAGTCAGCTATATTTGCTCTATCAAGTGGTCCTGTGGTAAATGTTCAGTTCCAGAGAGGACGAAATGAAACCTTCAAATCTGAATCGCAAAATTAAATCAATCACCAACTGCTCTTAGCGTGTAACGTTCCAACCATTTGTACGTCTGTTACAAAAAGAAAAAAAGAAAAAAATCATTTCTTCCAACATTCAAAAGGCCCATAGAAGTTATAATTTATCTAATATTACTTAATTAAGTCACACAGAATTATACTCAATTTAACCTTTAATAGGCTCTGGTCTCAACACTCAAACTTCCGATACACTTTCACGTAAGTCGGCCTATACTGATACACCCTTTACTGATCGGTAAGTCTCACATGAAATACCGGATGAAAAATTCTGAATTCAATAGATCGCTGGCGCGCTACCTAAGTTCTTCCGGTCAGTTTCCGACTAACCACTACTACTTCCGAACAATTGTCTCTCAATCCAAAACTGAAGTGCCCATCTCTCAAGCTCAAACCACGCTGACCAAATGTCCCACGTTAATTTCATTCAGAACCATTTTGCAAGCAAATGAATAGCGTCGCCCTCCATCTTTAATTAGTGTGTTTTGACTATCTGCAACCGACGGTGAGCTGGTGTGGATATACGTGCGGTTGTTTGTTACATGCGGCCCTGGGTTCTGCTTTGCCCCAAACCGTCTTCTCGCTACTAAACGACTGCATTACATTACCGCCATTACCACAAAATTAAAACGAACGCATATAAGAAGCACAGAACATGCACATATACATGTAACACACTTATTAGGCTTTAATTCATCTATAGTTGAGCACCAACGCTGTTCAGACTAGCAAATCGGATGTAAAAATGATCTTGAAAATTTTGGATCCTTACAAAATGCAGACGACTTTGTGCTGGGTTTAAGATGTGGCAGTTCCCTATCCCGACGGAAACGATAAGCATTCACAGCAGTGACAATCCCGCTGCAGAGAAGGTAATGAACACATGTTACGTCACGTGTGTTCATGGACGGTGTTTACTGGGAAACTACCATAAATGAAAACAACCACTGGTGAAAATAACGTGTTAAGGTTTCTAGACAAATTACATGAAATAAACATATGTGAGAAGAAACCACGATGTAATAGAAATATGTCACCTTGAATCACTGCAATGCACCATGCCCACAAAGGAGTTTTTACAGTGAGCAGTACTAACTGTGTAAGTAGGCTGTTAAGGTTTTTTTATTGGTAACGCCACGTAGCGCTCTATATGAAAATCACTGGCTGTGCTGCGTGCAGTCTGTGGCTAGTTTGCATTGTTGTCTGCCATTGTAGTGTTGGGCAGCTGGATGTGAACAGCGCGTAGCGTTGCGCAGTTGGAGGTGATCCGCCAGCAGTGGTGGATGTGGGGAGAGAAATGGCGGAGTTTTGAAATTTGTAAAACTGGATGTCATAAACTGCTATGTATATTATGATTTTTCAACACTATTAAGGTAAATACATTGTTTGTTCTCTATTAAAATCTTTCATTTGCTAACTATGCCTATCAGTAGTTAGTGCCTTCAGTAGTTTGAATCTTTTATTTAGCTGGCAGTAGTGGCGCTCGCAGTAGGTCGAGTAACGAAGATTTTTGATGAGGTAAGTGATTTTTGAAAGGTATAGGTTAATGTTAGTCAGGGCCATTCTTTTGTAGGGATTTTTGAAAGTCAGATTGCGTTGTGCTAAAAATATTGTGTTTCAGCTTAAACACAGTCATGTATAATTTTTCAAAGGGGACGTTTCAACTGTTGAAAAAAACCACTCTTCTCACCTAACTGACCACTCTCTAATATTCAGTTGTTCACAGATTGGTGTTAATTTGTCGCTGAAAAATATTCTAGGTCCAGCCAAGAGGTTATGGCTACCATACGTGGGTGTTTTAGAGATATATCACAGTTACGCCTGAGGAATGGAGCTTCCCAGTGGAAAAATATGTACAAAATGGGGCAATGTTGAGGAACCAGTGCATTTTTGGTAGTATAGATATAGTCTTTTACTGTCATGATAGCTTATTTTTCTCCTTCCTCGACAATGCTACACTTGGCGTTTGCCGATCGTTCGCCATATCGCCATTATAATGGTTCAAATTGAAGTTCTGACTCATTTTTGAACTCAAAGGTTACGTCTGTGACGTCTTTTGACGCGCAAAATTCAGTGTCATCTAAAGTTCATTTACTGACTATCTGATATGTGACAGAACATAGTGTGTTATGGTTACTATAGGTCGTCGTCAAAATGTCGCAGAAGAAGACAGTACCGGGCGATCGCCCCTTTATCAGCGACGTGTCTGTGGAGTTGGTGCAGTGGCAAATCAGGAGACGTGTCACAAGTCGATCCACTTACGTCACATAGGATTTGCAACTATGTCAGAACAGAAATTGGTCCAGCTGGGTTCGGGACAGAAATAGCACTTCGCTTACAGACTTACCGTAAAGGGGAGAACTGACGAACAAGAGCTTTCTTGTGAAAATTAACGCTAATTGCGAGGGTCTAGAGCAGGGCCGCACAAGGTGCATGCACCGGCGCGTCGCACAGTACAGAGTGCAGGAGACGGCTGCGCTATGTTGACGACGGGGCAGACCCCACCCCCCACTCCTCGGCTTTGCGCAACAGCGCTGCCTCCCACTTCCTTAGCTTGTGTCGCTCGCGCCGCCTGTCTCGAACTGTTTCAAAGCTTTTACCCTGTTGTCTTCGTCATTGCCAAATACTAATGTACACTAGGTGGAGAGCTTAGTTTGGTGTACCGGTACAAAAGAGATTTATACGAGGGCGGTTCAGAAAGTAACCTCCGATTGGTCACAGTGCGGGTTGTGGGGGGAGTAGCGACGCCATCTGTGCGTTCACGCACTCAACAGGTCAGTCGGCATCAAGCCGTGGTCGAGTGAACGTCGTACCTGCGCTAGTTTAGTTTTTGTTGCAGTTTGAAATGTGTGCTGCAATAGAAAACCCCGCCAAATGTGAAGTGCGTGCTGTCATAAGGTTTTTTACAGCCAAAGGATATTCTGCAGCAGCTATTCATCGTGAGCTTTGTGCCGTGTACGGACCAAGAGTTATGAGTGAAGGAGTTGTCCGTGAATGGGTACGTTTATTTAAAAGTGGACGAGAAAACGTTCATGATGAAGAGAGGAGTGGTAGACCATCATTGGTGACTGACGAACTCGTTCAGACAGTTGATGCAAAAGTTCGTGAAAATCGACGTTTCTCAATGTCGGAGTTGTCTACTGGTTTTCCACAGATTTCTAAGACTCTCTTGTACGAGATAGTGACAGCAAGATTGGGTTACCGTAAGTTCTGTGCACGATGGGTGCCCAAAATTCTTACCGACCACCACAAAACTCAAAGAATGGCCTCTGCATTAGACTTTCTGTCACGTTATGAGGACGAAGGAGAACCATTGTTAAACAGAATCGTGACCGGTGACGAAACCTGGATTAAGTACGTGAACCCTGAGACAAAAGAACAATCAAAGATGTGGGCACATTCAAATTCGCCTACCAAACCAAGAAAAGCCTCGCAAGATTTTTCTGCTAGAAAACTGATGGCAACGGTGTTTTGGGATGCCAAAGGGGTGTTGTTGGTTGAATTCATGGAACGTGGTACGACCATTAATCAAGACGTGTACTGTGAAACAATAAAAAAGTTACGACGGGCTATACAGAACAAACGCCGTGGTATGCTGACTTTCAGTATCGTTTTTTTGCACGATAACGCCCGTCCTCACTCTGCTCGCAGAACAACGGCCCTTCTTGAGTCCTTCAAGTGGGACGTTATCAACCATCCACCTTACAGCCCAGACCTGGCGCCAAGTGATTATCACCTCTTCATGCATTTGAAGAAATGGCTCGGGTCACAGCGGTTTGATGACGATGAAGAGCTCAAAGATGCGGTCACAGGCTGGCTCCAGGCACAAGCGGGTGATTTTTATGCAGAAGGAATTTCAAAGCTTGTGAAGAGATACGATAAGTGCCTCAATCGCTATGCAGACTATGTAGAAAAATAGTGCAAAGATGTAGTTGTAAGATGTATATATTAAAATATTTTTATTTAACTTGGTGTATTTTTTTAAATCAACCGGAGGTTACTTTCTGAACGGCCCCCATATAATAACTGTAATGGTAACAATTTTAAATTTGGTTTCAACACAAATGTATCTTCCTATGTGCTCTTTATTTTATTTACAATTATGATACTAAGATCTGGAACAAGAGATTGGCTGACAGCAATTCTGAGAGAATTTTTTAAATTACAATTAGAAATTTTCGCACGCAATCTAGTTTTTGTACAAGACAAAACAGAAAAAAACCTTTCACATAGACAAGTGGAACCAAACATAGAAATAATCTTCGCTGCTTCTCTGTGTAACTTGGGAAATTCTTCCTTCGGAAAATTCTGGTAGAATTGGAGCAAACCTTTTGTACTGTAAAACACATCCTTTCGGTGAACATCGCTTTGCAAATCAGTTAGTTCGAAATGTAAATCTGAAGGCGCACTTTCAATATCCATCGAAAAAGGTTTCACAAAAACATTGAGAATTGGCTGCAGGTAGGTAATTTCCTTAAACAATAACAAAGCCAATGTTAATAAATGAAAGTAATGGCTCTGAGCACTATGGGACTTAACATCTAAGGTCATCAGTCCCCTAGAACTTAGAACTACTTAAACCTAACTAACCTAAGGACATCACACACATCCATGCCCGAGGCAGGATTCGAACCTGCGACCGTAGCGGTCTCGCAGTTCCAAACTGCAGCGCCTAGAACTGCTCGGCCACACCGGCCGGCTGAAAGTAAAGTAAGCCGTTGTTTCGAAGTACTAAATTGCGATAGATTTTAATAAACATGTAATGTGTACTATTGGTTTTAATGTAATGTTACACATGCAAATGCAACGCAATCTCCTTTATTTAGCTGTATGCCATATACCGGCACATTACCTGGAATAGGTCGTTAAACGCATTTTGAGGGGATTGTAGCACCTCGACATATTTTTCAAAGCGCGCTCCTTCCAAAAAAATGGTTCAAATGGCTATGAGCACTATGGGACTTAACTGCTGAGGTCATCAGTCCCCTAGAACGTAGAACTACTTAAACCTAACTAACCTAAGGACATCACACACATCCATGCCCGAGGCAGGATTCGAACCTGCTACCATAGCGGTCGCGCGGTTCCAGACTGTAGCGCCTAGAACCGCTCGGCCACCCCGGCCGGCCGCGCTCCTTCCAGCACAGATGCTGTCAAACAAAAACATAGTACCGTTTTGATTAGAGCGGTTATGAAAATCAGGCTGTTTTAATAAAGTTACAATTTATATCTCGCTTACCTACTTCAGGAAAGTGTTGCGTATTTTTCTCTGAAAGGTTGTTTTTGAGCAGCTTCAGTTTATACTGGAAAGCGTTTATTTTGCTGGTCATATCGTTGATGAGATTGTGTAAGTAGGCTGTTTATGTTTTCTTATTGGTAACGCCACGTAGCACTCTGTATGAAAATCACTGGCTGTGCTGTGTGCAGTGTGTGGCTGGTTGGCATTGTTATAATACTCGCCATTGTAGCGTTGGGCAGTTGACTGTTAACAGCACGCAGTTGGAGGTGAGCCGCCAGCAGTGGTGGATGTGGGGAGAGAAATGGCGGAGTTCTGAAATTTGTAAGACTGTATGTCATGAACTGCTATGTATATTATGAGTTTTCAACACTATTAAGGTAAATACGTTGTTTGTTCTCTATTAAAATCTTTCATTTGCTAACTATGCTTATCAGTAGTTAGTGCCTTCCGTATTTTGAATCTTTTGTTTAGCTGGCAGTAGTGGCACTCGCTGTATTGCAGTAGTTCGAGTAACGAAGATTTTTGTGAGGTAAGTGATTTGTGAAAGGTATAGGTTAATGTTAGTCAGGGCCATTCTTTTGTAGGGATTATTGAAAGTCAGATTGCGTTGCGCTAAAAATATTGTGTGTCAGTTTAAGCACAGTCATGTATAATTGTTCAAAGGGGACGTTTCATATGGCGACCCTGCCAGTATAACTCACTGGAATCTTCTGATTTTTTTCTTGTAGTTTGTGTAATTAGTGTAGCTGTTGTTTATTGCTAGCACATAATCGTAGAGAGAATCTCCTTGTAGTTGCAGTCTTTCATTGTTGTTGTGGCATGCATGTAGATTTGCACCAAGTATTTCGCAGCTGCGCTTGCAATTAACTAGATATTATTTTCAATGCTATGTTAATGTGTTTTGTTATTTTGCTCTTCAAACTGTGCTTTTCTGTGTTGTCGTGTGAAATATTGTGACAATAATGGCGTGTGATAAACGTAATACTAGGCTCCAAAGTAAACTGAGAAATGACAGGGAAGACGAAAGCAGTGTGTTAGCGCCGCCGAGTAATGAATTAACTAATGTTCAAAGTAGTAATTTGGTAATTGTGCATAGGGAAATGGAGTGGGCTGCAAATAATGGTGTAGGCAGGGAAACAATTAGTGAACAGGGAAGCATTATCGATCGATCGGTCGGCAACAGCTCGCCTCAGGAATCCGAAATGACAGAACACAATATTGCAAATACTGTAAACTCAGGTTTTGGGTCCTCACCGTTTTCTCAGATAAGTCAAGACACATTTTCTGCTTCTCAAAACGTGAATGTTGCCGGTGAAAATGCACTGCCAAAAAGCATAGAGAAACACATTCCAGACACTAATACATTATTATTGCAATTAATGCAACAAATGGAACAAAATCAGAGACAAACACAGCAAAAGCTTCAAAAGTTAGACACAATGGAACAAAATCAGAGACAAACACAGCAACAGTTAGACGCAATGGAAGAAAATCTTCACACCATGCTTGAAAAAACACGTGAAGATTTAACTACTGAGTTACATAACATTGAATCGAAATGTCAAAAAGCCTGTAATGACGTAAAAACACAAATTTGTGAGCATTTTCAACCTATTTTTTCGCGGCATGAAAATGCATTACAGAATCACGAAGCAGCCATAAAAGAACTGCAAATTATTGTTCATGAAAATAATGAGACCTTGCAAGCTAAAATTGACTCAGTTTCATCTACCGATTCGGTTACGCAACTTGCAAAAACTCAGGAAAACTTAAAGGACACAGTAGATACGATTTCAACACAAATGGACACTCTGAAACTTGGTTCAGAAAAACACACAGAGGAAATAATTTCACTATCGGATAAAGTAGCCGAACTGTCAGATCAGTTCACTAACTTATCTACAAAGGTAGATTATGATCTGAATGACACAAGACCTGTAGCTTTCACTGACACTGAAGAGTATGAACAAATTAGAAAATTCAAACAAAATCAAAATCAAATCAATACACAGTACAAAAGAGAAATCCGGGAAGTACAAGCTCAGTTGGCACAAGTAATACAAGAATTACATATTTCAGAGGACATTCGTGCTCCAGTACGGGAAGAGGGACATAGAAATACGGAACAACCACAAAATAATAACACAGGACATTTCGGAAATTATGAAAGAAATTGGCAAGGTGCACCAAATTCTGAGATGGAACCGCCGAAACGAAGTAACAATGCGCGATGTGCGACTCGCCGACACGATGATTTTGACTATAAGCTGTTCATTACTACACGTAAATTTAAAACATTTAAGAATTCTGACAACGACATTCATCCACACGCGTGGCTTCATCAATTCTCTCATTGTTTTCCTCCCAACTGGTCATTGCAGCACAGATTAGAATTTATGTGTGGCTACTTAGATAATGAACCAGCTGTAAGAATGCGATCGGTCATTCACGATTGTCACAGTGAAGGAGAATTTTATCATGCCTTCCTCTCAGCATATTGCTCTCAAGCTACACAAGACCGAGTAAAACATAGCATCATAATGATGAAACATTTCGAACAATCTGAATTCTCCAGTCTTGTGAAATATTTTGAAGACATGTTGCACAAGAATCAGTACCTGTTAAACCCATACAGCCCCTCAGAACTCATCCGCATTTGCTTAATCAAATTACCTGAACATTTAAGAAATATTATTTTGGCAGGACGTTGCAAAGACGACATTGAAGCTTTTCAGGGACTGTTACAAGAATTGGAAATTGACACTGACAATCGCGGAACGCGAAAACAGGAGCACAACAATTACAGGTCACATCCGTCGCAATTCCGCGATGAAAGAAATAATAACTGGCCACGACAAGGCTATTCTCACAACACAAATGGTGACCAAAACAGACACCACCCGTATGATAACCGTTGGCAAAGTAGTAATAATTACAGAGAAAGATTGCATTTCCGTAGTAATGAATATGACAGAGACAATAATAGAATCAGACAATATGGGAACCAAAATATTTATTATCAAGGTAGACAGAACAACTTCAGACACAACGGTCCATCACGCAGTTACGATTCCGGGAGAAATCCTCCACCACATGACCGACAAACAAGAAACTATGTAAACTACCCACAAAACGACAGACCTGAATTCCATCAGAACTGGCGAGCTTCAAACAGGGCAGGGCCTTCTCGTCAAGGTGAATTTGTAGAAGTTAGGTCTCCTAATCCCAATAACGACGCGCGCCAACAAAGAAACAGACAATGACCCACACCGCAGGCAGCAGGCAGCCACGTTCACCAGCTGGCACAGGGATAAATAACATAGACGCTAACCTTGAGAAAAATTCCAGTATTCTTTACCGACGTATACCGCATGACAATTGCATTCAAGTTCAAACTCTGAGTACTATGAAGAGTAAAGGATTGCACCACATTTCACATGTAAAACCGTTTATTGAAAGATAATCTGCTTTTTAACTTTGTCTTTGCCATAAAATTTTTCACTTCACATTTCTAGTGTGCATTGTCAGACTTAGAAACTGTTACCATGCAACAATGTTTGGAGTTAAATATCCAATCAAGAACCAAGACAACTTATTTAAACAGAAATTACGAATGCATTGTTATAGTGAACAGACGTCACAGTGTTATTGTGTGTGTACATTCTTGCTTGTTAGTTGCACGATTACGTAACGACTATAAAGCTTACATACTTAGAACATATACTGGTACTGCTAATGAGATTTTAAAGAAACATTTCGGTTTACTTGAAAATACATTCTGGATTTAAAGTACTTTCAGTGAGATACCAGATGACACAGTGGTTAGTTTATGTGACAGCTACATGATTATATCACAACGCTATTAATATGTGACAAAATTTACATTGTTGCTTTTACACGGTATCTGTTTTATATCTGCACAGTTTTTCTGTATTATTCTGGAAAGTAAAACATGTTTTAGTAGTAACTTTTGTGGTATAGCTACAATGAGACAGCCTTTTCCGTAGCACAACAGTATGTTACATTATAGTACTTTCTTGATCACGGTAAGGTACGTAATAACTACAATATCTATACACACAGAATTTCACTTTCGTTAATGATGAGGTAAGTACATTGACTTCTGCAGAACTTAGCTTTCGGAGGACGATAACTATGACACCTCCACAGAGATTATCTTACAACAATACGCTCAGTTTAGCGCTACAGTACACGTATTTGAGTGATTAATTTTGTACTTAAAACATTTATTTTTAAAGATATTTGAAGTACAATGATACAAAGATTTTCCGTGATACATTTCTTTCCATTGCAATAATCTGTAACACCTGAGGGTATAATTACATTTATCCTCAGGGGGGTACACACTTACTTTGTGTACCATGTGTTTGGCAAGCACAAGGAGCCCTAGCTAATATGGTATTTGCTTATACAACTTTACACATTGGTACCATATTTCCCTAACACACAAATTACACAGCTATCTGATCATTTAACTGAGAGATAAACATTTTTTTTACTACATCAGTGACACATGTTTACGCAATTACACAGCTGGATAACTTCACACTTATGAAATTGTATTTTGTCTGTACTGTGTGAACCCTTCATATTTTTCGGAACCATTGTGATACTATGAGAGCTTTGAATGATGTATTTGGTACGGGATTATGATCTTTAAAGTACGTTTGAGGTAGACGACACTATTGAAATGAGCAGAGAATTTTTTTAGGTTTTGACATTATTGCAGAAAGCTATGACGTTTTTGAGATTTGACTGAGGTGTTATGATGTTATTTTTATGACGACGATGTGTATTATGCTGTTGAGGTATATTTATGATCAATAAGATGATGCTACCGTATATGAGGAATTTGATTATGCTACATATTTATTAAGATGAAATATTGAAGAAGTGTCGACGAATATGTATATGTGTAATAAGGTAAGGAATAATGAGTACTGGTTAGGGACTCTGACTTGTGAAAAAGGATCTTGGAAACCAAGAATCGTACTTTAAGAGTTATGAAATGTGTGTAAATGCATGAATGTATCACAATGCAGGCGAAAATTTTTTGCACACTGTTATATTCATAGGATTTTGTTTCTACACATTTGCAACGCAAATTCTCGGCCTGTGAAATTTTTTATATGAGACTGTCACTGTAATGCAAACTGGTGTCGTAAATATTTCAGTAAGAAAGTTAAGTGGCCACCTTCACGTAATGCGTCATGGGCACCCAGCTGCGCGATAGTCGCCTAGGAAAAAGCCATTAGTATGTGCCTTTCAGAGGCACAGGTGGAGAAAAAAAAGACCATTATCCTCGCTATTGACATTTCTTTGTAGAAAGCATCGCAAATACGACATGCTCAAACTTGAAAACATATGATTCCACTGTGAAGCTCTTAATTTGATATTTACTGAAATGTCTAATGAAATGACGAGAAATATTTTACGTCTATACACCTGGTGATGACTACTGTCTTTCTAGTTGAGATATTTTTTTACTACCTTATGAAATGCCATATGGCGAATGAATGATGTTTATGCCTTCCTTTGTACATATTTGCTCATTTTCTTTAATATCTAGTTTCTAGCTGCACTGCAGAATTGGTTATTATAAAATTTAATAGATGTACTAATATCACTATTTTCTGACTACAGACCCACTAAAGAATACGTTTCTCATATACTTTCTTAGAAAAGAGAGCACAAATAGACATTTCCCTTCACAGGAATTGCATAAATAATTTTTTTAATGACTTGGTAACTTTCTTGCAGAGTAAGTTTTTGTGATGCATCACTCTAGTGTTAAGATGTGACATAGGTATTAGACATGGCCATTTTTAGTGTAATATTTTTTCTGCTTGAGCTATGTCATGTTTAGATATAAGTTATTGCATTTGCTGCTGCTGTTTGCCAGGCATAGTGCTACCAAATTTCACTTTACATTACTCTGTTAGGCCAGTTTTACTACGAATTTATTTTTCTTGTTTGCTGTGCATTGCCTTATATTAGTTGTAATATTGCATTTGCTTTGCTAATTTATGCTGCTTGCTTTGCCATTTGTATTTTTTATCATTGCTGTTTGTGTTAATTGTTTTGTGCTGCTGCATTGCCTCGTTCCTTAGTTTAGCAACTGAGCTCAGTAGATTTAAGTTAGCTTAAGATGGGGTAGGCTATATAAGAGAATGAGTTTTTGGGACTAATGATGAACGAAGGGAGATCTCCAAAGAAAAAAAAGGTTTTGTTTGCAAAATACTGCAGTACCAAATGTTACACTGAAAACAAACCCTGTCCTTTCAGCCTATGTGTTTGTGTATCCTTGTTTATTTGTTTTCTTCCTGTCTCTGTGTACCGTTTCATAGAATTTTTTTCTCTTCTAATACTAAGCTACATTCACTATGATGAGGAATACTGTTATCCTCAAACACAATTTGCATTAATAATATGTTATTTACTTCGTAAAGATGTTTAGACATTATTTATTCTGTTTTGCTTTAATGCTCATGTTGATGTTTCGAAAGTCATTCTGATCTTTTATGTATGTACTTATGTCATAATTCTTGTAACACTCATGTACATGTTTATTTCTATTCTTTTGTAAAGCCTGTTTTACTACAAATGTTATCTGTATTGTTATGTTCTTGAATGATGTATTTTGTACCTTTGTAATTGTATTTTTATGTTGTAAATTTATAATTGTAATTGACACCAGTTCATCAAATTAAGTAACTTGTAAGTTACATTTCACTGCACACGTTTCTGTTGGTCATAGTATATGCACAATATGTGAGAAGTTGGGACTGTTAGTGCTTGCATGTGTGTTAATAATTCAGCAAGGGACTCGTTAACAGCATTGCTGGTTTTAAGGACAATTCCAAAAACTTTGTGAGTGCACATGTGGTGGTTATGGACTTGCTATATTGTCTGCAAGACTCTTCGATGGTGATTGTGCACCTGCACAGTCGCAGCAGATGGCTGCTGGTCATCTCTACAAGGACTACAGTGGGTCTACACCTTTGATGATCCATCAGTACCATTATTTCTACAAGGACTGCAGTGGGTCTGCACCTCTGGTGGCCCACCAATACCGTAATCTCTAACAAGGCTACAGTGGCCTGCTCTGTGATGACCCACCTACCAACATTCTTCAAAACTTCGACTGATTGAGCTGTGGGTTTGCTCTGTTGTGGCCCATTACCTGTCTGCATACCAAGAGTCAGCACTGTCTTTCCGTTGTAAGGACAACACTACTTCTTCAAGACTGCATGGAAATCCACTACTTCTGTGTGCATTTTCTTCTACTGCTCAGACTTTGAGAAAAACACTGCTATTTTACTGTGATGAACAATCAGGAATGTCTTTATGGACTGTGAGAAAATTTTAGCTTTTGACCAACATTGTATCAATAAGTGTGTGCATTTCATTTCTTTGTTATTGTAATTATGAAAAATTTTATCAAATCATTATTGGCCACTGCCCAAAACAATTTGTAAAATTTTTTTGTGGGGAGCATGGGGGCTATGTAAGTAGGCTGTTTATGTTTTCTTATTTGTAACGCCACGTAGCACTCTGTATGGAAATGACTGGCTGTGCTGTGTGCAGTCTGTGGCTGCTTTGCATTGTTGTAATACTCGCCATTGTAGCGTTGGGCAGTTGACTGTTAACAGCGCGCAGTTGGAGGTGAGCCGCCAGCAGATGTGGATGTGGGGAGAGAAATGGCGGAGTTTTGAAATTTGTAAGACTGGATGTCATGAACTGCTATGTGTATTATGAGTTTTCAACACTATTAAGGTAAATACATTGTTTGTTCTCTATTAAAATCTTTCATTTGCTAACTATGCCTATCAGGAGTTAGTGCCTTCCGTATTTTGAATCTTTTGTTTAGCTGGCAGTAGTGGCGCTCGCTGTATTGCAGTAGTTCGAGTAACGAAGATTTTTGTGAGGTAAGTGATTTGTGAAAGGTATAGGTTAATGTTAGTCAGGGCCATTCATTTGTAGGGATTTTTGAAAGTCAGATTGCGTTGCGCTAAAAATATTGTGTGTCAGTTTAAGCACAGTCATGTATAATTGTTCAAAGGGGACGTTCAATTGTTTTCTTTTTGCATTTTCAGACTTAAATCATTTAGGAGAGCCTTAATGTCTCCTAAAAATCCTAAATCAGCTACCCATTCAGGGTCATGAAAAAGTGGCTCCGGACGTCCTTTGCTCTCCAAAAACTGAGCCACATTGTGGCGTAGTTGAAAAATTCGGGAAATCACTTTCCCTTTGCTCAGTCAGCGCACCTCAGCGTGGTAGGGAATATCTGGATACTCCTCTTCAAAGAAAATCAAAAATTCTTTGAATTGACGATGAGTGAGTCCATGAAAACGAATGCAGTTCACGATACGCACCACTACCTTCATCACATCTTGAAGACCGATAACTTTCGCACAAAGAGCCTCTTGGTGTGCAAAACAATGAACGGAAGGTAAATTCGACATGTTAAGTTTTTTCCGCAGTAGGCCAATAAACCCTTTTGCTTTAGCGCACATTGCTGGTACCCCGTCTGTGGTTACGGAAAACAGCTTTTCCCAAGGGAGTCCTATTTCTTCAGCTGTCATTTCAACAGCTGCTAAAATATCCGGCCCTGTAACAGTGTCCTTCAACGAAATCGTATCCAGGAGCTCTTCCGTTACATGTAGGTCGTCGACCACGCCACGCAAAAATATTGCTTACTGAGCCGTGTCGTTAATACCAAGTGCGATGGAGTACGCTAGGAAGTTTTCAATTCTGGCTGCCAGTTGTACATGCAAATTCGCAGCGATGTCGTTGATTCTCCGATGTATTGTCATTCCGGGCCGGCCGAAGTGGCCGTGCGGTTGAAGGCGCTGCAGTCTGGAACCGCAAGATCGCTACGGTCGCAGGTTCGAATCCTGCCTCGGGCATGGATGTTTGTGATGTCCTTAGGTTAGTTAGGTTTAACTAGTTCTAAGTTCTAGGGGACTAATGACCTCAGCAGTTGAGTCCCATAGTGCTCAGAGCCATTTGAACCATTGTCATTCCGGAAAGTGGTATTCTGCTGTACGTGGGAGCTAATGTGGGATTCATTGTCTCTACTACGTCCAACATAATGTTTCTTATTAATGGCCCGTCCATAAATGGCCTCCCAGCTCTTGCTAAACGTAGAGCAACTTTGCAACTAGCTCTGAGAGTCCTTTCGCAACACCCCTCATCTTCTTCACCCTAAAGTAGAGAAAAAAAGATATGTTAGAAATAATTTATACGAAAACTAAAACTAAGGAATCCAAACAAATGTTATTTCGTTTCGTATGACCTTTAACCAAAATATGCATGCTAAAGTACTTGCAACAAACCTCGTTTCTGCAAGAGTTCGCAACTTCCGTAATTCTTCCTCTCTGGCATCCCCTGTTATATCACTATACTTTTCTGAATGCAATTTGCTGTAGTGCCTTTCAATAGACGATTTTCTGACACACGTAATTAGTGTACCGCAGATTAGACATTTGGCTTTATCGTCACAACGTACAAAAAAGTAGGAGAGTTCCCATTCCGGTTTAAATTGACTTTCGGCAATTTTCCCTTTTTTTTGGATCAGATGGTTCCATTATTCCGGCAATTGTCTTGCGCTTTCGTATTCCAATGTTGACTAAGCCGTCTGGCAGGGCACAGCGTCGGCCTCACGAAGCAAGCCGAGCTGAGGCGAAGTATGCCGAGTTGAAACGATGCACTGTGCAGGCACTCGCTGCACCTCGCTTTGCACGCGTGCGGTTTTCCGTGTTTGTGCGGCCCTGGTCTAGACAGAACAAGAGGAACCAAGTGCTAAGTCCAGCCCCAATGCTGATCCATGTACGTAGCGACTACACTTGATTGATCTTACGATTCCTGCAGGAGCAGCCCTGGTACGTGTTCGACAATTCATTTTACGCGACTGATTTTGCTCCGACCGATTTCTAGTTTTTCTACAGACTACGTATTCAACAGCCACTGCAACCAACCGGCGGAAAGCATAGACTTGTGAGACGTAGATGTGTATATCAAACCGATGCGGACAGCGTGAGCAATGTTTTGAGACTGCAGAACCGCAGATATCTTTTGATTCTGGAAAAAAATGAGGCAGCGCAGCTAAACAAGAAGACACACACGATTACCTTCATTGCCATTGCCCAGTATGACTGTTTCATAGACTACCGGCTTGTAGGTAATACGCAGCAGTGAAAACAGACAATTAGCAAAAGGTAGCCAAAATATTAGCAATAAACTGGAAGTGACTGGCATGTGTGAACTCCTGGCTTACACAAAATGTTTGTTAGTAAACCGAATTCCGTATCCACTTAACACCAGTCGCTACAATAAAACACCAACCACTTAGACCAGTCTGGTAGCGAATTCATAGTGGACTGCTGCACCATTAACCCCACAGTGGTTCCAAATTGCAGCAAAGCTCTCATGTTAAGCGAAAAAGTCCATTGCGCCTAATACCCATACTCACCTACCAGACACGCAAGAAAGCCAACTACGTTGTCAGTTTTAAATTTGTGGGGTATGAGGAAAAAGAAGCTAAGGAAGAAGAAGTTACTGAAATAGTACGTTTGAAGCCCAATTATGTACGGAAATGAGATATGGACAGGGGATAATCAAGAGCGAACGAGCACAAAGAATTATGAATGGAATATTACAGGAAAATGAAGTAACTGCGTAGGTATTTTAAGGAAAAAACATCGTGATTTAAAGTCAATGGAATTCCACAACGATGTATAACATATGTACGTTCTTAGTCCTGATAGCTGAATGTGAACACCACACAGAATATGCCATCTAGTTTGTCACTATTCTGATAAAGTTTGAATTTAAAATTAGTAGCATCATAGATAACGACATCTGACTTCAAAATCGAAAGAAAGAAAATATGAAAAAGAAGATTTTGTTACGTAGACACCTTAATCGCGGACAACAGATACAGCACGTAAAACTAAAAGAATTGGAAAAAGAAGAAGGCAAATTTTAAGGAAGAAGTTACTTAATACAGAAAAAAGAGAAAAAGAGGAATTTCGCTATCATTGTGACTGTGAAGACTGGATGTTGTCGGAAGACATGTACATCTACATCTGCGTGATTACTCTGCTATTCACAATAAAGTGCCTGGCAGAGGGTTCAATGAACCACCTTCATGCTGTCTATCTACCGTTCCTCTCTCGAATGGCACGCGGGAAAAACGAGCACTTAATTTTTTCTGTGCGAGCCCTGATTTCTCTTATTTTATCGTGATGATCATTTCTCCCGATGTAGATGGGAGCCAACAGAATGTTTTCGCAATAGAAGGAGAAAACTGGTGATTGAAATTTCATGAGAAGATCCCGTAGCAACGAAAATCGCATTTGTTTTAATGATTGCCACTCCAATTCACGTATAATGTCTGTGACACTATCTCCCCTATTTAGCGATAATACAAAACAAGCTGCCCTTCTTTGTACTTTTTCGATGTCATCCGTCAGTCACACCTGATGCGGATCCACACACCACACAGCAATACTCCAGAATAGGGCGGACAAGCGTAGTGTAAGCAGTCTCTTTGGTAGACCTGTTGCACCTTCTAAGTGTTCTGCCATTGAATCGCAGTCTTTGGTTTGCTCTACCCACAATATTATCCTTGTGATCGTTCCAATTTAGGTTATTTGTAATTTTAAAGACAGAGAGAAAACGTGCAAAAGCGATATTAATGTGCCTTTGGCAAAGGTTAACTAGAAGAAAATGGACCGAAAAGAATGTAGTTAAGATATTTTGGAAGATATCTATGAGCGAAGAAGTCTCATAGTAATTCTTGAGAGAATGAAAATGATACTTTTACACATTTATTTAGGGACAATATTTCTTTTTAATATACGCGTAAGGCACACTCAAAATGCTTCCCTGTGACAGCGTTACCAACATATCGATGCTTTATATACCTGCGTCAGAGTCGCACTGGGTTGCATATACGCTGGACAACACACGCAAACGGAAACTTTTTGATCGCACCTTGTACATTGGTACGAAACATTTCGGGGAAGGATACCAAGGGTAAGCCAACAAAGGGTAGAAGACCTACTGAAGGTAATAAAACAGTAAATGAAGAATACAGCACAACACAGGTAAGGGTTGTTGCAGCAACAATGTATGATCCTTAAAAGTTGGCCAGCTGGAGTAGCCGTGCGGTTCTAGGCGCTACAGTCTGGAGTCGAGCGACCGCTACGGTCGCAGGTTCGAATCCTGCCTCGGCCATGGATGTTTGTGATGTCCTTAGGTTAGTTAGGTTTAATTAGTTCTAAGTTCTAGGCGACTAATGACCTCAGAAGTTAAGTCGCATAGTGCTCAGACCCATTTGAACCATTTTTTGAACCTTAAAAGTTGGTTAATGATGACGGGTCATATTATTTGAGCGAAGGACCTGGAAACGAATATGTAAGATGGACCACTTCACCTTTAGTTTTCTGAGGAACCATACGCTGTAGAGTTTCGAATGACTTTAGACTGTCTTACGCTCTGGAGTTTTCGCTGTTAATGTCTCCACTGATTTGAAATTGTCACTGAAGATAGTATTGCATATAAGCGAATTATCGACCCCAACCACCGTTTCCATGCGAATGTGTGGACTACAGACGTTCGGAAGCTGGTTGAGAAAGCATTTGTACATTTGCACTTTCTTTCCAAAGGTGCAGACGTTGGCTTGCTGCGCGGTAAACGGCCGCTTGCAGAATTCCTTTCACATCTCGCCCTCCGCGTGAGAAGAAAATCGTTTGCATTTATTAGAATCTCTTATAAAATCATCCCCAATTTATACCACAATAAGTTCAGAAATTCAATGACTGTCTTGTTCATTTCATATACCATATAAGGAAAAGTTTGAAGACTTTCCTGACTACGATCTGAGAACATAGAAAACACATCCAGTATACTCTACATCTACATCTATATAGACACTCCGCAAGCCACCGTACGATGTGTGTCGGAGGGCACTCTGTACCTTTACTAGTCATTACTTTTTCTATTCCACTCTCAAATACAGTGAGGGAAAAGCGACAGGCTGTATATCTCCGCCTGAGGCCTAATTTCTCCTATGTTATCTTCGTGGTCTTTACGCGCAATGTATATTGGAGGCAACACAATCGTTCCTCAGTGAGTCTCTAATTTTTCTGAACAGTGTTTCTCGAACAGAACGCTGCCTTCGGCCCAGCGATTCCCACTTTAGTTCCCGAAGCATCTCCGTAACACTTATGTGTTGTTCGAATATACCGGTATCAAATCTAGCGGCCCACCTCCGAATTGCTTCGATGTCTTCCCTCTGGTACAATCCCAAACACTCGAACAGTGCTCAAGAATAGGTCAGACTAGCGTCCTATATGCGGTCTCCTTTTGTGGAATTTTGGACCCATCGGTATATGCACAGATATAACCAGCCACTAAACTTCAGCCTGAGGATTAAATATGTACTTTACGTGAACACTTGCAGAGTTGCTTGTGAGTCTTCGGGGTCAGGTACTCGTCGGTTCTTGACGTTTCAGCTAGAACTGCAGTGGACATCTTCGGAGGTGCTCCTGCTGACGCTGAGTCTTGCCGACTGACGAGTCGGACGTGACATAATTGCTGTGTAAAATGAGCGTGGTCGTGTTTACACGTAATCACCAAAGATTGTCCTTGTCAAACACAAAAACTTCACTATCGATTGTCACCTGTCAATGATAAAAACATGTCTATTGGTTTTGCTGACCATATATCACGAAGTTTCATGGCTTGTTCTTTTCTGTTAGACTATCCACATGATTATATATTTCGATGGCTTCTCTATACATCCGTGGATAATAGTTTCCTACTGTCGATAAAATTTTGGTTTCAGAAAACTCACTTCATGATTTCCTGATTCTGCCACAACAGATTTTTTTTTCCTTAGTCGGCAAAAACTCATATATTATTCAGTCTTGTGATACATGGGCAGTGTGACAGTACCATCACATATGTCGTTTTGCAATAGGAAGTAAAATTGGCAGCTTAATTTTTAACTGTGCTAGAGGGAAACACATCGATAGTGGCCCCTGGTGTAAGATTCGTGAACTGTCCTTCGCTGAGGCAGACATGAGACGGTACAGTGACAGACCTGGGTGGTCGAATCGCTATGAATAAGGGACGTCTCACGCTCGCCCCTGCTGGGCCGCTGGGCCGCAGAAAAGTTGTGTCCCAAACTCGGCGGTTCCCATTGTCCACGACGCGGCACGGTCTTCTGCGCGTCCACAGAGCCTGCGAGCGTTTCTGGTGTCACGAGTCTGCATTTCCTGACAACGTTGTAAATACACGGCACCGACAATGTGCCATGTTCAGTGTGGGAAAGTTTCAGAATCTAAATGTCTTGACGATATTAGCCAAGCAGGAGGGTGATCAGCATAGGCGCTGTAGCATAAATGTCTCAACCTACGAGTGGCGACTCAGTGTACCAACCTTCAGGCAATTAAACGGCACACTGTAAGTGATGGTGGAGAAGTTCTTGCAGCGTGCTGAAAAGAGTTCTTCGTCGTCATTGTTGTACGCCCTACCCTCCGAGCTGTCAGCTTACCTTCCATTAGGAACGTGGGTGCATTCAACGAGTGTGATTTGACTTTCAAATCTTAGAGCACAGCAGTCAGAAGCCCTTTTCTTGCAGGTTTTATTCGGCAAATCTAGATTTCGGCTAGTGCCTAGACATCATCAATGCACCATTTCATAGTATCAGTGCATGTTCTATAGTACGTTCACATAATAATGGCATTCGTCCATCCTTGAGGGATGATGGTGTAGCATGCTTGGTTCAGAGTCTGCAGCGTCTGCTGTGGCTAAAAAGTCCAACTCGAGAGTGGCTGTCCCTACCGCAGTTTGGACATGTGAAATTTGAGAGACTTCGAACAGAAGCCGCTCTGTCTCTCCGCTTTGTCCTCTTCCTGATTTCTTCCTGTGTGCGTTCGTCCTCTGAGATCTTGACGCCGTTGCGCACAGTTACTCGCCACTTGACACGGTCATCTACAATGCTTTCCCAGCGACTTGGATTGATTCTGGTCTTGGTCAGGTCTCTCTTGCAGACATCCTTGAAACGAAGATGCGGTCGTCCCACTGGCCTCACACCCTCCTGAAGTTCTCCGTAGAGCAGTTGTTTCGGTATCCGTTCAGGATCCATACGCCTGACATGTCCCAACCATCTTAGACGTCGATGACTAAGGAGTGCAAAGATGCTGGTCGTGGTTGCACGATGAAAGACTTCGGTGTTGGGTACTCTATCTCTCCAAGAGATCTGAAGGATCTTCCGGAGACAGCCTAGATGGAAGCTGTTGAGTCGAGATTCATGCCTAGAAAGAGTTGTCCATGTTTCACAGCTATAGAGAAGGGTGCTTATAACACAAGCGTTGTAGACTTTTAATTTAGTTTTTGTGGTAAGCAGTCCGTTGTTCCATACTCTGTTTTTCAGTCTAGCCATGACAGATGATGCATTTGCGATTCTGTTAGTAAGTTCGGTGTCCATGGACCAGTTGCTACATATTGTGGATCCCAAGTAGGTAAAGTCATCAACTATCTGGAGAGGATTGCCATCAATGCTAATGGATGGAAGGTTGGTAGTGCTCTGCGCCATGATCTTAGTCTTTTGAAGGCTGATGAGTAGACCAAATTTTTCAAAGGCATTTGATAATTTGTTGATTATATCTGCAGCTCATCTTCTGTGTTCGCTACTAGAGCTGCACCGTCCGCATATAACAACTCACGGATAACAGCTGTATTTACTTTGTTCTTGGCTTTGAGGCGAGCAATGTTGAAAAGATTTCCATCAGACCTCGTATGTAGATACACTCCCTCCTCACAGTCTTCAAAGGCAAATCTGAGCAGAAGGGAAAATAAAATCCCAAATAATGTAGAAGCTAACACACACCCCTGTTTCACACCGCTGTTAACAGGGAATGATTCTGATGTTTTACCGTTGAAGCAGATTGTTGCTTGTGTTTTCTCAGGGAAGGAGACAATTATCTGTAGCAGTTTAGGTGGGCATCCAATCTTCTGTAACAGTTTGAATAGTCCATTTCTGCTCACTAAATCAAACGCTTTAACAAGGTCAATGAAAGCAATACAAAGTGGCCTCTGCTGCTCACGACATTTCTCTTGTAGCTGTCTTAAGGAGAAGATCATATCTACGGTTGATCGGCCGGGCCTGCAGCCACACTGAGATTCTGGTAGATTCTGGAAGCTAAGATCTGTAATCGCATTAGGATGACTCTTGCACAAGCTTTCCCGGCTACACTTAGTAATGAAATGCCTCGGTAATTGTTACAGTCACTTCTGTTCCCTTTCTGTTTATATAGAGTAACTATCCTCGAATTACGCATACTCATCGGGACATAACCTTCTTCCCAGCTGGTTGTGATAAGTGAATATAAATGTTTGAGAAGAACAGACTTGTTATACTTAATAACCTCTGCAGGGATCCCATCTTCACCTGGGGCCTTTCCGTTAGCAAGAGAATCTATTTCTCTACTAAGTTCTTCGATAGTAGGCATTGCATCTAGTTCTTCCATAACGGGCATTTGTTTGATGGCGTCACATGCATCCTTGCTAACTTCATTCTCGGCTGCATACACCTCGAGGTAGTGTTCAACCCAGCGATCCATTTGTTTGCCTTCATCAGTAATGACTTCATCCGTCTTGGACTTCAGAGGAGCTGTTTTTCTGACAGTTGGTCCAATTGCTTTCTTAATACCATCGTACAATGCCTTAGCATCCCCAGAATCGGCCGCTTTCTGTATACCTACACATAAATTCAGCCAGTAGTTATTTGCGCATCTCCTGGATGTTTGCTGTGCCCTGCTCTTTGCTTTTCGTAGGTCATCTCGAGTTCTTTCATTTGGGTTTCTTTTGTAAGCAAGCAGGGCTTTCCGTTTAGCCTCAGCGACTGGTTCCATTTCTTCCAAATTTTGCTCGTACCAGTCCTTATTTCTTTTTCTCTTTATTCCATAGTCCAATACTGCTTAGTTGTAGATTGCACCCGAGAGTTTTGCCCATATCTTATCAACATTCCTTTCTGCTTGCACGTTTCCTGGGAAAGCACTTTCAAAATTACTGGCAAAGTCCTGCTTTCTTTGTGCGTCATGAACATGATCTGTGTTGATACGGGGATGGTTCAAAAATGGTTCAAATGGCTCTGAGCACTATGGGACTTAACATCTGAGGTCATCAGTCCCCTAGAACGTACAACTACTTAAACCTAACTAACCTAAGGACATCACACATATCAATGCCCGAGGCAGGATTCGAACCTGCGACCGCAGCGGTCGCGCGGTTCCAGACTGAAGCGCCTAGAACCGCTCGTCCACTCCGGCCGGCTGATACGGGGATGACCTCTCGGTTTAGCGTGGTGACATTTCTAAGGAGTGGGCCTAAATGTGCACGCCACCAGGGCGTGGTCAGTGTTGCAATCAGCACTATGATAACTTCGTGTCAGTAGCACATTTTTGAGACCAGTACGCCTAGCTATGACTAAGTCAAGTTGATGCCAGTGATGAGAGCGCTGATCCTTATGCTGGAAATATGTGTTTGTAATACAGAGTCCATAAAAGCAGCAAACTTCAAGCAGTCTGTGGCCATTTTCATTCATTTTTCCCACCCCATGATGTCCCAGGCAATTGGGCCACATGTCATTATCTGATCCAACTCTAGCATTAAAGTCTCCTAGAATATACAGTGTCTCGGTGCTAGGTACCTTGGCTATTCTGCCGCTGAGTAAATCGTAAAACAGATCCTTCTCTTCCATGCTGGATGATAAGGTGGGAGCGTACACATTTAGGATGTTGACAGTGCCACTTGAGGAGCATATTTTCAAAGCAATGATTCGCTCTGTTCCACCGGATGGTGGCACAGTACAGTCTGACTCCTCTGCAGATACCTGCCCGGCTGGGTTGGACCTGCCAGTAGCTACGCTACCGCCGATATAGCTCTCAGCTTCCTTGGAGCACACAAACTCTCCCGCCCACACGGACAGTGCTACTATAAGGCGGTGCCTCATGGGAGAATCTAGTACGTTAGTCCCCTGTTATTCGGGCTTCTCTCACAGTTCTTTCAAGACATTGTGGGAGCAGAGAGGTACGTTAATCAGTAGACGAGTCTGGGCGGTGACGCTTGGCCGAGAGAGAGAGAGAGAGAGAGAGAGAAAGCCTCCTGGTCGCAGCATGGGACAATTGTCGCAGAATAGGTCGAGTAAGTGTTGTTTTTTTTTAGCGCTAGGGCTGCTTTTGATCTCAGCAGCTCACGATTTGTGAGAGAAATTCCACAACTTGTCTTTCTTTTCGGTGTTTTTACTTACTTAGATCTTACAAGGGAACCTCCCCATCGCACCCCCCTCGGATTAAGTTATAAGTTGGCACAGTGGATAGGCCTTGGAAAACTGAACAAAGATCAATCGAGTAAACAGGAAGAAGTTATGTGGAACTACGAAAAAATAAGCAAAATATACAAACTGAGTAGTCCGTGCGCAAGATAAACAATATCAAGGATAGTCTGAGCTCAATAGTGCAGTAGTCCCGTGGTTAGCGTGAGAAGCTGCGGAACGACAGGTCCTTGGTTCAAATCTTCTCTCGAGTGAAAAATTTACTTTCTTTATTTTCGCGAAGTTATTATCTGTCCGTTCGTTCATTGACGTCTCTGTTCACTGTAATAAGTTTAGTGTCTGTGTTTTGCGACCGCACCGCAAAACAGTGCGATTAGTAGACGAAAGGACGTGCCTCTCCAATGGGAACAGAAAACATTTGATCGCAAGGTCATAGGTCAACCGATTCCTCCACAGGAAAACACGTCTGATATATTCTATACGACACTGGTGACGGCATGTGCGTCACATGACAGGAATACGTTGTCGACCCACCTAACTTATACACTTGGCGAATGGGTAAAAAGATTCTTCTACCTTGCCCGATTTAGGTTTTCTTGTGGATGTGATAATCACTCCCAAAAAAGTGATGAAAACATAAGAGTTTGTCACATAAACTAAAAATAAAAAAATTAAACTTTTCGTTTGAGGGAAGACTTGAACCAAGGACCTCACGATCCAGAGCTGCTCACACTAACCACAGGACCACAGCACTCCTGAGCTGACATTATCCATGATATTGCATATCTTCCACATGGACTACTCACACTGTATATTTTGCTTATTTTTTCATAGTTCCACACCACTTCTTCCTGTTTTCTCGATTGATCTGTGTTCAGTTTTTCAAGGCCTATCCACTGTGCCAACTTATAACTAAATCTGAGGGGGGTGCGATGGGGAGGTTCCCTTGTTAGATCCAGGTTTTAATTTGAGTTTCCGAATTGCACAGGTTTAGGAAAGGCAGTTGCGTTTCCATAGCAGTCAATCAGATGTACCTCTACCCAAGTAATCTTCGCTCAAACGATCGTTTATCGTACTTTTGGACACATCAGCACAAATTACATTGTGGAAACTGATTTGTTAATTTTGCAGAGACGATTTGCCTTTTAATTTCTTCATTTGTGTGGCCATAGTGTCCGCAGTTGCTCTATAATTCATGAGGATATTTTTATTCCAACTACAAAAATTTGTAGTTGCAACGACGGATCAAAAATACCCTCATGAATTTGTCTTTTATGTGTAAACTGAAGGTGGAGGGGGAGAGGGGGGAGAAAGGAAAGGGATTACTGATGCCAGCTTCATCGAGACATTACGCGGCATCAGCGGCGACGAGTGAAAAATGCATAGTGGTCCGGGATTCGTATTTGTGCATCCACACTGAAGAAGGTTAACCCATTAC
This sequence comes from Schistocerca nitens, assembly GCF_023898315.1. Classification (NCBI taxonomy): domain Eukaryota; kingdom Metazoa; phylum Arthropoda; class Insecta; order Orthoptera; family Acrididae; genus Schistocerca; species Schistocerca nitens. The sequence continues at coordinate 829,454,130 of NC_064618.1, read as the reverse complement.
CCATCTAGCTGAATCAAATACATGAATAGGTGGTGTCTGATCTTTCAGACGTGTCGAAGGAATAGGCACCTAAAATTCATATAATTTGCCTTTTATTTGAGCATCAAATGAATAATTGCTGATACATCTTTTTGAGAAAATATCCATTTTACTTGTGAAGAAATTTAGAAAGATTATAGTGTTTAGTGGAACAGATTTGTTTTCCCCCGTTTCTTTAGTCCTACAACAAATTAAGTCAGGTGGCCCATAACTACACTCCTGGAAATTGAAATAAGAACACCGTGAATTCATTGTCCCAGGAAGGGGAAACTTTATTGACACATTCCTGGGGTCAGATACATCACATGATCACACTGACAGAACCACAGGCACATAGACACAGGCAACAGAGCATGCACAATGTCGGCACTAGTACAGTGTATATCCACCTTTCGCAGCAATGCAGGCTGCTATTCTCCCATGGAGACGATCGTAGAGATGCTGGATGTAGTCCTGTGGAACGGCTTGCCATGCCATTTCCACCTGGCGCCTCAGTTGGACCAGCGTTCGTGCTGGACGTGCAGACCGCGTGAGACGACGCTTCATCCAGTCCCAAACATGCTCAATGGGGGACAGATCCGGAGATCTTGCTGGCCAGGGTAGTTGACTTACACCTTCTAGAGCACGTTGGGTGGCACGGGATACATGCGGACGTGCATTGTCCTGTTGGAACAGCAAGTTCCCTTGCCGGTCTAGGAATGGTAGAACGATGGGTTCGATGACGGTTTGGATGTACCGTGCACTATTCAGTGTCCCCTCGACGATCACCAGTGGTGTACGGCCAGTGTAGGAGATCGCTCCCCACACCATGATGCCGGGTGTTGGCCCTGTGTGCCTCGGTCGTATGCAGTCCTGATTGTGGCGCTCACCTGCACGGCGCCAAACACGCATACGACCATCATTGGCACCAAGGCAGAAGCGACTCTCATCGCTGAAGACGACACGTCTCCATTCGTCCCTCCATTCACGCCTGTCGCGACACCACTGGAGGCGGGCTGCACGATGTTGGGGCGTGAGCGGAAGACGGCCTAACGGTGTGCGGGACCGTAGCCCAGCTTCATGCAGACGGTTGCGAATGGTCCTCGCCGATACCCCAGGAGCAACAGTGTCCCTAATTTGCTGGGAAGTGGCGGTGCGGTCCCCTACGGCACTGCGTAGGATCCTACGGTCTTGGCGTGCATCCGTGCGTCGCTGCGGTCCGGTCCCAGGTCAACGGGCACGTGCACCTTCCGCCGACCACTGGCGACAACATCGATGTACTGTGGAGACCTCACGCCCCACGTGTTGAGCAATTCGGCGGTACGTCCACCCGGCCTCCCGCATGCCCACTATACGCCCTCGCTCAAAGTCCGTCAACTGCACATACGGTTCACGTCCACGCTGTCGCGGCATGCTACCAGTGTTAAAGACTGCGATGGAGCTCCGTATGCCACGGCAAACTGGCTGACACTGACGGCGACGGTGCACAAATGCTGCGCAGCTAGCGCCATTCGACGGCCAACACCGCGGTTCCTGGTGTGTCCGCTGTGCCGTGCGTGTGATCATTGCTTGTACAGCCCTCTCGCAGTGTCCGGAGCAAGTATGGTGGGTCTGACACACCGGTGTCAATGTGTTCTTTTTTCCATTTCCAGGAGTGTATAAATACGATCAATATCTTCTACATAACGAAACTGTGAATTTACTGTGGCGGCGTACCATTGGAAAACAGATGCCCTTACGGTGAAGTTTATACAGGTAGAATAAATTTCTTTCTTTCCGGCCATGCTCACAAACGTGTTAGGTCCTCAGACTACCGGTTTCGGGCAGCAATTACCATCTTCAGATCTACCCACATTTTAGTCAATAACCAAGTTCTCGTTGTCGCTGTCCGTCGCAAGTCGATTTCAAAGCCGTTTTATCAGCCACAGTATCAGCTGAATGATCGAACATAAATATGGTGACTAGTTGAAGAGACGTTGGGTTTTATGTGCACCAGTCGTGATATATGTGGTAGTAGAATCAATTAATTTCCACGACAAACGATTGATAACAACTGCTTTCATTTATACGAGGTGTGGCTAGAAAAAAACCGGACTAGTACTGGTGAAACAATAAAACGAATGCAATAAGGCTGAAAGTCGCGTGGTCTGTCACGTGACTCTCGCTCCGCCTACTGCTCGAGTTTAATCTGCCTCCTGCACTCAGTCTGCCCGTGGCGTCTGTTTTAAGTAGTTGACGTTTTGTCTGTGCGTCGGAAAATGTTGAGTGTACAGAAAGAACAGCGTGTTAACAAAAAAATGGTTCAAATGGCTCTGAGCACTATGGGACTCAACTGCTGTGGTCATAAGTCCCCTAGAACTTAGAACTACTTAAACCTAACTAACCTAAGGACAGAACACAACACCCAGCCATCACGAGGCAGAGAAAATCCCTGACCCCGCCGGGAATCGAACCCGGGAACCCGGGCGTGGGAAGCGAGAACGCTACCGCACGACCACGAGATGCGGGCAGCGTGTTAACATCAAATTTTGTTTCAAACTAGGAAAATCTGCAAGTGAAACGTTTGTAATGTTACAACAAGTGTACGGCGATGATTGTTTATCGCGAACACAAGTGTTTGAGTGGTTTAAACGATTTAAAGATGGCCGCGAAGACACCAGTGATGACACTCGCACTGGCAGACCATTGTCAGCAAAAACTGATGCAAACATTGAAAAAATCGGTAAACTTGTTCGACAAGATCGGCGTTTAACAATCAGAGCAGTGTCTGAGTTAACAGGAGTCTACAAGGAAAGTGTTAGGCAGATTCTTCATGAAAGTTTCAACATGAACAAAGTGTGTTCAAAAATGGTTCCAAAGTGTCTCACAATTGAACAGAAGGAACGCCGAAGAATGATTTGTTCTGACATCCTGGAAAACATTGAAAGTGATCCCACCTTCTTACAAAATGTTATTACTTGCGATGAATCGTGGTTTTTTACTTACGATCCCGAAACTAAACGCCAATCGATGCATTGGAAAACTCCTGGTTCTCCACGACAAAAGAGCACGAATGTCAAAATCGAAATTCAAGGCAATGATGATTGTTTTTTTTTTGACATCAAAGGGATTGTGCACATTGATTGGGTACCAGAGGGACAAACAGTGAATCAGCATTACTACATTAGCGTCCTGGCTACCCTACGTGAGCGAGTACGGAGAAAACGGAACGATTTGTGGAGAAAAAAGTCATGGATCCTTCACCAAGACAATGCCCCAGCTCACAGTGCGTTGTCAGTGAAGACGTTTTTGGCAAAACACAACATTCCCATCTTAGATCATCCACCCTACTCACCTGATTTGGCCCCCTGTGACTTTTTTCTTTTCCCTAAAGTCAAGTCAGCTTTAAAAGGAACTAGATTTGAGACTGTTGAAGCAGTAAAAGAAAAAGCGACGGAAGTAATGTATGGACTTACCGAAAATGATCTGCAGCATTGCTATGAACAGTGGAAAATTCGTATGGAGCGGTGTAGAGACCGAGGAGGAGAGTACATTGAAGGAGATAACATGAAATTGTAAATAATTGTAAATAAATGTTTTTTCCAGCATCAGTCCGGTTTTTTTTCTAGACGCACCTCGTATTTAACAGTTCTGGAATCAACGAACATTTTCAGCTACTGTGATTATCAATTTGCTGGGTTATGGCAATATAAGAGTTATACCAGTTTTCATATGGTTTGTGTGTTGAGCACGTGAGTGGGGCAGCAGAGAGCACTCTCCACCTCCGAACCCCGGCACATCTCGCTCGCAGAACGGCCGATGTACTTGGGGCGAGGCGAGGCGAGGAGCGAAGCAATAGTATTCGTGCCACGACAGTTGGGAATTTCGAGGATCGCATGGTGTTGAACACACACGCCTACGTTACGTAAAAGGAACAACCGAGCTCATTTAAACTGAAGACTCGTATCATACGTTTTATCCTTAACAGCCGACAATCGATAGTTACGGTTTATCTCCGGCAAGGATAATCTCTGCTGATCACGTGTAAACTCGACTACGCCGATTACACACTATTTGTGTCAAACTCGTCAGTTGGCAAGGCCTAGCATCGCCAGGAGAAACCGCCCCCCACCGCCCATACCCAGAAATATCAATCGCAGCTGTGGACAAAACGTCAGGAACCAAAAAGTTTCTTGGGCCACGGGCAGACATATATTCCGGAGGACTCACCAAGCATTCCGCTCGTTATAGCCCTCATTGTATGAACAGTGACCTAGTATGTCAAGATAAAATATTAGTATGCAATCTGAAAGCTGAGTATCACAATGTAATACACTACTGACAATTAAAATTGCTACACCACGAAGATGACGTGCTACAGACGCGAAATTCAACCGACAGGAAAAAGATGCTGTGATATGCAAATGATTAGCTTTTCAGACCATTCACACAAGGTTGGCGCCGGTGGCGACACCTACAACGTGCTGATATGAGGAAAGTTTCCAATCGATTTCTCATACAGAAACAGCAGTTGACCGGCGTTGCCTGGTGAAACGTTTTTGTGATGCCTCGTGTAATGAGGAGAAATGCGTACCACCACGTTTCCGACTTTGACAAAGATCGGATTGTAGCCTAACGCGATTGCGGTTTATCGTATCACGACATTGCTGCTCGCGCTGGTCGAGATCCAATGACTGTTAGCAGAATATGGAATCGGTGAAATTCAGGAGGTAATACGGAACGCCGTGCTGGATCCCAACGGCCTCATATCATTAGCAGTCGAGATGACAGGCATCTTATCCGCATGGCTGTAACGAATTGTACAGCCACGTCTCGATCTCTGAGTCAACAGATCGGGACGTTTGCGAGACAACAACCATCTGCACGAACTTCGATGACGTTTGCAGCAGCACGGACTATCAGCTCGGAGACCGTGGCTGCGGTTACCCTTGACGCTGAATCACAGACAGGAGCGCCTGCGGTGGTGTACTCAACGACGAACCTGGCTGCACGAATGGGAAAACGTCGTTTTTTCGGATCAATGCAGGTTCTGTTTACAGCATCACGAAGGTCGCATCCGCGTTTGGCGACATCGCGATGAACGCACATTAGAAGCGTGTATTCGTCATCGTCATACTGGTGTATCACCCGGAGTGATGGTATGGGGTGCCATTGGCTATACGTTTCGGTCACCTCTTGTTCGCATTGACGGCGCTTTGAACAGAGGACGTTACATTTCAGATGTGTTACGACGCGTGGCTCTACCCTTCATTCGAGCCCTGCGAAACCCTATATTTCAGCAGGATAATGCACGACCGCATGTTGCTAGCCCTGTACGGACCTTTCTGGATACAGAAAATGTTCGAATGCTGTCCTGGCCAGCACATTCTCCAGATCTCTCACCAATTGAAAACGTCTGATCAATGGTGGCCGAACAAGTGGCTCGTCACAATACGCCAGTCACTACTCTTGATGAACTGCGGTATCGTGTTGAAGCTGCATGGGCAGCTGTACCTGTACATGCCATCCAAGCTCTGTTTGACTCAATGCTCAGTCTTATCAAGGCCGCGGTGGTCTCGCGGTTCTAGGCGCGCAGTCCGGAGCCGTGTGATTGCTACGGTCGCAGGTTCGAATCCTGCCTCGGGCATGGATGTGTGTGATGTCCTTAGGTTAGTTAGGTTTAAGTAGTTCTGAGTTCTAGGGGACTGATAACCACAGCAGTTGAGTCCCATAGTGCTCAGAGCCATCTTATCAAGGCCGTTATTACGGCAAGTTGTGCTTGTTCTGGGTACTGATTTCTCAGGATGTATGCACACAAATTACGTGAAAATGTAATCACATGTCAGTTCTAGTATAATATATTTGTCCAATGAATGCGCGTTTATCATCTGCATTTGTTCTTGGTGTGGCAATTTTAATGGCCAGTAGTGTATTCAAATAAGGGAACACGGCACAGAACGTATCATAAGAGACCAAGAGTCGAAGGTTGTGCAGGCGGCAAAAATTTTAGTTCTCCTGCTGGAGGCAGTCCGTAACTGGTAAAAGCAGCCTCTACTCTTGTAGACAGTACCATCAGGTCATGACTCATCAGCAAATGCTTTCCTTTCCAAAAGTCGCGGCTCTTACCTAGAAGAGTTATTGTTTTTGGAGATAGTAGCTCACGCAGTGAGGAAGGAAGAGCGTTCCGCTGAACACGGCGCAGAGGAAATCCGGGCGAATAAATCGCGAACGAGAGCGGGCTGTGCCCGAGGTGAGAGGTCGCAGCCGGCCGGACCCGGCCCAGCCTTACAGCCGGCGCCAGGTCGTAAGTCTGGCGCTTAATTGCGTGTCTGCAGGGGAGCAGGTAGCGGCCGCGCCGTAACTCAGCGCCCCGCGACACCCCATCCCAGCTAGGCAGGCGGCGGCCACCGCCACTGCAGGCGCGCCCGCCCACCGGGCGCCGCCGGGGCCCAAGCTGATCCGTTTCGGAGCCCAACACCCCCGCCAGGGCCCCGCAGTTCAGTTCACTTCCCTCGGTAAAGTCTGGCAACGGGCCCAATCCACTATCTGTCACAACGTGTTTTTGTTGTTGTGGTCTTCAGTCCTGAGACTGGTTTGATGCAGCTCTCCATGCTACTCTATCCTGTGCATGCTTCTTCATCTCCCAGTACCTACTGCAACCTACATCCTTCTGAATCTGCTTAGTGTATTGATGTCGTGGTCTCCCTCTACGATTTTTACCCTCCACGCTGCCCTCCAAAGCTAAATTTGTGATCCCTTGATGCCTCAAAACATGTCCTACCAACCGATCCCTTCTTCAAGTTGTGCCACAAACTTCTCTTCTCCCCAATCTTATTCAATACCTCCTCATTAGTTACGTGACCTACCCACCTTATCTTCAGCATTCTTCTGTAGCACCACATTTCGAAAGCTTCTATTCTCTTCTTGTCCAAACTAGTTATCGTCCATGTTTCACTTCCGTACATGGCTACACTCCATACAAATACTTTCAGAAACGACTTCCTGACACTTAAATCAATACTCGATGTTAACAAATTTCTCTTCTTCAGAAACGCTTTCCTTGCCATTGCCAGTCTACATTTTATATCCTCTCTACTTCGACCATGATCTGTTATTTTACTCCCTAAATAGCAAAACTCCTTTACTACTTTAAGTGTCTCATTTCCTAATCTAATCCCCTCAGCATCACCCGATTTAATTTGACTACATTCCATTATCCTCGTTTTGCTTTTGTTGATGTTCATCTTATATCCTCCTTTCAAGACACTGTCCATTCCGTTCCACTGCTCTTCCAAGTCCTTTGCTGCCTCTGACAGAATTACAATGTCATCGGTGAACCTCAAAGTTTTTACTTCTTCTCCATGAATTTTAATACCTACTCCGAATTTTTCTTTTGTTTCCTTTACTGCTTGCTCAATATACAGATTGAATAACATCGGCGAGAGGCTACAACCCTGTCTCACCCCTTTCCCAACCACTGCTTCCCTTTCATGTCCCTCGAGTCTTATAACTGCCATCTGGTTTCTGTACAAATTGTAAATAGCTCTTCGCTCCCTGTATTTTACCCCTGCCACCTTCAGAATTTGAAAGAGAGTATTCCAGTTAACGTTGTCGAAAGCTTTCTCTAAGTCTACAAATGCTAGAAACGTAAGTTTGCCTTTTCTTAATCTTTCTTCTAAGAAATCCGAGATAAACGCCACTAGTATAACGCTGGTGTAGCTCAGTATAAGGGACGATCGAAAAGTTTCCGTTCGAAGACCGTATAAACCACACTCGGTATGCCAAACGGGCAAAATCGCCGTGAGCACTGAGACAATCATCCCACCGACGCACGAAGTTCAAGACACCAGTTTGGTAAAACACTGAAGAAATCAGTAAATGCCATCTCTATATCCTCGTCCGACTGGAATCGGCGACCATTCATTTCCTCTTTCATGGGACCGATATTCGGACGGAGAGATATCAGGTCTACAGGGCAGGTGATGGACTGTCTCCCGTTTGAGTTCACGTCACTTCCAGTTTTAAAATAGTGGTTCAAATGGCTCTAAGCACTATCGGACTTAACATCTGACGTCATCAGTCCTCTAGATTTAGAACTACTTAAACCTAAGGACATCACACACATCCATGCCCGAGGCAGGATTCGAACCTGCGACCGTAGCGGTCACGCGGTTCCAGATTGAAGCGCCTAGAACCGATCGGCCACTTAGGCCGGCCTTCCGGTTTACATTTGGGATATGGGGACGAGCGTTATCTTGAGACAGTAGTTTTCCCGGACGTTTCACCTTAATTGCCGGTAGTAACTTCTCCAGTATCGCGCAATACCGTTCCCCAGTCAAGGAGACACCACGCTCCATGAGATCAACAAAACAATGAGTCCAGTAATCAAACGACTGGGTGAGCACACTTTTCCAGCAGATGGCTGGCTCTTGGACTTCTTGGGACGACAGGACACTGATTGACATTACTTCATCTCCGACGCTTTCTACTCCGCTTCCAAATGGTGGCATTAGCTTCCGTCATCTGCAACACAGAGCTCAAAGAAAGTCTTCCGTTCAACATTGAAGCCCATCAGAAGCTTCAGGCAAACAGCCATCTGGTTTGCTACTTGTTCGGAATTAAATTCTAGATGACCTCCACCGGTCGCAGACCTTACGGTAGTCTAGCTCCTGCCGTATAATGTACTGCAGGCTGTAGAAGCTTTATCCTTTATTAAAGTTCAATTCTTTTATCTTGGCGGCTCGCGCATGCCCGCCCAGACGAGGGAGATTGCTGCGTTGCCAGTTGCGAACGACACACGCGCCAAGAGAAGCAGCGCCATAGTGTAGTATAGTTCGCAAACTTACGTTTAGGGGGGAGCGCGTAGTTTATGAAGTAAAGTCACCACGGCCGAATTAACCCTTACGCTGCTACAGAGACGTGCTCCCTGCATTCGCGCTGTGCGCGATTTTGTCATCACTGCACTGCTCGCCTATGCAGACACATGGTGTTCCGACTGCTTTGACACACTATCATTCGATTTCACAAAAACTATTTGGCCCAAAAATTTGATTTTTACACATCTTCTTGACTGATACCTTCCCCCCACAAATGACTTAATTTTGTTTCGATGTTCAACGCAGTTCTTATGCAGCATTAAATGTAGTAAACCATTGCACGAAATTTTAAAGCGTTTGCAGAGGTAAAAGTCCATAGCGTATACTTTTCGTATAGTCGATTTTAGTTGCCAGAATGTTGAGAATGAAATGTGGAGAAGTTAACTAAATTTCATAAAAAAATTACTGTATAACAATATCTCATTTAAGTACCATATAGGTGTCTTATGTAATATTGAGAAATATTCCGTCTTTCGCGACTGTAATAAAAGTTTTATTTACACCAGACGCGTTTGGCTTTATTTTAAAGCACTTCAATCAAAAGGAAGTAGATAAAATACATTAAACAAAACAGTGGACTTGCAAAAACATTAGCACTTGAATATACTGTGTATCAGTGAAGTGCTCTGAGCTTTGTCAAATATAATTTTTGTGTGTGGCACACACAAACAGCATTTATTCGCTAAAACACTGATCAGCCGACACAAACGTTGAATATTGTGTTACCGCAGCACAAAACTACGAAAGGTGAGTTGGCAATGGATGAGACAAAATACTGCCCACTGAAGATGCTTCGAAAGAAAAAAAAAGTATGGTCCAAATGAAGTAAGACACTTCGATATCGTTTTTCAATAAAGAAAATATCAAGCACCGAACAAGATTTGAACCTAGAACCTTTTGGTTAGTAGCCAAACACCTTCACGATTACGCTAACGCAGCTCGTCGTTCATCAGAAGTTCTGTAGGACTGTAAAACTTCACGCAAAATACCGACAAACACTGTTGGTATGACTATGAATTACTCACGTTTCGTCTATGTACAATAGGAAATGAACAGTTACCGCTGTTCTTTATTGAGAAAAAGCGGTTCGTGAGAATGATACAAACACCTATCCTTGCTATCGCCTGAATTAGGAGGCTTATTGCTTGTTTGGTTTAATTAATTAATAGAATATGAAGCAATTGGTATAAAGAATGCCGTTTCCGAACTTTCTATAAAAGAAAGTCTGCTATCAAGACATTGCTTTTGCTCAGTTACTTTATTTATGACTGAACGTTTCTAAAACTGAAGACACTCGTCCGTGCACTGCACTGGAGCTCTGGCAACGCCGTTCTCTGTTCATTGGCTGACTGTGTTTTGTGACGTCAGATGCGCAGAACGAACCTAAACTCGGCCGCCGCCGTAAATGACGCGCACTTTAGCACACAAATGGTTATGTGCGGGTCCATCCTAATCAAATCATCAACCCCCGGTTATTACTGTCCGTACCTGGTGAGACTGGCCTCCCAGATTGATCGGCATAATGTGTAAAACCGCAGCCAGTGCGAAACTTGGTACACCATTCCACAATGGTGGACGAACATGCTTCCCCATATACATTTTCAATTCTCTGATGAATGTCTACCAGTGTTTGTCGTTCAAGAGTCAAGAGAACAGTGTTTCTCCTTGGACAGCCAAGAGAAGAATAACAGAGGAAGACTGCACTGTAGTTCCTTCTCTAGATTGTCGCACAGATGACAAAATGGTAGATATCGAAATAGATGGCAGATGGATAGAAAAACAATTGAAATCGCTCAAAAGAGGAAAGGCCGCTGGACCTGATCGGATACCAGTTCGATTTTACACAGAGTACGCGAAGGAACTTGTCCTCCTTCTTACAGCGGTGTACCGTAGGTCTCTAGAAGAGCGTAGCGTTCTAAAAGATTGGAAAAGGGCATAGGTCATCCCCGTTTTCAAGAATGAACGCCGAGCAGAATCCAGAACTATAGACCTATATCTCTAACGTCGATCAGTTGTGGAATTTTGGAACACGTATTATTTGCGAGTACAATGACTTTTCTGGAGACTAGATACCTACTCTGTAGGAATCAGCATGGGTTTCGAAAAAGACGATCGTGTGAAACCCAGCTCGCGCTATTCGTCCACGAGACTTAGAGGGCCGTTGACATAGGTTCCCAGGTAGATGCCGTGTTTCTTCCGCAAGGCGTTCGATACAGTTCCCCACAGTCGTTTAATGAACAAAGTAAGAGGATATGGACTATCAGACCAATTGTGTGATTGGATTGAAGAGTTCCTAGATAACAGAACGCAGCATGTCATTCTCAATGCAGAGAAGTCTTCCGAAGTAAGAGTGATTTCAGGTGTGCCGCAGGGGAGTGTCGTAGGACCGTTGCTATTCACCATATATATATACACTCCTGGAAATTGAAATAAGAACACCGTGAATTCATTGTCCCAGGAAGGGAAAACTTTATTGACACATTCCTGGGGTCAGATACATCACATGATCACACTGATAGAACCACAGGCACATAGACACAGGCAACAGAGCATGCACAATGTCGGCACGAGTACAGTGTATATCCACCTTTCGCAGCAATGCAGGCTGCTATTCTCCCATGGAGACGATCGTAGAGATGCTGGATGTAGTCCTGTGGAACGGCTTGCCATGCCATTTCCACCTGGCGCCTCAGTTGGACCAGCGTTCGTGCTGGACGTGCAGACCGCGTGAAACGACGCTTCATCCAGTCCCAAACATGCTCAATGGGGGACAGATCCGGAGATCTTGCTGGCCGGGGTAGTTGACTTACACCTTCTAGAGCACGTTGGGTGGCACGGGATACATGCGGACGTGCATTGTCCTGTTGGAACAGCAAGTTCCTTTGCCGGTCTAGGAATGGTAGAACGATGGGTTCGATGACGGTTTGGATGTACCTTGCACTATTCAGTGACGGCCTAACGGTGTGCGGGACCGTAGACCAGCTTCATGGAGACGGTTGCGAATGGTCCTCGCCGATACCCCAGGAGCAACAGTGTCCCTAATTTGCTGGGAAGTGGCGGTGCGGTCCCCTACGGCACTGCTTAGGATCCTACGGTCTTGGCGTGCATCCGTGCGTCGCTGCGGTCCGGTCCCAGGTCGACGGGCACGTGCACCTTCCGCCGACCACTGGCGACAACATCGATGTACTGTGGAGACCTCACGCCCCACGTGTTGAGCAATTCGGTGGTACGTCCACCCGGCCTCCCGCATGCCCACTATACGCCCTCGCTCAAAGTCCGTCAACTGCACATACGGTTCACGTCCACGCTGTCGCGGCATGCTACCAGTGTTAAAGACTGCGATGGAGCTCCGTATGCCACGGCAAACTGGCTGACACTGACGGCGGCGGTGCACAAATGCTGCGCAGCTAGCGCCATTCGACGGCCAACACCTCGGTTCCTGGTGTGTCCGCTGTGCCGTGCGTGTGATCATTGCTTGTACAGCCCTCTCGCAGTGTCCGGAGCAAGTATGGTGTGTCTGACACGCCGGTGTCAATGTGTTCTTTTTTCCATTTCCAGGAGTATATACACTCCTGGAAATGGAAAAAAGAACACATTGACACCGGTGTGTCAGACCCACCATACTTGCTCCGGACACTGCGAGAGGGCTGTACAAGCAATGATCACACGCACGGCACAGCGGACACACCAGGAACCGCGGTGTTGGCCGTCGAATGGCGCTAGCTGCGCAGCATTTGTGCACCGCCGCCGTCAGTGTCAGCCAGTTTGCCGTGGCATACGGAGCTCCATCGCAGTCTTTAACACTGGTAGCATGCCGCGACAGCGTGGACGTGAACCGTATGTGCAGTTGACGGACTTTGAGCGAGGGCGTATAGTGGGCATGCGGGAGGCCGGGTGGACGTACCGCCGAATTGCTCAACACGTGGGGCGTGAGGTCTCCACAGTACATCGATGTTGTCGCCAGTGGTCGGCGGAAGGTGCACGTGCCCGTCGACCTGGGACCGGACCGCAGCGACGCACGGATGCACGCCAAGACCGTAGGATCCTACGCAGTGCCGTAGGGGACCGCACCGCCACTTCCCAGCAAATTAGGGACACTGTTGCTCCTGGGGTATCGGCGAGGACCATTCGCAACCGTCTCCATGAAGCTGGGCTACGGTCCCGCAAACCGTTAGGCCGTCTTCCACTCACGCCCCAACATCGTGCAGCCCGCCTCCAGTGGTGTCGCGACAGGCGTGAATGGAGGGACGAATGGAGACGTGTCGTCTTCAGCGATGAGAGTCGCTTCTGCCTTGGTGCCAATGATGGTCGTATGCGTGTTTGGCGCCGTGCAGGTGAGCGCCACAATCAGGACTGCATATGACCGAGGCACACAGGGCCAACACCCGGCATCATGGTGTGGGGAGCGATCTCCTACACTGGCCGTACACCACTGGTGATCGTCGAGGGGACACTGAATAGTGCACGGTACATCCAAACCGTCATCGAACCCATCGTTCTACCATTCCTAGACCGGCAAGGGAACTTGCTGTTCCAAGAGGACAATGCACGTCCGCATGTATCCCGTGCCACCCAACGTGCTCTAGAAGGTGTAAGTCAACTACCCTGGCCAGCAAGATCTCCGGATCTGTCCCCCATTGAACATGTTTGGGACTGGATGAAGCGTCGTCTCACGCGGTCTGCACGTCCAGCACGAACGCTGGTCCAACTGAGGCGCCAGGTGCAAATGGCATGGCAAGCCGTTCCACAGGACTACATCCAGCATCTCTACGATCGTCTCCATGGGAGAATAGCAGCCTGCATTGCTGCGAAAGGTGGATATACACTGTACTAGTGCCGACATTGTGCATGCTCTGTTGCCTGTGTCTATGTGCCTGTGGTTCTGTCAGTGTGATCATGTGATGTATCTGACCCCAGGAATGTGTCAATAAAGTTTCCCCTTCCTGGGACAATGAATTGACGGTGTTCTTATTTCAATTTCCAGGAGTATATATATATATATATATATATATATATATATATATATATATGACCTTATGGATAACTTCGAAAGTTCTCTGAGGATTTTTGCGGATGATGCTGTACTATATCGAGAGGTTGTAACAATGGAAAGTTGTACTGAAATGCAGGAGGATCTGCAACGTATTGACGCATGGTGCAGGGAATGGCAATGGAATCTCAATGTAGACAAGTGTAATGTGCTGCGAATACATAGAAAGAAAGATCCTTTATCATTTAGCTACAATAGAGCAGGTCAGCAACTGGAAGCAGTTAATTCCATAAATTATCTGGGAGTGGGCATTAGGAGTGATTTAAAATGGAATGCCCATATAAAATTAACCGTCGGTAAAGCAGATGCCAGACTGAGATTCATAGGAAGTACCGTAAGGAAATTCAGTACGAAAACAAAGGAAGTAGGTTACAGTACACTTGTCCGCCCATTTCTGGAATACTGCTCACCAGTGTGGGATCCGTACCAGATAGGGTTGATAGAAGAGATAGAGATGATCCAACGGAGAGCAACGCGCTTCGTTACAGGATCATTTAGTAATCGCGAAGGCGTTACGGAGATAATAGATAAACTCCAGCGGAAGACTCTGCAAGAGAGACGCTCAGTAGCTGGGTACGGGCTTTTGTTGAAGTTTCGAGAACGTACCTTCACCGAGGAGTCAAGCAGTATATTGCTCCCTCCTATGTATATCTCGCAAAGAGACCATGAGTATAAAATCAGAGAGATTAGAGCCCACTCAGAGGCATACCGACAATCTTTCTTTCCATGAACGAGACTGGAATAGAAAGGAGAACCGACAGAGGTACTCAAGGTACCCACCGCCACACTCCGTCAGGTGGCTTGCGGAGTATGGATGTAGATGTAGATGTAGAACAGCACGTTAGTCTTTTCTAGACGCCTTTGGGAAGAACATCGCCATAGTCCACTCTGCATTTACCGCACACACGTTGGAAAGACACGAATGCCACACTAGTCCCTTGGCTATATGTCGGTGGTTATACAGGCTGACTGAGTTACATATGGGTTTTATGCAACCCGCAACTCATTCAAATACCACTTGCAGAATTTCATATTTTCTCGCTCACCCTGTGCACACTGTTAGTCCTACAGGAAAAACGAACAGGATCTATTTGTAGGATATTTAATGTAGTTAAATTTTGTACTGGGATACATTTTCGCTAGAAGCCGTAGTTTTCGAATTATTCGAGAAGAACGTCCAAAAGTGACCACCAAAAGCGTTTTCCTTGAATATCTCGAAAACCGTGACCTCCATCGAAAACGTATCCCAGTGCAAAACATAACTGAATTAAATTTCCTACAAAAATGTCCTGTTCATTTTCCTGTAGGTCTAATAGTTTGTGCACAGCTAACGACAGAATATGAAAATCTCGCAATTGATTTTTTAAAGGCGTTACAGGTTGCATAAAACCCTCAGGTAGGGCCAGCCGAATCACCCGGTGTGCCCGCACTGGAGATGCACTGTATTGCATATACCCTGCAGCACCGCCTCAAATGGAAACTTTTTGTTCGCTCCCTTTAGTTTTTCATCGAATACCAGAAGTACGTAATATATCCGCTAGGGCGTGGCGAAGGTAGGTGGGAGAAGTGTAGGAAGTCGTACTAGTGGGGAGAGGGGGAGAGGATGGGTTAATGCACCTACCATGCAATGAAATCCTCTGCTGTGTTATAATCGTAGACATTTCTGATCATAGGTAGCACTTGGCTGGTGCATATTGGATCTTGTCTGCATCTGCATCTACATACGTACTCCACAAGCTAAGGTACAATGCCAAGGATACCACAACCCGTCGTTTCCTTTCCTGTTCCACTCGCAAACAGAGCAAAGGAGAAACGACTGTTCATACGCCTCCGCAAGAGCCCTATCCTACCATTGTCATACTTACGCGAAATGCACGTTGTTTGCAGCAGAATTGTGCTGCAGTCAGTTTCAAATGCCGGTTCTCTAAATTTTCTGAAGAGTGTTTCGTTAAAAGAACATGGTCTTCCCTTCAGGGACACCTGTTTCAGTTCACGATGAATCTCCGTAATAGTCGTGTGTCGATCGAACCTACAGGACGCAAATCTACACTCATGCTAATAAATTAAGGATAATGCTGATACATGGTGAAACAACGCTCTGGTGGGCGGTTTGCGGGTTTAAATCACCTCAGAGTGTGACCATGCGGTGTATTTGAACGGCAGTAGTCGCACAGTGGCGCTGGCAGCAGTCCACATACGCAAAGGTGTGTTGGTGCATGTCAGAGTACGGTGCAGCGATTAAGTGTACAGACGTTTTCAGACGTGCGAATGGTGACTGTGTGTTGAAAATGGCTCAAAGAACACATATTGATGATGTTATGAGGGGTAGAATACTAGGGCGACTGTAGGCTGGCCAAACACAGCAGGTCGTAACACGGGCCCTCCTTGTGGCTCAAAGTGTGATCTCAAGATTATGGCAACGATTCCAGCAGACAGGAAACGTGTTTCCAGGCGCTACAGTACGGGACGTCCACAGTCTACAACACCACAAGAAGACCGATATCTCATCATCAGTGCCCGCAGACGGCCACGGAGTACTGCAGGTAGCCTTGCTCGGGACCTTACCGCAGCCACTGGAACAGCTGTGTCCAGACACAGTCTACAGACGACTGAACAGACATGGTTTATTCGCCCGGATACCAGGTGCACATGGTGATTAGAATAGTGGTTCCAGGTTCTGTTCTTGGACGAGTCCCGGTACAGTCTGAACAGTGATTCCCGCCAGGTTTTCATCTGACGTGAACCAATCCCCTAATGTCCTTGAAAGGGACCTGTATGGAGGTCGTTGTTTGAGGGTGTGGGGTGGGATTATGATTGGTGCACGTACACCCCTGCATGTCTTTGACAGAGGAACTGTAACAGGTCAGGTGTATCGGGACGTCATTTTGCACCAGTATGTCCACCTTTTCAGGGGTGCAGTGGGTCCCACCTTCCTCCTGATGGATGATAACGCACGGCCCCACCAAGCTGCCATCGTCGAGGAGTACCTTGAAACAGAAGATATCAGGCGACTGGAGTGGCCTGCCTGTTCTCCAGACCTAAACCCCATCGAGCACGTCTGGGATGCTCTCGGTCGACGTATCGCTGCACGTCTTCAAACCCCTACAACACTTCAGGAGCTCCGCCGGGCACTGGTGCAAGAATGGGAGGCTATACGCCAGCAGCTGTTTGACCACCTGATCCAGAGTATGCCAACCCGTTGTGCAGCCAGTGTACGTGTGCATAGTGATCATATCCCATATTGATGTCGGGGTACATGCGCAGGAAACAATGGCGTTTTGTAGCACATGTGTTTCGGGACAGTTTTCTCAACTTATCACCAATACCGTGGACTAACAGATCTGTGTCGTATGTGTTCCCTTTGTGCCTATGCTATTACCGCCAGTTTTGTCTAGTGCCACGTTGTGTGACACCACATTTGCAATTATCCTTAATTTATGAGCATCAGTGTAGTTGCTCGCCTCTGAAGTGCTCTAAGGTTTTCTTCAATCCGACCTCGTGGGGATCCCAATCACTCCGCCAGTAATCAAGAATGGGTATCACTAGTGTTCCATGCGCGGTTTCCTTCACATGTGAGCTAGGCCGAAATCGACCATTCACCTCCCCTACGGCCGTCCTTACGATCTCTTTACATTTCTTATCGACAACGTATTTGTTCTACGTGACTGTGTCAAGCAGCACACCACTAATACCCCAGTATCGTCAGCAAACAGCCACAGACTGCTGCTCACCCTGTCTCTCAGATGATTCACGTATATAAGAAATGAGAGCGGCCCTACCACACTTCTCTGTGGCACCCCTAAAGAATCCCCTTGTCTCTGACAAACACATGCCGTAGAGAACAATGTACCGGATTCTGTCACTTAAGACGCCTTCGAGGCACTCAGATATCTCGGAACATATTCCGTATGCTCGTACCTTCGTTGACTTCAGTGGAACACCTTACCAAAAATTTTACAGAGGTCTAGGGGCTATGGAATCGGCCAGCTGCCCTTCATCCGTGGTTCGCTGGTTATCATGTGAGAAAAGGTGAAGCTGAGTTTCGCGCGAGCAATTCCTTCTAAATTCGTGCCGATTTGAGGACAGAAGCTTTCTCGCCTCAAGGAAACTTCTTATTTTCCAGTTCAGAATATGTTCAAGAATTATGCCGGAAATTAACGTTAAGAATGTTGCTCTTTAATTTTGCGGCTGTGTTCTCCTTATGTACAAGTTCAACTTTTTTTCCAGTCGATTCGGAGAGAGATTCACGATAAATGCAAGCTAAGTAAGGGGCCGTTGCGATAGGGCACTGTTTGTAAAAGCGAGAAACATTGTGTAAACAGAGGAAGAAGACGATGCGAGAGTACATACGGCGTGCATAAAATGCAACAGTACTTCTCCGCGAAGTTTCAGGGGCAATGAACTAGTCGGCGAGGTCCGCTAGCATGGCCTCCTCTTTCACCGGACCTGAATAAGATGGATTTCTGGCTAAGGGTGCATTTAAAGGCAATTATGTACGCCCAACCCATCGACAATGTTACAGGAGTGTGTCATCACTTTATGTTACATAAACCAAATGAAGCCAGTTGTAATCGAAAGAACGCACGATTCACTGCGTAGAATGGCTGTATGGTGTGCTACGGCTCCTGGTGACCACATACAGCACTGCCTATAGTGTCCAATTCCAAGTAACTATTAAAAGGGACCGTGAGGACAGGATGGCTCATATCGCAACAGGCATTTATTCCCGAACGCATCTTTATAGGAACTTGTGATTTAGTATCTGCCAGCGCTAAATAGGTAGTGATGCCGCAGCAAGAAGTGACTCCTGTAGGATTAATGACACTATTTTTTTCAAAACACCCTGGATAAACGACGGCTTTTCGATGAGTACAGTAACATCGCCGTCAGAAAATACAGATAATCCGGATAATTTAGACGAAAGTGCCTCTTCCATTTTTTGTTTGGCCTACGGTTTAGTCAACAAGTAACGTAAAAGATCCGGTCAAAGAAAACCATCATAACGACCGGGAGAGCGGTGTGCTGACCACACACCCCTCCTATCCGCATCCTCAACTGAGGATGACACGGCGGTCGGATGGTCCCGATGGGCCACTTGTGGCCTGAAGACGGAGTGCTGTGCTATAACGTAAAACATGTTTATTTATAACAGCGGATTTCAAATCCCTTCTGTGAAGGGAACATGAAGCCATCTTCTGATGTTGGGACAAGCAGCCTTGCAGATGTCTTCCTGGTTTTTGCTGATAATATATGATAGTTACGTACGAGGAAAAGCGCTCGATATTCACTCGATGACATTCGTCTAGCTGCCTTGCTATTCTTATGTATTTGGTTCATTACTGAAATTTTGATGCATTTTGCGATCAACATCAACCTTGGTTTTTTTCTGCTCCATGAAACGTCCCTACTGAAGATACAGAGAATAAGCGATATCTCTGTAAATATTGGTTTGGGTGAAAAACGATCTGCAACTTTTCGACTCTTTCGAGCATCATCTGAACGCCATTTTTTTTTTCGGAAACATCGAAAAATCACTTTCATGTGCAACGAAGAGCCGAAAAATTAATACTACTTGCTTCATACTGCCTGTATGTTGGTCTACCTACGGAACACTATACAGCGGCCGGCCGGAGTGGCCGAGCGGTTCTGGCGCTACAGTCTGGAACCGCGCGACCGCTACGGTCGCAGGTTCGAATCCTGCCTCGGGCATGGATGTGTGTGATGTCCTTAGGTTAGTTAGGTTTAAGTAGTTCTAAGTTCTAGGGGACCGATGACCTCAGAAGTTAAGTCCCATAGTGCTCAGAGCCATTTGAACACTATACAGCAGTAATTTTTCGTGGCACGGATTCAACAAGTACTTGGTAGGTTTACGGAGGTATGAGGCATCTGATGTCTATGCAGAGTTAAATAATCCCCGTAAATTGCGGCCACACGGTTTGTTGGTGAGGAGTTGTAGCCTGATAGCGTCCCAGGTGGGTTCTGTCGGGTTCAGAGAAACTGAATTTGTTGACCAAGGCATCAACATAAGATCCCTATCATGTTTCTCAAAGTATTGTAACACGACGCTGGAATTGTGACACGGACAGTTATTCCGAAGAAGATGCCGTCGCCGTGGGGAAAGACATGAAACATGAAGGGATGCAGGTGGTCTGTAGTCCACAACTGTCGTGGTACCTTCCATTACTATTAGATGAGCCATGGAAGCCCAGAACACCATCCCATATAGCATAATACTGACCCACATCGGCCTACGTTCGTGACGTAGTGCTTGTTTCGAGCAGTCGTTGGACTGGAATACAGCGTATCGGGCCCCCACTGTCGACTTGGTGTACCAAGAAAGGTGATCTATCCGTTTGGACTATCTCGTGTTCCAGTGCGAGCAAGGCTCCGACCTTCACGTTCTGTGATCAGGCCTGGACGTCCAACACCACGTCACCTGCTCGAGGCTTCACTACCCGTAACGACTTTCCACTGATGTTCACGACAGCAGCACAGCAACAGCCGACCAGTTTCGACGTTTATCAGACGCTCGTTCTCAAACGCCGGGCGTTAGAGTCAGTGGATTTTCCAATGTGGCGGCCCACATTGTCACTAGAATGATTCCCCATTCGTCTCTGTTACGCATTACCGCATCACTAGCCCACAACGTCAACAGGCAGCATCGGTCTCGCGTTGGCCAGTGGCCATGGCGTTCTCGATCATCAGTATATGTGTAGCAGCCATTTGACATCCATCGCTGGATAGAAACCTTACCTAGATTTCACGACGCTGTCTTTCGCAGCTTGTATGTAAGTTGCTTCTACATGCTTTCTAATGTCATCCACACACCTTCTATTAGATCGTTGTCTGCCACTTTTTGTAAGGAAAGATCTTCCATCGACCATTCACCATCCATTATCCTTTCTATCAGTCCTGCACCTTTCTCATTTTTCATTGCAGTGACAAAACAGTTTCCGTGCAATTCTGTTCCCTCACCCATTTCAGTGTTTTCCTGTCACTAACTCCCTACCGCCATCAGTCCGCTGCTCGCCGATCATTCCTCAGTTCTTGAATGGTTTTCGCATCAAATGCCCATATCTGTCTACAATAAGTCCCAAGTGGAAACACGTCTCTTTCAAGAAATATGCTTTCACTAGATGAAGCTGAGCCGTGAGAAAAACTGCTGTTTTGAAGAGCGCGCCGCAGCGCGTATTGTGAAGCAGTCGCCCTCCGTTTCTGGCGGTGGCGCCGCTGTGGCAATCGCAGCTTTGGTGTCTCCCTCTGGTGGGAAAGGGGAAAGGTTGCCTGTTCACGTGCATTTAAGGGGCGCTATGAGCTCGTCAGTCGGTCAGTCTCGGTCAGTCTCTCTTCCCCAACTTGCTAGTCTGTCTCTCGTCCGCATTTGTTAGGCAGTTAGTTCCTGTCTCGTTCGGAGTGCTAGTATGTCTGTCGTTCGGATCAACCTTTAAAGCCGGCAAAATGAGAGTCTTTCCACTCCGCCAGTAAGAGAACTCAGCGAGTGGTCGCCCGGTCGGGGCTTAGTTCCTGCATCTGAGTCTGCGCGTTAGGCCGCCAGTCTGCTCGAGTTTGCTCAGGCAATGGTCATTGGCGGTTGAATCGATCGATTGGTCGGTTGCGCACTGAGACACAAGATGACTTGCCTTGAGCGTCGGCGCATGTGAGGTCGCCACGTGAGTCCAGTGGGCCGCGGCGTATAGCGAGGGGTAGTGGCTTCGCGGTCGACACGAGAGCAACAGGAGTCAACCCACATCAGTCTCGCCGGTGCGAGCTGCGAGACGGGAGATCGGCGCGCCTTCCTGCGTGCGTTGAAGCGGCTGGCAGCGGACGGTTCGGGAGAACAATTTGTGGGTGCTGCGCCAGGTCATGTCGAGAAATCGCAGTCTTTTAGAAGTTAAGTGATTGGTGATATGTTGTTTGATTTACTCTTGTTAAATTTTACTTGTTTTCATGGGCTTTTATTTAAATAATCATTTTAGTATATAAAGTTGCCACCCTTTCACCGTAAGATTTTTCTTAGAAGTTAAAATCAAGTTGCACCTTCGGTGGCAAGATTAATATTTTAATTGTTATTTTTTTTACCATTTCCATCCCTCCTACGGTGTGCGTATAGTTTGTGTGCTTGTGTAAATTGTTAAAACTCCTAGTTTAAAGTGTAGTCTTCCAGAGGCTGTTGTGAGCGGTCGTAACTACGGCCGTGTCAAAAGGGAGCGGCAAGATTCTGTGCCCGAAAGCTCATACAGTCAAAACTTGTTTCTTTCTGCCTCTGAATAAATTGTAACTTTGATATTTAGAGGGTGCTTTCTGATTATAGTTTTAAATCTGCTTCTTTTAAACATGCTTTTAGGCACTATTAAAGTGAATAAAATTCCCATTTGTTAAAAGGAATTTGGTTATTATTTCATCAGTTACTCCCTGAAAGCTACTTCCATGCTTACATAGTGTGATTAAATTTGTTAATGTTCTTGATGAATCGCTAGTAAATAAAGTAAATTCTTAAGAATATTCGTTGAAAATAAATCACGGTTCAGAAGCTTTAGTTAAATAATGATAATTAAAATCAACAGCTGTATTGGATTCCTGCGACGATTATTCAAAACACGCTACCAGTTTCTACGCCAAAAATACAGCTTATTAAGCACGTACGCAGGCACGTGCAACCAGCAAAGTCGCGTGCAGCGGGGCAAAAACCAACTGGATTCCGAATGCAGGAGTAACGAGCCCGCCAACAGTCAGAAGACAAGTCAAATGCTTAATAATCTGTACCGTTTCCATATGAAGACTGCGTTGTCCTCTGCCAGCGCAGTTAGTAAGGTGATGGTAGATTACGCTCGGGGCCTGAAGATAACGCTTTTTGGCGTCGAAACTAGTAGCATGTTTTGAATAAACGACGATGGATTGGTTTTAATTATTATTATTTAATACTTCGTGTCCGGCTGCTGTGCCACAGTCCAGATGGTTTACCAGACAGCTGCACCTTTTGTGTTACACATGGTTCAACAGTTATTGACCAAAAAAAAACCTCGTGGATACTTTTAGCGACCTTGTATTAGTCGATCTCCTTCGTACCTCACTCTGTGTCCGTCTCCTCCACTCTCCCCTCATCTCCTCCGTCCCCTCTCTCCGCCCACCACCTCCATCCTCCACTCTCTCCCGATACACTCCTCCTCTCTCTGTCCAATTCCTCAGTCCTGCTCTATCTCCTCCTCCCCTCGTGTCCACCTCCTCACCCCTTCCCACTGTACATCTTTTCCTCCCCACTCTCTCTGTCCATCGCCTCTTTCCCTTCCCTCTGCACCTCCTTCTCTCCCCTCTTCGTGTCCATCTCCTCCTGTTCCCTTTCTCCGCCCATTACCTAATGCCCCACTCTCTCTCCAAATTCTCCTCCCCCCCATTCTCCCTTCAAGTTGTCATCCCCACCCCAATAGGAGGTTGGTGGGACTTCTTTACAGATCGTAACTAATATGTGTACCGAATTTGGTTGAAATCGTTCCAGAGGCTTTAGATGAGCTTTTTACCCGTGGCTTTGTCAGCGTACGCTGATGTCAAACATACACTATGTTACCAAAAGTATCCGGACACCTGGATGAAAATGACTTACACGTTCGTGGTGCCCTCCACCAGTAATTCTGGAATTCAGTATGGTGTTGGCCCACCCTTAGCCTTGATGACAGCTTCCACTGTCGCAGGCGTACGTTAAATCAGGTGCTGGAAGGTCTCTTGGCGAATGGCAGCACATTCTTCACGGGGAAAGGTATCGATGTCGGTCGGTGAGGCCTGGCACGAAGCCGGAGTTCCAAAACAACCCAAAGCTTTTCTGTAGGATTCAGGTCAGGACACTGTACAAGACAGTCCATTATAGGGATGTTATATGTCGTGTAACCGCTCCGTCACAGGCCGTGCATTTTGGACAGGTGCTCGATCGTGATGCAAGATGCAGTCGCCATTCCCGAATTGCTCTTCTACAGTGGGAAGCAAGAAGGTGATAGTGCAGCGCAGAACAACAAGAGGTGCAAAGCACCTCCACGAAAAACACGACCACACCATAACACCACAGCCTCAAGTTTTACTGTTGGCACTACACACGCTGGCAGACAAAGTTCAGCGGGTATTCACCATAGCAACACCATGCCATCGGATCGCCACATTGTGTACCGTAATTTTTCACTCCGCACAACATTTTTCAATCGTCCAATGTTTACGTTCCTTACATGGAGCGAGGCCGTCGTTTGACATTTACTGGCGTGATGTGTCACTTATGAGCAGCCGCTCGACCATGAAATCCAAGTTTTCTGACCTCCCGCCTAACTGTCAGAGTACTTGCAGTGGATCCTGACGCAGTTTGGAATTCCTTTGTCATGATCTGGATACATATCTGCCCATCACACATTACGACCCTTTACTACTGTCGGCGGTCTCTGTCAGTCAACATACGAGGTCGGCCTGTACGCTTTTGTGCTGTACG
The DNA here is from genome assembly GCF_023898315.1 of Schistocerca nitens. NCBI lineage: Eukaryota > Metazoa > Arthropoda > Insecta > Orthoptera > Acrididae > Schistocerca > Schistocerca nitens. The sequence goes on along the minus strand of NC_064618.1, from coordinate 829,429,745 downwards.
TGTCCCTTCACGTTTCCACTTCACTATCACATCGGAAACAGTGGATCTAGCGATGTTTAGGAGTGTGGAAATGCCGCGTACTGACGTATGACACAAGTGACACCCAATCACCTGACCACGTTCGAAGTCCGTGCGTTCCGCGGAGCGCCCCATTGTGCTCTCTTACGATGTCTAATGACTACTGAGGTCGCTGATATGGTGTACCTGGCAACAGGTGACAGCACAATGCACCTATTATGAAAAACGTGTGTTTTGGGTTCTGTCCGAATACTTTTGATCACACAGTGTATTTCACATATATTTATCATATTTCACGCGTATTTGTACTCCTGCTTCACCTGCTCCTGTAGCGAAGTTCGCCCTGCAGTTTCATTTTCACACATGTCCATGTGTATGACGTCATATCTCCCGAACTACACACAATAAGCCAAAATATTATTATATGACCACTGCCCACCGTGAAGGTGGATGCCACCTGGTAGCATTGCAGGAACTTGACGCGGTAGGGAAAGTACGTAAGCGGAGCAAAGACAGCTGGTATATCATTCTAGCGACGATACCGACCGCAAATGGGGAAATCTATTGAAATCAGCGCCTTTGATTTAGGACAGATTATTATTACCCTGAGTCTGTGGATAAGTATCTAGGAAACGGCGAAGATGGTCGAGTTTTCACGTACTACAGTCGTTAGCATCTACGGAAAGTGATACAAGTACACTAAAATTACCGCGAGACGCTAAATGATTGGACGTCCACGACTCTTCACAGAATTTATGCTTCGGAGGCCTATCTACTCTGTTAAGTGGAATAGGTGGCGATATGTGGTATCTCTGTCGAAAGAGTGCAATGCTGGTGCACGCTCTAGTGTTTCGGAGTCCACAGTTCAGCGCAAAATGTCGAACACGGGTCTTCGCAGCAGGCGACCTCTACGCGTTCGTCCCGACCCGACGACATCGTCAGTTATGGTTGCAATGGGCACGGGATCATCGAGATTAGGCCGTGGATCAATGGAATCGTGTCGGCTCGTCGGACGAATCACGTTTTCGCTATACCAGGTCGCTGGACGTCTCCACAAATGCTTTCATCCAGGCGAACGGTGGCACGGAACATGTATCGCGCCACGGCAGAAGGCTACTCAGAGCAGTATTGTGCTATGAGAGACATTCCCCTGTGCTTTTTTTTATCTTTATTCAACCAATAATATCATACATGATAACCCACCACCTCATACATTAGTGGGTCTTAAGATCTACAATACTATCAATGATATTTAGCAGCATTTACTAATCCAGAATAAGATTTTCACTCTGCAGCGGAGTGTGCGCTGATATGAAACTTCCTGGCAGATTAGAACTGTGTGCCCGACCGAGACTGGAACTCGGGACCTTGGCCTTTCTCGGGCAAGTCCTCTACCACCTGAGACACCGAAGCACGACTCACGCCCGACCGGGCAAAGGTCCCGAGTTCGAGTGTCGGTCCGGCACACAGTTTTAATCTGCCAGGAAGTTTCATATCAGCGCACACTCCGCTGCAGAGCGAAAGTCTAATTCTAGAAACAACCCCCAGGCTGTGGGTAAGCCATGTCTACGCAATATCCTTTCTTCCAGGAGTGCTAGTTCTGCTAGGTTCGCAGGAGTTTGGAAGGTAGGAGACGAGATACTGGCAGAAGTAAAGCTGTGAGGACCGGGCGTGAGTCGTGCTTGGGTAGCTCAGTTGGTAGAGCACTTGCCCGCGAAAGGCAAAGGACCCGAGTTCGAGTCTCGGTCGGGCACACAGCTTTAATCTGCCAGGTAGTTTCAGCATTTACTAATTCTGGTTTTAACCTTCTTACATACCACAGAATGTGAGATGCTATTTATTCAATGGGTAAGAACTACAGTCTCTTTACTCTAATCTAACTATTCTAAGAAGCTACCTTCTGCAGCGTTACAGGCGAGCCTGTGAATTTTTAAACCTACGTTTTTGGCCGTGCCCACCGATCTAATCCCAGTGGACGTGCCCCTGGCACCGGGCTGGCTTTTAACAGAAAATCGCTGCAGGTACTGTTTAAGGGTATCCTAATCTACTTTCTACTTAAAAATTGTCTACATACTAAGTCATTATCGGTGTGCAGTTGTCAAGTCCTAGATATTTGCGCACCTTTCCCCTGTTCCAAGAAGTGGCGGATTCCTACCGTTCGGCGACTGGCCAGTCCACGCCCTGGCGGAATAGGATAGGTCGCAGTGTGTCATGTTGTTGTTGTTGTTGTTGTGGTCTTCAGTCCTGAGACTGGTTTGTTCCAGCTCTCCATGCTACTCTATCCTGTGCAAGCTTCTTCATATCGCAGTAGTTACTGCAACCTACATCCTTCTGAATCTGCTTAGTGTATTCATCTCTTGGTCTCCCTCTACGATTTTTATCCTCCATGCTGCCCTCCAATCCTAAATTTGTGATCCCTTGATGCCTCAGAACATGTCCTACCAACCGGTCCCTTCTTCTTGTCAAGTTGTGCCACAAATTTCTCTTCTCCCCAATTCTATTCAGTACCTCCTCATTAGTTATGTGATCTACACATCTAATCTTCAGCATTCTTCTGTAGCACCACATTTCGAAAGCTTCTATTCTCTTCTTCTACAAACTGTTTATCGTCCATGTTTCACTTCCATACATGGCTACACTCCATACAAATACTTTCAGAAACGACTTCCTGACACTTAAATTTATACTCGATGTTAATAAATTTCTTTTCTTCAGAAACGCTTTCCTTGCCATTGCCAGTCTACATTTTATATCCTCTCTACTTCGACCATCATCAGTTATTTTGCTCCCCAAATAGCAAAGCTCCTTTACTACTGTAAGTGTCTCATTTCCTAATCTAACTCCCTCAGCATCACCCGACATGAATTCGACTATATTCCATTATCCTCGTTTGCTTTTGTTGATGTTCATCTTATATCCTTTCAAGACACTGTCCATTCCGTTCAACTGCTCTTCCAAGTCCTTTGCTGTCTCTGACAGAATTACAATGTCATCGGCGAACCTCAAAGTTTTTATTTCTTCTCCATGGATTTTAATACCTACACCGAATTTTTCTTTAGTTTCCTTTACAGCTTACTCAATATACAGATTGAATAACATCTGGGAGAGGCTAAAACCCTGTCTCACTCCCTTCCCAGCCACTGCTTCCCTTTCATGTCCCTCGACTCTTATAACTGCTATCTTGTTTTTTGTACAAATTGTAAATAACCTTTCGCTCCCTGTATTTTACCCCTGCCATCATCAGAATTTGAAAGAGAGTATTCCAGTCATCATTGTCAAAAGCTTTCTAAGTCTACAAATGCTAGAAACGTAGGTTTGCCTTTCTTTAATCTTTCTTCTAAGATAACTCGTAAGGTCAGTATTGCCTCACGTGCTCCAACATTTCTACGGAATCCAAACTGATCTTCCCCGAGGTCGGCTTCTACCAGTTTTTCCATTCGTCTGTCAAGAATTCGCGTTAGTATTCTGCAGCTGTGACTTATTAACTGATATTTCGGTAATTTTCACATCTGTCAACACCTGCTTTCTTTGGGATCAATAGATTATATATTTTCCCTACGATATTCCCGCAGGACCTTTGCCGACACCTTGCTGGCAAGACGGTTTAGAATCTTGAATGTGGTCGGGTTCTTAATTAGGTGATAAGTGTCGTTATTTGGTAGCTGGTGTCTTAGGTCAGTGGCTACATCAACGAAAATGGGACACTCTTAGATCACGTGATCCGGAGTGCCTATCTCAGCTCCACAGTCACACGAGGTGATAGCCCTTTTACCGAACCGGCAAAGATATGCCGGATACGGTCCATGACCTGTAAAGAAGTGCAGCAGGCCCTTGCTAGGTTGAAAGTACGTAGGTTGGAGCCGTTCTGTAATGTTTGACAGCAGCTGGTGAGTCCATCTACCTGTTTCCTCTCTGTCCCAGAGTTCCTGACATAGTTATTCTCCTCTTCTTCTAATTGCAAACTTATCCCCCACCCGCACCCTCAGAATGTGTTCGGTTTTTTCTACTTCCCCTCTTTTTATCCAATACCAGGCCGCCTGTTCTCTAATTTTGATATCCAGGGGAGACAACCCCATGAGCATCAGTAGTGCCCTCCCCCCCTCCCCTGGCGATGTTCTGTATGCTCCAATGGAACGTAAAAGCATGTTACGCCTGCATGGGATCTATGGTAGCAATCGAAGACAAGCTGAGAGCTGCTGACCACCTGCGTCGCTTCATGCTTTATGTTTCCCCGACGTCGATATCATATTTCAGCAGTATAATTGCCTGTTTCTCAAAGACAGAACCGTGCTGTGGTGGTTTGAGCTGCGTGGTTGTGAACTCACGCTGATGTATCGGCGACCAAATTCGCCTGCTATAAATCCTACGGAATCCATCTGGGCCACTATTGGACGCCATAACCTCGTTCACAAATCGGCGGGCCGTTTGTAACGTCCCCTTAGAAAAATTAATGAATTACTGTGCTGATAAACCTCTTACGTTATTTGATTTTCAAACAGTTGAGCAAGACTGAACGTACCCAGACATTTCTCTCTTTACTTATTCTGATCATCACTAAACTGACACACAATATTTTTTTAGTGCATCGCAAGCTGACTTTCAATAATCCCTACAAAAGAATGACCCTGACTAACAATAACCTATACCTTTCATGAATCACTTACCCCACAAAAATCTTAGTTACTCAAACTACTGCAATACAGTGTGCGCCAATACTGCCAGCTGAATAAAAGATTCTAACTACTGAAGGTACGAACTACTGATAGGCATAGTTAGATAATGAAAGATTTTGATAGAGAACAAACAATGTATTTACCTTAATAGTGTTCAAAAGTCATTATATATATATATATATATATATATATATATATATATATATATATATATATATATATAATAGTGTTCAAAAGTCATTATATATATATATTGACTTTTGAACACTATTAAGGTAAATACATTGTTTGTTCTCTATCAAAATCTTTCATTTGCTAACTATGCCTATCAGTAGTTAGTACCTTCAGTAATATATATATATATATATATATATATATATATATATATATATATCAGCTCATGATATCCAATATTACAAATTTACTCTTTCTGTTGGACACATATCCAGATCGTCCGCTCTCAAAATTCTACCATCTCTCTCCCCACATCCACCACTGCTGGCGGCTCACCTCCAACTGCGCAACGCTACGCGCTTTTGACATCCAACTGCCCAACACTACAATAGCGAATGTTACAACAATGCTAACCAGCCAGAGACTGCACACAGCATAGCCAGTGATTTTCATACAGAGCGCTACGTGACGTTACCAACATAAAAACCTAAGCAGCCTACTTACACGTTATTTACACGAATTACATGACCTGTGCGTAGACCTCTACTGGCAGATATCTCCACAAAACTACCAGCAAACTTTCCGATCCCTGATACGCAGAATCAGGGATGTATTTCGCTACAAAGACGGACAAACAAGCTATTAAGTAGCTGATTTAGCTCTTCACTCTGTGTGTGTGTGTGTGTGTGTGTTTGCATTATATACACCCCTGGAAATTGAAATAAGAACACCGTGAATTCAGTGTCCCAGGAAGGGGAAACTTTATTGACACATTCCTGGGGTCAGATACATCACATGATCACACTGACAGAACCACAGGCACATAGACACAGGCAACAGAGCATGCACAATGTCGGCACTAGTACAGTGTATATCCACCTTTCGCAGCAATGCAGGCTGCTATTCTCCCATGGAGACGATCGTAGAGATGCTGGATGTAGTCCTGTGGAACGGCTTGCCATGCCATTTCCACCTGGCGCCTCAGTTGGACCAGCGTTCGTGCTGGACGTGCAGACCGCGTGAGACGACGCTTCATCCAGTCCCAAACATGCTCAATGGGGGACAGATCCGGAGATCTTGCTGGCCAGGGTAGTTGACTTACACCTTCTAGAGCACGTTGGGTGGCACGGGATACATGCGGACGTGCATTGTCCTGTTGGAACAGCAAGTTCCCTTGCCGGTCTAGGAATGGTAGAACGATGGGTTCGATGACGGTTTCGATGTACCGTGCACTATTCAGTGTCCCCTCGACGATCACCAGTGGTGTACGGCCAGTGTAGGAGATCGCTCCCCACACCATGATGCCGGGTGTTGGCCCTGTGTGCCTCGGTCGTATGCAGTCCTGATTGTGGCGCTCACCTGCACGGCGCCAAACACGCATACGACCATCATTGGCACCAAGGCAGAAGCGACTCTCATCGCTGAAGACGACACGTCTCCATTCGTCCCTCCATTCACGCCTGTCGCGACACCACTGGAGGCGGGCTGCACGATGTTGGGGCGTGAGCGGAAGACGGCCTAACGGTGTGCGGGACCGTAGCCCAGCTTCATGGAGACGGTTGCGAATGGTCCTCGCCGATACCCCAGGAGCAACAGTGTCCCTAATTTGCTGGGAAGTGGCGGTGCGGTCCCCTACGGCACTGCGTAGGATCCTACGGTCTTGGCGTGCATCCGTGCGTCACTGCGGTCCGGACCCAGGTCGACGGGCACGTGCACCTTCCGCCGACCACTGGCGACAACATCGATGTACTGTGGAGACCTCACGCCCCACGTGTTGAGCAATTCGGCGGTACGTCCACCCGGCCTCCCGCATGCCCACTATACGCCCTCGCTCAAAGTCCGTCAACTGCACACACGGTTCACGTCCACGCTGTCGCGGCATGCTACCAGTGTTAAAGACTGCGATGGAGCTCCGTATGCCACGGCAAACTGGCTGACACTGACGGCGGCGGTGCACAAATGCTGCGCAGCTAGCGCCATTCGACGGCCAACACCGCGGTTCCTGGTGTGTCCGCTGTGCCGTGCGTGTGATCATTGCTTGTACAGCCCTCTCGCAGTGTCCGGAGCAAGTATGGTGGGTCTGACACACCGGTGTCAATGTGTTCTTTTTTCCATTTCCAGGAGTGTATTTTATGCATTTATAATAGATACAGATGTTCAGTCCAGAAGATTAATGATTTGTTCATGCACTGTTTTAACGCACTTGTATTCGACTTCGTCAGGTTGCCAGGTACTGAATCGCATTGCCCTGGTGTCGTAAAAGGGAGAGCGCGCGTCAGTGCCCGCTGAATCGGCCCGCAGGCCGGCTTGCTTTCTTACTGGTCTCCCCGGCTAGCGTTCTCCTGGGCCCTGCCGAGTGTGTTTTGCCGCCGCCGACGGCTCTGAATTTATTAGGGTCAGCTGAACGGCGGACCAGGACGGCTTTCCCTCGTCTGCAGCGAAGGAAGCTCTCTAAACAACAGCCCCCTCTCACACAGCCAAATATGAACTCTGTGGGTTGAGTTTGTAATGGTACTTGAATTACGTAACCATTACGGCAGCTCACCTCAAACTCTCGATACCACCAATATTCTACTGTGTTTCTGTAAAGTAGTTAACATATTTCTGAGACAACATTCAGATTTGATTTCATTAATGTAGAGGTACTTTGATACATCGATATATTTATGTTGCAATAATATTATTCTTATGTGTATTCTTTCTTTTATCACTATGATCTTTGACGTACTTATAACTCAGCCCGCATCTCGTGGTCGTGCGGTAGCGTTCTCGCTTCCTACGCCCGGGTTCCCGGGTTTGATTCCCGGCGGGGTCAGGGATTTTCTCTGCCTCGTGATGGCTGGGTGTTGTGTGCTGTCCTTAGGTTAGTTAGGTTTAAGTAGTTCTAAGTTCTAGGGGACTTATGACCACAGCAGTTGAGTCCCATGGTGCTCAGAGCCATTTGAGCCAGCCACTTATAACTCTGATTTTTGGGCGCGTAAGCGATTATTAGTAGTTAGAGAGTCGGACCGTGAAAAAGTCAAGTCTTGCACGTCATGTTGGAAAGACGCATATTGTCGTCAGCTTATAAAATGTGAACTTTAATAGTGAGGAAGATGTTTTCAAGTATGTTTTGTATTGTGAAGTGATGTTTTGTGTGTTACGTGATATTGTAATAAAAGCATTTAAAAGGAAGTGTAACTTAAATTCGGAGAGCTGATTACTTTTTTTACATCACCATTGTCCTGCAAAAGTGTAATCTTCAAGAATGGTTTGTGAAACACATCTATAAAACTTTTGAATATAACAGAATAAAACCTAGGCCTCTTTGCATCCGAGCTTGGAATCATCACCACCTAGATTTGTAAAAGTGTTATCTTCAAGAATGGTTTGTCAAACACATCTATAAAACTTTTGAATATAGCAGAATAAAACCTAGGCCTCTTTGCATCCGAGCTTGGAATCATCACCACCTGGATTTGTAAAAGTGTTATCTTCAAGAATGGTTTGTCAAACACATCTATAAAATCTTTGAATATAGCAGAATAAAACCTAGGCCTCTTTGCATCCGAGCTTGGAATCATCACCACCTAGATTTTCGACGATTGAGCCATGATTTTACAACGAGACCAGCGTGGGAAACACGAAAAGATGAATGCCTAGTTTATTCATTATTACATGAAATGACTTTATTAACTGTGCTCTAATGACACCTGCCACATAATAACTTTGTTGTTGCCCGTAAATGCCGTATTTAGCAGCGTGAGCAACACCACAATCACTATTAAATTTTGACCTTTGTTGTGGTAGGGTTGCTAGAAGCTGTACGTGCTCAGTGAAGTCTAAAACCCGAAACCTTACATAAATGCTACACTTTGTAAAACACGCGTGTGCGGGGTGCATCCACATTTCAGAAAGAATAATATTGCATTTTCATACATAATCCAGTTGACCGAGTTCATGGAACGCACAAGACACTGAAACATGGAAGCTATGCTGAAATTACAATTAAATCAATACCATTAGCGGCTCGCGGGCATTCATATACAGCAACGGGGACTCGAACCCCAGATCTCCTGCTTACATGATGGACGCTCAATCCACTTTTTTTTTTTTTTGTAGTCTCATTTTGTTCGTTTTCGTTCGTTGTATCTGCTGGGTGCGGACGTCGCAAGACACCCGTTTCAGTTCGTAGTTGATCCATTATCTCAGGTTTTTTTTTTTTTTTTTTTTTTTTTTTTTTTTTTTTTTTTTTTTTACATAGGGCAACTAACCCTCTGACCGGACACGCTGAGCTACTGTGCCGGCATCAATCTGAGCCACCGAGGGCACACAGGATAGTGCGACTGCAGGGATTTATCACCGGCACGCTCCCCGTGAGACCCACATTCTCAACTTCACACACTACATTCTTAGTGCCCCTGCCATTATACCCATTACTCGCGGCAGACAATCCACCGAGTCCCGTAAGAGTTCAGGCAAGTCGTGTCCATCCGCACTGAAGGAGGTCATCAGCCGGTTAGCCTTGAACGATATGAAGATGGCATCTGTTATTTCGGACATGCCCGAGTTCGGTCAGAGATCTGGTTGGCCTCTGTAATAAAAACAACTAACAAGGGGAGGCCGCCAATTGCGAAATTCAGATTCGATTCATACTGCGCATAATAAAAGCTCATGGCCAGAGGTGAAATGTGGCAAAGCACCACGATGCACTTCTCAGCCGTTGTCGAGATAATCGACAGTTAAAAGAAACCGTTGCCGTGAAATACTTTCGACGATTAGTAATTTTCTATAGCGTCGTGGCTCAGCGGATGCCGGCACGGTAGCTCAGCGTGTTCGGTCGGAGGGTTCAGCTACCCTTTGTAACAAAAAAACTGAGTGAACGGATTAACGAACAACCAGAACGAGTATCATCGGACGTCCGCAACGAACGAAGTCAACGAACAATATAGAACAAAACGAGATAAGACTTAAAAAAAAAAAAAAAAAAGCGGTAAGCGCTGGGTTTCGTAATCCGAAGGTCGCCGGTTCGAACCTCGCGCCATGCAATTTTTTTTATTATTAGTTTTTTGTAATTCAAATATATATATATATATATATATATATATATATATATATATATATATATATATATATATATATATTGTAAGTAGGCCGTTTAGGTTTTTTTATTGGTAACGCCACCTCTGTATGAAAATCACTGGCTGTGCTGTGTGCAGTCTGTGGCTGCTTTGCATTGTTGTAATACTCGTCATTGTAGTGTTAGGCAGCTGGCTGTGAACAGCGCGTAGCGTTGCGCAGTTGGAGGTGAGCCGCCAGCAGTGGTGGATGTGGGGAGAGAGATGGCGGAGTTTTGAAATTTGTCATGAACTGCTATATATATTATGACTATTGAGGTAAATGCATTGGTTGTTCTCTATCAAAATCTTTCATTTGCTAACTATGCCTATCAGTAGTTAGTGCCTTCAGTAGTTTGAATCTTTTATTTAGCTGGCAGTAGTGGCGCTCGCTGTATTGCAGTAGCTTGAGCAGCGAAGATTTTTGTGAGGTAAGTGATTTGTGAAAGGTATAGTTTAATGTTAGTCAGGGCCATTCTTTTGTAGGGAATTTTGAAAGTCAGATTGCGTTGCGCTAAAAAAATATTGTGCGTCAGTTTAAGCCCAGTCACGTGTATAATTTTTCAAAGGGACGTTTCAATATATATATATATATATATATATATATATATATATATATATATATATATATATATATATATTAATGAATTGCTTATGCATGTTGCTGAAGGCGGATCGCTCTCCAATTGTACCGCCTCCATTTTCCCGTTTTTTTTAACAGGGTGTACCAAAGTTCTCCCGTCCGCACTGATTTTCGACGATGTTATAAGTTGCGCTAGGGACCGCATCTACCTTCTTTCGAAGTTAGCAGGCAACTACGCTGTTATGCGGCGGCTCGTTTCGGCCCATTCAACATCTGTCCTTCAAGCGTAACGAGCGAGTAACGGAGTTTATATTTCATACATGCCGCAGCAAATTTGTCTTCGTGGGGCCTCTATTCTAATTCGAACGTTTGACTTACGCTATACGTATTCGTTTCGGAATATCGTTTCTACGTCTTCCGTTAACTATACGTGGTTAACATTATGAAGACATTTAATAACATTTGTGAAATACAACTTTGTTTGCGGAAAACATAATGATGTTCGAAGTCGCCAGTTTTTCCACGACAAACGACTTTCAACAACTTATTATATGCATAATTGTTGCAACTGATTGCCGGGAATTTTATATATATATATATATATATATATATATATATATATATATATATTTGAATTATAAAAAACAAATACTAAAAAGAAGGGTTGCATAGCGCGAGATTCGATCCGGCGACCTTCGGATTACGAACCCGAGCGCTTACCGCTGCGCCACGACGCTGTAGAGAATTATTAATCGTAGAGAGTATTTCACCGCAACGGTTTCTTTTAACTGTCGATTTTCTCGACAACGGCTGAGAAGTGCATCTTGGTGCTTTGCCACATTACACCTCTGGCCATGTGCTTTTATTATGCGCAGTATGAATCGAATCTGAATTTCACAATTGGCGGCCTCCCCTTGTAAGTGAAAGGATCAACAACGAACTTGAACGGATGTCATGTGACGTCCGCAACGAGCAATCTCAACGATCAACAACGAACAAAATGAAAAAAAAAAAAGATGAGTAGAGTGGTTGCCATGCTGCCATGTAAGCAGGAGATCCCGAGTTCGAGGCCCGGTCGGGGCACACATTTTCAACTGTCCCCGTTGATGTATATCAACGCCCGTCAGCCGCTAATGGTATTGATTTAATTGTAATTTCATTCTAAAGAGCTGCACGATCACCAATGGCATCTGTTCTTTCGGACATGTCCGAAAGAACAGATGCCATCTTCATATGGAAGCTACACAGTTTTAACGGCACATCGGTAGCCACCCACCTGTGATGCAGACTGAACGCAAGATGGTCCAAGAGGTATAAATTCTTATCGATAGCATCACGTGTGAGTTTTCGGATCAAGTCTACAGTTCTTTCATTTGGAGAGTTTATCGAACGAATTTACTTCTTTTGGGCACCGACAGACGTATGCGTTGTCTCGATGAGCGTAGGGATCAGTAGAGGAACTCATAGGAGAGCAAGATTGTGCATCTACATCTAAGTCATTACTTTGCTATTCACAATAAAGCGCCTGGCAGAGGGTTCAGTGTACCACCTTCAAGCTATCTCTCTACCGTTCCACTCTCGAACGGCGCGCGGGAAAAACGAGCACTTAAATATTTTTGTGCGAGCCGTGATTTCTCTTATTTTATCGTGCTGATCACTTCTCCCTATGTAGGTGCGTGCCAACAGATTCTTTTTGCAATCGGAGTAGAAAACTGGTCATTGAAATTCATTGAGAAGACCCTGTCAAAACGAAAAACGCCTTTGTTTTAACGACAGCTACTCCAATTCACGTATCATGTCTTGGCACCATCCCCCCTACTTCGCTATAATACAAAAAGAGCTGTCTTTCTTTGTACTTTTTCGATGTCATCCGTCAGTACAATCTGATGCGGATCCCACACCGCACAGCAAAACTCCAGACTAGGGCGGACAAGCGTGGTGTAAGCAAACCTTTTAGTAGACATGTTGCCCCTTCTGAGTGTTCTGCCAATGAATCGCAATCTTCGGTTGACTCTACCCACAACATTATCTATGCGATCCTTCCAACTTAGGATATCTGTAATTGTAATCCCTAAGTATTTAGTTGAATTTACAACCTTCAGATTAGTGTAACTTATCGCGTAATCGAAATTTAGCTGATTTATTTTAGTACTCATGTGAATAACTTCACACTTTTCTTTATTCAGCGTCAATTGCCACTTTTCGCACCATACAGATATCTTATCTAAGTCATTTTGCAATTCCTTTTGGCCATCTGATGACTTTACAAGACGGTAAATGACAGCACCATCTACAAACAATCTAAGGCGGCGACTAAGATTGTTTCGTATGTCGTTAACATAGATCAGGAACAACAGAGGGCCTATAATACTTCCATGGGGAACGCCGGATATTATTTCTGTTTTACTCGATGACTTTCCGTCTATTACTACGAACTGTGACCTTTCTGTCAGGAAATCACCAATCCAGTCCCACAACTGAAGCGATGTTTCATAGGCAAGCAGTTTGGTTAGAAGACGGTTGTGAGGAAAGGTGTCGAACGCTTTCTGGAAATCTAAAAATATGTAATCTATTTGACATCCCCTGTCGATAGCACTCATTACTCCATGAGTATAAAGAGCTAGTTGTGTTTCGCAAGATCGATATTTTCTGAATCCGTGCTGACTACCTGTCAATAAATCGTTTTCTTCAAGGTACTTCATAATGTTATAATACAGTATATGTTCCGAAACCCTACTGCAAATCGACGTTAGTGATATGGGCCTGTAATTCAACAGATTACTCCTACTTCGCTTTTTGGGCATTGGTGTGACTTTAGCAATTTTCCAGTCTTTAGGTACTGATCTTTCTGTGAACGAGCGGTTGTATATAATTGCTAAATGTGGAGCTTATTTTATCAGCATACTCTGAGAAAAACTTGACTGGTACACAGTCTGGACCGGAAGCCTTGATTTTATTAAGTGATTCAAGCTGGTTTGCAACACCGAGGATATCTATTCCTATGCTTCTCATCTTGGCAGTTGTTCTTGGTTGGACGTCTGCAAGCCAACCTGTTATTCGCCTGTGATAGACAGTGGCAGTCGTACTGCTAACATTTTCTTCCACATATTCCATCTCCAGACGTGGAACGCATCTCTTTCTTCCACTGTAGCGTGCTTCACGATATTCCCGCACTTTGGTATCGTTGTGTTGCAACATACAGGTGTTAAGGGTATAAGTGCAGATATTTTTATTGATGACTCAGGAAAGTGTAATGAAGAACATTACATGAGTGTTTATTTCATTTGAAGACTAACAAGTATGGCTATTAGAAGCAATATGTTCTTAGGTTGGTCCGTACCTCTAAGTACATGTGGCAAGATCAAGCCATTAACGTTTATTTTCGCTTGGGCAGCAGGTGGACACGTGGATGCAAAACAGTCCATACTTACAGACATAGTCCCCTTTTTCGTGCAGTTACGACTGTGCAGGAAACATGAGGTAGTAATTTATGTGACGTGCTTGCTGGAAGACTGTTAGACGCAGAGAACAAAGAACTAACACACTGAAGTGGGTACGTATTAAGGCACCAGTGATCACAATATCTGCACTTTTACCTCTAATATCCTGTATAACATGAATAATCCGCCCAGGAGAATATCAACTCAGATCCCGTAGAGACTGTCATAAAAAAATTCTCAAATCTTGACTGCCACTGCCTCCTGCTGGATAAATTCTGTGTTTTACCTTTGGTCGCCATCCGTAGTTGCTTCTACCAGTGCACAACAACGCAAACGACGCCCTCCTGCTTGGTATCAGTCCATTCCCACTATTCTGATCAAGGGAGTTCATCATGGGTACATACCAAAGAAGACTGACCAAGATCCAGATTCGCTAAACCCTCTGCTTCCGAAATAACTTCTGGACCACATTCATGTCCGCATATTTTCAGACTCCTCTTCACCATCAATTATGTCCGCCCCCGGTAGCTGAGTGGTCAGCGCTACAGAATGTCAATCGTAATGGCCCGGGATCGGTTCCCGGTTGGGTCGTAGATTTTCTCCGCTCAGCGACTGGGCGTTGCGTTGTCCTAAACATCATCATTTCATCCCCAACGACACATAAGTCTCGAAAGTGGCGTCAAATTGAAAGACTTACACCCGGCGAACGGTCTACGCAACGCGAGGCCCTAGTCACACGACATTTACATTTACCATCGATTATCAAATTATCAATGCTTTCTTATTTACTATCACAGACGCCGAGTTCACTCGTCCTGACCCTAAGTCCCAACAAACCTTTGCCTGTAATTCCCGACCTTTAGCCGTCTTATCCAAGGTTATAAAATACTCCCACTTCTTCCTGCTACCGAGTTATTCAGCTCTTGAAGTAATTTCCTAACATACAATCAGCGCTCCAATATCTGCGGCCCGTTTCTCCCAACCTCTTCGTACAAATGTAAAAACTTCTTCCCACAACAATGAATTAACAATTCTGCTCCGCCTCATAGATACATCAGCGAAACAACCACCAACGTCGTTGAGTCCCAGTCGGGCCACCTGCAGTAGAGTTCAGAACCAACATCAATATTTCCAGCAGCTTAAAAACCACAAGTTTATCACCAACACAATTATTTTTCGTCATAAAATAAATACCTGCTTTGATTAAAGAAATCTGTAGCTTTTATCTTTCCCTGTTTCATTTTTAATTCTGTTATATTTAAAATTTATGTTACAGTCGAACAGACGCTTTGCTGCCACCAGCCTCTAGCAAAAACAAATAATCTTTATGTTATTTATGATATCACTATTCCAGCACTTTTGCTAATTTTTATGTTAACTGACTGGTGCTAGTGTATGTAGCCTCAAATCCATTGTCCTGCTCGACATAAAATACCTATTCCAGAGTATTTTTGCGTGGAGCGAATGTTCAATGGCGAAAGGAAGCTTAATACGTGGGCATCAATATACTGATGGCAGATGATCCGTGTCTATATACGGGGAGCAGATGAAATAAAGAACAGTTTCTAGTGCGGGTTAACGAGTGGTAGCATACAGAATAAAACTTCGTTTAATTCATGAATAACATTTAAAAACATTATTTTTTTGTTGGTTGCCTCGATTGGTCGTCCGTTTCATGAAATATTTTGAAAAAAATAAATAAAAAGGGAACACGAGAGTAACTCAACTACCACTTTTTATAATGGTGCTGGTCTACAGTTATGAGTCACCACGCCACCTCATCTAAAAGCACTTTTCCCCATGTCAGGGTACGATTTATTGCTGCCTCTCTCGAAACACACCTTTACCCGTAGCTCCAGAAACTCTTTAGAATTTCCGTTAACTTCCACGAAATACTCAGGCACGAGCATCAAGATTTATTACATTCCAGGATCTCGTTTTTCTATTTTCTCTCCTTCAGTGTACAAATACGTTGCTGGAAGAGGAGTCGTATTTTGAAAGAACGCAGCTGATCGGTATTTTTTTCCATCGGTTCGATGCGCTAAGCGGCAAGAAAAAGAAAGGAGGAAACAACAGAACAAACGGACACATTATGAATCATTGTTTTAATTACTTTAGCGCCGGGCGCTGGTGGTCGAGCGGTTCTGGCGCTACAGTCTGGAACCGCGCGACCGCTACGGTCGCGGGTTCGAATCCTACCTCGGGCATGGATGTGTGTGTTGTCCTTAGGTTAGTTAGGTTTAAGTAGTTCTAAGTTCTAGGGGACTTATGACCTCAGCAGTTGAGTCCCATAGTGCTCAGAGCCATTTGAACCATTTTTTGAATTACTTTAGCTTTTCTATTTTTCAGATGTAGCAAGGTACCTGTCGTCCCTGATTCTGAATGAGCCTACGCCCTACACGCCAAGGTGACATTCGCTAGCTTACGCTGAAGAGGAAATAAAGCTCTGGCTCCCAAATGAACGAACTCTTAAAGCAGAGTGTTTTGGCATCAGACTGTTTAAATACAGCATCTGTCATTTACTTCTTTTGTCTTCTTTTGTCTGTAATGCACGACGAGAATAGCGACGGAGAGTTCTCAATTTTTTGAACAAAGTTGGAAGCCCTTGCTGTGCACCTTGGTTTTAGATCTTTTTCGCTTTTCTGGCGTTCTTCGTTTCGATAAAATAGGGGACCGGTATGTTATTGTGTTGAAACTACCCCAAAGCTTTTAAAAGACACAAATTACTATCGAAACCGCAAAACTCCTGGGATAATCTTAGATAATACATATTTGTCTCTATAAAGAAAGAGGTAAAAACGAACTGGATGAAAGTAGCTTCAGAACTGCATAATTCATCTAGAAAGATGTTGCCGGCCGGAGTGGCCGAGCAGTTCTAGGCGCTACAGTCTGGAACCGACCGACCGCTACGGTCGCAGGTTCGAATCCTGCCTCGGGCATGGATGTGTGTGATAGGTTAGTTAGGTTTAATTAGTTCTAAGTTCTAGGCAACTGATGACCTCAGAAGCTAAGTCGCATAGTGCTCAGAGCCATTTGAACCATTTAGAAAGATGTTGAACCACGAGAAACTGCCATGTCTGCAGTCCTTATACCAGAAGCAAAGCCCCAATAAGAAGCCATAGGAAGCCGACTTGCACCACATCTCATAGTGTCCTCGTAATGCCTGAGTACCGTTTTGTCGAGTAACGACGTGGGGAAACCAATGCGTAAGTGACAGGGAGTGGGTCCGCAATGCTTCTTCGCTGAAACCTTTTGCAGCATCTGTGCTCAGAAGACCACGGTAGTCGAGATCCATCATCTATCACAAGATGTTCTCTGCGCTATTAATACTGACTTCAGTACCATCTCACATTTGAAATATGACGAACAAATGCATGTTGATTTAAGTTACTACTTCCATAACATATGCACAAACTCTTCAGTTTCAGCATTTCGTTGACAGGGAACAGCAACTGCACTACTCGCCATTAAAATTGCTACACCAAGAAGAAATGCAGATGATGAACGGGTAACCACGGACAAATATATTATACTAGAACTGACATGTAATTACAATTTCACGTAATTTGGGTGCATAGATCACGAGAAATCAGAACCCAGAACAACCACCTCTGGCCGAAATAACGGCCTTGATACGCCTCGGCATTGAGTCATACAGAACTTGGATGGCGTGTACAGGTACAGCTGCCCATGCAGCTTCAACACGATACCACAGTTCATCAAGAGTAGTGACTGGCGTATTGTGACGAGCCACTTGTTCGGCCACCATTGACCAGACGTTTTCAATTGGTGAGAGATCTGGAGAATGTGCTGGCCAGGTCAGCACTCGAACATTTTCTGTATCCAGAAAGGCCCGTACAGAATCTGCAACATGCGGTCGTGCATTATCCTGCTGAATTGTAGGTTTTCTTAGGAATCGAAAGAAGGGTAGAGTCACGGGTCGTAACACATCTGAAATGTAACGTCCACTGTTCAAAGTGCCGTCAGTGCGAACAAGAGGTGACCGAGACGTGTAACCAATGGCACCCCATACCATCACGCCGGGTGATACGCCAGTATGGTGATGACGAATACACGCTTCCAATGTGCGTTCACCGCGATGTCGCCAAACACGGGTGCGACCATTATGATGCTGTAAGCAGAATCTGGATTCATCCGAAAAAACGACGTTTTGCCATTCGTGCACCCAGGTTCATCGTTGAGTACACCATCGGAGGCGGTCCTGTCTGTGATGCAGCGTCAAGGGTACCCGCAGCCAGCCACGGTCACCGAGTTGATAGTCCATGCTGGTGCAAACGTCGTCGAACTTTTCGTGCAGATGGTTGTTGTCTTGCAAACTTCCCCATCTGTTGACTCATGGATCGATACGTGGCTGCACGATCCGTTACAGCCATGCGGATAAGATGCCTGTCATCTCGACTGGTAGTGATACGAGGCCGTCGGGATCAAGCACGGCGTTGCTTATTACCCTCCTGAATCCACCGATTCCATATTCTGCTAACAGCCATTGGATCTCGACCAACGCGAACAGCAATGTCGCGATACGATAAACCGCAATCGCGATAGGCTACAACCAGACCTTTATCAAAGTCAGAAACGTGGTGGTACGCATTTCTCCTCCTTACGCGAGGTATCACAACGTTTCACCAGGCAACGTCGGTCAGCTGCTGTTTGTGCATGAGAAATCGGTTGGAAACTTTCCTCATGTCAGCACGTTGTAGGTGTCGCCACCGGCGCCAACCTTGTGTGAATGCTCAGAAAAGCTAATCATTTGCATATCACAGCATCTTCTGCCTGTCGGTTAAATTTCTTGTCTGTAGCACGTCATCTTCGTGGTGTAGCAATTTTAATGGCTAGTAGTGTATATTTACATTCCTTAAAGGGTTTATTAATGGTCTTGTCAGCAGTTGCAGTTATTTATTAGGCGACTGGTTTCGAACCCTTACAGATTCATTTACAAGCCTGGCCCACAGAGGCTCCACTGAGAGTGCCTGATCTCAGTAATAAACACTTTGGTTTCGACTTGGTAACAGGCATATGTGGATTGTGGTACTCACCCTGCTAACATTTATAGAGCATGTGTTGTCACTCAGTGTTTAATATTAAGATCAGGCACTATCGGCAGGATAACGGTCCAAATGCGCGTCCGGGTTTTCCATGATTTCCCTAACTCGATTCAGATAAATTCCAGGATAGGTCTTCTGAAAGAGCACAGCCGATTTTCTTCCCCAGGCAGGCCGCTGTGGCCGAGCGGTTCTAGGCGCTTAAATCCGGAACTGCGCTGCTGCTGCGGTCGCAAGTTCGAATCCTGCCTCGGGCATGGATGTGTGTGATGTCCCTAGGTTCGTTAGGTTTAACTAGTTCTAAGTCTAGGGGACTGATGACCTCAGATATTAAGTCCCATAGTGCTTAGATCAATTTGAACCATTCTTCCCCAGCCTTCCGTAATCCCAGCTTGTGCTCCGTCTATAATGACTTCGTTGTCGACGGGATGTTAAACACTAATCTCATGCTCCTGCTGCTCCTGCCTATTTGCATCTGCTTCCTCGCCTCGCTACTATAAGCATGGATAATAACCAGTAATATGACTCTGACAAACCTACTTGCTCCAAGCACTTTTACATAGGTACTCAAAAAATTGTAACTATCACCTAGAAAAAATGAAGTTACATAATTCGCACTTTGTTTGCTTCTAGGCACTAATATACTCAAAAGTATCCGCACGACTGGAATTGCCTTTTGCCTGATTTACACGCAGCCCACATAACGTAGCTGTCTTGCGGGTCCTCTACTCTGTTTGCAGTACAGTCGTTTGACTAAACAAAATCGATAACAAAAGAAAGCACTAGAGAATACTGTTCAAAATGGTTCAAATGACTCTGAGCACTATGGGACTTAACATCTTAGGTCATCAGTCCCCTAGAACTTAGAACTAGTTAAACCTAACTAACCTAAGGACATCACACACATCCATGCCCGAGGCAGGATTCGAACATGCGACCGTAGCAGTCGCGCGGTTCCGGACTGCGCGCCTAGAACCGCGAGACCACCGCGGCCGGCAGAGAATACTGTTCTTCAAGGTGACAAGTCCAGATGTAAATCAACATTACAATATTGTTAATACTAGAAAATGCTTCATTAGAGCAGAGGCAATCCTTAACGCTTGTAAACTCAGTTTTGTTACAAGAAGTAACATTTCAAAATCACTACCACACTCATCGGAATTTGAGTTCACTAACTCCATCACATAAGTTATTCCAGCAATCTTTAGGCAAAATTAAATAATTTATGAACAAGAGATTTTGAGACACTATCTGGACTCCTGAAGTTCTATGACGGTTCAAAGTTTGTTTGCTCTTTAAAATGTTTTCCCACACCTGTGAAACGTCACTCCTGATACGAGTGGTTTGTCATAAACTGGATGTTCAAGCAACGCGATTAACAGCAGCAAGCGCTCCATTGAAAACTCAGAATTAATATCGTATCATCAGCAATTCTCTGTAACTTCACTCAGAAATTGTTCGTGCACATGTTTTAACTTTAAACGACATGATGAACGTTTTTCTTCTGGGTCTGAATTGAAACCAAGCAACCATAGCCTTTGTAACTAAGCAAAGCTTTTGTGCTGACCGAGACTCGATCATAACGACGTACTCCATTGGTGACAAGGAATAAAGAGTCAAGAAATATAGAAGTTTTCACCACTATCAGTTAGTAAATCTAAACTTGAAAATTTTTGTACTCTGCCTGATATCCTGTCAAGACTCTTACCTCTCTGTTAACTAACCACGAAAAAGTTTAATATAATGTTAAGTGGCAAAGTTTGCACGTGTTTAAAACGAAATGCCATGACGTACAGTTTTGTGACGGGGATCAGATTGTTAACTAAGTAAAGTTGATATCGATTTTTGCCCCAGCAGGGAGATGTTTGAATCTGAAATGAGGGTACAATTTTTTTACCTGATGGGGAATCGAGCCCTGCACCTACCGCCGCTGTTTTCTATTCACGAGTTGTTTTTTCAGCATTAGTGATACGTTTCCATGTCTGACTGGAAGTAACGGCCCCTGTCATTATTGCTGACAATACATGAAGAGACAATAAACATGAAAACTTTTTATCACTAACAGTTCGGAGTGTATATATGGTAGGGCTTGAAATGAAACGTTGGATATTTTTGTTCTGAACCTGGTTTTATACCCACATATGTGCCTTTCTTGCAGGCCCAGAGGATTTTCCAAGCTTGGGAAAAACAAAAAATTATCAAGTTTAGATTTTACTTATGGGTCAGATACCCCGCAAGAGGAGACCAGGATTCGAATCCCAGTCCAGTACCAATTTTTTTTAACATCTCAAGTTCAATGAAATAAGAGCCCTGCGATCTGAAGAGACCGTGGTTCATTAAATGAAATAATGTTTCTAGTGTGAGGAGGCTCACTGGTGACAGACTTTCTGTGTGTGCCGCGACTTCCGCCTGTGCTTTGGCCCGACCTAAACCGGCTACTTCCCATTTGGTACCCAAGGGATACAATGTTTAAAATGCGTTTTCTGAACTACGGTGCAACCTGATGTTCGTCACTTGGCATTACTAGAGATGAAGGAGATCTGTTCTTGTGTGTTTAAAATCCATGCCGGAAGTGGGTATGGAACGCAAACCTCACAACTAAAGTAGTAGAATTTATCCACTAGACCACTGAAACCCATATTTGCTACATTTATTATTGTGTTGGAGAGTATGGTGCGCTAAGAATACAAATTAGAGACGGCACAAAAATTCAGTTTTATATTAACTGGTTAATTATTAGGAAGTTTCTGACACAGAAATTATGCTAGTCTTATGTTATCGTAATTTAAAGATGCTTTTAGGCGTCATAGCCTCGACTGAAAAATCATCAGCAGACAATACATTTTAATCATAACGAATAGATGTTACATATCTGTCTTTTATGCAGCTGGTCCCGGTGGAGATTCGAGTCCTCCCACGGGCATGGGTGAGTGTGTTTGTCCTTAGGATAATTTAGGTTAAGTAGTGTGTAAAGGAGTTTTGCTATTTGGGGAGCAAAATAACTGATGATGGTCGAAGTAGAGCGGATATAAAATGCAGACTGGCAATGGAAAGAAAAGCGTTTCTGAAGAAGAGAAATTTGTTAACATCGAGTATACATTTAAGTGTCAGGAAGTCGTTTTTGAAAGAACTTGTATGGAGTGTAGCCATGTATGGAAGTGAAACATGGACGATAACCAGTTTGGACAAGAAGAGAATAGAAGCTTTCGAAATGTGGTGCTACAGAAGAATGCTGAAGATTAGATGGGTAGATCACATAACTAATGAGGAGGTACTGAATAGGATTGGGAGAAGAGAAGTTTGTGGCACAACTTGACTAGAAGAAGGGACCAGTTGGTAGGACATGTTCTGAGGCATCAAGGGATCACAAATTTAGCATTGGAGGGCAGCGTGGAGGGTAAAAATCGTAGAGGGAGACCAAGAGATGAATACACTAAGCAGATTCAAAAGGATGTAGGCTGCAGTAGGTACTAGGAGACGAAGAAGCTTGCACAGGATAGAGTAGCATGGAGAGATGCATCGAACCAGTCTCAGGACTGAAGACCACAACAACAACAACAACAACAACAGTGTGTAAGCTTAGGAACTGCTGACCTTAGCAGTTAAGTCCCATAAGATTTCACACATTTTCTGTCTTTTAGTGTTTATGGACTGAAAGCCTTACTCAAGGGTCACTTATTCTAGACATTACAGTCAGAATTTTGTGTTCTTTGTTCCACTACTTCTCATTTCGCGTTAGCTGGAAACGAAGCTGAGCTACATACATTCGCTACTTTAATTTTCAATCGCATTTTGAAACTGCATTTTCTGTCATTTCTCAAGATTTTCTGCACAGAAGTCTTTCTTGAACTGGAACTTAATTTTTGTCAGACCTTATGAAGCAAAATATTTTGCAAGTGTTGCCTATTAATAACGTTTACAGTATAACTAGTGGAAATGTACTAAAAACGGCCAGCCACTGTGGCCGAGCGGTTCTAGGCGGGTTCTAGGCGCTTCAGTCTGGAACTGTGCGACCGCTACGGTCGCAGGTTCGAATCCTGCGTCGGGCATGGATGTGTGTGATGTCCTTAGGTTCGTTAGGTTTAAGTAGTTGTAAGTTCTAGGGGACTGATGCCTCAGATATTAAGTCCCACAGTGCTCAGAGCCATTTGAACCATTTGTACTAAAAATGTGAAACATGTTTGGCCATGACCTATTCAATTTCAGTGCGCTTAATTCAAGAAAACACAAATAGTTGTGACAGTTAATGATTTGTGTTGTTTAGTTAGCAGTCGCAGCATCTGAGTATCTGAGTGACGACTCTCTAATCCCTAAAACTAGTTACAGAAACGCAAATAAAACGTACTGAATTATACTTTGGGTCTTTCGGTGCTCAACCGCTTCGTCCTTGAGACACAAACTGTAGTCACTTCCCAGACCGCTCAAGGCTGGGATTTCCTACTAGAAGTATAACTGAATCTTGGCAACAATGGTTGATATGTTTGACAACCATGTGACGGACGAGTTACTCCGTGGATGACATAGAATTAGCCTGCTAAATTCATTTGATATATTCATATCATTTCCATTAAATAATCCGATTGATCTTCACATAAAGTCTGAAATAAAGTTATCAATTTGTGATCTTGAGTCTAGGGAAGTCATTCGACATGTAAATTGCTATTAATCTCGTCTTTTGCCTTGTAAGCTTGTCTGTGCTAGCCAGTACTGGAGCAATAACGGAGACCAGAGAGCTGCAGTGTTGTGCCAGCCGTGAGGTAACGTCGTTGCGTGCTACGTTAGAGCTGCTTTGGTTCCCGTTTCCAGTCTCGCTGAGGATGTATTTTCTGACAGACTCAGAAGCAGTCAAATCGAAAACCAAGAAGGAAATTTTATTTATAACATGTCACATTTACTATACTGTGCCATAGGAAGAAATTAAGCACAGATCGTTTCAGAGTATAGAAACGAGTAATACCTCACTAATTCGTGGTGATAGAGGCACGCACCTGTTACAGGTACTTTATGTTTCGTTAAAACAAACTTTCTTCATAAGGATGTCATGGTAATGTGAATTTCATTTGAATTAGTAAACTGGATATTTTAAGGGCGTTGACCATTATTTTATTGAACACAACAGTAAATATCAGATGGAAATTAATCAACAGTATATTCTCTCTCATTTTCTAAAACAGTCCTAGAATGCTCAGGTAATTTACCAGTACCACGGCTGTAGAAACCTACTGGACCTGAATTAAAGACATAAATCCAGGCCTGAAGTGCATTTTTATCCAGAGAGGTATTTTCTCGACTATTTTTGATAGCGTATTATCGTACAGAATCAAAAAATGATGAAGTTTTTCCCTCGATTTCCTTACACTGAGACCAATACGTCTCTTTGTTGTTGGCAAAAACTACCAGCTGTGGTTTTCATAATGTGCAACACTCTTTCTCAGCTACCATCGACAAAATATTATTTTCAAACTGCCCTTTGCTCTAGCATACGTCTATAGTTAGGGCTCAGCCATTAATCCTTCTTAAGAAGTTAGTATAAAGACATCATAGCTACTCGATGCTACTCAACAGCAGGAATATTGCATTGGAATTTTCAATGAGCCAACTAATGATGACCAAGCAAAATTCCATTTACACTGACCCCCTGATTTTTTTTGTTTTAAATAACAGCATTCAGTAATATTGCTCCCGATTTCTGAACATTGGCTATTGGTTCCAAATATGTCAGTTGTCGGGGCTTCCTGCGTGTGCAATATCATTCATGCCACAATGATGTTTCTTGAAACAAAAAAGTGTTCTACTGAAGTGTTTTGTCCAAAAGCACTCGCGCCACACACAATACAAAGGTTCACAACTGCCTCTGTGGCTTTTACACCTCTACTAAACTATGTTTTTTCACGCTTGAACAACGTTCCTAAGTTTTAGGCATGCAAAATCCAAATGGAGCTTCGAGATAAATACAAGTGCTGTAAATACGAAAATAACCGTTGATAAATACTCTCATAGAGCCGCGCCACGTTCATCTTGTCAGATGAGTCCGACGCTGGCAGCGGTCGGTGTTTGGCCGGTAGCCGGTAGTTGCTGTGGAGCGAGAAAACTCTGGAGCATGAAACTGTTCCGATATTGACGCAGTCATGAACCAATCGGCGGAAATGTGTCTCGATCTTTTTGCTATTGCAGGTGAATTAGAAAATGAAACGAATTATGTTTGATGTTTTATCAGACTTATAATTTACATGCCACAGCAGTGTCTTGTTGATTTAGTGGTAAAATGCTCGGTTTTTCAGTGCACTGGTAGATATACATGTCGGTTCGGATCTCGCTGGAGAAACGCTAGGCTTTGTTAGTCTTCCTCTCGCTTTCCTTATTCGAACTGCAAACGGCCAGAACAAAATTCTGTGCGTAGATCATAAGGCAGGCTCTGCATCAGAAAGCATTTCACAACCTCCATTTCAATACACTGTAGGAGTGAGCAGACGTGTCTGTTTTGTAAATACTGAGTTACTTCACAAAAAAGCCCCAGGAAAGGCTATAAGGGGCCAATAATGACAGTAACCTGTGTGTTGGCTGTCATTTAGAGTATCATCATCGGAGACAAACGTTACGGAAGCAATGAAGATACTGAAGTAAGTCTGTAGGTGAAAAACGTATAGAATAGCTGGATTACACGCTTTTTCATATCTTTCTTTTTGTATTTGGATCAGAATCAAATATCCATTTTGATTACTGTGTGATATAGTTGAATCAGTTCACAACAATTCACCGTGTCTGCCCATTAGTGTTCTACGGGACTGAGGTCAGAACCTGTAATCTCCCCCTCACTTATCGACCTTAATGACAGTGAAAAATTAAACCGCGTGTACCTAATGGAAATTTGGGAAAGCAATCGTCACCGAAGTTAATCTGTCGGTAAAGAGGGAGGAAAGGGTTACATCTAAATGAAAGGAAAAATGCAAATGAAACTGGTGGAAATTAATTTTGAAAAGGGGTAAAGTTAATAAAGAAAGTAAATGTGCGGCCGTTACGTTAACAATTAACTAGCGGTAATTAGATATTTGAGATTTGGGGGAAATCACGGTCGCCAGTCCTAAGGACAATTACTATAGTAACTGAAAAAGAAAGGTTATTACACATATAATTAGCACTAGAAGCGTGGCAACTGGAGGTTGACACGTGTAGTGTGAAAACTGAAAGTTTGTCAGAAGTAATAAATTTCGCTACACTCTGACTTAATTTAGCAAAAGAATTAATAAAACCGGAAAATCGAAAGTTAATTTAGTGACTGAAGTTAATAGTGAGCTTTCTTTCTGAAGCACATCGAAATTCAGTAAACTACGGTTAGTCTTGGACTACCTCAACAATCATTTCAAAAGCAACTTGACTCTACGCCATTTAGAAACAAGAGATTTAACTTTGAACTTGAATTAAATGATTCTGAACAATTAACAATAGTAAAATTTAGTACGTACCAAGCTGAGCTGCAGTCACAGGTAAGCTAAAATATGCTAACAAAACTCGCACTCTTAATTTGTGCTCGTGTAATCTAAATATTGTAGCCAGCTATGAATACTTTAACTGAACTTTGAAATTAAAGCAGTGAAATCTCATTATATTATTTTAATGCTGGCGTTTGAATTTCAACGACACTCGGGTTCATTTCGGAAAAGGAAGGGACCCTGCTTGGCAATGCAATTGGGACAATGAGCAACAAAGGTTCATGCTAAGTTGCTGTAATTTTGCGAGGCAAATGGAACAATTTGAAAAGCTGAGGTCTGCCATACAGTTCTGAAACTTTACGTGCTTTTAGTCTTCCTTGTTGGTTGATTGAAGGTTTGAAGCCGTCGATCGAGGAGGTGGCGACAGTCACTCATTGTCGGCCGTCGCTGTTGCAGAAGCTGGATGTTGGCGCGCCTTCTTCTCAACACGGTCACCAGACGAAACGGGCTCTTGATGTGTGCCAGCTAATGCTTCCCGTCCGCGACACCGTGCTAGAAACTACCATGGCAAGTCGAGCGCAATTACATGCCGCCAAACCCCGAAAGCGCGGCAACTCGCGGGAGCGTCACACAACACACCTGCTCCACTCACTACTCCAGCCAGACTCTCCCTGCCCGCGCTCCACGCGGCAGAGTTAACACTACCAAAGATCCTACACACTTTGATTCTTCACACGACCTATCGATGTAATCGTTCGATAGCAGTTTTCCCTAGGCAAGACCCAGCGTAAAAATACAAATAATATTTACGAAACAAACCAATTATACATCGACATAAATGCATAAATATATATATACAAATAGTAAAACAAGTACAATATGTAAAGACACAGAAATGTCATATATTCAGTTAACAAAAATAAGCAAAACAAATTTATAGTACAATAGATGGAAATAGGAGGATATGCATTTCCGGCGTTACAAACCTTTGGGAGGCCAGTCCATCAGCTCAACGTCTCCGTTCATTTGAAACTAGTGTTTTACACAGTTCGCGGTATGCACAAGAGAACGGCCATGTTGGAAGATTATTATGCCTCCCGAAAATCTCTGACGAAGAGAAGGAAGCACTACGTTCTCCACACCTCCCACAAGTGATGACTAGAACAAAACGGCCCAGGTGCCGCAGAACGCAGCAACCACTTGCTGCGCACTAAATATTTCCCTGTATTTGGGCCACTGCTTCTAAAAACGACCAAGAAGTATTAGATGTTTCCTTCGAGCACACGTGTAGCAGCAGCAGAATGAAGAAGTTAACAGCAATAACGGCAGTAATACTCCAAGTATTTCGTAACTTTATGTTCTTGAATGGTATTTCGCGATCTAAGAAACTTCTTGAAATGATGAAAATTTCAAAATGGCTTCGAATCGAGGCTACAATGGCTAAAAGTATCTTCACATTCCGATGACATGAGAGTAGCATAACTTCCGCGACAGAAGCCTGCTGAAAATTACGCTGTCAAATGGTTCAAATGGCTCTGAGCACTATGGGACTTAACATCTGAGGTCATCAGTGCCATAGACTTAGAATTACTTAAACTTAAGGACATCACACACATACATGCCCGAGGCAGGATTCGAACCTGCGATCGTAGCAGCAGCGCGGTTCCGCACTGAAGCGCGTAGAACCGCTCGGCCACAACGGCCGGCAATTACACTGTCACGTGTGTATAATGCCGACATTGGTGTTCAACCAAGTGTACACTACTGACTCTGTATTACGTATAAAGGCATTTCTTTTATCTTATGAGAATGGGCTAGGCATGTAACGAGTCAATATTATTGTTTAATGACAACAGGTATGTTGTTTTTAATCGATCCGAAACAGCAGTTTATAAGAATTGCTCACAATTTACATTATGGTAACACGCCTCCTGCGCAACTGTATGCCGAAACTTGTATTGATTAAGTCGCGATTTTGTCGTTGGAATACTTCCTGAACAGCCAAAATACGAACTTCTGTAACCCAAATCTCTGCCACATCTTCCATTTCTTGGGAAATACGCTACGCAACAAAATTAAAGCATCACTTCTTCGAAAAGCCGTAATTCTCCCCATTGCAATGTACAAGTTTTAAATTGAGCTAGAAGCTGCCTTTCACTTTTCTATACGAAGGTCAAAGAGCGTGGCATCCTGGGACGTCACCCTGGCACTCGGCGAGTCTTCCAACGACAAGGGGTGAACATACGAGGAAGAAAGACCAGAATTTAGAAGTTCACATGAGGTGTAAGGTGGATTTCAAGATGCCACATTGGTACCAAATTTCAACACATCTCCCCCAAAGTGACCCTGAACGGGTCACACGATGGGAGCGTTGCCACACCAACTCTCACCCGCATTTCACCCCTTCTTTCGACACCTCTACGATGCAGGTAAGAACCGCGACGGGCAGCGTTGAAGTCACGAGTTTTTGTTATGAGTGTATGAGGAAAACATTTCAGATACAACGCCGTTCAGAATCGACGCGAAAAGGATTTAAGGGGTGATATAAAGGTCGTCAGTGAAACCACCCCATCTACTGATGGTTAAGTACTGGCGCCTTGAGGTGGTGCGATTAATGTGGATTATGTCTAGTTGTGTGGCTTGCTGAGGGATACTTTCACCAGCAGCAATTCACGCATCTAAGTTCACACCTCCACAATTTCTCTCTACGCTTATCATTGTAAAAGTCTAAATTAATATTACGTAACTCCCCTTTGAACAGAGTCATATTTACCTCTTCTTTCTCGAAGAAAGATGATGCACCATCAAGCTCCACGACAAAGAAAGCAGTCTAATATAGTCCTGAATAATGTCGCCGTGTTTTGCAAAGTTTGTAGGCCATGCTGTATCCAGGTATCGTCTTCAGGATGAAGCAATTTAGAAATGAAAGGAATTGCCTCCCTTCCCAGAAGATACGAGGGTTGGAACTTGAATAGTGGCAACTATTTATTCACAACCGATACAAAAGTGTTACATGTTTGCACCTGTTACTGTCCTTCAAAGCAGTCACCGGCGTTGTGTAGAACCCGTTGCCAGCGATGTGGAAGGCGTAGTACACCGTCAGCAGAGCCTGTTCTGTTGATGGTGCGAATTGAGCGGTCTACCGCCTGTCGAATCTCTGTAACAGTTCTGAAGCGAATGCCACGAAGCCAAAACTGAAACGCCAGTCCAACGAATGGCGTCATTATGGGTCGCCGCGAAAGTCGAAAGCACGTCGGAGCCCCAGTATGGTGTAAGTTATTGTGATTCTCGTGTACGACTGTGATGGTGTTATCCTAACGCATTACGTTCCTCCACGACAGACCGTTCGTTTTTGCAGCATCTTCTGCGATCAGCTTTGTGAAAGAAGCGGCGACACTTCCTGCGCAACCCACCCATCATTTTGCACAACAATGCGCGGGCGTATACAGCGCTAGCTGTGGCTGTTCTATTCGGTCGATGGGACTGGGAAGTACTGTACTATCCACCATACTCCCCGGACTTAAGTCCTTGTGACTTTGATTTGATTCCGACGATGAAGAAACCAGTTCGTGGCATTCGTTTCAGAACTGTTACAGAGATTCGATAGGCAGTAGACCGCTCCATTCGCACCATCAACAGAACAGGCCCTGCTAACGGTATACTACGCCTTCCACATCGCTGTCAACGGGTTCTACACAACTATGGTGACTGCTCTGAAGGACAGTAACAGGTGCAAACATGTAACTCTTTTGTATCGTTTCTGAATAAATAGTTGCCACTAGTTAAGTTCCAGCACTCGTATATTTTAAAAACTTTTAGACAATACAGGGTGAGTCACCTAACTTTACCGCTGGATATATTTCGTAAACCACATCAAATACTGATGAAGCCGATTCCACAGACTGAACGTGAGGAGAGGGGCTAGTGTAATTGTTTAATATAAAACAATACAAAAATGCACGGAAGTATGTTTTTTAACACAAACCTACGTTTTTTTTAAATGGAACCACGTTAGTTTTGTTAGCACATCTGAACATACACTCCTGGAAATGGAAAAAAGAACACATTGACACCGGTGTGTCAGACCCACCATACTTGCTCCGGACACTGCGAGAGGGCTGTACAAGCAATGATCACACGCACGGCACAGCGGACACACCAGGAACCGCGGCGTTGGCCGTCGAATGGCGCTAGCTGCGCAGCATTTGTGCACCGCCGCCGTCAGTGTCAGCCAGTTTGCCGTGGCATACGGAGCTCCATCGCAGTCTTTAACACTGGTAGCATGCCGCGACAGCGTGGACGTGAACCGTATGTGCAGTTGACGGACTTTGAGCGAGGGCGTATAGTGGGCATGCGGGAGGCCGGGTGGACGTACCGCCGAATTGCTCAACACGTGGGGCGTGAGGTCTCCACAGTACATCGATGTTGTCGCCAGTGGTCGGCGGAAGGTGCACGTGCCCGTCGACCTGGGACCGGACCGCAGCGACGCACGGATGCACGCCAAGACCGTAGGATCCTACGCAGTGCCGTAGGGGACCGCACCGCCACTTCCCAGCAAATTAGGGACACTGTTGCTCCTGGGGTATCGGCGAGGACCATTCGCAACCGTCTCCATGAAGCTGGGCTACGGTCCCGCACACCGTTAGGCCGT
Organism: Schistocerca nitens; assembly: GCF_023898315.1. NCBI lineage: Eukaryota > Metazoa > Arthropoda > Insecta > Orthoptera > Acrididae > Schistocerca > Schistocerca nitens. The sequence goes on along the minus strand of NC_064618.1, from coordinate 829,398,617 downwards.
CTTCCGCTCACGCCCCAACATCGTGCAGCCCGCCTCCAGTGGTGTCGCGACAGGCGTGAATGGAGGGACGAATGGAGACGTGTCGTCTTCAGCGATGAGAGTCGCTTCTGCCTTGGTGCCAATGATGGTCGTATGCGTGTTTGGCGCCGTGCAGGTGGGCGCCACAATCAGGACTGCATACGACCGAGGCACACAGGGCCAACACCCGGCATCATGGTGTGGGGAGCGATCTCCTACACTGGCCGTACACCACTGGTGATCGTCGAGGGGACACTGAATAGTGCACGGTACATCCAAACCGTCATCGAACCCATCGTTCTACCATTCCTAGACCGGCAAGGGAACTTGCTGTTCCAACAGGACAATGCACGTCCGCATGTATCCCGTGCCACCCAACGTGCTCTAGAAGGTGTAAGTCAACTACCCTGGCCAGCAAGATCTCCGGATCTGTCCCCCATTGAGCATGTTTGGGACTGGATGAAGCGTCGTCTCACGCGGTCTGCACGTCCAGCACGAACGCTGGTCCAACTGAGGCGCCAGGTGGAAATGGCATGACAAGCCGTTCCACAGGACTACATCCAGCATCTCTACGATCGTCTCCATGGGAGAATAGCAGCCTGCATTGCTGCGAAAGGTGGATATACACTGTACTAGTGCCGACATTGTGCATGCTCTGTTGCCTGTGTCTATGTGCCTGTGGTTCTGTCAGTGTGATCATGTGATGTATCTGACCCCAGGAATGTGTCAATAAAGTTTCCCCTTCCTGGGACAATGAATTCACGGTGTTCTTATTTCAATTTCCAGGAGTGTATAAACAAATACATAATCAGTGCCGTTTGTTGCATTGTAAAATGTTAATTACATCCTGAGATATTGTAACCTAAAGTTGACGCTTGAAACCTCGGACGTTCAGTTGCGTGTTGTAACAAACACGGGCCACGGTCGGCGAGCAACATCTGCAGGGACATGTTTACGATGACGACCGTGTTAACGAGTATGGCTGTAGTGCACTGTTGTGGTTTGCTCTAGCTGTCGCAGTGTCCGCATGTAGCGCTTGCTGCTATTGTTATTCTGCATTCGTCTCCGCACGCAGACCAACTGTAGTACACCGTGTTACCAGACGTCTGTGATAGTGTAGTGTTGTAGGAACTGTGACCATGGTGTATTCGAACTCTGAAAAGGCGGAGATGATACTCATCTATGGCGAGTGTCGACGAAATGCAGCTGAAGCCTGCAGGGTGTATGCAGAACGGTACCCGCACAGAGAGCATCCAACGTGCCGCACATTGCAAAACATCTACCGCCAACTGTATGCAACAGGTATGGTCGTAACACGCAAACGGATCCGTAACAGGCCCGTCACAGGAGAAGCGGGTGCAGTTGGTGCGTTAGCTGCTGTTGCCATGAACCCACACATGAGTACACGGGACATTGCGAGAGCCGGTGGACTGAGCCAAAGTAGTGTCATGCGCATACTGCATTGTCACCGCTTTCACCCGTTTCATGTGTCGCTACATCAGCAATTACATGGTGATGACTTTAATCATCGAGTGTAATTCTGTCAATGGGCATTAACAGAGAATGCGTTGCAGTTCTACCTGTTTACCGATGAAGCGGGTTTCACAAACCACGGGGCAGTGAATCTACGGAACATGCATTACTGGTCCGTGGACAATCCTCGCTGGCTCAGACAGGTAGAGCGAGAGCGGCCGTGGTCTGTAAATGTATGGTGCGGAATCATTGGCGACCACCTCATTGGTCCTCACTTCGTTGCAGGGGCCCAAACAGCTGCAACATACATCGCGTTTCTACAGAACGATCTGCCAACGTTGCTCGAAAATGTCCCACTGGAAACGCGTCGACGTACGTGGTATCAGCATGATGGTGCAGCTGCACATTCCGCAATTAACACTAGGCTGACTCTTGACAGGATGTTCGAGGGGCGTTTCATAGGACGTGGAGGACGCATAAATTGGCCAGACCGTTCTCCTGATCTTACACCTCTGGACTTCGTTCTGTGGGGTACGTTAAAGGAGAATGTGTACCCTGATGTACCTACAAACCCAGAGGATATGAAACAACGTATTGTGGCAGCCTGCGGCGACATTACACCAGATGTACTGCGGCGTGTACGACTTTCATTACGCCAGAGATTGCAATTGTGTGCAGCAAATGATGGCCACCACATTGAACATCTATTGGCCTGACATGTCGGGACACACTCTATTCCACTCCGTAATTGAAAACGGAAACCACGTGTGTACGTGTACCTCACCCCTCATGGTAATGTACATGTGCGTCAGTGAAAAAGACCAATAAAAGGGTGTTAGCATGTGGACGTAATGTGCTGTTCCAGTCTCTTCTGTACCTAAGGTCCATCACCGTTCCCTTTGGATCCCTACGTAATTCGGTGCTCTCCGATACACACGATCGAACAGCGGAGGAGTGGTACTCAACCGTCAACTTTAGGTTACAATATCTCCGGATGTAATTAACATTTTACAATGCAACAAACGGCACTGATTACGTATTTGTTTATATGTTCAGATGTGCTAACAAAACTAACGGGGTTCCATTGAAAAAAAAACGTAGGTTTGTGTTAAAAAACATACTTCCGTGCATTTTTGTATGGTTTGTATTAACCAGTTACACTAGCCCCTCTCCTCACGTTCGGTCTGTGGAATCGATTCGTCAGTATTTGATGTGGTTTACGAAATATATCCAGCGGTAATGTTAGGTGACTCACCCTGTATATGTTGCTGCCTGACGTATATGCAACCACGGACGGTAAGACACCGATAGTTGAAGAGTGTAACATTTGGTATCGGCTTAAGGAAATATTAGAATACAGATTACGTTCCTCTTTCTAGACGTACATACCTCTCTTTGGGGCGGGCATTTTTATATTGTATCTTTGTCCATATACTTATTAAATGATATATACTTTATGGCTAAACCAAAACAAGATCTACACACCCATTCCCTCGGGCGTTGATTCCCATTTATTTTACTGTCGAGAACTACAGTTCACAGTGTGATGAGAGCAGGACAACCTTTTACACTGCTGACACTCACTGGACGGTTCATTCCTTCCCTATGGACCCGGTGAGCCACCAACGCAGTGGCACGTGATGGAACTCCTTCAGTGTACAGTGTGGCCACGGTTTTTGCTCTGATGTACAGGCTGGAGACACTAGGAACCGTTCAAAACCATTCGACATAATTTGAACGAGATCTGAAGCAGCAATGGCTGCTTATGTTCTTTCAGCCCTCCTATTTTGTGCCCTCACTTGACGGGATCACAGAGGGGCACCGCACTGACACATGCTCGAATAAACGGGCAAAATGTCCCTCTAAGACGCCCAGATGAGCAACTCCCTCGGTGTCACCTGCCTGCCTTGCTTGAGCACTTTAAAAACGTACCCTCTACAGAGGCAAAATGCGGCCAGTCCCAGGCGGCTGCAGCCAGGCTGCCCTGCTGCTCTTGTGGCTGCTAGCAGGCTTGGAATCGGAGGTACCCAAGAGTTGCCAGTCTGCAAGTCCCTGGGAGTCCATCCCCGCTTGGCTCTGTATGGATACGGTTTTTAAAGTGCTGAAGAAATGCGAATGGGTACCACTGAGGAAGTTGCGTAACGGGGGTGAGGGGGGTGGGGACTCGTAGTGATTCTTTGCCGTTTTATTCACACATGCGTAAATGGCGCACCTTCTGTGACCCCGCTACTGGAGAGCGCGGGTTTGGAAGGCTGAGAAAGCATAAGCACCCATTGCTGCTTTCGTCGAATGGTTCTCAACGATCTCTCCCCCTGTACACCAGCGCAGACACTATTGTCACGCTGCACACCAAAAGGGTTCGATCACCTTTTGGGGTTTCTGGCCCATGATATCCTTAGAGACTTAGGATGTCAAGAACAATAGTCCGTTGCTCATCACGCAGCGGAATATTGTTTTTGACCATCAAACATGTGAGAATCAGTGATCTGAAAAAAAGCGGTGCTTTCATTTATGACATTATACCACCCCGAAGTCTTTCTCGTTTCGACTCTGAACAGTGGTGAGTATACTATGAGAAGACCGCGTTATTTCAGCGCTGGGCCTCGTGGTTCTGATTTCTGATTTCCATTGCGGAGGCGTCAAAAGAGGGTTCATGTCTACAAGGTGCGGCTAGAAAAAAACCGGACTGATGCTGGAAAAAACATTTATTTACAATTATTAACAATTTCATGTTATCTCCTTCAATGTACTATCCTCCTCGGTCTCTACACCGCTCCATACGAATTTTCCACTGTTCATAGCAATGCTGCAGATCATTTTCGGTAAGTCCATACATTACTTCCGTCGCTTTTTCTTTTACTGCTTCAACAGTCTCAAATCTAGTTCCTTTCAAAGCTGACTTGACTTTAGGGAAAAGAAAAAAGTCACAGGGGGCCAAATCAGGTGACTAGGGTGGATGATCTAAGATGGGAATGTTGTGTATTGCCAAAAACGTCTTCACTGACAACGCACTGTGAGCTGGGGCATTGTCTTGGTAAGGATCCATGACTTTTTTCTCCACAAATCGTTCCGTTTTCTCCGTACTCGCTCACGTAGAGTAGCCAGGACGCTAATGTAGTAATGCTGATTCACTGTTTGTCCCTCTGGTACCCAATCAATGTGCACAATCCCTTTGATGTCAAAAAAAAACAATCATTGCCTTGAATTTCGATTTTGACATTCGTGCTTTTTTTTGTCGTGGAGAACCAGGAGTTTTCCAATGCACCGATTGGCGTTTAGTTTCGGGATCGTAAGCAAAAAAAACCACGATTCATCGCAAGTAATAACATTTTGTAAGAAGGTGGGATCACTTTCAATGTTTTCCAGGATGTCACAACAAATCATTCTTCGGCGTTCCTTCTGTTCAATTGTGAGACACTTTGGAACCATTTTTGAACACACTTTGTTCATGTTGAAACTTTCATGAAGAATCTGCCTAACACTTTCCTTGTAGACTCCTGTTAACTCAGACACTGCTCTGATTGTTAAACGGCGATCTTGTCGAACAAGTTTACCGATTTTTCAATGTTTGCATCAGTTTTTGCTGACAATGGTCTGCCAGTGCGAGTGTCATCACTGGTGTCTTCGCGGCCATCTTTAAATCGTTTAAACCACTCAAACACTTGTGTTCGCGATAAACAATCATCGCCATACACTTGTTGTAACATTACAAACGTTTCACTTGCAGATTTTCCTAGTTTGAAACAAAATTTGACGTTAACACGCTGTTCTTTCTGTACACTCAACATTTTCCGACGCACAGACAAAACGTCAACTACTTAAAATAGACGCCACGGGCAGACTGAGTGCAGGAGGCAGATGAAACTCGAGCAGTAGGCGGAGCGAGAGTCACGTGACAGGCCACGCGACTTTCAGCCTTATTGCATTCGTTTTATTGTTTCACCAGTACTAGTCCGGTTTTTTTCTAGCCACACCTCGTATAAGAGGGGTTGTGATGACCTTCCTACCGCTTGACATGACCACAGCGACGTTGGGCAGAATTCTGGTGACATTTGGTGCCAACGTGACATCATTAACGCACCTTACACATCGCATGAACTTCTGAGCTCTGCCTTCTTTTCACATGTGTTTACCCCTTGCTGTTTCAAGCCTAGTAGAGCTAGAGAGTGCCGTCTCAGGGCGCCAAGATTTTGCACCATCACTGAGGACGGTTCTAGGCAAAATTTAAAAGTTGCATGTCACCATGGGAGACAATTAAGGCGTTTCGAAAAAGTGGCCTTTTAATTGTGTTGCACAGTGTATTTACGATATTGTACGCATAATTAATTATCTGTCAGACGCATTTTAATCGAACGTAAACTAAAACTCAATATAACATCTGGTACTAGACCAGTACATCGCCAGCAAGGCTGCTAAATGTTGGTACACACCATATACAACGTTTGGTTCTTAGGATTCATACGTTTTACTATGTTTTCAATTAATTGTTTATAAATAGTTCCGTCCATTATTTGGAAACTAATTTAGATATAATTTCAAATAGTGCCAATGAAAGAGGAGCAAAAATAGGATAAGAGAGTAATGCCATATCCATAGTTATTATAGTACTTCAAGGAACAAAGAGCATGAATTGATTTTAAGCACTGCAATTATATTTTTCAGTTGTTTAACTTTACGTTTTGAACAAACTAGTGCATTTGAAACTAAGTGTAAGATATGATATTGATAAGAATTTTAGCGTGCAGCTAATAGCGCAATCGGTTATGTATCAAATTTTGCGAATTAGGCTGATGAAACGATAAACTCATTAAGTGACGCAGATGCAGGGTTTTCCTAGGAAGGGGTGGTCTAAGGCCATTTAAGGGTGGTGGCCATACTACAGAAAGACAGTGCTCAGGATGACTTGGTTGAGGCTGGATCTGTGCTGGTCCTTGTGATGATCCGGCCTCACGCACTTCCGGAGTTAGAAAATGTTTCGCATCGTCAGTCGCAACACTTTGGATTATTCCCCACGGGTTCTGTAAGGATTTAGAATTATTTAGTGCTGGTCGACACTTTGATTACTTTGAGATAGCAGTTCGGCAGAAAATGTAGTTTTTGTGTGTGAAGTGGTTTCGGACTCTAAATTTGTGTCACGAGTCCAGACTTTAATTCAGATTGCCACTCAGGGACTTAGAATATTTTGCTATTAATAGAAATATAGGTTGTACATTATGTGTCTGTTGGACTGTGATTAGGTGTGAGTTAGTAAGAAATTGAGCTTCAGTTAACTTTTAGTTATGAACACTCTCTGTGTCTTCAAGCTGGTTTAATTTCATTTGTTTTTATAGTGAGCTCGCTAATCACTACACTGGGTGCTTGAGCCATTTTTATATCACTTAATAGCGTAGTTGCATTCAACAGCCTACGAAGTAACGTGCGAACCTTTATGGATAATAAACTTTTATTAATTGAAATTTAAACATTGTAGTTGTGGTTCGTTATTTAACTAATATGTACCTAGGTAAAGCCTAGTAATCCTTTGTCTGTCTGATTAATTACATCAGGAGCAAATTTATTAAGTAATTTTATTTTAAAATCGCACTTGAGGGCCAAATAAAGCCACAACTTGGGGTTTTCGGGGTGATAACTAATTCCGTATGACTACCTTTCGTAAGTCGTATAGCGAAATCGCGTCCGTCATAAGTGTCCTGCACTGCGGTGATGACGGAGCAGGCACATTTATTTTGAAATTTCTCTGCTCACACCCAAGCCGCGAGATGTCAGAAACTCAGATCGGTACCAAATGTCGTGTGTCGAGAGCGTATCAACAAAACTCCGATCAAGTTCGTACTGTGTGCTATCGTTCAGCAGAACTGGCTTAAACGTTAATTAAAAGTAACACCGTAACTACCGAGCACTGGAGAAACATAACTGTGAATGAGTAATAGTATAGCGTTTGTGGGGAATTTGGTAGAACGTTATACCTTTGTACTAAGTGTCCTGTGTTCATACCCCTCTGATGACAATTTTCTACTTTATTATGCGTGAAAGGGTTATATGGGACTATTAATACTTCCTCACGTGTGATGCAGTTGTTTCTTTATTCTACTGCTCCGATTGTTTATGTTTGCTGAGTGAAACTACAAATGCACCACCTGCTTCATCACGAGTGGTGTCTGTTCTCTAGTACATGTCCGACAGAACACCACACCTATCTATGCAAATGTACTCTATAGGTTTGCTACTTTCAACTAACGAAACGAAAGCAGACTGCCAAAAGAATATTGCTACAATTTCCGAAAAGTCTATTCACATGTCAGGTAAATGTTCTCCCATATAACGGTTTCACGAGTAAACAGATGAAACAAATTGTCGTCAGTGGGGTTTGAACGCGGGAGCTCTGGACGACGGAAGGATCCCTCACAGCGCAGCAGTACTCCAAAAGAGGACGGACAAGCGTAATGTAGGCAGTCTCTTTAGTAGATCTGTTGGATCTACTAAGTGTTCTGACAATAAAACGCAGTATTTGGTTCGCCTTTCCCACAACATTTCCTATATGTTCTTTCCGCTTAAGTTGTTTGTAATTGTATTTCCTATGCATTTGGTTGAGTTTACGGCCTTTTGATTTGATTGGTTTATCGTCTGATCGAAGTTTAACGGATTCCTTTTAGCACTCATATGGGTGAGCTCACACTTTTCATTATTTAGGGTCAGTTACCAATTTCCGCCCCAATTGATATCTTACGTGAATTGTTTTGCATTTGGTTTTGATCTTCTAATGAATTTACTAAATGATAAACGATGGCATCATCTGAAAACAAACTAAGACAGCTGCTCAGATTGTCTCCTAAAGGAACAAGAGAAGGCCTATAACACTACACTGGAGAAGGCCAGAAATCACTTCTGTTTTACTTGATGACTCTTCGTCAGTTGCTACGAACTGTGACTTTTTTGACAGGCAATGATGAATCCGGTTGCATAACTAACACGATATTTCAGATTACACGCTGCTTGTGAGGCACGGTTTCAAAAGTCTTCAGAAAATCTAGAAATACGGAATCAATTTGAAACCCTCTGTTAATAGCACCAAACACGAAATTTTCTTTTATCTCACTTTGATAAATACTTGCCCCTTTCGTTTCTGTCTGAATAATGTTCTTTTTCAATACGCTAAACTTGTTGCTCGATTTAAACTGGTACATCTTTGTATTCTTAAATTATTACCAACCCACCCACGTGAGATCATCAAAATGGTTACTCACAGATACGTCCTTCCGGTGGTCCATAGCTCTGGTGTCACTTTCAATTACCGTTTATTTTTGTTCTACTGGACGACAGCACATAGCACGAACTAAATCGGCGTTTTGGTTGATACTTCATCGACATACACTCAGTCGCAAAAGTATTCGGTCAGCACGTAACGGCGCATAATTTTGCAGTTTGCCGCATGAACAAATACAGAAATTGCACTTTGTAATGTATTTGGCACGCTGGGACGATGTCGCAACGTGAAACGCGTCAAATACGAAGAATTGTTGTTGGACATGTGTCTGTTACGTAATATTTCCTGAAAACGGCATGGGAACGTGCAACAAAAGTATTCGGACAAAGGCGGACAACGTGAGAGAAAAGCTCATTCAGAGACGCACAGAGGGTGAAGCGACTGCAGTGTGTCCGATATTTCCGCGAGACGATAGCGATGATTAGTACACACGTATCGCGAGCCTGTGCAGGTCGACGATGGGACGCAGAGGGAAGTGTTCTACGTTCGAGCAAAGGCAACTTGTCGTTTATCATCACGCAAAGGGGAAAACCTGCAGGGAAATTGCCGCAATAGTGAACATGAAGAAAAGTACAGTTCACGACATTATTAAACGGTTCGAGAAAGAAGACCGATTGGAATTCCGTTGCAGTACAGGACGGCCACGGACATTTTCACAGAGAGATGAAAGTGTGATTGTGCGAAAGGTACAATAGAATCCGAAAATATTTGCCACACGAATTGCAAGTGAGGTGGAGGGAGACCTTGGTATAAAAGTTCATCCCGAAACCGTGCGGAGAGTACTACGACGATCGCAGTACCATGGTCGAGTGGCACGGCGAAAGCCATTCATAAATGCAGTGAACCAGAAGAAACGTATGCAGTTTGCGAGGGAATACGCCGAATACGATCAGGCTTGGTGGAATCGGGTGATATTTTGCGACGAATGTAAATTTACATTATGGCAAAGCGACGAAAAAGCGAACGTGTGGCGAAAGACCAATGAAGAGCTGAATCCCAGGAACCTCAAACCAACAGTAAAGTTTGGAGGTGGGAGCATCATGGTGTGGGGGATGCATGTCCGCCAATGGTGTGGGTGGTTTAGTGTTCATTGATGATACAATGAACAAGGAAGCGTATTTGAATATACTGCGAGGACATTTGAAGCAGAGTACACGACATCTAGGTATTGCGAACAACTTTCATTTTTATCAGGATAACGATCCCAAGCATACCGCGCATATTGTACAAATGTGGTTGCTCTTCAATTGCCCGAAAGTATTGCACTCCCGTCCTCAATCACCAGACCTTAACCCAATCGAACATTTGTGGGATAAATTGAAACGCACCCTCCGCGCGGACAACATCTATACGAAGGAGACCTTGAAAGAGAAACTGCGCCAAGAATGGGCAAATAAAGACCCAGATTTCACGAAAAAACTCGTGGAAAGCATGCTTAGTAGATTGGAGGAGGTATTTAAAATGAAAGGTGGACCCACAAGGTATTGACATTTTCGTCGTACAACTTATGAACATTCATTGGACGGTGTCCGAATACTTTTGTAGCAGCAGGGTGTGCGGGATGTTTCATTTTTGTTGTTAATTTTTCTGTTATTTATGGTTTGGAAACGAAATAATATAAAAATTCCTTTGTAATTAATGTTGTTACGCATATATATTGCTAACAAATATGTTTGGGTTTCATAGTCAGTGTTTCTCGAGTACTCATTGTGAAACTTCCCACTGTCCGAATACTTTTGCGACTGAGTGTACAATGTTTGGTACCGATCTGATTGTCTGACATCGGGAGGTTTTGGTGTCAGTGGTACGTATGTGATGCTGGAATTATGGCTCTGAGCACTACGGGACTTAACTTCTGAGGTCATCAGTCCCCTAGAACTACTTAAAGTTAACTAACCTAAGGACATCACAAACATCCATACCCAAGGCAGGATTCGAACCTGCGACCGTAGCGGTCGCGCGGTTCCAGACTGTAGCGCCTAGAACCGCTCGGCCACCCCGGCCGGCCTAGAATTACGGTCATTTAGCATACGCAGAAGCAGCCGCAGACGCCACTGTCATGCTCGTATTCGTCTTTCCACCTGAACAAAACAAAAAAAGCTTACGAGTGACTCTTCGTCTCCCGCCATAAGGCCGCAGGTCGTTCCCCTCCGAGACAAGCGCCTGCTATAGCCTTTTTCCAATACGCGGCTCTTCCGCGCGGCCCGGTCGCAAGAAGACAAAGCGGGCGCCGCATGCTCCTCTCAGGTCACGCGCCGCCTGCCAGGTATAAATATGAACAATCAGGAGCTCGTTGGGCGCTATTATTGTTCTGTCCGGGGCGGCTGCTCGCCCGTTCCTCCGCGTCCGCAACGCCAATCCGGAGGCCTCTCTCGCCGGGGTTTATGTCCGCAGCGTCGCGACGGCGGCCTTTGTCGTCGCCGGGCAGGGCGGTCGTCAAATATCGCGGCTCGTTCTAAATCAGTCGCCGGAGCTCGCGTCGAAGGATTTGCGTTCAGCACGCTGCACGTTCTACGACGCCGCCGTGCGGCTGGCAGCTGGCGTAGTCGCCTGACGGAAGAATGTCGTACAGCCTGTGGCGGGACACGACCCTGTTCTCCACCGGCGCCTATAAAAACGCCTTCACACACACACACACACACACACACACACACACACACGCACACACGCACACACACACATAGCGCGCGCGAGAGAGAGAGAGAGAGAGAGAGAGAGAGAGAGAGAGGGAGAGAGAGAGAGAGAGAGAATATACTGTAAGGAGACACAAGTACTGTGGATGACAAAAGTCGGTTAGACGACTGCCAGTCTTCAATACACAATTTCTATCATAACTAAGAGCAAAAACTATCACAGGTGAAAGTGTATGATAGGAGACACAAAAATGTTCCAGTAAATATCGCTCCGCAAACGGCATATTTGCGATATACACTACTGGCCATTAAAACTGCTACACCACGAAGATGACTTGCTACAGACAAGAAATTTAACCAACAGAAAGAACATGCTGTGATAAGCAAAAGATAAGCTTTTCAGAGCATTCACACAAGGTTGGCGCCGGTGGTGACACCTACAACGTGCTGACATGAGGAAAGGTTCCAACCTATTTCACATACACAAACAGCAGGTGACCGGCGTTGCCTTGTGGAACGTTGTTGTGATGCCTCGTGTAAAGAGGAGAAATGCGTACCATCACGTTTCCGACTTTGATAAAGGTCGGATTGTAGCCTATCGCGATTGCGGTTTATCGTATAGCGACATTGCTGCTCGCGTTGGTCGAGAGCCAATGACTGTTAGCTGAATATGGAATCGGTGGATTCAGGAGGGTAATACGGAACGCCGTGATGGATCCCAACGGCCTCGTATCACTAGCAGTCGAGATGACAGGCATCTTATGCGCATGACTGTAACGGATCGTAAGCCCCGTCCCGATCCCTGGTTTGGGACGTTTGCGAGACAACAACCATCTGCACAAACAGTACGACGACGTTTGCAGCAGCATGCACTATCAGCTCGGAGACCATGGCTGCGGTTACCCTTGACGCTGCATCACAGACAGGAGCGCCTGCTATGGTGTACGCAACGACGAACCTGGGTGCACGAATGGCAAAACGCAATATTTTAGTATGAATCCAGGTTCTGTTTACACCATCATAATGGTCGCACCCGTGTTTGGCGTCATCGCGGTGAACGCACATTGGAAGCGTGTATTCGTCATCGTCATACTGGCGTATCACCCGGCGTGATGGTATGGGGTGCCATTGGTTACACGTCTCGGTCACCTCTTGTTCGCATTGACGGCACTTTGAACAGTGGACGTTACATTTCACATGTGTTATGACCCGTAGCTCTACCTTACATTCGATCCTTGCGGAACCCTACATTTCAGCAGGATAATGCACGGCCGCATGTTGCAGGTGCTGTACGGGCGTTTCTGGATACAGAAAATGTTCTACTGCTGACCTGGCCAGCACATTCTCCAGATCTCTCACCAATTGAAAACGTCTGGTCAATGGTGGCCGAGCAACTGGCTTGTCACAATACGCCACTCACTACTCGTGATGAACTGTGGTTACGTGTTGAAGCTGCGTTGGCAGCTGTACCTGTACACGCTATCCAAGCTCTGTTTGACTCAATGACCAAGCGTATCAAGGCCGTTATTACGGCCCATGGTGGTTGTCCTGGGTACTGATTTCTCAGGATCTATGCACCCAAACTGCGTGAAAATGTAATCAGATATCACTTCTAGTGTAATATATTTGTCGAATGAATGCCCGTTTATCATCTGCATTTCTTCTTTGTGTAGCAATTTTAATGGACAGTAGTGTAATAGTGAATGCGAGCCGCCTCTGACATGTTCTCACTGATACATGTGTGTTTGAAATTTTTCCATTAAATTCTCATTTAGTTGGAGTGGCATTTAGCCCACGTCCTTCCTTAACAAGAAACGCAAGACTTCTTCAGCAGTATACGTGTTACAATGTACTGCAAACTCGTACCTGTTCAATGAGGTGTGCAACGTGGAATCCTCGCGTTTGGGTGCAATACTGCACAGGTCTCTGTAGTGAGGTACAAATTCTTTCAGATACCCCCGGGTCATGATCGTCATTTGACTATCTGACAGACTCCCGTATGGGCGACATAGTACGAGGATAATGCCAAAAGTAAGGTCTCCAGCTTTTTATAATTACATAGACCTGTTTATTTCTACAATGGTTTACATCAGTTTACAGCTTGAACATTTAGCAATTTTTCGACGTAATCGCCATTTCTGTCGGTACATTTTTGTAGACGCTGTGGTCATACCAGCTCGCCGCCATGCTGTTCAGAAAGTTATGAACCTCTTTTTCCACCTCGTCGTCGGAGCTGAATCGCTTTCCGGCCAAATGTTCTTTTAACTTAGGGAACAGGTGATAGTCACGGGGCGCCAAGTCAGGACTATAGGCTGGGTGGGTGATTATGTTCCACTGTTGTGGGAGAGCAACGGTTTGCCGAGCGATGTGTGGACGAGCGTTGTCATGGAGAATGTGTACGCCCTTGCTCAGCATTCCTCTTCTCCGGTTCTGAATTGCCCGTTTGAGTTTTTTCAGAGGCTCACAGTACCTGTCAGCGTTAATTGTGCTCCCAGCGATTCAGCTCCGACGACGAGGTGAAAGAAGAGCTTTATAACTTTCTGAACAGCATGGCGGCGAGCTGGTATGACATGGATATACAAAAACTGCCACAGCGTCTACAAAAATGCATCGACAGAAATGCTGATTATTTCGAAAAATAGCTAAACGTTTAAGCTGTAAACCGGTGTAAACCATTGTAGAAATAAAAAGGTCTACGTACTTACAAAAAATAGCAGACATTATCTTTGGAATTACCCTCTTAATAAGCATCTCTGGCGTTGAGAAACAAGTGAAAGATTTGAAAGCAGATAAATCGCCAAATCCGGATGGAATCCGAGTTCGATTTTACAAAGAGTACTCTAAGGCATTGAATCCTTACCTAGCTTGCGTTTATTGTGGATCTCTTGCCCAGCACAAAATCCCTAGCGACTAGAAAAAAGCGAAGATGAGTCCAGTATATAAGAAGGGTAAAAGCACAGACCATAAAAATTACAACCCATATATCCCTAACTTCTGTTTGCTGCAGAATCCTTGAGCATATTCTCAGTTCGAATATAATAAACCTTCTTGAGACTGAGAAACTTATGTCCAGGAATCAAAAAGCATCGCTCTTGCGAAACTAAGCTTGCTCTTTTGTCACATGATACGCTGAGAACTATGGATTAAGGGCAACAGGCAGGTTCCATATTTCTGGATTTCCGGAAAGCATTTGACACGGTGTCCCATTGCAGGCTCACAAATATGAGAGTGGCTCGAAAACATCTTAAGTAATAGAACCCAGTACGTTGTTCTCGACGGCGAGTGTTCATCAGAGACAAAGGTAACGTCAGGTGTGCCCCTATATAAATAAATTATTTATATAGGTTGACTCTTACACAGATAACAGAAACAAGCCACTTCTTACAATGCCATTTAAATAAGTAAATAGCTTTGTAAAAAGTGGCTGTTTGCCGTTATCTTCTATATGAGAGTCAACCTGTATTTTGTACTGAGCCACGAGCTCAGAATCGCGTTTTCGACGAAATAGCAATAATTATTTGGCGGATAGGGTGCGCAGCAATCTGCTGTTGTTTGGTGATGATACTGTGGGGTGCGATTATGTGCCGAAGCCGAGTGATATCTGAAGATACAAGACTACTGAGACACAATTTCCAATTGGATTGGTGAATGACAGCTAGCCCTAAAAGTGGTAAAATATAAGTTAATGCGGATGAGCAGGGATATCAAACCTGTAATGTTCGTACACAGTATTAGTGTCCTGTTTGACACAGTCAAGTTGTTTAAATATCTGGGCGTAAAGTTTCAAAGCGATACGGGATGGAACGAGCGTGTGAGAACTGGTAGAGAAGGCGAACGGTCAACATCGGTTTATTAGGAGAATTGTAGCAAAGAGTGGTTCACCTGTAAAGGAAACCGCGTACACGAGGCTGGTGCCACCTGTTGTTGAGTACTGCTCCAGTGTCTGAGATCTGTACCAGGTCGGATTGAAGGAAGACATAGAAGCAATTCAGAGACGGGCTGCTAGGTTTGTTACCGGTAGGTTGGAACAATACGTAAGTGTTCGGAGATGCTTCGGGAACTCACTATTCATAAAATTTAGAGAACCGGCATTTGAAGCTGACTTCCCTCGCTGTATTTACGAGTGGAAGAGGAAAGGAAAGGACTGGTAGTGGTAGAGGTGGAATTGATCATAATAATAATATAAGGGAAATCAGAGTTCACACGGAAAGATACAGGTGTTCGTTTTTTTTTTTTGTTTTTTTTTTTTTTTTGGCGTTGTTCGAGAGTGAAATAACAAAGAATTTTTGCGAAGGTGGTTCGATGAATCCTTTGCCGGGCACTTAAGTGTGATTTGCAAAGTAGCCGTGTAGATGTAGAATGGGAAAAATTAACTATTAAATAGGAAACAAGAGCTTCCAGAAAATAAAAACGTAATACAAAATGCTGAATTGAACAAAACTATTGGGGAATATTTTCGATGGAATGTAACAAAAGTATGGTAAGAGAAATGAATGGAAAGAATAGAGTACGAACAGAAAACAGGACGTAACGTTAAGCCGGCAGACAGCAAAGAACCAAAATAAAATAAAAATTATAAAACAAATATTAATTGCTTTTATAGTTGTAGAGACGAATCTGAAACACAGGTATTTAATTGTGAAAATAGCCATACTGTAATATGAAACTTCCTGGCAGATTAAAACTGTGTGCCGGACCGACACTCTAAATCGGGACTTGCTCAAAAAGGCAAAGGTCCCGAGTTCGAGTCTCGGTCCGGCACACAGTTTTAATCTGGCAGGAAGTTTCATATCAGCGCACACTCCGCTGCAGAGTGAAAATCTCATTCTGCATACTGTAATATATTATGCCTAATGAGGTGTTCAAAGCCAAATGTCACATTAAAAAAAGAAAAGGTGCCGGAAGATAACGAAGTTGCAGTAGAAATGGTAAAACACTGGGGAAATGTGATGAAGTTTTCTTCAGAATTGGTCACCTTGTTTCGAGGCGTTAGTGCTAAGCAAATATGTTACTGACAAGATGCTAAATTTAGTTTCATGTTATTTTCAACACAGATAATATACGGAATTAATAAGATCGAAGACAAATCATATTTAGGTCCAGGCATATGATTATACATTTACTGATATTGTCACATTGAAAGTATGCTAAAGATTCCGTTTTGGAGAATGTGATACATACATAGTAAGTCATATAACATTTTGCCGCTCTCGGAGCAAAGCATCTACTGCTCCAATGTGGTTCAAGATGTACAGGTCTAGGAGGGCCTGTACCCTAGTTCTGAAGTCCGCCTTCCATCAGGCTTCTGGAATTTTTCTGCCTTGGCTCATTTCTAAAGTGAATTGTACAGCACACCAGTTGGTACGAATCGTACAAACTTATCACGTTTTATGACATCTACATCTACATAAATACACCGCCAGCCATCGTACGGTGCCGGCCGAAGTGGCCGTGCGGTTAAAGGCGCTGCAGTCTGGAACCGCAAGACCGCTACGGTCGCAGGTTCGAATCCTGCCTCGGGCATGGATGTTTGTGATGTCCTTAGGTTAGTTAGGTTTAACTATTTCTAAGTTCTAGGGGACTAATGACCTCAGCAGTTGAGTCCCATAGTGCTCAGAGCCATTTGAACCATTTCGAACCATCGTACGGTGGCAGTAATCATTAAAGGACTTCTCTACCGGATACAACACAGGTATGTGGTTGAACTGAAATACTTGATTCCAAAACATATACATCATTTCTACCGGAAGCGTAGCACTAGAGATCTGAAAAGCCAGTGTACATTTCTTACGACCTCAATCAGCACACCATCTACTGTTTGTGATCCTTCTGAATCAACCATCACCTATAACCCAGTCGATATATCACCAGACCTCTGACATGGCATAGAGATGGAATGCGTTACAAATACTTCAGAAATATCTAACGGCAGCATGAGAGAGTTGCAAATACCGGTTTCATACCACTTTCCTTCGCCGAATTACTTTCTAAATTCGGCAATTTTATTACGAGGTTGCACCGTCAGCGATGTGTAACCGCACTGTGGGTCTGATAATATACACTGTCTATATTCAGTGTAGCGATATTTATCTGGAAAAACCACTTCATGCCATTCCTCGATTTATATAGCCAATGCTGCTTTTAACTAGGATACTTGTGTGCACCTGTAGAAGAAAGACCGCTTGTGACAGTAATATGTTTTTTAAACATCTGGCGATTTGTAAGACGATTTTGTCTCTCTTTCTAAGGAACGGTGGTACCACTGGCAAAGAAAACTTATGAGACATGTCCACCCATTGCTGATTTTTGGTCAGTATTATTTCATATCACCAGCAATCAGTTACTGGCGGAGTATTATATGTACTTTGTAGTAGGGGATGTGTGATAAGTTCATCTTGAGCATCAGGCTTATAAAATACGTGTGTGTGTGTGTGTGTTCCGACATGGGCAAAGGGAACAACTATGTCCAGTTGTAAGGGAAGTATGGATTTGACGTGGAATACTGTGATAGCAAAGGGGAAAGTATGTCAAGTCATAAGAATGGTACAGAATTTCTATGTCCAGAGACACAGCTGTCAGCAGGGTGTATTTCTGATACTTCGCTCATTGTCGAATGTCGTCCAATTGAGACCGCGATTATAATATGTAATTGTAAGTACAGTGATGAAATATGTATGTGGTTTCCTAGGATGATTCTGCCAGCGCCGGTAGGAGCTTTCCGAAAGGAGAGGCCTGTTGGGATGCAGGAATGTAGCTGACTTAACCATGTCGGCCTGTAGACAGCCGAATAGCGAACTAAGATTTAGTATGTGTTGGATAGCTTTTGTGATCACGTGTAAATCTGAGAAGATTCAATATGGACGTGTGTTTGCAGTAGACCATTATTTCCTCAAATTAAATCGTCCGGTTGACTGCTTCTAAACATTTTGAATCTTTATTTAGTTAAGAGAACATCGATTGTGGTATGTGCATCTAGCAGGTGAAAGACGGGCAGAAGACATGATTGCAGGTTCTCTAGACATGAGAAACACCTTAGTTGACTTTGTTAATTATAGGGAAGATTTGGAATCTGTTCCATCACCGAAAACGGTATTAGCGAGTGAAAATATCAGTTTGTTCTATTTTTTCGAGTTTCGACGTAAAGGTCTTTCCAGACGCGATAAATTTCTAGTTACTCAATCGTTTACAGCATGATCCACCTCGCTAATGTTTCGTGTTTCTAGAGAAATAATTTCCAACGTATGTCTTCGGAATTACGTTGCGCGAGCTATCGGTAGCATAGTGCTATGTGCTTGATATCGAGAAGTATCGTGTAAAAGGTATAATATTCTGGCGAACCATGCGAAAATACGCATGTTCCTGTAACCCCACAGTCTGTAGATGGGTGTAGAAAGCAAGCAAGCAAAAAGGTCGGGGCCAGAAACAGTGTCGACTTTGTGCCGAGGGGAACCGACCCAGCCTTTGTACAACAGTCTTCACAATATATGTATAAGTGTCTGTTGGTCGCTACTGCGCATCCTATCGTGAGGGAGTTACAGATTCAGCACATCGATAGGTGAAAGAGGAATGAAAAAAATTTTTTACATGCACAATTATGTGCACTACACATACTGAGAGTTGTTCCAGAACCAGAGTCCTAAAGAGGAGACATAGCCAGTACATTGTTCGGTGTCATACTGCGGCAGCAATCCTAACATTTAATTGTAATTATACTGATAAATATGTGTCTGGTTCCCAATATTCTTGTGAGTCTGGAGATGGCCGTAGAAAGTGTAGCAGCAAGCAAGCAAGCCTGGGCCGGAAACAGTATCTCAGCAAACGCCTTTGTTCCTTGATGGTGGTTGCCCATCCTTTGTACACCACTTCAGAGAGTCCAAGAAGGCTTCCAGCTTATGATGATTTGTCTCGCAGCTCCCCCTGGGTGAGTGAATAGTGAACTAATACCCAGTTGCCTTCGGGACCGCATGTGTCGCGTGTATACTCTGCGGAAATTTGAGAAGCTTCAATACGACGAGTGTTTACGCTGGGAGTGTTGATAGCGGTTGAACTGCTACCACTCGAGTCCTTCTGTGGTGTGGGGATCGTCCATGGTTGGCTGGCCTCTCTCCGGCTGACATGTGCTTCTGCAGCTGCGGTCATGGGTGGCGTTAATGGTGGCAGTTTCTCTGTCGGCGCTGTACAGTGGCAGAGTGAGTCTGTGGGATGTATTTGACGATATGTAGACTACTATGAGGGGCTTAACCCAAAGTGCAATATGGCGATCTGTACAAAATAGTTCTTTGCCACTGAAAGTCTCATCTGCAGAAACAAGGCAGACAGTGCTTCTACACTGGCAGCATCAGTAATTTGGACGGTAAATTCAGTAAGATCGTATCAGAATGCTGCATTCATTCGCAACTCGACCTTTCTGCTGGGGCATAGGAGCCTCTGCAAACTGATTCGAACAAGATGGAGGCATGGTATCTATGGAAAGTTCTCAGGAAGCAAGTGTTCAAAGACTAGTTGAAGCAGACCATCCACCACTGGCAGGAATGTTGTCACTCATCCACCACTGTGGCATTAGGACATCTCCAGACCAGTATCTGTGGGACACCGAAAATTCCAGCCCTTTTACTCTTCTGTAGGACAGTGCTTCGTATTCTGTTTGCGTCATTGTTCCGATTTTCCCGTCTGTGCTTAGACAGTACTCTCCTTTCAAACAACAAGAATGCTGTTATGTTTAACGGTGTTTTCGCGAGCATGCACATACATAATGAGCGCTTTTAGCGGTGAGAAGGTTTACCATTACTGAGACGTATGTTGAAAGAAGGACGTCACGATTTCCAGAAATAGAACACGTGATGTCTCGTTAGGATCATCAGGAAGAATACATTCGGTGTTATTCTGGGCTATTTTCGCAAACAGGGCCTGTTAGGATAAGAATTTCCATGCAGACAAGCTGAGACATGACGAAAGCTCCTACAAAAGCAACGGTTAACTATTTCTGTGACACTACATCATTTCCGAGAAGGGACTGCTAAGTAATGGATGGGCTGTCCCGTTAGGATCGCGAGGAAGAATGCAGTCGGTGTTGTTCTGGGCAATTTTCGTGAACAGGTCCTGTTAGGACTAGACTTCCCATGCAGACAAGCTGAGACATCACGAAATCTTCTACAAAAGCGACTGTTATCTATTTCTGTGACACTTTAAGATTTCTCAGAGGAAGATTTGGCTCTCATGTTCATAGACATGTGACATTAGTATAACACTGACATCCTTTTAGCTGCGCCTACGAGGGTAAGTCGCTATGCAAACATCTGAGGGTGATCCGCTATGCAAACATCTCTCTCAGCTATGCGTCATCGTGCTAGCAAATGTGCCCTGGTGAACACGTGACAGGAATTTCTCATGTGTCAAGTATGAAAGGGACCCAAACGGACACCTGCACGTGGTTCAGCAGCTGACGGCCGCGTCGTCACTTCATGGGGGCCGCCGGTGCATCCTGACGCCTGTCACTTTGTGTTCTGTGCAGCCGAGTGGACAGGGGATTGTGGGCAGTGCGTCCTTCGCGATCGAAAGATTTTTAACTGTGTAATTACGTGTGACATGTATTTCATGATGGTATTCCTTTCGCAGGTGGAATGAAAAAAAAGGCGATCGATTTAATTACTACTTACTAGACCAGCATTTTTCCAGAGAATGATGAGTAAGAGAAGTCCAATCTCCACAAACTGTTTTTTTATAAATTCCCTTTGTGAAATCCTTTCTCTCCACCACAGAGCCACCAATTTCCAGGTATATGAAGGGGAGGGGAGAGGGGAGGGGGCGAGGGGGGCGAAGATGTGCTGGGAGGGTGGTGATCGATTTCCTAAAAATATCTTTAACTAAGTAAGTAAACTATATTCCATACACTGCCTTGAATCCACTAAATTGTTTAACTAAACAATATTTAAAACATTGCCTAAATTGTTTAAACAGTATTCCACACACTGCAATCGATTTCCAGACAAATTATTTCACTAAATAAAATACTTATATTACATACACTGCCACAAATTATTAAACAATATTCTATATACTGCATTCGAACCCCCTCCAAATGACCAATCAGCTGAGTGTTTTTCCTGTCAATTTGCAGGAGGAAGGATGGGGGGGGGGGTTACCAGAGGGGGAGAGATAATTAATTGATCAGTTTAATTAAGTAGTCAAGCAAACTGATAAGAGTGAGAAGGGCTATTACAAAAACTCAGACCTGAAACTGTACCTGTAGCAGTGAGGGGTAGTGGGTGGGTTGGAGGTTTCCTGAGGGGGGAGGGGAGTGGGATGGGGTGGGGGAACAACAGGTTAAGTGCCTGTCAATCAAAAGGAAGGATCCTTTTTGCAGAACAATAAGTTAAGGACCTGTGAATCAAAGGAGAACAGTAGGTTAATGACCTTTCAATCAAAGGAGAACAATAGGTTAATGACCTTTCAATCAAAGGAGAACAATAGGTTAATGGCCTTTCAATCAAAGGAGAACAATAGGTATGACCCAGAGTGCATACCTGCCCCTGATGTAGGCAACCCGCACTAACGAAATGTGCTCACTCTCTCTTTGTCCCAGTATTACTACGTATATCCTAAAATAATGCCAGAACCACTGTTATCATGTGTTTGATTGTTCCTCTTCTTTTCCTGCATAAAATCACATTCTGACTGCTTATAGCGCCATACTTTCACCTGGTGGTAGAGAGTGGAACCTTTTTTCAGCATGCTCCACCAGAGCATTAATTTATCAACACACCTATGATGTTTGAGGGTCCTGCGATGTATACAACCCGCACTGCAGAACTCGGAACACCGTTAGTTTAACTATAACCAACCGTTAGTAGGACCTCTGGCAAACACACATTTGCGCACTAGGGTGTGACATGTTTGTGGAGACAAATGAAGATCGCTAGACTTCGGCAGAGGTATGTTCATAGCACCATGAGTGCTGAAGAAAACAGGATTACATAATGTCTATTTTAAGAACTAACTACTAACGCTGTACAGGAAGTGCTTATGAGCAAGGTTGCGCAACCGGAAGTGAGTTTTCCAGCAACAAACAGACAAGTAAAATAATAGACGGAGAAAAATTCTAAGTCCAACAATCACTTGTCAATGTGGACGGCACTCTTGGTGCTTCGACATCTTTTGCGAAGGGTAAAAAGAACGAAACAAGAGGAGTAGGTAAAACTATTCGATTTGTTCTTATTAATGGACCTACTTTATTTTGTGGTGCGAGGTTAAATTTTTCCTTAATGAAAGTTTCTTCTTCCTCCAGTTTGGGTAACGGATGGTTAACTGTAGCTTTCGTGCTTGCAACAATGCAGGAAGAGCCGGTTTGGAATCCTTTGAAACTCGGGAAATCTTAGCTTACCGTACTATACCTGTTTCTGAGATTATTATTGCTAGTGAGGGTTCCTACCTTTTACCTCACGGGAGTTTGTCTTTGTCTTGTCGTAGACGTTGTAAGATAAATTCTGATTCTAGCGTTCACTTATGGGTGAAGGCAAGTGGTCCTTCTTCTTTGGAAGATTGTCGCATTGTGGGTGATTGTACTTTATATAATCATTGAAAGCAGTTGTCAACAAACGGCCCTTTTAAGGGCCACAAATACTACACATTGATCTTGCCAATTTTCCATTGTTGTTGGACTTAGAATTTTTCTCCGTCTATTATTTTACTTGTCTGTTTGTTGCTGGAAAACTCACTTCCGGTTGCGCAACCTTGCTGATAAGCACTTCCTGTACAGCGTTAGTAGTTATTTCTTAAAATAGACATTATGTAATCCTGTTTTCTTCAGCAACAAGGATTTGTCATCATCGCAGCAATGTCAATACTTGATTTGCCAACAGAGACTTTAACCCAATATATTGTCTGCCACTCAGTCTGTATTACGTTGTAGCAGTCAGGCAGGCTGTGTGCGAACTTCAGTGCATTCAAGTGTAGCGGTTTGCAGATGAAGCAAACTGGTTACAGTACGAGTTGATGAATAGTGCATTAATTCACCTCCTCTCCCCTCCCTAAAATTAATGTTAGTCCTTCGGATTCGTTTGACTTTTGAGAAATACGTGGTGGACTGCAACGGTTTCCCAGGTCCAGAAAATGATCCAATTTTGACATTCTCATGCATGTGCTAGTATTTTCAAAAAACATATATTGTGAAAAATGTATTCTCCTCTACCTTAACTGATAAATTAGGCGCTGCATTCACTGCTGGACACAAAAACTGCTACACCAAGAAGGATACCATGTAACAAAATTTTGTTTATTACATGATACAGATTTCTAGGTTTTTGGGGTTATATAGGTTGGAATATATAGTACAAGGAGCTGCCATCTGTGGCAGCAACAACAGGTCTAACACAGCTGGGCACTGGGCTGAACTGAGCTTAAATGAAAGACAGGGGGTGCGTTATTCCATGCTGCTATAGCAATAAGCCAGAGTTCATCAATGGTTGTGGTTAGCATTCATTGGCATCCTTGGCTTTCTAGGCCCTCAGTAACCCATAACCCAGTGTTTTTAGTGGCGAGAGGTCTGTAAAACATACTGCCCGGGGCAACAGTCGAGCAACATTTGTATCGAGATACTCAGGACAACATGGGTGACATACAGTCTTGCATTATCTAGTTGAAAGATCATGCCACTGAGACCAGGAAGACTAAGTGCAGCCAGTGGCCTTAATACCTCAGAAATGTAACAGTTGCTATCCAAATTATCAGCTATGCGAAACAGAAATATTTGTGTCCTGAACCCGATGATACCCCACACAATCACGATTGGTAAGGGCCCAGCTGACTATGGTGAAAGAAATCTGACAACGTACCTTCTTCTAGCAGGTACAGCACATGGACACGTCCATCCTGATGATGTACGCAGAACTGGGATTCGTCTGAACAGCCGTCGACGTCGTCTCACTATTGCGTCCAGAGTCTTCACTGGGCACACCACTGTCAGCATATCTGTACATGCTGACACTTCAAGAGTAGCAGCAGCAATGAAACGCCAGTGCTCCAGACATTCTCACCCTGTCTATACTGATACCTATCTTGTAGCGAAAAATCCCATTTCATCACTCCATGTATGTGACGTGGCTGTACGATTCAGCACAATCGATTGAACAATATGTATGTATTCTCTGGCGCTAATCGTCGGAGCCACTGAAATCTTGCATAGCGCTGAGTATGGTCTTCCTGAACGGATCGATACCATATACACATGTCGTGGATCCCGACCAATGTATGCAGCAATAACACAAAGCGGTAAACCGCAGTCTCGATAGATCGTGATTTTGCTGCTGGCGAATTCGTACATGTGCAGGTAGTGATTTCTCTGTCTTACGCGAGGCTTAACACAATCTTCTCACGAATAACCGACATTCATATGCGGCTTCTGAATCAGGTACCCACTCATTAATCTCTGTCTGTGTACATAATTTAGATGTCCTTACTTTTATTTGCTTTGGGCACTTGTGCTGAAATGCCAATCACTTCTACACTTAAGATCCAAAGAAACTGGTACACCTGTCTAATACCGTGTAGGGGCCCCGAGCACGCAGAAGTGCCGCAACACGACGTCCCATGGGCTCGACTAACGTCTGAATTAGTGCTGGAGGGAACTGACAGTATGAATCCGACACAGCTGTCCATAAGTCCGTAAGAGTACGAGGGGGTGGAGACTTCTTCTGAACAGCACTTTGCAAGGCATCCAAGATACGCTCAATAATATTCATGTCTGGGGAGTTTGGTGGCCAGCGGAAATATTTAACCTCAGGAGTGGTCCTGGAAGCACTCTGTAGCAATTCTGGACATGTGAGATGTCGCATTATCCTGTTGGAATTGCCCAACTCCGTCGGATGCACAATGGACATGAATGGATGCAGGTGATGAGACAGGCTGGTTCCGTCTTGTCATCCGTTAGAGTGGTATCTAGACATATCAGAGGTCCCATATCACTCCACTGCACACGCCCCACACCATTACAGAGTATCCACCAGCTTGAACAGTCCCCTGCTGACATGCAGAGTCCATGGATTCATGAGGTAGTTTTCATAGCCGTATACGTCCACCCGCTCGATATAATTTGAAACCAGACTCGTCCGAGCAGTCAACATGTTTCCCGTCATCAACAGTCCAATGGCGGTGCTGACGGCCAGGCGAGGCGTAAAGCTTTGTGTCGCGCAGTCATCAAGGTTACACGAGTGGGCCTTCGGCTCCGAAAGCCCATATCGATGTTGTTTCGTTCAATGGTTCGCAAGCTGACACTTGTTGATGGCCCAGCACTGAAATCTGCAGCAATTTCCGGAAAGGTTGCACTTCTGTCACGTTGAACGATTCTCTTCAATCGTCGTTGGTCCCGTTCTTCCATTCTCCGGCCCCAGCGATGTCGGAGATTTGATGTTTTACCGGATTCCTGATATTCGCGGTACACTCGTGAAGTCGTCGTACGGGAAAATCCCCACTTCATCGCTACCACGGAGATGCTGTGTCCCACCGCTCACACGGCGACTATAACACCACATTCAAACTCACCTAAACCTTGATAAACTGCCATTTTAGCAGCAGTAACCTATCTAACATCTGTACCAAACACTTGCCTTAAATAGGTGTTGCTGACCGCAACGCGACATTCTTTCTGTTTACATATCTCTGGCGGTATACATGGAAGAACCCTGGAGATACTAAAAGGTATCAGATTATATAATGGTAAGACAGAGATTTAGGAACCAGGTTTTAAATTGTAAGACATTTCCAGGGGCAGATGTGGACTCTGACCACAATCTATTGGTTATGAACTGTAGATTAAAACTGAAGAAACTGCAAAAAGGTGGGAATTTAAGGAGATGGGACCTGGATAAACTGAAAGAACCAGAGATTGTACAGAGTTTCAGGGAGAGTATCAGGGAACAATTGACAGGAATGGGGGAAAGAAATACAGTAGAAGAAGAATGGGTAGCTCTGAGGGATGAAGTAGTGAAGGCAGCAGAGGATCAAATAGGTAAAAAGACGAGGGCTAACAGAAATCCTTGGGTAACAGAAGAAATATTGAATTTAATTGATGAAAGGAGAAAATATAAAAATGCAGTAAACGAAGCAGGCAAAAGGGAATACAAACGCCTCAAAAATGATATTGACAGGAAGTGCAAAATGGCTAAGCAGGGATGGCTAGAGGACAAATGTAAGGATGTAGAGGCTTTTCTCACTAGGGGTAAGATAGATACTGCCTACAGGAAAATTAAAGAGACCTTTGGAGAAAGGAGAACCACTTGCATGAATATCAAGGGCTCTGATGGAAACCCAGTTCTAAGCAAAGAAGGGAAAGCAGAAAGGTGGAAGGAGTATATAGAGGGTCTATACAAGGGCGATGTACTTGAGGACATAATTATGGAAATGGAAGAGGATGTAGATGAAGACGAAATGGGAGATAAGATACTGCGTGAAGAGTTTGACAGAGCACTGAAAGACTTGAGTCGAAACAAGGCCCCCGGAGTAGACAACATTCCATTAGAACTACTGACAACCTTGGGAGAGCCTGTCCTGACAAAACTCTACCATCTGGAGAGGAAGATGTACAAGACAGGCGAAATACCCTCAGACTTCAAGAAGAATATAATAATTCCAATCCCAAAGAAATCAGGTGTTGACAGATGTGAAAATTACCGAACTATCAGTTTAATAAGTCACAGCTGCAAAATACTAACGCGAATTATTTACAGACGAATAGAAAAACTGATAGAAGCCGACCTCGGGGAAGATCAGTTTGGATTCCGTACAAATGTTGGAACGCGTGAGGCAATACTGACCCTACGACTTATCTTAGAAGGAAGATTAAGGAAAGGCAAACCTACGTTTCTAGCATTTGTAGACTTAGAGAAAGCTTTTGACAATGTTGATTGGAATACTCTCTTTCAAATTCTGAAGATGGCAGGGATAAAATACAGAGAGCGAAAGGCTATTTACAATTTGTACAGAAAGCAGATGGCAGTTATAAGAGTCGAGGGGTATGAAAGGGAAGCAGTGGTTGGGAAGGGAGTGAGACAGGGTTGTAGGCTATCCCCGATGTTATTCAATCTGTATATTGAGCAAGAACTAAAGGAAACAAAAGAAAAATTCGGAGTAGGTATTAAAATCCATGGAGAAGAAATAAAAACTTTGAGGTTCGCCGATGACATTGTAATTCTGTCAGAGACAGCAAAGGACTTGGAAGAGCAGTTGAACGGAATGGACAGTGTCTTGAAAGGAGGGTATAAGAAAATATCAACAAAATCAAAACGAGGATAATGGAATGTAGTCGAATCAAGTCGGGTGATGCTGAGGGAATTAGATTAGGAAATGAGACACTTAAAGTAGTAAAGGAGTTTTGCTATTTGGGGAGCAAAATAACTGATGATGGTCGAAGTAGAGATGATATAAAATGTAGACTGGCAATGCGAAGGTAAGCGTTTCTGAAGAAGAGAAATTTGTTAACATCGAGTATTTGTATGGAGTGTAGCCATGTATGGAAGTGAAACATGGACGATAAATAGTTTGGACAAGAAGAGAATAGAAGCTTTCGAAATGTGGTGCTACAGAAGAAAGCTGAAGATTAGATGGGTAGATCACATAACTAATGAGGAGGTATTGAATAGAATTGGGGAGAAGAGGAGTTTGTGGCACAACTTGACTAGAAGAAGGGATCGGTTGGTAGGACATGTTCTGAGACATCGAGGGATCACCAATTTAGTATTGGGGGGCAGCGTGGAGGGTAAAAATCGTAGAGGGAGACCAAGAGATGAATACACCAAACAGATTCAGAAGGATATAGGTTGCAGCAGGTACTGGTAGATGAAGAAGCTTGCACAGGATAGAGTAGCATGGAGAGTTGCATCAAACCAGTCTCAGGACTGAAGACCACAACAACAACATCTCTGTATTTGAATACGCATGTCTGTTCCAGTTTCTTTGGTGCTTCTGTGTATGTCAAGAATGCATACTTGTTTGACATTTGTTTGTTTGACATTTGTTACATGCCGTCTTCATGGTTCTGCAATTTCAAGAGTGACACGACGAACGGTACAAAACGCCTGTGCAAACTGGTACACTATCTGATCCTCTTTAATGCAGAATAGACCACCAGACGTCACGAGAGGAGGAGGAAGGGGAGACTAGTGTTTAATGTCGCGTCGACAACGAGGTCATTAGAGAGGGAGCATAAGCACACATTAGGGAAAGATGGCGAAGGAAATCGGCCGTGCCCTTTCAAATGAACCATACTTGCATTTGCCCGAAGCGATACCGGGAAATCACAGAAAACCGAAATCAGGATAGCCGGACGGGGCTTTAAACCTTCGTCCTTCCGGATTCGAGTCCAATGTCCTAACCATTGCGCCACCTACCTCGGTGCACTATAAAAGGACTCGAGGAGTATTGTGTTGTCAGTGGACAGGCAGTAACAGCCGGAGAGCTCAGTGCCTCGGAAAGTGGACCAGCCACTCGATGTCATCTGACTAACAAATCCGTGAGGGACATTTCAAACCCTCTGAAGCTCCTCATGTTGACTATTGCTGACGTGACAGTGAAGTGGAACCGCCAAGGAACAACCACAGAGAAAACGCGACCGAGAAGACCTAACATACTGACGGACAAGGACTGTTAGCACTACGGAGGGTGCTTATAAAAATCGCATGAAAACAGGGGAAGGAATCACTCGTGAGTTACAGAACGTATCCAGCTATATCTCTGACAGGCCATATGGAGCTAAAACGTACGGCCTACAGGGTTCAAGTAGCTCCTCATAAGCCACGACCTGCTGTAGCGACGTTTGAGCTTGTGTAGAGAGGGACGCCACTGCTCAGTTAGAAATTGAAAACCAGTGGAGTGATGATTCACGCTATACCCTTGTGGAAACCCTAGGGAAGTGTTCGCATTCGGTGAATACCTGGAGAGCGTTACCTGGCATCATGTGTTGTGCCAGCAGTGACCTACAAAGGACGTCGTATTACAGTACGGGCCTGTGGTACCCTTACTGCTCTTAAGGAAACGCTTATTGCGGAGTGATATGAACAGGTCTGATACCACTGTGTAATGCATATTGTAAGGAAACAGTTGAGAGACGATGACCGTATTAGCATGACAGTGCACCCTGCCATAATGTGGATAATTACGTTCCTGAAATACACTGACCTGCCCTGAGTCCTGACCTGAAAAGAACAGAACACTTTTGGGATGAGTTATGAAAACGAATTCGCTCCAGGCTCCAGCTCCAACATCACTATGGGCTGCCATTTCTCCATTCACATTCAGACACCTCACTGAAAATGTCGCAGCAGACTTCTAACCTTCATAAAAGAGAAGAACTGCTCCATCTCATAATAATGTCACTAATAAGCGTCCATAACTCCAGATAGAGCAAAAAATTATATCTGTATGTAGGAGAGATGACACCATTAGCAATATTTCTACATCCACGTCCATACTCTGCAAGCCATCTGACGGTGTGTGGCGGAGGGTACCTTGAGTACATCTGTCGGTTCTCCATTCTATTCCAGTCTCGTATTGTACGTGAAAAGAAAGATTGTCGCTATGCCTCTGTGTGGTCTCTGATCTCTCTGATATTATCCTTATGGTCTCTTCGCGAGATATACGTAGAAGGGAGCAATATACTGCTTGACTCCTCGGTGAAGGTACAGGGTGTTTCAAAAATGACCGGTATATTTGAAACGGCAATAAAAACTAAACGAGCAGCGATAGAAATACACCGTTTGTTGCAATATGTTTGGGACAACAGTACATTTTCAGGCAGACAAACTTTCGAAATTACAGTAGTTACAATTTTCAACAACAGATGGCGCTGCGGTCTGGGAAACTCTATAGTACGATATTTTCCACATATCCACCATGCGTAGCAATAATATGGCGTAGTCTCTGAATGAAATTACCCGAAACCTTTGACAACGTGTCTGGCGGAATGGCTTCACATGTAGATGAGATGTACTGCTTCAGCTGTTCAATTGTTTCTGGATTCTGGCGGTACACCTGGTCTTTCAAGTGTCCCCACAGAAAGAAGTCACAGGGGTTCATGTCTGGCGAATAGGGAGGCCAATCCACGCCGCCTCCTGTATGTTTCGGATAGCCCAAAGCAATCACACGATCATCGAAATATTCATTCAGGAAATTAAAGACGTCGGCCGTGCGATGTGGCCGGGCACCATCTTCCATAAACCACGAGGTGTTCGCAGTGTCGTCTAAGGCAGTTTGTACCGCCACAAATTCACGACGAATGTCCAGATAGCGTGATGCAGTAATCGTTTCGGATCTGAAAAATGGGCCAATGATTCCTTTGGAAGACATGGCGGCCCAGACCAGTACTTTTTGAGGATGCAGGGACGATGGGACTGCAACATGAGGCTTTTCGGTTCCCCATATGCGCCAGTTCTGTTTATTGACGAAGCCGTCCAGGTAAAAATAAGCTTCGTCAGTAAACCAAATGCTGCCCACATGCATATCGCCGTCATCAATCCTGTGCACTATATCGTTAGCGAATGTCTCTCGTGCAGCAATGGTAGCGGCGCTGAGGGGTTGCCGCATTTGAATTTTGTATGGATAGACGTGTAAACTCTGGCGCATGAGACGATACGTGGACGTTGGCGTCATTTGGACCGCAGCTGCAACACGGCGAACGGAAACCCGAGGCCGCTGTTGGATCACCTGCTGCACTAGCTGCGCGTTGCCCTCTGTGGTTGCCGTACACGGTCGCCCTACCTTTCCAGCACGTTCATCCGTCACGTTCCCAGTCCGTTGAAATTTTTCAAACAGATCCTTTATTGTATCGCTTTTCGGTCCTTTGGTTACATTAAACCTCCGTTGAAAACTTCGTCTTGTTGCAACAACACTGTGTTCTAGGCGGTGGAAATCCAACACCAGAAAAATCCTCTGTTCTAAGGAATAAACCATGTTGTCTACAGCACACTTGCACGTTGTGAACAGCACACGCTTACAGCAGAAAGACGACGTACAGAATGGCGCACCCACAGACTGCGTTGTCTTCTATATCTTTCACATCACTTGCAGCGCCATCTGTTGTTGAAAATTGTAACTACTGTAATTTCGAAAGTTTGTCCGCCTGAAAATGTACTGTTGTCCCAAGCATATTGCAACAAACGGTGTATATCTATCGCTGCTCGTTTAGTTTTTATTGCCGTTTCAAATATACCGGTCATTTTTGAAACACCCTGTATGTTCTCGAAGCTTCAACAAAAGCCCATACCGAGCTACTGAGCGTCTCTCTGGCAAAGTCTTCCAATGGAGTTTATCTATCATCTCCGTAACGCTTTCGCGATTACTAAATGATCCCGTAACGAAGAGCGCTGCTCTCCGTTGGATCTTCTCTCTCTCTTCTATCAACCCTATCTGGTACGGATGCCACACCGGTGAGCAGTATTCAAGCAGTGGGCGAACAAGTACACTGTAACCTACTTCCTTTGTTTTCGGGCTGCATTTCCTTAGGATTCTTCCAATGAATCTCAGTCTGGCATCTGCTTTACTGACGATTAATTTTATGTGGCCATTCCATTTCAAATCACTCCTAATCCCTACTCCCAGATAATTTATGGAATTAACTGCGTCCAGTTGCTGACCTGCTATATTGTAGCTAAATGGTAAAGGATCTTTCTTTCTATGTATTCGCAGCACATTACACTTGTGTACATTGAGATTCAATTGCCATTCCCTGCACCATGCGTCAATTCGTTGCAGATCCTCCTGCATTTCAGTACAATTTTCTATTGTTACAACCTCTCGATATACTACAGCGTCATCCGCAAAAAGCCTCAGTGAACTTCCGATTTAATCCACAAGGTCATTTATATACACTCCTGGAAATGTAAAAAAGAACACATTGACACCGGTGTGTCAGACTCACCACACTTGCTCCGGACACTGCGAGAGGGCTGTACAAGCAATGATCACAAGCACGGCACAGCGGACACACCAGGAACCGCGGTGTTGGCCGTCGAATGGCGCTAGCTGCGCAGCATTTGTTCACCGCCGCCGTCAGTGTCAGCAAGTTTGCCGTGGCATACGGAGCTCCATCGCAGTCTTTAACACTGGTAGCATGCCGCGACAGCGTGAACGTGAACCGTATGTGCAGTTGACGGACTTTGAGCGAGGGCGTATAGTGGGCATGCGGGAGGCCGGGTGGACGTACCGCCGAATTGCTCAACACGTGGGGCGTGAGGTCTCCACAGTACATCGATGTTGTCGCCAGTGGTCGGCGGAAGGTGCACGTGCCCGTCGACCTGGGACCGGACCGCAGCGACGCACGGATGCACGCCAAGACCGTAGGATCCTACGCAGTGCCGTAGGGGACCGCACCGCCACTTCCCAACAAATTAGGGACACTGTTGCTCCTGGGGTATCGGCGAGGACCATTCGCAACCGTCTCCATGAAGCTGGGCTACGGTCCCGCACACCGTTAGGCCGTCTTCCGCTCACGCCCCAACATCGTGCAGCCCGCCTCCAGTGGTGTCGCGACAGGCGTGAATGGAGGGACGAATGGAGACGTGTCGTCTTCAGCGATGAGAGTCGCTTCTGCCTTGGTGCCAATGATGGTCGTATGCGTGTTTGGAGCCGTGCAGGTGAGCGCCACAATCAGGACTGCATACGACCGAGGCACACAGGGCCAACACCCGGCATCATGGTGTGGGGAGCGATCTCCTACACTGGCCGTACACCACTGGTGATCGTCGAGGGGACACTGAATAGTGCACGGTACATCCAAACCCATCGTTCTACCATTCCTAGACCGGCAAGGGAACTTGCTGTTCCAACAGGACAATGCACGTCCGCATGTATCCCGTGCCACCCAACGTGCTCTAGAAGGTGTAAGTCAACTACCCTGGCCAGCAAGATCTCCGGATCTGTCCCCCATTGAGCATGTTTGGGACTGGATGAAGCGTCGTCTCACGCGGTCTGCACGTCCAGCACGAACGCTGGTCCAACTGTGGCGCCAGGTGGAAATGGCATGGCAAGCCGTTCCACAGGACTACATCCACCATCTCTACGATCGTCTCCATGGGAGAATAGCAGCCTGCATTGCTGCGAAAGGTGGATATACACTGTACTAGTGCCGACATTGTGCATGCTCTGTTGCCTGTGTCTATGTGGCTGTGGTTCTGTCAGTGTGATCATGTGATGTATCTGACCCCAGGAATGTGTCAATAAAGTTTCCCCTTCCTGGGACAATGAATTCACGGTGTTCTTATTTCAATTTCCAGGAGTGTATATTGTGAATAGCAACGGTCCTACCACACTCCCCTGCGGCACACCTGAAATCACTCCTACTTCGGGAGACTTCTCTCCTCTGAGAATGACATGCTGCGTTCTGTTAACTAGGAACTATTCAATCCAATCACACTATCGGTCTGATAGTCCGTACGCTCTTACTTTGTTCACTAATCGACTGTGGGGAACTGTGTCAAACGCCTTGCGCAAGTCAAGCAACACGGCATCTACCTGGGAACCCTTGTCTATGGCCCTCTGTGTCTCGTGGACATACTTTAATTACAATCAATATCGATGTTCCATTACACCATTCGAGGACCCACTGTGATGATGTTGTTGTTGTTGTGGTCTTCAGTCCTGAGACTGGTTTGATGCAGCTCTCCATGCTACTCTATCCTGTGTAAGCTTCTTCATCTTTCAGTACCTACTGCAGCCTACATCGTTCTGAATCTGCTTATTGCATTCATCTCTTGGTTTCCCTCTACGATTTTTACCCTCCATGCTGCCCCCCAATACTAAATTGGTGATCCCTTGATGCCTCAGAACATGTCCTACCAACCGATTGTGCCACAAACTCCTCTTCTCCCCAATTCTATTCAATACCTCCTCATTAGTTATGTGATCTACCCATCTAATCTTCAGCATTCTTCCGTAGCACCACATTTCGAAAGCTTCTATTCTCTTCTTGTCCAAACTATTTATCGTCCATGTTTCACTTCCATACATGGCTACACTCCACACAAATACTCGATGTTAACAAATTTCTCTTCTTCAGAAACGCTTACCTTGCTATTGCCAGTCTACATTTTATATCATCTCTACTTCGACCATCATCAGTTATTTTGCTCCCCAAATAGCAAAACTCCTTTACTACTTTAAGTGTCTCATTTCCTAATCTAATTCCCTCAGCATCACCCGACTTAATTCGACTACATTCCATTATCCTCGTTTTGATTTTGTTGATGTTCATCTTATACCCTCCTTTCAAGACACTGTCCATTCCGTTCAACTGCTCTTCCAAGTCCTTTGCTGCCTCTGACAAAATTACAATGTCATCGGCGAACCTCAAAGTTTTCATTTCTTCCCCATGGATTTTAATACCTACTCCGAACTTTTCTTTTGTTTCCTTTAGTTCTTGCTCAATATACAGATTGAATAACATCGGGGAGAGGCTACAACCCTGTCACACTCCCTTCCCAACCACTGCTTCCCTTTCATGTCCCTCGACTCTTATAACTGCCACCTGCTTTCTGTACAAATTATAAATAGCCTTTCACTCCCTGTATTTTACCCCTGCCACCTTCAGAATTTGAAAGAGAGTATTCCAGTTAACATTGTCAAACGCTTTCTCTAAGTCTACAAATGCTAGAAACGTAGGTTTGCCTTTCCTTATTCTTTCTTCTAAGATAAGTCGTAGGGCCAGTATTGCCTCACGTGTTCCAACAACATTTCTACGGAATCCAAACTGATCTTCCCCGTGGTCGGCTTCTAACAGTTTTTCAATTCGTCTGTAAAGAATTCGCGTTAGTATTTTGCAGCTGTGACTTATTAAACTGATAGTTCGGTAATTTTCACATCTTTCAACACCTGCTTTCTTTGGGATATTAAGATCATATGGATAGCTAGTAACCATCACTATACGTCATTATCCTGTGGTAGTATGATCGCCTGGTATCATAGAGAGGCGTGAAGGTGACGTAATGGAACACAGAAAAGCTACTGCGATAATAATTCCTATCAATACAGATGAACGTGTCATCGCTACTACATACAGATATACTAACAGCTGTCGTCCCACCTTCCATCGGAAGACTGATGTACACAGATTTAAAAAATTATATTCTCTTTAAGCGTCCGATTGATAGACTGTGGTGGGCTTTTTGCGAACCACCAACGCAATGAACGTGGTAGTCCACCTTCGTTTGTAATGATCAGCGTGCTGAAAGATTTAAATTGGAAATGAGGTGCTACACAACATGTGCAACGGAGAAGCACCGAGACGGGAGATCATTCAGAGCCACCGTCCGTCCACAGCAGGTCTGGGGTGGCGACGCTGGGCTGGGAGGGTGGCGAGCGCTAACTAAGCGCCGGTGGGTCGCGCAGCGTCGCTCAGGTTGCGACGCATTTGTCCGCAGCGGCGCTATTCTTTTCTCGGGGAAACACGACGCCAGCGGCTAGCGGCGCGCCTAACGGGAAGGCGAGGGGCGCCGGCGCCGCCTCCCGACGACGCAGGCGTCGTTTTTCAAGGCGCCGCTAATGGCCGAGGCGGTCGTATTCTTCCGACACACCCCGTCGCTCTGCGCAGGCGCTCCACTTCCCCCGGGGTGACTTCTTCTGCTGACGCATCCAGAGGACGCAATATTTCTTGTCTTACTCATAATATCTTCCCCAGCATTTATTTGTTTTATGTTTCAACCCGGGAGAAACTGTAAAAGGTTTCAATTACCCTGGGTTCGGTGTGAGGCGGCGGTGGGGTGGGTGGACTGCTGTGGCCTGTTGTTGGGTTGTGAACCACTGAGGACTACGATGGGACGAAGCCTCTCCATCGTTTCTAGGTCCCCGGTTTAATACTCAATACAAAACACACAATTGTGAAATGCATCTTCTTTTCTCCCAAAATCGTGGATTTACTTTCCATTGTTT
This sequence comes from Schistocerca nitens, assembly GCF_023898315.1. Classification (NCBI taxonomy): domain Eukaryota; kingdom Metazoa; phylum Arthropoda; class Insecta; order Orthoptera; family Acrididae; genus Schistocerca; species Schistocerca nitens. The sequence continues at coordinate 829,362,323 of NC_064618.1, read as the reverse complement.
TCTCTTGGAACGTCCCCTTTGCACAGTTATACATGACTGTCCTTACATTGACACACAATATTTTTTAGCGCAACGCAATCTGACTTTCAAAAATCCCTACAAAAGAATGGCCCTGACTAACATTAACCTATACCTCTCACAAATCACTTACCTCACAAAAATCTTCGTTACTCGAACTACTGCAATACAGCGAGCGCCACTACTGCCAGCTAAATAAAAGATTCAAACTACTGAAGGCACTAACTACTGATAGAATAGTTAGCAACTGAAAGATTTTGATAGAGAAAAAACAATGCATTTACCTTAATATTGTTCAAAAGTCATATTATATGTATATATCAGTTCATGACATCCAGTCTTACAAAGTTACTGTCTCTGTCCAGATCATCCGCTCAAGCTACACAAGACCGACTAAAACATAGCATCATAATGATGAAACATTTCGAACAATCTGAATTTTCCAGTCTTGTGAAGTATTTTGAAGAAATGTTGCACAAGAATCAGTACCTGTCAAACCCATACAGCCCCTCAGAACTCATCCGCATTTGCTTAATGAAATTGCCTGGACATTTAAGAAATATTATTTTGGCAGGACGTTGCAAAGACGACATTGAAGCTTTTCAGGGACTCTTACAAGAATTAGAAATTGACACAGACAGTCGTGGGATGCGAAAACAGGAAAACAATCACTACAGGTCACATCCGTCACAATTCCGTGACGACAGAAGCAATAACTGGACACAACAAGTCTATTCTTACAACGCAAATCGTGACCAAAACAGACACCACCCACATGACAACCACTGGCAGAGTAATAATAGTTACAGAGAAAGATCGCATTTCCGTAGTAATGAATATGACAGAGATTACCATAGAAACAGACAATATGGGAACAAAAACAGTTATTATTGAGGGAGACAGAATAACTTCAGACGCAACAGTTCAGCGCGGAGTTACGATTCCGGGAGAAATTCTCCACCACATGACCGACAAACAATAAACTATGTAAACTACCGACAAAACGACAGACCTGAATTCCATCAGAACTGGCGGGATTCAAACAGGGCAGGGCCTTCTCGTCAAGGTGAATTTGTAGAAGTTAGGTCTCCTAATCCCAGTAACGACGCACGCCAACAAAGAGACAGACAATGACCCGCACCGCAGGCAGCCACGTGCGCCTGATGGCTCAGGGAAAAATAATATAGACGCTAACCTTGAGAAAAATTCCAGTATTCTTTACTGACGTATACCGCATGATAATTGCATTCAAGTTCAAATTCTGAGTACTATGAAGAGTAAAGAATTGCACCGCATTTCACATGTAAAACCGTTTATTGAAAGATAATCTGCTTTTTAACTTTGTCTTTGCCATATAACTTTTCACTTTACATTACTAGTATGCTTTGTCAGACTTAGAATCTGTTAACATGTAACAATGTTTGAAGTTAAATATCCAGTCATGAACCAAGAGAACTTATTTAAACAGAAATTACGAATGCATTGTTATAGTGAACAGACGACACAGTGTTATTGTGTGTGTACATTCTTGCTTGTTAGTTGCACGATTACGTAACGACTATAGGGCTCACATACCTAGAACATTTACCAGTACTGCTAATGAAATTTTAATGCAACATTTTGGTTTACATGAAAATACATTCTGGATTTAAAGTACTTTCTGTGAGATATCAGATGACACAGTGATTAGTTTACGTGACAGCTACACGATTTTATCACAATGCTACTAATGAGTGACAATTTACAATGTTGCTTATGCGGTGTTTCTGTTTTATATCTGCACAGTTTTTCTGAATTATTCTGGAAAGTAAAACATGTTTTATTTGTAACTTTTGTGGTATAGCTACAATGAGACAGCCTTTTCCGTAGCACAACAATACGTTACATTATAGTACTTTCTTGATCACGGTAAGGTACGTAATAACTACAATATCCATACGCAAAGCATTTCACTTTTGTTTATCATGAGGTAAGTACATTGACTTCTGCAGAACTTAGCTTTCGGAGGACGATAACTACAACACTTCCACAGAGATTATCTTACAACAAGAACACAGTTTAGCGCTACAGGACACGCATTTGAGTGATTAATTTTGTACTTAAAACATTTATTTTTAAAGATTTTTGAATTACAAAGAAAGTTTTCCGTGATAAATTTCATTCCATTGCTGTAATCTGTAACACCTTAATTACATTAATCCTCAGGGGGGTACACGCTTACTTTGTGTACCATGTGTGTGGCAAGCACAAGGAGCCCTAGCTAATATGGTATTTGCTTATACAACTTTACATATCAGTACCATATTTCTCCAACACAGAATTACACAGCTATCTGATTATTTAACAGAGAAGCAAAAAAATTTTTTTTATGTCAGTGACACATGTTTACACAATTACACAGTTGGATGATTTCTCATTTATGAAATTGTATTTTGTCTGTACTTTGTGAAATGTTCATATTTTTTCAGAACCATTGTGATAGTATGAGAGCCTTGAATGATGTATTTGGTATGGGATCATGATTTTAAAGTACGTTTGAGGTAGATGACACTATTGAAATGAGCAGAGAATATTTTTTAGGGTTTGAAATTATTGCAGAAAGCTACGACGTTTTTGAGATTTGGCTGAGGTTTTATGATGTTATTATTACGATGACAATGTGTATTATGCTGTTGAGGTATGTTTATCATACAGCTGATGCTATATGAGGAATTTGATTATGCTACGTATTTATTATGATGAAATATTGAAGAAGTGTCGACGCAAGATTGACGTGTCGACGAATATGTATATGTGTAACAAGGTAAGGAATAATGAGTAGTGGTTAGGGACTCTGACTTATGAAAAAGGATGTTGGAAACCAAGAATCGTACTTTAAGAGTTATGAAATGTGTGTAAATGCGTGAATGTACCACAATGTGGACGAAATTTTTTTGGACACTGTTATATTTACAAGATTTTGTTTCTACACATTTGTAACGCAAATTCTCGACCTGTGAAATTTTTATATGAGACTGTCACTGCTGTCGTAAATATTTCGGTAAGAAAGTTAAGTGACCACCTTCACGTAATGCGTCGTGGGCACCCAGCTGCGCGACAATCGCCTGGAAAAAAGCTATTAGTGTGTGCCTGTCAGAGGCACAGGTGGAGAAAAAAAGAGGCCATTATCCTCGCTATTGACATTCCTTTGTAGAAAGCATTGCAAATACGACACGCTCGAACTAGAAAATATATGATTACACTATGGAACGTCTCCTTTGAGCAGTTATACATGACTGTCCTTAAACTGACACACAATATTTTTTAGCGCAACGCAATCTGACTTTCAAAAATCCCTACAAAAGAATGGCCCTGACTAACATTAACCTATACCTTTCACAAATCACTTACCTCACAAAAATCTTCGTTACTCGAACTACTGCAATACAGCGAGCGCCACTACTGCCAGATAAATAAAAGATTCAAACTACTGAAGGCACTAACTACTGATAGGATAGTTAGCAAATGAAAGATTTTGATAGAGAAAAAACAATGTATTTACCTTAACATTGTTCAAAAGTCATATTATATATATATATATATATATATATATATATATATATATATATATATATATATATATATATATATCAGTTCATGACATCCAGTCTTACAAAGTTACTGTCTCTGTCCAGATCATCCGCTCTCACAACTCCGCCATCTCTGTCCCCACATCCACCACTGCTGGCGGCTCACCTCCAACTGTGCAACGCTACGTGCTGTTAACAGCCAACTGTCCAACACTACAATGGCAGACAACAATGCAAACCAGCCACAGACTGCACACAGCACAGCCAGTATTTTCATACAGAGCGCTACGTGGCGTTACCAATATAAAAACCTAGACAGCCTACTTACACTCTGTGTGGGGCAGCGGTGGGTTGGGTGGACTGCTGTGGCCTGTTGTGGGGTTGTGAACCACTGAGGACACGAAAGGACGAAGCCTCTCCATCGTTTCTAGGCCCCCGGTTTAATACTCAATACACAACACACAACTGTGAAATGCATCTTCTTTTGTCCCAAAATCGTGGATTTACTTTCCAATGGTTCTCTATTTCAGTGATCTATACCTCGATGCTGTTGGCCAACGGCAATTGCTCTCCAACCATCTCTTATTTCGCTAATACAGCACAGCATCATTCAAAAGTACCGCCTGGAGTTCAGAAGATAAGTACGTGAGACCTGCAAGACAAACATAAAATAGAAGCGAAACAGCGGACTGAGCATCTTTCTAGGTTTTCAACTCGTATTACAAGCGTTCAATATGGGCACCATTTCTGATGCGACAAACGGAAATATTTGCATGTAATTCATTAAATTCGCATGCGAAGGTCCAACAGCAGCCCGCTTTGGAAACCTGTTCATGCGGTCGCCTACCTGTAGATGTGAAAGACACTAAAATAAAAAAAAGACCACAACACACCACGAAGCAATTATTCGAATGCGACGGAAATCGTAGATACGATGTACATGTACAGACAAGCAAACGATTACAATTTCAGAGAAACTGGATAATTTGTTCAGAAGAAAGAGCTTCACAAATTGAGTACGTCAATAACACGTTGGTCCACCTCTGGCCCTTATGCAAGCAATTATTCTCCTTGACAATGATAGATAGAGTTCTTAGACGCCTGGATACCGTCCTGAGGGATAACGTGCCAAATTCTGTCCAATTGGCATGTCAGATCGTCAAAATACCGAGATGGTTGGAGGGTCCCGCCCATAATCCTCCAAACGTTCTCAATTAGAGAAAGACTCGACGAACTTGATGGCCAACATAGCTGTTTTCAAGCACGATGTCAAGCAGTAGAGACTCTACCCATTCGCAGGCTGGCATTATATTGCAGAAATGTAAGCTCAGGATAGATTGCCTTGAAGGGTAACGAAACAGGACATAGTATATCGTCGACGCACCGCTGTGCTGTAAGGGTGCTGCAGATGACAACCAAACGTCTGGTCTGCTGAGACCACCTCTCCTGCTTGTCGAGCCGCATGGCGGGCGGACTGTCAGTTTGGCATCCCATCGCTGTCCCTAGCGTCTCTAAACAAGTCTTCAATGGTCACTGGTGCTCAGTTCGAAGCGGGACCCATCACTGGTGACAATTTCACTCAAGTCATTGAAATTCAATAACAAATGCATACAGGCCTTTTGGTGTACACAGGTCAATGGCAGTCGACGCAAGGGGGGCCTTGAGCTCAAAACTATTTCTGTGAGCCATCTATTAATGGTCCTTGTGGTCACTGAAGCACCACTTGCACATCGGATCGAGGATAGAGGTAAACTCGGGACTCTGAGTGCCTCTCTGCTGATTGCTCGGTCCTCAACTTGTGTCATCTTTCTTGGTCGACCGCGTCCTTCTTGACGCTGTGTTCACGCGTCGTTCACCCATTCCTGCCAACATTGTCTTATAGTGGCATCGCTCCTATTCGAATGTCGAGCAATTCATCGATCAGTCCAACCGGCTTCTTTGAGCCCAACTACATGTCCTTTGAAACTTCCTGGCAGATTAAAGCTGTGTGCCCGACCGAGACTCGAACTCGGGACCTTTGCCTTTCGCGGGCAAGTGCTCTACCATCTGAGCTACCGAAGCACGACTCACGCCCGGTACTCACAGCTTTACTTCTGCCAGTATCTCGTCTCCTACCTTCCAAACTGGCAGAAGTAAAGCTGTGAGTACCGGGCGTGAGTCGTGCTTCGGTAGCTTAGATGGTAGAGCACTTGCCCGCGAAAGGCAAAGGTCCCGAGTTCGAGTCTCGGTCGGGCACACAGTTTTAATCTGCCAGGAACTTTCATATCAGCGCACACTCCGCCGCAGAGTGAAAATCTCATTCTGGAAACATCCCCCAGGCTGTGGCTAAGCCATGTCTCCGCTATATCCTTTCTTTCAGGAGTGCTAGTTCTGCAAGGTTCGCAGAAAAGCTTCTGTAAAGTTTGGAAGGTAGGAGACGATATACTGGCAGAAGTAAAGCTGTGAGTACCGGGCGTGAGTCGTGCTTGGGTAGCTCAGATGGTAGAGCACTTGCACGCGAAAGGCAAAGGTCCCGAGTTCGAGTCTCGGTCGGGCACACAGTTTTAATCTGCCAGGAAGTTTCATATCAGCGCACACTCCGCTGCAGAGTGAAAATCTCATTCTGGAAACATCCCCCAGGCTGTGGCTAAGCCATGTCTCCGCTATATCCTTTCTTTCAGGAGTGCTAGTTCTGCAAGGTTCGCAGAAAAGCTTCTGTAAAGTTTGGAAGGTAGGAGACGATATACTGGCAGAAGTAAAGCTGTGAGTACCGGGCGTGAGTCGTGCTTGGGTAGCTCAGATGGTAGAGCACTTGCCCGCGAAAGGCAAAGGTCCCGAGTTCGAGTCTCGGTCGGGCACACAGTTTTAATCTGCCAGGAAGTTTCATATCAGCGCACACTCCGCTGCAGAGTGAAAATCTCATTCTGGAAACATCCCCCAGGCTGTGGCTAAGCCATGTCTCCGCTATATCCTTTCTTTCAGGAGTGTTAGTTCTGCAAGGTTCACAGAAGAGCTTCTGTAAAGTTTGGAAGGTAGGAGACGAGATACTGGCAGAAGTAAAGCTGTGAGTACCGGGCGTGAGTCGTGCTTGGGTAGCTCAGATGGTAGAGCACTTGCCCGCGAAAGGTAAAGGTCCCGAGTTCGAGTCTCGGTCGGGCACACAGTTTTAATCTGCCAGGAAGCTTCATATCAGCGCACACTCCGCTGCAGAGTGAAAATCTCATTCTGGATACATGTCCTTTCTCAAGTGCTGACCTCTGTGTATAATGTTCATGCGTCTGTCTGCGAAGCATAGTTACTGTCCAACTGAGTACAAAAACTTTATGCTTTGGAATAGACATGTCCCCAGTTTATTCATAGTTGCCGGCTGCGCAGTGAAACTCTGCTGCAACTAGCACGGGGTGGCACGGTTATCCATCGCTTGCCAAAGTGTACAATTCGGCATTTTCCGTCGACACCTGAATGGATACCAATTTGCATACTCTATTTTTTAACATAGTCGCCTGGTCTCTGCAAACAAAGATCGCAACATTCTACGAATCGTGCAATTCCCTGACGACTGAAATTCGCTCCTTGGTCGCTGAGCCATTCGCGTATCGTAGTGTCAGGGCTCTCATTGTTCAAAAATCTCTTCCCCGAAGATGATCGTTCAACTTGCTGAGAAGGTGGAAATCCCACGATGCAAAATCTGCACTCCCCGATCAGCATCAGTCGTGTCTGTGTGGAATTCGTCAAATTGTTGACACCCTTTCACTACGGCTGGGCTAGACACTGCATTTCGTCCATATACTCCCAGAATTTCACGGTGAATCTGTGCTCAGTTTCAACGTTTTACCCACAAGTACCGAACTACACCGTGTACTTGAACTTCGGAGTACGTTTCCATTTGCTGCTCCAGTTCATTCGCACACTGTGATCCACTTGCTATCAATACTGGAGCAGAACTGTATCTACAGGAAATGCAGAACATATCCTCTCTTCTGACAATACGCCACTATTGTTGAGCAATGGTGTTACAAGGGTCGCCTAACTAGGGAAGATGTATTATGTACTAGGGTTCACTAGCGGAAATCGATTTCACAGATTATTGAACTTTTATTCAGATTTAAAAAATCCATGGTATCATAATCCAATATTACTCTTAGGAAACAAATACCCACATCATAACAGCTGAACCACCAGAACGATCATCTTCCAGAATGCTGGACGTAACCTTACGTGGCGACAAGTGGGAACATGTAATGCACCTACGAACATTGTCGAACCAGGTGCCGACCGTTGTGGCCGAGTGGTTCTAGGTGCTTCAGTCGGGAACCGCGCTGCTGCTGCGGTCGCAGGTTCGAATCCTGCCTCGGGCATGGATGTGTGTGATGTCCTTAGGTTAGTTAGGTTTAAGTAGTTCTAAGCCTAGGGGACTGATGACCTCCGATGTTAAGTCCCATAGTGCTTAGAGCCATTTTGAACCATTTCGAACGAAGTGTTATGGTGTTGGGATGCATACTGTTGTATGGGCCTTCTGCCCTCAAAACCTTCAATACTGTGAACTTGAGTTATTGTGACAGCGTACTCCTTCCCCACGTCCGTTTTTTCGGGGATGTATTCAGCCATGACTCCATTTTTATGGATAACAACGTGCGGCCGCTTCGAATATCGCATGTGGAGAACCTCTTAGAACGATTCGAAATTCGGCGAATGGACTGACCTGCCCGTTTCCCCGACTGAAATCCCATCGAAAACGCGTGGGGTTTGTTGCGGAGGCGTATTGCACCATGTTCACACGCATCAACGAGCATCAGCAGATTTGTCCACCGTGCTTGTGAATGAATGGAACGCCCCACCTCAAAAACTCCTTACCAAACTTGCGGGAGCACCAGGGAGACTATGAATTGATACTCGTGGTGACCACACACCCTATCAAGAACCATGTCCCGCCTTTTTTAATGTCCAGGGCACCATCATAAATCGCGGTTACTTGAGTGTATTCATTGTCTTTGAATAAATGTGCCATTTCTGTTCGTTTCATCGCGTGTTTCTTTCGATTGTCTCCGTTACTATACTATAGCAATTCCTTCTACGTATGGTACAATATTCACTGAGCTGTGTTACTTGGCATTGATACGTCATGCAAAAATCCAGCGTATGTCTAATACTAGTATAACTAAAACGGCAACGCCGTATAGCGCAGCAGGAAAGAGAAGCATTAAACAACCTCAAACAGATTGCGTGGACGACTCTGAAGTGGAACAGGCTAAGAGGCCTAATCCTTGAACATGGTGATGATGATGTAGCGAGTCCCGACTTGACATCCGAAACACCCATAAAACGTCACACCCCATAAGGATTCCCTCCTACATCCGTGACGGATGCCAGCCGATTGCCCAGTTTCTCAAGGTTCAAGCAGCTGCGAGAAATTTGCTTTAACATCCAGTCCTTTCAGACACTCACAGTCAGGAGCAGCATGGAGGCACTTTCATTGGACACTTACTACTCGATTTGGTAAAGCTTCTCTACAAAGTAATGTGCCTTGCCTGGATTTTTCAGTACTCTCTTTCGAAAAAGTACTGCAAGCGCGCCGGACGGTGTGGCCGAGAGGCTCTAGGCGCTTCGCTCTAAACTTTGACAAAACACAGTATATACAGTTCTACACAGTAAATAGAATGACACCATTAATAAATATAGACTTCGTTCAGAAATCGGTAGCCAAGGTAGAATATTCAAAATTTCTAGGTGAATGCATTGATGAGGGGTTCAACTGGAAAAAACACACTGAAGATCTGCTGAAACGCTTCAGTTCCGCTACTTACGCTATTAGGGTCATTGCAAATTTTGGCGATATACATCTCAGTAAATTAACTTACCACGCCTATTTTCATTTCCTGCTATCGTATGGCATCATATTCTGGGGTAACTCTTCACTGAGTAAAAGAGTGTTCGTTGCACAAAAGCGTGTAATCAGAATAATTGCTGGAGCTCATCCAAGATCATCCTGCAGACACTTATTTAAAGAGCTAGGGAACTTCACTGTAGCCTCACAATATACACTCCTGGAAATGGAAAAAAGAACACATTGACACCGGTGTGTCAGACCCACCATACTTGCTCCGGACACTGCGAGAGGGCTGTACAAGCAATGATCACACGCACGGCACAGCGGACACACCAGGAACCGCGGTGTTCGCGCTAGCTGCGCAGCATTCGTGCACCGCCGCCGTCAGTGTCAGCCAGTTTGCCGTGGCATACGGAGCTCCATCGCAGTCTTTAACACTGGTAGCATGCCGCGACAGCGTGGACGTGAACCGTATGTGCAGTTGACGGACTTTGAGCGAGGGCGTATAGTGGGCATGCGGGAGGCCGGGTGGACGTACCGCCGAATTGCTCAACACGTGGGGCGTGAGGTCTCCACAGTACATCGATGTTGTCGCCAGTGGTCGGCGGAAGGTGCACGTGCCCGTCGACCTGGGACCGGACCGCAGCGACGCACGGATGCACGCCAAGACCGTAGGATCCTACGCAGTGCCGTAGGGGACCGCACCGCCACTTCCCAGCAAATTAGGGACACTGTTGCTCCTGGGGTATCGGCGAGGACCATTCGCAACCGTCTCCATGAAGCTGGGCTACGGTCCCGCACACCGTTAGGCCGTCTTCCGCTCACGCCCCAACATCGTGCAGCCCGCCTCCAGTGGTGTCGCGACAGGCGTGAATGGAGGGACGAATGGAGACGTGTCGTCTTCAGCGATGAGAGTCGCTTCTGCCTTGGTGCCAATGATGGTCGTATGCGTGTTTGGCGCCGTGCAGGTGAGCGCCACAATCAGGACTGCATACGACCGAGGCACACAGGGCCAACACCCGGCATCATGGTGTGGGGAGCGATCTCCTACACTGGCCGTACACCACTGGTGATCGTCGAGGGGACACTGAATAGTGCACGGTACATCCAAACCGTCATCGAACCCATCGTTCTACCATTCCTAGACCGGCAAGGGAACTTGCTGTTCCAACAGGACAATGCACGTCCGCATGTATCCCGTGCCACCCAACGTGCTCTAGAAGGTGTAAGTCAACTACCCTGGCCAGCAAGATCTCCGGATCTGTCCCCCATTGAGCATGTTTGGGACTGGATGAAGCGTCGTCTCACGCGGTCTGCACGTCCAGCACGAACGCTGGTCCAACTGAGGCGCCAGGTGGAAATGGCATGGCAAGCCGTTCCACACGACTACATCCAGCATCTCTACGATCGTCTCCATGGGAGAATAGCAGCCTGCATAGCTGCGAAAGGTGAATATACACTGTACTAGTGCCGACATTGTGCATGCTCTGTTGCGTGTGTCTATGTGCCTGTGGTTCTGTCAGTGTGATCATGTGATGTATCTGACCCCAGGAATGTGTCAATAAAGTTTCCCCTTCCTGGGACAATGAATTCACGGTGTTCTTATTTCAATTTCCAGGAGTGTATATATTCACTTATGAAATTTGTTACTAACAGTCCGACCGAATTCAAAAGTAATAGCAGTGTACATGGCTACAACACTAGGAGAAAGGATGATCTTCACTACACAAGGTTAAATCTAGCTTTGGCTCAGAAGGGGGTAAATTATGCTGCCACAAAAGTCTTTGGTCACTTACCTAATAGCATCAAAAGTCTGTCAGATAGCCATATAGCATTTAAAAGGAAATTTAAAAAATGGAACAAGTACTAATCTAATCTAATCTGCCCGTCTCCAGACATCTAACTTCCGGCAGCGCCTTAAGGGGGATAGGACGACAAAAGGGCCAACTTGGAGCAGGAGACTCACCACGGGACATTTTGATTTCTACTGTCTATACTTTTACAAATGAATTCATAAAACTTTGTCACCATGACCAGGAAGGATTGAGGACTCACAATTATCGCAGTAGAAGTTCAAAAACGTAGAAAAATACCTTTTTTACATATGAAATTTCATCATTTTTTCACTTATTACTGGCTGCATTTGTTGCCATCGGTACACTTTTTTTCCTAAGTAAGAGAGATGCTTCGATGAATTTTTCATAGCATACAAACAGTAGTTACAGGTGTATGAAACTCTAGAATTTTCCAAATCTGTTAAAAAACTGTGGAAAAAATTGAGATAATTAACCATAAAAGTTGAGTTTTTTCTAAACATGAAGTTTAAAATGTAACAGTTCATTCATTTTTCATAAATTAAATAACTTCTAGAGTTTCATACACGTGTAATGCTATGGTTTGTATGCTGTGCAAAAGTCATCGAAGAATCTCTCTTACTTAGGAGGAAAAGTGTACCTATAGCAACAAATGCAGCCAGTAGTAAGTTAGCACAGGAAAGGAATTCGTGGCGGGCCGCATCAAACCAGTCAGTACACTGATGACCAAAAAAAAAAGTAAGTGAAAAAATGATGAAATTCCACATGTAAAAAAATGTGTTTTGTTACGTTTCTGTGCTTCCACTGCTATGAGTACGAATCCTGAATCCTTCCTGGTCATGCTGTTAAAGTTTTATCAATTTATGTGTAAAAGTATAGACAGTGGAAATTAAAATGTCCTGTGGTGACTCTCCTGCTCCGAGACGGCCCGTTTGACGTCCTACCCCCCTTAATGTATCGTCAGCAGCAACCGCACCGCACAGAAGTATTACACCAAACCCTCGAGGAAAAAGCAACTGAAGAATCAGATGAAAACTTTTTGCTCACATCGTACACCCTATACACAGTATATTCCTTTTCAATTATGCATTATTGCAGAATATAAAGCCAGGTTTATGTACGTGTAACTGGTAAAAAAAATTTGTCAGAGATTTTGTTACTTCCAGAGAGCGTAATAATAGGTCCAAGAAACGCAAGGTGCAGAGGAAAAGCGTGTACGGTGAGCTAAGTTTCGCGCAGCGGCACCTTTGATGCAGTGGAGGACAGCTGTATCCGTAATGCAATGCGACTTCCTGCACAGACATGCCAACGTCTGCGGTAGCAGTCTGCCGCGTAACGCAGGCACGGCTGCTCTGTTCTTCTGACCGTAGCGACAAGTATCTGCGGGTAGCGAGCCGTCGGAGCTTCGCAGTCGTCACGGTGAGGCGGAAGGAGGCTGTCAATTTCTAACAGGAGCGCAGAGAGGAATTCGCGTCTAACGAGGACGGCGGAGCGTGGCACGCACGCACTGCCCTGCGCGCTTTTTGTGGGGCGCCAGCAGGTGTAGGTCAGCAGCTGTTTGTTTACCTTGCGCGGCCCGCCCACCGCCCGTGGGGCTGGTCGGCGTCCACACAATTGCTGCGGCTTAGCGAAAGCTATGAATATTTATCTGCGGGAAGGGGCGGCGCGCAGGTGTGTAAATCACCCGAGCCCCCCGGCTCCCAGCCAGCAGTGCGTAACGACCGCCTCGGGCGAGCTTACGCTGCCGTCTCGCTACTGCACGCTTTGCTCGACAGCATTCTCGATTCAAGTTGGACTGTACGCGTCGCCCTGGTTGTTCACACACCGGAGTAATGAAACAAGTAATGTCTCATTGCTGTTAGTGGATACGCACACAGGACACAGAATTTGTCACCCTCAGTAGAAATCACGCTGATTGGATGTTAACGTAAGGTTGCCGGCAGCTGTGGCCGAGCGGTTCTAGGCGCTTCATTCTGGAACCGAGCTGCTGCTACGGTAGAAGGTTTGAACCCTGCGTTGGGCATGAATATATGTGTTGTCCTTAACTTAGGTTTAAGTAGATCTAACAAGGGAACCTCCCCATCGCACCCCCCTCAGATTTAGTTATAAGTTGGCACAGTGGATAGGCCTTGGAAAAATGAACACAGATCAATCGAGAAAACAGGAAGAAGTTGTGTGGAAGTATGAACAAAATAAGCAAAATATACAAACTGAGTAGTCCATGTCCAGGATAGGCAACATAAACGAGAGTACGAGTTCAGGAGCGCCGTGGTACAGTGGTTAGCGTGAGCAGCTCCGAAACGAGAGGTCCTTGGTTCAAGTCTTCCCTAGAGTGAAAAGTTTAATTTTTTATTTTGAGACAATTATTATCTGTCCGTCCGTCCGTCCGATGCGAGGTAACTGCGCCGTAGTATGGGGACGCTACATCTAAAAAAACATCGAAACACACGGAAAAATTTGAAAACGTTAAAAACAAATGTATTGTAACAAATAAGCCCTCGGTCACAAATATTAAGTCAAAATTGACCTGGTTTCGACGCAACTATGAGCGTCGTCTTCAGAATTACACTAACTGTACTAAAACATTAGGTATATAGTACATTAATAAAATTAAAGTTTGTACTGACTCGAAAAGATGCAGTGCTTACCAGTCACATATTAAAAAAGATCTCAGCCGGAAAGGCGACATCATGAACACTTGTGCGATGGCGAGCCGCTAAGGGCTGCTCGTACTGTGAACAAGGGTTGCAACCCTAATGTTTTAGTACAGTTAGTCTGATTCTGAAGACGTGGCTCATAGTAGCGTCGAAACCAGGTCAATTTTGACTTAATATTTGTGACCGAGGGCTTATTTGTTACAATATAATTCTGACACGGTCACTGAACCTTAGCAGCTATGTTCAAAGTTTTAAAAACATATGTTTTGACAGAGCACAGGGAAAACTGTGCGACTGTGAAACTGTTGCATTCATTTGTTGCAGTTTATGTGACACACTCTTATGTTTTCATCACTTTTTTGGAGTGATTATCACATCCACAAGAAAACCTAAATCGGGCAAGGTAGAAGAATCTTTTCACCCACTCGCCAAGTGTACAAGTTAGGTTGGTCGACAACATATTCCTGTCATGTGACGCACATGCCGTCACCAGTGTTGTATAAATATATCAGACGTGTTTTCCAGTGGAGGAATCGGTTGACCTATGACCTTACGATCAAATGTTTTCGGTTCCCATTGGAGAGGCACGTCCTTTCGTCTACTAATCGCACGGTTTTACGGTCGGTCGTAAAATACAGACAGTAAACACATTACAGTTAACAGAGACGTCAACGAATGAACGGACAGATCATAACTTTGCGAAAATAAAGAAATTAAACTTTTCACTCGAGGGAATACTTGAACCGAGGACCTCTCGTTCCGCAGCTGCTCACGCTAACCACAGGACCAAGCGCTCCTGTGCTGACGTTATCCTTGATGTTGCCTACCTTGCGCATGGACTACTCAGTTTGTATATTTTGCTTATTTTTTCATAGTTCCACACAACTTCTTCCTGTTTTCTAGATTGGTCTCTGTTCAGTTTTTCAAGGCCTTATGACTAAATCTGAGGGGGGTGCGATGGGGAGGTTCCCTTCTAAGTCTAGGGGACTGATGACCTCCGATGTTAAGTCCCATAGTGCTTAGAGCCATTTGAACCATTTTTTTAAAGTAAGGTTACAATATTTCTGAGTGTCTCAGCTGCGACCAATGTTATAACTGCCTAGTGTTCGGAATGTGTCTCTAAGCACTGTGGGACTTAACATCTGAGGTCATCAGTCCCCTAGACTTAGAACTATTTAAACCTAACTGACGTAAGGACGTCACACACATCCATGCCCGAGGCAGGATTCGAACCAGCGACCGAAGCAGCAGCGCGGATCCAGATTGAAGCGCCTAGAACCGCTCGTCCACAGCGGCCGGCTGAGTTCGGAAAGTGAAAATGCCTTGTAATTACACAGGGTATTCGGAAATTCCAGTTACAAACTTCTAGCGCTTTTAGAGGTGGGGGAGTATATAATATTTTGAACAGAAACCCATGTCCGGAATCGTACCTTTTCCGCTATACACGGCTGCAGTTGAGATACTTAATTCAACCACTTCTGCTTGAGGAATCGAATTACGGGAGACGCAGTACAGTTATCAGGTAATAATTCGAAATGAAACATAACAGAACATCCATTTATCATTTAAGCACATTTGTTTGAATTAACATTTAAACATCACGTGTCTTATATTATTCCAAAACAAAAAGAATCCAGCATATAGTACATACAGAACAGTACTCATGCATTATAACAGCGGCTCGATGTCGCGACCACCCACATTGTTACAGACATTGTACGCACGAAGCATGTTTTGATACACACTCTCCATCCCGACTGGGGTCTCTTCAATTTCTAGTGCAGCGGCTTAACTCGTGTCAGAAGATCTTCCTCTGTCTCTACAGCCAGATGTTAAGTGACATCAGACGACCGTCTGACATAGTACACGTCATCCTGTCTACGCTGTTGCTTACCAGGACAAGCAGCTCTGAGACTTTTCTTTCTCACTCAGCAGACGTGGACGTTACACACCTAAATTGAAACCTTCATAGAAAGAAAGCAGTACGTTTCTGGACATGGGTTTCTATTCAAAATACAGGGTGATTCAAAAATAATACCACAACTTTAGGAATTTAAAACTCTGCAACGACAAAAGGCAGAGCTAAGCACTATCTGTCGGCGAATTAAGGGAGCTATAAAGTTTCATTTAGTTCTACATTTGTTCGCTTAAGGCGCTGTTGACTAGGCGTCAGCGTCAATTGATGCTAAGATGGCGACCGCTCAACAGAAAGCTTTTTGTGTTATTGAGTACTGCAGAAGTGAATCGACGACAGTTGTTCAGCGTGAATTTCGAACGAAGTGTGGTGTTAAACCTCCTGATAGGTGGTGTATTAAACGTTGGTATAAACAGTTTACAGAGGATGGGTGTTTGTGCAAAGGGAAAAGTTCTGGACGGCCGAGAACGAGTGATGAAAATGTAGCACGCATCCAGCAAGCATTTGTTCGCAGCCCAGGAAAATCGAATCGCAGAGCTAGCAGAGAGCTGCAAATTCCACAATCAACTGTATGGAGAGTCCTACGAAAAAGGTTAGTTATGAAACCTTATCGTCTGAAATTGGTTCAAGCACTGTCTGCAGCTGATAAGATTAAAAGAATCGATTTCTGTGATTTTATCCTTGCTCAAATGGATACAGATGAATCTTTCGTTTCAAAGATTGTGTTTAGTGCTGAAGCAACTTTCCACACTAACGGAAAAGTCAACCGTCACAATGTCTGTATATGGGGCACTGAGAATCCGCGGGAAACAATTCAGTATGAACGTGACTCGCCTAAGGTGAACGTTTTCTGTGCCATTTCAGCCAATAAAGTTTTTGGTCCCTTTTTCTTCGAAGGTGCTACTGTAACTGGACTACAGTATCTGGAGATGTTAGAGAATTGGCTGTTCCCTCAGCTCGAACAAGAAGCACAACAATTCATATTTCAGCAGGATGGAGCGCCACCACATTGGCACTTATCTGTCCGTAACTACCTCAACGTCAACTACCCGAGGCAATGGATCGGCCACCAGGCAGCCCGTGACAGAGCACTTCATCACTGGCCTCCAAGAAGCCCTGATCTTACCCCCTGCGATTTTTTCTTATGGGGGTATGTTAAGGATATGGTGTTTCGGCCACCTCTCCCAGCCACCATTGATGATTTGAAACGAGAAATAACAGCAGCTATCCAAACTGTTACGCCTGATATGCTACAGAGAGTGTGGAACGAGTTGGAGTATCGGGTTGATATTGCTCGAGTGTCTGGAGGGGGCCATATTGAACATCTCTGAACTTGTTTTTGAGGGAAAAAAAAACCTTTTTAAATACTCTTTGTAATGATGTATAACAGAAGGTTATATTATGTTTCTTTCATTAAATACACATTTTTAAAGTTGTGGTATTCTTTTTGAATCACCCTGTATTATGCACTCACTCCCCTCTCCAAGTCCTACAGGTTAGTAACGATAATTTCCGAACACCATGTATTTTATTAAAGCTTACAACGAAATGAACAGCAGGCATCAAATCACAATATAATAAACACAATCAAAAACATAGACACATCCATAGTTACTGTGTTATCGTGGCACATTTAAATCTTGGAAAGCTAGTAAACGAGAAACAACACTTGCTTTTAACACTCCTTTGTTGATGCCAGTACACTTCTGTGATGAATGAGTTTTAATCAGCAGATGTTTACTTCCCTATAATTTTAGGAAGTCATAGGATTCCGAACACTTGTATTTGAAATTATCTTTCATCGTCAGTACTGCTTTCAAAGTCTCTACATTCATTTGCGTTTTCGCAGATATCTGTATGTTATTCACTGAAGAGAAGACACAAGTGACTGCTCCATTTGTACCAGTGAGACAAATTCCACAATCTTAGAAATACTTTGATAAGATCTATGTTTGGATTTGAAGTCTTGGAACATTTGTTCCCAACGCATATCAGTGAAAATTTAGTGTATGCTTTTTTGTAAGATGTGACAAACTGCTGCATATTACCACACTCTTGTAACAAGTCATTAACGTTAATTTTTCATTTTGGCAATACACCTGTAATACACTTGAAGTACTTTTGTACCTTGTACCATGTTGGTACCTCCGAGAGCTATTCAAAAAGTGAAGTTCGATAGGTCGTGAAATGGAAACGACAGTGAAAATCCAATGACACAGATGTGTTGGCAGTGTCTCTAATATGCTCGTCGATAGCGTCACACCGCTCTTTTCGGTTCTGAGCACAGAGTGAGCGCGTAAAGATGCCTCGAACAATAGTGTCTCCTGCCAGGAACGGGTGCCTATTGCGAGGTTGCCTTTGATTTCATGCAACCCCACGTAACGTCCCTGTCATGGTTTTCCTTCTTCATGACAGTTCTCTGTTCTCACTGTAGGGACAATGACGACGCCACTGCAGCGTTTCCGGTCGGAAGTGTTTGATACATACACTCCTGGAAATTGAAATAAGAACACCGTGAATTCATTGTCCCAGGAAGGGGAAACTTTATTGACACATTCCTGGGGTCAGATACATCACATGATCACACTGACAGAACCACAGGCACATAGACACAGGCAACAGAGCATGCACAATGTCGGCACTAGTACAGTGTATATCCACCTTTCGCAGCAATGCAGGCTGCTATTCTCCCATGGAGACGATCGTAGAGATGCTGGATGTAGTCCTGTGGAACAGCTTGCCATGCCATTTCCACCTGGCGCCTCAGTTGGACCAGCGTTCGTGCTGGACGTGCAGACCGCGTGAGACGACGCTTCATCCAGTCCCAAACATGCTCAATGGGGGACAGATCCGGAGATCTTGCTGGCCAGGGTAGTTGACTTACACCTTCTAGAGCACGTTGGGTGGCACGGGATACATGCGGACGTGCATTGTCCTGTTGGAACAGCAAGTTCCCTTGCCGGTCTAGGAATGGTAGAACGATGGGTTCGATGACGGTTTGGATGTACCGTGCACTATTCAGTGTCCCCTCGACGATCACCAGTGGTGTACGGCCAGTGTAGGAGATCGCTCCCCACACCATGATGCCGGGTGTTGGCCGTGTGTGCCTCGGTCGTATGCAGTCCTGATTGTGGCGCTCACCTGCACGGCGCCAAACACGCATACGACCATCATTGGCACCAAGGCAGAAGCGACTCTCATCGCTGAAGACGACACGTCTCCATTCGTCCCTCCATTCACGCCTGTCGCGACACCACTGGAGGCGGGCTGCACGATGTTGGGGCGTGAGCGGAAGACGGCCTAACGGTGTGCGGGACCGTAGCCCAGCTTCGTGGAGACGGTTGCGAATGGTCCTCGCCGATACCCCAGGAGCAACAGTGTCCCTAATTTGCTGGGAAGTGGCGGTGCGGTCCCCTACGGCACTGCGTAGGATCCTACGGTCTTGGCGTGCATCCGTGCGTCGCTGCGGTCCGGTCCCAGGTCGACGGGCACGTGCACCTTCCGCCGACCACTGGCGACAACATCGATGTACTGTGGAGACCTCACGCCCCACGTGTTGAGCAATTCGGCGGTACGTCCACCCGGCCTCCCGCATGCCCACTATACGCCCTCGCTCAAAGTCCGTCAACTGCACATACGGTTCACGTCCACGCTGTCGCGGCATGCTACCAGTGTTAAAGACTGCGATGGAGCTCCGTATGCCACGGCAAACTGGCTGACACTGACGGCGGCGGTGCACAAATGCTGCGCAGCTAGCGCCATTCGACGGCCAACACCGCGGTTCCTGGTGTGTCCGCTGTGCCGTGCGTGTGATCATTGCTTGTACAGCCCTCTCGCAGTGTCCGGAGCAAGTATGGTGGGTCTGACACACCGGTGTCAATGTGTTCTCTTTTCCATTTCCAGGAGTGTATTTTTAATCTGAAAAGGCATTAAAATGATCATAAACTGCAGAGTCTGCCCCTGGTAGCTGAGTGGCCAGCGTGACAGAATGTCATACCTAACGGCCCAGGTTGGATTCCCGGATGGGTCGGATATTTTATCCGCTCAGGGACTGGGCGTTGTGTTGTCCTTGCCATCACCATTTCATCCCCATCGACACGCACGCAAGTCGTCAACTCGAAAGGCACGCACCAGGCGAACGGTCTACCCGACAGGAGCCCGTAGCCACACAGCATTCCCAGTTCGGCCCCCGGCAGCTGAGTGGTCGCCGACGCGGTAACTCCGCGTGTTCGATCAGAAGGACGATTGTCCTCTGCAATAAAACAGCTGAATAAAGGAATCAACGATCAACTTGAACGGACGTCATATGACGTCCGCCCAGACCAAACGAACCGAACAATACCGGTCAGTGCGACAGAATGTCAATGCTAAGGGCACGGGTTGGATTCCATGCTGGGTCGCAGATTTTCTCCGCTCAGGGATTGGGTATTGTGTTGTCCTTATCATCATCATTTCATCCCCATCGACAAGCAAGTCGCCGAAGAGGCGTCAAATAGAAAGACTTGCATCCGGCAAACGGTCTACCCGACGGGAGGCCCTATTCACACGACATTTTACATCAACTGCAGAAGGCATATTGATACTGAAATAAAGTGTAAATACTTATAGAACGCTAGAAATATAAAAATATATGTACTGAAACCTCGCAGCACCGGGAATTTGATCTGATTTCTAAAAACTGGACGATTTGGTGACCCCTGCAGAACTCGATGGGGACCAGGGGGCTGGACTCCAAAAATCGGAACTGTCCTGGTCAAATAGTGATTTACGGTTACTTCAGTTAACACTTCTTCAAGCCCTGGCTCAAAGCCATTCCTTTAAGGGGCTCCGGAAAGGCTCAAAATCATGAAAAGTTCAATTTTTACTTTTTTGCGTTTTCTGAATCTGCAGACTATTACCT
This sequence comes from Schistocerca nitens, assembly GCF_023898315.1. Taxonomy (NCBI): domain Eukaryota; kingdom Metazoa; phylum Arthropoda; class Insecta; order Orthoptera; family Acrididae; genus Schistocerca; species Schistocerca nitens. The sequence goes on along the minus strand of NC_064618.1, from coordinate 829,341,644 downwards.
TTTAATAGATATATAATTTATTCAATTCCGAAGACTACAACTATTTTTAAATTTTTTTTGAAATGTGTTCTACATGAGCGTGACCCACTGTGGCGCTGTTAAACTGCTGTCAAATGGTGTTATTATTAACGTCCGTGTTCATCAGGTACATTTTAGTGATGTGAGATAAAGTATGTGTTGTGGCTAACCTGTGATGGTTCAATATATATCGCTGGTGTGATTGTCGATTGTTTCATGTTTATTTACTCTGTCGTTATCTCGAAAATATTCGTAATTAATTCTGTTTCTTGAGTCTCTGTTTTGTTCAAGTATAATAATGAGTAAAAGTAAAGTTATTAGAAATCCTCTGAAAGCTTTTAAGAAAAGGAGAAATGTTGGAAAGCCAAAGGTATTTAGAAATATGGGAATGAAGATAGGTTCTAACATGGTACGAGCGATGCTTGCTTTAGACAAGGAACGCCTTCGGGCTGCAGACAGGGCTGTAAAGAGTCTAGAAATACAAGCAAGAGTAAACAGGAGGAGGAACAAGAGGAAGCTGGAGGAGGAGTTTGCAGAGGATGAAGATAATCCATCCTATGGACCTGGAATGCACTAAAAAGTTAATCCAATCTTTGTCGCTCGATTCCCAAAACTTTTATTTTCTCATACTAATTACATGTTTTCTAAGGATCTTCCAAACATATTTGTTTCAAACTTTCAGTAAATGTTACACAGTACCTTCTGCATAATTTAACACAGCCTTTTTCCAAAAAACTGTATATTTTTGAATATATAAATAAAAAATTGCAAAAAAATGTTGTGAATTTTCATTGCAATTGAAAAAAAATCATCTTTAATAACTGAACTAAAATTTTGTAAAATCCCTGTGTTAAGTTGTAGCCCATATTCCAATAAATAATCTGTAAAAAGTTCAACTTCCTACCTCAAACACTTTGTGAGGAAAGATGTAATTTATAAGTGTTATTTTAACATTGCAAGTATAGGGCGTTCCGGAGCCCCTTAAAACGTCTGTTGTCGAGTTCTTCATTCTCATGCGAGTCACGAGTCTGCTGTAAATACGTCCGGCACCATTTTATCGCTTTGCATATTTTGAAAACATGTCAAATCGTGATGTTTCGGACAATAGTCCATGGCTCCAGCCAGATGCTGTCCAGTCTCTGCGTTGTTTGATCCACTGGAGACATTTAGCTATGTGCCACTCTGATGAATATCCTTTTTCAAATTAACAGACTGCAGATGTCCACTACACGCCATTCCGTTCACAGTGTTCGCTCGGAAGCAGGATGAGATGGACTTGCGTTCAGTGACAGCAGAAATTCCTGGAGGATCTGAATACGATTGTCATTGACAAGGCTTGTCGGTAGTCTCAGGGTCCCATCCATTGGTACCTTTTTAGGACCACTATTCTTAAGCCATGTGTCATGGCTGGTTGTGCTACACCATTCCCTGTAGACGTGATGGACAGTCCTCGTTCATACGCCAAGTAATTGAGTAACACCATTCACTGTGTGGCCAAAAACACATCCAAACACGAGAGCTCCTTCCTTTCGTCCTGTCACATTATCGCATAATACGATGCTACTGTCCTAACAGCACACAATCCTTCTGGTACATATACACCACTTCACTTCCATCACTTACGTCAGTGGTGGAGGTCACATGACTATCTAGCACCAGTTTTCTATCATTTACAACAGTCCAAAGCAAATAATTTTTTGAAACTTCCTGGCAGATTAAAACTGTGTGTGCCGGACCGAGACTCGAACTCGGGACCTTTGCCTTTCGCGGGCAATTGCTCTACCAACTGAGCTACCCAAGCACGACTCACGCCCCGTCCTCACAGCCTTAATTCTGCCAGTACCTCGTCTCCTACCTTCCAAACGTTACAGAAGCTTTCCTGCGAACCCTGCAGAACTAGCACTCCTGAAAGAAAGGATATTGCGGAGACATGGCTTAGCCACAGCCTGGGGGATGTTTCCAGAATGAGATTTTCACTCTGCAGCGGAGTGTGCGCTGATATGAAACTTCCTGGCAGATTAACACTGTGTGCCAGACCGAGTCTCGAACTCGGGACCTTTGCCTTTCGCGGGCCAGTAAGTTTCATATCAGTGCACACTCCGCTGCAGAGTGAAAATGTCATTCTGGAAATACTTTTTTCTTTTAGTGAATGACTCATATGTAGTCTGGTGACCGTATGACACAGTTTTCTGTTTAGAAGGAAGATTCAAAGATAAACTCGGTACTTCGGAACCTAGAGTATGAAATAGGGTTTGTCGCATCAGACTTATGAACAAGTATATCGGCCGTCGGGCCATGTCACTTCGCTATAAAGTCTCTCGATTTCGCAAACCATTTCTGTCCTCTTTATCAGGCGAAGGAACTGACACAGGCAGCCCAAAGTACAGCAGATGCAAACCAACCAACTTGAACGCCATTCCCCTCTGCTACGCGGCAACAAGTATGCTACGGACTCCCCATCCTCCAGTCGTAGAACCCTCTAATGCAGGGAGGTACGGCTACAGTTGGACACAGAATTGCCTGAACAGCGGTATTATTCGATATTTTTGTAGACGCAAATCAGTGATGAGACATGGTAGGGATTGGGGAAAAAACACAGACGTAAAACTGCCGTAGAATTCGAAACGAGGGACTTTGATAACCACTAGGCTGTTGTGTTACAAAGAGCCTTAGACATTGTGCAAGGGGCAGTTGTTAAGTTCCTGTTATCACCGTGATACAAGAGGCTTGCCGTCAACAGTTTGGGTCTCGGAGTTAGTTCTTCTCTGTGTATCCAATATACATTTCTTTCACCAGTGTGCCAGCTGGCGAAAACCGTTTTTGGAGATCTATACCACTTTGACTCCTTTCTTATCACCTCGTTGTCGCCCAGGAAACTGCTAAGCAGCCACGGAATGAGGAGGAAGTCATTGGGCGGCCGAGTTGGGTGCGTGAGCATAACGAGACGAAATTTCATATCGCGTAAGAGCTGCATTGTCGCTGTTTAGTGGTGCCTTGTCTTACAATGCAGTAACTCTTTTTGTGAAATGATGTCTTGTAAGGCACACATAAATTGTTTTTCTGTCATTACGTGTTTCATTTTGTTAGTAGTCTGTGCATTAGAGAAAGTAAGTCGTGTTTTTCTCATTAGGCGTCAATCCCGTGTAGGTGAATCACATACGTGGTTATAAACATGAATTACAGGAGTTTCTGGTGTTGCATTTCGGTAAGTATGCACTGTTTACCACTTTACTGTGATTGTCAGCACATAACACACAAACCGAAATTGTTAATACTGAGAGGTAAGTAAATTTATGAAAAAGATTTAGCATTTAGAATATATGAAAGACACGTCGCGAAAGAATTTTTGCATATTCCAATTTTCTTTCTGTAATGTCAGAAGCATACAGAGCGAAAGTGTTCGAAGGGGAGATTGTGATGGTGTCCTTCGCGGTCGCCCCATCTGCGACAGCATTAGGTGCATGAGCAGTGGAAAATAACTGTAGGAAAAGGTCTTGAAGATGAAACGGTACCGACATTAGGCGTCATCGGATGCAGGAGGGGTATATGGTCAGCACACTTCTCTCCCGGCCGTTGCCAGTTTTCGTGACCAGTACCACTACGTCTCAGTCAAGTAGCTTCTCAATTGCCCTCCCAAGGGCTGAGAGCATCCCACTTGCTAACAGCACTCGCAGACCCGCACGGTGACCCCTACAAGTGCTAACCAAGCCCGACAGCGCTTAACTTCGGTGGTCTGACAGAATTTGTGTTAACACTGCTGTAAGGCCGTTGGCGCATTGCCAGTGAAGCACATACATTATCTGCAAGAATGTAAGCGATAGTGCGTGCCGAAGCGGCCGAAGTCAGATTCCTCTAAAGATGGAAAAATGCAATGGCCTCAAACTACAAGCTGCTAGCGGGTGATATCGATACAACACAGTCAACGGTATTAGTTACACAAAATGCCAACTCTCTTTCAGTTGAACCCAAATTTTAATGAACTATTCGATAGCGATATTTCTTTGAGAGTCCGCTATTAATCATCCACGGCCGGACGCTGTGGCCGAGCGGTTCTAGACTCTTCAGTCCGGAACCACGCTGCTGCTACGGTCGCAGGTCGAAATCCTGCCTCGGACATGGATGTGTGTGATGTCCTTGGGTTACTTAGACATAAGTAGTTTTAACTTTAGGGGACTGATGGCCTCAGATGTTAAGTCCCATAGGGCTTAGAGCCTTTAATTATCCAGGGGCTTTATTTCCATTTCCTAGCAATCTTAGTCAACAATGAATATTAAACCAACCTCAGTAACTGTCAACTACGTTTCTTTGCTACTAGTTTAGACATTAATTAATTGTCCTTTTGGCTATTTAATTAGATAACTGCAAGGTACAGATTCACCTTGCTCTAAATATTTTAACTACACTACTGGCCATTAAAATTCCTACACCACGAAGATGACGTGCTACAGACGCGAAATTTAACCGACAGGAAGAAGATGCTGTGATATGCAAATGATTAGCTTTTCAGAGCATTCACACAAGGTTGGCGCCGGTGGCGACACTTACAACGTACTGACGTGAGGAAAGTTTCCAACCGATTTCTCATACACAAACAGCAGTTGACTGGCGTTGCCTGGTGAAACGTTGTTGTGATGCCTCGTGTAAGGAGGAGAAATGCTTACCATCACGTTTCCGACTTTGATAAAGGTCGGATTATAGCCTATCGCGATTGCAGTTTATCGAACCGCGACATTCCTGCTCGGTTGGTCGAGATCCAATGACTGTTAGGATAATATGGAATTGGTGGGTTCAGGAGAGTAAACGGAACGCCGTGCTGGATCCCAACGGCCTCGTATCACTAGCAGTCGAGGTGACAGGCATCTTATCCGTATGGCTGTAACGGATCGTGCAGCCACATCTCGATCCCTTCATTCGATTCCTGCGAAACCCTACATTTCAGCAGGATAATGCACGACCGCATGTTGCAGGTCCTGTACGGGCCTTTCTGGATACAGAAAACGTTCGACTGCTGCCCTGGCCAGCACATTCTCCAGATCTCTCACCAACTGAAAACGTCTGGTGAATGGTGGCCGAGCAACTGGCTCGTCACAATACGCCAGTCACTACTCTTGATGACCTGTGGTATCGTGTTGAAGCTGCATGGGCAGCTGTACCTGTACACGCCATCCAAGCTCTGTTTGACTCAATGCCCAGGAGTATCAAGGCCGTTATTACGGCCAAAGGTGGTTGTTCTGGGTACTGATTTCTCAGGATCTATGCACCCAAATTGGGCGAAAATGTAATCACATATCAGTTCTAGTATAATATATTTGTTCAATGAATACCCATTTATCATCTGCATTTCTTCTTGGTGTAGCAATTTTAATGGCCTTGATCATACAATTTATTGTTTTAGAATGAATACGTTGACACAGTTGAGAGTATAGACGTACAATTATATTCCACTCCCTTTTGTTCTCAGTTTCTATGAGATTTGATTGCTGCATTTTGTGTTGTTGCCCGCTGATGTGATTGTTTTTAAGAGGGACTGATACTGATTGGCAATCATTAGCAAATGTGTAGATTAAATGTAGCGAAATATTTCGGAATGCACATCGATTTATGGAACTGAGCTGACATTTATTATGTAGGACTACTGAAACAGATTATTCCGGTAGTGAAATACACTCCTGGAAATGGAAAAAAGAACACATTGACACCGGTGTGTTAGACCCACCATACTTGCTCCGGACACTGCGAGAGGGCTGTACAAGCAATGATCACACGCACGGCACAGCGGATACACCAGGAACCGCGGTGTTGGCCGTCGAATGGCGCTAGCTGCGCAGCATTTGTGCACCGCCGCCGTCAGTGTCAGCCAGTTTGCCGTGGCATACGGAGCTCCATCGCAGTCTTTAACACTGGTAGCATGCCGCGACAGCGTGGACGTGAACCGTATGTGCAGTTGACGGACTTTGAGCGAGGGCGTATAGTGGGCATGCGGGAGGCCGGGTGGACGTACCGCCGAATTGCTCAACACGTGGGGCGTCAGGTCTCCACAGTACATCGATGTTGTCGCCAGTGGTCGGCGGAAGGTGCACGTGCCCGTCGACCTGGGACCGGACCGCAGCGACGCACGGATGCACGCCAAGACCGTAGGATCCTACGCAGTGCCGTAGGGGACCGCACCGCCACTTCCCAGCAAATTAGGGACACTGTTGCTCCTGGGGTATCGGCGAGGACCATTCGCAACCGTCTCCATGAAGCTGGGCTACGGTCCCGCACACCGTTAGGCCGTCTTCCGCTCACGCCCTAACTTCGTGCAGCCCGCCTCCAGTGGTGTCGCGACAGGCGTGAATGGAGGGACGAATGGAGACGTGTCGTCATCAGCGATGAGAGTCGCTTCTGCCTTGGTGCCAATGATGGTCGTATGCGTGTTTGGCGCCGTGCAGGTGAGCGCCACAATCAGGACTGCATACGACCGAGGCACACAGGGCCAACACCCGGCATCATGGTGTGGGGAGCGATCTCCTACACTGGCCGTACACCACTGGTGATCGTCGAGGGGACACTGAATAGTGCACGGTACATCCAAACCGTCATCGAACCCATCGTTCTACCATTCCTAGACCGGCAAGGGAACTTGCTGTTCCAACAGGACAATGCACGTCCGCATGTATCCCGTGCCACCCAACGTGCTCTAGAAGGTGTAAGTCAACTAACCTGGCCAGCAAGATCTCCGGATCTGTCCCCCATTGAGCATGTTTGGGACTGGATGAAGCGTCGTCTCACGCGGTCTGCACGTCCAGCACGAACGCTGGTCCAACTGAGGCGCCAGGTGGAAATGGCATGGCAAGCCGTTCCACAGGACTACATCCAGCATCTCTACGATCGTCTCCATGGGAGAATAGCAGCCTGCATAGCTGCGAAAGGTGGATATACACTGTACTAGTGCCGACATTGTGCATGCTCTGTTGCCTGTGTCTATGTGCCTGTGGTTCTGTCAGTGTGATCATGTGATGTATCTGACCCCAGGAATGTGTCAATAAAGTTTCCCCTTCCTGGGACAATGAATTCACGGTGTTCTTATTTCAATTTCCAGGAGTGTATATCGGTTAAAAGATGAAATATGAAAGTCATGAGTCAGATCCTAAGTACAGTGCGAAAGTCCAGTAAGTCATTGACGTTACTGTCGCACATATTAATACACTGACGAGCCAAAACAATATGGCCAGTTGGTGTAGGTCCTGCTTTGGAACGCAATGCAGCAGCGATTTGGCGTGGCATGGATTCAACAAGCTCTTCGTGGGTATTCGGAGGTATGTAGCTCCAGATGTCAAACGACAGATCACATTGCTCCCATAAATTACGAGCTGATTCACGAGAGTCCCAGATGTGTTTCTTTGGGTTCAGACCAGGCACATTTGGTGACCGAGATATCAAGGTGTGTTGACTAGCGTCCCCCTTAAACTACCGTAGCACGAGTCTGACCCTGTGATACGGACAGTTATCATCACCTTCGGGGAATACATCGACATGAATAGTGTCTTCGATTACTAGCACAGCTGCCAGGGAAGCGTAAGTGGGTGTCCGCCATAGCTTAATACTCTCCTCCATCGTTTCCACTGACCAATGGTCCAGTCTGTAGCCGGCCGCTATGGCCGAGCGGTTCTAGACGCTTCAGTCTGGAATCGCGCGACAGCTACGGTTGCCGGTTCGAATCCTGCCTCGGGCATGGATATATGTGATGTCCTTAGGTTAGTTAGGTTTAAGTAGTTCTAAGTGCTAGGGGACTGATGACCTCAGATGTTAAATCCCATTGTGCTCAGAGCCATTTGAACCATTTGAACCAGTCTCTATAACCTGATCCCATTGCAGTCGTAATGGATGACACCATTGCGTCAAACGAGAGCACGTCTGCAGCTCAGCCGCATGTTCAACAATGTGCGCTGAACGTTGTGCCTGAGACGCTGGTGTCCATACCAGCCTTTATACTCCACTCCGCCTTCATATCTGACACGGACATGCTGCTTTGAAGAGCGAGCTAGCCATCGGCCTCCACCTACTGTGACGGGGTGTGATGGTCCGGCACCTGGGCGCCTACTCGTGGTTTCACTGTCCTTCAACCGCTTTCTATGGATGCTCACGACAATATCACGCCAACAGCGGACCATATTCGCCGTTTCCGAGGTGTTCGTCCCCACGTGTCGGGTCATAACAATCTTCCCCTTGTCAGAGCTGCTTGTTTCAGTTGATTTGCCCATTTGCGCCCGTACCGTCGCTAGAATGATTTCCCATTCGTCTCTGCCCTGCTTGTATCTTCCCCTCAACGGGCCGTGTGTCGCAACGCCACCAGGTGGCATCAGTCTCGCGACGGGCAGTGGCCATAATGTTTTGCCTCATCACTGTATGTTCCTGCAGTAAATTTACGTAGCTGAATAACAGTGGTCGATACAGGACGTACCTACAATAATCCAATCTCTCTTGCGTGAAGTGTGTGTAACGTAAGTCTAAGCTGATCTTTTATAGTTAGTTAGTTGGTTGCGCGTTCCATTGATCAATCCCACGGTACGGTAGCCGTTATGATGTGGAACGTGTCAAGTGCACAAGAAATGCACATATGAAACAAAATTTTTAATATATATGGTGTCTTGAAGGGAGGATATAAGATGAACATCAACAAAAGCAAAACGAGGATAATGGAATGTAGTCAAATTAAATCGGGTGATGCTGAGGGGATTAGATTAGGAAATGAGACACTTAAAGTAGTAAAGGAATTTTGCTATTTGGGGAGCAAAATAACTGATGATGGTCGAAGTAGAGAGGATATCAAATGTAGACTGGCAATGGCAAGGAAAGCGTTTCTGAAGAAGAGAAATTTGTTAACATCGAGTATAGATTTAAGTGTCAGGAAGTCATTTCTGAAAGTATTTGTATGGAGTGTAGCCATGTATGGAAGTGAAACATGGACGGTAAATAGTTTGGACAAGAAGAGAATAGAAGCTTTCGAAATGTGGTGCTACAGAAGAATGCTGAAGATTAGATGGGTAGATCACATAACTAATGAGGAGGTACTGAATAGGATTGGTGAGAAGAGGAGTTTGTGGCACAACTTGACCAGAAGAAGGGATCGGTTGGTAGGACATGTTCTGAGGCATCAAGGGATCACCAATTTAGTATTGCAGGGCAGCGTGGAGGGTAAAAATCGTAGGGGGAGACCAAGAGATGAATACACTAAGCAGATTCAGTAGGATGTAGGTTGCAGTAGGTACTGGGAGATGAAGAAGCTTGCACAGGATAGAGTAGCGTGGAGAGCTGCATCAAACCAGTCTCAGGACTGAAGACCACAACAACAACATATATATATATATATATTATTGCTGTCTGTCAGACACCTTATTTCATCTTGTAATTTGTCGAAAATTTTTATAGCAGCATATTTGTATATTTTACCCCTTTCTCTGCCAAAGATAGGTTGAGCAAAGGATAGTGTAAGTCTTTCTCTTTTCTGGTATTATAATCATGAATGTCACTGTTGTTTCTAAACTGGTCCATGTTGATGAGAACAAATTTCATTAGTGAGTAGATGTATTGTGAGGCTGTTGTAAGAATTCCCAACCTTTTAAAAAGATGCCTACAAGATGTGCGACTATGAACTCCACACATTATTCTAACCACTATCTTTTGAGCAGTGAATACTTTTTGTCTAAATGTTGAGTTACCCCAAAATATTATTCCGTATGACATCAGAGAGTGAAAGTATGCAAAGTATGTTAGCTTACTAATTTCTATATCCTCAAAATTGGCAATTATTCTGATAGCAAAAGATGCTGAACATAGTCGCTTTAGGAGATCCAAAATATGAATTTTCCAATTAAGATTCTCGTCTATATGTACACCCAAAAACTTAGTATGCTCTACCTGTCTACTGACTTCTGTTGATGTGTTATATTTATTGAAGGGACTGTACTTTTTGCAGCAGAAAATTGGATGTACTGTGTTTTTTTTTTTTTTCAAAGTTTAGAGCAAGTCCATTTTCAGAAAATCAATTAATGACTTTTGCAAAAACGTTATTTGTATAATTTTCGATGGGACTTTCTTTTACTGGATTAATAATGCTGCTTGTATCATCAGCAAACAGTGTCAGTTCAGCTTCTTGTTTCAGATAAGAAGGGAGGTTGTTCACATATATCAACAACAGAAGGGGACCCATGATTGAGTCCTGTGTAATTTCTGTAACATAATGTCATGGTTCACACAATCAAATGCTTTGGACAAGTCACAGAAAATTCCTATTGGTGACATTTTACTATTTAAAGAATCTATTATGTGGACAATGAAATTGTATATAGGACAGTGAAATTGTATATAGTTTCGGTATAGGAAATCCGCAAACATCTGCGACAGTGCTATACTACTTTTTTGATAATCGTTTCAAATTACTTTTCCTATCTTGATATACAGAATTTTAACAATCGTCAACCAAACTTCGTACCACGTATGTCGGTGTAGCGTTGGTCATAAAATGTTACGTACAGTGCCAGTTTCTTACACCGCTAACACATCTCTTATATACCAAATGTTTTAGCAAGCGAGAAACGTGAGAAAATGAGGTGAAAGAAGAACGTACTCGAGTGAATGTTTACGCTGAGATGACAAAAAATCGTCAGATAGCGATATGCTCATGTAGATGGCGGTAGCACCTCGTACTCATGGTATAAGAGGGCACTGCATTGGTGAACGTGTCATTTGTAATCAGATGATTCTTGTGAAAAGGTTCCCGACGTGATTATGGGCGCAATACGGGAATTAAAAGACTTTGAACGCGGAAAGGTAGTTGGAGCTAGGTGTATGGGACATTCAGTTTCGGAAATCTTAGGGAATTCAGTATTCCGGGATCCACTGTGTCATGAACGTGCACAGAATACAAAGCAGTAGCCGACGACCTTCACTTAATGGATGAGAGCAGCGGCGTTTGCGTAGAGCAGGGCTTAACAACTGGCCGGTTTTGAGCGCGAGTACTCGCATCTGCTCAGGCACTTGCTCGCGAGCAGCTGCAAGGTCGCGGAGTAGGGAGGAGGGGAGGGAGGGGAAATGCGCGCGCACGTTTGAATAGGGCCGCAGCGTGCCTATTGAATTCGCGCCGACTGTGTAACGTTTAAAGTACTACGATCAGCTCCTAACAGTCACTTCGCTGGTTAAGAATCATATGAAGTCGCCGTTGTGTAACCCCAACCATGCTTTCGCAGTTCAACCCCCATTGGGAGGAACTGTATCTGTTTACTGAAAAAGATGGTGTTGCAAAATGATTAGTATGTCACAAAACGCTGACTTCTTTTACGAAATTTAATTTGCAGCGACATTATATGTCGAACCACGCGAAAGACTACGGACGTGGAAAATGTGATTGACCAGATCGTGCACATGAAGTTATTAAACTTAAAAGGAAGCTATCCGAAGAAGATCTGGACGACGAAGAAAAATCAACTGAGGCAGCTCTCAGAGTGGGTTACAAAATTGCTTTGCTTTTAGCAGAATCCCTGTGCCCCTTAACTGATGGCGATTTAATAAAAGAATGTTTGGTAGTTGCAGCGGAACATTTGTGTCCATCTGAAGTTGAACAGTTTCGGATTGTGCCATTATCTAACATGACCATTATGCGTCGCATACAGGACATGGCAGACGACGTCCAGAGCCAGCTTGCAAATATCTGTAAAGATTTTATGGCGTATTCTCTAGCTCTGGACGAAAGTGTTGATATCACTGGAACAGCGCAGCTTGCCATATTTATTAGAGGTGTTAATAGAGATCTTCAGGTGAGGGAGGAGCTCCTCGATGTAGTAGCCATGAAGAACACTACAACCGGAGGTGATATTTTAAGTAGTGTTGAAGAAAGTGTTGAAAATATAGGATTGTCGTGGAATTCTTTAGTTTCAGTGTCTACAGATGGTAGAGGCATACACTAAGCTAATAAAATTATGTGGCACGTGTACATTCTCCTTTATTTGTTTCATTTGTAGCAGTAATAATTCGTGAGTGATATCCCTGCAGGTGGCCGCGGATTTACATCGACTGGCGGCAGCTGTTGTGTGCCCCACGTGACTCTCCCCACTCTACGCTCTGGTCCGGTAGTGGGGGTAGCGTGCTCGCGCTGCTCCGTGCTCGCGCCTTGCTGCTCACAGCTTGCTCCGTGAGCACGTATGTTGTGAAGCCCTGGCGTAGAGTATTCAGCGTTAACGCGCCAGCAGCACTGCGTGAAATAACCGCAGAAATCAATGTGGGATGTACGACGAGCGTTAGTACAGTGCGGCGAAATTTGGCGTTAATAGGCTGTGACAGCAGACGATCTACGCGAATACCTTTGCTAACAGCACGACATGGCCTGTTGACTCTATACGACTGGGAAACCGTGGCCTGCCCAGATTTCAGTTGGTAAGAACTGCTGATAGGGTTCGAGGGTGGCGCAGCCCTACGGAGCCATGGATTCAAATTGTCAACAAGGCAATGTGTAAGCTGGTGGCTGCTCCATGCTGGTATGGGCTGTGTTTGCACGGATCATTGGCTGGAGATGGTTATTCGGCTGCTTGGAGACCACAGGCAGCGAATGATGTGGAGTCCAGATTGCCCGAAATGAATCCCATTGACTATTCATGGGACGTAGTCCAGAGGCCAGTTTGTACACAAAATCCTGTACCAGCAACACTTTCACGATTATGGGCGGCTATAGAGGCATCGTGGCACAGTATTTCTGCAGGGGACTTCCAACGACTTGTTGAGTCCATGTTATGTCGAGTTGCTGAATTACGCCGGGCAAAAGGACGTCCGACACGATATTAGAAAGTATCCGATGACTTTTGTCACTTCAAGTGTATTAGGTTTCCTAGGTGGTGGTGGTGGTGGTAAGTTCCTATGGGACCAAACTGCTGAGGCCATCGGTCCCTAGCATTACGCACTACTTAATCTAACTTAAACTAACTTACGCTATGGACATCACACACACCCATGCCCGAGGGAGGACTCGAACCTCCGACGGGGGGAGCCACGCGAACCGCGGCAAGGCGCCTCAAACAGCGCGGCTACCCCACGCGGCGTTTGCTAAGAGATGGGCCTATTACTCTACGATTGTTTTATGCTCCAGTGGAGTCTTCCTGCATTTAAAAGATGGAAAACATGTTACACTTTTGCACCCCATCGACGGTAGAGCTCTAGTTGCATTTGTATAAAGGAACAGTGGGCTCTTCACCTAAACACACCTAGGCGATCCTCAAAAAGTACCTTTCCAGCAAGCTGAACATGGTGGTTCAAGCCATCCACCCGTAATTATTACTTAAATAACAACACCAGTGTGTCCGTGTTCCGCCACGACGCTAGGCTCGTAATAACTTGAGATCGGTCTTGGAAGCCGAAATTAGTCGTGGCGTCAGAAACCTAAATTGAGAATGATGCTGTTACATGTTTCCAAATCTCTAAATCGTACACGAGGCGAGGCCGACAAGGACTTAAACCCCGCTCCTCCCGGCTAGGAGACCTGACCCTTTATCACTAGGTCACTTTGGTTGATTTCACTTTTAGATCACTTTACGTGGTTCACAAGAAATCCAGGAGGATTGTGTGTCCATCCGTAATTCTAATGACGTTAGATTGCGGGACCTGTCAGGACAACACGTCCACAAAGCGCATAAAATGGTTCAAATGGCTCTGAGCACTATGGGACAACGTCTGAGGTCATCAGTCCCCTAGACTTAGAGAACTACTGAAACGTAACTAACCTAAGGACATCACACATATCCATGGCCGAGGCAGGATTCGAACCTGTGACCGTAGCAGCGGCGTGGTTCCAGACTGAAATTCCCAGAACCGCTCAGCCACAACGGCCGGCCCACAAAGCGCTTCTATGGCACAAGATCAAAGATATTCCTGATCGACGGTTCATAAGGATTGACAGCTCTGTCAAACATCAACCTTACATCGTTTCAGTAGCTCGCTGAAAGAGTTTAAAAAATGTACAAGAAACACAGGAAAATGTTTCACAGTGCGCTTACGTCCAAGGTTAAGTGTCGACGTTGATTGAGTATAGACGAGGTGTGCTGTTTACTTCACGTGTGTGAGAGATGTCCTTGAGAGAATCGTTGAAAGCCGCAGACTTATTGTGTCAAAAAGAAATGTTAACACGAACATTGAGAGAAATTTGAGAAGAATTGGCCTATATCAGTTTTAAGTCACTTAAAAGTAATCGAGCGATCCGTACTTCACTGTGTTTCGTCTGTCAAAGATCTCTGTTAAATCGTTACGTCTGAGCGGTGGGTTTTCGTAGGCAGGACTAGGACGCCAGAAAATTGATTACAGAGCTTTTGCACCACAGAAAGATATTAAGGACAAATTCAAAGTTTTCTTAAAGTTTTCTCCAGCCTGCCTTAAGTTAACTTAAACCAGCCACTAGCCCATGTAGCAATCAGTACGGCAAATAGGCAGAGAGATGACACTGCAAATAATATGACATATCGAAGAAGCTGTTGCTTCATTCCACTCTAGCGAGAAGTCTGAATCGTTAATTCCACAATATGATATCACTGAGGTTGGATCATAAAGCCATTCTGACAGCACAGCACAATGCCGCAAGAATGAGTAAATGTTCCGCAAGGACGTTTATCAGCCAGCTGACATGGTGGAAAAGCAGCAAGCTGAAGCCTTGAAAGCCATTGCTGTGACACTGAGGTACGGCGAAGGACGCTGAAGAGCCCAGAAACGCCGAAAATTGTAACCATCCTCTGCCAGACACGACATCAGTGTCACATGGACAGTAACAAAAACTCAGGCTGTTCATTTGCACTGAGCCAGCTACAACGCAGACCCGGTGACATGCTGCCTGCCTCCAGTCCGCCAGATGACATCTTCCGCCGGCCGCGGTGGTCTAGCGGTTCTAGGCGCTCAGTCAGGAACCGCGCGACTGCTACGGTCGCAGGTTCGAATCCTGCCTCGGGCATGGATGTGTGTGATGTCCTTAGGTTAGTTAGGTTTAAGTAGTTCTAAGTTCTAGGGGAGTTATGACCACAGATGTTGAGTCCCATAGTGCTCAGAGCCATTTGAACCATTTGACATCTTCCTTGGAGACTGTTGCCTGCATGGTCTGCTGAACCTGGTCGGTGTGAGCTGCCAACATCTCATCCACTGACGTGGAGTCTTTATTATTTCTACCTCCGACATGCTGAGAGCCGAACTGACAGTGTTTCGGTGTGCCTTCAACCTGTCGCCCTGACCGGGAGCCATTCTAAAGGCTGCTGCACCGGTCTTTCATCTGTGAGGAGGCAAAGACACTCACCGTCTGCCTCTGGGGGAGAGCCATGCCACAACTGCACTACCATCTTCGCCACATGCAGAGCTGGTGGAGTTTACCCAGCCATACCTCTTCGATGTACACGAGAATGCCCTACCAATAAGCAGCACGCGATCTGGTGGTCAACGCCAAAGTGCGAGCTGCGCCTGACGCTCGCTACCCTGCGTGGCTTCACGGTGTCACGTGACCTGCCACATGAGACAACGGCCTCGACAGATGGCTGAGCACACACTTCGGTGCATTCTACCATGCATGCTGTTTCTTGCTGCCCTCCTCGCTGTTGCTATGCAGATGGTAGTTCAAATGTAACACTTTCTTTCAATAAATACGAGGTGTGGCTAGAAAAAAAACGGACTAGTACTGGTGAAACAATAAAACGAATGCAATAAGGCTGAAAGTCGCGTGGCCTGTCACGTGACTCTCGCTCCGCCTACTGCTCGAGTTTCATCTGCCTCCTGCACTCAGTCTGCCCGTGGCGTCTGTTTTAAGTAGTTGACGTTTTGTCTGTGCGTCGGAAAATGTTGAGTGTACAGAAAGAACAGCGTGTTAACATCAAATTTTGTTTCAAACTAGGAAAATCTGCAAGTGAAACGTTTGTAATGTTACAACAAGTGTACGGCGATGATTGTTTATCGCGAACACAAGTGTTTGAGTGGTTTAAACGATTTAAAGTTGGCCGCGAAGACACCAGTGATGACACTCGCACTGGCAGACCATTGTCAGCAAAAACTGATGCAAACATTGAAAAAATCGGTAATCTTGTTCGACAAGATCGCCGTTTAACAATCAGAGCAGTGTCTGAGTTAACAGGAGTTGACAAGGAAAGTGTTAGGCAGATTCTTCATGAAAGTTTCAACATGAACAAAGTGTGTTCAAAAATGGTTCCAAAGTGTCTCACAATTGAACAGAAGGAACGCCGAAGAATGATTTGTTCTGACATCCTGGAAAACATTGAAAGTGATCCCACCTTCTTACAAAATGTTATTACTTGCGATGAATCGTGGTTTTTTACTTACGATCCCGAAACTAAACGCCAATCGATGCATTGGAAAACTCCTGGTTCTCCACGACAAAAAAAAGCACGAATGTCAAAATCGAAATTCAAGGCAATGATGATTGTTTTTTTTTTTTGACATCAAAGGGATTGTGCACATTGATTGGCTACCAGAGGGACAAACAGTGAATCAGCATTACTACATTAGCGTCCTGGCTACCCTACGTGAGCGAGTACGGAGAAAACGGAACGATTTGTGGAGAAAAAAGTCATGGATCCTTCACCAAGACAATGCCCCAGCTCACAGTGCGTTGTCAGAGAAGACGTTTTTGGCAAAACACAACATTCCCATCTTAGATCATCCACCCTACTCACCTGATTTGGCCCCCTGTGACTTTTTTCCTTTCCCTAAAGTCAAGTCAGCTTTGAAAGGAACTAGATTTGAGACTGTTGAAGCAGTAAAAGAAAAAGCGACGGAAGTAATGTATGGACTTACCGAAAATGATCTGCAGCATTGCTATGAACAGTGGAAAATTCGTATGGAGCGGTGTAGAGACCGAGGAGGAGAGTACATTGAAGGAGATAACACGAAATTGTAAATAAATGTTTTTTCCAGCATCAGTCCGGTTTTTTTCTAGCCGCACCTCGTATATGTCTTGCTAATGCCATTCCACTAGTGCACAAAGCACAGACCAGCCTTCAGCACCATTGCCAATGCTTTGTCATCCGGCAACCATAAGGGTCGCAGCCCAGTCCCCTACAAATGGGCGTCAGCAGTGTTTACGTCTGCTGCTGCTGCCGTAGTGGAAGCACATCTGCAGCTATATCGTCGTCGCTGTCCGGAGTTCCAGTTCGACATAAAGCAATGTGTTAGTGAACATCTTTCTGTTACCCTGTCTGGTTATGTTTACTGTGTGTGGCCACGTCGATTCGTAGCGGCATTAATACCATTCTCAAAATATTCTTTGTTAAACTGCAGAAACCTGCAGACGTATCACTGTTGGGGGAAATACCAGGAAAGTGTATTTGAAGCCAGAGAAGTGCGAATTTTGTAATTTATCAGAGCGTGAGTTGCCACACACTAAGTCAGTTCCAGCTACTTAAACACATACGTTGAGGTAAGCTATCCATCTATCGCCATCTGCGTCTATTACCTGATAAGAAATTACCGCAATGTGTAGGACACCGTTGCCCTTACAAGGGAACATCCCCATCGCACCCCCCTCAGATTTAGTTATAAGTTGGCACAGTGGATAGGCCTTGAAAAACTGAACACAGATCAATCGAGAAAACAGGAAGAAGTTGTGTGGAACTATGAAAAAATAAGCAACATATACAAACTGGGTCGTCCATGCGTAAGATAGGCAATATTAAGGGCACTGTGAGGCGAGGAGCGCCGTGGTCCCGTGGTTAGCGTGATCAGCTGCGGAACGAGAGATCCTTAGTTCAAATCTGCCCTCGACTGAAAATTTCGCTTTCTTTATTTTCGCAAAGTTATGATCTGTCCGTTCGTTCATTGACGTCTCTGTTCACTGTAATAAGTTTAGTGTCTGTGTATTGCGAGCGCACCGCAAAACCGTGTGATTAGTTACGAAAGGACGTACCTCTCCAATGGGAACCGAAAACATTTGATCGCAAGGTCATAGGTCAACCGATTCCTCCACAGGAAAACACGTCTTATATTTTGTATACGACACTGGTGACAGCATGTGCGTCACATGACAGGAATATGTTGTCGACCCACCTAACTAGTACACTTGGCGAATGGGTGAAAAGATTCTTCTAAGGTAGAAGAATCTTCCCGATTTAGGTTTTCTTGTGGATGTAATAATCACTCCACAAAAAGTGATGAAAACATAAGAGTTTTTCACATAAACTGAAAATAAAAAGTTAAAATTTTCGGTCGAGGGAAGATTTGAACTGAAGACCTCTCGTTCTGCAGCTGTTCACACTAACCACGAGAGCACGGCGCTTCTCGTCTCATACTGCCCTTAACATTGCCTATATTACACATGGACGACCCAGTTTGTATATTTTCCTTATTTTTTCATAGTTCCACACAACTTCTTCCTGTTTTCTCGATCGATCTGTGTTCAGTTTTTCAAGGCCTATCCACTGTGCTAACTTATAACTAAATCTGAGGGGGGTGCGATGGGGATGTTCCCTTGTTAGGTCTGATGGCCTTTCACTGGTTGTTCGTCTGTTTCTTGAATTCCATTGTAGCACCAGTTGTATCAACCTCTCGTCTACGCATTTCCCGTTTTTAGTTAAATCCATAGTTGGCCACTGTCTCACTAGGACATTTCCAGTGTTTCTATTGAATACATTACACTGAGGCGGCAAAAGTCATGACATGTTCCGTGATATCGTGTTGGACCTCGTTTTTCCAGCTGTAGTGCAGTGACTTGACGTGGTATGGACTCAAAAAGTCGTAGGAAGTCCCCTGCAGAAATATTGAGCATTGCTGCCGCTTTCGCCGTCCATAATTGCGAAAGTGTTGCCGCTGCAAGATGTTGTGCACGAGCTGACTTCTAGATTACGTCCGATAAATGCTCGATGGGATTCATGTCTTGCGATCTGGATGGCCAAATCATTAGCTCGAATTGTTCGCCGGCCGGTGTGGCCGTGCGGTTCTAGGCGCTTTAGTCTGGAACCGCGTGACCGCTACAGTCGCACGTTCGAATCCTGCCTCGGACATGGATGCGTCTGATGTCCTTAGGTTAGTTAGGTTTAAGTAGTTCTAAGTTCTAGGTGAGTGATGACCACAGATGTTAAGTCCCATAGTAGTCAGAGCCATTTGAACCATTTTTCGAATTGTCCAGAATGTTATTCAAACCAATCGCTAACCAGTGTGGTCTCGGTGACATGAAATCCTTGTTTGACAACGTGGAAGCAATCAGTGGCTGAAAATGGTCTCCAAGTAACCTAACATAATCATTTCTAGTCCATGATCGGTCGTGTTGGACCAGAGGCCCAGTCCATTGAAAGTAAACACAATCCACACCATTATGGAGCCACAACAGCTTGAACAGTACCTTGTTGACAACTTGGATTCATTGCTTGGCAGGGTCTGCCCCACACTCTAACCCTACCATCAGCTCTTACTAACTGCAATCGGGACTCATTTGACCATGCCACGGTTTCCCAGTCGTCTAGGTCCATTTGATATGGCCAGGAGCCCAGGAGAGGTGCTGCAAGGAATGTCGTGCTGTTAGAAAAGGCACTTGCGTCGATCGTTTGCTGCCATAGCCCATTAACACGAAATTCGCCGCACTGTCCTAACGGATATGTTCGTCGTACATCTAACATTGATTTACGCAATTATTGAAGCAGTATTGATCGTCTGTTAGCGCTGATAAGGCTATGAAAATGCTGCTGCTCTCGGTTGTTAAGTGAACGTCGTCGACCAATGTTTTGTCCGTGGAGAGGTAATGTCTGAAATTTGGTATTCTCGGCACACCCTTGACACCCGACCACCTTTCCGCGTTCAGAGTCTGTTAATTTCGGTCGTGTGGCCTGGCCGTAATTGCGTTGGAAACCTTCTCACATAAATCACCCGAGTTCAAATGATTGCTCCGTTAATGCACTGTGCTTTTGTATACCTTGTGCACGCGGCACTACCGCCATCTGTATATGTGCATATCGCTACCCCATGACTTTTGTCACCTCAATGTAATTCATTCACTACAAAGATCTCTGGGCCTTATAGTCATAAGTTAGTACTGATCAAACACACTGGCATCAGGAATTCATTTAGCTGCAACGTAATGCCACTGAATGACACCTGGAATGTAGTGAAGACACTGCACAAGTGGCGTTCATGGTGAAATAAAACATCGCAACCAGCAGGCTTAGCATCTCCATTTATGTCCAAGCATGCATTTCCCGTGAAGTTTCCACATTCCTGTCCATCCACTATACATCATGATTTCAAAATGCAGTTTACTTATGACGAATAGCCACTCCTCCATCGTCCGCAGCTCGTGGTTGTGCGGCAGCGATCTCGCTTCCCGCGCCCGGGTTCCCGGGTTCGATTCCCGGCGGGGTCAGGGGTTTTCTCTGCCTCGTGATGACCGGGTGTTGTGTGATGTCCTTAGGTTAATTAGGTTTAAGTAGTTCTAAGTTCTAGGGGACTGATGACCTGAGATGTTAAGTCCCATAGTGCTCAGAGCCATTTGAACCACTCCTCCATCAGAGCAATAGAATCAGACTTGTAACAAAGATTACCACGAAAAGCTCGTAGTTTACAGCGCCTGTCAATCATTTATTTTTGTGCAGTAATGCTTTGAGTGGCATTGGCACCTGCCAAAACTTTTGTGTGCTCTTACTGCTACAGAACGGAAGTAACAGTCCACATATGTTGTTTATATTCAAAAGGAGCTAATCCACTGTCAGTTAAAGTTTGTAGCAAGAGTTTATTTGTTGCAATGTGCTAACTATTAAATATTAAAACTAGACAGGTACCTGCTAGTTGTCAGACAGACAGTGTTGCCAGGAGCCTCCAACTCAGCGACGGCTCCCTGACCTATCACAGTACGATGCGATATGGATGTTATTTGTGCAGACCACATTTTCAGACATCTCAGACGAACTGCGAATGTGTATCTCAATATAAAATATATTTAAAAATTAAAAATAAAAACCTTATCTACTACAAGTTCCACCCTCCATCTCCGAAGTAACAAGTAAATTAATGTACATATAGTAAAACCGAAAAATTACTAAAATTATGATAAATGATTTAAAATTAGGCATAACACTGAAAAACAGAGCCATATGTCTGTATCTAGTCGCTAATAAACTCTTACAAGCTATACACACCGTGAAGCACTTGTTAACAGACAACAGAAACCTCAATCTTTTACCAATAGCATTCTCCGAAGAATAAAATTACTTTTATTTTTATTTTTATTTACCCAACGGAAGAACTTCCATGTCTACAAGCGCTGGTTTTGTCTGACACTTCTACGTTTTTGCACTAAAATCATAAGTTCTTAATGTTGACCATTTTTCCGAAGGAAGCTTTAATATCACTATTTATTCGTATTACTATCTGACCTAAGCAAACATTGTCTGCCGCGCGGGATTAGCCGAGCGGTCTGGTGCGCTGCAGTCATGGACTGTGCGTCGGAGGTTCGAGTCCTCCCTCGGGCATGGGTGTGTGTGTTTATCCCTAGGATAATTTAGATTAAGTAGTGTGTAAGCTTAGGGACTGATGACCTTAGCAGTTAAGTCCCATAAGATTTCACACGCATTTGAACATTTTTAGGCATTATCTAGCTCTGCATGGGAAGTTGATGTGTGTTGTTTTGGTGTTGTTGTGGTCTTCAGTCCTGAGACTGGTTTGATGCAGCTCTCCATGTTACTCTATCCTGTGCAAGCTTCTTCATCCCCCAGTACCTACTGCAACCTACGTCCTTCTGAATTTGCTTAGTGTATTCATGTCTTGGTCTCCCTCTACGATTTTTACCCTCCACACTGCCCTCCAATACTAAATTGGTGATCCCTCGATGCCTCAACACATGTCCTACGAACCGATCCCTTCTTCTAGTCAAGTTGTGCCACAAACTTCTCTTCTCCCCAATCCTATTCAATACTTCCTCATTAGTTATGTGATCTACCCATCTAATCTTCAGCATTCTTCTGTAGCACCACATTTCAAAAGCTTCTATTCTCTTCTTGTCCAAACTATTTATCGTCCATGTTTCACTTCCATACATGGCTACACTCCATACAAATACTTTCAGAAATGACTTCCTGACACTTAAATCTATACTCGATGTTAACAAATTTCTCTTCTTGAGAAACGCTTTCCTTGCCATTGCCAGTCTACATTTTATATCCTCTCTACTTCGACCATCATCAGTTATTTTGCTCCCCAAATAGCAAAACTCCTTTACTACTTTAAGTGTCTCATTTCCTAATGTAATTCCCTCACCATCACCCGACTTAATTGGACTACATTCCATTATCCTCGTTTTGCTTTTGTTGATGTTCATCTTTTACCCTCCTTTCGAGACACTATCTATTCCATTCAACTGCTCTTCCAAGTCCTTTGCTGTCTCTGACAGAATTACAATGTCATCGGCGAACCTCAAAGTTTTTATTTCTTCTCCATGGATTTTAATACCTACTCCGAATTTTTCTTTTGTATCCTTCACTGCTTGCTCAATATACAGATTGAATAACATCGGGGAGAGGCTACAACCCTGTCTCACTCCCTTCCCAACCACTGCTTCCCTTTCATGCCCTCGACTCTTATAACTGCCATCTGTGTTGTCTTATTTTAACAAAAAATAGCCACAACTTATGGATGGCCGGCAGCCATTGAGGAAACAGGGTGCAGCCACGTTGGAACAAATGAAGCCTGGTGTCTGGGCTTCGAGGTCATTCCTGCGTCATTCCAGCGACTGGCAGAGAAGTTTGAGAAGATCAGCCTTGAGCGTGGAGTTTCAACATAGGTCACATTTTGCAGCATTGCACCCAGAACTGATCGTGGCCCTTTGGTTATAAGTCAAGTGGAAGAACTAAACCACAGATTTCGACGGTTCTGTGACAAGCTAGCCTGCGTCATCCTAAACTTGAGTCATACAGCTGAGAATTAGAGGGTCCCCCTAAGTAGGTTAGGTGTGCACTACACATCAAAAGCTGCAACTCAGATGGCTGACTGTGTGTAGTGTGCACGTAAGGGTTTTTTTTTCTTTTTTTTTTTAGATTAGGCGGCTCTCCGTCCAATCCAGATAACGATAGCTGTAGGAACCCAGAAGCGTCAGTGTGAGATCAAAATAAATGTCTCCCACAGGTGAGAGTATTAAAATCCTAATGGTAAACTGCCGAAGCATTCGCAACAAATTGCTAGAGTTTGAAGTGCTCATGAAAAGCAGTCAAGTTTACATAGTACTAGATATAGAAAGCTGGTTGGAACCTGAAATTGATAGCAGTGAGATTTTTGGGGAAAATTTATATTTATATCGAAAGAATAGGCAAATGGGAAATGGAGGTGGTGTATTTGTGGCCGTAGACTAGAAACTCAGATCCACCGAGATAGAAATTGAAACTGCATGTGAGACTGTTTGGGCAAGAGTCAGTATCAGCGGTGGGCATAAAATGATAATTGGAGCCTTCTAACGCCCACAAGACTCATCTCCTGACATAATCGAGAGCTTTAGACAAAACTTCAGTTCACTTGTATGTAAGTTGCTCAATCATACTGTAATCATGGGTGGATACTTTAATGATCCAACAAGTAATTGCGAAAATTAGAATTTTGTTAGTGGTATGCGTGATAAGACATCCTGTGAAACTTTACTAAATGCCTTCTCTGAAAATTACCTACAACAGATAATTAGGAACCCCACTCATGATGGAAATATAGTTGACCCAATGGCAACAAATAGACCTGACCTCTTTGAGGACGTCCACATCGAAACTGGTATCAGGACCATGATGCGGTTGTGGCAACAATTTATCACAGTACAAAGGACAGCTAAAAGTAGCAGAAAGATATACATGTTCAGTAAACTAGATAAAAATAAGTAGTGTCATACCTTAATGAGGAACATGCAACTTTCAGCACAGGCCAGGAGCATGTAAGGAACTCTGGCTCAAGTTTAAAAGAATAGTTGACCATACACTGGATAGATACGTACTCAGTACATAACAGGAGTGAACCTCCATAGTATACAGCCACTATAAAGAAACTTCTAAAGAAACAGAGATTACTGCATGATATATGGAGAACAAAGCATAGAACTATAGATAGGGAGATGCTAAATAAAACTCATTTGACTGTCAAGAGAGAAAAATGTGATGCCTTGAACGGCCACAGTAGCAGAATATTGTCAAGTGCCCTTTCATAGAACCCAAAGAAATTCTGGTCATACGTAAAAGGTGTCGGAGGCATCAACGTTAGTGTCCAGTCCCTAGCGAATTGAGGGTCGCAAAGCAAAAGCTGAAATGCTTAATTCCATTTTCACATGTTCCTTTACAAAGGGAAACTGCCCCAATTTAATCCTCGTACGACTGAAAAGGTGAGTGAAATAAATATTAGTGTCAGTAGTGTTGAGAAACAGCTGAAATCGTTAAAGTTGAACAAAGTTCCAAGACCCGATGGAATCTCTGTCAGATCTATATTGAATTTGTGGCCAAGTTAGCTCCTATTCTAACTATAATCTATCGTAGATCCCTCGAACAAAAAACCGCGTCCAGTTACTGGGAAAAGGCACAGATCACACCCATCATTATAAGAAAGGTACCACAAAACTACCGACCAATGTCCTCGATATCGATTTGTTGTAGAATCTTACAACATATTCTAGGCTCAAATACAATGAGGTATCTTGAACAGAACGACCTCCTCAGTGTAAAAAAGTGTGGATTTAGGTAACATCAATCACATGAAACCCAACACGCACTTTTATCACATGACATACTGAAAGCTTTTGATCGAGGCAACCAGGTAGATGCAGTATTTCTCTGTTTCCGAAAAGCTTTTAACTCAGTAACGTACCTACGCTTATTGTCAAAAGTGCTATCATATGGGGTATCAAGTGAAATGTGTGACTGGATTGAGGACTTTTTGGTAGAGAGGACACAGCGTGTTGTTTTGGATGGAGAGGCATCGTCAGGTGTAGAAGTAACTACGGGTGTGCTCCAGGGAGGTGTGTCGCCACCCTTTCTGTTCATCATCATCATTATCTTGGACAGTTTCCAGCCTCTGGCCGGGTCTGTATGGAACATCTTCTGCCTTGCCACCATCTCTCCGTCTTCACCTTGGTCCAGTCTTCTCCATTCTTCTGGACGTATTACTCTACTCCTTTCAGCCATCTGTCTCTCGGTCTTCCTCTTGCTCTCTTTCCTTCCAGTTTCATCTCGAGTATCCTCCTGGATATCATCTTCTCCTCCATTCTCTTAACGTGTCCATAACTTCTCAGCCTTGATTTCTCTATCTGCTCCTGTAATTGTTCCACCTTCATTAACTCTCTGATCCTCGCATTTCTTAACATGTCTATCTTTGTCACTCCAATACTGTTTCTCAAGAATGTCATCTCACTAGCTTGTACTTTGCTTTTCTCACTTCCATTCATAACCCAGGTTTGTGATGCATATGTTCATATTGTATATTAATGACCTTGCAGACAATACCAATAATAAAATAACGCTTTTTGCAAATGATGCAATTACCTATAATGAATTACTATTTGAAAAAAACTGCGTAAACATTCAGTCAGATTTTGATAAGATTTCAAAGTGGCAACTTGCTCTAAATGTTCAGAAATGTAAAACTTTGTACTTTACGAAAAGAAAAAACTTCGTATCCTATGACTATAATATCAATGAGACAATGTTGGAATCGGCCAACTTACACAAATACCTTGGTGCAATGCTTTGTAGGGATATGAAAAGGGATGATCACATAGCTTCAGTCGTGGGTAAAGCGGGTGGTAGACTTCGGTCTATTTGTAGAACACTGGCGAAGTGCACTTAGTCTACAAAGGGAATTGCTTACAAATCATTCGTGTGGCCGGTTCTAGAATATTGCTCAAGAGTGTGGGACCCATAACGCGTAGGACTAACAAGGGACATTGAACGTATTCAGAGAATGGAAGCGCGAATGGTCACAAGTTGGTTTAATCCGTGGGAGGCTGTCACAGTGATGCTGAAGGGACTGAACTGGAAGACTGTTGAAGGTAGACGTAAGCTATCAGGATAAAATCTGTTAACAAAGTTTCAAAAACCGTCGTTAAATGATTACTCTAGGAATATATACTACATCCCTCTACGTATCGCTCACATAGGGATAGTGAGCATAGAGTAGGATAATTAGTGCACACACAGAGGCATTCAGACAATCATGCTTCCCGCGCTCCGTATGTAAATGGAACAGGACGAAACCGTAACAACTGGTACAACAGGACATACCCTCTGCCATGCACCTCACGCTGATTTCTAGAGTATAGAGGTAGATGTAAATGTATATACGATTATGCAGTAATATTTCCTAACTGCACAACAGGATCTCTAATTCAATCTAAACTATACAAAATATCCAGCATTCCAGTTCTTACCTGGAAGAAAGAAAATCCAGCAGTCTTGCATCATACACACATCCGTAACGTGATAATCATCTCCGGACACTTGATCCATTAGAACATGCATTTAACGTTAGCATATGACATAACCGCAGGTTTTTTATGTCCTCTCTAAATTTTCCCAGTTGGCGAATACACCAATTTCGTCTTGACACCATGTCTCTAGAATGTCCTGCTTTATACTACTAAAACAATACAGGGTGATTCACGATGATATGCAAATATATGAATATGTTACTGTACAAGTAGAACTAAAGAAAAAAGTTCATATAAACATAGCTCCGCAAAGATTTAGTTACGAAGCTAACATAAGATTTTGCCTGATATTTAGCAACTTCGATAATATGAAGTCATCGCAAAACTGTACGAGGTTGAAGTAAAGTACGATTTCCATTCATTTTGCTGTTACTGATCTGGTGAATCTAATAAAGCATGTCCCAGACAGGTATCTGCAGTAGTGTTCCAGAACATACAGAGAAGCAAAGAAGTGATTTCGTGAATTTTTCAATTTGCTAACTACACTCCTGGAAATGGAAAAAAGAACACATTGACACCGGTGTGTCAGACCCACCATACTTGCTCCGGACACTGCGAGAGGGCTGTACAAGCAATGATCACACGCACGGCACAGCGGACACACCAGGAACCGCGGTGTTGGCCGTCGAATGGCGCTAGCTGCGCAGCATTTGTGCACCGCCGCCGTCAGTGTCAGCCAGTTTGCCGTGGCATACGGAGCTCCATCGCAGTCTTTAACACTGGTAGCATGCCGCGACAGCGTGGACGTGAACCGTATGTGCAGTTGACGGACTTTGAGCGAGGGCGTATAGTGGTCATGCGGGAGGCCGGGTGGACGTACCGCCGAATTGCTCAACACGTGGGGCGTGAGGTCTCCACAGTACATCGATGTTGTCGCCAGTGGTCGGCGGAAGGTGCACGTGCCCGTCGACCTGGGACCGGACCGCAGCGACACACGGATGCACGCCAAGACCGTAGGATCCTACGCAGTGCCGTAGGGGACCGCACCGCCACTTCCCAGCAAATTAGGGACACTGTTGCTCCTGGGGTATCGGCGAGGACCATTCGCAACCGTCTCCATGAAGCTGGGCTACGGTCCCGCACACCGTTATGACGTCTTCCGCTCACGCCCCAACATCGTGCAGCCCGCCTCCAGTGGTGTCGCGACAGCCGTGAATGGAGGGACGAATGGAGACGTGTCGTCTTCAGCGATGAGAGTCGCTTCTGCCTTGGTGCCAATGATGGTCGTATGCGTGTTTGGCGCCGTGCAGGTGAGCGCCACAATCAGGACTGCATACGACCGAGGCACACAGGGCCAACACCCGGCATCATGGTGTGGGGAGCGATCTCCTACACTGGCCGTACACCACTGGTGATCGTCGAGGGGACACTGAATAGTGCACGGTACATCCAAACCGTCATCGAACCCATCGTTCTACCATTCCTAGACCGGCAAGGGAACTTGCTGTTCCAACAGGACAATGCACGTCCGCATGTATCCCGTGCCACCCAACGTGCTCTACAAGGTGTAAGTCAACTACCCTGGCCAGCAAGATCTCCGGATCTGTCCCCCATTGAGCATGTTTGGGACTGGATGAAGCGTCGTCTCACGCGGTCTGCACGTCCAGCACGAACGCTGGTCCCACTGAGGCGCCAGGTGGAAATGGCATGGCAAGCCGTTCCACAGGACTACATCCAGCATCTCTACGATCGTCTCCATGGGAGAATAGCAGCCTGCATTGCTGCGAAAGGTGGATATACACTGTACTAGTGCCGACATTGTTTATGCTCTGTTGCCTGTGTCTATGTGCCTGTGGTTCTGTCAGTGTGATCATGTGATGTATCTGACCCCAGGAATGTGTCAATAAAGTTTCCCCTTCCTGGGACAATGAATTCACGGTGTTCTTATTTCAATTTCCAGGAGTGTACTTGGCGCCGCGCGGGGTTAGCCGAGCGGACTTGGGCGCTTCAGTCATGCATGGACTGTGCGGCTGGTCCCGGCGGAGGTTCGAGTACTCCCTCGGGCATGGGTATGTGTGTTTGTCCTTAGGATAATTTAGGTTAAGTAGTGTGTAAGCTTAGGGACTGATGACCTTAGCAGTTAAGTCCCATAAGATTTCACACACATTTGAACATTTTAACTATTTGGCCATTTTGTTTTTAAATTCCAGACAAATGTACAAAGTTCTCAGCAGAAGTTATAGAGCATTCAAGTTTGGAAAAATGATGATAATAATGTTAACCGAAACTATATGAATGTGTCAGATAATCTGCTTTTATTAATACCACAACACACGTCAGTTCATGTTAAACTGAAAAAAAAACAAAGCTCAGAAAACTAACTCGTTTCAAGGTTGGGAAACGACTGAAACAACTCACTAACGCCTGCCAACAATGACATAAATGTTTCTACATTCTTAATGGAAAGTAAACAGATTTACTTGTAAAATAATTTTCCTTCTCTGGATGTTCCTAGAACTACTGTAGATACATGTTTGGAACATGTTTTATTAGATTCACCAGACCAATAACAACTAAATAAATGGAAATCGTGCTTTACTTTAACCTCGTACAGTTTTGTGCTGGCTTCATAATAGCAAAGTTGCTACATTTCAGGCAAATTTTTTTGTTAGCCGTAACTCCGTAACCACCCACAGACTTCAAGAAGAATATAATAATTCCAATACCAAAGAAAGCAGGTGTTGACAGATGTGAAAATTACCGAACTATCAGTTTAATAAGTCACAGCTGCAAAATACTAACGCGAATTCTTTACAGACGAATCGAAAAACTGGTAGAAGCGGACCTCGGGGAAGATCAGTTTGGATTCCGTAGAAATGTTGGAACACGTGAGGCAATACTAACCTTACGACTTATCTTAGAAGAAAGATTAAGAAAAGGCAAACCTACGTTTCTAGCATTTGTAGACTTAGAGAAAGCTTTTGACAACGTTAACTGGAATACTCTCTTTCACATTCTGAAGGTAGCAGGGGTAAAATACAGGGAGCGAAAGGCTATTTACAATTTGTACAGAAACCAGATGGCAGTTATAAGAGTCGAGGGGCATGAAAGGGAAGCAGTGGTTGGGAAAGGAGTGAGACAGGGTTGTAGCCTCTCCCCGATGTTATTCAATCTGTATATTGAGCAAGCAGTAAAGGAAACAAAAGAAAAATTCGGAGTAGGTATTAAAATTCATGGAGAAGAAGTAAAAACTTTGAGCTTCGCCGATGACATTGTAATTCTGTCAGAGACAGCAAAGGACTTGGAAGAGCAGTTGAACGGAATGGACAGTGTCTTGAAAGGAGGATATAAGATGAACATCAACAAAAGCAAAACGAGGATAATGGAATGTAGTCAAATTAAATCGGGTGATGCTGAGGGGATTAGATTGGGAAATGAGACACTTAAAGTAGTAAAGGAGTTTTGCTATTTAGGGAGTAAAATAACTGATGATGGTCGAAGTAGAGAGGATATAAAATGTAGACTGGCAATGGCAAGGAAATCGTTTCTGAAGAAGAGAAATTTGTTAACATCGAGTATAGATTTAAGTGTCAGGAAGTCGTTTCTGAAAGTATTTGTATGGAGTGTAGCCATGTATGGAAGTGAAACATGGACGATAACTAGTTTGGACAAGAAGAGAATAGAAGCTTTCGAAATGTGGTGTTACAGAAGAATGCTCAAGATAAGGTGGGTAGATCACGTAACTAATGAGGAGGTATTGAATAGGATTGGGGAGAAGAGAAGTTTGTGGCATAACTTGACTAGAAGAAGGGATCGGTTGGTAGGACATGTTTTGAGGCATCAAGGGATCACAAATTTAGCATTGGAGGGCAGCGTGGAGGGTAAAAATCGTAGAGGGCGACCAAGAGATGAATACACTAAGCAGATTCAGAAGGATGTAGGTTGCAGTAGGTACTGGGAGATGAAGAAGCTTGCACAGGATAGAGTAGCATGGAGAGCTGCATCAAACCAGTCTCAGGACTGAAGACCACAACAACAACAACAACTCCGTAACCAACCATTTGCTGACATATTTTTGTATGAACTTTTTTCCTTACATTTACTTGTAGAATAACATATTAAAATATTTGCATATCTTTGTGAATCACTCCGTATATGTGGTGTCATCCCTCTCCT
Organism: Schistocerca nitens; assembly: GCF_023898315.1. NCBI lineage: Eukaryota > Metazoa > Arthropoda > Insecta > Orthoptera > Acrididae > Schistocerca > Schistocerca nitens. The sequence continues at coordinate 829,311,076 of NC_064618.1, read as the reverse complement.
ATATTTATCTAGTTGTTACAGCTAAAGTTCTACACACATTCCCACTATTCTTATGTATGATGCTTCTTTTTTCAAAGCGTGTGGCAACATTCATCTCCTATACATCCGTTGCTTGTGCCACAAATTTCGATTACTTACTCACACAGATATCCTGCGTTCCCAGTTTGAATCCATTTCTTAAAATATTTTTAATATTTTTTGCGCACTTTTCCGCATTCTCCATATTTTTCCCATATTTCTCCCATTTTTTATATTATTAGCCTCATTCGATAAATATAAAAGAAAACTAATTATGCTCTTAATGGTACCCTACCAAGTTCCTTCAGCGTACAGTAGTGACTTGGATCCGTCGCCCAAGCAGAGATTTTCTACAAAGTGTCTGCAGGATCAATTGTGCGTCTTCTTCCTTCCGTCATCACACAATAATAACTGCCAAAGTCAACCCTTATATATGCTAAGGCATAGACATGGACTGCTAACTTCTGATATCTTAAGTACTTCTACTGATTCTTACGAAAAATATCACTCAATAACTACCTAACTTAGTTAACATTCATCTGTACTTTTTCCTACATTAATAATAAGGAGTGCAGTCCAGCTATAGCTATCAAAGCTTCGCATAAGCTTGTATACAGGGTGATCAGAACCAGTCTGAAAACCTTGTAAGGGTGTTTCGGGACAGGTTGTACATGGCACTGATGGGCGGGAATCCCCACCTGGGACGTTCAGCCGCCAAGTTGCAAGTCTTTTCAGTTGACGCCACACTGAGCGACCTGAGTATTGATGATGATGATAACTTAAAAATAACTCCCCGAATGGAGAAAATCCCCGACCCGGCTGGAAATCGAGCCCGGGGCGTCTGCATGGCAATCAGACGCGATGAACACACAGCTAAGGGGCGGACCGGTACTGAGAAGCAATTTTTAAGAAAAAAATTTGAGACGTTCACCATTTCCAAGTTAATTATCATTGAAAGTAGCCAATCAGGAGGTTGCACGCGCTAGTTCAAGTAGCCCGCCAGAGACGGTATCGCCAAGCGTGTTTCTTCGTTTGATTTCCAAAAACTGAAAAAGAGACCGATATAAAAATTGGACATGGGACAACAGTAAGTATTCAACCTGAGCTAAAGACGACGCTAATTGAATCTGGCGGGTCACTTAAATTATTGTGCGCAATGGTATGATTGGCTAACTTCAATTCTAATTAACTCTCGATACATACACTACGTGATCAAAAGTATCCGGACGCCTGGCTGAAGATAACTTACAAGTTCATGGCGCCCTCCATCGGCAATGCCGGAATGCAGTAAGGTGTTGGCCCACTCTTAGCCTTGATGAGCTTCCACTCTCGCAGGCATACGTTCAATCAGATGCTGGAAAGTTTCTTGGGGAATGGCAGCCCATTCTTCACGGAGTGCTGCTCTGAGGAGAGGTATCGATGTCGGTCGGTGAGGCCTGGCACGACGTCGGCGTTCCAAAACATCCCAAAGGTGTTCTATAGGATTCAGGTCATGACTCTGTACAGGCCAGTACATTACAGTGTTGTTATTGTCGTGAAACCACTCTGCCACAGTTCGTGCATTATGAACAGGTGCTCGATCGTGTTGAAAGATGCAATCGCCATCCCCGAATTGGTCTTGAACAGTGAGAAGCCAGAAGATGCCTTAAATATCTATACAGGGTGTTACAAAAAGGTACGGCCAAACTTTCAGGAAACATTCCTCACACACCAAATAAAGAATAGATGTTATGTGGACATGTGTCCGGAAACGCTTAATTTCCATGTTAGAGCTCATTTTAGTTTCGTCAGTATGTACTGTACTTCCTCGATTCACCACCAGTTGGCCCAATTGAAGGAGGGTAATGTTGACTTCGGTGCTTTTGTTGACATGCGACTCATTGCTCTACAGTTCTAGCATCAAGCACATCAGCACGTAGCATCAACAGGTTAGTGTTCATCACGAACGTGGTTTTGCAGTCAGTGCAATGTTTACAAATGCGGAGTTGGCAGATGCCCATTTGATGTATGGATTAGCACGGGCCGGCCGCAGTGGGCTAGCGGTTCTAGGCGCTCAGTCCGGAACCGCGCGACAGCTACGGTCGCAGGTTCGAATCCTGCCTCGGGCATGGTTGTGTGTGATGTCCTTAGGTTAGTTACGTTTAAGTAGTTCTAAGTTCTAGGGGACTGATGACCACAGATGTTAAGTCCCATAGTGCTCAGAGCCATTTGAACCATTTTGATTAGCACGGAGCAATAGCCGTGACGTGGTACGTTTGTATCTAGACAGATTTCCAGAACGAAGGTGTCCCGACAGGAAGACGTTCGAAGCAATTGATCGGCGTCTTAGGGAGCACGGAATATTCCAGCTTATGACTCGCGACTGGGGAAGACCTAGAACGACGAGGACACCTGCAATGGACGAGGCAATTCTTCGTGCAGTTGACGATAACCCTAATGTCAGCGTCAAAGAAGTTGCTGCTGTACAAGGTAACGTTGACCTCGTCACTGTATGCAGAGTTCTACGGGAGAACCACTTGTTTCCGTACCATGTACAGCGCGTGCAGGCACTATCAGCAGCTGATTGGCCTCCACGGGTACACTTCTGCGAATGGTTCATCCAACAATGTGTCAATCCTCATTTCAGTGCAAATGTTCTCTTTACGGATGAGGCTTCATTCCAACGTGATCAAATTGTAAATGTGTGGGCTGACGAGAATTCGCACGCAATCGTGCAATCACGTCATCAACACAGATTTTCTGTAAACGTTTGGGTAGGCGTTGTTGGTGATGTCTTGATTGGGCCCCATGTTCTTCCACCTACGCTCAATGGAGCACTTTATCATGATTTCATACGGGATACTCTACCTGTACTGCTAGAACATGTGCCATTACAAGTACGACACAACATGTGGTTCATGCACGATGGAGCTCCTGCACATTTCAGTCGAAGTGTTCGTACGCTTCTCAACAACAGGTTCGGTGACCGATGGATTGGTAAAGGAGGACCAATTCCATGGCCTCCACGCTCTTCTGACCTCAACCCTGTTGACTTTCATTTATGGGGACATTTGAAAGCTCTTGTCTACGCAACCCCGGTACCAAATGTAGAGACTCTTCGTGCTCGTATTGTGGACGGCTGTGATACAATACGCCATTCTCCAGGGCTGCATCAGCGCATCAGGGATTCTATGCGACGGAGGGTGGATGCATGTATCCTCGCTAACGGATGGCATTTTGAACATTTCCTGTAACAAAGTGTTTGGAGTCACGCTGGTAGGTTCTGTTGCTGTGTGTTTCTATTCCATGATTAATGTGATTTGAAGAGAAGTAATAAAAGGAGCTCTAACATGGAAAGTAAGCGTTTCCGGACACATGTCCACATAACATACTTTCTTTCTTTGTGTGTGAGGGCCGGCCGAAGTGGCCGTGCGGTTAAAGGCGCTGCAGTCTGGAACCGCAAGACCGCTACGGTCGCAGGTTCGAATCCTGCTTCGGGCATGGATGTTTGTGATGTCCTTAGGTTAGTTAGGTTTAACTAGTTCTAAGTTCTATGGGACTAATGACCTCAGCAGTTGAGTCCCATAGTGCTCAGAGCCATTTGAACCATTTTTGTGTGTGAGGAATGTTTCCTGAAAGTTTGGCGGTACCTTTTTGTAACACCATGTATAAGTCTGTGCTGTAATAGTGCCACGCGAAACAACAAGGGGTGCAAGCCCCCTCCGTGAAAAACACGACCACATCATAACACCACCGCCAGCGAATGTTACTGTTGGAACTACACACGCTGGCAGATGACGTCCACCGGTCATTCGCCATACCGACACCGTGCCATCGGATCGCCACATTGCATACCGTGATTCGTCACCCCACACAAGGTTTTTCCACTGTTCAATCGTCCAGTGTTTACGCTCCTTACACCAAGCGAGGCGTCGTTTGGCATTTGCCGGCGTGATGTGTGGCTTATGAGCAGCCGCTCGACCATGAAATCCAAGTTTTCTCGCCTCCCGCCTAACTGTCGTAGTACTTGCAGTGGATCCTGATACAGTTTGGAATTCTTGTGCGATGGTCTGGATAGATGTCTGCCTATTACACATTGCGACCCTCTTCAAATGTCGGCGGTCTCTGTCAGTCAACACACGAGATCGGTCTGTACGCTTTTGTGCTGTACGTGGCCCTTCACGTTTCCACTTCACTATCACATCGGAAACAGTGGACCTAGGGACGTGTGGAAATCTCGCGTACGAACGTATGACACAAGTGATACCCAATCATCTGACCGCGTTCGAGGGCCGTGAATTACACGGAGCGCCCCATTCTGCTCTTTCACGATGTTTGATGTCTACTGAGGTCACTGATACGGAGTACCTGGCAGTAGGTGGCAGCACAATACACCTAAAATGAAAAATGTATGTTTTGGGGGGTGTTCGTATCCTTTTGATCACATAGTAGAAGCGGACCTCGGGAAAGATCAGTTTGGATTCCGTAGAAATGTTGGAACACGTGAGGCAATACTAACCTTACGACTTATCTTAGAAGAAAGATTAAGAAAAGGCAAACCTACGTTCCTAGCATTTGCAGACTTAGAGAAAGCTTTTGACAACGTTAACTGGAATACTCTCTTTCAAATTCTGAAGTTAGCAGGGGTAAAATACAGGGAGCGAAAGGCTATTTACAATTTGTACAGAAACCAGATGGCAGTTATAAGAGTCGAGGTGCATGAAAGGGAAGCAGTGGTTGGGAAGGGAGTGTGACAGGGTTGTAGCCCCTCCCCGATGTTATTCAATCTGTATATTGAGCAAGCAGTAAAGGAAGCAAAAGAAAAATTCGGAGTAGGTATTAAAATTCATGGAGAAGAAGTAAAAACTTTGAGGTTCGCCGATGACATTGTAATTCGGTCACAGACAGGAAATGGCTTGGAAGAGCAGTTGAACGGAATGGACAGTGTCTTGAAAGGAGGATATAAGATGAACATCAACAAAAGCAAAACGAGGATAATGGAATGTAGTCAAATTAAATCGAGTGATGTTGAGGGGATTAGATTAGGAAATGAGACACTTAAAGTAGTAAAGGAGTTTTGCTATTTAGGGAGTAAAATAACTGATGATGGTCGAAGTAGAGAGGATATAAAATGTAGACTGGCAATGGCAAGGAAATCGTTTCTGAAGAAGAGAAATTTGTTAACATCGAGTATAGATTTAAGTGTCAGGAAGTCGTTTCTGAAAGTATTTGTATGGAGTGTAGCCATGTATGGAAGTGAAACATGGACGATAACCAGTTTGGACAAGAAGAGAATAGAAGCTTTCGAAATGTGGTGCTACAGAAGAATGCTGAAGATAAGGTGGGTAAATCACGTAACTAATGAGGAGGTACTGAATAGGATTGGGGTGAAGAGGAGTTTGTGGCACAACTTGACTAGAAGAAGGGATCGGTTGGTAGAACATGTTCTGAGGCATCAAGGGATCACAAATTTAGCATTGGAGGGCAGCGTGGAGGGTAAAAATGGTAGAGGGAGACCAAGAGATCAATACACTAAGCAGATTCAGAAGGATGTAAGGTTGCAGTAGGTACTAGGAGATGAAGAAGCTTGCACAGGATAGAGTAGCATGGAGAGCTGCATCAAACCAGTCTCAGGACTGAAGACCACAACAACAACAACAACAGTGTATGTTACGGCAAATGCCCGAAGACCGGCCAGATCGCGATTTGGCAGGCTATTTCGCAGTTTGGCCAGGAAGATTGACCAAAGTGCGACTACTTGAAAGAAAAGGCGTATATCCGACTTTGGCCAGCAATTTCGCTACTTGGCCGTAGATTCCTGGCCAAAACGCGATGTGACTGCACATAAGTATAGAGATCTCGCAGCGTACTGTTATGAGGCAAGAATGTGCGGCAGGCAGCACTTATCTAGTCCGTCCCCGGTAGCTGAGTGGTCAGCGCGACGGACTGGCCATCGTAAAGGGCCGGGTTCAATTCCCGACTGGGTCGGAGTTTTTCTCCTCTCAGGGACTGGGTGTCGTGTTGTCCTAATCATCATCATTTCATCCCCATCGACGCTCAAGTCGCCGAAGTGGCGTCAAATCGAAAGACTTGAACCCGGTGAACGGTCTACCCGACGGGAGGCTCTAGTCACACGACATTTGCATTTTAGCCCTTCTCTCACTTTCAGTGTTAACTGTGTCAAGCACGTAGCAGCTGCTGATTTTCAGAGAACATCCTGTGTCTGCACCTTGTTTTCCTTCCTGATAAATTGGATTAATTGAACTCCAAACGTCATAAAAACTTAATTGGGAGATTCATACCTCATACGAGGGCAGTTCAATAAGTAATGCAACACATTTTTTTTCTGAAACAGGGGTTGTTTTATTCAGCATTGAAATACACCAGGTTATTCCCCAATCTTTTAGCTACACAACACTATTTTTCAACGTAATCTCCATTCAATGCTACGGCCTTACGCCACCTTGAAATGAGGGCCTGTATGCCTGCACGGTACCATTCCACTGGTCGATGTCTGAGCCAACGTCGTACTGCATCAATAACTTCTTCATCATCGGCGTAGTGCGTCCCACGGATTGCGTCCTTCATTGGTCCAAACATATGGAAATCCGACGGTGCGAGATCGGGGCTGTAGGGTGCATGAGGAAGAACAGTCCACTGAAGTTTTGTGAGCTCCTCTCGGGTGCGAAGACTTGTGTGAGGTCTTGCGTTGTCATGAAGAAGGAGAAGTTCGTTCAGATTTTTGTGCCTACGAACACGCTGAAGTCGTTTCTTCAATTTCTGAAGAGTAGCACAATACACTTCAGAGTTGATCGTTTGACCATGGGGAAGGACATCGAACAGAATAACCCCTTCAGCGTCCCAGAAGACTGTAACCATGACTGTACCAGCTGAGGGTATGGCTTTAAACTTTTTCTTGGTAGGGGAGTGGGTGTGGCGCCACTCCATTGATTGCCGTTTTGTTTCAGGTTCGAAGTGATGAACCCATGTTTCATCGCCTGTAGCAATCTTTGACAAAAAATTGTCACCCTCAGCCACATGACGAGCAAGCAATTCCGCACAGATGGTTCTCCTTTGCTCTTTATGGTGTTCGCTTCGACAACGAGGGACCCAACGGGAACAAACCTTTGAATATCCCAACTGGTGAACAATTGTGACAGCACTACCAACAGAGATGTCAAGTTGAGCACTGAGTTGTTTGATGGTGATCCGTCGATCATCTCGAACGAGTGTGTTCGCACGCTCCGCCATTGCAGGAGTCACAGCTGTGCACGGCCGGCCCGCACGCGGGAGATCAGACAGTCTTGCTTGACCTTGCGGCGATGATGACACACGCTTTGCCCAACGACTCACCGTGCTTTTGTCCACTGCCAGATCACCGTAGACATTCTGCAAGCGCCTATGAATATCTGAGACGCCCTGGTTTTCCGCCAAAAGAAACTCGATCACTGCCCGTTGTTTGCAACGCACATCCGTTACGGACGCCATTTTAACAGCTCCGTACAGCGCTGCCACCTGTCGGAAGTCAATGAAACTATACGAGACGAAGCGGGAATGTTTGAAAATATTCCACAAGAAATTTCCGGTTTTTTCAACCAAAATTGGCCGAGAAAAAAAATGTGTTGCATTACTTATTGAACTGCCCTCGTAAATTGGTAAGAGATGGAACTGATCCCCCATGGTACACAAAACAGGTCCGAACGCTGTTGCAGAGTCAACGGAAAAAGCATAAGAAGTTCAGAAGAACGCTAAATCCCGAAGATTGGCTAAAATTTACAGACGCGCGAAATTTGGCACGGACTTCAATGCGAGATGCCTTTTATAGGTTCCACAACGAAACATTGTCTCGAAATTTGGTAGAAAACCGAAGAAATTCTGGTCGTATGTAAAGTACACAAGCGGCAAGACGCAGTCAATACCTTCGCTGCGCAGTGCCGATGGTACTGTTACCGACGACTGTGCCGCTAAAGCGGAGTTATTGAACGCAGTTTTCCGAAATTCCTTCACCAGGGAAGATGAATGGAATATTCCAGAATTTGAAACACGAACAGCTGCTAGCATGAGTTTCATAGACGTAGATACGTTAGGGGTTGCGAAGCAACTCAAATCGATTGATACGGGCAAGTCTTCAGGTCCAGATTGTATACCGATTAGGTTCCTTTCAGATTACGCTGATACAATAGCTCCCTACTTAGCAATCGTATACAACCGCTCGCTCACCTATAGATCTGTACCTACAGATTGGAAAATTGCGCAGGTCACACCAGTGTTTAAGAAGGATAGTAGGAGTAATCCATCGAACTACAGACCTATATCATTGACGTCGGTTTGCAGTAGGGTTTTGGAGCATATACTGTATTCAAACATTATGAATCACCTCGAAGGGAACGATCTATTGATACGTAATCAGCATGGTTTCAGAAAACATCGTTCTTGTGCAACGCAGATAGCTCTTTATTCGCACGAAGATAATGGCCGTTATCGACAGGGGATCTCAAGTTGATTCCGTATTTCTAGATTTCCGGAAAGATTTTGACACAGTTCCTCACAAGCGACTTCTAATCAAGCTGCGGGCCTACACGGTATCGTCTCAGTTGTGAGACTGGATTCGTGATTTCCTGTCAGGAAGGTCGCAGTTCGTAGTAATAGACGGCAAATCATCGAGTAAAACTGAAGTGGTATCAGGTGTTCCCCAGGGCAGCGTCCTGGGACCTCTGCTGTTCCTGATCTATACAAATGACCTGGGTGACAATCTGAGCAGTTATCTTAGGTTGTTCGCAGATGATGCTGTAATTTACCGTCTAGTAAGGTCAGCCGAAGACCAGTATCAGTTTCAAAGCGATTTAGAAAAGATTGCTGTATGGTGTGGCAGGTGGCAGCTGACGCTAAATAACGAAAAGTGTGAGGTGATCCACATGAGTTCCAAAACAAATCCGTTGGAATTCGATTACTCGATAAATAGTACAATTCTCAAGGCTGTCAATTCAACTAAGTTCCTGGGTGTTAAAATTACGAACAACTTCAGTTGGAAAGACCACATAGATAATATTGTGGGGAAGGCGAGCCAAAGGTTGCGCTTCATTGGCAGGACACTTAGAAGATGCAACAAGTCCACTAAAGAGACAGCTTACACTACACTCGTTCGTCCTCTGTTAGAATATTGCTGCGCAGTGTGGGATCCTTACCAGGTGGGATTGACGGAGGACATCGAAAGGGTGCAAAAAAGGGCAGCTCGTTTTGTATTATCACGTAGTAGGGGAGAGAGTGTGGCAGATATGATACGCGAGTTGGGATGGAAGTCATTAAAGCAAAGACGTTTTTCGTCGCGGCGAGATCTATTTACGAAATTTCAGTCACCAACTTTCTCTTCCGAATGCGAAAATATTTTGTTGAGCCCAACCTACATAGGTAGGAATGATCATCAAAATAAAATAAGAGAAATCAGAGCTCGAACAGAAAGGTTTAGGTGTTCGTTTTTCCCGCGCGCTGTTCGGGAGTAGAATGGTAGAGAGATAGTATGATTGTGGTTCGATGAACCCTCTGCCAAGCACTTAAATGTGAATTGCAGAGTAATGATGTAGATGTAGAAGTTGTTGTAATAAGTAAATACCGGTTGCATTAAAAAAGATTTATAACCTGAATAGATTGTAAGAAGTTTACATTTTTTATAAGTGGGACTGATAAAATAAATAGATCAGATACTGCTTGAAATTACGCGTATTCATCCACTGTTTACCTTCCGATTCTGGTCGATCTGTCTGCGCTGCTTCGCAAACTGGCCAGCCAGATCCCGAACTCAATCAAATATCGGACACTGGTCGGTGAATGTACCGCGATGTTGGTCATTTCCCGACTAATACAATTTGAAACTGTTCAGTCAGATCCGCTTTGATTCTTTCTTCGGAGTTTGGGTGATTGGGCTCAGCCACTTCGCGAACTGGCCAGCCGAATCCCGAAATCAAGAAAAAATTGGACTCTGGCCGGCCAGTTTAATGTCACTTTGAGCACTTCGTGAATTTGAATTATACATTAATACCTTCAGATACTGACAGACGTTGGTATATATCAACGAGGACAGGTGAAAATGTGTACCACGACTGGGACTCGAACCCGGGCTCTCCTGCTTACAGGGCAGACGCTCTATTCATCTGCGCCACCGAGTGTACAGAGGATATTGCGACTGCAGGGACTACCTCGCGCACGCCTCCCGCGAGACCCACATTCTCACGTTATATGTCCACACACTACATTTGTAGTGTCCCTACCCAACACCCTCATTACTCATGGAATACATTCTTACCAAGTCTCGTAAGAGTTCGGGTAATACGAGGTGTGGCTACAAAAAAACCGGACTAGTACTGGTGAAACAATAAAACGAATGCAGTAAGGCTGAAAGTCGCGTGGCCTGTCACGTGACTCTCGCTCCGCCTACTGCTCGAGTTTCATCTGCCTCCTGCACTCAGTCTGCCCGTGGCGTCTGTTTTAAGTAGTTGACGTTTTGTCTGTGCGTCGGAAAATGTTGAGTGTACAGAAAGAACAGCGTGTTAACATCAAATTTTGTTTCAAACTAGGAAAATCTGCAAGTGAAACGTTTGTAATGTTACAACAAGTGTACGGCGATGATTGTTTATCGCGAACACAAGTGTTTGAGTGGTTTAAACGATTTAAAGATGGCCGCGAAGACACCAGTGATGACACTCGCACTGGCAGACCATTGTCAGCAAAAACTGATGCAAACATTGAAAAAATCGGTAAACTTGTTCGACAAGATCGCCGTTTAACAATCAGAGCTGTGTCTGAGTTAACAGGAGTTGACAAGGAAAGTGTCGAACAAGTTTACCGATTTTTTCAATGTTTGCATCAGTTTTTGCTGATAATGGTCTGCCAGTGCGAGTGTCATCACTGGTGTCTTCGCGGCCATCTTTAAATCGTTTAAACCACTCAAACACTTGTGTTCGCGATAAACAATCATCGCCGTACACTTGTTGTAACATTACAAACGTTTCACTTGCAGATTTTCCTAGTTTGAAACAAAATTTGATGTTAACACGCTGTTCTTTCTGTACACTCAACATTTTCCGACGCACAGACAAAACGTCAACTACTTAAAACAGACGCCACGGGCAGACTGAGTGCAGGAGGCAGATGAAACTCGAGCAGTAGGCGGAGCGAGAGTCACGTGACAGGCCACGCGACTTTCAGCCTTATTGCATTCGTTTTATTGTTTCACCAGTACTAGTCCGTTTTTTTTTCTAGCCACACCTCGTATGTGTGCATCCGCACAGAAGAAGGTCATGGCCGGTATTGCCAGAATTATATACTTATATGGATATGGTGTCTGTTCTTCCTGACATGGTCGGCCGGTTCCCGCTTTGGCCGATTTTGGGATTTGGCTATATATATATATATATATATATATATGTGTGTGTGTGTGTGTGTGTGTGTGTGTGTGTGTGTTACATAAATGTTGTAGCTTTTATCATGTTGTAAAGAAACCTTGGTGAGTCACGCTATTTTGTGTGTCGCTTTCTGTCTGCTATGTGACACGATGCATTGTCATGCTGACACGATCAGTCATCGTCGCCGGACTGTTCTTCTACTGTGCGTAGTAGGCGGTGAGACGGTGCTGCAAAATGTGTTCATATCCCTCCGCATTTAGCGTTTCTTTGAATGCAATAAGGAAACCACACCCCCAACAACGAGAAACACTCGCAGTCCGTAACAGCACCTCCTCCGTACTCCACTGTTGGCACCACACACGATGGCAGGTAGCGTTCTGCAGACACTCGTTCAGCCCATACCCTTTTATCAGACTGACACAGACTACAATGTGAGTCATCACTCATAATCACACGTTCTCTATCATCCATTGCGCTGTGGCGTTGCTGTTTACGTCACCACAAGCGTCGCTCAACGTTGACTACAGAAATGTGTGCCTCATTATGGGCTGCTCGATCATTATACCCCATTATTGACAGAGGATTCATCGAAGCACCTTCAGACTATTTTGCTGCTGTTCCACTATCGATCAGCGCGCTGGAAAACCAGCACTTAATTGGTTCACGCGAGTTCTGATATACCTCACTTTATTACGGCAATACTTTCTCCTTATTTAGTTAGGAAACAACAAAATATTTTTGCACTCTGAGGTGGTCTGCGTGGCGTTTGTTTAGCTGTGGTAGTTCCTTCACGTTTCCAGTTCACATTCGCATCACCAACAGTCGACTTGGGAAGCTTTAGAGGGTATGAAATGCCCATGGTGAATTTTTTTCTGGGGTGACATCCAGTGACTACTCCACGTTCGAAGTCCCTGAGCCCACCTCAGTGTATACAGGATAAGGTAATTGATATTACCGGACATGAAATCACCGAGAAGTGCCAACTCGTTAAATGGCTGGTGATACCTGCCAAAGGGAATGGGAGTTAAGCGATAAGTGTCGTATGGTATATCTTTTCTTCCTGGACACGAGGAAACGTCTAAGCCGGGGTGTGGTTCACTTTCTGACAGGTCACGGCCCTTCAAAAATGTTCATATGTGTGCGAAATCTTATGGGACTTAACTGCTAAAGTTATCAGTCCCTAAGCTTACACACTACTTAACCTAAATTATGCTAAGGACAAACACACACACCCATGCCCGAGGGAGGACTCGAACCTCCGCCTGGACCAGCCGCACAGTCCATGACTGCAGCACGGCCCTTCCCCTGCTCACTTACACCGCGTAGGTCGCACTCATAGCGTTACTTGTACATGTGGGAAACATCTCCAGAACACGTATTTTTTCACTACCACCGATACGGAGCTGTATACCGGACACCAACGCAGTACGACAATGACATGATACTCGCGGTAAGAGGCAAAGACAACTGGGAGTTAATAAATAAAATAGCTGATGATGTCTCAAGGACATTACATGACGAAAACAGACAGACACCGCCATATACAGGGCTATTACAAATGACTGAAGCGATTTCATAAATTCACTGTAGCTCCATTCATTGACATATGGTCACGACACACTACAGATACGTAGAAAAACTCATAAAGTTTTGTTCGGCTGAAGCCGCGCTTCAGGTTTCTGCCGCCAGAGAGCTCGAGAGCGCAGTGAGACAAAATGGCGACAGGAGCCGAGAAAGGGTATGTCGTGCTTGAAATGCACTCACATCAGTCAGTCATAACAGTGCAACGACACTTCAGGACGAAGTTCAACAAATATCCACCAACGGCTAACTCCATTCGGCGATGGTATGCGCAGTTTAAAGCTTCTGGATGCCTCTGTAAGGGGAAATCAACGGGTCGGCCTGCAGTGAGCGAAGAAACGGTTGAACGCGTGCGGGCAAGTTTCACGCGTAGCCCGCGGAAGTCGACGAATAAAGCAAGCAGGGAGCTAAACGTACCACAGCCGACGGTTTGGAAAATCTTACGGAAAAGGCTAAAGCAGAAGCCTAACCGTTTACAATTGCTACAAGCCCTGACACCCGATGACAAAGTCAAACGCTTTGAATTTTCGGCGCGGTTGCAACAGCTCATGGAAGAGGATGCGTTCAGTGCGAAACTTGTTTTCAGTGATGAAGCAACATTTTTTCTTAATGGTGAAGTGAACAGACACAATGTGCGAATCTGGGCGGTAGAGAATCCTCACGCATTCGTGCAGCAAATTCGCAATTCACCAAAAGTTAACGTGTTTTGTGCAACCTCACGGTTTAAAGTTTACGGCCCCTTTTTCTTCAGCGAAAAAAACGTTACAGGACACGTGTATCTGGACATGCTGGAAAATTGGCTCATGCCACAACTGGAGACCGACAGCGCCGACTTCATCTTTCAACAGGATGGTGCTCCACCGCACTTCCATCATGATGTTCGGCATTTCTTAAACAGGAGATTGGAAAACCGATGGATCGGTCGTGGTGGAGATCACGATCAGCAATTCATGTCATAGCCTCCACGCTCTCCCGACTTAACCCCATGCGATTTCTTTCTGTGGGGTTATGTGAAAGATTCAGTGTTTCAACCTCTTCTACCAAGAAACGTGCCAGAACTGCGAGCTCGCATCAACAATGCTTTCGAACTCATTGATGGGGACATGCTGCGCCGAGTGTGGGAGGAACTTGATTATCGGCTTGATGTCTGCCGAATCACTAAAGGGGCACATATCAAACATTTGTGAATGCCTAAAAAAACTTTTTGAGTTTTTGTATGTGTGTGCAAAGCATTGTGAAAATATCTCAAATAATAAAGTTATTGTAGAGCTGTGAAATCGCTTCAATCATTTTTAATAACCCTGTATGTAACAGAACACAGCAACACACACGAAGCACGTAAGACAGCAGTCACAATCCGTACACCAACACAGACAGTAGTACCGAGACACACTCACTGAAACAGCGAACACTTTCGCCAACACGTATCTCAGATAACCTTACACAACACCTAGAATAATTAATTAATACAGTTTAATTAATCAGAATAAACAGTGTATTGGAACCAACCCCGTAACCCTATTCTAGATTAAGTAACAGCAGGAATATCCATCCCGAGGTCACTGTAACGCTGTTGGGGTGTAACACTTGTAACTCAACACATAGTATATGAGCAACATAATAAGAAAATTCAAGACACATAATACAGGAATTGAAGGTTAATTAATAACCTCAAGAAATAACATTATTTACACTCATGCACCACTGCCCTTTCCACTGTGTACATAATAGTTACAGTGCTTTTGTAAATAGTGTTTTGAAATATTAATCCGTAAGTTAAACTGTAGCGAAACGGGACTTCAAGGCTCCAAGTAGTTCCGAGGCTTTCCGACCAGGCTGGCTCAGATAGGGTAACATTTCTCTGTCTTTATCCAAGTCAATCCTATCATCTATCATCACATCTTCTCATAATTTGAATATTTTTTGTTCTTTTCTTTCAATTTCTAATGTATTTTTAATTTTTTATTGCCTCCATTGTAATTGCTGAAAACAACAGTTGCTGTTTGTACACTGAAGAGCCAAAGAAACCGGTACACCCGAGTCATGTATGGCTCCCGCGGGCACGCTGAAGTGCCGCAACACGACTTGACATGGACTCGACTGATGTCTGAAGTAGAGCCTCCACCGGATTGAAGAGTCCCCTGCTGACATGCAGCGTCCATTCCATCAGGTCGGCACAATTTGAGACGAGACTCGTCCGACCAGGCAACTCGTTTCCAGTCATCAACAGTCCAATGTCGGTGTTGACGGGCCCAGGCGAGGCGCAGAGCTATGTGTCATGCAGTTATCAAGGGTACACGAGTGGGCTTTCGGCTCCGGAAGCCCATATCGATCATGTTTTGTTGAACGGTTCGCATGCTGACACTTGTTGATGGCCCAGCATTGAAATCTGTAGCGATTTGCGGAAGGGTTGCACTTCTGTCACGATGAAAGATTCTCTTCAGTCTTCGTTGGTCCCGTTCTTGCAGGTCCCGTTCGGCGGCAGCGATGTCGAGATCTGATGTTTTACCGGATTCCTGATATTCACGGTACACTCGTGAAATGGTCGTACTGGAAAATCCTCACTTCATCGCTACCTCGGAGATGCTGTGTCCCATCGCTCGTAGGCCAACTTTTTACACCACGTTGAAACTCAGTTAAATCTTGATAACCTGCAACTGTAACATCAGTAACCGATCTAATAACTGCGCCAGACATTTGTTGTCTTACACAGGTGTTGCCGACCGCAGCGGCGTATTCCGTCTGTTTACATATCTCTGTATTTGAATACGCATGCCTGTACCACTTTCTTTGGCGCTTCAGTGTAACATGGAATATGTTTCGTAATGTACATGAAAAGCTGTAAAAGAGCGACCTGTTTAGAAGGTAAGGCAACAGGTCTCTAGATAACCAATAAGTCATATGAAATCAAATCAAATCACCAGACCTATCCACTCTGCTGTTACAGTTTCCCTACTGACAAAACAACACTCCCCGTCAGCTTTTATACTGCCGGATCAGCCTCTCGTGTCATCTACTGGTGAATTCCGATTTAAATAGATGGGTTCAGGTAATTGCGATCTAGGATCTTTTGCTTGTGTAGCTTGATTACACGCAACAAAAATCGCTCTAAGCACTATAGGACTTAACATATCAGGTCATTAGTCCCCTAGACTTAGAACTACTTAAACCTAACTAACCTTAGGTCATCACACACGTCCACGCCCAAGGCAGGATTCGAACCTGCGACCCTAGCAAAATGGTTCAAATGGCTCTGAGCACTATGGGACTCAACTGCTGTGGTCATAAGTCCCCTAATACTTAGAACTACTTAAACCTAACTAACCTAAGGACATCACAAACATCCATGCCCGAGGCAGGATTCGAACCTGCGACCGTAGCAGTCGCACGGTTCCGGACTGCGCGCCTAGAACCGCGAGACCACCGCGGCCGGCTTAATGGCTCTGAGCACAATGGGACTTAACATCCATGGTCATCAGTCCCCTAGAACTTAGAACTACTTAAACCTAACTAACCTAAGGACAGCACACAACATCCAGTCATCACGAGGCAGAGAAAATCCCTGACCCCGCCGGGAATCGAACCCGGGAACCCGGGCGTGGGAAGCGAGAACGCTACCGCACGACCACGAGCTGCGAACGCGACCCTAGCAGTAGTGTGGTTCCAGACTGAAGCGCCCAGAACCGCTCGGCCATAGCGGCCGCCTTACACGCAACATGAAAGAATATTCTGCACCAGCGTTTCGTGGTTAACCTGCACCGTCTTAGTATCCCACTAGCAACTCGAGGACTGACAACTAAAGGAACGTTCGCTTTCGGTCCATGTGACATAAAAATGTTCAAATGTGTGTGAAATCTTATGGGACTTAACTGCTAAGGTCATCAGTCCCTAAGCTTACACACTACTTGACCTAAATTATCCTAAGGACAAATACACATACCCATGCCCGAGGCAGGACTCGAACCTCCGCCGGGACCAGCCGCACAGTCCATGACTGCAGCGCCTCAGACCGCTCGGATAATCCCGCGCCATGTGACATAAACAGATGCATTGCCCACAGCGAATTCTGTCAAACTTTATTGAAAATGCAGGCAAAATCATTTCGAAGAAGACGCACTGTGAAAATACCACGTGTCAGATAGTAGTGTAACGGTAAGCGTCGCACACCGTAGATAAGACGTCGCGAGTTCGAGTACATTCACGGCTACATTTTTGTCATTCTCAATGGAGAGAAGTCTTCCAAAGTAAGAGTGATTTCAAGTGTGCCGCAGGGGAGTGTCGTAGGACCGTTGCTATTCACAATATATATAAATGACCTTGTGGATAAAATCAGAAGTTCACTGAGGCTTTTTGCGGATGATGCTGTAGTACCTCGTGAGGTTGTAACAATGGAAAATTGTACTGAAATGGACAGGTGTAATGTGTTGCGAATACATAGAAAGAAAGATCCTTTATCATTTAGCTACAATATAGCAGGTCAGCAACTGGAAGCAGTTAATTCCATACATTATCTGGGAGTAGACATTACATCTACATCTACATGATTACTCTGCAATTCACATTTAAGTGCTTGGCAGAGGGTTCATCAAACCACAATCATACTCTCTCTCTACCATTCCACTCCCGAACAGCGCGCGGGAAAAACGAACAACTAAACTTTTCTGTTCGAGCTCTGATTTCTCTTATTTTATTTTGATGATCATTCCTACCTATGTAGGTTGGGCTCAACAAAATATTTTCGCATTCGGAAAAGAAAGTTGGTGACTGAAATTTCGTAAATAGATCTCGCCGCGACGAAAAACGTCTTTGCTTTAATGACTTCCATCCCAACTCGCGTATCATATCTGCCACACTCTCTCCCCTACTACGTGATAATACAAAACGAGCTGCCCTTTTTTGCACCCTTTCGATGTCCTCCGTCAATCCCACCTGGTAAGGATCCCACACCGCGCAGCAATATTCTAACAGAGGGCGAACGAGTGTAGTGTAAGCTGTCTCTTTAGTGGACTTGTTGCATCTTCTAAGTGTCCTGCCAATGAAACACAACCTTTGGCTCGCCTTCTCCACAATATGATCTGTGTGTTTTTTCCAACTGAAGTTGTTCATAATTTTAACACCCAGGAGCTTAGTTGAATTGACAGCCTTGAGAATTGTACTATTTATCGAGTAATCGAATTCCAACGGATTTCTTTTGGAACTCATGTGGATCACCTCACACTTTTCGTTACTTAGCGTCAGCTGCCATCTGCCACACCATACAGCAATCTTTTCTAAATCGCTTTGAAACTGATACTGGTCTTCAGATGACCTTACTAGACGGTAAATTACAGCATCATCTGCGAACAACCTAAGAGAACTGCTCAGATTGTCACCCAGGTCATTTGTATAGATCAGGAACAGCAGAGGTCCCAGGACACTTCCCTGGGGAACACCTGATATCACTTCAGTTTTACTCAATGATTTACCGTCTATTACTACGAACTGCGACCTTCCTGACAGGAAATCACGAATCCACTCGCACAACTGAGACGATACCCCATAGGCCCGCAGCTTGATTAGGAGTGATTTAAAATGGAATGACCATATAAAATTAATCGTCGGTAAATCAGATGCCAGACCGAGATTCGTTGGAAGAATCCTAAGTAAATGCAGTCCGAAAACAAAGGAAGTAGGTTACAACAATACACTTGTTCGCCCACTGCTTGTATACTGCTCACCGGTGTGGGATCCGTACCAGATAGGGTTGATAGAAGAGATAGAGAAGATCCAACGGAGAGCAGCGCGCTTCGTTACAGGATCGTTCAGTAATCGCGAAAGCGTTACGGAGATGATAGATAAACACCAGTGGAAGACTCTGGAAGAGAGACGCTCAGTAGCTCGGTACGGGCTTTTGTTGAAGTTTCGAGAACATAGCTTCACCGAGGAGTCAAGCAGTATATTGCTCCCTCCTACGTACGAGGGCTATTCCGAAAGTAAGGTCCGATCGGTCACGAAATGGAAACGACTATGAAAATCCGATAAAGCTTTGCACAGATGTGTTGGGTAGTGTCTCTAGTATAACCCCAGTTAGCATCACGTCGCTCTTCTCATTTCTGAGCTCGCAGTGAGTGCGTAAAGATGTCTAGAAAATAGTGTCTGCCGCCAAGTACGGGGGCCTGGTGAGAAATTTCCCCTGAAGCTATGCAGCTAACATTACATAACTGTCGTGCTGTTTCGTCTTCAAGACAATTCTCAGCCGCATTCTGCAGGGGCAATGAAGATGCTCCTGCATCGTTTTCAAATGGAAATGTGAGAGTACCCACAATACAGCCCGTAATGGTCTCCCTCTGAGTTTCAGCTCTGGTCACATGAACCGCTGGTTATGAAGACAACATTTCGGCACAAGACAACGAGCCGTAGGCCAGCGTAGAGAATTGGCGGAGAGCACTGGCGGCTGCCTTCTATAGCGAGGGTATGGGAAAGTTGGTACAACGCTACGATACACGTCTAAGTCGGGTCGGCGACTATGGAGATAAGTAGCTGCAAGGTGTATCTAACTGTTGCAAATAAAACATTTTTGATTTTTACCGTGGTTTCCATTTCGCGACCTATCGGACCTTACTTTCGGAATAGCCCTCGTATATCTCGCGAACAGACCATGAGGATAAAATCAGAGAGACTAGAGCCCACACAGAGGCATACCGACAACCTTTCATTCCACGAACAATACGAGACTGGAATAGAAGGGAGAACCGATAGAGGTACTCAGGGTACCTTCAGCCAGACACCGTCAGGTGGCTTGCGGAGTATGGATGTAGATGTAGATAGCTATAACGGTAACTTCGTGCCATGAAATAATTCCGTCAACCGCGTAAGGTTTAGAAAAATTTCACCGGAGCAATTTAGTTAAAACTAGGCATAAATTGTTATCGACACACGCTGGCGTCCATAATTTCACGAAGTCGCCCATGCCGCCTCTGGAATTTTTATTTTTCCGTTCGCCCTCCTGCCGCCGACACATTTCTACAACTTTTAGTGGTGTTGGTGTCGCCCACCTCGCGACCGACCTAATAAAGTCGACGGCCCGTGGCCCGCTCGTATATTACGGGGAATAACGTCCGAGCCGCGAAGCGGGCACGAGCTAGCAGCGAGATCAGGGAGGGGGGGGGGTGGGGGGGGGGCAAAAAAATAAGACAACGCCGCGCGCGTAAGCTCGGTAAATAATTCTGCATTCCCCGTTGCCGCATCTCGGAGCCTTTTTTGGGAAGGCACTTTACGTAGTCGAGCCGGAGGAATGCGCGATAAATGCCCTGTAATTTAGATCGCCGTACGTCGCCGATGGCCGGGGGCAGCTGTTCGCGGCCCGACAAGCACAATATTTCAGGAGACGTTATTAATTTGCACCTGCGTGACCCCGCGTACACGTAGGCCGCGCGTCTCTCGCTGCTCTTTTTGTCCCCACCCCTCCCCGCGGCTCACCCGCCGCCGCCTCTGTCTTCCGCCCCCTCCCTCCGGCATTCCCTTCAGTTCTTCCCTTCTGATCAGAATACGGCCGTTGCCGCTGCGCCTGCGGATTGCGGCGGACTTGTTCCGGAGCCTAATGAATGCTGAAATTTATAGCCGCAGCGCGGCTTCTAGATAGCCCGGCCGGGCAAGAGGCAGCTCCGACAGAGGCGGGCAGGCGAGGCCGGGAGCGCGCTGTTTTGTCCGCCTTTGTGCGTGTGTGTGTGTGCGTGTGTGTGTTCGATGGCGGTCGTTTTTATTGGAAGATTTTTCCAGAGATACGGCGGAGCCATGTGGATGGCCGGCAGTATGTAAAGCGGAGGACCACCCCGTCGGCCGCGTCGCCCGGTTCGACTGCTCCCATTGGTCGATAACATTGGGTCGGCAGCGGCGCCGCTCGGAGCTTTCTGGCTGGCTGACGGCCCTGCGCGATGCTTCTTCTTTCAGCCTCCGACGAAAATGTCTGTTGCGTTCGGTGCAATGACTACACAAGAAAATACTGAGTTTGGCGTTATGGAAGTACGCGATGAAAGACTCTTGTACCTCACATTCAAAACAGTAGAAAATTCCGTGATTTTATATTCAGTTTTCTTAGAAGAAAGATTAAGGAAAGACAAACCTACATTCCTAGCATTTGTAGACTCAGAGAAAGCTGGAATGGAATACTCTCTTTCAAATTCTAAACGTGGCGTGGGTCAAATACAGGGAGCGAAAGGCTATTTACAGTTTGTACAGAAACCAGATGGGAGTTATAAGAGCCGATGGGCATGAAAGGGGAACAGTGGTTGCGAAGGGAGTGAGACAAGGTTGTAGCCTCTCCCAGATATTATTCAATCTGTATATTGAGCGAGCAGTAAAGGAAACAAAAGAAAAATTCGGAGTCGGTATTAAAATCCATGGAGAAGAAGTAAAAACTTTGAGGTTCGCCGATGACATTGGAATTCTGTCAGAGACAGCAAAGGACTTGGAAGAGCAGTTGAACGGAATGGACAGTATCTTGAAGGGAGGCTATAAGATGAACACCAACAAAAGCAAAACAAGGATGATGGAATGTAGTCGAATTAAGTCGGGTGATGCTGAGGGAATTAGATTAGGAAATGAGACGCTTAAAGTAGTAAAGGAGTTTTGCTATTTGGGGAGCAAAATGATGGTCGAAGAAGATAGGATATAAAATGTAGACTGACAATGGCAAGGAAAGCGTTTCTGAAGAAGAGAAATTTGTTAGCATCGAGTATAGACTCAAGTGTCAGGAAGTCATTTCTGAAAGCATTTGTATGGAGTGTAGCCATGTATGGAAGTGAAACGTGGACCACAAATAGTTTAGACGAGAAGGGAATAGAAGCTTTCGAAATGTGGAGTTACAGAAGAATGCTGAAGATTAGATGGGTAGATCACATAACTAACGAGGAGGTATTGAACAGAATTGGAGAGAAGAGAAATTTGTGGCAGAACTTGACCAGAAGAAGGGATAGGTTGATAGGGCATGTTCCGGGGCATCAAGGGATCACCAATTTAGTATTGGAGGGCAACGTGGAGGGTACAAATCGTAGAGGGAGACCAAGAGATGAATACACTAAGAGACCAAGAGATGAATACACTAAGCAGATTCAGAAGGATGTAGGCTGCAGTAGGTAATGGGAGATGAAGTTTGCACGGGATAGAGTAGCATGGAGAGATGCATCAAACCAGTCTCAGGACTGAAGACCACAACAACAACAACCTTATTTACAACTAACATGCGTGCAAGTTTAAGCGTACTGTGCTGTTGAAAAAATGAAATAATGTGTAGCGAGGGCCGCCTGGCGGGTGGACCCGATCGCCTGATGCAAGTTTTTTGAGGTGACGCCACTTCGGCGACTTGCAAGTCGATGACGATGAAATGAGGATGATCAAAACGACACACACACCCAGTCCCTGAGAGCAGAAAATCTCCACCTCAGCCGGGAATCGAACCCCGTGCCCCTGGCATGACAAGCCAGGTCGCTGCCCACTCAGCTACCGTGGCGGAAACTGTGCTGTTTATTTGTACAGTATATACGTTCTTTATTTCCTGCAAGGAAACAGGGAGGACGAGCCTGATTACTTGAACTCATGATGCTGCATTTCCTGGTCGCTGGATTGGAAGGGAGGTCCTATTCCTTGGTCTGCCAAGTCGCCTGACCTGGATCGATTACTTCCTATGAGGCTACTTAAAGCCTTGGTTAAAAACAGTCTTGGTTGCAATTTTAGTTTTTTTATTTTCTCAACTACGCGTTTCGCCTTATTTAGGCACCTTCAGGTTGATCTTAATTTGGTATTTCTTAAAACTATCCTTTAGACAGTGTAGCCAAAGGGCATCGTCGAATACATCAGGCCAAAATTGCCTTCGTTAAACTCAGTAAAAACTTTTCTAGATGGACGCGAGCGACTCCAAAAAAACTAAAATTGCAACCAAGACTGTTTTTAACCAATACTGTTAAGCACTGGTTTGCTGCATGCCACATATGGATTGGAAGAATTTCTATATCTAAAGTCATTTGTGTATGCGACCCCAGTGGATATGGAGATGGAAATAGTAGCCAGAACCGTAGCTGCCTCTGATGTGAATCGAAACGCACCTGGGATATTTCTCAGGTTGCAGCAGAATCTTGTTCGCCGAAGTCATGCTTGCATTGAGGTTAATGGCCGTCAGTTTCAGCACATTTTGTGAGGTACAGTACAAATGGTATATTTGGTGGTATCTGCAGTTAACTCTAACAAATGTAAATAAAAAAGTACACAGTAATGTGATTTTATTCCTATTATCTTCTTAAGCTGGCTTCTCCGCCCCCAAGTCTCCTACTTCAAATTGTACAGTGGAGCATGCTCTATGTCCTATTAAATTTTTGCACGCTCTTATGGAGACACCGCTTGCACATCTATTCTACTCTGCAAAAATGTAGAAAAAAAGCTTTTCCGGGAATGAAAGTAAATTCGGAATGGTTCAACATGATATGTGGGGTACCGCAAGAATTAGTACTAGCTCCATTCCTTTCCTCCAGCTAAATACACATTAAAGGACTGTTCAAAAACGGCCATGTTCGCTGATGGCAGACGCATACTGATCAAGATCTCAAGTCTAATTAACCAGACACATAGCAGATGATAGCTAAGCAAACCTTACCGCAGGTTACCGGAAAGAATTTAAGTCTTGTTCTCACAAAACCTCTACGTAATGAGTCAAGCTTTTATGCGAATCAAGAAGCAGAATTAGGTCCTTTTGCAGATAGCGTCAACACCGACATTGGACTGTTGATGACTGGAAACGTGTTGCCTGGTCGGACGCGTCTCGTTTCAAATTGTATAGGAAATAAAGTTACTGTGGCACGTATGAGCGGTTTTGTACGAGTGAATTACCTTTATACTTGTCCCACGACTAAAACATCTCTCATCCAGTTCCATATTGCAGTAAGTTCCCTCTTAGTGTACGCGTGGAAGGGTCCTTTCAGACTTCAGCCTCTCATTGGCCCTACAATAGAAGTTTATTGTATTTTCCGATTCCAGTATTAAACTACAGCATTCACTTATTGCGAGGTGCAGTCTTTTTCTGTAAATACAAACATTACTCCAGAATAATAAGGTTTTCCCACATGTCAAAATATGTCCGTATGTCACCTGCCTGCGGACATATTTTATGGCACTTAAAGAAGTAGAACATTTACAAATACTGCACAAAACACAGCCTGATATCACACAACAAAAACAGTAGAAAATTCCGAAAACAGCTTATGACGCTTTCTAGTGTGCGTTCCTACATGCGATTCCAAAATCGGTTCCTACACTGAGACGGCTATCAAGAAACATCATACACTGAAGCGCCAAGAAAACTGGTATAGGCATGCAATTCAAATAGGGAGATATGTAAACAGGCAGAACAGGGCGCTCCGGTCGGCTACGCCTATATAAGATAACAAGTGTCTGGCGAAGTTGTTAGCTCGGTTACTGCTGCTACAGTTGCAGGTTATCAAGATTTAAGTCAGTTTGAACGTGGTGTTGTACTTTGCGCACAAGCGATGGGACGCACCATATCTGAAGTAGCGATGAAGTGGAGATTTTCCCTTATGACCATTTCACGAGTGTACCACGAATATCAGGAATCCGATAAAATCAAATCTTCGACATCGCTCAGCTGGAAAAAGATCCTTCAAGAACGGGACCAATGACTACTGAAGAGAATCGTTCAACATGACAGAAGTGTAACCCTTCCGCAAATTGCTGCACATTTTAATGCTAGGCCATCAACAAGTGTCAGCATGCGAACCATTCAACGAAACATCATCGATATGGGCTTTCGGAGCCGAAGGCCCATTCGTTTACCCTTGATGACTGCACGACACGAAGCTTTATGCCTAGCCTGGGCCCGTCAACACCGACATTGGACCGTTGATGGCTGGAAACGTGTTGCCTGGTAGGACGAGTCTCGTTTCAAATTGTATCGAGCGGATGGACGTGTCTGGGTATGGAGACAACCTCATGAATCCTTGGAACCTGCATGTCAACAGGGAACTGTTCAAGCTGTTGGAGTCTCTGTAATGCTGTGGGGCGTTTGCAGTTGGAGTGATAAGCGGCCCCTGATACGTCTAGATACGACTGACAGGTGACGCGTACGTAAGCATCCATTCATGTCCATTGTGCATTCCGACGGACTAGGGCAATTACAGCAGGAGATTGAGACACCCCACGGCGCATAGCTACAGAGTGGCTCCAGAAACGCTCTTCTGAGTTTAAAAACGTCGGTGGCCACCAAATTCACCAGGCATAATGAGCGTATCTGGGATGCCTTGCAACGTGCTGCCCAGAAGAGATATCCACGCCCTCGTACTCTTAGGATTATGGACAGCGCTGCAGGGTTCATGGTGTCACTTCCCTCTAGCATTACTTCAGGCATTAGACGTGTCCATGCCACGTCATGTTACGGCACTTCTGCGTGTACGTGGGGCCCCCTACATGATATTAGGCACATGTACCAGTTTCTTTGGTTCTTCAGTGCCTGTTACTAGGTACACTGTCTTTTAAGGCAGGACGCTCTCCCCTACCAACAGACAATAATGAACCAGACAAAAATGTTTAAATTTTTGAGTGATCTTGTGGACGAAAATTTAAAGTTGAAAGGCCAGATGGCAAACCTGGTTTGACATTTAATCTGGGTTATAAGTATAGATGGCAATTTTTGGGACGTACAAATCAGTATGTTGCCAACGGCCTTGCCGCAATAGTAACACCAGTTCCCATCAGATCACAGAAGTTAAGAGCTGTCGGGTTTGGCTAGCACTTGGATGCGTCACTGTCCAGGTTCGCCAAGTGCTGCTGACAAGCGGGCAAACTGAGGAGCTACTTGATTGAGAGGTAGCGACACTGGTCTCGAAAACTGACAACGGCGAAAGCGGCGGGAGAGCGGTGTGCAGACCATATGCCCATCCGTATCCGGTGAAGCCTACTGCCTGAGAATGGCACGGCGGCCGGTCGGTACCGTTGGGCCTTCGATGCCTGTTAGGACGCTGTCTGCCTGTATTATACATCAGAATGTTAACATTTCGTCTATGTATTCATTCGTAGATACCTAAAGGGATAGTATTTTGGGGTAATTCTCACTTAATGGTTCAAATGGTTCAAATGGCTCTGAGCGCTATGGGACTTAACTTCTGAGGTCATCAGTCCCCTAGAACTTAGAACTACTTAAACCTAAGGACATCACAAACATCCATGCCCGAGGCAGGACTGTAGCGCCTAGAACCGCTCGACCAGCCCGGCCGGCAATTCTCACTTAAACAATGGGTTTTAACTGTGAAAAATAAATAGAAGTATGTGTCAGGATCACAAATATTACGACTTATAATCATCTGTTTAAGCAGTTAGGTACGTAAACTACAGCCTGGTAGTACACTTACCGATTCATTAAATTTATTCAGGAAACTTCATTGGCATTTGAGAGCAATAGATTTAATTACAAATCAATATTGAAAGGAAAAAATGATTTGCACTATCTCCAATGAATATAACATTGGCAGGATACGAGTGAAGTAGACAGGTATAAACGGTTTTGACAATCAATCGTCGAGAATAAACTGTCTGGCGTAAGCAATTGTGTTTCCAAATGGATGTTATAGTTGTTTTTCTTTGTCAGTGCCTTTTATTGCGTGGAGGAATTCTTTAACAAACGTAAGGGGTCAGTTACGAATCCGTCAGTTGCCAGCAGTTTACAGTATAGATAAATTTTTGTAAGAAGTGCCAGAAAATTTACACGCTTCAAAGTACTTACGTAAAAGCAAATTTAATGCTGGAACAATTTACAAAAAGACAGCTGAACGAAATAATAATGTAAAGGTTACGTTGCCAAGCGAACATCTAGCAAGAATAGTGAAAGCTCTGTATATGACAGAATTCCTTCCAGAATTGTTCCTGACTGTGCCATTCACATAAATAATAAAACTAAGGTCAAATGTTTTTTATTACAGTCTTTGATCACAGTATCAATTCTTTTGACGATGATCGGTTTCAGTCAGTAATGACCATCCTCAGATCTGTTCTACACCATGTCTTAAAGTGATAAGGTCGTAATGGCGTCGTCTAAACATATAAATATACTCAGCACAGCACTTTTGGTAGTGTGATCAAAGACTGTAATAAAAACATTTGACAGTATTGGACCACTGTTCATATACGCGACTATGTCAGAGCTGGTGTAAAAGCTAAGGTCGCTTCACGAGCAACGCTCGCATTAATTACGATAAGCGCAGAGGTGGTATTTACTCCATGCAGTTCCTAGTTCTTTTTCCTTGGCAGGCAGTTTGTTAGAATTAAAAATAAAGCCATTTTCTTATCTCCAGCGCTAGCGAACGTCAACATTCTACTATCTCGGAATGTACCTCGTAAAAGGCCATTTGTTCTTGTTAATTATGCAGTAGCAGTTAATACAGCAAGCTCATTAATAAAAGCTACGTTAGAAGTTAAATATCTGTTGCTCCGCGTCAGTATGACGATTAAAGTAGTTCAAAATCAAGGGAATCCACTTTCCGGTGTTTCACCTCCTTAGATCCTCAGCATATGGCTGCGAAACCATTTTTCCATAGTGTTCATTATCCCATCGTTTTCAAATATCTCATAGTTTTCAAATGTGATTTTTTGAGGGATCAGATATAAGATTCAGCCGCTGTATTATTCGTTCCATCATCCTATATATATCAGTTATAGGAAATTGTAGCAACGTACAGATAGAGATGACTTCTGCAGTATTCATTCTTCTGTACTTTTATATGAATACTCATGAAATAAATATATACCTGTGATTGAGAATGTGATACACTCTCAAATTGGAATTTTAAGCTGTCCTGAAGTGTCATAAAGCAGTCAACTTCTCTATCCTCTATTAACAAACATATTAGTGATTGGCCTCCGTAACGCATCCTTGACAGTCCCATGAGAATTATTGTCACGGCAGATGTAGAGTTTGATGACACGTTTGTCGTATTCTTCAAAGACGTTTACAAAAAGTCCCTGTGTTAGTATTTCCTACATTCTGATTCCAGCCTACGATTTCAAATTCCCAAGAAAATAATTTAAATTGCTGTAAATGAAGGTATTTTTGTTTCATTGCAGTTCATTAAGATTTAGAATTTCGTGTAATATACATTTCTGAGCTTTTTGTATTTCTCACAATTTCGTCCCTAAATTTTGTTCATAGTACTACCCACACTGATGTTGCAAGATACGCAGCTTACTAAAAATCTTAACAACTGAAAATTACTTACTTCAGATTGAAGATCTCCAACGGAAAATGACACTTTTAGAAAATTTCGCTATGCTACGCAGATCAGTTCTGAATATTTTATAAAGTATTGTATGGGGACATCATGACTTGAATTTCTCTTAAGAGACTTTTTTTAGCTTGACACCAAACGAGCAAACGACAATATATTAGGGAAAGTGGAAAATATCCCGATCTGGCGGTGAGAGACTGATTTCTATGTCGAAATGTTTTTATTTTTCGACTTAGTCCCTTCTTGGGTCAATTCACTCCACCCAACATTCTGCAGTGAGTTTAATTTTAAACCTGAAGTAAGATTTAGAAAGGGCAGCAAAATACCTGTCTCAGACTGCAGTGAACTCTGTCACGGAGCTTTAAAAGTTTATAGATCAAAAATTTCTTTAGATTAGGGACAGATGGGAACCGGAGTGAAATCTAGCGAATAATGTAGATACTCCAACAAATGATTGATTCCTATTATCTCCCAACTCGCGCACCGCTTGTTCATTCTATATTCTTCATTAAAAATCCACCGTATTCTTTCGTGTGACATTCCTATGGCGTAACCTGTTTCAAACACCCTCTAGACTCACATTCCAGAAGACAGCGAGTTTAAAGACAACGCACACGACACTTCAGAATGAAAAGATTCATTCTGGAGAAATCCTTTCTTACATCACTGGTAGTCTGGCAAGAGGTGAAGAAGATCTTCTGTGTAGTTGGGAAAGTAGGAGAAGCGTACAAGCGGAAATAAAGCTGTGAGGGTGAGTCGTGGGTAACCCATCTGCCAAGAGAATTTCCCGCGAAACGAAAGGTTTCGGGTCCGCGTCCTGATCCCATACACAGCTTTAATGTGCAAGGAAATTTTAAAATAACCATACTCCACAGGGACAGATTAACTCTCAAAGAAAGAAAATTGAAAAAAAAAGCTTCTTCTTCTTCAGTGCCACGGCAATAAATTTTCATCGTCGTAACCTCTACAGTTACAAGTGGTACAAAGTGTGGGATAAGGAGTTAACACAATGCGTAGCGAACAACACATCTAGAAATCTGTTTTTAGCTGCATCGGCTTGCCTTGGCCAACCCGCGGACTTGCTAGATACGAGGTTGCGAAAGAATTTGACACTAAAACAGGTCTTGATCACAAGGTCATGTCGCAAGCGTCCTTGTCACGAAAACACGCTATCTAGGGAACCAACGTAGTAAAGCAACTTTAACGCTGAGGTTAAGGTTGCTATTATTAATGAAATTTAAGATGGAAACACTTTTATTTACTCCTGAAATCAAAATTTCTTCTGTCACAAAATAAATTTGATTAAAGTTTTTGTTGCTACATTCACGAGTCTTATTATCATCGTGTATTAGCAAACGGCCTTGCTGTGCTGGTACTGCGAACGGCTGAAAACAAGTGGAAACTACAGACGTAATTTTTCCCGAGGACATGCAGCTTTACTGTATGGTTCAATGGCTATGGCGTCCTCTTGGGTAAAATATTCCTGAGGTAAAATAGTCCCCCATTCCGATCTCCAGCTGGGGACTACTCAGGAGGACGTCGTTATCGGGAAAAAACTGGCGTCCTACAGATCGGAGCGCGGAATGTCGGATCCCTCAATCGGGCAGGTAGATTAGAAAATTTAAAAAGGGGAAATGGATAGGTTAAAGTTAGATATAGTGGGAATTAGTGAAGTTCGGTGGCAGGAGGAACAAGACTTCTGGTCAGGTCAATACAAGGTTGTAAATACAAAAGCAAATAGGGGTAATGCCGGAATAGGTTTAATAATGAATAAAAAATAGGAACGCGGGTCAGCTATTCCAAACAGCATAGTGAACACATTACTGTAGCCAAGATAGACATGAAGCCAACGCCTACCACATTACTACAAGTTTATATACCAACTAGCTCCGCAGATGACGAAGAGATTGAAGAAATATATGATGAGATAAAAGAAATTATTCAGATAGTGAAGGGAGACGAAAATTTAATAGTAATGGGGAACTGGAATTCGATAGTAGGGAAAGGAAGAGAAGGAAAAGTAGTAGGTGAATATGGAATGGGGGTAAGGAATGAAAGAGGGAGCCGCCTGGTACAATTTTGCACAGAGCATAACTTAATCATAGCTAACACTCAGTTTAAGAATCATGAAAGAAGGTTGTATACATGGAGGAAGCCTGGAGATACTGAAAGGTTTCAGATAGATTATATAATGGTAAGACAGAGATTTAGGAACCAGGTTTTAAATTGTAAGACATTTCCAGGGGCAGATGTGGACTCTGACCACAATCTATTGTTTATGAACTGTAGATTAAAACTGAAGAAACTGCAAAAAGGTGGGAATTTAAGGAGATGGGACCTGGATAAACTGAAAGAACCAGAGGTTGTAGAGTGTTTTAGAGAGAGCATTAGGGAACAATTGACAGGAACAGGGGCAAGAAATACGGTAGAAGACGAATGGTTAGCTCTGAGAAATGAAATAGTGAAAGCAGCAGAGGATTAAGTAGGTAAAAAAGACGAGGCCTAGTAGGAATCCTTGGGTAACAGAAGAGATATTGAATTTAACTGATGAAAGGAGAAAATATAAAAATGCAGCAAATGAAGCAGGCAAAAAGGAATACAAACGTCTCAAAAATGAGATCGACAGGAAGTGCAAAATGGCTAAGCAGGCATGGCTAGAGGACAAATGTAAGGATGTAGAGGCATATATCGCTAGGGGTAAGATAGATACTGCCTACAGGAAAATTAAGGAGACCTTTGGAGAAAAGACCTGTATGAATATCAAGAGCTCAGACTGAAAACCAGTTCTAAGCAAATAAGGGAAAGCAGAAAGGTGGAAGAAGTATGTAGAGGGTATTGAGCGCATAATTCGACAGAGCACTGAAGACCTAAGTCGAAACAAGGCCCCAGGAGTAGACAACATTCCATTAGAACTACTGATAGCCATGGGAGAGCCAGTCCTGACAAAACTCTACCATGTGGTGAGCAAGATGTATGAGACAGGCGAAATACCTTCAGACTTCACGAAGAATATAATAATTCCAATCCCAAAGAAAGCCGGTGTTGACAGGTGTGGAAATGACTGAACTATCAGCTTAATAAGTCACGAATGCAAAATACTGACAAGAATTCTTTACAGACGAATGGAAAAACTTGTAGAAGCCGACCTTGGGGAACACCAGTTCGGATTCCGTAGAAATGTTGGAACACTTGAGGCAATACTGACCCTACGACTTATCTTAGAAGATAGATTAAGGAAAGGTAAACCTACGTTTGTAGCATTTGTAGACTTAAAGAAAGCTTTTGACAATGTTGACGGGAACACTCTCTTTCAAATTATGAAGGTGGCAGGGGTCAAATAAAGGGAGCGAAGAGCTATTTACAATTTGCACAGAAACCAAATGGCAGTTATAAGAGTCGAGATGCATGAAAGGGAAGTAGTGGTTGGGATGGGAGTAAGACAGGGTTGTAGCTTATCCCCGATGTTATTCAATCTATATATTGAGCAAGAAGTAAAGGAAACAAGATAAAAAGTTGGAGCAGGAATTAAAATATATGGAGAAGAAATAAAACCTTTGCGGTTTGCCGATGATATCGTAATTTTGTCAGAAACAGAAAAGGACCTGGAAGAATAGATGAACGGAATGGTCAGTGTCTTGAACGGATTATATATGATTAACATCAACAAAAGCAAAACGAGGACAATGGAGCGTAGTCGTATAAAATCAGGTGATGCTGAGGGAATTAGATTAGGAAATGAGACACTTACAGTAGAAGATGGGTTTTGCTATTTGGGGAACAAAATAACTGATGATGGTCGAAGTAGAGAGAATATAAAATGTAGACCGGCAATGGCAAGAAAAGTGTTTCTGAAGAAGAGAAATTTGTTAACATCGAGTATAGATTTAAGTGGCAGGAAGTATTTTCTAATAGTATTTGTATGGAGTGTAGCCATGTATGGGTGTGAAACATGGATAATAAATAGTTTAGACAAGAAGAGAATAGAAGCTCTTGAAATAAAGTGGTACCGAAGAATGCTGACGATTAGATGGGTAGATCACGTAACGAATGAGGAGGTACTGAATAGAATCGGGGAGAGGAGGAATTTGTGACACAACTTGACCAGAAGAAGGGATCATTTGGTGGGACATGTTGTGAGGCATCAAGAGATCACCAGGTTAGTTTTGGAGGGCATTGTAAAGGGTAAAAATCGTAGAGGGAGACCAAGAGATGAATGCACTAAACAGATTCAGAAGGACGTAGGGTGCAGTAGTTACTCGGAGACGAAGAAGCTTGCACAGGATAGATTACTCGGAGAGCTGCACCAAAAAAACTGATGAGAGTAATTTCACAGAAGCGTTGTCTATCATACGCTCAGGCTCCTAGCGATATACAGGGTGTTACAAAAAGGTACGGCCAAACTTTCAGGAAGCATTCCTCACACACAAATAAAGAAAAGATGTTATGTGGACATGTGTTCGGAAACGATTGATTTCCATGTTAGAGCTCATTTTAGTTTCGTCAGTATGTTCTTCCACCTGCGCTCAATGGAGCACGTTATCATGATTTCATACGTGATACTCTACCTGTGCTGCTAAAACATGTGCCTTTACAAGTGCGACACAACATGTGGTTCATGCACGATGGAGCTCCTACACATTTCAGTCGAAGTGTTCGTACGCTTCTCAACAACAGATTCGGTGATCGATGGATTGGTAGAGGCGGACCAATTCCATGGCCTCCACGCTCTCCTGACCTCAACCCTCTTGACTTTCATTTATGAGGGCATTTGAAAGCTCTGGTCTACGCAACCCCGGTACCAAATGTAGTCTCTCTTCGTACTCGTATTGTGGACGGCTGTGATACAATACGCCATTCTCCAGGGCTGCATCTGCGCATCAGGGATTTCATGCGACGGAGGGTGGATGCATGTATCCTCGCTAACGGACATTTTGAACATTTCCTGTAACAAAGTGTTGGAAGTCACGCTGGTACGTTCTGTTTCTGTGTGTTTCCATTCCATGATTAATGTGATTTGAAGAGAAGTAATAAAATGAGCTCTAACATGGAAAGTAAGCGTTTCCGGACACATGTCCACATAACATATTTTCTTTCTTTGTGTATGAGGAATGTTTCCTGAAAGTTTGGCCGTACCTTTTTGTAACACTCTGTATATCAGCCACTACACACTCGCAGCAGCAAATAAGGATACTATTAATACGGTAACTAGAGCGACAGTCAAAGGCGGATGTTTACTACGTTAACATTAATTACAAAGGAAAGTAGTAATTCCACTTACTTACTCATCTTGATGGACTATTCCGCAGGTTCCATACTCCCCCGGAAGCGATCCTTATTTCCCGTAACCTGGGTACTGTTAGGTTTAGAGTTCATCCCTGTCTCCCGGTCGACTCTCTCTTTTAATCTACGATCTGTCAGATTTCCACAACCGCTTTGCATTTGTGTTTGGACAGATGGATCGTCCGAATAGCCACAGTCCACAGAATTCATGCTGGAATCCTTCTTCTTCAGAAGCCGCCTGTTATAACTCTGGTCCCTGACAATATGAAGTTCTTTATGATAAAGACTAAAGTTTTCTTGACCGTCGAACTATAAGTTATTCCAGGATTCCCTTTCAATGCTCCCGAAGATGCATACGTGCTCAATTCGTTTTTCTAGTGGTCGTCCTTTCTCGTATTTTCAAGTGGCAATAAGTGTTTCATTTATTTAAACTATCCTGTTTTGTCAACCGATAGGAACATTGTCACACATGATTATCACATAGCAGACTTCTTGTCAGAGCAGTTGTAGTCACAAACTGTGTGTGTCGATAACTCAGTTTCGGAAGCAGTCGTTTATAGGGTACAGTCTGTTACCCAGCACGGGGTTAAGATAATTGTCAGCTTACAATTGTCGAACCATGTGTTTTTTCTTATGGATATCCTTTGCTGACATCGCGCTGTTTACAGCTGAAATGGGAAGTCAGTATTTTTCACAAAGCTGTCTCCATGACAATTCGCACAATTCTTGAAATTGTCATTTGGCAAACAATCCATATTCCAAACAGAAATACAGACAAGATCGCGCAGTACACAATCTAAAAATTACGTTTCGGCAGGTAAGAATACAGAGAATCGAGACTACAACGGCTTCACTCATTCCTATTCGCAACAATAAACGTTACACGTTGTTGCCTTGGCAACGCACTAAGCACTTTCCATGCTTCCCTACACGACAGCCGTGCGTTTGATGTACTTCGTCGTTCGATATATATCGTTCGGAGCCCGCGAGTTCGATAGGTAACGCTTGTTGGAAATTACCTTTATACCGGTACTTGAATGCTTGCAAAATTCGAGCACTCCCTAAAATCACAAACTCTCTCCTTTCCATTTCATAATGCATCACCTAATATCTCTTCCATTATCCGAATCAGACATTAAAACGTAATTACAAAAGATCAAACGTTAAGCTTTCAGCAATGCCCAGGAACGGTCTGACTCTGCCAGAAATGATTAAAAATGTTGCGCTATCCGATATGTTAAGAAAATTTCAGACGCTTAGAGAGCTAAAATTCTGCAATTACCGACGAGTGTTTTACATAACTAATAACATATCTAGATATAGTTCAACAGTAAAGATACATACGGATCAGGCTTCTCGGCCGGTGTCGACGAGTTTGGCACCAACGATTTTTTAATTCTGACCGTGTCTCGAATCATATTTTTTTGCCTGCTTTTAGTATGCTGCTAAAGACGTCGTCGAAGACTACGGGGATACCTGGTTACCTATTCGACATGCACTGCTTTAAAACCGCGAATTCAATCCGGGCTTCAATCATTCTGCTAACCAAAATAGCTGTACTGTTATGCGTAGCCTAGCAACGTTCGAGATGCGACACCATCCGAGCATTATCGAAGATAATCGGGTAGTGGCGACAAATTTTCTAGGGCTCGTTCGGCACAAGAGTTGGGGATAAACCACTGCCTTTCATACCGTCTACTGAGTTTGAGAAAAGACTTCATAACAATCCCCAAAATACTACACAAAAGAGATTTTAAAACGGCAATGAATGGCATTACCCGTTCCCATGGCATTGAAATATAAACATCAAGTAGACTGTCGTAAAAATTCTCGATAACAAATACTAAACGTAACGGTACAGCCTCGGTAAACTGAGGGTTTTCGGCCGACAAACTAGAATAATAACCAGAATCACAATAGCAAAATATACCAAGCAAAACAAAGCCACAAAAATACGATCCGACGGTTGATTTCAATGACGAAAAATAAAAAATAGCGCGAACCAACAACAACAGGTGTCGAAAACATCACTTGACTTACGTAACTCAGCTTGAAAGATCGATGGCAACACAAAAAGCAACAATCTGACAGCAGTGCAAAAAGTAAAAAAAAAGACAATAACAACACAGAAAGCAGAATCAAAGGAACTAACGAAAGGCGATACCATAATAATCACTGGATCGATACAGCTCAACTGAAAATGATAGTAGCAATATAGAAAACTAAAAACGGTACCAATACAAAAAGCCAAAAGGTGACACCAATAAAAATTGCGAAGAATCGTAAGAGGTATCGAAACTCCTTGACGAAAACTTCACTTTAAAAGGATACCTCAACTTGCAGCAAATATACGAAACGTGGTACCGAAATAAAAGAAAGATTTAATAGTTTAACCTCACTATAATATACTAATTCAGCCTACATCTCTCAAAGCAAGTAATACTCCGGACAAGAATTGGGATTCGAAAGGAAAATATGTTCATACATTATTATAACTTAATGTAAATCCAAAGGTAATGTTTAATCTCTGACTGGTGAATGACGCGAGGTACCACAAAAATACTACCTCGAGGCTGAAAACCGACGTGCGGTAACGGAAGCTGAAGTTTTTTATATTACTTGGCTTTATGGCCCGTACTCTGCTTAATTTAAGTAGTTCCTCTTTTCTGTTGACGCAGTGGTGTTTTTGATTTTCAGTGGCGTCTATACGCTCACCGCACTAATTGTGAGACCTTGACAGAAATTTGGTGCCGGAGATATGAATGTAGTGCTGTTCTAAGCTTACTTCCTATTTAGCCGTGTTTCTCAGAAGACAATAGCTTTTTTGTTCTTTGAGCCTGATGTCGATGTTCCTTTTGGTCGCTCTTGTGTACACCTGACCGGATGAATACGGGTTTCGGAAATTCGACCCAGGGATCTTCAGTTATGTTCGGACGACGTGAGGTGATGATTGTCGTTGCGCGGTTACAAATAACAGCTCAGTGTTGTTGGTTTTTTTTATTAACTTGTGAAATACAATAATCGCAGCAAATATTCTGCTTAGAGAAAAAGTACTATTTCCCAACAGCAAACCTGAAGCTGTCGAGAAACCAAACTGCCCGCTGCGTCCTTTCTCAAGGAG
The DNA here is from genome assembly GCF_023898315.1 of Schistocerca nitens. Taxonomy (NCBI): domain Eukaryota; kingdom Metazoa; phylum Arthropoda; class Insecta; order Orthoptera; family Acrididae; genus Schistocerca; species Schistocerca nitens. Next base: position 829,274,441 of record NC_064618.1, on the reverse strand, counting down.
GCGTCAGTCACAGGGCAGCGTGGGAGTGCCACTGAAGAGTTTGTAATAAAAGTAGAGAAGACCGTGACAGGTGAAGCTTTTATTCTGTCCGCTAGGTGCGCCAGGATCGTGTAAATGGTAGCGCGCTGCCTATGAAAGGCAGACATCTGGGTTCGAACCCCGGTACCAGTTTTACCTTGCCATGTACAAACTTCGCTGCAAATACTCTATGTAGAGTAAGAGAATTAATTCTCAAAGTTTCAGAGAGTTCACTTAGCTGAGTGAATTAATTGTGGATTGTATTCCCTTATTTGAAACACCGAGAGTCGAGAAAGCGACCAGCAATCTCTGTAAGCTTTCAGGATGACTGCAGTGGCAGGAAAAACATGCCGTAGGCTATGGCCAACCCCACATGAAAAATTCTCACCAGCGACGAAAATGAAGGTACAACCACAAGCTTGACCCATGTTAGTGCGTATATGAAAGCTTTGGTTTACACCACAAAATGCTGTGCCCACTGAGCTATCCACGCACGACTCACGACCCGAACTCACAGCTGCAGGTTAGGAGATGGGGTACGTGGGACTTAAGTCCCTCGTGGTGTCAAAAACCCACAGCCGGTTTTTGAACTGAATGCTATCGACGCGATGGCCACTAGGTGGCAGGTTTGTCTTACTGTAGTTTATTGTTTCATGAAAGTGGGTCCCCGCAGGTCGCTGCAGAGGTGAGAAAATGAGAAAAGTCTGTTTTCTGCTACCTACTTGTGACTTTGCTTATATTGAACATAGTATAATACAGGATTTGAAAAATGAGTGGCCGGCCGCTGTGACCAAGCGGTTCTAGACGCTTCAGTCCGGAACCGCGCTGCTGCTGCGATCGAAGGTTCGAATCCTGCCTCGGGCATGGATGTGTGTGATGTCCTTAGGTTGGTTAGGTTTATGTAGTTCTAAGTGTAGGGGACTGATGACCTCAGATGTTAAGTCCCATAGTGCTCAGAGCCATTTGAACCATTTCAAAAAAGAGTCAACAAATTACTCGTTGACAGTGCTGGATTTAAGTTTCACATTCGCGTGGAAGTAACTGTTCTTTTTTTAAATCCATTTTCGCTGGAGAAACCGAAGCTGTTTTCATAAATTACACTGTAGGAAATACTGCAGAGAGTCAGAAGTTTTCCTGAAATAATTTTATAACGCCATTACTGGTTTCGGGCCTGAGCACGTGGTCAGATGACTTCTTGCAAGTTTTACTAATATTTGTATAATACAATCACTTCAAGAAAACTTGTTGCTGGTTGCAGCCATTCCCGCAGTGTAAAGTTACTTAAATAATTGTTCTATTAGGTATCCAAAATCAGTAATGGGCCTTTTTTTAAGAAAATGGTGAAATGGGGCAAATCCCCTGCATGTGTCGTGGGGTAAATCTCAGCAGCTCTAACAATGTGACAACAATGCTTCAGTGATAACCCCCGAAAAGATGAAATTTAACGCACACTGCATGAAATTATCTCACCTGAAGATGTAATTCTGCTGTATACAATCAAGATTTAGGGGAAACTTTCTGGCAAAGCATTCAGATCTGTGTTCCTAACATCGGTGTCCAATGAACAATGAACGGAAGAAGAATGCATGGAAAAAATACTTGCTACAGAGAAGAAAACACGTTGCAAAGAAAGAAAAGAGAAAAATGACATAAGCTAGGTTTCATAACATCCGTGCCAAAAAAGGAAGAAAAGAGATCAAGCAGCCATTTGATTGCTCTTCAGAGTCAGTTCAGACTTCTGTCATCACGACAGCGGACCTAAAACACCACAACATTTACTACGTATCTAGATATCTTAGCCTCAGTATTTGAACTGTTTTAGATTACCCTAATAATGCTCCTTTCGTGGAGAAAGAAGTATTGTTTTCGTACAAGTATTATACAACAATGTTACAAAGCGCTGTTTCAAGTGTGTCTGTAATGCAGTTATCATTTTTTGTCCACATTTATCACAAATGAGATGAAGATCCCAACAATTTTTGTTATAGTTTAATTGTAAATTTATCTGTAATTAATAATCAGAACATCTGGAATTTGGATGTGTTATAGGTAGCAACCTAGCCTATGAATTCAATTTGAAATCTCGGAAAAGTCCACCCCTCACTACCATGATATTGAAAAATTTGAAAATTGCGAAGCTTTACCCCCACCTACCATAGTTAGTGGCGCAAGTTGATTTGTCAGCGTAGGGCGTGAGTTGTACTTGTATAACATTTGTCTGCACTAGGCAAAGTTGGCAGGTTCGTGCTTCAGTTTCAATCAGCCAGGAAATTTCAACGCTTGCTTTGTTTGAAATAAAAATGCACAGTTTCCTTTGAGTCCAGAGTATACTTCAGTTCCGTTTATGCGTGTACTAGAAAACTACATGGTTACAATAGAAAAGTGAAATTTATTTTTAAATCTTAGCTATTTTCATATTACATGTATTCAAAGTCAGCTTTACATTTTGAATGTAGCTTCTACATTACCAACCATCTTTCGTTCGTTGCTTGTTTATTTTTCCAGTGGTGATGATAGCCGATTGCTACCTGAATATGACTTACAAAGTCAACAGTCTTTTAGTGAATAAATGATAATTCTGTAGCGCTCTCCCCGCCAGTAAGAATGGTATTTGAGTCGCCAAAGAAAAGTTCAGTTTTTTCTGATCTTGCAGCACAGAATTTCTGGAATCTGAAACTTCCTGGCAGATTAAAACTGTGTGCCATACCGAGACTCTAACCAGGTCCCGAGTTCGAGTCTCGGTCCGGCACATAGTTTTAATCTGCCAAAAAGTTTCATATCAGCGCACACTCCGCTGCAGAGTAAAAATCTCATTCTGGATTTGTGGATTCTCGCTGACTATATTTTCCGAATAAGTTATGGTTGGTATTGTCCTCTTCAACACAAACGAGTCCTCTCAAATTGAAACTGTATAGTCACTTCTTCATTACGTGCACGTAGCTAGGATAATTATGTATGATCAGTGCGGCGCAGAAATGTCTCGAAGCAGTCCTGTCTCTGCAACTAAGGCAGTGCTTGAGAAACTTTTTGTGCATCATCACTTCTCAATTCAGAGAGGAACTGAAAGCGAAGACTGTGAATGTGCACAAGCGCTTCCCTTGGAGGCCTGCTGTTTTCCTTTGTTCAATACTTCTCTCAGTACATCTCAAAATATTCGGAAAAAAATTGTAGATATAATGCCACAAATATTAATTTCTCCGTTAAAAGCGATGTCGTTAATTGAAGTTCAACCAGTTTATACAGAGAAGCGTGACCTCGCATTGACAATTGTGGAATATTAAAAGAATTTCATATATGTTGAGCATAATTAGGTAACCACAGAAGTTGAAAAACTGATAATTAACCACTTTAGCTGCTATTTTGTAGAGCACTTATAGAATCGTTTTTAGAATATTACTGCCTGATACTTGTCCTTCGTGCTATTAGACAGTGGCATGCAACATATCTGAAAAAATTGTTAATGCTGTGTTGTACTAACATCTGTAAGGTCTCCTCTGGTAGTGCCGGCCATGATGTACAAAACTGAATGCAGACAGAATGTGCTGCACACGTGCTGTCCGAGGTACATTTCGACTTTGGTCGGCCATTATCGGAACTACTCGGAACATTGTGACGTTTTATTAGTAATGCGATGCCACACTGTTTCTTCCGGCATTCGATGCAGCATTCTTCTGTCGGCACGACTTTCCTGAGTTCGACATAATCTTGATGTCAGAGGCGTTAATCTTTCGCTATTTGTTCGTGGTATATAGGAAGTTCACAGGTGAAGTGGGTGTTTACACAAAAAGAGGCAGTCTAGCGATCTATCGTCCTAGCCCTGAAAACGAAATGGATATCACACAAGAGAAGAATGAGAATTCTCAGTATTTATATGCAGTCATATGACCGATGGGTACCCCAAAATTTGTTGTGGAACTGCATTAGAGTACCATGCAGAAAGGATTTAATTGATGGTGTAAGAGTAAAAATTTACAACTTTGGACAGGCGATTGTATGGGGTTCCGTTGTTCTGTACATCAAGAACCACTTTGTACTAAATGTGCAGCAATAGAGCACGTGCTGAAATTGATGGTACGAAGAGTAAATTTTCTGAAGTCGCACGCTTCATTACGTCGTCAGTTGCAACACGTTTTGGCGGAATTCAACGAGCAGTAGGGATATGTTACATAATACAGCAAAGATCATTTTTTAAGGCAAGAGGCATGCCTGGAACGATTTTTCGGTTTAAGGCCGCTATCGTTGAGTTTCTGAAGGAGAAAGGAAAGCTGCAACGAAATGTAGAGCACCTAGAACAGATAGTAGATGTATCAATTCAAGTGGACTGGACTGCACACCAGCCACAGCAAGACACAGCAAGGATCTATTTTTTATTTGATGAGGCTGCATTTAATAAGAAAATCGCATTGTGGAAGGGGCAGCTTCTGACAAAACGTCGCCAGTTTCCCTGAGCTCACTGACCGTAAAGAAAATGTGAATTTTTAAGAATCCGTTGTGGCGCTGAAAGAATAACAGTCATAGTTTTCTGTGCGTTTTGAGGACACTGCCCATCTAACATCTGTTTTAGAGCTGTTTTAGAGACCGTTTGCCGTTTCAGCTGAAAGCGCCCCTGTGCGTGCGCAGATGGAACTGACTGATCTCTGAAGTAAAGACCAATTCTTATACGTTAGAATTCTTATACGTTAGAAACTGAAAAAACTGAGAATTACTGTGATTTAGCGTTAGTTTATTTTCTACAAGCCATGAACTTATGTCATGAACTGCACTGTTTGAAACAGAGCCAATGTTGAACACAACATCCTTTACTGCCAAGCTAGTGTCATCAGCAAACAGAAATATTTTAGAGTTACCTGTAATACTAGAGGGCGTACCATTTATATAAATAATGAACTAGAGTGGCCCCAACACTGATCCCTGGGGCGCCCCCCACTTGACTGTACCCAATTGAGACTCCACATCACAGCATTCTCAACATTGTGAACAATAACCTTATACTGTCTGTTGCGAAAGTAAGAGGTTAACCAATTGTGAGCAACACTCCCAACCCCCTCCCCTCGTATTCCATAATGGTCCAACTTCTGGAGCAATATTGTGATCAACACAATCAAATGCCTTGGTTAAATCAGAAATACGCTTAGCGTTCGAAACCTTTTGTGTAACCTCTACAGTACCTCACAGAGCAAAGAGAATATAGCATTTTCAGTTGTTAAGCGACTTCTAAAGCCGAACTGTACATTTGATAGCAAATCGTGTGATACAATATGATGAATTAACCTTACATACACAGTCTTTTCAATAACTTTAGCAAACACTGATAGCGTAGAAATAGGTTTAAAATTGTCTACATTATCGCTTTCTCCCTTTTTATAAAGCGGCTTTACTACTGAGTTATTTAATCGTTCATGAAACTGGCCATTCCTAACGGAAAAATTACAAATAAGGCTAAGTACAGGGCTAACATGTGCAGCACAGTACTTTAATATTCTGCTAGGCACTCTATCACATACATGAGAATATTTGTACTACGAACAGACTTTATACCGTCGACCATCTGCTGCTGACCAGACACTTTCTTCGCAACTGACCATATCGTTTTAATTTTATCCTATGAATTAGCTATTCTATTTGCATACCACATATTCTTTGCCTTCTAATAACATTTGAAGCACCTTACAATCCTATTAGTAATGGGCGACTGTAGGGTGATTGTGACTACTTCTAGCATTTTGATATAATTCCCACTTTGTTCTATATGATATCCTTATCCCAATAGTCAGCCTATTACTGTTATTACCCCGTTTAGAACTTTCTAAGGGAAAGCAACTCTCAAAGAGCATGAGAAATGTGTTAAGGAAAGCATTATATTTATCATCTTTGTTATTGGCACTATAAACACGCTGCCACTCTTGTTCCTTGACAAGGTTTAAAAAACTCTCTATTTTTGTTGGATTAACTTTCCCACATAGTTATTAATTATATGTGACATTTGTTTGAGTACAGAAGCCTTTTAGTGCTAAAATTTGTGCATCATGGTCTGAAAAACCGTTCACCCTTTTACTAACAGAATGCCCATCTAGTAATGAAGAATGAATAAAAATATTGTCTATGGCTGTTCTACTATTCCCCTGCACCCTAGTTGGACAAAAACACAGTCTGCATCAGATTATATGAATTTAGAAGATCTACCAATTCCTCTTTCTTACACCATCATACATATATATTGACGTCACCACATATAACTAGTTTCTGGCACTTCCTACAAAGTGAATCAAAAACCCACTCTCAGCTTGAGCAGAAATGATCTGAAGTCAGAGTTATGGGACCTATAAACAACAACAATTAGAAGTTTAGTTTCACTAAATTCAACTGCCCCTGCACAACATTCAAATATATGTTCAGTGCACTACCGTGATACGTCTATAGACTGAAATGGAATACTGTTTTTTACGTACCTAGCCACTCCACCATCCGCAAGGAGCTCCTTGAAAAACAGCCAGCTGATCTGTATCATGGTAAAGGAAGCCTCTGAATTGTCAAATTATTTAAATGGTCCTCCGATATACCAATAATTTCATAGTCAACATCTATAAGCAGTTCACTAGCTTTGTCTCTAACACCTCTTATATTTTGATGAAATATGCTAATTCCTTCTCTACTTGGAAACATGGCTTCTTCTGAATGTAAGCCTTTAGTTAGAGGGACTTCCTTTAAGCAGGTATACCTATTAGCCGACTTCAATCTAAAAAAGGTGCAGCTCTAAATACGTCGTTTTAAGTGAAGTACTGGCCGTATCACAAGATGAAACGTTGTAGCGAACAGGTACTCGATCTCTGGCAACTGCCTTTCACTCAAATTGCTGTGGCTTTTGGAAAGGCACACTCTGCACATTATCCCGTATTCCATATATGCTAGTCCTGTAGGGAAACCCGGAGACTATGCACGGAGTTTGGAACGGAAGGAAACAATAGTGGAACGTTACGGATGTAAGTCCACACTTGGAGTGTCCGTGGATGGCTCAACTGCGAGATCACTACGTGTTGTTGCGGCTGCATTGGTTCGACTCCTGCTCCTTCTGTTATAACTTGTACTGGATATTTTAATTATTAAAGTCTACAAAGAAGTGACACTGTCTTAATGTGTTGTGACCATTGTCACTTAGTCACTGAATGACTAGTAACCTCTTAACTCACCCTCAGGTGACAAATGACTGTCGCTACCACAAACGAAATAAACACATGAAGGACAAAGACAGATGGTAACATAGAAGTTACATTAAGAATTCTAAAGATACAGATAACGTATAAAAGAAATGTATAAAATTTAGAAATATGCTCGACCTTTCTACTGCAATTCTGTAGTTTTCTCATGTGTGCAAATAATGTTAGTGAATTTTATTCTGGGGACAAAGGACACTGCTGCAAGGTATGATGACCTAAATATACTCGCATATACGTTTTTAGTGTAAACCACCAAACTTTGTTAGAGGCTTATCCCAAGTCAAAAAAAAACTTTAAAAACTTACCTACCTCTTTCTAGGTATCTACCCTTAGTTATCCGCATGAGTCCGTTTACATCTCTTGCACTTTTACGCCTTTTGAAACTGCACTGTTCTCCATCCAGTTTTCTCTCTCTCTCTCTCTCTCTCTCTCTCTCTCTCTCTCTGTTGCAATCGTCTATTCCTTATTCTTAGTAAAATTTTTGCCGAATTCTAGATTAAACTTATTGTCCTACAATCGTACATTTCGTTGCATTTCATTTTCGGTATTGGTTGGTAGCATAACTCTTTCAATTTTTTTTCATTAATGGTATGCCCCAAGTGCACAAATCGCCTTTCATTGGATTAAACCTTTGTTGAGTTCAATCAGAAACCCATATCCAATAGTGGTTTTCCACATTTTATCTACTTACGTGCCATCTCAGTTTCTGCCATAATGAGTGGAAATTATTCGTGCAACTCTTACGTCCTCCATACATAAGGCATCTCAGTGACCTCTTGCCTCATCTACTTTTCCCAAGTACACCTTTTATTAACTCATTACACTTTGCTTTTATGCATTTTTGTTACGATTCTCATCTTTTATCACCCATAGAGTTTCTTCTTTCTGAACCCCAAAATGTTTATTCTTACTACATGGAATCGTACCTCATTTTCTTTTCTAGTTCCTTAATTTGTTCACATTTCTGTTGCAACCTTTCTGCTGTAACGCTATCGGTCTTCTTACGGAGTTGATTATTTACAGCTCTGTACATTTTTTTACCTTCCATCTTCTTCAACGCTTTTTCTGTTATCCGTGGTTACTTGACGCTATTCGTTTCTCTAAGACCGGCTGTTTCTTCTGCTGCTTTCTGTATACATTTTTTCAGACTAATCGAATGATTGTTACTTGATGCAGTTGTTTTCTTCAAATACTTTCCATCCTTCCTTCTTTTTAAGTCCTTCCGCATATAATTTTCTCTTAATTTTTCTTTTTCCTATCTTTTCCAAACGAATTATTATTTATCCTGTCACGAGCTAATCATCTGAATTGACATCTGCACCTGGCAATGTCTTTGCATTTATAAAGTAAATCCCAAATTTCCACTATAAAAATGCGATGAATCTGGTGCCTGTTTCAGTCAGCTGGGCTATTTAAAATGTATCTTCTTCTTCTGTACTGATCGTACAATGTATTTCCAATAATTAAAGGGTTTCCTTTTCCTACCCCATATTTTTCGACAATTCTTCCACTATGCCTACGCCCGAAAAGGCATTCCATCCATCCATTTCTGTTGAACATGCGCCCTTCTCTTCTTTCTATGTTATGTTATCAGTCATGTAATAGTCTTCGTTTACTTCCTCATTAGGTTGTTAGCTTTGTGGCACGCATATTTGTATTTCCACTAGATTTTTCTTCATTTTAAAGATTTTCACATCCATCAACCTTTCTCTCCGATATCACTTCATTTTTGACCTTTGGTCCTAATATTACGAATTTCGTTACATGTTCCCCCATCAAAAATACTATTAATTCGGTACTTAACAATTTTCCATTCTGTTCGTATCTCATTTCAGAATTTCCTGCAATGTGCACTCTTTTTCTCATTTCCTACTCAGATTCCCAACTTCACTAGAGGTTCTTAATATTCCAAGTTCCTATTCTTAATCTTGTTTTCTCCCTTGTCCAAGAATGTTATCAAGGAGATTTCCATAAACAATCAAATAAGAAAGGCCAGAACACAGATTCCTTCTTCAAATATTAAACTTCCTAAACTGCTTCACATACTTTATATATCGCTGTCAAAATGTACTGAATCAATTCTTTGTGTCGTGAACCATGTATTATTTGGATCAAGGACATTTTTTTCACGTCACATACTCGTATTATGCTCGTCTGTAAACAGTGTTATCTAGACTGTAAAATTTTTTAGTCTTGTTGTACCTGTCTACGACAGCGATAGAACACCATCGAACACTTCAATCTTACAGCTTCATCTTACAGTCACCAAGGAAATACAGATATTCCGTCAGGAGTGTTTTGTAAGCAAACATCTCACACAAAGATTTCATTTGTAAGACGATATAAGATAATCAAATGGCGGCGGCGTCCTGCACTTTTTAATTAGCAAGACAGCTAATGGGTAGTTAATTCTTGCTTAGCGAAGCGAGTTGCGTGGAAAACGAGAGTGCGACTATTAGTCTTTGCGTATAGCTCTACGAGATAGTCTGGTACTCCGTGTCACCACGTCGTCAATTTTAACAAATGGCTGCGAGTCAGCAAAGCAGGAGATAAAGAGCCTACAAGGGCACTTGCTGCGCTATTTATACGCAGCTCACGGCTGCCTAGGGCAAGGCAGTACTCTTGTGTTGAAGTTCTTAGCCTATCAGACCAGTCTTGAGAGAAGGCGCTCCGCTTCGCTAACAAATGGCGTGTATTCGCCAGAAACTTACGCTACCGACGTACACTAATTGCTTTCACTTCTCCTGGGAATCAGCAGTCTACTTTAGACCCGTTTGTCTTTCGTCTAGACACTTTTGATTGTACCATTATACAGTATCGCAATTTTTTGTGTTGCCTTCGAGTAAGAACGCTATAATACTCGGCGGAAGCTACTTGGTACAACGTAATTGGCTGCCTTTCCTACCCCGCTCACGCATCCGCGGAGAATGTAGCGTGGCCTATGTCAAAGTGTAAGTACTTTGATTTGAAGCTATTTAAATACCTGTGCGTAGAAGTCGGCACTATGATGTTCAGGCTGTTTCTCTGTCAAACTCGACCGAAAAATTACGGGATAGTTTCGAGAATGGCAGCTAATTTCGGGATAAGCAGACCACTACATTGTCTTCGTTGTCCATTACCTTTTCTGTGTTTGTATACACTCGCATTTAGTGTTTGAAAATACTTCTGATTGCACACAGTACTGCTCTTAATTTGTTCAGTCTGTCTTTTTATTTATTTATTATTTATTTATTTATTTATTTTTTATTTGGTTCGTTGACAGGACGAAATTGTTGGCTCTATGGATATGTAAATTTAAAATCATATACACCATGAGGGACACCTTTGACCACTCCTACAGGGTGAGCACGTGTGGATTTTTCCATCTGGATGACTCAGGTGAATGCTAAGGGGCTTGAATTAGATTCTTGGGTAGACTTCGGGTCAGTTCGGGGAAATCAAGACAATCATGCGTCTTACATCGGGAAGTGTACATTCATATCGGCTACTGACCTGCAGGTCATGACGTATTGACCTGACCGTCACGGAATATTCTGTAACAACAGTGGATTTCTTTAGCACCAGTCTATGTCCAGGCGCTTGTCCACGAGAGAGAGCCATCTTCCGGGTCATAAGATTAAGTCGAGTGACATGCGCGCTAATGCGGGAGGCATGTAATTCGGTATATTTACTACAATCTGGGACAAGAACAAAGGTGACATTGTATTCAGAGTACTGAAACTGGAGAAATCTCAGTCCACCGCCGAGGACAACTACCAACATTCAGTACACGTTCAGGTTTCATAGAAAGCAGAAGCTTCAGTTTAGGAATCCCAGTGAAAGGAATGGTTGCAATAAGTTTTGTTATTACCTAAGAGTGACTCTGGCTTAACCCTCTGTTTGGTAAACACACACAGAAATGTCATCAAGAAAAAATATTAAGGTACTTAAATTAGATGTGTATAGTCAACTGAACACTTTTACACGTTTCTTTTTAAATAGAGTATGTTGCCCGTAAGTACCACAGCCAACAAAATTCTCGTGAGTGTTGCAACATACATACTGTAATGTTTTTTCTTGTGGTTGAAAAAATGGTTGCATTTTGTGCTGTTTGATGTCTTAAATCAATTCCTTTGTGGCACAAAGCATAGAACTGATCTGCAATTTCCACAATTTACTTTCGTCTACCCGCGAGGGCAAATACCATATCTTCCTTTCAGGCCCTTACCTTGACCAGAGACCAACAGTCTCATATCAAACATCATTCACTGGCACTGAGTCTGAAGCTACACTTTTCTTCTCACTCTGGACTTCTGTTGATCCAACAGTGAAGGCCAGGCTTTCTTTTCCCAAAAAAGGTCAGTCCATTTGCAATGTCCCAGGTACGAATTCGCTAGCACTTTTGTATCACATGACTCACATTCAAGGCATCCTCTTCCCGTTTACAACAATTTTCATAGCATAAGAAAAAATGCCCTACAAATTCGAGAGGAACTGCAACATCAGTAACACATTCTCACGTAATTTTACATGTTGTCTGAAAAATACCTACGCAAATCAGAAATTTTTCGCCAGACATAACAGGATGACGCTGTTTACGGGAGCTTAAATGTTGCTTGCAAGCATCGTTGTCCATACAAGGACGAAACTCGAAACATGTTCCAGAAAGAAATGTGCAATTTTGATGTTGCTTAAGACCAACATTGCCAAATAGAGAGTTAAGAGTGGCATTTGTGTGAAGAATGAAAGGCGTTTGTTTCCAGTGCTGGTGACCAGAATAGAACTGTAGCTGGGTGTTGTGCTTGATTAATGTTGATCAAAGCATGTTTAGTGAAAACTTTACGAGACTGAACTGGCTGTTGAGAGTTTTGATTACTGAACTGCTTCGAAAGAAAGACTTTAACATTCCCTGTGTGTTGCATATCATTTATATATGAAACTTTTTCAGTGCCCTTCCACCTTAAATTAACCAAACTTTCGAGAACGCTCACAGCACGATGATAACTTACAAAGCACGTTGAACAAATTTAGAAAACGTCTCGAACTCACCACGAGGTGTATACAAGAGTTTAAATGCTATCTCACAGCCAATAACGATGGTGGTGATCAGTACTAAAAAATAATTGTACACTAATAAGGAAGAACAGGTGTCACGCATAGAGCCGATATCCAAACTGTGTCTCAGTAACCAGCTGAAAACTATAAGAGTGTTTCTGAAAACACGACGTTGGGTGAACATCACAACAAGGTCTTGTTCTTACACTGACAAAGGATCTAGAATAGTAAAAAGTGCAACAGCGCCTTCAAAATCACCAACAGCCACAATATCGTTGCCAGGAATAAGACACACGCTGTTGGCACCAACTGCCATCCACTGCGAAATCTCTTTCTGTGTCGTCACTGAAACCAACATCAGGCGGAAGGTCAGAACTTGCAATTTTGCTATTCGCTATTTAAAGTTATTATCGCTATAAACACGCCTCCCCCTTCACTGTCCAGCCTGTCTCTGCAGTATACATTCCAATCTGAGTTTAGAATTTCATTACTGTTTACATCTGGTTTCAGCCAACTTTCGGTCCCTAGTACTATGTGGGCATTGTGACCGTTTATTAGTGAGAGCAGTTCTGGGACCTTCCTATAGATGCTCCTGCAGTTTACTATTACCACATTAATATTGTTATTCCCTGTTGCGTTTTGCCTACTACAACCTTGTCGCGTCTCACGAGGCGTCTTGTCGGGCCTAGGGAGGGAATTCTCTAACCTAAAAAACCCCCATGTGCACTCCACACGTACTCTGCTACCCTTGTAGCCGCTTCCTGCGTGTAGTGCACGCCTGACCTATTCAGGGGGACCCTACATTTCTCCACCCGATAGCGGAGGTCGAGAAATTTGCACCCCAGATCTCCGCAGAATCGTCTGTGCCTCTGGTTTCTACATCTACATCTACATCCATACTCCGCAAGCCACCTGACGGTGTGTGGCGGAGGGTACCTTGAGTGCCTCTATCGGTTCTCCCTTCTATTCCAGTTTCGTATTTTTCGTGGAAAGAAAGACTGTCGGTATGCTTCTGTGTGGAATCTAATCTCTCTGATTTTATCCTCATGGTCTCTTCGCGAGATATACGTAGGAGGGAGCAATATACTGCTTGACTCCTCGGTGAAGGTATGTTCTCGAAACTTTAACAAAAGCCCATACCGAGCTACTGAGCGTCTCTCCTGCAGTCTTCCACTGTAGTTTATCGACCATCTCCGTAACGCTTTCGCGATTACTAAATGACCCTGTAACGAGGCGCGCTGCTCTCCGTTGGATCTTCTCTATCTCTTCTATCAACCCTATCTGGTACGGATTCCACAGTGGTGAGCATTATTCAGGCAGTGGGCGAACAAGCGTACTGTAACCTACTTCCTTTGTTTTCGGATTGCATTTCCTTAGGATTCCTCCAATGAATCTCAGTCTGGCATCTGATTTACCAACGATCAACTTTATATGATCATTCCATTTTAGATCACTCCTAATGCGTACTCCCAGATAATTTATGGAATTCACTGCTTCCAGTTGCTGACCTGCTATTTTGTAGCTAAATGATAAGGGATCTATCTTTCTATGTATTCGCAGCACATTACACTTATCTTCATTGAGATTCAATTGCCATTCCCTGCACCACGCGTCAATTCGTTGAAGATCCTCTTGCATTTCAGTGCAATTTTCCATTGTTACAACCTCTCGATATACTACAGCATCGTCCGCAAAAAGCCTCAGTGAACTTCCGATGTCATCCACAAGGTCATTTATGTGGTGGTGGTGGTGGTGGTTAGTGTTTAACGTCCCGTCGACAACGAGGTCATTTGAGACGGAGCGCAAGCTTGGGTTAGGGAAGGATTGGGAAGGAAATCGGCCGTGCCCTTTCAAAGGAACCATCCCGGCATTTGCCTGAAACGATTTATGGAAATCACGGAAAACCTAAATCAGGATGGCCGGAGACGGGATTGAACCGTCGTCCTCCCGAATGCGAGTCCAGTGTGCTAACCACTGCGCCACCTCGCTCGGTGGTCATTTATGTATATTTTGAATAGCAACGTTCCTACGACACTCACCTGCGGCACACCTGAAATCACTCTTACTTCGGAAGACTTCTGTCCATTGAGAATGACATGCTGCGTTCTGTTATCTAGGAACTCTTCAATCCAATCACACAATTGGACTGATAGTCCATATGCTCTTACTTTGTTCATTAAACGACTGTGGGGAACGGTATCGAACGCCTTGCGGAAGTCAAGAAACACGGCATCTACCTGTGAACCCGTGTCTATGGCCCTCTGAGTCTCGTGGACCTGGGTTTCACACGACCGTCTTTTTCGAAACCCATGCTGATTCCTACAGAGTAGATTTCTAGTCTCCAGAAAGTCATTATACTTGAACATAATACGTGTTCGAAAATTCTACAATTGATCGACGTCAGAGATATAGGTCTATAGTTCTGCACATCTGTTTAAGTCTTCCACTCGGCTCCAAACCAGAGGACCGCGATCCGTTCTGGGAACGATACTACAAATAGTTAGCTCAGATTCCACCTGGTTCATGCATCTCATACTGACTGCTGTTCATCGAGGACGAAGGCTGCAATTTGCACGCCAGTATCACAACTGGACGCCCACTGATAGGGGACAGGTGGCCATTTTAGATGCATCACGTTTAGTTCTCCATCGGACAGATTGTCGTTGGCGTGCACGGCTTGAAGCTTCTGAAAGCAAGCACACTGCAACACTGCCCGGAAGGGTCCATGCCGGAGGGGAGAGCATTACAGTCTGAGGAATGTTTTAGTGGCATTCCTTGGGTGATCTTGTCATTCTGGAAGGCACAGTGCGTCTGTGCTTGGGGACCATATTCAGGCTTTTCACTAATGGTCATATTAATGAGACGGAACAGTGTATTATGGGAAGGGGAGAAGAGACAGGACGTATGATACGGCAACAAAAATTTGACAGGGCACTGAAAGACCTGCGTCGAGACAAGGCCCCCGGAATAGATGATACTTTCTCTGAATTACTGAGAACTTCAGAGAAGATAGGTTAGTAAAATTATATCACCTGGTATATGAGATATATGAGGCAGGCTAGATATCATGAAACTTCAAGAAGACAGTAATAACAGTAATTGCAAAGAACGTATGGGCTGACAGATGTGAATATTATCTAATCGTTAGTTTAATATGTCATGGCTGCAGAAAAACTGACACGAATTACTCGTACTTACAGAGGAAGAGGGTTTAAAGCAGACCTCTGGAAAGACCAGTTTCACTTCCGGAGAAGTGTGAAAACACGTGAGGCAATGGTGACCCTATGACTTATCTTAGAAGGCAGACTGAAGAAAGGCAAGCTTACATTTAAAGCAGAGTTAGATTTGTCTGGAATGTAGTCTTTTATGGAAGTGAAACGTAGACGATAAACAGCTGAGACAAGATTAGAATAGTTTTTGAAAAGTGTCGCTACAGAAAGATGTTGAGGATTAGATGGGTAGATCGAGTAACTAGTAAGGAAGTACAGAATCGAACTCAGGAGAAATTAAATTTATGGTACAACATGACTCAATGAGGGGAACACTTGATAAGGCACGTGCTTAGGCACTGAGGTATCGTTAGTTTTCGTGATGAAAGGGAGTGTGAGGAGTACAAATTGTAAGGGGAATACTCAGTATGGAATACTAAAAACAGATTTCAATTGACGTAGGTTGCAGTAGCTATGTAAAGAGAAGGTTAAACAGGATAGACTAGTGTTAATAGCTGTGTCAAACCAATTGTCGGACTGAAGACCACGACGACATTATAGATGTGACAGGAGTGTATGCCCTCCATGGGCATTGGGAGGACATTATACGATGTAACCAAGGAACGTCGCCCTCCAATTCTTATCATTTTTACATCACATCCTGAAGTAAATCTCTATGTTAATTTACAATTCCCTAACAGCGCTGCTATTTTCACATACCTTAGATCACGCCATGTCAAGGTTTGCGCTCTTGGAGCTCGCTCGCGCTTCGCAAGTGCAGCCAAGGTTGTTCAGCACTCCATCTTCTCCCACCACTACGCTATTCCGAGCAGACGTGCAAAAAAGGCGACTATATGCCGATGGCTGCACATACAGGGAACGTAAAACAACGTGTTTGCAACACAGTCCAACTACTTCTATGAGGCGAATGTTGCAACATTTTTTAAAAGAAGGATTTTTTGGCATGTATTTATTTTCAACTTTTCATTTCTCTGCCAAAAGAATAACTTGATAAATCCACTAGGTTGTGCTAATATGATGAACAGAACTACAAAAGACTTTACATACGGTCATTTAACATAAAGTTGTGATGACGTATACTTTCCGCTTTTAGAATATGTAATATGTCACGCACTACAGTTGGTGATAAAGAGAGACACACAGAGTTACGCAGTGTAAAATCTGTTAAGCCAAAACGTTGGCGGGACTTCGTCAGTTTCATAGCACAAAAAAAGGTCACACACATGTGTTAAATAAAACATTGAAATAACTTATGTGGACGTCCCGTGCCGTCGAGGATATTGCTCTTGGAGTAACATGTTATAAAAGTCTTGTAAATTCCTAGATTGGACAAAAAGCTCGCTTAGTTTGGAGCTGCACTGCATGTCTATCAGCTAGGTCTTGAAGTAATGAGGTACATTAGCAGCCAAAAGCGAGAATCGGTTGTCACATAAATCGGAATCCGTCTTTATCCGTGCAATGCCTTGGAATTTGTTTGAGAACGTATTAAGTAACACTTCAGTTACTTTAACGCAGTCAGTCATGTCTGGTCCTGAAATGTATGCTTTGACGTACAACAAACGTTCCATGTCATGGACTTGAAGCTGACTTTTAGGTAGGCTTTATTTTTTTTTAAAGTTTCTGTTTTGTCCACCATATCTGTTACTAAATGATTTTCATCTTACATTAATACACTTAATGAATTCAAATAATTGGTGATATCGATCATAAAACACTTTTGTCACCACCATACTAACAGTTAACTCAGGTTTTTTTCTCTAAAGACCGCGTTTAGTTCAGCCAGCATTCGTTGTCGTTTATAAGAAGACAAGTCCATCAAATCGTCTTCGTGGCTGGTATTGTAATGATGTTGCACTAAGTGTTTTCCAGTTCATAATAGTGCGACAACATATCAAGCATTTAAACCACACGAAAAGGTGAGGCAATTCCCATTTGGCACTGAAGGATACCGTTTCTCCATTTATCCTTTTTTGGACAAGTGCGTACACTGAAGCGCCAAAGAAACGGGTATAGGCATGCGTATTAAAATATACAGTTATGTAAACAGGCAGAATACGGCGCTGCGGTCAGCAATGCCTATATAAGGCAGTAAGTATCTGCTACAGTTGCTAGATCGGTTACTGCTGTTACAATGACAGGTTTTCAAGATTTAAGTGAGTTTGAACGTGGTATTATAGCCGGTGCACGAGCGATGGGACACAGCATCTCCAAGGAAGCGATGAAGTTGCGGTTTTCCCGTACGTCCTTTTCAGGAGTGCACCGGGAATATCAAGAATCCGGTAAAACATCAAATCTCCGACATCGCTGCCGCTGGAAAGATTCTGCAAGAACAGGACTAACGACGACTGAAAAGAATCGTTCAAAGTGACAGAAGTGCAACCATTCCGCAAATTGCTGTAGATTTCAATGCTGGGCCGTCAACAAGTTCAAAAATGGTTCAAATGGCTCTGAGCACTATAGGACTTAACTTCTGAGGTGATCAGTCCCCTAGAACTTAGAAATACTTAAACCTAACTAACCTAAGGACACCACACACATCCTTGCCCGAGGCGGGATTCGAACATGCGACCGTAGAGGTCGCGCTGTTCCAGACTGTGGCGCCTAGAACCACTCGGCCACTCCGGCCGGCCGTCAACAAATGTCAGCGTGCGAAACCATTCAATGAATCATCATCGATATGGGCTTTCGGAGCCGAGGGCCACTCGTGTACCCTTGATGACTGCAGGATACAAAGCTTTAGGCCTCGCCTGAGCCCGTCAACACCGATACTGAACTATTGATGACTGGAAACATGTTGCCTGGTCGGACGAGTGTCGTTTCAAATTATATCGAGTGGTTGGATGTGTGCAGGTAACGAGAAAACCTCGTGAATCCATGAACCGTGCATGTCAGTAGCGGACTGTTCGAGCTGGTGGCGGCTCTATAATTGTGTGGGGAATGTGCAGTTGGTGTGATATGGGACCCCTAATACGTCTAGTTACGACTATGACAGCTAAACACCTGTGCCACTTGTCCGAGAGACTTCGCGCCTTCCGACAGACTTCGGCAATTCCAGCAGGACAATGCGACACCCAACACGTCCATAATTGCTACAGAATGGCTCCAGAAACACTCTTCAGAGTGACCATCAAACTCCCCAGACATGAACGTTATTGAGCATCTCTTGGATGTTCACAAGAGATCTCCACCCCCTGGTACTATTACGGATTTATGGACAGCCCAGCAGGATCCATGGTGTCAGTTCCCTCCAGCACTACTTCAGACGCTAATCGAGTCCATACCATGTCGTGTTGCGCCACTTCTGCGTGCCCTCGGGGACCTACACGATATTAGGCAGGTGTATCAGTTTCTTTTCCTGTTGAGTGTAGACGCCATAATAATCAAAATGCAGAACGTAAATCTGATTTAATGGCAATACACTACGGGCCATTAAAATTGCTACACCAAGAAGGAATGCAGATGATAAACCGGTATTCCTTGGACAAATATATTACACTAGAACTGACATGTGATTATATTTTCACGCAATTTGGGTGCATAAATCCTGAGAAATCAGTACCCAGAACAACCACCTCTGGCCGTAATAAAGGCCTTGATACGCCTGGGCATTGAGTCAAACAGAGCTTGGATGGCGTGTACAGCTACAGCTGCCCATGCAGCTTCAACAGGATACCACAGTTCATCAAGAGTAGTGACTGGCGTATTGTGACGAGCCAGTTGCTCGGCCACCATTGACCAGACGTTTCCAATTGGTGAGAGATCTGGAGAATGTGCTGGCCAGGGCAGCAGTCGGACATTTTCTGTAATCAGAAAGGCCCGTACAGGACCTGCAACATGCGGTCGTGCATTATCCTGCTGAAATGTAGGGTTTCGCAGGGATCGAGTGAAGGGTAGTGCAACGGTCGTAAATGTAACGTCCACTGTTCGAAGTGCCGTCAATGCGAACAAGAGGTGACCGAGACGTGTAACCAATGGTACCCCATACCATCACGCCGGGTGGTACGCCAGCATGGCGATGCCGAATACACGCTTCCAATGTGCGTCCACCGAGATGTCGCCAAACACAGATGCGACCATCATGATGCTGTAAACAGAACCTGGATTCATCCGAAAAAATGACATTTTGTCATTCGTGTACCCAGGCTCGTCGTTGAGTACACCATCGCAGGCCTGAATCAGCGTCAAGGGAATTCGCAGCCACGGTCTCCGAGCTGATAGTCCATGCTGCTCCAAACGTCATCGAACTGTTCGTGCAGATGGTTGTTGTCTTGCAAACGTCCCCATCTGTTGACTCAAGGATCGAGACGTGGCTGCACTATCCGTTACAGCGATGCGGATAAGATGCCTGCCGACTGGAGTGTCCGAGCGGTTCTAGGCGCTACAGTCTGGAACCGCGCGACCGCTACGGTCGCAGGTTCGAATCCTGCCTGGGGCATGGATGTGTGTGATGTCCTTAGCTTGGTTAGGTTTAAGTAGTTCTACGTTCTAGGGGACTGATGACCTCAGCAGTTAAGTCCCATAATGCTCAGAGCCACAAGATGCCTGTGATCTCGACTGCTAGTGATACAAGGCCGTTGGGATCCAGCACGGCGACCCGTATCACCCTCCTGAACCCACCCATTCCATATTCTGCTAACAGCCATTGGATCTCGTCCAACGCGAGCAGCAATGTCGCGATACGATAAACCGCAACCGCGATAGGCTACAATGCGACCTTTATCAAAGTTGGAAACGTGATAATACGCATTTCTCCTCCGTACACGAGGCATCACAACAAAGTTTCACCATGCAACGCCGGTCAACTGCTGTTTGTGTACGAAGTCGGTCGCAAACTTTTCTCATGTCAGCACGTTGTAGGTGTCGGCACTGGCCCCAACCTTGTGTGAATGCTCTGAAAAGCTAAGAATTTGCATATCACAGCATCTTCTGGCTGTCGGTTAAATTTCGCGTCTGTAGCACGTCATCTTCGTGATTGAGCAATTGTAATGGCCAGTAGTGTAGTACTGTCGGCAGATGCTTGGCGTCCGTTGTTTTGCTCTAGCGACGTCCAGCTGTTCCCCCGTGACCCCTCGATCCACTTGCCGCTGCGCGAGGAGCGATGGGCAGTAGCGCGGCCGGAGTGCACGTGCTCGCAGAACCCCGTTCGGCCAAGCCTTCCTCAGATGTTAGCTCAGATGCTGCTTTACTGACAGCTCGGTTATCCTACCTAAATCCACTAAAGACCCGAGTTTACCGCCAGGGCAGATGCTGACCGCCGCCCAGCGACGCGCGGGCTGCGACCCACGGGAGAGCAGCGGGGCGGCAGGTGAGCCGGGCGTGTCTCGTCGTGCCGCCACCCACGGCGGAGGCGGCGGCGGCGCCGTTAATTGTGCGTAATGAGGGCGGGCCGAGCCGAGCGGGGGCGGGGCGGGGACCGCATCACCCGCCGCCGCGGCCACCCGCGGTCGCCGGCGCCCATCTGGCGGACCATCACAGGCCGAGGCTCCCTGCCTGCCCGCGTGGGCGGCGGGCGGTGGGCGACGGTCGGCCGCGCAGTACCAGCGTGTTAGCAAACCAAATACGGTCTAGTCGTGCTGAGCTTCGCGGTCGCCCTACCGTTCGTCTAATGTCGCTGTCTGTGCTGACAGACGGCATACCGGTCGCTGTGAAATACTTATCATCTGATTGTCAGAAAACTGTATACTGAAAAAAACTATTTTTTGCGCGCCTTAGTCCAATATCTTCGCTCGACATTAAGACTGAATTACTTTTTTTGTGTTTCATCATAGTTAATCTACAGCATCAAATTAAGTAGATCATTGCATAAAATTCTAACAATTTTCCATGTGTAAAAACAAACACAGACGAATGGAAAAACTGTGTAAGATGTGGTGGTCTCCTGACCTTCATTGCTTACATATTCCGCCCTCACAATCATATTCTGCACATCAAGACGCTTCATTCGAACCCAAACTCGATACGATAAAGTCAATGTTGCATGAATTCATGTAAACGATACGCAAATAAAAAGTAAGTGCACCGAGATTTAAGTACTCGAGGCTGGTGTACACACATACATTCCAGACACGACGGTCACAGGAGCTTTTAGTTCGAGAGAGGCAGACCACACGCCGGGAAGCTGGTCCCTTCAGAGGCCGAGTCAACCTTGACCGCCTGTGGAGCAGACAGCATTTGCCCTAGTGAAAGGGGAGAATTACCCGTGTTAGGCTTAATAGGAAATTCCGCTACATTGTGTGGGAGCGGCCAGCCTATGTATTCTTTACACATGGCACGCAGTTTCAGAGATTTTCACAGGGAGACAGCAAACGCCAAATGCCGATACTACAGGTTTCCGTATTGGTCGCCTTAAACTAAACGGCAGTTATAAGAGCCGAGGGTCATGAAAGGGAATTAGTGTTTGGGAAGGAAGTGATAAAGGGTTGTAGCCTATCCCCGGTGTTTTTCAGTCTGTATATTGAGCAAGCAGTAAAGCAAAGAAAAGAAAAATTTGGAGTAGGAATTAAAATCCATGGAGAAGAAATAAAAACCTTGAGGTTTGCCGATGACATTGTAATTCTGTCAGAGACAGCAAAGGACTTGGAAGAGCAGGTGAATGGAATGGACAGTGTCTTGAAAGGAGGATATAAGATGAACATCAACAATAGCAAAACGAGGATAATGGAATGTAGTCGAATCAAATTAGGTGATGCTGAGGGAATCAGATTAGGAAATGAGACACTTAGAGCAGTAGATGATTTTTGTTATTTGCGAAGCAAAATAACTGATGATGGTCGAAGCAGAGAGGGTATAAAATGTAGACTTGCAATGGCAAGGAAAGAGTTTCTGAAGAAGAGAAATTTATTAACATCGAGTATAGATTTAAGTGCCAGGAAGTATTTTCTGAAAGTATTTGTATGGAGCGTAGCCATGTACAGAGGTGAAACATGGACGATAAATAGTTTGGACAAGGAATATAAGCTTTCGAAATGTGGTGCAACAGAAGAATACTGAAGATTAGACGTTTAGATCACGTAACGAATGAGGAGGTACTGAATAGAATTGGGAAGAAGAGGAATTTGTGGCATAACCTGACTAGAAGAAGGGATCGGGTGGTAGGACATGCTCTGAGGCATCAGGGGATCATGAATTTAGTATTGGAGGGCAGCGTGGAGGGTAAAAATCGTAGAGGGAGACCAAGAGATGAATACACTAAGCTGATTCACAAGGATGTCGGTTGCAGTAGCTACTTGGAGATGAAGAAGCTTGCACAGGAGAGAGTAGCATTGAGAGCTAGTAGCATTGAGAGCTGCATCAAACCTGTCTCTGGACTGAATACCACAATGACGACAACAAAAACACATTGCCCAGACTTTGCACGTGGTTGATTTTAGCTCATACATTGCTGCGTACGAAATGTAGACACCATTTCGAAATTTTATTTAAAATTGAGAGCAGAACGCTATCTCATTTCGTTCTCAAGATATTGGTTTCTATATCCGACAGAAGGACACACATGATGACACAGCCAATCTCATCCCTGCACATGTATTCATAACAATCATCATGTTTCGTAAACGGTTCAAGATATCGAAACGAGGTTTTTTGCATACATAGCATGCAAAGAGGAATGTGTGTTGTACGATAGGTATCTGCAACTTTTTAGTCCATCGAGATATGGAAGTAATTTGTCCACAGCGGTGAAAGGGTCATTGGAGAATAACACCACTTAATAAAACCCCAGAGGCCACATTTAAACTGGTTCACAGAGCCTTGAGAGTAGCAGAGCATGACAGGTTAACTCGTCCACAGCAGTCACATGATTAACGGTGAATATGCTTCATTGATTAATGACAAACTCCTTTCTACGCCGGATGTGTTGTTTCCAGTGATATATCACTTGGTGGAGACGTTGGTTGTATAAGTAGGTCTACATTTTGGCTATTGAATAAACGTTCCACCTCGAAAATCACCTCGCCTTCATTCTGAAAAGGTCTACCCCACAAAGGTTTCTTGTCGTTGTGCAAAAATACCGCGTTCGACTCCTTCCAATGGCATTTCATCTGGCCTCCGCTAACGTGCCAGGAGATTCCGTAGTATGCTCCTCTGACGGTTTATTCACTATGAGCTCAGTCTGTTGGCGTCAGTCCAAGAAACATTAAGTATCACCTCGTCCGATGAAAGCTGAGTGCTGGGTTTTTTGGTTGCGCTGAATCAACGCATTTCCATTGCTTGCTTTGCTGATTTGTTCAGTCGTCATAGTGACACATGCACCATTCATCAGTGGTGGTATGCTAGCCTTACACAATTGCGACATTTCCACTGCTGCCTTGGTTCGGGGGAATTTTTCTGAATGGGTGTGATCTTCCGCGGAACCGGGTGGGCAGCCATATTTGATGTGTGCAAAATGTACTGGGAGACCCCCCCCCCCCCTAAGAATCTTCAGGCTCACTTACTCTGATGTTTCTGCAGGTAACTGCAATTCAGCTTTCACAAAGTTTTTACCCTGTAGGCTCTCATCAGTATTGCACTTGCTTAGAGCCTTTGACTGTTACTAAGCAACGTCTGCGTGCGTGGCGCCACAGAGGACGTGCGCGTCGAATGCTGAGCCTTAGATTACCGTGTGTGTGAACTGGAGTATTCGTCTGGCAGTCAAGGGGCATGGTAGCGACTGTCAACGACAGCGCCTCCTTCACCCCTGGAGGACAAGCCGAGAGGGTGCCCTCAGAGGAGGGAGAGGTTGAATCCAAGCGTCGGCGGCGGCAGCTACGTGTGCGTGAGTGCAGGAGACAAAGGGAGCAGCGATACATCTTGTGAAGAAATCACCGGGTCTCAGGAGAGGCCAGAGTAAGATTGGTGTACCAGTGGCCACATGGGACAGACCCTGTTCAACCGAAAGCACTATACCGGCGAGCACATTTCAGAACTTTGAACCTATGCCGCGAAGCTGACTTTAAAATACAGTACAATCTGTACAGCCCCATTTTCTGAATCTTGTTTCTATTAAGTGCACTCACTTCTTACTTGATGGTTAATACCTGTCGACAGGTTTGAAGGCAACGGACTATTTTTCATGTTAAATGCCTTCTGCCCGTTGCCTGTTCTTGTCATTGTGGGTTAGAATTAAATGTAAATGTCGTGTGGCTAGGGCCTCCCGCCGGGTGCAAGTCTTTCGATTTGACGCCACTTCGGCGACTTGCACGTCGATGGGGATGAAATGATTATGATTAGGACAACACAACACCCAGTCCCTGAGCGACCCAGCCGGGAATCAAACCCGGGCCCTTAGGACTGATATTCTGTCACGCTGACCACTCAGCTACCGGGGGGGGGACAGAATTAAATGTTTCGTCTTATGACTTGAGTTGGTCATTTATCAGTTTATTTCCTGAGTTGGATCGCGAGAACAGTCTTTGGTACAACTATTCTGACCTTGCTTCCAGAGGCCGTTTGGTCGCAAGTTTTTGTGAGGTCATTTATTGTAACTTGTCTTATTTAACTTTCTGTCTTGCTGAATTTTATTTAATTAGGCTCCATTCATTATCACTGTTCTTGCTGGTTTCAAGTTTGCTGTATCAGCCATGTACCAGATTTACCAGGACTTCCTGTTTGACTGTTCTACAGTTACAGCTATTGCTACCAGCTACAAGTAATATTGTAATATTCTCTCCACTCCATCGTTCTCTGATTGATACAACATCCACTTTCCATGCTGATAATAAAAACAGTGACTATTACAAAGTTATTTTTATTTTCATTTTTTTAATTTAATTTTTTAAATAAAAATAACTTTGCAGACCTGAGATTTACTTCCAATATAAGTGATATTGCTTCAATTTTTTCTTATTTTTATTTGTTGGATTTTAATTATTTATGGAGTGGTTGTAAGTGTGAATTGTATACAGATGCAACGACTGTTTTAATTTTTTTTTGCTTTAATTCGCGGGATTTACATTATTGAAGACCTTGTTGTTACTAGGCTCTTAAAGAGTTAGCACCTACTGTTGTAACATACAAACACTGTTGTTTTAACTTTCTTATTTTATTAAATTACTTATTAGTACCTTGAATGGTTATTCTAAGACATTCCTGGGTAGAGAGAACGTAATATACAGTTCTGAGAACTTGAATGAGGCTTTGTGATCTGGTTACTGTGTCTCTGTTAAGTGTTTTTCTATTTTATGTTTGAGAAGTACCAGTCATTGCGCTATTTGGCCAAATATTGTAGTACGGCGCATGCAGTACTGTGAAATGGCGCCGGGTTTGAGTCCTGCCTTCTTTTGCATCATTGTAAAATCTAATTTGTTGGACATCTGCTGGAATTTAATTGTATTCTCATTTATTGTTGTGCGCAGTGATGGAAAGCTTATCTAAAATTTTCCTTTTGTTGTGCGAATGATGTTTATTTGAAGGACTGACTCTGCCACTCCACAAGCACCTTCCTCTTTGCCCATTTCAATGAGCAGCTGGAGTAAGACCAAACAAATACTGCTTATCATGTGACGCAGTGTTGACGGAAAGCCTCGGTTAGTTTCCCGTTACAAACAAAATGAGCTTTAAAGTGAAATTTTACGTACCTACTCGATAGAGATGTCCCAAATTAGCCTAAGGCGATGTTCGTTTTCTCGATGCGTATTAACAGGAGAATTAAAACACAAGGAATGACCAGGACTCTAGCAGCGACTGACCAGCACTGCAGCGAGGCGGTAGCATTCAGCGTGGAGGAGCGAAGTCCTGTCGTCCTTCCTGTTGATACATACTGATAAAATGAAAATCACTCCAGATTAATTTTAGACTGCGCTGTAAGGTGTGGGTGTAAAATTCCACATTAAAGATTTTTTTTTTTTTTTTTAACGGGAAACAAACCGACGGTTTTCGTCGACATTGGCATCTTATGAGAGACTTGAGCAATATTTGTTTGGATTGACTCCAAAAACACATCGCAAAAACAAAATTGCATATATCTGCCGAAATATAAGGTACTAACACCATCATCAAGTTTCGTCAGCGCAGTGCTAATAATTAAAACTTTATGATCACAGCTAATTCGGCTGAGTAATCGACCGTTTTCTGGCTCACATCCATATCTCGGAATGCTTTTCTACATTCACTCTTGCACTTACCAACGCCGCGCGGGATTGGCCGGACTGTGCGGCTGGTCCCGGCGGAGGTTCGAGTCCTCCCTCGGGCATGGGTGTGTGTGTTTGTCCTTAGGATAATTCAGGTTAAGTAGCGTGTAAGCTTAGGGACTGATGACCTTAGCAGTTAAGTCCCATAGGATTTCACACACATTTGAACATTTTTTGAAGTTACCAACGACGCACAGAAAAACTAAGCTAATCTAATCTTGAACCCGCTCACTCTCTTATAGATTCCGAAAATGATTTAGATACAGTTGATCAAGATAAATTATGAGCAACAGTGAATGAGAGTAGCTACTCGCATCACAAGGGCAATGAAAAGCTTAAGAAAAAGTAGTTACAAATATAGGAAAGAAAGGACAAATGAGATAAAAATCATCATCAAGTGATTTTGTGTTTCACCCCATTACGGAAACTCAATAAACTAAGTGTGTTACTGCTTGTAGGTAAAGTAATGATACAAGAAAATGAAGATGATATCCTGTTAGCAGTAAATCGGCATAACCAAATATGTACAGAAAATAACCTTAAAATTTCATTCCGTGGACGAAACATTCAGTGCGGTCGAAAATAATAATTAACAACAAAGCAGTCGAACGTGTTTCATATTTTAAACATCTGGAATACATCACGAATTATGTGTCAAATGTTCAAATGTGTGTGAAATCGTATGGGACTCCTAAGGTCATCAGTCCCTAAGCGTACACACTACTTAATCTAAATTATCCTAAGGACAAACACACACACCCATGCCCGAGGGAGGACTCGAACCTCCGCCGGGACCAGCCGCACAGTCCATGACTGTAGCGCTTCAGACCGCTCTGCTAATCCCGCGCGGCACACGAATTATGACTCGTATAATGATCTATACGAAGAGCTGCACAGATTTCAAGCAACGCGTGGGACAATAAACAGTACACTTTATTACGAAACCGAAAAAATACAGAAATTAAATTTTGTAAAACCATGCAGATACCGTTACTGTTGGGTGGAAGCGAGAGTTCGATAAATAAAAAGAAAAATGAAAGAAAAATACAAGCAGTGGAAATGATACAATTGAGCAGAGTGAGGGGCTGTGTGAGATGAGATCTACTGAAGACTGAAGATGTTGGAAGTAAGTTCAATGCATACGCTTTTTTATGTATAAATAATACAGAGAAAGGTGGTAACACGAATTGAATAGAATGAAAAATGAAAGACAATTCAACAAAACTCTGATCTACAATCCGAAAGGAAGTACAGACATAGGTCGAAATAACTGACATAATCTTTCTGAAGACGGAGCAGGTAATTCGCGTAATTCCTGTACGTAATACGACGATGACATAAGTTCAGCTGTTGACGGCGAACTGTACCTCCTTCACGTATTACACGATATTCTTATAACAGTCTTTGAATGCACGTGACGCCTTCTACGTGGCAACGCTGGTACACGGTGGTTAGAATTAAACTATCGCTACTTGAGCCAATGTAGACGAAAAACTTCGTACCTCATGGGTGCTCAACTTTGTAGGAATGATGTTCAGACTGTGTGCTGCAGGTTTTGCGTTGGTCGTAGTGTTAGCAGTACTGGTACGAAGACGTAGGATTGAAAACTAGAATCAGTATGCATTACCGTTGCAGACAGTCAAAATAGATCTGAACAAGATGAGCAGGGTTTTAATTGTAGAGCTGTTTTATTAAAACAATAGTGTTCAATAGTGCTACCGCTCTTTCCGAGTATCGATGCATTAAAGAAACAGGAAGTGATCTTCTTTCTGCATGGGGGTTAAAAACCATGATACGGAAGCTCGAATTAACTGGCGATTCGGCAGGTTCTCCTGGGAAAGACCGACAGTCAATTGCGCCATAAACTCTTCAAGATGTTACTGTTGCCGTGGGTAAGAATTCTGGACGCAATGTGCGATCTTCAAGCAGTGCACGAGCTGTGTCATGACAGCTGAACATTCCATGATCCACCATAAAAAGTACTGCTAACAATTATTGTGAAATGGTATCCATACAGGCAAACGGCCTTGCCGCAATGGTAACACCGGTTCCCGTCAGATCACCGAAGTTAAGCGCTGTCGGGCTGGGCTAGCACTTGGATGGGTGACCATCAGGGCTGCCGAGCGCTGTTGGCAAGCGGGGTGCACTCAGCCCTTGTGAGGCAAACTGAGGAGCTACTTGATTGAGAAGTAGCGGCTGCGGTCTCGTAAACTGATATACGGCCGGGAGAGCGGTGTGCTGACCACATGCCCCTCCGTATCCGCATCCAGTGACGCCTGTGGGCTGAGGATGACACGGCGGCCGGTCGATACCTTTGGACCTTCATGGCCTGTGCTGGATGAGTTTGGTTTGGTTGGTATCCATACAAAAGTCACATTACTCACTAGGTTTTTCCGCCTGACATAGACATTCGAGTAGACTTCGTCCTTTCGTTTCTTGTACAGGTTGAAAAGTTGACGGCGTGTGGCCTTGACAATTTTTGTGGAGTCATGAAGCACGCTTTACGCTCAGTGAGGCGGTGTACACTCACAATTGTCGGATTTGAGGAGTATTACCACCCGGTATAGTGAATGAGTCACTGCGAAGTGTGGCTTCACGGTTGAGCTACAGTTGGTCCGTGTTTCTTTGAGGAACTTGGATGACCCCAAGGACATACAGCGTGAATCGTAGATGTTACTGTAATTTGACTGTTTGAAACCTAGAACGTAAACATGGTACACAGTTAAGGGAGTAGGACGTCAAACGGGCCGTCTTGGAGCAGGAGAGACACCACAGGACATTTTAATTTCCACTGTCTATACTTTTACGAATAAATTCATAAATCTTTGTCAGCATGACCAGGAAGGACTCAGGATTCACAATCATAGCAGTGGAAGTTCAAAAAAAATAACAAAATCAATTTTATGTTACATGTGAAAGTTCATCATTTTTTCACTTCTATTGGCTGCGTTTGTTGCTATAGGTACACGTTTCTTCACAAGTAAGAGAGATTCTTCGATGAATTTTGCACGGCATACAAACCATACTTACAGGTGTATGAAACTCTAGAAATTATTTAATTTATTAAAAATGAATGTGCTGTTACATTTTAAACTTTATGTTTAGAAAAAACTCAAATATTATAGTTAATTATCTCAATTTTTACCACAGTTTTTAATATATTTGGAAAAATCTCGAGTTTCATACACCTGTAAGTATGGTTTGTATGCTGTGCAAAATTAATCGAAGAATCTCCCTTACTTATGAAGAAAAGTGTACCTATAGCAGCAAATGCAACCAATGGTAAGTGAAAAAAAGATAAAATACAAATGTAAAAAAAAAATTATTTTCTTATATTTTTGAACTTCCACCATTATAAGTGTAAATCCTGAATCCTTCCTGGTCATTCTGAAAATGTTTTATGAATTTATTTTTAAAAGTATAGGCAGTGGAAGTTAAAAATTCCTGTGGTGTGTCTCCCGCTCCAAGTCGTCCCGTTTGACGTCCTACCCCCCTTAACATCGGAAAGGCCATGATCATTGGCTTTCGGGCTAAGCAAGGCTCGAAGCATTTCCGAAACGGCTAAGTTTGTAAGCTGTTCGCGAGCCGCCTTGGTTAAAGTATACGGTGCATGGAAAATGGCGAAATACGAAACCGTCCCTGAGGCGACTATGGAGGACAAAGGACATAGATGTCAGGGACGACCGACGGCTGCGGAGATGTGTAAGGGCGAATAGACATGCAACTGTTGAGCAACTGACCGCCCAGATGGACCAAGGGGCTCCAACAGTGTCTCCTCAATGACCGATCAGCGAATGTCGCAGCGTATGGACCTCCGTAGCTGGCTCCTAGTTGATGCCTCCATACTGACTGCTGTTCATGACAACAAAGGCTGGAATTTGCACACCACTGCCGCAACTGGAAGACCACTAAGAGGCGACAGGTGATCTTTTAGATGAGTCACATTTTATGCTCCATCGAACAGATGGCCGTTGGATCGTCGTAAGGGTCCAGGTTAGAGGAGGGAGCGGTAGGGTCTGGGGAATGTTTTCGTGGGATTCCTAGGGTTGTTGTTGTTGTGGTCTTCAGTCCTGAGACTGGTTTGATGCAGCTCTCCATGCTACTCTATCCTGTGCCAACTTCTTCATCTCCCAGTACCTACTGCAACCTACATACTTCTGAGTCTGGTTAGTGTATTCATCTCTTGGTCTCCCCCTACGATTTTTACCCTCCACGATGCCCTCCAATACTAAATTGGTGATCCCTTGATGCCTCAGAACATGTCCTACCAACCGATCCCTTCTTCTGGTCAAGTTGTGCCACAAACTTCTCTTCTCCCCAATCCTATTCAATACTTCCTCATTAGTTATGTGATCTACCCATCTAATCTCCAGCATTCTTCTGTAGCACCACATTTCGAAAGCTTCTATTCTCTTCTTGTCCAAACTATTTACCGTCCATGTTTCACTTCCATACATGGCTACACTCCATACAAATACTTTCAGAAACGACTTCCTGACACTTAAATCTATACTCGATGTTAACAAATTTCTCTTCTTCAGAAACGATTTCCTTGCCATTGCCAGTCTACATTTTATATCCTCTCTACTTCGACCATCATCAGTTATTTTGCTCCCCAAATAGCAAAACTCCTTTACTACTTTAAGTGTCTCATTTCCTAGGGTATTTACTATAAAAACAGTCTTGATCACGATTTATTTATTAAGGTGACCAGTTTCGACCACTACTCCAGCAGAAAGAGGTTCCTACTCAATGGTCTGAAGATGACCACAGTAGTGGTCCAAACCGGTCACCTTAATAATTAAATCGTGATCAAGACTGTTTTTATAGTAAATATTTGTAGCACATTGATCACTGTTACTCCCATAATCTATTCAAAAGCAATTCCTAGGGTAATCTCGAAAGCACAATGGATCAACTCAAGTGGCCATCTATCCTTGAGGACAGCTTGTTTTTCCTCGGTACGATAGTATAACACCGAAAATGCAGGATGCATGGCACCTGCTACCGATATATAACATTTTTTTTTAATTGTATGCAAATATTTGTAATTTAAATGCTTTCTTTTCATAAGTAAGGACATTGCTTCACTGTATGTGTACATTTAGGTAGAAGTCTATTGGCGTTTCATTGTATTTATCTGTGAAACTTATAAGCTCTTGGAAGAAGCCAAAGGAATTGTTATTTGCATCGACTAGCAACGATAATAGCATTGCTTGTGCGTTGTAAAATCTTTGGGTAGGGAGTTGTGTAGAGCGCGCGGAAAGAGGGGGTGACGGGTTCCAGCGCTTGTAGTGTGCGGAAGTGTGGAGTTAACGCTCTCGCAGTAGAGAGTACCATTTCGGCGGCATCATGTACGCGCGCCGGCCAGATGACTAGTAGCAGGAGGAAGGACACTGGACGGGCGGAAGAGGCTGTATTAATCACGATTGCCTGTTCCTGTAATTAGCCGTGGCTCCACAAGATTCTACCGTCTTCAACAACAGCAGCAGTTCCAGCAACATAGATCCGTTGTCGGCTCCGAGCTTCATCGTATGCACAGCACTGAAGTAATACTGTTCATTGGTGGAAAATATTAACGGGTAACCCAACAGCACAACTGAATGTGATTTGATTGATGACATTTATTTAAATAATAATCATTTAAACTCAGGGCGACTCTGTCCTCATTGTCCTCAGACATTGTTATCAAGCAGGGTCCTTGTTCCTCTTTTTTCCGTAATAAGCTGAGTGTCATAAGAAACGAATGCAATAGTTACAGACATTTTATTAATGAATAATTTCTCTTTTAAGAATTTTAGTCTCAGTCTACTTTCAATTAACTGTTGTACAACAGAGGCTTCAGTATATGACTAAAATAAAGCAATTTCATTTTTCAAGTTTGAGAATCAATCACTGGAAAAAATCCAAATATAGAGAAATGTGCAAATTAAGAGTGCGGAAGTTTTATTTATTTTACATATAGCTTGGAGCACATGGCTGTTTGGTTTGCTACGTATTCTAGTATTTAATTCTGTTCAAGTCAGTATAAGAGGCTCAGTTGTTCAGACAATAATGTGAAATCCAATTTGCAAAATAAGTAACGGCAAAGTAAAAAGTGCTTGCTTTTTTTTATTTCTTTGATGACGTTATGCTCAGGTCACTGAAACATACAGTTTAATTGCATACTTTCAAATCGTTACTCGATTTCCTTTTTCAAAATTTAATGCCTAACATAGCGTAAGAGTGACTTCCGAGTTTTCTTTTTTAAATACTCACTTAAAATTAGTGTCGAAAAAAACCGTGGCAACCTTTAGTTGCCACGTCAGTGTTAAACAATACACGTTTTCCTTTCCCATCACCTTGTACAGGATTTTGGACATAACTGGCCCTAATGGGCTGGCGACCGTTAAATACTTCCTTTTCGTTCATTAGTATAACTTTTGCCGGCCGGAGTGGCCGAGCGGTTCTAGGAGCTACAGTCTGAAACCGCGCGACCGCTACGGTCGCAGGTTCGATCCTGCCTCGGGCATGGATGTGTGTGATGTCCTTAGGTTAGTTAGGTTTAAGTAGTTCTAAGTTCTAGGGGACTTATGATCTCAGAAGTTAAGTCCCATAGTGCTCAGAGCCATTTGAACCATTTTTGTAACTTTTGGATTCATGATCAGTGGTAACCCTTTCTGTCCAGTGTTGTTCGTGAGTGAATGCACAAAATAACTTTCATTTTCCAAATTATAGCCCTGTTCGATTTAATTAGTTTTATTTTTAGTAGACTTTCCATCAGAAGGGTCGGTTGTACACTTTCCTCCTACTTATCGGTATCACTTCTTCGGGAAAGATAGCCTTGTACAAATTAGAAAAAAAATGCATTAGACATACACGCGAACCACGGGCGTAATTTATACCGCAAGCAGGATAGGCCGGTTAGTAAGAGGGAGGTTACAGTAGGACAAAGCAACATATACACAACTCGCAGTGTACTCCACTGACCACCAAACTCCGCAAATTTAAACCCAATTTGAGATGTGGCTGTTCGTACCACGGATCCTCAACTGCAAAACCTAGAGCAGCTGGCGACGACAGTCGAGGCGGCATGGCTCCATATCCCTGTCGGTACCCTTCCAGAATCCCACTGACTCTCTTCATGTACGTCTCGACAGTGCCGACACTGCAAAACTTAGTTATTCAGGCCTCTAACAGGTGGCCGGTGTAGGACCACCCCATACTTCCAAGGACTGGGTGCGGCGAGGCAGTGCTGGAGCGGCCGTCGCCGGTCACTACGGGCGGAGCAGCTTCCAGGAATGCGGTGGCGCCCCCCCCAGGCGGGATAAATTTTGTGCGAGTCCTTAAAGGCGCATCAGCGTCCGCTGCTATCGCAGACGGTAATTTACGGCCGCCGAGACCGTAAAACGCAAGCGGGACGGCCTTGCCGCGCGTAAAATACGCCGCCTATAAAAGCGCGCGTTACGGGATAAAGAGGACTCGTAAAGCGCGCGCGAAACGACAGCCGCCGACGTGCGCGAGCGTAATTGCCGGCTGCGAACGCGATTGAGACCCTCTGGCCTGCTGATTGTCTCTTGCTGCCGACTGTATCGCCGAGGCGGAGAGCCCCCGTCGGCAAACGCACTTCTCGCGGTGGCGTACTATCCTCCACAAAAGGGGAAGTGGCACAGCTGTTACTACAGTGTAACAACCCCCACCTCCACCGCTCCACCCACGACGTCTTTCATTACCGCTCCGTAATGAAACGAGTCGGTTTATTGCTGCATTGCACTGTCGTCATTCCAGATGCTGTTCGGTTCTTGTGCCTTTTCTTTCCTGGTTTGCAGACCTACCGCACGAAGCCTTCTTAGTACACGTCTTTAAATATATTTCAAGAGTAACAATTCATTTTTTTCCCTGACCAGTAAACAGTTTTGTATTTTTTACCTGCTCCCTTGAATAGGTAAGTTGTGAAATAATTGAAACTGTATTATAAATTAGAGTCTCCTGCCACTTATTTCTCCCTCTATGTGATGGCTGATCTCAGAAACTACTGTACAGATTTTGATACTGGTTTCGCTAATAGATAGATTGATCAGCGAGGAAGGTTCGTGTATACAGGATGATACAGTTGCCCCTAATTATACCTCCCGAGGAGATCACGAATTTAAAATTAGAGAGATTCGAGCGCGCATGGAAGCTTTCCGGCAGTCGTTCTTCCCGCGAACCATACGCAACTGGAACAGGAAAGGGAGGTAATGACAGTGCAACGTAAAGTGCCCTCCGCCACACACCGTTGGGTGTCTTGCGGAATATAAATGTAGATGTAGATGTAGAATGACGCTTTATGCAACCCATATTACGTCTGTATTGGGAATTGTATCCAGACACGCGACAGCCACGTGATCGATATAAGTTCCCCCACCGATTACTGGGCGACTGTTAACAAAGGGAATAATACTATAAAAAATACAATTGAGGATTGGCTATTAGTTACACGGTATTTTTGGACCAAGGTATACCTTATTTCTACCATATTTATCCACGTGTATCCAGTCCTTCTTTGTGTGATTAGTGGTGCATTCATACAGGTTTTGGATATCTCTGAAAAGTTTATTCTGTTGATAGCGTTCAGAAACCTTGGCTTATAAAGTGTGTTTCTTCGCAGGATACAACTAAATTATCAGAAGATAACAAAATGAGAAGCTTGAAAGTAACAACTTTCCGTTGTACGAGGGGTGTCCAGAAAGTAAGTTCCGATCGGTCGCGAAATGGAAACGACTATGAAAATCCGAAGAAACTTTGCACAGACGTGTTGGGCAGTGCCTCTAGTATGACCCTAGATTGCATCATGTCGCTCTTCTCATTTATGAGCTAACAGTGAGCACGTAAAAATGTCTAGAAATTAGTGTCTCCCGCCAAGTACGAGGGCCTGGTGAGAAATTTCGCCTGAAGCTATGCAGCCAACATTACATAACTGTCGTGCGGTTTCTCCTTCAAGACATTTCTCAGCAGCATTCTTTAGGGGCAGTGAATCGTTTTCAATTCGAAACGTTTGATTACCCACAATACAGTCCGTATTTGTCTCCCTCTGAGTTTCATCTCTGCTCAAACGAACCGCTGGCTATGAAGACAACATTTTGGCACTGACAACGAGCTGTAGGCCAGCGTAGAGAATTGGCGGAAAGCACTGGCGGCTGCCTACTATGATGAGAGTATTGGAAAGTTGATACGACGCTACGACAAATGTCTAAGTCAGAACGGCGACTACATAGAGAAGTAGCTGGAAGGTGTAGCTAACTGTTACAAATAAAACATTTCTGATTTTCACTATGGTTTCCATTTCGCGATCAGTCGGAACTTATTTTCTGGACAGCCCCCGTATAACCAAATGAAAAAATTAATACACAAGATGATTCAGATGCACCTGCCACTGTCGTTTTCTGCAACCCCACATGACACAAAACTATTGCCGGCCAGTTTGCTCTGGAGATGTGAAGAACAATGTTAAAATGTCGCAAAATAACTGGTAAAGTCTACGGGACGTCTTAGACCTGTTGCACAAATATTGATTGTGAAGCTAATTAACACTGTAAATCATATATTAATTTTTTCATTGGGTTATGTAACGGGAACTTGTTGTTTCAAAGCTTCCCATTTTGATATCTAATGAAAATTTCGTCGTTTCCGGTGGTGAAACTCATTTTATAAGGCTACATTTCGGAACCATTTAGGAATGATTAAGTATTACAAACGAATAAACTTGGCGTGGATATCCAAAACCTGTATGACAACATTGCCAATTACGCAGCGAAAGACTGGAAACAGTTGGATAAGTATGGCAGAAGTAAGGTACACTGCTGGCCACCGTAAATGCAACACCCTGAAGGAAGCATCCGAATCAAGTGAAATTTACACCATGGGTTTACAGCGATGAGATATGCAACTGATTAGAATTTCAGCGCAGACGCACATCACGCGCGCCTGTGGCGCCACCTCATAGCGCCATTTAAGGCTTGGCGATTTCGACGAGTGTACGTTCGGCACGTGTGTTTACCTTGTGGTTGTTTCACAAGACGATCAGTTATGCCTCGTAGACAACAGCGAACATCTTTTGATCAAGTATCCGAGTTCGACAGAGGAAGGATAGTGGCTTACCGAGATTGTGGATTATCATACAGAGAAATCGCTAGTCGTGTTGGACGAAACCAAACAACTGTAATGCGGATATGTGACCGTTGGATGCAGGAGGGTACGACGGACCGACGTGGTCGATCGCATTCACCGCGGTGCACCACTGCACGTGCTGATAGGCAAATTGTGCGCATGGCAGTGACGGATCGCTCAGTGACATCCCGAACCATAGCACAGCACATTGCGTCTGTAACGCATCATCCAGTGTCTGCGCGTACCATTCGACGGCGCTTACAGCAGAGTGGTCTGTCCGCAAGACGTCCATTGCTTCGTCTACCATTGACGCAGAACCACAGACGTCTCCGTCGCCAATGGTGTGATGACAGACGGATGTGGACGGCAGAATGGAATGACGTTGTCTTTACTGACGAGGCACGCTTCTGTCTGCAGCACCATGATGGTCGGATTCGAGTGTGGAGACACCGTGGAGAGAGGATGCTGGACAGCTGCATTATGCACCGCCACACTGGTCTTCACCGGGTATTATGGTATGGGGCGGTATTGGATATTACTCTCGCACGCCTCTAGTACGCATTGCCGGCACTTTAAATAGCCGGCGCTACATATCCGAGGTGTTGGAGCCAGTTGTCTTTCCTTACCTTCAGGGCTCGGCCACAGCCATATTTCAACAGGATAATGCGCGACCACACGTGGCACGCATTGTCCAAAGGTTCTTCGTCAATAACCAGATTGAATTGCTTCCCTGGCCGGCTCGCTTTCCGGATCTTTCGCCGATAGAAAACATGTGGTCCATGGTTGCTCAACGAGTGACCCAGATTACATCCCCAGCTGCCACACCAGATGATCTTTGGCAACGTGTGGAAGCTGCTTGGGCTGCTGTACCCCAGGAACACATCCAACGTCTCTTTGACTCAATGCCGAGACGTGTGGCAGCGGTGATCTCCAACAATGGCGGCTACTCTGGCTACTGATTCTGGCAGGAACCACATGTCACAGACGTCTGTAAACGTAATCATTTGATACTTGGTCAACATGTTATCTACAAAATAAATCTTGTTATGCTACCTCTTGTCTTTCTTGGTGTTCCATTTACGGTGGCCAGCAGTGTATATCTCGGTCCAAAAATACCGTTTAACTCATGGCCAATCCACACTTGTACTTTTTACATTATGATTCCGTTTGCTAAGAGTCGCCCAAAGCTCCGAGAGGCAACTGATATCGATTACGTGGCTGTAGCCTGTCTGTATACCATTCCTGATACATAGTGCGAGTTGCATAAAAACACATCGGTTGTGGCAGCTGAGTCAATTGCAAGAACTGCTGATGGGAGCAACATATTTGTAGCTTTTTCATTTGTATAGTTTTCCAGTTGAGCGTATCTCATTCCACACTCCATCCTGAACGGAAACAAGTTTAGAAAAGAAGTAAAGCTATGTCTGGAACACCGACATCAGTCTTCCACTCTGCAACCCAGTAAAATACTCTAAACACGATCACAATACTCAATTTAGTTTAGCTCTATATCTTTCTTTTTCGACTCATCAGCTTTGAAAAACTTTAATAACTATAATTCCAAAGAAGTCAGGTGCTGACACGTGTGAACATTACCAAAGTATCAGTTTAATACATCTACATCTACATCTACATCTACATCTACATTTATACTCCGCAAGCCACCCAACGGTGTGTGGCGGAGGGCACTTTACGTGCCCCTGTCATTACTTCCCTTTTCTGTTCCAGTCGCGTATGGTTCGCGGGAAGAACGACTGTCTCAAAGCCTCCGTGCGCGCTCTAATCTCTCTAATTTTACATTCGTGATCTCCTCGGGAGGTATAAGTAGGGGGAAGCAATATATTTGATACCTCATCCAGAAACGCACCCTCTCGAAACCTGGACAGCAAGCTACACCGCGATGCAGAACGCCTCTCTTGCAGAGTCTGCCACTTGAGTTTGTTAAACATCTCCGTACCGCTATCACGGTTACCAAATAACCCTGTGACGAAACGCGCCGCTCTTCTTTGGATCTTCTCTGTCAACCCGATCTGGTACGGATCCCACACTGATGAGCAATACTCAAGTATAGGTCGAACGAGTGTTTTGTAAGCCACCTCCTTTGTTGATGGACTACATTTTCTAACGACGCTCCCAATTAATCTCAACCTTTTGCCTACCTTACCAACAATTAATTTTATAAGATCATTCCACTTCAAATCGTTCCGTACGCATACTCCCAGATATTTTACAGAAGTAACTGCTACCAGTGTTTGTTCCGCTATCATATAATCATACAATAAAGGATCCTTCTTTCTATGTATTCGCAATACATTACATTTGTCTATGTTAAGGGACAGTTGCCACTCCCTGCACCAAGTGCCTATCCGCTGCAGATCTTCCTGCATTTCGCTACAATTTTCTAATGCTGCAATTTCTCTGTATACTACAGCATCATCCGCGAAAAGCCGCATGGAACTTCCGACACTATCTACTAGGTCATTTATATATATATTGTGAAAAGCAATGGTCCCATAACACTCCCCTGTGGCACGACAGAGGTTACTGTAACGTCTGTAGACGTCTCTTCATTGATAACAACATGCTGTGTTCTGTTTGCTAAAAACTCTTCAATCCAGCCACACAGCTGGTCTGATATTCCGTAGGCTCTTACTTTGTTTATCAGGCGACAGTGCGGAACTGTATCGAACGCCTTCCGGAAGTCAAGAAAAATAGCATCTACCTGGGAGCCTGTATCTAATATTTTCTGGGTCTCATGAACAAATAAAGCGAGTTGGGTCTCACACGATCGCTGTTTCCGGAATCCATGTTGATTCCTACATAGTAGAATCTGGGTTTCCAAAAACGACATGATACTCGAGCAAAAAACATGTTCTAAAATTCTACAACAGATCGACGTCAGAGATATAGGTCTATAGTTTTGCGCATCTGCTCGACGACCCTTCTTGAAGACTGGGACTACCTGTGCTCTTTTCCAATCATTTGGAACCCTCCGTTCCTCTAGAGACTTGCGGTACACGGCTGTTAGAAGGGGGGCAAGTTCTTTCGCGTACTCTTTGTAGAATCGAATTGGTATCCCGTCAGGTCCAGTGAACTTTCCTCTGTTGAGTGATTCCAGTTGCTTTTCTATTCCTTGGACACTTATTTCGATGTCAGCCATTTTTTCGTTTGTGCGAGGATTTAGAGAAGGAACTGCACTGCGGTCTTCCTCTGTGAAACAGCTTTGGAAAGAGGTGTTTAGTATTTCAGCTTTACGCGTGTCATCCTCTGTTTCAATGCCATCATCATCCCGGAGTGTCTGGATATGCTGTTTCGAGCCACTTACTGATTTAACGTAAGACCAGAACTTCCTAGGATTTTCTGTCAAGTCGGTACATAGAATTTTACTTTCGCATTCACTGAACGCTTCACGCATAGCCCTCCTTACTTTGACATCGTTTAGCTTCTGTTTGTCTGAGAGGTTTTGGCTGCGTTTAAACTTGGAGTGAAGCTCTCTTTGCTTTCGCAGTAGTTTCCTAACTTTGTTGTTGTACCACGGTGGGTTTTTTCCGTCCCTCACAGTTTTACTCGGCACGTACCTGTCTAAAACGCATTTTACGATTGCCTTGAACTTTTTCCATAAACACTCAACATTGTCAGTGTCGGAACAGAAATTTTCGTTTTGATCTGTTAGGTAGTCTGAAATCTGCCTTCTATTACTCTTACTAAACAGATAAACCTTCCTCCCTTTTTTTGTATTCCTATTAACTTCCATATTCAGGGATGCTGCAACGGCCTTATGATCACTGATTCCCTGTTCTGCACATACAGAGTCGAAAAGTTCTGGTCTGTTTGTTATCAGTAGGTCCAAGATGTTATCTCCACGAGTCGGTTCTCTGTTTAATTGCTCGAGGTAATTTTCGGATAGTGCACTCAGTATAATGTCACTCGATGCTCTGTCCCTACCACCTGTCCTAAACATCTGAGTGTCCCAGTCTATATCTGGTAAATTGAAATCTCCACCTAAGACTATAACATGCTGAGAAAATTTATGTGAAATGTATTCCAAATTTTCTCTCAGTTGTTCTGCCACTAATGCTGCTGAGTCGGGAGGTCGGTAAAAGGAGCCAATTATTAACCTAGCTCGGTTGTTGAGTGTAACCTCCACCCATAATAATTCACAGGAACTATCCACTTCTACTTCACTACAGGATAAACTACTACTAACAGCGACGAACACTCCACCACCGGTTGCATGCAGTCTATCCTTTCTAAACACCGTCTGTACCTTTGTAAAAATTTCGGCAGAATTTATCTCTGGCTTCAGCCAGCTTTCTGTACCTATAACGATTTCAGCTTCGGTGCTTTCTATCAGCGCTTGAAGTTCCGGTACTTTACCAACGCAGCTTCGACAGTTGACAATTACAATACCGATTGCTGCTTTGTCCCCGCATGTCCTGACTTTGCCCCGCACCCGTTGAGGCTGTTGCCCTTTCTGTACTTGCCCAAGGCCATCTAACCTAAAAAACCGCCCAGCCCACGCCACACAACCCCTGCTACCCGTGTAGCCGCTTGTTGCGTGTAGTGGACTCCTGACCTATCCAGCGGAATCCGAAACCCCACCACCCTATGGCGCAAGTCGAGCAATCTGCAGCCCACATGGTCGCAGAACCGTCTCAGCCTCTGATTCAGACCCTCCACTCGGCTCTGTACCAAAGGTCCGCAGTCAGTCCTGTCGACGACGCTGCAGATGGTGAGCTCTGCTTTCATTCCGCTAGCGAGACTGGCAGTCTTCACCAAATCAGATAGCCGCCGGAAGCCAGAGAGGATTCCCTCCGATCCATAGCGACACACATCATTGGTGCCGACATGAGCGACCACCTGCAGATGGGTGCACCCTGTACCCTTCATGGCATCCGGAAGGACCCTTTCCACATCTGGAATGACTCCCCCCGGTATGCACACGGAGTGCACATTGGTTTTCTTCCCCTCTCTTGCTGCCATTTCCCTAAGGGGCCCCATTACGCGCCCGACGTTGGAGCTCCCAACTACCAGTAAGCCCACCCTCTGCGACCGCCCGGATCTTGCAGACTGAGGGGCAACCTCTGGAACAGGACAAGCAGCCATGTCAGGCCGAAGATCAGTATCAGCCTGAGACAGAGCCTGAAACCGGTTCGTCAGACAAACTGGAGAGGCCTTCCGTTCAGCCCTCCAGAATGTCTTTCGCCCCCT
Organism: Schistocerca nitens; assembly: GCF_023898315.1. Taxonomy (NCBI): domain Eukaryota; kingdom Metazoa; phylum Arthropoda; class Insecta; order Orthoptera; family Acrididae; genus Schistocerca; species Schistocerca nitens. The sequence continues at coordinate 829,232,501 of NC_064618.1, read as the reverse complement.
GCCACACCTTGAGACGACCTCCCACTTTACCACAGGTGAGGGATCAGCCTCAATGCAGGCAGTATCTCCCGGGCAACCACAGTCGTAGTCCGATCGGGGGATGCGTGGGACGAGCTGGCCGTCCCCGACAAACCCCCACTCGGACCCCCCACAGTGATGCCCATTCGCAACAGCCTCAAGCTGTGTGACCGAAGCCAACACTGCCTGAAGCTGGGAGCGAAGGGATGCCAACTCAGCCTGCATCCGAACACAGCAGTTGCAGTCCCTATCCATGCTAAAAACTGTTGTGCAAAGAACGTCTGAACTAATCTACAGAGAGCGCAAACAAATCGACAAAATTTAAACGGTCATTAAAATACAAGATTGCCTAGTAAATGCAGTAATGCTGCTACTTGCGCACTGCTGACACACTGCTCGGCGGCGGAAGGAGACTACGCGATTTTACACTATTCAGGTACTAAAACGCGATGCTACAACTCTCAAATACTATAATACGCCCGAAATTTATGAATTAAACAATGCAAGTACCAAAAACACGCAAAGAAATTAAGAATTAAACTATGTAACAAATGAGTGAGCTAGGAGTATACGACTTGCTGCTGCAGCTGCTTATCCAACGGCGGCAAGGAGCATACTGACTGTGTTAATAGGTTATGGTTGCAAAATGCTGACTCCAATTATTTACACAAGAATGAAAAAAAACTGGTAGAATACGACCTAGGGGAGATATAAGAAAACATGACGTGATACTGGCTCTATGACTAGTCCTAGAACACGCACAAGCAGTGATGAAGAAACAGTGGGAAATTTGGGCAGGGTATTAAAAATTCAAGGAGAATAAACGTAAAGATTGAGGTCTGCTGACGATATTACGAGGCCTGTTCAGAAAGTAAGCTCCGATTGATTGCCAAATTGAAACCACAGTGAACATCAGAAATGTTTTACTTGTAACAATTAGCTACACCTTTCAGCTACTTCTCTACGTAGTCGCCGTTCTGACTTAGACTTTTGTCATAGCGTTGTACCAACTTTTCAATAGCCTCATCATAGAAGGCAGCCGCCAGTGCTTTCCGCCAATTCTCCACGCTGGCCTACACCTCGTTGTCTGTGTCAAAATGTTGTCTTCAAAGACAGCGGTTCATGTGACCAGAGATGAAACTCAGGGGGAGACAATTGCGGACTGTATTGTGGGTAATCTCACATTTCCATTTGAAAACGATGCAGGAGCATCTTCATTGCCCCTGCAGAATGCGGCTGAGAATTGTCTTGAAGAAGAAACAGCACGACAGTTATGTAATGTTAGCTGCATAGCTTCAGGCGAAATTTCTCACCAGGCCCTCGTACTTGGCGGCAGACACTATTTTCTAGACATCTTTACGCACTCACTGCGAGCCCAGAAATGAGAAGAGCGACGTGATGCTAACTGGGGTTATACTAGAGACACTACCCAACACATCTGTGCAAAGCTTTATCGGATTTTCATAGTCGTTTCCATTTCGCGACCGATCGGAGCTTACTTTCTGAACGCCCCTCGTATAATTCCCCTAGAGACGGCGAAGTAATTCGGCGATCACTTGAGTGGAATAGATAATTTCTTTAGAAGAGATGAATAGCAACAAAAGTAAAACAAGGGTAATTGAATGAAGTCCAGTTAAAATGTGTGACCCTAAGTGATGTACACTCCTCGAAATGGAAAAAAGAACACATTGACACCGGTGTGTCAGACCCACCATACTTGCTCCGGACACTGCGAGAGGGCTGTACAAGCAATGATCACACGCACGGCACAGCGGACACACCAGGAACCGCGGTGTTGGCCGTCGAATGGCGCTAGCTGCGCAGCATTTGTGCACCGCCGCCGTCAGTGTCAGCCAGTTTGCCGTGGCATACGGAGCTCCATCGCAGTCTTTAACACTGGTAGCATGCCGCGACAGCGTGGACGTGAACCGTATGTGCAGTTGACGGACTTTGAGCGAGGGCGTATAGTGGGCATGCGGGAGGCCGGGTGGACGTACCGCCGAATTGCTCAACACGTGGGGCGTGAGGTCTCCACAGTACATCGATGTTGTCGCCAGTGGTCGGCGGAAGGTGCACGTGCCCGTCGACCTGGGACCGGACCGCAGCGACACACGGATGCACGCCAAGACCGTAGGATCCTACGCAGTGCCGTAGAGGACCGCACCGCCATTTCCCAGCAAATTAGGGACACTGTTGCTCCTGGGGTATCGGCGAGGACCATTCGCAACCGTCTCCATGAAGCTGGGTTACGGTTCCGCACACCGTTAGGCCATCTTCCGCTCACGCCCCAACATCGTGCAGCCCGCCTCCAGTGGTGTCGCGACAGGCGTGAATGGAGGGACGAATGGAGACGTGTCGTCTTCAGCGATGAGAGTCGCTTCTGCCTTGGTGCCAATGATGGTCGTATGCGTGTTTGGCGCCGTGCAGGTGAGCGCCACAATCAGGACTGCATACGACCGAGGCACACAGGTCCAACACCCGGCATCATGGTGTGGGGAGCGATCTCCTACACTGGCCGTACACCACTGGTGATCGTCGACGGGACACTGAATAGTGCACGGTACATCCAAACCGTCATCGAACCCATCGTTCTACCATTCCTAGACCGGCAAGGGAACTTGCTGTTCCAACAGGACAATGCACGTCCGCATGTATCCCGTGCCACCCAACGTGCTCTAGAAGGTGTAAGTCAACTACCCTGGCCAGCAAGATCTCCGGATCTGTCCCCCCATTGAGCATGTTTGGGACTGGATGAAGCGTCGTCTCACGTGGTCTGCACGTCCAGCACGAACGCTGGTCCAACTGAGGCGCCAGGTGGAAATGGCATGGCAAGCCGTTCCACAGGACTACATCCAGCATCTCTACGATCGTCTGCATGGGAGAATAGCAGCCTGCATTGCTGCGAAAGGTGGATATACACTGTACTGGTGCCGACATTGTGCATGCTCTGTTGCCTGTATCTATGTGCCTGTGGTTCTGTCAGTGTGATCATGTGATGTATCTGACCCCAGGAATGTGTCAATAAAGTTTCCCCTTCCTGGGACAATGAATTCACGGTGTTCTTATTTCAATTTCCAGGAGTGTATATTAGGAAATGAGATACTAAAAGTAGCAGACGAGCTTCCCTATTGCGGCACGAAAATAACTCATGATGGGCGAAGTAGAGACTACATAAAGTGCAGACTGGCAATAGCAAGGAAATCATTTATAGAAAATATAGTCTGTTAATACCGTGCCACGTACAAGGTCACAGTTCTTTTCACCGCCTCCAGAGAGTCAAATTGAGAGGTGTGTCATACTGTACCCGTGAGAGGGTAGACAGCGTGATAGTTTAGTTGCCACGAGTGCCGCCACGGTCGAGATACTGACAACCATGGAGGGTCGAACGGGTACTCAGTTGCTGAAAGTCGAAGCGGCGACATGTTCTGTCATCCCAGTGGTGGAAGCGGCGGACGAGACTAAAGCGCGTCGCCAGGGACAAGGCTGTCGTGGCGGCTGAGGTGTTCATAGCGACGGAATGGGCCTGATGGTGTTGGAGGGAGCCGTCACTCGCTGTACGGAAACGAATGAGCGAGTTCTGGGAAGAGCCGTGAGTGAGACCCCAAGAAGTCGGTGGGCTGTGTAACTACCAATCAGACATCACTTTGGTCTGTGCAGGTCTTGGCCACTATACGGACAAAACAGCACGGTGGAGTGGTGGGTGTCCTCTCCTAGCCGAACACACAGCGATCCCAGTCATGGTGGAGGAAGTGTCTTATGCATGTCAAGAGGAGGGCTACCTAAGTGTCTCTGCAACTTACGGTTACATGCTGGTGGTTTGCAGCTGATACAGTGCGCTGTTTGGTATACGAGCAGTGCATTGGGTGAATTTGCTAGCGGTAGCGTACTGCAAGGAAGTCTGTGGTTCTCATGTAACAAGTTGTTGTTTACTGATGGCACACGGGAGAGGGGGTCGGAGGTGTGCATTATTGTCGACGGCTGGTCTGATTAACTGTATTACTCGTAGAGTCTTTTGTTTAAATTACGCTTTGAATTTGACACGTGAGAATTCATCTTGTTGCTTGAATCTTGTAAATAATCAGTTGTTTGTGTTATTGTATAAGCATTTATTAAGATGTATATGTAGGTAATTTGGTACACAGGCGTATGTAGCTTTTTGTGGCAGTTACCTGGTGACTGTACTAGTACTAGACCAATCAAGCCTAGTGAAGCCTTACAGTTGTTTTGCCATCTTATGTTTTACTATTGAATTTTCGTTAGATATCGTTACTGTTTATAGCCACGAGCCAGGCATTGTAAAGTTAATTTTGTTGCCCAATTACGTATATTAGACCAAAGGTTAGACTTTCATTCTTTTATTTAATGGAAACATTTTGTATTGATTGTGTGGAGATGTACTTGAAGACCTATACAGGCTATAGGAATGTTTTGTTCTATTGAAAGTGTACCTGTATTATGTTGTCAGAAGTATTTTGATATGTAATAAAACAATTAGGATTTGAGCCCTATATTTGTACAACCTCCATTCTGAAACCAACTACACCAAAAACACTGTGCTACAATTGGTAGTAGAGTGCCGTTGTACCAATGGGGGTGGAATATGATAGTGTTGTTGTTGTTGTGGTCTTCAGTCCTGAGACTGGTTTGATGCAGCTCTCCATGCTACTCTATCCTGTGCAAGCTTCTTCATCTCCCAGTACCTACTGCAACCTACATCCTTCTGAATCTGCTTAATGTATTCATCTCTTTCTCTCCCTCTACGATTTTTACCCTCCACGATGCCCTCCAATGCTAAATTTGTGATCCCTCGATGCCTCAAAACATGTCCTACCAACCGATCCCTTCTTCTAGTCAAGTTGTGCCACAAACTTCTCTTCTCCCCAATCCTATTCAATACCTCCTCATTAGTTACGTGATCTACCCACCTTATCTTCAGCATTCTTCTGTAGCACCACATTTCGAAAGCTTCTATTCTCTTCTTGTCCAAACTAGTTATCGTCCATGTTTCACTTCCATACATGGCTACACTCCATACAAATACTTTCAGAAACGACTTCCTGACACTTAAATCTATACTCGATGTTAACAAATTTCTCTTCTTGAGAAACGCTTTCCTTGCCATTGCCAGTCTACATTTTATATCCTCTCTACTTCGACCATCATCAGTTATTTTACTCCCTAAATAGCAAACCTCCTTTACTACTTTAAGTGTCTCATTTCCTAATCTAATTCCCTCAGCAACACCCGACTTAATTTGACTATATTCCATTATCCTCGTTGTGCTTTTGTTGATATTCATCTTATACCCTCCTTTCAAGACACTGTCCATTCCGTTCAACTGATTTTCCAAGTCCTTTGCTGTCTCTGGCAGAATTACAATGTCATCGGCAAACCTCAAAGTTTTTACTTCTTCTCCATGAATTTTAATACCTACTCCGAATTTTTCTTTTGTTTCCTTTACTGCTTGCTCAATATACAGATTGAATAACATCGGGGAGAGGCTACAACCCTGTCTCACTCCTTTCCCAACCACTGCTTCCCTTTCATGCCCCTCGACTCTTATAACTGCCATCTGGTTTCTATACAAATTGTAAATAGCCTTTCGCTCCCTGTATTTTACCCCTGCCACCTTCAGAATTTGAAAGAGAGTATTCCAGTTAACATATGATAGTATTAGAATATAAATAACAGACTGTGTCTTGCTTTCCAGTCTGCCGCCTTAGTCATGGCTGCGAGAGAAGTGCTGGGTGGGGCCTGGTTGTGAAGGGAGGAGCTGCCATAGACAATGGCAGTCCTGGTTTGGGACCCTGCTAGTGCAGCGTTGGCGCTGACCTGGCAACTTTGAGCCAGTGGAGTTGATGATGAGAAAGTAGAAGGACAGTGCTGTCTTGTCTGTTGTTACTGAGGAGACAGGTTTAGTTCATGTTGAAGCTGTTCCAGGATAACCACAACTAGACAACAACTTTTCGTTGCGTGGAGCCCAATTTAAGGATCTTTACGGGATACAGGAATGTTTTGTTTTAGTTTAAATGTATCTGTATTACGGTATCAAAAGTATTTTGACGTTTAACAAAATAACTGTTTAATTTAGCCCACGCCTACGCAACACCCAACCTGAACCCCTCTCCACTTAAACCGTTTGCTACAATTTGAGTCTTAGGAAGCCTTCTGCCAGAGAGTTTATCTGGAGTGCTGCGAAACGATAAACAGAGTAGATAAGAAGACAACAGTAGATTTTGAAATGCGGTGTTACAAAAGAAAGCTGAACATTAGATGTGCAGATAGAAGGAATAATCATGAGATGCTGAGTCGAATTGACGAGAAAGCCGTTTGTGGCACAAATTGATCAAAAGAAGGGAGCAGTTGATAGACCACATCCTGAGGCTTCAAGAAATCGTTAATACGGTAATGGAGAGAAATTTTGTGAAATAAACATTGCTGAGGGAAACGAAGACCTCAGAACAGTAAGTCGGTTTAAATCGATGTAAGTAGCAGTAGTTATTCAGATATGCAGATTTTCTCAAGATATACTAGTTAATGTGAACTGCCGCATCAAATCAATCATCAAACCAAAGATCACGACAAAACAAAAACAACAGTAACTTTTTTACTACTGATGTAATAAATGCTTTGTACTTTTCCCTGTTCCTTAAAAAATAAATAGGCTAATTCAGTAACTCAACAGATGAACAAGAACAGTATTATGATGTTCTCTTTTACATATTGAAGCGAGGAAAAAAACTAGAAATAAGGAGAAAATATTTTGGGAGATACTGCCAAGAACACTGTGAGAACTGTTTATGGGTGAATCGTATTTTTAGTGTTTTCACACACATGAATGGCCCCTCGTCCGTACCTCCTCACATACAAATAAAACAAGCAACACTACTATGACCTGACCATCGGAAGCATTGTCCTTCCATTCTGCAAGCCAAAAATTTAACTACACTAGACACTAACTTTCTCAGTTTAAAGCAAATCCTTTTTTTTTATTTTCTATTACATTTTCGACTAGTGTGATGTCGTCCTCTATCTTTTCCGCCCTTATTCTAATCACTGTATATCTTTACATCAGCCACACCTAGCACTTTGCACATATTTTGATCCTTCCCTATGAAATGCACCTGCCCCGCTCCTGATAAATTCTTCCACAGACTTCTTACACAGCTTTTTTTTGTTTGTTCTTTATTCAACACTTTATCTAGCTACCTGCTGTCTAATACCTTTCAGTGGAGTCATATGTTAAATTCTTCCGTTTTATTCTTCTCTGTCTTTCCCATTCCCTGCTTTTCATTTCAATACAATACTGTGCTCCAGACGCACAGTCAAAAAAAAAATTACCTTACTCATTTCCTTGTCAACGCTTGATAGTAATTGAGTTATGGTATGGCTAATAACGAAACTCGGTAACTGCTAAGAAAGCAGAGACTTGCATTTTTGAACCAAAAAACAACGCGTGAATGACGACAGACGAAGTTTAGTAGAGATTTGTGTATCTGTAAAAAGACCAATGGGCGAAGCATACAACAACTACCACCATCATTCGTTGGCGAAAGATCTTGTCGAAACCCGAGAAAAACCTGGTCCTACTTAAAATGAAGCCTTCTACCCAGTCACTCGTCGTGTAATCTATGTAGCAAGAGAAGACGAAGGAAGGAAAACTGAAGTGCGAAATCTCGCGTTTAATTAGTCACTCACCCAGGTAGAACATACATACATACCGTTGTTTGACCTTCGTACAGACTACCGTATGGAGGACATAGTAATAGGCATTCCTGGAGTACAGAAGCAAATGAAAGAGCTGAAAACTAATAAGTCGCCAGGTCCAGATGGAATTCTAATTCCGTTCTACGGACAGATAGTACTCTACGACACTGGCCCCTTACTTACCTTGTATTTATCGCGAATCTTTTGCCCAGCACCGAAGTCCCAAGCGACTGGAAAAAAGCATGGGAGACTCCTGTGTATAAGAAGGCTAAAAGAACGTACCCGTAAAATTACAGACCATTAACATCGGTAAGCTGCAGAATTCTTTAACATGTTCTCAGTTCAGATATAACAAATTTGCTCGAGACGGGAGAGCTTCTGTCCACACATCAGCAGGGATATGGAAATATTGTCCTGGAGACACTTAGTTCGCACTTTCCTCACATGATATCCTTCGAGCCATAGCGAAGCACAACAGGCAGTTACCATATTCCCAGATTTCCGAAAACGTTTCACACAGTGCTCCACTGCAGACTGTTAACGAAGATACGGAGATACGGAACAGCCTCCCAGATATGTGAGTGGCTCGAAGACTTCTTAAGTTACGGAACCCAGTAAGTTGTCCTCGACGTCGTGTGTTCAGAGACAAGGTTATCGATAGGAGTGCCAAACGTGTGATATGAGTGCTATTATTCTCTATAAACATAAACTAGCGACGATGACATTGCTTTGCAATTGCTAAGAATGTATGGGAACCGGATGTACGTCTTAATCTCTGCCTGACCCCCCCCCTGTCTTTGTTCATCTCCACTTTCTCCCCCTTTCTCTGTTTATGACCTCCTCCACCACCTCCACCCTTCTCGTCCTCACCCCTCTCTGACCTCCTCCTTCCCCCTCTCTATGTTCATTCCTCCTTCCCCCCCCCCTCTTCCCCTTCTTTCTTTATCTCCTTCTCTCCTGCCTTTAACTCTCAGTCTTGTTTATTGGTGCTGATTGGAACTTGAAGCTTAGAATGAATGAGTAAATTGGTCGGCATCGTTTGTATACGGATTGTGAGAGACACCTCTCCAGCTGTTTGATCTGTAAGGACAGCAGTTTCGAAGGCAGTATTTGGCATTGTTTTAATGTGCCAGCGGGGAGGATTATTGAGTTTCTAAATATTCAGAATCAATAGCTGTATTCTAATCATAAGCTCATAAGCCATAAGTACAACTTTCTTGTTTCCTATTAAAACCGACAGCGACTAGTAAAACGAATGACCACATTCTTTTGTATGCAAATTTTGTTTAAAATAATATACAAGGAGAAAGAATATACACTGACGGAAAAATTCGCAACAACAAAAAGTAATTGATGTAGGGTACAGAAATTTCCAGAATACATATGTATATAGATAACTAACATTGCAAGATCACAGGTTAATGTACGTCCGCGGTAAACCATTTCAAATGTGAAATGCTGGTACATTAATAACAGCCAGAATTTCGAATTCGAACATGCAAACGTGCATGTATTGTGCAGGTGACGGATGTCACTTTATAGGATGGAGTTACACGCCTATCGCACTTTTTCGCTCCGCACACGGATGGTTACTGCTGTTTGTGAAGGACGCCGGAACTGTCGTCCGATGAAGTCCCATATGTGCTCGACTGGAGATATATGTGGTGGTCGTGCATGGCTGGACAACACGTCGACACCGTAGAGCATGTTGGGCTACGGCAGCGATTTTGTGAGCGAGCGTTATTCTGTTGGAAAACACTCACTGTAATGGTGTTCATGAATGGCAGCACAACAGTTGGAATCACCAGATCGACGTACAGAGTTGCAGTCAGGGTGCGTGGGACAACCACGAGAGTATGATGATGATGGTGATGATGATTGGGTTTCGGGGCTCTCAACTGCGCGGTTATCAGCGCCCGTACAAATTCCCAACCTTTTCTCAGTCCAATTTCGCCACTTTTCAGGAATGATGATGAAATGATGAGGACAACACAAACACCCAGTCATCTCGAGACAGGTGAAAATCCCTGAAGCGGCGCGGGATTAGCCGAGCGGTCTGGGGCGCTGCAGTCATGGACTGTGCGGCTGATCCCGGCGGAGGTTCGAGTCCTCCCTCGGGCATGGGTGTGTGTGTTTGTCCTTAGGGCAATTTAGGTTAAGTAATGTGTAAGCTTAGGGACTGATGACCTTAGCAGTTAAGTCCCATAAGATTTTTTAAAAAAAAAAAGAAAAGAAAAAACGTCCCTGACCCCGCCGGGAATCGAACCCGGGACCTAGTGCCACGAGAGTACTCCTACTGTTATACGAAATCGCACACCAGGCCATAACTCCTGGTCTTCTCTTGCTACATCAGAGCAGTCAACTAGTGACTGCGTAGAAGTCTTCATTTTTACGTAGGACCAGGATTCTCTCGGGTTCTCGACAACATCAGGTGTACGTCCAGTGTGGCTAGCTTGCAGATGGGTTGGTTGCAGGTCCTCAATTCGCCTCCTTCTAACCAACACACGGCCATCACTGGCATAAAGGCAAACCTGTCCTTTATTGAACTCTGCTTGACGCCACTGAAGTGGAGAATGGCGGTGGTTTGGGTTCAGCGGAATGCACGCTACACTGCGTCTGGCACGGAGCGATCCTTGAAGCAATCGATTTGTAACGGTTAGTTGTGTCACTGTGGTGCCAACTACATCTCAAATTGCTGCTGCAAGGTGCCGTACGATTCTCCAGAGCCGTACACCAAACACGATGGTCTTCCCTCTCGGTAGCGCCACGTGCCGTCCGGAGCCCGGTCTTCTTTCGACCGTACACATTCGTGACCATCGCTGCCAGCAGTCAAGTATAGTGGCTACATTCCTACCGAGTCTTCTACAGTATCGTAGAAGGAACATCCAGTTTCTCGTAGTGCTGTTACACGACCGCTTCAATCTCAGTGAGTTGTTGATAATGCCGTCTTTGTCGCCTTAAGGCATTCTTGATTAACATCAACTCACCACGTCCACTCTGAAAAGTAACTAACGCTCACGACTGATACAGCGTATACGAGGGGCGTTCAGAAAGTAAGCTCCGATCGGTCGCGAAATGGAAACGACTATGAAAATCCGATAAAGCTTTGCAGAGATGTGTTGGGTAGTGTCTCTAGTATAACCCCAGTTAGCATCACGTCGCTCTTCTCATTTCTGAGCTCGCAGTGAGTGCGTAACGATGTCTAGAAAATAGTGTCTGCCGCCAAGTACGAGGGCCTGGTGAGAAATTTCGCCTGAAGCTATGCAGCTAACATTACATAACTGTCGTGCTGTTTCTTCTTCAAGACAATTCTCAGCCGCATTCTGCAGGGGCAATGAAGATGCTCCTGCATCGTTTTCAAATGGAAATGTGAGATTACCCACAATATAGTCCGCAATTGTCTCCCCCTGAGTTTCATCTCTGGTCGCATGAACCGCTGTCTTTGAAGACAACATTTTGACACAGACAACGAGGTGTAGGCCAGCGTGGAGAATTGGCGGAAAGCACTGGCGACTGCCTTCTATGATGAGGCTATTGAAAAGTTGGTACAACGCTATGACAAAAGTCTAAGTCAGAACGGCGACTACGTAGAGAAGTAGCTGAAAGGTGTAGCTAATTGTTACAAGTAAAACATTTCTGATGTTCACTATGGTTTCAATTTGGCAATCAGTCGGAGCTTACTTTCTGAACAGGCCTCGTATTTATAGCAAACCTTATCTGCATCCTTATAGTGGCGCCACTAGTGCAACTCATGCGGCTGGCGCGAAGTTTGAATAGGCATCATCTTTCAGTTGTAGAAACACGCCAGCCGACTTTCGTTCATATAGCACGCCACCTTCTTGGTGATGCGATCATCTTTCCGTCAGTGTATATAGGAGAAACAATTCGTCTAATGGTTTAAACACCCTCTTATGGTAGTTAAAATTGACCTGAGAAAGAAAATTAAACCACACATTTCCACAGCTTAGCACAGCACATTTTTTTTCTCGTAGTCAGTTTTAACACAAAATCTGTACAGTGTTGTTTAAAAAAAATACATAGCCTATGGTGGCCTCAACGTTTATCAGAATATTGCGCAGAAATCTAAAGCAAATCAATCAAAAACTTTTCGAAATTTTTGCGAACAACTGTCTGAAAGTCCATAATGAACTTTTACTCTGCAGTGGAGTGTCCCCTGATATGATACTTCCTGCCAGATTAAAACTGTGTGCCGGAGTGAGACTCGAACTCGGGATCTTTGCCTTTTGGAGCCTAGTGCGCTACCGTCTGAGCTACCGAAGCACAACTCAGAACCTGTCCTCACAGCTTCGGCAGCGTAGAGGGCAGAGCACTTGCCCGCGAAAGGTAAAGACCCGGTACCCAGTTTAAATGGCTCTTAGCACTATGGGTCTCAACATCTTAGGTCATAAGTCCCCTAGAACTTAGAACTACGTAAACCTAACTAACCTAAGGACATCACACACACCCATGCCCGAGGCAGGATTCGAACCCGCGACCGTAGCAGTCCCGCGGTTCCGGACTGCAGCGCCAGAACCGCACGGCCACCGCGGCCGGCCCCCAGTTTAAATCTGCCATGAAGTCTCATATCAGCGCGCACTCCGCTACAAAGTGAAAACTCATTCTGGAAACATCCCCAGGCTGTGGATAAGCCATGTCTCCTCAATATCCTTTCTTCCAGGAGCGCTGGTTCTGCAAGGTCTTCAGGAGAGGTTCTGCGAAGACTGGAAAGTAGGAGACCAGGCACTGGCTGAATTGAAGCTGCGAGGAGGAGTCCTGAGTTGCGCTTCGGTAGCTCAGACTGTAGAGCACTTGCCTCCGGAGGGCAAAGATCCCGAGTTCGAGTCTCGGTCCGACACAGTTTTAATCTACCAGGTAGTTGCTTGAAAGTCGTTTTCGAGTTACTCAAGAAAAAGTACAAAAGTTATCTTCAAACGCACCGTCACCCATCGCCCATCTCTCAGCAGTCAGGATGTATAGTATGCTGTTGTTCGTGCCAGTCCCTAGTGACACTCTAAAAAAAAAATTCTGACTATAATTAGACCTTTTTTGATCTCTATCACTTGGGCTATTAAGCCACAAGCATAGCTGGCTACTTCGGTAACGTTATTAATTTAACGTGCCCATGATGGTAATGGATGAAAAATGACCTTTGTACACGTTATGCTGGACTTAATTATGTTGACAATTCAACCCAAATTTAACCCTTACAAGGACAGTAGTTTCGTTGTCAGAACGATACGGTTGTTTATTTTATGCTGCTGAAATTTATAAAATTGTTAACTGAATTTCAAACAAACGTCAGTTTGAAGGTAGGCTTTCCCTGTGTGTACTGCTGATGAAATCTTCTCGGGCTTCCATCAGGGTAGCTGCGTCGATGAATGTCATTCTCATCATCTTTGAGGGTGAATCACATTTCTGCCAGACGCTTACGAAAGAAGTATGTAGACGTTTATGCAGATGTAGAAGAATGTTGTTTTCACCTCTGCCAAATTGCTTCTTAAGACTCACTTCCGTCGTCAATGAATAAATGAATCGTTCTCCAGTTCGATCCAATTTTACTTAAAATGCTCGCTATGAGAGCAAACATAATCGAAACAATTTCTGAAATACCTGCTAATAGAAACAAATAGTGTAGTAGTTACTGCACTAGTCTCGTATTTGGAAAGACCGGGTTCGATTCCCCATCTCGCTATTCAGATCAAGGTTTCCCCTATCACTACTGGTGAATGCCTAGATGATTCCTTTGTACAGGTCATAGCTCACCCTTTACCCAACTAAGATGGAGCAGTTAATATTATATGAAGGAGAGTGCCTTTGCATAGGAGAATACCACCTTTGGGTATTGTGTGTGTGTGTGTGTGTGTGTGGATTCAAGGTGCTCAAAAGCGAGGTTATTACCTCCATTTGTATGTCTGAAAGAGGGTGACCAAATGCTAATATTACGAGAAACGTATAAAAAAAAAACACTCGTTCGTATGTAGTCGTGCCCACCGTGATATTACTTCCGCTACATACCACAGTGTCGGTTTGAAAACATTATTTCAAAACCACAGCGTCTGAGTCAGAAGAAACCTTCTCAGACTGGTGTTTGCGCTTTCTCCTACAAATTTAGAGAGACCATTAAGAAATTTCCAGAGGAGAAAAAGGACGTGAGTTGAGAAATGTATTATCATGGAAACAGTGGTGGTAACTAACGATCGCTCGTTAATATACAGAAGCCACAGCTCATAAAACAAGCAGAAGACTACGGCGAGGAACAATATATTTTACAAGCTGGCAGCGACCACCTAGGTGGCCCGTTGCCATTAGTTACCCGCAGCGCAAGTGCATTGTCTCCGTCCTACATGCTAGTCTATTCTGCTGCCAGCCGGTACCTGCGCACAAGGTGGGTATGAGACCAAATGAGTTGCTCAGAGCTACAGTAGCGCGTCCAGAAACTACATTTCTAAATTCGTACATGCACAGGACGTATCAAAAAGTCTTGGATATGTTTTAGAAGCGAGTCCTTCTGATTTAAATAAAGAAAGAAGTCTCAGAAACTTATATCCGTAAAGTACCGTATTTGTGTTTCTGTCCAAATAACATTGTACAACAATTCGCCACCTGTTTGCTATTGTCAGTCCACAGGAATTGTTAATTATTGCCGGCCGGAGTGGCCGAGCGGTTCTAGGCACTACAGTCTGGAACCGCACGACCGCTACGGTCGCAGGTTCGAATCCTGCCTCGGGCATGGATGTGTGTGATGTCCTTAGGTTAGTTAGGTTTAAGTAGTTCTAAATTCTAAGGGGCTGATGACCTCAGAAGCTAAGTCCCATAGTGCTCAGAGCCATTTGAACCATTTTGTTAACTATGTCATCAATTCACTTAGACAATGTTCAAATCATTGTTTAATTACTTCCAAACACCCATGAACTTGCAGAATAATGAACTGTCCTACTGTTTGAAATGTCGTCTACTGGTGTCTACAGTTTTCACTCTTTTCCGTAATATGTTGATTAAGTATCTCTGCATATGGACTACATGATGCATCAACTAATTAATTTAGTTGCCGACAAATAAAAATCTAATGCATTGAGGTCTAGAGAACGTCCAGGTTACTGAAATGGCGTTTCCCATCCCTACAACTTTTCTGATAGACATTTGACAGTGAATATTGCACAGCATGACTAAACATTTCTGAAGTCCTCCATACATAAATATAATTTTCTGATTGACTGTTCTTGTCCCTTATTTCTCCACCTGCTTTGGGACGTTCACCCGCCGAACTAACTGATAGTGTCAGGTCAACAAGGCTTATCCCTCCTTTGGACATCTGATTCCAGTAGGAATGAACTAAATCTGTTTCGTTATGCAGTGTAAAAGCCTGGCTACGAAGATTGCAAACCACAACGCATTCGTCAGAGAGACCCAAGGTTAAAAGAAAGTAAACATTCTGCGGCTTCTGCTCAGGTATAAAGAAATACCTACCTAGCTTATAATGATCTGTCACAGCTCGAAGATTATCTCCCTGCCCTTGGGATCAGCACCTCCAGATTGCATGACATGAAAGTGACGCATTGCAAGAGGTTACATGCCTACATTAGCCGAAAGTAACAGCACAGGGTGGTGGGGGTTACCTCACACCAATGTTACATTCACGTAACAATTACTTGTTTGCTGTCGACGTCCGGCTGTATCTGAGTGTCAGCGCTAGAAGCAGCGCTGCTGACATATCAGGTGACAATGGTGAGATGGATCATTACCAGGATGGGCACACAGCCAGGGTGTTATAATTCCCGAGTCAAACCCAGCGCCTAAGATGTCACTAGTGGGCCTTGTATAGAACTGATAGATCATTACTGTACATTTTCGTGAACCATTTCGTCCCATACTACCTACGAGGGTTGTCCCGAAAGTAAGTTCCGATCAGTCGCTAAATACAGGGTGTTTCAAAAATGACCGGTATATTTGAAACGGCAATAAAAACTAAACGAGCAGCGATAGAAATTCACCGTTTGTTGCAATATGCTTGGGACAACAGTACATTTTCAGGCGGACAAACTTTCGAAATTACAGTAGTTACAATTTTCAACAACAGATGGCGCTGCAGGTGATGGGAAAGATATAGAAGACAACGCAGTCTGTGGGTGCGCCATTCTGTACGTCGTCTTTCTGCTGTAAGCGTGTGCTGTTCACAAAGTGCAAGTGTGCTGTGGACAACATGGTTTATTCCTTAGAACAGAGGATTTTTCTGGTATTGGAATTCCACCGCCTAGAACACAGTGTTGTTGCAACAAGACGAAGTTTTCAACGGAGGTTTAATGTAACCAAAGGACCGAAAAGCGATACAATAAAGGTTCTGTTTCAAAAATTTCAACGGACTGGGAAGGTGACGGATGAACGTGCTGCAAAGGTAGGGCGACCGCGTACGGCAACCACAGAGGGCAACGCGCAGCTAGTGCAGCAGGTGATCCAACAGCGGCCTCGGGTTTCCGTTCGCCGTGTTGCAGCTGCGGTCAAAATGACGCCAACGTCCACGTATCGTCTCATGCGCCAGAGTTTACACCTCTATCCATACAAAATTCAAACGCGGCAACCCCTCAGCGCCGCTACCATTGCTGCACGAGAGACATTCGCTAACGATATAGTGCACAGGATTGATGACGGCGATATGCATGTGGGCAGCATTTGGTTTACTGACGAAGCTTATTTTTACCTGGACGGCTTCGTCAATAAACAGAACTGGCGCATATGGGGAACCGAAAAGCCTCATGTTGCAGTCCCATCGTCCCTGCATCCTCAGAAAGTACTGGTCTGGGCCGCCATTTCTTCCAAAGGAATCATTGGCCCATTTTTCAGATCCGAAACGATTACTGCATCACGCTATCTGGACATTCTTCGTGAATTTGTGGCGGTACAAACTGCCTTAGACGACACTGCGAACACCTCGTGGTTTATGCAAGATGGTGCCCGGCTACATCGCACGGCCGACGTCTTTAATTTCCTGAATGAATATTTCGATGATCGTGTGATTGCTTTGGGCTATCCGAAACATACAGGAGGCGGCGTGGATTGGCCTCCCTATTCGCCAGACATGAACCCCTGTGACTTCTTTCTGTGGGGACACTTGAAAGACCAGGTGTACCGCCAGAATCCAGAAACAATTGAACAGCTGAAGCAGTACATCTCATCTGCATGTGAAGCCATTCCGCCAGACACGTTGTCAAAGGTTTCGGGTAAATTCATTCAGAGACTACGCCATATTATTGCTACGCATGGTGGATATGTGGAAAATATCGTACTATAGAGTTTCCCAGACCGCAGCGCCATCTGTTGTTGAAAATTGTAACTACTGTAATTTCGAAAGTTTGTCTGCCTGAAAATGTACTGTTGTCCCAAGCATATTGCAACAAACGGTGTATTTCTATCGCTGCTCGTTTAGTTTTTATTGCCGTTTCAAATATACCGGTCATTTTTGAAACACCCTGTAGAAACCACAGTGAAAATCAGAAACATTTTATTTGCAAGGGTTAGCTACACTTTCCAGATACTTTTCTACAAAGCGCCGCTCTGACTTAGAAATTTGTCGGAGCGTTATACCAAATTTCCAACACCATCGTCAAAGAAGGCAGCCACCTGTACTTTCCAGTAATTCTCTACGCTGGTCTATAGCGCGTAGCCTGCGCCCAAGTGTTGTCTTCGTATCCAGTGTTTCGTGTGAACAGAGACGACACAGGGCGAGCCGATTAGGTCTGTGTTGTGGGTGATCGAACACTTCCCATCGAGAAGGCTGCAGGAGCGTCTTCACTGCCCCTGCAGAGTGTAGCCGAGAATTGCCATGAAGAAGGAAGTGTGTGGCAGTTGTGTTAGGTGGGCTGCATTCATTAAGGCGAAGCCTATAAGCGGGCCCTCCAACTTGGCAGGAGACATTGTTATTCTAGGCACCTTTACTCGCTCACAGCGCGGTCATAACTGAAAAGAGCGTCTTAATGCTATCGACGGTCAGACTAGAGATACTGCCCAACACATCTGTGCAAAGCTTCATCGGGTTTTCACTGTGGTGTCCATTTCACGACCGATCGGAACTTACTTTCTGGGCAACCCTCGTGTATGGCATCCAGATGCCCTGCACAGGGCATTAGGGGTATAGGTACTAATATTGTGACAATCAGTGCCAACTCAGAGTGTTCGTTGTTGTTTTCTCTACATCTAACAGTCTTCCCACAAGCACATCACATAATTTACTAGCTGATCCTTGGTGCACCTTCATAACCACACTGTACTGTGAACTATGCCTGTCAGTATAGACTACCCGTTTTGTTTAAATCATCTATGCGTCCAAACTTTAATACCTGACTTGCTGTCCAGGGGAAAATAAAAATTAATTGCTTTCTTGTGCCATGCGAACTTGGAGGTACCAACCAATCTAAAAACATACTACGCGAATTAGCCTTAATTATTGGTCTGTAAATAAAGTGACTACTGATATAATGTTGTTCGGCACACTGTCCTCACTTATCAACAGAAATATCTGCACTCATACCGTTAATACCCTGTATAAAAGCAGTCAAAGATCAAGGCGTAATCTGGATGAATGTCGAACAAGATATCAGAGCACGCACGAACGCTCTCTTGCGTACATCCAGTTCAGTACCTAGAACACACTCAACCCAGCATAAACAGGAAAACTCCAGACGACTCGGGCTAGTTGTTGTTGTTGTTGTGGTCTTCAGTCCTGAGACTGGTTTGATGCAGTTCTCCATGCTACTCTATCCTGTGCAAGCTTCTTCATCTCCCCGTGCCTACTGCAACCTACATCCTTCTGAATCTGCTTAGTGTATTCATCTCTTGGTCTCCCTCTACGATTTTTTCCCCTCCACGCTGCCCTCCAATGCTAAATTTGTGATCTCTTGATGCCTCAAAACATGTCCCACCAACCGATCCCTTCTTCTAGTCAAGTTGTGCCACAAACTTCTCTTCACCCCAATCCTATTCAATACCTCCTCATTAGTTACGTAATCTACCCACCTTATCTTCAGCATTCTTCTGTAGCACCACATTTCGAAAGCTTCTATTCTCTTCTTGTCCAAACTGGTTATCGTCCATGTTTCACTTCCATACATGGCTACACTCCATACAAATACTTTCAGAAACGACTTCCTGACACTTAAATCTATACTCGAAGTTAACAAATTTCTCTTCTTCAGAAACGATTTCCTTGCCATTGCCAGTCTACATTTTATATCCTCTCTACTTCGACCATCATCAGTTATTTTGCTCCCTAAATAGCAAAACTCCTTTACTACTTTAAGTGTCTCATTTCCTAATCTAATACCCTCAGCATCACCCGATTTAATTTGACTACATTCCATTATCCTCGTTTTGCTTTTGTTGATGTTCATCTTATAGCCTCCTTTCAAGACACTGTCCATTCCGTTCAACTGCTCTTCCAAGTCCTTTGCTGTCTCTGACAGAATTACAATGTCATCGGCGAACCTCAAAGTTTTTACTTCTTCTCCATGAATTTTAATACCTACTCCGAATTTTTCTTTTGTTTCCTTTACTGCTTGCTCAATATACAGATTGAATAACATCGGGGAGAGACTACAACCCTGTCTCACTCCTTTCCCAACCACTGCTTCCCTTTCATGTCCCTCGACTCTTATAACTGCCACCTGGTTTCTGTACAAATTGTAAATAGTCTTTCGCTCCCTGTATTTTACCCCTGCCACCTTCAGAATTTGAAAGAGAGTATTCCAGTTAACGTTGTCATAAGCTTTCTCTAAGTCTACAAATGCTAGAAACGTACGTTTGCCTTTTCTTAATCTTTCTTCTAAGATAAGTCGTAAGGTTAGTATTGCCTCACGTGTTCCAACATTTCTACGGAATCCAAACTGATCTTCCCCGAGGTCGGCTTCTACTAGTTTTTCCATTCGTCTGTAAAGAATTCGCGTTAGTATTTTGCAGCTGTGAATGCTAATGTAAGAAACACTGATGAGCCGAAATATTGTGCCGGCCGAAGTGGCCGTGCGGTAAAAGGCGCTGCAGTCTGGAACCGCAAGACCGCTACGGTCGCAGGTTCGAATCCTGCCTCGGGCATGGATGTTTCTGATGTCCTTAGGTTAGTTAGGTTTAACTAGTTCTAAGTTCTAGCGGACTAATGACTTCAGCAGTTGAGTCCCATAGTGCACAGAACCATTTGAACCGAAATATTGTGAACACCTATGTAATGGCCTGTTGGTCCACCTTTGGAACTCAGTACAGTAGCAATTCAGCATGCCATGGTTTCGGTGCGTCCATACGTTTCTAGAGGTGTGCGATACTAGAGATCTTCGCACTGGTCACGCTTTTATATAAAATACAGGTTTGGGGACGTGGATCTGGCGCCCAATAGCGTCCCAGATATTCTCCACCGGCTCCAGATTAAGGGAATCTGATAACCAAGGCATCAACGTGAGTTCACTACCATGCTTCTGAAACCAGTGGACCAATTCTGGCCTTGTGACACGGACAGTTAACCTGCCGTATGCCGCCGCCGTAATGGAAGACATGTAATATGAAAGGGGTAGATGGTCTTCACTTATGTCCTAGCAGTATACGGTAGTGTCTTCGATTACTACCACAGGACGCATGGAAGTCCATGTCAATGACCCCATAGCATAATACTGCCTCACTGATCTGCATCCGTGCTGGGTTGCATATTGCGAACAACTTTTCGCCTCGATGATGCCGTAATTTTGGAGCTAACATCAACTTGGTGTAAAAACAAATGTGATTCATCCGATCAGATGACACATTAACGCTGGTCGACGGCCGAATCTCGATGATGCCGTGTACTCTGCGATCGTAACTGACGATGATGTTGGGTCAACATTGAAACACAGAGGGGTCGTACGCTGCGGGACCCCATGTTGAACAACCTACGCTGAACGATGTGCTCAAGCGCTGTACTCTGTCCGCCGCTCTGTGACAGATTGCCGCCTATCCTGCTTCACAGCGCGGGCAAGCCTCCGACCTCCGAGAGCTGGGGTGGGGGGTCCACAGCTTGTTATCCACACTTATGATTTCAACGGCCTTCAGTCGTTTCCGAAGGCCCCCTAATGTTATTAGCACGCAAACAGCCGACCAGGTAGAGTTCAATCTCACTTCCAGCAGCGTCCATAACGTACTTCAGCTCATCAGTGCGTGTGTGTAATACGCAGTTCTTTGGTAATGTCTGTCATTCTCATGTACAACTCATATAATTTTCACAATTAATGTAAACGTAATTTATGAGGATGCTAAAAGGTCAGTTAAAATAAATACATAAAAATGCTTACTACGAGGGCAAGTAAAATGAAAACCTTGAAAGTGTAACTAAAAATCGACTTTTCGCTCCATTGTTCGGTAAGCTAACAATACAGGGTTATTACAAATGATTGAAGCGATTTCACAGCTCTACAATAACTTGAGATATTTTCACAATGCTTTGCACACACATACAAAAACTCAAAAAAATTTTTTAGGCATTCACAAATCTTCGATATGTGCCCCTTTAGTGATTCGGCAGACATCAAGCCGATAATCAAGTTCCTCCCACACTCGGCGCAGCATGTCCCCATCAATGAGTTCGAAAGCATCGTTGATGCGAGCTCGCAGTTCTGGCACGTTTCTTGGTAGAGGAGGTTTAAACACTGAATCTTTCACATAACCCCACAGAAAAAAATCGCATGGGGTTAAGTCGGGAGAGCGTGGAGGCCATGACATGAATTGCTGATCATGATCTCCACCACGACCGATCCATCGGTTTTCCAATCTCCTCTTTAAAAAATGCCGAACATCATGATGGAAGTGCGGTGGAGCACCATCCTGTTGAAAGATGAAGTCGGCGCTGTCGGTCTCCAGTTGTGGCATGAGCCAATTTTCCAGCATGTCCAGATACACGTGTCCTGTAACGTTTTTTTCGCAGAAGAAAAAGGGGCCGTGAACTTTAAACCGTGAGATTGCACAAAACACGTTAACTTTTGGTGAATTGCGAATTTGCTGCACGAATGCGTGAGGATTCTCTACTGCCCAGATTCGCACATTGTGTCTGTTCACTTCACCATTAAGAAAAAATGTTGCTTCATCACTGAAAACAAGTTTCGCACTGAACGCATCCTCTTCCATGAGCTGTTGCAACTGCGCCGAAAATTCAAAGCGTTTGACTTTGTCATCAGGTGTCAGGGCTTGTAGCAATTGTAAACGGTAAGGCTTCTGCTTTAGCCTTTTCCGTAAGATTTTCCAAACCGTCGGCTGTGGTACGTTTAGCTCCCTGCTTGCTTTATTCGTCGACTTCCGCGGGCTACTCGTGAAACTTGCCCGCACGCGTTCAACCGTTTCTTCGCTCACTGCAGGCCGACCCGTTGATTTCCCCTTACAGAGGCATCCAGAAGCTTTACACTGCGCATACCATCGCCGAATGGAGTTAGCATTTGGTGGATCTTTGTTGAACTTCGTCCTGAAGTGTCGTTGCACTGTTATGACTGACTGATGTGAGTGCATTTCAAGCACGACATACGCTTTCTCGGCACCTGTCGCCATTTTATCTCACTGCGCTCTCGAGCGCTCTGGCGGCAGAAACCTGAAGTGCGGCTTCAGCCGACGAACAAAACTTTATGAGTTTTTCTACGTATCTGTAGTGTGTCGTGACCATATGTCAATGAATGGAGCTACAGTGAATTTATGAAATCGCTTCAATCATTTGTAATAGCCCTGTACTTTTACCATGGTGCAAGGAATGCCCTACAGGGGGCAACATACTACAGACAAGCGAAAGGCGGCCACAAACCCAGTTCAAAACGATTGCCTCGCTTGCAACATGCATTAAGGAAGACAGCGTCCTGTCATACGTTTTCTGAGCAGTGAAGGTACGAAATCTATTGAAATCCAGTCGCGAATGAAGATCCAATATAGTGATGCCTGTCTATCACTGCAGTAAGTGTAATACTGGAGTTGAAAATTCGAAAATGGAGTGAATTCCGTGACGGAATGTGAGCGCCCGAATCAAGCACGCTGCATTGTGGCACCAAACTCTACTGCAGCAGCTGAAGCCACTGTGATGGCAAATTGCCGTGTGACGTGGATGAAACAGCTGCAGATCTAAATGTTAGTCATGTCTCAACACATAGCATCACTCATGATGCGCTGAAGTTTCGCAAGGTATCTGCAAGATGGGTTCCGTGGCAGCTCACCCCAGAACTGAATGAGCGATGCGTTGACATCTATGAAGAACTTCTGCAGCGGTCTGAAGCAGAAGGTGATGACTTCTTTGCAAATATCGTTACAGCAGACGCAACCTGGGTACACTACCACCAATTTTAAACAACGAGAGCAAGCAAGGACTGGCATCATTCCTCATCACCGAAACTCAAGAAGTTCTGGACGCAGCCATCTGACACGAGATTTTGCTGACTCTCTTTTTGGATGAGTGAGATGTTGTCTTGTAACACAACGCGCAAAACATGCTTCAAATGGCTCTGAGCACTATTGGACTTAACATCTGAGGTCATCAGTCCCCTAGAACTTAGCACTACTTAAACCTAACTAACCTAAGGACATCACAAACATCCATGCCCGAGGCAGAATTCGAACCTGCGACCGTTGCGGTCGCGCGGTTCCAGACTGTAGCGCCTAGAACCGCTCGGCCACCCCGGCTGGCTAACACAACGCGACTCGGGAAAAAGCCATCACTAGCGCGTCATGTTACAGAATGTTAGAAAATCAGCTTTAGGGTGCAACAAGACCAAAGCGACATGGTCTTCAAGACTACAGGTGTCATCTCGCAACATGATGACGCCTGGCCTCATACAGTCTGTGCAACAATTGCAACCATCGATGACCAGCACTTCGACACAATGCCACATCCACCATACTCCCAATATCTCGCAACGAGTGGTTACCACATGTCTGGACCACTTAGAGAGGAGACGGGAAGAAAGAGATTTCGTTCCGATGAAGAGGAGCAAGCGCTGAAAGAGTGGTCGCGCTCACAACCGAAATAATTTTTTAGAGGGATCCGTGCGCTTCCTAAGCGCTGGAAACAACGTAGAAAAATGATACACTCATGTTCCGCTTTTGTTCAATAAAAATAATTAAAAAGCTGTGTAAAATTTTAATGTGCACCCTTTTGTAGCTGTTATGTATGCTGCACCATTCAGATACAGATTGAGAGAAAACTGGCTGTATTCAATTGTCCATTAGCGCCCCTATCTCCCTTTTACGCGTATTACTCTCGTAGTCCCTACTCGAGATATAGCAGAGCGCCGGATTTAGCTGACAGGTTTACTCTAGACCTACTTCGCTTTCATTTTATCGGTTCTCATACAAGTTGCCTGAGCACGTGTGCTACACTTGGGTAATACTTACCTGTTATATTTCTAGAAGTACGTTTGTGAATGTCTTCCTCGTCTTTCTCCGGGTTTGCTTGATCATGAGCTCAAAACTCTCGAGCAGCATTTGATAGTAGGTGTCTCCATATACTCGTACGTAGTTTCCTATCACATTTCTTCCAACAAGTACGAGTATGTCTTCCGTTTTCCTTCCCTATTACTGACTTCACGTGTTTCTTTTGTGTAACTGTTGTTGATAATTCTTCCGGGTTATATGGCCGTGGTCGACGGAATTGTTCTATTCCTAACGTTTCGTCCAATACTACGTTGGACATCCTCAGAGGTATGGCTGGTCCTGCTGAGTCCTGCCGACTGACGAGACGGGCGTCGGAGAGCGGCCTAAATACCAAGGAAAGTGGGCGTGGTCTGGCTTGCACATAGTAGCAGAGAGAAAACTAGTCAAAGATAAAATGTAACTATCGATAATAGTCCGTCATAGATCACTCATCGATTCTGTAACGCCACTGTCCATATCTCGCTTAATTTCAAGGCCTCTTCTTTTCTATTAAAATTATCTTCATGTTTATAAATTTCAGTAGCCTCCCTATACAGTCGTGGATAATAATTCGTGGTAGCACTTAAAACTGTAGTTTCAGAAAACTTAACTACATGGTAACCTGACTCAAGTGCATGTTCCGCAGCGGCCGATTTATCTATTTTTCCCAGTCGGCAAAGACTTTTATGCTCCTTTACCCTCGTATTCACACTTCTTTTCGTAGTACCAATATAGGCCTTGCCACAAGTACACGGAATTTTACACACACCGCTAGATGATAATGGTGGCCTTCTATCTTTAACAGAACGAAGTACTTGTCCTATTTTTCTGGTAGGTTTGAATACCGGTTTTACTTTATGTTTCAGCAAAATTTTGCCGATTCGATCTGTAACCTTACTAATGAAAGGTAAAGACACCGTGTTCTTCCATTGCTGTGTACCATCCCTGTCCTTTGGCCTGCTGTAATTAGGTCTTAAAACTCTAATTTATTTGTTTGAGTACCCATTCGTTTCGAAGGCCTGTTTCAGATGATTCAGTTCCGTATCGAGATGTTACGGCGTAATTATTACCGTAAGATATTGAACACTTTCCAGACTGAGCCCCTGCCTGAGCAGCGAGTAAAACTTCGCAGCTGCCATTGCGCTTTCTTCCCTCTATCGGCAGGCCTGTAGACAACAAAAGGAAGGGTCTCTGCGATATACTGTCGTGTAGTGTTAGATTTATGATTGGAACGAAGTGCCCTGTACGTTGCTGCTCTGTGTTCGTTCATATTACTTTCGTCTGTCTGCAAGAGCCAGAAGGGAAAAACGAGCCGAAAAACGTCCTGGTGGATTCCAAATTTTAATATAACTCTTCGTATGCCTGAATGTTACAAAACATACCAAACTCACGCAAATTATGTGTATGAACGGCGTGTACACTTATTTTGGAATAAAAATATCGTTCAGTAAAACTGATTGTGTATCTGCTAACGTTACAATTTCGTAACCCGCCTTTTACGAATAACTGGAGTAGGTTTCATCGTTTGAAATGACACGAATTTCTTCCATTCATAGCTGCAATGCTATGATCACCGTCCATTTGAATCAACAACGGTGACTGAAGCCCCTCTCGAAAGGGTTAAATGGTGAGGCAGACACTAGGAATTTAACACTAACACTGCAGCGTGATAATATCGGTTTCCTACTCTTATTTCCGCGTTCTCTGTCCACATTTAATATTTACTGCTCAGAACACCAAGTGGTTAAATAGTTATAAAATTTCTCACAGTTATCCAGAGAGGCTACTTTCTTGTGGATAACAACATCAATCCACACATACTTATTAATATTATAAATGTAATAGTAACTCTGACTACTATGTTTTCACGAATAAACCGCTGAACGGATTTTGATGAAATTTTATATGGAGATAGCTTGCACCCTGAGGAAGAACACAGGCAATTGTAGAAAGTAAATAACAATGATGATAATAATAATAATAATAGTAATAATAATAACAGTTATTATTATTATTATTATTATAGTAATAATAATAACGGCCCCCCATGAACCATGAACCATGGACCTCGCCGTTGGTGGGGAGGCTTGCGTGCCTCAGCGATACAGATGGCCGTACCGTAGGTGCAACCACAACGGAGGAGTATCTGTTGGGAGGCCAGACAAACATGTGGTTCCTGAAGAGGGGCAGCAGCCTTTCCAGTAGTTGCAGGGGCAACAGTCTGGATGATGGACTGATCTGGCCTTGTAACATTAACCAAAACGGCCTTGCTGTGCTGGTACTGCGAACGGCTGAAAGCAAGGGGAAACTACAGCCGTAATTTTTCCCGAGGAAATGCAGCTTTACTGTATGATTAAATGATGATGGCGTCCTCTTGGGCAAAATATTGCGGAGGTAAAATAGTCCCCCATTCGCATCTCCGGGCGGGGAATACTCAAGAGGACATCGTTATCAGGAGAAAGAAAACTGGCGTTCTACGGATCGGAGCGTGGAATGTCAGATCCCTTAATCGGGCAGGTAGGTTAGAAAATTTAAAAAGGGAAATGGATAGGTTAAAGTTAGATATAGTGGGAATTAGTGAAGTTCGGTGGCAGGAGGAACAAGACTTTTGGTCAGGTGAATACAGGGTTATAAATACAAAATCAAATAGGGGTAATGCAGGAGTAGGTTTAATAATGAATAAAAAAAATAGGAGTGCGTGTTAGCTACTACAAACAGCATAGTGAACGCATTATTGTGGCCAAGATAGACACAAAGCCCATGCCTACAACAGTAGTACAAGTTTATATGCCAACTAGCTCTGCAGATGATGAAGAAATTGATGAAATGTATGACGAGATAAAAGAAATTATTCAGGTAGTGAAGGGAGACGAAAATTTAATAGTCATGGGTGACTGGAATTCTAGAGTAGGAAAAGGGAGAGAAGGAAACATAGTAGGAGAATATGGATTTGGGGGAAGAAATGAAAGAGGAAGCCGCCTTGTAGAATTTTGCACAGAGCATGACTTAATCATAGCTAACACTTGGTTCAAGAATCATAAAAGAAGGTTGTATACCTGGAAGAATCCTGAAGATACTAAAAGGTATCAGATAGATTATATAATGGTAAGACAGAGATTTAGAAACCAGGTTTTAAATTGTAAGACATTTCCAGGGGCAAATGTGGATTCTGACCACAATCTATTGGTTATGAACTGCAGATTGAAGCTGAAGAAACTGCAAAAAGGTGGGAATTTAAGGAGTTGGGACCTGGATAAACTGAAAGAACCAGAGGTTGTAGAGAGTTTCAGGGAGAGCATAAGGGAACAATTGACAGGAATGGGGGAAAGAAATACAGTAGAAGAAGAATGGGTAGCTCTGAGGGATGAAGTAGTGAAGGCAGCAGACGATTAAGTAGGTAAAAAGACGAGGGCTAATAGAAATCCTTGGGCAACAGAAGAAATATTGAATTTAATTGATGAGAAGAGAAAATATAAAATTGCAGGAAATGAAGCAGGCAACAAGGAATACAAACGTCTGAAAAATGAGATCGACAGGAAGTGCAAAATGGCTAAGCAGGGATGGCTAGAGGACAATAGTAAGGATGTAGAGGCTTGTCTCACTAGGGGTAAGATAGATACTGCCTACAGGAACATTAAAGAGACCTATGGAGAGAAGAGAACCACTTGTATGAATATCAAGAACTCAGATGGCAACCCAGTTCTAAGCAAAGAAGGGAAGGCAGAAAGGTGGAAGGAGTATATAGAGGGTTTATACAAGGGCGCTGTGCTTGAGGACAATATTATGGAAATGGAAGAGGATGTAGATGAAGACGAAATGGGAGATAAGATACTGCGTGAAGAGTTTGACAGAGCACTGAAAGACCTGAGTCGAAACAAGGCCCCGGGAGTAGACAACATTCCATTAGAACTACTGATGGCCTTGGGAGAGCCAGTCATGACAAAACTCTACCATCTGGTGAGCAAGATGTATGAGACAGTCGAAATACCCTCAGACTTCAAGAAGAATATAATAATTCCAATCCCAAAGAAAGCAGGTGTTGACAGATGTGAAAATTACCGAACTATCAGTTTAATAAGTCACAGCTGCAAAATACTAACGCGAATTCTTTACAGACGAATGGAAAACCTGGAAGAAGCGGACCTCGGGGAAGATCAGTTTGGATTCCGCAGAAATGTTGGAACACGTGAGGCAATACTAACCTTACGACTTATCTTAGAAGAAAGGTTAAGGAAAGGGAAACCTACGTTTCTAGCATTTGTAGACTTAGACAAAGCTTTTGACAATGTTAACTGGAATACTCTCTTTCAAATTCTGAAGGTGGTAGGGGTAAAATACAGGGAGCGAAAGGCTATTTACAATTTGTACAGGAACCAGATGGCAGTTATAAGAGTCGAGGGGCATGAAAGGGAAGCAGTGGTTGGGAAAGGA
Source organism: Schistocerca nitens (assembly GCF_023898315.1). Taxonomy (NCBI): domain Eukaryota; kingdom Metazoa; phylum Arthropoda; class Insecta; order Orthoptera; family Acrididae; genus Schistocerca; species Schistocerca nitens. The sequence continues at coordinate 829,203,962 of NC_064618.1, read as the reverse complement.
GTGAGACAGGGTTGTAGCCTCTCCCCGATGTTATTCAATCTGTATATTGAGGAAGCAGTAAAGGAAGCAAAAGAAAAATTCGGAGTAGGTATTAAAATTCATGGAGAAGAAGTAAAAACTATGAGGTTCGCCGATGACATTGTAATTCTGTCAGAGACAGCAAAGGACTTGGAAGAGCAGTTGAACGGAATGGACAGTGTCTTGAAAGGAGGATATAAGATGAACATCAACAAAAGCGAAACGAGGATAATGGAATGTAGTCAAATTAAATCGGGTGATGCTGAGGGAATTAGATTAGGAAATGAGACACTTAAAGTAGTAAAGGAATTTTGCTATTTAGGGAGTAAAATAACTGATGATGGTCGAAGTAGAGAGGATATAAAATGTAGACTGGCAATGGCAAGGAACGCGTTTCTCAAGAAGAGAAATTTGTTAACGTCGAGTATAGACTTAAGTGTCAGGAAGTTGTTTCTGAAAGTATTTGTATGGAGTGTAGCCATGTATGGAAGTGAAACATGGACGATAAATGGTTTGGACAAGAAGAGAATAGAAGCTTTCGAAATGTGGTGCTACAGAAGAATGCTGAAGATTAGATGGGTAGATCACATAACTAATGAGGAGGTGTTGAATAGGATTGGGGAGAAGAGAAGTTTGTGACACAACTAGACTAGAAGAAGGGATCGGTTGGTAGGACATGTCTTGAGGCATCAAGGGATCACAAATTTAGCATTGGAGGGCAGCGTGGAGGGTAAAAATCGTAGAGGGAGACCAAGAGATGAATATACTAAGCAGATTCAGAAGGATGTAGGTTGCAGTAGGTACTGGGAGATGAAGAAGCTTGCACAGGATAGAGTAGCATGGAGAGCTGCATCAAACCAGTCCCAGGACTGAAGACCACAACAACAACAATAATAACAGTCAACCACTAAGAGGGTGAAATAGGGAACAGAAAATATTTTTGTTCATCAGTTAATATGAACCGTATTAAATAACTATTTAATTTCTTGTATAACATATACATCGTATAAAGAGTAGCTGCATCACACTCCACTTGTCAGTGACACTGTGCATATCGTCTTGTCACCTTGTGTGTTGTGGCAGTTAGGGAGGGGTGGGGGGGGGGGGGGAAGGAAATGTACACATTATGACCTAAGCTTACACAAACAGACATGTGAGAGCAGCTGACATTATTGCATGTGCAAATTTTATAACCCCTCCCTAATTAACACAACACACACCGAACTACAATCCTGCAATAAATAACCGACAAGATGCTATTTGTAGTTTTCAGTCATTTTTAACTAAAATTCGACATGCAGCAAAATAATAGGATCAGGATCACTGTATACATATACAGGGTGAGTCACCTAACGTTACCGCTGGATGTATTTCGTAAACCACATCAAATACTGACGAATCGATTCCACAGACCGAACGTGAGGAGAGGGACTAGTGTAATTGGTTACTACAAACCATACAAAAATGCACGGAAGTATGTTTTTTAACACAAAACTGCGTTTTTTTAAATGGAGCCCCGTTAGTTTTGTTACCACATCTGAACATATAAACAAATACGTAATCAGTGCCGTTTGTTGCATTGTAAAATGTTAATTACATCCGGAGATATTGTAACCTAAAGTTGACGCTTGAAACATTGTCCCCACTTCATTGCAGGGGCCCAAACAGCTGCAACATACATCGCGTTTCTACAGAATGACCTGCCAACATTGCTCGAAAATGTCCCACTGGAAACGCGTCGACGTATGTGGTATCAGCATGATGGTGCAACTGCACATTCCGCAATTAACACTAGGCTGACCCTTGATAGGATGTTCGACGGGCGTTTCATAGGACGTGGAGGACGCATAAATTGGCCAGCCCGTTCTCCTGATCTTACACCTCTGGACTTCTTTCTGTGGGGTACGTTAAAGGATAATGTGTACCGTGATGTGCCTACAACCCCAGAGGATATGAAACAACGTATTGTGGCAGCCTGCGGCGACATTACACCAGATGTACTGTGGTGTGTACGACATTCATTACGCCAGAGATTGCAATTGTGTGCAGCAAATGATGGCCACCACATTGCTCGAAAATGTCCCACTGGAAACGCGTCGACGTATGTGGTATCAGCATGATGGTGCAACTGCACATTCCGCAATTAACACTACGCTGACCCTTGACAGGATGTTCGACGGGCGTTTCATAGGACGTGGAGGACGCATAAATTGGCCAGCCCGTTCTCCTGATCTTACACCTCTGGACTTCTTTCTGTGGGGTACTTTAAAGGATAATGTGTACCGTGATGTGCCCACAACCCCAGAGGATATGAAACAACGTATTGTGGCAGCCTGCGGCGACATTACACCAGATGTACTGTGGCGTGTACGACATTCATTACGCCAGAGATTGCAATTGTGTGCAGCAAATGATGGCCACCACATTGCTCGAAAATGTCCCACTGGAAACGCGTCGACGTATGTGGTATCAGCATGATGGTGCAACTGCACATTCCGCAATTAACACTACGCTGACCCTTGACAGGATGTTCGACGGGCGTTTCATAGGACGTGGAGGACGCATAAATTGGCCAGCCCGTTCTCCTGATCTTACACCTCTGGACTTCTTTCTGTGGGGTACGTTAAAGGATAATGTGTACCGTGATGTGCCTACAACCCCAGAGGATATGAAACAACGTATTGTGGCAGCCTGCGGCGACATTACACCAGATGTACTGTGGCGTGTACGACATTCATTACGCCAGAGATTGCAATTGTGTGCAGCAAATGATGGCCACCACATTGAACATCTATTGCCCTGACATGGCAGGACACACTCTATTCCACTCCGTAATTGAAAACGGAAACCACGTGTGTACGTGTACCTCACCCCTCGTGGTAATGTACATGTGCGTCAGTGAAAAAGACCAATAAAAAGGTGTTAGCATGTGGACGTAATGTGCTGATCTAGTCTCTTCTGTACCTAAGGACCATCACCGTTCCCTTTGGATCCCTGCGTAATTCGGTGCTCTCCGATACACACGATCGAACAGCGGAGGAGTGGTCCTCAAGCGTCAACTTTGGGTTACAATATCTCCGGATGTAATTAACATTTTACAATGCAACAAACGGCACTGATTACGTATTTGTTTATATGTTCAGATGTGCTAACAAAACTAACGGGGCTCCATTTAAAAAAACGTAGGTTTGTGTTAAAAAACATACTTCCGTGCATTTTTTTATGGTTTGTAGTAACCAATTACACTAGTCCCTCTCCTCACGTTCGGTCTGTGGAATCGATTCGTCAGTATTTGATGTGGTTTACGAAATATATCCAGCGGTAATGTTAGGTGACTCACCCTGTATATTGGCGCTATATACATTTCTACAGTCTCTCTCACACACACACACACCACTACTTACCTATATATTGATAAATTACTAGCTTTCTTATTCACAATCATCCATCATAACAAAGCTACTGAATGTAAGCAAAAAAAATGGTTCAAATAGCTGTGAGCACTATGGAACGTAACATCTGAGGTCATCAGTCCCCTAGAACTTAGAACTACTGAAACCTAACTAAACTAAGGACAGCACACAAATCCGTGCCCGAGGCAGGATCGAACTTCCGACCGTAGCGGCCGCGCGGTTCCAGACTGAAGCGCCTAGAACCGCTCGGCCACTCCGGCCGGCTCTGATATGTAAGCACATCTGTGCAAAAGGGCTAGTCATCTTATGAAGTGCTGCTAAAGCTACCTGATTACTTATGTATGTGCCGGCCGAAGTGGCCGTGCGGTTAAAGGCGCTGCAGTCTGGAACCGCGAGACCGCTACGGTCGCAGGTTCGAATCCTGCCTCGGGCATGGATGTTTGTGATGTCCTTAGGTTAGTTCGGTTTAACTAGTTCTAAGTTCTAGGGGACTAATGACCTCAGCAGTTGAGTCCCATAGTGCTCAGAGCCATTTGAACCATTTGAACTTATGTATGTATTTTTAAAGCAAGAGGGATGTAACAATGGAGAGAAATTCTTCGTCCAAATTTAGGCGCTTAGAACGAGGAAAATTGCTGATCGAAGCGGCGTTGACAAACGGCAAACTGTGAGGGTTTGTATGTTGGGAAGGGGTATGAGGTAAACGGCGACGTTTGTCGGGTATTGAAGTGTTGATGGCGTAAGTATCCACCAAACTTTGGCTAGTTTCGTCGAAAGAGCAACTAGATAAGGTGCATGATGGCGTATCAAAGCGTATTTTAATGAAAGCGTTCACATTTCTACAAACATCATTTCGAAAATTTTCCAGCTAACTTTCAAAGATTAAAGTAATACGAAAATTAAGAGTATCAGAAACTGAAAGGAATTCTAGATTACAAGCTATCTTAGTTGTTAAATCAGTTGCATGAGATGTGTACTTCTAAAATTTTCATACAAATTCTCAGAACAGCAGTTTATCAGAAGTTATGGTAAAGTACGTTCGCATGCACTGACATCAATAAATTATTATCATTATTGTCCTTTACCCCATAGCTTTACCAATATATGTGTCTGGCACATAAATTGACCACACCTCCTCCTCCTGTTCTCTGTGACCGTCTCTTCTTTCCTCTGTCCATCCACCTCATCCACCCACTTCTATCTGTCTATCTAAATGGTTCAAATGGCTCTGAGCACTATGGGACTCAACTGCTGAGGTCATTAGTCCCCTAGAACTACTTAAACCTAACTAACCTAAGGACATCACAAACATCCATGCCCGAGGCAGGATTCGAACCTGCGACCGTAGCTGTCTTGCGGTTCCAGACTGCAGCGCCTTTAACTGCACGGCCACTTCGGCCGGCTATCTGTCTATCTCCTTCACTGTCTCTTCATTTCTTCCTTCCCTCTCTTGGTCCATTTCTTCGATCCTCTCACTCTCTCTGGCCATATCTTCCTCTCCATCCTCTGGCCATATCCCCCTCCCTGTCTTTCTTTCCATCTCTGCCTCCTCATCTTTCTTTTCCATCTGCCCACTAGCCCTCAAAACCTTTCACCTGCCTCATGCAACTTCCTCTCCTCTTGTCTCTCTCTCCATTTCCTCCCCCCCTCATTCTTTCCATCTCCTCCTCCCCAGCCACCCCCATTAGCACATGTAGCTCCATCAAATACAGTTCAATAAAGCAGGCCAATACTACTCCCACAACATGCCTACCATGCAAGGCAGGCTACATATCAAGGCTTGAAAATCATTTACTTGCCCCTGATGTACAGGTCGTCATTGATAACAGATCGATTAGACAGGCAAATACTACTCCAACACAACACACCTGTCATGCAAGCCACACATGACAGAGAATTAAAAATAAAAGAGAAAAAAAAATTCTTTCTCCTGAGATGTAGGCTACTCTGCAAAGCAGGTTGATCTGCCAGCCTAATATTGTTCTTACACATTCTGTCATTCATGGCAGCTTATACACCAGAGGCTGGGTAGAACACATTGTTGCCCACATCTTCACTCCTATTTCAGCTGGGAGGCTATAAACGCCACAGTTCTGATACTTGTGCAGCTTGCTGTTTCAGTTCCATGTTTGGTTGATATCGATACAGCGGTTTGGGAGGAGATCATAGACATACACATATATACTCTGCTATACATACATATATATACTCGCAACAGACTAACTGTCAAACCCAGCGTTGTCCAGGTTTTCATTTTGCAAATTTTCTATACGCAATGAAAACAAAAAATGAACTGTGTTTACAGTGGAATATCGACAAAATTTCATTTCCCTGTATTCATGAAAACACCTTTGATATTATGAAATTGTTTCTGTATGACAGGAGCAACTACTTCACGTGTCTACAAGGCGATTTTGTAAATGTCTCTAAGTGAACGACTCTACAGAAGGCTATTGTTTTCGCCTACAACTGTTTGTGCGTTGCAGTTGTAAGCTGTCAAAAGCGCTGCCAGGTGTCAGGGATTTCCTTAATTTGACTCGACTGTAGGCGTGTCTTAGTAGTAAAGAACAAATGTATGAAAACATTGTCAAGCATGATGTTGCACATTTTCACGAATTTCAGTGCTAATGATGTTGCATTTTTTCACGAGTTTCAGTGCTAATGATGTTGTATCTCTTGGGTCATAAAATGTAGATTCATTGAGCGCCATATGTGGATACCGGAGAACAAAGTTGGTACAAAATAAGTCATAAATTTAAACATCATACACAATGCGGCCGTTCTTCGCGTATCTCAGTGTTTATGACGTCATATCTCCTGAACTTCGTGTGGTACCGTGTTGTACTTTCGCAGGAGCATTAAGCGGCATATTTTGATACTGTCTGTGAAATTTGTTGCTAATACAGTTAGTAGTGCTGAAGTAATATATAATTAAACGTCATGCATGATGAGGCAGTTTTCAACCCATCTTTTTGTTAATAACATCTTGTCTCCTGAACTGTGATAGGTAGGTGGTTCTTACGCCCACAGCGATTCTTGTGTGATTGATAAGGGGTATGTGTACCAAGTTTGTTCGAAAATACGCACATACACACATTCATTTTTATAATGTGTTTGGGTTATATCAAAAAATTGTCTGTACTTTATTGTTATTATTATTATTATCATAGGAATCTGTGGCACATTACAATGAATCTAAGGGCAGTTCAAGTTAAGAAGAAGGGCAAGAGACAGTAACAAACTGTGATCCCCCACCCAGAACCGAACTCAGGATTCCCGCCTGACAAAGTGAAGGACAATAACTAAGAAAGGTTAACCTTGCCTGCTCTTAAAACCGGGATCGCCAGTAATGGTGTGCCGCTCTGAAACTTTTATCCGATAAGGTGCCCTAGAGATCTTTCTTCAGAATGTTCAATGAGAAATATTACGCTCTGCAAGTTGTAATGCTACTGTCAGTGATAGATATTGCGAAGACCGCTGATTTTTAGCGTCGTTCTGTACATCGTAAATTGTTGCACGAAGCTGATGACGTATACGTGTACACCAGTGACAATCGCATTTTGTTTCGAGAGATAGCTGTCGAACCTCTGACGAACGGTAACGAGTTCAGTGGCGTGACGAACTACACTTGGTTTCAGATAGTGTCGATCGTTGTCTCAGGATGTGGCGTCTTCCAGAGCAGGGGGTCTGCTCGACACGAACACGCCATAACATACACGGGCCGCTGGAGGCGGTATCGCGTTGTGGGTGAGACCTGCGCTCGTCGCCCAATGCACAATGGAAGCTGCGCACTACGTCATTAGTACTGCAAGGACGCCAGCGCCTCTTAATGTCTGTTGTCTTCTCCTGGGATAATTGCTTATAATACAGCGGCAGAACCGTGATAATGTATTCGGTAGTGTATTTTGAGGATCATACTAATTATTTCTAGATGATATTCTCTGCCACTTATTGGAAGCTATGAGGCGTCATGGAGTTCCAAGGACTTACTAAGCTCCCTCTAGATGTTCACAGTAATTGGATCAGATGTCTCTAGGGGCTAAACATATCACAGTATCTACGCCTGACTTGCAGCAAGGGTGCAGAGTCAAGTGAAGTCGAAACGCAGTGGTTTATCGTAACAAAAGCTGACAATTGGCCTACTACTGTAGACGTGTACACATTAACCCCAGCAGAAATACTGTTGACCTAACAGTGGCAGACTGCACTCATTTATTGACGTAGTTCCCTTCTAACTCAGAGCAAGTATTCTGACGTTTGTCTCGTGGGCAGATTTCATTTTGATGCGCTAGTCTGGCAGGCCTCCAAAAATTCATCTATGGCCTTTATAATATTTTCACTGGATCCAAAACGTTCGCCAGTCATAACTTTCCTTAGATGTAGTAGTAGACAGATGACAGAGGGCGCTAAATTGCATAAACACGAGCAATTTGTGTTTTAATGGTTCAAATGGCTCTCAGCACTATAGGACTTAACATCTGAGGTCATCCGTACCCTAGAACTTAGAACTACTTAAGGGGAGCCGGAGGTGGTCAAATCCAAAAAATTACGATTTCTTTTTTGCTACTGAAAATTAATTGGAACATTCCTCTTTAATGTAAACTCTGAATTATTGTTCTACTCGCCCTAGAAGTGGAGTTATTACCATTTTCCCCCACGCCTGCAGAGGAAATGGGCGGCCACTCAATGCATCTAACACCCTCTCGTGACTTCCTGGCGAACTGCTTGGGACTTTCTCGGCCTGTTACGCATACAGCGCCTTATGTTACGCATACAGCAAGTGTGCAAGGGTTGGCTACATTGTTTTCTGTGACAAATATTACCCGTATTTCCTTACAGCTTACTCCTATTTTCCTCAGAATTTCGAGCATCTTGCTCCATTTAATATTGCGTACACTTTTGGTCTGGTTACGACCCCACGTTTTAGTAACCGGGTGTATAAGATGAGGAAGAACGTAGGGAAAAGAAAATTAACACTAATACCAAGTTGCGAACTACAATGAATAAGAGCGCGGAACATCGTCTCTTTGCTGTTTACCGTTTCGAATTAGTTCAGTGTTGCGCCTGTTGTTGGTAGTATTATACTTCTTGTGTAAAGCGGGTAATATGCAGTATGTACAAGAATCAGGAGGGAACAATAAAACCAATTTTTCATGACTTAGCACAGCCAGAATTGTTACACAAATGTCTGCACGGAAAGACGCAGAATCCTACTGAGAGCGTAAACAATTTGATTTGGAAAGTGATTCCTAAAAGGGTGTTTGTAAGCATAAAAACACTGCACTTTGGCATTTATGATGCAATAGCAACCTAAAACCAACTGAACAGTGTGAAGTGCGAAGTTCTGAAGGCATTAGGATTTACAGCTGGGGTGAACACTGTACGAGCACTAAGAAATAATGACAGAGAAAGGATAAGAGGAGCAGAAAGAAGAGAAAGGCATATGAAGTATGATGGAACAACAGGCCAGAAAAGAAGATTGAAGAGGAAGCTTTTGGAGGATGAAGAAGAAGACCCTGATAATCCATCCTATAGTGCAGTAATGTATTGAGAAACTTTGATAGCCATTTCCCGTAAATTAGAATTTTTCGAATATAAGGAACATTTTCTCAAACTCCACTCAAGCTAGAGAGATGAAATTTTTATACAGCACTCCTAGTGGTCAAAGTTACATTGTAACACAGCCATTTGGCAATATGTTCAGTAGTTACATTTCAGTTTAATTACAAAGCAAATATTTGTAAAAAAATTGGGTCATTAATAAAAAAAATAATTGGAAGGAAACTAGAAAAGATACTCCAAAATCCCTCTGTCATAACTGCAATACTAAACCACTCTATATGTAAAAAAAATTCAAATTTTTCTATTTGGTAGTTTATTCATAAATGTTCCTCAAACTTAGTGATTTTAACATGGGCAGCATTGGCACCTCCGGCTCCCCTTAAACCTAACTAACCTAAGGACATCACACACATCCATGCCCGAGGCAGGATTCGAACCTGCGACCGTAGCCGTCGCGCTGTTCCAGACTAAAGCCCCTAGAGCCGCTCGGCCACAACGGCCCGCCCCTATTTGTATTTTATATCCACTTGTTTTTCTAACTCTGTACACCTTCGTCCTTAAGCATAACGTTTTGATATAATGAAAACTATATTTTCCGTTTCCAATACAGCACACCCAATAAAAGCTTTACGTCCTCAACCATCAAGTGACACAAAACTGTTCTATTGGCATGAAGTACCATTCTGCAAACAGTGGACTGTGACTTTTGGCAGATGCAGATTCATAACCTCTCCTACGGCGCAACTTCCGTTTCATGCAACATGGACGTGCTGATTCCAAGAGAAACGAGATACTCTTATAGCTCTGAAGATCACTATAGGCTACGTTTGCAAATTTGAACAACAGAGCAGAGCCCATTGGTCGTTTTCCACACTTCCTGCAGGGTAACCGCAGGTTAGAACCTCCGGTCACTCTGACGAACATACATTCCTGGAAATTGAAATAAGAACACCGTGAATTCATTGTCCCAGGAAGGGGAAACTTTATTGACACATTCCTGGGGTCAGATACATCACATGATCACACTGACAGAACCACAGGCACATAGACACAGGCAACAGAGCATGCACAATGTCGGCACTAGTACAGTGTATATCCACCTTTCGCAGCAATGCAGGCTGCTATTCTCCCATGGAGACGATCGTAGAGATGCTGGATGTAGTCCTGTGGAACGGCTTGCCATGCCATTTCCCCCTGGCGCCTCAGTTGGACCAGCGTTCGTGCTGGACGTGCAGACCGCGTGAGACGACGCTTCATCCAGTCCCAAACATGCTCAATGGGGGACAGATCCGGAGATCTTGCTGGCCAGGGTAGTTGACTTACACCTTCTAGAGCACGTTGGGTGGCACAGGATACATGCGGACGTGCATTGTCCTGTTGGAACAGCAAGTTCCCTTGCCGGTCTAGGAATGGTAGAACGATGGGTTCGATGACGGTTTGGATGTACCGTGCACTATTCAGTGTCCCCTCGACGATCACCAGTGGTGTACGACCAGTGTAGGAGATCGCTCCCCACACCATGATGCCGGGTGTTGGCCCTGTGTGCCTCGGTCGTATGCAGTCCTGATTGTGGCGCTCACCTGCACGGCGCCAAACACACATACGACCATCATTGGCACCAAGGCAGAAGCGACTCTCATCGCTGAAGACGACACGTCTCCATTCGTCCCTCCATTCACGCCTGTCGCGACACCACTGGAGGCGGGCTGCACGATGTTGGGGCGTGAGCGGAAGACGGCCTAACGGTGTGCGGGACCGTAGCCCAGCTTCATGGAGACGGTTGCGAATGGTCCTCGCCGATACCCTAGGAGCAACAGTGTCCCTAATTTGCTGGGAAGTGGCGGTGCGGTCCCCTACGGCACTGCGTAGGATCCTACGGTCTTGGCGTGCATCCGTGCGTCGCTGCGGTCCGGACCCAGGTCGACGGGCACGTGCACCTTCCGCCGACCACTGGCGACAACATCGATGTACTGTGGAGACCTCACGCCCCACGTGTTGAGCAATTCGGCGGTACGTCCACCCGGTCTCCCACATGCCCACTATACGCCCTCGCTCAAAGTCCGTCAACTGCACATACGGTTCACGTCCACGCTGTCGCGGCATGCTACCAGTGTTAAAGACTGCGATGGAGCTCCGTATGCCACGGCAAACTGGCTGACACTGACGGCGGCGGTGCACAAATGCTGCGCAGCTAGCGCCATTCGACGGCCAACACCGCGGTTCCTGGTGTGTCCGCTGTGCCGTGCGTGTGATCATTGCTTGTACAGCCCTCTCGCAGTGTCCGGAGCAAGTATAGTGGGTCTGACACACCGGTGTCAATGTGTTCTTTTTTCCATTTCCAGGAGTGTATTATGGGTTGCAGTTTTCTCAACCTGGCTTCCAGACTACCAACCGTGATCAAGCAATCGGACTGTGCGACAATTTCGCCATGTTTATGCTTTATCAATAATTCGAGAACAGTCTTAATCGCATTTATTATTATTATTATACCGCCAACCGGTTTCAACTCGATGTGGTGGGTCGTTGTCTGGGCCTTTACACCATTGGTCGACTGCTGGTGATGTCACTCCTGTCTAGTTTCCTGTGTCTACATAACGGCAGGAAACTAGACAGGACTGACACCACCAGCAGTCGACCAATGGTGTAAAGGCCCAGACAACGACCCCCACATCGAGTTGAAACCGGTTGGCGGTATAATAATAATAATAAATGCGATTAAGACTGTTCTCGAATTATTGATTAATCATACTAATCGCTGCTTCTCTCCACAACCATGTTGTCCAAAACTTTATGCTTTATCCCACAGGAATCAGGTAGTCTAGGAAGGGTTGTCTATAAACATATCATGGTATCTACGTCAGACTACAACCAAGGATGCAGAATGCATATCAAGACGAAACGGCTGGTTGACGAGTTATCATCTGCTCGTATAGAGGATTTACGTCGCGAAGCACAAGTAGCTATAAGAGAAAAGTACAGTCAACAAGACGAATCATGTCATTCGTCTATGGAGGAATACCAGCACATTTTAATCACACTTTATGAGATGCACTCTCAATTGTCTGTCGAAACGAGTGCATAGATGGGAAGAGTACAATTCCGTGGCCTGTACGTTCTCTAGACATCAGTTCTTTTGGCTTATATGTGTGGCACGTCTGAAAGAGTTCCTCGGTGCAACGTGCACTCCCACGCAGCGACACTTCAACTCATCTAGCCTGTTAACATATACAGTCCAAGACAAAAAACGACTCACTACAAAGGAATTACCCACATGGGACGGAAATCGGTTGATGTGATGTGTTACCGCGTCAACCAACTGCACTCTGACCGACCCCTCTCCAGGACGACAACGTGACAGCAGCGGTCTCTATGCGAAGAGGACATAAGCTCTGCGCCCAACTGGCCGCGTCCCGGAGCTACAGCAACTTCAAGACTATAAACTACGATAGAAGCGTCAAAGCTCTTTACTCGCTTGTACATTCTATGTAGCTCAATCTTTAAATTGTTATACTGAAGGCGCTGCAGTCATGGACTGTGCGGCTGGTTCCGGCGGAGGTTCGAGTCCTCCCTCGGGCATGGGTGTGTGTGTTTGTCCTTAGGATTATTTAGGTTAAGTAGTGTGTAAGCTTAGGGACTGATGACCTTAGCAGTTAAGTCCCATAAGATTTCACACACATTTGAACACTTTTTTTTTTTATATTGAAGAAACTTGTTTATTTCGCATATCGCCCTTTGCTTGCGACGCATCTGTATTTCTCAAAGTTAAGCATTGTCATTTACTTTTCGTAATAAAACTCATTAATACGATTTGTTTTAATTGCTGTCTAGCGATCCGAGGAAGCAGGTTTCCGAGCCATCCCATGTACAGACAAATAAATCATTAAAATTTCAGAAGAACTTATGATATATTCAAGAGAAAGTGTTGTACAAATTGAGCAAGTCAATAACGCGTACGTCCGACTCTGGCACTTACGCAAGTAGTTATTTGCCTTGGCACTGATTGACAGAGTTGTTGTATGTTCTCCTGAGGGTTATCGTGACGTATTCTGTCCAACTGCAGCGTTAGATCGTCAAAATCTCGGGTTGGTTGGAGGATGGCTAGCCACGAAGGGCGACAAAACGGGGCGTAGAATATCGTCGACGTACCGCTGTTCCGTAAGGGAGCAGCGGATGACAATCAGAGTGGTCCTACTGTGAAAGGCAATGGTAGTCGATTCCATTATAGCTGCCTGTAGGACAGTATGGCGGGCGATATTCAGGTTGGCATCCCACCGCTGTTTGGGGCATCTTAACTGGTCATTGGGGTTCAGTTCGAACCAGTACTCATTACTGAAGCCATCTCTACTCCAGTCAATGAGATTCCAGGCCGAAGGTGTGTCTCGAGACGCACCGGACAGTGGTAGTATACCAGTCTGACTGTTGCCCGACATATAGCCCGACAACCAGGTTTGATGGTCTGGGATTCCATTTCGTAGCAGGACTTGTAATCCGCGGCACATTTACAGCGCAGCGGTACGTAGCGATATACTAGGTCTCCTTTTATTTCCCATCGTGACAACCTAGCCTGGGCTTACATTTCGACAAGATAATGCCCGTCCGCACATGCCGAGAGTTTCTGATGCTTGTCTTCGTGCTTAAAAAACACTACCTTGGCCAGCAAGGGTGCCGAATACCAACCAGTTCAGAACGTTTGGAGCTTTATGGGCAGAGTCGTCCAACAAGCTCGGGATTTTGACGCTCTAACGCCCCAGTCGGACAGAATGTGGCACAGGAGGACGTCCAACAATTCCATCAATCAGTGCTACGCCAAATAACTCCTTGCTTAAGGGTCAAGGTTGGACCAACGCGTTATTGACTAACTCAATTTGTGAAGCTCTTTGTCTTCAGTTCTTCTGAAACTGTAATAATTTGTTTGTCTGTAAATGTATATCGCATTTACCATTCAGATAATTCTTTCGTAGTGTGTCATTTCTTTGCCTTAGATTGTGTTTTCACATCCAGCTAGTACAGAAGACGTTCATAGTATTAGTCTGTTATGTTTTATTCCTTTCAAGGAAATCAGTATCATGAATTCCTTATTCACAGTAGAAAATACAGGCATTTTAGTTATATGATATGAAGTTTACTTTTCTTTTTAGCAGAACCATGACTTCCCACACACGATTTCATTGCTGGCTCGTTTCTGGTTTGAAACAACAAGTCCATGTGTCGTCCATAGTAATAAATAGGTCCACAAATTCAGATAAGTATCCTTTTTAAAACAGACAGTCATTCAGTTCCGCAGTTTCGTTTTGTCAGTATTCAAGAGATATGTCACCCATTCCACATAATAATCATTTCGTGTAAATTAAGTGAAAAATAGAGTGAAACCCCAAAAAACTGTAGTGAGTGTAATTTCGTAGACGTAAACAAAATCGGCAGGTATGTATCCGATTAGATTTATATGGTTAAAGTTGAAAATCTCTGTGACAGATAGTACGCACACCAGAGTACATTACAGTTGCTCCCGTTTAGTCTTGTTCTCAGGCCTTGTCGGGGTTTATGAGAGGAGTGGACAACGTCAGATGAGTAATCACCGCGAAAGACACGGAGATGCCGAGTACTCCACAAAGAGACAGCGTTGTCACCAACTGACAGAGTTTGAAAGGGAATCAACTGTTGGTCTCAATTTGGCGGGTTGGCCGAAACACGCAACATCCAGATTTGTGGGGCATTCGGATGTGATAGCCGCTCCACGTTGGTTCCGGTCGACCATATACACTCCTGGAAATTGAAATAAGAACACCGTGAATTCATTGTCCCAGGAAGGGGAAACTTTATTGACACATTCCTGGGGTCAGATACATCACATGATCACACTGACAGAACCACAGGCACATAGACACAGGCAACAGAGCATGCACAATGTCGGCACTAGTACAGTGTATATCCACCTTTCGCAGCAACGCAGGCTGCTATTCTCCCATGGAGACGATCGTAGAGATGCTGGATGTAGTCCTGTGGAACGGCTTGCCATGCCATTTCCACCTGGCGCCTCAGTTGGACCAGCGTTCGTGCCGGACGTGCAGACCGCGTGAGACGACGCTTCATCCAGTCCCAAACATGCTCAATGGGGGACATATCCGGAGATCTTACTGGCCACGGTAGTTGACTTACACCTTCTAGAGCACGTTGGGTGGCACGGGATACATGCGGACGTGCATTGTCCTGTTGGAACAGCAAGTTCCCTTGCCGGTCTAGGAATGGTAGAACGATGGGTTCGATGACGGTTTGGATGTACCGTGCACTATTCAGTGTCCCCTCGACGATCACCAGTGGTGTACGGCCAGTGTAGGTGATCGCTCCCCACACCATGATGCCGGGTGTTGGCCCTGTGTGCCTCGGTCGTATGCAGTCCTGATTGTGGCGCTCACCTGCACGGCGCCAAACACGCATACGACCATCATTGGCACCAAGGCAGAAGCGACTCTCATCGCTGAAGACGACACGTCTCCATTCGTCCCTCCATTCACGCCTGTCGCGACACCACTGGAGGCGGGCTGCACGATGTTGGGGCGTGAGCGGAAGACGGCCTAACGGTGTGCGGGACCGTAGCCCAGCTTCATGGAGACGGTTGCGAATGGTCCTCGCCGATACCCCAGGAGCAACAGTGTCCCTAATTTGCTGGGAAGTGGCGGTGCGGTCCCCTACGGCACTGCGTAGGATCCTACGGTCTTGGCGTGCATCCGTGCGTCGCTGCGGTCCGGTCCCAGGTCGACGGGCACGTGCACCTTCCGCCGACCACTGGCGACAACTTCGATGTACTGTGGAGACCTCACGCCCCACGTGTTGAGCAATTCGGCGGTACGTCCACCCGGCTTCCCGCATGCCCACTATACGCCCTCGCTCAAAGTCCGTCAACTGCACATACGGTTCACGTCCACGCTGTCGCGGCATGCTACCAGTGTTAAAGACTGCGATGGAGCTCCGTATGCCACGGCAAACTGGCTGACACTGACGGCGGCGGTGCACAAATGCTGCGCAGCTAGCGCCATTCGACGGCCAACACCGCGGTTCCTGGTGTGTCCGCTGTGCCGTGCGTGTGATCATTGCTTGTACAGCCCTCTCGCAGTGTCCGGAGCAAGTTTGGTGGGTCTGACACACCGGTGTCAATGTGTTCTTTTTTTCCATTTCCAGGAGTGTATAACGACCACCAGGCAGGACACTGTATTGTGTACGAGGCACGTCGCAACCTTTTCACACCTTCTCCGAAAAGTAATGGACTCCCTGCAATAATCTGTGTCATCCATCACCGTTGGTACGAGACAAGCGGCAGCCGGACGAGGGAATTACAGTCCCAGCGTAGGCTGCCGTTAACGCCGCCAAACGAATGGCTACGTTTGTAATGATGCCGAAACCGTGAAGCATAGACTGGTCGCTTTGTGTTCACCGATGAACACAACTATGGCGTCGGCCCCATTTTCCAGTGTTTTGGAGATTCACAACGGTGTTACTTCTCGCTTCATGGTGTGGGAAGGCATCGGGCCTGAACTAAGGTCACGGCTGGTAGTGACTGAGGGAACTCTGACGGAATAACTGTACTGACGGACATACTGTTTTTTTTTTTTTTTGTGTTAGGGCGCAAAACTTCTATGGTCATTAGCGCCCAGCCCGTGACATAGGAAACAGTAAAAAACCGAAATTGAAAACCAGCAGCAATGGGAACAAAGTCATAAAATTGGAGAAACTAAAAGCAGAAAGAATGCTTAAAAATCCAACACAGGAAGGGGTTGGTTGTCCCCAAAAAAGGCTTCAAATGACTGATGTCATTTCACTGTCACTAATAAACTGGAGAACGCGGTCGGCTGAGCGCGTGTCATCTGCTAAAATCGACGATAGATCAGGCGATAGCTGTAGACGGGAGCGTAACGGATTAAAATAGGGGCATTCAATTAAAAGGTGTCTTACCGTCCACAGCTGAGAACAGTGGGGACAGAGTGGGGGACGGACATACTGTGTCCTCAATGTGTTACTCCTCATGGGACAGTGTTACTGTGCCATTTTTCAGTAGGAGAATACTCATCCACACATGGGAAGTGTCTCTATGACCTGTCTGCGTGAGAATGAGTTCCTCCCATGGCCACCAATATCCCCGCATCTGACCCCAGTAGAACATTTGTTGGACCCTATCGAAACTTCGTTCCAGCATATTAAGGACCCGTTATAATATTTTTGGGCCTGCTTGCCTCAGGTGAGGATATAACTACACTACTGACCATTAAAATTGCTACACCAAGAAGAAATGCAGATGATAAACGGGTATTCATTGGACAAATATGTTATACTATAACTGACATGTAATTACATTTTCACCCAATTTGGGTGCATACATCCTGAGAAATCAATACCCAGAACAACCACCTCTGGCCGTAATAAAGGCCTTGATACGCCTGGACACTGAGTCAAGGAGAGCTTGGATGGCGCGTACAGGTGCAGCTACCCATGCAGCTTCAACACGATACCACAGTTCATCAAGAGTTGTGAGGAGCAAGTTGCTCGGCCACCATTGACCAGACGTTTTCAATCTGGAGAATGTGCTGGCCAGGGCAGAAGTCGAACATTTTCTGTATCCAGAAAGTCGCCTACAGAACCTGCAACATGCGGTCGTGCATTATCCTGCTGAAATGTAGGGTTTCGCAGGGATCGAATCAAGGGTAGAGCCACGGGTCGTAACACATCTGAAATGTGACGTCCACTGTTCAAAGTGCCGTCAATGCAAACAAGAGGTGACCGAGACGAGTAACCAATGGCACCCCATACCAACACCCGGGTGATACGCCAGTATGGCGATGACGAATACACGCTTCCAATGTGCGTTCACCGCGATGTTGGCAAACACGGATGTGAACATCATGATGCTGTAAACAGAACCTGGATTCATCCGAAAAAATGACATTTTGCCATTCGTGCACCCAGGTTCGTCGTTGAGTACACCATCGCAGGCACTCCTGTCTGTGATAGGTAACCGCAGCCATGGTCTCCGAGCTGCTGCAAACGACGTCGAACTGTTCGTGCAGATGGTTGTTGTCTTGCAAACGTCCCCATCTGTTGACTCACGGATCGAGACGTGGCTGCACTATCCGTTACAGCCAGGCGGATAAGATGCCTGTCATCTCGACTGCTAATGATACGAGGCCGTTGGGATTCAGCACGGCGTTCCGTATTACCCTCCTGAACCCACCGATTCCATATTCTGCTAACAGTCATTGGATCTCGACCAACACGAGCAGCAATGTCGCAATACGCTAAACCGCAATCGCGATAGGCTACAATCCGAACTTTACCAAAGTCGGAAACGTGATGGTACGCATTTCTCCTCCTTACACGAGGCATCACAACAACGTTCCAACGCCGGTCAACTGCTATTTGAGTATGAGAAATCGGAAACTTTCCTCATGTCAGCACGTTGTAGGTGTAGCCACCGGCGCCAACCTTGTGTGAATGCTCTGAAAAGCTGATCATTTGCATATCACAGCATCTTCTTCCTGTCGGTTAAATTTCAGGTCTGTGGTACGTCATCTTCGTGGTGTAGCAATTTTAATGGCCGGCAGTGTACTTTATGACACCTTTCCCAATCGAATCACAGAACGAGGAAATGCGAAGTCATACTGATAAGGGGCTTCATAATGCCTAGTTCTTTTTAAAATTTGTCTCGATTTTGTAATCACTTCAGTAGCTTCGCATACCATCTCAACCAATGCAGTGTCATTTCCTTTCCTCCCCCCAATCCGGGTGCTTCACTATTTTTGGCTGGGTGTGTGGGACGTTTCGCATTGCATCTTCTGATCCGGCTCTGGGGTAATTATCTCATAAACCAAGAGTAAAGCTTTCACTCTGCAGTGGGGTATGCGCTATAGTAAGACTTCCTGGCTGAAGAATAACATGTACCCGATTGTTATTCGAACCCAAGACCTTTGACTTTTTCGAGTAACATTTCCACCGACTGAGGCATCCATGTACGATCCGTGAATCGCCCTGATAGTCCCCATATGGCTGTGCTTCTCTCTACTTTCAACTTGGTCAGAACATGTACTCCACCCTACTGATTTGCATTTATGAGAACCTTCCATTACCAATCGTTCAATATCGCATTGTGCACCTTCCTGAGTTTTCATCTACATCTGCAGTACAGAGACATTAACTCTAATTCTAACCATTTTCAAGAAGCTTACAGTCCACGTTCGGCTTCCGCCGCTCATTTCTTCTTGTTGTTGTGGTCTTCCGCCAGAAAACTGATTCGATGCCGACCTACACGCTAGTCCACAGCTGGAAATATAAGTGGTGTAGTTGCAAATGTTCAACACACTCGAGTTACTTTCGTCGTATCAAGTACAGGAATTCAGTCAGAATATGTGGCAACCACAGTGCTAATTTTGAGCTTCAATGTCACAAACACACGATGTAGATCTTATCCTTTAACAAAACGCCGGAAGGTGGAGCTAAAGACTAACGTCCACTCATACCATGAACCAAAGCTTGAACGATCGTCTAGATCTGATTTAAGTAGTATTGCTGGTAATAAAGGTGAAGGATAGCCAAGTAGTCTTAGAATGGTCTTAGAGTGGCTAGGTTGAATGCCAGGTACAGTATCTATATCGAGTTAGACAATAGCTGACTATTTCAATCGTCATGTAGTGTGGGCTTTCGAAGACATTGTAGTTGTCAGAAACCGAAACCATAGTTTACGAGAAATACAGATGATGTTAACAAACGTCTCATATAAGCTTGAGTAAGAGCTTAAAGATGGAATTTTTTAAATGCCGAACAGAATATCACAGGTATTCCCTATTATTCCACTAGGTCGTCTCTGAAATATCTGACAAAAATGAGTAATGATAAGAACATTTCCTATGTTTTATTCCGATGATTGAAACTTGAGACTTGTTGCGTACTTTGGCATCACATTATTAACTGCACGCTATAATCCACCAGTTCACGAAGATTAATGCTAGAATGATAAGCTACAAAGGAGACCTACCCTCAGAAAGAGCAGTATTGGAAACCTGTATGTAAATTCTGAAATCGTTTGGGACTAAAAAAAAAGTTATTTTCTGCCGAAGAAGACACAGATCACTGAGAAAAAAATGTTCTGAACACTGAAAAGAAGATGTTCAAGAACTGCATCTGCGGAGATTCGAGTCCTCCCTCAGGCATGGGTGTGTGTGTTTGTCCTTAGGATAATTTAGGTTAAGTAGTGTGTAAGCTTAGGGACTGATGACCTTAGCAGTTAAGTCCCATAAGATTTCACACACACACACACACAACTGCATCTGCATCTGTGTGTATATGGGGGCACACAAGACACCGATGACATCTACACCTATACTCCGTAAGCCACGTCACGGCCTGTGGCGTGGTATATCTTTGCTTCCACTATCATTTTCCACGTCTCTGTTTCATTCTCGTGTGTTGGGTGGGAAGAACGACAGCCAAGGTCCACACTTCTGGTTCGGTTTCCGGGTGAAAATGGCTTCTAATACTGTGCTACATGACCGACGTTTTTGAGAAACAAAAGCCGGCCGGAGTGGCCGAGCGGTTCTAGGCGCTACAGTCTTGAGCCGCGAGACCGCTAAGATCGCAGGTTAGAATCCTGCCTCCGATACGGATGTATCTGATGTCCTTAGGATAGTTAGGTTTAAGTAGTTCTAAGTTCTAGGGGACTTATGACCTCAGAAGTTAAGTCCCATAGTGCCCAGAGCCATTTGAACCATTTGAGAAACAAAAAGATCTTAACGTATCACTTCAATGTATAAATAGTAATATCATCTTTCTAAGCAAGAAAGCGTTTGCGTTGAAGAGAAAAATTGGGCAGATAACTGATAGAGATGACTGATTTCGTGAACGAAAACAAGTTGAATGTCGGTAAAAGTATAAGAATTGGCGTAGAGCATCTAGAAAACCTTCGTGATCAGTTGTAGAATAAATTTTCGGAACCTTCATCTGAGTATTACTGGATCAACAATCAATTCGATACGATCATAACACATCTCTTATCAACATCTCATGTGACAGAACATTTCGAGATGAATTTAAATCGAAGTCTCTTGAAAAATTTTGGGTGAAGACTCGAAATGAATGTCAAAAATTAGCAAGAAGGGCAGCGGATGTGTTATTACCCCTCGCATCAACTTTCTGTCCTCAATCAAGACGAAACATCGGTCTCGAGTGTAGCTGGAAGGGGGTCTGCGAGTTGCTGTTTGAAAAATCCAACCAAGACTGGACCTGTTGTCTTCTTATAAAGAATCACACACGGCACACTACATGCGCTGATGCCAAAACTTTTCCTGGTACATTTTACTCTTGTTTATTTCCTTGACGATCAGTTTGATTATAACAGTTCTTAAGCTGCGATTTAAATGTTGAATATTGTTCTGTCGTTATTGTGCATCGTGGTCTTTCAAATATCAAAACTTTTCTAAATGAGTTAAACGCATTATAGATGGAAACATTTAAATTTTAACTACCTACCGAATTTGTGAATTACTTTGTGAAAAAGACTTACAAAAAGCATCATGGAGCTTCCAGCTCTATGGACTAGATCATTTATAATTATATATTGTAAACAATAATGGCCTTACAATATTTCCCTGGGTAAGTGAGCAAATTACTTTAACATCCTGTATATCTGCAGGGCTATCAGTAACAGCTGGATGATAATCCAGTCATCACCGTTATTCCACGCTTATCAAAATGATCAATGAGTACGTGACATTTTATGAGCGTAATACAAAAGAACAGATAACATACTAGAGAACACAGAAAGAAATATCGGAGTAGGTATGGCTAAATATAAAATACATCCTCTCTCACAGTGGTACAACGAGGCCACGAACACAACTGGGGAAGACCCACTATTGACTGAACATGCCACAAGCCATTGAGAGCAGTCGTCGTCTAACATAATGCAGAATAACATTCTGTTAGTTTAGGATCAATATACACTCCTGGAAATTGAAATAAGAACACCGTGAATTCATTGTCCCAGGAAGGGGAAACTTTATTGACACATTCCTGGGGTCAGATACATCACATGATCACACTGACAGAACCACAGGCACATAGACACAGGCAACAGAGCATGCACAATGTCGGCACTAGTACAGTGTATATCCACCTTTCGGAGCAATGCATGCTGCTATTCTCCCATGAAGACGATCGTAGAGATGCTGGATGTAGTCCTGTGGAACGGCGTGCCATGCCATTTCCACCT
This sequence comes from Schistocerca nitens, assembly GCF_023898315.1. NCBI lineage: Eukaryota > Metazoa > Arthropoda > Insecta > Orthoptera > Acrididae > Schistocerca > Schistocerca nitens. The sequence goes on along the minus strand of NC_064618.1, from coordinate 829,181,720 downwards.
GGCGCCTCAGTTGGACCAGCGTTCGTGCTGGACGTGCAGACCGCGTGAGACGACGCTTCATCCAGTCCCAAACATGCTCAATGGGGGACAGATCCGGAGATCTTGCTGGCCAGGGTAGTTGACTTACGCCTTCTAGAGCACGTTGGGTGGCACGGGATACATGCGGACGTGCATTGTCCTGTTGGAACAGCAAGTTCCCTTGCCGGTCTAGGAATGGTAGAACGATGGGGTTCGATGACGGTTTGGATGTACCGTGCACTATTCAGTGTCCCCTCGACGATCACCAGTGGTGTACGGCCAGTGTAGGAGATCGCTCCCCACACCATGATGCCGGGTGTTGGCCCTGTGTGCCTCGGTCGTATGCAGTCCTGATTGTGGCGCTCACCTGCACGGCGCCAAACACGCATACGACCATCATTGGCACCAAGGCAGAAGCGACTCTCATCGCTGAAGACGACACGTCTCCATTCGTCCCTCCATTCACGCCTGTCGCGACACCACTGGAGGCGGGCTGCACGATGTTGGGGCGTGAGCGGAAGACGGCCTAACGGTGTGCGGGACCGTAGCCCAGCTTCATGGAGACGGTTGCGAATGGTCCTCGCCGATACCCCAGGAGCAACAGTGTCCCTAATTTGCTGGGAAGTGGCGGTGCGGTCCCCTACGGCACTGCGTAGGATCCTACGGTCTTGGCGTGCATCCGTGCGTCGCTGCGGTCCGGTCCCAGGTCGACGGGCACGTGCACCTTCCGCCGACCACTGGCGACAACATCGATGTACTGTGGAGACCTCACGCCCCACGTGTTGAGCAATTCGGCGGTACGTCCACCCGGCCTCCCGCATGCCCACTATACGCCCTCGCTCAAAGTCCGTCGTCAACTGCACATACGGTTCACGTCCACGCTGTCGCGGCATGCTAGCAGTGTTAAAGACTGCGATGGAGCTCCGTATGCCACGGCAAACTGGCTGACACTGACGGCGGCGGTGCACAAATGCTGCGCAGCTAGCGCCATTCGACGGCCAACACCGCGGTTCCTGGTGTGTCCGCTGTGGCGTGCGTGTGATCATTGCTTGTACAGCCCTCTCGCAGTGTCCGGAGCAAGTATGGTGGGTCTGACACACCGGTGTCAATGTGTTCTTTTTTCCATTTCCAGGAGTGTAGTAATTTCTTAGCTACACTCCTTTTACGAAATCATTATTTTCCTTAAAAAGAATAAAACGAAAACAAACTGGATAATAGTATTGAAGGAAGTAAATCAGTTTGTAGTGCAGCTGTTCGTAAAGAACTTCAAATCACAAAGTAGTGAAAATACTAATAAATTGTAGCACATTTATGTAACACTGCTCTAAGGTGGGGTGGGACTGCACTATTTCATCCAAAGATTTTAAAATCTGATCCTTCTGTTACTGACGAGACACATTCACGGCGTGTCCACAATCAAATCCTCGGAATCGGAAAAATATTTCTGCACGCTAGAAAGCTCCTAGAACAAACGAAGTCATAAGTAAATTAAGTGGCTAATAGCTGAAGATGTTGACAGCCTTACAGATAATATTTCCCATAGTGAGGTATTCGTACAGGAATGAGTACGGTACATTATTCTTTCTTCGTTCAATGCATAGGTTAATCGAAAGTATTGTCATCTGCAGCTAGTTGTGTCAACTGAGTTACTCTGATATTTGTATTCTTGATTTAAAATCTGTTGACATATATCATAACTCCAAACGACTGTATTGCTTAGCATTAAAAGATAAAGTTTCTGTTGTTAGATTTAAAAAATTTTAATTGCAGTAAAGACAGCAAAAGTAGAGTACGTCAAATAAAAAGAAAATGCCACTAGGATCTCTAGGGATAAATCATGGATTACTATGGAAAACTTTAAACGCTCTGTATGAAGGTCTCTCAGTCAGAAGCAAAAAGTCCTGCCTAGAGAGTGACAAAGGATGTATCACGTGAACGAATAGCATTCGTGAAATACATTGCGGAAGGACTAGGACAAAGTACACATTCCAAGATTTCCCAGAGCGGGAGTTGGTTCGAAGACAGTTGTTCTGAATTGTGCTCTTCCCGTACAGTTGTATTTTCAGCCTAGTAAGTAAATGTTTATGTTTTTATCTTGTATGATGAAGTTCTTCTGTCAACGGTGCATTGTGAAACAGTGCATTTCATTTAGCATTTGAACTGTACTGTAATATTTGCTTAAATTATAAAGAAATAGTGTATATGTTAGGGAGAATAATTGACAGCTTTTCATCATTTTGTTTGGTTACACAAACTTTTAATTTTTTTTCGTTAAATAATACAGTTCAGATGCGTCAGAGAATTACTAGAACATGATTACATAACAGTCCTGGCTGCGCCAGTGCTATTAAAGTTGGTCCACATGAATAACTGATTAGCCCGGATGTTGTGGCGTAAAGAGGTAGTCTAGTTAAAGTAATCTTCGCGGAGAATGCAGAGCCTCAATCCTCACAAGAACCGAGAGTCAGTAGCGAAAGTGTGACTGCGTATATAAAGTCTATGCTGCGACCAAAATGAGAAACCTTAAAAACAAAATTACACTGTTTCAATACCAAAACTTACTAGTGTGAGCGCTGAAATGAAGAGCTAGGTTTTGTGTTTCGATACATCGTCCGAACGTGTTTTAAGTTTTCGGAAAGTACACTAGTATTTCCTCAAGTGCTTATCATGTCTCCAGAGGAGCCAGAGTGAGACGTTTCGCTATTTAAGACATTGGATTGATGCTACTACAGTATAATACGCTAGCTTTACATCCATCCAGCACAAAAATCCGAACGATAAGGGTACCTCCGTCATTCATACTTTTTTAGAACAACTATCCAACTGTCTCTAAACGCTAAATTATCAGCAGTACACTCTGCTAGGTAGTAAAAATTAAAATGTCAAACCTAAAGAATTTTGGATTGCCAGTCTCATTCCTTTATGTTATTTTTCAAAATGTCTTCAGAAATACGTTGATAGTACGCTTCAAAAACTGATAAATTAAACGACATTCAGGATGACAAGCATCATACAAGTGGAATTCTATGCACCTCAGGTATAGGCCAATACCTCAGAGACAGAATGATTTGGGTTCCTGAGTGTACACCCTACTGTTAAATGAGACAGTGTTATGTCTGAACCAGGAGAACGTTACTTTTTTTCATAACCTACAAACAACGTTAATGTATGCCTGTAACTCGATGGCGCCTGTAGAATTCCTTTCAATACGCGGTGAACTGTCGGATTTCTAGGTTCACTAAAGAAAACTGTGCTCCCGTTTACGTTTCTTACTTGTACCTACCCACAGAATGCAGAAAAAAAGATACTCGTAATATTCCTTCCGTACCGATATAAAAAACTTTGGCATACCTGTGTTACATTTTATATGTTGTGATTTTCATTCTGTATGTGGAGGGCAACTGTTAAAATCACAACACATACAGTGTTTAACGAACGTAGTTACAATTACACGCTCGATTGTGTTAATTAAAGACTATTCGTACACTTACGAAAAGTGTACAGACAGTAGGTTATTTTTTCATATGGAGTGGTGCCGGAACAAATTATTGTACTAATGTGAAAAAGATGTAGTGTCACAGGTAGTAAGGAATTTGTGAAACACATATTTTATTGTTGTAAACAATTTATGCTCTTTAAATACTGAGCTAATTACAATATACAGGAGAGATTCTAAACCTTAGATAATGTAATAGGCCTATTTATTTCATAAGTGCAGGAAACATTTTTTTGCATTTATATCCACTGCATCATGCAAATCACATTTATTTTTCTAGTATGGAAGAAATATTTCAGTACATATCATATTCTTTAATATGTTATAAAACAGTAGGAGAAGATCTTTGCAATAACCACACGTCGTACGTGTTAAACCTATTACGGATACACACATTATCACTTCTCTGACCGACTGCTGTGGACAACGGATATATTACGTATAAGTAGTCAACAGGTGTGTAACGGTGCGAGATCAAGTGAAGTTAAGCTCAGATTTATTACTACACTTCATCACTTGCGTAGATTTATTAGAGTGATATCACAGATGATGAATAGTTCATGGCAGACCAACAACGGTACGACACAGTAAAGTAAGCTAGCATATGGACAATAGTCATTCTCACGAACAGTGACAAACGATAACTTCTGTTGTTCATGAAATAAGTAGCCACATTAAGTCTTTCTAAAGTATCTGATAAAAATACACACTTTGTTTTTTTTCTTCAATAAGTACGATAAGAGACAAACCGTAGACGAAGACAGAATGAATTTGCAAACTGTCTCGGAAGAGGCTCTTCATGTTTACGATGACGTATTAAATATCACTTGGTTCAAATGGCTCTGAGCACTATGGGACTCAACTGCTGCGGTCATCAGTCCCCTAGAACTTAGAACTACTTAAACCTAACTAACCTAAGGACATCACACACATCCATGCCCGAGGCAGGATTCGAACCTGCGACCGCAGCAGTCGCACGGTTCCGGACTGCGCGCCTAGAACCGCGAGACCACCGCGGCCGGCATTAAATATCACTTTCGGGTGAAAATGTTACGTCGTAATTTTCGGCTATGAAACAAAATAAAATGTCATTGAAGTTACCTATGTGCGAAAATATATATTTACAGTTTGAATACTCCATTCCGACAGTAAAACATGGAGATGGATCAGTTTTCGTCAGGGAAGTATAGGTGTGTATAGAATTGGTAGTCTGCTGTTACAGAAAGAGTACTGTGCAATAACATGTGTACTCAGATGCTGACGCTAAGAATGCAGTCAAATGATGAAAAACTGGTTAAAAATGTTCTTTTTCCTACAGCGTAGTAATGCAGGGCATATTGCTATCGCACTAAGATGAGGTTATGTAGATCTTCCACACAAATTCTGGGACGAACAGAGTCTATTGCTTTACAAATGCAGCTGAGAACTACGGATTAAACTAAAATTATCTAATTAGACATCGTAAGATGCGAGATGATACCGATCTAAAGAACGTCTGTAACAAGATGTACTGCAAAAGTACTGCCAACGCATCTATTAAAACTGTCAGCATCATTGCTAAAAGTCAACAATCGATGAATATAGTTCAGTGTCATGTGCTAAGTATTCCAAAATGTGTTTGAACGTTTATTTGCATTTAATGGAGTCTTTGCGGTATTCATCTCTGCTTCTCATGTGTGCGATTATTTCACTCAGCCGGCCGATGTGGCCGAGTGGTTCTAGGAGCTTCAGTCTGGAACAGCGCGACCGCTACGTTCGCAGGTTCGAATCCTGCTTCGGGCACGGATGTGTGTGATGTCCTTAGGTCAGTTAGGTTTAAGTAGTTCTAAGTTCTAGGGGACTGATGACCCCAGATGTTAAGTCCCATAGTGCTCAGAGCCATTTGAACCATTTTTATTCCACTCATCATAATTATTCTACTGGCAATTCTTCTTCTCTTGTTTCACCAGACATTGTGGTACGTTAGATCCATCACTTTTTAATGTTCTGTGTCTTCCTATTAGCACAGTATTGTTTCATTTTTTCTGATCTTGCTTTCCTTTCTTCTCCTTCATAGATTTTTATCATTCACTTGGTTTTATTTTGCTCTTGGAATCTCTCTTTGCTATCTTTGGTTCTTTTTTGCAGTTTTATCTGTGAGCACATTTTCAGTGATTTGAAGTTCTTTTAAGTCATTGCTCGTTTCCTTAACCTTTTCAGACCTGACGTCTAACATATTGGACACCAACTTTCGACACATTTTGTAACAGTAAATGATTTCGTTCTCCTTTAAAACCGAGAGGCCTATTTACTGGACATTTGTCGCTTTTGGTTTCATGATTTTTGCTTATCCCTGTCGCAGGAATGGTGAACTACAACGGAAAACAGTGAATAAGGCGGACGCGTTACGAAGTGCTCCAGGGAAGTCATATTTAAGCATTAATTACTGCAATATGCCCACTTCCTGCTACTCAAAACAATTTATTGAAAACTCTGTTAAGATTGAGTTCATGGTAACTGTTGATGTCTTATTTCGCATTCCTAAGTACCTTCCAGATCCAATGTCCAATTCATAGGAATTTTTTTTTAAACCAAGTACGACAAATTTGAATTTTGCTCAAATATACACTAAACATCTCGAAATAAACATGAAAAATGCAAGAATATTTTCTCCTACTTTTCAAATAATTCAGGGGTAAACGGATAAAATCAGGTGTTTTTTTTAAGCAGTCAAAATTTTCTTTGTTAGTCTATTTGAGTTCATATTCAGGTGTCTCCACAAAAATCATTTACTATATTCCTCACAGTGACTGAGAGCCTTTCGGTTATTTGGTAAGGGGTTTCATTTCTAATGTGAATTGGTCTGGTTTTAGGGAACTTGAGGCAAAGATTTTTTCTTAATATCTTTCTTTGATCTCTAGCCTTTCGACTGACGTTGGTTGTTGATGCACAGTGTTTCGGATGCATATAGGGCTTCCGGTTCGGTTGCCGACTCATGATGTCTTATTTTTGCATTCCGTGAGAGAGACTTTTTGTTGTGCTTGTTTTTGGTGAGATGGAAGGCCGGTTCGCCCTTTTTTCTTCTACCTTCCCTTTTCTCGAGAGCATTCCAGCTGATCCATCCTCCATTTGAATTCTTTCACAATCCCGTGACTTTTTTTATGTCTTTCATTATCTTGATCTTTTCGAAGAAGATTTAGAGACCAATATTTTTGGATTGCAATATCCTATTTTTTTCCTTTTTTTGTACTTCGAGGATCTGTTCTTTAGCTTCTCCCCATGTCCCGGCTTAGTAGGGCCGTATCATCCTCCATGACTGATTTACTTTGATGCCTTTGAGTTTTTTTCCTATTGGGATCCACTATGAATCTTCAAGTTGCACTTATTATTATTAACTATTATTATTGTTATTATTACTACTATTGTTATCATGACTGCTTTAATTAATGTTACGTACGTATTGTTTTAATTTTCCTCATTTAAATTAATAAATTAATGCCTTAGAAATTCAAAATTCAAAATCAATGGAAGAAGTAGTATTTATGTTACAACATTCTTTGTGAGTAAACATACCGTATTTACATTTGCTCAATAGTGTTTCCCTAGGCAACTTGCAAAAAGGAATGAATACTTCTTGCACTCTATGTAGTGAAGATTATGATTTCCTTTTGGTAAAAGCGTTGTACGTCGCAGCTTATTTTTGACATACGTAATAAGCATACGTGATACGCATTACAGTGAAAAATTCTACACTGTGTGGATTTCTTTGTACAATAATTGAACTCTGACTAAACTTCAGGTCCAAAATACTGCAAGTATCCAGCTACTTTTTACACTTTTCATAATGACTGCATGGGCTGTCTTGAGGCAGTATTTGCATGACATAAAGGGGCAGTAGCTTTGAAGAAGCAAATACAATAAAGTTATCGTGAATTTTAATATTTATATCTGATGAATGATATCGTTCCATGCCGGCCGCGGTGGTCTAGCGGTTCTAGGCGCTCAGTCCGGAACCGCGCGACTGCTACGGTCGCAGGTTCGAATCCTGCTTCGGGCATGGATGTGTGTGATGTGCTTAGGTTAGTTAGGTTTAAGTAGTTCTAAGTTCTAGGGGACTGATGACCTCAGATGTTAAGTCCCATAGTGCTCAGAGCCATTTGATATCGTTCCAGCGCATTAAATGTGTCCCGAAGTCGCTTTATTAGGTAAAAGAACTACTTTGTATGGTTTCTGTAAGAAAAGAAACTGAACATAAAATATACTTTAATGAAAAAGGCAGATGCTGCAGAAATAACAGCCAAATTTTAAGAGGAAATGGAAACGGAATTAAACAGACTAAAAATTACAGTTAACATCATTTACGTAGGGTCCACAATAGAACTCGCCCTCGGGTGTTCTAACAAATTAGAAAACCATAGATTCCCCATATTACGTAATAGTTCAAAGATAAGTTGCCATTAATATTTACATACTTAATAAGACAGCTCTTATTGGAAATTACGTAATGACAACATACTCCTCAGAAATCTAATTGCAGCCTACTTACACTACTTAATTAATAGTCACCTACGAAAAGCCGGAATCGAAATTTAATAGCAGGGTCTAATAAATTGGTATTTTACCTACGAATCACAGGTAATAAAAACAATAACTCGATGAAGTAAGTGTGTCTAACTTATTTCTTTAAGGCTTTAAGATATAGACTGAAACGAAACTGCTGTTTAAACAGAATGGTATTTGGCTGATAACATACTTTCATGGTTTCATTAAAATCAGCTATCGAAGAGTTGGGATTCTTCAGGCCATAAATTCATGTAGAAATCTTCACAGTATTGGAGCGCGACGAACTTGCACACAACACCTAGTGGCTACGTAACACACTTTCCTCTCAGCAATCAGCAACATATTAAGGCTGGTAATGACAAAGAAATTAATGTCCAAACCAGACCATCTGAAAATCAACTAAACAAAACTGAAAATCCAAACAATAAATTACGATTTCAATGGCTCACTCACAATAAATACTGCTTGCATTTATAGGTGGTAAAAGGATAAGCATTACCGCTATCAGCTGTTGAAATTAATAAAACTAAACAGTAATGTTAACTAGACCTAAAAGAGTGTTTGTGGCTATCTAAAAGGAATTTTCTGTTGAATCCGATCTATTCTTCATAATGACATGGCCTAGTGGCTAGTGTTGCTGCATCTGGGTCACCGGGTCCCGCATTCGATTCCCGGCTGGGTCAGGGATTTTCTCTGTCCGGGGACTGGGTCTTTGTGTTGTCCTCATCATCACATCATCATTCAGGAAGCGCCGAGACTGGAAATGGAAATATTTGGAACTTGTATGGCCACTGATGACCACAATGCTTAGCGCCCCACAAACCAACATCATCTCCATAATGACATGATACGATTCACTTGAGAAAAATGTGTTCCCACTTGTTGTGATATCAGACTAGTCTCCAAAGAGAGCAACAGAAGGAACACACGTGTCTGCTCTTCTGCAATATTGACGTAAGTCCAGTTTTGTATTCACATTTGTAATTTGATACAAATGACTTGAGGTCACACTCTTCTACAACGACAGAGAAACAGAGGAAATGTTCTAACAATTCGATAACGATAAGATGGTAGGACTGTCCAAGAAGAAATTCTAATTTCAAACGTAATGATATACTTCCAGTACACCTTTCAATGAGAACCAAGATGCAGTAGGAAATCAAAATTCATTCGAAAAAACCATCCTTAAAGTAATAGATCGAAGTAACTCGGTGGTTTCTCCATGAAAAACGTAGATCTCAGTATTGCATCGAAAGTAACTAAAGAAAGTACTAGAGTTCAAGAGTTGATATTAATTATATTAGCAGGTAGATCGTAACACTAACCTTCGAGTGTGTCAGGTAAAATAACTATGAGAAGAATACTGCTGTTCGTGATGTCCATTAACGACTTCGTGGTTGTTATTAATAGCAACCAAAGGTGTTTCGCAGATTAAGTGGTTACCTGTGATTAACTGTTCTCCGCAAAAGACCATCATAATCTCACATGGTAGACATTATTTCTCCCCAGTAGTTGAATTGACAGCTGTCTCAGATACATACGTCTCGAAACATCAAATCGAAGCTGCCGTTGACTTCCGGATTAATTAGTTGCAAGTGGCGTTCTTCTCATCGTACAAATACCTATGAGTATGAACGTAAGGGGACTTGAAGTGAAGCATAAGCTCATTTGTACGTAAATAACATAAAAGGATTCGATTAATTCGTAGGATACTGAGGAACCGCTTGTACGATACGTTTCAGTATTACGTTCGACTAATAAGGGGATATCGTCGAATGCGGAAGAGAGGAGTGGAAGCAGTTTTTGTTTTCCAAAATGGTCTTATATTTGTTGGGCTATCTGCGGAACGTAACGACAGTGCAGAAATGTAACCGAACATAATATTACTATATGATTTATAAATGAAGAGCAGAAAAAATAAACCGAATTTGATTACTTCATTCACAACGAAGAATGCTTACTTCTGTGGAGACTGAAATATTTGTGTTTGCTTAGTAACTTACAGACGGACATACGGCACCCTGATAAAGGAGGTACGCTAAAATCGTATGAAAATTTCGTGAAGAGTTACGATCATCACGACTCGTAATACATCTGAGGGTGTCTCCTATGTAAATCAACCAATCAACCCTTCGTAAGGAACGAGAATTCCAGCAGTAGCCAAGTATACTTCAGTTGTCCCTGTAACTACATAATGTCTTTCCTTATTCCCCTGCCTCAGTTCGACACTTCTACAGCCCGTCACTGGGAAAACTGTTGGCCGGCCGCTGTAGCCGAGCGGTTCTAGGCGCTTCAGTGTGGGGCTGTGTGATGTCCTTAGGTTAGTTAGGTTTAAGTAGTTCTAAGTTCTAAGGGACTGATGACCTCAGATGTTGAGTCCCATAGTGCTCAGAGCCAGCTGAACCATTTTTGAAAAACTGTTTTAATTTGTATTAGATTACCTGACTGTTTTCTTTATGCCTTTTCTTCAACAATTAGATTAAGAACAAAATAAATTATTAAAATAATTACGTTATTTATTTATGGTCTAATCTACGTGATTTTGTACCTTAGTCACTCAGTATTAGTTTGTCTTCCAAAAACGAAATATGGAATTTTTCCAAGCAGTGACCAGATTATTCCTCGAGTGGAGAAAATGAGATTTAATGTTTATAGTAAGTCCATGAACACTGCTTCTGTTTCGTTACAGATTAGTAAGAAGTGTTCTATTGAACATTTAGCAAATACGTGGCGAATTGATACCACCAAAAAATAAAATAAAATAAAAACATTGCTCAGCAATAAAAATGATAGAAGGAAAATGTTGCAATGTGAAATGTTAAGTGACCCAGAAACTATGTCACTGAGTACAGGCAGTAACAAACATTACATGCGAATAATGATTTGTGACATTAGATACATAATCTACTTTTCCAATAGGGCACTGATTCGTAAACAACCTTCCCAACAGGATATTGTCATCCAGTTTCAATGTCGTTTTTTAACGTACGTTGACTAAAATAGCCTTTGCCTGAAAAAATGAATTCAGTAAGTAGGTGGAGGATTAACTGACAGTAACAAAGGTTCGATTACAATTGATAGCCTTATGGCCCTTCGTTAAACACCGAAGTTATGAAGACTTTCATCATAGATCGATGGTGTTACTACGTTTGAGTTACGTCTTCTAACGCAAACTGCGGGTGACAAAGAATTGCCCTTTATGGGAGTCAGCATCCCACGGCTATTTCTCCAGCTGTCATTCTTTGAGTCGTTAGCAACAGCTAGTTTTACAGATAAAATTCTCGTCAGATTTTCAGCCGGATTGTACGATGATGTTAATGATCTTGCTGCAAACCCGACTAGAACATAATCAGTTAATATTCCAGGAAAGTTTACCTATCACAATAGCCCTTTTTTCAATAAGAAAAGATTTTTAAAAAAGGAACAGTGTCGGACCTAAAAAATAATCATACAAAACAGGTTTTAATAACACTAATGACAAGCTGTCAAAAAGGTGAGTCCATTACGAAAATCGTTGTTCCCTTTCCTAAGAATGGCCTGTTTGATTTCCTTTTGGAGTAGAAGTTCAAGTATTGTGGCGAAAACCTTTGTATTAAAACTGTAAATGATTTAGATGTTCATCGCTTTACTTCGAAAATGGCAAGTGATTACCTCAAGTTTGTAATTCAAGGATAATTCCACTGAGCGTGCTCTGAAACAGTATACGAAGATAAAGCTGGTTTTCGTTTTAAATAACATCTTGAATTCTACTCAAATAAAGCTCTGACGCATAAAATGTATAATTTCTGGCAAAACAAACACATGATCACGAATTTGAAAGTAAAAAAAAAAAAGTTCCCTAAAGCAGTAGCTCATTTCCAAGCAACAAATGTAAGAGGAAACCACACGACAGATAGGTTTCTTTCAGGAATTTACACCTACTACATGTGTATAGAAGTCAAATAAAAGGGATCTAGTTTGGTGACAATAAACATAGTAGACATCTACGCTCGACTTTCATCACCTTCCCTTATTTGTCTTGTTAACTCAAACTATTCCACGACATTGACTGGGTAACGTTACTTCTTTTTTTCTGGATGAGGGTTTCCCATTAACATTTATAAGTCAGACAACGAATAGTATTTATGAATTACAAACCAAATCCAAATCTAAGAAGAAAAGAAAAGCTGGACGCCCGAAATCATCCTGATATAGATTTTCAATTGTTTCCCAAATCATAGCACGTGAATGCCGGAATGGTTTTTCCCAGTAATCATAGTTTGAAATTACCGTCTTATTCCGTTGCATAAGGAATTTATTTATTTTTTTAAGGATACATTTTCATATTTACACATGCTTTCAAAGTATTATTATTATTATTATTATTGATATTGTTCCTCATTTTATTACTTTATTATTCAGTTAATGTAATTTAAGAGCACTTGTCCTATGGAACAAAAATTAAAACAAGTAAATAAAATAGCTAACACAAGACTTTTAAGTAGAACAAACCATAAATTACAAAACAACTTTACTTCAGGAAGGAATTCTTAAACTATAGTGAAATCAGAATTGAGTGTGCACCTTCCGACTGATATTTTTACTAAAATAACTGGATAATCTTAGCGATGCCTAATTGATGACTGGCAAATCCTAGCCAGTCACTATTTATAACATCAAAATATAATGGAAGTTTTTCTCATTTAATATGTATTTAATTACCCTATAGACTTTAACAATCACCTATACATTAGGCGACGTAGGTATTAGCAATGCAACTTTAATATTAGTCAGTCCATTGAATGAGTTACACGTTAAGCTCTCTCCCTTCAATTCACTCCAGCGTCATCCATAATACAATAATTACAATACTGCATTGCATTCCAAAGCAGTAAACGTCTATTGATCATATTCGTAAGAACTATGCATTTATATCCACAAAGAGTACAGCACAGCACAGCACGAAATAAAGAACAGGTAAATTATCTAATCTAGGTCCCTGTTCATAAAAACTGTTCGCAACCCAATATGTTGTATATATGGTCTAGATAATGGGCAGAAATGTCTCAGTGCGTTACACGAATTACAAATAAAGTTTATAAGCTCTGTATTGTGAAAACCTGATCAAATAGTACTGCAGCAAGAAGCCAAAATCCTGCAAATTTTATTGCTTCTCTGAGTCAAAGCAGCAAGTGTAGAAAACAAAATAGGAAATAAAGGAACATTGATGTTAAACGGTGCGAAAGTGGAAATATATACCAGAACATAAGCATCACTCTCACACCGAGAGACACAGATAGTCGTATGGAGTAAATCTTTAACACCAGCCCGTGCGTTTGGATTTCGTTGACCGTTAAGAACTATTGAGAGTTGCATTGTATCACACCACGTTCGTATAAGTATATTCGGCGCCACTAATTTTCATTTATTTGTGTTGCTATAATCTGCTGTATATATAACGTATTCTTTGTGACATAGACTATACACTCGCCAATGTATAATTATTCCACAGCTTTATCCTGGTGTGGGAACGCTATGCAAATATTTTTCAATGTGTTGTCAGTATCTCCACGAACATTATAAAGTGGCGCCGGTTTCAGATAATTATGTGACCAGAAGTAGAAGAAACTGGAGTCACAGCAGAAGATGTAAAAGCCTGATACGTCACTAAATTAGGAGAAATTATATAAGCTTCTTCATCTTCAGTCCTAAACGTTAGAGTAGTTTAAGGAAATTAACTGTTTCAAGCAAGGAGAAAGTAATGTGACAGAGATGTAAATAATATGAATAATTCCTTATTTTGTGTGTGTTTGTGTTCCACATCTCCTCCTGAACCAGTGGAGCAAGTTCAATCAAACTTAATACACATATCCTTTATTCTCAGGCAACAATCGCTGAGGGGCTAAGAACCACCTGCCTGTCACAGTACAGGAGATATGACGTCATAAACAACGAGATGTGTGGAAAGCTGTCGCATCGTGCATGACGTTTAAATGTATTTCTTCTGTGCTACTAACTGTATTCGCGATAAGTTTCACAGACAGTATCCACCTAAATTCATCTACAAAAGCACATCATTGTATCACTCATAGCTTAGGAGATACGACGTCAGAACACTGAGATACGTGAGAAATTGCCGCACCATGCACGAAGTTTTAATACAGTTATTCTTTATTACAGCCGAGGCAATTAAGGAAAGACAAAGCTGTGAACAGGAGTTGCCATAGAGATTTTTACAAAATAGCGTTGTAGACACCTGAAGCAGATGCATCCAGCTTACAGAAATTGTCCGGGATCGTGTTTCTTAATTTTCATACTGTAGCTGTACAATTTATACGTTATGCACATATCTTTGTACGACTGATTTACAATTTCAAAGGTGTTTTTACGAAGACATGGAAATGAAATTTTTGCTTTACTTTACTATAAACACAGCTAATTTTTTGTTATCTTTTCTAATAGGAATTTGCCAAAATGAATACCCAGGCAATGCCGGGTTTGTCAGCTAGTGTCACAACAAAGAAACAGAAAAGGGACTTCTTAAAGCTGAAAAGAGCAAAAGTTAATAAAGTAATAAAGCAGTTTTCAAACATATGAACATGTGCATCAAGAAAAGAACATCATCTGAAAGAAAACGTATAAATGAAAATAGTTAAACAACAACACGGTGCTTTGAAAACATTGAGTTTAGTCTCCAATTTACGCTCCCTTCTTTTGTTTACATGTCAGTGCAACAAGTGTAATTATTGACAAGGGAAAACAAACCGCAAAGAACTATCAAATCGCTTTCCATAAATATTCAGTTATGCATCTTAGAGAGATACAGTTCCTAGATATAGCAGTAAATAACAAACGAATTAGATCGGCGATGCGTTGAAAGAATTGGATTACAAATTTGTGTAGGACAAGAACATAGACGAAAATTGGTGTGTCCTTGCTTCAGTAACTATTACGTCATTCGTCTTAAGTGATTCAGGGAAATAACAGAAAACCTTATTACAGATACCTGGATGCAGGTGTTATCCTGGCATCTATGCGACCCTCATTTGTTTGTTAATTCATCTAAATGTAAAAAGATCGTAGCAGTTTGCTAATAGGAACGTAAAAACAGAATGATTCGATTACCGTATTGAGACAGGCGTCAAAAATAACATAAAAAGTAGGTTCTCACAAATGATCATGAATGGTAACCATTTGAGATGCATGTCACAAATAATGTTCAGTAACCACAACTGCCCGGCAATTAGCAGCTGATGAAACTGCTAGAGCGTCATTGTCTGTCTGAGACTGATGTCGGTGCTCATTGTCGTAAAGAAGGACAAGACTCTGAGTACACCTTCAGTTATCTAAGTGGTTGATTAATACAGACCACTTTCAAGCTAGAGCATTTTGTTTATTTTTTGTAACGCAAATATGTGTCAGCACTGCAATGCATCATCAGTGCAATTTTCTTATTCCTGGAATACAGAGACGCGACAGATGTATGAAAGTACGATATATGAACATTAAAGAGGCCATTCTCATTTTGCATTACACTTCTGTGCTTGATAGATCTAACACTACTTGTTGCATTTCCTACACTGCCTGTCTATTTCATCCACAGTTCTGTATCAAACGCAATAAGTCATCCGCAACAATGTTGTGCTTGGATAACATTTGTATCGTGATCTTGAGACTCAGTAGCAACCTATCGGAACTGTTTGTCCAGGTGAGAAATATTCACGTGTATCAACTGCAGCTGCAGCGGATGAACTCCGAGTTATCGTTGATGGACTCTTTACTAAAGTGTTATTCCTGGTTTTTGTTCTTGTTTTTCGGTTAACTGTGGCTGCCAGAAAAGTAAGTAATTTTCGTTCTTTGTTAACAGTTCATCAGCACATTTTCTTCATGGTATATGACGTTCTAGAGCGTTCACTTGACTTTTATCTCTTCTCATTCGACCGAGCGAGGTGGCGCAGTGGTTAGCACACTGGACTCGCATTCGGGAGGACGACGGTTCAATCCCGTCTCCAGCCATCCTGATTTAGGTTTTCCGTGATTTCCCTAAATCGTTTCAGGCAAATGCCGGGATGGTTCCTTTGAAAGGGCACGGCCGATTTCCTTCCCAATCCTTCCCTAAACCGAGCTTGCGCTCCGTCTCTAATGACCTCGTTGTCTACGGGACGTTAAACACTAACCACCACCACCACCTCTTCTCATTCGAAGTTCCTGATGTTACACTTCGGTAAAGCACAGAAGTACACTCTAAAGAACGGTGGTAAAACCGTTGTCAATTGATTCTACCTTCAGACATTTTTTTGCGCCTCTGTACTGCCAGAAGAAAAAAAGGAACGTTCACGCATTTAGCCACAATAGGAGTGAAACATCGTTGAATTACAACAAACAAACATCTTGTTGTCTGAAGGGAGATCCTGTTAATCGTCACCTTCTGAAAACGCAGTAACACCTCTAATACCGTAATGATGACTCGCTTTGTGGATTTCTAAACTTCGAGTGCACTAACTGACCAAAAGAGTCCCAGTAACCTCGACGGTTCTTCCAAAGGTTACCAGGCAATTAATTAATATCGTGTGCAGGCTCCCGATACTGCTATTACCAGGAAAAGCTGTCAGCGAAGTTCTTCCTGAAAAATGCTAAAAACTTATTGTCACATATTTGGACGAATTTGTCTGTTACGCTCAATTTCATCCCAAATGTGATCTACTACGTTCATTTCAAGTGTGTGGCCGAGCGGTCCCAGGCGCTTCAGTCTGGAACCGCGCGACCGCTACGGCCGTAGGTTCGAATCCTGCCTTGGGCATGGATGTGTGTGACGTCATTAGGTTAGTTAGGTTTAAGTAGTTCTAAGTTCTAGGGGACTGATGACCTCAGTGCTCAGAACTAACTGGCCACGCTAACCTCAAGTAAACACAGCTCGGCAGACACTCACCAGGTGAACACACGGCCCCCACAGTATCACATCGTGTACAGCACGATCAAGCGTAGAGCGCCTGCCAATGAGGCCCACACTGTGTCGAGGTGTACTTCGCAAGAAAACCGATTAAATTGTTGTAAACTACAGGCAAATAAAAACACCCATCTCAATAATGCTTCATAGTACTGTAATACTCTCTTTCAAATTCTGAAGGTGGCAGGGGTAAAATACAGGGAGTGAAAGGCTATTTACAATTTGTACAGAAACCAGATGGCAGTTATAAGAGTCGAGGGGCATGAAAGGGAAGCAGTGGTTGGGAAAGGAGTGAGACAGGGTTGTAGCCTCTCCCCGATGTTATTCAATCTGTATATTGAGCAAGCAGTAAAGGAAACAAAAGAAAAATTCGGAGTAGGTATTAAAATTCATGGAGAAGAAGTAAAAACTTTGAGGTTCGCCGATGACATTGTGATTCTGTCAGAGACAGCAAAGGACTTGGAAGAGCAGTTGAACGGAATGGACAGTGTCTTGAAAGGAGGATATAAGATGAACATCAACAAAAGCAAAACGAGGATAATGGAATGTAGTCAAATTAAATCGGGTGATGCTGAGGGGATTAGATTAGGAAATGAGACACTTAAAGTAGTAAAGGAGTTTTGCTATTTAGGGAGTAAAATAACTGATGATGGTCGAAGTAGAGAGGATGTAAAATGTAGACTGGCAATGGCAAGGAAATCGTTTCTGAAGAAGAGAAATTTGTTAACATCGAGTATAGATTTAAGTGTCAGGAAGTCGTTTCTGAAAGTATTTGTTTGGAGTATAGCCATGTATGGAAGTGAAACATGGACGATAACCAGTTTGGACAAGGAGAGAATAGAAGCTTTCGAAATGTGGTGCTACAGAAGAATGCTGAAGATAAGGTGGGTAGATCACGTAACTAATGAGGAGGTATTGAATAGGATTGGGGAGAAGAGAAGTCTGTGGCACAACTTGACTAGAAGACGGGATCGGTTGGTAGGACATGTTTTGAGGCATCAAGGGATCACAAATTTAGCATTGGAGGGCAGCGTGGAGGGTAAAAATCGTAGAGGGAGACCAAGAGATCAATACACTAAGCAGATTCAGAAGGATGTAGGTTGCAGTAGGTACTGGGAGATGAAGAAGCTTGCACAGGATAGAGTAGCATGGAGAGCTGCATCAAACCAGTCTCAGGACTGAAGACCACAACAACAACAACAGTACTGTAAAGCCTTCTCTATGAAGTAGCATATTAAAAGAACAAGGGACAAACACGAAATGTGCGTACTGCATCTCAAGTGGTTCCAATACACACTGATGCCGTTGCACTTCTCTTGATTACGCTGTACCGTGATACATACCTCCATAAAACCGCTTTCCAGTGCTGCACATCTCAACGATATTATTGGCTCCCCTCTAAGAAACTAGTGCATTTGTCCTTGTCTCCTGTGGTCCACAAGCGCCATAATAATACAGTCCTGTCGCCGCTCGTCGGAAAGAAGTTCCACTGCTCTCCGTAGCTGAGCTTCGCTAGGAATCCTGCACAGACCCGTTCGGATATCCGCGCGCGTTTGCATGCCGTTCCTGGATGCGGGGAGGCGCGCCGGCCCTAGATCTAATACGCCCAGTGGACGAACGAAGAGGTAGTTTGTAGTGGTTTTTAGGCTGTTTACCACATACTATGAGATGAATACTTGCCTGGTACCTACGTTCCATCTCAGTTAAATGATTTGCAAAAATTTTGAAAATGTTGGCGCATTTTCATATGGGATAAAACTAGACACACACAGTTGTGCTTCACGAGTTTCGTCCTGTGGTCAGGAGCGGAAGCAGTGAAGATACAGACAGTGTACAAACACCGACAATGTAATAATTTGTCCATGCCTCAACGGGCTGCGTTCTCGCTTCCCACGCCCGGGTTCCCGGGTTCGATTCCCGGCGGGGTCAGGGATTTTCTCTGCCTCGTGATGGGTGGGTGTTGTGTGCTGTCCTTAGGTTAGTTAGGTTTAAGTAGTTCTAAGTTCTAGGGGACTGATGACCATAGATGTTAAGTCCCATAGTGCTCAGAGCCATTTGAACCATTTGAACCTCAACGGGCTAAAATGGCAATATATCTTTTCTCTCCCCCTGTGCGGGAATCGCAGAACGTGTGTTATGGTTCAAGACTCCGTGACATACGAAAGTTTGCATCGGTGCTGTGATGGATAAAGTGGTTAAGGGGACCGCTCGTGATACAAGACAAATCAGGGTGCGAGTGAGCTATAGCACCAACTTTCATGTGTTGCAAATTGAATGTTTAAGCGTCACAAACAACCGTCGTCAATCCAAGTTAGCAAAATACGGATCCATTTCGTATAATCTGCCAGTAACATTACCAAATTCGAAAACTAAATGCCGATGCCGTGAAGACAGAGGATAAGGTCCAGGAAAATAAGGAATAATGGCTTAACAGTGGTACCTGGTGTTGGTTCGCACAACGTGTGCTATGCGCGAAAGCGGTCCGTGTCAATCAAATTCCACTCGCCACCACCGCTGAGACCTTTAACACAAGCATGTGCGGCGGTGGTAGCATCAAAAGTAGCCAGTTCGAAACCTTACACCTGAAAGAAGTTTCATCGCCGCCATAGAGTGGCTAAGATGGCAAAGTTAGTGGAACACAGTTCATGACTGCCATGTTTTGGGCAACGTCCTGGCTTACATTCCAGACCTCTCCACAGGGAGTGACTTCATGTGACAGGCTACAGGGTGAACCCAAATTACAACCGAAAAATTTTCGGGGGTTGTTGAACGATATTTTTACGATATTTTGGGTTAAATCAATTTCGTTTGTTTTCTTACCCCCATCTATCTTTGTATCTGTATTTTACTGAAAATATGTGCACAACAGTGCAAATGTTGATGGTATAGGCTGTATGTCTGGGTTGCGAACCAACTTGTTCCATCCACACACGACACTTGCTGTTCACAACAGTAATATCCACTTTACACTTCACCGTCGAGGCTGGACACAGTACTCCTAGGCCCTGTGTGAGGTGTGTTTCTCCGACAGGTGTCAGCTGCACACTACACGGACGGGATTGCTGATGAAAAGTGATCCCTGTGCACCTCCTGTACGTTTCTCTGAATGGAATGGAATACTGTTCCCGCAGTGGGGCAACCGCGTGACACACACCTACAATAAACTGGGTCCTTCTGTATTAGAATTGAAGATACTAGCCGTTGAAAGCATACCAGAAACCCCGATTCGTTAAAGAATCTGTTTCATGTGGTAATCGTGCCACATGTAGTCAGCACGCTGCATGTTCTATCAACAGAAGCCAAACGACTGCTCTGAGAGTCTTATACGTGAACAACAGTTGCACCCTTATTATCCAGCCGCGCGGGATTAGCCGAGCGGTCTGGGGCGCTGCAGTCATGGACTGTGCGGCTGGTCCCGGAGGAGTTTCGAATCCTCCCTCGGGCATGGGTGTGTGTGTTTGTCCTTAGGATAATTTAGGTTAAGTAGTGTGTAAGCTTAGGGACTGATGACCTTCGCAGTTAAGTCCCATAAGATTTCACACACATTTGCACTGTATGACCCACATAGGTGCAAATTGTCCACTATCGAGAAGCTATTTTCGCAGAAACAAAGGTAACTGACGTAATAAACCACATAAATATAGAATTACGCTGTAAAGAACCACTGAAGACCAAGAATCTTTTGTTCCAAATATTCAAAAAGTATATGTCAACAACCTTGGAATTCCGGTCCACGCGATATTCTGCCCTTAGGATGGGTCTTTAAGTAGGCTGTACTTTCGAGAGGAGTAGGTTACCTGGCGATACCGAATTTCAACCTTTCCCTCCTCCGTCTGGTTGACATCATCGTTATAAACACGTGAAATGCACTAATCATAGTCACCAACACTCAAGATTTACACTTTCAACTCGTGAAGGGGAGTCCTAACGTAAGCGGAAAACGTTTCGAATTTGACATCTGGACCAACCCTTCGTGATCGCCCAAACAACAATAAATGCGAGCTTAAATTCTTCGTTCCTGTGGGCACAGAGCACGTAGTTTCTTTGCAGTTATTATAAGTAGAACATCTGCGTTTCGTTTTATTGATTTAAAACCTGGTCAGTGGTATCATTTTTATCACATTTCCTCTTACATCTGGAAGTGTCGTCCGTTTGCACATTTCCTACGTATTCCTAACGTGTTTGGTCTAGTGTCACCCTGGCTTTCAGCATTACACACTTCGTACCCTGAAATACAACAAAATATTATACTACTAGAATTTTTTTACGTTCTCGTGGCTAAACGCGTCACCGGAACGTGTCACTAGGCCGTAACTAATCGCTAGCAGTGCAATATTTTGTCGTATTTCGTGCCAAGAAATGTGCATCGGTGCGAGCCAACGTCAGATTAGATCAAAAGCGTGAAGAATACCTAGAAAAATGGCAAGCAGAGGACAGTTCCATGTATAAGTGGAAATTCAGACAAGAGTCATATCACTATGTCTTAATCAATAAAACGAAACGCTTATGGTAAAGTAAAGAAGCATTTTTTTAGTAGTTGCAAAGGGGGATTCAATTAGTGATTAAAATTCTTCTGGGTGTTATGCCGCGTCATTGCTAAAAAACTAACAACAGTAATAAAGTTTATTATTGTTGCTAGTTTTTTAGCAATGATGCGGCATAAAACCCAGAAGAATTTTAATCACTATGACAACGGCCGCGGAAGCCTACGTTCTTATAGGGGAATTCAATTAACTTTAACAATTTTAGTATACTTTTATTTAAAACCGTAGGCAAGCCAGAGGAATTATTATCTGCAGTTCCTCCTTCGCAGTAATACCGCTGACAGTGCACCCGTGCACAAGTAACTGCTGTGAAATCCCTCCGCTGGAACGGAGTTGTGAGATGTGCCCCTTCCAGATTCACTCAGTCCCCTCCATCGAGTGACGCAGCACACGAACAAGTGAAGGAAGGTGGTGGGCAGTACGTGTAGGCTGACGCCTCACCGAGCGTCCTTTGTAAGGTGTTTGGAGACCTCGAGCACCATCGGCGGTCACCTCGATCCTGAAGGTTTTCGAACAATAAGCACGGGCGAGCACGACAACCGGTAAGACGCGGCGAGCAGCAGGTGTTTGCATGTGATTACGTGCCATCCGACGGTGACGCGGCGGGCAGCCTCGCGCTGCGGCCGCCAGCGAGTGGCGGCGCGGCGGAGGCAGCAGGTGCGTCGCGGGCGGCGGCGGCAGCTGGTCCCAGGGGGCGCCCGGCGTCGGCGTCGCTTCCGTCGGCCCCCACCCGCGGCAGCACCCTGGCGCACTCGCCGGCCGCGCCGAGCCTGCAGCGGGCAGGTCACTTTGCGAAGCACTGGCGGGGTCCGCGCGGCGCGCCGGCAGCCGCGCGGCCGCACACTCGCCGCTTATGGTCGCGCTGCTCGCCCGGCAGCCCGCCGCCGGCCTGGCCGCTCGCCTGCCCGGTTGGCCGGCTAACGAGACTAATTAGCGACCAAATCGAAAACGAGTTCCTCCTTTTTTTTACCCAGCTTCCTTATTCTTGCTTCCTTCTTTTCGCTCTCCTCTCCGGCACGAGAGAACGTCGCGCGACTGTCCGCTCTCTCTCTCTCTCTCTTTTTTGCCCTCCCCTTTCCCCTCCTCCGGAGGACCCGTCTTCATTCTAGCCGCCGGCCGCCCTACTTGTACCAATTCTACATATATAGAGGAAATAACGAGTGCAAGTGAGAAGGCCGGCCGAGCACAAAACGAGCGCCACAAAAATAGCGGCCTGTGTCACGCGAGCGCACAGAGGAGCCGCCGCGGCCGGCAGAAGCGCGCCGGGCCGGCCTCGCCGTTAATTGGCTGGGCGCACACCGCCGACCCGCTGCCTAATTAATGAATCGTCCGCGCCGCTGTGACGCGCCTGCGTCCAGCCGACCGACGCCGTCCGCAGTCGAGTAGCTTATCGGAAAATCGTCGGCCGTTTCTTTAGCAGCGATTCTCGCCTCTGTCCCTCCACTTCCGGTCGGACCCGATCAGCAGGAACCGGGCACCGAAATAGGGTCACATATTGATATCCTAGACATCAGTAGACAGCCTACAGAAACTTACATGCCCTTACTGAAATACACGGTGTTCCAGGACGACCGGTCGCTATATTCAGGGACATCACAGTCTAACAACCCTACCACAACAAAGGTCAAAATTTTAATAACGATTGTGGTGTTGCTCACGCTTCTAAATACTGCATTTTCGGGCAACAACAGTCATTATGTGGCAGGTGTCATTAGAGCACAGTTAATAGTCATTTCATGTACTAATGAAAAAAAACTAGGCACTCATCTTTTTGTGTTTCCCACGCTGGTCTCGTCGTAAAATCATGGCTCAATCGTCGAAAATCTATGTGGTTATAATTCCAAGCTCGGATGCAAAGAGGCCTAGGTTTTACCCTGCTATACTCAAAAGTTATGTAGATGCGCTTCACAAACCATTCTTGGTCATTAAACCTTTCAAAGTTAGCACAATAGTGATGTAAAAGAAAAATAATCAGCACTCCGAATTTAAGTTACACTTCCTTTTAATTGCTTTTATTGCAATATCACGTAACACAAAACATCACTTCACAATACAAAACATACTTGAAAACCTCTCTCTCACAGTCACTGTTAAAGTTCACATTCTAGAAGCGGACTACGTTATGCGTCTTTCCAACATGACGTCTAACACTTGACTTTTCCAAGGTCCGACTCTCTAACAAGTTAACAACTAACTATCGCTTAGGCGCCCAAAAATCAGAGTTACAAGTACGTCAAAGATCATAGTGACAAAAGAAAGAATACACATAAGAATAATACCATTGGAATAGAAACATATCGATGTATCACAAATGAAATCAAATCTGAATGTTGTCTCATAAATATGTCACTACTTTACAGAAACACAGTAGAATATTACTGGTATCAAGAGGTTCAGGTGAGGTGTCGTAATGGTTGCGTAATTCAAGTACCATTACAGCAGGAACCGGCCGGAGTGGCCGTGCGGTTCTAGGCGCTACAGTCTGGAGCCGAGCGACCGCTACGGTCGCAGGTTCGAATCCTGCCTCGGGCATGGATGTGTGTGATGTCCTTAGGTTGGTTAGATTTAATTAGTTCTAAGTTCTAGGCGACTGATGACCTCAGAAGTTAAGTCCATAAGTGCTCAGAGCCATTTAGCCATCACAGGAACGATCATTTGACGCAATTTGCATACCTTAAGAGCTAGCCTCTCCGCGATGTTATTCAATCTGTGTATTGAGCAAGCAGTAAAGGAAACAAGGGAAAAATTCGGAATAGGTATTAAAATCCATGGAGAAGAAATAAAAACTTTCAAACTCGCCGATGACATTGTAATTCTGTCAGAGACAGCAAAGGACTTGGAAGAGCAGTTGACAGGAGGATATAAGACGAACATCAACAAAAGCAAAACGAGGGTAATGGAATTTAGTCGAATTAAGTCGGGTGATGCTTAAGGAATTAGATAAGGAAATGAGACACTTGAAGTAGTAAAGGAGTTTTGCTATTTGGGGAGCAAAATAACCGATGATGGTCGAAGTACAGGGGATATAAAATGTAGACTGGCAATGGCAACGAAAGCGTTTCTGAAGAAGAGAAATTTGATAACATCGAGTCTAGATTTAAGTGTCAGTAAGTCCTTCCTGAAACTATTTGTATGTAGTGTAGCCATGTATGGAAGTGAAACATGGACGACAAATAGTTTGGACAGGAAGAGAATTGAAGCTTTCGAAATGTGGTGCTACAGAAGAATGATGAAGATTAGATGGGTAGATCACATAACTAATGCGGAGGTATTGAATAGAATTGGGGAGAAGAGGAGTTTGTGGCACAACTTGACAAGAAGAAGGGATCGGTTGGTAGGACATGTTCTGAGGCATCAAGGGATTACCAATTTTGTGCTGGAGGGCAGCGTAGAGGGTAAAAATCGTAGAGGGAGGCCAAGAGATGAATACACTAAGCAGCTTCCGAAGGATGTAGGTTGCAGTAAGTACTGGGAGATGAAGAAGCTTGCACAGGATAGAGTAGCATGGAGAGCTGCATCAAACCAGTCTCAGGACTGAAGACCACAACAACAACAACAACAACAACAACAACAAGGGCCATGAGCACTGCTTGGTCTTCAGTACTATCAAACGCACCTCTTTTGGAATTGTGTAATTAGTGGATGATAAGAGCGGGTACTGCTTTGAAAACGTTTTTATTGAATATCTTGGACCACAACGACAGGTAGCACGGTGCTCTATGTTGCTTAATTTCCCTTATTTGACTCTTTAAAAAGCTCACTTGTTTCTGAATGCGTTATGCGTGTATGTGAGTACACAGTGCACTGGAGTTGAGACGGGCGAACACAGAATGCTACGGAAATCGGCACTTTGCTGGGAGCGGAACTGCGACTACCGAGTCATCGCAGGAGGTAGCAAACCATTGTCTAGCTTTATAACCTTACCCTGCCTAGTGACGGCCCGGTGTCGGAGAAACTCCATGATCAGTAGGCGGAGGCGAGGGCCGCTTCCTCGTGTTTTGCGAACCTCCTTCGTAGCTAGCCATCAGACGCTGAAGACAACACAGGCTGCGCAAAATAATATGCTAGCCTCGTGAGCTGTCATTCCTAATTTCAGAGGCCTTCAGATGCGAGACTAGTGCCACACGTGCGAAGATGCGCTATTGGTGTATTAGAGTGTGATGTCACGACTACAGAGCAGCGGTTATTAGTCGTAGAGAAGAGTTCTGCTATTTCACTGGCGTCTGATACCGATGGACTGCTTTGGCGGGATTCTCTGTGCTAGAGGGAAACCTCCCTATTGGGTTGCGGTGTTTCGTAGTTTTGCTGTTGTAACTGACATTGTCAGGGGAACAGTAGAGCAGAGCGTAAGAAAGAGCCAAAAATATAGGAGTCAGGGATGAGACGCAGTGGTGGTGGCACCGATTCTGGGTCGAGGCACGGTGGCGGCGGGATCAACTCGGGGTCGAGATATGTGGAGATAGCATCGACTCTGGGGCAATTGCAGTTGAGGCGGCATCAACTCTGGATCAAGATGCGGTGGTGTTGCGATCGACTCTGGGTCGAGACGTGGTGGATCTGGCATCGATTATGGTTCAGGATATGGTGGTGGTAGGCTTGGCTCTGGGTCTAGATGTGTGGAAGTTTCATCGACTCTGGGTGAAGATGCAGTGGAGGTGGCATCAAATCGGGGTCGAGATGCAGTGTTGGCGGGATTGACTCTGGGTCGTCACGTGGAGAGGTGGCATCGACTCTGGGTCTAAACGTGATGGAGGCGGCATCGACTCTTGGACACAACTTGTGGAGGTGGGATCGACTCTAGGTCTAGATGCGGTCGTGACGGGATCGACTCTGTGTGGAGATGCGGTAGAGGTAGCATCGACTCTGGGCAGAGACGCAGTGAAGGTGGCATCGATGTGGGTGGAGATGTGGTGGAGGCAGCATTGTCTCTGGGTCGAGACGTGTGGAGGTGGTATCGATTCTGGGTCGAGATGCGTTGGAGGTTGCATCGACTTTGTGTGAGACATGTTGTTAACCACAGCGACTTCCGAGTTAGCAGACGTCCACGGAATGGTGTTGCAGCTGTAGCAACCTGCTGTCGTCTTTTCGAGAGTACTTGCATGACAGCACTGTTCATCAAGGCATATGTCAATTAGATTATGTTGAACATCCGTAGCAGCATCAGTGAGCTACGTCATTGTCATTGTTCACATATGGATTATATACAATAATCTCTGTCAGGTTCGACGTTCTTGTGTTGAATGTATGAATCTTTCTGTCAGTCATCAAGCTTTCAAGTACTGTTTTCCATCAGGAGGGAATGAGTTTTGAAATTCTATGTTCGACCATTTTATGAGTTAACATGTTGCAATTTCTCATGTAGTCGATCAACACTGCTATCCGTATAATCACTAGTCAGAATTTTCATATAGAAAGCATTAGTCAACTCTCTGTCTTCTTTCCATGGTTTGTGATCATCTACGTTCTTATGAATAAATTAGAGTGTTTAAATGAAATATTTTTTGTCAGACATCTTTCTGTCATAGTAAATTATTGTGTGAATACCCCACTTTAGGATCTATGGCTGGGGCCTATGAAATCGCGTTATCCGTTAGAAGTTGTGGTATTTATACTCATACAACAGACCTTAAAGAAGTTGCCTGCCCACAGTTAGTTTTCTGGATAAGGTAAATTTTCCACGAGGAGTGAGTATGGATGAAAACAAGAAAAATATGTCTAGTAAACATGGGCTCTAAAATGCATACCGTAAGAACTATGAGCAGTTGTTCATTAGAAGAAACGTTTTCATATGAGAAAAGATTAACAAGTGTTGATACCTCTTATGGTATGTACTGTAGCGTACATGTTTATTGGACCATTTTTTTCTTGTTTTAGTCCATACTACTACATCTCAAAATGAAGAAAGTAAAGCGCTTGCAGTGGAAGACATTTGTTTCACAGTTTGGAAGATTAAGAAGTGCTCATAGCCCATACGGTATGCATTTTAGATCACATGTTTACTAGGCTTTTGCGTCGATTAGTAGTTCCTGTCATGTCACTAAATATTGATCATTACTCCTGTAACACCCTAAATACATTTAAATCACAGCTGTAGACCACAGGCGTGGTAATGACACTTTTGAATTCACACATATCAGGGAAGCGTGACTTAACCATGTGAACTCTGCTTCTCAAGACACCGATGCTATCAGCAAGACGATGCAGGTTGACCACCGTGTGCCTTCATAGAGGAAATTCTTCAGGCGCGCTGTTTTTCGTGTATCACCTCTCGAAGTTTGGCCTTCGTTTCTTTGTCAGGTTTTCTCACCACCTGTCTTATGGTTTGGCTATTCGCGGGTTCGATCCGGCCATCTGGTAAACGCGTGACTATGAGTCTTTTTCGCGATACGGCAGATCTCCTTGGTCTGAGCCATTTCTTGTATTTACCTGCGGAAGGAGCACATTAACTCGCGAATTGCTCTCGTCGACAAGCGACACCTCCCATACCTGTTAGCTGATCACACTCGAGATGTGGAGCCAGTTCTGAAGCCGCAGGTATTTCCTCGCTTCAACTGCG
This sequence comes from Schistocerca nitens, assembly GCF_023898315.1. Lineage (NCBI taxonomy): Eukaryota > Metazoa > Arthropoda > Insecta > Orthoptera > Acrididae > Schistocerca > Schistocerca nitens. Next base: position 829,153,638 of record NC_064618.1, on the reverse strand, counting down.
GCCGCGTTACCCCCACCACCGCAACATAAGCCACTTTACTACCGGACTGATCAGAGCTTTATAAAAAACATCTCCGAAGTATTGAGCTGGTATTTCGCATCAGGAAGAACATTATGACTCATATGTTGACCTATTGCACATATTCTCGCTGTGTTGGCTGTCTTAGTTGACGAAAATGGAACTGTCTGTAGGGTTACTGAAGTAACCGTCCCAAAATTCACCTGATCCAGAGAAACCACAAATACACCTTGACGTGGAGTTTATGCCGAATATATAGCCAACGACATAACTGCTATGGTTCAGCCCCGTGCAGGGTGCTTTGTTGCTGCTTCTTGTACTAGGAAAATATTACTGTTGATGATATGATAGACGGAGATAGCACCTCATTAAGATGATATTTTCTCGTAACGGTGCATCTGGCAGTTTACAATGTCAAAGAAAGATCTTACAGAAAGGTCGCGACTACTATTGAGAAAAGAGTTGGCATAATTGTAAAGGCTAACGTCACTAGATAGTTAAGGCGATGTGATGAATTTCGCATGGATAGTGAAGGATGCAGGCGGGGGATAGGAAATAAGTATATAAGGAGAAGATGTGGGAATATTAGCATATGCGAGATAGGCTTCATCTCTTGTCTGATGATAGGATCCGTGAGAAAGCGTGACCCAGGAGGAAAGGAAGAAAGGTTAGTGTTGTGGCGTAACAAGACAGCCACGCCACTCGGAAGTAGCCGAAAGGCACGCGTTAACTCACGCAGGCTAGTAGATAGGTCTGAAACAGGATACGTAATGAATGCTATAAAGAAAAGTACGTAGCTCCTGGAATACTTAACTTTAATCCATCTTTGTGGTACATCGCGCTTGACGATACAAATGAGACTCTTTAGATACAAGCTATGTAATGCTAATGGCGCCTTGCTAGGTCGTAGCCATTGACTTAGCTGAAGGCTATTCTATCTGCTCTGCAAATGAGCGAGGCTTCGTCAGTGTGCATCGCTAGCGAAGTCGTCCGTACAACTGGGGCGAGTGCTAGTCTCTCGAGACCTGCCGTGTGGTGGCGCTCGGTCTGCGATCACTGTCAGTGGCGACACGCGGGTCCGACATGTACTAATGGACCGCGGCCGATTTAAAGCTACCACCTAGCAAGTGTGGTGTCTGGCGGTGACACCACAGTTAGGGTGTAATGTTCCGTTGAATTCGAGGTCGTTAGAGATGGAGCACAAGCTCAGACTGTGTCACGGGTGGGGAAGCAAGTCGCCCGTCCCCTTTCAAAGGAATCATCATGGCAGTTGCCTCAAGCTATTTACGGAAATCACGGAATACCTAAATCTGGATGCCGGACGAGTATTTGAACCGTCGTCCTCCCGAATGCTAACCACTGCTCCGCCTCCCTAGATAGTGACCCAAGCCATGTTGCGGTTAGGTGAGGGTAATGTAAGGTGGGATGGGAGGTGCAATCCCTCGACAGACACGTGCCATCGAACGCTAGTCCGCGAAATTCAGAGAAACTTTGCAATACAAATTTTAGGGTACATTCCAAGTTGTGGTACTAACGGAAAGCTCCAGAAACTAAAATACATAACGGGAGTTCTTTTACACGACGCAGTGTTATCAGTTGTAAGCACTGAACAAATGCTAGTTAGATGGCGTCAATACTTCTCGATTAAGTTTTAAGGTCATCAGTCGTTTCCAAAAGCAATTATATTCTCTATCAAAGACACAAAAAGAGTTATTGTCGTTCTTACATCTTCTTAGCCAGCATTTATACCTTATCTGTTATTTACGTGCCGTAAACTCTCGATTGTTCGATATCTCACACTACTTCACAAAATAATGACTTCAAGAAATTTGTTTCGTGATTTACAGTTGAAGAATTTGCTGTGTGCCGTCTCTTTCCTTGATGTGATCTAGTCGACCTACATTTATCTAACGGAGCACCCATCATCATCCTAGTGTCTCCAAAATACCCTTTATTATGTCAATACATGAGGTCATGAAATTTAATCTAAAACGTATCATGTTTTAGTTTTTAACAATAGCTTTTTTCATGATCACTTTTGATGTGTGCTTCGTTTCAGTGACATTTGTTTAGAAGTCTGGCCCAGTTTTGATATTCGTAGGAAAGTTCATGATTGTCTGAAAGTAAACTCTGACTCATTGGTAAAAGAAAAACTTAACATTTACAGATCCTAGTTAGCTGTTCACTCAGAGACTTAGAATTCCGTTGTTGCAGTTAGCAGAGTGTATATTAAAAATGTGTCCCATTCTGTGGTACGTCAGAGCGTAACAGTAAAAACAATCACTATAAAAATGTAATCAGCATGAACATAATGGAATTCACATATTCTTTTTAATTTCTTGCCCTTCACTCTTCTTCAATTTTAAAATACATTTCGTTATTACAAAAATACGTGAAGCAGACTCCAAAGAGAAATTAAAAATAACGTTTCTCTGGATTAAAATATTGCAAAAGTACTGCAGTTTTTGCATTCAATTGACAAAAAAATGAAGACAGTGTATTATTACTGAAACATTTTTCAACGACAGAGATATAGTAGCAAAGAGGTCATATTGTGCCATTTCAGCAGCCAACGTTGTTCATCCAAGTACACACTGATAGCTTTTATCACACTGACCGTGTCGTAACGTACACAGTACAGTTACATGTTTTACATCAAAGAAAGAGTTTAAGGAGTGTAACAGGAACTTAGGAGTTTCTAAAAAAATAATACTCTGAACGTTTCACAATATCACATTGCTTAGTAGAAAGCCCAAAGATCCTGTCAGGGGAAAATGTTGTATACGACCAACAAGTGTATTAGGGCCGCTCTTATTCTTATATACATAAATGATTTGACGGACACGGTGGGCAGCAATCTGTGACTGTTTGCTGATGATGCTGTGGTGTACGGGAAGTGTTGAAGTTGTGTGACTGTAGGAGATGCAAGATGACTTAGACAAAATTTCTAGTTGGTGTGATGAATGGCAGCTGGCTCTAAATGTAGAGATATCTAAGTTAATACGGATGAGTGGAAAAACAAACCCGTAATGTTAGGATACGGGATTAGTGGTGCCCTGCTTGATGCAGTCACGGTCGTTTAAGTGTCTGGGCGTAACGTTGCATAGAGATATGAAACGGACATGTGAGGAGTGTGGTAGGGATGGCGAATGCCCGAGTTCGGTTTATTGGGAGAATACTAGGAAAGTGTAGTTCATATGTAAAGAGACAACATACACGACGCTAGTGCCACCTGTTCTCGAGTCACCTGTAAAGGGACAACATATATGTCGCTTGTGTGACCTATTTTTTGCGGAGGCGGGCTGCTAAATCTGTTGCCGGTAGGTGCGGACAACTCGCAAATGTTACGGAGATGCTTCGGGAAATCAAATGGGAATCCCGGAGGGAATTCAAGGTTGTTTTCGAGGAACACTGATTAGAAAATTAAGAGAACCGGGATTTGAAGCTGACGCAGCGCGATTCTACTGTCTCCAACACACATTGCGCGTAAGAATCAAGAAGATAAGACACGAGATAACTTTGAGGTTTGCCGATGACATTGTAATACTGTCAGAGACTGCAAAGGACCTGGAAGAGCAGCTGAACGGAATGGACAGTGTCTTGGAAGGAGGATATAAGATGAACATCAACAAAAGCAAAACGAGGATAATGGAATTTAGTCAAGTTAAATCGGGTGATGCTGCGGGAATTAGATTAGGAAATGAGGCGCTTAAAGTAGTAAATGAGTTTTGCTATTTGGAGAGCAAAATAACTGATGATGGTCGAAGTAGAGAGGATATAAAATGTAGACTGGCAATGGCAAGGAAAGCGTTTCTGAAAAAGAGAAATTTGTTAACATCGAGTATACATTTAAGTGTCAGGAAGTCGTTTCTGAAAGTATTTGTATCGAGTGTAGCCATGTATGGAAGTGAAACATGGACAATAAATAGTTTAGACAAAAAGAGAATAGAAGCTTTCGAAATGTCGTGCTACAGAAAAATGCTGAAGATTAGATGGGTAGATTACATAAGTAATGAGGAGGTACTGAATAGAATTGGGCAGAAGAGAAATTTGTGGCACAACTTGACTAGAAGAAGAGATCGGTTGGTACGACATATTCTGTGGCATCAAGGGATCACAAATTTAGTATTGGAGGGCAGCGCGGAGGGTAAAAATCGAAGAGGGAGACCAAGAGGTGAATACACTAAACAGATTCAGAAGGATGTAGGTTGCAGTACATACTGGGAGATGAAGAGGCTTGCACAGGATAGAGTAGCATGGAGAGCTGCATCAAACCAGTCTTCGGACTGAAGACCACAACAACAAAATACGAGAAATTAGGGCTCTTAAGGAAGCACACAGACAGCGATTTTTCTCTCGTTCTGTTTGCTAGTGGAACGAGAAAGCAAAAGACTAGTGTGGTACGGGGTACCGTCCACCACGCGCCTTACGGTGGATTGCCTAGCATCTAAGTAGATGTAGGTGTCAAGTTCGTTAAACTCATTCGTGAGGTGCATACCTACATTCCTCTTGATGACTTTATGCCACGCTTAAAAATAAAATACGTGTTGAAGCTTCTTGCAAACGTAGCTGCTGCTATTGGGCCGTGGCACGTGTAAGACCAGTTACATTTCAAATACACACCTGAAGACGTACGCATCAATGTTCAGGGAATAGGAGCAAAGGGAGTTTCGGAGCCGCGGAACAAACAATCGTTCCGGAAAGTGGAGGGGCCTTTGAGATACCGCCGCAGCGATAAACATTCGTTAGTGCGGCGCGTGGATTCCAGGCCCGCGGAAGAATCCAGGCCGGCAGCTGCGCCTAATGAAGCCCGGGCTCCTTCCAGCTCCAGGCGCAGCCAGGCGCCGCGCCGGTGAGAACACGCAGATAGCGGGCACGCGCGCTTCTCCAGCGGCCGAGTACTGCGCGCTGTCCTGGAACGCGCACTAGCTGGCACGCGAATCTCCTGGCGGCATACCACAGCTCCCGTGTCCCGAAATTATACTGCGCCAATTTACAACCTGCTATTCGTGGCGTGCCGCGCTACGCTATCTGGCAAAGAGGGGTTTTCGGAGACTGGCAGACCGCACGCATTTCTCTGCTGTCAAGGATAAAAAGAGCGGTTTATCAGAGTTACAAACTATCACCGCAATTCGGTTCAAGGTGGGCATCATTTCTGAAACGTACAAATCTGTGCTACTGTGCTCAACGTGCAACGATAACGATGTAAACCCTCCACTAATGGAACTACCGTAGAAACGACGGTGTTGCTTCAGCAATTTATGATGCATTCTCCCGGTCTTCCTTAAAAAAGACAGGAACTGCAGCATGGTAACACTCCTCGTCATTCTGCTGTAACTGTCCTCAAATGGCAGGAAGAACAAGACAGTAACTTAAAGTATTTCCCTGGTTCTCAAATTCCGCTGTCCCCAACCCAGCTGCGTATCTGTGAATTCTCGCGTTTGCAGAGCGAATCTTCCACCACGCAATCTGCAAAAGCTGTGTGTGCTAAAAACTGCGGATAATTCGTGTAGTTGTTTTGTGAGCGGTGAATGAGATGTGCCCTGGGCGATGATCAGAAAAATGCGATTCGCCAGCTTACGTGCTTTTATCCCACTGTATCTCTGTACTACACTGCTGGCCACCGTAAATGCAACACCCCGAAGGAAGCATCCGAATCGAGTGAAATTTACACCATGAGTTTGCAGCGATGAGATATGCAACTGATTAGAATTTCAGTGCAGACGCACATCACGCACGCCTGTGGCGCCACCTCATAGCGCCATTTAAGGCTTGGCGATTTCGACGAGTGTACGTTCGGCACGTGTGTTTACCTTGTGGTTGTTTCACAAGACGATCAGTTATGCCTCGTAGACAACAGCGAACATCTTTTGATCAAATATCCGAGTTCGACAGAGGAAGGATAGTGGCTTACCGAGATTGTGGATTATCATACAGAGAAATCGCTGGTCGTGTTGGACGAAACCAAACAACTGTAATGCGGATATGTGACCGTTGGATGTAGGAGGGTACGACGGACCGATGTGGTCGATCGCATTCACCTCGGTGCACCACTGCACGTGCTGATAGGCAAATTGTGCGCATGGCAGTGACGGATCGCTCAGTGACACCCCGAACCATAGCACAGCACATTGCGTCTGTAACGCATCATCCAGTGTCTGCGCGTACCATTCGACGCCGTTTACAGCAGAGTGGTCTGTCCGCAAGACGTCCATTGCTTCATCTACCATTGACGCAGAACCACAGACGTCTCCGTCGCCAATGGTGTGATGACAGACGGATGTGGACGGCAGAATGGAATGACGTTGTCTTTACTGACGAGGACGCTTCTGTCTGCAGCACCACGATGGTCGGATTCGAATGTGGAGACACCGTGGACAGAGGATGCTGGACAGCTGCATTATGCACCGCCACACTGGTCTCGCACCGGGTATTATGGTATGGGGCGGTATTGGATATTACTCTCGCACGCCTCTAGTACGCATTGCCGGTACTATAAATAGCCGGCGCTACATATCTGAGGTGCTGGAGCCAGTTGTCCTTCCTTACCTTCAGGGCTCGGCCACAGCCATATTTCAACAGGATAATGCACGACCACACGTGGCACGCATTGTCTAAAGGTTCTTCGTCAATAACAAGATTGAATTGCTTCCCTGGCCGGCTCGCTCTCCGGATCTTTCGCCGATAGAAAACATGTGGTCCACGGTTGCTCAACGAGTGACCCAGATTACATCCCCAGCTGCCACACCAGATGATCTTTGGCAACGTGTGGAAGCTGCTTGGGCTGCTGTACCCCAGTAACACATCCAACGTCTCTTTGACTCAATGCCGTGACGTGTGGCAGCGGTGATCTCCAACAATGGCGGCTACTCTGGCTACTGATTCTGGCAGGAAGCACATGTCACAGACGTCTGTAAACGTAATCATTTGATACTTGGTCAACATGTTATCTACAAAATAAATTTTGTTGTGCTACCTCTTGTCTTTCTCGGTGTTGCATTTGCGGTGGCCAGCAGTGTAGAATCCTCAGTTTCGCAACAAAAGAAACTGCGCGCATATACCAATTATCAGATATTTCTAGTGTATTCACTGGGAAGGAGGATTAGGGTTCAATGTCTGATCGACACGATGTCATTACAGAGGGCGAACAAGCTCGGATAACACAAAGATAGGAATGAATATAGATCACTATTTTTCCAAAGGAAATACCTTGATATTTCCTGTAATCAAATCAAATTAAAGCACTGAAGAACTATGTATGGTTGGTAGTGCACTCTGAAACTCGCTCCATAAGAATGCGAATTCTGCCTTCCCTATAGTATCCTTATTGGTTCAAAATCATCATGGGAAACGAAACTTCAATGAAAATCCTCGGAAGTACAAGGAAAAAACACTTCAAATTTTGTATGTATGTTGCAAGTTGTACGCTGGAACTGGAACTGAATTTCTCGTTAACAGTCTGAATGCTGTCTGACTTCAGATTCTTATCAGCAATCGATGTAGCTACCCCACTGTTGAACATGTACTTTTTTTGCAATTACCTTCCAGGAATGTGATTTTTATTAACCTGAAATGCATCTGTCTGTCCGTAAGTTGTTGTTGTGGTCTTCAGTCCTGAGACTGGTTTGATGCAGCTCTCCATGCTACTCTATCCTGTGCAAGCCTCTTCATCTCCCAGTACCTACTGCAGCCTACATCCTTCTGAATCGGCTTAGTGTATTCATCTCTTGGTCTCCCTCTACGATTTTTATCCTCTACGCTGCCCTCCAGTACTAAATTGGTGATCCCTTGATGCCTCAGAACATGTCCTACCAACCGATCTCTTCTTCTAGTCAAGTTGTGCCACAAACTCCTCTTCTCCCCAATTCTATTCAATACCTCCTCATTATGTGATCTACCCATCTAATCTTCAGCATTCTTCTGTAGCACCACATTTCGAAAGCTTCTATTCTCTTCTTGTCCAAACTATTTATCGTCCATATTTCACTTCCATACATGGCTACACTCCATACAAGTACTTTCAGAAACGACTTCCTGACACTTAAATCAATACTATTTTAACAAATCCGTTTAGATTTCATAAAAGAGTGATTCACAAGAATGTTCAGAATGATTAAATGTTCCGTAATTTAAATGTGCACTATTAAAAAAACCATCTGTTGAATTTACATGAAATTTCACTAACTGAAAGCTGTTCCTAATCTATGAAAATGTTCATTTAGGCCTACAACAAATTCTTACTTTGCAACAGACAGCTTGACTCTGCTCTGGTTGCACTGCAAGAACGATGAGCTGAAGTAAATCACTGCAGGCCAGTTTGCCTTCTTATTCTTGTTTCTTTTAAATTGGATTTTTAGTAAATTAGTTCTTGATTCTCTTTTCAAAACGATTAATTTCTGTTGACGCAAAAGTGTCAGGTGTGACAGTGCAAATTTTATCAAACACATTTATCTTTGGACAGTATGAATATGCTTTATAAAATATTTACGAATGACAAAAGGAAGTACTTTGAAATTATGTTTAGTCCTTTCAGTGGCACCGAAGTACACTCAAACTAGTATGAACAATCGGCACAGTCTTTGTCTGCAGTCTCATGTGTCACAATTTCTGCATCTACAAAATATTTCTGTTATATGAATATTGAACACATGATTGATAGTTCTCCCCGATAACTGAAATGTAGCTATTATTATACACATTGACATATATGCACAGCAATAATTAGTGAACCTGCGCTTGCAGCTAACAAACTCAAAATAAATTATCTTTTTTGAAGTACTGTCTCTTTACACAATCATCTCAAAAACCATCCCTCATTCTCAGATCATACATCACGGAACATGTCATATAGAAATCTCTGTGCAGCACATCCGCTGTCCAAGCTGCTTATTCTGCCATGATGCAAACCCTCTGCCGGCCGGAGTGGCCGTGCGGTTCTAGGCGCTACAGTCTGGAGCCGAGCGACCGCTCCGGTCGCAGATTCGAATCCTGCCTCGGGCATGGATGTGTGTGATGTCCTTAGGTTAGTTAGGTTTAATGAGTTCTAAGTTCTAGGCGACTGATGACCTCAGAAGTTAAGTAGCATAGTGCTCAGAGCCATTTGAACAATTTTGCAAACCATGTCTCCGCACCTCGACAGCTACTGCTGCTCAGGGCTCTACTCAATTCGGCTGTTAGCTACTTGCATGACCACGTGCTACTTAATAATGCAACCTCTGGAAATAAGAGACTATGTATCACTCATGTGTTCAGCACGGAAATATGTTTAAAGTGGTATTATTCCGAATAAAGATATAGTTTTTATTGTATTTGCATTCAGAGAGGAGGCAAGTGGTAACATATCAAACAAGCTGTGATTTAGTACCATTTCAATTAATGTATAAATCTTTCGTAAATTCTCACCGCACGAAACAAGAATTGTGAAGAGTGTTTCTTGCTCATAGCAAGGAATATTTAAAGGAATTCGTTTACAAACCAGAACTATAGGCGCTGGCGTTTGACCATTTGAAAAGACACTTAAAAGTACATGAAATTATGAATCTAACGGCTACCAAAGTAGCACACTAAGTAGTACAAGTGGAAACAGTAATATATGAAACATAGTTAATAAACCTAGAAAGTAGTAATCTCACTTGGACAGCATTGTAATAATGTCATTTAAAATGATCAGTTTCACCACTGGCAACGCAAAGATCTCGAGCGAAAATCAACAGCATATGTAGGGCAGACTGAGTGGGGGCAAGAGTTGAGCTGGTTCCTCCACTGACAACCCCTCATTGTCAGAATAACAGTAGCAGCGGCTCTTCCATCATCTACTGTCAGCTGTGTTGCATGTAGTCCATACCTGATGAAAAGCCAGGCAGCAAGACAAAGTTGTGAACCCAGTGGTTGCATAATGGGACACTTGACAAAGTGCCCAGCTAAGCATATGCTCATCCACTGAAGAAAAAGTGGAGTTTCAGTCTTAATACTACTCATGTTAAGAGTCCTTCTCAATGTAATATATGCTTCCATTGCATTTTTTAATATTAATTGCTTCCAATGTTTGTCCATAATGCAAATAACGTAAGTAAACAAAAATTAGACATTATTATCAGGAATTCTAGTTAAGTGTACTGAATATCAGCTGTCTCATCAAAAAGAATTTTGCTTATAATAACTTGGAGTTTCGCACATATTGCATAGGTATGGACATAGTGTCTATGTGTAACGAAACGTGTACAGTGAAATTCGCAACTTGCATCAAAGTTGTCCCAGTGGTATATAGAGCAATATGAATATTATGTACCTATAGGCTATTGTAGAGGTCTCAGTTGGCAAATAATCATATAAACATAAAAGACCTAAGGAAAACAAACAGCAGTGTACCTTCAATGCATCTTCTTACAAAGAGTTTCTAAATTACAACATGAAACCAAAACACATATCACACAAGGGTATGGAAAAGAAAAGACGATCATCATGGCTTTGGTAATTGCTATGTGCACATCATCAGAACAAACACTTCAGTCATTATTCTTACTTCTAAATTAATATTATCTTACTGCTGAAGTGCAATACCATCTTATCGTATCACCAGAAAAGCTGTAAGCTATAAGTATCCTGTTTGCGTGACAGTGGAAGTCATCAGCTCATATCAGTTTGAATCATACTTGTTTTTTGGAAATTTACTGTCAGAAACAGACCGGAACATCAAAGCTACAGTCTTATACATCACTACATTCCCATTTTCTCACTTTTCGTGGCCTGGCATATAAAATTATAAGTTTAATTTTAATAATTAACTGCCTCAGTTGCACCGTTTACTTAGAATTTACCTAGGTTTCAGTCGGGATAACCCAACCTTCATCAGAATAACGGTAACTACAGTTTGTCCATAAGGCCGCGAAATGCTGAAGATATTTAAAGAAAAATATCAGTATCTTGCCTTATACTGCTCAACATGCATTTTCTTTTTTCGATTTCATTATACATACTCATCACTTCATTACCAATTATGCCTCATAACATATCCCACTCATTACTCTTCTTCAATACTTAATATAAGCTTCCTGTTTTCTCGTCCGCAGATTTATCAGAAACTCTTACCTCAATACTTCTCTTCCTTAAAATCTTCTCTTTCACAGTTACCTTACCTTTTTTCACCTTCTATATTCCTGCGTATTATCACACATTCAAACGAGCTGTATCGTACTTCTCTCTTCCTTACAAGTTTAATTCTGTTATCAAGAGAATATAGATAACAATAAAGTTCTAGTATCCTCAACATTGTAAGAATAAATTCACTGACTGAATAAAAATTTTGCTTAGTACAGTACATGTATTACATACACTCTTTTCTGAAACATTAACCAAACTTAGCAAATATTCCTTTAAAATTTAAGAAATGTTAAGTCATTTACCGTCACAAAAAAATGATCTGACGAAAGAAGTGCTGCAGCATGAGCATACTATACTAACATTAACAGAAGAAGATCGTTATTATTTGTTATACTTTACTTCTTGGGCATATTCTTAGATGCTATATTGTTCTCAACCAGTTCATATTACTACATATTCCTTTACTGCTACTTTGGAAAGTCGAGGAACAGGGCCGACCACGTGTGACATCAGAAAGAGTGGATTATTATTTGGCTGTACAGCCACGACGGTACCGCCTTAGTACTGCTCTGCAACTGGCAAGTGACCTCGCAGCATCCCTTGGACGTGTTGTGCCGAGGCAAACTGTGCACAGAAGACTTCAGCAGAGTAGCCCTTATTGTAGAAGACCTGCTGTATGTTTACCTCTGGCGTGCCTTCACAAAACGGAACTTCTAGAATGGAGGCGTTAACATGCCACCAGGACAGTCGAACGGTCTTTTCACAGATGAGTCCCGATTTGTTCTGGAGAGCGATTCTCGACGGATTCGCATCTGGAGGCACGTGTAACACGATTTCAGAACCCAGACATCGTGGAGGATCCCTAATGGTGTGGGATTCATGAAATTGTGCGAATGAATTAGCAATATTTAACTGCGGTCAAGTACCGTGAGGAGATCTTAGGATCTTATGGGCGGTCTTTTCGATGCGTTTTGGGCCCAGACTTTGTATTGACGGACGATAATGTTGGACCTGACAGAGAATAGGTGGTTGATGTTTCTTTGGAAACGGAGGATATTGCGCGCAAGGCGTGGTTTGCTCGCTCTCCCGATTCGAATCCCAAAGAGCATTCTGGGATGCTTTAGGGAGACGGGTTGCATGAGGTCAGCATCCACTAACCACTCTCCAAGACTAGTGAGCAGCTCTGCAGGAAGAATGGGCGTTTTTGCCTCAACATACACTACTGGCCATTAAAATTTCTACACTAAGAAGAAATGCAGATGATAAACGGGTATTCATTGGACAAATATATTATACTAGAACTGACATGTGGTTACATTTTTACGCAATTTGGGTGCATATATCCTGAGAAATCAGTACCCAGAACAACCACCTCTGGCCGTAATAACGGCATTGATACGCCATGGCATTGAGTCAAACAGAGCTTGGATAGCGTGTAGAACTACAGTTGCCCATGCAGCTTCAACACGATACCACAGTTCATCAAGAGTAGTGAGTGGCGTATTGTGACCAGCCAGTTGCTCGGCCACCATTGACCAGACGTTTTCAGTTGGTGAGGGATCTGGAGAATGTGCTGGGCAAGGCGACAGTCGAACATCTTCTGTATCCAGAAAGACCCGCACAGGACCTGCAACATGCGGTCCGTGCATTATCCTGCTGAAATTTATGGTTTGTCCGCAGCTCGTGGTCGTGCGGTAGTGTTCTCGCTTCCCACGCCCGGGTTCCCGGGTTCGATTCCCGGCGGGTCAGGGTTTTCTCTGCTTCGTGATGACTGGGTGTTGTGTGCTGTCCTTTGGTTAGTTAGGTTTAAGTAGTTCTAAGTTCTAGGGGACTGATGACCATAGCTGTTCAGTCCCATAGTTCTCAGAGCCATTTGAACTATAAATGTAGGGTTTCGCAGGGATCTAATGAAGGGTAGAGCCACGGTTTGTAACACATCTGAAATGTAAGGTCCACTGTTCAAAGTTCCGTCAATGCGAACAAGAGATGACCGAGACGTGGAAAAAATCGCACCCCATACCATCACGCCGTGTGATATGCCAGTATGGCGATGACGAATACACGCTTCCAATGTGCGTTCACCGCGATGTAGCCAAACACGGATGCGACCATCATGATGCTGTAAACAGAGCCTGGATTCATCCGAAAAAATGACGTTTTGCCATTCGTGCACCCAGCTTCGTTGTTGAGTACACCATCGCAGGTGCTCCTTTCTGTGATGCAGCGTCAAGGGTAACCGCAGCCAAGGTCTCCGAGCTGGTAGTCCATGCTGCTGCAAACGTCGTCGAACTGTTAGTGCAGATGATTGTTGTCTTGCAAACGTCCCCATTAGTTGAGTCAGGGATCGAGACGTGGCTGCACGATCTGTTACAGCCATGCGGATAAGATGACTGTCATCTAGACTGCTAGTGATACGAGGCCGTTGGGATCCAGCACGGTGTTCCGTATTACCCTCCTGGGCCAACATTCCATATTCTGCTAACAGTCATTGGATCTCGAGCAACGCGAGCAGCAATGTCGCCATACGATAAACCGCAATTCCGATAGGCTACAATGCGACCTTTATCAAAGTCGGAAACGTGATGGTACGCAATTCTCCTCCTTACACGAGGCATGACAACAACGTTTCACCAGGCAACGCCGGTCAACTGCTGTTTGTGTATGAGAAATCGGTAGGAAACTTTCCTCGTGTCTGCACGTTGTAGGTGTCGCTATCGGCGCCAACCTTGTGTGAATGCTCTGAAAAGCTAATCATTTGCATATCACAGCATCTTCTTCCTGTCGGTTAAATTTCGCGTCTGTAGCACATCTTCGTGGTGTAGCAATTTTAATGGCCAGTAGTGTAGATTGATGACGTTATTCACAGCATGTCCCGTCGTTGTCAGGCATGTATTGGTGCCAGAGGTGCTCACATCCCGTACTGAGCTCATTAACCAGTCATCAGAATGTGTGCAAATCAGTTAAGATTTAAAAAACGAAGAACATTTTTGCCTACAGTTATGCATGTTGCAGTTGATTATGTTCAGTATTCTTTACATTATTTCTACTTTACTGTCACCTGTTTATACTGTTTTGTGGCAAAATAAACGCGGCCTTGCAGAATTTCCGTTTGTTGCTTTAAGTTTGGAAAGCAGTGCATTTATTGACTGAGTTTCCCTGGAAAGTTGTAAGTAAAGATACATTTATGGGCAACATACCATACTGCGTGAGTGTAGTAAATCTTTCATTCGGACGACTCAGCACCCCCGTCAGGGCTCCCTGCGAAAAAGTTCCATACAGGATCGCGACGATAGCTGCACAGGACACGTACGACGTCAGAGTGTTTACGTGCTGAAACCCGACGCGAATGACGTTCACTTGACAACAGCAGCCAGGACATGAAGGGAGGCTGTTTTCCCACAGCAAGGGCTGCAAGGGCTGCAAGGGCTGAGGGCGCAGGGCGCAGGGCGGCGTCAGCACCGCGCCAGAGACGAGATGGCGCAGATAGCGTGCACTCGCATGCGGGCCCTTTGGCCGCCCGCACATACCTGTGGCTACGGCGGACTTCGCCGCCATACATTCACACCGTGCAGCTGCGTCTGTTGTAACCAGGCGCCGGATTCGAAGGTTTCAACCTTATAGAACCTAAAAGCGGTTAAATTTCACTTAGAGGTCTAAATCTGGTTAAATAGGATGTTCACAGAAAAACTAGGGGCTACACAGTCCTTCTGGAGGAAAACACAGTTTTCAAATAAATTTTATGAATGAAACTTCCTGACTCATCAAAACTGCGTGCCGGACCGAGCTCACAGGGCTCACATGATAGAGGACTTGCCCGCCAAAAGCAAAGGTCCCGAGTTCGAGTCTCTGTCCGGCACACAGTTTTGATCTGCCAGGAACTTTTATCTCTTTCAAATTCTGAAGTTGACAGGGGTAAAATACAGGGAGCGAAAGGCTATTTACAATTTGTACAGAAACCAGATGGCAGTTATAAGAGTCGAGGGGCATGAAAGGGAAGCAGTGGTTGGGAAAGGAGTGAGAAAGGGTTGTAGTCTCTCCCCGATATTATTTAATCTGTATATTGAGCAAGCAGTAAAGGAAACAAAAGAAAAATTCGGAGTAGGTATTAAAATTCATGGAGAAGAAGTAAAAACTTTGAGGTTCGCCGATGACATTGTAATTCTGTCAGAGACAGCAAAGGACTTGGAAGAGCAGTTGAACGGAATGGACAGTGTCTTGAAAGGAGGATATAAGATGAACATCAACAAAAGCAAAACGAGGATAATGGAATGTAGTCAAATTAAATCGGGTGATGCTGAGGGGATTAGATTAGGAAATGAGACACTTAAAGTAGTAAAGGAGTTTTGCTATTTAGGGAGTAAAATAACTGATGATGGTCGAAGTAGAGAGGATATAAAATGTAGACTGGCAATGGCAAGGAAATCGTTTCTGAAGAAGAGAAATTTGTTAACATCGAGTATAGATTTAAGTGTCAGGAAGTCGTTTCTGAAAGTATTTGTATGGAGTGTAGCCATGTATGGAAGTGAAACGTGGACGATAAATAGTTTGGACAAGAAGAGAATAGAAGCTTTCGAACTGTGGTGCTACAGAAGAATGCTGAAGATTAGATGGATAGATCATGTAACTAATGAGGAGGTATTGAATACGATTGGGGAGAAGAGAAGTTTGTGGCACAACTTGACTAGAAGAAGGGATCGGTTGGTAGGACATGTTCTGAGGCATCTAGGGATCACCAATTTAGCATTGGAGGGCAGCGTGGAGGGTAAAAATCGTAGAGGGAGACCAAGAGATGAATACACTAAGCAGATTCAGAAGGATGTAGGTTGCAGTAGGTACTGGGAGATGAAGAAGCTTGCACAGGATAGAGTAGCATGGAGAGCTGCATCAAACCAGTCTCAGGACTGAAGACCACAACAACAACAACAACAGGAACTTTTATATCAGCGCACACTCTGCTTCAGAGTGAAAATTTCAAAAAATGGTTCAAATGGCTCTGAGCACTATGGCACTTAACATCTGAGGTCATCAGTCCCCTAGAACTTAGAACTACTTCAACCTAACTAACCTAAGGACACCACACACATCCATGCCCGAGGCAGGATTCGAACCTGCGACCGTAGCGGTCACGCGCTTCCAGACTGAAGCGCCTAGAATCGCTCGGCCACTCCGACCGGCCGGCTGAAAATTTCATTTTGCAAACATCCCCCAGGCTGTTGCTAAGCCATGTCTCGGCAATATTTGCATGTATTATGGGAAAATACATGAAAAATAAATTATACACTGCACTCAAATGAAGAATGTGTACGACTCAATATCGCTTGTCTATGGAAAATAATATGGCAGCAATCTGCTGCAGTGGTGACACTTGTATCTACGAGGGCGGTTCAGAAAGTAACCTCCGATTGGTCACAGTGCGGGTTGTGGGGGGAGTAGCGACGCCATCTGTGCGTTCACGCACTCAACAGGTCAGTCGGCATCAAGCCGTGGTCGAGTGAACGTCGTACCTGCGCTAGTTTAGTTTTTGTGGCACTTTGAAATGTGTGCTGCAATAGAAAACCCCGCCAAATGTGCAGTGCGTGCTGTCATAAGGTTTTTTACAGCCAAAGGATATTCTGCAGCAGCTATTCATCGTGAGCTTTGTGCCGTGTACGGACCGAGAGTTATGAGTGAAGGAGTTGTCCGTGAATGGGTACGTTTATTTAAAAGTGGACGAGAAAACGTTCATGATGAAGAGAGGAGTGGTAGACCATCATTGGTGACTGACGAACTCGTTCAGACAGTTGATGCAAAAGTTCGTGAAAATCGACGTTTCTCAATGTCGGAGTTGTCTACTGGTTTTCCACAGATTTCTAACACTCTCTTGTACGAGATAGTGACAGCAAGATTGGGTTACCGTAAGTTCTGTGCACGATGGGTGCCCAAAATTCTTACCGACCACCACAAAACTCAAAGAATGGCCTCTGCATTAGACTTCCTGTCACGTTATGAGGACGAAGGAGAACCATTGTTAAACAGATTCGTGACCGGTGACGAAACCTGGATTAAGTACGTGAACCCTGAGACAAAAGAACAATCAAAGATGTGGGCACATTCAAATTCGCCTACCAAACCAAGAAAAGCCTCGCAAGATTTTTCTGCCAGAAAACTGATGGCAACGGTGTTTTGGGATGCCAAAGGGGTGTTGTTGGTTGAATTCATGGAACGTGGTACGACCATTAATCAAGACGTGTACTGTGAAACAATAAAAAAGTTACGACGGGCTATACAGAACAAACGCCGTGGTATGCTGACTTCCGGTATCGTTATTTTGCACGATAACGCCCGTCCTCACTCTGCTCGCAGAACAACGGCCCTTCTTGAGTCCTT
Organism: Schistocerca nitens; assembly: GCF_023898315.1. NCBI lineage: Eukaryota > Metazoa > Arthropoda > Insecta > Orthoptera > Acrididae > Schistocerca > Schistocerca nitens. Next base: position 829,136,154 of record NC_064618.1, on the reverse strand, counting down.
CAAGTGGGACGTTATCAACCATCCACCTTACAGCCCAGACCTGGCGCCAAGTGATTATCACCTCTTCATGCATTTGAAGAAATGGCTCGGGTCACAGCGGTTTGATGACGACGAAGAGCTCAAAGATGCGGTCACAGGCTGGCTCCAGGCACAAGCGGGTGATTTTTATGCAGAAGGAATTTCAAAGCTTGTGAAGAGATACGATAAGTGCCTCAATCGCTATGGAGACTATGTAGAAAAATAGTGCAAAGATGTAGTTGTAAGATGTATATATTAAATATTTTTATTTAACTTGGTGTATTTTTTTAAATCAACCGGAGATTACTTTCTGAACGGCCCTCGTATTTTTTGTAGTGCCTAAGGAATAAGAAATATGGCCCGTGCTGGAATCAACACTGTGTATGGCGCATTGCCGCCTCATCGTCGCCTTGTGCATATGTCTACACACGCCGATGCGTTGGGACAAACCCATCCATCCTTTACTGAAATGCCGTCCCACAGTAGACTGGCATATTAAAGGAACAAATCAGTGGCACGAGAGGTATTTGATTTTGTAGTTGCGAAGTGAAGTAGCGTGGTGCGCTGACTCGCATTGAGCAGTGCCCATAAGCGTAATATTGTCATGCCTAAAAAGAAATCGTGAAAAACCGGTCTTTTCCGGCAGTGTATTGGGGAAGACTCCAGTGTCACAACCGACGACTGAGTACTTTTCTCCAAAGCCTGTCAAAAACAAGTAAACGGAGATTATTTTTATAATTCAGTTGATCTACACTCTTCTTGCTAGTCTTATTCCGTCGGATTTTCAAATCGAAATTTAAAATTAGTTTCATGACATGAATATGTAGTTCAACTGAAGTTGACATTTTACATCATAAAGTTCTTATTTTTAGCTTCTGCGTCCTTACTGTTCTTTTTTTTTTTAATTTAAGTAAGACATGATAAAAATCCACATTACTTTCAAACACAAAGATTCCGCAGCTCACGTTACCAGCGTCACTAGGAATAACAACAAACAACACATGCACCCATCACTTTACTCCGTGAAAAGCACCGTAGTGGACAGCTTTAGTCTATACTTGTATGAGGCTTTATTGTCCGCCAATGTGACGTGGAAAGCGCTACAGGACGCTGTTTTTAAGGTCTTCCTGTAGCCCATCAGAGGCAGATGAATCGACATTGAACCAAAAAATATTTTGAAACACGTGTATGGAAAGGCAACAGTTGCTATTAAAACAGACATTGGTCACACGTTAATGAGCACTACGTTTGGTTTGCAGCCTACGGGACTTCTATCAGTTGTGGCATATTTAAAGTTATTGTCGTGATGGGGGCTTAGATTCCATGACAACAGTACAGCCTTATTCACTCCTGTGTAAAGAACTGGGGAAGAAGAATCACACTATCGTAGCCTGCTATATCAGGGATGCCCTACGCATCCTATGACCAGGAGAAGATAGGAATGAGAAATGTTTGCTGTTAGGGACAGATTGCGCTGCCTATACTTTACACTGAAAGAAATCTATCCCAGATTAACCACTACCCTGTCTTGTCCATGCCCTACGCCGTCTAGCAGAGGAACGCAGAAACAATTTTCTCGGGCTTAAAAGTACCGCAAAGCTCCTGCCTCATTCAGCCGCGTGAGGAAATAGCTCCAAACAGTTCCCTCTTAGCTGAAACAATAATCACACGATGGTGGATGTAGCTCTTGCCAGCTTTATATTATGCCGAACACAACCAAAAAGCCAAGGAGGTAATAGACGCGTTCGACTCTAATTAATCAGCTTTTATTGAAAGAGCCAAGACGGTTTGTAACCTCCGCCTTACTAATCGGCCTATCCTGCTTGCGATATAAAATATGACCGTGGATCGCATGTATGCCTAATGGATTTTTACTAACTGGATAAGGCTATCTTTCCCGAAGAAACAATACCGATAAGTAGGAGGAGAGTGTACAACAGACCCTTCTGATCGAAAAGTCTATTAAAAATAAAAAGTAATTAAACCGAACAGGGTTATAATTTGGAAAAATGAAAGTTATTTTGTACATTTACTCACGAACGACACTGGACAGAAAAGGGATACCACTGATCATGAATCCTAAAGTTACACTAATGAACGAAAAGGAAATAATTAACGGCCGCCAGCCCACTAGGGCAATTTACATCTAAAATCCTGTACAAGATGACGGGAAAGAAAAACGTGTATTATTAAACACTGACGTGGCAACTGAAGGTAGTCACGTTTTGAAAAACACAATCGAGTAATGATTTGAAAATATGCAATTAAAGTGTTACGTGAACATTGATTTTCAGTGGCCTCAACGTAACGTCATCAAAGAAATTTAGAAAAAAGTAAGCACTTTTACTTTGCAGTTACTTTTTTTGCAAATTGGATTTCAAATTATTGCCTGAACAACTGAGCCTTTTTTACTGACTTGAACAGAAATAAATAATAGAATATGTATCAAACCAAACAGCCATGTGCTCCAAGCTATATGCAAAATAAATAAAACTTCCACACTCTTAACTTGTGCATTACTACCTTGGTCGTGCGGTATCGTTCTCGCTTCCCACGCCCGGGTTCCCGGGTTCGATTCCCGGCGGGGTCAGGGATTTTCTCTGCCTCGTGATGACTGGGTGTTGTGTGCCGTCCTTAGGTTAGTTAGGTTTAAGTAGTTCTAAGTTCTAGGGGACTTATGACCGTAGATGTTCAGTCCCATAGTGCTCAGAGCCATTTGAACCATTTTTTTGTGCATTACTTTAGATTTGGATTTTTTCCAGTGATTGATTCTCAAACTGGACAAATGAAATTGCTTTACTTTACTCATATACTGAAGTCTCTGTTGTACAACAGTTAACTGGAAGTAGACTGAGGCTAAAATTTTTAAAAGTGAAATTATTCGTTAGTAAACTGGCTGTAACTATTCAAATTGTTTCTTATGACACTCGGTTAGCATATAAGGAAAAAAGGGAACAAGGACCCTGCTTGGTAACAATGTCTGAGGACAATGAGGACACAGTCACCCTGAGTTTGACTGATTATTATTTAAATAAATCTTATCAATCAAACCACATTCAGTTGTGCTACTGGGTTAGCCGTTAATACTTTCCACAAATGAACAGTCTTCCTTTAGTGCTGTGCATACGATTAAACTCGGAGTCGACAACGGATCTGTGTTGCCGGAACTGCTGCTGTTGTTGAAGACGGCATCTTGTGGAGCCACGGCTAATTACAGGAACAGGCAATTATAATTAATACAGCCTCTTCCGCCCGTTTACTGTCCTTACTCCTGCTACAGACATCTGGCCGGCGTGCGTACATGATGCGGCCGAAATGGCACTCTCTACTGCGAGAGCGTTAACACCACACTTCCGCACACTACAAGCGCTGGAACCCGTCTCTCTCCTCCTCCTCTCTCTCTCTCTCTCTCTCTCTCTCCGAGCACCAACAACTTACCCAAGGATTTTACAACACATAAGCAATGTTATTATCGTTGCTAGTCGATGCATATAATAATTCCTTTGGCTTTTTTCCCAGAGCTTATACTTTCACAGGAAGACACAGATAAATACAATGGAATGTCGACAAACTTCTACCTAAATTTACACATACAGTGAGGCAATGTCCCTACTCATTAAGAGAAAGCATTTAAATTACAAGTATTTACATACAATTCAGCAAAAAAATTTATATATCTGTAGCAGGTGCCATGTGTCGTGCATTTTTGGTGTTACAGTTTCTTAGGAATAACAAGAACGTTACATCCTTGGCATTATCAAGAGCTCAATTCCAACGCCTGCCTGTTGCATTTAAATGCTCGGATTTCGTATTTCTACGACTGACATGTATGCGTGATCTCCGAGGTGATAATGTATCTGGAGGAAATATGGTTCAATGGGTACAGCATGCGTCGCTAAATTAAGGGATGTTCTTCTAAGGAATAAAGGATGTGAAGAAAGTGTCCGCCATTATTCAAGAGCAGAGGTTCGAAGGTAGATTGCATTGGGACTCACAAGCAATTCCGTCAACGAAATATGCCCCACTGACCTCTAGTGCTGTAGAAAGATCTTTCTCAACCTACAAAAATACACTGAGAGATAATAGGAGAAGTATCACTGTCAACACTTAGAAACGTGGTTTGCTGCATCTGCAAACCAAAATGTAGTGTTACATTTCGAGTTGATTGTAGCGTTAGACCACGGGCCGTGCTCATACGTAGGTACACAGCACAAGCTTTTTTTATGTGAGTGGCACACTAAACGGAGTTCCAATAAAAGTTTTTGCACTAAAATATTCTAAACAGAGAAAATAATTGCACCAAGGGGTGAAATCTCGATGGTTTTTGCATTTTTTTCGCTGCAGATATAAGTATTAGTTAATTATTTTCTACAAGGACTGGAACAAGTGTGCCAATATTATAACAAAATTTTCTATGATAACATACTTCTTTCAGACGAATGGAAAAACTTGTAGAAGCCGACCTCGGGGAAGATCAGTTTGAATTCCGTAGAAATGTTGGAACACGTGAGGCAATACTGATCCTACGACTTATCTTAGAAAATAGATTAAGGAAAGGCAAACCTACGTTTCTAGCATTTGTAGACTTAGAGAAAGCTTTTGACAATGTTGACTGGAATACTCTCTTTCAAATACTATAGGTGGCAGGGGTAAAATACAGGTAGCGAAAGGCTATTTACATTTTGTACAGGGACCAGATGGCAGTTATAAGAGTCGAGGGGCATGAAAGGGCTGGCTCTGAGCACTATGGGACTCAACTGCTGAGGTCATTAGTCCCCTAGAACTTAGAACTAGTTAAACCTAACTAACCTAAGGACATCACAAACATCCATGCCCGAGGCAGGATTCGAACCTGCGACCGTAGCGGTCTTGCGGTTCCAGACTGCAGCGCCTTTAACCGCACGGCCACTTCGGCCGGCCCATGAAAGGGAAGCAGTGGTTGAGAAGGGAGTGAGACAGGGTTGTAGCCTATCCCCGATGTTATTCACTCTGTATATTGAGAAAGCAGTAAAGGAAACAAAAGAAAAATTCTGAGTTGGAATTAAAATCCATGGAGAAGAAATAAAAACTTTGAGGTTCGCCGATGACATTGTAATTCTGTCAGAGACAGCAAAGGACTTGGAAGAGCAGTTGAACGGAATGGACAGTGTATTGAAAGGAGGATATAAGATGAACATCAACAAAAGCAAAACGAGGATAATCGAATGTAGTCGAATTAAGTTGGGTAATGCTGAGGGAATTAGATTAGGAAGTGAGGCACGTAAGGTAGTAAAGGAATTTTGCTATTTGGGGAGCAAAATAACTGATGATGGTCGAAGTAGAGAAGATATAAAATGTAGACTGGCAATGTCAAAGAAAGCTTTCTGAAGAAGAGAAATTTGTTAACATCGAGTATAGATTTAAGTGTCAGGAAGTCTATTCTGAAAGTATTTGTATGGAGTGTAGCCATGTATGGAAGTGAAACATGGACGATAACCAGTTTGGACAAGAAGAGAATAGAAGCTTTCGAAATGTGGTGCTACATAAGAATGCTGAAGATTAGATGGGAAGATCACATAACTAATGACGAAGTATTGAATAGAATTGAAGAGAAGAGAAATTTGTCTAGAAGGGATATGTTGGTAGGGCATATTCTGAGGCATCAATGGATCACCAATTTAGTATTGGAGCGCAGCGTGGAGGCTAAAAATCGTAGAGGGAGACCAAGACATGAATACACTAAACAGATTAAAAGGATGTAGGTTACAGGAGGTACTGGGAGATGAAGAAGCTTGCACAGGATAGAGCAGCATGGAAAGCTGCATCAAACCAGTCTCTGGACTGAAGACCACAACAACAGCAACATATTTCTCATTAAAAGTTTCCATAAAGACTAAAGCAGTTTGTTTAAACGTAAAAGCGGCTATTCTAAGAAAATAAAGGTCTTTTATAAAAATCTAGCAGTCGTGGCCCTAGTTGCAAACAAAGAGCATATCATAGACGTAGCGTGTTGCACATCTCGACGACATCAGACCGTAAAAGTCACGTGATGTTGGTACGATTCTAAGACCGAAACATTAATATCATACATATTTGCTCTGTTATCAAACATTTATTTACTACAATTTACTACAAATAGTAACGGTGCTGAAACTCGTCAAAGGAGGAAAAGTTACTTTCAATAGGTAATTATCGCAAACGTTGTGATGGAGATTTTTCTCCACTGTAAAGTAAACCGCATATTTTCAGTCATGTGCATTGAAGGTAACATTGATTTAATGTAATTCTTACAGCACTAAATTCAAACGAATTCAGTGTAGATTAAAACTGAGTGCTGGTCCATTCTTTTTAAATACAATTAGCAAATGGCTACGATAGAAGAGCACATGAAAAAGGAAAAAAACAAATGAGGCTGCAGATGTAAAGCCATCAGTTAAGAAACATGTGTAAGAAAAAATGTTTAGAAGATGAAGAGAACAATAAAAAGGAAGTTAAGGAAACTAGGAAGATTTGCTGCGCCACGCTCCACGTTGTCTGACAATGTCCGTTGTATCGTTAGAGGAGGTAAGAGGGGGGAGTCGTCTTGTCTTGGTTGGCGCGTTTCGTCAAGATTCCAGCTGCTGGACTAATTGGCGATAAAGGATGGGGCCCCTCCACGCCCACACCAACGTGGTGACCAAACCAAAAGTTCTACTGTTACCTCCGTATAACATGTTAGTTTTTGAATCAGGAGTCACAGGATGCGGGCTGTGATGTTATCCATGCGTCTGGGTAAGATTACTCATTAACATGGTCCATCAGGAGATAGAAAGTGGACGAAAGCGATCGAAGGGTTGCGGTTGTAAGGGCACAGAAAAAAAGTGCCAAGGAAAGCGCCAAGGGAAAAAAACCTCTGCGACAGTAGGACGGGTAGTAAGGGCAGTAGCGGCTTGCTATCTGCGACAGTGCATGCAAGGTGTGGTTATGTTAGTTCGAGGTATCGTGCATCGTTACCTTTGTCGTTGTTGGAGCTTGTTGCGGCGCTTGCTGCATTTGCTGCGTCCCTGCAACAGTTCAAGGTCGTTGTAGATTATTGGCGATCGGTCATAGATCGGCTCACAGACGGTGTAGGGTGTGTGGCTGGTTTGCGTGCTGTGTACAGTACGGTTTCCCTGCGGTTGCCTGTTTTTCGGCTGGTCGAACATCTGGGGTTTCCAGTAATAACTGTGTTGCAGGGGCTCGCCAGTACTGTCGTGTTAGCGTTCTATGGACCATAGATGTTTAGTTCCTAGCCAGTAGTGTCTTTGGTCTGTTATGCTTCCATCTATGGTTGTGGTCGTAGTTACCCAGAGAAAGGATAAACGGGTTGCGCGAGTGTCTCGTGTTATTGTACAGTCGTGTGAAGAGTTTTTGGAATACCTGCAAGATAGTATCTAGCCGGTATTCCCGGTGAAGGTCCGCGATGCGTGTGTAGCGCGGAGCGTTGCTTATGATGTTGAGTACTTTGTTCTGTATGAGCTGCAGACGGCGCAGGCGAGTTGGCGCAGCGTATCCCCAGACAGGGGCTGCGTACGTCATCAGGGATCGAATAAGTGTCATGTACATGGACCTAGACACCCTCCTGTTCAGTGTGCTACGCCTGTTAAGCATAGGGTAGAGTTGTTTGAGCCTCGCGTTAGCTTTGTTGGTCACGTGTTGAATGTGGTCCCCCCAGAGTAGTCTCCTGTCCAGCCAGACACCGAGGTATTTGACCTTCTAACGGAAACGTATTGGGCGTGTGTGTAGTGTTATTGGGTTGCAGTGCTGATGTTTGCGCAGTTGCTTCGGTCCTCTAGTGAACAGAACGGCCTCGCACTTGTCGACGTTTACTCTAACACGCCATTTCACCAGCCAAGGCTCCGCCGTTCTGAGTGCAGTCTGTAGTCGTAAATTAATGTTAGACGGCTTCCAATCTTGCGCAAGGATGGCGGTGTCATCCGCGTAGATTGCTACCGTCGTGTTGTGTGTAGCTGGAAGGTCGTTAATGTAGAGGTTAAACAGTAAGGGCCCTAGGATACTTCCTTGGGGTACTCCTGCCTGTATAACATGTCGTGTCGATTGTTTGCCCTGCACGTCGGTGTTGAAACTCCTGTCCGTGAGATATGAATGAGTGTATGAGACGTACGAGCCCGTCGGGGAACCCTGCGCCGCTGAGTTCGCGTATTAGGCCGTTGTGCCATAGACGATCGAAAGCCTTTTCGATGTCCAGGAACACCGCCCCAGTTGCTTTGTTTGTGTTGTATCCGTGTGTTATGTATTCAACGACGCGGAGGAGTTGTTGTGTTGTTGAGTGGTGATTCCTGAAACCGAATTGCTCCGGTCTCAGGGTGTCGTTTGTGATACAGTGCCTGGTGAGTCGTTTTAATATTACCTTCTCAACGATCTTGCTGAGCGCGCTCAGCAGACTGATGGGTCGGTAATTTTGTGGGAGGGAGTGGTCTTTCCCCGGCTTCCTGAACATCAGGATCCTGGCCGTCTTCCAAAAGGCGGGGAAGTGTTGGTGCTTGAGTATGGCATTCGTGATGTGTGTTAGGTAGTCTATAGCTTTGTCCGTGAGCTCCTGGAGGACACGGTTTTGAATGCCATCGTGACCAGGGGCCTTCCTAGCGGTGGTATGCATGATGGCCCATTTGACTTCAGCTGTGCTAGCCTGTCGGATGTCGCTGCGCGATGGTTGGCCCAAGATGCGTGTAACCTCCTGGTCCGTAGCAAGTGTGAACGCTGGGTCTGAGGGATACAGGTTCGGTGTGAATGACGCTGCGAGTGTGAGGGCCATCAGTTCCGTCGGGCCTTTGTAACGTGGGGGTGTACAGTTTCTCCCTGGTGAAGTGTCGGGCTAGCTGCCACACGCCAGGTCGCGTGGTGTCCAGCCCTTCGAGTTTCTGGTCCCACTGTTGTGTCTTGAATGTTTGTATTTTTCCCCGGATTATACCCTGGAGCCTGTTAATGTGCCGTTTGAAGTGCTGGCGCCTGATACGCTGCCAGTGTCTCCTGAGGCGGTTCCTCATTGAGATTAGGCCCAGGATTTCCTGGGGCAGGGCAGCACTGTGTTGTTGTGGTGTGCGGATTGGTATGGTGTCGGCTATTGCGTCCTGGACGGCGCCGGTGAGGGTTTCGACTGCCTCGTCAATTTGCCTCGTTAATCGCGTGGGTGGGTGGGATGCGACTGTCAACGGTTTCCTTGAACTGGGTCCAATTCGCGCGCCTGTAGTCTAACATCCTGCGTTGTTCCATGTGCTGCAGTGTTTCTTCAATGTACAGTATAACGGGTTGGTGATTTGAGGGCAGATCGTTTTCAACGGCAACGTTGAGTGTCGTTGTTATGCCCTTGATGAGAGCCATGTCTAACACGTCTGGCCTGTGTCCCCTCCGGTAGGGAATGTGCGTCGGTTCGGTCGGCGCTAGTGTCATATAGTTTCGTCCTAGTGCGTGTTCGTATAGTTTCTTGCCGTTGGAGTGTCGTATTCGTGAGTTCCAGTCCGGGTGTTTTGCGTTAAGATCTCCAGCGGCGATTACGCGCGGTGATATGTTGAGTACTGTGCTGATGTCGCGTGTTTTAATGTTTTTAGGGCTGTTGTATACTGACACCAGTGTAGTGTAGGCTCCGTTGAACATGACCCTGACGGCGGTTGCCTCTAGTTTTTCAAGTTCAGGCAGGACTATGTTTGTGTTTTCTATGTCTTTGTGTATGATGATGGCTGTTCCGCCGTGACCGGAGCCGTCCGGTCGGTCGGTACGATAGACGCAGTAGCCGGTGAAGTTTAGTTGGGTGCGTGGTTTGAGCTTAGTTTGTAAGTAGGCTGTTTAGGTTTTTTTATTGGTAACGCCACCTCTGCATGAAAATCACTGGCTGTGCTGTGTGCTGTCTGTGGCTGCTTTGCATTGTTGTAATACTCGCCATTGTAGTGTTAGGCAGCTGGCTGTGAACAGCGCGTAGCGTTGCGCAGTTGGAGGTGAGCCGCCAGCAGTGGTAGATGTGGGGAGAGAGATGGTGGAGTTTTGAAATTTTTAAAATTGGATGTCATGAACTGCTATATATATATATTATTACTATTAAGGTAAATACATTGTTTGTTCTCTATTAAAATCTTTCATTTGCTAACTATGCCTATCAGTAGTTAGTGCCTTCCGTAGTTTGAATCTTTTATTTAGCTGGCAGTAGTGGCGCTCGCTGTATTGCAGTAGTTCCAGTAACGAAGATTTTTCTGAGGTAAGTGATTTGTGAAAGGTATAGGTTAATGTTAGTCAGGGCCATTCTTTTGTAGGGATTTTTTGAAAGTCTGATTGCGTTGCGCTAAAAAAATATTGTGTGTCAGTTTAAGCACAGTCATGTATGATTGTTCAAAGGGGACGTTTCATATGTCGACCCCTAGCCGAGGATACCTCACTGGAATCTTCTGATTTTTTTCTTGTAGTTTGTGCAATTAGTGCAGCCTTTGTCTATTGCTAGCGCGTAATTATAGAGAGAATTTCCTTTGCAGTTGTAGTTTTTCATTGTTGTACAGTAAAACAGTTGTGGCATGCATGTAGATTTGCAGCAAGTATTTCGCAGCTACACTTGCAATTAACTAGATATTATTTCCAGTGTTATGTTAATGTGCTCTCTTATATTTGCTGTTCAAATTGTGCTTGTCTGTGTTATCGTGTGAAATATAGTGACAATAATGGCGTGTGAAAAACGTAACACTAGGCTCCAAAGTAAACTGAGAAATAATAGTGACGACGAGCGTAGCTTAGCAGCACCACTGTGTAATGAAGTAACAGACATTCAAAGTAGTAATTTGGTAATTGTGCATAGGGAAATGGAGCGGGCGGCAAATAATGTTGTAGACAGTGAAAGAAGTAGTGAACAGGGAAGCATTATCGATCGATCGGTCGGCAACAGCTCACCTCAGGAATCGGGAATGACAGGACACATTTTGCAACTACTGCAGATTCAGGTTTTGGGTCCTCACCGTTTTCTCAAATAAGTCAAGACACATTTTCTGCTTGTCAAAATGTGAATGTTGCCGGTGGAACTTCACTGCCGAAAAGCGCTGAGGAACATGTTTCTGACACCAGTGCATTGTTATTACCGTTAATGCAACAAATGGGACAAAAGCTACAAAAGTTAGACACAACACTTGAACAAAATCAGAAACACATGGGACAAAATCTTCAAAAGTTAGACACAACACTTGAACAAAATCAAAGACAAACACAGCAAAAGCTTCAAAAGTTAGACACAATGGAACAACACCACCACAGACTGCACAAAGCACAGCCAGTGATTTTCATACAGAGGTGGCGTTACCAATAAAAAAACCTAAACAGCCTACTTACAAGTTTCGCTCAGTAGTGCGATAAGGATACCCTTACGTTCCTTGAGCGCGGCAAATTCCGCCCTTTTGTTGTTGATCCCGTCTGCATTCCAGAACAGGATCCGTGTCAGTGTCTGGTTGTTTGCGATGGGGGCCGGGTGTGGCGTGTTATCCATGTATGGGTGTAAACAGTGTGGTGAGCGCTGTTTGTATGGCGGCCCAGCACTGCCCAGGTTGAGCAGTCAAGAGCCGTGCGACGAGTGTGATGACGGCCGCCGCGAACTTGTTAAAGATCTGAGCGGTCGTGTGATGGGGGAATATTGTTTCCAATAAACCCTCAAGTGTTGTGTTGGTGTTGTGTGTGTCGGCCTGGGGCTCGCTTGTGGTGTTGGCGGCCGCTGGTGCGGGTGTTGGCGTTATGTGTGGGCTGGCGCTTGTGTTGTTGTTATGTGGAGCATTTTGAGGTGCCTGTGTGTCAGACGTGGTGAGGGGTGGATTAGTGTGTGTGCTGGTATCACTGGCTTGCTGACTGTGTGCCTGTGTGTCAGTGTTTTGTTGTTGTTGGGTACTTTGTTGTGGTGCACGTGTCTTCCCGCTCCTGTTGTAAGTAGGCAGTTTAGGTTTTTTTATTGGTAACGCCACCTCTGTATGAAAATCACTGGCTGTGCTGTGTGCAGTCTGTGGCTGTTTTGCATTGTTGTCTGCCATTGTAGTGTTGGGCAGCGGCAGCTGGATGTGAACAGCGCGTAACGTTGAGCACTTGGAGGTGAGCCGCCAGCAGTGGTGGATGTGGGGAGAGAGATGGCGGAGTTTTGTAATTTGTCATGAACTGCTATATATATTATGATTATTAAGGTGAATACATTGTTTGTTCTCTATTAATATCTTTCATTTGCTAACTATCCCTATCAGTAGTTAGTGCCTTCCGTAGTTTGAATCTTTTATTTAGCTGGCAGTAGTGGTGCTCGCTGTATTGCAGTAGTTCGAGTAACCAAGATTTTTGTGAGGTAAGTGATTTGTGAAACGTATAGGTTAATGTTAGTCAGGGCCATTCTTTTGTAGGGATTTTTGAAAGTCAGATTGCGTTGCGCTAAAAAATTGTGTCAGGTTAAGCTCAGTCTTGTATAATTGTTCAAAGGGGACGTTTCACTGTTACCTCGTGGTCGCCTACGCCTTCTCTGGGTTTTTGGTTCTGGGGGTCCTTGTGTGAGTGTGTCTTCCTGTGTGTCGTGTGTAGGTTCGCAGACAGTGGCTTCAGGGGGTGAGGTTGTGTTGTTTTTGGGGGCTGGTGTTGGTACCGGTGTGGTTGTAGTGTTGCATGTTGGCTGAGACGACTGTGTTGTTGTCGCAGCGGTTGTGTTAGGTGCGTGTTCTGGGCGCAGAGGTTCCGCGGCCTGCTCCGCTCCTCCAGGGCGTGTAGCCATGGCGAACGACACTCCGTTCCTGACAGGGTTTGGTGCGGGCCTTGGACGTGTTATGACGTTGGGTGGCTTCGGCTGTTGATTTTTGCGCCTCTGAGCCTCTTTGTACACGTCGCAGCCCCTGTAGTTGGCCGCATGGCCTTGGCCACAGTTGGCGCAACGGCGTATGTTTTCGTGGATTAGTGTGCACGCGTTGGATGCGTGTTTGCCAGCGCATCCGCGGCAACGGGGTGCCAGGCCGCAGCGGAGGGCCTGACCGAACCGCTGGCAGTTGTTACATTGTTGGGGGACTTGTGGCGGTTCGTATATCTCTACCCTTACGTCTATCCGCAGAAGGCTTTTTATCTGCAGAAGGCCGCGGGAGGCGGCCGTGTCGGCCACCTCGACCAGGCAGTGTGGTAGACGGTGGTGGGAGCGGAGGCCCGTCATTCTGGAAGCACTTTTGCAGTCGAATCCTAGGAAGTTGAGCGCCGCTTGTACTGTAGTGTTTGGGGTACTGGGGTCCACTCCCTTTACCACGTACTGCTGTGTCCGTTCTTCGGCAGTCCTGTACGTGTAATGTTCGATCCCCTTTTCTTTGAGGAAGATAAGGAGATCTTTATATTCATTGTTAGTTGATACGTACAGTGAGGCCCTATCCCCAGAGTACTTCGTGTGTAGCGTGCAAGGTGTGTGCCTTTCAGCGAATGTTGTGTTGAGGACACTAAGGTCCCCGTAGTTTTGTATTACGACTGGGGGGGGGGGGGGGGGGGGAAACCAGTCTTCTGTTGTGCGGGCGTAGCTGCGGTTGGTGCTTCTGTGGTGTTGCTCACCGCAGGTCGGGTCGTGTTTGTTGTTGTGTTGGTGTTCCTAACCGGAAGTGCGGGTTTCGGTGTAGGCAGCAGCGCCTTTCGGCTACCTTGCGAGTGTGGTTGCTCGCTTGTTTGCGTGGTGTTTCTTGGCTTGCGTCGTGGGCCCTCCACCTGCCAGGGCCCAGTGTAGTGGTGTTCTGTGTCCGCATCTGCGGCTGCTGGTTCCGCCGTTGGAGTCAGGTGCCGCAGTGGGGCGGTGGTGCACGAGTCACCAGTTGCAGGTGAATGTAGCGTGATGTGGAGGGTACTTGTCCGCGTGGGGGACTCACTTGGGCCGCAGAGGTCGGTTAGCAATCGACGCTGGTTCAGCAGTTTCTGCGCTTGCGCAGCGATCTGGCGATCCTTGTGGGCCAACACCTCCTCAACGGCGGCAAGCGGAACGTTGACGTCGACGGGAACAGCCGACTCACGCGCCTCTTTCGCTGCAGCCTTGCTGCGGGTTAGGGCGGGGGAAACACCGGCGGAATCTGCCGTCTTGGTGCTTTCAAGAGCTTTATTAGGTGTGGGTGGGCACAACAATTATGCTTTTTCTGAAAAGAGAAGGCTACCGAATAGGTTCTACAGAAGAGGGGGAATGCCCTACGGCCTAGCGTGCGCCGTTGGTGCAGTGGCGCGGCACCTAAAGGAGGTGCGGAGGAAGAAAAGTGGCCTACAGTACGCGGGGTGGTCCGACGTGAACGGGCCCCTGGCACTGGTCAACCCTAACACAGAACGAGATAGTCTCGCTAAGGAAGTTTGTAACCGAAGTTACGGGTTACTGCGAGTCAGTGACTCTTACGACAATTGTGCTTCTCCGCGAGCTACGCGGCTTTTCGACGAAAGGGAGCAAGCTCAACCTTCCGCCGATCCACCGAGCGCCACTGGCGCCTCGAAAGGGAACTCTCTGTAGAGCAGAGCGGTCAGCGAGGCCTAAACCCCAATAGCTACCGTTGCACCGGCCATCACCGGCTGAAAGCTCCTTCCGCTGCGACGGCAGGAGCGCGTCTCCTGAAAATACTCCGTAAATGGTAGGAGAGGGGTGGCGCCGCTCGAAGGCAGAAAGCCACGATCTTCTGTATAATTGTATAAGGGTCAAGACGGCCTCACACTCTAAACGTAAATCCGGATCTTCGACATTGTACTTGAGGCACAGGGGTGAGTCCACCAGCGGGGTGGGGTGCAGTTTCTGTCTTCTAGTATATTTGCCGTTAACGAGAAGATACGATGTCACGGTTTTGTTAGCGGTGTGGTATGGTTGACGGACCGCTTTCAGAAATGTAGGCCGTGAAACCTGGGGGTGGTGTGCTTCGACAGGGCTTCGGGGTGGGGCGATGGTAAAGGTGGTAGATGTCGCGGGTGGTTGCCTTCCTGGTCCTGGGGAGTCAGTGCATGTGTAGCTGTATTCCAAAAAGAACCGCCCGATGTGTGACACTGGAGGTAAGATATGTGCCAACGACGACGACGGGCGTCTCAAAATACGTGCGGATTCAGAGATCAGCATATAATTGAAACTAATACTCTGGTCTTAAAGTGCTACGGTCCTAACTCTCACGTTAACTAGAGCGAGGCTACCATTCCGCGTCCGTAAGGTGAGGTAAAGTGCACTTTGAAATTGGTCCGGCACACATAAAATATCCAAAAACCGGTGCAGTCTGGCTGCCACTGTCGAAGTGATGAGCGGAATCTGCGCGACGTGGAGTATCTGGGCTGCCAGGTGTGTATTGTCGAAGGTGACTCTCCGGCCCATATTGAGCAGGCGTAACAGGTGGTTCCGATGTTTGCCTGGATGCGTTGTAGTAGCGCCCGAAAACTGATCGCTCAGGTACGGCGAATGTCTCGCGTGTGTACCGCTCTGAGACATGAGAAGGTGTCTTCCGGTTGGAAGGGGGCTACGTTGTCTGTGGGGCCGGCACGGCCTGTCTTCATGGCGCATTATTTTTCGACGTTCATAGCGCTCCCTGCCCTTGCACTGGAACGGGTAATCCATTACATCGTGGTTTGTATTTCGGCCACGTATAATGAAGATCAAGTCGTCCGCGTAGCCATGGCAGTGGAACACGTGCTCCTGGAGTGGAATACCCGTCAAGTATCGCTGTAATCGGCAGATGAGTGGTTTCATCGAAGTGGTGCAAAGCACGTATTGAACGTTCATTCTGTAAATGTTCTGTAAGTCTTTCCTTGACGAGAAGCCTGGTTGTCGACATCATATGCACATATCACATGCTTGAACGTCAGGAGAATCGCCATCCGGTCCATCACTACACTGAGCAACGCATGATTAACACGTTCAAATAATTGGTCGAAGTCGATGGACATTAAAACGCCTAGCAGTCGGAAGTGTATTGCTATGGCGACCATGTCTCGACAATCACTGAGGGTAGTTTCTATGTTATTATCGCCACCTAAGGAGGTTTGTTCATGAGACACAACGTGTCATAACGTCCGCCCTCGGTAGCTGACTGGTCAGCGCGACAGAATGTCAGTCCTAAGGGCCCGGGTTCGATTCCCGGCTGGGTCGGAGATTTTCTCCGTTTAGGGACTGGATGTTGTGTTGTGTGTGTGTGTGTGTGTGTGTGTGTGTGTGTGTGTGTGTGTGTGAAATCTTATGGGACTTAAGTGCTAAGGTCATCAGTCCCTAAGCTTACACACTACTTAACCTAAATTATCCTAAGGACAAACACACACACCCATGCCCGAGGGAGGACTCGAACCTCCGCTGGGACGAGCCGCAAGTCCATGACTGCAGCGCAGTAGACCGCTCGGCTAATCCCGCGCGGCTGTTGTGTTGTCCAATCATCATCATTTCATCCCCCATCGACGCTCAAGTCGCTGAAGCGGCGTCAAATCGAAAGGCTTGCACCCGGCGAACGGTCTACCCGACGGGAGGCCCTAGTCACACGACATTTACATTTTATTAACTTGTCATATCACATGATTGAGTCGCATAGCTAAAAGGTGCGTGAAAATCTTTATTAATTTCATCAGGCGGTAACTATCAAGCCGTGTTCCTTGTGCAGGTTTCAGGACTTGTGTAAGCAAGTCTTCCATGAACATTGGTGGCGGGTGTAGCGCTCCGGACAAAAGTTCCCAGTATATGTCTCTCCGCCGTAGCAAATTGAGATGCTGGAAGGTCCTGTAAAACTCGAGCAGTAAGCCATTCTGACCGGGAGACCGATTCAGTGATGCTTTGCTCATAGGTGCAAGAACAAGGTCGGTGGTCGCTTCCCCAGTGAGGACTGTTGCTGATGCGGCGTCTAGTATACGATGGATGCCCTGGGAAATCTTGGCAATACCTTCTGCACCATCTGCTACTTCATGATACCGATGTCTGTAGTGCGTTGCAAAGACATTGGCGATGGAGAGTGCGATGTCAGCTGACGTTCATCTGGTGAGTCTAAAGTTGACATTAAGGACTCTCGACTACCTCGAACATTTTGAACGGTGTGATGCATAGAAGGTTCTTCGCCGCTAAACCCGTCTTGGTTGCGTGCTCATACAATGGCTCCTCCAAACGGAACCTGATCACGTTTAAAATGTCTGCCTCGATGCGCTGAGCCTCTTTTTGACGGTCCGGGGAGGGGGGTGATCGATGAGTTCGCGTAGAGCGCTATAGTAGAAGTCTGTTGTGTGGTGGTCCCACCTGGCATTGGTTCTCCCATAGCTGTGAAGGTGCGACGGGTGGCCGGTTTGGCGCACGGTATTCACAATTGCAGTGTGATCTCGTAACGCATGAGGAGTTTAACACAAGTATGCCAAGTGCCTGTGAGCTGTTGTCGACATTCGGGGTCTCACAATAGCGGGACGTTGAGTTTCCAAGGTCCCGTGCTGCGGTATGTAGATTGTCTATGAAGATACGGTACAGATGAAGATGTCATGAACCGAATAGGTAGACGGCAAACGTTCCACGTCGAGAATATTGGGTGTTAGAGCGTCAACGATATACAGGGTGAGTCACCTAACGTTACCGCTGGATATATTTCGTAAACCACATCAAATACTGTCGAACCGATTCCACAGACCGAACGTGAGGAGAGGGGCTAGTGTAATTGTTTAATACAAACCATACAAAAATGCACGGAAGTATGTTTTTTAACACAAACCTACGTTTTTAAATGGAAGCCCGTTAGTTTTGTTAGCACATCTGAACATATAAACAAATACGTAATCAGTGCCGTTTGTTGCATTGTAAAATGTTAATTACATCCGGAGATATTGTAACCTAAAGTTGACGCTTGAGTACCACTCCTCCGCTGTTCGATCGTGTGTATCGGAGAGCACCGAATTACGTAGGGATCCAAAGGGAACGGTGATGGACCTTAGGTACAGAAGAGACTAGATCAGCACATTACGTCCACATGCTAACACCTTTTTATTGGTCTTTTTCACTGACGCACATGTACATTACCATGAGGGGTGAGGTACACGTACACACGTGGTTTCCGTTTTCAATTACGGAGTGGAATAGAGTGTGTCCAGACATGTCAGGCCAATAGATGTTCAATGTGGTGGCCATCATTTGCTGCACACAATTGCAATCTCTGGCGTAATGAATGTCGTACACGCCGCAGTACATCTGGTGTAATGTCGCCGCAGGCTGCCACAATACGTTGTTTCATATCCTCTGGGGTTGTAGGCACATCACGGTACAAATTCTCCTTTAACGTACCCCACAGAAAGAAGTCCAGAGGTGTAAGATCAGGAGAACGGGCTGGCCAATTTATGCGTCCTCCACGTCCTATGAAACGCCCGTCGAACATCCTGTCAAGGGTCAGCGTAGTGTTAATTGCGGAATGTGCAGGTGCACCATCATTTATTTATTTCTCGTTCAGCTACAGGCAAAGCGTGATACACTTACAAACATCAACATAAAAATTTAAATTAACATTAACAATGATTTACAATAAAATTTTCAGGGTTTCCAGCCACAAAAGTGCTTGGTCACTTATCACATGTATGTCCATCAGATTTCCTCCCTTAAGTCCGTGTACGTCGCACTCAACTATATGCTGCATGGTTTGACTCTCTCCGCACTCACAATTGGGGTCCTGGGAGAAACCCCACTTTTTCAACAAATATCCGCACCGACCAACACCTGTCCGCAGACGATTTAGAGTTACCCACACTCTACGTTGGAGTTGGAAGCCTGGAACTCGTTGAGATGGGTCCTCAATAAGGAAACTATTATTCACTTTGCTTTCCTGCCATTGCTGTTTCCACAGGTTATCGATATCAATCTGTTGTTTGAGTTCTTTCCAGAAGGGATTTCTTGACATCAATCTGTCAGGGGGAGGAGGTAGGTCCCTGAACTTTTCTTTGTACCTCTGGATTGCTCTTTCACGTCTAATCGAGGGTGGTTCGATATTGGCAAGGACGGGCAGCCAAGGTTTCGGGGTGGGTCTTACTGTTCCTGTTATGAGCCTCATTGTCTCGTTAAGTTGCACATCAATATATCTGACATGCCTACTGCGGGCCCAGACGGGTGCGCAATATTCCGCTACACTATACAGAAGTGCCAGTGCTGATGTGCGTAGAGTTTCAGTGGAACATCCCCAGGTTGTTCCTGCCAGTTTCATTATGATGTTGTTTCTTGTTTTCGTTTTTTGGGCGACTTCGTACAGGTGGCTCTTATATGTGAGAGTGCGATCTAGCTTAACACCCAGATATTTTGGCGTTCTATCGTTTTTCAACAATTTACCTTTTATTTGCACTTTTAGCTCACGATTTGCATCTTTGTTACACAAGTGCATTATTGATGCCACGGATTTAGTCGGATTTACTTTGAGGTGCCAGTTGTCATAATATTGTTGTAGTCGTTCCAGATCCCTGTTTAAAATTTCTTCCAGTTCTTCGAAAGTGTTGGCGTGAGCCGCGATAGCGATGTCATCTGCATACATAAAAAAACGAGATTCCAGGTTTGGGATGTCCGCTATGTATAAATTGAAAAGGCATGGAGCCAGCACAGACCCTTGGGGGAGACCATTTTGTAGTGTCCTGTAGCTGCTTGTTTTCCCATTCAGAGATACCTTGAATCTCCTGTTTATCAGCATATTTCTGACTAGATCTATGATCTTCTTGCATTTCACGACTTTTGACAGTTTATACAGTATCCCTTTTGTCCATACGGTGTCGTATGCTGAGGTGAGATCTAATAATACCATGCCCGTTTTCTTTTTGTTTTGGTAACCTCTTTCAATGAAAGTGGTTAGGGCGAGAACTTGGTCGCAACAATCTCTTCCTTTTCGAAAACCGCCTTGCTCTGGGGGAAGAGCAGCTTCTATTTTACTTTCTATTCTGCCTAGGATGACTCGTTCAAACAGCTTGTAAGTGGTGCACAATAAAGATATCGGTCTATAATCTTTAGCATTCTCTCCTGTTTTCCCTGGTTTCTGGATGGCTATGACTTGTGCGTTTTTCCATTGCTTTGGTAACCGGCTGGTATCTATGATATTAGAGAAAAGAGAAGACAGCCATGCTCTTCCCTTTGGCCCGAAGTTCTTCAAGAATTCTGGAAGAAGGCCGTCACAGCCAGCTGCTTTACCAGGTGACATTTTCTTTAGTGCTATATTTATCTCTTCTTGTGTTACCCAGTTCGCTAAACCTGCTTCCTCCTCGCTTGCATCTAGCTCTTCGTTCATCAGTTGGTGCAGTTCTTTTTTCTTCGAGGCGGAGGCATGGATTCTGGATGTTTGTAGTATAGAAGAGCATATCTTGTTAGGGGTCATTTTATTATTGATGTTCCGTCCCTTGAATTGTGCTCCGCCAAGTTTCCTCAGTAGACTCCAGCTCTTCTGTGAGGAGTGCGTAAAGTCCATTTGTTCCATCCGCTTTTGCCATCTCTGTTTGCGTTCCTCGTCCATAGCTCTTATGAGCTGTTCTCCTAGTTCTGGATTCTCTGTTTTATTATATTCATCGAGTAGTTGTTCGCACTCCTTTGTCCAGCATGGGATGTATTCTTTCCGCGCTCCTCTTGGTATTGAGTTATGTGCCGCTTTAATAATTAACTTCGTAAATCTGTCGTAACTTTCTGGAATTGGGGGAATTCTGTTTACATTATTTTCAATGGTATCTTTAAACTTAACCCAGTTAGCCTTCCTGAGGTTCCAGCGGGCTATAGGGGGGCTCTTTATTACTGGTATTTGGACCCCAAGGTCTATAATAACTGGTCTGTGTTGGCTCCGAGGAATACGGCTCAGTACAGTTCTCTTAGACGGAAGTGCTATTCCAGTATCTCCAGATGAGACAAAACAAAGATCGGGCGTTGATGTTGTGCCCCACGCTCCTGAACAGAAGGTGGGGGTATCTTTTGCATCGTATATTAATGTATAATTATTTATATCTGCCCAGTCTGCCAGCATGAGTCCTTCTTTGTCACAAGACTGATAGCCCCATCTGGGGTGGTGGGAGTTAAAATCGCCAATTATGACTGCAGGGTGTTGTGGGATAGGTAAAACAGGTTGTTCCCATTTTTCTGAAGGTGGCTTGTACACGTTATACACAGTCATATCGTTTAGTTTGATTCCCACGGCAAATTCGTGGTGCATAGTTTCCTCAATATTATCAACCAGTTCTTTCTTGATCAGTGTTGCAATACCGTGTTTATTATGGGCTTTATAGCCCACAATTTCATAGCCTGGTATTAGAAGTCTCGAGATATTTTCTTCTGATAGATGTGTTTCCTGCAAGGTCAGCACATCAATTTTTTCTTCTGTTAGTAGCTTTGTGAGGATGTCTCCTTTTGTCCTCGTGTATCCTTCTATGTTAACTTGGCATATACGTATTCGTCCAAGCACTTGGCTCCGGGGGGGAAACTGAGGCATTTGTCTCGCTCTCTTGCGTAACTTCGCCTGTGAGGGCCGGGAGGTATTACCACGTCCGGCCGCCGTTTGGTGGCGACATTTGCTTCTCGTGTCGCAGCTCGTTCTGAGCATTTCGATTTTCTTCTCGCAATGCGATCGTTGCGCGGCACGATACTGGGGGGGTAGGCCACGTCGAGGCTGTCACCATCTACCCCATGTTGATACCACATACGTCGACGCGTTTCCAGTGGGACATTTTCGAGCAACGTTGGCAGATCATTCTGTAGAAACGCGATGTATGTTGCAGTACTCTCCGATACACACGATCGAACAGCGGAGGAGTGGTACACAAGCGTCAACTTTAGGTTACAAAATCTCCGGATGTAATTAACATTTTACAATGCAACAAACGGCACTGATTACGTATTTGCTTATATGTTCAGATGTGCTAACAAAACTAACGGGCTTCCATTTAAAAAAACGAACGTTTGTGTTAAAAAACATACTTCCGTGCATTTTTGTATGGTTTGTATTAAACAATTACACTAGCCCCTCTCCTCACGTACGGTCTGTGGAATCGGTTCGACAGTATTTGATGTGGTTTACGAAATATATCCAGCGCTAACGTTAGGTGGCTCCTGGCGGAGTCGCTCGTGATGTGCGTGTGCTCCGGGAGGTCACCGTGTACTGCTCTCCAACTGTCGACGAGACGCAAGCGGCAGACGAAGAAGCGATGTTCCAGGCATGTGGTGAAATGTGGGTACTGGTCTGTACGCTCGAGGACGTCGTTGAAATCTACGTCCACGACAAACTGATCGTGTCTGCCAAGAAATAATGGCGTGATATCTTCCGCGTAGAACTGGGATAGATGCCCCCGTTTATCCATGCCTGATGGGGATTAGAGATTTATGATTTCGGTTCTCTCAACTGTCATGACCAATCCTCGCGTCGTTGGTAGATTTGCGACACTGGAAACTGCAACCCCTCCTCGGAGGAGAATGGCCGCGCCCGTGTTTTCCATATACGTCAGGGCGGGGTACGTCTCGTATCCATAAGACCCAGACCAATTTGCTGTCCTCGGAGGGAAAAGTCGATGTCCACTGCTCTTAGCGTGTCGCACAGTAGTTGAAGTTTGACGTGGGAGCCGATATTATTGGTGTTGATGGTAGCCGTTCGGTATGTTTGGTGGGGGATCCGTGCTGCCGATATTCTCACAGCTGCTGAAGGTTGTCGT
Source organism: Schistocerca nitens (assembly GCF_023898315.1). NCBI lineage: Eukaryota > Metazoa > Arthropoda > Insecta > Orthoptera > Acrididae > Schistocerca > Schistocerca nitens. The sequence goes on along the minus strand of NC_064618.1, from coordinate 829,113,558 downwards.
GGAGGATTATGAAAGTCCATAGTGGTCGCAGGAGTCGTCGTGGGAAGATCCCCAATTTTAGTGTTGGTCTAATGAAAGATCAGATTTCATTTCCCCGTCGGGTGGGGCTGGCAAATGCCCGTCAGCTGCCCATGAAAACGGTTCAACAGTTTCAACATTGGTGATAGGTGGCGGCGCTGGCCGAAGAGGCTCAATCGCTTCGGCGACGACGGTCGTGCTGCTTTCCATGGCTTCCAGACATGGTTCTTGCTCACAATCTCTGGTGGAAAACTCACAGCATTGTGGAGAACTTGTCTCTGTGGCAGCGGAGAAAGATTTATCATGTACGCCGTCAGGTTCGTCCGCCACTACATCGTCCCACTCAGGTGGCTCAGTGATCGATTCCAAAGTCTTGCGGCGTTTGGGCAACTTTTGCTTCCAGCATTGTGTGTCGGTGTCTGAGGAAGGAAGTGACTCTCTTGGTTCCGGTACAAACGACGCGCCTAGTATAATGCGATCAAATGGCTCTAAGCACTATGGGACTTAACATCTGAGGTCATCACTCCCCTAGACTTAGAAACTACTTAACCTAACTAAGGACATCACACACATCCATGCCCGAGGCCGGATTCGAACCTGCGACCGTAGCAACCGTGCGGTTCCGGACTGAAGCACCTAGAACCGCTCGGCCACCGCGGCCGGCATAATGCGATCTTCCATCTCCATAAGACTCTCGCGTGTATCTTTAAGACAAAAACAAAATTTTGAAAAACACAGCCCTCAGTCGCGAACACAATTAATTTGTAACCTAGGTTTCGGTGTCACAAACGACACCTTCTTCGGACAAAATTAAAACTAAATGTCACAGCATAACGTAACAAAAAATACGAAAGCTGAAGTCATACCTGACAGCGTCAGATAGTCAGTATTAAAATAAAATGCAACAGAGGTGCAAGCCACTAGGAGCTGCCATGTGTCCCCTGCTACAACCAACACAAAACTGTCTGTAGCAGAGGACACATGGCAGCCCCTAGTGGCTTGCACCTCCGTTGCATTTTATTTTAATACTATCTGACGCTGTCAGGTATGACTGCAGCTTTCGTATTTTTTGTTACGTTATGCTGTGACATTTAGTTTTAATTTTGTCCGAAGAAGGTGTCCTTTGTGACACCGAAACCTAGGTTATAAATTAATTGTGTTCGCAACTGAGGCCTGTGTTTTTCAAAATTTATATTATACGATAGTCGCTGATTGACAGACATGTTAAAAACCTTATCCTTAAGATCTTCGAGCTTGGGTGTGTGAGGTAGGAGATCAGATTAACACCCTGCCCTACCGGTAGCAAGGTGCTGTGTCGCCTCCGGCTGTGTCAGTCCTTGGGGAGCATCAAGAACTGCTTCTTGTGAGGGTTGGGCGTGCAGTGTCACGCACAGGTGAGTGCGAAGGCATATGTGGTTCGGCCGATGCTCGTGTCGTCATGCCGTAGTTGTGTGGTGCACCGTTGCAGGCATTTATTACGGACATGGCCTTCTTTACCGCAACCGGAACATTTCCAGGTTATCCGTCGTACATAAACGCCGCTTACAAAAATGTAAGATGGAATGTGGCGTTTGAGGTCTATTCGGACCTGTCTCACACCACTAAGCACAGAAAATGTCGTAAATTGTACCCATGTTTCAGCTACATGACAGTGGACTTTGCCATACGTGCTTAGCGCGGAATAGGGCAGTATGATGCCGACAGTTGATAGTCTAGCAGCGGTCATGTGCCAAACAATTTTATCCTGTAACTTCGGTTTTACGTATCTTAAGGAAATGAATTACCATGAGAGCAGTTGTTTTGTATTTCTTGTGACAACGATTTTATTTCAGCTGGTCTGCCTCATGTATCGTTATATCCAAATGGTTTATAAATGTTAAGCTACACTTAGGTATGTGGTACTGTACTAACAGTAATGTATATAGTGTAACTCATGTAAGCCTTCCCTCAAACCTGCCATGTTATATCTTCACAGATCCGATGATGGCACCTTCAGTGTGTTGAAACCGTTTATCCAGTAAACAATATTTAAGTGATCTTGGCTTTTGAATTATTTCTACAACAGAGTGATGGCACCACTATGCATTATGTGTTCACTGCAAAACGAAGAATAAAGATGCAGAACGTTAATAAGTTTGTTTTACGCCCTTGTAAAAGGAAACATCGACCGATCCTAATCCTTCTTTCGTGTAACGTACTGACCTTTTCTGTATTATAACACCGATTTCTCATGTAATTTCCATACTTTTTCCAAGATAGCAGGAATATAACAAACAACCAATAACACAATGTACGACAATGAAAATTAATTGAAAAAGATGTGGAATTTTTCTCCTATTTAAGAAGTATACCTTGTGTTCATTATACAGGGTGTTTCAAAAATGACCGGTATATTTGAAACGGCAATAAAAACTAAACGAGCAGCGATAGAAATACACCGTTTGTTGCAATATGCTTGGGACAACAGTACATTTTCAGGCGGACAAACTTTCGAAATTACAGTAGTTACAATTTTCAACAACAGATGGCGCTGCAGGTGATGTGAAAGATATAGAAGACAACGCAGTCTGTGGGTGCGCCATTCTGTACGTCGTCTTTCTGCTGTAAGCGTGTGCTGTTCACAACGTGCAAGTGTGCTGTGGACAACATGGTTTATTCCTTAGAACAGAGGATTTTTCTGGTGTTGGAATTCCACCGCCTAGAACACAGTGTTGTTGCAACAAGACGAAGTTTTCAACGGAGGTTTAATGTAACCAAAGGACCGAAAAGCGATACAATAAAGGATCTGTTTGAAAAATTTCAACGGACGGGGAACGTGACGGATGGACGTGCTGGAAAGGTAGGGCGACCGCGTAAGGCAACCCCAGAGGGCAACGCGCAGCTAGTGCAGCAGGTGATCCAACAGCGGCCTCGGGTTTCCGTTCGCCGTGTTGCAGCTGCGGTCCAAATGACGCCAACGTCCACGTATCGTCTCATGCGCCAGAGTTTACACCTCTATCCATACAAAATTCAAACGCGGCAAACCCTCAGCGCCGCTACCATTGCTGCACGGGAGACATTCGCTAACGATATAGTGCAAAGGATTGATGACGGCGATATGCATGTGGGCAGCATTTGGTTTACTGACGAAGCTTATTTTTACCTGGACGGCTTCGTCAATAAACAGAACTGGCGCATATGGGGAACCGAAAAGCCCCATGTCGCAGTCCCATCGTCCCTGCATCCTCAAAAAGTACTGGTCTGGGCCGCCATTTCTTCCAAAGGAATCACTGGCCCATTTTTCAAATGCGAAACGATTACTGCATCACGCTATCTGGACATTCTTCGTGAATTTGTGGCGGTACAAACTGCCTTAGACGACACTGCGAACACCTCGTGGTTTATGCAAGATGGTGCCCGGCCACATCGCACGGCCGACGTCTTTAATTTCCTGAATGAATATTTCGATGATCGTGTGATTGCTTTGGGCTATCCGAAACATACAGGAGGCGGCGTGGATTGGCCTCCCTATTCGCCAGACATAAACCCCTGTGAGTTCTTTCTGTGGGGACACTTGAAAGACCAGGTGTACCGCCAGAATCCAGAAACAATTGAACAGCTGAAGCAGTACATCTCATCTGCATGTGAAGCCATTCCGCCAGACACGTTGTCGAAGGTTTGGGGTAATTTCATTCAGAGACTACGCCATATTATTGCTACGCATGGTGGATATGTGGAAAATATCGTACTATAGAGTTTCCCAGACCGCAGCGCCATCTGTTGTTGAAAATTATAACTACTGTAATTTCGAAAGTTTGTCCGCCTGAAAATGTACTGTTGCGCCAAGCATATTGCAACAAACGGTGTATTTCTATCGCTGCTCGTTTAGTTTTTATTGCCGTTTCAAACATACCGGTCATTTTTGAAACACCCTGTAGGTAACAAGATAAAATAGTCTGTAACGTCATAGCTCGAATCCAGACACCTACGTAACTAAGTCATTGTAAATATCACCAAACCAATGCTTCCGCTAATACTTCGTGCACCAATAAAAATACTGTGGTATCAACGTTCGATGGCACACTTGTTAAGGGGCTGCAGTTATCGACCGCGGTCCGTAAAAGATATCGCTGGAGCACCGAGTCGCAGCTAGCGCCGTTCCGCGGCTTGCAACAAGTCTCTAGCGTGCGCTCAGCCACTCTTGCTCGGGATGTCACGTAGGAAAGTAGTATAGCCTTGAGCTGATAGGAAGCAACATCTAACAGGGCGCTTAGAGTATGGCCTCTATAGCTGTGATTATATTCCTCCTGACTATGAAGACTCCTGTACCACCACTTAAGTACAATATATTATGTTTTACCAACGACTTCTAATTATTTTAGTCGTTGTAGACCCAGACCATACAGCTAGCTCCTTATCGACTTCACTGACAAACCTGATGTGTATGCAAAGAAGAGATTTGTACGTTTCTACACTACTGGCCATTAAAATTGCTACAGGAGGGTAATACGGAACGCCGTGCTGGATCCCGACGACCTCGTACCCCTAGCAGTCGAGATGACAGGCATCTTATCCGCATGGCTGTAACGGATCGTGCAGCCACGTCTCGATCCCTGAGTCAACAGATGGCGACGTTTGCAAGACAAAAACTATCTGCACGAACAGTTCGGCGACATTTCCAGCAGCATAGACTATCAGCTCGGAGACCATGGCTGCGGTTACCCTTGACGCTACATCACAGACAGGAGCGCCTGCGATGGTGTACTCAACGACGAACCTCGGTGCACGAATGGCAAAACATTTTTTCGTATGAATCCAGGTTCTGTTTACAGCATCATGATGGTCGCATCCGTGTTTGGCAACATCGCGGTGAACGCACATTGGAAGTGTGTGTTCGTCATCGCCATACTGGCGTATCACCCGGCGTGATGGTATGGGGTGCCACTGGTTACACGTCTCGGTCACCTCTTGTTCGCATTGACGGCAGTTTGAACAGTGGACGTTACATTTCAGATGTGTTACGACCCGTGGCTCTACCCTTCATTCGATCCCTGCGAAACCCTACATTTCAACGATAATGTACGATCGCATGTTGCAGGTGCTGTACGGGCCTTTCTGGATACAGAAAATGTGCGACTGCTACCCTGGCCAGAACATTCTCCAGATCTCTCACCAATTGAAAACGTCTGGTCAATGGTGGCCGAGCAACTGGCTCGTCGCAATACGCCAGTCACTACTCTTGATGAACTTGTAGGGAAGCAGCCTACTCACGCTGCAGTAAATTCACATCAGTTTCCATTGTGTGCCAGCCAGTCTGCTGTAACTAGAGTTCTGACGTCATAAATGTTGCGCAATACCTTAAAAATCAAGCAAATTACCTAAAACTTTTCTAGCATGTCAGGAATAATATTAAATTAATATGTGTTGAGTATCAGTTCGATAACTTTAGCCATTTTTGAAATTTGGACGTTTTTCTGTATAAATCATTGGCGCAACATAAAAGAGCTAGAGACTTCAAAATTTATATTTAGATTCATCTTTCATAATGATTTAATAAAAACAGTACTTTGGATTTCACAAATTAAGATTTTAGTGGAAATTCATGAGTTTGTGGTTTTCGTCTCAAAACTGAAGGAAGCAAGATAGATTAAGTAGGCTATTAACTAAGGCTAGGATGTTTAGATTTAAATAGGTTGGAGGTACGCTATGACTATGAAGATGTGAAAAGTTTCTTTTGAATACCTATAAAATTATAGCGATAGCGGATCTCAAAAGGGACAGTTCAGAGCTCATCTGCTGCGTGCAGTGCAATTAAATTAATTCTCTCGCCCAAAATACTTAACTTAGCCACGTCAAAATTTTATTATCAATACTTACCTGCGGGCTGAATGCACAGTTAAATTAAGAGCTTCATCGGCCATCAGCAAGAGACGCTAGAATTTATTATGTAACTAGAAGTGGTGCGTTACTAGCCCAGCGGCTAGTCGGGAGAGCCGATTTGATCAGGCGTTCCCTTAGCCGTCCGCACCGCGGCTTTATATATAAGAGCGTTGCGCGAGGAAGCAAGGCCTCAGTTCTCTCCAGATGCTGAATAACACGCCATCTGTGTCGGGAGCCGCGTCGCGTCGGTATCACTGCTACTAACAGCCTCGGGTGCCGTATTAAGTTACTAGAGATATGCGGAAACATGAAATCATTTCAAGTGAAGTATTAATTCTGGGATGATTTTCATTATCTAGCCTCAGTTTGCGTATTGTCGTATTTTCACGTGCCGTCGCGGGACAGACATTCTACCAAATATTTAGCGTGGCGTTTGATGAAATATTCTCATCAAATTATGGCGAGCATTCTTTTTAACATTTAATTCGGACATTTATAGTTGCATCAGCGCATTAGACTCTGAACTGCTCTGTTAGTTAGGTTGTAGGGATACTTGTGTTTTTATTTGTGACTTTGAGAATATACTCAACTATTTTGGAAAATCGTTTTTGATTAGAAATCCCGGACAATCTCCTAATTCCTCAGAGCTATAAGCGGCAGCTATAATGGTACTCTCAAATGAAGTGGGCACTAGGAACTCTAATTACAGGCTTCACGTTTTGTTAAATCACTTTCTGGGGGCTAAAAAGGAATTAGAGAGCCAGTGTTGAGAACGGCGAAAGACAGCATTAAAAACATTCTAAAAGCTAGAAACTGATTCAACATGCATTTATACAGCAACAACAATAATTCCTATTCCAATCGCCGCCCCACATGTGGTGCATCGGCCGGGAATTCAACTAAGTGAAAGTGATTTTTAACTATTCGGATTCGCGAGTGGAATGCGACACACAGCTGAGTAATAGAACAGTGAAAGTGTTACGTGTGCATGTGGACGACGTAATTGGATTAACAACGCATCTGGATTGACGGAGCTGGCACTGAGTCTAGCGGTGCTGCCGGCATCGCGAGAAGCCAGTTTTGCCGTACCGCAGTCGTTAGCCGCAGCAGCCGGAGCCGAGCCTGTAGTCACGGGCCACGCAAACACACAACAGCCGTCGGTGTGCGGTCTGCAGTTCAACGTGCCACGTCGCATCAGTAATCCTGGTACGCCGCGCCGACAACGTCGTGCAGAAGGAACTAAGTTAAGTGAAAAGCTGTTAAAAATTTTACTAACCTGCACTAAAAGACTGTCGGCGATGGAACCGCCAAAAGAAACTGAGTTTAAACTTAAATTAGAACCTATGTCTGTTGATGGAACTGTAAATTCAGACAACGTTTCAAGTATAAACATGCATGAAAGTAGTAATGTTAAAGTGAAATATGAAGTATTGTCTCCTGACAGTAGTGTGCGAAGGGGCAATGATTCAATAATAGAGACCCCTGTAGTAAAACAGAAACCAGAAATTGTTAATTTATTGGATGATAGTTTCTCTGATGAATTAAAAATGAAACAGTCATCAGAGATGGTAGAGTTTAAGAAGGAGAAGTTAGATATAACTGATCAATCTGCAGTTTCATGTAGTTTTGATGATTCTGGTATTGGAGCTAGTTTTTCGTCACCTGAGTGTGATAAAAAGCCAGCTAGTGAGCAACCCAAAGATGCTGGGGCTGTTGATTTAAATGTTATATTACAAGCAATAGCTGCCAGTAATGCTAAAATGACAGCTGAATTAAAGTCTGAAATAAGTGAACAGGTCGAAAGCAGTAATGCTGAATTAAAGTCTGAAATAAGTGAACAGGTCAAAAGCAGTAATGCTGAATTAAAGTCTGAGATCATGGCCAGCCAAACTAATTTTAATAAACGATTGGAGGTAATGGACGATACCTTCAAGGCTGGTTGCAATAAGTTGAAAGAGGATCTAGACAGTTTGAATTATAAAATTGATTACAATCATGAGGATATTAAGAAAAAGGTTGCTCAACAGTTTTCTGAAATGTATAAAACAGTTAAATCCGAAGTTGCTGAGGTTCGCAAAGACTTCCAAATGGAAGATCCGAAGCTGGAGCACAAGTTAACAGAAAAGATCGAGACGGAATCTGAACTGTGCTCAGACAGATTTAAAGATGTAAATATAAAAGTAAATATATGTCAAGCAGACGTAGAGGCAATCAAAACTGATACTACTCATATTGTACAAAGAGTAGATAATGTTGAGATGAAAGTAGAAAATATCAGTACTAACATTGCTAACATTGAAAGTAAAGTAGCTTCAGTAACTTCTGGTAATGGTAGTATACAACAAGTTGTAGCTGCAAACGCCGCTTTTATCGGGTGTCGGCAGTTCTTGCGGTTCGATCCAGATAAAAATATCCACCCACTAGATTTCTGGAACGATTTTGAAGATGTGATTCCACCAACTTGGTCTGAACGAGAGAAAATCTCATTTGTTAGAAGCCATTTAGCAGGTGACGCCATGCATTGGTCTGCTGATGTTATGTTGAAGTGTAAAACATTAGCGGAGTTCAAAACTGCTTTCATTAATGAGTATTGGTCTAGCAATAAGCAAAATGAAGTGTTAAGAGAATTTTGGAGTGGAAAACGCTTCAATGCAGGCAAGGAATCAATTAAAGAGTTTGCTAGGTCATGGATCTCACGTTTGTCACATTTGGCCGAAAAGCTAAAACCGGAAATGATTATACTAGGTCTTGAAGCCAAACTGCCGTGGTATTGGCAAACTAGAATTATATCTGCCCCTAGAGACAATCTGGATCGTTTCATTGAGTATTTGGAACGTGTAGAACGTGTTGCTGCCAATGAGGAGCAAGCACGTAATAACAGAAATGCTAATAATAATAGTAGTAATTTTCGGAACGAGCAAAATGGCAATGTAAACATCAGAACAGTAGGTGTTCGCCATCCTAAGAGAGGTAGGAATTGGGGAAATAATTATCAGAACCAACATTGGCATCCAAATGATAATAATTTTGATCCAAACAAAATTATGCATGTAAACCACAGTACGGAAAGCAATGCTATGTCAGTTAACTATAATGAAAATAAAGGAAATAGCAGTAGGCCGAGGCAGGAAAACTAGTTCCCGTCTATGAGGATACTGGCGCTCACCAGGCGGTTACTTTTCCTAAGCCAGTAGTTACGAAAATTGGTAAGACAGATCAGAATACTCAAACCGAACATGTGGATGAAGAGTCGGTAGCACCTAAGGATACAACAGAAATATTAGATCACTCACAATATTTAATAGATACCGTGTTAGAGACGCTTTCTAAGTGGGAAGAGAAAGAGAAGGCGCAGCTGTGTAACGATAGGGAAGAGCTACAAAATATTGAATTGTCAGGTGAAGAAGCAGAAGAAATTCATGCTTATATTTACGATGAGGATGATGTGCTCGTATCTAAAGTGCCTGTGCAGGATGTTGATAATGTACTAATAGATTTAGGACAGGAGATATGTGAGAATGTAGAGGGTAGGCTGTTGAGTGTCGATGAACCCAGTATAGCTATGACCAGTTGTCACTTGAGAAGGAAACCGACGATAATGGTGAAAGTGGTTTAGCTGTAACTAGTGTTATGCCCGGTCTGGAGGCGCAGAATCGCTCAGACTACAGTAATTTGGGTTATGTTCAGCAAACTAAATGTAATGAAGTCGTGCGGTGTTTCGATTTAAAATTAATAGACCGACTGGAAAAGGCAGCTGAAAATGTAATTCAGGAAACCCCTACACACTGTGACCTAAATGTAATGAAGACAGATGTCGATCACTTTAGTTGGAGACAAATCCAAAAGGAACTATTAGATGAATTTGAGGAACCACCTGTACAACCTAGAATAAGCCACCCTATAATAATAGTGAATATGTTGGGTATCAATGTGCGTTGTCTCTTAGACAGTGGAAGTGAGGTGAGTGCAATATCTCAGTCCTTCTTTGATGCATTACCTGGTAAAGACAAGCTTACAGTAATGAGGCTATCAGGACTAAGGTGTCAAAAACGGTAAAGCAAGAAGCTTTACTGCCCTTTAACATTAATGGTAATTTAATGGATCATCCATGTTTAATTGTAAACAATCTCAGTATTGAGGTTTTAATTGGCATAGATTTCTTGTCAAAATATCAGAGTGTTGTTTATTTTGAAGAAGCCAGTTAAAATGGTCTTGCCAATAACCGGAGTAATTATAGTACCTTTTAGTGATAAACATGTAGTAACTGATGATGAAACTTGGGAGCTGCCTATACGAGTTCTGAAAAATAGGAGATATTGGGACGATGGTGTTAATCTTAGTACAAGTAAGCTGAACACAGAAGAAGAAGAAGCAGTTGTTTTGGACAAAATAGAAGTTAAATTGCAGGAAATCAATAAAATTTCCGCCAATCAGAAGGAAGAACTGATACAGGTTCTAAAAAGGTATCATAAAGTATTTTCAGATCGACGTGGCGTGTTCATAGGCAATTAATGAATGCTGTAGGGAGGAGGTTGTTCTGTAACCTCTACACAGTGTGACAGCTGTGCAGTCCCAGCTGTGTGAGATCTTCTTTCCCTTTCAGGTCTCACTCATTCTTCATCTTTCCTGTCCACAAAAATTTCGACCCCCTCTTTCCATTACGAAAATTTTCTGAAGCCAGCATTCAACTAATGAATGCTGTAGGGAGGAGGTTGTTCTGTAACCTCTACACAGTGTGGCAGCTGTGCAGTCCCAGCTGTGTGAGATCTTCTTTCCCATTTCAGGTCTCACTCACTCTTCATCTTTCCTATCCACAAAAATTTCGACCTCTTCTTTCCAACACAAAAATTTTCCGTCATGGCTATCCAGCCATGTGTTCTGTAACTATTCTATCTACCGATTAGTGAAGAAAAATACCTAATGTGACAAACCTAATAGTGACAAACAATAGAGAAGTATGACGTAATTAAGAGAAAATGTATTTGAGTAACAATTATGTATAGTACCCTGGTAATATAGTAAGTACAAAGTGTTGTTTTATTGGAAATGGTCCCACAATAATATTTTAAAAAGATGTACAAATTCATGTACAAGCAGGATCTGAAGTGGTAGTGAAACCTAGTGTATGCATTAGAGCTAACTAATAAATAGTAAGAAAGAGATTGCTTAGTGTTATAAAAAATATGCAGATAATTTGTAAGAATAAACTCACCTGGTGTAGCAAGGAAAGGCAGTGTAATAGAATTGAGCAGTGTTTGTGGTTGAGACGTGAAGGACACGTCCCTGAAGTATTTATAACGTTGGAGCTGGCCATTATTTTGGTGTAGTGTGTGACAGGATGCACCTACACGTATTGAGGTTATGAGTTGGAGGAGTGAATGCGACCATAGGTATCCTTATGTTAGATGAGACAGAGCAGCTCATGGTGTCCTATAGGTTTAAGGAAATTAGCATTACGCTCGTCCATAATTACTTGATGCACTTTAGTGGTAGGTCTGAGAGAGACTACCTGTGGTTTCAGCGTCCGATCGAGTGGAAATGGATTGCCACGTGAGCAAACTGATCAGCGGCAATACACTAAAGATATGAAATAAATGTGCTATCCTATGCTTTAAATATTAATAGAGTGAGTGTTAAATAAGTACATACACTAGCAAAGTAAATAAGTAACATAATGGCAGACGTAAAACATTATTTTAGCTCAGCATAAATACACTTCAAAGTAAGTAAGTACCTAATTGCAGATGTGGAACTGACAACAGCAGAGGACCAATAAGTGGATTTAGTAGTCAACTAAACGTAGTGTGTTTTGAACACTCACAACTGTACTATTACCAAAAGTTACTCACATGTACAAAGAAGCTGAGAAAACAACCACTAATCATACTCATACTATCTCTAAGAATAAGGTAATCAAAGATGAGTCAGTTAAGTGCTTAAAATACAAATGTATCAGGAATGTACCGAGCATTGGTTCAGTGTTCCGGCCCAGAAATAATAAATTCAGATTAAATATGATTTATGATTATATGCCTTGGGCATAGATTTTCTCTAGTACGTGACTAAAGGCGTTTTGAGCCATTTGTTTACCTATTTTATGACAATTAAGTAACCACGAGCATAAAATTGAAAAAATTCTGTTAACTTTGTTCCAGAAAAATATTGAAGGATAAAATGTATGTCTCCCCATTTCATTGTGACCCACCCATAGATATTAAGTGAACAGAGTCTGAGGCACTCTTTTTGTTTGTTCTACAGGACAAACCAGATAATGGCAGCCTGGTAGCTGCGTGAAAGCGTGGAGTGACTTGGACACAACTCACAGTGACCCTTCCCCTTTCCCCATGTAATTTAGAGTGATCGAGAAGGACGCACACCATAGCAACTTCCCCTCCTCTACCCTTGTGAATGGAAGTGTAGGACGCCAGCCAAAGCGGCTACAACCACGTGTGTAAAAATTATGTGTGAACTTTTCTTTCAGGTTTAGAAAAGACTGCTAAGAGATAATCATCTGTTTATGTATCATGTAATATTTTCTTTGAATTTGTGTATGTAAAAATGTATTTAGTGGATCTAAGATTTTTATAATTTTTCAATTTGTATGTGTTTGTTTGTCTAGCGCAATATGTATGCCAAAATATTTCATGGACTTTGCTTAAAATTTTGAGTAATGACATTGTTTAAAAGGCAGTGAACATGCCCACAATTTAAATAATAAATGTAGGTAGTCAGTTTTCTTTAATGTGTCTACGTGTTTACATTTCAATTTTGATTTTTCATAGGGAGTTAAACTGTACTCTTGCTTCCCTTTTTGTAATTAAATTTTTTTTCATTCAGTAACATTCATAAACAAAAAATTTAAGTACAGGGTGATGTAGGGAAGCAGCCTACTCACGCTGTAGTAAATTCACATCAGTTTCCATTGTGTGCCAGCCAGTCTGCTGTAACTAGCTCTGACGTCATAAATGTTGCGCAATACCTTAAAAATCAAGCAAATTACCTAAAACTTTTCTAGCATGTCAGGAATAATATTAAATTAATATGTGTTGAGTATCAGTTCGATAACTTTAGCCATTTTTGAAATTTGGACGTTTTTCTGTATAAATCATTGGCGCAACATAAAAGAGCTAGAGACTTCAAAATTTATATTTAGATTCATCTTTCATAATGATTTAATAAAAACAGTACTTTGGATTTCACAAATTAAGATTTTAGTGGAAATTCATGATTTTGTGGTTTTCGTCTCAAAACTGAAGGAAGCAAGATAGATTAAGTAGGCTATTAACTAAGGCTAGGATGTTTAGATTTAAATAGGTTGGAGGTACGCTATGACTATGAAGATGTGAAAAGTTTCTTTTGAATAGCTATAAAATTATAGCGATAGCGGATCTCAAAAGGGACAGTTCAGAGCTCATCTGCTGCGTGCAGTGCAATTAAATTAATTCTCTCGCCCAAAATACTTAACTTAGCCACGTCAAAATTTTATTATCAATACTTACCTGCGGGCTGAATGCACAGTTAAATTAAGAGCTTCATCGGCCATCAGCAAGAGACGCTAGAATTTATTATGTAACTAGAAGTGGTGCGTTACTAGCCCAGCGGCTAGTCGGGAGAGCCGATTTGATCAGGCGTTCCCTTAGCCGTCCGCACCGCGGCTTTATATATAAGAGCGTTGCGCGAGGAAGCAAGGCCCCAGTTCTCTCCAGACGCTGAATAACACGCCATCTGTGTCGGGAGCCGCGTCGCGTCGGTATCACTGCTACAAACAGCTTCGGGTGCCGTATTAAGTTACTAGAGATACGCGGAAACATGAAATCATTTCAAGTGAAGTATTAATTCTGGGATGATTTTCATTATCTAGCCTCAGTTTGCGTATTGTCGTATTTTCACGTGCCGTCGCGGGACAGACATTCTACCAAATATTTAGCGTGGCGTTTGATGAAATATTCTCATCAAATTATGGCGAGCATTCTTTTTAACATTTAATTCGGACATTTATAGTTGCATCAGCGCATTAGACTCTGAACTGCTCTGTTAGTTAGGTTGTAGGGATACTTGTGTTTTTATTTGTGACTTTGAGAATATACTCAACTATTTTGGAAAATCGTTTTTGATTAGAAATCCCGGACAATCTCCTAATTCCTCAGAGCTATAAGCGGCAGCTATAATGGTACTCTCAAATGAAGTGGGCACTAGGAACTCTAATTACAGGCTTCACGTTTTGTTAAATCACTTTCTGGGGGCTAAAAAGGAATTAGAGAGCCAGTGTTGAGAACGGCGAAAGACAGCATTAAAAACATTCTAAAAGCTAGAAATTGATTCAATATGCAAGCTTTTATACAGCAACAACAATAATTCCTATTCCAATCGCCGCCCCATAAACTGTGGTATCGTGTTGAAGCTGCATGGGCAGCTGTAGCTGTACACCCCATCCAAGCTCTGTGTGACTCAATGCCTAGGCGTATCAAGGCCATTATGACGGTAAGAGGTGGTTGTTCTGGGTACTGATTTCTCAGGATCTATGCACCCAAATTGCGTGAAAATGTAATCACACGTCAGTTCTTGTATAATATATTTGTCCAATGAATACCCGTTTATCATCTCTATTTCTTCTTGGTGTAGCAATTTTAATGGCCAGTAGTGTATTTAGCATGGGCACCAGTCATTCACATTGGCGACGATTCGTTCGTCGTCATCATAACAACTACAATGCTTGTACGGTGAAAAAGCTTCCTCTTTTCAACTATACAGTACTATATTTAAACGTCATACATACCTAATTTTTTATTAATTTTTCCACAGTTAACGATATCACGCATTAAACCAAAGACAGGTCTGAACACCCACTAGATTATCAAGGACGTGCACTTGGCAGCAGTATGACTTTGCCTTTATCCAGTTGTTTTTTGTTGTTGCTGTTGTTGTGGTCTTCACTCTGAAGACTGGTTTGATGCAGCTCTCCACGCAGCTCTATACTATGCGAGCCTCTCCAGCTCCGAATAACTACTGCAACCTACACCTTTCTGAATCTGCTTACTGTATTCATCTCTTGGTCTCCCCCTGCAATTTTTACCCGCCACACCCGCCTCAAGTACCAAGTTTGTGACCCTTGATGTCTCAGAGTGTGTTCTACCAACCGATCCCTTCTTTTGGTCAAGCTGTGCCACAAATTTCTTGTCTCCCCAATTCTAAACAGTACTTCCTCATTAGGGGGTGATCGCTCCATTTAATCTTCATCATTCTTCGCTAACACCACATTTAGAAAGCTGTATTCTCTTTTTGTTTAAACTGTTTGTCCACAGCTCGTGGTCGCGCGGTAGCGTTCTCGCTTCCCACGCACGGTTTCCCGGGTTCGATTCCCGGCGTGGTCAAGGATTTTCTCTGCCTCGTGGTGACTGGGTGTTGTGTGATGTCCTTAGGTTAGTTAGATTTAAGTAGTTCTAAGTTCTAGGGGACTGATGACCATAGATGTTAAGTCCCATAGTGCTCAGAGCCATTTGAACCATCTAAACTGTTTATTGCCGATGTTTCACATCGATACGTGGCTACATTCCAGACAAATACCTTGAGAAATGACTTCTTAACACTTAAATCTACATTCGATGTTAACAGATTTCTCTTCTTCAGAATTATTTTTTTTTTACCATTGCCAGTGTACAATCTCATCTACATCTCTCTACATCGACCGTCATCAATTATTTTACTACCCAAATAGCAAAACTCATCTACTAATTTAAGTTTCTCGTTCCCTAATCTAATTCCCTCACCATCACCTGATTTAATTCGACTGCATTCCATTATCATTGTTCTGATCTTGTTGATGTTAATCTTTCCAAAACCTCTTTCCAAAACACAGTCCATTCCGTTAAAATGCTCTTCCGGTTCCTTTGCTGCCTGTGACAGAATTAAAATATCATCGGCAAACCTCAAAGTTATTATTTCTTCTCCCTGAACTGTAATCTCTACTCGAACGTGAACGGTTTCATGCCCGAAATGAAATGGATTACAAACTTTTTCATTTCTGCACAGCTGCAAACTCTAAATCATCAGCACAGTATTGTTAACAATTCAGTATTGACACATACAAAATATTTAAGATGTATAACTGTTTCGTTCTCACCAAACAGCATAATGTCGGGTTTTGCTCAATGCTACTCTAATGTAGCCGCCACTGCCTAGTAGTGTTGAGGAACATGACACACACACACACACACACACACACACACACACACACACAATCAGTATACAACCCTATACACACGTACACACGTACATTTCATTTTCCTAATGTCTATTTTCAGTGTTTACATCTTTTTTAAAATTTTGCAGTGGTATTTCTTAAAGTTGATCACTTTTAAGTTAGATTTTCTTCCATTTATATTTGTGATTTAGAAAGTGGATAAGTTAATAATATCAGTCAATAATGAACATGTATCAAGCAGTGCATTGTTTACATCACTTAAATTTTATAATTGTTTTCTAAAAATACGTAGGTTTTGTAAAAATAGTATTTACCAAAAACTTTAATACATTAGTAAAAGTCCGTTTGTTGTGGGGCGAAAGTTAAAGCCCATAGTAAGTATAAAAAAGTGAAGTTCTAATAATTACGGAGGTTTTGTAATTTTACCAGAAAGAGGAAATATTGATGAAGAATTTTGATTGTAATTATGTTACTTTAAAATGCCACTAATCTATTATAGGAATTCATTTATGAAAGTATTTGGACTGTAAAATCTATTGATGTTCTAATTTTTAACAAAAAAGAAAGATTTACTTCATTGTCAAAAAGTTGCCTACTTGAACACAGCTGTGACGCACGGGTCACTTCAGAACAGAATTTGATTGACAATACTCGTTGAGTTTCGTGCTGCATTACGATGATGCAGATGTTACTGGACTTTATATGAGAATCAGGATTGCTGTCTGTGAAAAGATACGTAATTATCTCTCGCACCTCGAAGTAGTAAATGAAAAGTGATGAGAAATCAAAGTCATTTCTTTAAACATTCAGCAAGCATATTAAATACATAGTTAAATATTATTGTAACAATATCTGTTTCATTGGTGGAATGTAGTGATATATTTTGGGTTATCGTGAAAAGGAAATAACGTGCCGAATTAATTCTGTAACAATTTTTAAAATTTGGTAACATGATGATGAGGTAGTGGATGGCGTTAGACTGTCTACTCACGCGGACGACGTAATATACTAGTGTACAGGTTCGCTACAGCAAGTAACATCTTACACTCACAGACATCTGTAGCAACAAATGGTTCACGTGGTTATCTCGGGTCACGCGCTGCGTACACAAGCAAGAGGGAGAGCTCCACCGACTGCGGGCGGCGGCAAGCGGCGGCCGACAATGGTGTCGAGCGGAGACACTGAAGGAGCGGTGACGGATCCGCAGCAGCGGCGACGGGCGCGCGGCCTCGCAGTAATTGACGGGCGGCCCTTATCAGTTGTGGCGGCAGCAAATTGGAGGCGGCGTCCAGTCCAGACGCAGCAAACACCTGCTGACGCGCGACTAGCGCGCCGACCGCCAGCCAGTGACGGAGCGGTAGCGTCTGCCGCGAGTGATGTATCGTCGTCGGGAAACAGCTCTCTCTCTCTCTCTCTCTCTCTATCCCTATCCCCCTCCCTCCCCTCTCCGCCAAGAACGTCTCAGGTGCAACAGAAATGACGGACTGGATTCACTCATCAAATTCTATTTTACCAGTATTCAAGTTTTTCCAAAATAGTAGTATCATGGTTTCGAAACAGATCGTTAACTTCATAAGACTATCATTGTTCTTCATGTAAATCAGTGACTTTCCAGACATGTGAAGCACGGTGGAAAACTTCTCTTTTCAGATGACAGTGCGCCGGCGCGGTTCTTGCCGTCTCTTTACGACGAACCTGCACCTACCTGCGAACATTGTCTCAGCAGATCATCAACAGGAAAGCCGAGCGAAACCTACTGTACTTCGACGTGAACCAGGCTGCAATTAACGTCACTAATCTAAGTTTCGGGAGCAAGTTTTCACACGAAATGAAAGGTTGAAAATTTTGTCCTCAATTAATATATTCTGAAACTTAGGTGAACAAGTATCACTGCCAAGCCCGTGCTAGTCTTAACACAGTCACTCACAATTCCGTTCACTCACGTTAGCAAGTTTATGGTGTTGCATTTCCCGAAAACGTAATAGCTACAAAAATACTGATTGTTTTTCATTCATAATGCTCGCCAAATATTAAGTCTGTCGGTACCAAATGCAGTCACAGCTTTTAGCCACCGACCTGCTCAATACGCCACGCGGAATATATGTCTTTTCTAGTCTCAAAATTCACTTAAAAATTCCGAAATTTCTACACACCCATCGGAATAAGTATGTCGTCGCTTTACTACACTTTTGATGTATGAAACACTGCTAGATCCGGCAACTTATCATTTCCATCGGAACTACTACTACACACGTCCGACCTGTTTCATGGGTAGACTTCGACTCCTCTCTTGAATACTCTGTCTTCTCTGACAGCAGAGAAAGGCGCGCGAAGAATATTGCTTTACCATTGGTCAGTTTACTCAACGTCAATAGCAAAACAACATTCTCCCGCGTCAGTCCGCGCTTTTCATCAATAACCAATCGCAAAATAGTAAACTTAACGACTGCACCGACGCAATAATCTAATATGCTGAAGTTTTGTTTATGCATTAAGTTATTTACTATTGTCATTTATACCTGAATTAACTTTCCCTTTACCATAAACTTACTTTACAAATCTATTCTACAAAAATCCCCTTTGTCCATATCCATACTTCTTCGAATTGGTCCCACACTAAATCCTACTACATTACTCGTTAAACAATTATCTTCATATTAACCTTAAACACATTTATAACACTTTACATACACAAAAGGACATAATAACACTTTATGAAAATACTAGAACAGTTTATGAAAAACATTCTATTACTTTAGTGCACTCTAGTGGGCACAATCGAAACTAAAATCACAGTTCCCCTATCCAATATTTTCCTCTATCGGCTGATGCATAAACTACGTGTGCGTCCAGTCTCGCGTCACTATCTGTCACTATCCACATCTGAGACACATCTCCCACTTAACCGACTCCAAGGCAGGATCGGTATACGGCGCTACGCCTCAACAGCAATATTGTAATTTCATAAAGGACGTCATATTCGCCGTTGACTGTAGAAATTATTTACCTCACAGTTGCAATTTCGGCCTTTGGACCATTTTCAAGTGGTACTCAATAAGCTTTTGTTTCAGCACATGTCAGACTTTGAAATCCTCCGACATGTACCACGTCACCGTCAAAAAGAAGCCTTTTCACTGTAGAAATTCAGTAACATCAAATGAGTGCAAATATCAGCGTGAAATGATGTAAATTAAGTGAACGTGTAGCGATTTATATGAATGGTGCTAACATTTGTATCAGTTCACGTAATTTACATCACTTCGCGACTTACAGAACTTCGCAATCCTTTGATGTTACTGTACTTCTACAGTGAAAAGGCTTCTTTTTGACGATGACATGTATACCAAAATGGCTCTGAGCACTATGCGGCTTAACTTCTCAAGTCATCAGTCGCCTAGAACTTAGAACTAATTAAACCTAACTAACCTAAGGACATCACACACATCCATGCCCGAGGCAGGATTCGAACCTGCGACCGTAGCGGTCGCTCGGTTCCTGACTGTAGCGCCTAGAACCGCACGGCCACTCCGGCCGGCTGACATGTATACCTATCAGAGGATTTCAAAGTCTTACTTGTGCTGAAGCAAATTCTTTTACAGTATCATTTGGAAATGGCCTAAAGACCAAAAATGCAGTTGTGAGAAACATTATTTCTAAAGTGAACGGCGAATGTGATGTCCTTAAAAAAAGTCTACATGACTGTGAACCCCAACCATAAGACGTCAATCAGTTATAATTTGGGAACACCAGAACCCGGGGGAAGAACGAACGTTTACAGTTGTTCAGAACGAATGAAATATCAATGAACCTAAAGAAAATAAACAGCATTACCCTCAATTTGAAGAGCGAAACTAATACTGTCAAATTAAATGCAAATGATAATTGCATAGGGACAAATACTGAATGTCAGCTGATGTACGATGTGCATACACAGATACTAACAAAGCGACTGTCATCTGTATCTTGTGTGTTTAAAGTTTTGCTGCCAGTGTGTAACAGCAGGTGCCCATGAGTTACATATTTCTCCTACGTACTCTCAACACTTAGCTGTGTTATAGGTTTTGGGATAAAGTACACAAAATACGCCCACAATATTCAAACTACAAAGAACGGCAATAAGAATAATAACGCACGGAAATGAAAGCGAGAACCCAAAGCCAGTATCCTTAAAAGGCAGCTGAAGAATACCTCTCCGCCACCAAAATTTTAAGACCAGGGAAGATGTAAAATAACGAAATGTTACTCATTTTACCTATACTATGTGTTGGGGGGAGGGGGGGGATATGTTATTAAATTTTTTGCTGACTGTACAAGGTGGGGTGTGTAGTACACACAGCTCCGACTTCTGGTGGCAAAAACGGCACTAAGCCGCCTAGGCATATAGGCCGGGACCTCAAAAAATAAGTTACAAATTATTACGACACTCCAAGTAACTTTAATTGAATGCTGCCTGCGCTTCGAACTGAGACAGCTAGATTACGCTATTTTTCAACATAGGCACCGTCCTCGACGATAGAAATCCGCTTCCTAGTCACGAAGCCGTTCAAGAACTGCTTTGTGAACATTCTCGTCATTGGAACATCCCTTTTTCCCCTCAAATTTTATTCTAACTGCCGGAAAGATGGAAATCGCCTAGCGCGCCTTTTTGAGAGTGAGCAATGTCTTGCTGTATCGATAACAATTCCCCGGCGCTGGTGGTCACGCGCAGTCTTGACGTGCGAAGAAAAGCCAGCACTGGGTATAAAGTGGAATTAATAGTTGAAAGCATTACGTCAGTTGGTAGAAGAAAAATGTTTGTTATTTCGAGGAACGGCGGGTGGGATTAATTATGAGATGTATGCTTGATGCAGTGTCGTGTCTGAGAATCAGTAACTGTCGTGGAAAAACATATTGATAGTAGAACGTAAAATGGAAAGGCTTCCTTGGCCAGCGATTACCTGGTTAATTAATGTGGAAACTCAACGCAGCAATAGTTACTTCAGCGTGAATGTGAAACGAACATATTGTCAAACGAGACTGGATGAGCGTAGGTATTCTTAGAGAAGTGTATTAAGTGCAAACAGGACAACGACAGAAAGTAATTTGACTTGCACTGTTATTATTTCACTGTGACATATTCCGTTCTACAACTGAATAACTTTGATATTTGCAATATATAAGACACACATTCATATTAGGCACGTGGTCAGGTTTATTTCGTAACGAAGTGTGTTCTCTAGGTAAAGCTACCGTACTTGTCTCCGATAGCCGCAGAAAATAATCTAAAATAAAACAGAGAAAAGTTTTCAATAACGAGAGAGGAGTTGCAGTTGGTCTAAACTTCACAGTGAATCACTGTGCAGTTTAGACGTTCCGCCAAGAAGAATCGTACCGTCTCGTGTACTTCCAATCTGGAGTGAGTTTTCACTGCCGCGTCATTACGCTTCCACACTGATGCACCTATTATCGCAGCAGAACTGTGTCTGTAGGAAATCCGTCATTTCCGTTTTAGTTAGTTGAATTATAACCATACGTGTATCGACTGGTATCTCGTACACTAGTCTTTTCTCATTAATAAAGAAGTAGCCCATCAGTCATTTCATATTATAGAAATAACCGTGAAAAAGGACAACTGCAACGAATCCGTGGTTGCCAAAACCATGCCTGTTGTATCACTGTGTACTTACAAGCAATGCCTTACGAGACCAAACCCGAGACAGAACTTTTGTATGAACACGACGAAGCTAACCCCCTTTAACTACAGGCTGTTCAAAAACAAACACAACCTTATTGGTAAACGATTAAAGCACAATTATGCGATCCACAGAACAGAATACGACGTTGTATGCCCTTAAAAAACGTGTTCTAAAGTTTGTTAAGGAATTGCACCAACACATTCAGTTCCTATCTGATGTTCGGGAATGGTATGAAGTTGAGTTTTGAATGCAGCATCCAACATGAAAGATCTTGAGATCAAAAGGGACACAAACGCCAAACAAATCACTTTTCTGTGGAGAAAATGAACCGAGAAGGTAATGGTGTTGATGCCTGTATGAACCATAGCTAATTCTGATGAAATATAGTTTACTACAACTCTTGTTTATGTATTGTGTTAACAAGTTCTTGAACCAACTGTCTATAGTGCTCGCTGTTAACTGTGGCATGAAATAATGACAAAGATTTTTCTGCGTCAAATTACACGCCAAAAACCCGCTTTTTCTGCGTGCAGAGGGTACACCTGAAACTAATGTGGATTATCGGTACTGAAAATTCGTGAATTCTGTGTATTAACATAATCATCAAGGTGGAGTCCAGAACGCCTCGAATTCTTCAACAACTGGCGTTTCAGGTGATATGAACCACAGACAGAAAACTTCAAACATTGACTGACAAAAATAGTGAAGCACCCGAAAGAGGGGTGGACAAGTTTATGGATACTGGCAGTGTGCAGAAAAAGGTATCAGAACGTTCAAGAACCACCAGGACCTGAGAAAACGTCGAGAAGGTAAGGCTGACGATTTTGAATTCCCCCAAGCGATCTGCACGTGAACATGCAGCTGCTCTTAAGTTTCTGATTGCACAGTGCGACGAATTGTTCATGAAGACTGGAAATTTCATCCATATAAACTGGCTATGGTCCACACACTTAAGCCACGCAATTTTGTTTCACGAAAAAATGCGTACTTATGCAATATCGTCTCAGTTATGTGGCTGGATTTGTGATTTCCTGTCAGAGAGGTCACAGTTCGTAGTAACTGACAGAAAGTCATCAAGTAAAACAGAAGTGATTTCTGGTGTTCCCAAGGTTGTGTTATAGGCCCTTTGCTGTTCCTTATAAACGATTTGGGAGACAATCTGAGCAGCCATCTTAGGTGGTTTGCAGATGACGTTATCGTTTATAGACTAATAAAGTCATCAGAAGATCAGAACAAATTGCAAAACGATTTAGAAAAGATATGTGAATGATGAGAAAATTGGCAGTTGTGGCAGTTGACCCTAAATAACGGCCGGCCGCTGGTGGCCGAGCGGTATGGTGCTACAGTCTGGAACCGCGCGACCGCTACGGTAGCAGGTTCGAACCCTGCCTCGGGCATGGATGTGTGTGTTGTCCTTAGGTTGGTTAGGTTTAAGTAGTTCTAAGTTCTAGGGGACTTATGACCTCAGCAGTTGAGTCCCATAGTGCTCAGAGCCATTTTTGAACCTAAATAACGAAATGTGTGAGGTCATCCACATGAGTGCTAAAAGTAATTCGTTAAACCTCAGTTACACGATATATCAGTCTAATCTAAAAGCCATAAATTCAGTTAAATAGTTAGGTATTACAATTAGGAAGAACGTAAATTGGAAGGAACACACAGAAAATGTTGTGGGGAAGACTAGCCAAAGACTGCGTTTTACTGGCAGGACACTTAGAAAATGTAACAGATCTACTAAGGTTATTGCCTACACTACGCTTGTCCGTCCTCTTTTAGAATACTGTTGCGCAGTGTGGGATCCTTACCAGATAGGACTGACAGAGTACATCGAAAAAGTTCAAAGAAGGGCAGCACGTTTTGTACTATCGCGAAATATGGGAGAGAGTGTCACAGAAATGATACCGGATTTGGGCTCGAATACCATTAAAAGAAAGGCGTTTTTCGTTGCGACGGAATCTTCTCACGAAATTCCAATCACCAACTTTCTCCTCCGAATACGAAAATATTTTGTTGACACCGACCTACATAGGGAGGAACGATCCCCACGATAAAATAAGGGAAATCAGAGCTAGTACGGAAAGATGTAGGTGTTCGTTCTTTCCTCGCGCTGTACGAGATTGGAATAATAGAGAATTGTGAAGGTGGTTCGATGAACCCTCTGCCAGCCACTTAAATGTGAACTGCAGAGTATCCATGTATATGTAGATGTAAAAGTGAAGCCTTAGTCGAAAGCCAGCCTCACGACGACCTTGCGTTCTTCAGCAACGAGGCAGGTTTTCGTATGTCTGAATGAACAAAACATACGATACTGGAGCAGAGCGAACCCCCAAGAACTTCCTCAGCAGTCCCCGCATACAGAATGTGTGATTGTTCGGTGCGCGTTATCCAAAACTGGCACTATCGGCTCACGGTTTTTCGAAGAGAGGAGGTAGTCGCTTCCGAGCGTTGGGTCCACATGATTGAGGAGACTTTTCTTCCCGAACTCGGCTCGAACACTCTTGCGCGAACACTTCTCCGACCGTCTCATCAAAGAGGCAATCTTCAGCGGTCAGTACGCTCGCTAGATTTTGCCCCCTCCCCCCCCCCCCCCTCCCAGCGACTTTCTCTTGTTGGGCTGCCTTAAATCTTCGATGTATAAATCGTGTACGGATCCTGGGTGACCTGCCGTACAATATCCGTGCTACTATTACCAACATAGAGACATGTTGGACAAAGTGGACCGGAACTTCCGATTTCGACTCTTCAAAAGCATTGAGCAGAACGGTTGTCACCTTCTCAAATCCAAATGAAGTAACAGAAAAGACAATGAAATCGATATCTCCGACAGTTTCCCTTTTATGATTTTTTAAAAAGTTCCCGTTCCGTAACCTTTATTAAAATGTGTTCTTTGCAAATCTGGTCTAGGTAATGCATTGCCCTCTGCAGGCTGTTGTCACTTTCTTGTAAAATTATTTAGCATGGAGCAAGCGTCAGTGTTCTCCGCATTATCTCGTGTCCTATTTTAATACTTCGTTTCATCTTAGTTTTCCGTTGTCTGGCAATGTCGTCAGAGCTGCAAGGGACTGGTTAAAGATGGGGAGACTAGATAAGGTTCACACAATAACTGGTGTACCGATACAGACGATACGTCACTTTAAAAGTGGCGTTTGGATACGCGGCAAGGTGAGTAGGATCCAAATGATAAGGGACGTAGACCGCACTCCTCCCTGACACAAGGGAGTGGTTGAGAATGAAACATATCGATCCCATCTGCGGTATGGTGCATTTTTTAACCTGACTCGGACCTCATCC
Source organism: Schistocerca nitens (assembly GCF_023898315.1). Lineage (NCBI taxonomy): Eukaryota > Metazoa > Arthropoda > Insecta > Orthoptera > Acrididae > Schistocerca > Schistocerca nitens. The sequence continues at coordinate 829,088,514 of NC_064618.1, read as the reverse complement.
CACGCACTTAAGCCGCGTGAGTCTGATGCAGACACCTACATGAACATGCGGGGAAGAAGGTTCCCCAGAACACACTGCCTTTTCTGCGGGCAATACGCGAACAATAGACATACACGATACTTAGACTACATAGAAACAGGCGTAGATGTATAAACAGTAATCAAAGAAGAAGCACAATGGGCACAACTAAACGTATTGACAAACAGTATTTCAAAAACAAACCATGAAGAGTACCTGCGGACACGACACTACAGACATGCCTATATGCAACATAACAACAATCTCCACAAGGTGGAAAGCGACACTCACAGTGACAATGGAAACAGTGATAATGAAGCCGAACAGGAGGAGGAAGACGAGATGGCTGGCTATGAGCACTATGGGACTTAACTTCTGAGGTCATCAGTCCCCTAGAATTAGAACTACTTAAACCTAACTAACCTAAGGACATCACACACATCCATGCCCGAGGCAGGATTCGAACCTGCGACCGTAGCGGTCGCGCGGTTCCAGACTGTAGCGCCTAGAACCGCTCGTCCACCCCGGCCGGCAGGAAGACGAGATGTGACAGTAGCTAATCATAAGGAGCTGGAGATCTAGCCAAAAAATCAGCAAATACGGTACACAGATGAGCACCTAAAGCTAATACATACGATTAACAAAACATGGGATTAGCAGTACTATTTCTCTGCTTCCAACCAAACTTTTTTGTTGTTGTGACTGGCGGTCAACGTCTTGAAGAAACTGTTCCGAGGTGTTCACCGTCAGTCACAAACGGTGATGGCACTAACAAATCTCTCCTCTATCCTATCATCTTTTTGTATACTTGTTAGTCATCATCATCATCATTTAAGACTGATTATGCCTTTCAGCGTTCAGTCTGGAGCATAGTCCCCCTTATAAAATTCCTCGATGATCCCCTATTCAGTGCTAACATTGGTGCCACTTCTGATGTTAAACCTATTAATTCAAAATCATTCTTAACCGAATCCTGGTACCTTCTCCTTAGTCTACCCCGACTCCTCCTACTCTCTACTGCTGAACCCATGAGTCTCTTGGGTAACCTTGCTTCTTCCATGCGTGTAACATGACCCCACCATCTAAGCCTGTTCGCCCTGACTGCTACATCTAGCCGGCCGAAGTGGCCGTGCGGTTCTAGGCGCTGCAGTCTGGAACCGTGAGACCGCTACAGTCGCAGGTTTGAATCCTGCGTCGGGGATGGATGTGTGTGATGTCCTTAGGTTAGTTGGGTTTAACTAGTTCTAAGTTCTAGGGGACTAATGACCTCAGAAGTTGAGTCCCATAGTGGTCAGAGCCATTTGAACCATTTTTTGCTACATCCAGTTTTTCTTTGATTTCCTCCTTGTGGACAACCTCCTGCCATTGTTCCCATCTACTAATACCTACAATCATCCTAGCTACTGTCGTATCCGTAACCTCAACCTTATTGATAAGGTAACCTGAATCCACCCAGCTTTCGCTCCCATGGTGTGGGTTCCTGTTGCCATGTCCCAGTTCATGAGCCACGGGCAACGTATGAGTGGCCAAGTAAGTGGTCCTGACAGTCGGGATACCAGTTACTTTGGAATAAGGCTGGGCATCTCGGACGTATTCTGAGTCGTGGCCACCTTTGTGCTCAGACGGCAAAGACTACCAAATCCACCGGTTAGTCCCTCAACCGTTAAGGGTAAAACTCAATGGCACCTGGGGCAAGTAAGGCTAGCAACCTGCTTCCCTGGTATTTTAATTATGATGCTGGCAACAATCAGAGCAAAATCCTTCTTAAAACACAACAAAATTTATTTATATTTTAACTTTAAATTATACTTATTTTGAAAAGCATTATTCTTTGTAAAATGTTGTAGATGAAAACAAAAGAAAAGAAAACTGCAGAAAGGATGAAAAACGAAAACTGTAAGATGTACGACCTGTTTCCAAACGTCATGTAACAGCTCTAAAATTTGGCAACAAATAAATAAAAAATGTCGTCAGTATAGACAATAAAAGGTGTCGGCGATAAGCGTCGTCCTTGCGTCGCACCACTCTGTAACCTACTGCTCGCTGTTGACAGTTGAGGACCACGCCTGCTCTACACCCGTAAGATCGCCCCGGGTGGCCCGGGAGGCAGCGCCGGCGATGCGCTGCGGGTTGCGTGCCTAGCGCGGGCAGGCGCGCGGCACCCCGCGGTGCCCGGAGCCCGGCGCCTCGTGCGGGCCGCGGCAGCGCGTGCTCGAGGGCCGGTTCCCACGGGCGCCGCGCCGCCGGCCGCCGCCACTTCTGCACGGACTGCGGCCCGCGCACCTGCCGCGCCTTCCCAGCGCCGCGGTCAAGACCTGCCGCCATGCGGGCCGCGGCTCTCCACCTCACTCCACCGCTTCTGGTCTCCATCGCCAGCGGTCGTTAGATGAATATAAAAACAACACGTACACCTCGTCCTTCTCTTTGCGTTGTAATTTATTACACATCTAGGACGGGTAGCGATAAATATTTACACTACTGGCCACTAAAATTGCTACATCACGAAGTTGCTGTGATATGCAAATGATTAGCTTTTCTGAGCATTCACACAAGGTTGGCGTCGGTGGCGACACCTACAACGTGCTGACGTGACGAAAGTTTCCAACCGATTTCTCATACACAAACAGCAGTTGACCGGTGTTGCCTGGTGCAACTTTGTTGTTCAAATGGTTCAAATGGCTCTGAGCACTATGGGACTCAACTGCTGAGGTCATTAGTCCCCTAGAACTTAGAACTAGTTAAACCTAACTAACCTAAGGACATCACAAACATCCATGCCCGAGGCAGGATTCGAACCTGCGACCGTAGTGGTCTTGCGGTTCCAGACTGCAGCGCCTTTAACCGCACGGCCACTTCGGCCGGCTCAACTTTGTTGTGATGCCTCGTGTAAGGAGGAGAAATTCGTACCATCACGTTACCGACTTTGATAAAGGTCGGATTGTACCCTATCGCGAATGCGGTTTATCGTATCGCGACATTGCTGCTCGCGTTGGTCGAGATCCAATGACTGTTAGCAGAATATGGAATCGGTGGGTTCAGGAGGTTAATACGGAACGCCGTGCCGGATCCCAATGGCCTCGTATCACTACCAGTCGAGATGACAGGCGTCTTATCCGCATGGCTGTAACGGATCGTGCAGCCACGTCTCCATCCCTGAGTCAACAGGTGGGGACGTTTACAAGATAACAACCATCTGCACGAACAGTTCGACGACGTTTGCAGCAGCATAGACTATCAGCTCGGAGACCATGGCTGCGGTTACCCTTGGCGCTGCATCGCAGACAGGAACGCATGCGATGGTGAACTCAACGACGAACCTGGGTGCACGAATGGCCAAACGTCATTTTTTCGGTTGAATCCAGGCTCTGTTTACAGCATCATGATGGTCGCATCCGTGTTTGGCAACATCGCGGTGAACGCACATTGGAAGCGTGTATTCGTCATCGCCATACTGTCGTATCACTCGTGGTGATGGTACGGGCTGCCGTTGGTTACACGTCTCGGTCACCTCTTGTTCGCATTGACGGCACTTTGAAGAGTGGACGTTGCATTTCAGATGTGTTACGACCCATGGCTCTACCCTTCATTCGATCCCTGCGAAACCCTACATTTCAGCAGGATAATGCACGACCGCATGTTGCGGGTGCTGTACGGGCCTTTCTGGATACAGAAAATGTTCTACTGCTGCCCTGCCTAGCACATTCTCCAGATCTCTCACTGATTGAAAAAGTCTGTTCAATTGTGGCCGAGCAACTGGCACGTCACAATACGCAGTCACTACTCTTGATGAACTGTGTTATCGTGTTGAAGCTGCATGGGCAGCTGTGCCTGTACACGCCATCCAAGCTCTGTTTGACTCAATGCCCTGGCGTATCAAGGCCGTTATTACGGCCAGAGGTGGTTGTTCTGGGTACTGATTTCTCAGGATCTATGCACCCAAATTGTGTGAAAATGTAATCACATGTCAGTTGTAGTATAATCTGTTTGTCCAATGAATACCTGTTTATCATCTGCATTTCTTCTTGGTGTAGCAATTTTAATGGCCAGTAGTGTAATTTCTACCTGAAAAAAAGCAATCCACCAAAAGAAACTTGGCTGTGGTATCCGTCCTTCTCTACAGTTTCGCACTTCATTGAGGCAGATTTTTCCCAACGGCGGATGAGTTGGTGACACTTTGGTAGTTGTCTACATTTTGCTGCTGAGCAAACGTTCTACATCGAATACCACCTTGCGTCATTCTACAGATATCAGCCATGCAATGCTTTCTCGATCCTATCAAAGAGGAAAGAGGCTCTGTATACCGCATCAGGGACGAGGCAAAATTTGATGGCTCGAAGAAACAGCGTGTGTGGCTGTGCCGCTTGCTTAATAAATTGAGGTAGTGGTGTTTAGAATACACACTTCCCCGGACAGGGAGTGGTAACTGACCCTTAACATAGACAAATGCAGTGTATTGCGAATACATAGAAAGAAGGATTCTTTATTGTATGATTATATGATTGCAGAACAAACACTGGTAGCAGTTACTTCTGTAAAATATCTGTCAGTATGCGTACGGAACGATTTGAAGTGGAATGATCATATAAAATTAATTGTTGGTGAGGCGGGTACCAGGTTGAGATTCATTGGGAGAGTCCTTAGAAAATGTAGTTCATCAACAAAGGAGGTGGCTTACAAAACACTCGTTCGACCTATACTTGAGTATTGCCCATCAGTGTGGGATTCGTACCAGATCGGGTGACGGAGGAGATAGAGAAGATCCAAAGAAGAGCAGCGCGTTTCGTCACAGGGTTATTTGGTAAGCGTGATAGTGTTACGGAGATGCTTAGCAAACTCAAGTGGCAGACTGCTAGAGAGGCGCTCTGCATCGCGGTGTAGCTTGCTGTCCAGGTTTCGAGAGGGTGCGCTTCTGGATGAGGTATCGAATATATTGCTTCCCGCTACTAATACCTCCCGTGGAGATCACGAATGTAAAATTAGAGAGATTCGAGCCCGCACGGAGGCTTTCCGGTAGTCGTTCTTCCCGCGAACCATACGCGAGTGGAACAGAAAAGGGAGGTAATGACAGTGGCACGTAAAGTGCCCTCCGCCACACACCTTTGGGTGGCTTGCGGAGTATAAATGTAGATGTAGATGTAGACAGTCTGCCGTAGTCTCATCAGTATATTTCTGTAGCATTTCCCTTTGACGGTGTGTCCTTACCGGCTTAATCTGTCAGCAGTACACCGCAGTAGCCCCAAAAAACATTCAACAGCGCCTTGTAAGACGATGGTTGTGTCTTCACCTTCTTCGGCGATGGTAAATTTATTCTCTACGTGTTTTGCTCATTTGTCTCCCGCTTACACTGATCCAACCAGTAATCGTCGATGGCGATTAGGCAGCTAAAGGAGTCACTTGGATTGGCCCGACAATGTTACAACATTTCCGCTACTACCTCAACTCGGCCGACGTTTTAAATCGTTGTGAGAAGTCGCGTGGTTCTAGGCGCTTCAGTTCGGAACCGCGCGACCGCTACGGTCGCAGGTTCGAATCCTGCCTCGGGCATGGCTGTGTGTGATGTCCTTAGGTTAGTTAGGTTTAAGTAGTTCTAAGTTGTAGGGGTCTGATGACCTCAGCTGTTACGCCCCATAGTGCTCAGAGCCATTGAATCATTTGAGAAGTCGCGGAAAACAGCGACGGTGGCTTGTTATGTGCCAAATGTTGTACAAGAAAGTGAAAACTGCTTTTAAAGTCTTCTACTATCGTACGAGAGCAAGCACTTGTCTTAGGATTCCCGGTTCCTTGCACAGAGATGGTCTGCACCTACAATATCAACGCAATTAAAGGATCACTGCTTCGAACCCCGCCATTGTATCAGACTTCTACGTATTAGTTTGAAATTTGACTCAAAAGTGCCTAAAACCTCCCTTTCTAATGTCGGAAGTGCGTGGCGCCCTATGACGACACTTTCGGGCACGGCGACGCTAGACACAGCAAGGTGCCGACACATACCAAAACAAGGACGGTCAGAAGTTCATGTCAGGTGTAAGGTGGGTTAATGATGTCACACTGGCACCGGATTTCACCACAATTCTGCCCAACACCACCGTGATCGTGCCACACAATAGGAAAATAGCCGCAACCTCTGTTTCCCACATTTCACCCCTTCTTTTGACACCTCCGCCGCCTCAGCATCGCCCTGCGCAACAGTGAAACCACGTGATTTTCTCATCTGTGACCGAAAACGTTTCGGACAAACCGCCGCTGAGAACCGACACGAAAAGGCTGCAGTAGGTGGCATAAAAAGCATCAGTTTTTACATAATTTATTCGGAGGCACTACTTTGCAGCACTCTCTCGGCCTTCCTAACATGCCCCAATTTCTCTTATCATACCGAGCGAATTGGCGCAGTGGTAATCACACTGGACTCGCATTCGGGAGCACGACATTTCAAACCGGCGTCCGGGCATCCAGATTTAAGTTTTCTGTGATTTTCCTAAATCGCTCCAGGCAGACGCTGGAATGGTTCCTTTGAAAGGGCACGGCCAATTTCCTTCCCTATCCTTGACATAATACGATCTTGTCTCCGATGACCTCGATGTCGACGGGACGTTAAATCCAATCTTCCTTTCTATTTCTCCTATCTTGCCTTCGTAGCCCTTACTGGAGATGTACTTTGTGGATGGTGGAATCGTGAACCAGTCTGTCACAAATGTTGGTTCAAAAAAATGGCTCTGAGCACTATGGGACTTAACAGCTGAGGATGACAGTCCCCTAGAATTTACAACTACTTAAACCTAACTAACCTAAGGACATCACACACATCCATGCCCGAGGCAGGATTCGAACCTGCGACCGTAGCGGTCGCGCGGTTCCACACTGAAGCGCCTAGGACCGCTCGGCCACTCCGGCCGGCACAAATGTTGGTTGTCTGATCTTTCTCAATAGATTTTCGTGGAAAGAACGTCTGATCTCCAGGGATTCCCATTTGAGTTCACTGGCCGTTTCTGTAACACTCGATTATTGATCGAACCTAGCAAATAATAAATCTACCACCATGCCACGAACTTCCTTTGACGTCTTCCTTTAATGCGACCCTAGCAGTGTTCAACAACGTGTCACACTAGTATCCATACGTGGTCTGCCTTATAGATCAGCTACATCTTTCTAAACTTCTCCAAATAAACCTAAATAGAGCGATCGCCTATCTTCCAACCGACCTTCTGCGCTCGTTCCATTTCGTATCGCATTTTAGTGATCCGCCCAGATATTTAAACGATGTGACTATGTCAAGTAGTACACTCCTAATTGTTACGGGACAGTTTTTTTTTTCAAAAAAAACTGCTCGGTAATCTGATTAATAACACACTATTCAAATTACACTGCTGGCCACCGTAAATGCAACACCAAGAAAGACAAGAGGTAGCACAATTTATTTTATAGATAACATGTTGACCAAGTATCAAATGATTACGTTTACAGACGTCTGTGACATGTGGTTCCTGCCAGAATCAGTAGCCAGAGTAGCCGCCATTGTTGGAGATCACCGCTGCCACACGTCTCGGTATTGAGTCAAAGAGACGTTGGATGTGTTACTGGGGTACAGCAGCCCAAGCAGCTTCCACACGTTGCCAAAGATCATCTGGTGTGGCAGCTGGGGATGTAATCTGGGTCACTCGTTGAGCAACCATGGACCACATGTTTTCTATCGGCGAAAGATCCGGAGAGCGAGCCGGCCAGGGAAGCAATTCTATCTGGTTATTTACGAAGAACCTTTGGACAATGCGTGCCACGTGTGGTCGCGCATTATCCTGTTGAAATATGGCTGTGGCCGAGCCCTGAAGGTAAGGAAGGACAACTGGCTCCAGCACCTCGGATATGTAGCGCCGGCTATTTAAAGTACCGGCAATGCGTACTAGAGGCGTGCGAGAGTAATATCCAATACCGCCCCATACCATAATACCCGGTGCAAGACCAGTGTGGCGGTGCATAATGCAGCTGTCCAGCATCCTCTCTCCACGGTGTCTCCACACTCGAATCCGACCATCGTGGTGCTGCAGACAGAAGCGTGCCTCGTCAGTAAAGACAGCGTCATTCCATTCTGCCGTCCACATCCGTCTGTCAACACACCATTGGCGACGGAGACCTCTGTGGTTCTGCGTCAATGGCAGACGAAGCAATGGACGTCTTGCGGACAGACCACTCTGCTGTAAACGGCGTCGAATGTTACGCGCAGACACTGGATGATGCGTTACAGACGCAATGTGCTGTGCTATGGTTCGGGATGTCACTGAGCGATCCGTCACTGCCATGCGCACAATTTGCCTATCAGCACGTGCAGTGGTGCACCGAGGTGAATGCGATCGACGACGTCGGTCCGTCGTAACCTCCTGCATCCAACGGTCACATATCCGCATTACAGTTGTTTGGTTTCGTCGAACACGACTAGCGATTTCTCTGTATGATAATCCACAATCTCGGTAAGCCACTATCCTTCCTCTGTCGAACTCGGATACTTCATCAAAAGATGTTCGCTGTTGTCTACGAGGCGTAACTGATCGTCTTGTGAAACTACCACAAGGTAAACACACGTGCCGAACGTACACTTGTCGAATTCGCCAAGCCTTAAATGGCGCTATGAGGTGGCGCCACGGGCGCGCGTGATGTGCGTCTGCGCTGAAATTCTAATCAGTTGCATATCTCATCGCTGCAAACCCATGGTGTAAATTTCACTTGATTCGGATGCTTCCTTCAGGGTGTTGCATTTACGGTGGCCAGCAGTGTAGACTGCCAAATCAATTAAAAGCACAAGTGAAGCATTAAAGTATGCAAGTATCTGAAACAAACACCAGTGATTGTGAATTTAATAACATACGGTGCAGCTCTTCTGTGAGCTGAGTACGCTGAGCGACTGTAAGAATGTGAAGGCCACAGAGGTAGAATAGTAAGCAGGATGTAAAACTGTTCCTTCGCTAAAAGGCACAGTCGCTGGTAGGCATGTAATTGGGACGGCCACAGCACCCTGTGTCAGCCACAACAGGAGGGGGTAGGTCTTAACTCGGCAAACTGTACACTGGCATTGTGAGACGCACTGAAAGAACGCTTTCTAAATGGATAGGGATGGAATCTGCTGGATTGAAAGGAGGTCAGCAGTAATTGATGTGAAAGTTTTATCAGGGAGCACAGGACTGACTCCAAAAAATTATTTTTGTAGAGGGGACGCAAACTCGCGAGTACATATTTGCAGTCGCTATCATTGACTGAAATGTAAAACCAGTCTCATAGTGGGAGAAAATTACTGCTTTTTGCCCCCACTCTAAGAATTGCATTACTGGTAAACCAGAGCAGATTTTGCGAGAGGAGGGAGATTTCTGATATTTTTATGCATTTTGTATTGCACGGATATTGGAAGGTCCCCACCGATTAGCTAACGAGACTCCGTTGCTGGCAGGACCAAGCAAAATTTTTAGAAGGAGATGGTATGAACATTTTTGTCTTAGAGCTCAAAAGAGGAGACACTTGGTTTTCATCTGCACTTTCAGGAGGCACTGCTTTGGCCGCTAGGCGTTATAAGACCATGTCTCAAAGCCGATCATAGACCACTTGTAGCTCAGAGCTATCGCTGCAGGCAATCTCTGCGTCTGAGTTTCCGAACGGTGGTAAGCAGGTGCAGCGTTTGTGCACGATGTAACGAAAGTGACGCCAAGTTATTTGTTTAGAGTTAGGGTCTTGCTCTTCTGAATTAATTCACGCACTCACCTAGCTGAACTCAGCATCCGCTTAGGAAAGGATCCTGGTTCTCATGTGTACTTTTCTGAGTCTTTCCTTTAATATGTTTAGTAATTAAGAAATCATTGGTGATTTACACATAGAAAATTAGTATTTCCTTTCCAACTCCATCCTCCCCCTTATGCCAAGGTATTATAGTATATGTTCGCCGGCCGGTGTGGCCGTGCGGTTCTAGGCGCTTCAGTCCGGAACCGCGTGACCGCTACGGTCGCATATTCGAATCTTGCCTCGGGCATGGATGTGCGTGATGTCCTTAGGTTAGTTAGGTTTAAGTAGTTCTAGGGGACTGATGACCACAGATGTTAAGTCCCATAGTGCTCAGAGCCATTTGAACCAAGTATATGTTCAATAATCCATTTAAAACACTGTGCACTCAATAATTAGTTGTATTATCTATTCGATGTTTGGAGTCAAGTCCATGTGTTTTAACAATAAAAACGACGTTATTGTGACCTTAAGTTTCATTCCATAGTTTAATAAAACCATTTCTCATTTTCAGTGCGAGCCATCGTACCCGTATTTCGTTTAATTGGGCCACCCCTGTTGAAGTTTAGAAGTTCAATCATATCCACTGCGTGACTTCCTGAATTTTCCACATGGTATTACGAGGAGTGTCCACTGTACAGGTCAACAGGTTCAGCTCTTGATAGCATCACAGGAGCAAGCTTAAGCTCAACTATAATGCTGTTTATGAACATTGTAAGTAGGCTGTTTATGTTTTCTTATTGGCAACGTTACGTAGCGCTCTGTATGAAAATCACTGGCTGTGCTGTGTGCAGTCTGTGGCTAGTTTGCATTGTTGTCTGCCATTGTAGTGTTGGGCAGCTGGATGCGAACAGCGCGTAGCTATGCGCAGTTGGAGGTGAGCCGCCAGCAGTGGTGGATGTGGAGAGAGAAATGGCGGAGTTTCGAAATTTGTAAGACTGGATGTCATGAACTGCTATGTATATTATAATTTTTCAACACTATTAAGGTAAATACATTGTTTGTTCTCTATTAAAATCTTTCATTTGCTAACTGTGCCTATCAGTAGTTAGTGCCTTCCGTAGTTTGAATCTTTTATTTAGCTGGCAGTAGTGGCGCTCGCTGTATTGCAGTAGTTCGAGTAACGAAGATTTTTGTGAGGTAAGTGATTTGTGAAAGATATAGGTTAATGTTAGTCAGGGCCATTCTTTTGTAGTGATTTTTGAAAGTCAGATTGCGTTGCGCTAAAAATATTGCATGCCAGTTTAAACACAGTCATGTATAATTGTTATAAGGGGACGTTTAATATGTCGACCCTTGGCCGAGGATACCTCACTGGAATCTTCTGATTTTTTCTTGTAGTTTGTGTAATTAGTGTAGCTTTTGTTTATTGCTAGCGCGTAATTATAGAGAGAATTTCCTTTGTAGTTGTAGTTTTTCATTGTTGTACACGGTTGTGGCGTGCATGTAGATTTGCACCAAGTATTTCGCAGCTGCGCTTGCAATTAACTAGATATTATTTTCAATGCTATGTTAATGTGTTTTGTTATTTTGCTCTTCAAATTGTGCTTTTCTGTGTTGTCGTGTGAAATATTGTGACAATAATGGCGTGTGAAAAACGTAATACTAGGCTCCAAAGTAAACTGAGAAATGACAGTGAAGACGAAAGCAGTGTGTTAGCGCCACCGTGTAATGAATTAACTAATGTTCAAAGTAGTAATTTGGTAATTGTGCATAGGGAAATGGAGCGGGCGGCAAACAATGGTGTGGACAGTGAAACAATTAGTGAACAGGGAAGCATTATCGATCGATCGGTCGGCAACAGCCCGCCTCAGGAATCGGGAATGACAGGGCACAATTTTGCCAATACTGCAGATTCAGGTTTTGGGTCCTCACCGTTTTCTCAAATAAGTCAAGACACATTTTCTGCTTGTCAAAATGTGAATGTTGCCGGTGCAACTTCACTGCCGAAAAGCACCGAGGAACATGTTTCAGACACCAGTGCATTGTTATTACAGTTAGTGCAACAAATGTGACAAAGGCTACAAAAGTTAGACACAATGGAACAAAATCTTCAAAAGTTAGACACAACGCTTGAACAAAATCAGAAACAAATGGAACAAAATCTTCAAAAGTTCGACACAATGGAACAAAATCTTCAAAAGTTAGACACCACACTTGAACAAACACGTGAAGGTTTAACTACTGAGTTACATAACATCGAATCGAAATGTCAAAAAGTCTGTAATGACGTAAAAACACAAATTTGTGAGCATTTCCAATCTATTTTTTCGCGTCATGAAAATGCGTTACAGAATCACGAAGCAGCCATAATGGAACTGCAAACTATAGTTCATGAAAATCACGACACCTTGCAAGCTAAAATTGACTCAGTTACGTCTACCGATTCGGTTACGCAACTTGCAAAAACTCAGGAAAACTTAAAGGACACAGTAGATACTCTGAAAATTGGTTCAGAAAGACACATGGAGGAAATTAGTTCATTATCAGAGAAAGTAGTTGAGCTTTCGGATCAGCTAAATAATTTATCTACGAAGGTAGATGATAATCTGAATGACACAAAACCGGTAGTCTTTAATGACACAGAAGAGTACGAACAAATTAGGAAATTCAAACAAAATCAGAATCAAATTTATACGCAACACAAAAGAGAAATCCGGGAAGTACAAAATCAGTTGGCACAAGTAATACAAGATTTACATATTTCAGAGGACACTCGCGCTCCAATACGGGAAGAGGGACTTAGAAATACGGAAAAGCCGCAAAATAATAACACAGGGCATTTCGAAAGTTATGAAAGAAATTGGCAAGGTGCACCGAATTTTGAGATGGAACCGCCGATTCGACGTAACAATGACCGACATGCGACTCGCCGACGCGATGATTTTGACTATAAGCTGTTCATTACTACACGCAAATTCAAAACATTTAAGAATTCTGGCAACGACATTCATCCACAAGCGTGGCTTCATCAATTCTCTCATTGCTTTCCTCCCAACTGGTCATTGCAGCACAGATTAGAATTTATGTGTGGCTACTTAGAGAATGAACCAGCTGTAAGAATGCGATCGATCATTCACGATTGTCACAGTGAAGGAGAATTTTATCATGCCTTCCTCTCAGCATATTGGTCTCAAGCTACACAAGACCGAGTAAAACATAGCATCATAATGAAGAAACATTTCGAACAATCTGAATTTTCCAGTCTTGTGAAATATTTTGAAGACATATTGCACAAGAATCAGTACCTGTCAAATCCATACAGCCCCTCAGAACTCATCCGCATTTGCTTAATCAAATTACCTGAACATTTACGACATATTATTTTGGCAGCACGTTGCAAAGACGACATTGAAGCTTTTCAGGGACTCTTACAAGAATTGGAAATTGACACTCACAATCGTGGAACGCGAAAACAGGAACACAACAATTACAGGTCACATCTGTCACAATTCCGCGATGACAGAAATAATACACGACAACGCTATTCTTACAACGTAAATCGTGATCAAAACAGACACCACCCGTATGACAACCGTTGGCAGAGTAGTAATAATTACAGGGAAAGATCACCTCTCCGCAGTAATGACTATCACAGAGACAATCAGAGAAACAGACAATATGGGAACCAAAATAATTATTACCAGGGGAGACAGAATAACTTCAGACGCAACAGTTCAGCGCAAAGTTACGATTCAGGGAGAAATTCTCCACCACGTGACCGACAAGAAAGAAACTATGGAATCTACCGACGTGACGACAGACGATATGATCGTAACCACAGACCTGAATTGCATCAGAACTGGCGGGATTCAAACAGAGCAGGGCCCTCTCGTCAAGGTGAATTCGTAGAAGTTAGGTCTCCTAATCCCAATAACGACGCGCGTCAATAAAGAAACAGACAATAACCCGCACCGCAGGCAGCCACGTGCGCCGGCTGGCTCAGAGAAAAATAACATAGACGCTAACCTTGAGAAAAATTCCAATATTCTTTACCGACGTATACCGCATGACAATTGCATTCAAGTTCATACTCTGAGTACTATGAAGAGTAAAGGATTTCACCACACTTCACATATAAAACCGCTTATTGAGAGATAATCAGCTTTTTAACTTAGTCTTTGCCATAAAATTTTTCACTTTACATTACTAGTATGCTTTGTGAGACTTAGAAACTGTTAACATGCAACAGTGTTTGAAGTTAACTATCCAATCTAGAACCTAGGATACATATTTAGACAGCAGTTACGAATGCATTGTTATATTGAACAGACGACACAGTGTTATTGTGTGTGTACATTCTTGCTTGTTAGTGGCACGATTACGTAACAACTATCAGGTTTACATACTTAGAACATATACAGGTACTGCTAATGAGATTGTAATGCAACATTTTGGTTTACTTTAAAATACATTCTGGATTTAAAGTACTTTCTGTGAGATACCAGATGACACACTGGTTAGTTTATGTGACAGCTACACGTTTTTATCGCGACGCTACTAATGAGTGACTATTTACAATGTTGCTTTTGCGGTGTATCTGTTTTATATCTGCACAGTTTTTCTGAATTATTCTGGAAACTAAAACATGTTTTAGTAGTAACTTTTGTGGTATAGCTACGATGAGGCAGCCTTTTCCGTAGCACAACAATACGTTACACCACAGTACTTTCTTCATCATGGCAATAAGCGTAATAACTGAGATATCTATACGCAAAGCATTTCACTTTTGTTTAGCGTGAGGTAAGTACATTGACTTCTGCAGAACTTAGCTTTCGGAGGACGATAACTACGACACTTCCACAGAGATTATCTTACAACAAGACGCACAGTTTAGCGCTACAGTACACGTATTTGAGTGACTAATTTTGTACTTAAAACATTTATTTTTAAAGATTTTTGAATTACAATGATATAAAGGTTTTCCGTGATACATTTCATTCCATTGCTGTAATCTGTAACACCTGAGGGTATAATTACATTAATCCTCAGGGGGGTACACCCCTACTTTGTGTACCATGTGTTTGGCAAGCACAAGGAGCCCTAGCTAATATGGTATTTGCTTATACAACTTTACACATCGGTACCATATTTCTCCAACACAAAATACACAGCTATCTGATTATTTAACAGAGAAAGAAACTTTTTTTTCTATGTCTGTGACAGATGTTTACGCAATTACACAGGTGGATAACTTCACACTTATGAAATTGTATTTTGTGTGTACTGTGTGAACCCTTCATACTTTTCAGAACCATTGTGATACTATGAGAGCTTTGAATGTCGCATTTGGTATGGGATCATGATTTTAAAGTACGTTTAAGGTAGATGATACTATTGAAATGAGCAGAGAATTTTTTTTAGGTTTTGAAATTATTGGAGGAAGCTACGACGATTTTGTGAATTGTCTGAGATGTAATGATATTATTACGACGACGATATGTATTATGCTGTTGAGGTATGTTTATGATCAATAAGATGATGATACCGTATATGAGGAATTTGATTATACTACGTATTTCTCATTATGAAATACTGAAGAAGTGTCGACGAATATGTATATGTATAATGAGGTAAAGAATAATGAGTAGTGGTTAGGGACTCTGATTTGTGGAAAAGGATGTTGGAAACCAAGAATCGTACTTTAGAATTATGAAATGTGTGTACATGTGTGAATGTATCACAATGCCACTGAAAATTTTTTAGACACTGTTATATTCATAGGATTTTGTTTCTATACATTTGCAACGCAAATTCTTGACCTGTGAAATTTTTTATATGAGACTACCACTGTAGCGGAAACTGCTGTCGTAAATATTTCAGTAAGAAAGGTAAGTGACCTTGACGTAATGCGTTTTGGGCGCCCAGCTGAGAGGTAGTCGTCTGACAAAAGAAAGCCATTAGGTGGAGAGAAAAAAAAGGCCATTATCCTCGCTATTGACGTTCCTTTGTAGAAAGCATCGCAAATATGACACGCTTATTACTTGAAAACATATGATTACTCGTACTTTGTTAGGCGACTGAAATGCTTATGAATTGATGGGAAATATTCGTTCATCTGCACACCTGATTATGACAAGTGTCTTTCTACGAGAATTGAGAGAATTTCTACTAACTTATGAAATGCCTCATGACTACTGAATGATATTTTTATGCTTTACTTTGTACATAGTTGCTTATATTATTTGATATCTGGTTTCCAGCTGTGTTGCAGCATTGGTTTTACAAAATAAACTTAAATGCATTTGCTAATGTGAACACTTTCTGTCAACAGATCTATTAAATAATTATTTTATGATCCATATTCTTCGAAAAAGGAGCACTTGGAATGGAAAGAACAATAAGAAGGGATTAATAACAGTAACTGCATACATCATTTTGTTTTCAAGTACTTGGTAATTTCTTTTGTAGAATAAATTGTGATGCATCAATCTAGTGTTAAGATGTGACATAGGTATTAAACAAGGCCATTTTTACTGTAATATTTTTTCTGCTTGAGCTATGTCATGTTTAGATATAAGTTATTACATTTGCTGCTGCTGTTTGCCAGGCATAGTGCTACTAAATTTCACTTTGTATTACTCTGTTAAGCTAGTTTTACTACTGATTTATTTTTCTTGTTGCTGCACATTGGCTCATATTAGTTGTAAAGTTGCATTGCTTGGTAATTTAGATTTACTGTAGCTTGCTTTGACAATTTCCATTTTTTTCATTGCTGTTTGTATTAATTGTTTTGTGCTGCTGCATTGCCTCGTCCTTTAGTTTAGCATCTGAGCTCAGTAGATTTAAGTTATCTTAAGAGGAGGTAGACTATATAAGAAACTAACTATGATGAATTGGAAGAAATGCATTGAGAGGCTATAAGAAAATGGTTTGGCCAAAAAAGTAGTGTACAGTGGAGAAAACTTATTTTTGAAAGAGGATGTGAACAGAATACAGAAAGCATGCTTGGATAGGATTTTTTTTTTTTTTGGCTGGAGCAAATGTTGAAATAAGAGGAAAGATCTACAGAATGAAGTTTTGGGTTGGACTGCAGTACCAAATGTCACACTGAAAACAAACCCTGTCCTGTACCTTTGTGTTATTATGCTATGTGAATTTGTGATTTTCCTGTCTTTATGTGTTTAGCTAATAAGATTTACGTTGTAGAATTTTTCTGATGTTTAGAATTATTTATTCTGTTTTGTTTTAATGCTCATGTGTGAAGTTGATGTTTCAAAAGTTATTCTGATCTTTTATGTATCTACTTATGTCATAATTCCTGTAACACTGATGTATATGTATATTTCTATTCTTTTATAAAGCCTGTATAACTACAAATGTTATCTGTATTATAATGTTTTTAATGATGTGTTTTTTACCTTTGTTATTGTATTCTTATGTTATAAAATTGTAATTGACACCAGTTCATCAAATTAAGTGACTTTTAAGTTACATTTCACTGCACACGTTTCTGTTGGTCATAGTATATGGGCAATATGTGAGAAGTAGGGACTGATAGCGTTTGCAAGTGTGTTAATAATTCAGCAAGGGACTGGTTAACAGCATTGCTGGTTCTAAGGACAATTCCAAAAACTTGGTGAGTGCACAAGTGGTGGTTTATGGACTTGCTATATTGTCCGCAAGACTCTTCAATGGTGATTGTGCACCTGCACAGTCGCAACAGATGGCTGCTGGCCGTCTCTACAACGACTGAAGTGGGTCTGCACCTTCGATGACTCACCAATACAATTATTTCTACAAGGACTGCAGTGGGTCAGCACCTCTGGTGGCCCACCAACACCATAATCTCTACCAGGACTGCAGTGGGTCTGCTCTGCGATGACCTACTTACCAATATTCTTCAAAACTTCGAGTGACTCTGCTGTGGGTTTGCTCTGTTATGGCCCATTACCTGTCTGCATGTCAAGAGTCAGCACTCTCTTTCCGTTGGAAGGACAACACTACTTCTTCAAGACTGCATGGAAATCCACTACTTCCGTGTGCATTTTCTTCTATTGCTCAGACTTTGAGAAAAACACTGCAATTTTACTGTGATGAATGATCAGGACTGTCTTTACGGACTGCGTAGAGGGAGACCAAGAGATCAATACACTAAGCAGATTCAGAAGGATGTAGGTTGCAGTAGGTACTGGGAGATGAAGAAGCTTGCACAGGATAGAGTAGCATGGAGAGCTGCATCAAACCAGTCTCAGGACTGAAGACCACAACAACAACAACGAGAAAATTTTAGCTTTTGACGAACATTGTATCAATAAGTGTCTGCATTTGATTTCTTTGTTATTGTAATTATGAAAAATTTTATCAAATCATTATTGGCCACTGCCCAAAACAATTTGTAAAAATTTTTGTGGGGAGCTTGGGGGCTATGTAAGTAGACTGTTTATGTTTTCTTATTGGCAACGTTACGTAGCGCTCTGTACGAAAATCACTGGCTGCGCTGTGTGCAGTCTGTGGCTAGTTTGCATTGTTGTCGGCCATTGTAGTGTTGGGCAGCTGGATGCGAACAGCGCGTAGCGTTGCGCAGTTGGAGGTGAGCCGCCAGCAGTGGTGGATGTGGGGAGAGAAATGGCGGAGTTTTGAAATTTGTAAGACTGGATGTCATGAACTGCTATGTATATTATAATTTTTCAACACTATTAAGGTAAATACATTGTTTGTTCTCTATTAAAATCTTTCATTTGCTAACTGTGCCTATCAGTAGTTAGTGCCTTCCGTAGTTTGAATCTTTTATTTAGCTGGCAGTAGTGGCGCTCGCTGTATTGCAGTAGTTCGAGTAACGAAGATTTTTGTGAGGTAAGTGATTTGTGAAAGGTATAGGTCAATGTTAGTCAGGGCCATTCTTTTGTAGTGATTTTTGAAAGTCAGATTGCGTTGCGCTAAAAATATTGCATGTCAGTTTAAACACAGTCATGTATAATTGTTATAAGGGGACGTTTAAACATTACTGGGTTTTTCGTACACATCTGCATATCATATGATTTCCCACATTTACAGCAAGCTACTATTCATCACAACAATTGGAAATTTTACCTGAGTCATCCTGTATCCTCCTGCAGTCACTTAGAGATGATACTCCTCCAAACACTACAGGGTCACTGAGCCGTGGTAAGAAATGCTGTTTTGAAGAGCGCATCGCAGCGCGTCGTGTGAAGACGTCGCCCTGCGTTTCTGGCGGTGGCGCCGCTGTGGCAATCGCAGCCTTGGTGTCTCCCTCTGGTGGGAAAGGGGAAAAGGTTGCCGGTTCACGTGCATTTAAGGGGCGCTATGAGCTCGTCAGTCGGTCAGTCTGGGTGAGTCTGGAGTCAGTCTGGGGTCAGTCTCTCGTCCCCAGCTTGCTAGTCTGTCTCTCGTCCCATCTTGTGGCGCAGTGAGATAACTCAACGAGTGGTCGCCCGGTCGGGGGCTTAGTTCCTGCATCTGAGACTGCGCGTTAGGCCGCCAGTCTGCTCGAGCTGCTCAGGCAACGGTCATTGCCGGTTGGATCGATCGGTTGGTCGATCGCGCACTGAGACACAAGATGACTTGTCCGCCTTGAGCGTCGGCGCATGTGAGGTCGCCACGAGAGTCCAGTGGGCCGCGCCGTGTAGCGAGGGATAGTGGCTTCGCGGCCGACACGAGAGCAACAGGAGTCAACCCACGACATCGATCTGGCCGGTGCGAGCTGCGACGCCGTGAGACGGGAGATCGGCGCGTCTTCCTGCGTCCGTTGAAGCGGCTGGCAGCGGACAGTTCGGGAGAACGTTTTGGGGGTGCTGCGCCAGGTCTTCGCCAGAAATCGCAGTTTATTAGAAGTTAAGTTATTGGTGATATGTTTCATTTACTTGTTAAATTCTACTTGTTTTCTTGGTGAGGTCACCAGCCGCTTTGTTTTGGGGTCGTCCCACCATTCTTCTCCGTTTGCCCATTCGCAGGAAGGTGGTTATTTATGACTTTCATGATGGACATTTGGAAGCGGGTACATCGCAGCGGCACATAAATCTACACGTCTTCAATTGTCCAGACGACTCAGAAACCGGACAGTGGTTGATTGGAGAGGGTATAGTATCTTCAGTGAGTAAAGAGTTTGGCCCTCTTTAAAGGATGCAGCTTGTTGAGTGCACAGATGTAACAATCGAGCGTTCAATCCACAGTACGTGGAGGGTGTACGTCTGGCCAGAGATGATATTTTGGAGGTGTTATCATATCATCACCTGGCCCACTAATTCAACTCGTCACGAACTTAACCCCCATACTTCTTTCAACATTTTCGGTGACCGAATATTGTCATTCCTGCAACAGCTTCGTGATGGCTATGCTGAGGGCACTCCTGTCTTGCAGGATAACAACTTCCTTGCTCGCAGTGTTGAGGACTTGCGTTCATGGTCTGACGAATACTCATGCACTCTACCTCTCCTCGACTGGCCAACATAATCGCCCGATCTTAATCCATAGAAAATGTCCGTGACTCCCGGGTTCGATTCCCGGCGGGGTCAGGGATTTTCTCTGCCTCGTGATGGCTGGGTGTTGTGTGCTGTCCTTAGGTTAGTTAGGTTTAAGTAGCTCTAAGTCTAGGGGACTGATGACCTAAGATGTTAAGTCCTATAGTGCTCAGAGCCATGTCCGTGACTATTTGGAACAGCTCGCGATCCGCATAAATCAACAACGTCGCAATCTGATAGTCCTACGGCATCTAATCATTAACCAGTAGCTTCAGCAGGATATGGCGTACTTGAAGCAACTCGCCGTTTCTCGGCGAGCTGGGGCCATTTGCAAGGCTGTTGACAGTCTTATACGATTTTACCGTGAGGTCTCGCGGACGTGGTAAATATGTCGCCCGGGGCGCTCAGAATCCTACTTGCCAACCGACACCCAAGTTCCGATTATTAAGTAGTTCTGTTATACACATGCCTCATCGCCGTTATCTCACTGGAATGCAAACCTAAGGACGAAAGCAGCTTTAACATGAAATGTCACTGTCCAGTAACACGACCATACCTAGGAAGAACTGGTACAATGTGGTACAGAAGGTTCAAAAATGGTTCAAATGGCTCTGAGCACTATGGGACTCAACTGCTGTGGTTATCAGTCCCCTAGAACTTAGAACTACTTAAACCTAACTAACCTAAGGACATCACACACATCCATGCCCGAGGCCGGATTCGAACCTGCGACCGTAGCAGTCGCACGGTTCCGGACTGCGCGCCTAGAACCGCGAGACCACCGCGGCCGGCAGGTACAGAAGGTAACTCAAATCCTCGATGAGACGAAAAGAACTAACATTTTTATTCAAGGGCAAACACTGAAGTCACTGCAATTCATGACGTTTCCCTGAACATTAAAAAAGGCGAGACACGGTTCTCAATATTGTGTCTGATCACCACTCATAGCAATGCATGCTCTGCAACGCGCTCCCATGTTGGGCACAAGTTTGCTAACTCCTTGTGGTAGGCAGTTCCACCCCTCCACAGGGACGGTTGACCTCGATGGTTATTGGTGCGTGTGGATACGCTGCAATATGTCTACCCAAGTCATTCCACACTTGTTCGACATGATTTAACTAGCAGGAAGAGCCTGGCCAGTCCTTTGGCCAAGAGTTCCCCCATCTCCGCTGTTCGCTGCGGTCACATGTTATCATCCCTAACAACTGGTCCGAATGCACCCCTTAAGTGACGCGTTTCGGTGTCACAATAACGGTGTGGGTGCTCAAAGGTTTGCAAGTCAGTACGCCTGTGTAACATTAGGCCCCCCCGCGCCATAACACCTGGACCACCAAACCGATCACATTCGCCCATGTCCATGGGTGCATTACGCGTTCCCATCCCTTCCCACGTCGGTATATGTCCATAAACACTACTCAGACTGTATCTGCTGTCACCCGAGAAGAGCACGTGACCAGATTGCTCGTTGGTCCAGTCCATATACTCCTGCCATCGCGGCAGATGGTGCCACGGATGTACAGCAGTCAGCGAAACACGAGGTACCGGTCGTCGAGCGAAGAGACCACCCCCAAGAAGCCGCTGTGACACTATGCAGCAATACGTCTCGTCTACTCGTCTCACATTATTCCCCATGTGAAGCCATCCAAATGTTGCCTCCGGGTCACGTTGTAAATGAAGATCACCATCACAGTCCACCATAACTGATAGCTGATCGGCACACACCGTCCTTTCCCAATCCACCTGCTTCGTGTTGTGAGGCCACCTCCAAGTGGCGCTACAATCACGCTGACGTCACGGCACGTGACATCCAGCTTTGTGCACGACTGGAAGACCACTGGCAACATGTTTCCGCACTTTCATTGATTTCCATCGAACAGTTAACACACTACTGGCCATTAAAATTACAACACCAACAAGAAATGCAGATGATAAACAAGTATTCATTGGACAAATATATTATACTGGAACTGACATGTGATTACTTTTTCACGCAGTTTGGGTGCATAGATCCTAAGAAATCAGTACCCAGAACAACCACCTCTGGCCGTAACAACGGCCTTGATACGCCTGGGCATTGAGTCAAACAGAGCTTGGATGGCGTGTACAGGTACAGCTGCCCATGCGGCTTCAACACGATACCACACTTCATCAAGAGTAGTGAATGGCGTATTGTGACGAGCCATTTGCTCAGCCACCATTGACCAAACGTTTTAATTCGGTGTGAGGTCTGGAGAATGTGCTGGCCAGGGCAGCAGTCGAACATTTTCTGTATCCATAAAGGCCCGTACAGGACCTGCAACATGCGGTCGTGCATTATCCTGCTGAAATGAAGGGTTTCGCAGGGATCGAATGAAGGGTAGAGCCACAGGTCGTAACACATCTGAAATGTAACGTCCACTGTTCAAAGTCCCGTCAATGCGAACAAGAGGTGAGCGACACGTGTAACCAATGGCACCCCATACCATCACGCCGGGTGATACGCCAGTATGGCGATGACGAATACAAGCTTCCAATGTGCGTTCACCACGATGTCGCCAAACACGGATGCGACCATCATGATGCTGTAAACAGAACCTGGATTCATCCGAAAAAATGACGTTTTGCCATTCGTGCACCCAGGTTCGTCGTTGAGTACACCATCGCAGGCGCTCCTGTCTGTGACGCAGTGTCAAGAGTAATCGCAGCCATGGTCTCCGAGCTGATAGTCCATGCTGTTGCATACGTCGCCGAACTGTTCTTGCAGATGGTTGTTGTCTTGCAAACGTCCCCATCTGTTGACTCATGGATGGAGACGTGGCTGCACGATCCGTTACAGCCATGCAGATAAGATGCCTGTCATCTCGACTGCTAGTGATACGAGGCCGTTGGGATCCAGCACGGCGTTCCGTATTACCCTCCTGAAACCACCGATTCCATATTCTGCTAACAGTCATTGGATCTCGACCAACGCGAGCAGCAATGTCGCAATACGATAAACCGCAATCTCGATAGGCTACAATCCGACCTTTACCAAGTCGGAAACGTGATGGTGCGCATTTCTCCTCCTTACACGAGGCATCACAACAACGTTTCACCAGGCAAGGCCGGTCAACTGCTGTTTGTGTATGAGAAATCGGTTGGAATCGTTCCTCATGTCAGCATGTTGTAGGTGTCGTCATCGGCGCCAACCTTGTGTGAATGCTCTGAAAAGCTAATCATTTGCATATCACAGCATCTTGTTCCTGACGGTTAAATTTCGCATCTGTAGCACGTCATCTTCGTGGTGTAGTAATTTTAATGGCCAGTAGTTTAGTTTAACTTTATCTGGCTCGTCCTGATATTTTGTAGAGCAGTGTGCTTTAAAGCCTACTCCAACCAAATGTTTAACCTAAAGCTACTAAAAGCCCTCACGACAATTGAGGCGTTGAGATCAGAAATAGGACTTGTCATCATTTTTGGGGTATATGAGTTATTATTGTAGTTGGTACTTTCACACGATTCAGCATCTTTGGTTCTAAAATGGGACTTGTTCAGTGATTTTTCCCTGTCAAAATTAGTGATGAAATTATGTTTCGTGCAGAAAGAGGACTGGTGACAGAGACAAGTCCCTATATTACACGAAAGAACGTGAGAAGTAAGGGCAGCACTGTGCCGGTTTGCAGTAATCAGCTGTGAGATTTCCAAATGACTTCGGTGACGGAACCGTCAGACGAGTCCGAAAAAGATTTACATGAATTTAGAAGTAAGAAAAGACGCCCCGAATTGTGGTAGAGGAATTTGATTAAACAAAGGAAGGTCAAGGGTTTGGAGCATGCCAACTGGAAAGGAAACATTGTTCCTAGGAGGGAAACAGGTGCAAATTGCAGGTAAATAATCATACAATGTTCAGTGTTTGAATTCTCTCTACTTAATGTAATATTCTGTAGCAGATGCAAGTCGTGTAGAGACATTGTACTAAAATGTGAATATAAATTCCTTTCATGGACGCAAAGTTTAAATTTATGTTTTAGTTGCAATACAGGCAATCGGTAAAAATAGTTATTCGCCGAGTACATAGGTTAATAATACACTAATATCTGTTTGCAGATGCCGGCGTAAATGTTTTGTGAAGTTCTCATTTGCTGAGAAGCAACTATTGTTGACAGAATTCAACAACATGACCAACAAAGATGGACAGGATGGGTACTTGAGTGCTCACATTCTTCCCTTCTTTCCAAAAGCAAGGAGACCACGCCCAAATTCCATTACCAATCGTGAAAGGAAAGCAAATTATTATTATTATAAGGTAACTGGCATTACTGTAATATTATTTTATTCACCATTTCGTTCCCGAATTATGTACATCTTTGATCCACGTTTTGTAAAATCTTTAAGGCAAATAGTAAAGGCATATATTTAATAGGGTTACAGTATTACGATTAAGTAGATTTTTGTTTTATGATACTAATTCCCGTGTATGCGCAGGTTGCAATTGGCTTCAAGGAAACTACGGTATGCAAGAAAGCTTAATTGTTGCAAATTATTGCACTCCATGGCATATCAAAACGCCGAGTGGAGACACTGTACCGCTTAAGTCAATATTTCAGTACAATGACTGTTATTGAAATCAAATAGGAGATAGGTCAGTCATTTTCTATTACCATTTTCTATTAGTTGCGTTCATCCTATGATTACAGATTGTTAGTACAACACTGCAGTCTTCCTCACGAGTCTATGGGACTAACTATAAGGTTTGGGAATAACGCTATTCAGAATTATACAGTTTTTTCAATTTAGAATATCAATTGAGTGACGTATCCACTCGGGGAAGATCAGTTTGGACTCCGTAGAAATGTTGGAACACGTGAGGCAATACTGACCCTACGACTTATCTTAGAAGAAAGATTAAGGAAAGGCAAACCTACGTTTCTAGCAGTTGTAGACGTAGAGAAAGCTTTGACAATGTTGACTGAAATACTCTATTTCAAATTCTGAAGGTGGCAGGGGTAAAATACAGGGAGTGAAAGGCTATTTACAATTTGTACAGAAACCAAATGGCAGTTATAAGAGTCGAGGGACATGAAAGAGAAGCAGTGGTTGGGAAGGGAGTGAGACAGGGTTGTAGCCTCTTCCCGATGCTATTCAGTCTGTATATTGAGCAAGCAGTAAAGGAAACAAAAGAAAAGTTCGGAGTAGATATCAAAATCCATGGAGAAGAAATAAAAACTTTGAGGTTCGCCGATGACATTGTAATTCTGTCAGACACAGCAAAGGACGTTGAAGAGCAGTTGAATGGAATGGACAGTGTCTTGAAAGGAGGGTATAAGATTAACATCAACAAAAGCAAAAGGAGGATGATGGAATGTAGTCGAATTAAGTCGGGTGATGCTGAGGGAAACAGATTAGGAAATGAGACACTTAAAGTAGTAAAGGAGTTTTGCTATTTAGGGAGTAAAATAACTGATGATGGTCGAAGCAGAGAGGATATAAAATGTAGACTGGCAATGGCAAGGAAAGCGTTTCTGATGAAGAAAAATTTGTTAACATCGAGTGTAGATTTAAAAGTCAGAAAGTCTTTTCTGAAAGTATTTGTATGGAGTGTAGCCATGTACGGAAGTGAAACGTGGACGATAATAGTTTGGACAAGAAGAGAATAGAAGCTTTCGAAATGTGGTGCTACAGAAGAATGCTAAAGATTAGATGGGTAGATCACATAACTAATGAGGAGGTATTGAATAGAATTGGAGAGAAGAGAAATTTGTGGCACAACTTGACAAGAAGAAGGGACGGGTTGGTAGGACATTGTCTGAAGCATCAAGGATGACCAATTTAGTATTGGAGGGCAGCGTGGAGGGTAAAAATCGCAGAGGGAGACCAGGAGATGAATACACTAAGCAGATTCAGAAGGACGTAGGCTGCAGTAGGTACTGGGGATAAAGAAGCTTGCACAGGGTAGAGTAGCATGGAGAGCTGCATCAAACCAGTCTCAGGACTGAAGACCACAACAACAACATCCCCTTTTTGATCTCAGATCCTAAATTGTTGCCCTCCATTACAGAATAACGCAAATCATCGCAACGCCCTGACGGGCTGACCGATACCGGTGGAGTGCGAATAACTTGTCATACAAAAAGCACTGAGCCGCTGCACACTGCTACTTTTAAAAATTCGTGGTCTTTGCTATATTAAAACAATTACAAAGGAAATTAGTCTCTGTCACCTAACACGAGTGTTTTTTTAGTACTGTATTTCGACAGCGAGTGGACCGGAGGAGAGTGGTGGCAAGTGCCCTCGGGCGCGCAGCGATTTCCACAGTGGTAGGCATACGCGGACGCAAGTGGCGCTCGCGCGGCGTTTAATTTTTGAGGGCAGCTCGGCGTGGCCGGCAGAGTGCGGCGGCTGAGTGGATGGCCGGCAAGTGGCGGCAGCTGGTCGGCGGCGCCACGCCGCGCCGTTTGTTTTCGCGACTGCCCCTCGCGTTTGTTCTGCGCCCCGCGCCCCGCGCACTGCCGTGGGAAAGGGAATTCACGGGCGCGCGGAGAGGCAAAAATAATAAAAAGGCGCGCCGGGGCTCGGGACGACTGTTCGGCCCCCTTGTTCCTGGCGCTCCCGCCGGCGGGCACCCCGCTGCGCATCGACCGCCGCACGCGTTTCCCACTGTACACGGCCGCGCCGCGCCCTACAACAAGATTTGTTCCGCGGCAGTACAGTCAATATCCCCGGCATAATCCGCATACAGCCCTCTAATGCGGTGCCATTTAATGTCATTACACGTCTTTAACGACTGTGCACAGGTACACCAATGGTGATGCCTGTCCTTCAAGCACTGTCACCCAGTGATCTCTACAAGAACTGGATGTCGAACTTTAGTTGTCTGATTGTCGTACTTGCTGCCCGCCGTCTATAGTTGAACGAAAATTGATGTCTCACTAAAATGCAAAAGAAAATACCGGGTGAACAAAAAGCCACTATAAATTTGAAAACTTAATAAACCACGGAATAATGTACGAGTACATAGAGAGGTAAAAATTGACACACATGGTTGGTTTTATTAGAACCAGGCGCTCCACCCCATATTGCTAGACGCGTGAAAGATCTCTTGCGCGCGTCCTTTGGTGATGATCGTGTACTCAGCCGCCACTTTCGTCGTGCTTGGCCTCCCAGGTCCCCAGATCTCAGTCCGTGCGATTATTGGCTTTGGGGTTACCTAAAGTCGCAAGTGTATCGTGATCGACCGATGCTGAAAGACAACATCCGACGCCAATGCCTCCTCATAGCTCCGGAC
Source organism: Schistocerca nitens (assembly GCF_023898315.1). Lineage (NCBI taxonomy): Eukaryota > Metazoa > Arthropoda > Insecta > Orthoptera > Acrididae > Schistocerca > Schistocerca nitens. The sequence goes on along the minus strand of NC_064618.1, from coordinate 829,061,079 downwards.
ATGCTTTACAGTGATGTTCACAACATTATTCCTGGACTACAGCTATTGTTGAGGAATGATGGTGGACATATTGAGTATTTCCTGTAAAGAACGTCATCTTTGCTTTGTCTTACTTTGTTATGCTAATTATTGCTATTCTGATCAGATGAAGCGCTATCTGTCGGACATTTTTTGAACTTTTGTATTTCTTTGGTTCTAATAAAACCCCATGTCATTCGAAGCATGTGTGTCAATTTGTACCTCTCTATCTACATTATTCCGTGATTTATTCAGTTTTCAAATTTATACTGACTTTTTGATCACCCGGTACTTTCAGAATCTCCGCCCACACATATCTTTTGGGTCTACAACACATACCACGCAAGCCATTGTACAGACGTACGCGGGGTTTGGGGGGGGGGGGGGGGCGGGTACCAGCATTATAGATCTATACCTACATCTACATTCATACTCCGCAAGCCACCCGACGGTGTGCGGTGGTGGGTACCTCGCGTAGCTCGGTTCTCCCTTCTATTCCAGTCTCGCATTGTTCGTGGTAAGAAATACTGTCGGTATGCCTCTGTGTGGGCTCTAATCTCTCTGATTTTATCCTCATGGTCTCTTCGCGAGATATACGTAGGAGGGAGCAATCTACTGCTTGACTCCTCGGTGAAGGTATGTTCACGAAACTTCAACAAAAGCCCCTACCAAGCTACTGAGCGTCTCTCTTGCAGAGTCTTCCACTGCAGTTTATCTATCATCTCCGTGACGCTTTCGCGATTACTAAATGATCCTGTAACGAACCGCGCTGCTCTCCGCTGTATATTCTCTCTCTCTTCTATCAACCCTATCTGGTACGGATCCCACACCGGTGAGCAATATCCAAGCAGTGGGCGAACAAGTGTACTGTAACCTACTTCCTTTCTTTTCGGACTGCACTTCCTTAGGATTCTTCCAATGAATGTCAGTCTGGCATTTGCTTTACCGACGATTAATTTTATATGGTCATTCCATTTTAAATCACTCCTACTGCCTAATTCCAGATAATTTATGGAATTAACTGCTTCCAGTTGCTGACCTGCTATATTGTAGCTAAATGAAAGAGGATCTTTCTTTCTATGTATTCACAGCACATTACACTTGTCTACATTGACATTCAGTTGTCGTTCCCTGCACCATGCGTCAATTCGTTGCAGATCCTCCTGCATTTAAGTACAATTTTCCATTGTTACAGCCTCTCGATATACTACAGCATCATGCGCAAAAAGCCTCAGTGAACTTCCGATGTCATCCACAAGGTCATTTATGTATATTGTGAACGGTCCTACGACACTCCCCTGCGGCACACCTGAAATCACTCTTACTTCGGAAGACTTATCTCCATTGAGAATGACATGCTGAGTTCTGTTATCTAGGAACTCTTCAATCCAATCACCCAATTGGTCTGATAGTCCATACGCTCTTACTTTGTTCATTAAACGGCTGTGGGGCACTGTATCAAACGCCTTGCCGAAGTCAAGAAACACGGCATCTACCTGGGAACCCGTGTCTATGGCCTTCTGAGTCTCGTGGACGAATAGCGCGCTCTGTCGCTTGACAGTCGCGTATTGAGTGAGGCAACAATGGCAAGGATTTCTATCAAAATTACAAGCATTGTTTAACACAAGATACTTCGTAGTTGTCCGCCTGGGAACTAGCCCACATGGAAACAGTTGCAGCCTGGCTTGTGCACGGAGCGTCCCAGCCGGGTAAAGGTTCTCGACCATAGACAGGCAGTACCTGCTGTCATGAACGACTCTCAAACTGTTCGTCGGTTCACAGGTAAGCCGGGAAAACAGAGGAAGTTCAGCCAGTTAAGAGAGAAGAGGCAAGCCCTTCCACCAAGGAAAACGAAAATAACAGAAACACTGACATTCCTGACCATACGCCGAAACAACTGAAAAAGAAACAGCAGACCTCTCATTTACACACTTGCATAGCCATAATTTGCAGACCCGTGTTCACAGCAACCAAACTATTCATACACTCAAGAGCCACAGAAACTGGTACACCTGCCTAACATCGTGTAGGGCCCACGCGAGCAAGCAGTAGTGCCGCAACTCGTCGTGGTATGGACTCAACTAATATCTGAAGTAGTGCTGGAGGCAACTGCCACCATAAATCCGTCAGAGTACGAGGGAGCGAAGATCTCTTCTGAGTAGCACGTTGCAAGGAATCCCAGATATCCTCAATAATGTTTATGTCTGGGGAGTTTGGCGGCCAGCGGAAGTGTTCAATCTCGAAAGAGTGTTCTTGGAGCCACTCGGTAGAAATTCTTGACGTGTGGGGTGTCGCATTGTCCTGCTGAAATTGCCCAAGTCCGTCGAAGTGAACGATGTACATGAATGGATGCGGGTGACCAGACAGGATGTTTACAGGATGTCACCTGTCAGAGTGGTATCTAGACGTAATAGGGGTCCCATATCACTCCAACTGCAAACGTCCCGCACCATAACAGAGCCTCCACCAGCTTGAACAGTCGCCTGCTGACATGCAGCGTCCATGGATTCATGAGATTGTCTCCGTACCAGTACACGTCCATCCGCTCGAGATTCACAATATTTATAAATGACCTAGTAGATAGTGTCGGAAGTTCCATGCGGCTTTTCGCGGATGATGCTGTAGTATACAGAGAAGTTGCAGCATTAGAAAATTGTAGCGAAATGCAGGAAGATCTGCAGCGGATAGGCACTTGGTGCAGGGAGTGGCAACTGTCCCTTAACATAGACAAATGTAATGTATTGCGAATACATAGAAAGAAGGATCCTTTATTGTATGATTATATGATAGCGGAACAAACACTGGTAGCAGTTACTTCTGTAAAATATCTGGGAGTATGCGTGCGGGACGATTTGAAGTGGAATGATCATATAAAATTAATTGTTGGTAAGGCGGGTACCAGGTTGAGATTCATTGGGAGAGTGCTTAGAAAATGTAGTCCATCAGCAAAGGAGGTGGCTTACAAAACACTCGTTCGACCTATACTTGAGTATTGCTCATCAGTGTGGGATCCGTACCAGATCGGGTTGACGGAGGAGATAGAGAAGATCCAAAGAAGAGCGGCGCGTTTCGTCACAGGGTTATTTGGTAACCGTGATAGCGTTACGGAGATGTTTAATAAACTCAAGTGGCAGACTCTGCAAGAGAGGCGCTCTGCATCGCGGTGTAGCTTGCTCGCCAGGTTTCGAGAGGGTGCGTTTCTGGATGAGGTATCGAGTATATTGCTTCCCCCTACTTATACCTCCCGAGGAGATCACGAATGTAAAATTAGAGAGATTAGAGCGCGCACGGAGGCTTTCAGACAGTCGTTCTTCCCGCGAACCATACGCGACTGGAACAGGAAAGGGAGGTAATGACAGTGGCACGTAAAGTGCCCTCCGCCACACACCGTTGGGTGGCTTGCGGGGTGTGAATGTAGATGTAGATGTAGACAATTCGAAACGAGGCTCGTCCGACCAGGCAATAAGTTTCCAGTCATCACAGTCCAATGTCGGTGTTGACGGGCCAAGGTGAGGCGTAAAGCTTTGTGTCGCGCAGTCATCAAGGGTACACGAGTGAGCCTTCGGCTCCGAAAGACCATTTCGATGATATTTCGTTGAATGCTTCGCACGATAATACTTGATGACCCAGCATTGAAATCTGCAGCAATTTGCGGAAGGGTTGCACTTCTGTCAAGTTGAACGATTCTCTTCAGTCATCGTTTGTCTCGTTCTTGCAGGATCTTTTTCCGGCAACAGCGATGTCGGAGATTTGATGTTTTTCCGGATCGCTGATGCTCACGGTACACTCGTGAAATGGTCGTACGGGAAAATACCCACTTCATCACTACCTCGGAGAAACGGAGATGCTGCGTCCCATCGCTCGTGCGCCGACTATAACACCACGTTCTATCTCACTTAAACCGTGATAACTTGCCATTGTAGTAGCAGTAACCGATCTAACAACTGCGCCAGACACTTGTTTTGTTATACAGGCGCTGCCGACCGCAGCACCGTATCCTGCCTGTTTACATATCTCTGTATTTGAATACGCATGTCTATATGTTTCTTTGGCACTTCAGAGTAATTTTTATTTTATTTTCTTGTTATTACTACTAAATGCTAGGCAACTGTGGTAAAATGAAGGTGGGATTGACACCAAATTAAATTTGTGGGGGTGGGGAGGTGGCAGTATGACAATTGAGTAAGATTAAAATTATGTGCCGAACCAGGATTCAAATTCGTACCTTTGCCTTTCATGGGCCAATGCTCTACTGAGTGAGGTACCCAAGCACCGAAGCATAGTCAACTTCTTGGCAGATTTAAAGCATGTGCTGGACCAAACTAACTCAAGACTTGACGTTCTGGGGGCCTCGTTTCCTACATCGAAACTTCAAGAAGTTCTCCTGCGGAAGTTGCAGGATTAGTACTCCTAGAACAAAATGTACCGCGGAGACATGGCTGAACCACGGACTGGGGAATGTTTCTAGAATGAATTTTCACTCTGCAGCTGTCGCTCGCAGGTTGGGGGTGCTGCCGCCTATTCATCTCTCTGCTGTGCAGTGTTCGACGCCAGTTGGCGCCTCCTTCTTCGCCGACGTGTCCTGTTGTCTAGAGCAGTCGGTCTGGTTGTGCCCTACGAAAGCCTGGAAGCCTCTTCAGTAAGCAACGTGAGGCCCACCATGGCGGACCTGCTACAGGAGTGGCTGTCATGCTCACCTGAGCATTTCACGCACCTTGCGGCATTGCGGCCAGGCGAGTCCTTGCTGACACCTAAAGCACTGCAGTTTAGCGTCCAGGCCTGGAGGGAGAGCTTCCACCCCCGTAGGGAAGCCCAGGAGTTTCCACAGCCGATAACAGGGCTAGTCCTGGTCGACCTTAGCTCTGCATATGATACAATTAACCACAGGCTGTTGCTCCAGAAGCTCTATAATGAATTAAGAGACTATCAATTTGTTAAGATTATCGAGTCCCTATCACAAAATAGGTAATTTTGTGTTGTACTCAAAGGGAAAAAGAACAGATGGAGGACCCAGAAAAATGGTCTGGCCCAAGGAAGCGTTTTGGCGCCCTCCTTATTTAATCTGTACACCAACGATGAAGCATACAAAACATTTTCTGCGTGCGGATGACCTGGCAGTTACAGTACAGGGGAGGACCTTTGAGGATGTAGAACACAATCTGGAAAAAGCTCTTAGAGAAATGTCAGAGTATTATAAAAACAACTTTCGTAAGCCAAACCTGTCCAAAACCCAAGTCAGCGCCTTCCACCTGCTAACCGTAAACTTAACGTCTCTTGGAATAATACCACACTGGAGCATACCGACAAACCAACTTACCTGGGCGTGGTACTCGATAGATGTCTGGCATACAGGTGCCATTGCGAAAAGACGCGACAAAACATAACTGCCAGAAATAATATTCTACCGAAACTAGCTAACACCAAATGTGCTGATAAAGATTCCATATTAAGAACCACCGCACAAGCCTTAAGCTTCTCTACAGCCGAATATGCCTGCCCAGTATGGTTCAGATCAACCCATGCAAAGAAGGTCGACATAAGTCTTAATGAAAGATATCGAATAACAACGAGATGCATGAAACCTGCTTCCCTACCAAAACTAAATATAGGTGCCGGGTTTGCGAATCCCAACTCTCGGAGAACATCACACGAATCCACAAACTACTGACGATCGAGATCCCCTTTATGGCAGTGAGTGTAAACCAGGGCGACTGAAATTCCGTAAAAGGTCCTTAGCCACGATAATAGAAGAACGACCAGCTGATTACCCACCTGCACAGGAAGTGCCCAGCGGATTGATCACAGACTGGAAGACAAGGAGGACACTGAACCGAGTACGGACAGGACTGGCTCCAGTGAAGACAAATATGATTAAGTGGTGTCTTGGGACCACGGATGATAAGTTTGACTGTGCAGGATATGGAGCATCTGTTCGCCTGCCCATACTGCCCTTCTAGGTGCCTCGGACGTGGCCCTATACTGGACTGAAAGATTGTGACCTGGTTTTCGGCCACGAAAAAGTAAAGTAAGTATACAGCTGCCGGTATTTGTTGCTGCTCGCACCACAACGATTTACAGTGACGGCCTCTTCTTGTTCATCCGGTTATGGAGCTCGACTGCTACATCCCGGAAACTGGCACTTTGCAGCCCTTCGTGGACTGCCTCTTCATCGCAAAACCCTGAGGAGCACCTTGGTTACCGTATCTCGCTGCTTTGGTGGCGTCGTCTTCTCCACAGGCCCCTCTGCGACACGGGCCACTACAGCGCCCTTAAGGGGCTCCGGAAAGGCTCAAAATCATGAAAAGTTCAATTTTTACTTTTTTGCGTTTTCTGAATCTGCAGACTATTACCTTTTAATAGATATATAATTTATTCAATTCCGAAGACTACAACTATTTTTAAATTTTTTTTGAAATGTGTTCTACATGGGCGTGACCCACTGTGGCGCTGTTAAACTGCTGTCAAATGGTGTTATTATGCAATATTATGCAATAATGGAGGTGATAAAACCTATTTTCAGAGACTTAGCAGCACCTGAACTGTTGAAAAAGTGTATTCACGGAAAAACTCAAAACCCCAATGAAAGTGTAAATAGTGTTATATGGTCGAGAATCCCCAAGACTGTATTTGTTGGAATAGAAACACTTCACTTTGGTGTGTATGATGCTGTTGCGACTTTCAATGATGGCAACATTGTAAGGTGCAAGGTATTTAGAAATATGGGAGTGAAGATAGGTTCTAACATGGTACGAGCGATGCTTGCTTTAGACAAGGAACGCCTTCGGGCTGCAGACAGGGCTGTAAAGAGTCTAGAAATACAAGCAAGAGTAAACAGGAGGAGGAACAAGAGGAAGCTGAAGGAGGAGTTTGCAGAGGATGAAGATAATCCATCCTATGGACCTGGAATGCACTAAAAAGTTAATCCAATCTTTGTCGCTCGTTCCCAAAACTTTTATTTTCTCATACTAATTACATGTTTTCTAAGGATCTTCCAAACATATTTGTTTCAAACTTTCAGTAAATGTTACACAGTACCTTCTGCATAATTTATCACAGCCTTTTTCCAAAAAACTGTATATTTTTTAATGTATAAATAAAAAATTGCAAAAAATGTTGTGAATTTTCATTACAATTGAAAAAATCATCTTTAATAACTGAACTAAAATTTTGTAAAATCCCTGTGTTAAGTTGTAGCCCATATTCCAATAAATAACCTGTAAGAAGTTCAACTTCCTACCTCAAATACTTTGTGAGGAAAGATGTAATTTATAAGCGTTATTTTAACATTGCAAGTATAGGGCGTTCCGGAGCCCCTTAAGTTCCCTGTCATCAGCCAGCAGCTCGATCGTGACATGAGAGTCAACAGACTCGATGCCGACATCGTGCTCGCATTAGCTGGCTGTCTCGCCGTACTACTATATCCCGCCTGTACCTCTGTGCACAGGAGAGACAAGTGTACGGTTATCTTCAGACTTCTGCCGATCGGCACACACACTGAGTTGCACGACCGGCAACCCCTTCTGCTGCAACCCCTACCGCCTCCCAAGTAGGGCAACAAAAAGATCGCCTAGTCATTGCAAGTTCAAACTTCTTCCTCCTGGTGGAAAAATTCTATACCTAACGTTGGACTGTGCTTAGTAAACACTTTGATCAAGTGCTGAGTTCGAATCCCCATCCAACACAACACTTTAAGGCACGTCAAAAAAAATGTTCAAATGTGTGTGAAATCTTATGTGACTTAACTGCTAAGGTCATCAGTCCCTAAGCTTACACACTACTTAACCTAAATTATCCTAAGGACAAACACACACACCCATGCCCAAGGGAGGACTCGAACCTCCGCCGGGAAAGGCACGTCATTTCAAGTTTAAATATGCACACTCTCTTGACTCGAACCCTATTTTACATATTTCATAGTTATTTGACGGTGGCAGTAGTTGCTGTATAAAAGTTCTGCTCCAGTACAAAAAACTTCGTTGCGTAATTTCAGGCTGCGATTTGCTGACTAATCCTGGCCAAAAATTAAAAGTTTCACGTCTCTTTGTGTCTAGTCAGCAATGACGATCTGTAAGCCATCAAAGCTTTGCTTGTTTATCATTGGCTGTACGTGCTGGGTTTGAATCCATATTCAGAAAAAAAAACTGTTCGACATGTCACTTAAAGTTCAAACCTGAGCACAGCTAGCTGCTTATGAAGCCCTTAGATATTTAATGTTTTTTTGTGATAAATAAGAAGGGCGGTAGGTGACTTTGGAATTGCACATAGATCCAAGTGCCATCATGAGTGCAGTGAAATTACTTGTGATATTCTCTTGATGTTGTGGTTTCCATAGACCGCTTCACGATGGTAACTGTGGTTTTCTTCACTGGTTAATTCATTATCCAGTTCATGGGAAACCATGGCTAAGCCAGTGACGGGTTATAGTTGACTGGAACCTTTTACACATCAAATTTTGAATTATCATAGATCTTTGGAGGTTCGAATATTATCTCTCTTTAAACAAAATATGTTTTGCCTGAGGATTACTGAATGATTTATGTGGTAGAGCCACGAATATTGAGTGTCAGCTGCCAATGAGAGTGGTAACATTTTTGAAATGCCATTCATTGTAATAAATTTGAGTTTATAAGCGTCACAGACTGTCTTACTTCTCTAGTAATGAGACGGTTGTGCTATTAATTTACATCTGTAGTGATTGACGTGTAGGGCTGTGTTCTATAGGGACCTCTTGTGGTAACCATTTTCTAAAGTTAAGCGACAGTACTGAAATGAGTCTAGAGGACATGCAAGAGAGTTACGTTCAGTGGGCTGCTTGCAAATCAGACTGAACGCAATTCAGGTCGCTCTGATACGTCTGAGTGTGGCAGTACGTAGGGACTAAATGTTGTTCCAAGCTAAAACTATTGCACATCAAAAGTGTAACATTGTCAGCAGGGCGTACATGATCCGGGTTTCAAGCAGAGACAATTCTGCTGCGATTCGGACAACAGGCACATCACAGTGTGGGAGTGAAAAGACGCAGCAGCTGGAATCGTAGTCCAAAGCTGAAGCGCACGGGACGGTGCGACTCTGAGGCGTGTAACACAGAATCATCGTGAGATTCCGGCGGTATATGGACCAAATGCCATGTCGCGTCCAGCTGTAGTGAAATAATGCCAACAATTTCACCAAGGCTGCACATAGGTGCGTAATGCAGGACCGCCATACAGTCCAGATCTTGCAACATGCGATTTCCGCCTTTTCGGCAAACTAACAGAACATCTGAAGGAAAAGAGATTTTTTCAACTTTGAGGACACTCACACTGCGCTTCTCGAATGGCTCCACGACCAAGGAGCGGATTTCTGAAGTCGAGAAATTAGCCATAGAATACTATTGGTAGTTGATTCGACGAACACATCTCCCCTCAATAATCCCCTGCCTTTTGCGACCAATTTGCAGTAGCCATCTGATTAGATGTTTGTTGAAAAGAACATTTTGATTTCAAGTAGGTTGTGGTTCCTATTCCATAACTTTCATTCTTTTTAGGTCCTGACGAATGACCCAAAACTGAGAGAAATGATTCAGTGGAATCAGAACTAGAAATACGAGGTGCGGCTAGAAAAAAACCGGACTGATGCTGGAAAAAACATTTATTTACAATTATTTACAATTTCATGTTATCTCCTTCAATGTACTCTCCTCCTCGGTCTCTACACCGCTCCAATCGAATTTTCCACTGTTCATAGTAATGCTGCAGATCATTTTCGGTAAGTCCATACATTACTTCCCTCGCTTTTTCTTTTACTGCTTCAACAGTCTCAAATCTAGTTCCTTTCAAAGCTGACTTGACTTTAGGGAAAAGAAAAAAGTCACAGGGGGCCAAATCAGGTGAGTAGGGTGGATGATGTAAGATGGGAATGTTGTGTTTTGCCAAAAACGTCTTCACTGACAACGCACTGTGAGCTGGGGCATTGTCTTGGTGAAGGATCCATGACTTTTTTCTCCACAAATCGTTCCGTTTTCTCCGTACTCGCTCACGTAGGGTAGCCAGGACGCTAATGTAGTAATGCTGATCCACTGTTTGTCCCTCTGGTGCCCAATCAATGTGCACAATCCCTTTGATGTCAAAAAAAAACAATCATCATTGTCTTGAATTTCGATTTTGACATTCGTGCTTTTTTTTGTCGTGGAGAAGCAGGAGTTTTCCAATGCATCGATTGGCGTTTAGTTTCGGGATCGTAAGTAAAAAACCACGATTCATCGCAAGTAATAACATTTTGTAAGAAGGTGGGATCACTTTCAATGTTTTCCAGGATGTCAGAACAAATCATTCTTCGGCGTTCCTTCTGTTCAATTGTGAGACACCTTGGAACCATTTTTGAACACACTTTGTTCATGTTGAAACTTTCATGAAGAATCTGCCTAACACTTTCCTTGTCAACTCAGACACTGCTCTGATTGTTAAACGGCGATCTTGTCGAACAAGTTTACCGATTTTTTCAATGTTTGCATCAGTTTTTGCTGACAATGGTCTGCCAGTGCGAGTGTCATCACTGGTGTCTTCGCGGCCATCTTTAAATCGTTTAAACCACTCAAACACTTGTGTTCGCGATAAACAATCATCGCCGTACACTTGTTGTAACATTACAAACGTTTCACTTGCAGATTTTCCTAGTTTGAAACAAAATTTGATGTTAACACGCTGTTCTTTCTGTACACTCAACATTTTCCGACGCACAGACAAAACGTCAACTACTTAAAACAGACGCCACGGGCAGACTGAGTGCAGGAGGCAGATGAAACTCGAGCAGTAGGCGGAGCGAGAGTCACGTGACAGGCCACGCGACTTTCAGCCTTATTGCATTCGTTTTATTGTTTCACCAGTACTAGTCTGGTTTTTTTCTAGCCACACCTCGTATCATCACCTGATGATTCTGACGAAGACTACAATGTCGAAGTAGAAGACATCGTTTCCGATGACACTGCATCAAACTGAGATGAAGAAACACTGACAGCGTGGAGTGACCGCGAGGTTTGGGGCGCCATGTCATGGATTGCACGGCCCCTCCCGCCGGAGATTCGAGTCCTCCCTCGAGAATGGGTGTGTGTGTGTGTGTGTGTGTGTGTGTGTGTGTGTGTTGTTCTTAGCATAAGTTAGTTTAAATAGTGTGTAACTCTGTGGACCGATGACCTCAGAAGTTTGGTCCCTTAGGAATTCACACGTTTTTTAGAGAAACACGCAACGGTGACCCAAACTGAGAAGGAAGCGTCTCTTGGGAAAAATAAGAAGGCAAAACAGTCAACTATGCGTCCCAAAAACACTGGCCTGAAAAAGGTAACGAGAATGATTCAAGGAAGAAGAGTTCCTCAGCAGCTTCTCAGTTATTGGTCACAATTTCGTCCTCTGGAGACAACTTCCAATACATCTCGGTGCCATCCAAATGCGAGCTAGTGCCTAAGACAGGAATGGCCTCTCTTGGCTGTATTTCATGTTATCCCTTGCAAATGCTTCGCCGTAGGAATGGCTCACTGAAAGAAAAGATATTGTAGGGCAACATCGGCACATTAAGCTCAGAATTGAAAACTTGTTGAGGTTACAAACATCTTTAAACGTTTTCGAAACAAAAGGAAGCTGAACTCCACCCCTCCTCCAGCAGTTCCCAGTGCAGGTCAAAGAGCAGCATACCAACCCAGCCCTCTCAGCCTAAAAACGCCACATTTGTAGAGACTGCAGCTATAAGCTGAGAAGAATGACGAAAAACAAATGTGTAACGTATGATGCACCTGTGTGTGGGGAACATCACAAGGCTGTGTGCAATGCGTGCCATCGGCAACGCCCATAAGCTCGATGACGTTCACATTTTCCGGATGAGTTACCTGTCTCCCAGAGGGTTTTTCCTTTGAAGTCAAATTTTTATTTAAATGTTTGTCAACGCAACATTTGTAGCCAAGAGGCCAACTACGATATGTAGCAATATTCTTTAGTGAAGGACAGCTTTGATTTATTTTTCGTATCTTTTTCGGATGTTGTATTCGTTTTTATGTCAGCTTTTCTGCTTATTTCATTGGGTATTCGTACTTTCTGTGTTTCCACATCTTTGGTCAATTTACGTTTGATTCATAGATAAAGTGTTCAAGCACTTTTCTTCTTCTGTCATTTGTGTAACTACTGTCTGTATTTCATACTCCTGGCACGTGATCAGTCAGATTATCGTGCGAGAGTTGATGCAATTTTCTTTTGGATACTCATTCCACAGTGTTGCCGCTGGGTGAAAAACACATATCAACGCCTTTTTGTTCGTGAAGGTGGGCAACGCAAGTTTTTGTGATTTACTGCAATGGAGGGACCGTGTAAACCTAAGAATGTACTTTTCTTTAAATTTCCTTCAACAAGGGTTTATAATTCTACCGTTGCGTCGCTTTTAACCATTTTACTGGCCAAACGTAGGTGTGCTAGTCGAATCGACGAAGGTAGGTACGGAAGGGTTTGAAATTGGTATAGTATTCCAGAGTTAAACAATTAACTGAACATTCCGAACGTTGCCTAATGAGCCTCGGTGACTATCTTGAAAAGTAGTATTATGTATCTGCGTCATTTTGAAGTGCAGCGCAGTATTCAATACCACTTACTGGGCCTGGTACAATAAAGTGTAGCTTTCTTTTTGATGTTCCCTTGTATTCCGAGGACATCACAAATCGCTGGGACACACCAGATATTACTTTCATTTCTGTGTAACATTTTCCGTCCAGAGAGATGTAACGTGAAATAAGCTGAGATTCATGTATGGAAACTTTAGTGGATTTATATAAAATCGTCTTTGAGCTGTATTGCGTAAGAGGCAGTCCAATGGAAACGAGACACATGGAAAAATAGTAAGTAAACCGTCTGTAAGTAAGTAAACGACGCTTCATCCAGTCCCAAACATGCTCAATGGGGGACAGATCCGGAGATCTTGCTGGCCAGGGTAGTTGACTTAAACCTTCTAGGGCACGTTGGGTGGCACGGGATACATGCGGACGTGCATTGTCCTGTTGGAACAGCAAGTTCCCTTGCCGGTCTAGGAATGGTAGAACGATGGGTTCGATGACGGTTTGGATGTACCGTGCACTATTCAGTGTCCCCTCGACGATCACCAGTGGTGTACGGCCAGTGTAGGAGATCGCTCCCCACACCATGATGCCGGGTGTTGGCCCTGTGTGCCTCGGTCGTATGCAGTCCTGATTGTGGCGCTCACCTGCACAGCGCCAAACACGCATACGACCATCATTGGCACCAAGGCAGAAGCGACTCTCATCGCTGAAGACGACACGTCTCCATTCGTCCCTCCATTCACGCCTGTCGCGACACCACTGGAGGCGGGCTGCACGATGTTGGGGCGTGAGCGGAAGACGGCCTAACGGTGTGCGGGACCGTAGCCCAGCTTCATGGAGACGGTTGCGAATGGTCCTCGCCGATACCCCAGGAGCAACAGTATCCCTAATTTGCTGGGAAGTGGCGGTGCGGTCCCCTACGGCACTGCGTAGGATCCTACGGTCTTGGCGTGCATCCGTGCGTCGCTGCGGTCCGGTCCCAGGTCGACGGGCACGTGCACCTTCCGCCGACCACTGGCGACAACATCGATGTACTGTGGAGACCTCACGCCCCACGTGTTGAGCAATTCGGCGGTACGTCCACCCGGCCTCCCGCATGCCCACTATACGCCCTCGCTCAAAGTCCGTCAACTGCACATACGGTTCACGTCCACGCTGTCGCGGCATGCTACCAGTGTTAAAGACTGCGATGGAGCTCCGTATGCCACGGCAAACTGGCTGACACTGACGGCGGCGGTGCACAAATGCTGCGCAGCTAGCGCCATTCGACGGCCAACACCGCGGGTCCTGGTGTGTCCGCTGTGCCGTGCGTGTGATCATTGCTTGTACAGCCCTCTCGCAGTGTCCGGAGCAAGTATGGTGGGTCTGACACACCGGTGTCAATGTGTTCTTTTTTCCATTTCCAGGAGTGTAAATTAAAGAAGTTAGAGAAAAGAAAATGGGCCCCTCCAGAAATCTCTATGTTATAAATCTCGCACTTGAAAGCATGTCAGAACTTGTGTCTGCCTCCTCGTGCCTCTCACAAGATGCAGCCGCTGGACAGAACTTTTATTTGTACCACTTTCTCCAACACATTTATCCTTCTGTGAGACAAGACGGTCAATGTCTTCGTGGAAAAATGTTTGCGGTTGGCTGTGGAGCCGTGAACGTGGACAGGCGTGCACCTCTTGTCTGAACCAAACACCAAACAGACGGCCAGGAATGTTCTTCAGGGAACCAAAAATACGGAAAGCTCGGAACTGTATGGAGGATGTGTAAGGACTTCCCAGAGAAAGCTCTGCAGCGTAGACGTTGTCCATCTTGCCTCGCAGAGGGATAAATTTATGAACACTTATGATGATTATTTTTGAAATAATAAACGCCAAACTCGGAAAAGAAAAGATATACAGACATATCAAAGGAAAACATACTCCACACAAGGACACCAACAAAAACGGAAAACATCTGATAGACTTTTGCAAAAGCCACGACCTCGCCATTATGTCAACAAAATTCAAGAAACCAACACGAAAACTTACCACATGGAAATTCCCCAGCGGAAAGCAAGAACTACAAATCGACCACGTAATAGTGCAGAAAGACTCACAAAAAGAAATTTTGAACATAGACACCCGTAAAGGCTACTTCGACTCAGACCACCACCTACTACAGATCAGGATTCGTCTTTTGCCCAAGAAAAAGCTCCAGAAGAAGAAAATTGTTCGACCAGATCCAGAATACGTTACTTTAAACCAGACACAAATATTACACAAAATTAAAATGGAGAAAACGACAGACTGGACACAACTTTCATGAAGAATCCGAGAGGCCATGAAACTAGCATAAGCACCACGAACACGGAAACACCGTTGGTGGAACCACACATGTGCCCAAGCTATTGACCAACGAATCAGTGCATGGAAAAAATTTAGTTGCCATAAATCCCAAGAGAATTGGATGAACTTCTTGAAAACACAGAAGCAATCAAGCAAAATCATTCGCAGTGAAAAACGACAGTATGACAAACGGCGACTGACAGAGATCGAATCGGACTTCATGAAGAACAATACAAGAAACTTCTACAGAACGTTCAGAGAAAATATGACTGGATATCAACCACCCAACTTGTGCTTCAGAAGACCGGATGGAACCCTAGAAACCAATACCAAAAACAATTGTGACATTCTGGCAAAGTACTTTGAAAAACTGCTCAACACGGACCCCCCCATGGAAGAAATAATGACAGAAACGAGCACATACAATCCAGATAGTGAACCTCCAACTCTAGAAGAAGTTAAAGAAATAATAAAGTCACTCAAGAATCGTAGAGCACCAGGAGAAGATGGCATCATCGCGGAAATCTGGAAGTTACAAGACCCAGAACTCACCAAAGACATCCACAGGATCTTGGAAGACATCTGGAAGACCATGAAAATTCCTGACGACTGGAAAACTGCCCTGATACACCCACTACACAAAAAAGGTGACAAGACTAACCCGAACAATTACAGAGGAATATCCCTATTACCGGTCACATACAAGATCCTCTCTAAAGCTTTAGTGAACAGACTAGAATGCCAAACCGACCACTTGATTGGGGAATACCAAGCAGGCTTCCGTAAAGGGCGGTCTTGTGCGGAACAAATTTGGAACCTGAAAATGATTTTACAACACAAACAGAACCTGATCATTACCTTTGTTGACTTCAAAAAGGCGTACGACTCTATCGACCGGAAAACTCTCTTCAAAATTCTAGCAGAATACAAAGTAGACAACAAAACACGGGCTATCATAGAGCAAACTTTAACCAACAAGACCTCCAAAGTAAAGTTCTGTGGGGAACTATCAGAGCCCTTTGAAATTCGCACAGGTGTCCGACAAGGCGATGGCCTCTCACCTCTCCTTTTCAATCTGGTGTTAGATAAGGTCATAAAAGAATGGGAAACATCACAACAGGGGATAACCTTAGGAAACCTACAGATTAAATACCTGGCTTTTGCAGACGATTTGGCGATTGTCACGAAAGGTATAAAGGAAACAAAAGACGCTATTGAAAAACTGCACGAAATCGCTGCCAAAACTGGACTACAGATCTCTTACGAAAAGACACAGTTTATGAGCACAAAGAAACTCTCATCTCTGAACACAAAGTATGGCACGATTTACAAAACGGCAAACTTCAAATACCTCGGTGAAACACTACAAATGAGTGGACATAACAGAGACTCAAACGAAGACAGAAAGACTAAACTGGACAAGGCATACAAAGTAGTGTGGAATCATTACAACAAGAAGTCTATCTCACAAAAAGCCAAATTACGCCATTACGACACGGTGGTGCTCCCCGAGGCACTATATGCAGCAGAGACCACACTAATCCTAGGGCATACACGTATCAGACAATTAGAAAAAGTAGAACGGAAAATACTTAGGAAAATATTTGGCGCAACTAACAACAATGGAATATGGATCAAGAAACCTACAAAGGAACTGTACAAACATACGGAGACAATCACAGAAAAGATTAGAAAACGCAGACTACAATTCTATGGACACCTATACAGAATGCCATCACACAGGCTGACCAAACAGATCTTTGACTGGGTAACCACTAGAAACAACAAATGGGTGGCAGAGGTAGAAAACGACCTGAACCAGCTCAACATAACAGCAGACACAATAAACGACAGAATAAATTTCAGAAACATCATTAAGAAAAGTAAACTACATGAGATACAATGCGACAAACGAACAGGCATAAAATGGACCGAAGAACGCAAGCAAGATCACAGCCAGAAGATGAAAGAAATATGGGCAACCAAAAAGGCAATCAAGATGAAGCCGAAGACACAAAGCCGACAAGAAGCATGGACAGAGGACCGGAAACAGAAACACAGCGAGCGAATGAGGGAAGTTTGGGCAGCAAGGAAGGCAGCAAAAGGAACTGGCCATGTAGTTTAGTCCAAATGCGCTCTTTAAGGGCAAAACACCAATAATAATAATAAACAGTTCATTTACTTTTTTGCATCTGTCCTGTTTCATTTGACCGCCCCTTATACGTGGTTATGGTATATGTATTACACACTTGCTGCTCATATACGACACGGATCATGATACTGTTTATGCATGGTGCCACAAGTGAACTCGTGGAATAATTTATATATCACATCTGTTGCGGTATGTTGCATAGAGGTATTCTGTATGTTGTTTGACAATGACTCTACACTCTAAAGTGGCCGATAAGAAGTAAAGGGAAAGAAGGTAAAGCCGATAACGGACAATGCTTTATTCTGAAAAGAAAATTAATATAAGGGTAGTGCAATGTAGACGAATTAGAACGGGGTATGAAACACTAAAGGTAGAATGAGATTTTCACTCTGCAGCGGAGTGTGCGCTGATATGAAACTTCCTGGCAAATTAAAACTGTGTGCCCGACCGAGACTCGAACTCGGGACCTTTGCCTTTCGCTTCTGTAAAGTTTGGAAGGTAGGAGACGAGATACTGGCAGAAGTAAAGCTGTGAGACCGGGCCTGAGTCGTGCTTCGGTAGCTCACTTGGTAGAGCACTTGCCCCCGAAAGGCAAAGGTCCCGAGTTCAAGTCTCGGTCGGGCACACAGTTTTAATTTGCCAGGAAGTTTCAACACTAAAGGTAGTAGACGAGTAACATATTCGAGAAGAAAAATCACTGGCGTCAACCTAAGGAAAGAGGATGTAAAATGCAAGCTGAGCTTTTGAAACGCGGTACTGCGATATAATTCTGAAGATTAGATGTGTAATTTAGAAAAATGATGAAGAGTTGGTGAACAGAATCGGTAAGAAAAGAAATTTATAGCAAATCTACATTTGCAGAGGAAGAAGAAGGCTTGACTACAGAAAACTGGACCAAGTGAACGTAGGTTGCCGCACCTACGCAGGGATTAGGAGATTGAGTTAGACAACTGCGTCAAATCAGTCTTCGTACTGATAACGACACCAAAAATGGTTCAAATAGCTCTAAGCACTATGGGACTGAACATCGGAGGTCATCACTCCCCTAGACTTAGAACTACTTAAACCTAACTAACCTAAGGACATCACACACATCCATGCCTGTGGCAGGATTCGAACCTGCGACCGTTGCAGTCGCGCGGTTCCGGACTGAAGCGCCTAGAACAGCTCGGCCACACCGGCCGGCTAACGACAGCAACGGTGGCAAAAGGTATGCAGAGACAAGATCATTACGAGCTAATAAGATAAGAATTGTGCCAAATCGAATTTCTTGTTGTTGTGCTCTTTAATCCAAAGATATGTTTGTTGTAGAAAAAAAAATGGTTCAAATGGCTCTGAGCACTATGCGACTTAACTTCTGAGGTCATCAGTCGCCTAGAACTTGGAACTAATTAAATGAGCCGGCCGAAGTGGCCGTGCGGTTAAAGGGGCTGCAGTCTGGAACCGCAAGACCGCTACGGTCGCAGGTTCGAATCCTGCCTCGGGCATGGATGTTTGTGATGTCCTTAGGTTAGTTAGGTTTAACTAGTTCTAAGTTCTAGGGGACTAATGACCTCAGCAGTTGAGTCCCGTAGTGCTCAGAGCCATTTGAGCCTAATTAAATGTAACTAACCTAAGGACATCACACACATCCATGCCCGAGGCAGGATTCGAACCTGCGACCGTAGCGGTCACGCGGTTCCAGACTGAAGCGCCTAGAACAGGACGGCCACACCGGCCAGCGTTTGTTCTAGACTCAGTACTCTCCAAGCGTCTTCATCTCGCAATATTGTATTCATGTCTCGGTCTCCCTTTAAAATTTTTACTCACCACACTTTCCTCAAAGATTAAATTGATGATTTTGGTCGATACAAAAAGGTTGTTGATTTGTTACAGGGAGTGAGATTGCAGGCTTTCATACTACTGACAGCCGTCGGACTTCACATTAAATTACCGCACTGACCACATAGGAGGTGACTGTGTGCTCCCCTGTTTCTAGCAAGCACAACAGCGGCGAGAGTCCGGAACATCAGCTGCTGTGTTTTAGCACCTGTCGTCTTCCACCGACTCCCACCCGCAGCACCGAAAGCGCGGCTGTCAATGTCAAAACATCTCCACATTATGTCGTTGTAGTTAATCGGATACTTCGAGCTAGCGAAAATGGCGTCATCCGATAGTGGACGTCGGAGAGGGAGCGGCAAGTTGCGCTGCACGCGCAAACAACGCCGCGGAGCGTGCGTCTCGCGTGTCGGGCCTCGCATTACACGCCGCCCGCGGCTGTCTCCGGACCCCTCCCGCTGCTGGACGTGACTTTCTGCGGCGCGCGCTTGTTTTCGGCGCGTGCCGCGGCGCGGCCGGAGGGCGTGGCGGTCGCGGAGCGCAGCGCGGGGAACCCCCGCGCCGGGATCAGCCGCGGCGCCCCGCGGCGCCGACGCCGGGTTCCCACAGCCCGCGGCCGGCGGCCGACACGTAACCACTCGGCTCCCCGCGGCGCAAGCCCTGCCCGTCTGCCCGCTCCACGCGTATAGCTGTCTGGGCGAGCGGGCGCGTCGGTCCGCCCTTAAAGCTGCCGCCCTCCCGGTACAGTCTGGCCGAGAGCAAGTGGCAGCTCGAGTCAAAGTCCCGGCATTGTAATTTCAAAGAGTACACAAGGTGGAGAAAAACTACGAAATAATAAAATCAGATACAGGAGCAGAGGTCGGAAACTCATCGCCCAACGGTCCAGGTATTCGCGCCTCTAAAGCACTAACGCTAGCTTGATGCAGTCGAGTTATGGAATCAATGGTGCAAGCGGGAGTTGATCGTTTTATTACTTATTTTACAAGTCTGTTACATGTTGAGTGCTGAACTGCAGCCGACCTACACACACCCGTCAGGGGTGAAGTACCTTGAAGAACAACGCGTGAGCGAAGACAGCAATATACACTACTCGCCATTAAAATTGCTACACCAAGAAGAAATGCAGATGATAAACGGGTATTCATTGGACAAATATGTTATACTAGAACTGACATGTGATTACATTTTCACGCAGTTTGGGTGCATAGATCCTGAGAAATCAGCACCCAGAAAAACCACCTCTGGCCGTAATAACGGCCTTGATACGCCTGGGCATTGAGTCAAACAGAGCTTGGATGGCGTGTACAGGTACAGCTGCGCATGCGACTTCAACACGATACCACAGTTCATCAAGAGTAGTGACTGGCGTATTGTGACGAGCCAGTTACTCGGCCACCATTGACCAGACGTTTTCAATTGGTGAGAGATCTGGAGAATGTGCTGGCCAGGGCAGCAGTCGAACATTTACTGTATCCAGAAAGGCCCGTACAGGACCTGCAACATGCCGTCGTGATTATCCTGCTGAAATGTAGCGTTTCGTAGGGATCGAAAGAAGGGTAGAGCCACGGATCGTAACACATCTGAAATGTAACGTCCACTATTTAAAGTGCCGTCAATGCGAACAAGAGGTGACCGAGACGTGTAACCAATGGCACTCCATACCATCACGCCGGGTGATACGCCAGTATGGCGATGACGAATACACGCTTCCAACGTGCGTTCACCGCGATGTCGCCAAACACGGATGCGACCATCATGATGCTGTTAACAGAACCTGGATTCATCTGAAAAAATGACGTTTTGCCACTCGTGCACCCAGGTTCGTTGTTGAGTACACCATCGCAGGCGCTCCTGTCTGTGATGCGGCGTCAAGGGTAACCGCAGCCATGGTCTCCGAGCTGATAGTCTATGCTGCTGTAAACGTCGTCGAACTGTTCGTGCAGATGGTTGTTGTCTTGCAAACTCCCCCATCTGTTGACTCAGGGATCGAGACGTGACTGCACGATCCGTTACAGCCATGCGGACAAGATGCCTGTCTTCTCGACTGCTAGTGGTACGAGGCCGTCGGGATCCAGCACGGCGTTCCGCATTACTCTCCTGAACTCACCGAGTCCATATTCTGCTAACAGTCATTGGATCTCGACCAACGCGAGCAGCAATGTCGCGATACGATAAACCGCAATCGCGATAGGCTACAATCCGGCCTTTATCAAAGTCGGAAACGTGATGATACGCATTTCTCCTCCTTACACGAGGCATCACAACAACGTTTCACCAGGCAACGGCGGTCAACTGCTGTTTGTGTATGAGAAATCGGTTGGAAACTTTCCTCGTGTCAGCACGTTGTAGGTGTCGCCATCGGCGCAAACCTTGTGTGAATGCTCTGAAAAGCTAATCATTTGCATATCGTAGCATCTTCTTCCTGTCGGTTAAATTTCGCGTCTGTAGCACATCATCTTCGTGGTGTAGCAATTTTAATGGTCAGTAGTGTAACAATGGCTCACACAGCACAGAAAATTGCAAAAAGAAGATCTGAATAAATTGTAAAGCATTAATCTTCGTCTTGTGTCAGTTCCAGACTGATGTTAGGTCTCTTACTATCCCAGGCCAGACTAGTTAGCATTGACACTGAACTTGACTTACCTGAATTACGTGGTGGATAGTTAGATATTAACGAGTCGCAATGAACGTAGACGTGTTTTCAGAGTATATGTTGCAGTTATTTTATTCGGGTATTTCATCGTTTTTTTTTTTTTAGTACGAGGGCTACTCGTCTATTAAAGTCCGATCGCTTTCGAAATGGAAACCACAGTGAACATACGATGAAGCTCTGCACAGACGTGTTGGACAATGTCTCTAGTACGCCTGTCAATAGTACCACGTGGCCCTTTTCAGTTCTGACCGCACAATGACCACGTAAAGATGCCTAAAACCATAGTGTCTCTCGCCATGTACAAGTTCCTCCTGAGAGATCTCGCCTGATGCCGTACAGCCCACATAACTGACGTGTGTTTCCTTCTTCATGACAATTCTCGGCTGCACACTTCAGGGGCAATACAGAAGCTCCAGCAGTGTTTTCGATGGAAAGTGTTTGATCACCCACTTAACATCTGCACGTCGCTCCCTCTGAGTTGCATTTCTGAGCACATGAACTGCTGGCTATGAAGACAACATTTTCGCACAGACAACGAGTTACAGATCAGCGTAGAGAAGTGGCGGTGCGACGAGGCTATTGGAGAGTTGGTACAACCCTACGACGAATGTCTAAGAGGACTACGTAGAGAAGTAGCTGGAAGGTGTAGATTACTGCTGAACATTAATATTTTTTATTTCCATTTAGCAACAGATCGGACGATAGAAAATGGACAGCCGGCGTGTAGTGATCATCTGAGTGGCTCTGTGATAACTACTTAACAGTGTAATATTGGCAGTGCATTATTTCTTTTTATTTAATCAGTGCTAAATTTAGTGGAGAGTGGTAATTATTCCTCCATTGGGGTGGATTTCTCCTTGCATTATTATTTGCCCAGAGCATAGGAAGATTGACTGTTGAAGTAGGAGAACTAGCATTCAGATGTAGTATTAGGATCCTAGTGAGGCTTTATTTAGTAACGGTGCTACAATTGGGGATTTTTATGTAACGTCACATTTTGTGGACCGTTCACTCGAGCCAGAATACCAGAGCGTTCGAGAACTGGAACTTGAACTTCTGTCAGTTCAACCCAGTCTTTCAATGGTCAATACGAGAACCACCACAAGTGTTGTGGAGCTGCAGCTATGAGACGACATCCCGTCAGGGACAAGAAAGCGGAAGTTTGTGCATTTAAACCACCTTTCCCCAGCTAATACCTGTTATGAGAAAGACAGCATTTACTAATGAGTTCAAAGTAATGGTTTACATTGAGCTCAACAGTCAAAACTAGGCTACCCATTGGCGGTTACCTCTGACGTGAATTTTATGTGCTGTTTATCGGCTAATGCTTGACTATTAAATCAACTATCATAAAAGCCGTATTGCCACCAATTTTTTAAGAAAATAATCGGTGCTGCGGTAAAAGCACTACAGTAAGGTTCTCGACATGTGGTAATGTTAAGACGCGATGTTACTGATAATGAAATGTAGAAGCCAGACGTATTAATGTTTACTTACGTACAGAGGGCATGAATGAACTTCTATTCTACCACGAACAGTAGGTCAGTAATTGCGAAATAAGGCAATGGTGAAAAAGAAATCAGAAATAAAGATACTTTTTCCTCAAATCACATTTTTTTTTACAACGAATGATCCAAATACACGGCAAATAATGTAATGGAGCACAACCGCAACATAACACCGTACCGTTCTAGTTGGACGAAACCGCACTGCTACACTAATGGTAATTAAAATTGCTACACCACGAAGATGACGTGCTACAGACGTGAAATTTAACCGACAGGAAGAAGATGCTGTGATATGCAAATGATAAGCTTTTCAAAGCATTGACACAAGGTTGGCGCCAGTGCCGACACCTACAACGTGCTGACATGAGAAGAGTTTCCAACCGATTTCTCATACACAAACAGCAGTTGACCGGCGTTGCCTGGTGAAACGTTGTTGTGATGCCTCGTGTAAGGAGGAGAAATACGTACCATCAAGTTTCCGACTTTGATAAAGGTCGGATTGTAGCCTATCGCGATTGCGGTATATCGTATCGCGACATTCACATCTACATCTACATGACTACTCTGCAATTCACATTTAAGTGCTTGGCAGAGGGTTCATCGAACCACAATCATACTATCTCTCTACCATTCCACTCCCGAACAGCGCGCGGGAAAAACGAACACCTAAACATTTCTGTTCGAGCTCTGATTTCTCTTATTTTATTTTGATGATCATTCCTACCAATGTAGGTTGGGCTCAACAAAATATTTTCGCATTCGGAAGAGAAAGTTGGTGACTGAAATTTCGTAAATAGATCTCGCCGCGACGAAGAACGTCTTTGCTGTAATGACTTCCATCCCAAGTCGCGTATCATATCTGCCACACTCTCTCCCCTACTACGTGATAATACAAAACGAGCTGCCCATTTTTGCACCCTTTCGATGTCCTCCGTCAATCCCACCTGGTAAGGATCCAACACCGCGCAGCAATATTCTAACAGAGGACGAACGAGTGTACTGTAAGCTGTCTCTTTAGTGGACTTGTTGCATCTTCTAAGTGTCCTGCCAATGAAACGCAACCTTTGGCTCGCCTTCCCCACAATATTGTTTATGTGGTCATTCCAAGTGAAGTTGTCCTTAATTTTAACACCCAGGTACTTAGTTGAATTGACAGCCTTGAGAATTGTACTATTTATCGAGTAATCGAATTCCAACGGATTTCTTTTGGATTTCATGTGGATCACCTCACAATTTTCGTTATTTAGCGTCAACTGCCACCTGCCACAGCAATCTTTTCTAAATCGCTTTGCAACTGATACTGGTCTTCGGTTGACCTTACTAGACGGTAAATTACAGCATCATCTGCGAACCATCTAAGGGAACTGCTCAGATTGTCACCCAGGTCATTTATATAGATCAGGAACAGCAGAGGTCCCAGGACGCTTCCCTGGGGAACACCTGATATCACTTCAGTTTTACTCGATGACTTGCCGTCGTTACCACGAACTGCGACCTTCCTGACAGGAAATCACGAATCCAGTCTCACAACTGAGACGATACCCCATAGGCCCGCTGCTTGATTAGAAGTCGCTTGTGAGGAACGGTGTCAAAAGCTTTCCGGAAATCCAGAAATACGGAATCAACCTGAGATCCCCTGTCGATAGCGGCCATTACTTCGTGCGAATAAAGAGCTAGCTGCGTTGCACAAGAACGATGTTTTCTGAAACCATGCTGATTACGTATCAATAGATCGTTCCCTTCGAGGTGATTCATAATGTTTGAATAGAGTATATGCTCCAAAACCCTACTGCAAACCGACGTCAATGATATAGGTCTGTAGTTCGATGGATTACTCCTACTACCCTTCTTAAACACTGGTGCGACCTTCCTAATTTTCCAATCTGTAGGTACAGATCTATCGGTGTATATGAGTGCTAAGTAGGGAGCTATTGCATCAGCGTAATCTGAAAGGATCCTAATCGGTATACAATCTGGACCTGAAGACTTGCCCGTATCAAGCGATTTAAGTTGCTTCGCAACCCCTAAGGTATCTACTTCTAAGAAACTCATGCTAGCAGCTGTTCGTGTTTCAAACTCTGGAATATTCCATTCGTCTTCCCTGGTGAAGGAATTTCGGAAAACTGCGTTCAATAACTCCGCTTTAGCGGCACAGTCGTCGGTAACAGTACCATCGGCACTGCACAGCGAAGGTATTGACTGCGTCTTGCCGCTTGTGTAATTTACATACGACCTGAATTTCTTCGGATTTTCTACCAAATTTCGAGACAATGTTTCGTTGTGGAACCTATTAAAGGCATCTCGCATTGAAGTACGTGCCAAATTTCGCGCGTCTGTAAATTTTAGCCACTCTTCGGGATTTCGCGTTCTTCTGAACTTCGCATGCTTTTTCCGTTGCCTCTGCAACTACGTTCGGACCTGATTTGTGTACCATGGGGGATCAGTTCCATCTCTTACCAATTAATGAGATATGAATCTCTCAATTGCTGTTGCTACTATATCTTTGAATTCCAGCCACATCTCGTCTACATTTGCGTAGTCAGTTCGGAAGAAATGGAGATTGTGTCTTAGGAAGGCTTCTAGTGACACTTTATCCACTTTTTTAAATATAATTATTTTGCGTTTGTTTCTGGTGGATTTGGAAGAAACGGTATTGAGCCTAGCTACAACGACCCTGTGATCACTAATCCCTGTATCAGTCATGATGATCTCTATTAGCTCTGAATTGTTTGTGGTTAAGAGGTCAAGTGTGTTTTCTCAACCATTTACAATACGCGTGGGTTCGTGGACTAACTGTGTAAGTAGACTGTTTAGGTTTTTATATTGGTAACGCCACGTAGCGCTCTGTATGAAAATACTGGCTGTGCTGTGTGCAGTCTGTGGCTAGTTTGCATTGTTGTCTGCCATTGTAGTGTTGGGCAGCTGGATGCTAACAGCGCGTAGCGTTGCGCAGTTGGAGGTGAGCCGCCAGCAGTGGTGGTTGTGGGGAGAGAAATGGCGGAGTTTTGAAATTTGTAAGACTGGATGTCATGAACTGCTATGTATACTATAATTTTTCAACACTATTAAGGTAAATACATTGTTTGTTCTCTATTAAAATCTTTCATTTGCTAACTATGCCTATCAGTAGTTAGTGCCTTCCGTAGTTTGAATCTTTTATTTAGCTGGCAGTAGTGGCGCTCGCTGTATTGCAGTAGTTCGAGCAACGAAGATTTTTGTGAGGTAAGTGATTTGTGAAAGGTATAGGTTAATGTTAGTCAGGGCCATTCTTTTGTAGGGATGATTGAAAGTCATATTGCGTTGCGCTAAAAAATATTGTGTGTCAGTTTAAGCACGGTCATGTATAATTTTTCAAAGGGGACGTTTCAACTGCTCGAAATAATTTTCGGAGAAAGCATTTAGGACAATATCGGAAGATGTTTTCTGCCTACCACCGGTTTTGAACAAGTATTTTTGCCAACATATCGAGGGAAGGTTCAAGTCCCCACCAACTATAACCGTGTGAGTGGGGTATTTATTTGTTACGAGACTCAAATTTTCTCTGAACTGTTCAGCAACTATATCATCGGAGTCTGGGGGTCGGTAGAAGGAGCCAATTATTAACTTAGTTCGGCTGTTAAGTGTAACCTCCACCCATACCAATTCGCTCGGAGTATCTACTTCGACTTCACGACAAGATAAACCACTACTGACAGACACAAACACTCCACCACCAATTCTGCCTAATCTATCTTTCCTGAACACCGTCTGAGACTTCGAAAATTTCTGCAGAACTTATTTCAGGCTTTAGCCAGCTTTCTGTACCTATAACGATTTCAGCTTCTGTACTTTCTATTAGCGCTTGAAGCTCAGGGACTTTCCCAGCACAACTACAACAATTTACAACTACAATTCCGACTGTTCCTTGATCCAAGCACTTCCTGTATTTGCCATGCAGCCTTTGAGATTGCAGCCCACCCCGTACTTTCCCGAGGCCTTCTAACCTAAAAAAACGCCCAGTCCACGCCACACAGCCTCCGCTACCCGTGTAGTGAACTCCTGACCGATTCAGCGGAACCCGAAACATTGCTGCTCGCGTTGGTCGAGGTCCAATGACTGTTAGCAGAATATGGAATCGGTGGGTTCAAGAGGGTAATACGGAACGCCGTGCTGGATCCAAACGGCCTCGTATCACTAGTAGTCGAGATGACAGGCATCTTATCCGCATGGCTGTAACGGATCGTGCAGCCACGTCTAGATCCCTGAGTCAACAGATGGGGACGTCTGCAAGACAAAAACCATCTGCACGAACAGTTCGACGACGTTTGCAACAGCATGGATTATCAGCTCGGAGAGCATGCTTGCGGTTACTCTTGACGCTGCATCACAGACAGGAGCGCCTGCGATGGTGTACTCGACGACGAACTTGGGTGCACGAGTGGCAAAACGTCATTTTTTCGGATGAATGCAGGTTCTGTTTACAGCATCATAATGGACGTATCCGTGTTTGGCGACATCGCAGTGAGCCCACATTGGAAGCGTGTATTCGTTATCGCCATACTGGCGTATCACCCGGCGTGATGGTATGGAGTGCCATTGGTTACACGTCTCGGTCACCTCTTGTTCACATTGACGGCACTTTGAACAGTGGACGTTACATTTCAGATGTGTTACGACCCGTGGCTCTACCCTTCATTCGATCCCTGCGAAACCCTACATTTCAATAGGATAATGCACGACCGCATGTTGCAGGTCCTGTACGGGCCTTTCTGGATACAGAAGATGCCCTGACCAACACGTTCTCCAGATCTCTCACCAATTGAAAACGTCTTGTCAATGGTGGCCGAGCAACTTGCTCGTCACTACTCTTGATGAACTGTGGTATCGTGTTGAAGCTGCATAGGCAGCTGTACCTGTACACGCCATCCAAGCTCTGTTTGACTCAATGCCCAGGCGTATCAAGGCCGTTATTACGGCCAAAGCTCGTTGTTCTGGGTCCTGATTTCTCAGGATCTGTGCACCCAAATTGCGTGAAAATGTAATTACATGTCAGCTCTAGTATAATATATTTGTCCAATGAATACCCGTTTATCATCTGCATTTCTTCTTGGTGTAGCGATTTTAATGGCCAGTAGTGTATGATGTTGGTGCTTCTCTACTGCCAACACAAAACTCACCGCCTCCTTTTATACGGGCTGGTCCACCTGTTGAGAAGTCCGGCAGTCAGTTCCTGATTACATAGCAATCACTAGATACTTTCGATCAGATACTGTACTTTCATATTGGGCACTAACCTCCATGAACTGACACAGCATATGTTGCAAGCATAGCAAGAAATTGCTCAAATATCGTCCGCAGGCTGTACGATTCCGTGCCACAATACAAGAGCATATTCGTTCCAATGCGAGCTATACTTCACGCTGGTGTTGACGGACAATAGCACTCTCTTTGAGTGAGTCGGGTGTCAGTAAACACCCAGTACGGCACCGCAGTGTCCACGGCAACTCCCAAGTTGCACATGACTGTGCTGTCACCCGGCCACCTGCCGAGCCCGTGTAAACAGCCGCGCCGCCCAGACGGGGTTTGCCGAGGCGTGGCGTACGTTTCGGTGCCGACGGCCGCCTGCGGGCGACGGGCGCGCCCGCTACAATAGCGGAGCCGCGGGCCCGGTGCATGGTGCGTGGTGCGCTGCGGGGGCGCGTGCCGGCCAGTCGTTAGGCGGCATTAAGGCGGGCGCAGGCGCAGCAGCGCGCGCCCACGCCCCCGCAGCCCGGCACGCGGCCATTGGTCGGCTCCTTTGTGCGCGCGCCAAGTGTCCCCCGCTCGTTAGCGAGCCTGCCGCCGTCACTGCACTCCGGCCCAAAGTCCCGCGTCAGTGGCACTGCCTGTCTCAATTCTACATCTACATCTACATCTACATCTACATGGATACTCTGCAAATCACATTTAAGTGCCTGGCAGGGGGTTCATCGAACCACCTTCACAGTTCTCTATTATTCCAATCTCGTACAGCGCGCGGAAAGAAAGAACACCTATATCTTTCCGTACGAGCTCTGATTTCCTTTATTTTATCGTGGTGATCGTTCCGCCCTATGTAGGTCGTTGTCAGCAAAATATTTTCGCATTCCGAGGAGAAAGTTGGTGGTTGGAATCTCGTGAGAAGACTCCGTCGCAACGAAAAACGCCTTTCTTCTAATGATTTCCTGTATCATTTCTGTGACACTCTCTCCCATATTTCGCGATAATACAAAACGTGCTGCCTTTCTTTGAACTTCTTCCATGTACTCCGTCAGTCCTTATCTGGTAAGGATCCCACACGGCGCAGCAGTATTCTAAAAAAGGACGGACAAGCGTAGTGTAGGCAGTCTGTTACATTTTCTAAGTGTCCTGCCAATAAAACGCAGCCTTTGGTTAGCCTTCCCCACAACATTTTCTATGTGTTCTTTCCAATTTAAGTTGTTCGTAATTGTAATACCTAGGTATTTAGTTCAACTTACGGCTTTTAGATTAGACTGATTTATCGTGTAATCGAAGTTTAACGAGTTCCTTTTCGTACTCATGTGGATGACCTCACATTTTTCGTTATTCAGGGTCAACTGCCACTTTTCGCACAAAAAAAAAAAAGCTCAAATGGCTCTGAGCACTATGGGACTTAACATCTGAGGTCATCAGTCCCCTACAACTTAGAACTACTTAAAGCTAACTAACCTATGGACATCACTCACATCCATGCCCGAGGCAGGATTCGAACCTACGACCGTGGCGGTCGCGCGGTTCCAGACTGAAGCGCCTAGAACCGCACGGCCACGCCGGCCGGCTTTTCGCACCATTCAGATAATTTTTCTAAATCGTTTTGCAGTTTGTTTTGATCGTCTGATGACTTTATTACTCGATAAACGACAGCGTCATCTGCAAACAATCGAAGACGGCTGCTCAGATTGTCTCCCAAATCGTTTATATACACTCCTGGAAATTGAAATAAGAACACCGTGAATTCATTGTCCCAGGAAGGGGAAACTTTATTGACACATTCCTGGGGTCAGATACATCACATGATCACACTGACAGAACCACAGGCACATAGACACAGGCAACAGAGCATGCACAATGTCGGCACTAGTACAGTGTATATCCACCTTTCGCAGCAATGCAGGCTGCTATTCTCCCATGGAGACGATCGTAGAGATGCTGGATTTAGTCCTGTGGAACGGCTTGCCATGCCATTTCCACCTGGCGCCTCAGTTGGACCAGCGTTCGTGCTGGACGTGCAGACCGCGTGAGACGACGTTTCATCCAGTCCCAAACATGCTCAATGGGGGACAGATCCGGAGATCTTGCTGGCCAGGGTAGTTGACTTACACCTTCTAGAGCACGTTGGGTGGCACGGGATACAGGCGGACGTGCATTGTCCTGTTGGAACAGCAAGTTCCCTTGCCGGTCTAGGAATGGTAGAACGATGGGTTCGATGACGGTTTGGATGTACCGTGCACTATTCAGTGTCCCCTCGACGATCACCAGTGGTGTACGGCCAGTGTAGGAGATCGCTCCCCACACCATGATGCCGGGTGTTGGCCCTGTGTGCCTCGGTCGTATGCAGTCCTGATTGTGGCGCTCACCTGCACAGCGCCAAACACGCATACGACCATCATTGGCACCAAGGCAGAAGCGACTCTCATCGCTGAAGACGACACGTCTCCATTCGTCCCTCCATTCACGCCTGTCGCGACACCACTGGAGGCGGGCTGCACGATGTTGGGGCGTGAGCGGAAGACGGCCTAACGGTGTGCGGGACCGTAGCCCAGCTTCATGGAGACGGTTGCGAATGGTCCTCGCCGATACCCCAGGAGCAACAGTGTCCCTAATTTGCTGGGAAGTGGTGGTGCAGTACCCTACGGCACTGCGTAGGATCCTACGGTCTTGGCGTGCATCCGTGCGTCGCTGCGGTCCGGTCCCAGGTCGACGGGCACGTGCACCTTCCGCCGACCACTGGCGACAACATCGATGTACTGTGGAGACCTCACGCCCCACGTGTTGAGCAATTAGGCGGTACGTCCACCCGGCCTCCCGCATGCCCACTATACGCCCTCGCTCAAAGTTCGTCAACTGCACATACGGTTCACGTCCATGCTGTCGCGGCATGCTACCAGTGTTAAAGACTGCGATGGAGCTCCGTATGCCACGGCCATCTGGCTGACACTGACGGCGGCGGTGCACAAATGCTGCGCAGCTAGCGCCATTCGACGGCCAACACCGCGGTTCCTGGTGTGTCCGCTGTGCCGTGCGTGTGATCATTGCTTGTACAGCCCTCTCGCAGTGTCCGGAGCAAGTATGGTGGGTCTGACACACCGGTGTCAATGTGTTCTTTTTTCCATTTCCAGGAGTGTAGATAAGGAACAGCAAAGGGCCTATAACACTGCCTTGGGGAACGCCTGAAATCACTTTTGTTTTACTCGATGACTTTCCGTCAGTTACTACGAACTGTGACCTCTCTGACAGGAAATCGCTAATCCAGTCACATAACTGAGACGATATTCCATAAGCACGCAATTTTACTACGAGCCGCTTGTGTGGTACAGTGTCAAAAGCCTTCCGGAAATCCAGGAATACGGAATCGATGTGAAATCCCTTGTCAATAGCACTCAGCACTTCATGTGAATAAAGAGCTAGTTGTGTCACAGGAACGATGTTTTCTAAACTCAAGTTGACTGTGTGTCAATAGATCGTTTCCTTCGAGGTAATTTATAATGTTCGAACACAATATATGTTCCAAAATCCTACTGCATATCGACGTTAACAATATGGGCCTGTAATTTAATGGATTACTCCTACTACCTTTCTTGAATATTGGTGTGACCTGTGCAACTTTCCGGTCTTTGGGTACGGATCTTTCGTCGAGAGAACGGTTGTATACGATTGTTAAGTATGGAGCCGACTTCACAGATCGCTCGGATACAAAAAATAAAAAATAAAAAAATAAAAAAAATCAAGCTACCTACTGCCCATCGTGTACGGTACCCTCAAGACGACGGCAGATCATTTATTGTAACAGATCTTTCTTTGGCTCGTAGCGTCATCAATACAAGCAAAAATACTTCCCGGCCAATCTCACGGACTTACCGCACACGCAAAACACACAGGTATGCTAAACGAAGGGCCAATGCGTCACTGCTAAGTAACATAGCTCGATGCAACTTGTAGTTCCTTCTCTAGATTGTCACACAGATGACAAAATGGCAGATACCGAAATAGACGACAGAGGGATAGAAAAACAATTAAAATCGCTTAAAAGAGGAAAGGCCGCTGGACCTGACGGGATACCAGTTCGATTTTACACAGAGTACGCGAAGGAACTTGCCCCCGTTCTTGCAGCGGTACACCGTAGGTCTCTAGAAGAGCGTAGCGTTCCAAAGGATTGGAAAAGAGCCCAGGTCATCCCCGTTTTTAAGAAGGGACGTCGAATAGATGTGCAGAACTATAGGCCTATATCTCTAACGTCGATCAGTTGTAGAATTTTGGAACACGTATTGTGTTCGAGTATAATGACTTGTCTGGAGACTAGAAATCTACTCTGTAGGAATCAGCATGGGTTTCGAAAAAGACGGTCGTGTGAAACCCAGCTCGCGCTATTCGTCCACGTGACTCAGAGGGCCATAGACACGGGTTCCCAGGTAGGTGCCGTGTTTCCTGACTTCCGCAAAGCGCTTGATACAGTTCCCCACAGTCGTTTAATGAACAGAGTAAGAGCATATGGACTATCAGACCAATTGTGTGATTAGATTGAAGAGTTCCTAGATGACAGAACGCAGCATGTCATTCTCAATGGAGAGAAGTGTTCCGAAGTAAGAGTGATTTCAGGTATGCCGCAGGGGAGTGTCGTAGGACCGTTGCTGTTCACAATAGATATTAATGACCTTGAAGTTAACATTGGAAGCTGACTGTGGTTTTTTGTGGATGATGCTGCAGAATATCGAGAGGCTGTAACAATGGAAAATTGTACTGAAATGCAGGAGGATCTGCAACGAATTGACGCATGGTGCAGGGAATGGCAGTTGAATCTCAATGTAGACAAGTGTAATGTGCTGCGAATACGTAGAAAGAAAGAGGCCTTATCATTTAGCTGCAGTATAGCAGGTCAGCAACTGGAAGCAGTTAATTCCATAAATTATCTGGGAGTGGCATTAGGAGTGATTTAAAATGGAATGATCATATAAAATTAATCGTCGGTAAAGCAGATGCCAGACTGAGATTCATTGGAAGAATCCTAAGGAATTGCAGTCCGAAAACAAAGGAAGTAGGTTACACTACACTTGTTCGCGCACTGCTTGAATACTGCTCACCGGTGTGGGATCCGTACCAGATAGGGTTGATAGAAGAGATAGAGAACATCCAACGGAGAGCAGCGCGCTTCGTTTCAGGATCATTTAGTTAGCGCGAAAGCGTTACGGAGATGATAGATAAACTCCAGTGGAACACTCTGCAAAAGAGACGTTCAGTAGCTCGGTACGGGCTTTTGTTGAAGTGTAGAGAACATGCCTTCACCGAGGAGTCAAGCAGTATATTGCTCCCTCCTACGTATATCTCGCGAAGAGACCATGAAGATAAAATCAGAGAGATTAGAGCCCACACGGAGGAATACCGACAATCTTTCTTTCCACGAACAATACGAGACTGGAGTAGAAGGGAGAACCGATAGAGGTACTCAAGGTACCCTCCGCCACACACCGTCAGGTTTCTTGCGGAATATGGATGTAGATGTAGATTTAGATGTAGACCATACTCTGGAAAAACTGCTACTCTGTAGTGAACAAAATAACTGATTCAAATACGAACTGAGGCGAACAGAAATGACACTTTTATTTAAAGACAATAATTACATTCAAGTTAATGCGATTCATCTTGCATCCCTGGACATTACAACAGGCGGAACATGGTTCTTAATTGGGTGTGCTATCACAATGGACGTCAATGCACACCGGACTCGCATTCGGGAAAACGACGGTTCAAACCCGTGTCCGGTCTTCCTGATTTAGGTTTTCCGTGATTTCCTTAAATCGCTTCAGGCAAATGCCGGAATGATTCCTTTTAAAGGCCACGGCCGACTTCCTCCCCTAACCCGATGGGACAGATCACTTCGCTCTTTGGTCCCCTGCCTCAAACCAACCAACGAACCAACCAAGGCAGCGCATGCTCAGCAACGTGCTCCCAGCCTGGCCAGAAGGTTACCAAGGAAGTACTCCACCAGCGCGATTGACACGTGCTGTAATACGCCTCCCCAGCGCATCCCAGATGTACTCCACAGGATTCGACTTGTAAGGAATGGATAATATTTTCTCTGAGAAAAGTTCGCCTTTAAAATTTAAGGAAAATAGTATGTCGATGCGCATTTTCAAACAAAAATTGCGTAGAATATCAAGCATTATGATGCAA
The DNA here is from genome assembly GCF_023898315.1 of Schistocerca nitens. Lineage (NCBI taxonomy): Eukaryota > Metazoa > Arthropoda > Insecta > Orthoptera > Acrididae > Schistocerca > Schistocerca nitens. Next base: position 829,026,638 of record NC_064618.1, on the reverse strand, counting down.
ATTATGTTGTACGTAACAGTCTCAAGTTTTACCACTCTAGCTGTAATATTTTTGAAGGTATATATGTCTAAGTACAAGAATACATTTTGCTGCATGTCTGTCCTTAGATCATTAAATTGTTAATGACAATAATAGCATTGCTACCTGAAGACTGTATTGAATGCAAATGAGAGGACGTCTCATTAGTGATTTGTCACACAAATTAATTAAATTTCCTACCACGCATACACTGCTCCGTGGAGAGGCATCTGCTTTACAACCGCACAATCACACCAATAGTAGAGTTCAGCTACACAGAAGAAATCGGTTATATTTATTATTTAACGGGAGGTTTACTATCTTTGACCCGATAAAGCATGTCCTTTGAGAATTATTTTCTCTGTATGTGTTATAAATATCAACGTCAAATTTGGTCAAAATGTTTATTGATATATACTCTACAAACTGGAATTTTTACGAGCGGAAATGTCGAAGAGCAAAGGCGGAAGCGCCGTCGGAACGAAACAAAATTTCGATGCAGACCTCCACGCGGGGTATGTCACAGGTCAGCCGGCTCGTCTGAAATCAAATTTGAGTTGACGTTAGCGAAATATATAAGATTCTTTACGAGCTGTACCTCGCTTAAGTTATTTGGACCATAGGAAACAAAATGGCTGTCATTTGAAAAAAATGGGGTTTTTTCATCGATTTTTCGACTTCGTCGGCCAAGTAAAAATATTTATAGTATATGGATCGGAATAAAAGTGGTACAACTCCTAGACAATTTAGTTAGCTTCGTCGGAAACAAAGAATCATGCCAATCGGTTCAGTAGATTTGAAGTTACCATATCGCGCGATAAAAAAAAAAGAAAAAAAGGGTCATTTCGAGAAAAACGCATTTGAAGTTTTGACTACATATACATGCAATATTATGCAACTTACGTTCAATATGCTATTCCGGGTCCATAAACTAGTCCTTCCTCTTCCTCATAGAGGGCGTTCAGCCCGATCTGGGCCATCCTGCGCTGCTCCAGAGCCGCTCGTACGGCTGGTGACAAGCGGTTTCTGGCCGCTTGAATCCGGTGGTCGTCCGAATGCTTGGCGACGCAAGGTGACCTCCATCGTTGTCATGGTCTTCAGAACTGCTGAATACCCTTCGTTGAAGCAGCTCACTACCAGGGAAGTTTCAATCTCCACAGTCTTCGGACCAGAATGCAAATGCTTGGGGGCTAACTTCCAAACACTTGCTTTCAAACTTGCATTTGGGTTTTGTGTGTTTCCTCCCAAGCACGGGCACAATAATTCGTCCTCCGAAAGAAAAATAACTGGTGCGTGAAAAAGGTCGATTTCAGGCAGGTGCATTTTTTTGTTCAACCACGAATAACAAACATTTCCGTTCCGTATTTGGAAAAACCGTTTCTGTGGAGGATTCTAAACACTTTTATGGATCCAAAAATGCAATTTAAAAAAATCGATTTCTTAAAACAAAAGATAGTAAACCTCCACTTAAGGGGTGTCGGCTGACGCGAGCTATTTTAGGACACTAAAAAAAATGAGGAAAATGAAATCAACTCTTTCAAACACTGGAATTATTTTCTCCTCGTAAATTGCTTCACAATTAAAATGAATATTTTCTCGTAACTGAGACAAATACGATTGCTTACTTGAAGCTAAATGAAAGAAGAATACTTCTAAAAAATTTAACAAATTACATTCCACTGTGGAATACACTCTGATGTGCACAAAAGTATAATAAACCATCACCGGAACTGACCTCACTTGGGACAGACTGTTCTGCTAACAGGTGTTGGATATCTAACTGAACAGAAGATTGCTATGGAACCACGACTGGCTTTCCAAAATCTGTGCAGCTTGCTAACGCAAGTTAAAACTAGATCCAAGATCCAAATACGTAAATGCACTGAAAAATCAACACAGGTTGCGGAATTACCCTAGCAAATTGTGGGCTGCTCAAAACAAATGAGCGCTAGCACTAAAAAGCGGCACTTGATCACTCGATTCAGCGAAAACAGCTCCAGGCTGCAGCCAGGTGCCTCTTCTCTCTCGATGTGACCTCACGGTCATCAGTCTCCACACCGATTCCAACTAACTCGTGTTCCTCTCCGCTCCCGTAAAACCACGGCTTGGAGACGGGGATTCACAACTTTCGCCACATTGGCGGCCAGCAACTTCTCTCAGCACGCTGGAAAGCAAGAGAAGCCTGCCTAAACTGCTCCACTATCGCTTACAGTCTGCTCATTAACTGGCCGGAGGTTGGTACACCGAATAAGCTTTGTCACCGCTCGTTAGTTCAGCGAGTCACTCTACAGCGCCTATGCTGATGGCCATTCTGATTGGCTGACATCATCTGCATGGATAGCGGTGTTGCGTATTTGCCATCGCCGTCAGAAAAGGCTGATTCGGCAGACCAGACATGCTGACGGAACCTGTGGCTTCTCTGCTATGACTTCCAAGACCCGTGCCGCCTCGCGGACTATGGAAATCAGCCATCGTTTAGCCACAACACTTTTACGAACCAACGGCCCAACAGGTTGGGCTGGGGAGCCGCGCCGGGGAGCTTGAGCCATCCTGTATTCATAGTGCTGCGACCAGCAGGTCCGTCACCGCGCTCTCTCAGATCTGTTTCAACGAAGAGAAATTCACGAATCTTACACCAGAAGCCTCTTCCCTCTAGCACAGTTACGAACATTAAGCTGCCAATTTTACCTACCGTCGCATAGTGAAATAAATGATGGTATTGCCATAAATTGTATCACGTATCTGTGTCAGTGTGAAGTGGGGGGTTGGGTTGTTTGGGGAAGGAGACCAGACAGCGAGGTCATCGGTCTCATCGGATTAGGGAAGGACGGGGAAGGAAGTCGGCCACGCCTTTTCAAAGGAACCGTCCCAGAATTGGCCTGGAGCGATTTAGGGAAATCACGGAAATCCTTAGTCAGGATGGCCGGACGCGGGACTGACCCGTCGTCCTCCCGAATGCGAGTCCAGTGTGCTAGCCACTGCGCCACCTCCCTCGGTCAGTGTGGAGTGCAGCATTTAATAATTAGCTGGTATACCATAATAATAATGTGTAGTTTGGTTCTTGAAGTCCCCTCTTATCTTTGGCATCTGCAATGCTCTGAAAATATCTGTGGAAATGTCGACAGTATGCGCCGTGTGTCGTGTTTGGCAATAAACGCCTCTCACTCTCTCAATTGCTACTGACGAAAGTAAATGAGGTTTTTTTCGGCCTGAAGACCATGGCTTGGTGTGTCCCTCATCCTCCTAAATGGGTGGTCGTCAGAGCCAACTAGGCTGATTTCAAGTCAAGTTTTTTTCCCCATGACAGCTGGCGTTTCCAAACAGTCGCTGCTGAGTATCTTGTGGAAATCCTGACAGGAAACAGCACCTTACAGAAGCGGTGTTCCTGGGAGCAGGATACCAATAAAAATGTCTAAATTCTGCTCCTGCTTCCGACTGGCTGGAACGGCTTAGTGTTAAATAATTTCGTGGAGTTTGCAGCCCTCGCCAGGTTGAGGTGAAAGACGTGTTTTCTCGGGGGCCTCTGGCTACAATTGTGTACACTGACTTGCACTGTGTCTTAGATGCAACAAAAGTATTTTTTGCCAATGGAAACCTGGGGCAGACATTTGTGAATTTCAACCTTACCAACATGTGAAAGTCCTGCCAACTGTTGGACATCACTATGAAAATATGAGCAAGTCCATGCAGCAGCTGGCGACCACCAAAATACACGGATGTGGTTGGTTTGCTGTATTCCACTGTATAATTGAATATTGTTACTGTTATTTCGCATGGTAATTATTGAATGACCATTTTAGCTCATATTACTATGGAGAATATTTCGTAATTAGTTACTTTAGTCCATAAAATGAAGCCAAATGTGCAAAGCATGTCTTGAAAGCGGTACATATTTTTTGTAAAAAATGTTGCAAATAAAATCATTAAAAGATAACATAATAGCATTAATACATAAATAAAAATTTTCCTTCCTCCACAAAAAATTTAGTTCTGAAAGTGGTTATCATTTCAGAAGTCGGGACCAACAAAATTAACTTTCTGATACAAATATCTTACACCGCTTTCGAAGTGCATTCCTTCTGTGAGAGTCTGCAATTCTGCTTAGGCGTTCCTTGCTTTTCTTGGCGAGTGTTACACAGTAGTGAGAGAGGACTTGTTCGGTAGAAAGAGGCCTCAGAGCAGAGTGTGGAGCCGGATAAAAGTGGCGGACTTGGCTAGCGTTAACTGATGCTAACAAATTTTCCTTGTTCCCGTAGACACTTGAGTCTGGTGTTTTCGTGTGACCTTCTCCCCATTGCCCTTAAACACTTTTTTGTTGTAATTGCGGTCATTGGCAGAAGATGCTAGGAGTCAGTCAGAAGCGGTGTATGAACTGTAGCCAGTGTACATGCTCCAATCCAGTGGTCGGATGTGCGAATCCTTCAGAAAGTAGATTGGCTGTTATAGGGCTGCAATTAAGGACACGAGAGTAGTGAGAATACAGCAAGGAGTAACCCATGAAAAATCAGCAATCCAGAAGCTAAACCGTCTTTGGTATTCTAAAGTTGGAGAGAAAGGAAGATGCTCCGTGGAAGAACTGTAGAGCCTACAAAAACTTATGGATGCGAGTTCTGGGAGCTTATTGAAAAAAAATAAAAGCAAACTGAGACATTGCAGCGGTGCGGGTTGTGCTCTCTGACTATCCTTTAACCAATCTGTCCACCTAGCTAGATAGGCTTCAGATTGTCTACTCCTTCACGCAAAGGCCACATAACTCCAGTCCATGAACAGTACCTGAAAGTTAAGCTATCGAGCGTTGGGAATCCTTGCGAGAGTCGTTTGAAAAAAATGTCAAAAATTTCGTTTTAGTTGGTTTATTGTCTTCACAAAGCAATGTTACTAACTGTCTCTGTAAGAGGTTCACACCCAAAAGCAGCCACACGATATTGAGTCTGAGCCGATATTTTAAACGTCTTTAACTGTCACTGATCGACGACTACTTGACAGTTAACACATTCAGTCGTTCAGTGGGCTTCTTGTAAAGAAGTACTGGCCATAAGGTCTCGTTACCTGCTCGAAACACGCTACGCGGAGTTTATGGACGACATGAAATGTTCACACGCGAGTAGCTCCTAAAACAAACCACAAACAACGTTCAAACTTTCACAAAATACTCAACACTGTAGTCACTTTTTGTCAACGACACGAGAAACAATCATAATGCGCGAATTTCTTCAACTCGGTACAAATTTGATCCACGCGATTTAACACAGGTGTTTAGCAGGAGACGGCTGTTGAGCGACTCTATAGATCTGAGGCACCTAGCCCTGCTCAACCGCGCGGAAAATATTGAATTCCTATTGGCTAAATGTTACGGAGCCAATCAGATCACCTCGAGCGCTTCTATACCCGCGCTATTCCTAATGTCACCCAATCAGATCACCACAATTAATTTAGACTAAAAATTTCGTTATTCCGAAACTAAATAAAATTTAATGAAAACAAAATACGATTTCTTCACACAAAATAAATTACTAATAAATTTAATACTCAGATATCTTTCGGTTGCCATTTACAAAACCGAGCTCACTCGGACATACATCACAAATTCTCCTATTGCGCAACAAGCTTCTCACGCTTACATTTACATAGTTTTAGTAAAATAGCACATTCTCATTTTACATATGTCCTCCACTCACTCTCTCAGTCTCTCCAAAACACTTACATAATCAAGATAAGATAAAATAATAATTTTCTAAACTACTTTTAATTCCGTCAGAAATCTGTGGTAATGAAACCAAAGAAAATTCCAGAAAATTAGATTCTGTGAACCTTGGTTGTGGTTTCAATTGATACTATAGATGAATACATTACAGTCCCTAACTCTGTTTCGCAATACCAGCACGGTTCTTATGTGTTTCAGGGGAAAATTTATGTCCCCTAAAATATTGAAGCTATTGATTTGAAATTTTAGCAGTATGGTTGTGTTATGCGTGGAATTTGGTACACTAAGTATGAAAAAGATCGATCAATATTTAAAATCACTTCTTCAGATTCATGGAGAGTATGTGTGACGTAGTGCACGCAGCATTAGTCAAACACACCGCTCACCCGGCCCAGTAGCCAGCGACAGCTGTGCGAACGTGAGAACCAAAATCTGCTCTCCTCCCGCCTCCACGGCTGGTTAAACTTCCAATGCAAGGTTACAATTCGTAATAATTTCATAAGACCGTGTAGAACATATTGGCGAGACAACGTAAGAAGTAGGGAAAGGAAGCAGACTCAAGAAAGCATCACAGATAGAATCGAAGAACGGCAGCTGACCAGGTATCGACATGAAATGCGAATAACATGTGATAAATGGCCAAAGACGATCTTGATGTAACACACTCATGGAAGAAGGAGAAGAGGTAGACCGCAGGTTGCCTGGTTGGATGGGATAACAGAACCATTAAAAAAAGAGAACCAGAAGAAGATGGGGAAGCATAGGTAGATAGTGACTACATAACGCAGGCGGTGGGGAAGACAGTTCGAGTACTGATATTTTCAGGAAAAATCATAAAGTACTGCAAATTTATTCATGAAGGAGACCACTGTGCAGTTCATCGTGGGTTTGTATAAAAAGCTCGAAGCGTTACAAATATACTGAATAAATTTCAGTGTGAGTCTATAAGACAGTTGATTATTATCAGAGGGAGGACAGGTCTGGAATTTCCAAGGGACATACATTTTAGTACGAGTCAAGAAACGTATTACATGAAACTTCCTGGCAGATTAAAACTGTGTGCCGGACCGAGACTCGAACTCGGGACCTTTGCCTTTCGCGGGCAAGTGCTCCACCACTTTTTTTTTTTTTTAATCTCATTTTGTTCGCTTTTGTTCGTTGCATCTGCTCGTGGCGGACGTCGTAAGACATCCATTGAAGTTCGTTGTTGATCGATTAACTCAGTTTTTTTATTACAGAGGTCACGTAACCCGCTGACCGAACACGCTGAGCTACCGTGCCGGCGACCACTGAGCTACCCAAGCACGACTCACGCCCCGTCCTCACAGCCTTACTTCCACCAGTACCTCGTCTCCTACCTTCCAAACTTTACAGAAGCTCTCCTGCGAACCTTACAGAACTTGCACTGCTGAAAGAAAGGATATTGCGGAGAAAATCTCATTCTGGAAACATCCCCCTGGAAACATCTCCGCAATATCCTTTCTTTCAGGAGTGCTAGTTCTGCAAGGTTCGCAGGAGAGCTTCTGTAAAGTTTGGAAGGTAGGAGACGAGGTACTGGCAGAAGTAAAGCTGTGAATAGGGGGCGTGAGTCGTGCTTCGGTAGCTCAGTGGTAGAGCACTTGCCCGCGAAAGGCAACGGTCCCGAGTTCGAGTATCGGTCCGGCGCACAGTTTTAATCTGCCAGGAAGTTTCATATCAGCGCACATTCCGCTGCAGAGTGAAAATCTCATTCTGGGAACGTATTACATCTTAGAACACACATCTTGCTTACTTCTCAAGATGGCAAAATTATAAAAATTTGCTCTTATAATGGGGAACACTGGGAATCGTTCTCTCCAGGCTGAAAGCTATCCCATTACTTTACGCGAATGGAACCCGTATGTGATTAAACGAAATCAGATTAACTTTATTTTAAGTCTTGTAATGCCAAGAACTGCCGGATAGCGAAACGGAATAGTTAAATGGGGTTTAACAGGAATTTCTGATACAGCTGACCCTACGTGTGTATAAATTATATCTTATACGAATTGTGTTGATCCATGACAACGCTCGTCCACGCACTGCTGGCACAAACCAACGGCTGCTTGAACAATATCAGAGGGATATTTTCGATCCGCCATACGGTCCCGACCAGGCACCCAGTGACTTTCGCCTTTTCCTTGAAGACGACGCTAGGAGGGCAACACTTTCAAACCAACGAAGATCTTCAAAACAACCTCAATGCTCATTTGAAATCATTAGCGGCAACATTTTTTGAAGAGGGTATTGCAAAGCTTGTCCACAGGTACGATAAATGTCTCAATCTTTTCGGTGATTATGTTGAAAAGTAACCATAAGTGTACAAAACTTTTGGTAGTAAAATAATTGTTTTCTATGAAATTGTCTTTTATTTATAGCCTATCGTAGGTTCAAAAGAAAAACGGCCCTCGTAGATGTAATTCGTGGGACGCAAATGACTTTGCACTCTGTATCCTCTAACATCCAACAACTTGAAACGATATGAGCTAATGTAATAGCTAAATTTTATCCAGAAGCCTCCCTTAGATTAGATTAGATTAATTATTCATTCCATAAACCCATAAAAGAGGGAATCCTCCTGGGTGTGGAACATGTCAGATAAACACATTACAAAAGTGTAATTAGAAAAACTTGAGTTTCATTAATTTTAATAATCCTCAGTCAATAAACTTCTAATATTTACAGGTTTAGTACTTCATCTGATTTCATTAAATCCATCATTCAGACATTTGCTAGTTTCTTGGTTATTACAACCAAGTATTGTCATAAATGAAAGTAATTATTCATTTCAATAATCCTCAGTTAAGAACAGTCAGATTATGTACAGGATTTAAAATTAAACTTCCACTATTTACAGACTTAAGACTTATATTTGCTTTCCATACATCCACCATTCACACAGTAGGTAGTTACTTGGCTGTTAGAACCAAGTATTGTCAAAAATTAAAGTACAATAAATTTTCATTAAAATGGTCTACTGCACTTGTTGAGAAACTCATGGATGGAATAGAAGGAGTTCGCCACCAAAAATTCTTTTAAATTATGTTTAAATTGTGCCTTGTCTAAAACTAAACTCTTAATGGTTGCTGGTAATTTATAGAAATATGCGTTGCTGAATACTGGACTCCTTTCTGGGAAAGAGTAAGTGATTTTAAATTTTTATGTATATTGTTCTTCTTCCTAGTAGTGATACTGTGTACTAAGCAGTTAGTTGGGAAAAGAGATGTATTATTTACAGCAAACATCATTAAGGAATAAATCTACTGAGAATCTGTGGTTAATATGCCCAATTCTTTGAATAGTTTTCCACATGATGTTCTTGGATTTACACTACTCTTTACTCTTATTATACACTTCTGTACTCTAAAAATTTTTCTCTGTTTGTGGAGTAACCTAAAAATATGATACCATATGACATAATGGAGAGAAAATAAGCAAAATATGCCAGTTTTTTATATTTATAGCTCCTATGTCTGACATCATTCGCATTGCAAACACAGACTTGTTTAGGCGCTTTAGCAGTTCGTTAAAATATTTCTCCCAACGGAATTTATTATCAAGTTGTAATAAAAAGAATTTTACACTCTCAACTTCTCCTATTTCCATGTCATCATTTTTATACACACACCAGAAGGAAATCTCTTGGAAGTTCTGAACTGCATATAGTGGGTCTTTTCAAAGTTTAATGACAGTGAATTGGCTATGAACCACTTATTAATGTCAGTAAAAATTTGATTAGCTGCCCTTTCTATATTTATATTTGATTTACTATTTATTGCAATGTTTGTATCATCTGCAAATAAGACAAACTTGGCATCAGGTAATGTAACAGATAACAGGTCATTAATATACAGAAGAAACAGTAGCGGACCTAGTATGGAACCTTGGGGAACACCAATGTAATTTCTTCCCAGTCAGATAATATCTGATTGCCTACTGCTGAAGTGTTATGTAATGACACCCTTTGTTTTCTATTAGTAAGATATGACTGAAACCACTTTGCAGCACTACCAGTGACGCCGTAATATTTTAATTTACTTAAAAGAATGCTTTCTGCAAGCACACGTGTTGAAGTTCAAAAGCAACACGAACTTAACTGAATCCTTGAAAATTTCGTTTTTTATAACAATCTCATCACTGCTGAAGGCAGGTTATTCCCTCTCGGCTTTCTTCCTCCAAACAACCCAACCCAACCTCCCTCTCGGCTTCAAATGCCACTAAGGCGAATGCAGTACATTCGAGAAGATAGTTCTTAAATGCTCACATGTGGAGATATGGAACACGTGAAAGGTTAATATCAACAAAGAGGAAAGGGAGTGAAAAGTAAAATAATCCTAAATTGTATCCACTCGTAATATATTGTTCAGAAATTGAATACGGAATATCGCATTTCCTATACAAACCCTATTCAACGGATCACGTATCTTTCCATGACCATCACGATACAACTAAAAATACAAATCACATACACTCCAAGACAAAAAAAACACGCACCGCGAAGGAATTATCTGAAGAGATCCGTAGATGTGACGTACATCTACACACACGCAAACAAATTATTATAATTTCAGAAAAATTAGATGATTTAATTAAGAGAAAGAGCTTCACAAATTGATCAAGTCACTAACGAGTTGGTCCACCTCTGACCCTAATTCAAGCAGTTATTCGACTTTTCGTTGACTGACAGGACTGTTGGATGTCCTCCTGAGGAATATCGTATCAAATTCTGTCCAATTGGCGCGTTAAATCATCAACATCCCGAACTGATTGGAGAGTCGTGTCCATAAGGCTCCAACCGTTTTCAACTGGGGAGAGATCTGGGACTGGGACATTGCTGGCCAGGGGAGGGTTTCGTAAGCATGAAAACAAGCAGTAGAAACTCTCGCCGTGTGTCAACAAGCTTTATGCTGCTGAAATTTAAACTCAGGATAGCTTGCCATGAAAAGCGACAAAGTGGGGCGTAGAATATCGTCGATGTACCGCTGTGCTGTAAGGGTGCCGCGGATGACAACCAAAAGCATCCTGCTGTGAAAAGAAATGGCACTCCAGACCATCAATCTTGACTGTCAGGTTGTACGACGGGTGACAGACAGGTTGGTGTCCTATTGCTGACTAGCGCGTCCCCAGAAATGACTTCGCCCTGGAATCTCGTTGACTAGAGCAGAATTTTCTTCTACGTGAGTCTCTCTTCGAACTGAGTCCTGATGACCAGCGCACGTCTGGAGACGCCCCAGACAGTGGTGGGACTGTCGCTTGGCATACGGCCCTACACTCGGGACAGATGGTCCGTGGTGCCATATCATGACCACTGTGGTTGTCATCTGTGACATCCATACAGCCCAGCGGTACTGCAACGCACCGTTTTGTTGCCCTTCATGGAAAGCTATCCTGAGCTCACATTTCAGCAAGATAATGCCCACCTGCAAACGGCGAAAGTTTCTACTGCTTTTCTTAGTGCTCGCCAAACCAACCTTGGCCTGCAATGTCACCGGACCCCATCCCAGTTGAGAACGTTTGCAGTGGTACAGGCAGAGCCCACCCACCAGCTCCGGGTTTTGACACTCTGACGCGCCAATTGGGCAGAATTTGGCACGAGATCCCTCAAGAGGACATCCAACAGCTCTACAAATAAATGCCAAGCCAAACAGCTGCTTGCATTAGGGCCAGAGGTGGGCCAACTCGTTAATGATTTGCTCAATTTCTGAAGCTGTTTGTCTTGAATAAATCATCCAATTTTTCAGAAATTGTAATAATTTGTTTTTCTGAGAATGTAATCACATCTATGGAAATGTGTCCCATTGTGATAATCTACATCTACATCTACATCCATACTCCGCAAGACACCTGACGGTGTGTGACGGAGGGTACCTTGAGTACCTCTATCGGTTCTCCGTTCTATTCCAGTCTCGTATTGTTCGTGGGGGATTGTCGGTATGCTTCTGTGTGGGCTCTAATCTCTCTGCTTTTATCATCATGGTCTCTTCGCGAGATATACGTAGGAGGGAGCAATATACTGCTTGACTCTTCAGTGGAGGTATGTTCTCGAAACTTCAACAAAAGCCCGTACCGAGCTACTGAGCGTCACTCCTTCAGGGTCTTCCACTGGAGTTTATCTATCATCTCCGTAATACTTTCGCGATTACTAAATGATCTTGTAACGAAGCGCGCTGCTCTCCGTTGGATGTTCTCTATCTCTTCTATCAACCCTATCTGGTACGGATCCCACACCGGTGAGCAGTATTCAAGCAGTGCTCGAACAAGTGTACTGTAACCTACTTCCTTTGTTTTCGGACTGCATTTCCTTAGGATTCTTCCAATGAATCTCAGTCTGGCATCTGCTTTACCGACGATTAATTTTATATGATCATTCCATTTTAAATCACTCCTAATGCCTACTCCCAGATAATTTATGGAATTAACTGCTTCCAGTTGCTGACCTGCTATATTGTAGCTAAATGATAAAGGATCTTTCTTTCTGTGTATTCGCAGCACATTACACTTGTCTACATTGAGATTCAACTGTCATTCCCTGCAGCATGCGTCAATTCGCTGCAGATCCTCCTGCATTTCAGTACAATTTTCCATTGTTACAACCTCTCGATACACCACAGCATTATCTGCAAAAAGCCTCAGTGAACTTCCGATGACATCCACAAGATCATTTATGTATATTGTGAATAGCAACGGTCCTATGACACACCCCTGCGGGACACCTGAAATCACTCTTACTTCGGAAGACTTCTCTCCATTGAGAATGACATGCTGCGTTGTGTTATCTAGGAGCTCTTCAGTCCAATCATACAATTGGTCTGATAGTCCATATGCTCTTACTTTGTTCATTAAACGACTGTGGGGAACTGTATCGAACGCCTTGCCGAAGTCAAGAAACACGGCATCTACCTGTGAACCCGTGTCTATGGCCCTCTGAGTCACGTGGACGAATAGCGCGAGCTGGGTTTCACACGACCGTCTTTTTCGAAACCCATGCTGATTCCTACAGAGTAGATTGCTAGTCTCCAGAAAAGTCATTATACTCGAACATAATACGTGTTCCAAAATTCTACAACTGATCGACGTTAGAGATATAGGTCTATAGTTCTGCACATCTGTTCGACGTCCCTTCTTGAAAACGGGGATGACCTGTGCCCTTTACCAACCCTTTGGAACGCTACGCTCTTCTAGAGACCTACAGTACACCGCTGCAAGAAGGTGGGCAAGTTCCTTCGCGTACTCTGTGTAAACTCGAACTGGTATCCCATCAGGTCCAGCGGCCTTTCCACTTTAGAGCGATTTTAATTGTTTCTCTATCCCTCTGTCGTCTATTTCGATACCTACCATTTTGTCATCTGTGCGACAGTCTATAGTGCAGTCTTCCTCTGTGAAACAGCTTTGGAAAAAGACATTTAGTATTTCGGCCTTTGGTCTGTCATCCTCTGTTTCAGTACCATTTTGGTCACAGAGTGTCTGGACATCGCTTCATGCTACGTCTTTTTTTTGTCATGTTGTGTATTAACGCTAATACGCAAAACATAAACATGATTTTAGTGGTGAAAGAGCAATGACATAAACAACTTGCAAGTCCTGATGACTGTATAGATACCACAATGGTAGGAGTAGTAGGGCAAAGCGAATTGTGGTACATTTTTTGTGTGGATTGTATATGGCAACATACATTGAGGGGTAAACCTATTGCTATGCTGATCGATTTATGACCTCTGGACATTGATTTATGACCTGTGTGGATAATCCCTCACCCTTTCCAATCCCATTCTCCCCACCATCCCTCTGGGAAATCCCCTATCCTCCCCCTCCCCTTCGCCAATGTAAGCACACTTTCGATATCAAATTAATTGATTAATTAAATTGGTCAAATAATTACCCCATCCCCCTTCTGTGAAATCCCCAGCCCTCCCTTCCCTTATTGTCCCCTCCACTCCCCCACTCTGTTCCCCTTCCAAATCAGGAAACTGACAGGAACAAGAATTGATCTGGGCTGAGCTGCTGGAGAGGAATGACATAGAGTAGTTTACTTCCTTTATTTTGGGTACTACCCTGTTGGAAATTGGGGGGGAAAAGCTCAACCTCTCCCTTCCCCTCCCCTTCCTCACCTGGAGAAATGGTGGGAAACACTCAGTATGTGCTGAGCTATTGGGGGCTAGAAGGTCTGTCCAGGAACTACATGTCCTAATTAAATGACTACACTGATGGAGATTAGACATGTTGGCTTGGAAAATTTTTGTGTGTATGCTGGCCTTGATGTACGGGGCCTCAGCTGAACTAGTTCACAATACTACCACAGAGGTCTTTTAAAATAGGTTTTTTTTTTCCTCCCCCGCCATTTTGCACAGGAATCAATAGGTACACTGCATTACGTGAAAATTAGCAGGAGCCAAAAGGAATGTGCAAACACTATATCCATTCATATGATTGTGATATCAGGTAGATATAAGATAGATGTGCTCTCAGTCAGTCAATCAGTCAGCCATTGGAAGAACAATAGCATCAACAGTAGCCAAGATTCTCATCTGCCTCTGCATCACAGAAGAAGTGTAGAAGTAAGTACTCATTGTATATCTGTGGTTCTCTGTGAAGTTCCATTTCTTTGTTCAGCTCCATATCTTTTTCTGTGGGTGCTTATTGTTTCTTCTTCTTTGTTCAGCGGCACCCTCCAGCATGTTCAGACCAGCAGCAGCCACCATCAGCTGCAGATACCTCTGGCAAGTTGGGACCAGCAGCAGCAACACTGTGGTATCCTATAGTGCACCTGACCAACACATTAGAGGAGGACAATGAGATACTATTATCCATCCCACACACTGAATTGTGTAATGAAGAGACCCAGCAAATACATGACTCTCAGAAGAACTGTGCTGGGGGCTTATACCACACAGTGCAGGTTAGTACTGGTCTTTGACACACATGCCATCACAGAAGATTCTGATGTTACTGCAAGAACAGAGTGTTGATGTGGTAGATGAGAAGCTGCCAGTTCCTCCCCGTGCTCCACTGCTTTTCACTTCAACTTATAATTTATTATCATAGATTTTTGTTGTTTTTCGTATTTAACTACCCCATCATTGTATAGTGTAAGGTGTAGCCATTGCAGCTCAGTTCGTATGATGGTTGCACCATAGTGGCAACTTACACTATTATTATTATAATTACAATCGTTCATTATTCTATAAAGCCCATTGCATATCAAACCAACATACAGTCTGTATCATAGCAGGGTTGCTAGAGTGTCAGGACTTTCTGATGATGCAGAAGGAGACTGGAAGAAGAAGAATGGCATACTCCTACCCAATAAGATATGAGTGATAATTGTAGATCCATCCAACTGTGGCAAGACCAACGTTTTTATGTCACTATTAGCACACTTGGACGGAGTCCGCTTTGAACATGTAAGTATATTTTCAAAAACGCTGTTTCAACCCAAGTACCAGCTACTTCATAAGATACTGCATGGTGTAGATGGTATAACAAACATGACATTCAGTCACTTCAGTGAAATACCCCTACCAGAAACGTAAAGCCAAACACAGTGTTCGTATTTGACAATGTTGCTGCGGAAATCTAGGATCAAGTTCTATGATATTTCTGTTTTCGTTGTCACATGTATGCTGACTCATTTTATTTGAGTCAGGCATATTCCAGAATCCTGAAACCGTTGGTGTGGGATAACTCAAATCTCATTGAAGCTTTAAAATAAGAGAATTTGAATTTAAAACACATTTACCAGATGCATGTAGGAACTGTCTTGTCATTCAACAATTTTATAAAGATATGCACAGATTGCTAGAATCACACACAGTATGCGTTTCTCGTTATTCATAAATCAAGAAAACTGAATGATGGTAAGTACAGACAGAACCAGACATAGGAAATAGACGACTTAGCTGTAAAGTTTGATGGAATTTAAAAGAAAGTCCATGACGTAACTGTAAAGGTTGAGCAAAATGTATATAAGGTGCAGCATATGAAGCAGCCCACTTAATATATAGCAAGATGTCGACTAATCATAAGGTTATCACAGCACAGAAGGCTGTTAGAGCGAAGTTTTGGCTGCTAAGATTTGGACATTTGATCAAGAAAACACACTCTCAGAGAGAGCTTTAATCCAGTTACTGAATCTCTCTATGAACTCACTGCAAAATTACACAATGACGACAATGATACTATTGCCAGTTTCATTAAATGGTTCAAATGGCTCTGAGCACTATGGGACTCAACTGCTGTGGTTATCAGTCCCCTAGAACTTAGAACTACTTAAACCTAACTAACCTAAGGACATCACACACATCCATGCCCGAGGCAGGATTCGAACCTGCGACCGTAGCAGTCGCACGGTTCCGGACTGCGCGCCTAGAACCGCGAGACCACCGCGGCCGGCTTTCATTAAATGTCACAAAGATGCTAGGATAGACAAAACATTTGGTTTTGGTTGTGAAAAACCATAAATGTTGGCCTTGTTGCCCATACGTTTAAATGAAAAAACAATGCAGATAGGCGACAGGGTATTTCAAAGAATACCAGGTCTACTGAACCTCATTTTCCTAAAACCCTCAAAAGGAGTAAACTTTTCAAACAAAGGTGTGAAGATGTATGTTGAAATACTACAGTTCACCAAAGAAAGAAACTAACGCAGTGAGAAATACAGAGACATTACAAAACCATCATTATTAGATGGTCAGTAAGCAGTAGTGACGGTATTGACATTCAGCATAAAAGAGTCAGCATTCTGTCCCCTCAGTGCATACACTATGACGACCCCAGATAATAAATTTACAACTGCTAATGGCATCAGCTGCTGTGGGCAATGAAGCTCATTTGAATGAGGTAGTCTCAATAATTTCAGAGCTTAGAGAGAGGTGTAATCAAATAATCATAGCGTTCAAGAACAGCACAAACCAGCATGCAAAACATGCCCTCACAGTCATGTTATCATTAAAGGTTTGGATGACTTATGGCAGGCTGATCTTGTAGATATGAGAGAATACTCACATGAGAATCATGAACTCAAATATATTTTAATGATTATTGACACATACTCCAAATTTCCCTGGGCATTACCTGTCAAAACAAAAACAGCGAGAAATTTCACAGAAGTGACTGAGCTTTTGTTGAGACAAGGATGAACTGATGACCTGACAAACTCCAAACTAATCACAGTGCAGAGTTTTACAATAGGCATTTCAAAACCATGATGCAGCAGTATGGAATATGTCACTACTCACCATTCTCCTGCCTGAAAGTGAGTATCGCGGAACATCTGAACAGAACAATAAAACATCAAATATGAATGCATTTTAAGCTTTGTGGCTTATACAAATGGACTGGTATCCTCCCAGAAATAAATGCACACTCTAATGAAACCAAATATAGCACAATAAAAGTGAGACCAATCGATGTTCATGATAATGGACTCACTATCTATTAAAATGCTCAGTCCATGTAACCAGAAATTTAATGTAGCTGATTTGGTATTTATCTCAAAACAAGACAGCATTTGATAAGTCATGCTTCCCAAACTGGTCGAGTGAGATAGTCGCAGTTCTCAAAGTGCAGAGGACAAATTCCAGAACTTACATCTTAAAGGATAGCAGTTGCATTCGAATTTCAGGATTCTTTTGCGCCAAGGAAATGTAGAAGAGCTAAGAACCACACACGTTTCTCATAGAGTCTGTCATAAGATTTCGAGGGATTAGAGCACAAGTTAAATGGCCTGGTTTTCCTGCATCACAAAACACCCGGACTGACGTTGACGATTTGCTGTATAATGGTATTCTCGCAAACTTCCAGTCGAATTGCACATGGGGGGGGGGGGGGTTATAACTATAGCAGACCTGGTACAAAGCTTCAAAAATGTTTGGCTTGTGGTGATAAGGGTACTAAAATGCTTGACAAGACATTTTTGGAACATGACTTTGCATAAGGAAAACATACAGGCCTCCCTAGACGTCATGCTGCAGATGAAATTTTAGCTGATAAAACAAAGCCAATATGTGTGATAAAGGTTATTGGTATAAGGCAGCGCACTGCAGCATTTGTAGTTGATAAATTCATGTGTGGTAAAATTAATAGTCTAGGGTGTAAATTTCAAACAGTTTATGAACACTGCATGTCTTGCAATGTAGAAGAAGAAGACAACGATCAAGAAGAAGAAAAGGTGTTCAAAAAACTGTAGCTGGACAGCCATGTATGTACTTAAAAGTGCCCTGAAGGATAAAGGGCCAGTTAAAGCACCTAAGGTTTTGCCAATACTCCTTCCTCATACCTGCTCTTGAATGTCTCTCAGCAATGGGTTCACTGGCTGGTGGTGCTGCAGCCATCGTCAAAACAGTGAAAAAAGCACACAACTTTCAGGAGGAACACCGCCTTGTGTCACAGTGGGACAAGTGTCTCAACAGTGACAACAGCCAGGGACAAGTGTCTCAACAGCCAGCCAGGGTCAATATTTCTAACATACAGGTACTGTTTTCTGTAATTATGCCTCCAGCTCGTTTTTTTTCTGAACGCCCCTTGTACAATATGTGTTAGAGCCAAGAAGGAAACATAACAATGGAAATCCAAGAGCGAAGTGCTCGGATTAAAAAGGGTTTAATACACAGCACTGGACTTGGTACCAGGAGCAGGCTGCGGCTAGCAGTAGCAGAATCCGGAGAGGGTCCCTAGTTCAGATGTGTAAACTCATAGACTCATGGACTCATTGACTGACATATGTCACCCCTTGGCAGTGGTGGCTGGCTAATTGTGTTACCTTTAACTGAAAGTGGCGAGGATTTATATGGTCCTGGTCAGTCCTTGTTTTGTTACAGCATTGTTTTTTTTTTATCACTTAAGGCAAAGAAGTCCGAGGCTCAGATGTGAAGACATTGGGCCATCAAAGCTGCATAAGTCTGGCTGCTTGCTGAGCTGGCGATATTTCAACTCCAGTCCCATTGTTGAATTTGGTGATGTAGTAACTTCCTGGTGTTGTAACGGCATTTCCTGTGGTATCAGCATACAGCCCCTTATATAACAACCTTCAGTCAGATCTGCTCTGACATGCTTACTAGGTTATCTCTTGCTTTAGCCATGGCAAGTGTCTTAATTCTCATCAGTTGCACCTGATCAATTATTTGCTGTGCGACAACTGAATAAAATCTGGCTATTGATTCACACATGTTCTTATAAAGTTGTGAACTCAAACAAAGACCTAACTTTGCCCACATCAAATACCACTACAAGTATCTCGTGCAAGGAAATACGAGGGTAATCCCAAAAGTAAGGTCTCCTATTTTTTGGAAGTACATAGACGTGTTTATTTCTACAATGGTTTACATCAGTTTACAGCTTGAACATTTAGTTATTTTTCTACATAATCACCATTTCTGTCGATGCATTTTTGTAGACGCTGTGGCAGTTTTTGTACGCCCATGTCATACCAGCTCGCCGCCATGCTGGCGTGATTGTTCCTTGGCCTCAGGTGTAAAGTGGTATACCGAGGTTTCGTCACCCGTGAGAACTGAGTCCATAAAGTTGTCCTGTTCGGCTGCAAGGCGGTGAAGAAAAGCGCGGGAAGCATCAACTCGTTGCCGCAGGTGGTCCTCAGTCAGCATGCGTGGCACCCATCTTGCGCACACCTTCTGGTAGTTCAATGTTTCCGTTAAAATTCTGTGAGCGGTGCTTCGGGAAACTTCAGGACCCAACGTGCAGAGATTATCCAGGGTGATCCTCTGATCTTCACGCATGCTTTGCCCAGCCTTCAACACTGTCTCCTCAGAAATTGGCGGTCTCCCGCTCCTTTGTTCGTCGTAAATTACGGTCCGACCAGCTTTAAACTCTCTACACCACTTACGAACAGTTTTGACATCCATGCACGACTCACCATACAATACCGTCAATTGTATTCAAAAACCGAATAACTGCGCGCAATTCGCACTTGGCGGTAACATCCAACGGAAACTCCATTCTCAACGGCTGCCAAGCCAAGACAGCGTCTCAGCGCAGCGTGCGCATGTTTACACACAGCGCGTGAAGCACTCTTCGTAACAGTGTAACCAACTGCCACACAAACAGAATTCTCTACTTATAAAAAAAATAGGAGACCTTACTTTTGGGATTACCCTCGTATAATATTCCATAATTTGAAGAACGACGTAACATACAGGGTGATTCAAAAAGAATACCACAACTTTAAAAATGTGTATTTAATGAAAGAAACATAATATAACCTTCTCTTATACATCATTACAAAGAGTATTTAAAAAGGTTTTTTTGCACTCAAAAACAAGTTCAGAGATGTTCAATATGGCCCCCTCCAGACACACGAGCAATATCAACCCGATACTCCAACTCGTTCCACACTCTCTGTAGCATATCAGGCGTAACAGTTTGGTTAGCTGCTGTTACTTCTCGTTTCAAATCATCAATGGTGGCTGGGAGAGGTGGCCGAAACACCATATCCTTAACATACCCCCATAAGAAAAAATCGCAGGGGGTAAGATCAGGGCTTCTTGGAGGCCAGTGATGAAGTGCTCTGTCATGGGCTGCCTGGCGGCCGATCCATCGCCTCGGGTAGTTGACGTTCTGGTAGTTACGGACAGATAAGTGCCAATGTGGTGGCGCTCCATCCTGCTGAAATATGAATTGTTGTGCTTCTTGTTCGAGCTGAGGAAACAGCCAATTCTCTAACATCTCCAGATACTGTAGTCCAGTTACAGTAGCACCTTCGAAGAAGGCCGTCCAGAACTTTTCCCTTTGCACAAACACCCATTCTCTGTAAACTGTTTATACCAACGTTTAATACACCACCTATCAGGAGGTTTAACACCATACTTCGTTCGAAATGCACGCTGAACAACTGTCGTCGATTCACTTCTGCCGTACTCAATAACACAAAAAGCTTTCTGTTGAGCGGTCGCCATCTTAGCATCAACTGACGCTGACGCCTAGTCAACAGCGCCTCAAGCGAACAAATGTACAACTAAATGAAACTTTATAGCTCCCTTAATTCGCCGACAGATAGTGCTTAGCTCTGCCTTTTGTCGTTGCAGTGTTTTAAATTCCTAAAGTTGTGGTATTCTTTTTGAATCACCCTGTATATTTACATAAATGTAGTGAAACTGTGTGAGGCATCAACCATCTCACCATAAGCTGGAGTGAAGTAGCTTCAATGCACCCATTTTATAAACACAAGACAAAGCATGTCTACTAAACAGAACAGCACAAAGCTAAAGAAGAGAGTGTCCAGTCGAAAGTGAACCTTCGTTGGCCGACGATACATCCTCTAGAACAGATTCTGCAGCTCAGTTTTCCCATCGGCGGACCCACGTCGACTCTCAGACGATCTGCTGAGACGTAACTCAGTTTCCACCCAACGCTATACCACTTGTGAGGCGTCAGTTGAGCTGTTTAGCACACACATAAGATGCTGTAAGTCCGATCCGTGGACACCTACAGGAGAGAAAAGGTACTCATAAGGTAATGCAAATTTAAGAAACAGAATGTCAGCTATGGAAACGTCTTATTGAAGGGAAACTGCTAGCGGTGGCCCAACACAACACGAACATACGGGCGCCATACCACAAATGGATACGATAAAGTTTCTCTGGTTATAAGACAAGACAATGCGTCGCTCTGCGGCAACTTTTCGACAAGTTTCCCGCTCGTCATCTGCAGATGAAATGTCATGTTCATGTCCATTGTGTGGCTTTATATCCACTGGACCATAGCCTCCTCCGCCGGCCGCGGTGGTCTCGCGGTTCTAGGCGCGCAGTCCGGAACCGTGCGACTGCTACGGTCGCAGGTTCGAATCCTGCCTCGGGCATGGATGTGTGTGATGTCCTTAGGTTAGTTAGGTTTAAGTAGTTCTAAGTTCTAGGGGACTGATGACCACAGCAGTTGAGTCCCATAGTGCTCAGAGCCATTTGAACCATTTGAACTGATGACCACAGCAGTTGAGTCCCATGGTGCTCAGAGCCATTTGAACCATTTGAACTGATGACCACAGCAGTTGAGTCCCATAGTGCTCAGAGCCATTTGAACCATAGCCTCCTCCACCTTGTCTACAGTGGCCGTGCCAATGGCGCGCCTCCGGAAGGAGTGTCATGGACTCATGGGCAGTGGTGGGGAGAGCCATATACCACAGAGGGGGTGGGGAGAAGAGGGGGGGGGGGGGAACTCGCGCTACGATAAAGTGTCCAGGTGTCGCGTCCTGGCGCTGCCTGTCTGTTCCATCTGCTGCCTTCGTCGTCTTGACAACAGAGCGTGTTCTGAACGGTGCTGCAAAATACACCGCTGCATCTGGCCAATGTATTGTTTGTCACATTCGAAACTGGTGCTACAGACTCGAAGTGTCCGTAATCCTAATTTGCCTTTCATTAAGTTGAGAATAATTTTGATTTTAGCTGATGAATGGGAAATGGTCCTGGTGTTATTTTTCTCCAAATAACATAAGGACCATCTTGTGTTCATCGTCTGAAATCAAAACAATACTCGGCTCACTTAAACGCAAATCAGGACCACAGAGACTGGAGTCTGTGTCATCAGTTGCGAATGTGGCAAACAATGCATCAGCAGCGGTGTATTTCACAGCGCAACTCACACCATTTGAGAAGCATCCACCTAGGCCAAATGGACAAATCTGCAGTCGCAGAGCACAGCCTCAACGAAGGTCATGTAATTTAACTTTCACCAGACGAGGCAGAGGAGCCTGTGTTCGAGCGGCTTTATACTGTGCAGTGGACAAGAACCCGACACTTCCCCTGAAGATGACAAGTAGAAAACTTCTCGATACGTTTCAGTAGAATGACGCCTTGACTCGACTGAGAACCTGAGAAAATTCATCATCGAGATTCGCCGAGAAAGCTTGCATTCCCATATGAGACATGGATATATTAATCAAAGGGCCCATCTAAAATACAAAAGAAGCTAGTGGCCATTGTAACCATCTGCTTTATTACATAAAGCAACAAAAAAAATCCATTACCCACTGGGATAACTACGTAAATATTTAATAAGTGGACAAATGATATTAATCATGAAATCTTGCCTTGGCGCAAATGTATGGACACATGACAGCATGCAGTGATATGATACAGCCAATGATTTCGAGAATGCTTAGGGGTTTAAAGAAAGGACCTGGAAAAATAAGTACAAACACCAGCAGAATCGCCAAAGTGCATGATGGAAGCAACTAACTGGCAGTCAATGCTAAAACTGTGCAATTAAATTCTGATATACCGAGTGATCAAAAAGTCAGTATAAATTTGAAAATTTAATAACCCACGGAGTAATGTAGATAGAGAGGTAAAAATTGACACACGTGCTTGGAATGAAATGGGGTTTTATTAGAACAAAAAAACGAAGTTCACAAAATGTCCGACAGATGACGCTGACAGCAAAGCTGCTACCGTGACGGGTGAGAGGTACGCCGATATAGAATCGCATCATCCCCAGCCTGGCTGATAAACACCTGCTGGAACGTACGATGTTTATGCAGGATGGCGCTCCACCCCATATTGCTACACGCGTGAAAGATCTCTTGCGCGGGTCGTTTGGTGATGATCGTGTGCTCAGCCGTCACTTTCGTCATACTTGGCCTCCCAGGTCCCCAGACCTCAGTCCGTGCGATTATTGGCTTTGGGGTTACCTGAAGTCGCAAGCGTATCGTGATCGACTGTCATCTCTAGGGATGCTGAAAGACAAATCCGACGCCAATGCGTCATCATAACTCCGGTCATTGCTTTACAGCTATTGTTGACGAATGATGGTGGACATATTAAGCATTTCCTGTAAAGAACATCATCTTTGCTTTGTCTTACATTTTATGCTAATTATTGCTATTCTGATCAGATGAAGCGCCATCTGTCGGACATTTTTTGAACGTTTGTATTTTTTTGGTTCTAATAAACCCCATGCCATTCCAAACATGTGTGTCAATTTGTACCTCTCTATCTACATTATTCCGTGATTTATTCAGTTTTCAAATTTATACTGACTTTTTGATCACCCAGTAACTAGCCTCGCATCCCCTCGATTCACTGACTGCATTGTCAGCTCATTCTTATCACTCTTAAACGGTGCGGAAGACGGTGGCAGTAATGGCTGGCAATTCTTAGTCCAGCTCACCCTCTGTACTCCGTCCTTATATGGAGAGATCTTGCTGGGCGACGCCTCGATCGCAAGACTGCTCTTTGGTATCCTGACAGCAAGTCCTTACTCATCCATCTCTCAACAGCGAGTTATTTCTGACTTAACTGTTGCAAACTTGGCTGTTTATGGCGCCATAGGAATCTTGCTGGCGAATTGCAGCAGACCTTGTGAGTTACATCCAATAATAATTTTAAAAATTATTAGTTATGGTTAACTAATGTTGGTCTAGCTTCAGGAAGAAGGCAGAAAATCTCTCCCACTCAAGAACAGATTTCTAACACCAGCCAACTGAAAGCCTTACATGTAGACCCACGTGGGAAAGCGGGCCTTCTACAGAAATAATTATTATGAGTTAATGAGTGTGCCCATTGATAGGATTTTAAAAAATATTATTTCGTGGCATGAACACAGAGAAACGACCGGTCTCATAGTTCCCCAGTTCTGGTGACTACGCCTGGCTCCACATGTCATCTTTCCAAAAGGATTTCTTCACGCATCTCACACAACAGACTTTTGTGGCATATAGGCCTACCTTGAGTCTCCTGCTGTGCTAGGATGGAACATGGCAAATTCCCCATTTGCTACCTGCTCTGGAGGACAGCTTCCAGCTCTCAGCACGTTTATCACCCCTACGGGTCCTTCTCAGTATACTTCCATGGTGCACGAGCCAGTTAGAAATATTTCAAGGTTGTAGAAAATAACAGGTTCACTCACTGTAATATGAAGGAAGAAAAGAATGAAGTAATTAGCTGAGCAGTCACTGACTGTTGAATATTGTTTGCAGCTATGATGCAGTGTTAAAGGATCAACTAACTTTAAACCCTTTTTAATCCGAGCACTTCGCTCTTGGTTTTCCATTGTTATGTTTCCTTCTTGGCTCTCACACATTGCACAAGGGACGTTCAGAAAAAAACGAGCTGGAGGCATAAATACAGAAAACAGTACCTGAATGTTAGAAATATTGACCCTGGCTGTTGAGACACTTGTCACACTGTGACACTAGGCGGTGAATAGCTATCTCATAAAATTTCCGGGGCTGCGATGTTCATCATTTCCGCACGTGTAGCTGGACGTCGTAGTACGAGGTGAATCGTTTGCCCCTCAGAGCCTTTTTAAGGGGATCAAAATGGCGTAATCACAGGGAGAGAGGTCCGGAATGTATGGAGGGTGGCGAAGAATCTCCCATTTGAACTTCTGTAGGAGTGCCGCGACTGTGTCGGCCGTATGAGGCTTTGCATTGTCGTGGGGCAGAATGACTCCACGGGTGAGATTGCCTGGTCGTTTTGATTTGACCGCTTGGCGAAGGGTGGTCAAGGTTTGCGAGTAACGCTGAGCATTCACTGTTGTCCCGTGCTGCAGGAAGTGAATCACAAGGGGGCCATATTGGTCAAAGAAGAACGTCAGCATAGGGGCAAACGATTCACCTTGGACGACTACGTCCAACTGTACACGCGGAACTGGTTAACATCGCAGCCCCGGGAATTTTATGAGACAGCCATTCACCGCCTTGTGTCACAGGGGGAGAAGTATCTCAACAGCCAGCGTCAGTACTTGTAACACACAGGTACTGGCTTCTGTAATTATGACTCCGGCTCGTTTCTTTTTGAACACTAATTATACGTTACCCATTGTGCGCTGTACCTCACATACATTTTTCTGACAATTTTGAACGTCTTGTACCACTTCACACCGTCGAACGCTTTATCTAGATCTACATATCTTATGAACATGTCTTTACTTTTGTTAACTTCTGAAACAAATATCGAGCACAGTGACGGAACTGCCTCTCTGGTACCGTCACCTAGCTTTAAGCCAGAAAGAAGTGCGCATCATGTGTCCTACTGAGACGGCGCGGTTCCTTCCCTGCTTTTACAACGAACCTGCACCTACCTGAGAACATTGTCTCAGCATATCATCGGTAGGGAAGCCGAGCGAAACCTACTGTACTTAGACGTGAACCAGGTTGCAACTAAAGTCACTAACCTACGTTTCGGGAGAAAGTTTTCACATGAAATGAAAGGCCGGCCGAAGTAGCCGTGCGGTTAAAGGCGCTGCAGTCTGGAACCGCAAGACCGCTACGGTCGCAGGTTCGAATCCTGCCCCGGGCATGGATGTTTGTGATGTCCTTAGGTTAGTTAGGTTTAACTAGTTCTAAGTTCTAGGGGACTAATGACCTCAGCAGTTGAGTCCCATAGTGCTCAGAGCCATGAAATGAAAGGTTGGAAATTTTGTCCTTAATTAATATATTCTGAAACTTGGGTGAACAAGTATCACTGCCAAGCCCGTGCTAGTCTTAACACAGTCACTCACAATCCCTTTCACTCACGTTAGCAAGTTTATGGTGTTGCATACGGATTGTTTTTCATTGATAATTCTCGCCAAATATTAAGTCTGTCGGTACCTAATGCAGTCACAGTTTTTAGCCACCGACCTGCTCAATACGCCACGCGGAATTTATGTCTTTTCTCGCCACAAAATTCGCTTAAAAATTCCGAAATTTCTACACACCCATCGGAATAATTATGCCGTCACTTTACAACACCGAAACACTGCTAGATCCGGCAACTTATCATTTCCATCGGAACTACTACTACACACGTCTGAACTGTTTGATGCCTAGGCTCCGACTCCTCTCTAGAATACTCTAAGTATTGTCTACCAGCGGAGAAAGGTGCGCGAAAAATATTGCTTTACCATAGGTCAGTTTACTCAACAGCCAATAGCAAAACAACATTCTCCCGCGTCAGTCCGCGCTTTTCATCAATAACCAATAGCAAAATAGTATACCTAACGAGTACACTTTTTACCGACGTAATTATCTAATATGCTGAAGTTTTGTTTATGCATAAAGTTATATACTATTGTTATTTATACCTGAATTAACTTTCCCTTTACCATAAACTTACTTTACAAATCTAGTCTACAAAAATCCCCTTTGTCCACATCCATACTTCTTCGAAACGTTCCCACACTAAATCCCACTACATAACTCGTTAAACAATTATCTTCATATTAACGTTAAACCGGACTCACGTATCATTCATACTACTAAAACACATTTATAACATTTTACATACACAAAAGGACATAACAACACTTTATGAAAATACTAGAACAGTTTATGAAAAACTTTAGTAAACTCTAGTGGGCAGAATCGAAACTGAATCACAGTCCCCTCTCCAGTACCATCCTCTATCGGCTGATAAATAAATTACCTGCGCGTCCAGTTGTAACCTCCCCCTCACTTATCGACCTTAATGACAGTGAAAAATTAAACCGCGTGTACCTAATGGAAATTTGGGAAAAGCAATCGTCACCGAAGTTAATTTGTCGGTAAAGAGGGAGGAAAGGGTTACATCTAAATGAAAGGAAAAATGCAAATGAAACTGGTTGAAATTAATTTTGAAAAGGGGTAAAGTTAATAAAGAAAGTAAATGTGCGTGCGTTACGTTAACAATTAACTAGCGGTAATTAGATATTTGAGATTTGGGGAAATTACGATCGCCAGTCCTAAGGACAATTACTATAGTAACTGAAAAAGAAAGGTTATTACACATATAATTAGCACTAGAAGCGTGGCAACTGAAGGTTGACACGTATAGTGTGAAAACTGAAAGTTTGTCAGAAGTAATAAATTTCGATACACTCTGACTTAATTTAGCAAAAGAATTAATAAAACCGGAAAATCGAAAGTTAATTTAGTGACTGAAGTTAATAGTGAGCTTTGCTTCTGAAGCACATCGAAATTCAGTAAAATACGGTTAGTCTTGGACTACCTCAACAATCATTTCAAAAGCTACTTGAATCTACGCAATTTAGAAATAAGAGATTTAACTTCGAACTTGAATTAAATGAGTCTGAACAATTAACAATAGTAAAATTTAGTACGTACCAAGCTGAGCTGCAGTCACAGGTAAGCTAAAATATGCTAACAAAACTCGCACTCTTAATTTGTGCTCGTGTAATCTAAATATTGTAGCCAGCTATGAATACCTTAACTGAACTTTGAAATTAAAGCAGTGAAATTGAATTACATTATTTTAATGCTGGCGTTTGAATTTCAACGACACTCGGGATCATTTCGGAAAAGGAAGGGATCCTGCTTGGCAATGCAATTGGGACAATGAGCAACAAAGGTTCATGCTAAGTTGCTGTAATTTTGTGATGCAACAATTTTAAAAGCTGAGGTCTGCCATACAGTTCTGAAACTTTACGTGCATTTAGTCTTCCTTGTTGGTTGATTGAAGGTTTGAAGTCGTCGATCGAGGAGGTGGCGACAGTCACTCATTGTCGGCCGTCGCTGTTGCAGAAGCTGGATGCTGGCGCGCCTTCTTCTCGACACGGTCACCAGGCGAAACGGGCTCTTGATGTGTGCCAGCTAATGCTTCCCGTCCGCGACACCGTGCTAGAAACTATTATAGCCAGTCGAGCGTAATTACATGCTGCCCAACCCCGAACGCGCGGCAACTCGCGAGAGCGTCACACAACACACCTGCTCCACTGCACTACTCCGGCCAGACTCTCCCTGCCCCGCGCTCCACGCGGCAGAGTTCACACTACCAAAGATCCTAAACACTTTCGTTCTTCACACGACCTATCGATGTATTCGTTCGATAGCATAGTTTTCCCTAGGCAAGACCCAGCGTAAAAATACAAATAATATTTACAAAAGAAACCAATTATACATCGACATAAATGCATATATATATATATATATATATATATATATATATATATATATATATATAGTAAAACAATTACAATATATAAAGACACAGAAATGTCATATCTTGAGGTAACAAAACAAGGAAAAAGATTATAGTACAATAGATGGAAGACGGCCAGTGTGGCCGTGCGGTTAAAGGCGCTTCAGTCTGGAACCGCATGACCGCTACGGTCGCAGGTTCGAATCCTGCCTCGGGCAGGGATGTGTGTGATGTCCTTAGGTTAGTTAGGTTTAATTAGTTCTAAGTTCTAGGCGACTGATGACCTCAGAAGTTAAGTCGCATAGTGCTCAGAGCCATTTGAATAAATGGAAATAGGAGGATATGCATTTCCGGCGTTACACGTGCCCCACATTGTCTGAGGATGTTCGTGTAACCTAAACAGACTCAGAAAATGTCCCAAAAAAGAAACAGCGGAAATGCATATGCTCAAAACATCAACGAAATTTAGCATTCATCTAATTAAGCATATATCAATTTTTAGACCATAATAATTGTGTGGAGACACTCCTAATCTTATTCCACTCTGTCATCTTGCACAAAATAAAACAGGTTGACAACGTATTAAACTTCATAGAAAACATAGAAAATGGTTTAGCTATTCCAAAATCATTAAAATTCGTAACACTGTCAAGAAATGGAATACTATTTACAAAATTAATCAGAGTACATGGTCATAAAAAACAGGTATATCAAAATAAGCAAATTAATAATTAATTACATAGAATACACATTTTATATAACCTTTTCATAATTATTATCTCGTCATGAGAGTCCACTTAACGCTGAACAAGAAAATAATATTCAGCAGATCGAAAAAAAACATAAATATTGACAGCAGAATTCTTTCACATCAGCTGTCCAGGAAGAAAAACAACTCCACCTTCCGTACTCGCAAGTACAAAGAATGCCGACAGTGGCACGGAGAGCCTACAGCGGCACAAGAGCCGACAGCGGCTCCGCCTCGCCACTATTGTTGCGCCCGCCTGTGCGGCACGCTTGATCTCAAAATGGTTCAAATGGCTCTGATCACTATGGGACTCAACTGCTGAGGTCATTAGTCCCCTAGAACTTAGAACTAGTTAAACCTAACTAACCTAAGGACATCACAAACATCCATGCCCGAGGCAGGATTCGAACCTGCGACCGTAGCGGTCCTGCGGTTCCAGACTGCAGTGCCTTTAACCGCACGGCCACTTCGGCCGGCTGCTTGATCTCATTCGCCCTTGTAACGGCATTTCCAGAACGTCCGTTTCACTGAATTCTTTGGGAAAAACTCACTCCCGAGTAATCTCAAGGAGTCCATAAACACTATCACAGTGGATAACTCAACACTGTCCATCATCACACGCATGTACTAGCCTGAAACTTAAAACAGCGTCTAAGTACATCGGCAACGACTAGTAAAACACATATTCATGAAATCTTACAGCTAGTTACAAAATCATATTTACATTGCTTAATCTACTGTGACTCAGCTGAAAACTTAAACTAGCAGCTTGGATTTTTCAATTGATAAATAATCACTCTCTGTTAAATCATTTAGTACAAGTTAATTACTTATTAATTACAACTTCTTTAATGTCCTGTTGGTCAGGCAAAAGTATGGCAATCTAGCAAATCGTTTAAATCTTACACTCTATATTTACATACTGTACAAATTACCCATTCTGTGATATTAATCAATCCTAGGTTGGTACAATTTCAAGTCTACAATATTCCGTATACCTAATCGTTTTCCAGAGCTTGGATACTCTAAGCAATAAGCATTTGTGTGAGGTATACCAATGACTTTATATGGTCCATTATAAACAAACTTAAATTTAGAGATTTCATTGTCTATCTCGCTCGATTTCTCATGAGCTTTTACAAGTACTAAGTTTCCGATTGCAAACTTAGCAAAACGCGCTTTAGCGTCATGACGACGTATGCGAGCATCGGCTTTTAGCTTCATTACTTCTCGCAAACGATCTTTTTTCACACCAATACTAATATCAATCTGTGGAGGGAATTTGATTATCTCTTCCACTAAACTTTTACTTCTGTCATCCAACAGGACTTCCTCTGGAGAAAATCCCATAGATTCATGTCTCAAGGTGTTCATAATTCTCTCAAATACTGCTACATATTTGCCCCATGCCCTATGGTTGTGATGGCAATAGGTACGGCAAAGTCGGCCTAGCTCGCGGATATACCTCTCAGCGGGATTCCCAGCCGGACAATAAGCTGAAATATGGATCACCTCGACCCCATTACTTTCCATGCCTTCATTCCACAACTTAGAAGTAAATTGTGCCCCATTGTCTGATAGAATCGCCTTGGGTTTACCAATATGAACAAAATAATCGTTCACAAGCTTGCTATAGACCGCTTTGGCTGTAGCTTTCCTAATCGGGTATAGCTTGATGAACTTGGAAAAAGGTTCTAGCACTACTAAAATGTAGACAAAGTTTCCTGATGACTTGGGCAAAGGTCCGTACAAGTCCACGCACAGTAATTCAAAGGTGTCGTTAGGCCTTATACTTTGCATAGGACCACGACTCGTACAGTTGGTAACCTTCACCTTCTGACATAAATCGCAAGTTTTCACTCTGTCAGCAACGCGTTTTAACATGTTGTTAAAATGCACTACTTCACTCAGCTTTTCCGTACATTTCTTTGGTCCACAG
This sequence comes from Schistocerca nitens, assembly GCF_023898315.1. Classification (NCBI taxonomy): domain Eukaryota; kingdom Metazoa; phylum Arthropoda; class Insecta; order Orthoptera; family Acrididae; genus Schistocerca; species Schistocerca nitens. The sequence continues at coordinate 828,995,370 of NC_064618.1, read as the reverse complement.
TGACCATACGCCAAATGGTAGTAGTCTATTATTTCCGTGACGAATTTGGTGGGCCAGCATACCCGCCAAATATTACTATCTTCACCCTTACGTATGTACAAGATATGATCGTATATCTTGTAATACTTCCTTAATTTCTCTCCTTCTGGAATCCTTTCGTCATATCGGGTTTTCACCATATTTAAACAACCATCCTCGTTCTGATGACGACGTCGATTCTTACAGATGTTCACTATTAATTTGCGTCCCTCAACTTCTTTAAAATAGTATAATTTGACCACTCCATCTGACTCATCTTTCAATACATCTTGATTAGACTCGGGCAACCGCGACAGCGCATCCGCAACGCAATTGTCGGTCCCTTTTACGTAACAGATGTCATAGGTAAATTGCTGTAAATACAGCGACCACCTAGTCAGTCTTTCGTGAAGTAGTTTACAATCCTTCAGATAAGTGAGCGCCTTATGGTCCGTATGAATAATCACCTTACGGTCCCACAGGTAACCATTGAACTTCTTGAATTCCCACACGATAGCGAGACACTCTTTCTCAGAAATCGTGTAGTTTCCCTCACTTTTTGATAAAGTTCGACTCGCGAACGCTATCGTTCGGTGTTCCTTATCCTCTCCTTTACCAACTTCTTGGAACAGTTTTACCACCACCCCGTAATTCGACGAATCCGTTCCTAGATGGAAGGGTAGCGATAAATCAGGATGAAATAGTATGTTAGATCTCAAGAACTCGTCTTTTAATCTCTCGAAAGCGGCCTGACACCCGTCAGTCCACACAAACGGAACATTTTTGCGTAAGAGGTTATTCAAATTTTCATCATTAAACACTTGTCCTTTTAGAAATTTACGGTAAAATCCTGTGAGCCCTAGAAAACTTTTTAACTGTTTCCTAGACTTGGGTGGAGGACAATTCCTTATTGCCTCTAGTTTCTCTGGGTCCTTCGTAATACTATCAGTGGTAATTACATGCCCTAAAAATTTCAGTTCCTGCTTCACAAATTCGCATTTCTTTAGCTTTAGAGTCATTCTGCCACGGCGCAATGCTCTAAAAACTTCATCTAACAGGTCACAATGGTCATGCCAAGTGGCATTCGCCAACAATAGGTCGTCAACATATACAGTTAATCTTGAACTCAAAGCCGGCCCTAGCACTTTATCTAGGGCCCTGATGAATACGGACACGGATATATTAAGTCCAAACGGCAGTACTCTATACTGATAACACCTGCCCGCAAATAAGAAGGCGGTGTATGGCCTAGATTCTTCGTCGAGTTCTATTTGCCAGTAACTAGCCGTCAGATCGAGGCTAGTCATGAACTTAACGTCATGAAAACGTTGCAAAATCTCCTCCATACTCTCTGGTCTGTTTGTTTCGCGTTGAACGACTCTATTCAATGTGCGTGCGTCGATCACAATACGCACACTACCATCCCGTTTTGTTACAATGACCAAACCGTTATTGTATGGACTCGTACTTCCTTCAATCACTCCCCATTCGATCATCTTATCTATCTCCCGTGGCACTGCTTCCTTTTTGGACAGCAGTATAGCATACGGTCTCACGAAGAATGGTTCGTGCGGAATTACATGCAACTTGCATTTATATCCTTCCACAAGTCTCGGTTCCCCCCCCCCCCCCCCCCCATGAACCATGGACCTTGCCGTTGGTGGGGAGGCTTGCGTGCCTCAGCGATACAGATAGCCGTACCGTAGGCGCAACCACAATGGAGGGGTATCTGTTGAGAGGCCAGACAAACGGGTGGTTCCTGAAGAGGGGCAGCAGCCTTTTCGGTAGTTGCAAGGGCAACAGTCTGGATGATTGACTGATCTGGCCTTGTAACAATAACCAAAACGGCCTTGCTGTGCTGGTACTCCGAATGGCTGATACCAAGGGGAAACTACAGCCGTAATTTTTCCCGAGGGCATGCAGCTTTACTGTATGATTAAATGATGATGGAGTCCTCTTGGGTAAAATATTCCGGAGGTAAAATAGTCCACCATTCGGATCTCCGGGCGGGGACTACTCAAGAGGATGTCGTTATCAGGAGAAAGAAAACTGGCGTTCTACGGGTCGGAGCGTGGAATGTCAGATCCCTTAATCGGGCAGGTAGGTTAGAAAATTTAAAAAGGGAAATGGGTAGGTTAAAGTTAGATATAGTGGGAATTAGTGACGTTCGGTGGCAGGAGGAACAAGACTTCTGGTCAGGTGACTACAGGGTTATAAACACAAAATCAAATAGGGGTAATGCAGGAGTAGGTTTAATAATGAATAGGAAAATAGGAATGCGGGTAAGCTACTACAAACAGCATAGTGAACACATTATTGTGGCCAAGATAGATACGAAGCCCACACCTACTACAGTAGTACAAGTTTATATGCCAACTAGCTCTGCAGATGACGAAGAAAATGAAGAAATATATGATGAAATAAAAGAAATTATTCAGATAGTGAAGGGAGACGAAAACTTAATAGTCATGGGTGACTGGAATTCGAGTGTTGGAAAAGGGAGAGAAGAAAACATAGTAGGTGAATATGGATTGGGGCTAAGAAATGAAATAGGAAGCCGCCTGGTAGAATTTTGCACAGAGCATAATAACACTTGGTTTAAGAATCGTGAAAGAAGGTTATATACATGGAAGAACCCTGGAGATGCTAAAAGGTATCAGATAGATTATATAATGGTAAGACAGAGATTTAGGAACCAGGTTTTAAATTGTAAGACATTTCCTGGGGCAGATGTGGACACTGACCACAATCTATTGGTTATGACCTGTAGATTAAAACTGAAGAAACTGCAAAAAGGTGGGAATTTAATGAGATGGGACCTGGATAAACTGAAAGAACCAGAGGTTGTACAGAGTTTCAGGGAGAGCATAAGGGAACAATTGACAGGAATGGGGGAAAGAAATACAGTAGAAGAAGAATGGGTAGCTTTGAGGGATGAAGTAGTGAAGGCAGCGAGGTCTAGTAGAAATCCTTGGGTAACAGAAGAAATATTGAATTTAATTGATGAAAGGAGAAAATATAAAAATGCAGTAAATGAAGCAGGCAAAAAGGAATACAAACGTCTCAAAAATGAGATCGACAGGAAGTGCAAAATGGCTAAGCATGGATGGCTAGAGGACAAATGTAAGGATGTAGAGGCTTATCTCACTAGGGGTAAGATAGATACTGCCTACAGGAAAATTAAAGAGACCTTTGGAGGTAAGAGAACCACTTGTATGAATATCAAGAGCTCAGATGGAAACCCAGTTCTAAGCAAGGAAGGGAAAGCAGAAAGGTGGAAGGAGTATATAGAGGGTCTATACAAGGGCGATGTACTTGAGGACAATATTATGGAAATGGAAGAGGATGTAGATGAAGATGAAATGGGAGATACGATACTGCGTGAAGAGTTTGACAGAGCACTGAAAGACCTGAGTCGAAACAAGGCCCCCGGAGTAGACAACATTCTATTGGAACTACTGACGGCCTTGGGAGAGCCAGTCCTGACAAAACTCTACCATCTGGTGAGCAAGATGTATGAAACAGGCAAAATACCCCCAGACTTCAAGAAGAATATAATAATTCCAATCCCAAAGAAAGCAGGTGTTGACAGATGTGAAAATTACCGAACTATCAGTTTAATAAGTCACAGCTGTAAAATACTAACACGAATTCTTTACAGACGAATGGAAAAACTAATAGAAGCCTACCTCGGGGAAGATCAGTTTGGATTGCGTAGAAATGTTGGAACACGTGAGGCAATACTGGCCTTACGACTTATCTTAGAAGAAAGATTAAGGAAAGGCAAACCTACGTTTCTAGCATTTGTAGACTTAGAGAAAGTTTTTGACAATGTTGACTGGAATACTCTCTTTCAAATTCTAAAGGTGGCAGGGGTAAAATACAGGGAGCGAAAGGCTATTTACAATTTGTACAGAAACCAGATGGCAGTTATAAGAGTCGAGGGACATCAAAGGGAAGCAGTGGTTGGGAAGGGAGTAAGACAGGGTTGTAGCCTCTCCCCGATGTTATTTAATCTGTATATTGAGCAAGCAGTAAAGGAAACAAAAGAAAAATTCGGAGTAGGTATTACAATCCATGGAGAAGAAATAAAAACTTTGAGGTTCGCCGATGACATTGTAATTCTGTCAGAGACAGCAAAGGACTTGGAAGAGCAGTTGAATGGAATGGACAGTGTCTTGAAAGGAGGATATAAGATGAACATCAACAAAAGCAAAACGAGGATAATGGAATGTAGCCGAATTAAGTCGGGTGATACTGAGGGAATTAGATTAGGAAATGAGACACTTGAAGTAGTAAAGGAGTTTTGCTATTTGGGGAGCAAAATAACTGATGATGGTCGAAGTAGAGAGGATATAAAATGTAGACTGGCAATGGCAAGGAAAGCGTTTCTGAAGAAGAGAAATTTGTTAACATCGAGTATAGATTTAAGTGTCAGGAAGTCATTTCTGAAAGTATTTGTATGGAGTGTAGCCATGGATGGAAGTGAAACATGGACGATAACCAGTTTTGACAAGAAGAGAATAGAAGCTTTCGAAATGTGGTGCTACAGAAGAATGCTGAAGATTAGATGGGTAGATCACATAACTAATGAGGAAGTACTGAATAGGATTGGGGAGAAGAGATTTTTGTGGCACAACTTGACCAGAAGACGGGATCGGTTGGTAGGACATGTTCTGAGGCATCAAGGGATCACCAATTTAGTATTGGAGGGCAGAGTGGAGGGTAAAAATCGTAGATGGAGACCAAGAGATGAATACACTAAGCAGATTCAGAAGGATGTAGGTTGCAGTAGGTACTGGGAGATGAAGAAGCTTGCACAGGATAGAGTAGCATGGAGAGCTGCATCAAACCAGTCTCAGGACTGAAGACCACAACAACAACAACAAGTCCCGGTTTGTCTGAAAACACACTCTTATTCCTCATTATTACTTCATACAGGCCTCGTCTTTGTTCGTGTGTTACGTTTGACACACCGTCTACAATACTTTCCAATTCACTTTCTACACTATTGTCAATGCCGAGATTCCTCACATTTCAGTAGTTCAAATTCATACCTACGTCAATACCATCCGGCCAGTTAACAATGTGTATAGGCTGGTATTGCCTATGCACACCGCCTCCTGCCTCGTCAAAATTAACTACTATTGTTTTATCCTGTGATGTACATGTCAAAGTTTTGCTTTCGCAATTAATCGCTGCACGGTACTTTAATAGCCAATCTAAACCGATAATTACTTCTGTAGTTAGGTCTGGCACGACGACAAACTCTTGTTCAAATCGTGCCCCACATATCTCGAAGTTGACAAAAATCTGTTTTGTGACCGGTTTACTGGCCTTCCCAGTAGCACCGATAATTTTCACTCCTGTTACTGGCATAACTACGATACCAGGTCTGTCTTTCAGTAACTCAAATATTTTCCCAGATACAGCACTCAATTCTGCACCGGTGTCAATCAACACGTTTAGTTGTAGGTCGTACATATTAACAGACACTACTATCTGTCTACACTTATCCTCGACTGTTTCTTTATTTTCCCACAATAAATCCTCGTCTATATCCAAGTCATTCCAGAAAAAACCATCCGGCTTTGAGCCTAAATCCGGCTTATCTGGCGGCTTTTTCAGCCTCTGTTAACATACAGTTTCAATTTCAACACGTTTGTCCTGAGGCTTAGTCTGTAGCTTCGCTTCCAATACCGAAACCTTTTCCTGTAACTCGTCAACTAGTGAGTGTTGCTTTGCTATCAATTCACTAATTGTCACCTTCGTTGATTCCTCTTTGGTCAGATTGATCTAATCTGCCAATCTATCTGGAGAAATGTGCCCAGTAGTATCTGCAATTACTTCCTCTGGATCTGCGCAACCCACATTGCTATCGTCTGACCGTATAATGTCAGCTCTAACCTTATATACGCTGTAATCTATGTGCTTTTCTACCAATCGTGTCCGGCTATCACTAAAATTTTCGTAATCTTTCTCCTTAATACTCTCGCAATGTTTAAACTGGAGTTTTGCGTCGGATGGTTCGGCTAGTTCTACCACTACAACTTTCGGTAAAGTCTGCCGGTTAGGGCCAGAACTTTCCGTTACTACTTCAACATCCACGACGAATCTTGCTCGTGCTCCCCATTAACATCAACTATTTCTAGTAAAGTCTGCCGGTTAGGGCCAGAACTTTCTATCACTTCACAAATACTATCTTCCTGTGGGACGAGACGCGGCAAATCCTGCCCGCGCTCCCCGTAAACACTTCTCCCGTACACGCCCCTATAATCTCTTAGTTCGTCGTATAAGCGACCGAACTGCCTTAACCAGACCTCATCCCTCTCTGCATCCCCTCGCTCAATGACGAACGTGTTATCCGACATCTGATCTTCTCTCAACAATTGCGAATCATTTTTAAACTCAATCTTCATTTCCGCTGTGGGTGTTACAGCTGCCACTTTATAATCGTTTTCCGGAACACTACTTAAATTGTTCTCACTGACAGTGAATGTATTTTCTCCTGCCGTGTCTACAGCTGATCTACTACTCGTGGGCGCACTCCTTTCTCCCAACACTGGCACACTCTCCCGCCGTTGATTATTCCACACGGAATTTTCATAACGACGAAACCTGGGTTTTCTCCTGTTATTGGGCCGCCAAAATTTCTCCACGCTCGGTCGGCCCCTCACCGGCGCGGCTAATGGTTTCCCTGTCTCGTCCCAGCAGATACGCTCCCCGGATGCTGCTGAGGCGGCTGATCACACCCTCTGGCGTTATTACTATTCTGCGAAGCCCGTATCACGCTAGTATGATACTGGTTTCCGTCATTCCTGTTATTATTTGCATTGTACCGATTGTTATTACGGTCCGAACCATTACTGTTATTGCTGCCATGGTTGCGGTATGCATTATCCCCATGGTTATCGTTGTTGTGGTACCCGTTGTTGATACCACGGCCTCTACCACTGTTGCGATTATTGCGCCAATTGTCCTCGTCCTCAACTCTTTCCAGGAAATCATTGATTGTCTTGTAATTGCTTCCTACGTATCGTTTTGTATCATCTGGAAGTTTCTTGTAGAGTTCCCAGACTATTTCGGATTCCGTGCGGCGATCACGCAAATATTCCAACTTGCGGATCCAGCCCTCACAAAACTCCTTCATCGAGCCGCGCGAATTCGCATCGAAAGGCCTCGATACGACAAATTCGCGCCAGACACTTTGTTGTTTTTGCTCGGACCAGTATTCAGCCAGAAACAAATTTTTAAACTCGTCAAAAGTCAGGTTCGTAATGTTGAGGTTTAAGCCCCAACGCTTGGCATCACCAGCCAACACGTCAATAACCGCATTAATTTTTCTCTCATTAGTCCATGATCTGGGTAAAACTCTTTCGCAATTTTTAATGAAATCCGTCGGGTGTATACCGTCTTTTTTCAAGGGGTCGAACCGTTCCTCTTTCGTCAACAATTCCGAACTATGTGCACAGATTGGCACATAGCTCTGTTTTTCGTCAAGTTTCTTTTCTAATTCCGAAACTCTCGTAATTACTTGGCAAGTGGTTGTCGCAAGCGTTTCTACTACCCTTTTTTTCTCTTCGCCGGTATTAGCCTGCTTCGTCACTTTAGCGCCAACCTCGGACACTAAAGCCTTTAAAGTTTCCACCTTCTGTTGATCCTCTTTTTTCACTAATTGAATTTGTTCCGTCACCTTATTCTCGATGATCGGAGCAACTGCTTCTCCTACACTTTTCTCGATTCTGCTAATTTCGGAATTAAAACGAGTATTTATGCTCGCAATTTCCGCCTGAACGCTTACCATTTCCTGTTTAAGATTACCGATTTCGGTATTTATTACAACAATATCTTCTTTCATTTTATCAACTTTTGTGTTAATGGCTCTGAGCGCTATGGGACTCAACTTCTGAGGTCATTAGTCCCCTAGAACTTAGAACTAGTTAAATCTAACTAACCTAAGGACATCACAAACATCCATGCCCGAGGCAGGATTCGAACCTGCGACCGTAGCGGTCTTGCGGTTCCAGACTGCAGCGCCTTTTGTGTTAACAACTCCAACATTGTTGTTAACAACATTAATAGCTTTGTTCTGATTGTCTAGCTTCCGTTCAATTTTTTCAGCCTGAGCTTCTTGCTTGGCAGCCTGAGCTTTAATTTCTGCCGATTGACTCTTGATTTCATTAATCAAAACATTCAATAAATCAGTTAAATTCCCGGAAACTACCGGTTTTACTTCCGTAGCGGCTTCCTCTTTAATTGTCCCCGCGTATTCGTCATCAAGGGGTTCAGATTTGATTTTCACTTCCGATTCCGAAACATTTTCTAAAGTTTGGAATTCCATTTCTGCTCTTTGTTGCGTTTCGGCGGTCGCGTCTTTCACGCTAGCCGCCTGCCCCTGAAAAATAGGTACCGCGGTGCGCGTTTCCCACTGTTCGACCGATTGTTCCGTATCCAAGTCTACGAAATTTTGGTAATTGTTGCCTTCACTCATTTTAATAATTTTCAATATAAATAACAAATCTCAAATCTAATTAGAATTCCTCCCACTACTTAATCTCGCTGACGTGACTATCTGTTCGTAACCAATACTTTGTTACGACATTTGCACCAAACAAAATTCGTGTCCAGAACAACCTCAAATCTGTAGATTGTCCTGTCACCAGGTCGCCACGTGTAACCTCCCTCTCACTTATCGACCTTAATGACAGTGAAAAATTAAACCGCGCGTACCTAATGGAAATTTGGGAAAAGCAATCGTCACCGAAGTTAATTTGTCGGTAAAGAGGGAGGAAAGGGTTACATCTAAATGAAAGGAAAAATAGAAATGAAACTGGTTGAAATTAATTTTGAAAAGGGGTAAAGTTAATAAAGAAAGTAAATGTGCGTCCGTTACGCTAACAATTAACTAGCGGTAATTAGATATTTGAGATTTGGGGAAATTACGGTCGCCAGTCCTAAGGACAATTACTATAGTAACTGAAAAAGAAAGGTTATTACACATATAATTAGCACTAGAAGCGTGGCAACTGAAGGTTGACACGTATAGTGTGAAAACTGAAAGTTTGTCAGAAGTAATAAATTTCGCTACACTCTGACTTAATTTAGCAAAAAAATTAATAAAACCGGAAAATCGAAAGTTAATTTAGTGACTGAAGTTAATAGTGAGCTTTCTCTCTGTAGCACATCGAAATTCAGTAAAATACGGTTACTCTTGGACTACCTCAACAATCATTTCAAAAGCTACTTGAATCTACGCAATTTAGAAATAAGAGATTTAACTTCGAACTTGAATTAAATGATTCTGAACAATTAACAATAGTAAAATTTAGTACGTACCAAGCTGAGCTGCAGTCACAGGTAAGCTAAAATATGCTAACAAAACTCGCACTCTTAATTTGTGCTCGTGTAATCTAAATATTGTAGCCAGCTATGAATACCTTAACTGAACTTTGAAATTAAAGCAGTGAAATTGAATTACATTATTTTAATGCTGGCGTTTGAATTTCAACGACACTCGGGTTCATTTCGGAAAAGGAAGGGACCCTGCTTGGCAATGCAATTGGGACAATGAGCAACAAAGGTTCATGCTAAGTTGCTGTAATTTTGTGATGCAACAGTTTTAAAAGCTGAGGTCTGCCATACAGTTCTGAAACTTTACGTGCTTTTAGTCTTCCTTGTTGGTTGATTGAAGGTTTCAAGTCGTCGATCGAGGAGGTGGCGACAGTCACTCATTGTCGGCCGTCGCTGTTGCAGAAGCTGGATGCTGGCGCGCCTTCTTCTCGACACATCCACCAGGCGAAACGGGCTCTTGATGTGTGCCAGCTAATGCTTCCCGTCCGCGACACCGTGCTAGAAACTATTATGGCCAGTCGAGCGTAATTACATGCTGCCCAACCCCGAACGCGCGGCAACTCGCGGGAGCGTCACACAACACACCTGCTCCACTGCACTACTCCGGCCAGACTCTCCCTGCCCCGCGCTCCACGCGGCAGAGTTAACACTACCAAAGATCCTAAACACTTTCGTTCTTCACACGACCTATCGACGTATTCGTTCCATAGCATAGTTTTCCCTAGGCAAGACCCAGCGTAAAAATACAAATAATATTTACAAAACAAACCAATTATATATATATATATATATATATATATATATATATATATATATATATATATATATATATATGAAGATATGCATTTCCGGCGTTACACAGTCTCGCGCCACCATCTGTCACTATCCAGCTCCGAGACACATCTCCCACTTAATCGCCTCCAAGGCAGGATCGGTATACGGCGCTGCGCCTCACTACTAGATGAACAGTCCGGAAGCACGCTGTGCGTAGTGGCTGGCTGAAGTAACAGACTCAACAAAGATCAGAAGACAGTGTAAGGCATTTGCATACCGGTCGGACCTGCATGTAGGTTGCAGTAGTTATGCAGAGAGGAGGAGTCTTGCACGGGAGAGACTAAAGTGGACAACTGCATCGCACCCGTTTTCAGACGGAAGACCGCAACAGTAACAATAACAACGACAACAACCAGCCGTCAGCACATTACGACTACGATTTATTGCACGCCCCACACTAATGATAACTGAAATATGTTTCCCTTTCGGAACGCGTCAGCAACACAAATTACAAGAGAAGGCGTTAACATTTGAAGCCCGTGTGGGCGGTCTGGCGACGGCTACGCGCCGCTCTGCGAGATATCAGCGGCCGCAAACGCGATGCGTCGAAAACCGTGCGCCGTATCGAGGAAAAACCGCAGGCGCGTGGGAACGAGGGGGAGCAGAGCGCTGCGCTGCGGGTAGCGGAGTTCGCGGTAACGGCGCTAGTTAGTCCCGCGGCGGTTTTAACGAGAGCGGCGCGCAGCGGCGGCGCGGGGGCCGGGATTACGCGCGCAACACCTGAAACCCGGGGCAGGAGCAGCGGCGGGGGCCGGCCGGCCGGCCTGTTTGTCTAATGATGACCCGGCGCGCCGATAACGATGGGCTGCACGCCCAATACGCCGCGCGCTCTATTTTCACATTTTTGCCGCCCAGCTTCCCGCCGGCGTCCGATATCGGATCCTTGTAAATTAATCTAATTGGAATGCCTCTTTTTTGTTCAAAAACACTGTTTTTCGCAAAAATATTAAAGCGGATTAATTTTACGATGGCAGTTATAAGAGTCGAGGGACATGAAAGGGAAGCAGCGGTTGGGAAGGGAGTAAGACAGGGTTGTAGCCTCTCCCCGATGTTATTCAATCTGTATATTGAGCAAGCAGTAAAGGAAATAAAAACAAAAATTCGGAGTAGGTATTAAACTCCATGGAGAAGAAATAAAAACTTTGAGGTTCGCCGATGATATTGTAATTCTGTCAGAGACAGCAAAGTGCTTGGAAGAGCAGTTGAACGGAATGGACAGTGTCTTGAAAGGAGGGTATAAGATGAACATCAACAAAAGCAAAACGAGGATAGTGGAATGTAGTCGAATTAAGTCGGGTGATGTTGAGGGTATTAGATTAGGAAATGAGACACTTAAAATAGTAAAGGAGTTTTGCTATTTGGGGAGCAAAATAACTGATGATGGTCGAAGTAGAGAGGATATAAAATGTAGACTGGCAATGGCAAGGAAAGCGTTTCTGAAGAAGAGAAATTTGTTAACATCGAGTATAGATTTAAGTGTCAGGAAGTCATTTCTGAAAGTATTTGTATGGAGTGTAGCCATGGATGGAAGTGAAACATGGACGATAACCAGTTTTGACAAGAAGAGAATAGAAGCTTTCGAAATGTGGTGCTACAGAAGAATACTGAAGATTAGATGGGTAGATCACATAACTAATGAGGAGGTACTGAATAGGATTGGGGAGAAGAGGAGTTTGTGGCACAACTTGACCAGAAGAAGGGATCGGTTGGTAGGACATGTTCTGAGGCATCAAGGGATCACCAATTTAGTATTGGAGGGCATCGTGGAGGGTAACAATCGTAGGGGGAGACCAAGAGATGAATACACTAAGCAGATTCAGAAGGATGTAGGTTGCAGTAGGTACTGGGAGATGAAGAAGCTTGCACAGGATAGAGTAGCATGGAGAGCTGCATCAAACCAGTCTCAGGACTGAAGACCACAACAAGAACAACAATTTTATGATAAGCTTACAGCCTTGTGGGCCGCCTGCTATGCTGCTGTGCATTGGATGCCTGCCTCGTGATGACTGGGTGTTGTGTGCTGTCCTTAGGTTAGTTAGGTTTAAGTTGTTCTAAGTTCTAGGGGACTGGTGATCACAGATGTTAAGTCCCACAGTGCTCAGAGCCAGAGCAACGTAACCTTCCAGTACTGGTGGTGGTAAAAGTCCACATAGTAGGTAGATTACCGTCGCTTTGACATGTCCTACCGCTCCTGCAAGCCACTGTCTGTAGTAAATGGTTTCTTACATTCCTGTGGTCCACGAAATTACTGGCCCCTGCCAGTTATTGCTGGGTATTAATAATTTCTAGCGGAAGGTTTTAACGAACCGGTAGAAATTTGAACGCAACGGATAACGCATTTTCTTTGAACCACTACAGAAGGCATCTATACAGGGCTTAAAAGCCATTATATAGCTTTTATTTGCTTTCACGACCCAGAATTCGACTGTGGTACTGCCACCTATTCTTTATGATGGAAGGAGTAAATAATCAGTCGAGGGTAGAGATTAATTGATATTTATTCAGTACCGATGGTATCGCCGGCGAAGCATACACCTTACAGGCCGTCTCCTTCCCGTCCTCACGAGTCCTCACGGGTACATAAAAATCAGTCTTCAAATACCTTCTAACTTCGATCTTCTGGCGGCGAGGCTGCTGCTTGCTATTCCATTACAGCGGCGGACTGGGTGCTTCTGTGTACGATGTAGTCTCTTCCTGCATGACGGTCTTCAACACCAACTGAACTGTACTGGAGCTGAAAACTACTATCGGGCCCACTGCGTCTCGCGTATTTTTTTCCTTCAGTTCACTGGAGGTGAACGACTTCACGGTCATCGCCTCTTCTGTCACGTTGAAAAGCTTCTCGAAGAATCTTCTTAACGTCGGTCATTGGCTCTTGGAATATAGGCGAGGGCCTTTGATCACATGTGACAATTGAGAAACACGTGAGCTGTTCGGGAAATGCCCTGACGGCTGAATCGACAGCGTCCGCTTATGTGGGGAGGGCGATGGCCTCTCCTGAACGTGCCGACTTGCAAGCGCCAGCCGTTGCCACTGCTGCTCTGCCTGTTGTTTGCCAGTGTGTAATTCTTCTAAACTAAACTAAGTTTTTCATTTATTTTCTAATTTCAACTTCACATTGATTTCACTAATTTCTTTACCTATCTTAATTACCACTCAACAACATATATAGGTGGCGGTAGTACCGCGTACACAAGGTACAGAAGGTCAGTGCATTGGCGGAGTTGTCTTTTGTACTCAGGTGATTCATGTGAAAAGATTTCCGACATAATTTTGGGTGCACCACGCGAATTAAAAGCCTTTGAACACGGAATGGTAGACGCATGGGATATTCCATTTCAGGTAATGTTAGGGAACTCAATATTCTGAGATCCACAGTTCCAAGGTGTGCCGAGAATACCAAATTTCAGGCAATATCTCTCTCCACGGAGAACGCAGCAGCCAACGGCCTTCACTTAACGATCGAGAGCAGCAGCGTTTGCGTACAGTTGTCAGTGCTAACAGGCAACCAACACCGCATGAAATAACTGCAGAAATCAATGTGGGACCTACGTTGATAACGTACTTGTTAAGCGGTAACAGACAATGGCAGCAGACGACCGAAGTGAGTGCGTTTGGTAACAGCATGATATCGCCTGCAGCGTTTCTCCTGCGGCCGTGATCACATCGGTCGGATCCAAGACGACTGAAAAACAGTGGCCTGGTCAGATAACTCCCAATTTTATTTGGTAAGTGCTGATGTTAGCATTCGTGCGTGTCGGAGACCCCACGAAGCCGTGGACCCGAGTTATCAACTAACGCACTGAAATCTGGTGGTGGCTCCATAATGGTGTGGGCTGCATTTAGATGGCATCAATCGATCATTGACTGGAACGGTTATGTTCGGCTACTTGGAGACAATTTGCAACCATTCATGGACTTCATGTTCCCAAACAACGATGGAGTTTTTGTGAATGACAATGCGCCATGTCACTGAGACCTACATATCTATCGCTTGCGCCTTGTCCCATGGCTACGCAGGGTCGGCCATGGTTTGGCATGTTAAGTTTAAGTGGTGGCCGGATGCCCTTCCTGCCGCCAACCGGTACCCCCCAGGACGGAGTTAGTGTACCCCAACTGTGTATGTCTAGTGGAATCCGTGAAATAGTGTGAATGTGTTCAGATATCTGAGAGCTGTGTAATTGAGGCGGAACGTGGGGACCAGCCCGGTATTCACCAAACGGGATGTGGAAAACCGCCTAAAAACCACATCCAGGCTGGCCGGCACACCGGCTCCCGTCGTCAATCCGCCGGGCGGATTCGATCCGGGGCCGGCGCGCCTACTCGAGTCCAGCAAGCAGCGAGTTAGCGTGCTGGGCTACCCTGGTGGGACGCCATGTCAGTGAGACCATTCTGGACAATTCGAGCGAATGATTTGGTCACACAGATCACCCATCATGAATCTCATCAAACATCTATGAGACATAATCACAGATCAGTTCGTACACAAAATCCTGCACATGTAACACTTTCACAATTATGGATGGCTGTAGTGGCAGTATGGCTCAGTGTTCCAACAACTTTTTGAGTCCATGCAACGTTGAGTTGCTGCACTACACGGAGCAAAAGGAGGTCCGACACGATATTATGAGGCCTCTCACGACTTTTGTCAACTCATTGTATAGTGACGATTTTCATACATTTACATAGTGTATATGACAAATGGTTCAAATGGCTCTGAGCACTATGGGACTTAACTTCTAAGGTCATCAGTCCCCCTAGAATTTATAATGACTTAAACCTAACTAGCCTAAGGACAGCACACACATCTATGCCCGAGGCAGGATTCGAACCTGAGACCGGAGCGGTCGCACAGATCCAGACTGTAGCGCCTAGAACCGCTCGGCCACCCAGGCCGGCCTGTATATGACACCATAGCAATAAAGAATCTGTATCGATTTCTTGACGAGAGCACTGAAAGGGTACAGTACTGCCCGACATTGAAAATAGGTACAACATACTTCATTATTTTTGTCAGAACAACACATTTTTTTTGTAAAATAACTCAATTTCAATTAATACAGCGAAGCCGGATACCAGTGTGGGAAAGAATGACAATTTATTTATTTAATTGATCACATGTGCACTCCCACAAAATAAATCCCTACATCCAGTTTGGTGAGATCTGTGAAATGAATGAATGTATGGTCGTCTGCTAACCGCAGATAGTGAATGTGAATATATGATCATCTTTGAGACGATCCTTTGGCCACCTTTGGTGGGACCAAAGAGATGAAATTTACCTGAGCTTTGAGCGCCTGAAATGTGGCTGACCAATACGGTAGCAAGGTGCTCCCCCACTTCGGCAGAGGTGCGAGAGGACCTGAAGAACGGCCATGTTTCAGCACTCTGCCGCTGGATCTTGTGCTGTTAAGACCTGTCTTAGGTGTGCTCCGTAATGATAAAAGAGTGGAGACATGGTATGCATGTGGAATATTTAAGAGTAGTTTGAAATAATAATTTCTCTATTTCAGGAACTTTTGTGGGGAGAATTAAATGTCAGGCAGGTAATATTAATGGGATCGTAGTAATCTTCGGAAGTGACCAACGGTCACAATGAAACCACGTGTACCAATAAGTTGAAATACTTCCGTGTGGTTAAGTTAAGCTGAATTACTAGCGTGTGTACTATAAGTTGAAATATTTAAGGAATGGCGTGTGCAGGACTTGAAATTAGAGACGAGTACTTCCACATGGTGAGTACTGTGTGAGTCTCAATCTGTGTATGAGACAAAGGATAAAGAGAAGTACTCGTTCATGGTATCAGTTGAGGACTCGTGTGTGTGATGAATATGTTCTTAATATTACTTTGCGTGATATGTTTCCGTGTGACGCTTGATTCAAACTATAATACTCTGAGAGAGAAATAAGGTGAGTCAGCCGTCTATCCAGCAACGCCACTTGGCTTGCATTGCACAGGAAGACGTGCATATATCTCCAGAGTTCATAGTAGGAAAGTAGAATTACGAAGTGGGGCAGTGTCGTGTGAAACTGGGATAAATATTAATTGAAGTGGGAAAGCTGAAAGTGATGAAGTGGGAAAGCTGAAAGTGATAATGTTGTGACTATTCCCTGTGTTGTATTTCATGTTGTAGTGTGGTGTATGTCATGTAATTAAATATGTGTGGTTTGCATGGGAGAGTAGCAAGGTAGTTTCAGAGGTGGTGGGTTAAGCGTGTTCCTTTTGTACTGCTCGGTCTGGAGGAAAGTTCCGTGATGATGATTGTGAGAGTCGAAGTGTGAGAAATAATAAAAGATCCACCATCCTATCCAGAAAGTGCACTGTAGCGTTAAATAATTACGAGACCATAAGATAGAGATTCACCAATGTAAAGCCATGCCCACTGGGCGGAATTTCTCATGTGTTATTGTTGTAGGTTATAGAATTTGTGTGTTTAGGTTATAGAATTTATCGGAATAAATAAGATAGTGAAAAGAGAAAGATTGGTGGCCTTTTCCTTCGAATTGTATGTTGTCATGATATCCAGAATTTATAATGTGTGCGCCGCTCATATTCAGTGTGATGGTCACGTGTTGATAAAAGCCGTTAAAAAAAATGTGGTATTGCCAGTGCGTAGTGAACAGTCAGAGCTCTGTAAATTACTGATAGTCAGGTTTGCGTTTCCGTTGCGTATTATTCATACAAGAGGATAATTTGTAACTTAATTGTGAGTACGAGAGTTCATGTTACTCGATAAATAAGAATGAATCCACTCGCTTGGCAGACCACTCATCTTGCAGGCCTGACTGCTTGATGCCACAGTATGAGCAAGGCATGTGGGTGCCTCTCAGTACAATAAATAAAATATATGTTGCAGCAGTTAAAAAATTACGAGTGACGCGAGACATTAATTAAAACAGGGAAAGAACTCTCCCTACTAGACGAGAGTACTGTGTGGCACCTACTCTAAATATTATCTCAACGAAGTTCTTAAAAAATGGATAAAATAAGGGTGGAGGAATGGGCATAGACATTGATGAGGATTACCTGTCGAGTTTAATATTCACCGATGATCAATATCTGCTGCAGACGACTGCGATGTAGTTAACATGATGAATAAATTATCAGAAACGTACAATAAGACCGGACTAACAATATTTATTTTCTAAATTAAAACAGTTCTCTATCGAAAGTAAACAATTTGATTGTGCATAGATGGAAAAACTGTTGAGGTATGTAAAAAGCACAAATTTATTGGAGTTATAATCTCAGATTAGAGTCCCAGTAAACAATAATAAGGTAGAAAAACACACAGGCTAAACAAGCAATCTGTAAGATGAATTCCATGTTTTGGTCGGATAAAATTAAGAAAAAGACAAAAAAGGTTACGACACGTGTTGTGCCTCGATATGAAATCGAAAGAGTGATTTAATCTCTTTGGCTCTGTACCTAAGCAACCGCCTACTTCACGTCGCGTGCCGCAGAGGCTTAACGGTAGTGCACATGAGTTCTCTCCCAGTTGTTTTCCACAAGTAATTGAAGGAGACTATCTGTGACTCAAGTGAAACGTGGACGCAATGAGCATTTGCTGAAATTGAATATGTTTTAAACGGCTGTGTGATTCTCTATTCTTTCACGTTAGATTCCCAAGAAGCATTTCTCTTACATTTTTGTGGAAAACGGCCATCGAACTTTGTCTGCTACTTGTGTCTGCAGAATTCACGTGAAAAGTGAGATTACTGATCGGTAGTCACTGGCACCTGTTGGTTTGTCTGGTGAACACCTTAGCGTATAGACTGTACGGACAGTTATTCGGAGCTATGCCCCCTGCCGTAGTGTTGTTTATACTCGACCCAAGTCGTCGTGCTCATTGCTGATCGTCGTGATCCCCTGAACCAAGCGTCATCATGTCGGATGGTTACCATCCTTTTTTAAAACCCGCTGAAGAGGTAGATAAAAGACTCTTGATTTGATCAATGCACCTGTTTGCTGTTCTTCCTCTCGGTCTCTTGCCCTCTGTCTTCCCTTCCATGATTATTTTCTCTAAGTTTTCTCCATCTCTTCTCACAATATGGCCAAACAAATGGAGACTTTTTGGTTGACACGAGAAGAAAGGCGGGGAAGCATACTGAGTTGCTCAGTAATGCGCAAGAACCGAAGCTCAAATGCACCGATGCGCTGTTTGTCTCTGGCTTTAAGGCTCCATAACAGAAGGCAGACAACAAGCCGGACATTTGTGGTGTCCAATACTGCTCTGTTCCGCCAGATCTTGGTGAGCTTCCTCATAGCCACTCGCCCCAGCGTGATCCGTCTTCTTATCTCACCTTCACAGCTTCCCACGTCAGAGATGGTTGACCCAAGATAGATGAAAAATGCACGGCTTTTAGCCACCTTCATCGACCTGTGAACTGTACATCCACTCCTCGACCTGAGATGAGTCCACATGGTAGACTAGCGTCCTTTACTTTGGTTAATAGTTCAGCAAGTTCGTCTTTGTTGCTGGCTACACGCACAATGTCATCAGAAAATCGGAGGTTGTTAATACATCTACATCTACATTTATACTCCGCAAGGCACCCAACGGTGTGTGGCGGAGGGCACTTTACGTGCCACTGTCATTACCTCCCTTTCCTGTTCCAGTCGCGTATGGTTCGCGGGAAGAACGACTGTCTGAAAGCCTCCGTGCGCGCTCGAATCTCTCTAATTTTACATTCGTGATCTCCTCGGGAGGTATAAGTAGGGGGAAGCAATATATTCGATACCTCATCCAGAAACGTACCTTCTCGAAACCTGGACAGCAAGCTACACCGCGATGCAGAGCGCCTCTCTTGCAGAGTCTGCTACTTGAGTTTTCTAAACGTCTCCGCAACGCTGTCACCCTTACCAAATAACCCTGTGACGAAACGCGCCGCTCTTCTTTGGACCTTCTCTATCTCTTCCGTCTACCCGATCTGGTACGGATCCCACACTGATGAGCAATACTCAAGTATAGGTCGAACGAGTGTTTTGTAAGCCACCTCCTTTGTTGATGGACTACATTTTCTAAGGACTCTGCCAATGAATCTCAACCTGGTACCCGCCTTACCAACAATTAATTTTACATGATCATTCCACTTCAAATCGTTCCGCACGCATACTCCCAGATATTTAACAGAAGTAACTGTTACCAGTGTTTGTTCCGCTATCATGTAATCATACAATAAAGGATCCTTCTTTCTATGTACTCGCAATACATTACATTTGTCTATGTTAAGGGTCAGTTGCCACTCCCTGCA
This sequence comes from Schistocerca nitens, assembly GCF_023898315.1. Lineage (NCBI taxonomy): Eukaryota > Metazoa > Arthropoda > Insecta > Orthoptera > Acrididae > Schistocerca > Schistocerca nitens. Next base: position 828,975,912 of record NC_064618.1, on the reverse strand, counting down.
CCAAGTGCCTATCCGCTGCAGATCTTCCTGCATTTCGCTACAATTTTCTAATGCTGCAACTTCTCTGTATACTACAGCATCATTCGCGAAAAGCCGCATGGAACTTCCGACACTATCTACTAAGTCATTTATATATATTGTGAAAAGTAATGGTCCCATAACACTCCCCTGTGGCACGCCAGAGGTTACTTTAACGTCTGTAGACGTCTCTCCATTGATAACAACATCCTGTGTTGTGTTTGCTAAAAATTCTTCAATCCAGCCACACAGCTGGTCTAATATTCCGTAGGCTCTTACTTTGTTTATCAGACGACAGTGCGGAACTGTATCTACCACCAGTACTCAAGTATAGGTCGAACGAGTGTTTTGTATGCCACGTCCTTTGTTGATGGACTACATTTTCTAAGGACTCTGACAATGAATCTCAACCTGGTACCCGCCTTACCAACAACCACCAGTTGAGATGCATTTAGTCCAAACATCAAGGTCATTCCTAAAGACAGTTTCTGCGTAGATGTTGTATAGTTAGGGGGATAGAACACGTCCCTGTCTGACACCTTCTGAAACACTGAAGAAATCAGGCGTGCCATCACTTGTCCTCGCAGCAGCGTGATGATTATTGTATAGACATATGATCGGTGCTGTCACGTGTGGTGGGGCACCGTTCTCTGCAAGCACTTACACAACTTTTGCCAGGCAAGACAGTCAAAGATTTACCTATAGTCAAGGAAACAGATGGAGGTAGGAACACAGAACTCTCGCGATTTCTCGGTTTTTGTCGTGTGTTGAGTAATGTCCCTTTTTCAGTCAACAAAACCTGCTAGTTCTGTGGATATGAGATGTATAGATTCAAAGGCGGTGGGGGGGGGGGGGGTTTATGGGCGCTCAACATCGAGGTCATCAGCGATTCAAAGGCTTGTTCAGGATGTAGAGCAAAATTTTACTTGCGTGGGATACGAGAGCAATGTTTCGGTAATTGGAGCAGTTCCTTATTGACCCTTTCTTGTGTAGTGGGATTAGAAGCGACTTTGAACAGTCTTCTGGCCAATGGCCAGTTTCCCATATTCTTGTACACATTTAAGGCAGCACATGAATACCTTCCTGCCTCATTTCTTTGATCATCTCACCACGTATATCGTCTGGACCAGGGGATTTATAGTTCTTGAGATATTGCATTGAGTTCTCTATTTCAGTGCCTAAGATTGTAGGTTCCAGTGTAAGTTAGTCAACCGCTTGACTTTTCCAACTATTGTTAATTTCAGAATACAGCTTGTCACAGTACTATTTTCATCTCGCAACAGAGTCTTCCTTGTCTCCAATAGGGTTACCATTCTCATCATCTACCACCCACGTACGAAGATTAAATTCCCTGATGATGCTTTTGAGTTTCTTGAAGAGATCACGTATTTGACGTTGATTATGATGTTGCTCTATCTCATTACAAATACCGCTGATAAGGTGTGATCTGTCCTTTCTACAATTCCGTTGTATTTCTCTGCAAAGGTTCTTATATCTGTCTTGATCCTAGGTGGTGCGGATACCAGTTTTCTTCAGATTGCTTCTCTCTTCAATTAGTTGTAGCGTGGACTGTGATATCCAAGGATGTTTTGCACTTTGTGGTCGTTCTGGTGTCGGAAGGGATGAGGAAACGACCTTCTTCACTTCGTTTGTGATGCTGGTGCTTCTTCATCAAGACTGATGACATGGAGTTTTGGTTTTATAATTTCACCAAATTTCGAAAGAGCTTATTTATAGGTTTTAGATGTCCTTCTCCGATGTTCTCGGTAGAATTCATGGACAGCAGTTCCACAATCAGATCCAGGAAAGGACTTACAGTCCATGACTGGAGTCCTCCAACGTCTTCACACTAGGATGAAGTCAGTCTGGCTTCTAAATCTGTCACCAGGTGTTATCCAAGTGTACAGTCGTCTTAGGTGATGGAACATAGCGTTACAGGCAGTCAAGTCGTTACTCACACAGAAACCTATTAAGTATTTGCCTCGGTCATTTCTCACAAGACCATTTTGTCCAACCACAGATTGTAAGTATATGTCTTGGGCAGTATCTCCAATTTTAACACTGAAGTCTCCTTGAATTATTGCCTATTCTTTGTTAGAGACCTTGCTAAGTACTTGTTCATGCAACTCCTCTGTCGCCTCAACCGATGCTGCAGCAGTAGAGTGGGTTGAGTTTACACGGAGAAGCACTCAGTATCATGAAGATTATCCTGTCATTAATGAGTTTATAAATGAGGACACAGTTGCTCTGATTTCTAGGGACAACTATTGCAATACCATTTCTGCTTTGGTCGCTACTCCCTAAAAAATACACAGTGTTCCTTCCTTGGGTCATGAAATGGCCACTTCCTCTCCAGTGAGTCTCGCTAAGCCCGAAAATACCCAGGTCATTTGCACTCATTTCTCTTTCTACTATAGCAAGATTTCAAGTCTGAAGTAGCCCACATACATTAATTGTTGCAATCTTTCTTACGATATGTAGGGATAATTTGCACTGTGATGTTTGTCTAATGACTTCACCCCACCCCCTCCCCAAATGATCCAACTTGGAGCTCTGATAACTCAGAATTGAGCAAATCCATTGGGTTCTCACGGAGAATTTCACTGGTGGTTTTCCGTTGCTTTCCACTGACCTCCAAATCCTGTCCGCTCACCGACTCAGTTTCCCGCTGGGGTTGGTTACCCAACCTGCCTCTGGGTTGCTCTGCTTAGCCGGAGGCACAACAGGTAGGTAAGAAGTTGGAAAACTGAGGTGACAGAGGTTAAGTATTCTGTTGCTGAGTTCTTCTAATCGTGTATCACCCCACTTTTTCTTGCCTTAGTTCCAAGGTGTTCGCAGAGACTCCCCCAGGTCATTTCCAGTGCATTATATATTTTGAGGTTTGGGTCAAACCTGAATTCATTTACCGGTTCAAACTCGGTTAGCTTACACTACTAAAATTCCATAGTAAAATTTTCACTTTGCAGAGGAGTGTGCGCTGATATGAAACTTCCTGGCAGATGAAAACTAGAACCGAGACTCGACCTCGGGACTTTTTTCCTTCGTGGGTAAGTTCAAAATGGTTCAAATGGCTCTTAGCACTATGGGACTTAACACTGAGGTCATCAGTCCCCTAGACTTAGAACTACTTAAACCTAACTAACCTAAGGACATCACACAGGTCCATGCCCGAGGGAGGATTCGAACCTGCGACTGTAGCAGCAGCGCGGGTCCGGACTGAATCGCCTAGAACCGCTCGGACACAGCAGCTGGCCGTGGGCAAGCACTCTATCAACTCGTCTGCCCTAGAACGACTCACGACCTGTCCTCACAGGTTAACTTCGACCAGTGCCTCATATCTGGGCTGTTCAAATGGCTCTGAGCACTATGCAACTTAACTTCTGAGGTCATCAGTCGCCTAGAACTTAGAACTAATTAAAGCTAACTAACCTAAGGACATCACACACATCCATGCCCGAGGCAGGACTCGAACCTGCGACCGTAGCGGCCGCTCGGTTCTAGACTGTAGCGCCTAGAACCGCACGGCCACTACGGTCGGCGCCTCATATCTGCCAGGAAGTTTCGTATCAGCGCACGCTCCACTGGAAAGTGAAAATTTCGTTCTAGGATCATCCCCGAGGCTGTGGGTAAGCCATGTCTTCGCAATATCCTGTCTTCCAGGAGTGCTAGGCCTGCAAGTTCCACAGGAGAGTTTCTATGAAGTTTTGAAGGTAGGTGATGAGGTACTGGCGGAAGTGAAGGTGCAAGAAGTCGTGAGTCCTGGATGGGGGGCTCAGTCAGTAAAACAGTTGCACGAAAGGCGATGGTCTGGAGTTCGAGACTTGGTCCGGCGCACAGTTTTAATCCGCCAGGAATTTTCAGTGCTATAATTGTTTATGCCAGAGTTATTCTCGAGGAGCACGTTATAATCTATGGGCACGAAAGGGAGTGAGACAGGGTTGTAGCCCAGCCCCAATGTTGTTCAGTCTGTATATTGAGCAGGCAGTGAAGGAAAGAAAGGAGCCGGCCGAAGTGGCCGTGCGGTTAAAGGCGCTGCAGTCTGGAACCGCAAGACCGCTACGGTCGCAGGTTCGAATCCTGCTTCGGGCATGGATGTTTGTGATGTCCTTAGGTTAGTTAGGTTTAACTAGTTCTAAGTTCTAGGGGACTAATGACCTCAGCAGTTGAGTCCCATAGTGCTCAGAGCCATTTGAGCCATTTTTGAAAGAAAGGAAATATTTGGAGTAGGAATTAAAATCCACGGATAAGAAATAAACCTCTTGAATATCTTGCTGGGAACGTAGCACTTGCAACTATTTTTCGTTTCTTTCTGGGACAGTATTGTCCATTGCCCCAGGCAAAGCTGACAATTGTGTGTGTGTGTGTGTGTTTGTGGTATGTGTATGTCTGTGCGTGGGTGCTTCTGTGTGTGTGTTTGTGAGTTCTGTAACTGTTTCTGTGCGCCAATAGCTGTATAAAGAAGTCGAGGGTTGCTTCATCTGCAAACCCCAAGATACGGAAAAATGAAAACTCTATGAAAATATGTGTGTGCGTGTGTACGTGTGTTTGTGAGTGTTGTAACTACTTCAGTACGCTAATAGCGGTATAAAGGAGTCGACTGGCTGCTACATCTGCGAACCTCAAGATATAGAAAAATGAAAGCTCTATGAAGGGTAAAACGATCTTTAAACCGTGAGCCCTGTGCTTTCTGGGGTAGTATGGTTCGCACAATGCGATTTCAGGTTCCTGTAGGTGCCTTTATGGCGCTACACGGGAAGAGATTTACAAAGGAAGACCAGATACCTCTTGCTGCTCATCCGACACAGCGTTGCGGTTCCGGATGTAGCGAGTGAAAGGGACATCAATTCAGAATATCGGAATAATGAGCAACCGTCCTCCAAATAAACATGTATACGACCGACGCTCGTCCGTAAAAAGGCACCCGGCCTCGCTGTGTACACTTACACCGACTCATTGGCTTCCCGATACAGCTCGCATCAATCACACCACCGGGACAGGGGAAAAAAAAAAGAGCAAAACGCGGGCGAGGGAGGTGGCGCGATGGGCCCGCGGCCTGTCGGCTCGGCTAATCAAGCCAGATTCAATACATGTATTTTGCAAGGATAAACGTCAAGCGGGAAACGCGCGCGTATAGGTATTGAGACTGAAATGCTTGTCAAACAGACTTCAAAGGCACCTAGCGGAACGCGGCCATTGAATTGGAATTATCGAATGCCCCGGTGATCGATTATTGGTCTGCGGGCGGCAGGGGCCGCGCGCAGTGACGTCATTAGCGGGTGGGCGTCCTGTCACGCTGGCGGAACGTCCCCCGCCCCCGCGCAGTCTGACAGGACGCTGTGGCCGGAAACGAGGAGCGGGGCGAACACCGTGTTGCAACGGCGCGGAGGGACCAGCTAAACATACCGCCATCATACGCAAGAGCGCGCGCGCGAACACGCACCGAGCTACCGATACAAAAATTCGGAAGCTGCGCGTCGTGCTACAAGTAGCAGCTCTTCCCTGCATCGCCCGCGCCCCCGCTGCGTCCCACTGTCCGCAGCGCGCGCTTTCAGTTCGTTCAGCGCCACGCTGTGCGCATCGCATGGTGGCATTGTCAACGATGCCAATACTGTCTGCGTCTTGCAAACAATACATATAGGTGAACAGGTAGATTCCGTCCTGCTACATATCCTGCGGCTTTCGACACTCGATCCACTTTACGGAGTCAACTGGGCTTGTGCGTTCTGTGACAAAAGTACGATCCTTTAAATTTCCAGGAAGATCGTTAGGACATGGTGGTCCTCACAAGGGAACCTCCCCATCGCACCCCCCTCAGATTTAGTTATAAGTTGGCACAGTGGACAGGCCTCGAAAAAACTGAACACAGATCAATCGAGAAAACAGGAAGAAGTTATGTGGAACTATGAAAAAAATTAGTAAAATATACAAACTGAGTAGTCCATGCCAAGATATGCAACATCAATGACGATAGGCCTCTAGGAGCGCCTTTTTCCCGTGGTTAGCGTGAGTAGCTGCGAAATGAAAGGTCCTAGGTTCAAGTCTTCCCTCGACTGAAAATTTTAGCATCTTTATTTTCGCAAAGTTATGATCTGTCCGTTCGTTCATTGACGTCTCTGTTCACTGTAATAAGTTTAGTGTCTGTGTTTTGCGACCGTACCGCAAAACCGTGCGATTAGTAGACGAAAGGACGTGCCTCTCCAATGGGAACCGAAAACATTTGATCGCAAGGTTATAGGTCAACCGATTCCTCCACGGGAAAACACGTCTGATATATTCTATACGACACTGGTGACGGCATGTGTGTCACATCACAGGAATATGTTGTCTACCCACCTAACTTGTACACTTGGCGAATGGGTAAAAAGATTCTTCTACCTTGCCCGATAGATTTTCTTGTGGATGTGATAATCACTCCCAAAAATTGATGAAAATATAAGCGTTTGTTACATAAACTGAAAATAAAAAGTTAAACTTTTCACCCGAGGATAGGTTTGAACGAAGGACCTCTCGTGCCGCAGCTGCTCACGCTGACCACGGGACCACGGCGCTCCTGAGCTCACGTGCTCCTTGATGTTGCCTATCATACGTATGGACTACTCAGTTGGTATATTTTGCTTATTTTTTCATAGTTCCACACGACTTCTTCCTGTTTTCTCGATTGATCTGTGTTCAGTTTTTCAAGGCCTATTCACTGTGCCAACTTATAACTAAATCTGAGGGGGGTGCGATGGGGAGGTTCCCTTGTCAGGAGCGGACCGTACGGTGGTACAGTTTTACATCAGATGCATTAAAACAGTGCATCGAGGAAGCTTTTCATTCCGTAACACCAGCAGCTTTACATCTCGTCCACACGTCGACGGACGAATACTGAGTTGTGTATTCATAAAAATGGGCAGTGACTCAAATGAACGTTCCACCAGAGCATCCATCTATAAACGACCTGTTACGCACAGCATACTGCATCCTTCCATAAAATTTGTCTGTACCTGGCTAACTAAAATTGATAGAAATTTGATTTAAATATCTTTGCATACCGTTCGTTTAAACACATCGGCCATATGCCGGAAAAAAAGTTCAATTATAAAATAATAGCCCGTTGCTGTAACTTTCTGGAAAATAGGTAAATAAACTATGTTCATAAGTTTAAACAAGTTGTTACGTTTCTTAACCCTTCGTCACTGGTGTCATCCACAAAGCAAGCGGTCTATTTGTATACTTTGAACGGTCTGTATGACTGGTTTTATGATTTTTTATTAAATCTAAATATAATACATTTAATATTTGTACACAGTATAATATATTCTAACGTCTGAAACAGTTTGACCATTCGAAGAACAATATCTTCAGCTGAATTACTGGCATTACATTGTCCCTCTTGTTGCTTACCGACCTACGGTTCTAAATCCAAAGCCCGCATCTCGTGGTCGTGCGGTAGCGTTCTCGCTTCCCACGCTCGGGTTCCCGGGTTCGATTCCCGGCGGGGTCAGGGATTTTCTCTGCCTCGTGATGGCTGGGTGTTGTGTGATGTCCTTAGGTTAGTAAGGTTTAAGTAGTTCTAGGGGACTGATGACCATAGATGTTAAGTCCCATAGTGCTCAGAGCCGTTTGAACCATTTTTTTCTAAATTCAAAGTGTAAGCTGTTTTTACATCAACCGAAGCAAACACTTTTAACACATACTTTGCTGGTTTGTTAGGAATATATTGCCTTAACGGGCAGTTTCCTCTAAATGCCAAAAGCTGTTTGTCAAGAGTAAGATATTCGCTAGGCGAAAAATATTTTTGGCTATTGTTCGTGGATAATTCAAGTACCTCTCTGATAGCTCTGATAGCAGCCAACTTGTGAATCTCTCTGCGAACACCTCTATCATGGGTATTATCAAACCTCACACATCTCAACAGAAACCAGAATTGATTTTCACTTATGCATAAATAACATGATTCAAGTCGGTTTCCCTTTAAGTTATCCCACAATTTCGATATACTGTTCCTAGAACATCTCAAAGATTGACACAGATATAACAAACCAATGAAAGTTCTGATATCTATCGCATCTGCTTCTTTAGCGTCCCTTTCCCTAGAGAAGTTACCACGAACTTCACTGATGTATATATTAGTGCATGTTGCGATAATACTTATTATGTTTTCATCCAAGAACAAATTCAGAATTTCTATTTTTGTCTTTTTTTATACGAGCTTCATTTTTTGGTCCGGGCAAATGCGTAATAATATTGCAAGATCTGCTTCTAACACTGGTAGGATATTTATTTTTCCTCCGTTTAGTTATTCCATCTTTCCCTAAAGAAAATGCATCCTCTTCAGTTACTTCTTCCTGTGATTCATATTCATTATTTTCAGACACTTCTTGTTCTGTTCCTGAACCATGACCGCTTTCATGAACAGAATCCTCAGTCTCTGAGTCAGCGCTATGACTGTGAGCGTCTTCATCACTCAGCTCATTGAACCATTCCAGCCATACATTTGAATCTCTACTAAACTCTGGCCGAGGATTTTTGCCTTTGACATTTCTTCCACAATTTAAAAATAAAGAGAATACTAGGTAACATGGAAGGTACCTACGATCAGTTTCAATACCTCTAAATTTACGCACACGAAAGAGCGATTGAATCTAGGAAAGCAATAAAGTAATAAAGACTTACTTTGCTTCAGATTGTGGCAGTAGAGCTCGTGCGGATGACAAGTGTCATCCAGATTATAATAATGTTTCATAAACAATGTATCTTTTGCAACTGAAAGCCAACAATGATTGGAGCTAACAGCCAGAGAGTTAACAGAAAGGTACTGAAAATGGCGCGAACTGAATCCAGCCCCGTCAGACAAAATTGAACTGGAAAGTCATGTGGATGACGAGTGTTATCCGCGAGAGAAGCGGAGGGTTAAATAAATATTCCCTTCACTTATTACTCTAAAAAATCCTACACCTGAAACACCTTGTACATAAATACATTCTGCCTTGCGGATATAGACTATGGTGGAAAGTGTGTGTGTGTGGAGTCTGTGCGCGAACGCGCACGTGGGCGTGTGTGTGTGTGTGTGTGTGTGTGTGTGTGTTGTGTGCTACTGACGCACTAAATCGAGGTAGTAAAATTTTATCACAATAGATGTCCACACTTACATGTGAGTTTTTTAACTGTTCGAAATCATATTATCTGTTGCAATTAAGCTGTTACGAACTTCGAAACCATGTTGAGATTCCAGCAGTGTTTAGGCGGTAACTATGTTGCTTACGTACAAGGTCACGCTATGCAAAGAGCTTTGCCTCATCTGTTAACCACTTCATTTATTTATTTCATACACAATACTTGTTTTATATAATTGTACGACTAGATGCGCGATGCTTCAATTCATTCAGTTATCGGTACAGGCCGATAAGCACGTCAGTGCCCAATTAATTTTCTCCATCATCTACTGTCTCTAGAATGAAATTTTCACTCTGCAGCGGAGTGTGCGCTGATGTGAAACTTCCTGGCAGATTAAAACTGTGTGCCGGACCGAGACTCGAACTCGGGACATTTGCCTTTCGCGGGAAAGTGCTCTACCAACTGAGCTACCCAAGCACGACTCACGCCCTGTCCTCACAGCTTTAATTCCGCCAGTACCTCGTCTCCTACCATCCAAACTTGACAGAAGCTCTCATGCGTCCCGAGTTAGAGTCTCGGTGCGGCATACAGTTTTAATCTGCCAGGAAGTTTCATCATCTACTCTTATCACATTTATGTGAGATGCTGTTACCAATTTATCCTCGGACTTAGTTGAAAATCTATATCTATCACCAAGTTAAAGTCTCCCGCCACATTTTCTGCCTATATGTGAAGGGTAATTTCGGAAATTGATATAGGGACTGTGACACGGTTTTCACTAAAAGATGGTCTGATTCACGAGGAAGCTTTTATGTACATAAATTACTATCGCTATGCCAGACAAGTTGTTCAGCTATAGATACTTTAGGGTTACTCTTGTGGAGCCAGGACACGTAGCTAGGAGAGGCCTGTGTTCTAAAGTACCAGTTTCTCCGCTTTCTGTACTTTACAGATCACCACATTCCCAAGTTAGCAACGTTCCTACGTCCACTGTATCGTCATACTTGTGATTCTTGCATGTATACATTTCAGATAGTATGCAAGCATATTACAAAATTACTTTATAGCTGTCGCACAGCAGAGGTACAGAGCAAACATTTGCGCAACTTTTGGATTTTAAATAACAAGCCAGTTAGCCTGTTTTATTGTAATGCCTATATGCTTGTGGCGGTGCAGATTAGCATGGGCCTCACTCTTAAGCCATAGCTGACTAGTTGCTGTAACTGAAATGCTTCACTCAAACCAGCTTGATTTTGAGCAGTGGCTCACAGCACATGTAGACAAAGTCGTTCTAGCTGTAGCTGACAGATTCGGCAAGTGCGAAGCGTTATCGATTCAGACGTTCTGATGCGTAGGAGCACTCGTATACCGTGATGGGACACCGCGGCAGGCAAACTCAACCGCTACAATCGGTAGCAGTTCAGTTTGCTAGCCGCAACAGTGCGCCTTCGCCAGATCGACGATAAAGGCCTCGACGCAGACAGAGTCGCGTCCCACTACAGGTCGGGGGGGGGGGGGGGGGGTCCTCTCTTTGACGTGGCCGGGTCGACCGCACCGCCCCCTGGCTCTGCGGCAGACCTCGCCGGTTTCCGGGAAGCTCCAGTGCGAGGTCGCTGCGGCCAGCCGTAGCACGGCGCGTCTGATGTGGCCAAAGACCTTGTAAAAAATAACTAGACTCCCTGATGGCGCTGCAGTCGCGGGATAATTTGAACCTTCGGCTGGACGCCATTATAGTGGTTGTAATCTGATGTGTTGTGTAGTACTGTTGTTTATGAAGACCCTGATTCAACGTTGTATATTTGTTGGGACGTACATACAGTATTTGTTACTCGTAATTCTACTGTCTGTACGTTCCAATCAAAAGAAGTACAATGGTGAAGAGTCGTGCAGCGATTAATTGTACAAATAAATTCGAGAAAGGAACGAATATTACATTTCACAGGTATGTGAATATTTTAAGTTGTTTTGTATGTCAGTGCACTTGCTTAATAAATGTTTTTGTAACACTGTATTAGCATAATGTCTGTGCATCTATTTGCAGGATTCCTTTCCCGAAACCACAGCTGTTACAAAAATGGTTACACACTGTCAGGAGGCAAGATTTCCGACTGACAGAATACCATTTTTTATGTTCTGATCATTTTGAAGAAAGTTGGCTGATCTGTAGTGTTTTCATGGTCTAGGTTAGGTTGAAACTTGATAATTTGGTCGTGAGTTGCCAAAGCACTATGCCATATATAACGCACTTCTCGTCATAAAATCTAAAGCAAGGTAGAGTCAGAAAATATCTATTAATATAGTGGGCAAATCTTCGAGTATTTTGATGCATTTTGCGTACATCTATCGTAAATGAACTACGAAAAATGCTAGGGGTCCAGTACGTAACTTTTAGCTACGGCAGATTCCATGTAGTACGTAAGATAAATTCATAAACAGTGACTAGTTGCTGTTTGTTCATAAATTAAAAAGTATATTGTAGTAACGTATTTAAATGAGGCATTATGTTTGTGACCTAACTCGAGGGAAGGCATTTTATAACCAAAAGCGATGTATAAACATTAGAACTCGGCGCGTCGGTTTACCACTCTAATGGCCGCCGCCCAGCTATTCAATTTGTCCGCTCTTCACAGTCGACCACTCGTGCGGTTGTGGGGACCTGGATGTGGCGCTGGCCTCGTAGTGCGGGGCTCCTCTCCTGCCGCCTCTTCCGATACGCTCCTGGCACACCGCACACCCACGACACGTTTTCTTCATACCGTAGATTTACCTTCGGTGTTCTTTTCGTGCAAGGCGCAGTAGTATGCGAACGGTGTATTGAATAAATTTGGGTCTACTGTAAATGAAATATTACAGAGTGGGCTTTCGTCCGTTTTTCCCCCTTTATTGTTATTTCGTCCCCTCGCCTGCCATGATGAAAATGGGCTGGCAGCAGGACAACATTATTCTTCGACTGAGAGCTTTAACACACTACTGGCTATTTAAATTGCTACACCAAGAAGAAATGCAGATGATAAACGGTTTTCTTTGGACAAATATAATGTACTAGAACTGACATGTGATTACATTTTCACGCAATTTGGGTGCATAGATCCTGAGAAATCAGTACTCAGAACAACCACCTCTGGCCGTAATAACGGCCTTGATACGCCTCGGCATTGAGTCAAACAGAACTTGGATGGCGTGTACAGGAGCAGCTGCCCATGCAGCTTCAACACCATACCACAGTTCATCAAGAGTAGTGACTGGCGTATTGTGACGACCCAGTTGCTCGGCCACCATTGACCAGACGTTTTCAATTGGTGAGAGAATGTGCTGGCCAGGGCAGCAGTCTAACATTTCCTGTATCCAGAAAGGCCCGTACAGGACCTGCAACATGCAGTCGTCCATTATCTTGCAGAAATGTAGGGTTTCGTAGGGATCGAATGAAGGGTAGAGCCACGGATCGTAACACATCTGAAATGTAACGTCCACTATTTAAAGTGCCGTCAATGCGAACAAGAGGTGACCGAGATGTGTAACCAATGGCACCCAATACCATCACGCCGGGTGATACGCCAGTGTGGCGATGACGAATACACGCTTCCAATGTGCGTTCACCGCGATGTTGCCAAAAACGGATGCGACCATCATGCTGCTGTAAACAGAAACTGGATTCATCCGAAAAAAATGACGTTTGGCGTTTCGTACACCCAGGTTCGTCGTCGAGTACACCATCGCAGGCGCTCCTGTCTGTGATCCAGCGTCATTGGTAACCGCAGCCATGGTGTCCGAGCTGATAGTCGATGCTGCTGCAAACGTCGTCGAACTGTTCGTGCAGATGGTTGTTGTCTTGCAAACGTCCCCATCTGTTAACTCAGGGATAGAGACGTGGCTGCACGATCCGTTACAGCCATGCGGATAAGATACCTGTCATCTCGACTGCTAGTGATACGAGGCCGTTGGGATCCAGCACGGCGTTCCGTATTACCCACCGATTCCATATTCTGCTAACAGTCATTGGATCTCGACCAACGCGAGCAGCAACGTCACTATGCCATAAACCGCAATCGCGATAGGCTACAATCCGACCTTTAACAAAGTCGGAAACGTGATGGTATGGCGGTAGCGTTCTCGCTTCCCACGCACGGGTTCCCGGGTTCGATTCCCGGCGGGGTCAGGGATTTTCTCTGCCTCGTGATGGCTGGGTGTTGTGTGCTGTCCTTAGGTTAGTTAGGTTTAAGTAGTTCTAAGTTCTAGGGGACTGATGACCATAGATGTTAAGTCCCATAGTGCTCAGAGCCATTTGTGATGGTACGCATTTCTCCTCCTTACACGAGGCATCACAACAACTTTCCACCAGGCAACGCCGGTCAACTGCTGTTTGTGTATGAGAAATCGGTTGGAAACTTTCCTCATGTCAGCACATTGTAGGTGTCGCCACCGGCGCCAAAGTTGTGTGAACGCTCTGAAAAGCTAATCATTTGCATATCACAGCATCTTCTTCCTGTCGGTTAAATTTCGCGTATGTAGCACGTCGCCGGCCGGAGTGGCCGTGTGGTTATAGGCGCTACAGTCTGGAGCCGAGCGACCGCTACCGTCGCTGGTTCGAATCCTGCTTCGGGCATAGATGTGTGTGATGTCCTTAGGTTAGTTAGGTTTAATTAGTTCTAAGTTCTAGGCGACTGATGACCTCAGAATTTAAGTCGCATAGTGCTCAGAGCCATTTGAAGCATTTTGTAGCACGTCTTCTTCGTGGTGTAGCAATTTTAATGGCCAGTTGTGTAAAACATAAAATCCAATTTTCTAAAAATATTTAAAAACTAATCCTGCGGCTTCACAGTTGCACGACGTATCACATATATGTCACGCATAAAAATCTGGCAGATTTTAGAGGACGAAATGAACGTTCTGAAACCATGGACCTCTAATCGGTACTGTGAAATGAAGTTTTGCGATGTTCAAAAGCCACGCACGACCTATGCGAGAAGATTCTCAGTGAACATCTGGAACGGATTTCATGGAGATCTCCGTATTGGATCACACATCTTACCAGATCTTTTGAATGATGCACGGTATTGTAACGTTGCACATAATGCCTTTTCTGAACTTCTGAAGGACTTTCCATTGCAACTGCGAACTAATCTGTGGTTTCAGAACGATGTTGCTCCAGCGCAGTCTGATCGTCGAGCCAGTATATGTCTCACAGACAACGTCAGTCGCTTGGCCTGTTCACTCCCGTAACCTCAGCCTCCCCCCCCTTCCCTTGCCTTTCCCCTCTGGAAACACGTAATGTACTTTGTGTACTCAAAGGCAGCAGAAACACTATCTGAGCGTCTTGAGCGCATTCTTATAGGGGAGCGCAGGATCTCACAGAAAATTAGAGAAAAACTCCTCGTTGCACATTACGTAACAAAGTTGATGGTGATCACACTGAGCCCGCATCTCGTGGTCGTGCGGTAGCGTTCTCGCTTCCCACGCCCGGGTTCCCGGGTTCGATTCCCGGCGGGGTCAGGGATTTTCTCTGCCTCGTGATGGCTGGGTGTTGTGTGCTGTCCTTAGGTTAGTTAGGTTTAAGTAGTTCTAAGTTCTAGGGGACTTATGACCACAGCAATTGAGTCCCATAGTGCTCAGAGCCAGTGATCACACTGAACATTTATTCTACAACAGTGAAGTCTCACAGATACAAACTTTCTTTCACATTTCTTTATTTCACATTCATTATGTCAAAACGTCACTCTGTAACACCTATGTGCATTTCATACACATTTATTATTTTCACATATTTCTATTCGTATTTGACCTGTACCTGTATCGAATTTCGCTTTGCATTTTCATCTGAACCTCGAGCAGACCTGCAATTCTGCCTGACTAAGAGGTAAGCAGAAAATCATGGCAAACAGATAACTTTATATGGGTGACCAGAAACCTTACGCCACCACGTCTCCTCCTCTTACCGGCCAAATAATGGGAGTGAAAATTTTTGTCAGTCACCAAGATTCGAACCGGCTTACTTCTGATTCGAGCGCCACAGCACAGGGGTCTATTAACGACTCTCTCTCTCTCTCTCTCTCTCTCTCTCTCTCTGTTTCTTTTTTTTTTTATGTGATAGACCGGTGGCTCGGAGGGCAGAGCAGGCACGAGGGGTCGAACCTAAGGCCTGGCCGCAGTTTCCACCCCCGCCCTTCCCCCCACCCCCCACAATCGAGACTATTGTGTATAGGAAAGTAGGAGCAATATGAACGTTAATTATTCGTAAGAACCTAGTATGTCTTGACAGCCGTGTAACTGTCATGGAAGGAGCCCTGCTGTCGCCTGGACAGCACCTCTCGAATCATCCCTACCATACAACAGGAAATAACGACAAAAGGTTGGGCCACCTCTAGCAGCCTTCAACAGTTCACAAAAAGCTAAAAAAAGAAAAAAATCACTTCTGATGCTAGGCCTTGTATCTATTCTGTGTTCCTGCGTCTTCTACTCGCGCTGTTTTCCTTAGCTGATCGCTTTACTTGATCAGTTCTACAAACGACACCACCGCTCCTCATCTTCGTACGGCTCACCCCAGGTATCCGGCGGGTGCGCAAAAACTGTTCCTAAGAAATTTGCGTACCAATCTTTGTACTCGCGTAGTGGTAATAGCTTTGCGTGTCCGTTTTGCAATTAATGCCAGTAATCCAGTACGTTCGTATCTGTATCATGGTATATGTAATATATGTAATGGGCCGTCATACCCGTGACCCATACCACCTCGTTCGTACTTATGAAACGGAAAATACGTTTCCTCAGGAAGAAATTTCTACATGAAGGCTACGACCTTCGTTGCCAAGGTCCAGACCACCAACGCTGCGTCGCAACCCAACCAGTGGTCGTCATTCGTCGGGTACTTCCAGTTAATGACCATGTACCATGTCGATCTGACCGATGTAGGTAGGTAGGGATGGTGAACAGTGCGCCACACCACTCTCCAATTAAGCGCAGGATGTTTCCGCTCTACCTTGTCCCGGGCGATCTGTTGCAGAAGCAGACTGTAGACGTCCTTCAATGTCGGCAACCGGGACGACAGTAAACGCGCTCGAACGTAACTGTCCACTGTTGAATGTCAGCACTCACATTAACGGGGAGACGTATGTCCAACGCTGACCGGCGAAACATATGATATGAGTAATAGTTCTACCATGATGGCCACCGTAAGGGAGTGATCCCTGTTGCACCCCCGTTTGCGGATGGTATTAATATACACACATCAAAAAAAAATTTGCATCACCGCGGTTCCCAGAACTCCTGAAGATAGATGTCGACTGTGGATATTGTATCACAGACACAGTCCCTTTGCCTGCTCAGAAATGTCACTAACCCCTCCCAGAGATGTAAACAATCATGCATGAGCAGCTCCTATGAAACGGAGGGATCAAATGGTTCAAATGGCTCTGAGCACTATGGGACTCAACTGCTGAGGTCATAAGTCCCCTAGAACTTAGAACTACTTAAACCTAACTAACCTAAGGACAACACACACATCCATGCCCGAGGCAGGATTCGAACCTGCGACCGTAGCGGTCGCGCGGTTCCAGACTGTAGCGCCAGAACCGCTCGGCCACCAACGGCCGGCCGGAGGGATCAGACAGCCGGTCAGATCCAGTCATTCCACCAGGAAGGAGGTACACGGCTCGTGTTGCCTGTAGTTCAATGACGCCTAGACGGTCAATACCGCGGTTCGATCGCGTCCGCATTGTTACTTCGTACCTGGAAGGGCTCTCAACAAGGGAAGTGTCCAGACGTCTCGGAATGAACCAAAGCGATGTTGTTCCGACATGGGGGAGATACAGAGAGACAGGAACTGTGGATGACATGCCTCGCTCAGGACGCCAAAAGGACTACTACTGAAACGTCCCCTTTTGAACAATTATACATGACTGTGCTTAAACTGACACAATATTTTTAGCGCAACGCAATCTGACTCAATAATCCCTACAAAAGAATGGCCCTTACTGACATTAACCTATACCTTTCACAAATCACTTGCCTCACAAAAATCTTCGTTATTCGAACTACTGCAATACAGCGAGCGCCACTACTGCCAGCTAAATAAAAGATTCAAACTACGGAAGGCACTAACTACTGACAGGCATAGTTAGCAAGTGAAAGATTTTAATAGAGAACAAACAATGTATTTACCTTAATAGTCATCAAAAGTCATAATATATATAGGAGTTCATAACATCCATTCTTACAAATATCGAAACTCCGCCATTTCTCTCCCCACATCCACCACCGCTGGCGGCTCACCTCCAACTGCGCAACGCTATGCGCTGTTAACATTCAGCTGCCGCTGCCCAACACTACAATGGCAGTCAACAATGCAAACTAGCCACAGACTGCACACAGCACAGCCAGTGATTTTCATACAGAGCGCTACGTAACGTTGCCAATAAGAAAACATAAACAGCCTACTTACACTACTGCAGTGGATGACCGTTACCTACGGATTATGGCTTGGAGGAACCCTAACAGCAACGCCGCCATGTTGAATAATGCTTTTCGTGCAGCCACATGACGTCGTGATACGACTCAGACTGTGCGCAGTAGGCTGCATGATGCGCGACTTCACTCCCGACGTCCATGGCGAGGTCCATCTGTGCAACCACGACTCCATGCAGCGCGGCACAGGTGTGCCCAAGAACATGCCGAATGGACCGCTCAGAATTGGCATCACGTTCGCTTCAGCAATGAGTGTCGCATATGCCTTCAATCAGACAATTTTCCGAGACGTGTTTGGAGGCAACCCGATCAGGCTGAACGTCATAGACACACTGTCCAGCGAGTGGAGCAAGGTGAAGGTTCCGTGCTTTTTTGGGTGGCATTTTGTGGTACCGACGTACGCCGCTGGTGGTCGTGGAAGTCGCCGCAACGGCTGTGAGATACGTGATTGCCATTCTCCGACCGATAGTGCAACCATATCGGCAGCATATTGCCGAGGCAATTCGCGCTCCCATCGTGCACATTTTGTGAATGAGTTCCTTCATGATATCGGCATCGCTCGACTAGAGTGGCCAGCATGTTCTCCAGACATGACCCCTATCGAAATGCCTGGGATGGATTGAAAACGGCTGTTTATGGACGACGTGACCCACCAACCACTTTAAGGGATCTACGCCGAATCGCCGTTGAGGAGTAGGACAATCTGGACCAACAGTGCCTTGATGAACTTGTGGATAGCATGCCATGACAAATACAGGTATGCATCAGTGCAAGCGGACGTGCTACTGAGTATTCGATGTACCGGCGTGTACAGCAATCTAAAGGTGTCGCTGTATGGTGGTACAAAATGCAATGTGTGGTTTTCATGAACAATAAAAGGACGGAAATGATGTTTATGTTGATCTCTATTCCAGTTTTCTGTACAGGTTCCGGAACTCTCGGAACCGAGGTTATGGAAAGCTTTTTTTTATGTGTGTTCATAGCTAGCGTCTTCTCGTGGACGCTGGCTAATGTAATACAGCATTCTCGCGGTGGGAGGGTAAGTGTCTTGCTCTCTACCTTCAAGCGCGGTCCCAAGCTTACATAGTATCCGAAAGCCGCCTGAATCATCATAGCCGCCGAACGCCTCATGGGTAGAAAGTGTGTCAGGTGACATATCATGCCAGCGAGATAGAGGTTGACGAGTGACACTCGCTGCAACATATCCATCGATCCTAGGGCGTTTAATCGTACCGATGTGCGAACTCTGCTCAACAACCGGCGGTAGTTGTCCGAAGCCATTCCCGTTGTCTCCTTATGGAAGGTGACACCCAGATATCGCAGGGTCTGCACCACACGTAAGGGTCCCTCTGTTTCCTGTTCCAGTCCTCGATTTACTTGCATGTATTGCGATTTTTGGAAGTTGATCTCACTACCAGCTGTCGTCCTATACGTCTGTAGGCAATCCAGTGCGAAACGGGTCTCCCCCTCAGCCTGGACGAGAAACAGTATCATCTGCGTATGCTCTATATTCGAATGATAGATGCCATAGGGAGATGATGAAGGCTTGCCTCCGTTGATCACCACAGCTGATTTGGCCGTGTGCAACAGCTGCATCACTACAGTGGTCGGTAAAGGTGGTATACCAGTCCTGCTGATCACTGCGTGATCCAAGCTATCAAAGGCTTGGTCGAACTTTATGTGCGACCGGTGCCCCTCTCCCCAGAGGTGACAAGCCGCCGCGAGGACAACGATGTCATGATAGTCCCCAAAAGCTGCGTGGATATTATTTATTTCTCCAAGACAAATTTGATTTGCATGCATACGATCGGGCGCCAACGACGTTTCGATGCAACTGCTCAATATGTGCATAAAGATGTTACAGTCTCTATTAAGGAAGGTCAAAGAGCGATAATCACATGGTCGTATGTCGCCAAGCGGCTAGGGTATCGAGATCACGAGCTCTTCCGTGTATTCAAAAAAATGGTTCAAATCGCCCTAAGCAGTTAGGGACTTAACATCTGAGGTCCCCTAGACTTAGAAACTACTTAAACCTAACTAACCTAAGGACATATCACACGTCCATGCCCGAGACAGGATTCGAACCTGCGACCGTAGCAGCAGCGCGGTTGCAGACTGAAGCGCCGAGAACCGCTCGGTCACAGCGGCCGGCTCCCTGTATTCAAAGGGAACTGAGAGTTCCTGCAGAAGCTGATTAAACATGCATAATCACATCGGACTCATAACGGTCACAAAGGCAGTATAAAATTCCAACGGAACCCATTAGGGCCCTGGGGCTTTTAGGAGACCCCTCGTGTAATCGATTCCTCCAGCTCCTCACTCGTAATTGCAGATAAAACGTCTGCTTCCCCGTTCGTATGTGTCTCATCTGGGGTCTCGTCCAGGATGGTCCCCAGCTCCCTCTCGCCCTCCTCGTCGGTCCCACAGGATCTGTCAAAATGATCCGTGAATGCCTGTTTGATAACGACGGCCATTGCACAGATCTATCTCAGTAATTAACGTCCTGCATCTTGGTTGTCTCTCCAAGACCACATAATGCATCGGGGGTAGTTCGTCGGGTAGTTTGTCCTGTGACCTCGCCAGTATCATCGTACACGCCATCCTTAGTGCCGCAAGTTGCATCAGCTTCGCTTGACCTGCTGGATAGCTGTCTGACGTGCCGGTGAAGGTGGTTGAGTGAATAGTTCCCAGAGGGCCGCAGAGTAAAAGTCAGAGATCGAGCGCTGCCATCAAGAAGCCTCTTTCCCATAAGCTAATAACGTCCTCCTTAAAGCTGCCTTCGCGCTCTCGACCCACCAACGTAGGACGGAGCAGCAAGCATTTCTTCGGCGGAGGCAGCCGCGCCATGTGTCGTCCTCCATGCAGCGGCAATTCACCTCACGCAGTTGGGAAACGTTCATCTTCCAATTACCCCTCCGTCCCAATACCTGCTTTCTGGCAAGGGTAACCATACATATACATGCTTCATGGTGTGTAAACGCTGCCATCCAGATTTCTACATCAACTACCGACATCGCTAACCACCTTGACCCACAAATCCGATCCAAACGGCTCGCAGAGTGGCTCGTAAAAAATGTATATCCCGGTTGGTTGTGATGCTTAAAAACCCATTTGTCACCTAATTTCATCACACCGACCAGCTCCCGAAGTTTTTGGCTGGGATTGTAGTTAGGGTGTCGGTCCTCCTGCTTAATCATGCAGTTAAAATCTCCGCCAGTTGTGCAAGCACCATCGTATCGTCCCCGGAACAACGGTGTAACCTCGCAGGTGTAAAATTCTGCCGTTCCTTTCTCTCTCAGAGCCTGATAGCCCGTAAATATCGATCAGACGCACGCTATCTACAGGGTGTTTCAAAAATGACCGGTATATTTGAAACGGCAATAAAAACTAAACGAGCAGCGATAGAAATACACCGTTTGTTGCAATATGCTTGGGACAACAGTACATTTTCAGGCGGACAAACTTTCGAAATTACAGTAGTTACAATTGTCAACAACAGATGGCGCTGCAAGTGATGTGAAAGATATAGAAGACAACGCAGTCTGTGGGTGCGCCGTTCTGTATGTCGTCTTTCTGCTGTAAGCGTGTGCTGTTCACAACGTGCAAGTGTGCTGTAGACAACACGGTTTATTCCTTAGAACAGAGGAGTTTTCTGGTGTTGGAATTCCACCGCCTAGAACACAGTGTTGTTGCAACAAGACGGAGTTTTCAACGGAGGTTTAATGTAACCAAAGGACCGAAAAGCGATACAATAAAGGATCTGTTTGACAAATTTCAACGGACTGGGAACGTGACGGATGAACGTGCTGGAAAGGTAGGGCGACCGCGTACGGCAACCACAGAGGGCAACGCGCAGCTAGTGCAGCAGGTGGTGATCCAACAGCGGCCTCGGGTTTCCGTTCGCCGTGTTGCAGCTGCGGTCCAAATGACGCCAACGTCCACGTATCGTCTCATGCGCCAGAGTTTACACCTCTATCCATACAAAATTCAAACGCGGCAACCCCTCAGCGCCGCTACCATTGCTGCACGAGAGACATTCGCTAACGATGTAGTGCACAGGATTGATGACGGCGATATGCAAGTGGGCAGCATTTGGTTTACGGACGAAGCTTATTTTTACCTGGACGGCTTCGTCAATAAACAGAACTGGCGCATATGGGGAACCGAAAAGCCCCATGTTGCAGTCCCATCGTCCCTGCATCCTCAAAAAGTACTGGTCTGGGCCGCCATTTCTTCCAAAGGAATCATTGGCCCATTTTTCAGATCCGAAACGATTACTGCATCACGCTATCTGGACATTCTTCGTGAATTTGTGGCGGTACAAACTGCCTTAGACGACACTGCGAACACCTCGTTGTTTATGCAAGATGGAGCCCGGCCACATCGCACGGCCGACGTCTTTAATTTCCTGAATGAATATTTCGATGATCGTGTGATTGCTTTGGGCTATCCGAAACACACAGGAGGCGGCGTGGATTGGCCTCCCTATTCGCCAGACATGAACCCCTGTGACTTCTTTCTTTGGGGACACTTGAAAGACCAGGTGTACCGCCAGAATCCAGAAACAATTGATCAGCTGAAGCAGTACATCTCATCTGCATGTGAAGCCATTCCGCCAGACTCGTTGTCAAAGGTTTCGGGTAATTTCATTCAGAGACTACGCCATATTATTGCTACGCATGGTGGATATGTGGAAAATATCGTACTATAGAGTTTCCCAGACCGCAGCGCCATCTGTCGTTGAAAATTGTAACTACTGTAATTTCGAAAGTTTGTCCGCCTGAAAATGTACTGTTGTCCCAAGCATATTGCAACAAACGGTGTATTTCTATCGCTGCTCGTTTAGTTTTTATTGCCGTTTCAAATATACCGGTCATTTTTGAAACACCTTGTATATTACTTTGGTAACAGCCGTACCATGGGCCGAAGACAAACACTCCCACATCGTCTACATATCCCTTCCTTCAGTAGTATCGCTGTCTCAATGCCTCTCTCGTCACACGCAGAACAGTAAATATCATAACCGTAAAAAT
The DNA here is from genome assembly GCF_023898315.1 of Schistocerca nitens. Taxonomy (NCBI): domain Eukaryota; kingdom Metazoa; phylum Arthropoda; class Insecta; order Orthoptera; family Acrididae; genus Schistocerca; species Schistocerca nitens. Next base: position 828,953,308 of record NC_064618.1, on the reverse strand, counting down.
TGGAGGGGGTGAGCGCCCAAACTTCCTGTGACAGCGCCATTTCTATGTCCGCAGCTCTGACCCTGTCACTGGGCATCTTGATCTTCACAAGCGTCCCAATGCCATTGATGTTAATGGACCTTATCCAATACGCTTTCTCCATGACTCTCATCATAAAAAGAGCACCTTGCGGTGGCTGATATCTGCGTACACAGACTCTGCTCTCTCTACTGCCTCCCGCCATCCCCTCATGTGGTCTGCCCTTACTGCCGGCCGGAGTGGCCGAGCGGTTCTAGGCGCTACAGTGTGGAACCACGCGACCGCTACGTCGCAGGTTCGAATCCTGCCTCGGGCATGGATGTGTGTGATGTCCTTAGGTTAGTTAGGTTTAAGTAGTTCTAAGTTCTAGGGGACTTATGACCTCAGCAGTTGAGTCCCATAGTGCTCAGAGCCATTCCAACCATTTTTTTCTGCCCTTACTCCGCGCACTCTTCTGGTCCTACACCAAGAGCCGGCCGCGGTGGCCGAGCGGTTCTAGGCGCTTCAGTCTGCTGCAAACAATAAGATATGCCAAAAACTTTCTCATAACTTAAAAAACAGTCAAGATAAATTTTCATCCTCTGACATACATACAGTCATATGTAGTAAATGCCCAGCTTAGTACATACGGTCAGCCGGTGTGGCCGAGCGGTTCTAGGCGCTACAGTGTGGAACCACGCGACTGCTACGGTCGCAGGTTCGAATCCTGCCTCGGGCATGGATGTGTGTGATGTCCTTAGGTTAGTTAGGTTTAAATAGTTCTAAGTTCTAGGGGGCTGATGACCTCAGATGTTACGGCCCATAGTGCTCAGAGCCATTTAAACCCATTTTCTTACACCAAGAGAGTGATGGGTGCAGTTCCTCCAGCTTCAAGTGATCCCTACTGAGGCGTTGTGACCAGTCTCCTAGCGTCCCATCGTTGTTGTGCATTGCAGGCGTCGTAGCCTCCCCGTTATCCTAGTGCTGTCGGTCGTACTCCGCTGCCTTCGGGCCATTGCCACGGCAGATACGTGTCTGCCGTTCCTCTGCAACCCCCTCCCCCCCCCCCCTACCACTATCCACACCAGGAAGTTAATTTGTATCCATGCTCGACTGGTCTGGACATGGAAACGCCTCAGAATTCCCCTTTACATATAATTGATCGTTCTTGAACGTGAGGTGGCGATTCCTCCAGCGTTTTGCCAATCACAGTATCCATTGCCGAGCCTCCGAATCAGATAGCCTCTTGATGCCCGAGGAAGACTTCGAATCACGTTCCGTCGAATTTTCAACGTCCATAACCTCAATATCCAAGGGGGCAGCTGTTGGCTTTGCAGCACAACGTCATCCTTCCATGGTTCGCCGAGATCTGCCTCTGTCCATATGTTCCCGTATGTTTGACACATGTCCGACTTCACCGCATAATGCCATGACATAGGTCACGGGGAGCACTGTCGGATGCAGAGTCAGTGAGGGCTGACCCCATGGCAGCTGTAACACAGTCTCAGAGTCCACTCAGAACGTTATGGTTCCTCCTTCCCACACACAGAGCGTGTTCACGGTTGTTCGTCATAGAAGCTAGTCGCCCTACAACCAGCGATGTAAAGTTATGACAGAACATGTTTGTTATTTGATACGTATTGATAAGACACCATTGAAGACAATATATGTTTTGAAACTCGCCCAATTTTCAGTCACATGGGTTAGAACCGTTCCTTAAGAGTGCAATGCATCGATCACCAGTTCTTTTTGCATTTCATTTCGAAAGGGAGCTCAAACACATAGGCGTGTTCAACTGTAACCGCTTTAACATTCCCGTCCGAATGACAGACATGAAGTTTTTTTCGGTGTAAAAGTAGTATTTCGTCACACAATGAGCTTGGCATAGACCACTCCACTGACTGTGGATAAGTGTTTTCCCACTAGAACGTCATGTTCTATTTTTACCTCAACCAGTAAAAAATTTTCTATTTGGTAAGCCTTCCATCGGACATATTCGTTGGTAAAACTAAATTTCGGTGTGAACTTGCGATACAACAAGACCATGATTTGTACCATGTACTACTGCGGTACACCGCTACAAAAAATGGTTCAAATGGCTCTGAGCACTATGGGACTCAACTGCTGAGGTCATTAGTCCCCTAGAACTTAGAACTAGTTTAACCTAACTAACCTAAGGACATCACAAACTTCCATGCCCGAGGCAGGATTCGAACCTGCGACCGTAGCGGTCTTGCGGTTCCAGACTGCAGCGCCTTTAACCGCACGGCCACTTCGGCCGGTTACACTGCTACACACCTAGGGTAAACACCTCATGCGCGACATGCGCGGCAGGGACGTAAACACCGTCCGAGCCGCTGCGCTGCCGAAAGCAGACCGTCCTCAGCTATGGAAGCGGGTCATAAGTATTATGTATATAATTAAAATGGTGAAGCTTTCAACCCGAAGGCAGTTCGAAAATCACGTTTATGTATGTCCGCCCCCGGTAGCTGAGTGGTTTTACCGGCACGGTAGCTCAGCGTGTACGGTCAGAGGGTTAACTGCCCTCTGTAATAAAAAAAAAAACTGAGTTAATCTATCAACAACGAACTTAAACGGATGTCTTACGACGTCCACCCCGAGCAGTTGGAGCGAACAAAACGAGATGAAAAAAAAAAAAAAGGTCAGCGCGACAGAACGCCAATCCTAAGGGTCCTGGTTCGGTTCCCAGCTGGGTCGGAGATTTTCTCCGCTCAGGGACTGGGTGTTGTGTTGTCCTAATGATCATCATTTCATCCCCATCGACGCGCAAGTCACCGAAGTGGCGTCACATCGAAAGACTTGCACCCGGCGAACGGTCCACCCGACGGGAGAACCTAGTCACACCACTTTTTTTTTTTTTTTACGAGGCATGGTTCTATTGAAGATGATACGCTGTTGCCTCCCTCTGACCTTTCAATTAATTCACTTAGCCAATAATTTGGGGGGGGGGGGAGCTATAATTTAACGTGAACTCTGAACCATGATGTAACTAGGCTTTTTCGCGCAAATACTATTATATTACAGAAATCTGGAAGCTTGAAGTCATTTCAAGACGATTAATACGAATATTCAATGTTAGATAGGTATGACGTCCTTTTTGTGCCATGTGTCACTCGCTCCTGATCGGCAACAAGACGAGATAAAACGTTTGATGGTAGAAAAGTAGGAAAGAAAGAAACGAAAAGACATGTTGAACTGAAGAAAACCGCTGATAAAAGTTTCACTCACCGACCTACCGCCTACATAAACCCGCCCAGGCAGTAGCAGCATCACTCGCGAGGAATGACTGCTAGTCAGACACACGTACGGTGCATGTGGTATCAGTGAGCGTGCTGTTCGTGTGTAGAATGGAGAAGGCGTGCGATGTATCTGAGTCTGACCAAGAATAGAGTATGATGGCCTGGATCATCGGCATGAGCATTTTGGAAACTGTACGACTTGTCAGCTCAAGGACTGCTATGGCGAGTGTCTTCAACACGTGGCGAAAGTAAGACGTCGTGGTGTTGGGAGGCCACCTCTCATTACAGACGTCTGACGTCGTAGGCTGGGCACACTGGTAAGACAAGAGAGGCGGCGAACTGCGGTGGAACTGACATCAGACTTTAACACTGGGCGGAGCACACGTGTTTCTCAACACACAGTGCGCCGATCACTGCTAACGATGGGCCTCTGCAGCCGACGACCCATGCACGTAACAATCTCACCCCCACGACATCGGCAACTACGGCTGAAATAGACACGTGGCCATAGGCACTGACATAAGAGAGAGAGATGTCCTCCTCGCCGGTCCGGCGACAGCGACTCCGTCAGTCTTCTCTGTCCTTGTTGTGGTAGGCTCGGATGTGGCTCGCGAATCCGAATTTCGCTTTGAATATCCTGTTGCATGAAGCACAGTGAAGTTGACCAGCAGAGTTGTAAGTATACGTGTAGACAGGCTTGAGCTGAGATTTTCGGAGCTCTCTTTTAGCATCCAGGTTCATTAGACGCTTTTGCTCGAATTGTTCGATGCTCTTATGTACAGTTGATCGCCACTCCGATCGGCGCAATGCTAGCTCCTCCCAACGGTTGTTTGGAATGCCACAGGCTGCAAGGTGGCGTTTAATGGTGTCTTTATATCGCAGGTGTTGACCACCTTTCCTCCTCTTCCCGCACGAGAGCTGCGAGTAGAACACCGCTTTAGGTAGCCTACTGTCATCCGTGCGTACTATGTGACCACTCCATCTCAGTTGATGTTTCATTATTAAAGCTTCAATACCAGCCAGTTTCACGCGGCGCAAAATCTCCGTGTTTGGGACACGGTCTTCCCATTTGATGCGCAGAATTGATCTCAGACATCGAAGATGAAATTTATCTAGCTTCTTAATGTCAGCTTTGTAACAGCACCAGGTTTCCGAGGCGTAGAGTAAGGTGGATAATACTACTGCTGTGTAGACTGCAATTTTTGTTTGTAGTTTGAGAGCATGTGATTTCCATACTCGGTCATTAAGCTTACCGAAGGCTGAGGCTGCGCTGGCTATACGCGCTGCGATTTCCGTTGTCAGGCTGTTGTCACTTCTAATTTGGCTTCCCAGGTATTTGAAATTTGACACATTTTGCAAGGGTTTGTTATTTATCTCAATACTGGAGTCATCTGCATTAAGACCTCTAAGTGGCTGTTTGAGAAATTGCTTCTTAGTGATGCTAATGGCTAAGCCAAATCTTCTGCAGGAGGCATTTAGCAGATTTATGTAAGTCTGAAGAGTTTCGCAAGAATTAGCCATCATGCATACATCATCCGTGTAGAGAATCTCTAAGACTGATGGTTTGGTTACGTGACTTTTTGTTCTGAGGCGAGAGATGTTGAAGACACTTTTGTCTGTCCTTGTGTCGAGACTAATTTGATTACTACAGGCTTTGGTCGCGTCTCTCATAACAACTGCGAAGTAAAGTGAGAAGAGTGTGGGAGCCAGAACACAGCCTTCTTTTACACCACATGTCACGGGAAACTGTTCTGAGAGCTTGTCCTCTTGGCGGATTTTTGCCATCATGTTTTCATGAAACTGCCGAATCAAACTGACTATTTTGTCAGGGCACTCCAGTTTTCTTTAGTATGATCCAGAGAGCTTCCCGTGGGACACGATCAAAAGCTTTTTCCAGGTCTACAAAGCACATGAACAAAGGCCGATGTTGCTCTAAGCTTTTCTCTTGCATTTCTTTGACAACAAATATGGCATCCACTGTGCCTCTGTTTGGGCGAAAGCCACACTGGGTCTCTGGTAGCAGTTTTTCTGCAAAGTGTGTTAACCGGGTGTTAATTATGTGGGCAAGGACTTTTCCCGCTGCTGAGAGAAGAGAAATGCCCCTGTGGGAGCTGCAGTCTGATGTGTCACCCTTGCCTTTATAGATCTTGGAAATACAAGCATCTTTCCAGTCTTGTGGAATCATTTCATACTCCCAAATCCTTAAGATCAGAGCAAACAATGGTTTCTTGATGTTTGGCCCCCCATATTTATATAGCTCTGATGGCAAGTTATCTAATCCTGCTGTTTTGTCATTTTTCAGCTTAGCCAGTGCTGAAATGAATTCATCGTAGGAAGGGGCATCCGCAAGTTGTTCCTCAACTGGCAGGTCTTCAAATGCTTCTATGTATGGAATATCGGTTGTCTGATGGTCGGGATTAAGAACGTCATTAAAATGTTCCGCCCACCGAGACAGGATGTCACTCTGTTGCGTCAGCCGACAACTTTTATCTTTGTTATAGACTGGTGCTATCTTCCCAACTCTTGGACCAAAGATAGTTTTCAGGGACTCAAAGAATCTGCCTGTTTGGTGTGAGTCGGCATATAACTGTATTTCATTTGCTTTATTTGCCCACCAACTGTCTTTGAGAGCACGTAGCTTCACTTTCAGATTGTAATGCACTGCTCTACGCTTGTTATCATCAGGGGTGCGAAGAGAGGTTCTGAAATCATTAATTAGCTTTCTGATCTCTGGATCTGAGTCGTCAAACCAGTCCTGGTGCTTCTTCTGAGGCTTTCCCAAGACTTCTGAAGCACAGCCACGCAGTCTGCTAGCGTATGCACTCCACTGTTCATCTACAGGGGCAGATTCAGATATCAAAAGGCCATCGACACCAAATTTTTCATCCAGTTTTGCTCTCATAGTCTGATCATTGGCCAAGATTTTGCAGGACAATTTTGTTGGTATTTTGTGTGAAGCTCGGCGTGGTGCCTTCAAAGTTATCTTTAATTTGGACCTCACGAGTCGATGGTCTGTCCATCCCTGAGCGCCTCTCATTGCACGTGTGATCAGTACGTCACCAAGATCTTTTTTCCGTACTATCACATAATCCAGAAGGTGCCAGTGTTTAGATCGCGGATGCATCCATGTCGTTTTATATTTTTCAGGCAGACGAAAATATGTATTTGTCAGACAGAGTTCAAACTCGGCACATAGAGTTAGAAGATCCAAGCCATTCGAGTTGCATTTTCCAATCCCATGGCGACCGAGGACTCCATTCCAAGCACTGAAATCATTCCCAACACGAGCATTAAAATCACCAAGTAACAGAAGTTTATCTGCAGAAGGAATATCCCTAAGGACATGTCGGAGGTCTTGGTAGAACTTGTTCTTCTCTTCATCCGGAGATGGCAATGTAGGTGCGTATACATTGATCAAGTGAAGATATTTCTTGGATGCCAGGTGAAGTCTGAGTGTTATTATTCTGTCACTGATACCTTTTGGGAGTTCTGTTAGTGAACATGCCAATTTATTGCGTATGGCAAAGCCTACCCCACTTTCCGCCCTTTCAGTGGATGATTTTCCACTCCAGTAGTAGGTATAACCTCCGAGCGGTTCACATAACTGTCCAGAGTCACTAAGATGTGTTTCACTTATGGCGGTAATGTCGATGTTATATCTAGCCAATTCCCTTGCGATAAGTCCTGTCTTTCTCTCTGGGCACTGATTATGGTCGTTATCCTGTAAAGTACGGACGTTCCAGACTCCAATCATTAGATATTTAAGGTAACTATTTATTTTATTATTTTTTTGACTGCATATGTTAGTGAACAAGTGACCGCAGTTTGCCACTTGTGCTGGGTTGAGACGGGCTATGTTTAGGCCACCTTTTCTAGGCCCCTCCCTGGATTAGGGAAAGCAGAGCGATCCTAAATAGGGCTGCTTTGTCGTCTGACGAGCTGCCGAACCAGTCCTCCCGTCTCTCACGAGTACCAGAACGACCATCACCGTCTGACCGCCTAACGTGCAGAGCACCAACTAAGGTTCAGGTACACCAAACCCTTGCCTCACCATCAGTACTCCATCGCCGCAGGACTTTCAAAGCTCATAGTCCATTGAAACTTTGCCGGAGTCATCTGCACGTGAAGGTATTTAAAGTGGACAAGCAGTTGCGCAGATGCAGATCCACTCTCTCGTCCTCCGCCTCTGGTTGGCAGTGGATCGTAGGGCCGATACGACTGGCAAGAGGCAGGGGATGCAGTGAATGGCCATATGCCACTGGAAGTATCCTGACATACGCCCTTAAGGCACATCACAGGTGCCTTGCTTCGTCGGTACAGAAGCCGTGAGTGTTTACCTATCGATATTACCCGCCTCCTACACCGATGAAGAGACTGACAGAGGGGAAGAAGGAAAGGGAAGGGACTGGAAGGGAAAGGGAGGAAGGGACGGTAGGTCGTTGTGAGGCACACTTCGTCGGGCTCCTCTGCTGAGACCTGACCGGCTAGGTTGAACCTGCCAGTAGCTACACTACCACCGGTATAGCTCTCAGCATCACAGGAACACGCAAACTCTCCCACCCGCACTGGACATAAACGCAGTGGCAGAATGTTGCATAGTCTTATGAATCCCGATACCTTCAACATGTCGATCGGAACGCGCGAAACCGTCGTCTTCCAAGAGAACAGCCCCGTGATACATGTACGCTGGGATGGAGACAAGTTAGCGTCGGCTCTATTAGGGAATATTCACGCGGGTATCTATGGGTCCAGTGGAGCGCTTTCAAGACACCACGACGGCCAAGCAGTGTCATACACTGGCTGCAGACCACGTACACCCCTTGACGACAATCATATTTCCCGATAGCAGTGGCATCTATCAACAAGATAAATGGACCGTCTCAAAGGCCAGGACTGCCATGGAGTGGTTTGAGGATCCAAGTGGCGAGTTCCAATTGATGTGCTGGTCCCCCTACTTGCCAGATCTGAACCCGATCGAACCCATCTGGGATATGAATGAACGTGGCGTCACAGCTTATCGCCGCCCTCCTCGGAATTTACAGGAACTGGGAGACCTGTGTGTGCAGATGTGGTGCCAAATCCCTCCAGTGGCCTACCGAGGCCTCATAGCTTCGATGCCACGAAGCGTCGCCGCCATTATGAGTGCCAAAGGTGGACATAAGGGCTACTAGGTTGATGGCCATAATGTTGTGGCTGATCAGTCTATATGGACAAGTGTAAAGAACAACTGATAAAGAACAGTGACAGAATAAGAAGCGTCTGGTCAAAAATATGTAGGACAACGACACAAACCACAGCAAGGACAAGTAAGCATTTACGAAATGCAATACAGAAAATAAAAATTCAAATGGTTCTGAGCACTGTGGGACTTAACATCTTAGGTCATCAGTCCCCTAGAACTCAGAACTACTTAAACCTAACTAACCTAAGAACATCACACACATCCATGCCCGATGCAGGATTCGAACCTGCAACCGTGGCAGCAGCGCGGTTCCGGACTGAAGCGCCTAGAACCGCTCGGCCACAACGGCCGGCTACAGAAAATAGATCCGCTTTACAATGGTCGAGGCAGAGATGCATATTCACTACTTCACTTAAGGGGAACAGGTGTGAATCTTAGTGCATCGCCCAATACTGGAAGCAGTACAACTGCCACAGGATAACTACAAGGGCCAGAGACGGTGCCAAAACCCATGCTCACGTTCCTGAAACACATTTGGACGGGTGTATGGGATCATGACATTATATTCCCGCTGGCGACTGCGAGCGCGTCTTCTCGAATTCCACTGGCCCACCGCGCTTAACAGTGCCCCTTCGGGCATCACCGTTGATAAATTAACGTGCCGCGGGTCCGCGAGACGTGTCTTCCCTCCCCCGTGGCGGCAGTAGGTTACATGTGAAATATTATGCCGGTGAAATATGACTTCGGCGGGCGGCGCGTAATATTTCACGAGCGCAGCACGGTAGCTGTCCTCTGTCTCGGTGATAACGTTACCTCCCGCGATGAAACACAGTTTTATTTATTCGGTTCGCTGGGAGATCTGTGAATGAATCGGAGCCCGCTGCCCGTCGACACTTTTTTTTCGCCCCGTCCCCTTCCCGCGCCGCGTTTTACCTGCACGGCCCGCGAGTTATCGCGGCCGCGCATGCCAGTGTAACTATCCTAATAAGGGGCTCGGGACCTTCTCGGGGGAAACGCCGCGGCCGTCTCCTTATTTTAAACCACTGTCAACGTCCTAACTCAATGAGACGGTGCCGGGTCACAAAAACAGGGCTCTGAGCTCCCGCTGCCGGAGCCTCGCGATATTGCAAGTCACCGCCGGGTCTTCCTGTGGGAAGCAGAGAGTCTGCGGCGGCGGGGGCGGTTCTCGGCAGAGCGCCTCCCAGTGTGATTGTTGCGGCAGATAACACACAAATGCTGCACCCGACTCCCGAGTCCCTGGTCCATTTCTTGTTATTCTTTCGCCCTCCCCGCTTGGGGAAACGTAAGCTGGAGGTTGATTGCCTCTACCGGAAACACTTACGGTGGTCGTTCATAAAATTTTAATTACTACCTTGAAAGCAGTACTGAAACCTGCGATGTCGTAACGTATCGATACTGCACTCCTTAGTTATCGTTGGCTTCTGAATCTTCCGAAGCCGAGCTCCCTTTTTCTTTGTGTGAACAATGTCTTTCTACAGGGTGGCGCACGAAATGTGTTACCATTTTGTTTTTTAACATAAACTTTATTGTCAATACAATCTGAAAGGAACATATACTACAATGAAGAGCGGTTCACGGAGATTTGTTCTAACTCACAAGAGAACCTCCCCATCGCACCCCCCTCAGATTTAGTTATAAATTGACACAGTGGATAGGCCTTGAAAAACTGAACACAGATCAATCGAGAAAACAGGAAGAAGTTGTGTGGAACTATGAAAAAATAAACAAAATATACAAACTGAGTAGTCCAAGTGTAACATAACCAACATATAGGAGTACGTAACACGAAGAGCGCCGTGGTCCCGTGGTTAGAGTGAGCAACTGCAAAACGAGAGGTCTTTGGTTCGAGTCCTCCCTCGAGCAAAAATTTTACTTACTTTATTTTCGCAAAGTTACGATCTGACCGTTCATTCATTGACGTCTCTGTTCACTGTAATAAGTTTAGTGTCTGTGTTTTGCGACCGCATCACAAAACCGTGCGATTAGTAGACGAAATGACGTGCCTCTCCAAAAGGAACCGAAAACATTTGACCGCAAATTCTTAGGTCAACCGATTCCTCCACAGGAAAACACGTCTGAAATACTCTATACGACACTGGTGACGGCATGTGCGTCACTTGACAGGAATATGTTGTCGACCCACCTAACTTGCACACTTGGCGAATGGGTAAAAAGATTCTTCTACCTTGCCCGATTTAGGTTTTCGTGTGGATGTGATAATCACTCCCAAAAAAGTGATGAAAACATAAGAGTTTGTCGCATAAACGGCAACAAATGAATGCAACAGTTTCACAGTCGCACAGTTTTCCCTGTGCTCTGTCAAAACAAACGTTTTTAACGTTTTCAAGTTTTTCCGTGTGTAGACCGTCAAATCCTGCATGTGTCCAAGCAAATCTGAACATGTCCTGAAATTTTGGAGAGCAAAGTTGATCATGTCTGAGTGCATGAACTTTGATAATTGTCTGAAAATAAAAAATTAAAACTTTTCACTCGAGGGAGGGTTGAACCAGGGACCTTCCGTTCCATAGCTGCTTACGGTAACCACGGGACCATGGTGCTCCTCTGTGAACAGGTACCTTAATGCGACATATCTTTCACACGGACTACTCAGTTTGTATATTTTGCTTATTTTTTTCATAGTTCCATACAACTTCTTCCTGTTTTCTCGATTGATCTGTGCAGTTTTTCATGGCCTATCCCTGTGCCAACTTATAACTAAATCTGAGGGGGGTGCGATGGGGAGGTTCCCTTGTCAGCACATGCTCAATATGTCCACCATTTCGTTTCCTAACTTCCTTCAAACGAACACTGAAGTTAGTGATTAACCTACGGCAAATGTCTTCCGTAATTTCATTGCAAGCTTGAAGAACAAGTCTTCTGAGCTCCATTAAATCACGTGGACGTTTCGGGAAAAGAAAAAAGTCACATGGATTGAGGTCTGGACTATTGGGGGGCCAATTTTGTCCGTCATTGAAGCGACCTGGAAACCTGAGTGAAATGATCCGCATGTCGAAATGCTCGTGTAAAAACTCCAACACAGTGTTTGCAGCATGTGGCCTTGCTCCATCTTGCATGAACCACTGCGTGTTGAAGGGCAAGACAGTAGCAAGAAGCTGTGAAATGAAGCTATTGCAAAGCATGCTCAAATAACGCTCGCTGTTCACAGTTTCTTCAAAGAAAAAGGGTCCAATAAGTCCGAGACTGGAAATTGCTGCCCACACTGTAATCCTCCGAGCATAATGTTGTCGTCCGTGAAGCACTTGCGGGTTTTCAGTGGCCCAAAGGCGTACATTTTGTTTGTTAACCACACCGTCTAAATGAAAAGCCGGCCGGAGTGGCCGAGCGGTTCTAGGCGCTATGGTCTGGAACAGCGCGACCGCTACGGTCGCAGGTTCGAATCCTGCCTTGGGCATGGATGTGTGTGATGTCCTTAGATTAGTTAGGTTTAAGTAGTTCTAAGTTCTAGGGGACTGATGACCTCAGATGTTAAGTCCCATAGTGCTCAGAACCATTTGGACCATTTTTCTAAATGATAATGCGCCTCGTCTGAAAACCAAACGTTGTTGAGAGTTTCTTCCCTATCCTCTGCCCACTGAGCAAACAGTAGTCTCTGCTGCTTGTGTTCTTCAGTGAGCTTCTGTGCACAGGTCATCTTGTATGGGTACATATGGAGGTCACTTTTAAGAATCCGTTGAACGGAGCGTCTGGATATTCCCAGTTGCATTGCTGCCTTTCTACACGATTTCCCGGGACTTTTCTGTGCAGCAACTCGTACCGCTTCTTTAATCTCCGGCGAACAAACAGGCTTAGGCCGAGGTCGTTTCGCTTCCAATACTGTTCCTTCCTGTACGAATTTATCGTACAACCTGTGGATGGTCTTCTTGAAACGGACCCATCGTGTGTTAATCTGTTGTCGAAAACGCCTCTGAGTCACAACAAGGCTTTTCGTTTCATGAAAACGTAACACAATTGCCGATCGTTGCTGTGTCGTCAGTCTTCCATTGTCAGCCATTGCTGCTTACTAGTCTCCTAACGGCAGTATCGTGAATTACACGTCATTTCGTAACTCATTTGTTTTTCCAAGCTCTGCTGGTACTGCTGTAGAGATCCCAGCGGGATATCTAATGTGCGTCGTAAATTGTGAAAGAAACAATTGGTAACACATTTCGAGCGCCACCCTGTACATAACAATAATATCTCACAGCTAGAGTTTACGCTCCGTCTTGGGGTGTGAAATAAAGCCGGTTTTGAGCCCCCGTTCAGAGCGGTGTTGCCAAATCAGCCTTTTTAGAGCTAACTCTGTATGCTATTCAGTACCATTTAGCTGGAAAGTGAGTGATTTAGCTGGGGTCTGGAAACTGGTTTTTTTCACCATCATCTCGCTTTTTTGGCTTTTTTATTGGCAATAGTAAACCATTAAAATCTGTGTCGATTAAAGAAACATTATTTGCATTGGACTAAGATATCAGAACACGCTTCATTATCCCATGAAAATATATTATTAGGCTGAATTAAAACAACATAACAAAGCAAATTAAGTCGTGTTGACGTGGATTCCAGGTTCGTCAGCACACAAGACCAGAAACATAGCTACGAAAATAACCAGCTGAGACCGGTACTCGAAACGCTGTTGTAGCGTAGTTGACATCAACAAACTTTGCCCATCGCAGCTTCACAACATTGAATCATAAGTCTTACGATTCACAATTGCAGTAAGCAGTTTGCCAGCGGCTCAAGAGAAGGAGAAGAAAAGGTAACTTCTATTCAGTGCATTACTTTATTAAGCGTAAAAAAACAATGTTATTCTGCAGCGCAGATATTGTGAAATTTGTCCTGAAGTACCTAGCAGAAACATTATTTACATTTTTACTGTGGGAAAAAGAAAGTTGTGCGAAATAAACTGACATGATGCTGTTTATTCAAATACCTTTTTTGCATCAAAATACCGAGCTTTTGAAAATGGCCTGATACGTATTTTCTACGCGTATGGTAGAAATAAAATTTAAAGGTTCTGCACCTGAATTCAAGAACAAGTGTATCCACAAATTATTCCTCTAATGAGATGCACAAGGCACATCTGTAATTTTGTTTACTCCTTTGTGCTTCCTGGAAAGTTTACAAAAAATGTTCAAATATCTGTGAAATCTTATGGGACTTCACTGATAAGGTCATCAGTCCCTAACCTTACACGCTACGAAACCTAAATTATCCTAAGGACAAACACACACATCCATGCCTGAGAGAGGACTCGAACCTCCGCCGGGATCAGCCGCACAGTCCATGACTGCAGCGCCCGAGACCGCTCGGCTAATCCCGCGCGGCGAAAAGTTTACATATGTATCAATACATTTGCTCTATTTCTATTAAAGCCATTAAAATAAAAAGTCGAACGCAAATTTAAGATGTAACGTAAAATCCAGGGGAACACTTATTTCTTGAAGTGGTCTTAAATCGAGTTATACACCTGACATGTGTAAATCTGAGAAAATTATTATACAAGGATTTGATTCTATAGCAAAAGTAATCCATCAAAAGTGTAAGGCATACATTGTCACAACCAAACTTTATTCCAGTCCGGGATGATGTTGTGTAAGCACAAAGTGTGACTGGAGAAAACCTTTTTAAAGTGTTGGCTTTATCCGCATTATGTTCGTTCTTACATGAGCTAACAGTACCGGGCTAGATGAAATGAAAATAAGACTTCTTAATAAACTGAGTTCTGAGAAGCTGAATGCTATTCTTAAAACACGAGTAGGGCTTCGACACCACAATAAGTGTGGGAAGGATTACGTTCTTCCACCTTCCACTGATAAAAAAAATTGCAACAATGGCGTTTTATATAGGAGACTCTACGTCACTGCAGTGCACAGATTATTCGGATCGAAAAATAATAACTGTAAGTTACATGGATACAAATTAATGCTTAAATTAGCTAGTGTAGTGATGCATATAGTCCGTTTTGAACTATTAAAAATGCAGCTCCATTGTTTCCATATCGCCAAACATTTGTAATTTAAACAATGTTGCCGGCCGTTGTGACCGAGCGGTTCTAGGCGCTTCAGTCCGGAACCGCGCGACCGCTACGGTCGCAGGTTCGAATCCTGCCTCGGGCATGTATGTGTGTGATGTCCTTAGGTTAGTTAGGTTTAAGTAGTTCTAAGTTATAGGGGACTGATGACCGCAGATGTTAAGTCCCATAGTGCTCAGAGCCATTTGAACCATTTAAACAATGTTATACACACACAGGTAATACTACGTATGTATCCAGCAGATTCCGACTTAAGAAAATTAACACGAATTCTTGCTACTCTGCTACACAGTATCATTATTGCAAAAATAAAACTGAACAATAATACGCTTTGTTTTATTTCAGCTTTTTCTGGCTTTTTTGTAGACACATCTACCTTGTTTTGATCTGGAGAGTTGGCAACGCTGGCTCGGTGCAGTCACAAAAAGCCGCGTCGGGGATAAGTAGCTGGAAAAATTTTGTAGAATGTGGAATAAATATTTGGAAGTATTACATCGATTTGCAGTTGTATTTTAGTAATTCAGTTATTTAGCGGAAAAGCGTGCTGGATTAATTAAGAGATCTTTGTTTGATACAGCGTCGTGTTTGAGAATTTGTAATTGTCTTGGAGATACGTATTGATAGCAGACCGTAAAATGAAAAATCTTCAGAGATCGGTGATTACCAGTTTAATTAATGTGGAAACGTAACGTGCCAATGGTTACTTCAGTCTCAGTGTGAAACAAACATAACTGTTGAACGAGACTGGATGAATGTAGGCAAGTATGTTACGTGCAAAAGGGCCAATAAAAGAAAACGTTCCATTATGTATCGTTAAAACACGTATTCGTATTAAGCGCTGGGTCAGGTTTATTTCGTAACAAAGCGTGTTCTCTATGTAAAGCTCGCATACTTGAGTCCGATAGGCGCAAAAATAAAAAAGAAAAGACATTGATAACGAGCAATGGAGCTTCACATCGTCAAAATTATCAAACTGTCGTCGTAAAACATAGTAATGGATTCCACCACAAGCTATGGCAAAACAAGATATTTCACTAGCCGAATGAAGACTGCGTGTGTGCACGTTGTTGTTGTGGTCTTCAGTCCTGAGACTGGTTTGATGCAGCTCTCCATGCTACTCTATCCTGTGCAAGCTTCTTCATCTACCAGTACCTACTGCAACCTACATCCTTCTGAATCTGCTTAGTGTATTCATCTCTTGGTCTCCCCCTACGATTTTTACCCTCCACGCTGCCCTCCAGTACTAAATTGGTGATCCCTTGATGCCTCAGAACATGTCCTACCAACCGATCCCTTCTTCTGGTCAAGTTGTGCCACAAATTCCTCTTCTCCCCAATCCTATTCAGTACCTCCTCATTATTTATGTGATCTACCCATCTAATCTTCAGCATTCTTCTGTAGCACCACATTTCGAAAGCTTCTATTCTCTTCTTGTCCAAACTATTTACCGTCCATGTTTCACTTCCATACATGGCTACACTCCATACAAATACTTTCAGAAATGACTTCCTGACACTTAAATCTATATTCGATGTTAACAAATTTCTCTTCTTCAGAAACGCTTTCCTTGCCATTGCCAGTCTACATTTTATATCCTCTCTACTTCGACCATCATCAGTTATTTTGCTCCCCAAATAGCAAAACTCCTTTACTACTTTAAGTGTCTCATTTCCTAACCTAATACCCTCAACATCACCCGACTTAATTCGACTACATTCCATTGTGCTCCTTTTGCTTTTGTTGATGTTCATCTTATATCCTCCCTTCAAGACACCATCCATTCCGTTCAACTGCTCTTCCAAGTCCTTTGCTGTCTCTGACAGAATTACAATGTCATCGGCGAACCTCAAAGTTTTTATTTCTTCTCCATGGATTTTAATACCTATTCCGAATTTTTGTTTTGTTTCCGTTACTTCTTGCTCAATATACAGATTGAATAACATCGGGTAGAGGCTACAACCCTGTCTTACTCCCTTCCCAACCACTGCTTCCCTTTCATGTCCCTCGACTCTTATAACTGCCATCTGGTTTCTGTACAAATTGTAAATAGCCTTTCGCTCCCTGTATTTTACCCCTGCCACCTTTAGAATTTGAAAGAGAGTATTCCAGTCAACATTGTCAAAAGCTTTCTCTAAATCTACAAATGCACTGTGCGATGAAAACAATGAAATATACGATGCAAAAACTGTGGAAAAAGAACAGTGCTAATAATAAAACTAGGAGTAGAGCAATTTAACTCAGCTTTGTATTTGAATTGGTATTTCCATTTGTATTTGTTTGTATCTGCACATTGTGCACATTTTCATTAATAATAATATTAATAGTAATAATGGTGTTAGCCCTCTTTACATTCGCCCTTGAGTGCATTTTCCGCATGGCTTGGTGGAGACTTCGGTTGCCCGCATCTCGTGGTCGTGCGGTAGCGTTCTTGCTTCCCACGCCCGGGTTCCCGGGTTCGATTCCCGGCGGGGTCAGGGATTTTCTCTGCCTCGTGATGGCTGGGTGTTGTGTGATGTCCTTAGGTTAGTTAGGTTTAAGTAGTTCTAAGTTCTAGGGGACTGATGACCATTGATGTTAAGTCCCATAGTGCTCAGAGCCATTTGAACCATTTGAAGACCTCGGTTGTAGAAGTCTCCATTTTGCTATTCAGGAAACGTTCAGCCTCGAAACTCACCTGGCCGTAATTCTGAAACTTCTTCCCATGCAATGGTTTCTTCATCCGGAGGAAAAGGAAGGGGTCAGTGATTGCCAGGTCAGAAGAATACGGAGGTCGAGACAAAATTTGATAGCCTAACGGAGCAGCTCTGCCCCCAAAAAACACTCAGCATCGTCTTGGCCGAAGGTGATTGAGTTTCCACCGTTTTCGGCGGCAGTAAACCCACTTTTTTCGACTGATTCTTTGTTTTTTATCTGGCATCTCAGTGATGCGCCCGGCAGTCGTCTGCGATGATTAGGCGGCTAAACAACTCGTCTGCGTTGGCCTGACACTGTTGTAACATTTCCGCCGCTTGCTCGATTATGTGGCATTTCCCAGTGGACGTAAGCTGTCGCCGAATCTACGAGGGTAACTCAAATGAAAACCTTAAATTTGTAATAACAAATCGAAATTTCACGCTGTTATCCTGTAAGTTGGTAAGCGTGCTACAAACAGCGTGCAGAATGGCCTGTAGGTGGCAGCATAGTGCAGATGTACACATACCGTCGCAGTATCACTATAAATATGGCCACCCCACTTGGGACTTGCACCAGGGAAGAACAGCGTTCTGTTATTCGGTTTTTGCGTGGTGAAGGTGTGAAACCTATCAAAATTCATCGACGAATGAAGGTTCAGTACCGTGTTACATGTTTGTCAGAGCAGCAAGTCTACGAATGGAGTAGGAAGTTCGCAAATGGTGTGACTTCAGTGGAAGATGCTCCTCGTCCAGGTCAGGCACAACGACTTGTGACTCCACGGAACATTGCAGCAGTTGAAGTCATAGTGAAGGAAAACCGCCGAGTGACACTCAATGACATTACAGCATGTTTACAGATTAGTCATGGGTCAGCACACCACATTGTGCATGATGTGCTCCAGTTTCACAAAGTGTCTGCAAGATGGGTGCCACGGCAGCTGACTCGTGAAATGAGAGGATGACGTGTTGATGTTTGTGAAGAACGTCTTCAGGGTCCGTCTCTCGTGACATGCAGTGGTCACTTCCGCATTACGTAGAGCTGTCCAGGTGCTTTTGATCACACTGTGTACCGCCAAACAAATAGATAATTAATTGCGCCACCTAATTTCTTTGAGGTAGTAATTAGACTACTCTTATTGACAGTGCTTTTGTTTGAAACTGTGGGTGAGTCATCTTCACTAAGGTGACAAGCTATTAATCTCAAATGACCTTGGTGTCAATAGAATGTTCAACTCTAGCCTTCCAAACGTATTTCTACCAACATTTTGGAACTTCGGGACTTCACCTTTGAGTTCAGACTATGTAGCTTGGCTATAATCTACAATTTTAGATAAAGGCATCATTTCAGTTATCATTTTAACAACTGGATAAAACGAATAAGATTAATTATAGTAAGTACGACAGCTTCACCTTTCATTTCTCTTCTATAGTATTAGTGTCATTTTATCACGTAACAGTTATGACTCCACTGGACAACAGAGCACACTGATGACCGGTTAGGAGCAATGTAGCTGGTGTTGAACTGCTAGCCGGCGTTCACGTGACCCCCCGCCGATGACGTAACACATGGCAGTGAAGCGGTGTGTGTGTTGCAGTCGGTTCTACTGGATCAGCGCAGTAAGATGCGTCGTCGTGGAGATACAACAGCGTGGCCGAAACGAACTATCGTCTTTGGACCTTCTCAGGACCGCACTGTCAATGAAGCACGGTCTGTATAACGTATCTACAAGGGATGTTGTGCTGCTCGCAGCCATGTGTAACTGAGCAGTAACAGTGGTCGTAAAAAGATTCTGACCGACGGTAACCGGGCGCAAGGTTACTCCCTGTCAGTGACTGTTGATTACAAACCCGACAGCAATTGCTTCTCTTGCTGCGGTCTTTTCTTTCTGAAGACTAGTTTCATGCAGTTCTCCAAGCAAGTTTATCCTTTATACGAATTCGTGGTTTCTGTTTTCTCAAACATGTCCGAAAGCACAGACGCCACCCATTCATATAACTGATCCGCGTAGACAAGCAATGGATTCACCTTGTTCAGTGCGGCTGTACAACTACACTATGTGATGAAAAGTATCCGGACATCTGGCTCAAAATAACTTACAAGTTCGTGGCGCCCTCCATCGGTAATGCAGGAATTCAATTTGGTGTTGGCCCACCCTTAGCCTTGATGACAGCTTCCACTCTCGCAGTCATACGTTCAATCGGGTCTTGGAAGGTTTCTTGGGAAATGGCAGTCCATTCTTCACGGAGTGCTGCAGTGAAGAGAGGTATCGATGTCGTTCCGTGAAGCCTGGCACGAAGTCGGCGTTCCAAAACATCCCAGAGGTGTTCTTTAGGATTCAGGTCAGGACTCCGTGCAGCCCAGTACATTACAGGGATGTTATTGTCGGGTAACCACTCCGCCATAAGCCGTGCATTATGGACACGTGCTCGATCGTGTTGAAAGATGCAATAGTCATCCCCGAATTGCTCTTCAACAGTGGGAAGGAATAAGGTGCTTAAAACATCAATGTAGGCCTGTGCTGTCATAGTGCTACGCAAAACAACAAGGGATGCAAGACCCCTCCATGAAAAATACGACCACACCATAATACCACCGCCTCCGAATTTTACTGTTGGCACTACACACGCTGGCAGATGACGTTCACCGGGCATTCGCCATACCCACACCCTGCCATCGAATCGCCACACTGTGTGACGCGATTCGTCGCTCCACGTAACGTTTCCCCGCTGTTCAATCGTCCAACGTTTACGCTCCTTACACCAAGCGAGGCGTCGTTTGGCATTTACCCGCGTGATGTGTGGCTTATGAGGAGCCGCTCGACCATGAAATCCAAGTTTTCTTACCTCCCGCCTAATTCTCATAGTACTTGCAGTGTATCATGATGCGGTTTGGAATTCCTGTGTGATGGTCTGGACAGATGTCTGCCTATTACACATTACGACCCTCTTTTACTGTCATCGGTCTCTGTCAGTCAACAGACGAAGTCGGCCTATACGCTTTTGTGCTGTACGTGTCCCTTCACTTTTCCACTTGACTATGACATCGGAAAAAGTGGGTCTAGGGATGTTTAGGAGTGTGGAAATCTCGCGTACAGAAGTGACACCCAATCACCTGACCACGTTCGAACTCTGTGAGTTCCGCGGAGCGCCCCATTCTGCTCTCTCACGATGTCTAACGACTACTGAGGTCGCTAATATGGAGTACGTGGCAGTAGGTAGCAGGAAAATGCACCTAATATCAAAAACGTGTGTTTTTGGGGTGCCTGGATACTTTTGATCACATAATGTACGTCCGACCTCCTGTAGAAATTTCAGAGTAAACGTGTGTTTTTGGGGTGCCTGGATACTTTTGATCACATAATGTACGTCCGACCTCCTGTAGAAATTTCAGAGTTGCGAGCGTGAAGGAAATGGACGAGGACTGTGGATAAATGGCACTCGGTAGGAATGTAGGTCGGCCGTGAGGCGTGCCCGGATAGTCCATCGGTTACTCTGATACTGTGCTCTGGATGGCACAGTGGTTAACGTCACCTGCCCAGTAAATAGGAGATTCCAGGGTCGAGTCCCTGTCCAGTACACATTTTCACTCATCAACAATGATTACCCGTAATGTCTGGGTGAACCTGACGTCAGTAATCCCTCTCCCTTCTTTTCTCCCCCCATCCACCTCCAATTTACGTACGAATCTCTCCTGTGCGAACCTCGTCTTCTCTGTTTAACTGCTGCAGGCTACACCCACCAGAAACTGCTTACCATTGTCACACCTTGTGTTTTATCTGCAATTTTTACTTTTACACTTACTTCCATTACCAAATTAATTACTCCATGGTGCATCAGGATATCTCCTATCAACCTGTCAATTTTTTAGATAAGTTGTGCCATACATTTATTTTCTCCTCAGGTCGTTAAGTACCTCCTGATTAGTTATCCGAGCTGCACATATGACCTTCAGCATTCTTCTGTAGTACCACGTTTCAAAAACTTTTACACTTTTCTTTTCTGAACTGTTAGCCCTCAACGTTTCTCTTCTGTAAATGGCTACATCATTCCAGACAAAAACTTTCAGAAAAGACTTTCTAACACAGATTTCTTTTTTTTACTGTTACTGTTCTTCCTATTACCAGTCTGTATTTTACATTCTCTTTACTTCGTCTATGGTTACTTATTTTGAAGCGTAAATAGGAAAAGTCGCCATTATTTTTAGTGTCTCTTTTATTAACCTAATTCCGTCAGCATCGGCACCTGATGTAATTCGACTACATTCCATTTTTTGGCCCCCTTTTGTTATTCTACAACATTTCAAGACGAAATTCCTGTCACTGATCGGATCTTCCAAGTGCTGAATATCTATGTAGATGTGAAGGTTGATGAAGAAGTAATTTGTGGAACCGGCAGTAAACATAACTTTGGATGGCTCAACATGGATTGTAACCCAGCTCGTCCCGATCAGCAGTAAAACTTCTTAAAAATTGTGCCTCTTACATCGACTGATGCTGATCTGACGGAGAAATTTAAAAATACGGATCCCTAAAAAACTTAAGACACTGAAGATAATAGTTGAGATATTACGAGGACCCCCATTTAGACCATATGACTGCACTTCGTACATCTGTTATTTTCTCTCTACATCTACATCAGTACACCACAAGACATCGTACAGTGCTCGGTGGAGGGTAGATTCTACCAATATTATCGATTTTCTGTTTCTGTTCTGTTTACTTATCGTGCGAGGGAGAAATGGCAGTCTACTTTTGCTGAACGCGTCCTAACCTCTCTAACGTTATTCTTTTGATCCCTATGCGATACATACACCGACGGTAGAACAGTGGTCGCACAGTGATCTTAGAATACAGGTTCTCTTATTTCACCAAAAGTGGGTCAAGAGAACTACTTTCGCGTTTCCCCGGGGATTCTTATTTAAGCTTCCCAAGCATATTTGTTACACTTTCATATGGACTATATCGACTTGCCACTATGTGAACATTGTACCGCCCGCATCTCGTGGTCGTGCGGTAGCGTTCTCGCTTCCCACGCCCGGGTTCCCGGGTTCGATTCCCGGCGGGGTCAGGGATTTTCTCTGCCTCGTGATGGCTGGGTGTTGTGTGCTGTCCTTAGGTTAGTTAGGTTTAAGTAGTTCTAAGTTCTAGGGGACTTATGACCACAGCAGTTGAGTCCCATAGTGCTCAGAGCCATTTGAACCATTTGAACATTGTACCTCTGAATTATTTCGTTGTCTACTGTCACACTTGCTTGATAAGGAATATTATCCAGCTACATAGAGGAGTCAGTGTACAGTCAATTGCGTGATTTTGTAGCACTGTCAGTGTAAATATTTTGTAGTAAAATTTTTGCATTCTGTGTGCATGATGTAACGTTAGTATGTTTTTCTCTTAAGATTACGATAGTGTAAGAATTGTTTCGGTTAATTTTCATGTGTTTATCTTGCTTGAAGTTAGGTTCATTAATATTTTCTTGTGTTAATTTTTCCTTCACAGCCAAATCCGCAAAATGAACCCACTGTGTATGGTGATTATTATAATAAAACTATTCAGTAAAGGAAACCGTTTGTATGATCTAAAGTAGAGGTTACCTCTTCCCCATTGACATATTTTAGGTCATGTATAACAGTTATTATTATGACGTCTAAATGTCGCTGTGTCTGGGATCTCCTTACCTGGCAGGTAAACTTGTCAGAGCTGTCTGTTTGTGGTAAGTTGTAAGGGCAGGCGATACCAAATTGGGCGAGTACATTAGATAATGGCGACCCTGCCAGGATGCATTTTTGGTTAGAAAGAGGGCTGCCAGAATACGTTTCTGGTTGGAAGGGAGATTGTCAGAACCGTTTGTGTGTAGATTATGAGATTGTCGCAATATGTTATGTTTAGGATATGACATTGTTAAGTGGTAATTTGAGATAGAAGGTGATACTCCTGATGATTTGTAGACTGAGTATGCTATCCTGTTTAAGTGTGATTTGAAAAGTTTTGTTAACTTTTTATGGCTACAAATACTTTGTTGGCATCATTAATTGACCGACAGAGTGTGAATTTGTAGCACTCATAAGGTAGTGCTTATCCCATTGGAAGTTAACAGAACAGTGTAACTCCAAACTTTTGCTAGATCTGGAAGTGAACTTCAGAGATAAATGTTTGACTTCCTTTTGAATTAGGTTAAGTTTTGTGTAGTCCCAATTCAATATTTATATTCAGTAATTTGGGTTTAATAACATTTTTTGTGGTTTGCTGATGCACAGGTGACTGTCATATCGTTGTTGTGTGTGATGGATTCCGCTCCTACCATCGCTGACAGCATTTCATCATTTGCCTTAGAGAAATTTTACGTTGCATTCTGAAATTCGTGCAGGAGTATGCATGTTAAATCATATGATCGCATGTTGACACGGAATCAGGCGCGTAAAAGGTGCGAAGCTCAGATTTTGTTTCAAAGCTCAGAAATGAAGGAAGGACATAGGTGAGATCAAAGACAGGTAGTAGACGAGTTGGAAGGGGTCGAGAGAGTATTACAACAAGGACAAAATGGCTCTGAGCACTATGGGACTTAACATCTGTGGTCATTAGTCCCCTAGAACTTAGAACTACTTAAACCTAACTAACCTAAGGAAATCACAGACATCCATGCCCGAGGCAGGATTCGAACCTGCGACCGTAGTGGTCACGCGGTTCCAGACTGAAGCGCCTAGAACCGCTCGGCCACACCGGCCGGCCAACAAGGACAATTGCGTGAACAGCACGAGTTAGTAACGACAAGGTCACATCATGAAACTGAGACAAATTCAAGGCATTCATGTCACAGAGTTGATCGTGAGAACGGAGAAGAGGCGTAAAATCAGATGATACTGCATTGGAGTGTCTCGAACCGAGCGTAGTTATAATGAACCAATTGTCACATGACAGGACCGAACGAATGAATGTCAGTGCACGTGCACTCTATTTATAACTAAAGAAACGGTGCAGGAAAGACAGAAGACGGAAAGATCGCATCAAATGACTACAGAGAAAGATGCAAACATATCCGACAATATGTTTGCAATGTTGCAATATTTGGCGCGAACCATGCAAATTGTGCAAGAGGATTTTTTGACGCAAGAACGTCAAATGTAACGTGTGCAAAAGAGTTTAGTGATATAACGACGTCAAACCGAGAGGGGGTTTGCACAGTCGAATACATACATACGAAATTTAGAACAAGGGCAAAATGATCTCAGTTGTTAATTAAATTCTAAAAGATGAAAAAGAGTCACGATACGTGATTGAAGCATTTATGGTAGGTCATAGAAAAATGCGAACAGATATTGACGAGGTGCCAAAAGATATGACCAAGATTCGTGACGAGACTCAACAGTATGTCAAAGAGGTCAAGCAAAAGGTAGATATCTTCGCAACAAAAACACCTCGCTAGGCACAACAGGTCATCGAACAGACAACTGTTCAGAGAAGGGTTACGAAAGCACCTTTGAAAAGTTTTGATGTCTTATTTTGAAGATCGAATCGAAAAACAATGAGCAGTTCCAAAGACTCAGAGCGGAATTATTGAGAAGTATAGAAGGTCGAAGCGACAACGACAGTGTGTGCTCGGAGTCGATTACGACGTCAGAATCTACTGTAAATTAAAACAGAGACGCTGTAAAGGTCGTAACAAAGTCATTCGCAGGGTATAACGAGGCGCAAAAAGATCGCGAAAATTCGGAGAGACGCGTATGTAGCTGCATATCGGAATGGACAAACGTGCGAAGTGACAAAACAAGGGAAAAAGCGAGTGTACCGATGCATACAATGGATACTAGCAAGCTGCAAACCAAGGTACCAACTGATCAGCAACAGAGGGTGCCTCATGTAAAGGCAAAATTGCAGGGAGCTCAACAAACTCCGATACGTCAAGTGCTAAGTGTAACATACGCTGACCAACCTTCACGAAAGCAATATGCAGTACTGCAGCAAATAGATCAGGTAACAGCAAGTTGCTAAACGGAATAGTACAAGCCATACCAGAGTCTGATGCCACTGGCAAGAATGGATAGCGATCCTGTCATGGACAATATGTACCAAAATCGAACACCAGTAACAACGACAGAGAAGATAGGATATGTGGCTCAGCTTGAGAAGAATAATTGTGTACAGTTATAACGGTTTAATACACACGTAGAGGATAGCGGAAGCGTGCAATACCCAATGGCGGTCGACGCACAGACTTGAATGACAGTGGTATGAATGGAGGGAGGAGGGGTGGTTCGGTACAAACACCGTATGGTGCCAATACTAAATATGACAATGATCACCTTCTCACTGCAAGGAAATTTTAGTATTACAAAGAAGACGGAAATTCTTTGCATCCGAGGACTTCTATCAATCAGTTTCAGATTGGTTTACCAGAAAATTGACCATTATCATACAAGTTAGATTTTATTTGTGCACACAGGGACGGTGGGACTGCTGAAATAATGCAAAGGATTGATGAAATTTGTAAATCGTACGAAGAGTTCAAATTGTCATTTTTTTGTCACGATACTGGTCGCTTGAAGTACAAAATAGAATCAAATATGAATTGCTTCAGAACACGTAGAATGAGAACTGGCGAAATAGAGACAACAGACCGAACTGGCTTCACTCACAGAAACAGAACTATTCGAATTCTAACAACCCTCCGTGGCCAGTAAAAGAACCACAGAATCTTAGTACGTCAAATTAGCAAAGGAAAAACGAATTACCTGAGGTTGAGATTAGGCCACTTAACCCAGGCAAACGTCAGAATTGACTAGCTGTAGAGGTGGGAGACCAGGAGGATAATGCACGGCCCACGAAAAATTGTAAAGTCAACAGTAAACAAATTAATCGACTTACATATGATGCAAGACAAGAGAAACCAGTGATGGAACAGTTAGGATCGAAAACACAATTAGCTTTTTGGAACACAACAGACTGGCATTCGACTGATGATGAGGCAAAAGTCCTACCAATCGAAACAGTACAAACGGATGATGATGAGATATTACATTGTTTATGCCAGACGTTTGATACAGAATACTAATTGTGCTTTTATCTGCAGGTCACCTATAATCCGAATTACAAGTAATGAAAGAGTGTTGGAAATTATTACCTATATGTTGGCATAATTTATCATCTGAAAAGCTGATGAGAAAGCAAAGATAAACGAGACCAGAAAGATAGTTTAGAGATACAGTAAGAGTACACGTATTCGAATAATTTGATGAGCATATATGAGTTAATCAGTAGGGGACCATATTGGTTCGGAAGTTTGTGTTGCAAGAGCCAACAGCAGAGACGGGAGTACATACGGGAAACAAGAACGATTGCAAAAAAATTAAACACGTATTTGTATAATTTTTATCTTTATCTGCATAAAAAACTAAGGAGGTTTGGAATCCAAGAAATAAATACTAACTGCATGTGATAACTAAAGTTTTCAATGTACATCACTATTATTCTATACTTTGACTTTCTCTAAGATGTTGAGGATACCTGTTTAAGATTAAGGACAAATAGCATCTGTGTGAAGTAAAATAGAATTTGATTAAAATAGGTGTTAGACAGGGCCAAGGCCAACTGTAATGTCTTATATCACCTATGAAAAACCTGGAATTAGTTTATCATAGGTTAGAACATTTTTGTAACACGAGTGGACATCGAGTACGGTACGACGTCACAATTCGAGAAGGATCCATATGGTCAACGTGAACTTCCCGCATCAGATGAGGTGGCAGAGTATAGCGAGGGGAAGAGGCGGACAGAGTGAGAGGAGAGGGGTATGGGTGTTCTACTCCTACTGCTACGTAGCAGATAATTTCGAGAAGACAACACAGAGAAAATTAGCACAAATGTTCATCTATAAAGATGGAACCAAGCAGCAGGCAGACGCTGGGGCAGCAGCTGCATTTAAGAAGAGGCAGAGCAACAGTCCGATGAGGCAGCCTAGCAGCTATAAAAATATCACTATGACGATTAGTCACCACGATCAGAGGCATATCTACGACGGGACAGTGCTTGTAAGACTAGCACCTCCATAAACACCATGGGAGTTAATTTCAGTACCACATAACAGAAGTATAAATAAAAGGACTGCTGGAAGCTGCATGGGGGCGAATGTGTTAAGAACAAATCATATCATCTCCTACCACGTTGTTAACATCAGGGATTCCTGGAACACAACAATTGTAAGTTCTAGGTATCCTAATTGTCATATTCAAGCCCGGAGAAAAAACAAGATACAAGTAAGAAGAAAGAAAGAAGCGGGAAATACAGAAGAGATATCGAAGAAGATAGGAAAGAAAGAAAATGACTGGAAGGAAGAACGTACCTTTCCATACCCTACCGTTATTTGTATCCATTACTATGAAACCATGTTTAAAATACGAACCTGAAATGTTCAGCTGGACGTCAAATCCACTTTAATAGCATATTATCCAATGGAAAATGAGTACAGCGCAGTCCAAAAATATATAACAACACTGATATGGAATAGCGACGGGTATGTTGTGTTGACACTACCGCATACCATATCACGCAGCTATGCCGTAAGCCGTTTTCAGTCTTTATCCGAGACATTTTTGTGCGAATTGGCACGCAAAGTTACTCCTGCTCCACAAAGGTGTTGCCTCAATCACTGCTGCCTACAGACTGTGTCACTTACCTCCCGCGCTTGCTCTAGGTAGCGCGCCATGTCGCCCTTGCCACTTTTCCACTTCCCAAGAGCCACTTTCGTTTGAAACAAAAGCACACTGGCTTTTACATAACACCCATTTCTTATATTGTTCCTAAGCGTGACCATTTCTGAAATTGTCAAATTTACATCAACGTGAAGAATTTGTACACACAAATATTCTTAAACACAAAAGTCATCAAAAAATTGTTGAACATAATAAACAACTTACACAGTATTTTACATACAGGGTGTTTCAAAAATGACCGGTATATTTGAAACGGTAATAAAAACTAAACGAGCAGCGATAGAGATACACCGTTTGTTGCAATATGCTTGGGACAACAGTACATTTTCAGGCAGACAAACTTTCGAAATTACAGTAGTTACAATTGTCAACAACAGATGGCGCTGCGGTCTGGGAAACTCTATAGTACGATATTTTCCACATATCCACCATGCGTAGCAATAATATGGCATAGTCTCTGAATGAAATTACCCGAAACCTTTGACAACGTGTCTGGCGGAATGGCTTCACATGCAGATGAGATGTACTGCTTCAGCTGTTCAATTGTTTCTGGATTCTGGCGGTACACCTGGTCTTTCAAGTGTCCCCACAGAAAGAAGTCACAGG
The DNA here is from genome assembly GCF_023898315.1 of Schistocerca nitens. Lineage (NCBI taxonomy): Eukaryota > Metazoa > Arthropoda > Insecta > Orthoptera > Acrididae > Schistocerca > Schistocerca nitens. Next base: position 828,924,840 of record NC_064618.1, on the reverse strand, counting down.
GGTTCATGTCTGGCGAATAGGGAGGCCAATCCACGCCGCCTCCTGTATGTTTCGGATAGCCCAAAGCAATCACACGATCATCGAAATATTCATTCAGGAAATTAAAGAGGTCGGCCGTGCGATGTGGCCGGGCACCATCTTGCATAAACCACGAGGTGTTCGCAGTGTCGTCTAAGGCAGTTTGTACCGCCACAAATTCACGAAGAATGTCCAGATAGCGTGATGCAGTAATCGTTTCGGATCTGAAAAATGGGCCAATGATTCCTTTGGAAGACATGGCGGCCCAGACCAGTACTTTTTGAGGATGCAGGGACGATGGGACTGCAACATGGGGCTTTTCGGTTCCCCATATGCGCCAGTTCTGTTTATTGACGAAGCCGTCCAGGTAAAAATAAGCTTCGTCAGTAAACCAAATGCTGCCCACATGCATATCGCCGTCATCAATCCTGTGCACTATATCGTTAGCGAATGTCTCTCGTGCAGCAATGGTAGCGGCGCTGAGGGGTTGCCGCGTTTGAATTTTGTATGGATAGAGGTGTAAACTCTGGTGCATGAGACGATACGTGGACGTTGGCGTCATTTGGACCGCAGCTGCAACACGGCGAACGGAAACCCGAGGCCGCTGTTGGATCACCTGCTGCACTAGCTGCGCGTTGCCCTCTGTGGTTGCCGTACGCGGTCGCCCTACCTTTCCAGCACGTTCATCCGTCACGTTCCCAGTCCGTTGAAATTTTTCAAACAGATCCTTTATTGTATCGCTTTTCGGTCCTTTGGTTACATTAAACCTTCGTTGAAAACGTCATCTTGTTGGCACAACACTGTGTTCTAGGCGGTGGAATTCCAACACCAGAAAAATCCTCTGTTCTAAGGAATAAACCATGTTGTCCACAGCACACTTGCACGTTGTGAACAGCACACGCTTACAGCAGAAAGACGACGTACAGAATGGCGCACCCACAGACTGCGTTGTCTTCTATATCTTTCACACCACTTGCAGCGCCATCTGTTGTTGAAAATTGTAACTACTGTAATTTCGAAAGTTTGTCCGCCTGAAAATGTACTGTTGTCCCAAGCATATTGCAACAAACGGTGTATCTCTATCGCTGCTCGTTTAGTTTTTATTACCGTTTCAAATATACCGGTCATTTTTGAAACTCCCTGTACATTACTCACGTACAATACAAAGTACTTCAAACTCCGGTATAGCACACTTTACTTTACATCTACAGAAGACATATTACCAATATGCGAAAATTTTAAAGCAAAAAATTATAAACATTTAAAAGATCCAAAAACAAATAAAGTTATATACCCATGTTACACACGGTGCGGGTTCCCTGATGGTGTGTGAGTGGATGAGTGCAGCCGGTGTTGGAAAACTACAACTTATAGACTGTGCGATGGATCACGAAATGTATGTCAAGATCTTCAAGCAAAATCTAAAGCCAAACGTCGAAAAAGAAGGTCTCTAAGGAAATTACATCTTTCGACACTACAACGACCCGAAGCATATGGTTAGAAATACACTACTGGCCATTGAAATTGCTACACCACGAAGATGACGTACTACAGACGCGAAATTTAACCGACAGGAAGAAGATGCTGTGATATGCAAATGATTAGCTTTTCAGAGCATTCACATAAGGTTGGCGCCGGTGGTGACACCTACAACGTGCTGACATGAGGAAAGTATCCAATAGATTTCTCATACACAAACAGCAGTTGACCGGCGTTGCCTGGTGAAACGTTGTTGTGATGCCTCGTGTAAGGAGAAGAAATGCGCACCATCACGTTTCCGACTTTGATAGAGGTCGGATTGTAGCCTACCGCGATTGCGGTTTATCGTATCGGGACATTGCTGCTCGCGTTGGTCGAGGCCCAATGACTGTTCGTAGAATATGGAATCGGTGGGTTCAGGAGGGTAATACGGAACGCCGTGCTGGATCCCAACGGCCTTGTATCACTAGCAGTCGAGATGACAGGCATCTTATCCGCATGGCTGTAACGGATCGTGCAGCCACGTCTCGATCCCTGAGTCAACAGATGGGGACGTCTGCAAGACAACAACCATCTGCACGAACAGTTCGACGACTTTTGCAGCAGCATAGACTATCAGCTCGGAGACCATGGTTGCGGTTACCAATGACACTGCATCATAGACAGGAGCGCCTGCGATGGTGTACTCAACGACGAACCTGGGAGCACGAATGGCAAAACGTTATTTTTTCGGATGCATCCAGGTTCTGTTTACAGCATAATGATGGCCGCATCCGTGTTTGGCGACATCGCGTTGAGCGCATACTGGAAGCGTGCATTCGTCATCGCCATACTGGCGTATCACTCGTGGTGATGGTACGGGGTGCCGTTGGTTACACGTCTCGGTCACCTCTTGTTCGCATTGACGACACTTTGAATAGTGGACGTTACGTTTCAGATGTGTTACGACCCGTGGCTCTACCCTTCATTCGATCCCTGCGAAATCCTATATTTCAGCAGGATAATGCACGACCGCATGTTGCAGGTGCTGTACGGGCCTTTCTGGATACAGAAAATGTTTGACTGCTGCCCTGACCAGCACATTCTCCAGATCTCTCACCAACTGAAAACGTCTGGTCAACGGTGGCCGAGCAACTGGCACGTCACAATACGCCAGTCACTACTCTCGATGAACTGTGGTATCGTGTTGAAGCTGCATGGGCAGCTGTACCTGTACACGCCATCCAAGCTCTGTTTGACTCAATGCCCCAGGCGTATCAAGGCCGTTGTTACGGCCAGAGGTGGTTGTTTTGGGTACTGATTTCTCAGGATCTATGCACCCAAATTGCGTGAATATGTAATCACGTGTCAGATCTAGTATAACATATCATCTGCATTTCTTCTTGGTGTAGCAATTTTAATCAAATGGCTCTGAGCACTATGGGAGTTAACTTCTGAGGTCATCAGTCCCTTAGAACTTAGAACTACTTAAAGCTAACTAACCTAAGGACATCACACACATCCATGCCCGAGGTAGGATTGGAACCTGCGTAGCGGTTGCGCGGTTCCAGACCGTAGCGCCAAGAACCGCTCGGCCACTCCGGCTGGCAGCAATTTTAATGGCCAGTAGTGTACGAGGATATGGCTCCTGTACAATGCACGGAAACAACCCTACTCACACTCCAGATATTAATTCCAATCTTTTGGAAATCGCTGGTAGAGAACATCAGGAAAAGCCTAACATCTAATAAGAAAGACCTAAAACAAGCTCTTAATGTAGAGTGGCACAAAATACCATCCTCTGTGACCTCAAACTTAACACTATGACATACGACTGCAAGTAGTAATAACTGGAAAGGGAAACCCCACTAAATATTATTTTTGTAATTTAAACCACTTTTGCAGGCCCTACATGTCAGAAAACACGATTGGATGAGTCCTTTATGGAGTAGCTTTCGCATGCAATTCTCTGCTTTGATGACCTCGTTAACGCTATGAATGTATGTCGTTCCTTGTTTTTCAATAAGGTTGATGTACTGAGGAATGGTTATTCAGATCCTTTATTCGTTTCTGTTCATGTGCAGCAGACGTAGTTTTTTTTTAAACAAATATACAGTTAGACGGATGCTTCGTGGACTCATCGTAGGTGCGTCGCACGGCCAGCAGCACCCTCCCCGAAACAAACCGTAAACGCACGCACGCGGGAGGTAGGGGAAGTAGACGGGCGCCAGCGAGGGCACAAAATAAACAAGCGCGCGTCGGTCCGGCAGGTGCCAGCGCTGACAACATAATCGATACGTTGAAGCGCGGAATCGAACAGGGCGCTAACAAGGTGCTCGCCAGCAGGTGGCGCGGTTCGCAGGCCGCCCTTATCGGGGTGACGCCCCCTTCCGCACCGCCGCGCTTCGTCTGGGGGCAGGCGGGGGCGCACCCAGCCCACGTCCTCCGGACGCCCCCGCACTCGGCGCTCACAGCTCTGCGTGTGTGCGACGCAGCACACGAGCTCCATCACTGCAGTCCGAAGACTCTTTACGTGCATCTCTTCACGCTACTATATCTTTAATCGAGATATCCCGTACGGTTCTTTTCTTCACGATTCGGGCAGCCGCACGCCTGTACAGTGCACTTGACTGGGACGTAGCCGGTTCGAATCCTGTTGGTGGAAGAGAACATCGTGGCTGCTACTTGCCCGTCGCCCGTTCAACCGGGAAGGGGGAGGGGAGGTACTGACGTACATTGCACCAAAATTTGTGGCAGTATACTGTGTTCAGTTTCAGGCCTCTTGTCAGTGCCTTAGGAAATTAGGGCATGGGACACTGTTAATAGTGAGCCACCCACGGGATCAGGAATTAAGCTCAGCACTGCCCTCGATATTCTTCGATAGCAGTGGGCTAAGTGACAGCCTTGAGCTTCGTTCTCACCGTCCCCTCCATCTCGGACGGCACAAATACATCACTACACTACACGAGCACTCATCACAGTCGTCCGTATCTCACTCCACGCCAAGAATCAGCATGGATTTCGAAAATGACGGTCGTGTGAAACACAGCTCGCGCTATTCGTCCACGAGACTCAGATGGCCATAGACACGGGTTCCCAGGTAGTTGCCGTGCTTCTTGACTTCCGCAAGGCGTTTGATACAGTTCCCCACAGTCGTTTAATGAACAAAGCAAGAGCATATGGACTATCAGACCAATTGTCTTATTGGATTGAAGAGTTCCTAGATAACAGAACGCAGCATGTCATTCTCAGTGGAGAGAAGTCTTTCGAAGTAAGAGTGATTTCAGGTGTGCCGCAGGGGAGTGTGGTAAGACCGTTGCTGTACACAATATATATAAATGACCTTGTAGATAACATCGAAAGTTCTCTGAGGCTTTTTGCGGATGATGCTGTAGTATATCTAGAGGTTGTAACAATGGAAAATTGTACTGAAATGTAGGAGCATCTGCAACGAATTGACACATGGTGCAGGGAATGGCAATTGAATCTCAATGTAGACAAGTGTCATGTGCTGCGAATACATAGAAAGAAAGAACCTTTATCATTTAGTTACAATATACCAGGTCAGTAACTGGAAGCAGTTAATTCCATAACGTATCTGGGAGTAGGCATTAGGAGTGATTTGAAATGGAATGAAGCGCCTAGAACCGCTCGCCCACCCCGGCCGGCAGATGCCAGACTGAGATTCATTGGAAGAATCCTAAGAAAATGCAGTCCGAAAACAAAGGAAGTAGGTTACAGTACGCTTGTTCGCCCACTGCTTGAATACTGCTCACTGGTGTGGGATCCGTACCAGATAGGGTTGATAGAAGAGATAGAGAAGATCCAACGGAGAGCAGCGCGCTTCGTTACAGGATCATTTAGTAATCGCGAAAGCGTTACGGAGATGATAGATAAACGCCAGTGGAAGACTCTGCAAGAGAGACGCTCAGTAGCTCGGTACGGGCTTTTGTTGAAGTTCCAGAACATATGTTCACCGAGGAGTCAAGCAGTATATTGCTCCCTCCTACGTATATCTCGCGAAGAGACCATGAGAATAAAATCAGAAAGATTAGAGCCCACACAGAGGCATACCGACAATCTTTCTTTCCACGAAAATACGAGACTGGAATAGAAGGGAGAACCGATAGAGGTACTCAGAGTACCCTCCGCCACACACTGTCAGGTGCCTTGCGGAGTATGGACGTAGATGTAGATGTAGAGGTCGGGAAAGGTAACGGCAAACCACATCGACTAGTAACTTCACGAAGAGGGTTCGAATCCTGCCTCGGGCATGGGTATGTGTGATATCCTTAGGTTAGTTAGGTTTAAGTAGTTCTAAGTTCTAGGGGACTGATGACCTCCGATATTAAGTCACATAGTGCCCAGAGCCATTTGAACCATTTGAAATACTTTCAGAAGAGATTTCCTAGCACTTCAATTGATATTCTATGTCAGAGTATTTTTCTTTTTAAGCAAAGGTTTCTTGCTATTGCCATGCTACATTTTATATGCGCTTCCGTCGTCGTCATCAATTGTTTTCTTGTCCAAATAGCAAAACCACTTTACCAGTTTCAGCGTTTCTTTTCCTAATTTAATTCCCTCGGTATCACCTGACTCACTTCAGATTACGTATATTTCTGTTCATCTTTGTCTCCCTCTTCAAGAAAGTATCTATTCCGTTCAGCTGATCTAGACTTTTTCCCATAACGAGATCCTTGTAAGTAGTTCCCACTTGCAGATCTAAATGAGGAATTTATTTATATCCGGAATATTTTACCCAAGAGGACCACATCTACATTAAACCACAAAGGAAAGCGAAGAAAGGAAGATTAATATCTGACGTTCCATCAGTAACGAGGTCATTAGAGGGAGAGCACAAGTTAGGATTAGAAATGGAAGTTGGATGTGACCTCCCAAACGAACCATTCCAGCATTATCGTTAAGAGATTTAGGGACAGCACGTAAAACGTAAATCTGGATGGCCGGACGGAGATGGGAACGAAATTTATTCGGAAACTGCGAATCCTTTTGACATCAGCTGTTTTAGGGATGGAAATATTCGCTACACATGAAAATTTGTACCGGACTAAGACTCGAACCCGGGTTTCGCGCTTATTGCGAGAGGTAGCCTTAATCACTCAGGTATCCGTGCACGCTTTCCATACGAATCAGACCGCCAAACGTCACCCTGTCTACGAAGCTATTTATCGCAACAGTACTTGGATTCTAGCAACAGGATTAATGAGACAAACTTATTCAACTTTTCGTATTATTGTCGTCGTTTTGCCCAGCTAGGTCTAGACGGGGTAAATTAAGGGGATAAGAACGGTCACACTCGCGACGCGAGACCACTGCGCCACTTTTACACGTTCCAGTCTACCAAAACTGCACGTCCTAAGGAAGTACAGCGGCAGTAGCTTCCCCTTGCTATCTGATCTGCCGTGGTACCAACATAACAAGCCATATTGACTAACGTTACAGATCAATGAATCATCCAGACTGGTGCGCCTGCAGCTACTGGAAAGGCTACTGCCCTTCTTCTGCAACCATATGTTAGTCAGGCCTCTCCGAAGATATTCCTTTCATGCAGTTGCTCTCACACTTAGCTGTCTATATAGTTGAGGAACGCAACCCACCACGCCGCGTCAACGTATACGCTTCGTGGAGGAGGATGGGGTGGGGGTGGGGGGGGGGGCAACCATAGTCGAGTACGGAAGTGTGTTGCAGCATGGAACACTTACTGACTTCCCTCTGTACTAGGGGTTTATTACATTTATATATTTTTATTCCATTTTGAAATCATAGCATTCACTTCATGAGTGCTGCAGCCTATTTCTGAAATTACAATAATTACTCTGAGAAAGTAACAATATTCTAACTGTAAAAAACTGTTCTAAGGTACAGCATGGTCATTAACCTAGTAACAAATGTTCTATTCAAATTTAAAAGTGTTCCAATAGAGAAAATAGTTTCAATACTGTATTTAACAAAAAAAAAGTATGCGAAATCTTATGGGACTTAACTGCTAAGGTCATCAGTCCCTAAGCTTACACACTACTTAACCTAAATTATCCTAAGGACAAACACACACACCTATGCCCGAGGGAGGACTCGAACCTCCGCCGGGACCAGCCGCACAGTTGTATTTAACAGTCTGCGTGTTACATTATTACTCTACTGAAAACCAATAATTAGTAACTAAAATCAAATTCAGAATAAATATTATCAAAAACGTGTTACAAGTTAGATACATTTCGAAACAGAAGCTAATGTCCATTAACATAAATTTACGTTTTTAAAACAGCAAAAATTGTTGAGACATTAAAGGAACTCTGCGCATTTGCATATATCACACGTTCCACGGTAGAAATACTTCTTCTGTTTCATGATACAAGATAGTGAGCAACAAACGAAGTATAGCTTAATATTCCACATGTAATGTAACTAGCTTTAAAAATACACAGAATTTTACTCACCATAAGACTCTATAACTCAGCCGGGCGCGGTGGCCGTGCGGTTCTAGGCACTTCAGTCCGGAACCGCATGACTGCTACGGTCGCAGGTTCGAATCCTGCCTCGGGCATGGATGTGTGTGATGTCTTTAGGTTAGTTAGGTTTAAGTAGTTCTAAGTTCTAGGGGACTTATGACCACAGCAGTTGAGTCCCATGGTGCTCAGAGCCATTTTTGGACTGATGACCTCAGATGCTGAGTCCCATAGTGCTCAGAGCCACTCTATAACTCAATGAGTAAAAATATTCTCCAAATAGTTCTAATATACAGCAAAAAATGGTTCAAATGGCTCTGAGCACTATGGTACTTAACTTCTAAGGTCATCAGTCCCCTAGAACTTAGAATTACTTAAACCTAACTAACCTAAGGACATCACACACATCCATGCCCGAGGCAGGATTCGAACCTGCGGCCGCAGCGGTCGCGCGGTTCCAGGCTGTAGTGTCTATAGCCGCTCGGCCACTCCGGCCGCCTTAATATACAGCACTTAAATATGTAGAACTCGTAGTATTTACAAACGCTCCACAAAACACTGTCTCACAAGAAGAAAAATAGTAGAAAATGGCGGTAACTGCTAATGACGGATTGTAGTGCACATTCCCTCATCTAGTTCTAAAATGAATCACTACATTGGAACACCAACATAATAGCAGAATGATATTTTCACTCTGCAGTGGAGTGTGCGCTGATATGAAACTTCCTGGCAAAAAAAATGGCTCTGAGCACTATGGGACTCAACATCTTAGGTCATAAGTCCCCTAGAACTTAGAACTACTTAAACCTAACTAACCTAAAGACATCACACACACCCATGCCCGAGGCAGGATTCGAACCTGCGACCGTAGCAGTCCCGCGGTTCCAGACTGCAGCGCCAGAACCGCACGGCCACCGCGGCCGGCCTAAACTTCCTGGCAGATTAAAACTGTATGCCGGACCGAGACTCGAACTCGGGACCTTTGCCTTTTGTGGGCAAGTGCTCTACCAATTTAGCTAACCAAACACGACCCATACCCCATCCTCACAGCTATACTTCCACCGGTACCTCGTGAGGACGGGTCGTGAGTCGTGCTTGGGTAACTCGGAGAAAACTGCAGTTGGTGCATATTGCATATGCTGATGATGTCGGCATCGTCGTGAGGAATAGGGAAGATGTGATTCAACTGGAGGCAGACCTCAGAAGCTATTGTTCCGCTTCTGGCGCAAAAATGAATGAAACTAAAAGCAAATTTCTACGTATAAGGGGACTTGACGATGTCGGCCTAGAATGGGCTAACCATGTTACGGAACACAAATCTCTTGGGACGATACTGAAGGTCCCCCCACAAAGGATGATAACGGCGAATTGGCGGGATGTCTCGCTCAAAGTCAAGGGTGCTTTAATAGATAATGTCTATCGCAACATGGACCAAATCAGAGGGTTAAATTTATAAATACATGTATCATGTCGTGCGCATATTATGTGGCACAGGTCTTTCCAATTCCCACTGTCATAGCCAAACAGATAATGCGCAAGTTGACCAATTTTCTGTGGCGTGGGGAAATATTTCGAGTTGACGTGAAGACAGTGACCTTCTGAATGGCGGTATGGGTCTGACCGATCTTAACGCCAAAGCAATGCCTTTGTACATTAAACGGATGACATCCTTAATCTAAAGCTACACTGGCACCCTTACGGCACAGTTATTTGAGGCAGTCGCTCCGAAAAGCGTAGAACCGCTGATCAGTGTGCAGACGATCGACTACCAGCTCTCCCACATCCGCACATATTATCTGGAAAAGAGCTGCTTGAGCGAGGTCTTCTCGCTTCCCACGCCCGGGTTCCCGGGTTCGATTCCCGGCGGGGTCAGGGATTTTCTCTGCCTCGTGATGACTGGGTGTTGTGTGCTGTCCTTAGGTTAGTTAGGTTTAAGTAGTTCTAAGTTCTAGGGGACTGATGACCGTAGCTGTTAAGTCCCATAGTGCTCAGAGCCTTTTGAACCATTTTTTTTTTTTTGAGCGAGGTCCTTCTCCAACATCGACCCTTAACTGCCAAGGACATCCTGGAGCACAGGAAACAATATGAGGGCAAGAACAAAATCGAACAAAAGCATACTGGTGTCAGTTGGGATGTCCTTTGGGTGAACATCAGCGGCAGTGTACTTCCGTCCTTGGTCAGGTCGACGCGGTACAAAACGGTCAACAGCATATCAGCACAAATGAGCGCCTGCATGCGATTGGGCTAAGCGACACAGCCCATTGTCCAGATTGTCACCCAGAAGATACTGTTCCCCACAGATATACTTGCAGTCACCGCATGCGCAGTTGGAAATGGGTTCGTCAAAAAGTCGCCCTTATAACTAGAACTTCTGGAAATAACATAGACACGAACTTACTGCACAGACCAGACGTCACATATTTTCCTCCAACCTAAAATAATACCGTCATGTGGCTGTTGGGCCACTATACAAGTCATGTCTTCAATCGGCTGACGGGCGACGATTACAGCGAGTTTCTGTTACACATGGAAACGGATTATATTAAAATTAGACACTACGCGGATCACCGTCGCTAGTACGGTAATATGGTCCATATTGCATTCAATAGAACAGGTATTGGATAGCTGTTCGAGCTCTAAAACCTTCACCCGTTTGTGTATCAACCGAACGATCTGGCTCCAATCCCGTATTGATGCTTCCCCCCCCCCCTCCAAAAAAAATCAATGTTCCTTTACAATCAATGTGAGTGCAGAAGAGTATGGGGGGCGGCACCGTGGCCAGGCCTCGGACTAATTGACCCCTGCCCTCCTTGCCGCCGCCTGCCTGCCACGCTCGCAAGTAACCAAAAAAAATCGCCATGGACGAGCTGCCTCGGCTACCCAGTGCATACATACGACTATTTTGTAATCACCGAAATAAAATAACGTAACTGCCACCTACACAGATCTGCCAACAGTTTAGGATGCAGAAATTTAAATAGGAGATGTTCCTCTCCAATTGAGCTACTCTACTGCGCTATCTGTTTGTTGAAACCGTCGTGCAGTGCAAAAGAAAAGCTGTAGCTGTCTGTCTCTAAGAAGTCTAGATCCGGCCATATGAAAAAAAAGTCGGTAGAGCACTTGCCCGCGAAAGGCAAAGGTCCCGAGTTCGAGTCTCGGTCCGACACACAGTTTTAATCTGCCAGGAAGTTTCATATCAGCGCACACTCCGCTACAGAGTGAAAATCTCATTCTGGAAACATCCCCCAGGCTGTGGCTAAGCCATGTCTCCGCAATATCCTTTCTTTCAGGAGCGCTAGTTCTGCAAGGTTCGCAGGAGAGCTTCTTCAAAGTTTGGAAGGTTGGAGACGAGGTACTGGCAAAAGTAAAGCTGTGAGGACGGGGCGTGAGTCGTGCTTAGGTTAGTTGGCCTTGGGCTGAGCTGCGGTGAGGACGCGTTGTTTGTGTTCCTGCCGCGGAGCGAGCGCTTGTGTTGTTTACATCGTACTTGGCCGTTTCGCGCGTGCCGTACTCACAAGGGAACCTCCCCATCGCACCCCCCTCAGATTTAGTTATAAGTTGGCACAGTGGATAGGCCTTGAAACACTGAACACACATCAATCGAGAAAACAGGAAGAAGTTGTGTGGAACTATGAAAAAAATAAGCAAAATATACAAACTGAGTAGTCCATGTGCAGATCAGCAACGTCAAAGATAATGTGAGCCCAGGAGCGCCGTAGTCCCGCGGTTAGCGTGAGTAACTGCAGTACGAGAGATCCTAGGTTCAAGTACTCCCGCGAGTGAAAATTTTATTTTCACAAAGTTGTGATCTGTCCGTTCGTTCATTGTCGTCTCTGTTCACTGTAATAAGTTTAGTGTCTGTGTTTTGCGACCGCACCGCAAAACCGTGCGATTAGTAGACGAAAGGACGTGCCTCTCCAATGGGAACGGAAAACATTTGATCGCAAGGTCATAGGTCAACCGATTCCTCCACAGGAAAAGACGTCTGATATATTCTATACGACACTGGTGACGGCATGTGCGTCACATGACAGGAATATGTTGTCGACCCACCTAACTTGTACACTTGGCGAATGGATAAATAGATTCTTCTACCTTGCCCGATTTAGGTTTTCTTGTGGATGTGATAATCACTCCCAAAAAAGTGATGAAAACATAAGAGTTTGTCACATAAACTGCAACACATGAATGCAACAGTTTCACAGTCGCATAGTTTTCCCTGTGCTCTGTCAAAACATATGTTTTTAACGTTTTCAGATTTTTCCGTGTGTAGATCGTCAAATCCTGCATATGTCAAAGCAAATCTGAACACGTCCTGGAATTTTGGAGAGCGACTTTGATATATAAAAAATTAAACTTTCCACTCGAGTGAAGACTTGAACCAAGGATCTCTAGTTGCGCAGTTGCTCACGCTAACCACGAGACCACGGTGCCGCGGTGCTCTCACTGTCCTTGACGTTGCTGATCTGCACATGGACTACTCAGTTAGCATATTTTGCTTATTTTTTCATAGTTCCACACAACTTCTTCCTGTTTTCTCGATTGATCTGTGTTCAGTTTTTCAAGGCCTATCCACTGTGCCAACTTATAACTAAATCTGAGGGGGGTGCGATGGGGAGGTTCCCTTGTCAGCATATAGATCACTATGGCGCACCAATACAGAAAATCGACGCTCAAATTTACGTTCCGCAACGAATTTGCACGGCCCAAAGCACTCGAAGTCGAACGATTTCTACGAGAAGAAGTTAAAATCCCGGCGACCGACATTCTCGGCATTCACTTGTCCATTGTGAGTAGTATCGTATATGTCAAGATCATCAACGACGCAACATGTGAACGGATCCTTCGGGACACGAAACAGGGCCTCCGTTTCTGCCATGCTGATGGCAATGTGGGGACTGTACACGTCGATTATTCTGGCATGGGACTTCGCACGATCAGAATTTTCGAACTTCCTTTCGAACTACCGGCGGAGGACGTCGTGAAAGCGCTGCGCCCCTACGGCACGGTCCATGATCATATTGCGGAAAAATGGACGCAATTCCAGACATATCCTGTGCTGAACGGAGTCCGCCAGGTCAGAATAGAAAAAAGACACGTGCCTTCATATCTGAATATCGGTGGCTGCTGTGCCATCGTCATCTACGATGGGCAACCAAAGACCTGCTCTGGTTGTGGGAAGGACGGACACCTCAGATCAGAATGTCTCCAACGTCGAATCACTCAACTGCCGCCGGCTGACGCGGACCCGCCATCGCAGCCGACGCTGCTTCCTGTGACTTATGCAGCAGCCCTCACGACAGCTACCACTTCACCACGACAGCCGACGTCCACTGTTGGGTCGCGGCTCCATCCTCCAATACAGGGTGATGACGACACACCCGTTCCACAAGCTACGGATTCAACTACCATGCCGCCGCCCCCGTCGACGGATAACAACATACATGACGGTAGCATGGCCGTAGACTCGCTTATTGTGCCTACAGCTGCCTTTGTGCCGGAACGTTGGGAATATTTGCCGTCGTCTGACACAGAAGGACACACCAGGAAGCAACGCTATCCGAAGCGACGGAAGCGGAGGCGTAGAGCAACTTCCGAACGGGATGCGACACAGCCTCCAGAGGACGACGACTCCACCTTCAATGACGACGCTACCACAGAGGCAGTCGCCATTTGCTGCAGTGTGGCACCACCGAACGGAACTGAGGACAAACCACATATCCCTACAGTGGCAAAATCGGATGCCGATATGCAGGACAGATGCTGCCCACCACCTTCTGGAGTGCAAGCACCCATGCCGTGTCCTGAGGAAGCTAGGGAAGCCGATCTCGCTTTGAGTTCCCCGACGTGGGCGGATGACCACGACGACGACGGAACCAAGCAAGTTACGCCAACAGGGCCCACGCCATTGGCGCCGGCTCTCTAGAAAGGACGGCAGGTGAGGTTTGGGGGGATGCGGAGGTGTCAATACAGTCAGAAGCGTCATAGGTAATTCCAGTCTTAATGGATAACTTAACACCTGCGGTTCGGCAACAAGCTTATCGTATCGCCACGCTTAACCTCAACACGATACGAACGGCAGTGAAGATCCAGTTGCTGCGTGAGATGCTTCGTTCTTCGGATGTTGACATTGCCCTGTTGCAAGAAGTGTATATAGCGGCTCTCCCCGTTTTCTACGGTTATGTGACACATATGTCACCAGCGGACCGGAGTGGCAGCGGTACGACAATACTAGTGCGCGACGGAATTGCCATCGAAGAAGTGACTTACCTTCCGTCAGGAAGAGGGCTGGCGATCACAGCACTGCGCACACGCATCATTAACATTTACGCTCCATCAGGAACTGACCAACGCCGCGAACGATCGCCGTTCTACTCGGAGGATATCGCCCCCCTCTTTGTCAGCCGCTTCGATCAATATATCTTCGGCGGCGACTTTAACTGTGTGCTCCACCACAAAGACCAAGTCCCACACTTCTCGACTTGTCAAGAACTTCGGCTCCTGGTTCGAGATATGCTTCTCACCGACACGTGGGAGACAGTGCACGGTGACCGTCCCGGGCCGACGTACCTTACTAGTCACTCAGCCAGTCGCCTAGACCGCATTTATGTCTCACGAGCTCTAGCGCCGGGAGTATTGGACGCCGAACGTTGGCCGCTTGCCTTCTCCGATCATAGCGATTTCATATGCACACTCACTCTACAACAGCAGCGGATATGGCACAGTCGAGGACCCTGGAAGCTGAATGTGGCACATCTTCAAGACCCGGAATGCCGTCGGATTATCGCCAACACATGGCTGGATTGTGAACGTCGTCTTCCCCGATACCCTTCGACTCTAGCATGGTGGGTGGACTGTGCAAAACCAGCGTTTCGGCATGTGCTAACTCAATTCGGTAAAGATATCGCAGCTTGGCATCGTCACACATTGGACTTTTATTACACAATGCTTCGCGAACTCGACAGCCAACCGCCATCTCCAAACCGACAAATGGAAAGCCGCCGAATTAAAGGTCAAATATTGTCTCTTACGAGGAAACGTTTGGAGGGGGTCGTCGTGCGATCGCGACTTCGAGCGGAAGGAGAAAACCCGTCTATGCATCACATCGTGCTCGACAGCCGCCGACGCCGACAGCAGCTGATCACGGACCTCGTATTGCCAGGTGGTAGGGTCGTAATGACTCAGGCGGCGGTTACAGAAGCCTTTGCAGATCACTATCGCCGGTTTTACGTCGAGTTGAATACAGAGGAAGAGGAAGCGGACGATCGCGACATACTGCGGCACGTGTCGCACACCCTCGACAATGCAGCAGCGCCGACGCTGTTAGGTGGAATTACACGGGACGACATCGAGGACGCTCTTAACAAGGGAGCACTCAACAAATCTCCCGGGCCAGACGGTCTGCCGCTCGAGTTTTATCGGACTTTCCTCGATCTAATGATGCCCCGATGGATCATCATGTACCAAGAACTGATGACCCCCGGTTCCCACGTGCCACCTGCATTCGTGGAAGGTCTCCTTATACCGATACACAAGCCTTCCAGAGGTCGGACGGTCGAGGACTACAGGCCCATTACAATGCTCAACTCGGACTATAAAATCTTCGCCCGACTACTCGCCAGCCGCATAAAGAAGGTTCTGCCCCTACTCTTCTCAATGGAGCAAACGACACAGGGCGGAGTGACCAACATGCAAACGCCAACCAGCGAATGCAGGGATTTAATAGCCATCGCCACATCCTGTCGCCTTCGAGCCGCTCTGATCTCCATTGATTTCGACCACGCCTTCGACAGAGTTCACCACAAGTTCCTTCCGTCCGTTATGGACCGCATGGGCTTCCCGCCTGACTTTCTCGACATCTTTCAGCGCCTTTTCCGTCTAGCTGCATCCCGTGTACTGGTGAATGGATTGATTGCGGGTCCCTTTCCGATCCGACGGTCAGTTTGCCAAGGATGCCCACTCTCCATGATCCTTTACGCGATCGCACTCAAACCACTTGTCGGAGGGTTGAAAAACAGGCTCTCGGGAATGTCATTGAGGGGTCACACCTTTCACTGCAGGATATATGCTGATGACCTTCTATTACTTGTCCGATCTGGTGACGAGGTACGCTCGGTGATGCAATGGGTCAATCGCTATGGATTGGCAGCGGGCAGCCTCATGAATGTGGCCAAGTCGGCAGCGATGCCCATTGGGAGAGTTCTACAGGAGGACGCTTTAACCCCACTCCCACTAGTTAACAAGATCCGGTTCTTGGGTATAACATTTACACAGGATGTGCGCCGCACGGCTGCCATGAACTATGGACGATTACTACAGGCCATACGCACAGATGTTCGCCGGAACTTACTTCGACGGATGGACCTCCTACAGCGTGTGGAATACCTCAACCTTCACGTGGCGACTAAGATGATCCACATGGCCCAGGTCCTACCGATCCCGACAGCGATGGCACACAGATTGCAAGCAGCGTTTGGATATTACCTTACCGCCGGACACCTATTCAAAGTCCGCTACGAAACACTCACCCTCCCTCCGCGTGATGGCGGACTGGGACTTATAAATGTACGAGCGAGAGCTACAGCGTTATACTTGTGCACAATGATGAAACTGTGGACCCACAAAGATGCTTCCCTTACGGGACGTCTGTTGGAGGAATTGCTGCCGGCGTCTCTTCTGCCACCAGTCACGGTTGCGCACATTACACCTTCACTCTCGCACCTCTCGGCATTTATTCTTGAGTATAGTTACGTGCATCCAGACCTTCCCAACACTCGCACTCCCAAGGCGAGAGACGTTTACAGACTGCTGCTAAGGTCCATCCCTCGGAATGTGATTGAGAGGAAGAGCCCTACGACCCTACGACCTGCAGTGTGGAGAGCGGTCCAGAAGCCGTTCCTCCCCACGCGGGTACGAACCGTGTGGTACCAGGTGGTGAACGGTACGCTATTGGGATGGCGGATTCCCCCCTTTACCCACGTTGCCACCTCGTGGATACTGATGAACACCGTTTAACTTGTGGATCGGCGTTAGAGGTATGGCTGCTAGTGCAGAAGATCCTCGTCTGCTACCTACGTATCGCGCCTCGCACAATTGAGCCACGGCTCCTCCTTTGTCCAGAGGATACTTACTTCCCACCTGCGAAGACTCACGCTCTCACATGGTTTAAAGGCATGTCCATATACTACCTCTTTCAAGATGATGAGAAGATGGTGCTTGATTACTGGCAATTTCTCCAGGACAGTCATAGCACACTTGAGTGTACACCCCGATACCGACAACTCTTTGCGAACTATTTGCGCAGTGTCTTCGATAACCCCCCTCACAGTTGGGGAGTACCGGGCAGAGGATGAACGCCGTCATGGAGTTCCACACGCTGCGAAATGTTGTACCAATTTGGAACATGGAATCTGTACGCAGATGGGCCATGCACATGGAATGGCGTGCGGGATTTGGTTACATTTTTCTTTCTTTATTATCTATCATCACACTATTAGTTTCAAATTCTATTTCATAGTTTAGAAGGAACTTTTGTTATGTTGTTGCTACGGATGTAATTTTCTAATTAAAAAAAAAAAAGTTGGTAGAGCACTTGCCCGCGAAAGGCAAAGGTCCCGAGTTCGAGTCTCGGTGCGGCACACAGTTTTAATCTGCCAGGAAGTTTCACCAACATAATACAGTAAACAAAGAAACTGGTACACCTGCCTAAAATCGTGTAGGGCCCCTGCGAGCACGCAGAAGTGCCGCAACACGCTGTGGCACGGACTCGACTAATGTCTGAAGCAGTGCTGGAGGGAACTGACACCATGAATCCTTCCGGGCTGTCCATAAATTCGTAAGACTACGAGCGGGTGTGTTACATTATTGTTCATATTTTTTTAAAAAAAATTTTGGAAATATTTTATTGAAACTGTTAAAGAAGAAGTAGAGACATCTTGTTTGAAGCGAAATCGATACTGAAACTCTTTGATAAGATTAAAATGAATGTACATATTATGAAAATGGGTGTAATATTTACTTTTAAATATTATAAAGATATATATTTGAAATAATTATTAAATGTAAAAAGGTGCTTAATGTAATTATGTTTGTAATAGTTACTGGCACTCACTTAGGGCTGTATGAAATATGTGTAGTATAAAAGATGGAGTAGTTCCGTCAGGAACGGAAAGCTGTGTAAGCGTAGGAAAAGGTGGGAGCGGAAACGTTTGGCGCGCTTTGGCGGGCGCGAACACAGCCAGTCGGTGGCCAGTGATCTTAGAGGCAGCACGTACAGCGCCAGCATAGTGTGGAGTGCGCCATATTGTTGCATCTTGCCTCGGTTGGAAACTGCAGTTTATCACGGCCTGGTATGGGGAAAAAACGGGCTATTGATTATAAGATGGATCATCGCTATGAAGAGGAAATAAGTCCGACATGGATAACTGCTCTTGTTCTGATATTAATGCAGTTGTTGCCACAAAAGCCGCCGTCGCTGATCACAGCTTACAGGGTACGACTATGTATTATAGTGTGTGCCAGGAAGTTGAAATGTGCTTTAAGAATAATAACCATCATCCAAATTAAAAATTGTGTCCACCTGGTAATTTATCTCGCTCATAAACCAATCAGGATCCTAACCTGGTAAATGAAAATTCCGAGTGACCTGTATTCAGCCAAGACTGTGAAATCTTTAATATATTGTTGGCAAGCCAGTATTTGATCAGTGAAATAATTGATGAAAATAATACCTGAGAATTTCATAATTAACACTGCTATCATTTTCCGTCTTAAAATGATTACGTAAGGTTATGCCAGATTCAGAGACCACATTAGATAAATTGTTTGATGCTTTCACATTACGTATTAATGAAAGGAAATACTAAATTGATGATTAATGGTGATAAATAGTAACCTTAAACAGTTTACAGTGAATCAATGAAATGTTGAGTACTAAATATGTTCATGTACAAACCCCCCCCCTCCCCCCTCCCCCCTCCCCCCGGTCCAAATTTACTTTTGCTTTCATGAAATCAGTCTGTTTGCTTAAGCAATTGGATACTGTAGTTTTGTTTCGAGTGGCTACACTTTTCTTGTATTGCTGAACCATCTTTTATCTAAATCTAAAGTGAAGTCTGTTAGGTAAGTAGGGAGTTGCAATCTTTTCTGCTGTCCTGCTCAGCTTCATTACGTGTGCCTAATTAGACTGGCGAATAATAGCTTACCACCAACCACATATATTGTTATCGATGCAGAATAGTATTTGCCATACCTCTGAACTAATGACTTATTTGAAGAAAAGAGTTAAAGTCTGATGCTTATTCCTTAGGTTAACACACACGGTTATTACACTTGTTTTTGTGGTTTTGCTGTCCGTATACGTAACTGCGTTTCTGTTTGTTACATTGCTTATTATTAACAGTATAGTATAAGAATATTACAGTTGGCTTTGCATGACAGTATGTTTTGTAAACCAATTCACAAAATACAAAATACACGCAAGTATTACATCTGGTTTTACATATCAGGATAGAAAATAACACACACAAGTCAAAATAAGGAGGAATATTACAGGTGGAGATCTCTTCTGAACAGCAAGTTGTAAGGTATCCCAGATGCGTACAATAATGTTCATGTCTGGGGAGTTTGGTGGCCAGCGGAAGTGTTCAAACTCAGAAGAGTGTTCCTGGAGCCACTCTGTAGCTATTCTGGACGAGTGTCGTATTGTCCTGCTGGAGTGCTCCAACTACACACGCCCCACACCATTACATAGTCTCCACCAGCTTGGACACTCCTCTGCTGACATCCAGGGTCCATGGATCCATATCTGTACACGTCCATCCGCTCGATACAATTTGAAACGAGACTCGTCCGACCAGGCAACATGAATCCGGTCGTCAACAATCTAATGTCGGTGTTAATAGACCCAGGCGAGGCGTGAAGGTTTGTATCGTGCAGACATCAAGGGTACACGAGTGGGCCCTCGGGTCCAAAACCTCATATCGATGATGTTTCGTTGAGTGGTTTCCACGCCCAGCATTGAAATCTGCAGCAAGTGGCGGAAGGGTTGCACTCCTGTCACGTTGAGTGATTCTCTTCAGTCGTGATTGGTCCCTTTCTTGCAGGACCTTTCTCCGGCCACCGCAGTGTCGGAAATTTGATGTTTTATCTGATTCCTGATATCCACGGTACACTCGTCAAATGGTCGTACTAGAAAATCCCCACTCCATTGCTACCTTGGAGATGCTGTGTCCCATCGCTCGAGCGCCGACTATAACACCACGTCCAGACTCACTTAAGCCTTTATAACCTGCCATTGTAGCAGCAGTAACCGATCTAACAACTGCGCCACACCGTTATTTTATATAGGCGTTTCCGACCGCAGCGCCGTATTCTGCCTGTTTACATATCTCTGCATTTGAATGCGCATGGCTATACCAATTTCTTTGGCGCTTCAGTGTACGTTTCTAGGTACACTATCCTCCAGGTACAAAATCCCCCCCCCCTCCCCTCATCTCGGACTAACCATACGTAGAAAATTAACCTGAGACTTACATTTCCGCATCGATCAATAAAAACTCACAAACGACTGAAACTCATTCTTCTACCGCTGTCCTCGCTTACAAACCTCTTAATCTTCCCATTCCAACTTGCTGCCTGAATCAGCAACGCTCTAAGAAACTCATCGAATCGTTACATTCTCTGCCCTTGCTGTAGCACATTTTTATTCAGTACATTAACTGTGAAACTGAATGTTAAAATGTCACTTGCAATGCACAGTGTTACTTTCTATATATTTCAATAACTTCGCGAAATACACTCCTGGAAATGGAAAAAAGAACACATTGACACCGGTGTGTCAGACCCACCATACTTGCTCCGGACACTGCGAGAGGGCTGTACAAGCAATGATCACACGCACGGCACAGCGGACACACCAGGAACCGCGGTGTTGGCCGTCGAATGGCGCTAGCTGCGCAGCATTTGTGCACCGCCGCCGTCAGTGTCAGCCAGTTTGCCGTGGCATACGGAGCTCCATCGCAGTCTTTAACACTGGTAGCATGCCGCGACAGCGTGGACGTGAACCGTATGTGCAGTTGACGGACTTTGAGCGAGGGCGTATAGTGGGCATGCGGGAGGCCGGGTGGACGTACCGCCGAATTGCTCAACACGTGGGGCGTGAGGTCTCCACAGTACATCGATGTTGTCGCCAGTGGTCGGCGGAAGGTGCACGTGCCAGTCGACCTGGGACCGGACCGCAGCGACGCACGGATGCACGCCAAGACCGTAGGATCCTACGCAGTGCCGTAGGGGACCGCACCGCCACTTCCCAGCAAATTAGGGACACTGTTGCTCCTGGGGTATCGGCGAGGACCATTCGCAACCGTCTCCATGAATCTGGGCTACGGTCCCGCACACCGTTAGGCCGTCTTCCGCTCACGCCCCAACATCGTGCAGCCCGCCTCCAGTGGTGTCGCGACAGGCGTGAATGGAGGGACGAATGGAGACGTGTCGTCTTCAGCGATGAGAGTCGCTTCTGCCTTGGTGCCAATGATGGTCGTATGCGTGTTTGGCGCCGTGCAGGTGAGCGCCACAATCAGGACTGCATACGACCGAGGCACACAGGGCCAACACCCGGCATCATGGTGTGGGGAGCGATCTCCTACACTGGCCGTACACCACTGGTGATCGTCGAGGGGACACTGAATAGTGCACGGTACATCCAAACCGTCATCGAACCCATCGTTCTACCATTCCTAGACCGGCAAGGGAACTTGCTGTTCCAACAGGACAATGCACGTCCGCATGTATCCCGTGCCACCCAACGTGCTCTAGAAGGTGTAAGTCAACTACCCTGGCCAGCAAGATCTCCGGATCTGTCCCCCATTGAGCATGTTTGGGACTGGATGAAGCGTCGTCTCACGCGGTCTGCACGTCCAGCACGAACGCTGGTCCAACTGAGGCGGCAGGTGGAAATGGCATGGCAAGCCGTTCCACAGGACTACATCCAGCATCTCTACGATCGTCTCCATGGGAGAATAGCAGCCTGCATTGCTGCGAAAGGTGGATATACACTGTACTAGTGCCGACATTGTGCATGCTCTGTTGCCTGTGTCTATGTGCCTGTGGTTCTGTCAGTGTGATCATGTGATGTATCTGACCCCAGGAATGTGTCAATAAAGTTTCCCCTTCCTGGGACAATGAATTCACGGTGTTCTTATTTCAATTTCCAGGAGTGTAGTTATCGTAGCACGAATGGAAAGTTGATCCTGCACCAGTACTGACTATAGATAGCCGCTATTTTTGAAGCATTTTATCTGGGAAAATTGCGGAAACATAGTCACACACGCTTCCGGGAATCACGAGATAAGGAACACATAGCTGCAAAGTAAACTTGTGAGGTCCCGACTTCTGTCCAAAGAAATTAGAATTATGTTAATACCTTCAGCTGCTAAAGGGCGCAAATATATATCAACGAGGACAGGTGAAAATGTGTGCCCCAACCAGGACTCGAACCCGGGATGTCTTGTTCACATGGCAGACGCTCTATGTAGCTGAGCCACCGAGGGCAGAGAGGATAGCGCGAGTGCAGGGACTATCTCGCGCACGCCTCCCGCGAGACCCACATTTTCATCTTGTATGTCCACACACTACATTCGTAGTCTTCCACCCCAACACACTCACTACTCGTGGAAGATATTCTTACCAAGTCCCGTATGAGTTCTGGGAATATGTGTGCATCTGCACACATATACTTATATGGATATGGTGTCTGTTCAGCGCTCGCATCTCGTGGTCGTGCGGTAGCGTTCTCGCTTCCCACGCCCGGGTTCCCGGGTTCGATTCCCGGCGGGGCCAGGGATTTTCTCTGCCTCGCTCGTGATGGCTGGGTGTTGTGTGATGTCCTTAGGTTAGTTAGGTTTAAGTAGTTCTAAGTTCTAGGGGACTGATGACCATAGCTGTTAAGTCCCATAGTGCTCAGAGCCATTTGACCCATTTTGTCTGTTCAGCCTCAACAACACGAATGCAGTGCAGTGTAGCAGTCACTTAATAGCGTACAAAGCAACAGCCGGTGTGGAGATTGTGCTATGTGATTGTAGGAGATCATGGCATGAGGTTTTTTGTAGTGGCCGCATAGGAGAGATCATTGATATGAACGTTATTTTAATGTAAACTTGAGTCTCTACTACTACACAATCTCACATCTCGAAACTTCCGTGAACTCATAATGCCCAAGACAAATTGACATCGTAAACAACAAGTAAAAATGAGTCTAAAATTTAACAAATTTTGTATCAAGAAATGGTTCAAATGGCTCTGAGCACTATGGGACTCAACTGCTGAGGTCATTAGTCCCCTAGAACTTAGAACTAGTTAAACCTAACTAACCTAAGGACATCACAAACATCCATGCCCGAGGCAGGATTCGAACCTGCGACCGTAGCGGTCTTGCGGTTCCAGACTGCAGCGCCTTTAACCGCACGGCCACTTCGGCCGGCTATTGTATCAAAACTGTATCAAAACTGTATGCTGTCCCAGTGGTTTTATTTCGGAACCACTCACAAAAGAAGTAGTACAGACTCAGATTTATGTTAAAGTGACTTTAGACATACTTTCTTTCATTGTTCGTGATTTATTTACATGGCCACTATAAAAAACGCATGTCATAATCTCCTACAATAGTGTAACACAATCTCCGCGCTGACTGTTACCCTGAGCGCTATTAAGTGACTGCTTCATTGCACTAGATTCGTAGAAGTACCTCAGTGTAGTACTAGCTGGCACTGTCTAGCAACAGCATCGGTGTTTTCACGCTAAAGGCCCTGGTAATTCAAAATATATATATATATACAGGGTGTTACAAAAAGGTACGGCCAAACTTTCAGGAAACATTCCTCACACACAAAGAAAGGAAATATGTTATGTGGACATGTGTCCGGAAACGCTTACTTTGCATCTTAGAGCTCATTTTATTACTTCTCTTCAAATCACATTAATCATGAAATGGAAACACACGGCAACAGAACATACCAGCGTGACTTCAAACACTTTGTTACAGGAAATGTTCAAAATGTCGTCCGTTAGCGAGGATACATGCATCCACGCTCCGTCGCATGGAATCCCTGATGCGCTGATGCAGCCCTGGAGAATGGCGTATTCTATCACAGCCGTCCACAGTACGAGCACGAAGAGTCTCTACATTTGGTACCGGGGTTGCGTAGACAAGAGCTTTCAAATGCCCCCATAAATTAAAGTCAAAAGGGTTGAGGTCAGGAGAGCGTGGAGGTCACGGAATTGGTCCGCCTCTACCAATCCATCGGTCACCGAATCTGTTGTTGAGAAGCGTACGAACACTTCGACTGAAATGTGCAGGAGTTCCATCGTGCGTGAACCACATGTTGTGTCGTACTTGTAAAGGCACATGTTCTAGCAGCACAGGCAGAGTATCCCGTATGAAATCATGATAACGTGCTCCGTTGAGCGTAGGTGGACGAAAGTAAAATGACCTCTAACATGGAAATTAAGCGTTTCTGGACTCATGTCCACATAACATATTTTCTTTATTTGTGTGTGACGAATGTTTCCTGAAAGTTTGGCCGTACCTTTTTGTAACACCCTGTATATAAAATGGTGGTTCGAGGAATAAACCACTGGAACTCAAGGGGTTAATCCCCACTAATAAATTGAATGTATATCAGTACCAGTGACTGCCAGTATTTAACTAATGTAGATTACATTTTCATATTCAACTGAACGTTCACCTAAATACGAAGGCAAGATGTCCTTAGCTGTGTCCGAGTGGGTGCGCCATGGTTCATGAACTGCAAGAAAACTGCGCCACCAGGGTCCGCAGAAAAAGCATTTATGTATGTGCAAAGGAACTCCGTGAGGTCAGGCTGGACCGTCCTTTGAACTAGGCAGCCTCCGCAGTAGCCGCTCTGAGGTTACAAAAACAAATAATATCTCCAGGTGGTGCCGGGATGACAGAGTCTGTCTATAGCGAGCTGCGTGTGATCTAGGGACGGGTGCCGTTTTGCCGTTTTGAAGGGTCCCGGAAGACTATTATTGCCAGTAGGATGGTAGAAAGCCAGATTCGTCGAAATACACAGAGCGTTATGGAAAACGTCAGAGAGTAGGATGGTGAGCAGGGAAGTTTAGTACACCTTTGAAGATTGTGGGATACAGCCACCTTGCACAAGCCGTGCAAGACAAAATGTTAAGCACAATATGGAAACCGCTACAACTGGGTAACGTAAATAATCTAGAAGTGGGAAATAGAAACACAGTTATTCTTACGGAGATCAATCCTGATTGGCCATAGATAAAGAAAGACAGTAGGACACACTTTTTCGGAGCTAAGTGTTAAGAAGCTTGTTGCTGGTTAACCACCTGAAATGAAAGAGAAGGAGGCTAACATCTCCTAAAACAACCTTCCACTGGTCGCCGCCTGGAATATTTGTTGTTCAGCAAATCAATTCATGTACTGCCACATTCCATGACCTTGGAGACTTGCTCCTCAATTTGGTCCTACGGAACTTAACGTGTAAATAAAAATAAATAAATGACACCAGAAGAACGCAAAGACACGAGTCTTCCTTGTGGGAAGCAGACGGCACACAATTACTCCGCAACCATGTGGCATCAAGGGACGAGCTCCCCAGCCAGCACACTTGATGAGTGGCCGAAAAAATGGTCCAAATGGCTCTGAGCACTATGGAACTTAACATCTGACGTCATCAGTCCCCTAGAACTTAGAACTGCTTAAACCTAACTAACCTAAGGACACCACACACATCCATGCCCGAGGCAGGATTCGCACCTGCAACCGTAGCGGTCGCGCTGTTCCAGGCTGAAGCGCCTAGAACCGCTCGGCCATACTGGCCGGCTCAGTGGCCGACGCAGGTTCTTTTCCCCGGAGTGGCTGTGCGGTTCTAGGCGCTACAGTGTGGAACCGAGCGACCGCTGCGGTCGCAGGTTCAAATCCTGCCTCGGGCATGGATGTGTGTGATGTCCTTAGGTTAGTTAGGTTTAATTAGTTCTTAGTTCTGGGCGACTGATGACATCGGAGGTTGAATCGCATGGTGCTCAGAGCCATTTTTTGTTCTTTTCCCACTGACTCGAAGTCAGACGCAGATGCAGACCGCTGGCACGACACCAGTGACTGATTGTGGCGCCACTTCAGCCGCCATCTGGTGATTAACGAGGTGAGACCCAGCCGAAATAGCGGGACGAAGTGTAGGGAAAGACGAATCTTTTTTACCGAAATTCAGTAATTTCTATCTTTATTCTGAATTTCTATCTTTATTCTTGCAGTTAAAAGGTTCAATATGTTTTCGATTCTAGCCATAAATGCAAACGCGTATATCTCTTTACTGTTTTCTGTCTTTAAACACTAACACTTTGGCTACGACAGCACGACTTCTGCTGATTTAAACTCTTTCATCTGGATATGCGTTCATTTGAATCATATTTCGGACCCCTTGTCGAGGCTTCCCAAGGCACTAGCATATCGCTGTCAACCTTTATCATGCATTTTAATGCAATAAACTGAGTTAATTGTGATTCTTGTTTAATTTTGTGGATAACGGATTCCTTGATAATTATTTTGGACGGAAATGATGAAATTATGTCAAATAAACAGAGCCACTTTCATATATCTAATTAACATTGCAAGTATTCACAATCACCCCCCCCCACCCCCTCCCAGACCACTAACGTTCTATCCCTCTAAGGGAAGCTGAACAGAGGAAACAAATCTGAAAACGCTTCCTTCAAACATTTTAAAAAAGAGCAACCACTCATTCTGGAATACTTACGCCTTTTAACACATTATAAATATTTACGCACCGATACATTAAAGAAGTGACTGTTAGAACGCCAAAAGAAAAATCACACTCCTACAAAGTGTTGTCTCGGTGGTCTGAAAGTTTTTAGTGGTAGTACAATCGTAAAGACACTAATAATAACAGAGGAGCCATAATCTATAGGTAAAACACCTTCCACGACTTTTTATGGGACACCTTATGGTAGACAGAGATATACCATTCAAATTACGAAACAGAATAAGAACAACAGGTAGCGGGTAGCGGCTTTCTAGGACACATACAAATCTAGAAATGATTCTACAGCAATTTTTTTAATTTTAAGTGACTTCCAATTTTGCTTTTGATAGGCACTATGTTTGATTCACAAGAAAGAAATTTTCAACAGTAGCGACAAGCATACATTGAAAATTCTAAAATCCTCACATAGCTAATAAGGGACATCACAAACACAGAACTGCAGCAAGTAGCTGAACTGGAATTATGTAAGACTTTCTATTTGTGTTCTATCTTGTGCATAGCATATTACGTGAGGGAAAACAACTTGTACTTTGTTTTTCAATATGTGCGACTGGTAGAGAGTGACTGTACTTCTAATAAGAAGGGTTCGTTGAACTTTTCGCGTTTGTACGAGGGACGTACTACAAATAATGCAACATAGTTTTTCTCGGCCAATTATGGTTCAAAAAACTGTGATTTTGTTTCCGACATCCTTAAAAATTCCTGTGTTATCTCGTACGTTTTCAGCAACGCTCGAACCAGTCTTCAACGTGACGTCTGCAACTGATTGTGAGATGCGTCCCAACTCAAGAGGAGTTTTTGAATTTCTTTTGGCTAAAAATAGACCATCACAAATATTCAAAGCTGTTTACAGAATGTCTAAGGACACCAGACAGCGGATAAAAAGAAGGTTAAGTCAAAGCGTTTGTCGTCATCATAACAAGGAGAAGATAATCTGTCTGTTCTCCCCCACGCAGGCCGGCCTCACGCAGCTGAGACGCGTGCTATCTTGCAACGTGCGGGCGCTTTTGTTTGAGGTGATGGACGAATAACGCTCAAGGGACTCAGTGCTCAGCTTGAAATCTCTGTTGCTAGTAATGACACACGTGTATTCAAACGTTTGTGCCCGCTCGATTCCTCGAAACGTAACTGGAGATCATAAAGAGGAAATAAGGAACTTCTGTGCCGAATTGCTGGCTCGTTGTGTGGCTGATGACGACGATATCTTTACAAACATTGCTACAGGCGACGAAACATGGATCCATCACTCCCTGAAACAAAACCCCAATCCACGGAGTGGCACCACACTGCGTGTCCTTCGAAGAAGTTCGAAATTGTACCCTGCTTTGGTAAAGTCGTGACTGTAGTATTCTAGGACTCTGAATAGACTCTTCTGTTCGATTTTCTCCCTTACTGTGAAACTATCAACGCCAGAGTATATTGTGAGGCTCTCAGCAAATTGAAGAAAAGATCTTACCGTGTTCGTGGCCACAAAAATGCGGACGTACTACTTTTCTGCGATAAAACAAAGCCACACGCAAGTCTGCTCACTCAAGAGGTGGTTACAAAACTTCAATGGACTGTTCTTCATCCGCCTTCTGACTTCAGTCTGTTTTGCCGGCTGAAGGGTGGGGAGCACTACAGCAATGATGTGGAAGTTATTCATGTAGGAAGAACTCGACTGAGATGGAAACCAGTATTATGACAACATATCTGCTCTCTCGTTAACCCTTTCGTGAGCCGTGCGAAACATGCTTCCCACTACAATGAACTCGCTCCTAGTCCCGTGGGATTCACAGTTCCCACCTCTGTACGGTGTTACCACCTAGTGAACAGTATAGGGTACTACTTCCAATCGGAAGTTCCCGCCGTTTTTGCAGTACCTTCGCACAGAGGCATTGTATAGCTGAGTGTTGCTCTGTAGAGGAGCCTTTCAGTGCTGTTTGCGTGACATTTTGTGATTTTTTCCTCTAAGCTATAGTATTTACCCAAATTTATGAAGGAAAACGTAAAATTGGAAAGAGGAGAAATCCAGTTTGTAACAAAAGGAGCCACTTCTGCAGTAAAATGGATGGATAACCATCCAGTCACTTTCCTGTCCTCAATTCATGACCCATGAGAAACAGCAACAGTGAAAAGGGAAAACAAGGATGGTACTAGTACAGAGATTTCTTGCCCTGAAGTTGTGGCAGAATGCAAAAAAATAATGGGCGGTGTCGATACGTTTGATCAATTACGAGAAAGGTATGCTATTGGCAGACGTTCTGTAAAATGGTGGCGCAGAATATTTTATTTCCTGCTGGATGTTGCTGCAGTGAACAGTTTTATCCTGTGGAAAATAAGTAAAAGAGAAAGTGGACAGCATGATCAGCTCACATACAGGATCCATCTAGCCAGACAACTGACCGCTGGCTTCTCATCCCAAAAAAGGCGTGGACAAAAAACCTGTCTTTCTGGCAAAAAGGGGTAAAGTACCTGAAGATTTTCGTCATGTGGCTGTAGGGGAGCATCACCACATTTTAGGAGAAACCTGCTGGACGTGCCGTCATTGTAGTACCAAAGCTGCGGAAAAGAGCACTCGCTGTATTTGTACATATTTCTCAAATACCACTTTCCATAGACCTATGTTTCAGAGAATTTCATGGCAAGTAATTGTGAACAATCATTGTAAGAAGAGAAGTAAATTTATCAAATAAATATGGCATATATTGAAAAAGTGGTTTTTCTCATTTAACTCCAAGGAAGGGCAGTGGGAAGAATACTTCCCACCTTGGTGTGTGACCTCACTTTCACAGTTGGAGCAAATTTGATATTCTGTATGATAGATATACCTATCTGTTACTACTATCTGCTCTCCATTCATTAAAAAAACTGCTCAGTAATTTTGCCCACGAAAGGGTTAAGGTGGCGTAAGACCAGAAAAGTGAACTGAGATTACGTCGATAAATAGAAATTTATAGCCATGAAATCGGAGAACAGTGTGGTGTATTTAAATCACGAATAAAACCGTGCTGATTTGAAAACAAATGTGTTCCATTACGTACTGAACGACCCTCGTACTAGCGACGCTGTAAAATATGTTTCCGGCGTACAACGGATTGGCAGAGGTGAACCAGTTCCAAGGGCTGAGATCAAGCATCTGCTACAGGAGTCAGTCGTAGTCATTCTGTTAGGGATTCAAGCTGATGGAGCTGCACAAAATCTTCGTAAGAGCCCTGACTTGGCCACTACGAGTGTGTGAGACAATCTTTAATACTCGTATGTTTCTTGCATGTCTGAATGCTCGATAATTAGTTGAGATGAAATCATACGGATCCAAATGCTTCTTTATTTACCATGTGAAAAGGACACTGAACTCTCGTTCGGAAGAATGGCGGTCCAAGTCCCCGTCTGCCTATCCAATTTAGTCATGACTACTTCCCTTAAGTTGCTCAAAGCAAATGTCGGATTTGTCCCTTTGACAAGCGCACTATCGATTTCCTTCCCCGTTCCAGTGACATCGTCGTCAACGGGACGTTAAATCCTAATCTTCCTTTTTCTTTTGTTTTTGCGCTAAACTTCAGCTTTGTGAATCACACGTGGCTTTGAATGCAACAAATACCCCGAAATAAAGTATTTGACATAAGGTAGAAAGAAACAGAGATATATTTGAAGCGTTTATGAATGAGCATTCATTTGAATAAATATTTGCCCATTATTCTAAAAATTTTTAAAAGAGATACAGTTTACATAGATAATGAGATCCTTCAAAACATTCTGGTAGAGGTCTCCTAAGCTACACTACTGGCCATTAAAATTGCTACACCAGGAAGAAATGCAGATGATACATGGGTATTCATTGGACAAATATATTATACTAGAACTGACATGTGATCACATTTTCACACAATTTGGGTCCATAGATCCTGAGAAATCAATACCCAGAACAACCACCTCTGGCCGTAATAACGGCCTTGATACGCCTGGGCATTGAGTCAAACTGAGCTTGGATGTCGTGTACAGGTACAGCTACCCATGCAGCTTCAACAAGATACCACAGTTCATCAAGAGTAGTGACTGGCGTATTGCGACGAGCCAGTTGCTCTGCCACCATTCACCAGACGTTTTCAGCTGGTGAGAGATCTGGAGAATGTTCTGGCCAGGGCAGCAGACGAACATTTTCTGTATCCAGAAAGGCCCGTACAGGACCTGCGACATGCGGTCCTGCATTATCCTGCTGAAATGTAGGGTTTCGCAGGGATCGAATGAAGGGTAGAGCCACGGGTCGTAACACATCTGAAATGTAATGTCCACTGTTCAAAGTGCCGTCAGTGCGAACAAGAGGTGACCGAGACGTGTAACCAATGGCACCCCATACCATCACGCCGGCAGATACGCCAGTATGGCGATGACGAATACTCGCTTCCAATGTGCGTTCCGCCAAACACGGATGTGACCATCATGATGCTGTAAACAGAACCTGGATTCATCCGAAAAAATGACGTTTTGCCATTCGTGCACCCAGGTTCGTCGTTGAGTACACCATCGCAGGCGCTCCTGTCTGTATGCAGCGTCATGGGTACCGCAGCCATGGTCTCCGAGCTTATAGACCATGCTGCTGCAAACGTCGTCGAACTGTTCGATCAGATGGTTGTTGTGTTGCAAACGTCCCCATCTGTTGACTCAGGGATCGAGACGTGGCTGCACGATCCGTTGCAGCCATGCGGATAAGATGCATGTCATCTCGACTGTTAGTGATACGAGGCCGTTGGGATCCAGCACGACGTTCCGTATTACCCTCCTGAACCCACCGATTCCATATTCTGCTAACAGTCATTGGATCTCGACCAACGCGAGCGGCAATGTCGCGATACGATAAACCGCAATCGAGATAGGCTACAATCCGACTTTCATCGAAGTCGCAGACGTGATGGTATGCATTTCTCCTCCTTACACGAGGCATCACAACAACGTTTCACCAGGCAACGCCGGTCAACTGCTGTTTGTGTATGAGAAATCGATTAGAAACTTTCCTCATGTCAGCACGTTGTAGGTGTCGCCACCGGCGCCAACCTTGTGTGAATGCTCTGAAAAGCTAATCATTTGCATATCACAGTATCTTCTTCCTGTCGGTTAAATTTCGCGTCTGTAGCACATCATCTTCGTGGTGTAGCAATGTTTAAGGGCGAGTAGTGTATTAATATCAGCTCCCCGTCTTGCCAAGAACTGAAATTCATAATGTAGAAATTTCATCTCGCCACTTTGTCCTACGCAATCTATTCGAATAGGTAAAGAAGGCTATCGAGGTTACAGTTCCTCTGCAGTACATAGTTTCAGTTTCTTATAAATGACTGACGAAACATGTACTACTCCAAGCATAAAAGATTTTCGTCTGAAAATGTAAGAATTTTATATCTCGTTAGGAGTGCTTAACACAGAGCAGTGGCTAACAGCATTTATGCGTAGGGAATGACCTCGAAGTCTTTTAAAGAATTCTGCAACTGAAGATTTGCCTTCGTGAAAGAACCAACTGACGTGTCTCGATCTAGGAAGGATGACTTGAAACTATTACGGCACTCTGAGCCAGCACTGATCCATGAAACACTTCCCAGTGACTTATTCGAAGGCCCAACACTACGTATATGTATCTATACTCAGGGTTTGCTATCCCTCTCAGCAACGAAAACAACAGATCTAAAATGGAGGCACCCTTATATTCAAATAAGAGTAGCAGTTCTTGTTCTGCGTAGTTTTTTTTTTTTTTTCATTTTCCCCACAAGATTCAGTGTACTACCTAAATACTCTGTCGAGGAATCTCAAAGACAAATACTCACACGCGTGCTCACTCGTTTATGAATATAGACAACAATACCTATCTTTCACCTTTCAGCTGTCCTTCAAAATAAAGTGATTTGCTGGGCATACAAGCCTTTCTCTTGGTTTCTGCAACTCTGTAAATTGTCCTCAATGAACGAAGACGGTGGTCGACTTGAGGTGGAGAATATTCCTGCGGTTCTCGTTACGCCTCCATGACTCCCTTAACCATTTGATTAAAGTAGAATGATGCGAACAATATACTCCAAGCGAAGAAAACATTTCCCTGAAACACTACTCCACTATCAAACCTCTCGCAAATTTGAAATTAAAATTGCCCGCTACTTTTATTTCATCGGCAGATCAACAGCTACGGCAAAACTAGTACAAGTAACTCGAGCTTTTTCATACAGAGTATGCTTCAGTAGGCTGTTTGTACATTTCGAGGGAACCACAAGTAACCACAGATTTCTTTAGGTATTGGGTGTGACTTCAGTTACAAAACAAACGAAATTGAGTGCACTTACACATCAATAACTTCAACTGTTTGTTTACACATTCCACATGTTTACAAATGCACATCTCACAGGATTCAAAGGAACTTGCAGTAAATTTTTGGAAAAATTTTCACAGGACATTAGGCCCGTTTGGGAAACGGCCTGAACTGGATGTTATCTTTCCAGGGACACATCAGTAGGTCTACAGCAATCTTCGTACTCGGTTTTCTATTATAGAAACAAATGCCAATACAGCATTTCGAATTCATTAATTTTACTGTTGCGAGATGTAGAATCTACAGCGCAAGAGATTTCCGAGACTAGTGCTCTGGCCGCAGGAAAGCGCCTATCGGCTCTTATTTGATACTGACAGCTACCATCACTGAGGCTAGGAAAAATTTACAGAATTATTCCGTAACGTTGCGAGTCTTTTCAAAGCATTGAGCGTCCGCCATTCGGAGACTGGAAAAAAAATTCACGTAGTTCTCCGAGCAACTGCTCTGAAACATTGGAGGCAAAGGAAAAGGTAATTCGAACTGCGCTACGGAAGCGACCGGATGAAAATGGCAAGCTTTGTTATAATGAGAATAGGGAGGTGGGACGTAACGAACGGCCCGGCGCAGCGAAAAGATCAAAAGACCCGCCCCCTTTCAAAGGGCAGCAAGATCAGATATCTCGGCTTTTTCCGCGCGCCACGGAGTGGCAAGAGCCAGCGCGGGATACGGATATGACGTGGCGCCGTCCTGAATCTCAAACACCGGACCCCCCAGTTTTACCTGTAATGAAGGCCGACGCAGTCTGCAGCATCGCTTCCTTCTGGTGCAAAAAGCCTCGCGTATCGCGGACACGAAAAGGATCATGTTTCTAAACTATAAGCAAGACGTCATTGCCTTTTTCCTAGAACACTCTTTGGTGAAGCATTATCATTCAGCGGAGATTACACTCGTTCCTTGGCAAAAAAGCAACAGTTAAAATACTAACAATTACTTTTCATGTGTAAGGCAATTACAAAGGAGTAGAGCAGTGGTTTATTTCCAAAAACGTATCTCCCGGAACGAAAATTCTTCAAGCATAAACTTCCCTCCCTCCTTTCCCCAACCATAAAAGTCACAAGTTTCGACTTTTTTAAAAGATGTGATAAAACATAATGAGAAATCATTGTTCGCAAAATACTGTTCTGAAATTCAGGTTTCTAAAACATAATTTCTTATAATTAAAACAATACAACCACAAGGTTTCGTGAAAGCCATTGTATAGACACTCATGTCCAAACAATTCTTATTTTTGTTATTTTTCGTTGAGACACATAATACTAAAAGTTGCTATGCTACCAGATCGCTCAGTTGCTAGCAGTCGTAAACAAAAGGCGATATGTACTGATCACAACTTCGGAACGAAACTTAACTCAGCTTGCTTATACGGTAGATCGCTGAGGAAGGTGACAGTCGTAAAGAAAAAGGCAACAGGCACGAATGTTAGTGATGTCTGTCGATCATAACTTCGGAACAAAGCTCAGCTTATCTTCGGTATGCTGTACACACACACACACACACACACACACACACACACGAGCGCGCGCGCGCGCGCTAGCGCGTTCACTGTTACCAGCGCAGAACTAAATTATCGTCGTGCTGAGATTTAATACACGTGCACTATTTTAAATCTCCGGAATCGACTTGTTTCAGTGAGCTCAGAAAAGTTTCCCGGGAGGACCCAGAACACGGTACCGGCGCAAGTTAAGCCCTGTACTACAATTAAGACCTGAATATTGATTTTACGTCGAGCTCTTTCGAGACACGCCGAAAGGCTATGGTCTCGCTAGAGAATCAGACGTCCTCTGTGCTAGTAAAACTACGAAATGTCATTTCAGTATCGCAAGAGAGAAAATTGAACTTCACTTCCAGCCCTATTAGCTGGTAAGAGATTTGGAAATTTATTATAAATTTACAGACGTTCAAGCAGATAGTGAGCATATACGCTTTTACGGCTGCAACCAGGAAATGCACCATTTTCACTACGGAGACTGTGATAAATGTATATTGCACACTTATTTGTATATCTTTGGGATGCAATCGCACCACGCGTTTCCAACCTGGACTTGTTTCAGCAGTCCAAAATCCAGAGATCGTGGGCCGCACATTACGAACACAGCACCCATGACATGCGTTTTCACGTTGGTGCAGTTAAAACTGAACAGTATCAAGCGTTTACATGTGTGATTTGTACAGAGTGAAAACTGACCTCGTGTTTTTCCTTTATAGAAGAGACGAGTATCTGCTGTCGTTCTTGAAGATGCCACAAAACCAGTGAAGCTCGTTAAGTCGTTTTCTAGTATAAGGCGACGAGGTGATCGATGAGGCTGCCATCAATATTCTAGCAGTTAAAAAGATAAAGGTCTTATGTGTGTAGATGGTTGCTGTAAAATCTTGAGTCCCTGGACGGAGACCTTCTTTTGAATGTACTAACCTCTCGAACATTGACTTTACGTAACGTCAAAAGAAAAAAAAATCCATTGTAGCTCCATCGCTTAGGCCAATGGTCCTTCAGCCCGTTTATCTTTCCCAGAATATTTTGCTGAAATAAACTGTCACAAAATGTGTTGGTGTGCTTATGTGTTGACCCGTTACTTGTTATTCGGTGGATTGTTTCCTAAAAATTAGCACATAAACCCAATAGATAATTAAGTACTTGACGATGAGGGTGATAAGATGGGGAGAGGGAATGGAAGTGGTACAAATTGTGGCTGACAGCAGACGAAACGCTACGTAACCAGTGCAGTACAGAAGATTTAATGAAATATATGACATTAACTACAATAACAGTTTCCGTCGTCTTAAAAACGGACGCTTTCCTAATAAAGTTAGGTTCTGATGTGAATTTAATGTGTTGTCTCAAATTTTGTTAAGAAAGGCTGCAGTCTATTACGACTTCTCAGTACAACAGAGCTCTACTGACGGAAAATTTCCCCGTGTCCTGCGTCCTCGATTAACATCGGGCCGTAGGAAACTAGTGATGCCATGGATGCCAGCACCTCAATGAAACTATGTCTATGACTGAGCTTGAAAGGCATCAAGCGCCTTTGCCTTGCCACCCTTTCATTTTCGTTGCTTGTACGATGTTTATTTACTGATAGTGTGTTGGTTAATGGCTATGAGCACTATGGGACTTAACATCTATGGTCATCAGTCCCTTAGAACTTAGAACTACTTAAACCTAACTAACCTAAGGACATCACACAACACCCAGTCATCACGAGGCAGAGAAAATCCCTGACCCTGCCGGGAATCGAACCCGGGTGTGTTGGTTAATGCTATGAAATGACAGCGATTGGTACTGAGAGCCTCGACAACTTGTTGCTGTGGTTATGAAGGTTCCTTTATTTCCTTGAACACTACTGGACATTAAAATTGCTACACCACGAAGATGACGTGCTACAGACGTGAAATGTAACCGACAGGAAGAAGATGCTGCGATATGCAAATGATTAGCTTTACAGAGCATTCACACAAGGTTGGCGCCGGTGGCGACACCTACAACGTGCTGACATGAGGAAAGTTTCCAACCGATTTATCATACACAAACAGCAGTTGACCGGCGTTGACTGGTGAAACGTTGTTGTGATGCCTCGTGTAAGGAGGAGCAATGCGTACCATCACGTTTCCGCCTTTGATAAAGGTCGGATTGTAGTCTATCGCGATTGCGGTTTATCGTATCGCGACATTGCTTCTCGCGTTGGTTGAGATCCAATGACTGTTAGCAGAATACGGAATCGGTGGGTTCAGGAGGGTAATACGGAACGCCGTGCTGGATCCCAACGGCCTCGTATCACTAGTTGTCGAGATGACAGGCATCTTATCCGCATGGTTGTAACGGATCGTGCAGCCACGTCTCGATCCCTGAGTCAACAGATGGGGACGTTTGCAAGAAAACAACCATCTGCACGAACAGTTCGGCGACGTATGCAGCAGCATGGACTATAAGCTCGGATACCATGGCTGCGGTTACCCTTGACGCTGCATCACAGACAGCAACGACTGCGATGGTGTACTCAACGACGAACCTGGGTGCACGAATGGCAAAACGTCATTTTTTCGGATGAATCCAGGTTCTGTTTACAGCACCATGATGGTCGCATACGTGTTTGGCGACATTGCGGTGAACGCACATTGGAAGCGTGTATTTGTCATCGCCATACTGGCGTATCACCCGGCGTGATGATATGGGGTGGCGCGGGGCACCGACAGCGGAGGGAGCGCGCCGCGGGCGGAGAGTATTTAAATCGGCCGCCGCCGCGACCGAACCCAGTTCCCTCTGAGCTGCCATAGTGTACGGATCTCCGTGCCAGCACGTTCGCAGGAGCTCAGTCCGTCAGGTCACCTGATGATGGCGACATGTATGATCGCCGAAATATTGTGCCCGTTGGACACTGTAGACCGGCAGTACACCCGTGGATATTTTGATTATCAAAAACCTCTGGAGAAACTCAAGAAAGGAACTAATAAATGTTCAAGACAATAATATGGTAATATCGCATAGGGAAATGGACCAGACAGTAAATAACGGGGTAGAAATTGAAACAATCAATGAACAGGGAACTACTGCCGATCGATCGATCGGTTACAGTTCCCCTCAGGAATGCGAAATAACAGAACAAAATCTTGGAAATACCGTAGATTCAGGTTTTGCATCAATACACTTTTCTCAATTACGTCAACACACACTCTCTGCTTTTCAAAATACGAATAATGTTGGTGCAAACGCATTGACGAAAAACACAAAGGAACATGTTTCAGTCACTAATGCATGGTTATTGCAATTAATTCAAAAATTTTATCATACTGACCAAAAACGTCAAAAGTTAGACACAATGGAACAAAATCAGAAACGAACACAGCAACAAAATCAGAAACAAACACAGCAACAACTTCAAAAGTTAGACATAATTGACGAAATTAAACAAACACTTGAACAAGCACGTGAAGATTTACAAATACACTAAATCGAATAAAACACAAATTTGTGAGCATTTTCATTTTATTTTTTCGCGACATGAAAATACATTACAGAATGTTGAAGCAACCATAAAACAACTGCAGATCATTGTACACGAAAATCATGACACCTTGCAGGCTAAAATTGACTCTGTTGCATCTACCGATACGGTCGCGCTAGTTGTAAAAAAATCAGGAAAACTTGAAGGACACAGTAGACACGATTACGACACAAATGGACACACTAAAACTTGGCTCAGAAAAACACACGTACGAAATGAGCACATTATCGGAAAAAGTAGCCGAACTTTCAGACCAGTTAACAAATTTATCTACGAAGGTAGATGATAATTTGAATGATACAAGACCGGTAGTCTTTACTGACACAGAGGAGTACCAGGTAATTAGGAAAATTAAACAGAATCAGAAACAAATTAATACGCAAAACAAAAGAGAAATGCGGGAAGTACAAGATAATCTGACACAGGTGATACAAGAATTGCATATTTCAGTGGATACTCGAGCTCCGACCACGAAGAGGGATTTAGAAATATGGAAAAGTCACACTGTAATAATGCATGGTATTTCGGGGATCTTGAAAGGAGTCGGCAGGGTGCAGCGAGCCTTCAGATGGAACTGCCGACACGACGTAACAGTGACCGATTTGCGACTCACCGACGCGATGACTTTGACTATAAACTCTTCATCACAACGCGTAGATTTAGAGCATTCAAGAATTCTAGTAATGACACACATCCACAAGCTTGGCTTCATCAACTTTCTCGTTGTTTTCCACCCAACTGGTCATCAGAGCATAGGTTAGAACTTATGTGTGGCTATTTAGAAAATGAACCAGCTGTAAGAATGCCATCGGTTATGCGCGACTGTCACAGACAAGGAGATTTTTATCGTGCCTTCCTTTCTGCATATTGGTTCAAAATGGCTCTGAGCACTATGGGACCTAACTTCTGAGATCATCAGTCCCGTAGAACTTAGAACCACTTAAACCTAACTAAGGAAATCACACACATCCATGCCCGAGGCAGGATTCGAACCTGCGACCGTAGCAGTCGCGCGGTTCCTGACTGAAGCGCCTAGAGCCGCTCGGCCACAGCGGCCGGCCTGCATATTGGTATCAGGCTACACAAGATCGAGTGAAACGGAGTACTATAATGATGAAGCAAATCGAACAGTCTGAATTTTCGAGCCCTGTAAAATATTTTGAAGATGTGTTACACAAGAATCAGTATTAGTCAAACCCGTACAGCCCCTTGGAACTTATTCGCATTTGCTTAATCAAATTGCCTGCACACTTGCGACATTATTTTGGCTGGATGCTGTGAAGATGATATCGAAACTTTTCAGGGACTTTTGCAAGAACTGTAAATCGACACGGACAGTTGCATTATGCGAAAACAGGAAAACATCAACAATTAGTCACATCCATCACAATTTCATGACGACAGAAACAATAACCGTACACGACACGTTTACCATTATAACGCAAATCTTGACCAAAACGGACACCACTTGTATGACAACCATTGGCAGAATAACAATAATTACAGAGGAAGATCACATTTGTGTTCAAATGGTTCAAATGGCTCTGAGCACTATGGGACTTAACATCTGAGGTCATCAGTCCCCTAGAACTTAGAACTACTTAAACCTAACTAACCTAAACACATCACACACGCCCATGTCCGAGGCAGGATTCGAACCTGCGACCGTAGCGGTCGCGCGGATCCAGACTGAAGCGCCTAGAACCGCTCGGCCACTCCGGCAGGCCACATTTCTGTGATAATGACTATGACAGAGACAACTGTAGAAATAGACAGTATGGGAACCCAGTACCGCTACAGGACGTCCATTGAGTGGTGATTGGTGACCTTTTCAGATGAATCACGTTCTTTGCTCCGGCCGATAGATGGCCGTTGCCGTGTTCTACGTGAAGCGTTTGATAGGACCCTACAACAGTCGTTGGCAGGATACATGCCGGAGGGTATTCCCTCGGTGATCTCGTCATCCTAAAGGAACAATGGAGCAACACAAGTATGACCACGTCCACCCCTACACGCTCTTTGTTTTTCCTCAGCACACTGGCATCTACCAGCAGAACACTGCAACGTGTCACGCAGCTCTCAGTGTACGAGCGTGGTCTGAAAAGCACCAGGATGAGTTTACCGTGTTCCCATGGCCACGAAACTCCCAGAATTTAAACGCAATCGAGAATTTGTGGCACAGCCTCGATCGGGCTGTTGGTCTAATGGATCCATAACCGAGAAACCCAGCGCAGCTACCCATAGCACTGGAGTAGGCATGGATTCACATCTCTGTCGGTAGCTTCCAGAACCTCACTGACACTCTTCCTGCACATCTCATAGCAGTCTACAATGCAAAAGCTAGTTACTCAGTCTTTTGACAATTGGTCACATTCTGAGGAGTTGATCTATAATTCTGTTATTCTGCGCAACGGATTAATCTGAGATGTACCCTTTACCCTGTGGCTCCTGCAAGATGCAATTTCCACCCATACTACAGAAGTCAGACAGACGCTCCTAACGTTCTAAAGAGAAATGCCTGAAAAACTTTCAGCAATAAATATCTTCTGGAGTCGTCCGCTGTAAGGAAATGACACAAAAATTCACAAAATTTCTTATGTAACTAGTGGGATACTTGGGTACCGGAGTAGTGCTAGTTAGCGTAAGAAAAACATGAAACTAACGAAAGTTATTATTTATTTTGCAAAAATTCTGAGAAATCACAATGACACTTTTAGTTATGAATTGAACAAGTTACATCCTGGATCTTTTCGGAATGTGAAGTTACCTTTCAAGGATAGGATTCGCTAATGAAATTTCTATACAAAGTTTAAGATGCTTGTTGCCTTGGCAGAATGACTGAGAGGCGCGCCTACTCAACTTGAATAATTATCCTTTAGAATGTTGTTAGGTACTGTCGAGGCTGTCACGTATGAAATGCAGTGAAGTGTACTTTTGTGAAGGAAATATGGGGCTCGCAATAGCTGTAGTGCACAATACTGTAAGCTGCGATGACTGCTGTCTGCGCCGCTCGCTGCTGACAATTAAGATAACTGTCTTTCTATCTGGATTGACCTTCGCCAATCAAACTCTCTCTACGCCTTGATGAAGTCAAGGATTCCTATTCGCCCCTAGTCTAACTATTGGCGTGGTACACCGGTCAGATAACCAGTCCACCGCGATGCCACTCAAAATTCGCTCACAGACGTGTAACTATAACTCTGTTCACACCGCACAATAAGTGTGTCGGCCAACACAGTGAACAACGCTTAATAGCAAGGACTCAATATAGAGTCGCCCTTTGATTCGCTCTCGACAGAGGTGCTCTCCCAGAGAAGTACTGAGGAGAGACTTGTTCCTCGCTCTTTCGAGTACACGTACGAGCGCGCACGCTCTCGTTACGTGTTCTCGCTCCAAGAGCGACAACGGAACGGCGACTCTCCATGCCAGACGTGAAGGGGTATATCTTTCGGTCTCTTCCATTATTCCTTCAGCTCAAGGCGTCAGAAATATCGTCTGCCAATCAGCATTGCTCTTCTAAAACGGGAGAATCACGTTTCGTTTAAGGCGACCAATCCAGAAGCTTGCAGCTTTGGCGTTTGGCGTTTGCTGTCTCCCTGTGAAAATCTCTGAAACTGCGTGCTATGTGTAAAGAATGCGTAGGCTGGCCGCTCCCACACAATGTAGCGGAATTTGCTTTTAAGTCGAACACGGGGTCGTTCCCACCTTTCCACTCGGGCCCACGCTGTCCGCTACAGGCGGTCACCGGCTGACACGGGCCGGGTCGTCCTCTGAAGGGCCTGGCGTCCCGCTGTGCGGCCTCGCTCCCAAACTAAAAGCCTCTGTGACCGTCGTGTCTGGAATGTATGTGTGCACGCCAGCCTCAAGTATTTCAACCACAGTGCGCTCACTTGTCAATTGCATATCGTTTACATGAATTCATACAACACTGACTTTATCTTATCGAGTTTGGGTTCGAATGAAGCGTCTTGATGTGCGGAACATGAT
The DNA here is from genome assembly GCF_023898315.1 of Schistocerca nitens. Classification (NCBI taxonomy): domain Eukaryota; kingdom Metazoa; phylum Arthropoda; class Insecta; order Orthoptera; family Acrididae; genus Schistocerca; species Schistocerca nitens. The sequence continues at coordinate 828,882,764 of NC_064618.1, read as the reverse complement.
TGTGAGGGCGGAATATGTAAGCACTGAAGGTCAGGAGACCACGACGTCTTACAACATTAATGTGACTGGGCAGTGTATTTGTAGCTGTGACAGTATGAAATGGCAGTGTTAGGGTGTCATATGTGCTTAACACTCATGAAACGGATTGAACTGAACCTTTTCACTACGGTTGGTTGTAACGGAAAGCTCAGACTAGTTGCTGCAGGAGCCTGAGCGGTGGACCCAATGAGCCATACGAAAGTGCAGTCATGGGTCCGTACCCAAGGCTTTCAGTCTCCAGCTGCCAAGACTTGCGTCATGAACTTCTGTCGCTGTCGTACAGTACACAAGCACCCTCAACTTTATCTTGATGACCATCTCCTTAATGTACTGGACTATTATCGCTTTTCAGGGCTGGTTTTCAATGCCCACCTAACTTGGCTTCGCCATCTTCGTCAACTTAAGCAAAAGTGACGGAAGCATCTTAACATTCTTCTTTGCCTGAGTCGTATCGACTGGGATGCAGATCATCCTACACTGTTACAGCTGTACAAAGCTTTTGTACTGTCCTGTCTTGACTATGGGAGCCTGGCGTATGGCTCAGCATCGCGCTCAGCATTGCGGATGCTATACACCACTGTCGAGTTCAACACACGACGGGAGCTTTCCGAACCGAGCCCTGTGAACAGCCTACAATTGGAAGCTGGTGCTCTCCATTGCGAATTCGGCGAAAACAACTGCTTGCCAATTACACTGCACACATTCGCAGCTCGACTAAACATACGAATTACCGTCTCGTTTTCTCTTACATCCATTCCCGCAACGGCAGCCCAAATCGGGGATTACGATTGCAGTCCGTGTCTGCCCCTTCAAACTGTACTCGAGTCTTTCCCTCTACCACCTCTCCTCCGGGTCCACTCACGTACACCTCCATGGTTTCTACCTCGACCAGAGCTCCGTCTGGACCTATCAAGTCTCAAAAGACTCAGTTCATCCCGCGGTCCTCCGCCGCCTCTTTCTTTCTATTCTTGACGCATCCCAGGGTTCAGATGTAGTTTACACGGTTGCCTCGATGGTTGATGGTCACGTTGGGTTCGCTTATGCTCATGCCGGACATACCGACTTCCGCTCATCGATAGATGGCTGCAGTGTTTTCACTGGGTAGCCCTCTCGCGCTCTTGAGCTTATCCGTTCCTGCGCCTGGGAGTCCTTCCTCATTTTTAGCGACTCCTTGAGGGCCATACAAGCTCTCGATCAGTGCTATCCTCGCCATCCTTTAGTAATGACCACACAAGAGTCCGTTTACGTCCTCGTACAACGTGGACGGTCTGTGGTCTTCGTATGGACCCCAGGAAACGACGGAATCCCGGAACATGAACTTGCCGAAACGCTAGCCAAAGAGGCTACTAGTAAACCGAGTCTGGAGATCGGCATACCGGAATATGACCTTCGAACGGTATTACGCCGCAAATTTTTTGGGCTCTGGAATACAGAATTACGCTACCTGACTTTGTAAATAAAGGAGGCGATGGATGGGTGGAGGTCCTCCAAGCGAGCCTCTCGCAATGACTCTCCACTCTCCTTTGCCGGCTCCGCGCCGACTGACTCACGGTCACCTCCTAGGTCGCAAGGACCCATCTCAGAGTATCTGTGGTTCCCACTTGGCGGTGGTCCACATCTTGTTGGACACTCCAAATCTGGCCGCCCTGAGGCGCACTTTTAATCTCCCTGACGCGCTCCCTTCGATTTTAGATAACAATGCCTCAACGGCTAACAACGTTTTAAGTTTCATCCGTGAAGGGAGTTTTTATCATTCTATTTAAGGGTGGGCGCCTTGGCCTCATCTTTCAAGCCCTCCCCCTACCTGCATTTTAACTCTTCCCTCTGGTGCTGTCTGTTCGACTTGGTGTTCCTCTTTTCACCATCTTTGTTCCTCTTGCCTTGTGTTTTTAGGCCGGAGATTTCAGTGTGTTGCAGAGTAGCTGGCTCATCTTTTTTTTATTCTTGCGGTCCAGCCAGCCAAGGCCGCCTGCCATATTGTTTTAAAACCTTCTACTGCTTTGTTTCCTTTAGTTATTGTTTTCAGTTTTGGCTTGATGCTTTCGTTTTCTCCTTCATTGTGCTCACACACGTAGTTTGACGCATTTTGTTCCTTCCCCGGATTCCAGGCAATAAGATTCTCTTGGGATATGGTTTTAATCCGAGACCTGTGTGACTAAGGAAAAATAGACCTTGCAGTTTAGTCCCTTCAGTCTCCAAGCCAAACAACCAGCCAACGGCGGACCCTGCGACTGCGGATTTGCTGTTGATAAAATGATGCGCAGGCCTTACAGTCCGCTTCTTCGTGCAAAACGAGGGAGAAGCGGAGAAGGTTTTAAGTAAGCTGAAGAGCAGATGCACACTTTATGATTAAAACATCGCATACCGAGAAAGTTTGCAGCTACCCTCGCCTGGTAGTTACATCACAGGTAGATAGCGTTTAATTAGCATAACGTCGTGCAGAGCTGCACGGTCTCGCCGTGGCCGTGCTAACGTTACGTGGCTGATGACGAGGCGAGCTGCGTTTAGTGCAGAACAATGTCTTAGCCTGTAATTCGCGCCCCTACGTAATTCCTGAAACGTATACCACCCTACCTACATCCATAAATGTAGGACAAAGCCTCCATACACAAACCGTGAATTAACTGACTACATAGACAGGAACTTTTCGATATAGTGTTTTTCTCCGTAACATACAAAATAAGTGAGACGAATATTTTTCGGGGTGCACTCAGCCTCGTGATGCCAATTGAGGAGCTACTCGACCGATTAGTAGCGGCTTCGGTCAAAGAATACCGTCCTAACGGTCGGGAGTGCGGTGTGCTGACCACACGCCCCTCCTTATCCGCATCCTCCTCGGAAGATGACACGGCGGCCGGACGGTCCCGGAAGGGCCACTTGTGGCCTAAAGACGGAGCTTTTTTTTTTTTTTATTCATACAGGTAAAAGTCAGAAACGTTACTCTTTCTTAGAAACTATGAACAGAGTATTTCGTTTTGTTACAGATATTTATAGCAACAAGCTATAACTCATTAAATAGAACATTATTTTTTCTGTCATGTAACTATGTACCCATCAAATTTCCGTCAACTTTAATTATGGAGCTAGCAACCTTCATAGCTTTAAGGGCGGATGTGTCGAGGTGGCTGTTATGGACGCACGATGATCATGTAATTGAGATTTTCCAACGAGTGGCCATTTTCCTGAATGCCTGAATGCACAACCCACTTTATCTTCTAAACGATCTGCGGCAGAGATGCTGGTGCCACGGACACACGGTTTTCCTCCCTGTTTCTTCTTGTGTCAGTGACAAATGATACTTGTGAAATTTGTGACCTTGGCACAGATGTAAGGCTGATACCAGTGACTGCAACGTCTTCTCGTAAGCTGACAAGCAGATCGCGGTGTACTGCAGCTGGAACAAACTCCTCCATATTGTCATCACTTCTGGCTGGTCTTCGTCTATTGGTGCCGCGCCTCATCTAACTACCTGTCATTGTTTCCCGACATCGCTGTTCAGTGAGTAAGAACGTAATGGGTGATGCAGCTCTTCAACTAGGATATCTCACGGCGTAGGCCACAGTCATCGCATTGGCATTAGTCGAGCATCAGCAACTTGTCAACGCACTTTGATGTGTATGCCATTTCCATCCCACGTCAGCTTGTGTGGTAAGAAGGAACCTCGTTTGCTTGTGCATACCGACATGTCTTGTATAAAACAGTGTTAAAGATAAATTCTGCATGAATTCAAACAGCGCATCCAGGGAACTTGTCGCTCCGTGACACCAGCAACTTTGCATCTCGTTCGTATGAAGATTAGTAGGTAGAATGATCTGTGCTTTCAGTAAAATTGGCTCTCGTTTGAACACCATATTTAAAGGAATATTCCGTCACAGGATACCCATCTCAACGCAGCGAATTACGTCCAGCTAGTTGCGTCCACCCCTAAAACTTTTAAAGCTTCTAGATCCCTAATTCAAATTGACAGAAACTGGTTTTAAACTGATTTGTGCATAGTTTGCTTAAATACTTGAGCTAATGATAGAAAAAACAGTGTTCCATTTACAACTTATAACCGGTTATTGCAGGTCTATGGACAATAACTAAATAAACGACGTTCATACCTCCAAAGAAAGAATGACAGTTGTTACGTTTACCTATCTAAATAAATATTCCTTTCACTTGTTGTTTTCTAAGCTACAGGGAAAAACACTTTATCTGAAACACCAGGTACATACACTATCGGCCATTAAAATTGCAACACCACGAAGATGACGTGCTACAGACACGAAATTTAACCGACAGGAAGAAGATGCTGTGATATGCAAATGATTAGCTTTTCAGAGCATTCACACAAGGTTGGCGCCGGTGGCGACCCCTACAACGTGCTGACATGAGGAAAGTTCCCAACCGATTTCTCATACACAAACAGCAGTTGACTGGCGTTGCCTGGTGAAACGTTGTTCTGATGCCTCGTGTAAGGAGGAGAAATGCGTACCATCACGTTTCCCACTTTGATAAAGGTTGGGTTGTAGCCTTTCGCGATTGCGGTTTATCGTATCGCGACGTTGTTGTTCGAGTTGGTCGAGATCCAATGACTGTTAGCAGAATACGGAATCGGTGGGTTCAGGACGGTAATACGGAACGCCGTGCTGGATCCCAACGGCCTCGTATCACTAGCAGTCGAGATGACATGCATCTTATCCGCATGGTTGTAACGGATCGTGCAGCCACGTCTCGATCCCTGAGTCAACAGATGGGGACGTTTGCAAGAAAACAACCATCTGCACCAACAGCTCGGCGACGTTTGCAGCAGCATGGACTATCAGCTTGGAGACCATGGCTGCGGTTATCCTTGACGCTGCATCACAGACAGGAGCGCCTGCGATAGAGTACTCGACGACGAACCTGGGTGCACGAATGGCAAAACTTCACTTTTTCGGATGAATCCAAGTTCTCTTTACAGCATCATGATGGTCGCACCCGTGACTGGCGACATCGCGGTGAACGCACATTGGAAGCGTGTATTCGTCATCGCCATACTGGCGTGTCACACGGCGTGATGGTATAGGGTGCCATTGGTTGCACGTCTCGGTCACCTCTTGTTCGCATTGACGGCGCTTTGAACAGTGGACGTTACATTTCAGATGTGTTACGAGCCGTGGCTCTACCCTTCATTCGATCCCTGCGAAACCCTACTTTTCTGCAGGATAATGCACGACCACATGTTGCAGGTCCTTTACCGGCCTTTCTGGATAGAGAATGTGTTCGACTGCTGCCCTGGCCAGCACATTCTGCAGATCTCTCACCAATTGAAAACGTCTGGTCAATGGTGGCCGAGCATCTGGCTCGGCACAATACGCCAGTCACTACTCTTGATTAACTGTGGTATCGTGTTGAAGCTGCATGGGCAGCTGTACCTGTACACACCATGCAAGCTCTGCTTGACTCTATGCCCAGGCGTCTCAAGGCCGTTATTACGGCAAGAGGTAGTTGTTCTGGGTACTGATTTCTCAGGATCTATGCACCCAAATTGTGTGAAAATGTGATCACATGTCAGTTCTAGTATAATATATTTGTCCAATGAATACCCGTTTATCATCTGCATTTCTACTTGGTGTAGCAGTTTTAATGGCTTGTAGTGTACATGCGACTATTCGTAAAACTGAATAGACACCTGAGAAAAAGACTGGTAAATATTTTGTATGGAGTGTGCTTTGTATAAGGCAGAAACGTGGGCATTAAGGAAGGAAGATGAAAAAAGACTAGAGACACTTGGGATAAGGATATGGACGACGAAGGAGAAGATACACTGAAGAGCCAAAAAAATGGTACACCTGTCTAATATCATGTAGGGCCCCGGCGAGCACGCAGAAGTGCCGCAACATTATGTGGCATGGACTCGACTAATGTCTGAAGTAGTGCTGGTGCCGAGACCCACGAGATAGACATGTCGCGGACCGTGCGTCACGAAGGTAGGCCTGCCTGAACTCGCTCGCTCACTTAGCCCAGCACACAAAATGCGTTTCTTAACGTGTTAACTCTCAGCTGGGAGTGTACGTACTAACGAGAATTGCATCTTCTATTGGAATCTGCTATTATGAAGTCTTCAATACTCGATGTAAATGATATAATGTCTTGCTTACAGGATTTAATCTCTTCTGCTTAACAGTCCTGATTTCATTCAAGAAGTGGTGCCTTACGCAACTAATAATCATTTTGACATGATTTTAATTTTATTGTATCCAAGTAAGGCCGTAAAAATTGTAAGTAGGCGTATGGACTTCTGATCACTGTAGTACTAATATCAGTAGGACTCCAGAATAGCGGATTCCAGTAGAAGATGCAATTCTCGTTTGTACGTACACACCTAGTTACGAGTTAACAGGTCTAGAAACGTAGTTTGTCTGCTGAGTTGAGCGAGCGAACGAGCACAGGCCTACCTTCGTGACGTACGCGCCACGGCCTGTCTTTCTCGCAGGCCTCGTGCTGGAGCCATCTGACACCATGAATCCTGTAGGGCTGTCCGTAAATCCGCAGGAGTACGAGTGGGTGGAGATCTCTTCTGAACAGCGCATTGCATGGCATCCCGGGTATGTTCAACAAAATTCCATGTCTGGCGACTATGGTGGCCAGCGGAAGTGTTTAAACTCAGAAGAGTGTTCCTGAAATCACTCTTTATCAATTCTGGGCGTGTGGGGTGTCGCATTTCCCTGCTGCATCGCTCCAACTGCACATGCCCCACACCATTGAAGAGACTCCACCAGCATGAACACTCCTCTGCTGACATGCAGGATCCATGGATTCATAATGTTATCTCCATATCTGTGCACGTCCACCCGCTCGATACAATTTGAAACGAGACTCGTCCGACCAGGAAACATATTTCCAGTCATCAACAGTCCAATGTCGGTGCTGACGGGCACAGGCGAGGCGTAAAGCTTTGTGTCGTGCAGTCATCAAGGGTACACGAGTGGGCTCCAAAACATCATATCGATGATGTTTCATTGAATGGTTCGCAAGCTGACAGTTGCTGATGGCCCAGCCTTGAAATCTGCAGCAATTTTCGGAAGGGTTACACTTCTGTCACACGAGTGGGCCTTCGGCTCCGAAAGCCCATATAGATGATGTTTCGTTGGATGCTTCGCATGCTGTCACTTGTTGATGGCGCAGCATTGAAACCTGCAACAGTTTGTGGAAGGGTTGAACGATTCTCTTCAGTCGTCGTTGGTCCCGTTCTTGCAGGATCTTTTTCCGGCCGCAGCGATGACGGATTTGGTGTTTTACCGGATTCCTGATATTCACGGTGCGGGCTTTAAAAAAAAAAAATGTGCGCCCTAACTACGTACCTTCAGACTCAGAGTTGAAACATTAAAAGTTTTGGCTGCTTTTGTTGTCTAGGGGCCGGGCAATGTAGTTGCCGCATTACAAGCCAATTACTGCTGAGTCTGCGCTATACAATATGAATATACTCATGAATCGAATGGTTGAAGGTTCCTATCACTCGGCAATTGCGAATTTTGAATGTAACATAGAAATTTATAAATGAAAGATTGCAATTAAATAAAATCTGGCAGGTACTATTTTAACGACTTTAAATGATGAGCACGATCGTAGAAATACTTTTAAAAATGTCGTTTATTACTGCAAAACACTTATTGGATTCGATGTACCAGCAGTTAAATAAAATATAAGTTGAATAACAGGGAAACAAATATATTCCTACTTCACGTAATTAATTATGAGCAACAACATAGCTCGCGAGATATTCACTTCTAAACGCATACTACGTCTTCACTGCAGAAGCCACAGAAATCTCACATGTCTGCACTACGAAAGATTTCTGTCTCCCGCGACCATGCGCAGACTGCTCCACTCTCCAAGTATTTTCCGTCCGTCGCGCCTTTTCGTCCAGTACTCCCCCTCCACTGACTTCGGTAGTCGCCTACCGTAGAAACGAGCACTGAGGTTGGCTGGAGCGCACCCGCCATATCTTCAAGCCAACGCACACTCGCAAACATATTGAAACACGTACGAAATACTGGATTTACATTTAAATAATTTGAAATTAAATATTCCTACAGCTCGACCATAAACACGCTCTAACACACATTATTAAATACATAAACAAATCAAATAAACATATATCAAAGTAATACAAACAAAAGCCAGCCAGTAGCCTGATGTCTCTGTGCTTTCTAAAACACAGAAAATATTCAACCACTTTCTTCATGAATAGTATATATCGGATATAAACAGAGATATAGACGAATAAATATATATACAAGCATGGTGCTACCGTTTTTCGTGTAACTGTGAGGTACTTATGGCCTGACGCGATCAATAGTACTTGGCCACTCTGATAAATCATGTACCATTCACGTTACATGCCTGTAATACATACAAATTTAGGTTTACACTAATAGCTTTCTAAAGACGGGTTGATTGACAAAACCAGATGAACCGTTTAGATTTTGGAAATTCGTTGCTGGGTGTTACTTGTATAATTTACAGTCAGATACCAATCTTTAAACTAATAAAGATATTGAAAATCTGATTACACCATCAGAAACATTGTGCAAATAATGGCAGTGTAAGTATTTCCTTGTAAGGTATCATGATTCCTCTGGCTATTATTAATTTCTAGAGGAACTGTGAAATGTCTGCCATTATGGTTTCAGTAAGTCCGCCATCTCTAGCACTCCCGGCATACAAATCTCCATCATTGATACAAAGCACAGCCCTCGACACAGCATCAACATGGAATTCCCAGCAACGCGGTCGGCCTGGACCACGCACTGGGGCTACCCCTCTTCCTCCGGCTAACATTCGGCACCACGTGGTTGCTGACGAGCCCCGGCCTGGACCACGCGCTGGGGCTACCCCTCTTCCTTCGGCTACATTCGGCACCACGTGCTTGCTGACGAGCCCCGGCCAGGACCACACACTGGGGCTACCCCTCTTCTTCCGGCTAACATTCGGCACCACGTGGTTGCTGACGAGCCCCGGCCTGGACCACGTGCTGGGGCTACACCTCTTCACCCGGCTAACATTCGGCACCACGTGGTTGCTGATGAGCCCCGGCCTGGACCCCGCGCTGTGGCTACCCCTCTTCTTCCGGCTAACATTCGGCACCACGTGGTTGCTGACGAGCCCCGGCCTGGACCACGCGCTGGGGCTACCTCTCTTCCTCCAGCTAACATTCGGCAACACGTGGTTGCTGAAGAGCCCCGGCCTCGACCATGCGCTGGGGCTACCCCTCTTCCTCCGGCTAACATTCGGCACCACGTGGTTGCTGACGAGCCCCCGCCTGGACCACGCGCTGGGGCTACCCCTCTTCCTCTGGCTAACATTCGGCACCACGTGGTAGCTGACGAGCCCCGGCCTGGAACACGTGCTGGGGCTACCTCTCTTCCTCCAGCTAACATTCGGCAACACGTGGTTGCTGACGAGCCCCGGCCTGGACCCCGCGCTGTGGCTACCCCTCTTCTTCCAGCTAACATTCGGCAACACGTGGTTGCTGACGAGCCCCAGCCTGGAACAAGCGCTGGGGCTACCTCTCTTCCTCCAGCTAACATTCGGCAACACATGGCTGCTGACGAGCCCCGGCCTGGACCACGCGCTGGGGCTACCCCTCTTCCTCCAGCTAACATTAGGCACCACGTGGTTGCTGACGAGCCCCGGCCTGGACCACGCGCTGGGGCTACCCCTCTTCCTCCGGCTAACATTCGGCACCACGTGGTTGCTGACGAGTCCCCGGCCTGGAACACGCGCTGGGGCTACCTCTCTTCCTCCAGCTAACATTCGGCAACATGTGGTTGCTGACGAGCCCCGGCCTGGACCACGCGCTGGGGCTACCCCTCTTCCTCCGGCTAACATTCGGCACCACGTGGTAGCTGACGAGCCATGGCCTGGAACACGCACTGGGGCTACCTCTCTTCCTCCAGCTAACATTCGGCACCACGTGGTTGCTGACGAGCCCCGGCCTGGACCACGCGCTGGGGCTACCCCTCTTCCTCCGGCTAACATTCGGCACCACGTGGTAGCTGACGAGCCCCGGCCTGGAACACGCGCTGGGGCTACCTCTCTTCCTCTAGCTAACATTCGGCAACACGTGGTTGCTGACGAGCCCCGGCATGGACCACGCGCTGGGGCTACCCCTCTTCCTCCGGCTAACATTCGGCACCACGTGGTTGCTGATGAGCCCCGGCCTGGAACACGCGCTGGGGCTACCTCTCTTCCTCCAGCTAACATTCGGCAACACGTGGTTGCTGACGAGCCCCGGCCTGGACCACGCGCTGGGGCTACCCCTCTTCCTCCGGCTAACATTTGGCACCACGTGGTAGCTGACGAGCCCCGGCCTGGAACACGCGCTGGGGCTACCTCTCTTCCTCCAGCTAACATTCGGCAACACGTGGTTGCTGACGAGCCCCGGCATGGACCACGCGCCGGGGCTACCCCTCTTCCTCCGGCTAACATTCGGCACCACGTGGTTGCTGATGAGCCCCGGCCTGGAACACGCGCTGGGGCTACCTCTCTTCCTCCAGCTAACATTTGGCAACACGTGGTTGCTGACGAGCCCCGGCCTCGACCATGCGCTGGGGCTACCCCTCTTCCTCCGGCTAACATTTGGCACCACATGGTTGCTGACGAGCCCCCGCCTGGACCACGCGCTGGGGCTACCCCTCTTCCTCCGGCTAACATTCGGCACCACGTGGTAGCTGACGAGCCCCGGCCTGGAACACGTGCTGCGGCTACTTCTCTTCCTCCAGCTAACATTCGGCAACACGTGGTTGCTGACGAGCCCCGGCCTGGACCACGCGCTGGGGCTACCCCTCTTCCTCTGGCTAACATTCGGCACCACGTGGTAGCTGACGAGCCCCAGCCTGGAACACTCGCTGGGGCTGCCTCTCTTCCTCCAGCTAACATTCGCAACACGTGGTTGCTGACGAGCCCCAGCCTGGACCACGCGCTGGGGCTACCCCTCTTCCTCCGGCTAACATTCGGCACCACGTGGTTGCTGACGAGCCCCGGCCTGGAACACGCGCTGGGGCTACCTCTCTTCCTCCAGCTAACATTCGGCAACACGTGGTTATTGACGAGCCCCGGCCTGGACCACGCGCTGGGGCTACCATTCTTCCTCCGGCTAACATTCGGCACCACGTGGTAGCTGACAACATTCGGCACCACGTGGTTGCTGACGAACCCCTGCCTGGACCACGCGCTGGGGCTACCCCTCTTCTTCCGGCTAACATTCGTCACCACGTGGTTGCTGACGAGCCTTAGCTTGCCAAGCAGCCGGTGCGACACGCCAACTTCGAACTTAGAATATTTTCAGGATGCTACAACTCACCCATTACTTCACAACGGTACTCTCGTGAAATGGTCGTAGGGGAAAATCACCACTTCATCGCTACTCCTGAGATGCTGTGTCCCATCGCTCGTGTGCTGACTGTAACACCGCCGGCCAGGGTAGCCGAGGGGTTCTAGGCGCTACAGTCTGGACCCGCGCGACCGCTTCGGTCGCAGGTTGGATCCTGCCTTAGGCCGGGAAGTTTGTGATGTCCTGAAGTTAGTTAGGTTTAAGTAGTTCTAAGTTCTAGGGGACTGATGACCTCAGAAGTTGAGTCCCATAGTGCTCAGAGCCATTTGAACCATTTGACTGTAACACCACGTTCAAACTCACTTAAATCTTGATAACCTGCCATTGTAGCAGCAGTAAGTGATATGACAACTGTGCCAGACACTTGTTGTCATATATATGAGTTGCCGACCCCAGCGTCATATTCCGCCTGTTTACATATTTCTGTATTTGAATATGCATGCCTATACCAGTTTCTTTGGCGCTTCAGTGTAAGATGGGGAGAAATAACTAAGCATAAAAGAGTATTAAGAAAAGCTGGTCACAAAAGACGCTTTAAATAAAAAGAATAATTGGTTATCGTAATGTCCAAGAAGACAATGCTTAGTGGTTATGATGGGTGGAAAAAGAAAGAGGGAGAGGTATCAATAAAGTAGCGGTCGCGCGGTTCCAGACTGGGGCCGATAGTAATAACAGATTAAAAACAATACCAATGTCTCTGACGGACCTGGAGTCCACGACTGTAAAATGAAAGTCGGAAATAGTTACGTGATGACAAAAATAATGGCAGAAGACCGGAGATGACAGAGAGTCAATAATATGCAAGATCTGCCTAACAGTCAGAACACTAATACACCCAAACACCCAAGCAACTGGCAACAGCCATTGAAGATATAATCTGTTTTGTTGGGTAGTGTTATGTGATTTCTCTTCTTATTGATCTTGTTGTCGATTGTGTTGTTGTTAGAGCTAGTGGAGACAGGACGATAGTTCAAATGGTTCAAATCTCTCTGAGCACTATTGGACTTCTTCTGAGGTCATCAGTCCCCTAGAACTCAGAACTACTTAAACCTAACTCACCTAAGGACATCACACACATCCATGCCCGAGGCAGGAGTCGAACCTGCGACCGTAGCGGTCGCGCAGTTCCAGACTGGGGCCGATGGTAATAACAGATCAAAAACAATACCAATGTCTCTGACGTACTTGGAGTCCACGAATGTCGATATTTTAGGCAGTAACTCTTCTCCTGACACCAGAGAGGCTGGCCTTTCCGTAGTTGGCTGTAGATAATATGACCACTCTCCCGTAGTGGCTGGTGTAGGTGCAACTGCGTCTATTATACAATGTCTTCATTTATTCTCAGTGCTCATTCTTAAAACTAATGTTTTGCAAGAATTTTTGTGGTGCGTAAGGATTCGCTTGTCTTAAGCTACAATCGCAACAAACTTGTCCAATAGCCTTCTAGACTCAAGTATCGGTGTCTTTAGTCGCATTTTAAAGAAAAATACGATGGCTATTTTTCTAATGTCCAATTGGCCCCGAAATCAAAACCAGAGAGAAAATTCTACGACGCTTTAGATTTTTATTTAATCGTATGGCTAGGGGCCCCCGTCGGGTAGGCTGTTCGCAGGATGCCGGTCTTTCAATTTGACGCCACTTCGGCGACCTGCAGTTAATGAAGATGATAGGATGATGATGAGGACAACAAAACACCCAGTCCCTTGACGGAGAAAATTCCCCGACCCAACCGGGAATCAAACCCGGGCCCAGAGGATTGATAATCCATCACGGTGACCCTTTTTTTCTAAAAAAAAATTCTATCCATTTTTTTTAATCCCATTTTGTTCTATGGTGTTCGTTGAATTTGTTCGTGGTGGACGTCCGTTGACATCCGTTCAGGTTGTTCGTTGATCCTTTCGCTCAGTTTTTTTATTACAAAGGGGAGTTAAACCCTCCGACCGAACACGCTGAGCCACCGTGCCGGCATCATTCAGCTACCGGGGGTGGACAGCTTCAGATGTGTTTCCCATTGTCTATTGCACGCCTATCGATCGCCCCACGTCGCACTTACCAGTTTTGAGCGCACAGTGAGCACATAAACATACCTAGAACAACACACTCCCGCCAGATGTGAAGTGCCTGCTGACATTCGATGTCTTGATGGTGGTGGTGGTGGTTAGTGTTTAACGTCTCGTCGACAACGAGGTCATTAGAGACGGAGCGCAAGCTCGGGTTAGGGAAGAATTGGGAAGGAAATCGGACGTGCCCTTTCAAAGGAACCATCCCGGCATTTGCCTGAAACGATTCAGGGAATTCACGGAAAACCTAAATCAGGATGGCTGGATGTCTTGATGCTGAGGGGTTCTGCCTCATTTCATGTAGCCCACCTAACGCGCACGACAGCAAAGTGCGGCAATGGTGCAGGGTCTTTGAAACAGAATGTACAAAAACTCGTGGTGCAGGTGGTCAGGGTGGAAAGCGAGTCTCAATCACTGATTTTGCTCAGCGAGTGGATCAGGTGATTCGAGATAATCGTCTACGAAGGGCAATTCAGGACAAGTCAAGAGGAAAGTTGTCATCAGGCATTCTTCTTCTCCGCGACAATCGCTCCCTCTGATTTTCGTCCCTTTGTTCACTTGAAGCGCTGGCTATGATGTAAGCATTTTTGTACAGACAACGAGTTATAGACCAGGGTAGAGACTTCTACATCTAAATCTACATATATACTCCGCAATCCACCATACGGTGCGTGGCGGAGGGTACCTCGTACCACAACTAGCATCTTCTCTCCCTGTTCCACTCCCAAACAGAACGAGGGAAAAATGACTGCCTATATGCCTCTGTACGAGCCCTAATCTCTCTTATCTTATCTTTGTGGTCTTTCCGCGAAATATAAGTTGGCGGCAGTAAAATTGTACTGCAGTCAGCCTCAAATGCTGGTTCTCTAAATTTCCTCAGTAGTGATTCACGAAAAGAACGCCTCCTTTCCTCCAGAGATTCCCACCTGAGATCCTGAAGCATTTCCGTAACACTCGCGTGATGATCAAACCTACCAGTAACAAATTTAGCAGCCAGTCTCTGAATTGCTTCTATGTCCTCCCTCAATCCGACGTGATATGGATCCCAAACGCTCGAGCAGTACCCAAGAATAGGTCGTATTAGCGTTTTATAAGCGGTATTCTTTACAGATGAGCCACATTTTCCCAAAATTCTACGAATGAACCGAAGACGACTATCCGCCTTCCCCACAACTGCCATTACTTGCTTGTCCCACTTCATATCGCTCTGCAATGTTACGCCCAAATATTTAATCAACGTGACTGTGTCAAGCGCTACACTACTAATGGAGTATTCAAACATTACGGGATTCTTTTTCCTATTCATCTGCATTAATTTACATTTATCTATATTTAGGGTTAGCTGCCATTCTTTACACCAATCACAAATTCTGCCCAAGTCATCTTGTATCCTCTTACAGTCACTCAACGACGACACCTTCCCGTACACCACAGCATCATCAGCAAACAGCCACATATTGCTATCCACCCTATCCAAAAGATCATTTATGTAGATAGAAAACAACAGCGGACCTACCACACTTCCCTGGGGCACTCCAGATGATACCCTCACCTCCGATGAACACTCACCATCGAGGACGTCTATTACTTAAGAAGTCTTCGAGCCACTCACATATTTTGGAACCAATCCCATATGCTCGTACCGTAGTTAGGAGTCTGCAGTGGAGCACCGAGTCAAACGCTTTCCGGACGTCAAGGAATATTGCATCCGTCTGATACCCTTCATCCACGGTTCGCAAGATATCATGTGAAAAGAGGGCGAGTTGAGTTTCGCAGGAGCGACGCTTTCTAAAGCCGTGCTGATGCATGGACAGCAACTTTTCTGTCTCAAGGAAATTGATTACATTCGAACTGAGAATATGTTCGAGAATCCTGCAACAAACCGATGTTAAGGATATTGCTCTGTAATTTTGAAGATCCGTCCTTCTACCCTTCTTATACAGGCGTCACCTGCGCTTTTTTCCAGTCGCTCGGGACTTTACGTTGAGCAAGAGATTCGCGATAAATGCAAGCTAAGTAAGGAGCCAATGCAGTAGAGTACTCTCTGTAAAACCGAATTGGAATCCCATCAGGACCTGGCGATTTATTTATTTTCAACCCATTCAGCTGCTTCACAACCCCAGGGATGTCTATCACTATGTCCTCCATACGGGAATCTGTACGAAACTCAGACGGCGGTATATTTGTACGATCCTCCTGCGTGAAATATTTCTCAAATGCTAAATTTAAAATTTCAGCTTTCGTTTTGCTGTCTTCCGTTGCCAGGCCAGACTGATCTGTGAGTGACTGGATGGAAGCCTTCGACCCACTTACCGATTTTACGTAACACCACAATTTCCTTGGGTTTTCAGCAAGATCTTTTGCTAAGGTATGTTGGTGTAGTGGTTGTATGCTTCGCGAATCGCTCTTTTTTTACAGCAGCACGAATCTCTACTATCTTTTGCTGTCCTCATTCTCCCGATCTTTCTTGTACCGCGAGTGCAACTGTCTTTACTTGCTGAGCATTCTCCGAATTGCGCTGTTAAACCACGGTGGGTCTTTTCCGTCCGTAACCCACTTTTTCGGCACATGCTTCTTAGCGGAAAGCACAGGTAGCTGCCGTCTATGACGACGGTATTGGAAAATCGTAGTGGCGTGTATGTTGGAAAGGAGCTGGAAGGTGTAGCTAAATGATGCAAATAATTTTTTTTTTTTTTTTTTTTTTGTAATTCTCACTGCGGTTTCATTTCGCGACCAAGCACACCATGGAAAAAAAATAGCCCTCGTATTTAGATTAACAAGTCTAACGGGAGCGTCATTAACACCCCAGCAACATTTCCGGAGTCGAGCAGGGCACGAGGAGCGAGAGACGGAGAGCGACAAAAAGATCGGTCGGCAAGTGGTCTTGCACGGCGCTGGAGTGGCGCGCGCCGCCTTCTTAATTGGGAACGCGCCAGCGAGAAGGGCCGCACGCAGCGCCACACGCCCTATCCCATCCCCGTTCGCGGTCTGAGCCGAGCCTTCCGCCTGCTGAATGCGCCGCTGCGTCCCGGCGCCACGAGGGCGCGCCCGCGCCGGTCGAGTGCCAGCGCGCCAGTACTCCAGTCGCCCGCCTCAATAATAGATGCGAGCGCAGCGGGGCTGGCGGTCGCGAGAGCGCAGCACTGTTCCCAGCGCGCAGCACTGTTCCGCAGGTTCGCTAGTTTCTCTATTTTCTCCTCACACGGGAACCGTGCAAACTTCCCCTCATCCTTTTGATTCATTTTCACGGCTTCTGTAGGGCATGACTAGGACTTCAGCATATGTAAACACGCGGATCCTAGAATACAGGATAGGAATCACGAGGTATATGCTCAGTAGCAATTGCGTTGCTGACGTCAGACTGCACCCAAACAACACTCAGCAGCCCGCAGCTGCTATAATGTATTGTGTGGTGATTGAGTTTACGAGTGAAAACAATGTTATTTAGGCGATATGGATTTTTATTAATAACTGGCGAGTACATACAGAGTGTCGCTGTAATTATCAGTTTATTGAGGAATTTTTTATGGTAAGTTTTATAGTAAGTTTTATAGTAAGTTGGAACACGTGAGGCAGTACTGACCCTACGACTTATCTTACAAGAAAGATTAAGGAAAGGCAAACCTACGTTTCTAACATTTGTAGACTTAGAGAAAGCTTATGACAATGTTGATTGGAATACTCTCTTTCAAATTTTGAAGGTGGCAGGGGTAAAATACAGGGAGCGAAAGGCTATTTACAATTTGTACAGAAACCAAATGGCAGTTATAAGAGTCGAGGGGCATGAAAGGGAAGCAGTGGTTGGGAAGGGAGTGAGACAGGGTTGTAGCCTATCCCCGTTGTTATTCAATCTGTATATTGAGCAAGCAATAAAGGAAACAAAAGAAAATTTCGGAGTAGGTATTAAAATCCATGGGAGAAGAAATAAAAACTTTGAGGTTCGTCAATGACATTGTAATTCTGTCAGAGACAGCAAAGGACTTGGAAGAGCAGCTGAACGGAATGGACAGTGTCTTGAAAGGAGGGTATAAGATGAACATCAACAAAAGCAAAACGAGGATAATGGAATGTAGTCAAATTAACTCGGGTGATGCTGAGGGAATTAGATTAGGAAATGAGACACTTAAAGTAGTAAAGGAGTTTTGCTATTTGGGGAGCAAAATAACTGATTATGGTTGAAGTAGAGAGGATATAAAATTTAGACTGACAATGGCAAGAAAAGTGTTTCTGAAGAAGAAAAATTTGTTAACATCGAATAGGGATTTAAATGTCAGGAAGTCGTTTCTGAAAGTATTTGTATGGAGTGTAGCCATGTATGGAAGTGAAACGTGGACGATAAATAGTTTTGACAAGAAGAGAATAGAAGCTTTCGAAATGTGGTGCTACAGAAGAATGCTGAAGATTAGATGGGTAGATCACATAACTAATGAAGAGGTATCGAATAGAATTGGGGAGAAGAGGAGTTTGTGGCACAACTTGACTAGAAGCAGGGATCGGTTGGTAGGACATGTTCGGACACATCGAGGGATCACCAATTTAGTATTGGAGGGCAGCGAAGAGGGTAAAAATCGTAGAGGGAGACCAAGAGATGAATACACTAAGCAGATTCAGACGGATGTAGGCTGCAGTAGGTGCCGGGAGATGAAGAAGCTTGCACAGGATAGAGTAGTATGGAGAGCTGCATCAAACCAGTCTCAGGACTGAAGATCACAACAACAACAACAACAACAACAATAACAAGTTTTTAAGTGAAAAATAATGCTTTGCTGCGCGATCGCCAGTTGTACTAACCACAGCAGACAAATAAAGAAGTTAGGAACTATATTTCACACATTCCCTACAAAAAATGAGAGGAAACGAAAATTGATAAACGCTTGTGAACATGGAGATGCGTTTTCAGTTAAAAATACGCGTGTCTAGTTGCAAATGCTCATGTCTGCTCGACAAATTTTGCTAATTCCGATTATGAAAGGTATTTCAAAACTGATCTGTTGAATATTCATTCGAAACACAAGTTGAAGACTGACGCTATTTCAGCTCTAAACGTACCATCCTCTGGTGCAAATGAGAGAAATATAGGGGCACAGAAACGAAGCTACCGTGAAGAAGTAGAAGATATTGTACAGGTAAATGTGTTATAAACTAATGTAGAAATTACTACTGGACAAAACGATGACTGTGCAAAGAAACACAGCTGTGAATGTGACAATGCCTGCTTAAGACATCAATTAGAAATTATGGGAACAGAAATAAAGGCCTTAGGCAGAACAATGCAGATTTACAGGATCGGCTCTCTCAAAGCAGCGCTGAGTTACTGATATTAAAACATTTTCAAAATGTAATTCAGGACTATTTTCTGTCAACAGCAAGTGGTTATGAAAGGACAGTGAACTGATTGGTCATCTAAAGATATTGCAAAGGCTGCGACTTTACATTGTCTGTCTCACAAAGCGTCATCTTTTGTCAGGACTTTGCTGTAATGCGGTTTCATAAGAACATCCACTTTTATCATAATGAAACCTATCAACAAGGCAAAAAATGCAATGGCAGTGAGCGAACTGAGAGTCAGTGGCCGCGAGGTTTGAGGCGCTATGCCACGGATTGCGTGGCCCCTTCCGCCGGAGGTTCGAGTCCTCCCTCGGCCATGGGTGTGTGTGTTGTTCTTAGCATAAGTTAGTTTAAGTAGTGTGTAAGTCTAAGGACCGATTACCTTAGCATTTTGGTCCCTTAGGAATTCACACACACACACACACACATTTGAGAGTGAACAAAGACAAAAACCGAAAAATAGTTTTAACACAACAGAACAGCTAAAGAAAACCTGCTAGTACACTTAAAGAGTTTAAAATGACATTATAGATGGTTTCTCTGTACCGCAGGTCAGCGAGTCGTAAGCCTGTGTGTGCCCTCCGAGATAGTGAAAGAGGTTGACGTCCTTCAGAGGCTTTACATTAGCATTTCACCCACTGTAGGGAAAATAGTTCAACCGATGTAAAGCTTAATAATAATAACAGCAAATACACTGAATCATGCAAACTCTCGATTACATTCATATCTATGTGTGAGTTACGCATGTGCGCCAATAAGCTCCAATGCAGTGTGGTGTGGCGGAAGGGTTCACTGAGACGTCATAGCTCACAGTCCGCCTGCGCGTGACCCCTACCGGGTAGTCTCACACCCAAGTGTAAACTGGAGGGCGCACCTTTCACCCGTTTTTGAGAAATTTAGATTTAAAATGTTTGGCGTTGTTATAAGCTTTGTAGGGTCGCTGGTATTCAAGCATTCCCCAGCCGAGCGAATAAGCGCTTAGTTTCATAAGTGGGAGATCTCGGGATCGAATCTTGATGTTGCTTTTCCTTCATTCCCACGTAATTCTGACCGTAGATTTATGATAACTGTGTAAATTACTAATATTTAATGGTTCATTTATTATTTTTATACTCTTCATCGTAAAAAAGGCTTGCAAGAGACCACTGACTAATTTGGAGCAAGGGTGAAAAAAAATCAGTTGGTGACGATCAGCACAAGCATACAAACGTTGCAATAACATCTTCAAAGACAGGCGAAATGTCAACACCATTTTACAAGAATTTCTTAACCGACGTCTTAAATGCATACATGAAGAAAGAAAGATTTCCTTTGCTCCATGATCCAATGGAAGGGCAAACTTACCGGGATTCGTGCGACGAAACTTTTGAGAATGGAGAAAACTAATTCCTCCTAAATGTACTCCGTAAAGGCAGCTTTGCAAAGTTCGTTTTTTACAGGCAGCTGAAGAACCTCATAAAACGACTACAACATTTCGCGTACATCATCGAACAGAATAGTGAGATATTTTCTAGATAAGATTGCATAAAAAATAATCATACATTACTTGTTGTGTGCCCAATATTCGGCGATGTGATTATTAGATATGCGTGATGCAAAGAGAAATTGTGTGATGACCGAGAAGAGTTTATGAGTGCAAATCAAGTTTCCAGAATGAAAATGTTCACTCTGCAGGGGAGTGTGCGCTGATATGAAACTTCCTGGCAGATTAAAACTGTGTGCTGGACCGACACTCGAACTCGGGACCTTTGCCTTTCGCGAGCAAGTGCTCTCCAGCGCAGGAGAGCTTCTGTGAAGTCTGGTAGGTAGGAGACGAGGTACTGGAGGAATTGAAGCTGTGAGGACGAGTCGTGAGCCGTGCTTGGGTAGCTCAGTCGGCTGCCGGGCCGGTAGCTCAGCGTTTCGGTCAGACAGTTAGCTGCCCTCTGTAATAAAGAAATCTGGGTAAATGGATCAACAACGAACTTCAACGGGTGTCATGGGACATACGCCCCGACAAAAGCAACGAACAATACCGAACAAAATAGAGCACTTGCCCGTGAAAGGCAAAGGTCCCTAGATCGAGTCTCGGTCTGATACACACTTTTAATCTGCCAGGAAGTTTCATATCAAGTTTGTTTTGAAATATACGCAACGAAGAAAACAAGAACGGGCAAAGATTCAGTTCTCATTACATGTGCTGTACGTCAAGATAATTATTGTTTCCCTTTTCTACGGTCAGTATCATCTTGAATCCTGCAGTGTTCTATAGATTACTCTTTATACTTGTCAAAATGCAGGGACAATAATACAGATAAAATGACTGTACTGATTTGATTGAAAGTTCTCATGTATCCTTTTGTTACTTCCTATATCCTTACCAAAAAATTTTATATCCTTTTTTGTCACGATAAATATTATGAAAATAAAAATGAATCATTACATGTTGATTATTTGTACAGTCATAGTAAGTCTGTTGTTAGGATTACGTGAGAATGAAAAAATGTACCGGCAGGAAGTTTCGATCCAGTAACCTCCCACTTACAAAACTAAGCGTTTACTCTCTTTTTTTAATGATAAAAATTATAAAACGGCAAAGTAACTTTGTAAATGCAATAAACGTTCATGCAAGTACACGTGTCTTTTCATCATATAACCTTGCAGACGTAAAATGTACGCCATAGTATGATTAGTGTTGAGAAAAATATAAATGAAACAGAAAAAGATGAGCGGGACTTAATCCAGGGGTCCACCGATTACGCAGATTTTTTACCAACTTTTTTTTACAAAAAAAAATTTTTTTTTAAGGAAGTAGGGCAGTCAGTTTCAACCCAGTGGCCACAGGGAGGGCAGGGGTCGAAACCCTAGGGCTGCCACGATGCCTGCCCCTTCCCGTGCCTGAACGATCCCCTCCTTTGTGTGTGTGTGTGTGTGTGTGTGTGTGTGTGTAGCAGGAAGGTAGATTAAACAAAACACCTTTATTCATACAATGGTGCCCTTCTAGCCGTGAAGAAAGTAACTAAAAAACAGAAAAACAAAATTAAAGCATAGGCACAACATTACCCGCTACACCCGCTGCTACCACCGGCCATGTTCATATATACTTCTAACCCGCCAATGGGGCTTTCTTCACAAAGAAAGGAACCACATGGTTCTGTCACTTGTTCCGATCAGTTTCGTAAAATTGACATGCATATACGTTTAACTTCTCATACCTAGCACGCTCCAGCTGTGAGGAGGGTCCACGAAAACGCTACCAGATAATTAACAAAGTATTTGCGGTAGCGTGGGTGACGATAGAATCATTCCTGTAGGACGGTAGAATTTCGAGAAAGTGTTTGCCACCAACCCGGTATAGATACAACATGGTCAAGCCCTTGATGCATATCACTGCATTCATCTTAATATGTGTATAAAATGTCATATCCGGGATAAGAAGGGATGTCGGAGCCACTGCTGTTGGGGTCGTCCGATGAATGAGGGCCAACATCAGTCCCGTCAACGTCCACACCTCCATGGCAGACCCACATTCCACGTGGTGCTTATCTGGATCAGGTAGATGGCACTGGGGACATAAAGGAGAATCTGTCATACGTATGGAATGGAGTCTATGGCGATTCAAATACATATGGTTGCCACCATACATCCGGCCGCTCTGGCGCCTGAATCGAGAAGAGCACCTTGCATTGAACGCCAGATCACAGGCCAAGTAACCAAAGATGTCAAGGATGGTCTCACAACACCCAGCAATAAACATCATGGGCCCTCTGCAGCCTCTAACTCGGCAGCCTCTAACTCGCTGACATAACTGAAGGCCACAAAAAACTCCTTAATGTGGGGTAGTGTGCCGGCCGAAGTGGCCGTGCGGTTAAAGGCGCTGCAGTCTGGAACCGCAAGACCGCTACGATCGCAGGTTCGAATCCTGCCTCGGGCATGGATGTTTGTGATGTCCTTAGGTTAGTTAGGTTTAACTAGTTCTAAGTTCTAGGGGACTAATAACCTCAGCAGTTGAGTCCCATAGTGCTCAGAGCCATTTGAACCATTTTTGTGGGGTAGTGTCGGAAATAAGCGCCGCTGCAACTGTGATTCGTGAGAGGTGAGGGCCAGTTCTTCAATCAGAGTTCCTCTAAAGCTGCGTTGGCGGCGACTCCACATCTTCCTCGGCATATTAAGCAGCTGCTCTAGCCTACATATTTACCATCTAAGACTTCCCTCTGTCGTAGGGAGGATGAGCGATCATATCGCACTTTGATTTGACCATTCCCACACTGGCGAAGTAACCAAAGAACGTCTGTGAACTGCGTACTATCGTCTTCCGCATTGGGAGGACCATAGGCAGATGAGGTATCTTGGATGCTAGTAAGTTAATTACTTTCATGTTCCATGGATCATGTTGCACGATAAATCGTCATGATGTGGAACGAGTCATTTTACATTCGTATTGCAAATTAATTTGTACATCTATTTGCACTCTAAACATCACCATGTAATTATTTTCCCCCCACGAAATGAAAACAAGATATACAGATTGCGTTAGCAATTCCTACCCTCCAACTTTTACACATTACAAACATAGAAATTCTTCCACAGAATATAAGGAGTTGTTAATGAGAAACTTCTTCAATTTATTTTCAAATTTTATCATGCTGTCAGACATTTTATATCACTGGATAAGTGGTCAAAAAATTTTGTTGCAGCGTTGTGCACCCCTTTCTGTGCTAAAGACAAACTTAATGTTGAGCAATGAATGTCATTTTTTCTTCTAGTATTGTAATTATGTACCTCATTGTTCCTTTTGAACTGTAGTGGATACTTAACAACAAACTTCATGAGGAAATAAATATACTGTGAAGCAGTAGTCAGAATGCCCAACTCCTTAAACAGATGTCTACAAGATGATCGCAGGTGAGCACCATATACTGTTCTTACAGCACGTTATTGGACAATGAAGACCTTCTTTCTTAAAGATGAGTTACCCCAGAACATTATTCCATACGACATTACTGAATGAAAATATGCAAACTATGTCAACTTACAGATTTCTCTCTCCCCAAAATTTTCCATGATTCTAAGTGCAAAGGTGTCTCAACTAAGTTGTTTTACGAGTTCCAAAACGGTTTTTTTCCTATA
Organism: Schistocerca nitens; assembly: GCF_023898315.1. Taxonomy (NCBI): domain Eukaryota; kingdom Metazoa; phylum Arthropoda; class Insecta; order Orthoptera; family Acrididae; genus Schistocerca; species Schistocerca nitens. Next base: position 828,858,866 of record NC_064618.1, on the reverse strand, counting down.
TCTACATCTACATCTGCATACATACTCCGCAATCCAACATACGTGCGTGGCGGAGGGTACCTCGTACCACAACTAGCATCTTATCTCCCTGTTCCACTCCCAAACAAAACGAGGGAAAAATGACTGCCTATATGCCTCTGTACGAGCCCTAATCTCTCTTATCTTTGTGGTCTTTCCGCGAAATATAAGTTGGTGGCAGTAAAATTGTACTGCAGTCAGCCTCAAATGCTGGTTCACTAAATTTCCTCAGTAGTGATTCACGAAAAGAACGCCTCCTTTACTCCAGAGACTACCACCCGAGTTCCTGAAACATTTCCATAACACTCGCGTGATCATCAAACCTACCAGTAACAAATCTAGCAGCCCGCCTCTGAATTGCTTCTATGTCCTCCCTCAATCTGACCTGATATGGATCCCAAACGTTCGAGCAGTACCCAAGAATAGGTCGTATTAGTGTTTTATAAGCAGTCTCCTTTACAGGTGAACCACATCTTCCCAAAATTCTATTAATGAACCGAAGACAACTATCCGCCTTCCCCACATCTGCCATTACATGCTTGTCCCACTTCATATCGCTCTGCAATGTTACGCCCAAATATATAAACGACGTGACTGTGTCAAGCGCTACACTACTAATGGAGTATTCAAACATTACGGGATTTTTTTTCCTATTCATCTGCATTAATTTACATTTATCTATATTTAGGGTTAGCTGCCATTCTTTACACCAATCACAAATTCTGCCCAAGTCATCTTGTATCCTCCTACAGTCACTCAACGACGACACCTTCCCGTACACCACAGCATCATCAGCAAACAGCCACATATTGCTATCCACCCTATCCAAAAGATCATTTATGTAGATAGAAAACAACAGCGTACCTACCACACTTCCCTGGGGCACTCCAGATGATACCCTCACCTCCGATGAACACTCACCATCGAGGACAACGTACTGGGTTCTATTACTTAAGAAGTCTTCGAGCCACTCAGATATTTAGGAACCAATCCCATATGCTCATACCTTAGTTAGGAGTCTGCTATGGGGCACCGAGTCAAACGCTTTCCGGAAGTCAAGGAATATGGCAGCCGTCTGATATCCTTCATCCATGGTTCGCGACATATCATGCAAAAAAAAGACGAGTTGCGTTACGCAGGAGCGATGCTTTCTAAAGCCGTACTGATGCATGGACAGCAACTTCTCTTTCTCAAGGAAATTGATTATATTCGAACTGAGAATATGTTCGAGAATCCTGCTGAAAGGTCTCTGTTGGATTCCTTTCATGTTAATTTCTTAAATCTGTTGTCATTTGCGGCATAAATTCCTCTTCTAAATTTACTGTGGTGTTTCTGACTATCTGGGAGGAGACTGAGCAGTGAAACTCGTTACTTTTACTCGTAAACAAGAACGATCTGTCACACTACTACACTTTAAAACACAGTTTATATGTAATTCATGCCACACAGTCTCATACGCAACCTACATCCGCTTTCTTTTATATAATGTATATGATAAGATACTGTCATCCCCCTTCCCTTCTGTGTGAGAGGATGAATAGCAAATGTATTTCTAGTTGCATGCTTGATGGCAGCAGACAAGCCTGTCTGCTAGAGAACAGTAGGACCAACGTCGGAACAGGTAGCTACGCTTTCTAAAAGCAGAGAGGTTTCTATTCTTAGTATGGTCCTGTCCGTCCCTTGTCATGTTGGTATAGGACGCTGCCTCTCCGGTCACTTCCGTTTGTATCTGTTAAGCACGCTCGGTAGGAGCCCAGGTCAGTCTGTTCACGGCGAACGTCTGAAGTGGTAAGATCCCCGGCTAAGCGTGTATCTGCTAAGTCCGTAGGACAATGGATTTCTTAAGTTCAGCCTAACTGAAAATTTAATCACCTTTATTTCAGGTTTAGCTCTAAAATATCTAATGTTCTCTTAAATTGCAACGCAGTGTAATTCGAGTGTGAAGTTCAGAATATCTTCCGGTAGTTGCTTTGTCACTACTTTGTGAGTAAAGTGGAACTACGTGTTGATCAGTAACTCTAAGATCATCAATCTTAAATGCCAATGTGCGTGAGATTATAACGTCTCGTCTTGACAATATTTTTCAATATAGCAACTTTTCTTTATGTTCAACCCACATGGGGTGTATTTTGTGAGACCAGTACCACGTGCTTATGCAATTGTTTGACCCATCAGGTTAATAGTAAGACGATAGTAACCAGTTTGAGGTTTTTCTTTTGTAAATTGCGTTTCGATGTAATTTATTTTAATTATCAACATTATTGTTGAGTTACACTCTTTGTGTAAACCAAGTTGGCCACGTGAAGCATATGGTGTAAGCATCAAAGTAGCCCTCAGCTATTCTTTTCGGGAAGATTTCACAGAGAGTTAGTATGAATTTAGTATACCAGCGTGTGGTAATTTCATGACGGACAGGATTGCGCTACGAACGTAACTTCTTTGGGTGAAAATTGAATCTGTTGGTTGTGGTTGATTTCCTCTTGGATATGTTTCAACGTTCTTCGTGTATTATTTTATGAATGCAGTGTTGTATGTAGTCTCCCAATCTTGGCTCCCTATTTGATGTGTTCCGTAAGATTACAAACTCACATTTTCACAATCCTAAATAAATCACCAGTTTAGTTATGAATCAAGTTTGATATGCTGAAATTTTAACGGAACAATGATCAATGTTAAAATAAATGTCCAAATATAAACTGATTTATTTCTTTTTATTTAAACTGTTCACCGCTTATCGTAAGGTGAGCACTAAAAGAGTATAATTAATGTTAGTCTGGTTGGGAATTTGGTAAGCTAGACTGGATACCTGGTGAAACAGTTGCGCAGTAATGCAAGCTTAACTTCCTCACATAGCTCACAGCTTTTAACCCACTTTTATGGTCTTGAATATCAGCACCGCTTTCAGAACAAATTAATGCAACAACATTACACATAACAACATTACACTGCAACAAACCGATGTTAAGGATATTGGTCTGTAATTTTGAGGATCCGTCCTTCTACCCTTCTTATATACAGGCGTCACCTGCGCTTTTTTCCAGTCGCTCGGAACTTTGCGTTGGGCAAGAGATTCGCGATAAATGCAAGCTAAGTAAGGAGCCAATGCAGTAGAGTACTCTCTGTAAAACCGAACTGGAATCCCATCAGGACATGGAAATTTATTTATTTTCAACCCATTCAGCTGCTTCACAACCCCAGGGATGTCTATCACTATGTCCTCCGTACGGGAATCTGTACGAGACTCAAACGGCGGTATGTTTGTACGATCCTTCTGCGTGAAAGATTTCTCAAATGCTAAATTTAAAATTTCAGCTTTCGTTTTGCTGTCTTCCGTTGCCAGGCCAGACTGATCAGTGAGTGACTGGATGGAAGCCTTCGACCCGCTTACCGATTTTACGTAACACCACAATTTCCTTGGGTTTTCAGCAAGATCTTTTGCTAAGGTATGACGGTGGTAGTGGTTATACGCTTCGCGCATCTCTCATTTTACAGCAGTACGAATCTCTACTAACTTTTGCCTGTTCTCATTCTCCCGATCTTTCTTGTACCGCGAGTGCAACTGTCTTTGCTTTCTGAGCATTCTCCGAATTGCGCTGTTAAACCACGGTGGGTCTTTTCCGTCCGTAACCCACTTTTTCGGCACATACTTCTCCAAAGTGTGATTTACAATGTGTTTAAAATTTGCCCATAGTTCTTCCACGTCCATCGTACCGGAAATAAATGAAGTCGATTCATTTACTAAGTTGGATGCTAAAACTGCTTATCTGCTCTTTCTAGTAAGAATATTCTCCTAGCCTTCTTGACCGACTTTTTAACTTTCGTAACAAAATGGTTCAAATGGCTCTGAGCACTGTGGGACTTAACTTCTGAGGTCATCATCAGTCCCCTAGAACTTAGAACTACTTAAACCTAACCAACCTAAGGACATCACACACATCCATGCCCGAGGCAGGATTCGAACCTGCGACCGTAGCGGTCGCGCAGTTCCAGACTGTAGCTCCTAGAACCTCTCGTCCACCCCGGCCGGCTAACTTTCGTAACCATAGTCGTAATGACAACATCATGATCACTAATCCCTGTCTCAACACTGACACCGTCGATGAGGTCTGGTCTGTTTGTGGCTACCAGATCTAAAATATTTCCATTACGCGTTGACTGTCGATGTAGCTGCTCAAGACAGTTTTCGGATAATGTGTTCAAAAGTAATTCACACGACGGCTGGTCTGTACCACCTGTAATGAATCCATAGAGATCCCAGTCTATACTAGATAGGTTGAAGTCGCCTCCGACTAATACAGCATGATCCGGGTACTTCTGTGATACAGAGTGTAGACTCCCTTTGAATGATTCTAGAACTGTCACGGTGGAACCTGGTGGCCGGTAATAACACCCAACAATTAACATTATTTATCCTAGCCCTGTTAAACGTGTCCAGATAACTTCACAATCACACTCTACTTCGACTTTTAATTCTCATCAATATGGACACCTAAGAATTTTGAAGTTTCCACCCTCTGCATTATTTTATCACCATGTGTTACACTTATCACTGGTGCTGTACCCCTAGAGGTGCAGAACTGAATATGATGTGTCTTTGTGAAATCCAGGGTGAGACCATTCGCAGAAAACCAGTCAATGATAATTTTGACAACTTTGTTCACCATTTCTTCCATTTCTGTATGTATACTGGGAGTGATTACAATACTGGTATTATCTGCAAAAAGAACTAATTCTGCTTGTTGTACATTAGATGGTCGATCATTTACATATTTGAGAAACAGTAGTGGACCTAAGATTGAGCCCTGGGGAACCTCATACGTGATTTCTCCTCAGTCGGAATTATGTCTCTGGATTGTGTTGGCTGAATTACTACTAAGTACAACTTTCTGCGTTCTTTTGGTTAGATATGACATGATCCATTGGTTGGCTATACCATAAATCCAATAAAACTTCAATTTTTCTAGGAGTATACTATGATTCGCACAATCAAATGTCTTGTATAGGTCACAGAAGATACCTACCGGTGCTATTTCGTTATTTAATGCTTGTAATATCTGGTGTGTGAACATGTAAATGGCATTATCAGTAGGGCAACCCTTCTTAAACTCAAACTGTAATTTTCTGAGGATATTATTATTGTCAAGGTGAGTTACTATTCTAGAATACATCATCTTCTCAAAAATTTTGGAAAATGATGTCAGTGAAATAGGTCGGTAGCTACTGACGTCTTTCTTATCACCTTTCTAGAGGAGGGGTTTAACAACAGCATATATTAGTCTCTTTGGAAAAATGCCTTGAGTTAGTGACACATTACATACACAATGTGATCAAAAGCATCCGAACACCTGGCTGAAAATGACTTACAAGTTCGTGGCGCCCTCCATCGGTAATGGTGGAATTCAGTATGGTATATGCTCAACCTTAACCTTGATGACAGCTTCCACTCTCGCAGGCATACGTTCAGTCAGGTGCTGGAAGGTTTCTTGGGAAATGGCACTCCATTCTTCTCGGAGTGCTGCACTGAGGAGAGGTATCGATGTCGGTCGGTGAGGCCTGGCACGAATTAGAAGTTCCAAAACATCCCAAAGGTGTTCCATAGGATTCAGGTCAGGGCTCTGTGCAGGCCAGTCCATTACGGGGATTGTCGTGTAACCACTCCGCCACAGGTCGTGCATTATGAAAACGTGCCCGATCGTGTTGAAAGATGCAATCGCCATCCCCGAATTGCTCTTCAAGAGTGGGAAGCAAGAAGATGCTTAAAACATCAATGTAGGCCTGCCTGTGCTATGATAGCGCCACGCGAAACAACAAGGGGTGCAAGCTCCCTCAATGAAAAACACGACCACACCATAACACCACCGCCTTCGAATTTTACTGTTGACACTACACGTGCTGGGCATTCGCCATACCCACACCCTACCATCTGATCCCCACATTGTGTACCGTGATTCGTCATCCTATACAACGTTTCTCCACTGTTCAATCATCCAATGTTTACGCTCCTTACACCAAGCGAGGCGTCGTTTGGTTTTTACCTACGTGATGTGTCGCTTATGAGCAGCCGTTCGACCATGAAATCCAAGTTTTATCACCTCCCTCCTAACTGTCATAGTACTTGCAGTGGAACCTGGTGCAGTTTGGAATTCCTGTGTGGCGGTCTGGATAGATGTCTGCCTATTATACATTACAACCCTCTTCAATTACAGGCGGTCTCTGTCAGTCAACAGACGAGGTCGGCCTGTACGCTTTTGTGCTGTACGTGCCCGTTCACGTTTCCACTTCACTATCACATCGGAGACTGTGGACCTATGGATGTTTAGGAGTGTGGAAATCTCGCGTACAGACGTATGACACAAGCGACACCCAATCCCCTGACCACGTTCAAAGTCCGTGAGTTCCGCGGAGCGCCCCATTCTGCTCTCTCACGATGTCTAATGACTACTGAGGTCGCTGAAATGGAGTTTCTTGCAGTAGATGGCAGCACAATGCACCTAATATGAAAAACGTATGTTTTTGGGGCTGTCTGGATACTTTTGATCACATAATGTATTTCGGACAATACCGGACTTACTATATGGGAACAAATTTTTAGTACTCTGTTGGAAATACCATCAAAACCAATAGAGCTTTTGTTTTTGAGAGAATGTATGACTCTCGTAAGTAATTTTATGAGACTTACTTCTTCAACGTATTGCTGTGATCTTTCTCTTGAACTGTTGGTCCCTATGCTTTCTACCATGTTTAAGAAATGATTATTAAATACATTTTCTACCTGTGACTTGTCATTTATAACCCTTCCATTCAATTCAAGAGTAATGTTATCCTCTTCTGTGGTTGGTTGTCCTGTCTCTTGTTGCACCATATTCCATATTGCCTTAACTCTGTAGTCAGATGTACTGATTTCTGAATTACGTGCGTGTTTCCTGACTTTTTAGTAACCTGACAGATGTTGATGTAAACCATCCGCTGCATCACGTTCAAAGATCGTAGCAAGTTACTTCGGACGTTCATACATATGCCACGTAGGAGGCAAGTATAGGTAAGGTGCACCGTCCGTCGACTGTCACGCACATCCCGAGAGAGTATGCGGTCAAGCTCCCATCTGGTAGGCCACTGCTGGTGACCATCGCCCCAGACTTCTCCAAGTTCAAGTGGCTTCTGATTGCGGCACCATATTGGGCAATCCAATAAAGTGATCTTTGGACTTCTAATGTACACACCAGAAACACCAGATCGTGCACATAAGTGCGGCAGATGAAGGTGTGGTCTCTCAGTGTTAGTCCCTGCAGCCATCATTGTAGTCTGTGTAACAGTGGTTCCATGGCGACGGCGTATTTAACCACTGACAGGGGGCAACCTTGCCTCACAGAATGCAAGCTAGTGATCTTGCCCACTATACATTCATTGATCGTAATATGTGACGTTATGAAGGACTGCCGCAGCGCCTTCTCAAGATAGTCGTGACATATCCTATCGAAAGCGTCTTGGAAGTCCACTGAGACTAAGGCCCTGCACATGCGACTTGCCTCTGCCAGTGCAATGACTCTGCACTAATCACTGAGCACCATCTGGATGTTGCTGGTACTGCTGACATACGTCTGGTCTCTAAAGACAACTCGACAGAGGGCACTCCGAATTAGGGCAGCCAGGATTCTCGAAAGATCTTGAAATCGCTGTTGAGAGCACCAGAGGCCACTAATGGTCAACTCCCCATCCAACAGACGGGTTGGGGACTGACATAAGGATTCCATTGACAAAGGCAGGTGGCATCCTCACTGCAGGGTTCATCAGTTCATGGTACATTGGAGCATCGTAACATCATTGAATGTACGATAAAATTCTATCGGGAGACCATCTGAGGCCGGTGATTTGCTGGTCGCCGCTTGGCAGAGCGCACCAGCGACGTCCTCTGCCGTTATGGGACCCGTGAGGGTCGTCACCGCATCTCCACCGAGGGTCTGAGGCAGTAAGGGCAGGACTTTACACATCTCTATAGCATCGTGGTCTTATGCAGTGTAGAAAACCAGCAACGATATTCATTTGAGCCGTCAGACACCAGCCACCTGGCATACCCAGTAGATGGATCAACACTCTTCGACATCTGTGACGTTCACAGTTAACGTGCTGCATCGCCGGCAGTTCACCCCGTATCTTGTCTACACACGTTCACAGGCATGTCCTCAAGATGGTGTTGTATAAGCATAATGGTCTTTGGTTGCAATAGGAGAACCGCAGCCTGACGTCCTGGCGACGATGGTTGGATTGGTATCTCCCACAGTAGCAAACACTATATTCCATGGTGCGCCGTTGCCAACACACAGCATCTTAACTGTAATGCATCAACGCACACCACAATGCAGGTTTCGTGCAGTCGAGCTACCACTGAACTGTGGAAGGAAACATCAGATGCTACTTCTCACAGCTCCTTCACGTCTCCATGATCCTCTGCTGACACTCAGGATCCTCGAGGAATGTGACATTCATTTTCCACAAGCACCTGCTCTGCCACACCCTCTGTTGTGGGAGGGAGATGGCACAGAGGTAGGTGTCACGATTGGTAAAGGCTGTCGGCCATACCTCAGCATCAAGCGTCTCTACCCTAGGTCCCCAGGAGATACAGATCCAGTCAAGGTGCCCTGTCCGGTATATGTCTGGTAACATATGTGTATCTCTGTCGCCATGAATACTCCACAAGGTGTCGACGAGGTGAAGGTCTTGCACCAGCCATTGCAGTTCCCTACACATGCTAAAGTGTGGAATTTGATTCTGTGGCGACAAGACACAACTGAAGTCGCCCTCTAGGACGATATGATCGCAGTTTCCCTCGAATAAAAGCATGACCTCCTTCGTACAAAACCTCAAACGGCTTCTCCTCTTGTCTGTGCTACATTTAGCATACTCATTCACAATCCTGAAGCCCTGATACGTAACGGCAGGTCCTTGTGCTGATGGGAGGTAGGTAACACCATCGATCATGAGGCCCCTTCCTTCACAACAACGGAAATTCCACTATCATTATCCATGCATGGCACACGGTAAACATCGTATCCATAAGTACACAGGAACTGGTCAAGGTGCACTTACTGTAGGAGTGCGACGTCGAGATCTGCCTCCCACAACACAGCATGAAACATCTGAAGCTTGGCCTGTTGTGGGAGGGAGATGGCACAGAGGTAGGTATCACGATTGGTAAAGGCTATCTGCCAATTCTCAGGTTATCTGAGGTCATCAGTCCCCTAGAACTTAGAACTACTTAAACCTAACTAACCTAAGGACATCACACACATCCATGCCCGAGGCAGGATTCGAACCTGGCCGAGCTGTTCTAGGCGCTACAGTCTGGAACAGATGGTATTGACGCATAGGGTACCAGTCGGTAGGCCCGGCACAGGGAGACGGTATTGCTGTCGCCCATTAGGAATGGTAGAGGTGGAAGACCCGAAGAAGGCCCTTCCTATGTCCAATGGCATTTAAATGTCGCGATGTGAAGCGACTGCAACCTCTTTAGCCACTGCAGCAGACGTTACGTCCTTGACGTCGTCGGCCCAAACAGTCAGGCTTGAGCTGCGCTCATCCTTCAGGATTAATGGGTAGCCCGTGATGGGAGCAGATATTGAATCCATCCATTTTCTATCATCCAGAAGCATAGCACTGTGAGAGGCCTCATTCGAATCTGCTGCTGGTCGAACCCCGTCAGGGGAACCGACGAGTATATTTTCCTGCTGGGGATGGTAACCATGATCAAGATCATCATCCTCTGCAGACATTGTCCTGCAGGTATTGGATGGGGCCAGTCGGCATTTCTTCCATCGCTTTAGAGCGCATTGTTTCCGGACATAAATGGTGGTATCAGATAACGCTTCCCCCATGAACCATGGACCTTGCCGTTGGTGGGGAGGCTTGCGTGCCTCAGCGATACAGATGGCCGTACCATAGGTGCAACCACAACGGAGGGGTATCTGTTGAGAGGCCAGACAAACATGTGGTTCCTGAAGAGGGGCAGCAGCCTTTTCAGTAGTTGCAGGGGCAACAGTCTGGATGATTGACTGATCTGGCCTTGTAACATTAACCAAAACGGCCTTGCTGTGCTGGTACTGCGAACGGCTGAAAGCAAGGGGAAACTACAGCTGTAATTTTTCCCGAGGACATGCAGCTTTACTGTATGATTAAATGATGATGGCGTCCTCTTGGGTAAAATATTCCGGAGGTAAAATAGTCCCCCATTCAGATCTCCGGGCGGGGACTACTCAAGAGGACGTCATTATCAGGAGAAAGAAAATTGGAATTCTACGGATCGGAGCGTGGAATGTCAGATCCCTTAATCGGGCAGGTAGGTTAGAAAATTTAAAAAGGGAAATGGATAGGTTAAAGTTAGATATAGTGGGAATTAGTGAAGTTCGGTGGCAGGAGGAACAAGACTTTTGGTCAGGTGATTACAGGGTTATAAATACAAAATCAAATAGGGGTAATGCAGGAGTAGGTTTAATAATGAATAAAAAAATAAGAGTGCGGGTTAGCTACTACAAACAGCATAATGAACGCATTATTGTGGCCAAGATAGACACAAAGCCCATGCCTACTACAGTAGTACAAGTTTAGATGCCAACTAGCTCTGCAGATGATGAAGAAATTGATGAAATGTATGACGAGATAAAAGAAATTATTCAGGTAGTGAAGGGAGACGAAAATTTAATAGTCATGGGTGACTGGAATTCGTCAGTAGGAAAAGGGAGAGAAGGAAACATAGTAGGTGAATATGGATTGGGGGGAAGAAATGAAAGAGGAAGCCGCCTTGTAGAATTTTGCACAGAGCATAACTTAATCATAGCTAACACTTGGTTCAAGAATCATAAAAGAAGGTTGTATACCTGGAAGAATCCTGGAGATACTAATAGGTATCAGATAGATTATATAATGGTAAGACAGAGATTTAGGAACCAGGTTTTAAATTGTAAGACATTTCCAGGGGCAGATGTGGATTCTGACCACAATCTGTTGGTTATGAACTGCAGATTGAAACTGAAGAAACTGCAAAAAGGTGGGAATTTAAGGAGATGGGACCTGGATAAACTGAAAGAACCAGAGGTTGTAGAGAGTTTCAGGGAGAGCATAAGGGAACAATTGACAGGAATGGAGGAAAGAAATACAGTATAAGAAGAATGGGTAGCTCTGAGGGATGAAGTAGTGAAGGCCGCAGAGGATCAAGTAGGTAAAAAGACGAGGGCTAATAGAAATCCTTGGGTAACAGAAGAAATATTGAATTTAATTGATGAAAGGAGAAAATATAAAAATGCAGTAAATGAAGCAGGCAAAAAGGAATACAAACCTCTCAAAAATGAGATCGACAGGAAGCGCAAAATGGCTAAGCAGGGATGGCTAGAGGACAAATGTAAGGATGTAGAGGCTTATCTCACTACAGGTTAGATAGATACTGCCTACAAGAAAATTAAAGAGACCTTTGGAGAAAGGAGAACCACTTGCATGAATATCAAGAGCTCAGATGGAAACCCAGTTCTAAGCAAAGCAGGGAAAGCAGAAAGGTGGAAGGAGTATATAGAGGGTCTCTGCAAGAGCGACGTTCTTGAGGACAATATTATGGAAATGGAAGAGGATGTAGATGAAGATGAAATGGGAGATAAGATACTGCGTGAAGAGTTTGACAGATCACTGAAAGACCTGATTCGAAACAAGGCCCCGGGAGTAGACAACATTCCATTAGAACTACTGATGGCCTTGGGAGAGCCAGTCATGACAAAACTCTACCATCTGGTGAGCAAGATGTATGAGACAGGCAAAATACTCACAGACTTCAAGAAGAATATAATAATTCCAATACCAAAGAAAGCAGGTGTTGACAGATGTGAAAATTACCGAACTATCAGTTTAATAAGTCACAGCTGCAAAATACTAACGCGAATTCTGTACAGACGAATGGAAAGACTGGTAGAAGCGGACCTCGGGGAAGATCAGTTTGGATTCCGTAGAAATGTTGGAACACGTGAGGCAATACTAACCTTACGACTTATCTTAGAAGAAAGATTAAGAAAAGGCAAACCTACGTTTCTAACATTTGTAGACTTAGAGAAAGCTTTTGACAACGTTAACTGGAATACTCTCTTTCAAATTCTGAAGGTGGCAGGGATAAAATACAGGGAGCGAAAGGCTATTTACAATTTGTACAGAAACCAGATGGCAGTTATAAGAGTCGAGGGGCATGAAAGGGAAGCAGTGGTTGGGAAAGGAGTGAGACAGGGTTGTAGCCTCTCCCCGATGTTATTCAATCTGTATATTGAGCAAGCAGTAAAGGAAACAAAAGAAAAATTCGGAGTAGGTATTAAAATTCATGGACAAGAAGTAAAAACTTTGAGGTTCGCCGATGACATTGTAATTCTGTCAGAGACAGCAAAAGACTTGGAAGAGCAGTTGAACGGAATGGACAGTATCTTGAAAGGAGAATATAAGATTAACATCAACAAAAGCAAAACGAGGATAATGGAATGTAGTCAAATTAAATCTGGTGATGCTGAGGGGATTAGATTAGGAAATGAGACACTTATAGTAGTAAAGGAGTTTTGCTATTTAGGGAGTAAAATAACTGATGATGGTCGAAGTAGAGAGGATATAAAATGTAGACTGGCAATGGCAAGGAAATCGTTTCTGAAGAAGAGAAATTTGTTAACATCGAGTATAGATTTAAGTGTCAGGAAGTCGTTTCTGAAAGTATTTGTATGGAGTGTAGCCATGTATGGAAGTGAAACATGGACGATAACCAGTTTGGACAAGAAGAGAATAGAAGCTTTCGAAATGTGGTGCTACAGAAGAATGCTGAAGATAAGGTGGGTAGATCACATACCTAATGAGGAGGTATTGAATAGGATTGGGGAGAAGAGAAGTTTGTCGCAGAACTTGACTAGAAGAAGGGATCGGTTGGTAGGACATGTTTTGAGGCATCAAGGGATCACAAATTTAGCATTGGAGGGCAGCGTGGAGGGTAAAAATCGTAGAGGGAGACCAAGAGATCAATACACTAAGCAGATTCAGAAGGATGTAGGTTGCAGTAGGTATTGGGAGATGAAGAAGCTTGCACAGGATAGAGTAGCATGGAGAGCTGCATCAAACCAGTCTCAGGACTGAAGACCACAACAACAACAACATCTGATAACGACTGGGTATGACTGCCATTGGGGAAAAAAGCATCACTGCCAGCTCTGGGGTGGCCAGCCTCTCCTATGGGGCCGTTCCCCCTTCACATTGCAAGAATGATGCCAAGTATTGCTCTGGCAGTGCAGAATGTCCATCTGCAGTGTCCTTATGGGAAGCTGCCCAGGGTTGACTGAAGGCGACACTTCCGTCTACAGTCGATGATCAGATGTAAGACTGACGGTCCCTCACATATGTCAACGGGAGACTCACACATTGGGCGACATCTGCTCCTCGCCCGCCGGCAGATGCGCGATGCGACGTTGCATACAGCTAGATCCGAGCTATCCTCCTTGCCCGCACACCTAACAGGTCTTCGCCTGGCTATTGTAAATTAAGATGGCACGATATCTGCCAATGTTCAAATAGGATGGGACATGTTTAGTAAGGTCTATGTGCACATGGTTCACCCCACTCAGAACTGGGTGCGTGGTAAAGTGAGCCCATTTTCCCGCCGTATGGCTTATTACAGTGCCATAGGGTCCCATCGCTGAGATCACCACCTCTGCTGGCACCTCAGACGGCATCTCGAACACACGGGCGGTCACCTGGCCGAGACCTGCATGTTCCACTTTAACAGGGTCATTGTGTCCATCCATGTGTCTAAACTGAAGGCCGCTCGTCTTATTGAGAATCCTTTCACAAGCCACGTCGTCCATTAGTTTCACACAGATCTCGCTGCTTGCAATAGACAAGTGAATCCCTACTCCACTAGTGCATGGTAATCGATGCGAACGTCATCTTGCAAAAACTGTTTAATTTCCAATGCTTTTCGTAGCGCATACTTGATCGTAAAACTGAACTTCAGTGTCAACTTTCGTTGTGAAAATGTAATAGGTGCGTCGAATTTAATAAGCTGCGCGGAGATGAATGTAAACATCAAGCACACCACGTGCGCGCTATCTCGCAAGATGTCTGACAAGGGGAGGCCGCCAATTGTGAAATTCAGATTCGATTCATACTGCGCATAATAAAAGCTCATGGCCAGAGGTGTAATGTGGCAAAGCACCAAGATGCACTTCTGAGCCGTTGTCGAGAAAATCGACAGTTAAAAGAAACCGTTGTGGTGAAATACTCTCTACGATTAATAGTTTTCCACAGCGTCGTGGCGCAGCGGTAAGCGCTCGGGTTAGTAATCCGAAGGTCGCCGGATCGAATTTCGCAGCGTGCAACTTTGTTTTCTTTTTTTTTAGTATTTGTTTTTTTGTAATTCAAATATATATATATATATATATATATATATATATATATATATATATATATATAATTCCCGGCAATCAGTTGCAACAATTATGCATATAATAAGTTGTTGAAAGTCGTTTGTCGTGGAAAAACTGGTGACTTCGAACATCATTATGTTTTCCGCAAACAAAGTTGTATTTCACAAATGTTATTAATTGTCTTCATAACGTTAACCACGTATAGTTAACGGAAGACGTAGAAAAGATATTCCGAAACGAATACGTATAACGTAAGTCAAACGTTCGAATTAGAATAGAGACCCCACGAACACAAATTCGCTGTGGCAGGTATGAAATATAAACTCCGTTACTCGCTCGTTACACTTGAAGGACAGATGTTGAGTGGGCCGAAACGAGCCGCCGCATAACAGCGTAGTTGCCTGCTAACTTCGAAAGAAGGTAGATGCGGTCCCTAGCGCAACTTATAACATCGTCGAAAATCAGTGCGGACGGGAGAGCTTTGGTACACCCTGTTAAAAAAACGGAAAAATGGAGGCGGTACAATTGGAGAGCGATCCGCCTTCACCAACATGCATAATCAATTCATTAATAGTTTATATATATATATATACTACAAAAAACTGATAATAAAAAAAATTGAATGGCGCGAGATTCGATCCGGCGACCTTCGGATAACGAACCCCAGCGCTTACCGCTGCGCCACGACGCTGTATAAATTTATTAATCGTAGAGAGTATTTCACCGCAACGGTTTCTTTTAACTGTCGATTTTCTCGACAACGGCTGAGAAGTGCATCTTGGTGCTTTGCCACATTACACCTCTGGCCATGAGCTTTTATTATGCGCAGTATGAATCGAATCTGAATTTGACAATTGGCGGCCTCCCCTTGTGAGCCGCTCCCCTGCCGAAGGCAGAGTAGTCATTCGGCTGCAGACTTCTCGGAGTCAAGCGACCAAACAAGGACGCATACAATCTGAAACTCGATTTTCTCGGAAAAGGTTGACATTTGCTTCTTTTTGCTAACGTATGTTGAACTCCTGGTCGTGCACGGCACTCCCCGTCAATATGAAACAAATCGACGAGCTGAAGTTCGTACGGTTCCATTATTAGCGTGGGGATGGGGTACCCACGTAGTGACCGTATCAGTCCTCATAATTAGAAAGGGAAAAATTCACAAATCGAACAGTAACCCGGAAAAATGATAGTAATATCCCATCGGTCCAAAACTTTTCGAGACTGGATTAATAAAAATGGGGAAAAGATAACATAGTGGTTTTAACCCTATAATACCTGAACAAATTTTTTGATGACAGATAAAAACAAAAAATGGCGGTGCTTTAGAAGTACCCGAAGCGCCCAGGAGAAAGCAGCACTTGTCAGAAGCCTTGGTAGCTTCATGCAGAATCAGCACCTACCGGCATCTGCACTCACAAGCTGTCAACTGAAACAGTCAACCGTCCAGTTATTATCACAGAATTGGTATGTTGCGAATTCCCGACGTTTGGCATTAAAGGGTTAACGCTTCAGGAGTTGCGTATAGTCTAACATCACTTGAGTACATCGCACAGAACTTTTGTACATCCATGTGAAACTGTCACAAACATCCTTCTTTGTGATGTTGTTCCATTCGCGCATCACATTAATTGAATGTAGGTTAGGTTGCCAAAGCGTTGCCCCCGCATATGAATTTCTGCAATTATGTGGTAGATTCCAATTGATAACACCAAGTCTCGTCATCCGCGAAGATGTTATCCAGAAAAGAAGTGTCCGCGTTTTCCACTTCCCTCAAGAGGCGGCTGGCGTTCACGAGTCGTCGTTTCTATTCAGGGGCCAAGTTGTGTGGCACCAACGTTGCACACACTTTTCTCTTTTCGAAAACTTTCTGGAGAATATCCTGAACACCTGAGTTAGAGATGTTGCTCCATAACGTTGACAACCTACGCTCTGACGTCTACTACCTAGCACTGTTTGCTCACAACTGATTGCTCGAATACTCATCTGTTGTTTACAGTTGTTAATTGAAGTTTTCACCGCAGTTAATGCGCTTATGTCGCTCATACGCCGGAAATCAAATCAGTCTCAGAAAGTCTTGGATGGATGGTGTACTCGTAAAAATTGAAACGCAATGGAAGAATGGTCGGATTGAGTCAAAACTAGGAGGATCTGCAGGGCAGCAGGACAGTAATAAACGAACCTGCGACAAGTGTCTGTTATTACAGTCCAACGTCCCTCCCTCACTGCTGTGATCTCCCTGGTTTATCAGCACCATTGATTAACAGTATGCTTCCGAGTGTTCTGCCGAATTGTTTCCGTTCTATGCACAATGTTTTGTCGACCGACCCAATTTTCTTCTTCAGGTGCTGCGAGTAGGTATTCACAGACGCACGCGTGCCAGATTGGTTGGCAGTGTGTACTCATAACAGCAAAACTCGTAACACCTCAAGAACAGTGTCGTCGAAATGTTGTGCAGAAAATGGAAGCAACAACTCGACAGAACACCAGGAACCACACTATTAATCTCACATTGCCATTTTCGTTCAAGTACATAAGACCTACAAATATTTTTCTAAGGAACTGGGAATTCAGGAACTACACTCCTGGAAATGGAAAAAAGAACACATTGACACTGGTGTGTCAGACCCACCATACTTGCTCCGGACACTGCGAGAGGGCTGTACAAGCAATGATCACACGCACGGCACAGCGGACACACCAGGAACCGCGGTGTTGGCCGTCGAATGGCGCTAGCTGCGCAGCATTTGTGCACCGCCGCCGTCAGTGTCAGCCAGTTTGCCGTGGCATACGGAGCTCCATCGCAGTCTTTAACACTGGTAGCATGCCGCGACAGCGTGGACGTGAACCGTATGTGCAGTTGACGGACTTTGAGCGAGGGCGTATAGTGGGCATGCGGGAGGCCGGGTGGACGTACCGCCGAATTGCTCAACACGTGGGGCGTGAGGTCTCCACAGTACATCGATGTTGTCGCCAGTGGTCGGCGGAAGGTGCACGTGCCCATCGACCTGGGACCGGACCGCAGCGACGCACGGATGCACGCCAAGACCGTAGGATCCTACGCAGTGCCGTAGGGGACCGCACTGCCACATCCCAGCAAATTAGGGACACTGTTGCTCCAGGGGTATCGGCGAGGACCATTCGCAACCGTCTCCATGAAGCTGGGCTACGGTCCCGCACACCGTTAGGCCGTCTTCCGCTCACGCCTCAACATCGTGCAGCCCGCCTCCAGTGGTGTCGCGACAGGCGTGAATGGAGGGACGAATGGAGACGTGTCGTCTTCAGCGATGAGAGTCGCTTCTGCCTTGGTGCCAATGATGGTCGTATGCGTGTTTGGCGCCGTGCAGGTGAGCGCCACAATCAGGACTGCATACGACCGAGGCACACAGGGCCAACACCCAGCATCATGGTGTGGGGAGCGATCTCCTACACTGGCCGTACACCACTGGTGATCGTCGAGGGGACACTGAATAGTGCACGGTACATCCAAACCGTCATCGAACCATCGTTCTACCATTCCTAGACCGGCAAGGGAACTTGCTGTTCCAACAGGACAATGCACGTCCGCATGTATCCCGTGCCACCCAACGTGCTCTAGAAGGTGTAAGTCAACTACCCTGGCCAGCAAGATCTCTGGATCTGTCCCCCATTGAGCATGTTTGGGACTGGATGAAGCGTCGTCTCACGCGGTCTGCACGTCCAGCACGAACGCTGGTCCAACTGAGGCGCCAGGTGGAAATGGCATGGCAAGCCGTTCCACAGGACTACATCCAGCATATCTACGATCGTCTCCATGGGAGAATAGCAGCCTGCATTGCTGCGAAAGGTGGATATACACTGTACTAGTGCCGACATTGTGCATGCTCTGTTGCCTGTTCAAAAATGGCTCTGAGCACTATGGGACTCAACTGCTGTGGTTATCAGTCCCCTAGAACTTAGAACTACTTAAACCTAACTAACCTAAGTACGTCACACACACCCATGCCCGAGGCAGGATTCGAACCTGCGACCGTAGCAGCAGCGCGGCTCCGGACTGGAGCGCCTAGAACCGCACGGCCACCGCGGCCGGCTGTTGCCTGTGTCTATGTGCCTGTGGTTCTGTCAGTGTGATCATGTGATGTATCTGACCCCAGGAATGTGTCAATAAAGTTTCCCCTTCCTGGGACAATGAATTCACGGTGTTCTTATTTCAATTTCCAGGAGTGTATGTCAAAGATAATACTTTATAAGTTCAAAGTTAGTTTAACTTCAAGATATGAGAGATAGTATTGTCGCCATTGCGAATTCAGTAACTGATGAAGGCCTAAAACAAATATGCCACGTAATATCTGACCGATGTTTCTGTCTATTGTTGTTCACATGCGTCACATAGACGACAGAGAAAATCATTTTTTCTATGAATAGAACCATCACTGAAGTGCATTTCTGGACGGTAGTGAAATACCTGTCTAAAGATGACATAACCTTTTCATTGAACTCCAACATTTTTCAGCCACCACTTTCCTACCGCTTTTATATACGTCAGAGGATACCAAATCTCTCAGCTTCTTTTATTTTCATAGCACCTTCGTGGACAGGTGCGTTGTTCTCATGAAAAACGATTTTCTTTCTTGTAAAGTACAGGGTTGTCACGTATACAGGGTGTTCGGAAATTCCCGTTACAAATTTTTAGGACATGTAGGGGACTGAGTACACAATATTTTGAATAGGAATCCATATCCGGAAACGTTCCGTTTCTGTTCAACAACGGTTTCAGTTCAGATGTGTAACACGTCCACGTGTTTTCTGAATTCGCAAAATAGCCATGTTTGGGCAAACGGAAACCCTCGTGCCACGCCTGTTCACGGATTTCAGTACCGGTTTGTATTAACGTGTGGGAAGATATTCTGGACGGGCTTGTGAGCGGGCGATGCACCCTTTCCTGGAAGCTGCGCCACTGAATGTCCATCAGGAAATGTGGTTTCAGCATGATGGTGCACCACGTCATTTCTCGCGTGTTGTTGGGAGACATCGCAGAAGGCGATATGGTGAAAGATGGATAGGCCTAGTTGCTGCAATCGCGTGGCCCCAGCGATCGCTGCATTTTAACTCCTATGGACTACTACTTCTGGTGTCGTAGGCAAAGATTAATTTAACAATATCCTGTAGAGACAGAGGAAGATCTGCTGGCACCCGTTACGGCCGCTGGACTAAAAACTGAAGATACACCAGATGGGATGGAGAGTGTGTACCAGTACATGCTTCCTAGGTACAATGTGTAACAACGTTAGTGGCCGCCACAGCGAGCCGCTGTTGTAATACGTCAGTAATGTTCTGTACGTACAGCATGCTGGGTTCTTTTTCATTTTGGAATAATGTAAACACGTAATGTTTAAGTGTTAACACAAACAAATGTGATTAAGTTCAAATGGTTCAAATGGCTCTAAGCACTATGGGACTTAACATCTGAGGTCATCAGTCCCCTAGACTTAGAACTACTTAAACTTAACAACACACATCCATGTCCGAGGCAGGATTCGAAGCTGAGACCGTAGCAGCAGCGCGGTTCCGGATTGAAGCGCCTAGAACCGCTAGGCCACAGCGGCCGGCGTTTAGTGATGTTTCGTTATGTTTCCTTTCGAACAGTTACCTAATAATAGTACAGCGTCACGCATAAGTCGGTTCCTCAAGCAGAAGTGTGTGAGTTAAACATCTGAATTGAAACCGTTGTGGAGCAGAAACGGTACGTTTCCGGACATGAGTTCCTATTCAATATGCTATATACTCACTCCATTCTACAAGTCCTAGAAGTTTCCGAACACCCTGCATATTCACACGGCTCGTCCACAACACTTACGTTGAATTCGCAGTTCATTGATACAACCTTTGGAAGTTGATCAATGAGCATCCAATGTTCATCCCACAAAACGCTGACGCCGGCCGGTGTGGCCTAGCGGTTCTAGGCGCTACAGTCTGGAACCGCGCGACCGCTACGGTCGCAGGTTCGAATCCTGCCTCGGGCATGGATGTGTATGATGTCCTTAGGTTAGTTCTAAGTTCTAGGGGACTGATGACCTCAGAAGTTTAGTCGCATAGTGCTCAGAGCCATTTGAACCATTTTTTGAAAACGCTGACATTGGCCTCTCTGGCTGATGAAATAGACATCACCCTGTTTGCCGATAGGATTCCAGCAACTGCTTCAATTGCCGTTCCGCTTCTGGTGTGCGGCAGTAGAATCGACTCTTATCCACAACGGCAAATCGGAGCACAAAATCTTTCGAATTAATATGGCCAAAGCATTTGTTTTCGCTGCTGAATTTGGTCAGCGTTCAAAAAAATGCTCAACCTTCTTTGCAAAAGCGTTTTAATAATTCTTGATTCTTCGTGCAAAACGTACCCACTCTTCCGATATGGCTATGGCTTTAAATATTTCGTATACGTTCAGGCATTGAAATTCCAGTAACGTCTGTTCGACTTCATCCATTCCGTTCATAATTGTCGAACATGAAGAAGCAGATGATCCATAAATCTTCGCACACTTTGGAAAAACGACCGTTGGTGACAAACCGTCAAAGACAAGACACGGTATTCCAATAATTATACGGAGGGGTCCAAAAAAAGTATCCATTGTTTAAAAGTCCATAACTTGCAAACTGATTGACAGAGTTGTCTCATTTTTGGTGAAAGTGTAGCTTAAGGTCCAACTTAAAGTATCACTGTAGGTGTTCGAAATGGTCACCATTAACATCCACACACAAACGATGCCGCCGAACTGCCGCACGAACTACTGACTGCAACGTGAACAGCTGGATATTTGCACATGAATGTACCATGGATTCTCGAAGTTCATCCAATGTGCGTGGTTTTTGTCGATACACGACGTCCTTTAGTGTTCCGCACAGGTAAAAGTCCAGAGGAGTTAGGTCTGGGGAACGTGGTGGATGACCAGGTGATAATTGTTGGGCATAGTGAGGACTCGAGTTCTATGTTCAAGAATCTATCTGGAAAATAGGTCAAGTGCGGTTTAGAAATAAACGCAAACGGAAATGAGTATACGAGGTGCGACAATAAAGTAATGAGACTGATGTGAAAAAAAAGATGTTGCTTACCGTTTTTAGTCAAGTTTAGTGTTGTCTCCTTCAATGCAGTTCCCTTCTGATTGCACACACTTTTTCCAACGCTTCTGCCATTGATGGCAACATTTCTGGGACTTATCTTCCGTAATATCCTCCAAGATCCTCGTCACAGCTTTTTGGACATCTTGTGTCGTTTGAAAATGGTGTCCCTTCACCACCGTTTTGACTCTTGGAACTAGAAAACAGTCGCACGCAGTGATATCTGGTGAATAAGATGGCTGTGGTAATATTGAAATTTGTTTTGAGGTTATTGCTGTACTGACACAGCAGTATGGCTCTGAGCACTATGGGACTTAACATCTGAGCTCATCAGTCCCCTAGAACTTAGAACTACTTAAACCTAACTAACCTAAGGACATCACACACATCCATGCCCGAGGCAGGATTCGAACCTGGCCGAGCTGTTCTAGGCGCTACAGTCTGGAACCGCGCTCGAGATCCCAGCATCCAACATCAACAAGTTCTTTAGTTTCGGCTTTTGAGGGAGAACAGGCTACCATCCCTCCACAGACATTCAGACACCTCATTGAAAGTGCCCTCAGCAGAGTTCAAGCCGCCATAAACACCCCATTATTAATGTCAACTAAAAGGTGTCCGGCTACTTTAGACCAGACAGTGTATAAGTGGGTCTGAAAGTTGGGGAATAACATCAAGTTGAAGTTATAAAAGTGGTGGAAGTGGAAGGGACCGTTATGCACGCTATAGACGGGAAAATATTGCTATGGTATGGCCATTTAGAATAAATGGCTGATAACTGATAGCGGAAAAAACCTAGAAGATGCATCCCAGAGAGAAAAGAGGTCGACGGCGTACAAGATGATTGACAGATGTCAAAGACGCTGTGGACTAGAGGAATCTGCAGGCGTGGTTAGCTGTAACTGCGAACATTTCAGATTAAGCTTTGCAGGGGATATCGACTGACACTACAAGTTCACCGTCTCGACCGTCAAGCCTGGTGGTCTAGTCGTAAAACTACTACTAGGAAACCGAGAGGTTGTGGAATCGAATCCCGCCGGGAGCATCAGTCTGTCTTCAGTCGAGTCTTCAGCTCTTAATGACATGCAGAGTCACCAGCAAAGACATGTGATTCGGATTCCACGTTAAACTATAGGACTCCTTTTCCGCCGGCTGGGGTGGCCGAGCGGTTCTAGGCGCTACAGTCTGGAACCGCGCGACCACTACCGTCACAGGTTCGAATCCTGCCTCGGGCATGGATGTGTGTGATGTCCTTAAGTTGGTTAGGTTTAAGTAGTTCTAAGTTCTAGGGGACTGATGCTAAATCACAGTAAGACCCAGTTTTTACAGTTTCTAACTCACAATTCAACAAAAACCGATATTTTGATCAGACAGAATAGGCATATTATAAGCGAGACGGAACAGTTCAAGTTCCTAGGCGTTCGGATAGATAGTAAGCTGTTGTGGAAAGCCCATGTCCAGGATCTTGTTCAGAAGCTAAATGCTGCTTTATTTACCATTAGAACAGTATCTGAAATAAGTGACACTTCAACACGAAAAGTAGTCTACTTCGCATATTTTCATACGCTTATGTCGTATGGTATTATTTTTTGGGGTAATTCTGCTGATTCAAAAAGGGTATTTTTGGCTCAAAATCGGGCTGTTCGAGCTGTATGTGGTGTAAGTTCGAGAACGTCTTGTCGACCCCTATTCAAAAATCTGGGAATTCTGACAATGCCCCGCAGTATATTTTTTCTTTAATGTCGTTTGTTGTTAGCAATATTAGCCTATTCCCAAGAGTTAGCAGCTTTCACTCAGTTAATACTAGGCAGAAATCAAATCTGCATGTAGAATGCACTTCCTTGGCTCTTGTGCAGAAAGGAGTGCAGTATTCTGCTGCATCCATTATCAATAAGCTACCACAAGAACTCAAAAATATTAGCAGTAGCCCAATCTCTTTTAAGTCTAAACTGAAGAGTTTCCTCATGGCTCACTCCTTCTATTCTGTCGAGGAGCTCCTAGAAGAGCTAAAAATTAAGCAAATTCCAGTGTTACATTGTTGATTTTCTTCATTTAAACTTACGACTTGTCACCTGAATATGTTTTTTTATATTTCATTTTATCTGTTTCTACTATCGTGTTATAATTTCATGTATTGACTCGTTTCATGACCATGGAGACTTCTCCTTAATTTGGTCCCACGGAACAATAAATAAATTTAAAAAAAATTAAAAAAATAAAAGAAGTTAAGTCCCATAGTGCTCAGAGTCATTTGCACCATTTGACTCCTTTTCCTGGTTGTATAACTGGGCTACATTAAGAACAGGCAATTTGCCGAAGAGATGTGTAATTGAAAGAGTTGAATCCGGCGATTGAGAGAACGAAATTATTATTATTACTATCATCCTCTCTTTCTTTTCTCAGACGTTATGTCTGGTCAAAAATAGAAAGTCACGCGGACCTTGATCAAGCGTGACTTCCTTTTAACTGTACGGTATACGTTATATTGCATTTAGGAACTTTCGGGTAATTGAACATGTATCAATAATTACGGATTTCTGTAGTTGTATATATAAGTTTGGATGTAGCTGTATTGCATTGATGTACTGGTGGATATTGTGTGGTATGACTCCTGTAGTTGATAGTATAATTGGTATAATGTCAACTTTATCCTGATGCCACATGTCCTTGACTTCATCAGCCAGCTGGATGTATTTTTCAATTTTTTCTCCTGTTTTCTTTTGTATATTTGTTGTATTGGGTATGGATATTTCGATTAGTTGTGTTATTTTCTTCTTTTTATTGGTAAGTATGGTGTCAGGTTTGTTATGTGGTGTTGTTTTATCTGTTATAATGGTTCTGTTCCAGTATAATTTGTATTCATCATTCTCCAGTACATTTTGTGGAGCATACTTGTATGTGGGAACGTGTTGTTTTATAAGTTTATGTTGTAAGGCAAGCTGTTGATGTATTATTTTTGCTACATTCTCATGTCTTCTGGGGTATTCTGTATTTGCTAGTATTGTACACCCGCTTGTGATGTGATCTACTGTTTCTAATTTGTTGCTTGCAAAGTCTGCATTTATCTGTTGTGGTATTGGGATCTTTAATAATATGCTTGCTGTAATATCTGGTGTTTATTGTTTGATCCTGTATTGCAATCATGAATCCTTCTGTTTCACTGTATGTATTGCCTTTTCTCAGCCATGTGTTGGATGCGTCTTGATCAATGTGTGGCTGTGTTAGATGATACGGGTGCTTGCCATGTAGTGTTTTCTTTTTCCAATTTACTTTCTTCGTATCTGTTGATGTTATGTGATCTAAAGGGTTGTAGAAGTGGTTATGAAATTGCAGTGGTGTAGCCGATGTAGTTATATGAGTGATTTCTTTGTGTATTTTGCTGATTTCTGCTCGTTCTATAAAGAATTTCCTTAAATTGTCTACCTGTCCATAATGTAGGTTTTTTATGTCGATAAATCCCCTTCCTCCTTTCTTTCTGCTTAATGTGAATCTTTCTGTTGCTGAATGTATGTGATGTGTTCTGTATTTGTGGCATTGTGATCGTGTAAGTGTATTGAGTGCTTCTAGGTCTGTGTTACTCCATTTCACTACTCCAAATGAGTAGGTCAATATTGGTATAGCATAAGTATTTATAGCTTTTGTCTTGTTTCTTGCTGTCAATTCTGTTTTCAGTATTTTTGTTAGTCTTTGTCTATATTTTTCTTTTAGTTCTTCTTTAATATTTGTATTATCTATTCCTATTTTTTGTCTGTATCCTGGATCTGTTTTTTCCATCGCTTCTATGCAGTTGCTGTGGTTATCCAATATGTAATCTTCTTGTTTAGTGTGTTTTCCCTTGATTATGCTATTTTTCTTACATTTGTCTGTTCCAAAAGCCATATTTATATCTTTGCTGAATACTTCTGTTATCTTTAGTAATTGGTTGAGTTGTTGATTTGTTGCTGCCAGTAGTTTTAGATCATCCGTGTATAGCAAATGTGTGACTTTGTGTGGGTATGTTCCAGTAATATTGTATCCATAATTTGTATTATTTAGCATGTTGGATAGTGGGTTCAGAACAAGGCAGAACCAGAAAGGACTTAATGAGTCTCCTTGGTATATTCCACGCTTAATCTGTATTGGCTGTGATGTGATATTATTTGAATTTGTTTGGATATTAAGTGTGGTTTTCCAATTTTTCATTACTATGTTTAGGAACTCTATCAATTTAGGATCTACTTTGTATATTTCCAATATCTGTAGCAACCATGAGTGGGGTACACTATCAAAAGCTTTTTGGTAATCAATGTATGCGTAGTGTAGAGACCTTTGTTTAGTTTTAGCTTGATATGTCACCTCTGCATCTATTATCAGTTGCTCTTTACATCCTCGCGCTCCTTTGCAGCAGCCTTTTTGTTCTTCATTTATAATTTTGTTCTGTGTTGTATGTGTCATTAATTTCTGTGTAATGACTGAAGTTAATATTTTGTATATTGTTGGTAGGCATGTTATGGGGCGATACTTAGCTGGATTTGCTGTGTCTGCTTGATCTTTAGGTTTCAGATAAGTTATTCCATGTGTAAGTGTATCAGGGAATGTGTATGGGTCTGCAATGTAACTGTTAAATAATTTAGTTAGATGTGAATGTGTTGAGGTGAACTTCTTTAGCCAGAAATTTGCTATTTTATCTTTTCCAGGGGCTTTCCAATTGTAAGTAGATTAATTGCTTGGGTGACTTCATGTTGCAAAATTATCACTTCAGGCATTTGTGGTATCAACTTGTATGTGTCTGTTTCTGCTTGTATCCACCGTGCATGCCTGTTATGTTGTACTGGGTTTGACCATATGTTGCTCCAGAAGTGTTCCATGTCTGTTATGTTTGGTGGATTGTCTATTTTAATGTGTGTGTTATCTATTGTCTGGTAAAATTTCTTTTGGTTTGTGTTGAATGTTTGGTTTTGTTTCCTTCTATTTTCACTTTTTTTGTATCTTCTAAGTCGTTTGGCCAATGCTTGTAATTTCTGCTTCTTTTCATCTAATTGCTCTATCGCTTCTTGTTGTGAGATTTTACCTAACCTTTTTCGTTTTTTTTCTGACATTTCATTTCTTATAAATTGTGTTAGCTGTCCGATGTCTTTTCTCAGTTTTTCTATTCTGATCTGTAGCCTGTGTTGCCATGCTGGTTTTGTGGGTTTCTTCTGTGTGTTGGTTGGTTCTGATCTCTGCCTCGTGTGTATATTTAGTGTAGTGAGTGCTCCTATATAAACCAGTTGTTGTAACTCTTCCATAGTTGTGTTTTCATTTATTTTGTTGTGTATGATTGTGTTGATAGTTTTTATTGTTGTTTCGACTTGTGGGTTATTTGGCGGTCTATGCAAGAATGGTCTAATGTCTGTATTTGTGTCTTTGTATTCTATATATGTCAGCTGAAATTTTTCTTCTATATCTAACATGTGTGTCACTTCGTGTTCTATTTGTGCTTCTTCTGGTGGCTGTCTTAAGATTTCGTTTTCCTCTTATTGTTTAATTGATGCGTGTTGTTCTTTGTTTGTTTGCTCTGGGATGTTTGAGTCCATTACTGTATTTTCTTCTTCTTCTGATTGCACATTATTTTGTTCCAGTATTTGTTGTACTTGTTGTTTGATGTTTTCTAATTCTGACTGGGGTATCCTGTTATTTTTTTATTATTACACGGATCTGATCAGCTAGTCGTTGTTCTGTTAAAAATTTTAATTCTGGGTATCTGGCAATAAATGTTGTGTATACTTGTGATCTGTATCCAGTTGTGTTGGTTCCTAGATTTGTTACTTGGTAATAACAGAACATGAGGTGTCGATTAACTTCATCTGACCATCTCATCCTCTGCCTTTGTTTTCCTTCTAGGGTGGTTGCAGGAAGCATATCCTGCAAAACACCTCTATTTGGATTTAAATCATTTTCCAGTTGGCTAGCAGTGTCGTTACCATTGTGGGCGGGCATAGGGTTCAAGCGTCGTCCCCGACCATGACGGCGCTTGTCCGAGGCTTCTTTAGTTCTGTCCTGAACCAACTAATCACACTAAAAGGGGGGTTAGCCCTATTAGTGGTTTGTTCTTTTCGTCGCCTTTTACGACTGGCAGAACATACCGGAGGCCTATTCTTTTCCCGGGCCTCCACGGGGTTTATTATTATTATTATTATTATTACTGCCTCCAGTGATCATAAGCTCTTTTTCTGTAGTATACATCTTTTACAATTTATAAATGACTGAGCTTTCTTTGCTTTATTTTAAACCCCACTTGTGACGTGCACCACATACACTCTGTAAGCAACGATGCGATGTAACACGTCAGAGGAAAAGTTTGTGATCACCAGAGAATGCGTCAGGTTAACTAAGAATCGTACACACAGCAAACACATGTATTAATTCACACAAGTTCACCTGTTGCAGGTTTAAACGTAGGAAACGTTTCGTGAAACTAAAGTAAATTGAGACTGGTCACAGTCAACATGTAGCCTCAGTCGATTTGAAAGGACATAAACTATGGAATTACAATTAAATCAATACCATTAGCTGCTGACGGGCGTTGATATACATCAAGGGGACAGTTGAAAATGCGTGCCCCGACCGGGAATCGAACCCGGGATCTCCTGCTTACATGGCAGACGCTCTATCCATCTTCTTTTCCGGTAGAGTTCGTTGCGTTTGGTCTGGGCGGACGTCACAAGACATACGTTCAAGTTGACCGGTCATTCCTTGACTCAGTTTTTTTTTTATTACAGAGAACACGCAGCCCTCGGACCGAACACGCTGAGCTACCGTGCCGGCGTCCATGTGAGCCACCAAGGGCACAGAGAACAGCGCGACTGCAGGGATTTATCGCCGGGACGCTCCCCGTGAGACCCACATTCTCAACTTACGGTCCACACCCTACATTCGAAGTGCGCCTCCCATTATACCCATTACTCGCAGCAGACAATCCGCCGAAAGAACAGATGCCATATTCATATAAACTATCGAGGTTGAGAAGCGAGAAGGGGCATTGGGTGTAAACAAATGGCAAGTATATGTATATAAAACTACACTCCTGGAAATTGAAATAAGAACACCATGAATTCATTGTCCCAGGAAGGGGAAACTTTATTGACACATTCCTGGGGTCAGATACATCACATGATCACACTGACAGAACCACAGGTACATAGACACAGGCAACAGAGCATGCACAATGTCGGCACTAGTACAGTGTATATCCACCTTTCGCAGCAATGCAGGCTGCTATTCTCCCATGGAGACGATCGTAGAGATGCTGGATGTAGTCCTGTGGAACGGCTTGCCATGCCATTTCCACCTGGCGCCTCAGTTGGACCAGCGTTCGTGCTGGACGTGCAGACCGCGTGAGACGACGCTTCATCCAGTCCCAAACATGCTCAATGGGGGAAAGATCCGGAGATCTTGCTGGCCAGGGTAGTTGACTTACACCTTCTAGAGCACGTTGGGTGGCACGGGATACATGCGGACGTGCATTGTCCTGTTGGAACAGCAAGTTCCCTTGCCGGTCTAGGAATGGTAGAACGATGGGTTCGATGACGGTTTGGATGTACCGTGCACTATTCAGTGTCCCCTCGACGATCACCAGTGGTGTATGGCCAGTGTAGGAGATCGCTCCCCACACCATGATGCCGGGTGTTGGCCCTGTGTGCCTCGGTCGTATGCAGTCCTGATTGTGGCGCTCACCTGGACGGCGCCAAACACGCATACGACCATCATTGGCACCAAGGCAGAAGCGACTCTCATCGCTGAAGACGAAACGTCTCCATTCGTCCCTCCATTCACGCCTGTCGCGACACCACTGGAGGCGGGCTGCACGATGTTGGGGCGTGAGCGGAAGACGGCCTAACGGTGTGCGGGACCGTAGCCCAGCTTCATGGAGACGGTTGCGAATGGTCCTCGCCAATACCCCAGGAGCAACAGTGTCCCTAATTTGCTGGGAAGTGGCGGTGCGGTCCCCTACGGCACTGCGTAGGATCCTACGGTCTTGGCGTACACCCGTGCGTCGCTGCGGTCCGGTCCCAGGTCGACGGGCACGTGCACCTTCCGCCGACCACTGGCGACAACATCGATGTACTGTGGAGACCTCACGCCCCACGTGTTGAGCAATTCGGCGGTACGTCCACCCGGCCTCCCGCATGCCCACTATACGCCCTCGCTCAAAGTCCGTCAACTGCACATACGGTTCACGTCCACGCTGTCGCGGCATGCTACAAGTATTAAAGACTGCGATGGAGCTCCGTATGCCACGGCAAACTGGCTGACACTGACGGCGGCGGTGCACAAATGCTGCGCAGCTAGCGCCATTCGACGGCCAACACCGCGGTTCCTGGTGTGTCCGCTGTGCCGTGCGTGTGATCATTGCTTGTACAGCCCTCTCGCAGTGTCCGGAGCAAGTATGGTGGGTCTGACACACCGGTGTCAATGTGTTCTTTTTTCCATTTCCAGGAGTGTATTTCGCAGAAAAAGTTTACGGTGGCCGAGCGGTTCTAGGCGCTACAGTCTGGGACCGCGCGACCGCTACGGTCGCAGGTTCGAATCCTGCCTCGGGCATGGACTTGTGTGATGTCCTTAGGTTAGTTAGGTTTAAGTAGTTCTAAGTTCTAGGGGACTGATGACCTCAAAAGTTCAGTCCCATAGTGCTCAGAGCCATTTGAACAAAGTTTACGACTAAGTTGCGATATTATGCCAATAGGTCACCTATACGAGTGTGAACAGTCATCCGTCCACCCTCCCCCGCCCCCAAGTCAGACCCGACATAACGATCCGCAAGAGTGGCTCGTCAAAGGTGAATGGTCTTCCAGAAGACACCGAGGGTCGTGTGAGAGGACGAGTAGGGCCATCAAGCGAGGCGACAAAATAGAGAAGTATAAATACGATCGCGGCACCCATGTTGTCCACAGCTGTTTTTTCCCGGGTGACAGCATGAACTATTCAGTATCCGTCGTAGACTCGGAAATGCACTCTGGCGGTACAGCAACCTGGCTGCCGAGGGAAGAACACGCGGAGGATGGGAGCGCTCGACCGGCGAGTGGGCGCCACGGGAGCTCGTCATTTATATTACTACCCCCCTCGTCACCCTAATTCCGGCGCCGACGGACACAGCGATAAGGGTCGCGCTCTTAGCGTACCTGCTCCCCCTTTCATCCCTCCGCGGAGCACGTGCAGCCACAAAAAGCCGACTACCCCGCGGCAGGATGTGCGCTAGGGAGGAAGGGCGACGCTCTCTCTGAGTTTTACTGGCCAAAACCTCCTCGATCAATCGAGTCGCTCCAATTATTCGGGGGAGAAACACACGAGACTGGGGGCAGGCGCTTATCGCGATAAGGCGACATTCCTGGGGGCGAGCAAGGGGTAGGTGGCGTCGCGCGGCGGCAGTTATCGCGGTGCGGCCCGCGGCTATCGCGTCTGCCGGCTGCCCGCTGCTCGTTAGAATTCCCGAGCCGCGGCGCCCGGCATGCGGCCTAATTAGAGGCGCGCTGGGCCATGTGACCGCCAGCCGGCAGCCGCCGGCCATCAATACGGCCGCTACCTGTTCCGTTCGGCCGCCCCCGCAAGCAGCGGGCCGCTGCCGCCCTCTATCAGCTGCGACCCGCGCTGTCACACAGATGTCCGGCATCACTCGAAAACTGTCCCGACACGGCGATTATGAGGACCGGGCACCAACTTCATTGTCCCCACAGCTTCAGACAGTACACGACCAAATGTAAGCTCACTGGAGGAAAATATGTGCTTACACTGTTATCAGCACTAGTCCACTACAGGAAATGTGTTACATAGTAGTGAAGATGAAGTCTCGAAGCTCTTTAAGTATGCACTTATTGTACTGTTTATTGTACATTTTTCTTGTTTTGATTCATTCTGCCACCTGTCAAAATATGGAAAGCAAAGATCTTTGAATAGAAGAGATATTGTTTCACAGCAACAAAGATGAAGTGCTCTTAAGGTATATTTTAAAACCCAATGTCAACTAAAGTGGTCTGCTTCGCCCGCCCGGTTGGGCGTGTGGTCTAACGGACGGCTTTCCGGGCGGGAAGGAGCGCCTGCTCCCCGGCACGAATCCGCCCGGCGGATTTGTGTCGAGGTCCGGTGAACCGGCCAGTCTGCGGATGGTTTTTAGGCGGTTTTCCATCTGTCTCGGCGAATGCGGGCTGGTTCCCCTTATTCCGCCTCAGTTACACTATGTCGGCGATTGCTGCGCAAACATGTCCTCCACGTACGCGTACACCACCATTACTCTACCACGCAAACATAGCGGTTACACTCGACTGGTGTGAGACGTTCCCTTGGGGGTCCACCGGGGGCGGAACCGCACAATAACCCTGGGTTCGGTGTGGGTCGGGGGAGGGGTGAAGTAGACTGCGGTAGTATTGGTGGGATTGTGGACCACTTCGGCTGCAGGGGGGACGGAGCCTCTCCGTCGTTTCTAGGACCCCGGTTAACATACAATACAATACAAACTTTTTTGCTTTGAATGATCGCTCCTGTCATATGCCGCAGTACTGACCATTCGTCACAAGTCACCCTGTACATACAAGTCGGTTGTACGGAATCAGCACAGTAAAACAGGTCCACAAGGAGACGTGACAAAGTGCTAGGAACGAGCTACCTTGTGTAGATATGCTACGACATTCATTCGTTACAATTCATTTCATTTATTGCATACTCCTGAGTACCCGGCGTTGCCTGTGTATTGATTCCAACCTTCAATTAGTTCACCTCCTACTTCCCCCTCTCTCTGTCCATCTCATCCTTCTCCCCCTCTCTATCCATCTCATCCTTCACCCCCTCTCTATCCATCTCCTCCTCCTCCCCTCCCCCTGTCTATCCCTTCCTCCCACTGTCTCTACCTATTTCTTCCTCTTTCCTTCCTCTGTCCATCTCCTCCACTCTCCTATCTCTGTCCATTTCCTTCTTACCTTTCTCTGTCCATCTCCTCCACTCTCCTCTCTCTGTCCATTTGCTTCTTCCCTTCTCCGCCCATCTCCTCTTCCACATTATGTTTATCCATCTCCCCCTTCATCCTCGATGTTTGTCCATTTCCCCCCCCCCCTACCCACGTTATCGCGCTCACCCCAATAGGATGCTGGTGGTTTTTACCGCCACAGTATTTCCTTCCAGATCGTAACTAATGTGTGTACCAGATTTGCTTGGAATTCTTCGACGGGCTTAGAATGAGCTTCTTACCCGCGGCTATGCCCGCGTACGCACATGTCAAACATATTTCACACGTATTTGTACACATATTTCATCGCCGGCCGGAGTGGCCGTGCGTTTCTAGGCGCTACAGTCTGGAACCGCGAGGCCGCTACGGGCGCAGGTTCCAATCCTGCCTCGGG
This sequence comes from Schistocerca nitens, assembly GCF_023898315.1. Classification (NCBI taxonomy): domain Eukaryota; kingdom Metazoa; phylum Arthropoda; class Insecta; order Orthoptera; family Acrididae; genus Schistocerca; species Schistocerca nitens. The sequence continues at coordinate 828,825,995 of NC_064618.1, read as the reverse complement.
CATGGATGTGTGTGATGTCCTTAGGTTATTTAGGTTTAAGAAGTTCTACGTTCTACGGGAGTGAGGACCACAGAAGTTGAATCCCATAGTGCTCAGAGCCATTTGAACCATGTGCACATATTTCATCTATACCTCTAGCTAATTTCCCCCTGCCATTTCATTTTCGCGCGGCTTAAAGTTTATGATGTCTTATCTCTTGAAATATGCGCAGTACAATGACAAAGTTGCAGGTTTATCATATCCAGTGTCATACGTGGCTACTGTCCGGGGAATGGCTTGTAAATAGAGATAGTAGTAGAGAAATAATAAATTTAAACGTCCTAAATCATGCCACAGTTTTTCACGCATCTCAGTATTTAAGGTCATACCTCCTGAACTGTGTGTCGTACACTAACACATTTCTGTACGTTCATTCAGCGGAATATGTGGATACTGTCTGCCGAAAGTTTTGCCAACCGAGTTTGTAGCAACGAAGTAATAAATTTAAACGTCTTACTTGATGCGGGAGCTCTTCACGCACCTCAGTGTTTATAATGTCATCTGACCTGAACTATGTGTCGTAAAATTATATGGTTTTGCTGGCACATTCACTGGTGTATGTCAATAATGTCTCCGAAAGGTATCAAGAATACACGTAGTAGTAAAGAAGTAATAAATTAAAACGTCATGCCTGACGCGGCAGTTTTATTGCATAAATAGAGAAAATTTAGTAAGCAGTAAAGTTTTTGGTCAGCGAGAAAAAGTTTCTTAAAAGTTTAAAATTATATGTAAAGTTTGTTTCCAGTCTCCAACTGCTGTCATTCTTAAAGATTAGGTGAATAAAAAATGATTAATCTTGTGTCCTGAGCTACCCTGCTTTTTCACCCTCACCACCGCCACTTCAATGGATGGGTGGTTCTTACACCCACAGCGATCCTTTCCAGATAATAAGTGATATGTGTCCAGTAGTTTAGGAGGAGACGTGGAACATACATATGTACATACACACACACATATGCGAGGGCTACTCCCAAAGTATGTTCCGATCGGCCGCGAAATGGAAACCACTGTGAAACTCCGACGAAATTTTGCACAGATGTGTTGGGTAGTATCTCTAGTATGCCAACTGATAGCGGCAATTATAAGTGCACAGGTGTACAGGAAAGATGGCTAGAAAATAGTGTCTCCCGCCAAGTGTGAGGGCCTGGTGAGAGATTTCGCTTGATGTCATACAGTCCACATAAAGTAAAAGTCATGCGTTTCGTTTTTCATGATAATTCGCGGCCGCACTCTACAGGTACAATGAATATGCTTCTGCAGCCTTTTTGATGGAAAGTGTTCGATCACACTCAACACAGCCCGTAATTGGCTCTTCCTGAGTTTCATCTCTTCTCACGTGAACCGCTGGCTACGAAGACAACATTCTAGCGCAGACAAGGAGCTGTGGTCGAGCGTGGAGAATTGACGGAAAGCACAGGCGGCTGGGTTCTATGAGGAGGGTATCGAAAAGCTGGTACAACGCTACGATAAATGTCTAAGTCGGAGCTGTGATTGTGTAGATAAGTAGCTTTGAGGTAGAGCTTACTGTTGCCAATAAAACATTTTTGATTTTCACAGTTTCCAGTTCGCGACCGATCCGAACTTACTTTCCGTGTAGCCCTTGTATATGTACATCCATTTTTATTGTATGTATGGGTTTAAAGACCTGTCGCCGAACATTTTACAGTTTTTCATGTATTAGCGTAAATTGTTACATGTTACAAAGAAATATTGTTTTGACTAATGAAAAATGAAAATAATAAAAAATGAGTTACAAAGGAAATGAAATTAGTTAAAAGAAAAATAAGATGTTAAATAAAATTGTTAGATATTTAGATGAAAATTATAGAAGCTGAGAAAGAAAGGACAAGATGATTGCCCGCCACCGTCAAAGATAGGAAGCGAAAGCCCTGGTATTGCATCGGGCCTTTACGTGAGGGTCTAGACCCAATATGTCCTATTACGGTATATTAATAATTTTTACTTATGGACCGTCTGACAGCAACTGAATAAAACACAATTTTAGTGCTATACGCGTTTCGCCTTTATTTTCTGCAAGGCATCATCAGTGGCCTGGAATATGTACATATGTTAGCTATTTTATTTACATTTTTGTCATTGTGCCTATAGGTTATAAACAGTTCTGGTGGTTGGTATTTCCTATTAAGTAGTAATGTTTTGAACTGTACTTACAGGTTGCGTGGACACTTTCCTACATATTACGCTCCTGTTGCATTTTTGGTGTTGTTCTTCTTCTTACGAACGCCAATTTGCGGTTTTTTTCCCCATTCCACAACACTATGCACTGAAAGCTTGTTTTAAAGCAATGTTTTGGTTTCTGTTGCCGACTGTCAAATGTTTTTGCCAAAGATCGAATGTTATTGCCAAACTTATGAGTGTAACTATTGAAGTATCTGTGGTTTGTTCGTGTATGCATTTGTGTGTGCGTTTGTGTATGTGTGTGTTTTTTTTTTTTTTTTTTTTGTGTGATATATAAAAGTTGAAGATGCCAATATGTCCTCTTTCATGAACTTGAGGTCCTCCCGGTTCCGGGACCTGGCGCAACGTTGCCGTTGCCCCACCTCTTAAATTTTTTAGGGGTGTTATTATTTTGTTTTCCGCTGCAGCTATTTCTTTTATTTTTGAAATAAAGTATAAACTATAAATTACGAGGGCTGTTCAATAAAAAATGATAATTTTTTTGACGACATGCCTTTACTCACCCTCATAATTTTGATGGTCCTTCTCAAAGAAGTCTTTCCCATGAATGCGATGCACTTGTCCGAGCGTTTCTACCAAATACATCTTGGAAATCATTTTTTGAGAGGTCCTTCAAAATCGCCTCCGCAGCGTTCACCACTGCTTCTGACGATTGATAATGCCTAGCAAGAAGGCGTTTCTTCATGTTTGGGAATAGAAAAAAAAATCACATGGGGAAAAATCCGGGCTATAGGGAGGGTGAGGGACGCACTTCACGTTGATTTTTGCAAGATAGTCAGCAACATCATTGGCAATATACGGCCGCGCATTATCGTGGTGCAGCATTCAGCGGAAATGTGGTCTTTTGGGCCTGATATGTACTTGTAATGTTTTCACGACATCCCTGTAGTATTGTCCAGTTACTGATGCGTGTGCAGGTACAACATGCTGATATACCATTCCATGAATATCAAAGAGTGAGATGACCATAACTTTCCCAGCAGAAGCAACCACTTTTGCTTTTTGGGGGGTTGGTGATGAAGGAGATTTTCCCACTGACCTTTGCTGTTTGCTCACAGGATCAAAATGATGTAGCCCAGTTTTATCAGCAGTGATTAATTTGAAAGAAACTCCGGATCTTCCTCTAACATCAACCTTAATTGCATGTAGACCTGCACGCGAATGTCCTTTTCTTCGGCAATCAACAGTCTTGAAACCCATCGCGCGCAAACACGTGTCATGTGTAATTCTTCCGTTACCAACGTGTGGGTGACACTCAATGAAATGTTCAGTATTTCAGAAAGTGATCCTCTCTCACAATGACAGCAGCAATGTTTGTGTTTTCTTCCGTAAGTGCAGTAACTGGAGCATTGGGTCCACCTTCCTTTGAAATTGATGTCTCCCCTCTTTAAACATTTCAAACCACCTTCGAGCCGTGCTGTTGGGAAGAACAGACTCTCCATACGCCTCCTGTAACACTGTATAGGCCTCAGCTGAAGATTTGTTGAGACGAAAGCAGAATTTCAAAGCCACATACTGTTCCTCGCGTGTTACCTCCATTGCAGCGGTAGGCGATACTGAACATTAGACTTGGCCACTGTTTCTATGTTTCGATACAGTGTATCGATACATGGAACTGTTTCAGTGTTTCGGAACGGCTGTAGTTCACTGTTTCGAAACAGTGGTGTTTCATTCCGCCCCTGTTTCGGATAACCGGACCAGATTCGATCTCGAGCCAGACACAGAAACTGTATCGTTGTTTCAAAATAAGGCTGTTTCAGTCCACCTGTGCTTAGAACGGACTAATTGTATCGAAACAGTGATGTTTCATTCCGCTCTATGTCGGACGAGATTCGGGCTCGGCACAGGTACTAAAACACAACATACCACTTCATGAAACACTTTCAAGAGTGTCGAAATCTTTTTGACAAGCAATAGCATGAAGCTTAAGATATCCGAAAATAAAGCTTCGTTTCTAGCTGACTGTCCTATTCCGAAATGGCGTAACATTTGCTTTATAAACACTAACCAAACAATAAAACCACGCATATTATTCACATTCAAAATAATAAATATGTGAAAATCATTGAGTTAAATTACACTTTTTTTATAACATACGCTTCTCTGTTCATGTACAGTGATCATATTAAGAAACGCAAGTAAGCCTGCAACATTTTGAATAAAAAAAGGCGTATATACATAAATTTGATGCAGGTATAATTGCAAGCAATCTGTTTTACATATCACAGATAGTGTAATGGTGAACGGGAAGGACTGGGAAGCAAGGTGAATTTATAGTAACGGTTCGGAATACCTTGCAAGACAAATTTTTTTCCGTTATATTTTGTTATTTATTCGAATTATTTGGCGTTATTTGTGAGTCTATAGTCACTGTGCCTATTATCCACAATGATTCCCTTTGTGTACATGGAAATTAGCAGGATAGGTATATTACCCATACTATCGGAATGTGGGAATCCCAGTAGCATATCCGTTGTTTCTGCAGTTTGCTCCCATCTCCAGTTCCGTTCGTGGTGGTTCTTCTGTCTTCAGCTATGGCTGTCCTCAGCCAATTGAAAAGTATGAAAGTCACACGGCACGAAAGCAGCGCATTTACTGCAGGAAGTACGAAACTGCCAAGATGCCTAAGTGATAGTTTCATACTTTCTGCGATATGATTAGCGCTCTCGCACCTCATTTGTGCTTATGTGGACATACTTCTACAGTAGACATTCAAGATGATAAAATGTGTAGGTTTATTAGATTACAAAACACAAACTGTTTCACTGTTTCGAAACAGCGTATCGAAACATTACATTGTACTGTTTCATTTGTTTCGAAACAGTTAGGTGTTTCAGTTTGCCCATCTCTACTGAACATGTCTGATCTTGCCTCCCTCTCACAGCCGGGAACCAGGAGTCTCAACAATGAAACTGCTACGGCGTGTTTGTTGCACATTAAGCTAACAGAATATCATAAGATAAACTTTTGCGCGAGAAACTACGACCATAAAAAATTATGATTATTCTTTATTGAACAGCACTCGAATATCCATCGTGAATTTGAAACTTGCAAATTATTTATTGATATCGAAGGAAGTTTAAAGATTATAGGAAAGATTAGAGGTGAGTTGTAGATTGCGAACACCAAAGTCTACCAATTGGGAGGCGAGAGGGAGGATTTTGCATTACGTCAGGAACAGTAAACTGTCACGGTTTCTGCGGTAGGTGATTTTTGTCAAGGAAGTTATCGTCATCATCGTATGTATTGTTGCTTGTGCCACTTTCGCCATCTTCCTGTAAGGTGTCTGTTGATAGTTTGTTGTATCCTGGGTCTCATGTCACGTTTATTTTGTCGTTCTTTTCTATAAGTGCAGGCTCCTGGAGGTGGAGTACTCTTTCCATGCTGTTTCTTTCCTAATCGCGGTGTATAAGTCCTCACACGTGTACTCTAGTTGTTTGGCCTGAGTGGGGAGTGTGCAGTGTCCACAACGTGCCCTTGGCAGCAACGTAAATGAAGATGCCCGTTTTGATGGTCAACCGGTGCTTACTGCCCAACACGTCTACAAGAAACGGTGCACCAGCCGCAGCCGTGTGTTATGGCATAGGAAAAGTGATCGTGGACAGATGCTAACGGTCAGCGACCGGAAATGAGCACCACTCACTGTCACTTTTGCATTCAGTGGATGCAGATGCATCTCAGCGAGTTACGGAGTGGATACCACGAAGGTAGCTGCGAGCAACTTAGAACACCATTGCTCACTGTGGCACGTAAAGCCCGTAAGTTACCAATGGCCCAAACAACTAAGGAGTTGTGTTTTCCGACGCGTCTCCTTTTTAACACTTTTCCAAATGATGCAATGCGTCAACTACGTCGACGGCCCAATCAGGCGCTGCGGAGGGTCTCAATTTTAATGCGGACCATACCATCACCAAGATATTGAAGAACTGAGTGATTGATAACATTTATATACACTCCTGGAAATGGAAAAAAGAACACATTGACACCGGTGTGTCAGACCCACCATACTTGCTCCGGACACTGCGAGAGGGCTGTACAAGCAATGATCACACGCACGGCACAGCGGACACACCAGGAACCGCGGTGTTGGCCGTCGAATGGCGCTAGCTGCGCAGCATTTGTGCACCGCCGCCGTCAGTGTCAGCCAGTTTGCCGTGGCATACGGAGCTCCATCGCAGTCTTTAACACTGGTAGCATGCCGCGACAGCGTGGACGTGAACCGTATGTGCAGTTAACGGACTTTGAGCGAGGGCGTATAGTGGGCATGCGGGAGGCCGGGTGGACGTACCGCCGAATTGCTCAACACGTGGGGCGTGAGGTCTCCACAGTACATCGATGTTGTCGCCAGTGGTCGGCGGAAGGTGCACGTGCCCGTCGACCTGGGACCGGACCGCAGCGACGCACGGATGCACGCCAAGACCGTAGGATCCTACGCAGTGCCGTAGGGGACCGCACCGCCACTTCCCAGCAAATTAGGGACACTGTTGCTCCTGGGGTATCGGCGAGGACCATTCGCAACCGTCTCCATGAAGCTGGGCTACGGTCCCGCACACCGTTAGGCCGTCTTCCGCTCACGCCCCAACATCGTGCAGCCCGCCTCCAGTGGTGTCGCGACAGGCGTGAATGGAGGGACGAATGGAGACGTGTCGTCTTCAGCGATGAGAGTCGCTTCTGCCTTGGTGCCAATGATGGTCGTATGCGTGTTTGGCGCCGTGCAGGTGAGCGCCACAATCAGGACTGCATACGACCGAGGCACACAGGGCCAACACCCGGCATCATGGTGTGGGGAGCGATCTCCTACACTGGCCGTACACCACTGGTGATCGTCGAGGGGACACTGAATAGTGCACGGTACATCCAAACCGTCATCGAACCCATCGTTCTACCATTCCTAGACCGGCAAGGGAACTTGCTGTTCCAACAGGACAATGCACGTCCGCATGTATCCCGTGCCACCCAACGTGCTCTAGAAGGTGTAAGTCAACTACCCTGGCCAGCAAGATCTCCGGATCTGTCCCCCATTGAGCATGTTTGGGACTGGATGAAGCGTCGTCTCACGCGGTCTGCACGTCCAGCACGAACGCTGGTCCAACTGAGGCGCCAGGTGGAAATGGCATGGCAAGCCGTTCCACAGGACTACATCCAGCATCTCTACGATCGTCTCCATGGGAGAATAGCAGCCTGCATTGCTGCGAAAGGTGGATATACACTGTACTAGTGCCGACATTGTGCATGCTCTGTTGCCTATGTCTATGTGCCTGTGGTTCTGTCAGTGTGATCATGTGATGTATCTGACCCCAGGAATGTGTCAATAAAGTTTCCCCTTCCTGGGACAATGAATTCACGGTGTTCTTATTTCAATTTCCAGGAGTGTATTTCTCCAGAAGATCGGTAGTATGGTACAAGAACTTTTTGATTGTTTTGACTATTTAAGAAATCGTCGAAAAACTTAGATGCCTACCTGAATACCAAGTAACAACAGCGACATAGAAAGACAGGAGTAGTTAATAAGTTTTAACTGGTCGACTACGTCGAGGGCATTAGAGTCGGAGCAGAAACTCTGGTCAGAAGAGGACGGGATACGGAATCGGCAGCGGCCTCTTTGTAGAAACTAATGTGGCATTCGCCTGGTGAGGTTGCGGCTTTGACGTAAGGGAAAATACATCGCAGAGACGGCTAGGAGGTAGCTGTAAGCGACCTCGGAGCACTGGAAAAGCTGACCGCCACAAGACAGGAGTGCGGCTCACTTTGAAAACTACTGGAAGCTGCTGCGAGACCCCTTGCGAAAGTAAACATAAGTAACTGACAGTATTAATATCTCTGTCGGGGCAGCAAAGCTAAGTTTCTACGGAACTGTCAGTTCATCGGCCGAAAAGTTTATACTTACTTCCTCACGGAGTCTCGTAGCTTCCAGAACCTTTCAGAGCAAGCCGCCGCACGGCTGTACGAGCCTTTATCTCTGTGCTTTGACTAAGCAGACATTCTCAAAAGGAATTAAAGTTTAAGAAGAATAAACTAAACTTGCAGGTTTTCCGATAGCGTAGCAGTTTAGTCAGCTGTAACAAAGGACTTGTAACATCAGTTGAACGGAAAAGAGAAGATGAACTTTTACAGCAGTCAAAGTATGCCTGGAGCAGAATATCCGTCATTGGCAGTTGAGCATGAAAAAAAAAGAAAGAGAAAGGGAAGGGGGAGGATGTCGTCAGTTCGCCGTTACGTCCAAGCACGATATGATTCCCTTAACAGCAGCTGTGCAGTTCCGTATTCAACGCGGTCATACGTTCCCCGTTAACTTGCACTACTGAGACGATCACACCAGTCTTACCACTTTCCTAATCAATTTCTCAGTTACCTTCACACACTCCGCAAAAGAAACATACCGTTCTGAGAAACAAAGCACGTAAACTCTGCTCTCAAATGTTGCTTTACAAAGGATAACCAGGAGAGCTGTTCTAATGTAATCCTCGTACCACTAAAAAGGTAAGTGAAATGGTTATCAGTATCGGCGCCGTTGAAAAACAGCTGAAATGGTCAAAATGAACCAAGCTCCAGAGAACAAAGGAATCGCCATCAGATTATATACTGAATTTTTTGCTGAGATACCCCGTCTTTTACAATACATCGTAGGTCCCTAGAACAAAAAACCGTGCCCAGTAGTTGGAACAACGCACTGGTCACAAACAACTACAAAAAAGCTCAAAAAGTGTAGCAGAAGTGATCTATATCTACATCTACATCATACTCCGCAAGCCACCTGACGGTGTGTGGCGGAGGGTACCTTGAGTACCTCTATCGTTTCTTCCTTCTATTCAGGACTCCTATTGTTCGTGGAAAGAAGGATTGTCTGTATGCCTCTGTGTGGGCTCTAAACTCTCTGATTTTATCCTCATGGTCTCTTCGCGAGATATACGTAGGAGGGAGCAATATACTGCTTGACTCTTCGGTGAAGGTATGTTCTCGAAACTTCAACAAAAGCCCGTACCGAGCTACTGAGCGTCTCTCCTGCAGAGTCTTGCACTGGAGTTTATCTATCATCTCCGTAACGCTTTCGCGATTACTAAATGATCCTGTAACGATACGCGCTGCTCTCCGCTAGATCTTCTCTATCTCTTCTATCAACCCTATCTGGTACGGATCCCACACCGGTGAGCAGTAATCAAGCAGCGGGCGAACAAGCGTACTGTAACCTACTTCCTTTGTTTTCGGATTGCATTTCCTTAGGATTCTTACAATGAATCTCAGTCTGGAATCTGCTTTACCGAAGAGCAACTTTATATGATCATTCCATTTTAAATCACTCCTAATGCGTACTCCCAGATAATTTATGGAATTAACTGCTTCCAGTTGCTGACCTACTATATTGTAGCTAAATGATAAACGATCTTTCTTTCTATGTATTCGCAGCGCATGTCTACATTGAGATTCAATTGCCATTCCCTGCACCATGCGTCAATTCCTTGCAGATCCTCCTGCATTTCAGTACAATTTTCCATTGTTACAACCTCTCGATATACTACAGCATCATCCGCAAAAAGCCTCAGTGAACTTCCGATGTCATCCACAAGGTCATTTATGTATATTGTGAATAGCAACGGTCCTACGACACTCCCCTGCGGCACACCTGAAATCACTCTTACTTCGGAAGACTTCTCTCCATTGAGAATGACATGCTGCGTTCTGTTATCTAGGAACTCTTCAATCCAATCACACAATTGGTCTGATAGTCCATACGCTCTTACTTTGTTCATTAAACGACTGTGGGGAACTGTATCTAACGCCTTGCGGAAGTCAAGAAACACGGCATCTACCTGTGAACCCGTGTCTATGGCCCTCTGAGTCTCGTGGACGAATAGCGCGAGCTGGGTTTCACACGATCGTCTTTTTCGAAACCCATGCTGATTCCTACAGGGTAGATTTCGTCTCTCCAGAAAAGTCATTATACTTGAACATAATACGTGTTCCAAAATTCTACAACTGATCGACGTTAGAGATATAGGTCTACAGTTCTGCACATCTGTTCGGCGTCCCTTCTTGAAAACGGGGATGACCTGTGCCCTTTTCCAATCTTTTGGAACGCTACTCTCTTCTAGAGACCTACGGTACACCGCTGCAAGAAGGGGGGCAAGTTCCTTCACGTACTCTGTGTAAAATCGAACTGGTATCCCATCAGGTCCAGCGGCCTTTCCTCTTTTGAGCGATTTTAATTGTTTCTCTATCCCTCTGTCGTCTATTTCGATATCTACCATTTTATCATGTGTGCGACAATCTAGAGAAGGAACTACAATGCAGTCTTCCTCTGTGAAACAGCTTTGGAAAAAGACATTTAGTATTTCGACCTTTAGTCTGTCATCCTCTGTTTCAGTACCATGTTGGTCACAGAGTGTCTGGACATTTTGTTTTGATCCACCTACCGCTTTGACATAAGACCAAAATTTCTTAGGATTTTCTGCCAAATCACAAATTTAGCGTTCTATATCCTTGACATTCATTTGCTGTAAAATCTTAGAGTATATTCAAGCTCGAACATAATGAGGTATTTCAAACAGAACTACCTTCTCCGTGCCAAGCAGCATGGATTCCGAAAACATCGACCACGTGACATAAAACTCGCGCTTTTGTCATATATACTGATAGCAACGTATCGACGCAGTCAAACAGATGCAGCATTTCATGATTCCTGAAAAGGATTTGACTCAGAAAAGCACCTGTGCTTACTGTCAGTAGTAGCACAGTAGGGGAAGACAGAAGTTGGAATACATCCAACAAGTAACTGAGGACGTAGTGTGCGAGTGCCACTCTGAGACGAAGAGGAGAGGAGTTCGTGGCAGACAGCATCACCCAGTCAGAAGACTGATGACTCAAAAAGAACATATGGGATATTAAGCGAGGTTGGTGGCTGGATTGAGGATTACTTGTTGGGGAGACACAGCAGGTTATTCAGGATGAATTGTCATCGCCAGATGTAAAATTTACTTCAAGTGTATCCACCGAAAGTGTGTTAGGAACCTTGCTGTTCATATTTTGTATTGATGACCTTGCTGACACTAGTAATAGTAACCTCAGTCTTATCGCAGATGATGCAATTACTTACAATGAAATACTGTCTGAAAAAGCTGCGTAAATATTCAGTCGAATCTTGATAGGATTTAGGGTCACTGAAAAGCTTGGCAACTTGGTTTAAATGGAAAATTATGCAGTTCAGATGAAACGTCCCCTTTTTACATTTATACACGACTGTGCTTATCCTGACACACAATATTTTGTTAGCGCAACGCAATCTGACTTTCAAAAATTCCTACAAAAGAATGGCCCTGAGTAACATTAAAGTATACCTTTCAAAAATCACTTACCTCACAAAAATCTTCGCTACTCAGGCTACTGCAATACAGCAAGCGCCACTACTGCCAGCTAAATAAAAGATTCAAACTACTGAAGGCACTAACTACTGATAGGCATAGTCAGCAAATGAAAGATTTTGATAGAGGACAACCAATGTATTTACCTCAATAGTCATAATATATATAGCAGTTCATGACAAATTTCAAAACTCCACCATCTCTCTCACCACATCCACCACTGCTGGCGGCTCACCTCCAACTGCGCAACGCTACGCGCTGTTCACAGCCAGCTGCCTAACACTACAATGGCGAGTATTACAACAATGCAAAGCAGCCACAGACTGCACACAGCACAGCCAGTGATTTTTATACAGAGATGGCGTTACCAATAAAAAACCTAAACAGCCTACTTACACAGAAAACGAAAAAAACGTAGTATCCTATGTCTATACTACAATTGAAATCGGTCAATTGTTACAAAAATCTGGGTTTAACACTTCGTAGTGATATGCAACGGAACGGTCACGGAGGTTCAGTCGTAGGTAAAGCAGGTGGGGTTTATTGCAAGTCAAAGCACGTGGCGGTTTATTGCTATCAGTCTGCAAAGGAAAAATGGAAATAAGCGTACGGCATCGTGGGCCGGGAGTCCCCCATTCGGGGAAGTTCGGCCGCCGAAGATAAGTACTTACTACATTCTACGCCACATTGGGCGACTTGCGCGTCGGAGATGGTGATGAGGAGAACACAACACCCACTCCCTGACCGGAGAAAATCTCCTGCCCCAATCGGGAATCGAACCTGGGCCCCTTGGCGTGGCATTCCACCTCGCTTACCACTCAGCTAACGGGGGCGGACTGCAATTTTGCAAAAAGTTTACATACAGTTTTGTGGTTACTTACGAAAGAAAACCGTAGCTCCTTTTACAAATAACTAATATGACCGTGTATAAACTGCCCAAAAACTTTTATAGTTAGTAGATCATCGGAAAGTTCCTAAAACTAAGGAAACTTTTTGAAGTGCATTGTATTACTTGCATACAAATGAAGTGAACCTTATTCATATTATATGGATAGTGCAAAATGTTTTATAGCACAATATTCATGCATTTTGTTTCTTTTCGTAAGGTGGCTATAATTTCGCACCTTACAAGCACTCAAAGAAATGGTTCAAATGGCTCTGAGCACTATGGGACTCAACTGCCGTGGGCATCAGTCCCCTAGAACTTAGAACTACTTAAACCTAACTAACCTAAGGACATTACACACATCCATGCCCGAGGCAGGATTCGAACCTGCGACCGTAGCAGTCGCACGGTTCCGGACTGCGCGCCTAGAACCGCGAGACCACCGCGGCCGGCTACAAGCACCCATCTACATACTTTGCCATGATCTACAACCACAATTAGGTATCATTTGATAGGTTGTACATTGTGTACATGAATATTTAAAGAGACTGACATTGTCACGTACGACTTGTAAATAATTTTTTAACGCTTTTACATGAAAGGTGACGGAGTGTCTTTATTACAAAAACGGCGTAATGAATGATTGCCTATACCAGAAGAGGTTGGAACGCCAGTGGAGATGAAACGGCAGGCGGAACTCAAGGCGTTATAAGGCCTGTACAGGTGTGTTGGTCCTGCTTAAACACAGGGAGTAGCTAGACGGACGTTGGGGCACCTGGCCAATGGAGCACAACAGAGTCGCGGCCTTTGTAGTGGTACCAAAAGGATAACCGGGAAATCTGCAAATCTTGCACGCAGCTGAGAGGAACGAGGAAGCTTCACTTCGGAAATCACACAGGCTGGGTTATTTCCAAGGCTTTTTATTCAGAAGCGTACCACTGTACGGGTATAGGTATTCCCTCGCAAACTTTCTGCGCTGGACGACAGATGACGAAAATATGGTTTGTCGGCGTTTGGAAGAATCTGTAGAGAGGGAGAATATTCCGGGGTTTCAAGAATAGGATTCGCCTTCTGCAGTTACGAGGGAGGGGAGCCGAGCCTTGCTAGAAAGGAAGCGGTGGAGAGGAAGAGGTCTTCCGTTTTTGAGCGCCAATGTGTGACGGTCGCTCAGTATCGGCTTTGTTGGTACAGGCGGACTTGCTGTCTTTGCTCTCAGGAGAGTTTATAGTCAGAACGGTTAGTACAGTACTGTTGTAAACTTATACGATTCTGGACTTCGCCTCCAGGCTGGAAGTCGTCGTTGAGTATGAAGCGTTCAGTAATTGAGAGCACTTCCTCCTGCCCATACTAATGTTGAGACGTTATCTGAACTCCGTCCTTGTGGCTGGGAGTTTGCGTTTCTCGTCTGTGGAACACAGAGAGGAGAAGACAGTATTAGAGTATATTAGTCAGAGGGCAGCCTTCTGCCGTCCTAGTGTTTGAAAGAGTTATTTTGTGGCTGGAGTTCTTCCATCGTAGCAGATGTCTACGAGTACCAGTACATACGGCGATATTGCTAATTGCTTCGGCTTATTAGGGCTATAAAGCTAAACAGTTGTGATCACTGTAGTTTATTTCCACTGAGGTTCCACACCACCGTAGATCATCTTTGAAAGTAGTGTCTTCTAGTGTTTGGTAGGTAGTTGATGTCAATCATCGCACGTTATTTATGTTAGATCGCGTGGCCATAAAAAGGGGCAGTGTTGGGCAATTGCTCTGCAAATTTTTAGTCAGGAAATATAGACAATTGTAACATCAAGGGTTGTTTTTTAATCTATAATAAATGTATAATGAGAAACAACGTTTATCATTCAGTAGTATTAGTTGTCTTAATCATTCATTTATGTTGAAGTTGTAATTTATATGTTAAAGAGCATTAAGAGATCCTACGATCTGCTTCAGGGGATAGTGAGACAGGGCCAAATCATCATTTTGGCGTTTATTATTTTCCGTTGCGCACATGCATTTTACACCCGCCTGGAGTAGCATATTAGACATTTATACGAGAAGGGACTGTGTTATGAAGAAGGATACGTCGTTCTGTACAAGACATTAAAATTTTCGAACGCCATTTTGAGGCAAATGCAGATAAAAAATTAGTGTGGAAGCAGTGCAATCATTGTTTGATATTCCTAACAAACCCGCAGGCAAATCCGTTTCACTCAAACGAATATTGTCCAACTGAGGCACTTTATCAGTGCTGTAGTAGTAAAAATGGTTCAAATGGCTCTGAGCACTGTTGGACTTAACTTCTAAAGGTCATCAGTCCCCTAGAACGTAGAACTACTTAAACCTACCTAACCTAAGGACATCACACACATCCATGCCCGAGGCAGGATTCGGACCTGCGACCGTAGCGGTCGCGCGGTTCCAGACTGTAGCGCCTAGAACCGCTCGGCCACTGCGGCCGGCGTAGTAGCAAAAACCACCGTGCTCTGTGGGTAACACTGATGGAGGTATAAGCAAGGCACAGAGCAGCAATAAGAGAAGGCCAAAAGGGATTTTACAAAATAAGTTGCTGCTGATGTCCAAGAATGAAAAGACTCCCAAAACGAACTACGATCAGCGCAAAACATTAGAAAGTAGGTGCCAATACGCTAATATATTCGTAATCGTGTCCTTTTGAACTTAAACTCGTCCGATCACAGTTTAATTTTCGTCTTAAGGGATTTTCGATAATACGAATGCGACTCGGCTGCTTTGAACAGGGTGTCTGCATCTACATAGATACTCTGCAAGCCACTGTACGGTGCGTGGCGGAGGGTACCCTGTGCCACTACTTGTCATTTCCGCTCCTGTTCCACTCGCAAGTAGAGCGAGAGAAAAACGACTGTCTGTAAGCCTCTGCAAGAAACCTTATTTCTCGTATCTTATCTTCGTGGTCCTTACGCGCGACGCATGTTGGCAGTAGAGGAATCGTTCGGCAGTCAGTTACACACGCCGGTTCTCTAAATTTTCTCAACAACGTTTCTCGAAAAGAACGTCGCCTTCTCCCCAGAGATTCCCATTTGAGTTCCCGAAGAGTTTCCATCAAACTTGCGTAATGTTAGAACCCACCGGTAACAAATCTAGCGGCCCGCCTCTGAATTCCTTCCATGTCTTAATTCAATCCGACCTGGTACGGATCTCGAACACTCGAGCAGTATTCAAGACTAGGTCGCACCGGCGTCCTATATGCGGTCTACTGTACAGGCGAATCACTCTTTCCTAACATTCTCCCATTAAGCAGAAGTCGACCATTTGCCTTCCCTATCAGTTTTCACATACTCGTTCCACTTCATAACGCTTTGCAACATACACAGTGCACCGATATTTTGTTATTATACGTTGACTTTGGCAGTAATGCGGGATACTGACTTACTAACATTTCCAGAAGCATATTGGCAAAGTCACCACTCCTTATAGTGTGTGCCGGCCGCTGTGGCCGAGCGGTTCTAGGCGCTTCAGTCCGGAACCGTGAGACTGCTACGGTCGTAGGTTCGAACCCTGCCTCGGGCAGGGATGTGTGTGATGTCTTTAGGTTTCACTAGTTCTAAGTCTATTTATTTTATTTTTATTTATTTATTTATTGTTCCGTGGGACCAAATTAAGGAGAAGTCTCCATGGTCATGGAACGAGTCAATACATGAAATTATAACACGATAGTAGAAACAGATAAAATGAAATATAAGAAACGTATTCAGGCGACAATTCGTAAGTTTAAATAAAGAATATCAACGTCGTAACACTGGAATTTGCTTAATTTTTCAGCCCTTCCAGGAGCTCCTCGACACAATAGAAGGAGTGAGCCATGAGGAAACTCTTCAGTTTAGACTTAAAAGTGTTCGGGCTACTGCTAAGATTTTTGAGTTCTTGTGGTAGCTTATTGAAAATTTTTTTCTGTACAAGAGTCAAGGAAGTGCATTCCACATGCAGATTTGATTTCTACCTATTATTAACTCAGTGAAAGCTGCTAACTCTTGGGAATAAGCTAATATTGCTAACAACAAACGACATTAAAGAAAATATATACTGTGAGGGCAAGGTCAGAATTCCCATACTATTGAATAGGGGTCGACAAGAAGTTCTCGAACTTACACCACATATAGCTCGAACAGAGCCAAAAATACCCTTTTTGAATCAGAAGAATTACCCCAAAAAATAATACCATATGACATAAGCGTATGAAAATATTCGAAGTAGACTACTTTTTGTGTTTAATTGGCACTTATTTCAGATACTGTTCTAATGGTAAATAAAGCAGCATTTAGTTTCTGGGGACTGATGACCAAAGACGTCAAGTACCATGGTGCTCAGAGCCATTTGAACCGTTTTTTTGTGCGTGAAAAATAAGGTTCAAAAATGGTTCAAATGGCTCTGAGCACTATGGGACTTAACTTCTGAGGTTATCAGTCCTCTAGAACTTAGAACTACTTAAACCTAACTAACCTAAGGACATCACACACATCCATGCCCGAGACAGGATTCGAACCTGCGACCGTAGCGGTCACGCGGTTCCAGACTGAAGCGCCTAGAAACGCTCGGCTACACCAGCCGGCGAAAAATAAGGAAGTAACACTATTAAAATAGCAGTTTTTCAGTTTATATGATCCCATTCTTCTATCACTACAAGGCGGTCGCTTGGAGCACTAGAATCGCTGCAGCTGTCATTTCTTTGCCTTATAGAGCTTCGAGACTATTCGTCGTAGACTGTGGCTGCACAGTTTTTACGCAGGGAAAATGAGTCCTCACATCAGTGGCACATCGTTTGCGCCGCTGCCTTCAACCTGTAAAATATCGGAAGTGGAGGTAGTCGCTGTCGTCTCTATCCCGTCGGCCGAGGAAGCTGAGCTGGTGACGTCACGAACAATCCACACGTGAGACCTAGTTTGTGAATGGGCGGAGAGGGTGGCTCAAAGCGGCCGAAAGTGTCTGCGGGGCACAGACCGCCGTGTCGCGTGACCGCCCGGCGCTTATCCTTTCTTCTTACTGCAGCCGCCCCCCCCCCCACCCCCCAGTTCGTTCCTCGGCGACAAGAGGCCGCCTTTAACAAGGGGCGGCGCCGCGCGTCTAAGACGGAGCAGCCGCGCGAGAATTTCCAAGACAAACAGCGCGCGCGCGCTCGCTCGACTTTATTTCCTAATGAAGTCATGGGGGAGCGGCAGCGCCGCCGAGCCTCGACAGTAAAGACGGGAGACGTCGACAAAAGCCGCCCGAATGGAGATACGCAAAGACGGCGCGACCGACCGCTGCCGTCGCCGCCGCCTTCTGTCCCACATTCCGCACGCTGTGTTTTTAAATAATTAGTGAGAAAATATCCATTGTGCAATGGAACATAATACGGGAGAGAACAGAGGGAAGCAGGGGAAGGGGGAAAGGGGGGGAGCGGGAAGAAGGGGGGGGGGGCGGTCGTGCGCGCGCGCGGGGGGAAGCGAGTGAAAGGGGATACGAAACGCAGGGCTGGAGGGTCTTCCCCCTACAAGGCAAAAGTGAGAATAAAGATTTTCTGGTCCTGTATTTTTTTAAAGGAGGGCCGAGGGCGAGTGCTGCGCGAGAGCACGCGGGGGAGACGAGAGAAGAATGGGTGGAAGTGAGGAAGGAGGGTCGGGTGCCGCGGCAGCCGCCGGGGCGCAGGAGGGGGAAAAAAAATCGTCCGCGCCGCGCGCTGCAGAAGAGATTTGTAAGAGGCGTTTCCATGGAGACGCTCTCGCTGAAGGCGGCGTTTTAATTAGGAAGCGCGCGGTGCGCATGCGCGGGGACGAGTGGCGCTCAGACGGCGGCGGCAGGCGGCAGTGGCGGCCGCTGCACTCTGAGCGCCGCGGCGCAGCGCGCGCGCCGACAAGTGGGCGCCGGCGATGGCTGGCCCGGCGAGCGACGCGCGCCAACGCCCACGCCTCACTCACGCGCCACCGCCGTTGCGGCTCACGACATTCCGCGGCTCGCAAGAGGCAGCCGACAAGTGAGGATCTTACATTCGGACGAAATCACTGATAAATTTGTTTCACTTGGAAAAAATAATCCTGTCATACAAGGAAATAATACAAATGAAAAAAGTAAGTACACTACTGGCCATTAAAATTGCTACAGCAAGAAGAAATGCAGATGATAAACGGGTATTTATTGGACAAATACCGGGTGATCAAAAAGTCAGTATAAATTTGTAAACTTAATAAACCACGGAATAATGGTTGGTTCAAATGGCTCTGAGCACTATGGGACTCAACCGCTGAGGTCATTAGTCCCCTAGAACCTAGAACTAGTTAAACCTAACTAACCTAAGGACATCACAAACATCCATGCCCGAGGCAGGATTCGAACCTGCGACCGTAGCGGTCTTGCGGTTCCAGACTGCAGCGCCTTTAACCGCACGACCACTTCGGCCGGCACGGAATAATGTACGAGGGCAGTTCAATAAGTAATGCAACACATTTTTTTTTCTGAAACAGTGGTTGTTTTATTCAGCATTGAATTACACCAGGTTATTCCCCAATCTTTTAGCTACACAACACTATTTTTCAACGTAATCTCCATTCAATGCTACGGCCTTACGCCACCTTGAAATGAGGGCCTGTATGCCTGCACGGTACCATTCCACTGGTCGATGTCGGAGCCAACGTCGTACTGCATCAATAACTTCTTCATCATCCGCGTAGTGCCTTCCACGGATTGCGTCCTTCATTGGGCCAAACATATGGAAATCCGACGGAGCGAGATCGGGGCTGTAGGGTGCATGAGGAAGAACAGTCCACTGAAGTTTTGTGAGCTCCTCTCGGGTGCGAAGACTTGTGTGAGGTCTTGCGTTGTCATGAAGAAGGAGAAGTTCGTTCAGATTTTTGTGCCTACGAACACGCTGAAGTCGTTTCTTCAATTTCTGAAGAGTAGCACAATACACTTCAGAGTTGATCGTTTGACCATGGGGAAGGACATCGAACAGAATAACCCCTTCAGCGTCCCAGAAGACTGTAACCGTGACTTTACCGGCTGAGGGTATGGCTTTAAACTTTTTCTTGGTAGGGGAGTGGGTATGGCGCCACTCCATTGATTGCCGTTTTGTTTCAGGTTCGAAGTGATGAACCCATGTTTCATCGCCTGTAACAATCTTTGACAAGAAATTGTCACCCTCAGCCACATGACGAGCAAGCAATTCCGCACAGATGGTTCTCCTTTGCTCTTTATGGTGTTCGGTTAGACAACGAGGGACCCAGCGGGAACAAACCTTTGAATATCCCAACTGGTGAACAATTGTGACAGCACTACCAACAGAGATGTCAAGTTGAGCACTGAGTTGTTTGATGGTGATCCGTCGATCATCTCGAACGAGTGTGTTCGCACGCTCCGCCATTGCAGGAGTCACAGCTGTGCACGGCCGGCCCGCACGCGGGAGATCAGACAGTCTTGCTTGACCTTGCGGCGATGATGACACACGCCTTGCCCAACGACTCACCGTGCTTTTGTCCACTGCCAGATCATCGTAGACATTCTGCAAGCGCCTATGAATGTCTGAGATGCCCTGGTTTTCCGCCAAAAGAAACTCCATCACTGCCCGTTGTTTGCAACGCACATCCGTTACAGACGCCATTTTAACAGCTCCGTACAGCGCTGCCACCTGTCGGAAGTCAATGAAACTATACGAGACGAAGCGGGAATGTTTGAAAATATTCCACAAGAAATTTCCGGTTTTTTCAACCAAAATTGGCCGAGAAAAAAAAATGTGTTGCATTACTTATTGAACTGCCCTCGTAGATAGAGAGGTAAAAATTGACACAAATGCTTAGAACGACATGGGGTTTCATTAGAACAAAAAAACACAACATGTCCGACAGATGGTGCTGGACAGCAGGCAACTGCTACCGTGACGGGTGAGAGGTACGCCGATATGGTACAGAATCGCATCATCCCCAGCCTGGCTGATAAACACCTGCTTGAACGTACGATGTTTATGCGGGATGGTGCTCCACCCCATATTGCTACACGCGTGAAAGATCTCTTGCGCGCGTCGTTTGGTGATGATCGTGTGCTCAGCCGCCACTTTCGTCACGCTTGGCCTCCCAGGCCCCCAGACCTCAGTCCGTGCGATTATTGGCTTTGAGGTTACCTGAAGTCGCAAGTGTATCGTGATCGACCGACATCTCTAGGGATGCTGAAAGACAACATCCGACGCCAATGCGTCATCGTAACTCCGGACATGCTTTACAGTACTGTTCAAAACATTATTCCTCGATTACAGCTGTTGTTGAGGAATGGTGGTGGACATATTGAGCATTTCCTGTAATGAACATCATCTTTGCTTTGCCTTACTTTATCCTAATTATTGCTATTCTGATCAGATGAAGCGCCATCTATCGATTTCTTGAACTTTTGTATTTTTTTGGTTGTAATAAAACCCCATGTCATTCCAACCATGTGTGTCAATTTGTACCTCTCTATCTACATTATTCCGTGATTTATGCAGTTTTCAAATTTATACTCAATTTTTCATCACCCTGTATATTATACTAGAACAGACATGTGATTACATTTTCACGCAATTTGGGTGCATAGATCCTGAGAAATCAAAACCCAGAACAACCACCTCTGGCCGTAATAACGGCCTTGATATGCCTGGGCAATGAATCAAACAGAACTCAGATTGCGTGTACAGTTATAGCTGCCCATGCAGCTTCAACACCATACCACAGTTCATCAAGAGTAGTGACTGCCGTATTGGGACGAGCCAGTTGCTCGGCCACCATTGACCAGACGTTTTCAGTCGAACATTTTCTGTGTCCAGAAATGCCCGTACACGATCTGCAACATGCGGTCGTGCATTATCCTGCTGAAATGTAGGGTTTCGCAGGGATCGAATGAAGGGTAGAGCCACGGATCGTAACACATCTGAAATGTAGCGTCCACTGTTCAAAGTGCCATCAATGCGAGTCAGAGGTGACCGAGACGTGTAACCAGTGGCACCATCACGCCGGGTGATACGCCAGTATCGCGATGACGAATACACGCTTCCAATGTGCGTTCACCGCGATGTCGCCAAACACGCATGCGACCATCATGATGCTGTAAACAGAACCTGGATTCATCCGAAAAAATTACGTTTTGCCATTCGTGCACCCAGGTTCGTCGTTGAGTACACCATCGCAGGCGCTTCTGTCTGTGATGCAGCATGAAGGGTAACCGCAGCCATGTACTCCGAGCTGGTTATCCATGCTGCTGCAAACGTCGTCGAACTGTTCGTGTAGATGGTTGTTGTCTTGCAAACGTCCCCATCTGTTGACTCAGGGGTCGAGACGTGGCTGCACGATACGTTACAGCCATGCGGATAAGATGCCTGTCATCTCGACTGCTAGTGATATGAGGCCGTTGGGATCCAGCACGGCGTTCCGTATTACCCTCCTGAACCCACCGATTCCATATTCTGCTAACAGTCATTGGATCTCGACCAACGCGAGCGGCAATGTCGCGATACGATAAACCGCAATCGCGATAGGCTACAATCCGACGTGATAGTACGCATTTCTCCTCCTTATACGAGGCACCACAACATTTCACCACCAGGCAACGCCGGTCAACTGCTGTTTGTGTATGAGAAATCGGTTGGAAACTTTCCTCATCTCAGCACGTTGTAGGTGTCGCCACCGGTGCCAACCTTGTGTGAATGCTCTGAAAAGCTAATCATTTGCATATCACAGCATCTTCTTCCTGTCGGTTAAATTTCGCGTCTGTAGCACGTCATCTTCGTGGTGTAGCAATTTTAATGGCCATTAGTGTAAAATGTTTATTATTTCAAAAGTTGTTTCCACAACTGTTAATACATTTATCCCATTTTCAGACAAGACGGTCAATCCCTTCATCGAAAAATGTTTCCTGTTGCCTGCGGAACCACGATTGTAGTCTGGTGTGCAACTTAGCCACGAATACTTACTTCAAGGATCCAAAAACATGGACATGGCATGGGGACAGATTTCGACTCTGTATGGGCTTCCCAGAGAAACTTCTGCAGCGGACTCGGAACAACCGCGCCAACATGTGGGCGGGTATTACGCCTGCGTCACAATAATATCGTCCGTCTAGATTCCTTCGCGTTTGGACTTGAAAGCTCGCTTCAGTTTTTACAAAGCATCCAGGTAGCGCTGAGTGGCGCATTGTCTCAGGAAGTCGATGAACAGTGGACCCTTGCACTCAAGAGAAAGATCACCACGGGTTTTCCGTAACTGGCATCCCTCTCGTTTCGACTACACTGCAGACGTTTCGCTGGGAAGCTCTTTGACATCCATCACACTGTCCCAATGTCTCACTATACGATATCCGTATTTTTCAGTCCTAAAGAAGACATTCGTGATCGTCGATTTGCTACGGACGAAGGGGTGCACGTTTGGGTACAAACAGTTTTTGTAGGCAACCCCAAACATTTTTCCACGAAGGCATCGACCCTTTTGTCTTGCAGTGTGTAAGGTGTCAGGCAAATCCAACACCTTCCATGAAAACCCTGACATGATAAGCAAATCCAGTAGTATTTCACATAGCTCCGAATAAATCGTGACATTAAATTAGCCAAAGTAATACGAGTAACGAGTGAGCAAATGGAATACCACAGACTAACACAAGAATGCCTAAATGCATGTCATACCTTCCCACCGTGAGACAGACGCAGTTCCGAGGGGAGAAACGAGAACAGAAGCCGAGAGCAGAACCGTGTTAAGCTAGAAGGCCCTACGATAAGGGACGGACACCCACGTCACCAGCAAACCACCAGGACCACCCCCCAGCCTATGTTAAAAGCTAGAGCCCTCCAGAAGAACAGTATAGATCTTACCATAACACTAAAAGGGCCACACCAGCCGCAAGTTTTAGCGTGAGACTTTTTCGGGTCTCTGTTACGTTGCAAACCTAAAAAAACATTGCCCCACCACGAAAAGTAACCGCTAGGACCACCCCCCGGCCCATGTTAAAAGCTAGAGCCCTCCAGAAGAATAGTATAGATCTTACGATAACACAAAAAGGGCCACACCAGCCGCAAGTTTTAGTGTGAGACTTTTTCGCGTCTCTGTTACAATAGCATAATTAAGTTATGAATTTTAATATTGTTAGAATTAAGTTTTCTCTCCAATGCAAGCGCACATGTGGCGGATACATCGTTGACAAGTTGGTTCTGACCCAACAAGTAAGTGAATTGATTGTCAACTCGTGTGTGCAAAAAGTTTATGAAACGCGTGAGATCGTATGAGCGCATGTTGACGCGAAGTAGGGCGCGTGAATTGCTTTTAAAACAGAAAATAAGGGATTCGGAAAGATTAACAATGGCAGATCGAGACCTTGACCGAATTGAGGTAGAGACCAAACATGAAGATGGACAGAGAATAGAGGACAGTGCAACAGACGATGCAGTATCGCGAGAAATAGGACAGATAACGCACCATAACGAGGATAATGTACGCCAAGGCACAGAAAACCTAGGACAGCATACGACGAGGAGCAGGAAAGTAGAAAGACAGCCGATGAGGATTCTAACTTGCGTCTTGAATACGTAGAACCCATAGTACAAGTAATCAGAGCTCCCTCACCACAGAGTACAAGGAATTCGAGCAGTAACGTGTCACCGCACAGTTCAATGCAATCGGTTGCAAACCAACAACTGGGCGAAAACACAGAGCGTAGGACGTCGGAAGAAAACGCAATAGGACCCACAAATCTGGCAGAATTATTACAATTAATGACGGAAACCATGTCAAGACAAAATAAAGAAATTGCGAACCAAATTAAAATTCAGAATGCAGAAACGACGAAACAAATTGCAGAAACCACGAGACAAATGCGTGAGATTGAAGAACAAAACAAAAAAATTCAGTTAAACCTAAGTCATATTTAAGACGAGGCAAAAGAATCTCGAGAAGTGATAGGAAACTTAATAACAGGTCACAATCAATTGAGAACAGACATTGACAAGGTACAAGCGGACGTACAAACATTGCTTAATGACATTCAGGACGAGATCAAAACGTTACGTAACAACACCCAGGGAGAAGTCAAGAAACTAGAGAAACAGATAAACGAAATTACTAGACAAGCAGCAGGTACAGCGCGTGTTGTTGAAAACAGTGTGTTACGCAAACGTATCACAAAAGCAGCGCTGAAAAGATATGATAACCGCATAGTCAAAATAGAAGCGCAAACTAAGCGACAATTTCAGAAATTGCGAACAGAGTTGTTGCAAACCATTGAAGAGAGTAGTGAACAGGATCGAACAATCACAGAGTCTGCAACCACATCCGTATCTATAACAGCACCGGAAAAACAAGCAATTAACGAAGATATTACGCATTTGCGATTCCAATCACAGGCAGAAAGTAACATACGTGAAATCAGACAGCCTGCACAGCAACAAACACGTTTCGAAATTCTTGATGAACAAACGGCATCACAAACACATGCGAAACCACAAATGTATGTTTCAAGACAGTTTGGATCGTGCAATGAAGCAGCAAGGTCAGCCAGACAAGACACCGAACCAATACCTGACAATGTAAAGACAGGTCGCGAAGAGTACAGTGCAATGCATTCAGCTACATGTTCATAACCGATGGAAGAAAATTATTGCGTACCACTCCAACGATACTACGCAAGGGTAGGCGAAAGTTACAGTGGACAATATCCAATGGATCTACCACAACCGGAAAGAACGACGGGAGAAATGATAAGAAACAAAAGTGGCGAAGAATCGCGAATTTCATATGGAACTATGACGAAGTACGACAACGATCATTTCCTCACAGTCAGAATATTTCAACACTTTCGAGAAGGAAACTCATTACATCCACGAACTTTTATTGATCAATTCCGAGTAGGATTACCAGGACACTGGACGCTAGCACACAAATTAGATTTTATATGTGCACACACGTCAGGAACAGTCGCAGAAACCATGCAGCATGTTGCAGCGACATGCCGACCGTACGAAGATTTCAGAGAGAAGTTTCTCTCACGATATTGGTCCAGCGAAGCACAGAACAGAGTGAAGTACGAATTATTACAGAACCCATATTTTGAAAATTCAGGAGAGAAGAGTCCCGTGAAATTTTTCGAATTAATGGCAAAGAAAAATCAATGCCTAGATGTACCATACAGTGACGGAGAGTTGATTAAATTATGCGCGATGAAGTTACCATTGAAATACCAGCAATAATTAGTCAGTCGCGGAGGCAATGACGTCGAAGCATTTAAAGGTATTCTAAGGGAACTAGAGTTCATATTTTCGGAAGATGATGCAAGAAAAAGACGAAGCGCACGTGAAAACGAAAGTAAAAAGCAGTGAAATCCACAAGACATAGTACGAAGAAACAATAATTACGAACCACGTGATAACTTCGCACCAAGAAACGACAATAGATTTCAACAAAGAACCGGTTATGGATTTAGAAGAAAATATGGCAATAACTATAATTCACCCAGGAACGGCAACAACTATTACAGAGGGAATAACGACAACCGGAACGGGTATTGGAGCGCCAATAGACCGACAAATTATCAACAAAGAAACCAATATCAACAAGCGGAGCAAGAAAAGATAATATAGATAGAAGCGGTGGAGATAAGACCACCAAACCCCGAAAAACGTTCGAATTGACAGCTAAGCGCCCATGCCGAAGAGAATAACGCACCGACCTAGGACAATTGCAGCACCTTGAACAGAGAAGTAAATACCTTATCACAAGAAGAGAAGAAGGAAGAAACAAATCCGCAGGGACCAGATGAAAACGAAGACAGGAAAATAACAATATCATGTTGGGACGAAATTAATTGGGAGAATACTGACGAGGAAGATGAATTACCAGAGGTATGCACAACGAATGTAGGAGGAAAGGACGAAGTAATGAGTATTGCAGAGCTATTTGAGATGGAAAACAGGGAAAGCGAATTCAATGAGGATAATGCGTAGTCGACAGAAGTTGAAAATAAGTTACTAGTGGGCACACAACCCAACGTATATAATGAAGGAAGTTATGAAGCGATAATTAGAGCATTTAGATGCGATTATGTGGAAGTAGCGACGAAGAAGAAGATAGACGAGGATGAGGAAAAAGTAGAGGATGTTGAAGAAAGCGTAAATGAAGGAAGAAATAGAGAAGAGGAAATCAAAGAAAGAGAAGTAGCAGTCGAAGCTTATCCTACAGAAAGCTCGATTTCACAAGGGAAATTCCTGAAAAGACTCATGTATGATTCAGTGGAGGATTCGTTGATGCAAGAAGAAGAAGAACAGAACCAACCCTTTCAAATTCAACCAAGTGTGAAGGCCGTGGTAAAGCATATCCCAGTCAATATTGTAATTGATAGCGGAAGTGAACTGACTGCGATCTCAGAAAATTTATTCATGCAGTGTAATACCAATGAGGAATTGCCAGTTCTGAAAACACGTAAGATTAAAGTAAGAGGCCCTATTAGAAACAATGCTGCGGAAGTTACGAGACAAACAAGGTTAACTCTTTCGTGTCAAGGTCAAAAGATCGAAGCCAACTTCGTGATCATACCTAAACTAACTGTAGCTTTGATTATAGGTGCAGATTTTTTAAATGAGAAACGAGCGATAATAGATATGGGGAAAGGTAGCGTAACATTCGGGAATGTCACACTTCTCTTTGAGCAAAAGCTAAAATTAGAAGAAATACCAGCTATAAACAAACAATTAAGAATAACGCGAGATAAAGAGGATGAAGAATTAGAATGGTATGCACAAAAGGGGGAATCGCCTCAACTCAAGTTAGAAGTCCATAAAGAAATCGACGAAAAATTGCAAGAAGTTCAAGGTATTTCAGAACACAGTAAAAGAGAATTAGAGGATATTTTACGAGATAAAGCAGAGTTATTTTTACCTAAGACTGGCAGTATTAAACACTTTCAGTACAAGTTTGAAGATTAATTTTATTACTGGTAAATAATCAGCACAATATTTCAAGATTATGTTGTAGATAAGATCGTCAGGAGAAAGAAGAATGAAGAGAGAGGAAGGTGGGAAAAAGAAAGTAGTTTCAATAAAAACAAAAACAAAAATAACACCAATAGTAACATAGATTAAGGTGAAGGGATAAAGCGTAGATAGTCTAAAAGCATGAAATGCTATACACCATGACACTACACAAAAATATAAAGCGAATTTGAGGATTCTTGTAGAAGTTAAGACTCAAAATACCTTAGAATTGTAACATGGAAAGGGCACCAAAATTTGTAAAGCTTTTTAAGAAGGCGTAAAACAATGTAGGTACTAGACATATGTTAGACGATTATAAGTAAAACTTTTTGTAAGAACCATTGTAAAAACTCCAGCAAAGACCAGATGCAACGACCCACAAGTTGCAACGCGAGAAGTATCAAGAAAGAAAAGGACGTAATTAGCAAGACACGATTCCTACAAGGCAGAAGCGTCGAGAGAAGGCAAAGGACAGCGAGACCAACAGAGGGCCCTTGTATCTGATGTGGGCAGTAAATCTGCCCGCTAAGCGGAACCCTGCTGGGACAGAACACCACGGAAGGCCAAGAGGGCCTTGGTATGCCCCGACTCAGCGGAGCGAGCAAAAAAACGGCCCAACGAGAAGACCGCTTGGGCAAGCCACCACTGGCAAAAAAATATGTGTAAAGGTCACAATAATGCTATTAAACAGCACACTGATGCACGAAACTGAAGAAAACTTCCACAAAGTAAAAATGACACTCCCAAACAATTTATCAAACTGTTACTAAGAGGAGAACTTCAAAGTGACTAGTTATCAATAAATATTTCCATATCCTGCCCAGAGAAGAACCAAGAATAAAGTAAGAAGCAGAGAATAAGCAGGAAGAACAGAAGTTAAAGATTCGCAAGATTGAGACCAAGAAAGAAGATGGGTGAAGAATAGACGACATACCTTCCCAAATCCCTATCCTATTGTAAACTAGTCGTCTGCGAAGTATTACAACGAAAAACGACCACTTTCAGCGACACATAACGATGACTTTCACGCATAAAAAGACAGTAAACCACGAGATTCTGCACTCACAGCTCCATTCCATTATGGGACCTCCACAACAGCAACACAGACCTGCAAAGCAAACAAGGAACGACGAACGAAGCTGTACATCAAATACTTGCCCACATCCATCTTGCTCAAGTCCATCACCTTCGAGCAAAAACATTCGCCAACCTCATGCTTAAACATTCATAGGATTGTGTGAATGTGTGAAATCAAATTATGTGATGTAGGAATTGTGCAAAAGAAGTGTGTGAAAAAACTAAATAAGTTAAGCACACCAGACAGCTAATAAACTACAAAATATCAGTCATTGACTATGGACTTAAATAAAAAATAGACTATCGATAAAAATAAGTCATTGGTTCTGAAATGGGCAGTATATAAAAAACAAATGTAAGGCATAATAAACACTAAAACTATGTGCCACTTATTTTCTCCTCATAAAAATAAAAGAATAACTATATTTTACTTATTTCTCCTTATAAAAACAAAGAATAAAAAATTATCTTGTTGGATGTTTTCCCTTTTTTTAACATTTGTACCATTTGTTAGGATAATATCTCAATACTTCTGTATGTATATTTCTTTGTCAAAGCATTGCTTGGAAATAATTCTTATTTGTTAGTGTAACAATGTTGAAATGAGTGCCTAGAAACAAAAACATTTTACTTGTACATGATATTTAGAAAATGTGTTAGGAATAGATTTTACTTAATTACTACATTTATAAAAAAATATTTCTAAGAAAATCGATGTGAAAGACTCCTCACTTTCGATAACAAACTTCTTAAAAAACAAACTTCACAATTAAATAAAGAAAGAAAATAATTAAAAAATAATAATTATAATAGAATAAAAATATCCTTCCCTTGTCAATATAAACATATTTTCGAGAATGATGTGGAAGAATATAAAAATATAAATTGGTAATACAAACTAGCATAGAACCAGAATAATATGGCTGAACAGTAGGCAACAGAATTTAGATAAAGGAATAATTTTTGACTGACTTAGACAACGATTCAATCATTGCCTAACTTCAGTGCAAAAATTAAGTTCGAAGGGTGGTGATATGTAAGGTGTCAGACAAATCCAACACCTTCCATGAAAATCCTGACATGATAAGCAAATCCAGTAGTATGTCACATAGCTCCGAATAAATCGTGACATTAAATTAACCAAAGTAATACGAGTAACGAGTGAGCAAATGGAATACCACAGACTAACACAAGAATGCCTAAATGCATGTCATACCTTCCCACCGTGAGACAGACGTAGTTCCGAGGGGAGAAACGAGAACAGAAGCCGAGAGCAGAACCGTGTTAAGCTAGAAGGCCCTACGATAAGGGACGGACACCCACATCACCAGCTAACCACCAGGACCACCCTCCAGCCTATGTTAAAAGCTAGAGCCCTCCAGAAGAACAGTATAGATCTTACCATAACACTAAAAGGGTCACACCAGCCGCAAGTTTAAGCGTGAGACTTTTTCGCGTCTCTGTTACGTTGCAAACCTAAAAAACATTGCCCCACCACGAAAAGTAACCGCTAGGACCACCCCCCAGTCCATGTTAAAAGCTAGAGCCCTCCAGAAGAACAGTATAGATCTTACGATAACACAAAAAGGGTCACACCAGCCGCAAGTTTTAGCGTGAGACTTTTTCGCATCTCTGTTACGTTGCAAACCTAAAAAACATTGCCCCACCACGAAAAGTAACCGCTAGGACCACCCCCCCCCCCCCCCCCCAGCCCATGTTAAAAGTTAGAGCCCTCCAGAAGAACAGTATAGATCTTACGATAACACAAGAAGGGCCACACCAGCCGCTAGTTTTAGCGTGAGTTTTTTCGCGTCTCTGTTACGTTGCAAACGTTAAAAACATTGCCCCACCACGAAAAGTATAACGTTTCTCATTGGATAGACAGAATTTTTTTAGGCGGAGCTTAAGGTTAACATTGAGACCCTGAGTGTTCAGATGAAAACACAGCCAGATAGTTTTTTTATAAACCAACTTCGGTAAATTGTAGTAAGGAGAAGTTAGAAGAGAGTTGCTTCCGAGACGGCGACCTGTAGGGAGCTGCGCCGGCCGCCGCCCCCTGACGAACACCGACAAGGTAATGAACGCATGCGATGCCGCATTTTTGAGCGCATAAGGCTTCACTCAGAACTGCAGAAGTCTCATCTGTTACATCCCCATTTTACATAATACTAGTGTCGATCGTCAATTGAAGCTCATGGTATTCTCATTTGCTACGTAAGTTAAAATCTGAAATGCGATGATTTTTCTGTTATATAATTATTGAGAAGCCACATCAGCCACTGTAATTTATGACAAGTTAGATAAGTAATTAAAGATAATTGAGGGTCACTGTAGACCATTTTGATAGTTTTCTCTTTTGTGAAACTTAATTTAAACCTAGATTATAGATGTGATATGGCATAGGTCATCCTTCGATCCATTATAGAACTTGGAAACCCATTCAGGGAATATTCGTTCACATTTTTGTTGAACGCAGTTTGTTTTTATCATCCTGTATTAAAACATTTCCTTTTATCAATAGTGCAATTTATAAACAATGTTTTGTGAGTAGAATAAAATTTCCAATGGTAAACTTAACTGCTTTTTCGACATTATTTTACCAGCTAACTAAAATTGGGAAAGCCTTGAACCCCTTCCACTAAATTTAGTTAGTATTAAGATTCTTTTACAGGGAGTGCAGTGGAGCTGACGCTGAAATCATTAAGTATTTGGTTATATCGTCGCTAGTCTCACTGAACTCTTCTGAACTCTACATGTCATGTGTGGTCTGGCGTCTCCTTACCAGCAACAGGTCCCAGGTTCAAACTAGTCTAGTCAAGTCCCTAAAAAACACGCTCAGAGCGTCGTTGCGCGAAAGTGGTAGGGAGACACGACATAGAACAACAGACACCACGCAGAATGTTAGAAGTGGAATAAAAATGTTAACAGTTGCGGCGATTACTTTCGAAATAATAAACAGTTTACTCACTTTTTTCCATCTGTCTCGAATTCATTTCGCTACCACTTACAGGGTATACAGAAAAGGACTCCCTGATTTCAAAATTAAATATCTTGAAAACAAAGATTGATAGAGAAATACAGTAAACGCTATGTTTATTGTGAAAGTTGTAAGAAGTTTATACAGCAGTTTGAAATAATAGTTACAAAAGCTGCTAACAGATGGCGCTGTAATCGCCATACGTAATGCCTAGTATAAAGCCCAGAGAGATCAGTTCCACTATTGAAACGTGAAAGGATGTTAGCGAACCGAAGGAAGAGATTAAAACCATGTACTCCATTGAACAACGCGTTTTTCTGGTGCTAGAGTACCACAGGTTAGAAGAGAGTCCTACGGCAACAAGGCGACGTTTTCAAGCATGGTTTAATGTTCCAAAAGGACCCGATGCGAAAACCATTCGCTCTTCGCAACATTTCAACGAACAGGCAGCCTAACTGATGATCTAGTGGGTCATGTTGGCCGCAAGCAAACCGCAGTTACGCCTGAAAATATAGCCACAGTTTCTGGAATTATTCAGCGAAATCCAATGTCATCCGTCCGTAGAATTGCATCTGAGACTGGTTTGAAGCGTTGCAGCACGCAGAAAATACTGAGAAAGAGCCTACACGTTTCCATTAAAATTCAAACGCAGCAGGCCATACCCGTACGAGCTGTGCAACAAAGGGTTGCCTTTGCTAATCGGATGCTCACAATGATTGATAGTGAAGGATTTGATGTTGGCTGCATCTGGTTTACAGATGAAGCACACTTCCACCTGAATGGATACGTGAATAAGCAGAACTGGCGATTTTGGGGTTCCGAAAAGCCGTATTGGTGTGAAGCGAAACCCCTGTATTCTCCTAAAGTTACTGTGTTGGCTGCAGTATGCAGCAGAGGCATTATTGGCCCTTTTTTCATTCGAGAAACGGTCACTGGTGCACGTTACGTTGCAATTTTGGAACAATTTGTCGCCACACAGCAAGAGTTAGAGGATCGACCAGGTACTGAATGGTTTATGCAAGATGGAGCCCGACCACATCGGACCGAACAAGTGTTTCGCTTTCTTGAGGTATACTTCGGGAATCGAGTCATTGCTTTGGAATATCCTAAATTTACTGGTTCAGGCATGGATTGGCCTCCATATTCGCCGGATTTGACTCCCTGTGACTTTTTTTTTTGTGGTGCACAGTGAAAGACATGGTCTACCCGAAGCATCCCGCGTCGTTGGACGAGCTTGAATCGGCGATCTCTGTGGCATGTGATTCCATTTCGGTTGAGACACTACGAAATGTGATGGCGAATTTCATTCTTCGTTTGCGCCACCTCTGTAGTGCCAATGGTGAACATTTTGAAAACATTGTGATATGATTGTTTGCAAAGATTGTTTTCATACTATTATTTCACTTATGTATGCTGATATGCGCCATCTGTTAGCAGCTTTTGTAACTATTATTTCAAATTGCTGTATAAACTTCTTACAGCCTTCACAATAAACATACCGTTTACTGTATTCCTCTATCGATCTTTGTTTCCGAGATATTTAGTTTTCAAATCAGGGAGCCCTTTTCTGGACACCCTGTATATTTCAACCTACACATGCATCTACATGTATACTCCTCAAGTTACCTCACGATGTGTCGCGAAGTATCAACAGCACACCTCTTTGTAATACGTAACGTCTCTCGTTTACCGCCTACCGCTTGTAGGGACACGGAAAAAGTATCGAAACCTCTTTGAATCGATTACTTTCATCTCGATACCGAATATCAATATCTTTATGGAATGAGATTTTCACTCTGCAGCGGAGTGTGCACTGATATGAAACTTCCTGGCAGATTAAAACTGTGTGCCGGACCGAGACTCGAACTCGGTATCTTTGCCTATCGCGGGCATGCCGCTTGGGTATGTCTCTCTCGGAACATACCCAAGCGGAAGCCGAGCTAAACGTCCCCATCCAACGGACGGATCACCATCGACGTTTTCACGTGCCTTCACTGCATGATACACTGCGGAGAGGTTTGGAATTTAATCCAGGGCGTTTGCTGCAAAGACTGGTGATCATAAACTTTAATAAACCATCTCTCTCCTACAGTTATCGGTCAGACTCAGGCAGGGAGGCCGCGCGTAGCGGCCGTGCGGTTAGAGACGCCATGTCACGGATTGCGTGGCCCCTCCCGCCGGAGGTTCGAGTCCTCTCTCGAATATAGCTGTGTGTGTTGTTCTTAGCACAGGTTAGTTTAAGTAGTTGTAAGTCTAGGGACCGATGACCTCACACACACACACACACATTTTGCACCACCAGGTTTCGAATCAGCTCACATGTGTGTGTTATCGATTTCTGCTACGGACGCAGGTGGTAATGGTTTTTTACATTTTAATTATTTATCCAAAATTTTGACCGCACTACTTGAGTTCTAACACTTTCAACAGTTTAATGCGCGAGCACCAACAGATCAGCAGCTGGACGAGTGTTGTGCGACGCTTTGAAACTTGACAACGTTTATTCTCAGTTCGTTCACTTCAAAACCCCTTGTTTTCAGGAGACGGCTTACTGATTTGTTTTTGGATTGTTGTTTAAAGTAAATTAAGTGCAACAGTTACTGAATCACCAGGCAGAATGGCGCCTATGAAAGTGAAACTTGGCAGTACTCTCATAAACTGGATTGTAATGAAGGTAGGTGCTGTACCTTGCTTGCTCGACCGCATCATCAAATGCTATAATGAACTGATCATGACGGCAACGTGACTGCTTGCCAAAATATTGTGCCTGGTGAAACCTGACATCTGGACGTTCACCCATCAACTACTTTGTCGGGAAGTACGCCGGGAGAAGTTGAAGAGTCACTGAAAGTGTCCCCAGCAAAATTCACTCCTGTTGCAAAGGTGAAGGGTGGGCACACCCCACTTTAATCTCCAGTAATAGGTTTCTGGGTTCTTCTGATAAGGTAGTTGAGCCGTGGCGTTCGTTACTGGCGCGCCAGTCTCTTGGATGTCCATTATCGATCCTTCGATGTTCCTTATCTTTGCATTCGCGGGGCGAGTGGCAGTTGACGTTTGCTCGCGCTACCTGCTGAGACGCACCGAGGTACGAGGTGGGAAGCAACCACGTATATGTGGAGTTGGTTGTACGCGGTCTGCCGGTTCAGGATGGAGGATATGTGCTGGCTGCCTGCCTGTCTGCTCTCCTGATTTTGCTCGCCTTGCCTTGCGACCGCCTTGCTTGGGTTGCTGCCTGGTGTATCCTACACGAGCCATACCGGACGTCCAGCAGAAGTTAAGCAGCCTTGTGTTTCTTTTAAAGAAAAGGAGAAAATGTATAAGACTTTTGTAACCAATTTTGGTGGCCTCTTAAGTATGGCCTTAGCGTTTACACTGCCTTTGGAGAGAGCGAATTCTTTTAAATTTAAATAGTTGGGGTTCCCTGTGCTTATAATCTTTTGGGGACTTTATTTGAATTTTCTCTTTGGGGTTCCTTCCTTGTGCTTGGTTAAATGTTTACTTGTATAGCGAGAAGTGACTCCTAGTTAAAACTCGGAGAAGGTGTTTGATGTTACTGCCGCCTCCGGCATTCGTCTTTTCAATTAAGTGTTGTCATCCCTTCGAGCGACCTGGTGTCACTCCTCGTTAATTAATGCTGGTTTATCTGTACTTAATTTTGAATCGGCCATTTGAATTAATATTCTGGAGCGCAGTATAGCACTAAGGCAACCTCATTGTATACCAACTTGTGCCCCGGTCTAGTACCTTAATTTTCAGTGGCACGAGTTAGCTCCACTACCGGATTTACTGATGTGCTCCCTTCAAAATCTTGTCTTGTAAAAGTTTGCCCCATGTGTGTCTGGGAACACAGAGATGAGCTTTAGTGTGACTTAAGCTAGTCAGTTCATTTTGGCTTGGCTTCCACTGAAGAGTTTGAGAGGAGCGTAGTATGTTTGATTTGTTATTCATTTAATTACTGTAAGTTTGTTCATTTAATGGGGAGCAATACATTTAAAGACTGTTGGTATCAACTCCCCTAGTTGCTGGATGTTGCTAATTCGTTCCAAATGGCCTACTACTTATTCAGTGGCAAGGCTGTTGATTAGTTGGTTACTGTGAGTACTAATTCACGCTATTTATTTGTTGCCGAAATTGTTAAAGTGTCTGTGTCGTGATTCAATCACTAGCTACGTGTTTGAGCTGAATTGCTACAAACCTCACATTGCCTCCTTAAAATTTGTTGCCAGCAGAAGCCCTTAAGAGAACTACGTTTTGTTACTGCTTATGTGAACCTGTACTGGGAGCAATATTTCATGTAGTTAAATTTTATCTTAAAATGTGCACATCTCTGATGTAATAGACGAGTGATAAAAGAAAAAAAACCAAAGGGGCCTGGTCCTTCCTATTGTGTCCGGTTTGTAACACGT
This sequence comes from Schistocerca nitens, assembly GCF_023898315.1. NCBI lineage: Eukaryota > Metazoa > Arthropoda > Insecta > Orthoptera > Acrididae > Schistocerca > Schistocerca nitens. The sequence continues at coordinate 828,790,087 of NC_064618.1, read as the reverse complement.
AGTCTCTGACTTTGAAGTCGTCATAGTAAATTAGTACACAGCAAAGAAAAATAAATTGGAGCAGTCACCTATTTTGTACCAGCTCTTGCTGATCAGAGAGACGGAATGATTTTTTTTTTTTTTTTTTTTTGTTAACACCTGTATCACCACTGTGTACAGATCTTTTGGAGTAATGGGAAGACATGAAAGTTTTATTCGGATAATTGCATTAGCTAGCTAGCGAGTACTTAACGGTTCCAGCGGCATCAGTACCCTTCGACGGTTCAGGCTGGAAGAACTAGATATGCCGATTGTAACCACTCACAGGAAACTATAAATCTAAGTTACATTAAATTGTTTACTATTTCTCATAAACATTACAACAGCGTTGAGGATTTTACATCTCAAAGGAATTTCTGAATATGAATTATGATCTTCGAAGAACGTTAGAAAATGTTCAAATGTGTGTGAATTTCTAAGGGACCAAACTGCTGAGGTCATCGGTCCCTAGACTTACACACTACATACACTAATTTACGCTAAGGACATCACGCTCACTCTTGCTCGAGGGAGGACTCGAACCTCCGGCAGGAGGGGCAGCGCAATCTGTGAAAAATGTAAGAAATGGACATAGTACATTGGTTATGGACCGCAACGAATACCACCAAGATGGAACAAAAGATGTCACTTGGAATCAGTTCGGCCAAAAACTAGGCGATCTGACGGGGAAAAACAATTGCTTTGATCATATCGTTTTACAGAAATTTTGGTTAAGAATGTATGAAGTGAAATTACATCTGCTCGATCAATTTCAGTCTGTCAATTAACTGACCGACTGGTTTCATATCAGACTTCTTACGCCAGCCTTGTAGGAATAGGATGAGAATAGCCATCAGAAATGGCATAAACAAATGCACGAGATCAATGAATAACCCATTAAAACGTTCCGTTTACCATGTAGTTTAGGTATGGTTGAGCAATTGTAATCGTCCATGAAGTAAATAGTTTCTCACCCTCTTGTTAGATTTTCGTACGGGCAGGTCCCGATTGTGTGGAGACCTTTTCTTTCTTTTCAACCCAGCTTAAAACAATAAGCCTCCCCCCCCCTCCCCCGTTTTAACGCCAGTTCACAAAAGTTTGGTTACGCTCTCAAGGCTGGAAGGGTTGACACTTTAGAAGAGAAGTGACTTTCGCGGCGTGTATGACAAGTCGGCGTCACCACGGACCGGGATGCTACGCCCCTCATTCACCTCCCGGTGGTGGAGTCACTCTTGAATCGGAGGGGCGTTGTGTGCGGGGCTTTGTGGGCAAACAGACCGGTGTAGCGCAATAATCATTCACGAGGCATTTTGTCTTTTGTAGACGCGCCCCTTGGTCACATTCTCACAAACAGAGCGAAAACGAAACTCTCGTCCCTCTTGCCCCAGCCATTCTTCATGAACTATTGCTCAAAGTGTTCCTGGCGCCGAAGAGAATGTAATCACGCCTACTCATGCAACGGCCGTGTGGCAAGACGATGCTGGTGATCATAAAGTAGCTATTGTCGTGACAGACTGGCGCGACACAATTCGGTAAATAACGAACTTTTCTAATTATGGCTGGTAAAATTTGATTGGCATCTCACTACAATGCATGTGGAGGGGAACAGCAACTTCTCGGTTCTCTCGCCTTAACGGCGGACCAGTGGTTGGAATATTTCGACTGGACAAAGCAAGCTGTCGAGAGGCTAAGTGAAACTGAGGTGTGAAGTACGAAAAACATCCTGGTGTGAAGCTCCAAGTGGAACAGGAGATTCTTCAATGTTGGCGGCCGATCCCAACAGGCGGGACCTCGGGCACCTGAGAGCGGAAGCAGCTGGGGGCTGAAGAAGCCTCCATTTTATGACGTCGGGCATTAAATTTGGAAATCCAAATGGAACTCAAGGAAGTGCAAGTTTCATAATAACTTGTACAATCCTCACTACTATTCTGATGTTTATGAGAAATATTAAACAATCTAGTGTATCCTGAACTTGTAGTTTCCTTTTGCAGCAAATTTTGTACTGTGGGCATCCACAGCTGCAGACTTTTACCATGGTGAATAACACCACGTCAGCTGTATGATAAATCTTTATTACTGATCCAACTGAATTTGTGGCGTTACAGTCACGTATTCAAGGAAACACACCTACTTCATAATTTATTACAAACGAAAACCAGTAGATGACTCAACATCCTTTGTCAAGTTGTGATTTAAATGTTTAACTGTTAAGAGGTCGGTAGCTCAATTTAAAGTAACTGATAATAATTATGAAATAAATATGTATCCCTGAAGATGTACCTCTAACACTGCGAAGCTAGTTGGATCATAAAAGAAGATTTATCATACACCTGAGGTGATCTTATACATCATGTTACCACTCAGCATCTAGAATTGGCATAGAGATCCTACTGGATTTTCAAAGGAAAGCATTACATTGTCATAGTCAGGTAACTGATTATCAGTGAAACGACTGGATAAAATTCTGGTTTCGGGTAACTACTAAGGGAAAGAGTGGGAAATTCAGGTAAGATTTAATTTGTTTATTTTTGGGTACTACTCAGCTCTTTTTCTGAGAATCTATTGTGTAATTTTGTATATCGAGTTACATATAACTTCTATCTGTAATGAAAATAAAAACATTGTTTCATTTACATGAAAGCTGTCTGCTGTAGGCGACTTTCAAGTTATGTATTCATACACAATATTCTAGGCACTTGAGCAGAAATAGTTCAGGGTTTCTGGCTCAGTTTCGAAGGATATGAAAAAATGGCGAATTTTGTAGTAAATATCTGTTTCAAATGTTTCCATCATTTTTCTGACTATTGATTTACAGAGGAGTATGAAAAAAATCTCTTTCGAAACTATTTGTTCATTGAGTTCTCATTTCTATATTCAGATCAATATATTTTTGTAACCAATCAGATCGATTAAATTTTTATACTCTCTGTAATTTTGTTATTTTCGTTCCTAGAGAAAAATACTCTTTAAGTTTTCTATAAAGAACTATATATTTTTTTGTCATTCAGTGCTGATAATAGGTATAGGCATAATTTAATTTTCAGGAGATAATGCTAAATCATTAGGTTTATGATACAAACTTTTTGTATAGCCTAATTCTACTTCAAAACTATACCCATATTCAGAATTAGCAGCAATTTTTATCCCATCTGTATCTAAATTTGTTTCATCTCAAAATTGCCATTGAGAAAAAAAATTAACTCGTAGCCAAGCCATATACAATATTTGCATCCAAATATGCGAAATAATTTTACTTCATATTTGAATCACAGTTTTTTGAATATTTATTATTTGCTTTAATGTACCTTTTGCAACATTTAGATATACTGCCACTAATTCCTTTTTCAAACATTAGTATAACAACATATTCATCTAATAACTGCAATTCAATTTTAGCAGTTTGTAATATACAGTCCCAACATGAACCTGACATTGTAAAATCCCAAGATGGACCTAAACCATAAGATTTTATGAAGTTTTCTAAAATTTTCAAAAGCATCAGACAAATACAAAACAACAACTTTTTATATAAATCATGGCATTCACCAAGATATTTTAGATATATTTTTCCCAAACTAATTTAGCATTTTATATTCATCACCACTAATATCACATTTCAGCAAATTATTATAGAATTTTTGTTTTGATGGAAGATTTGTTTCTTCAGATTTTTTCCAACTATCCATATAATCACAAGGATAAACACCATTGTAATTACTATATATACTAGATCCTCTGCAAAATTTTTCTAATGCATGTCATTTAGTTCTTTCTTAAATTTAATGATAATTTATGAAGTGTAATGGCCATAAATTCAAAGGTATCAATGAATCTCATTTTCAAATTATCTCCTTTTACCATAACTAACATAGCTATCTTTTTATTTGATATTAAATATATTTATTTTTCATCATAACCTCGTTCTTTTATAAAAGAAATGAGAATAATTTCCAGAGAGATTATGTAAATAAATAGGTATAAAACTTGGATATTTAGTTGCAATTACAATTATTGCATAATTGATTTACATATTTTCCAGTTAAATGATCATACTGCCAAACGTTTATGTTTTTTGTGAATAATGGCATCTTCCAAATGAACATTCTTCTCTTTTACTTTGTTGTGATTGATCTTCAAATGTTAATAATTTCAATTCTAGATTTTGGAGTATAATTTACTAATTTCTTATACTTTCTCTCTGACATATTCAATAAAGTTTTATGACAATTTGCTCCCCTACATACAACTGGATTTTTATAATCTCACTCATATATATTTCATGTAATAAAACAAGCTACTTTGTTCATATTTTTGAAATTTCGTTGTATACGATGTTCCTGTAACAGGTCGATAATTATACGTCATTAGAAGTAAAGCTTTAAAATCAGCATAAATAACAAAAGGAACATTCATTGAGTGTTGATAATTTTTCATTCTTATAAATGATCCTTTTTCTGGTAATTCTACACTCCTGGAAATTGAAATAGGAACACCGTGAATTCATTGTCCCAGGAAGGGGAAACTTTATTGACACATTCCTGGGGTCAGATACATCACATGATCACACTGACAGAACCACAGGCACATAGACACAGGCAACAGAGCATGCACAATGTCGGCACTAGTACAGTGTATATCCACCTTTCGCAGCAATGCAGGCTGCTATTCTCCCATGGAGACGATCGTAGAGATGCTGGATGTAGTCCTGTGGAACGGCTTGCCATGCCATTTCCACCTGGCGCCTCAGTTGGACCAGCGTTCGTGCTGGACGTGCAGACCGCGTGAGACGACGCTTCATCCAGTCCCAAACATGCTCAATGGGGGACAGATCCGGAGATCTTGCTGGCCAGGGTAGTTGACTTACACCTTCTAGAGCACGTTGGGTGGCACGGGATACATGCGGACGTGCATTGTCCTGTTGGAACAGCAAGTTCCCTTGCCGGTCTAGGAATGGTAGAACGATGGGTTCGATGACGGTTTGGATGTACCGTGCACTATTCAGTGTCCCCTCGACGATCACCAGTGGTGTACGGCCAGTGTAGGAGATCGCTCCCCACACCATGATGCCGGGTGTTGGCCCTGTGTGCCTCGGTCGTATGCAGTCCTGATTGTGGCGCTCACCTACACGGCGCCAAACACGCATACGACCATCATTGGCACCAAGGCAGAAGCGACTCTCATCGCTGAAGACGACACGTCTCCATTCGTCCCTCCATTCACGCCTGTCGCGACACCACTGGAGGCGGGCTGCACGATGTTGGGGCGTGAGCGGAAGACGGCCTAACGGTGTGCGGGACCGTAGCCCAGCTTCATGGAGACGGTTGCGAATGGTCCTCGCCGATACCCCAGGAGCAACAGTGTCCCTAATTTGCTGGGAAGTGGCGGTGCGGTCCCCTACGGCACTGCGTAGGATCCTACGGTCTTGGCGTGCATCCGTGCGTCGCTGCGGTCCGGTCCCAGGTCGACGGGCACATGCACCTTCCGCCGACCACTGGCGACAACATCGATGTACTGTGGAGACCTCACGCCCCACGTGTTGAGCAATTCGGCGGTACGTCCACCCGGCCTCCCGCATGCCCACTATACGCCCTCACTCAAAGTCCGTCAACTGCACATACGGTTCACGTCCACGCTGTCGCGGCATGCTACCAGTGTTAAAGACTGCGATGGAGCTCCGTATGCCACGGCAAACTGGCTGACACTGACGGCGGCGGTGCACAAATGCTGCGCAGCTAGCGCCATTCGACGGCCAACACCGCGGTTCCTGGTGTGTCCGCTGTGCCGTGCGTGTGATCATTGCTTGTACAGCCATCTCGCAGTGTCCGGAGCAAGTATGGTGGGTCTGACACACCGGTGTCAATGTGTTCTTTTTTCCATTTCCAGGAGTGTATATTTAATGTCTTGTTAACTAAACAATTTGGAATATGGCTATATAATTTTTCTTTATCATTAAAATGCATTAAGCTTGCATCACAAAGAAATTTCAATTACTTACGTTTTGAGATCTGAGTTGAAATAATTTGAGACAAATCTTCAATTGATCAATAATGTGTTATTTTCATCTTTAAATTTAATAGATTAATGTGCTAGTCTTGTATACATTCACTTATTTACAATGGATATACTTGATAATTCTAATCAAATGAATAATATTAAGAGAAACAATATTACTCTCACTTATTGAAATATCTTCAAATATATCTGGAAAATATACAAGTATGAAATGTATCACAGTTCTGATCAATGTCTAGTTCAACATTTTTATATTTGATAACTCTTTCTCCATTTTTATCTCCATGATACAATGCTGAATTTATTGACCACAAAAAGTTTTTCATCATAATTTTTAACACTAACACAAACTTTTTACATTTTTTATTTTTCTGGTAGTTCAATATAAGGTGAACTTCTTAATATATTTATGAATTGCTAATTATAATCCAATACCTCGCTCGATCTAGACTCCCACCAGATCATCAAATTTGAAATGCAGACATCAATGATGCAATTACATTTTTTCCATTTTTATAGCATTCACTCAAATGTCCTTCATTCGTATGTATAACTTTATGTATGAAATTTATTTTTATTTGTTTTCCAGTATCTGATGATTTCATCTTATAAACACAGAAAATATAACATTTACTTTCAATTCATTGTGTAATTTTAAGGTTTCATAAACAGATACCATCGTTTTTTATTTTGATATGCTGAAAAAAGTTTGAATCAAGTAACTTTCGATTGCTCTCTAGATGTATAGTTTGAAACCAACTTTCAAACAGTTTGTTAACCGAGTTTTGATTATTACTCTGTTTTGATATATATTTGTAGAAAATGGATCTACTTCGTTGAATTGTTTAGCTCCAGCAATTTAAAAAGTTTCGTCAACGTCTTCGACTTCAAAATAAAGTAATTGTTTTCAAATATTTATATTCATTTATAATTTTTAATTATAAATTCAGTTAAATCATCTTATCTTAATTTACTACATCCAGCAAATTTATTTATTTCACAAGAAACAGAAAGAATGGCGACTGAGAATTCTCGATTATGTCGTCATTTATAACAAATTTCTTTATAGAAACATAAAAAAAATGACAGTGGAAACGTAGAATAAAAATGTATAATTCAAACGAAATTTAGTTAATTTATGAATTACAATATAAAGGATTCTGACATTTAAAAAAAATTAATGAATGTACGATAAATTAAATGGATTTCAAGTCAAAGATAAATTTTAGTTGCAGATAAATATATATTTAAAGTTAAGAATCTGAATTTGTGATAAAAATTAATTCAGAGTTGAGATTTTAAAATTATTTTTAATTTGCTTCCATGTAATTTTTCTATCAGTAGATTTCTTAATTATTTATGACAGTAATGTGAATTAATAAATTATTAACAAAATTTAACATATTATAAAGATTAAGGTAATTGAGATCAACACAGAGGTAGATTTAGATGAAAGATTTTTAAATAACTTTTAATTAGGTTCAAGCTGCTCTTTTCATCACCAGATTTCTTATTTTTCACATATTCTTGAGTACATTTTCCGTTTGCCTGAATGTTTCTCTTTACACAATGGATTTGATAAAAAAAAAATCTGAATCTTTAATTTCACGACAACTAACCCCCCCCCCATGAACCATGGACCTTGCCGTTGGTGGGGAGGCTTGCGTGCCTCAGCGATACAGATGGCCGTACCGTAGGTGCAACCACAACGGAGGGGTATCTGTTGAGAGGCCAGACAAACATGTGGTTCCTGAAGAGGGGCAGCAGCCTTTTCAGTAGTTGCAGGGGCAACAGTCTGGATGATTGACTGATCTGGCCTTGTAACATTAACCAAAACAGCCTTGCTGTGCTGGTACTGCGAACGGCTGAAAGCAAGGGGAAACTACAGCCGTAATTTTTCCCGAGGACATGCAGCTCTACTGTATGATTAAATGATGATGGCGTCCTCTTGGGTAAAATATTCCGGAGGTAAAATAGTCCCCCATTCGGATCTCCGGGCGGGGACTACTCAAGAGGACGTCGTTATCAGGAGAAAGAAAACTGGCGTTCTACGGATCGGAGCGTGGAATGTCAGATCCCTTAATCGGGCAGGTAGGTTAGAAAATTTAAAAAGGGAAATGGATAGGTTAAAGTTAGATATAGTGGGAATTAGTGAAGTTCGGTGGCAGGAGGAACAAGACTTTTGGTCAGGTGATTACAGGGTTATAAATACAAAATCAAATAGGGGTAATGCAGGAGTAGGTTTAATAATGAATAAAAAAATAGGAGTGCGGGTTAGCTACTACAAACAGCATAGTGAACGCATTATTGTGGCCAAGATAGACACAAAGCCCATGCCTACTACAGTAGTACAAGTTTATATGCCAACTAGCTCTGCAGATGATGAAGAAATAGATGAAATGTATGACGAGATAAAAGAAATTATTCAGGTAGTGAAGGGAGACGAAAATTTAATAGTCATGGGTGACTGGAATTCGTCAGTAGGAAAAGGGAGAGAAGGAAACATAGTAGGTGAATATGGATTGGGGGGAAGGAATGAAAGAGGAAGCCGCCTTGTAGAATTTTGCACAGAGCATAACTTAATCATAGCTAACACTTGGTTCAAGAATCATGAAAGGAGGCTGTATACATGGAAGAAGCCAGGAGATACTGACAGGTTTCAGATAGATTATATAATGGTAAGACAGAGATTTAGGAACCAGGTTTTAAATTGTAAGACATTTCCTGGGGCAGATGTGGATTCTGACCACAATCTATTGGTTATGAACTGCAGATTGAAACTGAAGAAACTGCAAAAAGGTGGGAATTTAAGGAGATGGGACCTGGATAAACTGAAAGAACCAGAGGTTGTAGAGAGTTTCAGGGAGAGCATAAGGGAACAATTGACAGGAATGGGGGAAAGAAATACAGTAGAAGAAGAATGGGTAGCTCTGAGGGATGAAGTGGTGAAGGCAGCAGACGATCAAGTAGGTAAAAAGACGAGGGCTAATAGAAATCCTTGGGTAACAGAAGAAATATTGAATTTAATTGATGAAAGGAGAAAATATAAAAATGCAGTAAATGAAGCAGGCAAAAAGGAATACAAACGTCTCAAAAATGAGATCGACAGGAAGTGCAAAATGGCTAAGCAGGGATGGCTAGAGGACAAATGTAAGGATGTAGAGGCTTGTCTCACTAGGGGTAAGATAGATACTGCCTACAGGAAATTTAAAGAGACCTTTGGAGAGAAGAGAACCACTTGTATGAATATCAAGAGCTCAGATGGAAACCCAGTTCTAAGCAAAGAAGGGAAGATAGAAAGGTGGAAGGAGTATATAGAGGGTTTATACAAGGGAGATGTACTTGAGGACAATATTATGGAAATGGAAGAGGATGTAGATGAAGACGAAATGGGAGATAAGATACTGCGTGAAGAGTTTGACAGAGCACTGAAAGACCTGAGTCGAAACAAGGCCCCGGGAGTAGACAACATTCCACTAGAACTACAGATGGCCTCGGGAGAGCCAGTCATGACAAAACTCTACCATCTGGTGAGCACGATGTATGAGACAGGCGAAATACCCTCAGACTTCAAGAAGAATATAATAATTCCAATCCCAAAGAAAGCAGGTGTTGACAGATGTGAAAATTACCGAACTATCAGTTTAATAAGTCACAGCTGCAAAATACTAACGCGAATTCTTTACAGACGAATGGAAAAACTGGTAGAAGCTGACCTCGGGGAAGATCAGTTTGGATTCCGTAGGAATGTTGGAACACGTGAGGCAATACTGACCTTACGACTTATCTTGGAAGAAAGATTAAGAAAAGGCAAACCTACGTTTCTAGCATTTGTAGACTTAGAGAAAGCTTTTGACAATGTTGACTGGAATACTCTCTTTCAAATTCTGAAGGTGGCAGGGGTAAAATACAGGGAGCGAAAGGCTATTTACAATTTGTACAGAAACCAGATGGCAGTTATAAGAGTCGAGGGGCATGAAAGGGAAGCAGTGGTTGGGAAAGGAGTGAGACAGGGTTGTAGCCTCTCCCCGATGTTATTCAATCTGTATATTGAGCAAGCAGTAAAGGAAACAAAAGAAAAATTCGGAGTAGGTATTAAAATTCATGGAGAAGAAGTAAAAACTTTGAGGTTCGCCGATGACATTGTAATTCTGTCAGAGACAGCAAAGGACTTGGAAGAGCAGTTGAACGGAATGGACAGTGTCTTGAAAGGAGGATATAAGATGAAAATCAACAAAAGCAAAACGAGGATAATGGAATGTAGTCAAATTAAGTCGGGTGATGCTGAGGGAATTAGATTAGGAAATGAGACACTTAAAGTAGTAAAGGAGTTTTGCTATTTAGGGAGTAAAATAACCGATGATGGTCGAAGTAGAGAGGATATAAAATGTAGACTGGCAATGGCAAGGAAAGCGTTTCTCAAGAAGAGAAATTTGTTAACATCGAGTATAGATTTAGGTGTCAGGAAGTCGTTTCTGAAAGTATTTGTATGGAGTGTAGCCATGTATGGAAGTGAGACATGGACGATAACTAGTTTGGACAAGAAGAGAATAGAAGCTTTCGAAATGTGGTGCTACAGAAGAATGCTGAAGATAAGGTGGGTAGATCACGTAACTAATGAGGAGGTATTGAATAGGATTGGAGAGAAGAGAAGTTTGTGGCACAACTTGACTAGAAGAAGGGATCGGTTGGTAGGACATGTTTTGAGGCATCAAGGGATCACAAATTTAGCATTGGAGGGCAGCGTGGAGGGTAAAAATCGTAGAGGGAGACCAAGAGATGAATACACTAAGCAGATTCAGAAGGATGTAGGTTGCAGTAGGTACTGGGAGATGAAGAAGCTTGCACAGGATAGAGTAGCATGGAGAGCTGCATCAAGCCAGTCTCAGGACTGAAGACCACAACAACAACAACCTCGCTCGATCTAGACTCCCACCAGATCATCAAATTTGAAATGCAGACATCAATGATGCAATTACATTTTTTCCATTTTTATAGCATTCACTCAAATGTCCTTCATTCGTATGTATAACTTTATGTATGAAATTTATTTTTATTTGTTTTCCAGTATCTGATGATTTCATCTTATAAACACAGAAAATATAACATTTACTTTCAATTCATTGTGTAATTTTAAGGTTTCATAAACAGATACCATCGTTTTTTATTTTGATATGCTGAAAAAAGTTTGAATCAAGTAACTTTCGATTGCTCTCTAGATGTATAGTTTGAAACCAACTTTCAAACAGTTTGTTAACCGAGTTTTGATTATTACTCTGTTTTGATATATATTTGTAGAAAATGGATCTACTTCGTTGAATTGTTTAGCTCCAGCAATTTAAAAAGTTTCGTCAACGTCTTCGACTTCAAAATAAAGTAATTGTTTTCAAATATTTATATTCATTTATAATTTTTAATTATAAATTCAATTAAATCATCTTATCTTAATTTACTACATCCAGCAAATTTATTTATTTCACAAGAAACAGAAAGAATGGCGACTGAGAATTCTCGATTATGTCGTCATTTATAACAAATTTCTTTATAGAAGCATAAAAAAAATGACAGTGGAAACGTAGAATAAAAATGTATAATTCAAACGAAATTTAGTTAATTTATGAATTACAATATAAAGGATTCTGACATTTAAAAAAAATTAATGAATGTACGATAAATTAAATGGATTTCAAGTCAAAGATAAATTTTAGTTGCAGATAAATATATATTTAAAGTTAAGAATCTGAATTTGTGATAAAAATTAATTCAGAGTTGAGATTTTAAAATTATTTTTAATTTGCTTCCATGTAATTTTTCTATCAGTAGATTTCTTAATTATTTATGACAGTAATGTGAATTAATAAATTATTAACAAAATTTAACATATTATAAAGATTAAGGTAATTGAGATCAACACAGAGGTAGATTTAGATGAAAGATTTTTAAATAACTTTTAATTAGGTTCAAGCTGCTCTTTTCATCACCAGATTTCTTATTTTTCACATATTCTTGAGTACATTTTCCGTTTGCCTGAATGTTTCTCTTTACACAATGGATTTGATAAAAAAAAAATCTGAATCTTTAATTTCACGACAACTAATACATTTCTTACATCCATTTTGTCATTCATCATCTTCATTTATCAGTGGCATAATATTTTAGAATATATCTGCAGAGAGTCGTCACTCAAATTTAGTTTTAAATTTAGTTTTAAATGATAATTATAACATTATACAGTAACATCTTTATATTTAACTGGAATACAGTTACCTTTAAGTGGAGTAGCCCAATAAAAATTTGAATAAACAGCAACATCAGTTAATAAATATTTATATCCTTCATTCATTTTTGAAATTCCTATTAATTTTCCAGAATCCATTTCTACTAAATCAGCTTACTATATTGTATATCTTCTAAATCAAGTGAATCGTCATTCCTTCTTTCAAAACTTTTTCTCATTAGTTTATGGAGTTCATTAATCATTTCTCCACAAACATCTATAATTTTTTTAACAAATTTACTTTATTTTAGATCTTTATCACATAGTCTGTGGCCCATATCTCGTTATGTTTCTTTGAGACTGATGAGTTGCAGTAAATTTTTTGCATTTAAGATTCAAAATATGAATTTCCATAAAGACTGAGAATAAATTTCCATTGCCAATTTATACAAATTAAATTTTACAAATTAAAATTATTTTTACATATAGCGATACAATTTTAACTGTATCTCTTAGTTGTACACTTAGAAAATTTGATTTATATGTTATGTTCTAAAATATCTTTCTTCCTCAGACTTCTAATTCTCTGTTGAAATTATTAATCTTTTCATTAAGATGAGTTACAGTGATTTAATTATCATAATGAAGCTGATGAATTTTGTCATTAAGATGTGTTTTAGTGACATAGTTATTAAACTGTTTTAAAATACTTCTGTATTCCGCTTTTGGATGAGATTATTTATTTCATTTTCTAAATATCTTTTGATAACTGTGACTTTTTTATCAGTTGGGTTATTTACAGCTACTAATCTCATGTCATTAAAATCTATATAAGTTTTAGTTACTTGAAAAGGTTACTCAGTCCACTATGAAGCTCTTTGACTATTGCTTTTTATTTTTGGATAAAATCCTTTTTAACATCATTTCTAATTTTATTTTTACATTATTTTGCATGTTTCTTTTATTTCCAAAAACATCAATATCAAATTCAAATTACCATTCAACTTACAGTTATCTTATAATGACTTTAGCACAAATAAATGCAATTGACCACATTTAACTTCATCATAATCTGCTGTTCTTTCAATATTTTAATATAATTAATTTTGACCTAAACATTTATCTAGGTTCCTTTTTGGTATATTGTTACCAAATGAATCAAATACGGTTTATTATTTGTTATATAGCAGCAACTCCCATTTGCACCAATATGATCTGAAATTGCAGATTCAAAACTTCCCGTCTATAAGGTAATTCACCAATTATAAAAACACTATGATAGTGTTTAATTTTATACTGTTTAAGTAGATTTTCTAGGTCAGCACTTGATAATGTTCTATTACATTCATTAACCATATCGTTGAATATTTCATTCCTTTAACGTTCTTTTCTATTGCTAAATAATGTGTTTTCTGTTCTATTTCAGCATCATTTTTTTACCATGAACTGACTAAACGATGCTGCTGCTCCACCAGCTACTGAACCAGTTGCTTCTAATACTGCTACTACAATGAGTAACAAAAAATTTATGTTTTGTTAAATATTCAGAAACTGATTTCATACCAGGAATTCTTAATGTTATCATTACTGAGTTTAATTTTAATCGATTCAGCTTTAGTTTTGCCACTGAGGAGCGCTGAATAGTGGATGCTGAAATTATTCATTTACACAGATTAACAAATAATAAAAATTTTATACTCCTCAATCATTATCTTCATTTTCTAGTCGAAGTCCTAATTTTATTTTTCCATACACTACTCCTCTAGCTGCTATTGCAGCTAATGTTTCTCCAAATGATGCATCTGCAGCATAAATCCCTTCTTTTACTGTGTTTTTATAGTTGTTTATCTGCTTCATAATATATTCATAGTCTTTATGGTCTCCATGTGAAATATAATATTTTTATATGCTTCATCTAACTCATTTATACCTTGATCGCCTTCCACTTCCCTATCTTCTACTTTTGCTTGTGGAACACAATAATTATACTCTGCAATATGTGTTGCGAATGGTAATTCGTTTATTAATGTATTAATCGCCATTTTTCCCTATTTTTCATTTTTCCAAAATGTATGAAGTAAACTGTTGAATAATCTAGTCAAATAAGGTATACCTTTTGGATTATTAATGATAAAATCACTTAATTTAGTAGCTACCACTTTTTATAAACTGACTTTCATTATGACAGTTCTTATTTTCACCTAATTCTCCACCATGAATTGCAACCTATCTGTCAGTTAAGTCTCTAACATCATCCATCTGAACATCTTCAGCTGGTGTTCTGGTATAGTTTTTATTAATCCTTCGCCTTTCCTATCACTTTGTGAATAATCTGCATTTGATTGTCTTAATTCTGGAAAATAAACTTTAACAAGTCCTTTTATTAAACTTCTTTAATTAAATGTTATTTTGTTTCTTATTAGAACAAACAACTTCCGTGTGAAATAATATACCTGCATAATTCGATAAATTGATACAATCAAATTTTGTGTTTATATTGTGAATAGTAATAAGTTTTTTAGTTAAAAGATTCTTTAATTCATCTGTATCTTCATATTCTCTTACACCTATAATTCATTTATTTCCAAAAATTTTACAGATGAATTACCAATATATTTAAATATACTAACAAGTCTTAAGCAAAAAACTTTATCTTCAATATGATTAATACATTTCAACATTCTTTCAGTCATATTTATTTTTTGAATGTTTCATTCTTTTAGGTTTTTAGTCTCTCCTTCATCACATATCAAACATTTTGTACTTCTGATTCACTAAGGCTATAATTAGTTTCTTTAATGTGCGATATTTCTTCAAATTAGTCTAATTGTTGATGATAAGGAGTAATTAGTTTTTTAACTTCTCAATTTTCTTGAATAGCTTTTAATATATTATAACTCAAACCTTCGATTCCTTCTTCAACTTTTCCAATTGCATCGATAACATGTTGATCTTTTCTTTAACATTTCTCATTCTCCTTTCTGTGCTTTTTCTTCCACTTTTAAATTGTTCTTTTAACTATTCAACTTTTTTCTCTTTCGTTTAGCTTGTTTCACAACTTCCAGATCATTTTTTGCCATCATTTAATTATGAATGAAATAGTAATAATATATTTTTAATATTTGTGTTAATGTTAAACATGTTTACCAAATATATTTATGTTCAAGTTCATGTTTATGTTTAAGATGAATGTTTGATGTTTATGTTCATGTTTATTGTTGATGTTTAATGACTGAATAATATATAACAATAGTTGATTTAAATTATATCCATACTCTTTTTGTTGTGGTCTTCAGTCCACAGACTGGTTTGATGCAGCTTTCCATACTGCTCTATCCATGCAAGCCTTTTCATATCCGAGTAACTATGACAAACTACAGACTTCTGAATATGCTTAGTGTATTCATCTCTTGGTCTCCCTCTACGATTTTTACCCTTCACACTTCCCTCCAGTACTAAATTTCTGATACCTTGATACCTCAGAATGTGTCCTACCAATGGATCCCTTCTTCTAATCAGGTTCTGACACAAATTCCTCTTCTTACCTATTTTAATCAGTATCTCCTCATTAGTTACATGTCCTACCTATCTGATCTTCAGTATTCTTCTATGCCACAACATTTCAAACACTTCTATTCTCTTGTTGTCTACATTGTTTATTGTCCATATTTCACTTCCATATATGATTTGCATTTTTATAACGATTAATTCTTCTTATTCATACTCTTATAAAGATTAATAAGATGAACTATTTTATGTTTAAATTTATCAAAAAGCGACCACATTTATCTGGCCCAATTTAGCTTCATTATTAGAAGACAGAAATTGTATAATGTTGAAAAACATTTTCTGATTTTTCCAGTTGTTCCAAATAATTAAGTGCTTCTATATGACTGGCAAGATACGTTAATAAATAAATAATGTTCTTTTTATGTCAGTTTAATTAAGATATATGTTGTTAGAAAATTTTTAATCTCATTTAGATTCATTAGTTCATTTCTAGACATGTTAAACCTTATAGTTGAGAAAAACTGAGACTTATTAGTAAATATACCTAATAAGGCTTTAGAAATTAACATTAATATTGTTGATGGCTGACTACATCCAAATCATATTTAATTGCATGTGAGTACCCAAAAGGGGGTAAAATTATAGTTGAAAATATGGAATTCCAGTGACAGTTGTTATGTATGAATCAAATTATGAGCTTGAGAAACGAGAAATTATATTTTAGCCACTATGAATCAAGATAAAAGAAATGTTTGACATTAGCTGCTAGTGGGCATTGATTTAAGTCACTGGGGAAAGTTGAAAATTTGTGGTTGGTTGGTTCATGTCGGGGAGGAGACCATTGGTTCCATTAGATTAGGGGAGAATGGGGATGTCAGCCGTACCCTTTCAAAGGAACCATCCCGGTATTTGTCTGAAGCAATTTAGGAAAATAATGGAAAACCTAAATCATGATGACCAGATATGGGTTTGAATTATCGTCCTTCTGAAAGGGAGTCCAGTGTCCTGACCACTGTATCAACTCTCTCAGAGAAAACTTATGCCAAATCATGATTCGAACCTGGGTCTCCCACCCACTAGGCAGATGCACTGACCATAGTGCCATGCAGACACAGTGGTCATCGTAACTGCATGGACTACCTTTCATGCTTCTTATCAATCCCAAATTTCAAACTTATCGACACACTGCTGGTGCAGTGCCTCTTGCCCACTATCTTCATTAGTCACAGCATTTTGCTGATTCCTGCAAGTGTCCAAATGTGATGTGCATGTGCACTGAACTGTTCAACTGGACATCTTCACCTTAAAATTGTGGTTTTGTCTGAAAGATAATACACATTTTGATCCCACAGCAGCTGTGATTCAAGTCACAAAGAAATGACCAACATGAGCCGCTAGTGGCCATTTACTTAAGTCAATGGAAAGTTGAAAACTTGTGCTGCACTGGGATTCGAAACCCACATCTGCAACTTATTAGGCAGATGTTCTGACCACTGCACCATCCAGACACAGTGGTCCTTGCAACTGTACAGGCAACCCTTATCAACACGCTGCTGATGTAGCACCCCATATAGTGTGTATTTCCACTGAAGTGATCAGTTTGTCATCGATATATATAAAGTCCAAAACAATAGACATTATATGTATAATCAAGTTGAGGATGACAAATTGATCACTTCAGTGGAAATACAGACTATATGGGGTGCTACATCAGCAGTGTGTGGATAAGGGTTGCCTGTACAGTTGCAAGGACCACTGTGTCTGGATGGTACAGTGTGTGTGTGTGTGTGTGTGTGTGTGTGTGTGTGTGTGTGTGTGTGTGTGTGTGTGTGACAAGTCTCAAAGAACAGACACCACATATATAATTAAGGCGAGGACAACCAACTATTCACTTCAGTGCAGATGCACATCACACTCAAACTTTGGTGGAAATCAGCAAAATTCTACAACTGGTGAGGATAATGGACAAGGGACACTACATCAGCAATGTGTGGCTCAGTTGAGAATTTGGGTCTGACGGGAAGTGTGCTAAAATAGTCCATGCAGTTGTGTTGACTACTGCATCCAGATGGTGCAGTGATCAGCATATCTGTCAAGTAAGCATGAGACTTGGGTTCACATTCCAGTTGACACAAATTTTCAACTTTTTTTGTTGATTTAAACCAATGCACACTAGCAGGTAATGTCAGTCATTTCCTTGTGTTTTGAGAAATTATATTGAAAAATCCCATGAAACTGATTTCTTTTTATGCATTACAGAGCTCAGAGGTGGCAGGTTTAAGAGATAAAAAAAATTTTGAGATGGACATGACATTATTTTATCTCACTGAAATCTGACATGTCTTATTTTATATTTGTTGTGTTTCAAACTAGTTATAAAAATAATCAGTTAGTTGATTCATCATTATATGGTCATGTTAAATTAGGTACATAATATTTGCAAAATGGAAGAAGTGAGATATTTCCACAAGAAATATGGAATTTGGAGCCTCTATATAATTATTCGAAATCTTATGATTCATTTCATGCTTTTAAATGTGTTACATAATTAAAAAGATATGTTGATATAAGTTCATATAATTCCATTACAAATTATCTTGTCTATGTCATAAACATGAAGAATACCAAAAATGTTATGATGACACAAAAATCGACAACAAAATTATATCCTTGTTTTGATGCTAAAACACCAACTCACACACTAGCAAACATAATTATGTACGTAAAAATAAATTTAATGTATGTTGCTCAACACAGAATATTGTATCAGAATTTTTTTTAGATTTTTAAAAACACCATTTTTTCATAATTTTTATTATATTTCTCAATTTCGTCATCAATAAATGGACTTTTTAACGTTATCAGTTTTTGTTATAAGGTGGTCAATATCCAAATTACTAAACAGATCTACCTTCTCTTCAACTGTATAAATTTTTCGTTTCCATTTTCATTGCTGTTTGTTGAGTCTATATGTATCAAAAAGTTTAAATAAGAATCTTTTTTTATATTTTCATAATGAGTGAATTTACATTTTACATATAGTATTTTTTGCTATATTTAACTCATTCATAAATTTAAATTTTTCAAATCAATATTTTTTCCTGTATAAGTGGAGTCAACAAATCTCAGCTGTGTAAACAATGTAAAATAGCTTAAGAAAATTAATGAGCTAGAAGTAGATGTTTTATATATTATTAATAGATGTGACTACATAAATACAAACTGTGGAGAAAAAATCTGTATGAAGATCAATAATGAATTTAAAATTATTTTGCCAAATAGATATTTGAAATTAATTAGTCAGCTTGTTTTTCATTTTTTGAAGATAGAAATATTATACTGAAATACAGAAGAAGGAAAAAAACAAGATGATTATAATGAATTTCGTGATACTGAGTTTGTAGTTTAAATATTATTATGCTTGAAATATTTTCAGTGTCTTTTGTTTAAAAGAAATACTTTCAATAGATATAGTTCAGGATTTCTTGCTAAGTTCCTAATAAAATGAAAAAATCGCGTATTTTCATGTACATATTGTAGAAACTGATAGAAAGTTTGACATACATAACAGGAGAATGATTGGCCATTACGAAACTATTTTGAAAAAAGTAGTGAGAAACTTGAAAAATAAAGTATTCTGAAAAATGATGAAAATATTCGAAAAATGATCGAAATGTGATGAGGACAGGTGAAAACAGGTAGTTTTATCAGTATTCACATCACAGACTTTTTTGTTGTGATTTTTGGATATTTTGGAAAAACATGGAAAAACATGTTTTTTGTCATAACTTCGATCATTTTCAGGAACAGTCACTTGAAATTTCACAAATTTTTCGTTTTCTTGGAAATAAACAGAAACCCTTAACCTTGTCTTTTCACTTTTATCACTAAAAGGACATATAGTCTATTTATATCAGTTAGAATAGCCTTGTCTTTCACTGCGAACTGAGAATAAAGTCTTTAGCCTTTACTTTAAGGTTAACTCTAGTCAGCCAATATTTCTTGGCACAGATACCTGAGTTTGCAACAAAGGGGTGGCTCACTGGGCAAAGATGCAATCTCAGTGTTGTATATGTATTTATTTGTAAAGTATAAACTTTTATCTTGTGACATTGAGATGGGTAAACTGAAGCTAAATCGTCTAGGAAGTTGGTGATACAGTTACTGGTTCGCAGTGCCTGTTCATAAATGTATGTTCTATGTCTTTTTTAGTTTACTTATGTGATGATTTTTGCTGCCTTATTTCATGTGGGCAACGTCAGTCACTTGTTTGAATACATGCTATGCTTAGAATATCTAGTTTCTCTTTGGTCATCCAAGAATACAAGTCATTTATCTAATTAACTTTCCACCCATTAGATAATTTTGCAGGTGTTTGTATGAATATGGGGATAGTTTTTTTTTCTTTTGTAAATGTGAGGGTCCATAAACTCATGTCGTCAATTGAAGGACATTTATATGTATTATGCGCGATCTTTGGTAGCTACTTTCTGAACAATATAGTAACTTAATTTCAGTCTGCATCTAAACTGGGTTTCTTGCATTATTTTGCATTCCTTTTATCTCTGTGTTAATCCACGTATGTGCTGACTTAAACCTTGCTCATTAAATAACCACATTTCAGTACAATATACTCAATGATGTGAACACATGGACGGCATTCAGCATAAATGCTAATTCCTGATTATAAATGAAGTTTTCATTTAAATAAGATAAGTGTGAGTTGCAATGCATCTTCAAGACATATGTTCAGCAGCAACTAAGACTATGGAATTTTGCTTTACATGAGTCATTTTCAGTTGGCTACATTTCAAAAAATACAGTGCACAGGTCCAGCTGCACTGCACATATCACTTCTGTGCTACACGAACCCTGATAGGTTGCATTAGATCAGTTGAAGATTTTGGTTGTAATTTATGTCGACTTACTACAAGTTAAATATACTTTTATTACACCTCTGCACTATGAAAAAGCATATTCATTCTTAATAGACAGTGATCGTCATTGTTCATTTAAAGACCATATTTCACACAAAGGGAAATGTATTCAAAGATAAATATCGATTCCTTAAAGTACCAATACTTTGAGTATAATTCTTATCTTACAATACCACTTGTAAGTACCAATCCTTTTCATTTGGTGCCATGTCCCTAGCAAGTGGAGCTCATCTCTGACACACATTTAAGGTTCAGTTCTGAGAGGGTGTGGGCATCATATGTTGCTACTGGCTTCCTGCTCCTTTCTCGACCCCTCCCCCACCCATACTGTAAAATGTAGCATGCCTTTAATAAGACACAGATGCTTACAGTTTTAATAACAATAAAACATAGCAAATATTTTCATATAATAATAACGATTTGTTTAGATCTGTGCTTCATACGTCACTTTAAGAGATTGTTATTAAGAGAAACAAATAATTTAAAATGTATTCGACTGAAAAATTCAAATTTATATTGCGACTATAATAGCAACAAACTCTCACAATTTTGACTATGTCATAATTTACACCATATAAAACACAAATGTACACTCATCGTTATCAGTATTTCACTATGATTGTGCATACAGTCTGCAAAGAATGGTTATCAGAGCATGTAGATGACTGGGAATGGTGTTCTTACAGTCTTTTCCACCTACATTTGAGAATGTCAGTCCACCTGCCATTTTCTTTTGGAGGGCTCTCATCTTCCTCTCTTTCCTTAGCTTCTGATGGTTTGCCAGTTTAGCTTGTGGACTCATGAACCATATTGGGTTTGTTGTTATCAGTGGTCACGGTCAGCCTCTAGAATGGATGACTTTTCTCAGCTGGAATTTTCCTTGCAGTCAGTCACAGCAAAAGTTCATCCACGTGGACTAGTGCTATGACAAGCAAATCCCAATTATTCTATGCTAAACATAGCTTATAATTTTCCACAATTCTAATTCTTTCCATTTTTGAGACTCTTATTTCTCATGTTACTTTATTCTCTACTGAAAAATTTGGAAAGTTCCATCTGACTCGAAAATTTTCTAAGTACCAACAAAAACAATTCCTAAAAACACGCTATCACCACCTAACAAACATATTACCTCCAATAGCAGTCTGCAGAGTGAGACTGCCCAATAAAATGCCCAGCAGCTACAACTCACTCTCACCTTCAGTTTTCCACCAAAATTCACAATTAACACAAAATAGTGACAATGAACTAGCACTTGCAATACATACAAGTTACAATGACAATGTATAGGCTAAATGACACTTCTTTTTCTCCCTATTATCCTACGTGTAGCTGTTTATGCTCTTCAAAATAAAACATGAAATTTGTGCACATCTGCTTAACATGACAAAAAAATTTTTGTTAGAACATGATCAACAATAAAAGACGTCTGTCAAATAGAAGCATCTCTTTGCACTCTATTCAGTAGTGGTACAAAATATTACATTTAAATAACTACTTTCAAGTGAAAAGACTTTAACAAAAAGCAAATTTAACATTTAATTAAATACTCTAGGAATCATGTAATAATTCGTACACATAATACATAGGCACACTGAGTAAGCTATAAGCAATTCCTTGTTGCATTCATGTTCTGTGTAAGTGTGAAGAATACAATGATCTGGCATATTTACATTAGTAACAAGAAATAAAACACACAATAATTCATAAAATTATAGTGATGATAGCTGGTGTGATCTGCTATCATTAATACTATGTTATCAGAATCTCATGACATGCTCAACTGCTACTAATTTTTAATGAGTTTTATAGTAGTATTGTCTGCACTCTCATTTGCTGTTACAACGCAGCTTCTATAGTTTTGTGACATACACAATATCAGTCGCTCAAAACAGGCCCCTCAGTGCCACGATTTCTCGAATGCAATTCCTTTTGCTACATATCAAAAATGTGAATTATTGTTTAATTTTAAAGTATATCTATGTACCTCGGTCTGCCATATTGTGACAGCCACCATCTTTAGAGCCTTCATCCATGTGCCGGTACTGAAGCCAGTGCTCACCTCAAACCCTTTAGGCCCACTTCTGTTATCCTAACTTGCTCATCACAGCTTGCTTTAGCCCTGACCAACTCAGTGCCTCCAAAACGCACATCAGCTCCCTCAACCAAACCAGTACTTACAACTTCCAAGATTTCAATAACTTTACATGGCTGACAGTCGCCAACATATAGTTATATTACACAGCTCTCTTCCCAGTATTTTGCCAAGGATTTTGCTTTGGCGGGAGGACTTGAACAGGGAGCATTGACACCTATGAAGCCATTTTAAGAGTGACTTGAATAATAAGTAGCGGCCCCAATGCCTGTAAAGCTCCAAACAGCGATGTTATGACCTCATTCCCCTTTATACCGCATCATAATGAAGATTTTAGGCAGAGGATGGCATGGCAGATGGTCAGTGTTGCATCATCCTCTAGGTCTGATAGTGAGTAGTGCGGCTGTACAAGGATAAGACCAGTTTGCAATGTTGACAGATTTCTGAGGATGTCATATATCGTTGCCAGACCACCCTCTCCTCCACCCACCCCTCTGTAGTCACAGCGGACAAAGGTCCATTGTTCAGAAAACGTACTGGAATGCAGACAAGTGACATCTGATATTTTGACAGGTACACATAATTCATTTTCAAGGCAGACTTGCAAAGGGAGAGTGCTGTGTAATGAGATTTTGAAACCTCACCATGCACTGTATACAAGGTGTTCGGAAATTCCCATTAAAAACTTCTATGACTTGTAGAGGAGAGTGAGTATGCAACATTTCGAATTAGAACCCATGTCTCGAAATGTACTGGTTTCATTCTACAACAGTTTCAAATCAAATGTGTAACGCGCCGATGTCTGCTGAGGGACAGATAAACGTCTCAGAGTTGCTTGTTCTAGTATGTAATAGGGTTGATAGGATGACGTGTACTACTTTCTGTGGGGTTGTATGCAGTCTGTCAATTACGAGTCTTCTCTAGAGACAGAGGGAGATCCGAAAGCCTGACTTCTGGCCATTGTGTTAGAAACTGAATAGACAGCAGGTGGGATGGAGAGTGTGTACAAGAACATACTTCGTAGATACAGTGTCTGTAAAAATGTTGGTGATCGACACATCAAGCCGCTGTTGTAATGCATCAGTACTGTTCTGGATTCTTTTTTGTTTTGGAATAATGTAAAGACATAAAGTTTATGTGTTAGTACAAACAAATGCGCTTAAGTGATAAATAGATGTTTCGTTATGTTTCCTTTCGAATTGTTACCTAGTAACTGTACTGTGTAACGCCCAGTTCAGTTCCTCAAGCATAAGTGGATGAGTTAAACATCTGAAATGAAACCATCATAGATTAAGACTGGTATGTTTTTACCATGATTTCCTATCCATAATATAATGTAATCACGCCCATCGAAAAGTCTTAGAAGTTAACAACGGCAATTTCCAAACATCCTGTATGCAAAAAGATAACACACACACACACACACACACACACACACACATACACACACACACACACGCGCGCGCACACACACAGACACACACACACTTGACTAGGAAGAGAGATACAGAATTTAAGGAAAATGTCTATCTCTATTTATAAGGTCACTTGACAATTTAAATACAACTGATTCCTTAATAACACTATCCCAACAGCTAACGTGATCAAATTATCTGGATGCCTGCCTTAAAATGACTTACAAGTTCGTGGCGCCCTTGCTCAGGTGCTCGATCATGTTGAAAGATGCAATCGCCTTTTCCGAATTGCTTCATCAACAGTGGGAAGCAAGAAGGTGCTTGAAACATCAATCTAGGCCTGTGCTGTGATAGTGCCACGCAAAACAA
Source organism: Schistocerca nitens (assembly GCF_023898315.1). Taxonomy (NCBI): domain Eukaryota; kingdom Metazoa; phylum Arthropoda; class Insecta; order Orthoptera; family Acrididae; genus Schistocerca; species Schistocerca nitens. Next base: position 828,765,514 of record NC_064618.1, on the reverse strand, counting down.
AAAGGGGTGCAAGCCCCCACCATGAAAAACACGACCACACCATAACACCACCGCCTTCGAATTTTACTGTTGGGACTACATGCACTAGCAGATTACGTTCACTGGGCATTCGCCCTACCCACACCCTGCCATCGGATCGCCGCATTGTGTACCACGATTCGTCACTCCACTGTTCAGTTGTCCAATGTTTACCCTCCTTACACCAAGCGAGGCGTCGTTTGTCATTTACTGGCGTGATGTATGGCTTATGAGCAGCTACTAGACCATGAAATCCATGTTTCCTCACCTCCCGCCTAACTGTTATAGTACCTGCAGTGGATCCTGATGCTGTTTGGAATTCCTGTGTGATGATCTGGATAGATGTTTGCCTATTACACATTACGACCCTCTTCAACTGTCTGCGGACACTGTGAGTCAACAGACGAGGTCTACATGTACGCTTTTGTGCTGTACGTGTCCCTCCACGTTTCCACTTCACTGTCATATCGGAAACAATAGTCCTAGGGATGTTTAAGAGTGTGGAAATCTCACATACAGACGTATGACACAAGTGACACCCAATCACCTGACCTCGTTCGAAGTCTGTGAGTTCTGAGGAGCGCCCCATTCGGCTCTCTCACGATGTCTAATGACTACTGAGGTCGCTGATAACGAGTACCTGGCTGTAGGTGGCAGCATAAAGCATCTGATATGAAAAATGTATGAAAATGGCGGGAAGTTAAAATTTTGCAGGAAAAAAGGTCAATTGGGCTTCTTCCACTAACCTGAGAAAATGGCGGGAAAAAGGTTACTTGGGGCTACCTCCACTAACGTAAGTCATCCGACCGCCACCTCTTCCTTGGAACTGGTGGGAAAAGGACTCAGCCTGTGCTGGGCTGCTGGCTATGATGGATGTAAGTTTTTATTTTGCATACAGTGTTTATTTATACAACTTGAGGCAGTAGCTCCATCGAGTGTGTTCACCATGAGGTCCAGAGGCCTACTGACCTAGTACATTGTACTGTTAGCAGAGGGCACTGTCGTCCCATGGCAGTCTGGGGGAAAATGGCGGGAAAAAGACTCAGTCTGTGTATGGCTGCTGGAGAGAGGAAGGAGTTTACTTTATTTATTTTGGAACAATTTATTTAGCGATGGATTTCACGTAGTTCATTTATTACACTGATACAAAACACTCCCTCTGATGTGCTTGAGGTCACACTACATAGCCTACAGACCCGCAAACTACTCATAAATCACCGTAATAACGCAGTACACTGATGTTCAGACACGAAAACAACTAGCAAACTGTCAAAATAATGCAGTAACTGATGTACAAAATGGTTCAAATGGCTCTGAGCACTATGGGACTCAACTGCTGTGGTCATCAGTCCCCTAGAACTTAGAACTACTTAAACCTAACTAACCTAAGGACATCACACACAGCCATGCCCGAGGCAGGATTCGAACCTGCGACCGTAGCAGTCGCACGGTTCCGGACTGCGCGCCTAGAACCGCGAGACCACCGCGGCCGGCCAACTGATGTACAGACATACAAACAACTCGTAAATTGTCAAAGTAATGCAAGTAAAAGGCTCTGCAAACAACAACCTCACTGTCGAAAAAATGCATTGCACAGCCTACAGGCCCATTCACAAAATAACGCAACAGACACGTCCACTACCCGTGAAATTGTCGAAAAATAATGCATATTTAATGCTATGCTCACACTGGTCCCATACGTGAGATGCCTCTGGGCCGCACCCACGTGTTTAACGTTGCTGGCGCGATGCCTCTCTACCTGCAGTCCAGCGAAGACCTAACTGCCGAGCGACTCACCATTGTATGCGCAGATAAAAGGCTGTCAGTATTATACTGACATCGCATGTCAAGTCTCCCTCTCGGAAATCGTAAAGTGCCGCAGAAATAGTTAACAGTCGCTTTTGCAGGAGTTCTCGGGATTCTCAACTTGTCTGCATGGAAATCCTCGCCCTACCAGGAACTGTTTAGAAAAATAGCCCAGAATAACGCCGAATGCATTCCTCCTGATGATCCTAACATGGCATCCCGTCTATCATGTCTGACTTCCTGGATGTCTTTAAGTCCTGCTTTCAACAAACATCAACGTTCTCATTCTGATCAGCTCTTACTGAATTTACCTGCCAAATTACTGTTGCTGCTGGTGTGGAAGCACTGTCTGCCTTTTTCTTTCTGCAGACGAGACTTTCAGCGGCAAAACTATTTTGTACAGATAGCCATATTGCACTGACAGTTAAACCCTGCAAAAGTGGTCTACAGATCGTCAAATATGGAAAGTCACTTGCTCAATTGCACTACTCTGCCACTGAGGACGGAAGCTTGAATATTACATCGTAAAACCGATCTTCAACCCGGCAATATACCAACGTGTACCGTGTCAATGAGTAAACATACAATTCATATACTGCATCCACACAAAATAGCCTATTTTGCATTATGCATATAGCTATCGATCGCCAGACACTCTTACATATACCGCGAAGACAGACAGCATAAGCACATGCACCATATATACTCCTCGCAGCACTAGACATTTCCCGCGAGGTCGGGTGGTGATCCACTGCAGCCTATGGTCACAAGTCATCCGCCCCTGACACTTGACCAGAGCGTCCTCAGCGGACCGAGGTCACTCTCCAAACTGTTGTACAAAGTCAGGGTCGGTTCCAGTCAGCACAAATGCTTTACTGTTTCTGGCCCCAACCTGCTCGCTTGCTTGCTTTCTACACCCATCTCCAGACTCTGGGATTATAAGAAAATATGTAATATCACAAGGTTTGCCAGAATATCATACCATTGTCGCGATACTGCTCACATAGCAATATCGGTTGCATAGCAGTATCGCTTGATCAGTTTTTTTCCGAAGATATAGACTGGAAATTATTTCTCTAGAAACTCGAAACTTTAGCGAGGCGGACCGTGCTGTAAACCACAGAGTAACTAGAAACTGACATTCTCTGCACTTTACGTGAAACCTCTAAAAAAATTGAGGAAACTGATATTTCCACTCGCGAATACCGATGTTGGTGATATAACAGATTCCAAATCATCCTTGTTGTTGTTGTTGTTGTGGTATTCAGTCCTGAGACTGGTTTGATGCAGCTCTCCATGCTGCTCTATCCTGTGCAAGCTTCTTCATCTCCCAGTACCTACTGCAACCTACATCATTCTGAATCTGCTTAGTGTATTCATCTCTTGGTCTCCCTCTACGATTTTTACCCTCCACGCTGCCCTCCAATACTAAATTGGTGATCCCTTGATGCCTCAGAACAACCGATCCCTTCTTCTAGTCAAGTTGTGCCACAAACTCCTCTTCTCCCCAATTCTATTCAATACCTCCTCATTAGTTATCTGATCTACCCATCTAATCTTCAGCATTCTTCTGTAGTACCCCATTTCGAAAGCTTCTATTCTCTTCTTGTCCAAACTATTTATCGTCCATGTTTCACTTCCATACATGGCTAACACCATACAAATACTTTCAGAAACGAGTTCAAATGGTTCAAATGGCTCTGAGCACTATGGGACTCAACTTCTGTGGTCATAAGTCCCCTAGAACTTAGAACTACTTAAACCTAACTAACCTAAGGACATCACACACATCCATGCCCGAGGCAGGATTCGAACCTGCGACCGTAGCGGTCGTGCGGTTCCAGACTGTAGCGCCTTTAACCGCTCGGCCACTCCGGCCGGCCTTCAGAAACGACTTCCTGACACTTAAATCTATACTCGATGTTAACAAATTTCTCTTCTTCAGAAACGGTTTCCTTGCCATTGCCAGTCTACAGTTTATATCCTCTCCACTTCGACCATCATCAGTTATTTTGATCCTCAAATAGCAAAACTCCTTTACTAATTTAAGTGTCTCATTTCCTAATCTAATTCACTCAGCATCACCCGATTTAATGCGACTACATTCTATTATCGTCGTTTTGCTTTTCTTGGTGTTCATCTTATACCCTCCTTCAAGACACTGTCCATTCCATTCAACTGCTCTTCCAAGTCCTTTGCTGTCTCTGACAGACTTACAATGTCATCGGCAAACCTCAAAGTTTTTATTTCTTCTCCATGGATTTTAATACCTACTCCGAACTTTTCTTTGATTTCCTTCACTGCTTGCTCAATATACAGATTGAATAGCATCGGGGAGAGGCTACAACCCTGTCTCACTCCCTTCCCAACCACTGCTTCCCTTTCATGTCCCTCGACTCTTATAACTGCCGTCTGGTTTCTGGACAAATTGTAAATAGCCTTTCGCTCCCTGTATTTTACCCCTGCCACCTTCAGAATTTGAAAGAAAGTATTCCAGTCAACATTTTCAAAAGCTTTCTCTAAGTCTACAAATGCTAGAAACGTGGGTTTGCCTTTCCTTAATCTATTTTCTAAGATTAGTCGTAGGGTCAGTATTGCCTCACGTGTTCCAACATTTCTACGGAATCCAAACTGATCTTCCCCGAGGTCAGCTTCTATCAGTTTTTCCATTCGTCTGTAAAGAATTCGCGTTAGTATTTTGCAGCTGTGACTTATTAAACTGATAGTTCGGTAATTTTCACATCTGTCAACACCTGCTTGTTTTGGGAATTGGAATTACTATATTCTTCTTGAAGTCTGAGGAAATTTCGCCTGTCTCTTACATCTTGCTCACCAGATGGTAGAGTTTTGTTAGGCCTGGTTCTCCCAAGGATGTCAGTCGTTCTAATGGAATGTTACTCCAGGGACCTTGTTTCGACTTAGGTCTTTCAGTGCTCTGTCAAACTCTTCACGCAGTATCATATCTCCCATTTCATCTTCATCTACCTCCTCTTCCATTTCCATAATATTGTCCTCAAGAACATCGCCCCTGTATAGATCCTTATAATTTACAAAGTCAACTAAAGTGTTTCTCATGTCTAGAGAACGAGAAAACGTGTCGTCCACCAGTCTATCACCTGCCAGATGCGCACACCACAGTCGATGTTCTCTCAACCAAATAGAGACGGGAAATGTGCAGAAGCAGTTAACTGGACAATTTACATGGGAGGGAATAATGGTTCAGTGCAAACACACGTCCAAATCGAATCTTGTCAAATTTCCACGTGATCATGAAGACTGTCCACCACATATTAAGTATTAGTTCGCTATTCGGCTGTCTAGAGGACAGGTACATTCCTGCATTCCAACAGGCCTTTCGATTCGGACGGCTCCTGCTGTTGGTGGGGAATGTGAATCATTCCCGCCACAGGCCACCGCCACCGCGCGCCACGCGCCCCTAGACAGAATCGTCCTAGAAAACTGGCCACATACATATTTGATCACACTATACTTACAATCAAATATTACGATTGCGGTCTCAATTGGACGACATTCACCTATGAGGGAGGTATCGGGAATACACTCTGCTGATGGCTGTGGCCCTGGAAATAGAAATATCTGTACCATTCTTATAACTTGACATAATTATCCCTTTGTTATCCCAATATTCCACATGAAATCCATACCTTCCTTACGACTGGACATAGTCATTTCCTTTGCACATGTCGGAACACATGCACACACTTCATAAGCCTAATGCTCAAGGTGAACCTATCACACATCCCCTACTATTAAGTATAGTACTTCGCTGATAACTGATTGCTGGCGATACGAAATAGTGCTGACAGACTTACAATGTCATCGGCAAACCTCAAAGTTTTTATTTCTTCTCCATGGATTTTAATACCTACTCCGAACTTTTCTTTGATTTCCTTCACTGCTTGCTCAATATACAGATTGAATAGCATCGGGGAGAGGCTACAACCCTGTCTCACTCCCTTCCCAACCACTGCTTCCCTTTCATGTCCCTCGACTCTTATAACTGCCGTCTGGTTTCTGGACAAATTGTAAATAGCCTTTCGCTCCCTGTATTTTACCCCTGCCACCTTCAGAATTTGAAAGAAAGTATTCCAGTCAACATTGTCAAAAGCTTTCTCTAAGTCTACAAATGCTAGAAACGTGGGTTTGCCTTTCCTTAATCTATTTTCTAAGATTAGTCGTAGGGTCAGTATTGCCTCACGTGTTCCAACATTTCTACGGATTCCAAACTGATCTTCCCCGAGGTCAGCTTCTATCAGTTTTTCCATTCGTCTGTAAAGAATTCGCGTTAGTATTTTGCAGCTGTGACTTATTAAACTGATAGTTCGGTAATTTTCACATCTGTCAACACCTGCTTGTTTTGGGAATTGGAATTACTATATTCTTCTTGAAGTCTGAGGAAATTTCGCCTGTCTCTTACATCTTGCTCACCAGATGGTAGAGTTTTGTTAGGCCTGGTTCTCCCAAGGATGTCAGTCGTTCTAATGGAATGTTACTCCAGGGACCTTGTTTCGACTTAGGTCTTTCAGTGCTCTGTCAAACTCTTCACGCAGTATCATATCTCCCATTTCATCTTCATCTACCTCCTCTTCCATTTCCATAATATTGTCCTCAAGAACATCGCCCCTGTATAGATCCTTATAATTTACAAAGTCAACTAAAGTGTTTCTCATGTCTAGAGAACGAGAAAACGTGTCGTCCACCAGTCTATCACCTGCCAGATGCGCACACCACAGTCGATGTTCTCTCAACCAAATAAAGACGGGAAATGTGCAGAAGCAGTTAACTGGACAATTTACATGGGAGGGAATAATGGTTCAGTGCAAACACACGTCCAAATCGAATCTTGTCAAATTTCCACGTGATCATGAAGACTGTCCACCACATATTAAGTATTAGTTCGCTATTCGGCTGTCTAGAGGACAGGTACATTCCTGCATTCCAACAGGCCTTTCGATTCGGACGGCTCCTGCTGTTGGTGGGGAATGTGAATCATTCCCGCCACAGGCCACCGCCACCGCGCGCCACGCGCCCCTAGACAGAATCGTCCTAGAAAACTGGCCACATACATATTTGATCACACTATACTTACAATCAAATATTACGATTGCGGTCTCAATTGGACGACATTCACCTATGAGGGAGGTATCGGGAATACACTCTGCTGATGGCTGTGGCCCTGGAAATAGAAATATCTGTACCATTCTTATAACTTGACATAATTATCCCTTTGTTATCCCAATATTCCACATGAAATCCACACCTTCCTTACGACTGGACATAGTCATTTCCTTTGCACATGTCGGAACACATGCACACACTTCATAAGCCTGATGCTCAAGGTGAACCTATCACACATCCCCTACTATTAAGTATAGTACTTCGCTAATAACTGATTGCTGGCGATACGAAATAGTGCTGACCGAAAATCAGCGATGGGTGGACATGTTTCATAAGTTTTTCTTGTGAGTGGTACCACCGTGTCTTAGAAAGAGAGGCGTAATCGTCTTACAAACCGCCAGATGTTAAAAAACATGATCGGAACGACCATATTACTATCACAATCGGTCTTGGTTCTACAGGTGTACACAAGTATCCATGTTAAAAGCTATACTGGCATTATAACTCGAGGTATGGCATTACCTCCGAATGAAGTGGTTCTTCCTGACAAATACCGCAACATTGGATATAGACAGTGATCGCCAGAGTATATATTATCAGAGCGACAGTGCGGTTACACGTCACCAACAATGCAACCTCGTGATAAAAATCACGGAATTTAGAAAGTGATTCGGCTAAGGAACGTGATATGAAACCGGTATTTGCAACTCCCTCATGCTGCCGCTAGATATTTCTCCAGCATTTGTAACGCATTCTGTCTTGATGCCGTGTCAGAGATTTTACGATATATCCACTGGGTTATAGGCGAAGGTTGACTGAGAAGGATCACAAACAGTAGATGGTGAGCTGATTGATGTCATAAGAAATATATACAGGCTTTTCAGATCTCTAGTGTTAAGCTATTTGGTAGAAATGCTGTCTCGATGCCATGTCAGACGTTCTGCGATATATCCATTGGATAATAGGCGAAGGTTGATTGTGAAGGAGCACAAACAGTTGATGGTGTGCTGATTGATGTCATAAGAAATGTACACAGGCTTTCCAGATCTCTAATGTTACGCTCTTTGGTAGAAATGTTGTTTGAAATTTGGAATCATAACCACATACCTGCGCAGGGTACAATGGAAAAGTCCTTTAAGGATTACAGCCGCCAGTGAATCATATTTCGAAACGAGTCACCTTTTTCAACCTATCTGCTACAGTAAAATTTTAGATACTCCCTAAGCCTCTTGCAACTGCTGCCATTTCTGCAGCTTTGCACTTGTGATCGTTCCAATTTAAGTCGGAGAGAGCTGTATCTACCACCTTCTGCAACCCGTGTAGAAACAGAGAAGAGAGTAACCTGAGTTATAGCGACAGGACTGTGTTTTCACCATTCGGTTGAAATGGGAACATGTTGTCGTAGCTCCGCCAACACTGTAGGACGTGTAAGGTCAGCGCCAAACGAAGCCTGCTCCTGCAACACAAGTTAGTATAAAATACAGTATGGGAACTGGGAGAAGGATGAGGATTTTGCTACTGCATTGTGGTGCATCCCGAAACTTCATACAGGTACTGCAGTCCGAAGCAGATCCGTGTCTCTCATGGCCCATTCACGTATATCACCACAACATGCTATCATCCTTATTGCCCGCATCTCGTGATCGTGCGGTAGCGTTCTCGCTTCCCACGCCCGGGTTCCCGGGTTCGATTCCCGGCGGGGTCAGGGATTTTCTCTGCCTCGTGATGGCTGGGTGTTGTGTGATGTCCTTAGGTTAGTTAGGTTTAAGTAGTTCTAAGTTCTAGGGGTCTGATGACCATAGCTGTTAAGTCCCATAGTGCTCAGAGCCATTTGACCCCCCCCCCCCCATCCTTATTCTGCACCAACCAACAGAGAAAAATTACGAACTATAACAGCTCCACTAACTTCACGCCATAGAGAACTCGATAAGATTTTTACTGCACCTCTCTCCTCCCATATATCGATAACAAATACCGTCTGCGTGCCGGCATCGAGCACATGTGATTTCCTATTAAATACAAAGGTACTGATCCACTGCACAGACCAGTGTAAAGTTGCATCGCCTGTACTGTTGGAGGATGACCGTATCCCACAAACTATACTATAAGTCGCAAGAGACGCTCCCTGTGACCCTGTGTCGTTGTTTTAAACATTTTTTTTTCTGCTATGATACGCTTTGTACACTGCCATACATTTAGTTTTTTCTGCCACGACTTCTAGGTCTGTGTCAAGTTCTAAACTGACATTAACACATTCTGATCCATTTGCTTCTCACACAAAACTATACTTCGCACGGTGTAAATCTTGTTACTGCTGCTACCGTAACACACCACACACAGTGAATGATTTTATATAAAAGACAGTAACAACATAAGGAAACTGGAAGAGTTTGGAGGTGTTGTGGAGCGTTTCCAGTCTGCTGTCTGGAGGTGATTGACGACCTCTACACTTAAACTCATCTGTCCCAGTGACAGAATAGCTGATGTCTCTGCGTTCCGTTTCGACTAATTCCTCATATTGCAGTCATGTACGTGATCACTGTTTCGGTCATAGCCATCCCCAGAAGGTGTTGCCTCTTCAGCAAAACTCTTTCTTCATCTCGAACAAGCGATGTCAGTCAATAATTAGGTGGTAATCAGAAGCGTACCAGTGGACGGATGGGATAAAAAAGACACCGTTGATGTACTGTAATAATAAGCACCACAGTTGATAGTGTGAAAAATTTTAGCAATTTTACAGTAATTTCAACATCGACCAATGATGCGACACCAAGTTTCCCGATTTCAGTATCATTGCTAAATTCCCATTCTCTACTTTGACATGAGTATCATTCCGTATGTACACAGCTGATTGTGCAGTACCTACATTCATTGTCAATTCTCGAACATATACACCATCAAAGTAAACCAGACAGCGATCTACATATTTCCAGCACCTCGTGCATAGAGCATAATTTACGACCTATCTCTATGCGGATGGGAGTCACACGGCATTCTCGCAGTCTTAGGATAAATTTAGAGACTGAAAGACTCCCTCTTTGACCAACCTGCCCTGCAGCACCGTTACCGATTTAATCTGTAGACCGCTACATTCCACATCTCGTGAATGAATGGACCTTGCCGAGTCCTCGCCAATCCAAGTGCACAAGAATTCTCCAGACTCGCCCATGTCAAGGAGGTTAGCAACCCATATCGGTGTATAGTAGTAGATTTAAAAGAGTTGTGATGTAATATCAGACTGTTAAGAACGACAAGAAACGGGTGATTTCTATGCACGATGGAGCTCCAGACGGATGGAGTTTGAAGCATTTTTAAGTAAATCAACTACGCTATCAATTTTAAAGTATTGTCCCAGTATCTGGGATCAGTATCAGGACGGTACTGGTAAGAGAGAACATAACATACGCACTCCTAAAACTACACGGTTGTGCACATAAAACAGGCCATCATGTAAGATCGTTTCAGTTTCCGACCTATTGGCCGTGTGGAATGCAGCGCTATTAATATTTCAGTGTAAGAAATATATTTCCAGCGCATGACATTCATTCTTCTTGCTGGTTTCCCTACGATGAACTATGGTAACAGACTGTAAAATGAGAAAACTACTTCCTTAAAATATCGATTCTCTGTGATACGTGCACAATGTAGCTTTCCTGAGATATTTAGATTCCACTGTTCACATCCTATCACGGTTCAGAAATTATGCTATGCCCGCATCAGTCCTATATAAAATGATCGTTAGTAACGGAGAATACCTCTTACAAGGAAAGAGATAAACGCATAGCAGCGGCGTCCGACGTATGAAATTACATGTCATGCCGCCACTAGCTCTGTAAACAGCACATCTGTCAAGCAGATGTATACACGGGGATTGCAGTGTCTCACAAACACCTATCGCTAACTTAGCATCATCTTAGTTATGAAACTGAAGTGTCGATTTTATACCCAAGATGCGACAGGGGAATGGAGTACACAGCATAAATCTTCGTTCGTTTAGAGAAATGTGTCTAAACAGGATGGTCACGTTTCATCACACATGAGATGGAAGTCTTCTGATTACCGAGAATTTCACTGTTAACGATCGCAAGTAGACACTGCTCTAAGTCACAACATACAGAACACGTGGTTGTATGCGAACTGAACGCAGGCTATGTCGCACAACTGATGCATCCTGACAGAATATCGGAAAAAAATGGTCAAATGACCCGCAGCAACGTGTCCCCCTCTCTCTCTCTAGAATGCATCATCAGTCTAGCATTAAATCGTACCTCGTTACAACTCCATCTCAACCGACCACTCCATCGACTCTCTGTCATCCTTTAACGCAGATGCAAGTAAGTTTAGGTGCATTACAAGTAAAGAGAAAAATCCGAAAATTTAATTATTTTTGCGACTAGAACTTAGATTGCTTTCATCATCCGTCAAAAGCATACTAGAAAAACATTACTTAGAAACACTTACAAGGGAACCTCCCCATCGCACCCCCCTCAGATTTAGTTATAATTTGGCACAGTGGATAGGCCTTGAAAAACTGAACACAGACCAATCGAGAAAATAGGAAGAAGTTGTGTGGAACTATGAAAAAGTAAGCAAAATATACAAACTGAGTAGTCCATGGGCAACATAGGCAACATCAAGGATTATCTGGGTACAAGAGTACCGTGGTCCCGTGGTTAGCGTGTGCAGCTGCCGAACAGGAGGTCCTTGGTTCAAGCCTTCCCTCCAGTGAATAGTTTTAATTTTCATTTTCAGACAATTATCAGAGTTCAGGCACTCACACATAATCAATTTCGCTCTCTAAAATTCCAGGACATGTTCAGATTTGCTTGGACATATGCAGGATTTGACGGTCTACGCACGGAAAAATTTGAAAACGTTAAAAACATATGTTTTGACAGAGCACAGAGAAAACTGTGCGACTGTGAAACTGTTGCATTCATTTGTTGCAGTTTATGTGACACACTCTTATGTTTTCATCACTTTTTTGGGAGTGATTATCACATCCACAAGAAAACCTAAATCGGGCAAGGTAGAAGAATCTTTTTACCCATTCGCCAATTGTGCAAGTTGGGTGGGTCGACAACATATTCCCGTCATGTGACGCACATGCCGTCACCAGTGTCGTATAGAAAATATCAGACGTGTTTTCCTGGATCAAATGTTTTCGGTTCCCATTGGAGAGGCACGTCCTTTCGTCTAATAATCCCACGGTTTTGCGGTGCGGTCGCAAAACACAGACACTAAACTTATTACAGTGAACAGAGACGTCGATGAACGAACGGACAGATCATAACTTTGCAAAAATTAAAAAAAAGTAAACTTTTCACTTGAGGGAAGACTTGAACCAAGGACCTCTCGTTCCGCAGCTGCTCACGCTGACCACAGGACCACGGCGCTCCTGAGCTCACACTCTCAATGATGATGCGTATCTTGGGCATGGACTACTCAGTTTGTATATTTTGCTTATTTTTTTCATAGTTCCACACAACTTCTTCCTGTTTTCTCGACTGATCTGTGTTCAGTTTTTCAAGGCCTATCCACTGTGCCAACTTAAAACTAAATCTGAGGGGGTTGCGATGGGGAGGTTCCCTTGTTAGAAGAGACAACAGGTCTACTACAGATACTGGTTGCACCACGCTTGTTCGCCCTATTCTGGAGTATTGCTGTGCGGTGTGGGATCCGCATCAGGTGGCACTGACGGATAACATGGAAAAAGTACAAAGAAGGGCAGTTCATTTCACATTATCGCGAAATAGGGGAGATAAAGCCACAGACATGATATGTGAATTGGAGTGGCAATCATTAAAACAAAGGCGTTTTTCGTTCCTACGGATCTCCTCATGAAATTTCAAGCACCAGTTTTCTCCTCCGATTGCGAAAACATTCCGTTGGCACCCACCTACATAGGGAGAAATGATCATCACGATAAAATAAATCAGGGCTGGCACAGAAAAATTTAAGTGCTCGTTTTTCCCGCGTGCCGGTAGAGAGACATCTTGAAGGTGGTTCATTGAACCCTCTGCCAGGCACTTTATTGTGAATGACAGAGTTATCACGTAGATGTAGATTATAGTAGCTGTGACATTAGTACTGGAGAGCAGATCCACCCAGGCTGCTCTCACAGCCGACCGACAAATAAATGAACACCACAGGAAAACGTACGAGGGACGTTGAACAAGTAATGCATTACATTTTTTCCTGAAAGCAGGTTGGCTTCAATCAGGAATCCAATACACCATATTATTCCCAAATCTTTTGTCTACCAAACCCTATTTTTCGACATCATTTCCGTTCAATACAGCGGCCTTACGGCACCTTACTGTGAGGGCCCGTATGATCGCAGGTTACCATTCTACCGATCACGCCAGAGCCAACGTCTTCCTGCACCAACCAGCTTCCCGTCATCCACGTACTGCTCGTATTGCATCCTTTATTGAGCCAAACAGATGGAAGTCAGTGGATGCGACATCCGCGCTGGAGGATGGATGAGGAAGAACAGTCCGAGGAAGTTTTGTGAGCTCCTTTCACGTGTGCATACTTGTATGAGGCATTGCATGGTCATGGAAAAGAAGAAGTTCGTTTGCATTTTTGTGGCGACGAACACGCTGAAGTCGTTCCTTCAGTTTCCTGTGGGTAGCACAACACACTTCAGAGTGGATCGTTGCACCATGAGGGACGACATCAAAGAGAATAACCCCTTCAGATTCCAGAAGATCGTCGCCATGACATTAACGACTGAGTAAGAGACTTCGATTTTTTTTTTTCAGGGGGAAGTGGTGTGGCGCCACTCTATACTTGGCCTTTTTGTTCCCAGTTCGAAGTGATGAAGCCATCTTTCATCGTCTGTGACAATGTTCGACAAAAAATTGTCACGATCAGCTTTGTAACGCGCAAGCCCTTAGTTGCTTTTTATGGTGTTCGGTTAGACGGAGAGGAACCCAGCACGCACAGCCGACCGGTGTGGCCGAGCGGTTCTAGGCGCTACACTCTGGAAGCGTGCGACCGCTACGGTCGCACGTTCGAATCCTGCCTCGGGCATGGATGTGTGTGATGTCCTTAGGTTAGTTAGGTTTAAGTAGTTCTAACTTCTAGGGGACTGATGACCTCAGATGTTAAGTCCAATAGTGCTCAGAGCCATTTGAACCAGAACGCACACACCTTAGAGTGCCCCAACTGGTGGATGTGTGTGTCAGCAGCACCAACAGAAACGCCCAGTTGTGCAGCGAGGTGTTTTGACTGCGATACGGCCATCGCCTGGAATGAGTGTCTCCGCAGGTTCCAGCACTGCAGTAGCCGCAGCTGTGTGCGACCGACTGGCAGACGGGAGATGGGACAGGTTTACGCGACCTTGTTGCGATAATGACAGACGTCTCGTCCAACGACTCTCTGTGCCTTTGTTCACTGCCAGGTCTCTGTAGGCATTCTGCAAGAGCCTACGACTATCGGCAGTGCCCTGGTTTTCTGCCAAAAGAAACTCGATGGCAGGTATCTGCTTGGAACGCACTTTCGTTACAGGCACCATTTTGAAGCCTACTATAACTCCGCCACCTATCGGATCTTCATGAAACTATAGGGGCTGACGGGGGAATATCCCACGATCTTCCACAACTAATACTGAATTTTTTCAATGCAAACTGTCCAAGAACAAAATGTGTTGCATTACTTATTGAAGTAAGTGACATGGCAAACCCTGACAGTCAAAAACGTGACAAATACATGTGACAAAAAGAACGACATGTTACGAGAGTAATCTCTTGTAGCTGAGTTGTGGAGGTATTTTGAGACGAAAAACTGTCAAAAGTACTATGGTAGAGGACCCCAGTGTGTCCTATTGGATGAGAAGCTGAACGCCGTAGCCGGGGAGAGACATAGGCGGTAACTGTGCCTGATGCGTCACATCATATGGTCAGTTTAATGGAGACTGTCATTAGCTGGCAGTACACACAAACTGCCTTGGTTTTGTGCCAGACCGCGGTGTTATTAAGCGGGCGTCTGCGCCCCATACCCTTTCGTGGGAAGGTCGCCTGAAACGAGAGAGAATTGAGAGGGGTGCCTAATGCAACGAAACATATCCTTGCTGAGGGTTATAATATAAACAACAACAAGAAGGAAACTAAGGTAGTGATACGTGTAGCAAATGAACATGCTGGATGGCTAAATATTAATTTTGCTCGGGAGATTCTTGAGGAATTGAGCAAATTTTGGATAATTCATAAGCTGATTAGATACATATGGACGATGCAAGAAAAACTTTGCTCCAATCTCACGATTACGACATAGTCGCAGAAAAATTCAGGGTCATTGAAGAAAGCCTTTTCGTATTTATTCCGTTACGGGCCACAGTATTTTACAAATGATAATTTCGGTCTATGATGACCCTCATCAACACCTGAGAACAAACAAAAATGGCTCTGAGCACTATGGGACTTTACTTCTAAGGTCATCAGTCCCCTATAACTTAGAACTACTTAAACCTAACTAACCTAAGGACATCGCACACATCCATGCCGTCCACAGCTCGTGGTCGTGCGGTAGCGTTCTCGCTTCCCGCGCCCGGGTTCCCGGATTCGATTCCCGGCGGGGTCAGGGATTCTCTCTGCCTCGTGATGGGTGTTGTGTGCTGTCCGTAGGTTAGGTAGGTTTAAGTAGTTCTAAATTCTAGGGGACTGATGACCATAGATGTTAAGTCCCATAGTGCTCAGAGCCAGTTTGAACACATCCATGCCCGAGGCAGGATTCGAAACTGCGACCGTAGCGGTCGCGCGGTTCCAGACTGTAGCGCCTAGAACCGCTCGGCCACTCGGGCCAGCTGAGAACAAACAGTGTGACTGGAAAATTGTTCGGACTTAGTTGTAGAAGATAGTCACAACAGATTGAAATTAATTATCTGGTGTAAAATATTGTGGTCGGTAACTAATGTAAATATAAAAACTTAGTACCAGGGGTTGCGCAAGGCAAAATGGCTTTTTCTAAGAAGCAACTAACTACAAAAACGCCAACTTTGAGACCAGCACAAGATTTCATGATACACAATGTTTCCAGCATCGTCGGTACAACTGCGAAACACGAACAATGGGGAAAACAGAAATGAAACGATTAGAAGCTTTGAAAGGCGGTGTTCCTGGAGCAGGTGGACTGAACGAACAAAGAATTAAGACGTTCTGCAAAGATTCAGTGAGAACAGTCGTACAAATGCCATAACGAATCGACGAAGTAGATTGTTGGGATACATACGTTGCAACTTCTTGGCATATTAAAACTGCACGCCGGACTAGGACTCGAACCTGGGACCTTTGCCCTTCGCGGGTAAGTGCTCTACCGATAGAACTACCCAAATACGACTCACGATTCGCCCTCACAGCTGTACCTCCTGTCCTACCTCCAGGCGTCACAAAAGTTCACCTGCATACCTCATGGCACCCAGAAAATTTCATTTCAGCGCGCATTACGCTGCAGAGCGAAAACTGATTTTTTATACGAGTCCTTATTCATCAGGAAAAAAAACGACAGCTATTTCGGCCATTAGTTCGACAGTCTGTAGTGTTTGAGAAACTCAACGAGAAGTTTTCTTTATACCTCAAGCCATAATGAGAAAACTTAACAAGCGAGGTAGTCTAGTGAGCGACAGGGGATGTGCCCCCGCAGATTCGGATTCAGGTCTCTAATCAGATTCTGACGAAACTTTTATTATTATTTAAGGCACGAGTAATTCCATCTGTATTGCAAGATGTCCCAAAATCACGCGACTTTCTAACGAATGCAAAAGTTACATGAGGTGACAACGTTAATAAACATCAATACCGTTACTGCACATTTACTTCTTCGCACCGAGTTTTAATGACATGCTGTTGCATTGTTGATTTGCTTCAAAGTTGGTAAAAGGATCGCAGATTTTCTCGCACGATACTGATACAAGGACAATGACCATTCCTTATATTTCCGTTCTTCGTTACGTAAGTTCCACGTGAACGTATATAAAGTGCAGAACATGTACGCAGAAATTAGATTAATTTAATAGAATAATGCAGTTGCTAAGTTTATTGTGATACAAAAATTCGCTTTTGTTGTAATATGTACGGGCGAAATTAAATAAATGTGAACTGATTAGGAAATAACCTTTTGAATTTAGTTAACAATTGTGATTTGTTCCACATTAAACGAATAAAATAATTTATAACATCGAAATACTGATTGTTTTATGAAAGATACATATTTCAAATAAGGGAAAGAACTTGGAATGTGCACTGGAGTATGAGACTGCAAACTTATAGCCTATCTCCTTCACTACTTGCAGTATATCGCCTTCACTACTTTCAGTATTTAGCCTTCACTGCCTGCAGTATATCGGCTTCAATACTTGCTCCCTGGGCTATCTCGCCAGCCACATCCAGTCATTACGGCTTGTTGATTCGGTCAACAGTCATGATGTTTGGCTGATGCAGTTTTCTGGTATTCTGGGTTACCAGATGCCTTTTTCAGTTCATCACCAGCATCATCATCAAGATCTGCCTTATACAGTGCTGGCCATTGACCCTGCAGCACCACGAGGGTGGCTTGCAAAAAGTATCAATTTGGCACTAAGTATAGGCCAATTACATGCTTGCATATGGAAACGATTAGCATACTGTACTGATTCCAGAAGGGTTTTAGACCATATACTGTATTAGATCATTATGAAGTACCTAGAAGAAAACGATTTATTGACATACAGTCAATACGGATTCAGAAAATACCGTTATTGTGAAACAAATCGCTCTTTATACTCAAGAAGTAATAAGTGCTATCGACAGGGGATGTCAAATTGATTCCATATTTTTAGATTTCCAGAAGGCTTTCGACACCGTTCCTCACAAGCGTCTTCTAACCAAACTGCGTGCCTACGGAGTCTCGCCTCAGTTGTGCGACTGGATTCGTTATTTCCTGTCAGCAACGTCACAGTTCGCAGTAACAGACGGAAAGTCATCGAGTAAAACAGAAGTAATATCCGGCGTTCCCCAAGGAAGTGTTATAGGCCCTCTATTGTTCCTGATCTATATTAACGACGTAGGAGACCATCTGAGTAGCCGTCTTAGACTGTTTGCAGATGATGCTGTCATTTACCGTCTTGTAAAGTCATCAGATGATCGAAACTACTTTCAAAATGATTTAGATAAGATATCTGTATGGTGCGAAAAGTGGCAATTGACCCAAAATAAAGAAAAGTGTGAAGTTTCCAGAATGAGATTTTCACTCTGCAGCGGAGTGTGCGCTGATATGAAACTTCCTGGCAGATTAAAACTGTGTGCCCGACCGAGACTCGAACTCGGGACCTTTGCCTTTCGCGGGCAAGTGCTCTACCATCTCAGCTACCGAAGCACGACTCACGGCCGGTACTCACAGCTTTACTTCTGCCAGTATCTCGTCTCCTACCTTCCAAACTTTACAGAAGCTCTCCTGCGAACCTTGCAGAACTAGCACTCCTGAAACACCGCTGCAGAGTGAAAATCTCATTCTGGAAACATCCCCCAGGCTGTGGCTAAGCCATGTCTCCGCTATATCCTTTCTTTCAGGAGTGCTAGTTCTGCAAGGTTCGCAGGAGAGCTTCTGTAAAGTTTGGAAGGTAGGAGACGATGCAGTGGCAGAAGTAAAGCTGTGAGTACCGGCCGTGAGTCGCGCTTCGGTAGCTCAGATGGTAGAGCACTTACCCGCGAAAGGCAAAGGTCCCGAGTTCGAATCTCGGTCGGGCACACGGTTTTAATCTGCCAGGAAGTTTCAAAAGTGTGAAGTTGTTCACATGAGTAATAAAAGAAATCAGCTAAATTTTGATTACGCGATAAGTCACACAAATCTGAGGGCTGTAAATTCAACTAAATACTCAGGGATTACAATTACAAATAACCTAAATTGGAACGATCACATATATAATACTGTGGGTAGAGCAAACCAAAGATTGCGATTCATTGGCATAACACTTAGAAGGTGCAACAGGTCTACCAAAGAGACTGTTTATACCACACTTGTCCGCCCTGTTCTGGAGAATTGCTTTGTGGAGTGGGATCCTCACCAGGTGGGACTGACGGATGACATTGAAAAAGTACAAAGAAGGACAGCTCGTTTTGTACTATCGCGAAACAGGGGATATAGTGTCACAGACATGATACGTGAACTGGAGTGGCAATCATTAAAACAAAGGCGTTTTTCGTTGCGACGGGATCTTCTCATTAAATTTCAATCACCAATTTTCTCCTCCGATTGCAAAAACATTCTGTTGGCACCTACCTACATAGGGAGAAATGATCATCACGATAAAATAAGGGAAATCAGGGCTCACACAGAAAAAATTAAGTGCTCGTTTTTCCCGCGTGCCGTTCGAGAGTGGAACGGTAGAGAGACAGCTTGAAGGTGGTTCATTGAACCCTCTGCCAGGCACTTTATTGTGAATAGCAGAGTAATCACGTAGATGTAGATGTAGATTTCAGCACAACAGCTCAAAAAACAGGTACGAGCAATTCCATATGTTTTACAAGTTTTCCTTGAAATGTAGCAGAAAACCTCGAAGGATTGTAGAGGGCATCTTGAGGAAGAAATCGAAGCTACAGAGCGCCGAATGTATAGGCAGTGGAGCCGGCGCCTGCCACTAGGCTACCCCTTCGGCAGCAAACGTGACTTTGTACACTGCCAGACACTAGCTGCTGCGTAGACAGGCCTTTTCTCCTGTGAATGGAAATGCGATACTCTATTGCCTCAGTGCATGACGGTTTCAGACACGGTTTTCCATCTGCAGTTTATTTTTCTCCTGGAACCCTCTAAAATCTGCACTGTTTTTCAGTACACAGGAGAAAAATAAACTGCTGATGGAAACCCATGTCTGAAACCGTCATCCACCGAGGCAACAGAGCATCGCATTCCCATTCACAGGAGACAAGGCCTGTCTGCGCAGCGACTAGTTCCATCTTCTCCACCGGCGATCGTGGCAATCAGTGGCGACCACTGAGTAACAAACAACGTTGTGAGACACTCCGCATACGCTCCGTCAACGTACAAAAACACATTTGCTGAAAAGAGACACACTGGCAGGCGCCGGCGCATGTTATCTTCGACGCTCTATAGCGTCTTTGGATGACGTTTCTGGACACGGGTTCCTATTGTCGATTTGTCCCTCAAGACACACTGTTCAACCACTCAAAGTCTGTGGCAACACTTTTGGGACACCCTGTATAACGAAAGATTAAGCTATGGGTTCCTCATTCAGAAATCACATTTCAATGTTGTTTTTGTGAAGATCACGTTTGTACCTTGCATAAAAAAACAAACGTCCACCAGCATGAGTCAGAATTCGACAGTAGTAATGCTGTTGCCTATCTAGACCGTGATTTATCGTTCCGTGATATTGCTGCTAGCCGCGCGGGATTATCCGAGCGGTCTTGGGCGCTGTAGTCATGGACTGTGCGGCTGGTTCTTGCGGATGTTCGAGTCCTACCTCGGGCATGGGTCTATGTGTTTGTCCTTAGGGTAATTTAGGTTAAGTAGTGTGTAAGCTTAGGGACTGATGACCTTAGCAGTTAAGTCCCATAAGATTTCACACACATTTTGATATCGCTGCTCGCGACGGAAGGAATCCCACGACTGTCATACGAATATAGAACTGATGAGTTTAAAAAGGCCATAGGCCTACTTATTGCGCCTAATACCTGAAAAAACACACCCGTTTTACATTGGCCGTGCAAGATCATACAGTCGTTTTGCGTACATTGACCCAGAAAATTGCCTTGTTTCGTGCAAGACAAATATCCACACGGACATTGTGATGACGTCCAGAGCACCTCGTACTACCAGCAAAGGCGACAATTGTTGCGGCTCCGCTTGACATTGCAGTAGAGGGACATGATGGATGTATATGTGTTGTGTGGAAGCTGCGAGGGAGGGGGGGGGGGGGAGGAGAGGGAGGGAGGCAGATAGAGAGAGAGAGAGAGTGTGTACACAACAGGGCCACCTCTCGTTCGCATGTCTAGTCATCTAGACAGAAGTTGACATAAAAGTTTTCTGGGTTTGGTACCGCGTCATAATGTAAAAACTACTGTTGCTATAGAAAAACCAACGTTTCGCCACGTTTGCAGCGGCCTTCTTCTGGGTCCACCATTAGACCCAGAAGAAGGCAGATGCAATCGTGGCTGAAACGTTGGTTTTTCTATAGCAACAGTAGTTTTTACATTATGACGCGGTACCAAACACAGACAACTTTTATGTCGACTGACTCTGGCCGCGGAAGCCTACGCAATTATATTAGACAGAAGTGGTTTCATTTCTGACTCGCTGACGCCGAGGGCTGTGCCCTACGTTCTAGGTCACCGTGACGTTATGTGTCGACAAGGCAGGTCTGAATGAGGCCCATGCCGCCCTACCTCCGTGGACGTACGGGCGTTTGACTGTCGCCCTGGTCAGCACGTTCTCCAGACATCTACCCACTGAAGACATCTGGTCATGGTTTGACTGTCGCCCTGGTCAGCACGTTCTCCAGACATCTACCCACTGAAGACATCTGGTCATGGTTTGACTGTCGCCCTGGTCAGCACGTTCTCCAGACATCTACCCACTGAAGACATCTGGTCATGGTTTGACTGTCGCCCTGGTCAGCACGTTCTCCAGACATCCATCCACTGAAGGCATCTGGTCATGGTTTGACTGTCGCCCTGGTCAGCACGTTCTCCAGACATCTACCCACTGAAGCCATCTGGTCATGGTTTGACTGTCGCCCTGGTCAGCACGTCCTCCAGACATCTACCCACTGAAGACATCTGGTCATGGTTTGACTGTCGCCCTGGCAGCACGTTCTCCAGACATCTACCCACTGAAGACATCTAGTCATGGGTTGACTGTCGCCCTGGTCAGCACGTTCTCCAGACATCTACCCACTGAGGAGATCTCGTCATGGTTTGACTGTCGCCCTGGTCAGCACGTTCTCCAGACATCTACCCACCGAAGCCATCTGGTCATGGTTTGACTGTCGCCCTGGTCAGCACGGTCTCCAGACATCTACCCACTAAAGACATCTGGTCATGGGTTGACTGTCGCCCTTTTCAGCACGTTCTCCAGACATCTACCCACTGAAGACATCTGGTCATGGTTTGACTGTCGCCCTGGTCAGCACGATCTCCAGACATCTACCCACTGAAGCCATCTGGTCATGGTTTGACTGTCGCCCTGGTCAGCACGTTCGCCAGACATCTACCCACTGAAGACATCTGGTCATGGTTTGACTGTCGCCCTGGCAGCACGTTCTCCAGACATCTACCCACTGAAGACATCTAGTCATGGGTTGACTGTCGCCCTGGTCAGCACGTTCTCCAGACATCTACCCACTGAAGAGATCTCGTCATGGTTTGACTGTCGCCCTGGTCAGCACGTTCTCCAGACATCTACCCACCGAAGCCATCTGGTCATGGTTTGACTGTCGCCCTGGTCAGCACGGTCTCCAGACATCTACCCACTCAAGACATCTCGTCATGGGTTGACTGTCGCCCTTTTCAGCACGTTCTCCAGACATCTACCCACTGAAGACATCTGGTCAATGTTTGACTGTCGCCCTGGTCAGCACATTCTCCCGACATCTACCCACTGAAGAAATCTGGTCATGGTTTGACTGTCGCCCTGGCCAGCACGTTCTCCAGACATCTACCCACTGGAGACATCTGGTCATGGTTTGATTGTCGCCCTGGCCAGCACGTTTTCCAGACATCTCCCCACTGAAGACATCGGTTCATGGTTAGACTGTCGCCCTGGTCAGCACGTTCTCCAGACATCTACCCACTGAAGACATCTGGTCATGGTTTGACTGTCGCCCTGGTCAGCACGTTCTCCAGACATCTACCCACTGAAGACATCTGGTCATGGTTTGACTGTCGCCCTGGTCAGCACGTTCTCCAGACATCTACCCGCTGAAGACATCTGGTCATGGTTTGACTGTCGCCCAGGTCAGCACGTTCTCCAGACATCTACCCACTAAAGACATCTGGTCATGGTTTGACTGTCGCCATGGTCAGCATGTTCTCCAGACATCTACCCACTGAAGACATCTGGTCATGGTTTGACTGTCGCCCAGGTCAGCACATTCTCCAGACATCTACCCACTGAAGACATCTGCTCACGGTTTGACTGTCGCCCTGTTCAGCACATTCTCCAGACATCTACCCACTGAAGACATCTGGTCATGGTTTGACTGTCGCCCTGGTCAGCACGTTCTCCAGACATCTACCCAATGAATACATCTGGTCATGGTTTGACTGTCGCCCTGGTCAGCACGTTCTCCAGACATCCACCCACTGAAGGCATCTGGTCATGGTTTGACTGTCGCCCTGGTCAGCACGTTCTCCAGACATCTACCCACTGAAGCCATCTGGTCATAGTTTGACTGTCGCCCTGGTCAGCACTTTCGCCAGACATCTACCCACTGACGACATCTTGTCATGGTTTGACTGTCGCCCTGGTCAGCACGTTCACCAGACATCTACCCACTGAATACATCTGGTCATGGTTTGACTGTCGCCCTGGCAGCACGTTCTCCAGACATCTACCCACTGAAGACATCTAGTCATGGTTTGACTGTCGCCCTGGTCAGCACGTTCTCCAGACATCTACCCACTGAAGATATCTCGTCATGGGTTGATTGTCGCCCTGGTCAGCACGTTTTCCAGACATCTACCCACCGAAGCCATCTGGTCATGGTTAGACTGTCGCCCTGGTCAGCACGGTCTCCAGACATCTACCCACTCAAGACATCTGGTCATGGGTTGACTGTCGCCCTTTTCAGCACATTCTCCAGACATCTACCCACTGAAGACATCTGGTCATGGTTTGACTGTCGCCCTGGTCAGCACTTTCTCCAGACATCTACCCACTGAAGACATCTGGTCTTGGTTTGACTGTCGCCCTGGCAGCACGTTCTCCAGACATCTACCCACTGGAGACATCTGGTCATGGTTTGACTGTCGCCCTGGCCAGCACGTTTTCCAGACATCTACCCACTGAAGACATCTGGTCATGGTTTGACTGTCGCCCTGGTCAGCACGTTCTCCAGACATCTAGCCACTCAAGAGATCTCGTCATGGGTTGACTGTCGCCCAAGTCAGCACGTTCTCTAGACATCTACCCACTGAAGACATCTGGTCATGGTTTGACTGTCGCCCTGGTCAGCACGTTCTCCAGACATCTACCTACTGAAGACATCTGGTCATGGGTTGACTGTCGCCCTGGTCAGCACGTTCTCCAGACATCTACCCACGGAAGATATATGGTCATGGGTTGATTGTCGCCCTGGTCAGCACGTTCTCCAGACATCTACCCACTGAAGACATCTGGTCATGGTTTGACTGTCGCCCTGGCCAGCACGTTCCCCAGACATCTACCCACTGAAGACATCGGTTCATGGTTTGACTGTCGCCCTGGTCAGCACGTTCTCCAGACATCTACCCACTGAAGACATTTGGTCATGGTTTGAATATCGCCCTGGTCAGCACGTTCTCCAGACATCTACCCGCTGAAGACATCTGGTCATGGTTTGACTGTCGCCCTGGTCAGCACGTTCTCCAGACATCTACCCACTGAAGACATCTGCTCATGGTTTGACTGTCACCCTGGTCAGCACGTTATCCAGACATCTACCCACTGAAGACATCTGGTCATGGTTTGACTGTCGCCCTGGTCAGCACATTCTCCAGGCATCTACCCACTGAAGATATCTGGTCATGGGTAGATTGTCGCCCTGGTCAGCACGTTCTCCAGACATCTACCCACAGAAGACATCTGGTCATGGCTTGACTGTCGCCCTGGTCAGCACGTTCTCCAGACATCTACCCACTGAAGACATCTGGTCATGGTTTGACTGTCGCCCTGGTCAGCACGTTCTCCAGACATCTACCCACTGAAGACATCTGGTCATGGTTTGACTGTCGCCCTGGTCAGCACGTTCTCCAGACATCTACCCACTGAAGACATCTGGTCATGGTTTGACTGTCGCCCTGGTCAGCACATTCTCCAGGCATCTACCCACTGAAGATATCTGGTCATGGGTTGATTGTCGCCCTGGTCAGCACGTTCTCCAGACATCTACCCACTGAAGACATCTGGTCATGGGTTGACTGTCGCCCTGGCCAGCACGTTCTCCAGACATCTACCCACTGAAGACATCTGGTCATGGTTTGACTGTCGCCCTGGTCAGCACGTTCTCCAGACATCTACCCACTGAAGACATCTGGTCATGGTTTGACTGTCGCCCTGGTCAGCACGTTCTCCAGACATCTACCCACTGAAGACATCTGGTCATGGTTTGACTGTCGCCATGGTCAGCATGTTCTCCAGACATCTACCCACTGAAGACATCTGCTCATGGTTTGACTGCCGCCCTGGTCAGCACATTCTCCAGACATCTACCCACTGAAGACATCTGCTCATGGTTTGACTGTCGCCCTGTTCAGCACATTCTCCAGACATCTACCCACTGCAGACATCTGGTCATGGTTTGACTGTCGCCCTGGTCAGCACGTTCTCCAGACATCTACCCAATGAATACATCTGGTCATGGTTTGACTGTCGCCCTGGTCAGCACGTTCTCCAGACATCCACCCACTGAAGGCATCTGGTCATGGTCTGACTGTCGCCCTGGTCAGCACGTTCTCCAGACATCTACCCACTGAAGCCATCTGGTCATAGTTTGACTGTCGCCCTGGTCAGCACGTTCGCCAGACATCTACGCACTGAAGACATCTTGTCATGGTTTGACTGTCGCCCTGGTCAGCACGTTCACCAGACATCTACCCACTGAATACATCTGGTCATGGTTTGACTGTCGCCCTGGCAGCACGTTCTCCAGACATCTACCCACTGAAGACATCTAGTCATGGGTTGACGTTCGCCCTGGTAAGCACGATCTCCAGACATCTACCCACTGAAGAGATCTCGTCATGGTTTGACTGTCGCCCTGGTCAGCACGTTTTCCAGACATCTACCCACCGAAGCCATCTGGTCATGGTTAGACTGTCGCCCTGGTCAGCACGGTCTCCAGACATCTACCCACTCAAGACATCTGGTCATGGGTTGACTGTCGCCCTTTTCAGCACGTTCTCCAGACATCTACCCACTGAAGACATCTGGTCATGGTTCGACTGTCGCCCTGGTCAGCACTTTCTCCAGACATCTAGCCACTCAAGAGATCTCGTCATGGGTTGACTGTCGCCCAAGTCAGCACGTTCTCCAGACATCTACCCACTGAAGACATCTGGTCATGGTTTGACTGTCGCCTTGGTCAGCACATTCTCCAGACATCTACCCACTGAAGACATCTGGTCATGGTTTGACTGTCGCCCTGGTCAGCACGTTCTCCAGACATCTACCCACTGAAGACATCTGGCCATGGTTTGACTGTCGCCCTGGTCAGCACATTCTCCAGGCATCTACCCACTGAAGACATCTGGTCAATGTTTGACTGTCGCCCTGGTCAGCATGTTCTCCAGACATCTACCCACTGAAGACATCTGCTCATGGTTTGAATGTCGCCCTGGTCAGCACATTCTCCAGACATCTACCCACTGAAGACATCTGCTCATGGTTTGACTGTCGCCCTGGTCAGCACGTTCTCCAGACATCTACCCACTGAAGACATCTGCTCATGGTTTGACTGTCACCCTGGTCAGCACGTTCTCCAGACATCTACCCACTGAAGACATCTGGTCATGGTTTGACTGTCGCCCTGGTCAGCACATTCTCCAGGCATCTACCCACTGAAGATATCTGGTCATGGGTTGATTGTCGCCCTGGTCAGCACGTTCTCCAGACATCTACCCACTGAAGACATCTGGTCATGGGTTGACTGTCGCCCTGGCCAGCACGTTCTTCAGACATCTACCCACGGAAGACATCTGGTCGTGGTTTGACTGTCGCCCTGGTCAGCAATTTCTCCAGACATCCACCCACCGAAGCCATCTGGCCATGGTTTGACTGCCGCCCTGGTCAGCACGGTCTCCAGACATCTACCCACTCAAGACATCTGGTCATGGTTTGACTGTCGCCCTTTTCAGCACGTTCTCCAGACATCTACCCACTCAAGACATCTGGTCATGGTTTGACTTTCGCACAGGTCAGCACGTTCTCCAGACATCTACCCACTGGTCATGGTTTGACTGTCGCCCTGGTCAGCACATTCTCCAGGCATCTACCCACTGAAGATATCTGGTCATGGGTTGATTGTCGCCCTGGTCAGCACGTTCTCCAGACATCTACCCACAGAAGACATCTGGTCATGGCTTGACTGTCGCCCTGGTCAGCACGTTCTCCAGACATCTACCCACTGAAGACATCTGGTCATGGTTTGACTGTCGCCCTGGTCAGCACGCTCTCCAGACATCTACCCACTGAAGACATCTGGTCATGTTTTGACTGTCACCCTGGTCAGCACGTTCTCCAGACATCTACCCACTGAATACATCTGGTCATGGTTTGACTGTCGCCCTGGTCAGCACGTTCTCCAGACATCTACCCACTGAAGACATCTGGTCATGGTTAGACTGTCGCCCTGGCAGCACGTTCTCCAGACATCTACCCACTGAAGACATCTAGTCATGGGTTGACTGTCGCCCTGGTCAGCACGTTCTCCAGACATCTACCCACTGAAGAGATCTCGTCATGGTTTGACTGTCGCCCTGGTCAGCACGTTCTCCAGACATCTACCCACCGAAGCCATCTGGTCATGGTTTGACTGTCGCCCTGGTCAGCACGGTCTCCAGACATCTACCCACTCAAGACATCTGGTCATGGGTTGACTGTCACCCTTTTCAGCACATTCAGCAGACATCTACCCACAGAAGACATCTGGTCATGGTTTGACTGTCGCCCTGGCCAGCACGTTTTCCAGACATCTACCCACTGAAGACATCTGCTCATGGTTTGACTGTCGCACTGATCAGCACGTTCTCCAGACATCTAGCCACTCAAGAGATCTCGGCATGGGTTGAATGTCGCCCAGGTCAGCACATTCTCCAGACATCTACCCACTGAAGACATCTGCTCATGGTTTGACTGTCGCCCTGGTCAGCACGTTCTCCAGACATCTACCCACCGAAGACATCGGATCATGGTTTGACTGTCGCCCTGGTCAGCACGTTCTCCAGACATCTACCCACTGAAGACATCTGGTCATGGGTTGACTGTCGCCCTGGTCAGCAGGTTCTCCAGACATCTAGCCACTCAAGAGATCTCGTCATGGGTTGACAGTCGCCCAGGTCAGCACGTTCTCCAGACATCTACCCACTGAAGACATCTGGTCATGGGTTGACTGTCGCCCTGGTCAGCACGTTCTTCAGACATCTACCCACTGAAGACATCAGGTCGTGGATTGACTGTCGCCCTGGTCAGCACTTTCTCCAGACATCTACCCACCAAAGCCATCTGGCCATGATTTGACTGTCGCCCTGGTCAGCATGGTCTCCAGACATCTACCCACTCAAGACATCTGGTCATGGTTTGGCTGTCGCCCTTTTCAGCACGTTCTCCAGACATCTACCCACTCAAGACATCTGGTCATGAATTGACTTTCGCACTGGTCAACACGTTCTCCAGACATCTACTTACTGAAGACTTCTTGTCATGGTTTGACTGTCGCCCTGGTCAGCAACGTTCTCCAGACATCTACCCACTGAAGACATCTGGTCATGGATTGACTGTCGCCCTGGCCAGCACGTTCCCCAGACATCTACCCACTGAAGACATCGGTTCATGGTTTGACTGTCGCCCTTGTCAGCACGTTCTCCAGACATCTACCCACTGAAGACATCTGGTCATGGTTTGACTGTCGCCCTGGTCAGCACGTTCTCCAGACATCTACCCACTGAAGACATCTGGTCATGGTTTGACTGTCGCCCTGGTCAGCACGTTCTCCAGACATCTACCCACTGAAGACATCTGCTCATGATTTGACTGTCACCCTGGTCAGCACGTTCTCCAGACATCTACCCACTGAAGACATCTGGTCATGGTTTGACCGTCGCCCTGGTCAGCACATTCTCCAGGCATCTACCCACTGAAGATATCTGGTCATGGGTTGATTGTCGCCCTGCTCAGCGCGTTCTCCAGACATCTACCCACTGAAGACATCTGGTCATGGATTGACTGTCGCACTGCTCTGCTCGTTCTCCAGACATCTACCCACTGAAGACATCATGTCATGGTTTGACTGTCGCCCTGGTCAGCACGCTCTCCAGACATCTACCCACTGAAGACATCTGCACATGGTTTGACTGTCGCCCTGGTCAGCACGTCCTCCAGACATCTACCCACTGAAGACATCTGGTCATGGTTTGACTGTCGCCCTGGTCAGCACGTTCTCCAGACATCTACCCACTGAAGACATCTGGTCATGGTTTGACTGTCGCCCTGGTCACCACATTCTCCAGACATCTACCCACTGAAGACATCTGGTCATGGTTTGACTGTCGCCCTGGTCAGCACGTTCTCCAGACATCTACCCAATGAATACATCTGGTCATGGTTTGACTGTCGCCCTGGTCAGCACGTTCTCCAGACATCAACCCACTGAAGACATCTGGTCATGGTTTGACTGTCGCCCTGGTCTGCACGTTCTCCAGACATCAACCCACTGAAGACATCTGGTCATGGTTTGACTGTCGCCCTGGTCAGCACGTTCTCCAGACATCTACCAACCGAAGCCATCTGGTCATGGTTTGACTGTCGCCCTGGTCAGCACGGTCTCCAGACATCTACCCACTCAAGACATCTGGTCATGGGTTGACTGTCGCCCTTTTCATCACGTTCTCCAGACATCTACCCACTGAAGACATCTGGTCATGGTTTGACTGTCGTCCTGGTCAGCACGTTCTCCAGACATCTACCCACTGTAGACATCTGGTCTTGGTTTGACTGTCGCCCTGGCAGCACGTTCTCCAGACATCTACCCACTGGAGACATCTGGTCATGGTTTGACTGTCGCCCTGGCCAGCACGTTTTCCAGACAGCTACCCACTGAAGACATCTGGTCATGGTTTGACTGTCGCCCTGGTCAGCACGTTCTCCAGACATCTAGCCACTCAAGAGATCTCGTCATGGGTTGACTGTCGCCCAGGTCAGCACATTCTCCAGACATCTACCCACTGAAGACATCTGGTCATGGGTTGACTGTCGCCCTGGTCAGCACATTCCTCAGACATCTACCCACTGAAGACATCTGCTCTTGGTTTGACTGTCGCCCTGGTCAGCACGTTCTCCAGACATCTACCCACCGAAGACATCGGGTCATGGTTTGACTGTCGCCCTGGTCAGCACTTTCTCCAGACATCTACCCACTGAAGACATCTGGTCATGGGTTGACTGTCGCCCTGGTCAGCAGGTTCTCCGGACATCTAGCCACTCAAGAGATCTCGTCATGGGTTGACAGTCGCCCAGGTCAGCACATTCTCCAGACATCTACCCACTGAGGACATCTGGTCATGGGTTGACTGTCGCCCTGGTCAGCACGTTCTTCAGACATCTACCTACGGAAGACATCAGGTCGTGGTTTGACTGTCGCCCTGGTCAGCACTTTCTCCAGACATCTACCCACCGAAGCCATCTGGCCATGCTTTGACTGTCGCCCTGGTCAGCACGGTCTCCAGACATCTACCCACTGAAGACATCTGCTCATGGTTTGACTGTCGCCCTTTTCAGCACGTTCTCCAGACATCTACCCACTCAAGACATCTGCTCATGGTTTGACTTTCGCACTGGTCAGCACGTTCTGCAGACATCTACCCACTGAAGACATCTTGTCATGGTTTGACTGTCGCCCTGGTCAGCACGTTCTCCAGACATCTACCCACTGAAGACATCTGGTCATGGTTTGACTGTCGCCCTGGCCAGCACGTTCCCCAGACATCTACCCACTGAAGACATCGGTTCATGGTTTGACTGTCGCCCTGGTCAGCACGTTCTCCAGACATCTACCCACTGAAGACATCTGGTCATGGTTTGACTGTGGCCCCGGCCAGCACGTTTTCCAGACATCTACCCACTAAAGACATCTGGTCATGGTTTGACTGTCGCCCTGGTCAGCACGTTCTCCAGACATCTAGCCACTCAAGAGATCTCGTCATGGGTTGACTGTCGCCCAGGTCAGCACATTCTCCAGACATCTACCCACTGAAGACATCTGGTCATGGTTTGACTGTCGCCCTGGTCAGCACGTTCTCCAGACATCTACCCAATGAATACATCTTTGTCATGGTTTGACTGTCGCCCTGGTCAGCACGTTCTCCAGACATCAACCCACTGAAGACATCTGGTCATGGTTTGACTGTCGCCCTGGTCTGCACGTTCTCCAGACATCAACCCACTGAAGACATCTGGTCATGGTTTGACTGTCGCCCTGGTCAGCACGTTCTCCAGACATCTACCCACCGAAGCCATCTGGTCATGGTTTTACTGTCGCCCTGGTCAGCACGGTCTCCAGACATCTACCCACTCACGACATCTGGTCATGGGTTGACTGTCGCCCTTTTCAGCACGTTCTCCAGACATCTACCAACTGAAGACATCTGGTCATGGTTTGACTGTCGTCCTGGTCAGCACGTTCTCCAGACATCTACCCACTGAAGACATCTGGTCTTGGTTTGACTGTCGCCCTGGCAGCACGTTCTCCAGACATCTACGCACTGGAGACATCTAGTCATGGTTTGACGGTCGCCCTGGCCAGCACGTTTTCCAGACATCTACCCACTGAAGACATCTGGTCATGGTTTGACTGTCGCCCTGGTCAGCTCGTTCTCCAGACATCTAGCCACTCAAGAGATCTCGTCATGGGTTGACTGTCGCCCAGGTCAGCACATTCTCCAGACATCTACCCACTGAAGACATCTGGTCATGGGTTGACTGTCGCCCTGGTCAGCACATTCTCCAGACATCTACCCACTGAGGACATCTGCTCTTGGTTTGACTGTCGCCCTGGTCAGCACGTTCTCCAGACATCTACCCACCGAAGACATCGGGTCATGGTTTGACTGTCGCCCTGGTCAGCACTTTCTCCAGACATCTACCCACTGAAGACATCTGGTCATGGGTTGACCGTCACCCTGGGCAGCAGGTTCTCCAGACATCTAGCCACTCAAGAGATCTCGTCATGGGTTGACAGTCGCCCAGGTCAGCACATTCTCCAGACATCTAGCCACTCAAGAGATCTCGTCATGGGTTGACTGTCGCCCAGGACAGCACATTCTCCAGACATCTACCCACTGAAGACATCTGGTCATGGGTTGACTGTCGCCCTGGTCAGCACATTCTCCAGACATCTACCCACTGAAGATATCTGCTCTTGGTTTGACTGTCGCCCTGGTCAGCACGTTCTCCAGACATCTACCCACCGAAGACATCGGTTCATGGTTTGACTGTCGCCCTGGTCAGCACTTTCTCCAGACATCTACCCACCGAAGCCATCTGGTCATGGTTTGACTGTCGCCCTGGTCAGCACGGTCTCCAGACATCTACCCACTCAAGACATCTGGTCATGGGTTGACTGTCGCCCTTTTCATCACGTTCTCCAGACATCTACCCACTGAAGACATCTGGTCATGGTTTGACTGTCGTCCTGGTCAGCACGTTCTCCAGACATCTACCCACTGTAGACATCTGGTCTTGGTTTGACTGTCGCCCTGGCAGCACGTTCTCCAGACATCTACCCACTGGAGACATCTGGTCATGGTTTGACTGTCGCCCTGGCCAGCACGTTTTCCAGACAGCTACCCACTGAAGACATCTGGTCATGGTTTGACTGTCGCCCTGGTCAGCACGTTCTCCAGACATCTAGCCACTCAAGAGATCTCGTCATGGGTTGACTGTCGCCCAGGTCAGCACATTCTCCAGACATCTACCCACTGAAGACATCTGGTCATGGGTTGACTGTCGCCCTGGTCAGCACATTCCTCAGACATCTACCCACTGAAGACATCTGCTCTTGGTTTGACTGTCGCCCTGGTCAGCACGTTCTCCAGACATCTACCCACCGAAGACATCGGGTCATGGTTTGACTGTCGCCCTGGTCAGCACTTTCTCCAGACATCTACCCACTGAAGACATCTGGTCATGGGTTGACTGTCGCCCTGGTCAGCAGGTTCTCCGGACATCTAGCCACTCAAGAGATCTCGTCATGGGTTGACAGTCGCCCAGGTCAGCACATTCTCCAGACATCTACCCACTGAGGACATCTGGTCATGGGTTGACTGTCGCCCTGGTCAGCACGTTCTTCAGACATCTACCTACGGAAGACATCAGGTCGTGGTTTGACTGTCGCCCTGGTCAGCACTTTCTCCAGACATCTACCCACCGAAGCCATCTGGCCATGCTTTGACTGTCGCCCTGGTCAGCACGGTCTCCAGACATCTACCCACTGAAGACATCTGCTCATGGTTTGACTGTCGCCCTTTTCAGCACGTTCTCCAGACATCTACCCACTCAAGACATCTGCTCATGGTTTGACTTTCGCACTGGTCAGCACGTTCTGCAGACATCTACCCACTGAAGACATCTTGTCATGGTTTGACTGTCGCCCTGGTCAGCACGTTCTCCAGACATCTACCCACTGAAGACATCTGGTCATGGTTTGACTGTCGCCCTGGCCAGCACGTTCCGCAGACATCTACCCACTGAAGACATCGGTTCATGGTTTGACTGTCGCCCTGGTCAGCACGTTCTCCAGACATCTACCCACTGAAGACATCTGGTCATGGTTTGACTGTGGCCCCGGCCAGCACGTTTTCCAGACATCTACCCACTGAAGACATCTGGTCATGATTTGACTGTCGCCCTGGTCAGCACGTTCTCCAGACATCTAGCCACTCAAGAGATCTCGTCATGGGTTGACTGTCGCCCAGGTCAGCACATTCTCCAGACATCTACCCACTGAAGACATCTGGTCATGGTTTGACTGTCGCCCTGGTCAGCACGTTCTCCAGACATCTACCCAATGAATACATCTTTGTCATGGTTTGACTGTCGCCCTGGTCAGCACGTTCTCCAGACATCAACCCACTGAAGACATCTGGTCATGGTTTGACTGTCGCCCTGGTCTGCACGTTCTCCAGACATCAACCCACTGAAGACATCTGGTCATGGTTTGACTGTCGCCCTGGTCAGCACGTTCTCCAGACATCTACCCACCGAAGCCATCTGGTCATGGTTTTACTGTCGCCCTGGTCAGCACGGTCTCCAGACATCTACCCACTCACGACATCTGGTCATGGGTTGACTGTCGCCCTTTTCAGCACGTTCTCCAGACATCTACCAACTGAAGACATCTGGTCATGGTTTGACTGTCGTCCTGGTCAGCACGTTCTCCAGACATCTACCCACTGAAGACATCTGGTCTTGGTTTGACTGTCGCCCTGGCAGCACGTTCTCCAGACATCTACGCACTGGAGACATCTAGTCATGGTTTGACGGTCGCCCTGGCCAGCACGTTTTCCAGACATCTACCCACTGAAGACATCTGGTCATGGTTTGACTGTCGCCCTGGTCAGCACGTTCTCCAGACATCTAGCCACTCAAGAGATCTCGTCATGGGTTGACTGTCGCCCAGGTCAGCACATTCTCCAGACATCTACCCACTGAAGACTTCTGGTCATGGGTTGACTGTCGCCCTGGTCAGCACATTCTCCAGACATCTACCCACTGAGGACATCTGCTCTTGGTTTGACTGTCGCCCTGGTCAGCACGTTCTCCAGACATCTACCCACCGAAGACATCTGGTCATGGTTTGACTGTCGCCCTGGTCACCACATTCTCCAGACATCTACCCACTGAAGACATCTGGTCATGGTTTGACTGTCGCCCTGGTCAGCACGTTCTCCAGACATCTACCCAATGAATACATCTGGTCATGGTTTGACTGTCGCCCTGGTCAGCACTTTCTCCAGACATCTACCCACTGAAGACATCTGGTCATGGGTTGACCGTCACCCTGGGCAGCAGGTTCTCCAGACATCTAGCCACTCAAGAGATCTCGTCATGGGTTGACAGTCGCCCAGGTCAGCACATTCTCCAGACATCTAGCCACTCAAGAGATCTCGTCATGGGTTGACTGTCGCCCAGGTCAGCACATTCTCCAGACATCTACCCACTGAAGACATCTGGTCATGGGTTGACTGTCGCCCTGGTCAGCACATTCTCCAGACATCTACCCACTGAAGATATCTGCTCTTGGTTTGACTGTCGCCCTGGTCAGCACGTTCTCCAGACATCTACCCACCGAAGACATCGGTTCATGGTTTGACTGTCGCCCTGGTCAGCACTTTCTCCAGACATCTACCCACCGAAGCCATCTGGCCATGCTTTGACTGTCGCCCTGGTCAGCACGGTCTCCAGACATCTACCCACTCAAGACATCTGGTCATGGTTTGACTGTCGCCCTTTTCAGCACATTCTCCAGACATCTACCCACTCAAGACATCTGGTCATGGTTTGACTTTCGCACTGGTCAGCACGTTCTGCAGACATGTACCCACTGAGGACATCTGGTCATGGGTTGACTGTCGCCCTGGTCAGCACGTTCTCCAGACATCTACCCACTGAAGACATCTGGTCATGGTTTGACTGTCGCCCTGGCCAGCACGTTCCCCTGACATCTACCCACTGAAGACATCGGTTCTTGGTTTGACTTTCGCCCTGGTCAGCACGTTTTCCAGACATCTACCCACTGAAGACATCTGGTCATGGTTTGACTGTCGCCCTGGTCAGCACGTTCTCCAGACATCTAGCCACTCAAGAGATCTCGTCATGGGTTGACTGTCGCCCAGGTCAGCACATTCTCCAGACATCTACCCACTGAAGACATCTGGTCATGGGTTGACTGTCGCCCTGGTCAGCACATTCTCCAGACATCTACCCACTGAAGACATCTGGTCATGGTTTGACTGTCGCCCTGGTCAGCACATTCTCCAGACATCTACCCACTCAAGAGATCTCGTCATGGGTTGACAGTCGCCCAGGTCAGCACGTTCTCCAGACATCTACCCACTGAAGACATCTGGTCATGGGTTGACTGTCGCCCTGGTCAGCACGTTCTTCAGACATCTACCCACGGAAGACATCAGGTCGTGGTTTGACTGTTGCCCCGGTCAGCACTTTCTCCAAACATCTACCCACTGAAGCCATCTGGCCATGGTTTGACTGTCGCCCTGGTCAGCACGGTCTCCAGACATCTACCCACGCAAGACATCTGGTCATGGTTTGACTGTCGCCCTTTTCAGTACGTTCTCCAGACATCTACCCACTGAAGACATCTGGTCATGGTTTGACTTTCGCACTGGTCTGCACGTTCTCCAGACATCTACCCACTGAAGACATCTTGTCATGGTTTGACTGTCGCCCTGGTCAGCACGTTCTCCAGACATCTACCCACTGAAGACATCTGGTCATGGTTTGACTGTCGCCCTGGCCAGCACGTTCCCCAGAAATCTACCCACTGAAGACATCGGTTCATGGTTTGACTGTCGCCCTGGTCAGCACGTTCTCCAGACATCTACCCGCTCTAGACATCTGGTCATGGTTTGACTGTCGAACTGGTCAGCACGTTCTACAGACATCTATCCACTGAAGACATCTGGTCATGGTTTAACTGTCGCCCTTGTCAGCACGTTCTCCAGACATCTACCCACTCAAGACATCTGCTCATGGTTTGACTGTCACCCTGGTCAGCACGTTCTCCAGACATCTACCCACTGAAGACATCTGGTCATGGTTTGACTGTCGCCCTGGTCAGCACATTCTCAAGGCATCTACCCACTGAAGATATCTGGTCATGGGTAGATTGTCGCCCTGGTCAGCACGTTCTCCAGACATCTACCCACAGAAGACATCTGGTCATGGCTTGACTGTCGCCCTGGTCAGCACGTTCCCCAGACATCTACCCACTGAAGACATCTGGTCATGGTTAACTGTCGCCCTGGTCAGCACGTTCTCCAGACATCTACCCACTGAAGACATCTAGTCATGGGTTGACTGTCGCCCTGGTCAGCACGTTCTCCAGACATCTACCCACTGAAGAGATCTCGTCATGGTTTGACTGTCGCCCTGGTCAGCACATTCTCCAGACATCTACCCACCGAAGCCATCTGGTCATGGTTTGACTGTCGCCCTGGTCAGCACGTTCTCCAGACATCTACCCACTCAAGACATCTGGTCATGGGTTGACTGTCACCCTTTTCAGCACGTTCTCCAGACATCTACCCACTGAAGACATCTGGTCATGGTTTGACTGTCGTCCTGGTCAGCACGTTCTCCAGACATCTACCCACTGAAGACATCTGGTCTTGGTTTGACTGTCGCCCTGGCAGCACGTTCTCCAGACATCTACCCACTGGAGACATCTGGTCATGGTTTGACTGTCGCCCTGGCCAGCACGTTTTCCAGACATCTACCCACTGAAGACATCTGCTCATGGTTTGACTGTCGCCCTGGTCAGCACGTTCTCCAGACATCTAGCCACTCAAGAGATCTCGTCATGGGTTGACTGTCGCCCAGGTCAGCACATTCTCCAGACATCTACCCACTGAAGACATCTGGTCATGGGTTGACTGTCGCCCTTTTCAGCACATTCTCCAGACATCTACCCACTGAAGACATCTGCTCATGGTTTGACTGTCGCCCTGGTCAGCACGTTCTCCAGACATCTACCCACTGGAGACATCTGGTCATGGTTTGACTGTCGCCCTGGCCAGCACGTTTTCCAGACATCTACCAACTGAAGACATCTGCTCATGTTTGACAGTCGCCCAGGTCAGCACGTTCTCCAGACATCTAGCCACTCAAGAGATCTCGTCATGGGTTGACTGTCGCCCAGGACAGCACATTCTCCAGACATCTACCCACTGAAGACATCTGGTCATGGGTTGACTGTCGCCCTGGTCAGCACATTCTCCAGACATCTACCCACTGAAGACATCTGCTCATGGTTTGACTGTCACCCTGGTCAGCAAGTTCTCCAGACATCTACCCACCGAAGACATCGGGTCATGGTTTGACTGTCGCCCTGGTCAGCACGTTCTCCAGACATCTACCCACTGAAGCCATCTGGTCATGGGTTGACTGTCGCCCTGGTCAGCAGGTTCTCCAGACATCTAGCCACTCAAGAGATCTCGTCATGGGTTGACAGTCGCCCAGGTCAGCACATTCTCCAGACATCTACCCACTGAAGACATCTGGTCATGGGTTGACTGTCACCCTGGTCAGCACGTTCTTCAGAGATCTACCCATGGAAGACATCAGGTTGTGGTTTGACTGTCGCCCTGGTCAGCACTTTCTCCAGACATCTACCCACCGAAGCCATCTGGCCATGGTTTGACTGTCGCCCTGGTCAGCACGTTCTCCAGACATCTACCCACTGAAGACATCTGGTCATGGTTTGACTGTCGCCCTGGCCAGCACGTTCCCCAGACATCTACCCACTGACGACATCGGTTCATGGTTTGACTGTCGCCCTGGTCAGCACGTTCTCCAGACATCTACCCACTGAAGACATCTGGTCATGGTTTGACTGTCGCCCTGGTCAGCACGTTCTCCAGACATCTACCCACTGAAGACATCTCTTCATGGTTTGACTGTCGCCCTGGTCAGCACGTTGTCCCAGACATCTACCCACTGAAGACATCTGGTCATGGTTTGTCTGTCGCCCTGGTCAGCACATTCTCCAGGCATCTACCCACTGAAGATATTTGGTCATGGGTTGATTGTCGCCCTGCTCAGCGCGTTCTCCAGACATCTACCCACTGAAGACATCTGGTCATGGCTTGACTGTCGCACTGGTCTGCACATTCTCCAGACATCTACCCACTGAAGACATCTTGTCATGGTTTGACTGTCGCGCAGGTCAGCACGCTCCCCAGACATCTACCCACTGAAGACATCTGCTCATGGTTTGACTGTTGCCCTGGTCAGCACGTCCTCCAGACATCTACCCACTGACGACATCTGGTCATGGTTTGACTGTCGCCCTGGTCAGCACGTTCTCCGGACATCTACCCACAGAAGACATCTGGTCATGGTTTGACTGTCGCCCTGGGCACCACATTCTCCAGACATCTACCCACTGAAGACATCTGGTCATGGTTTGACTGTCGCCCTGGTCAGCACGTTCTCCAGACATCTACCCAATGAATACATCTGGTCATGGTTTGACTGTCGCCCTGGTCAGCACGTTCTCCAGACATCAACCCACTGAAGACATCTGGTCATGGTTTGACTGTCGCCCTGGTCAGCACGTTCTCCAGACATCAACCCACTGAAGACAACTGGTCATGGTTTGACTGTCGCCCTGGTCAGCACGTTCTCCAGACATCTACCCACCGAAGCCATCTGGTCATGGTTTGACTGTCGCCCTGGTCAGCACGGTCTCCAGACATCTACCCACTCAAGACATCTGGTCATGGGTTGACTGTCGCCCTTTTCAGCACGTTCTCCAGACATCTACCCACTGAAGACATCTGGCCATGGTTTGACTGTCGCCCTGGTCAGCACGTTCTCCAGGCATCTACCCACTGAAGACATCTGGTCAATGTTTGACTGTCGCCCTGGTCAGCATGTTCTCCAGACATCTACCCACTGAAGACATCTGCTCATGGTTTGAATGTCGCCCTGGTCAGCACATTCTCCAGACATCTACCCACTGAAGACATCTGCTCATGGTTTGACTGTCGCCCTGGTCAGCACGTTCTCCAGACATCTACCCACTGAAGACATCTGCTCATGGTTTGACTGTCACCCTGGTCAGCACGTTCTCCAGACATCTACCCACTGAAGACATCTGGTCATGGTTTGACTGTTGCCCTGGTCAGCACATTCTCCAGACATCTACCCACTGAAGACATCTGGTCTTGGTTTGACTGTCGCCCTGGCAGCACGTTCTCCAGACATCTACCCACCGAAGACATCGGGTCATGGTTTGACTGTCGCCCTGGTCAGCACTTTCTCCAGACATCTACCCACTGAAGCCATCTGGTCATGGGTTGACTGTCGCCCTGGTCAGCAGGTTCTCCAGACATCTAGCCACTCAAGAGATCTCGTCATGGGTTGACAGTCGCCCAGGTCAGCACATTCTCCAGACATCTACCCACTGAAGACATCTGGTCATGGGTTGACTGTCGCCCTGGTCAGCACGTTCTTCAGAGATCTACCCACGGAAGACATCAGGTTGTGGTTTGACTGTCGCCCTGGTCAGCACTTTCTCCAGACATCTACCCACCGAAGCCATCTGGAAATAGTTTGACTGTCGCCCTGGTCAGCACGGTCTCCAGACATCTACCCACTCAAGACATCTGGTCATGGTTTGACTGTCGCCCTTTCCAGCACGTTCTCCAGACATCTACCCACTCAAGACATCTGGTCATGGTTTGACTGTCGCCCTGGTCAGCACGCTCCCCAGACATCTACCCACTGAAGACATCTGCTCATGGTTTGACTGTTGCCCTGGTCAGCACGTCCTCCAGACATCTACCCACTGACGACATCTGGTCATGGTTTGACTGTCGCCCTGGTCAGCACGTTCTCCGGACATCTACCCACCGAAGACATCTGGTCATGGTTTGACTGTCGCCCTGGTCACCACATTCTCCAGACATCTACCCACTGAAGACATCTGGTCATGGTTTGACTGTCGCCCTGGTCAGCAAGTTCTCCAGACATCTACCCAATGAATACATCTGGTCATGGTTTGACTGTCGCCCTGGTCAGCACGTTCTCCAGACATCAACCCACTGAAGACATCTGGTCATGGTTTGACTGTCGCCCTGGTCAGCCCGTTCTCCAGACATCAACCCACTGAAGACATCTGGTCATGGTTTGACTGTCGCCCTGGTCAGCACGTTCTCCAGACATCTACCCACCGAAGCCATCTGGTCATGGTTTGACTGTCGCCCTGGTCAGCACGGTCTCCAGACATCTACCCACTCAAGACATCTGGTCATGGGTTGACTGTCGCCCTTTTCAGCACGTTCTCCAGACATCTACCCACTGAAGACATCTGGTCATGGTTTGAATCTCGTCCTGGTCAGCACGTTCTCCAGACATCTACCCACTGAAGACATCTGGTCTTGGTTTGACTGTCGCCCTGGCAGCACGTTCTCCAGACATCTACCCACCGAAGACATCGGGTCATGGTTTGACTGTCGCCCTGGTCAGCACTTTCTCCAGACATCTACCCACTGAAGCCATCTGGTCATGGGTTGACTGTCGCCCTGGTCAGCAGGTTCTCCAGACATCTAGCCACTCAAGAGATCTCGTCATGGGTTGACAGTCGCCCAGGTCAGCACATTCTCCAGACATCTACCCACTGAAGACATCTGGTCATGGGTTGACTGTCGCCCTGGTCAGCACGTTCTTCAGAGATCTACCCACGGAAGACATCAGGTTGTGGTTTGACTGTCGCCCTGGTCAGCACTTTCTCCAGACATCTACCCACCGAAGCCATCTGGCCATGGTTTGACTGTCGCCCTGGTCAGCACGTTCTCCAGACATCTACCCACTGAAGACATCTGGTCATGGTTTGACTGTCGCCCTGGCCAGCACGTTCCCCAGACATCTACCCACTGAAGACATCGGTTCATGGTTTGACTGTCGCCCTGGTCAGCACGTTCTCCAGACATCTACCCACTGAAGACATCTGGTCATGGTTTGACTGTCGCCCTGGTCAGCACGTTCTCCAGACATCTACCCACTGAAGACATCTGGTCATGGTTTGACTGTCGCCCTGGTCAGCACGTTCTCCAGACATCTACCCACTGAAGACATCTGGTCATGGTTTGTCTGTCGCCCTGGTCAGCACATTCTCCAGGCATCTACCCACTGAAGATATCTGGTCATGGGTTGATTGTCGCCCTGCTCAGCGCGTTCTCCAGACATCTACCCACTGAAGACATCTGGTCATGGCTTGACTGTCGCACTGGTCTGCACGTTCTCCAGACATCTACCCACTCAAGACATCTTGTCATGGTTTGACTGTCGCCCTGGTCAGCACGCTCCCCAGACATCTACCCACTGAAGACTTCTGCTCATGGTTTGACTGTTGCCCTGGTCAGCACGTCCTCCAGACATCTACCCACTGACGACATCTGGTCATGGTTTGACTCTCGCCCTGGTCAGCACATTCTCCGGACATCTACCCACTGAAGACATCTGGTCATGGTTTGACTGTCGCCCTGGTCACCACATTCTCCAGA
Organism: Schistocerca nitens; assembly: GCF_023898315.1. Taxonomy (NCBI): domain Eukaryota; kingdom Metazoa; phylum Arthropoda; class Insecta; order Orthoptera; family Acrididae; genus Schistocerca; species Schistocerca nitens. Next base: position 828,723,338 of record NC_064618.1, on the reverse strand, counting down.
CATCTACCCACTGAAGACATCTGGTCATGGTTTGACTGTCGCCCTGGTCAGCACGTTCTCCAGACATCTACCCAATGAATACATCTGGTCATGGTTTGACTGTCGCCCTGGTCAGCACGTTCTCCAGACATCTACCCAATGAATACATCTGGTCATGGTTTGACTGTCGCCCTTTTCAGCACGTTCTCCAGACATTTACCCACTGAAGACATCTGGTCATGGTTTGAATCTCGTCCTGGTCAGCACGTTCTCCAGACATCTACCCACTGAAGACATCTGGTCTTGGTTTGACTGTCGCCCTGGCAGCACGTTCTCCAGACATCTACCCACCGAAGACATCGGGTCATGGTTTGACTGTCGCCCTGGTCAGCACTTTCTCCAGACATCTACCCACTGAAGCCATCTGGTCATGGGTTGACTGTCGCCCTGGTCAGCAGGTTCTCCAGACATCTAGCCACTCAAGAGATCTCGTCATGGGTTGACAGTCGCCCAGGTCAGCACATTCTCCAGACATCTACCCACTGAAGACATCTGGTCATGGGTTGACTGTCGCCCTGGTCAGCACGTTCTTCAGACATCTACCCACGGAAGACATCAGGTTGTGGTTTGACTGTCTCCCTGGTCAGCACTTTCTCCAGACATCTACCCACCGAAGCCATCTGGCCATGGTTTGACTGTCGCCCTGGTCAGCACGTTCTCCAGACATCTACCCACTGAAGACATCTGGTCATGGTTTGACTGTCGCCCTGGCCAGCACGTTCCCCAGACATCTACCCACTGAAGACATCGGTTCATGGTTTGACTGTCGCCCTGGTCAGCACGTTCTCCAGACATCTACCCACTGAAGACATCTGGTCATGGTTTGACTGTCGCCCTGGTCAGCACGTTCTCCAGACATCTACCCACTGAAGACATCTGGTCATGGTTTGACTGTCGCCCTGGTCAGCACGTTCTCCAGACATCTACCCACTGAAGACATCTGGTCATGGATTGTCTGTCGCCCTGGTCAGCACATTCTCCAGGCATCTACCCACTGAAGATATCTGGTCATGGGTTGATTGTCGCCCTGCTCAGCGCGTTCTCCAGACATCTACCCACTGAAGACATCTGGTCATGGCTTGACTGTCGCACTGGTCTGCACGTTCTCCAGACATCTACCCACTCAAGACATCTTGTCATGGTTTGACTGTCGCCCTGGTCAGCACGCTCCCCAGACATCTACCCACTGAAGACATCTGCTCATGGTTTGACTGTTGCCCTGGTCAGCACGTCCTCCAGACATCTACCCACTGACGACATCTGGTCATGGTTTGACTCTCGCCCTGGTCAGCACATTCTCCGGACATCTACCCACTGAAGACATCTGGTCATGGTTTGACTGTCGCCCTGGTCACCACATTCTCCAGACATCTACCCACTGAAGACATCTGGTCATGGTTTGACTGTCGCCCTGGTCAGCACGTTCTCCAGACATCTACCCAATGAATACATCTGGTCATGGTTTGACTGTCGCCCTGGTCAGCACGTTCTCCAGACATCAACCCACTGAAGACATCTGGTCATGGTTTGACTGTCGCCCTGGTCAGCACGTTCTCCAGACATCTAGCCACTCAAGAGATCTCGTCATGGGTTGACTGTCGCCCAGGTCAGCACATTCTCCAGACATCTACCCACTGAAGACATCTGGTCATGGGTTGACTGTCGCCCTGGTCAGCACATTCTGCAGACATCTACCCACTGAAGACATCTGCTCTTGGTTTGACTGTCGCCCTGGTCAGCACGTTCTCCAGACATCTACCCACCGAAGACATCGGGTCATGGTTTGACTGTCGCCCTGGTCAGCACTTTCTCCAGACATCTACCCACTGAAGACATCTGGTCATGGGTTGACTGTCGCCCTGGTCAGCAGGTTCTCCGGACATCTAGCCACTCAAGAGATCTCGTCATGGGTTGACAGTCGCCCAGGTCAGCACATTCTCCAGACATCTACCCACTGAGGACATCTGGTCATGGGTTGACTGTCGCCCTGGTCAGCACGTTCTTCAGACATCTACCTACGGAAGACATCAGGTCGTGGTTTGACTGTCGCCCTGGTCAGCACTTTCTCCAGACATCTACCCACCGAAGCCATCTGGCAATGCTTTGACTGTCGCCCTGGTCAGCACGGTCTCCAGACATCTACCCACTGAAGACATCTGCTCATGGTTTGACTGTCGCCCTTTTCAGCACGTTCTCCAGACATCTACCCACTCAAGACATCTGCTCATGGTTTGACTTTCGCACTGGTCTGCACGTTCTGCAGACATCTACCCACTGAAGACATCTTGTCATGGTTTGACTGTCGCCCTGGTCAGCACGTTCTACAGACATCTACCCACTGAAGACATCTGGTCATGGTTTGACTGTCGCCCTGGAGAGCACGTTCCCCAGACATCTACCCACTGAAGGCATCGGTTCATGGTTTGACTGTCGCCCTGGTCAGCACGTTCTCCAGACATCTACCCACTGAAGACATCTGGTCATGGTTTGACTGTGGCCCCGGCCAGCACGTTTTCCAGACATCTACCCACTGAAGACATCTGGTCATGGTTTGACTGTCGCCCTGGTCAGCACGTTCTCCAGACATCTAGCCACTCAAGAGATCTCGTCATGGGTTGACTGTCGCCCAGGTCAGCACATTCTCCAGACATCTACCCACTGAAGACATCTGGTCATGGTTTGACTGTCGCCCTGGTCAGCACGTTCTCCAGACATCTACCCAATGAATACATCTGGTCATGGTTTGACTGTCGCCCTGGTCAGCACGTTCTCCAGACATCAACCCACTGAAGACATCTGGTCATGGTTTGACTGTCGCCCTGGTCTGCACGTTCTCCAGACATCAACCCACTGAAGACATCTGGTCATGGTTTGACTGTCGCCCTGGTCAGCACGTTCTCCAGACATCTACCCACCGAAGCCATCTGGTCATGGTTTGACTGTCGCCCTTGTCAGCACGGTCTCCAGACATCTACCCACTCACGACATCTGGTCATGGGTTGACTGTCGCCCTTTTCAGCACGTTCTCCAGACATCTACCCACTGAAGACATCTGGTCATGGTTTGACTGTCGTCCTGGTCAGCACGTTCTCCAGACATCTACCCACTGAAGACATCTGGTCTTGGTTTGACTGTCGCCCTGGCAGCACGTTCTCCAGACATGTACGCACTGGAGACATCTGGTCATGGTTTGACTGTCGCCCTGGCCAGCACGTTTTCCAGACATCTACCCACTGAAGACATCTGGTCATGGTTTGACTGTCGCCCTGGTCAGCACGTTCTCCAGACATCTAGCCACTCAAGAGATCTCGTCATGGGTTGACTGTCGCCCAGGTCAGCACATTCTCCAGACATCTACCCACTGAAGACATCTGGTCATGGGTTGACTGTCGCCCTGGTCAGCACATTCTCCAGACATCTACCCACTGAAGACATCTGCTCTTGGTTTGACTGTCGCCCTGGTCAGCACGTTCTCCAGACATCTACCCACCGAAGACATCGGGTCATGGTTTGACTGTCGCCCTGGTCAGCACTTTCTCCAGACATCTACCCACTGAAGACATCTGGTCATGGGTTGACTGTCGCCCTGGGCAGCAGGTTCTCCAGACATCTAGCCAATCAAGAGATCTCGTCATGGGTTGACAGTCGCCCAGGTCAGCACATTCTCCAGACATCTAGCCACTCAAGAGATCTCGTCATGGGTTGACTGTCGCCCAGGTCAGCACATTCTCCAGACATCTACCCACTGAAGACATCTGGTCATGGGTTGACTGTCGCCCTGGTCAGCACATTCTCCAGACATCTACCCACTGAAGACATCTGCTCTTGGTTTGACTGTCGCCCTGGTCAGCACGTTCTCCAGACATCTACCCACCGAAGACATCGGTTCATGGTTTGACTGTCGCCCTGGTCAGCACTTTCTCCAGACATCTACCCACCGAAGCCATCTGGCCATGCTTTGACTGTCGCCCTGGTCAGCACGGTCTCCAGACATCTACCCACTCAAGACATCTGGTCATGGTTTGACTGTCGCCCTTTTCAGCACATTCTCCAGACATCTACCCACTCAAGACATCTGGTCATGGTTTGACTTTCGCACTGGTCAGCACGTTCTGCAGACATCTACCCACTGAAGACATCTGGTCATGGGTTGACTGTCGCCCTGGTCAGCACGTTCTCCAGACATCTACCCACTGAAGACATCTGGTCATGGTTTGACTGTCGCCCTGGCCAGCACGTTCCCCTGACATCTACCCACTGAAGACATCGGTTCATGGTTTGACTTTCGCCCTGGTCAGCACGTTTTCCAGACATCTACCCACTGAAGACATCTGGTCATGGTTTGACTGTCGCCCTGGTCAGCACGTTCTCCAGACATCTAGCCACTCAAGAGATCTCGTCATGGGTTGACTGTCGCCCAGGTCAGCACATTCTCCAGACATCTACCCACTGAAGACATCTGGTCATGGGTTGACTGTCGCCCTGGTCAGCACATTCTCCAGACATCTACCCACTGAAGACATCTGGTCATGGTTTGACTGTCGCCCTGGTCAGCACATTCTCTAGACATCTACCCACTCAAGAGATCTCGTCATGGGTTGACAGTCGCCCAGGTCAGCACGTTCTCCAGACATCTACCCACTGAAGACATCTGGTCATGGGTTGACTGTCGCCCTGGTCAGCACGTTCTTCAGACATCTACCCACGGAAGACATCAGGTCGTGGTTTGACTGTCGCCCCGGTCAGCACTTTCTCCAAACATCTACCCACCGAAGCCATCTGGCCATGGTTTGACTGTCGCCCTGGTCAGCACGGTCTCCAGACATCTACCCACTCAAGACATCTGGTCATGGTTTGACTGTCGCCCTTTTCAGCACGTTCTCCAGACATCTACCCACTGAAGACATCTGGTCATGGTTTGACTGTCGCCCTGGTCACCACATTCTCCAGACATCTACCCACTGAAGACATCTGGTCATGGTTTGACTGTCGCCCTGGTCAGCACGTAATCCAGACATCTACCCACTGAAGACATCTGGTCATGGTTTGACTGTCGCCCTGGCCAGCACGTTCCCCAGAAATCTACCCACTGAAGACATCGGTTCATGGTTTGACTGTCGCCCTGGTCAGCACGTTCTCCAGACATCTACCCGCTCTAGACATCTGGTCATGGTTTGACTGTCGAACTGGTCAGCACGTTCTACAGACATCTATCCACTGAAGACATCTGGTTATGGTTTGACTGTCGCCCTGATCAGCACGTTCTCCAGACATTTACCCACTCAAGACATCTGCTCATGGTTTGACTGTCACCCTGGTCAGCACGTTCTCCAGACATCTACCCACTGAAGACATCTGGTCATGGTTTGACTGTCGCCCTGGTCAGCACATTCTCAAGGCATCTACCCACTGAAGATATCTGGTCATGGGTAGATTGTCGCCCTGGTCAGCACGTTCTCCAGACATCTACCCACAGAAGACATCTGGTCATGGCTTGACTGTCGCCCTGGTCAGCACGTTCTCCAGACATCTACCCACTGAAGACATCTGGTCATGGTTAACTGTCGCCCTGGTCAGCACGCTCTCCAGACATCTACCCACTGAAGACATCTGGTCATGGTTTGACTGTCGCCCTGGTCAGCATGTTCTCCAGATATCTACCCACTGAAGACATCTGGTCATGGTTTGACTGTCGCCCTGGTCAGCACGTTCTCCAGACATCTACCCACTGAAGACATCTTGTCATGGTTTGACTGTCGCCCTGGCAGCACGTTCTCCAGACATCTACCCACTGAAGACATCTAGTCATGGGTTGACTGTCGCCCTGGTCAGCACGTTCTCCAGACATCTACCCACCGAAGCCATCTGGTCATGGTTTGACTGTCGCCCTGGTCAGCACGTTCTCCAGACATCTACCCACTCAAGACATCTGGTCATGGGTTGACTGTCACCCTTTTCAGCACGTTCTCCAGACATCTACCCACTGAAGTCATCTGGTCATGGTTTGACTGTCGTCCTGGTCAGCACGTTCTCCAGACATCTACCCACTGAAGACATCTGGTCTTGGTTTGACTGTCGCCCTGGCAGCACGTTCTCCAGACATCTACCCACTGGAGACATCTGGTCATGGTTTGACTGTCGCCCTGGCCAGCACGTTTTCCAGACATCTACCCTCTGAAGACATCTGCTCATGGTTTGACTGTCGCCCTGGTCAGCACGTTCTCCAGACATCTAGCCACTCAAGAGATCTCGTCATGGGTTGACTGTCGCCCAGGTCAGCACATTCTCCAGACATCTACCCACTGAAGACATCTGGTCATGGGTTGACTGTCGCCCTTTTCAGCACATTCTCCAGACATCTACCCACTGAAGACATCTGCTCATGGTTTGACTGTCGCCCTGGTCAGCAAGTTCTCCAGACATCTACCCACCGAAGACATCGGGTCATGGTTTGACTGTCGCCCTGGTCAGCACGTTCTCCAGACATCTACCCACTGAAGACATCTGGTCATGGGTTGACTGTCGCCCTGGTCAGCAGGTTCTCCAGACATCTAGCCACTCAAGAGATCTCGTCATGGGTTGACAGTCGCCCAGGTCAGCACGTTCTCCAGACATCTACCAACTGAAGACATCTGGTCATGGGTTGACTGTCGCCCTGTTCAGCACGTTCTTCAGACATCTACCCACTGAAGACATCAGGTCGTGGTTTGACTGTCACCCTGGTCAGCACTTTCTCCAGACATCTACCCACCGAAGCCATCTGGTCATGGTTTGACTGTCGCCCTGGTCAGCACGGTCTCCAGACATCTACCCACTCAAGACATCTGGTCACGGGTTGACTGTCACCATTTTCACCACGTTCTCCAGACATCTACCCACTGAAGACATCTGCTCATGGTTTGACTGTCCACCTGGTCAGCACGTTCTCCAGACATCTACCCACTGAAGACATCTGGTCTTGGTTTGACTGTCGCCCTGGCAGCACGTTCTCCAGACATCTACCCACTGGAGACATCTGGTCATGGTTTGACTGTCGCCCTGGCCAGCACGTTTTCCAGACATCTACCCACTGAAGACATCTGCTCATGGTTTGACAGTCGCCCTGGTCAGCACGTTCTCCAGACATCTAGCCACTCAAGAGATCTCGTCATGGGTTGACTGTCGCCCAGGACAGCACATTCTCCAGACATCTACCCACTGAAGACATCTGGTCATGGGTTGACTGTCGCCCTGGTCAGCACATTCTCCAGACATCTACCCACTGAAGACATCTGCTCATGGTTTGACTGTCGCCCTGGTCAGCAAGTTCTCCAGACATCTACCCACCGAAGACATCGGGTCATGGTTTGACTGTCGCCCTGGTCAGCACGTTCTCCAGACATCTACCCACTGAAGCCATCTGGTCATGGGTTGACTGTCGCCCTGGTCAGCAGGTTCTCCAGACATCTAGCCACTCAAGAGATCTCGTCATGGGTTGACAGTCGCCCAGGTCAGCACATTCTCCAGACATCTACCCACTGAAGACATCTGGTCATGGGTTGACTGTCGCCCTGGTCAGCACGTTCTTCAGAGATCTACCCACGGAAGACATCAGGTTGTGGTTTGACTGTCGCCCTGGTCAGCACTTTCTCCAGACATCTACCCACCGAAGCCATCTGGCCATGGTTTGACTGTCGCCCTGGTCAGCACGTTCTCCAGACATCTACCCACTGAAGACATCTGGTCATGGTTTGACTGTCGCCCTGGCCAGCACGTTCCCCAGACATCTACCCACTGAAGACATCGGTTCATGGTTTGACTGTCGCCCTGGTCAGCACGTTCTCCAGACATCTACCCACTGAAGACATCTGGTCATGGTTTGACTGTCGCCCTGGTCAGACGTTCTCCAGACATCTACCCACTGAAGACATCTGGTCATGGTTTGACTGTCGCCCTGGTCAGCACGTTCTCCAGACATCTACCCACTGAAGACATCTGGTCATGGTTTGTCTGTCGCCCTGGTCAGCACATTCTCCAGGCATCTACCCACTGAAGATATCTGGTCATGGGTTGATTGTCGCCCTGCTCAGCGCGTTCTCCAGACATCTACCCACTGAAGACATCTGGTCATGGCTTGACTGTCGCACTGGTCTGCACGTTCTCCAGACATCTACCCACTCAAGACATCTTGTCATGGTTTGACTGTCGCCCAGGTCAGCACGCTCCCAAGACATCTACCCACTGAAGACATCTGCTCATGGTTTGACTGTTGCCCTGGTCAGCACGTCCTCCAGACATCTACCCACTGACGACATCTGGTCATGGTTTGACTGTCGCCCTGGTCAGCACGTTCTCCGGACATCTACCCACTGAAGACATCTGGTCATGGTTTGACTGTCGCCCTGGTCACCACATTCTCCAGACATCTACCCATTGAAGACATCTGGTCATGGTTTGACTGTCGCCCTGGTCAGCACGTTCTCCAGACATCTACCCAATGAATACATCTGGTCATGGTTTGACTGTCGCCCTGGTCAGCACGTTCTCCAGACATCAACCCACTGAAGACATCTGGTCATGGTTTGACTGTCGCCCCTGGTCAGCACGTTCTCCAGACATCAACCCACTGAAGACATCTGGTCATGGTTTGACTGTCGCCCTGGTCAGCACGTTCTCCAGACATCTACCCACCGAAGCCATCTGGTCATGGTTTGACTGTCGCCCTGGTCAGCACGGTCTCCAGACATCTACCCACTCAAGACATCTGGTCATGGGTTGACTGTCGCCCTTTTCAGCACGTTCTCCAGACATCTACCCACTGAAGACATCTGGTCATGGTTTGAATCTCGTCCTGGTCAGCACGTTCTCCAGACATCTACCCACTGAAGACATCTGGTCTTGGTTTGACTGTCGCCCTGGCAGCACGTTCTCCAGACATCTACCCACCGAAGACATCGGGTCATGGTTTGACTGTCGCCCTGGTCAGCACTTTCTCCAGACATCTACCCACTGAAGCCATCTGGTCATGGGTTGACTGTCGCCCTGGTCAGCAGGTTCTCCAGACATCTAGCCACTCAAGAGATCTCGTCATGGGTTGACAGTCGCCCAGGTCAGCACATTCTCCAGACATCTACCCACTGAAGACATCTGGTCATGGGTTGACTGTCGCCCTGGTCAGCACGTTCTTCAGAGATCTACCCACGGAAGACATCAGGTTGTGGTTTGACTGTCGCCCTGGTCAGCACTTTCTCCAGACATCTACCCACCGAAGCCATCTGGCCATAGTTTGACTGTCGCCCTGGTCAGCACGGTCTCCAGACATCTACCCACTCAAGACATCTGGTCATGGTTTGACTGTCGCCCTTTCCAGCACGTTCTCCAGACATCTACCCACTCAAGACATCTGGTCATGGTTTGACTGTCGCCCTGGTCAGCACGCTCCCCAGACATCTACCCACTGAAGACATCTGCTCATGGTTTGACTTTTGCCCTGGTCAGCACGTCCTCCAGACATCTACCCACTGACGACATCTGGTCATGGTTTGACTGTCGCCCTGGTCAGCACGTTCTCCGGACATCTACCCACTGAAGACATCTGGTCATGGTTTGACTGTCGCCCTGGTCACCACATTCTCCAGACATCTACCCACTGAAGACATCTGGTCATGGTTTGACTGTCGCCCTGGTCAGCACGTTCTCCAGACATCTACCCAATGAATACATCTGGTCATGGTTTGACTGTCGCCCTGGTCTGCACGTTCTCCAGACATCAACCCACTGAAGACATCTGGTCATGGTTTGACTGTCGCCCTGGTCAGCACGTTCTCCAGACATCAACCCACTGAAGACATCTGGTCATGGTTTGACTGTCGCCCTGGTCAGCACGTTCTCCAGACATCTACCCACCGAAGCCATCTGGTCATGGTTTGACTGTCGCCCTGGTCAGCACGGTCTCCAGACATCTACCCACTCAAGACATCTGGTCATGGGTTGACTGTCGCCCTTTTCAGCACGTTCTCCAGACATCTACCCACTGAAGACATCTGGTCATGGTTTGAATCTCGTCCTGGTCAGCACGTTCTCCAGACATCTACCCACTGAAGACATCTGGTCTTGGTTTGACTGTCGCCCTGGCAGCACGTTCTCCAGACATCTACCCACCGAAGACATCGGGTCATGGTTTGACTGTCGCCCTGGTCAGCACTTTCTCCAGACATCTACCCACTGAAGCCATCTGGTCATGGGTTGACTGTCGCCCTGGTCAGCAGGTTCTCCAGACATCTAGCCACTCAAGAGATCTCGTCATGGGTTGACAGTCGCCCAGGTCAGCACATTCTCCAGACATCTACCCACTGAAGACATCTGGTCATGGGTTGACTGTCGCCCTGGTCAGCACGTTCTTCAGAGATCTACCCACGGAAGACATCAGGTTGTGGTTTGACTGTCGCCCTGGTCAGCACTTTCTCCAGACATCTACCCACCGAAGCCATCTGGCCATGGTTTGACTGTCGCCCTGGTCAGCACGTTCTCCAGACATCTACCCACTGAAGACATCTGGTCATGGGTTGACTGTCGCCCTGGTCAGCAGGTTCTCCAGACATCTAGCCACTCAAGAGATCTCGTCATGGGTTGACAGTCGCCCAGGTCAGCACGTTCTCCAGACATCTACCCACTGAAGACATCTGGTCATGGGTTGACTGTCGCCCTGTTCAGCACGTTCTTCAGACATCTACCCACTGAAGACATCAGGTCGTGGTTTGACTGTCACCCTGGTCAGCACTTTCTCCAGACATCTACCCACCGAAGCCATCTGGTCATGGTTTGACTGTCGCCCTGGTCAGCACGGTCTCCAGACATCTACCCACTCAAGACATCTGGTCACGGGTTGACTGTCACCATTTTCACCACGTTCTCCAGACATCTACCCACTGAAGACATCTGGTCATGGTTTGACTGTCCACCTGGTCAGCACGTTCTCCAGACATCTACCCACTGAAGACATCTGGTCTTGGTTTGACTGTCGCCCTGGCAGCACGTTCTCCAGACATCTACCCACTGGAGACATCTGGTCATGGTTTGACTGTCGCCCTGGCCAGCACGTTTTCCAGACATCTACCCACTGAAGACATCTGCTCATGGTTTGACAGTCGCCCTGGTCAGCACGTTCTCCAGACATCTACCCACTGAAGACATCTGCTCATGGTTTGACTGTCGCCCTGGTCAGCAAGTTCTCCAGACATCTACCCACTGAAGACATCTGGTCATGGGTTGACTGTCGCCCTGGTCAGCACATTCTCCAGACATCTACCCACTGAAGACATCTGCTCATGGTTTGACTGTCGCCCTGGTCAGCAAGTTCTCCAGACATCTACCCACCGAAGACATCGGGTCATGGTTTGACTGTCGCCCTGGTCAGCACGTTCTCCAGACATCTACCCACTGAAGCCATCTGGTCATGGGTTGACTGTCGCCCTGGTCAGCAGGTTCTCCAGACATCTAGCCACTCAAGAGATCTCGTCATGGGTTGACAGTCGCCCAGGTCAGCACATTCTCCAGACATCTACCCACTGAAGACATCTGGTCATGGGTTGACTGTCGCCCTGGTCAGCACGTTCTTCAGAGATCTACCCACGGAAGACATCAGGTTGTGGTTTGACTGTCGCCCTGGTCAGCACTTTCTCCAGACATCTACCCACCGAAGCCATCTGGCCATGGTTTGACTGTCGCCCTGGTCAGCACGTTCTCCAGACATCTACCCACTGAAGACATCTGGTCATGGTTTGACTGTCGCCCTGGCCAGCACGTTCCCCAGACATCTACCCACTGAAGACATCGGTTCATGGTTTGACTGTCGCCCTGGTCAGCACGTTCTCCAGACATCTACCCACTGAAGACATCTGGTCATGGTTTGACTGTCGCCCTGGTCAGACGTTCTCCAGACATCTACCCACTGAAGACATCTGGTCATGGTTTGACTGTCGCCCTGGTCAGCACGTTCTCCAGACATCTACCCACTGAAGACATCTGGTCATGGTTTGTCTGTCGCCCTGGTCAGCACATTCTCCAGGCATCTACCCACTGAAGATATCTGGTCATGGGTTGATTGTCGCCCTGCTCAGCGCGTTCTCCAGACATCTACCCACTGAAGACATCTGGTCATGGCTTGACTGTCGCACTGATCTGCACGTTCTCCAGACATCTACCCACTCAAGACATCTTGTCATGGTTTGACTGTCGCCCAGGTCAGCACGCTCCCAAGACATCTACCCACTGAAGACATCTGCTCATGGTTTGACTGTTGCCCTGGTCAGCACGTCCTCCAGACATCTACCCACTGACGACATCTGGTCATGGTTTGACTGTCGCCCTGGTCAGCACGTTCTCCAGACATCTACCCACTGAAGACATCTGGTCATGGTTTGACTGTCGCCCTGGTCACCACATTCTCCAGACATCTACCCATTGAAGACATCTGGTCATGGTTTGACTGTCGCCCTGGTCAGCACGTTCTCCAGACATCTACCCAATGAATACATCTGGTCATGGTTTGACTGTCGCCCTGGTCAGCACGTTCTCCAGACATCAACCCACTGAAGACATCTGGTCATGGTTTGACTGTCGCCCTGGTCAGCACGTTCTCCAGACATCAACCCACTGAAGACATCTGGTCATGGTTTGACTGTCGCCCTGGTCAGCACGTTCTCCAGACATCTACCCACCGAAGCCATCTGGTCATGGTTTGACTGTCGCCCTGGTCAGCACGGTCTCCAGACATCTACCCACTCAAGACATCTGGTCATGGGTTGACTGTCGCCCTTTTCAGCACGTTCTCCAGACATCTACCCACTGAAGACATCTGGTCATGGTTTGAATCTCGTCCTGGTCAGCACGTTCTCCAGACATCTACCCACTGAAGACATCTGGTCTTGGTTTGACTGTCGCCCTGGCAGCACGTTCTCCAGACATCTACCCACCGAAGACATCGGGTCATGGTTTGACTGTCGCCCTGGTCAGCACTTTCTCCAGACATCTACCCACTGAAGCCATCTGGTCATGGGTTGATTGTCGCCCTGGTCAGCAGGTTCTCCAGACATCTAGCCACTCAAGAGATCTCGTCATGGGTTGACAGTCGCCCAGGTCAGCACATTCTCCAGACATCTACCCACTGAAGACATCTGGTCATGGGTTGACTGTCGCCCTGGTCAGCACGTTCTTCAGAGATCTACCCACGGAAGACATCAGGTTGTGGTTTGACTGTCGCCCTGGTCAGCACTTTCTCCAGACATCTACCCACCGAAGCCATCTGGCCATAGTTTGACTGTCGCCCTGGTCAGCACGGTCTCCAGACATCTACCCACTCAAGACATCTGGTCATGGTTTGACTGTCGCCCTTTCCAGGACGTTCTCCAGACATCTACCCACTCAAGACATCTGGTCATGGTTTGACTGTCGCCCTGGTCAGCACGCTCCCCAGACATCTACCCACTGAAGACATCTGCTCATGGTTTGACTTTTGCCCTGGTCAGCACGTCCTCCAGACATCTACCCACTGACGACATCTGGTCATGGTTTGACTGTCGCCCTGGTCAGCACGTTCTCCGGACATCTACCCACTGAAGACATCTGGTCATGGTTTGACTGTCGCCCTGGTCACCACATTCTCCAGACATCTACCCACTGAAGACATCTGGTCATGGTTTGACTGTCGCCCTGGTCAGCACGTTCTCCAGACATCTACCCAATGAATACATCTGGTCATGGTTTGACTGTCGCCCTGGTCAGCACGTTCTCCAGACATCAACCCACTGAAGACATCTGGTCATGGTTTGACTGTCGCCCTGGTCAGCACGTTCTCCAGACATCAACCCACTGAAGACATCTGGTCATGGTTTGACTGTCGCCCTGGTCAGCACGTTCTCCAGACATCTACCCACCGAAGCCATCTGGTCATGGTTTGACTGTCGCCCTGGTCAGCACGGTCTCCAGACATCTACCCACTCAAGACATCTGGTCATGGGTTGACTGTCGCCCTTTTCAGCACGTTCTCCAGACATCTACCCACTGAAGACATCTGGTCATGGTTTGAATCTCGTCCTGGTCAGCACGTTCTCCAGACATCTACCCACTGAAGACATCTGGTCTTGGTTTGACTGTCGCCCTGGCAGCACGTTCTCCAGACATCTACCCACCGAAGACATCGGGTCATGGTTTGACTGTCGCCCTGGTCAGCACTTTCTCCAGACATCTACCCACTGAAGCCATCTGGTCATGGGTTGACTGTCGCCCTGGTCAGCAGGTTCTCCAGACATCTAGCCACTCAAGAGATCTCGTCATGGGTTGACAGTCGCCCAGGTCAGCACATTCTCCAGACATCTACCCACTGAAGACATCTGGTCATGGGTTGACTGTCGCCCTGGTCAGCACGTTCTTCAGAGATCTACCCACGGAAGACATCAGGTTGTGGTTTGACTGTCGCCCTGGTCAGCACTTTCTCCAGATATCTACCCACCGAAGCCATCTGGCCATGGTTTGACTGTCGCCCTGGTCAGCACGTTCTCCAGACATCTACCCACTGAAGACATCTGGTCATGGTTTGACTGTCGCCCTGACCAGCACGTTCCCCAGACATCTACCCACTGAAGACATCGGTTCATGGTTTGACTGTCGCCCTGGTCAGCACGTTCTCCAGACATCTACCCACTCAAGACATCTTGTCATGGTTTGACTGTCGCCCTGGTCAGCACGCTCCCCAGACATCTACCCACTGAAGACATCTGCTCATGGTTTGACTGTTGCCCTGGTCAGCACGTCCACCAGACATCTACCCACTGACGACATCTGGTCATGGTTTGACTGTCGCCCTGGTCAGCACATTCTCCGGACATCTACCCACTGAAGACATCTGGTCATGGTTTGACTGTCGCCCTGGTCACCACATTCTCCAGACATCTACCCACTGAAGACATCTGGTCATGGTTTGACTGTCGCCCTGGTCAGCACGTTCTCCAGACATCTACCCAATGAATACATCTGGTCATGGTTTGACTGTCGCCCTGGTCAGCACGTTCTCCAGACATCAACCCACTGAAGACATCTGGTCATGGTTTGACTGTCGCCCTGGTCAGCACGTTCTCCAGACATCAACCCACTGAAGACATCTGGTCATGGTTTGACTGTCGCCCTGGTCAGCACGTTCTCCAGACATCTACCCACCGAAGCCATCTGGTCATGGTTTGACTGTCGCCCTGGTCAGCACGGTCTCCAGACATCTACCCACTCAAGACATCTGGTCATGGGTTGACAGTCGCCCTTTTCAGCACGTTCTCCAGACATCTACCCACTGAAGACATCTGGTCATGGTTTGAATCTCATCCTGGTCAGCACGTTCTCCAGACATCTACCCACTGAAGACATCTGGTCTTGGTTTGACTGTCGCCCTGGCAGCACGTTCTCCAGACATCTACCCACTGAAGACATCGGGTCATGGTTTGACTGTCGCCCTGGTCAGCACTTTCTCCAGACATCTACCCACTGAAGCCATCTGGTCATGGGTTGACTGTCGCCCTGGTCAGCAGGTTCTCCAGACATCTAGCCACTCAAGAGATCTCGTCATGGGTTGACAGTCGCCCAGGTCAGCACATTCTCCAGACATCTACCCACTGAAGACATCTGGTCATGGGTTGACTGTCGCCCTGGTCAGCACGTTCTTCAGAGATCTACCCACGGAAGACATCAGGTTGTGGTTTGACTGTCGCCCTGGTCAGCACTTTCTCCAGACATCTACCCACCGAAGCCATCTGGCCATGGTTTGACTGTCGCCCTGGTCAGCACTGTCTCCAGACATCTACCCACTCAAGACATCTGGTCATGGTTTGACTGTCGCCCTTTCCAGCACGTTCTCCAGACATCTACCCACTCAAGACATCTGGTCATGGTTTGACTTTCGCACTGGTCAGCACGTTCTGCAGACATCAACCCACTGAAGACATCTTGTAATGGTTTGACTGTCGCCCTGGTCAGCACGTTCTCCAGACATCTACCCACTGAAGACATCTGGTCATGGTTTGACTGTCGCCCTGGCCAGCACGTTCCCCAGACATCTACCCACTGAAGACATCGGTTCATGGTTTGACTGTCGCCCTGGTCAGCACGTTCTCCAGACATCTACCCACTGAAGACATCTGGTCATGGTTTGACTGTCGCCCCGGCCAGCACGTTTTCCAGACATCTACCCACTGAAGACATCTGGTCATGGTTTGACTGTCGCCCTGGTCAGCACGTTCTCCGGACATCTAGCCACTCAAGAGATCTCGTCATGGGTTGACTGTCGCCCAGGTCAGCACATTCTCCAGACATCTACCCGCTGAAGACATTTGGTCATGGGTTGACTGTCGCCCTGGTCAGCACATTCTCCAGACATCTACCCACTGAAGACATCTGCTCATGGTTTGACTGTCGCCCTGGTACAGCACGTTCTCCAGACATCTACCCACTGAAGACATCTGGTCATGGTTTGACTGTCGCCCTGGACAGCACGTTCTCCAGACATCTACCCACTGAAGACATCTGGTCATGGTTTGACTGTCGCCCTGCTCAGCACGTTCTCCAGACATCTACCCACTGAAGACATCTGCTCATGATTTGACTGTCACCCTGGTCAGCACGTTCTCCAGACATCTACCCACTGAAGACATCTGGTCATGGTTTGACTGTCGCCCTGGTCAGCACATTCTCCAGGCATCTACCCACTGAAGATATGTCATGGTTTGACTTTCGCCCTGGTCAGCACTTTCTCCAGACATCTACCCACCGAAGCCATCTGGCCATGGTTTGAGTGTCGCCCTGGTCAGCACGGTCTCCAGACATCTACCCACTCAAGACATCTGGTCATTGTTTGACTGTCGCCCTTTCCAGCACGTTCTCCAGACATCTACCCACTCAAGACATCTGGTCATGGTTTGTCTTTCGCACTGGTCAGCACGTTCTGCAGACATCTACCCACTGAAGACATCTTGTAATGGTTTGACTGTCGCCCTGGTCAGCACATTCTCCAGACATCTACCCACTGAAGACATCTGGTCATGGTTTGACTGTCGCCCTGGCCAGCTCGTTCCCCAGACATCTACCCACTGAAGACATCGGTTCATGGTTTGACTGTCGCCCTGGTCAGCACGTTCTCCAGACATCTTTCCACTGAAGACATCTGGTCATGGTTTGACTGTCGCCCTGGCCAGCACGTTCCCCAGACATCTACCCACTGAAGACATCGGTTCATGGTTTGACTGTCGCCCTGGTCAGCACGTTCTCCAGACATCTACCCACTCTAGACATCTGGTCATGGTTTGACTGTCGCCCTGGTCAGCACATTCTCCAGGCATCTACCCACTGAAGATATCTGGTCATGGGTTGATTGTCGCCCTGGTCAGCACGTTCTCCAGACATCTACCCACTGAAGGCATCTGGTCATGGCTTGACTGTCGCACTGGTCTGCACGTTCTCCAGACATCTACCCACTGAAGACATCTGGTCATGGTTTGACTGTCGCCCTGGTCAGCACGCTCTCCAGACATCTACCCACTGAAGACATCTGCTCATGGTTTGACTGTCGCCCTGGTCAGCACGTCCTCCAGACATCTACCCACTGATGACATCTGGTCATGGTTTGACTGTCGCCCTGGTCAGCACGTTCTCCAGACATCTACCCACTGAAGACATCTGGTCATGGTTTGACTGTCGCCCTGGTCAGCACATTCTCCAGATATCTACCCACTGAAGACATCT
The DNA here is from genome assembly GCF_023898315.1 of Schistocerca nitens. Taxonomy (NCBI): domain Eukaryota; kingdom Metazoa; phylum Arthropoda; class Insecta; order Orthoptera; family Acrididae; genus Schistocerca; species Schistocerca nitens. The sequence continues at coordinate 828,705,539 of NC_064618.1, read as the reverse complement.
GGTCATGGTTTGACTGTCGCCCTGGTCAGCACGTTCTCCAGACATCTACCCAATGAATACAACTGGTCATGGTTTTACTGTCGCCCTGGTCAGCACGTTCTCCAGACATCAACCCACTGAAGACATCTGGTCATGGTTTGACTGTCGCCCTGGTCAGCACGTTCTCCAGACATCAACCCACTGAAGACATCGGGTCATGGTTTGACTGTCGCCCTGGTCAGCACGTTCTCCAGACATCTACCCACTGAAGACATCTGGTCTTGGTTTGACTGTCGCCCTGGTCAGCACGTTCTCCAGACATCTATCCACTGAAGACATCTGGTCATGGTTTGACTGTTGCCCTGGTCAGCACGTTCTCGAGACATCTACCCACCGAAGACATCGGGTCATGGTTTGACTGTCGCCCTGGTCAGCACGTTCTCCAGACATCTCCTCACTGAAGACATTTGCTCATGGGTTGACTGTCGCCCTGGTCAGCACGTTCTCCAGACATCTAGCCACTCAAGAGATCTCGTCATGGGTTGACTGTCGGCCTGCTCAGCACGTTCTCCAGACATCTACCCACTGAAGACATCTGGTCATGGGTTGACTGTCGCCCTGGTCAGCACATTCTTCAGACATCTACCCATGGAAGACATCTGGTCGTGGTTTGACTGTCACCCTGGATAGCACTTTCTCCAGACATCTACCCACCGAAGCCATCTGGTCAAGGTTAGACTGTCGCCCTGGTCAGCACGGTCTCCAGACATCTACCCAGTCAAGACATCTGGTCATGGTTTGACTGTCGCCCTGGTCAGCACGTTCTCCAGACATCTACCCACTGAAGACATCTGTTTATGGTTTGACTTTCGCCCTGGTCAGCACGTTCTCCAGATATCTACCCACTGAAGACATCTTGTCATGGTTTGACTGTCGCCCTGGTCAGCACGTTCTCCAGACATCTACCCACTGTAGACATCTGCTCATGGTTTGACTGTCGCCCTGACCAGCACGTTTTCCAGACATCTATCCACTGAAGACATCAGTTCATGGTTTGACTGTCGCCCTGGTCAGCACATTCTCCAGACATCTACCCACTGAAGACATCGGGTCATGGTTTGACTGTCACCCTGGTCAGCACGTTCTCCAGACATCTATCCACTGAAGACATCTGGTCATGGTTTGACTGTCGCCCTGGTCAGCACGTTCTCGAGACATCTACCCACCGAAGACATCGGGTCATGGTTTGACTGTCGCCCTGGTCAGCACGTTCTCCAGACATCTCCTCACTGAAGACATCTGCTCATGGGTTGACTGTCGCCCTGGTCAGCACGTTCTCCAGACATCTAGCCACTCAAGAGATCTCGTCATGGGTTGACTGTCGGCCTGGTCAGCACGTTCTCCAGACATCTACCCACTGAAGACAAATTGTGATGGGTTGACTGTCGCCCTGGTCAGCACATTCTTCAGACATCTACCCATGGAAGACATCTGGTCGTGGTTTGACTGTCGCCCTGGTCAGCACTTTCTCCAGATATCTACCCACCGAAGCCATCTGGTCAAGGTTTGACTGTCGCCCTGGTCAGCTCGGTCTCCAGACATCTACCCAGTCAAGACATCTGGTCATGGTTTGACTGTCGCCCTGGTCAGCACGTTCTCCAGACATCTACCCACCAAAGACATCTGTTCATGGTTTGAATTTCGCCCTGGTCAGCACGTTCTCCAGATATCTACCCACTGAAGACATCTGGTCATGGTTTGACTGTCGCCCTGGTCAACACGTTCTCCAGACATCTACCCACTGAAGACATCTGCTCATGGTTTGACTGTCACCCTCGTCAGCACATTCTCCAGATATCTACCCACTGAAGACATCTGGTCATGGTTTGATTGCCGCCCTGGTCAGCACGTTCTCCAGACATCTACCCTCTTAAGACATCTGGTCATGGGTTGTCTGTCACCCTGGTCAGCACGTTCTCCAGACATCTACCCACTGAAGACATCTGGTCATGGGTTGACTGTCTCCCTGGTCAGCACGTTCTCCAGACATCTACCCACGGAAGTCATCTGGTCGTGGTTTGACTGTCACACTGGTCAGCACGTTCTCCAGACATCTACCCACTGAAGACATCTGGTCATGGTTTGACTGTCGCCCTGGTCAGCACGTTCTCCAGACATCTACCCACTCAAGACATCTGGTCATGGGTTGACTGTCGCCCTTTTCAGCACGTTCTCCAGACATCTACCCACTGAAGACATCTGGTCATGGTTTGACTGTCGCCCTGGTCAGCACGTTCTCCAGACATCTACCCACTGAAGACATCTGCTCATGGTTTGACTGTCACCCTGGTCAGCACGTTCTCCAGACATCTACCCACTGAAGACATCGGGTCATGGTTTGGTTGTCACTGTGGTCAGCACGTTCTCCAGACATCTATCCACTGAAGACATCGGGTCATGGTTTGACTGTCACCCTGGTCAGCACGTTCTCCAGACATCTATCCACAGAAGACATCTGGTCATGGTTTGACTGTCACCCTGGTCAGCACGTTCTCCAGACATCTACCCACCGAAGACATCGGGTCATGGTTTGACTGTCGCCCTGGTCAGCACGTTCTCCAGACATCTCCTCACTGAAGACATCTGCTCATGAGTTGACTGTCGCCCTGGTCAGCACGTTCTCCAGACATCTAGCCACTCAAGAGATCTCGTCATGGGTTGACCGTCGCCCTGGTCAGCACGTTCTCCAGACATCTACCCACTGAAGACATCTGGTCATGGTTTGACTGTCGCCCTGGTCAGCACATTCTCCAGACATCTACCCACTGAAGACATCTGGTCATGGTTTGACTGTCGCCCTGGTCAGCACGTTCTCCAGACATCTACCCAATGAATACATCTGGTCATGGTTTGACTGTCGCCCTGGTCAGCACGTTCTCCAGACATAAACCCACTGAAGACATCTGGTCATGGTTTGACTGTCGCCCTGGTCAGCACCTTCTACAGACATCTACCCACTGAAGACATCTGGTCTTGGTTTGACTGTCGCCCTGGCCAGCACGTTCTCCAGACATCTACCCACTGGAGACATCTGCTCATGGTTTGACTGTCACCCTGACCAGCACGTTTTCCAGACATCTATCCACTGAAGACCTCAGTTCATGGTTTGACTGTCGCCCTGGTCAGCACGTTCTCCTGACATCTACCCACTGAAGACATCGGGTCATGGTTTGGCTGTCACCCTGGTCCGCACATTCTCCAGACATCTATCCACTGAAGACATCTGGTCATGGTTTGACTGTCGCCCTGGTCAGCACGTTCTCCAGACATCTACTCAACGAATACATCTGGTCATGGTTTGACTGTCGCCCTGGTCAGCACGTTCTCCAGACATCAACCCACTGAAGACATCTGGTCATGGTTTGACTGTCGCCCTGGTCAGCACGTTCTCCAGACATCTACCCCCTGAAGACATCTGGTCTTGGTTTGACTGTCGCCCTGGCCAGCACGTTCTCCAGACATCTACCCACTGGAGACCTGCTCATGGTTTGACTGTCACCCTGACCAGCACGTTTTCCAGACATCTACCCACTGAAGACATCTGTTCATGGTTTGACTGTCGCCCTGGTCAGCACGTTCTCCAGACATCTACCCACTGAAGACATCTGGTCATGTGTTGACTGTCGCCCTGGTCAGCACATTCTTCAGACATCTACCCATGGAAGACATCTGGTCGTGGTTTGACTGTCACCCTGGTCAGCACTTTCTCCAGACATCTACCCACCGGAGACATCTGGTCATGGTTTGACTGTCGCCCTGGTCAGCACGAACTCCAGACATCTTCCCATTCAAGACATCTGGTCATGGTTTGACTGTCGCCCTGGTCAGCACGGTCTGCAGACATCTACCCACTCAAGACATCTGGTCATGGTTTGACTGTCGCCCTTTTCAGCAAGTTCTCCAGACATCTACCCACTGAAGACATCTGGTCGTGGTTTGACTTTCGCCCTGGTCAGCACGTTCTCCAGATATCTACCCACTGAAGACATCTTGTCATGGTTTGACTGTCGCCCTGGTCAGCACGTTCTCCAGACATCTAGCCACTGAAGACATCTGCTCATGGTTTGACTGTCACCCTGGTCAGCACATTCTTCAGATATCTACCCACTGAAGACATCTGGTCATGGTTTGACTGTCGCCCTGGTCAGCACGTTCTCCAGACATCTACCCACTGAAGACATCTGGTCATGAGTTGACTGTCACCCTGGTCAGCACGTTCTCCAGACATCTACCCACTGAAGACATCTGGTCATGGGTTGACTGTCGCCCTGGTCAGCACGTTCTCCAGACATCTACCCACTGAAGACATCTGGTCATGGTTTGACTGTCGCCCTGGTCAGCACGTTCTCCAGACATCTACCCACGGAAGACATCTGGTCGTGGTTTGACTGTCACACTGGTCAGCACGTTCTCCAGACATCTACCCACTGAAGACAACTGGTCATGGTTTTACTGTTGCCCTGGTCAGCACGTTCTCCAGACATTTACCCACCGAAGCCATCTGGTCATGGTTTGACTGTCGCCCTGGTCATCACGGTCTCCAGACATCTACCCACCCAAGACATCTGGTCATGGTTTGACTGTCGCCCTTTTCAGCACGTTCTCCAGACATCTACCCACTCTAGACATCTGGTCATGGTTTGACTGTCGCCCTGGTCAGCACGTTCTCCGGACATCTACCCACCGAAGCCATCTGGTCATGGTTTGACTGTCGCCCTGGTCATCACGGTCTCCAGACATCTACCCACCCAAGACATCTGGTCATAGTTTGACTGTCGCCCTTTTCAGCACGTTCTCCAGACATCTACCCACTCTAGACATCTTGTCATGGTTTGACTGTCGCCCTGGTCAGCACGTTCTCCAGACATCTACCCACTGAAGACATCTGGTCATGGTTTGACTGTCGCCCTGGTCAGCACATTCTCCAGACATCTACCCACTGAAGACATCTGGTCATGGTTTGACTGTCGCCCTCTTCAGCACATTTTCCAGACATCTACCCACTGAAGACATCTGGTCATGGTTTGACTGTCGCCCTGGTCAGCACGTTCTCCAGACATCTAACCACTGAAGACATCTGGTCATGGTTTGACTGTCTCCCTGGTCAGCACGTTCTCCAGACATCTACCCACTGTAGACATCTGGTCATGGTTTGCCGAGAGACTACCAGCCCACCACTCCCCAGTCATTGCGATTGAGTGATCAGTCTAGGTCTGAATCTGCCTTTCTTTCCTTCCACCATTCCTCAGCCTCCGTTTGCATTCTGGATAACACAACATGGAGCAATATGTTTCCCTCTATATCATACTGTGTTTGCTGGAACCAGTGCAATGCGCTTATTGTGGTTGTCTTGTCCTGCGCAACTCCTTCCTGTTCTCTTTGAGTTTCCAGCGAAGTGAATTACGCACTTCGGAATTGTTACGCATATGGCATCGCTCTTCCCCGAGTGGGCTTGAGGTCCGTCGGCTATAGTTACAATTCCTTTTCGCTATTGTCATAGTTTTTCAGCATTGTACGCCATTTTTTCAGCTTTTGAGACTTCTGTGACTGACTAATAACTTCACTCCCACTGTACTCTTATTGACATTAGAAAATTTCCAGTTTTTAACACGCTTTTTTCACTTTTGTTGTTGTGGTCTTCAGTCCAGAGACTGGTTTGATGCAGCTCTCCATGCTGCTCTATCCTGTGCAAGATTCTTCATCTCCTAGTACCTACTGGAGCCTACATACCTCTGAATCTCCTTATAGTATTCATTTCTTGGTCTCCCTCTACGGTTTTTTTATCTCCACGCGGCCCTCCAGTAGTAAATTGGTGATCCCTTGATGTCTCAGAACATATCCTACCAACCGATCCCTTCTTCTGTTCAAGTTGTGCCACAAACTCCTCCCCAATTTTCTTCAATACCTCCTCATTAGTTATGTGATCTACCCATCTAATCTTCAGCATTCTTCTGTAGCACCACATTTCGAAAACTTCTATTCTCTTCTTGTCCAAACTATTTATGGTCCATGTTTCACTTCCAGAAATGGCTCCACTCCATGCAAATACTTTCAGAAACGACTTCCTGACTCTTAAATCTATACTCGATGATAACAAATTTCTCTTCTTCAGAAACGCTTTCTTTGCATTGCCAGTCTACATTTCATATCCTCTCTACTTCGACCATCATCAGTTATTTTGCTCCCCAGATAGCAAAACTCCTTTACTAATTTAAGTGTCTCATTTCCTAATCGAATTCCCTCAGCATCACCCGACTTAATTCGACTACATTCCATTATCCTCGTTTTGCTCCTTTCAAGACACTGTCCATTCCGTTCAACTGCTCTTCCAAGTCCTTTGCTGTCTCTGACAGAATTACAATGTCATCGGCGAACCTCAAAGTTTTTATTTCTTCTCCATGGATTTTAATACCTACTCCGAGCTTTTATTTTGTTTCCTTTATTGCTTGCTCAATATACAGATTGAATAACATCGGGGATAGGCTACAACCCTGTCTCACTCCCTTCCCAACCATTGCTTCCTTTTCATACCCCTCGACTCTTATAACTGCCATCTGCTTTCTGTACAAATTGTAAATAGCCATTCACTCCATGTATTTTACAACTGCCACCTTCAGAATTTGAAAGAGAGTATTCCAATCAACACTGTCAAAAGCTTTCTCTAGAAACGTAGGTTTGCCTTTCCTTAATCTAGCTTCTAAGATCAGTCGTAAGATCGGTATTGCCTCACGTGTTCTAACATTTCTACAGAATCCAAACTGATCTTCCCCGAGGTCGGCTTCTACCAGTTTTTCCATTCGTCTGTAAAGTATTTGCATTATTATTTTGCAGCCGTGACTTATTAAACTGACAGTTCGGTAATTTTCACATCTGTCAACACCTGCTTTCTTTGGGATTGGAATTATTTTATTCTTCTTGAAGTCTAAGGTTATTTTGCATGTCTCATACATCTTGCTCACCAGATGGTAGAATTTGGTCAGGACTGGCTCTCCCAAGGCCGTTAGTGGTTCCAATGGAATGTTGTCTACTCCCGGGGCCTTGTTTCGACTCAGGTCTATCAGTGCTCTGTCAAACTCTTCAGGCAGTATCGTGTCTCCCATTTCATCTTCATCTACATCCTCTTCCATTTCCATAATATTGTCCTCAAGTACATCGCCCTTGTATAGACACTCTATATACTCCTTCCACCTTTCTGCCTTCCCTTCTTTGCTTAGAACTGGGTTTCCATCAAAGCTCTTGATATTCATGCAAGTGGTTATCCTTTCTCCAAAGGTCTCTTTAATTTTCCTGTAAGCAGTATCTATCTTACCCCAAGATAATCCTCAACATCCTTACATTTGTCCTCTAGCCATCCCTGCTTAGCCATTTTGCACTTCCTGTCGAGCTCATTTTTGAGACGTTTGTATTCCTTTTTGCCTCCTTCATTTACTGCATTTTTATATTTTCTCCTTTCATCAATTAAATTCAATATTTCTTCTGTTACCCAAGGGTTTCTACTAGCCCTTGTCTTTTTACCTATTTGATCCTCTGCTGCCTTCACTATTTCATCCCTCAAAGCTACCCATTCTTCTTCTACTGTATTTCTTTCCCCCATTCCTGTCAATTGTTCCCCTATGCTCTCCCTGAAACTCTGTACAACCTCTGGTTCTTTCAGTTTATCCAGGTCCCATCTCCTTAAATTCCCACCTTTTTGCAGTTTTAATCTACAGTTCATAACCAATAGATTGTGGTCAGAGTCCACATCTGCCCCTGGAAATGTCTTACAATTTAAAACCTGGTTCCTAAATCTCTGTCTTACCATTATATAATCTATCTGATACCTTTTAGTATCTCCAGGGTTCTTCCATGTATACAACCTTCTTTTATGATTCGTGACCAAGTGTTGGCTATGATTAAGTTGTGGTCTGTGCAAAATTCTGCCAGACAGCTTCCTCTTTCATTTCTTAGCCCCAATCCATATTCACCTACTACGTTTCCTTCTCTCCCTTTTCCTACTGACGAATTCCAGTCACCCATGACTATTAAATTTTCGTCTCCCTTCACTACCTGAATAATTTCTTTTATCTCGTCATACATTTCATCAATTTCTTCATCTGCAAAGCTAGTTGGCATATAAACTTGTACTACTGTAGTAGGCGTGGGCTTCGTGTCTATCTTGGCCACAATAATGCGTTCACTATGCTGTTTGTAGTAGCTTACCCGTACTCCTATTTTTTATTCATTATTAAACCTACTCCTGCATTACCCCTATTTGATTTTGTATTTATAACTCTGTATTCACCTGACCAAGAGTCTTGTTCCTCCTGCCACCGAACTTCCCTAATTCCCACTGTAACTAACTTTAACCTATACATTTCCCTTTTTAAATTTTCTAACCTACCTGCCCGATTAGGGGATCTGACATTCCACGCTCCGATCCGTAGAACGCCAGTTTTCTTTCTCCTGATAACAACGTCCTCTTGAATAGTCCCCGCCCGGAGATCCGAATGGGGGACTATTTTACCTCCGGAATATTTTACCCAAGAGGACGCCATCATCATTTAATCACACAGTAAAGCTGCATGCCCTCGGGAAAAATTACGGCTGTAGTTTCCGCTTGCTTTCAGCCGTTCGCAGTACCAGAACAGCAAGTCCCAATCTAAAATCTGAATATGATTGGTTAAAAGCGTTCCAACATGCAGAAAACTGAAAATGAATATTGGCACAGAGATGAGTTATTCGAAGAATCAATATAGAATATAATAATTAGTTTCGTTCTGGAAAGTAAAGATGAATATGCAGGACGTGACGACGACACTGATGTGGAAACTGACAGTGAAACTTACAGAGACAAAGAAATTGAGGGATAACCCTCGTTTGAGGAACCATCCACTTCATAACCCTAAATCTCCAAGGTTAGTGCAGTTTTCGTTGCATAACTGTAGCTGCACCGTCTTCCTCCCTCCGCAATCTCGATTACGCGCTGACTCACGATAAGTCGGCCGAAGCACCCTCACTCCGAGGTAAAATAGTATTGTGGTCGACTAATACTATAGATATCTTGCTAGCAGAAGAACAAAACATATTCTTATTGCTAAAAAGTCGTCATTCTAGACCTCGCAGAATACACACCATTAATATTGTCCCTCATTTACTGGATAACACATTGAGGCAAGTGTACAGATAACGACATGTTGCAGAATAACATCAAACCGATATGTTTTTAGTTTTTACATGGCAATAATGACAAAATTTGTGACACATATTTCTATTGTTCATTGCCGCCTTTGGCGAAGCACCTACATAACAAAGAAGTGCATCAAGTACTACAGAGCTTAGTGGCAATAAACTTCGACTAATATCCCAGCTGAAATCACTTCAGCCTCTGAAACCAAACTAATTAAAATGATTTTTCTGGTCGGTTCCAGTTATTTTCAGAAGACCGGATTATTCGACTAATCTTCCACTAATTCTGCTGTTCGTCGGAAATACACACTGCTTCGAGGCAGTTTAAATAGATAGTTATATAGGAAAGGCGTTCGCTTCAATTTGTTATCAAATAATTTAGTAAAAAAGCAGTTTTCATATCGTTTATCAAAGATATTTTTCATAGTCAGTAGATGATTGCATTTCACCTTGTGATGTTACCTCATTTTTCATCCTAGCCTGGTAAAAATAAATAAATAAATAAAAGAAATAAAAAAATAAAAAATGATCGCTCGAGGAATAAGCCATACTCGGTCTGTATCGAGTTTGTACATCAGCACGATGCTGCCTCCTAGCGAACATCCGTTACACTGTTAGTGAAATGTTGACCAATTTACAGGCTGCTGGCGCTATTTTTCACTTTTTTACAAGCATATAAGATTTTCATTTGACTCGCCCTCTTACGGTATCAGCGCGATTGCTAAATCAGATACAGAGCGAGTCAACCGCGTACCGGTTCTTGCAACCAGCGTTCCTTATCTGCATATGGTGTCCTTGAAATTAAGTACAAACCAAAAGCTTCATAACCCAGTATCATGGACGCAAGAGTCGTTTACTAAGAATAAAACGCAATTTTATCATGTTGTACAATTCTATCTCAGTCTTTCCACAAACCGCCTTCGGGTGCATCCTGAATCTTCAGTGCCTTACGAGAGGGAGGCGGGGGGGGGGGGGGGGGGGGTCTGCTCTGGACCTACTTGTACATATAACACTAAATGTTAATGTACGTAGTTAGAACGATAACAATAAAAAAGAGAGTTTCGGCGTTCTGCTTCTCGTGAGTGCATACCAGTACTCATTTTATTACTGTAACAGTTGCAATGCGGTTGTCGAGACAGGACCTACAGGTATATCAGGTATATGTTCAGTGAACGACACTCAGACAGTAAGGACACGACTAGGAAATTAATCAGGACTAGAATAATGTTGTACCGTAAATAAAGGTAATGTGGAGCAGTACTTACAACAATGTGATGAGGAAACCATGGCCTCAGCGAATTCTTGCTTGAAATATCCGTTGGATATCATGACTGCTCGCTGCACAGCGCTTTGTCAGCATGAGGAGCAAAGACGTTACATATAGAAGCATAGATGCAATGCACGTAATCTTTGCCAGGAGCGCTGCATGGATTCAGATGCGCAGAACAGAAGTATCGTACCTCCAAACTTCCGTGACTATCGTACAACATAAAATTTGCCCACAAACAACGTTATGCATATTTTGAATGTCATTACATCAGTAGTACAGGCAAGTTCCATTCGCAGCATCTTAGATTTTGTTCACGCGATTCACAGGCCTCTTAATAATCATCATTCGATATTTGGATTGAACTTGGCGTAAAACTTTGAAGAGGTAAACGTAGAGGTATTTGTTTGTTTGAGACTATTGTCACAGCTCAGATGTCGCTATTTTTATTGTTATAGGGAAAGAACGGATAGCCGTCGCTATTTGTAAGGTTTTTTACCGCGCATTAGAGCGACAGCATTGCAATATGGTTTCCTAACACTCCAAGATGAGAGAGACCCGAAAAGTTTAGGTTTTGAAGCTATGACGTAAAGCGAACTGGAGACTTTCACAGTTGTCAAATATTTTTAGAGACTTTTGTAAATCACTCCGTCTTTATTTTTTAGTACAATCTTTTTAATCGTTGTTCATTCTAAGCGAAACTAAAATACAGGGTGATTCAAAAAGAATACCACAACTTTAGGAATTTAAAACTCTGCAACGACAAAAGGCAGAGCTAAGCACTATCTGTCGGCGAATTAAGGGAGCTATAAAGTTTCATTTAGTTGTACATTTGTTCGCTTGAGGCGCTGTTGACTGGGCGTCAGCGTCAGTTGATGCTAAGATGGCGACCGCTCAACAGAAAGCTTTTTGTGTTATTGAGTACGGCAGAAGTGAATCGACGACAGTTGTTCAGCGTGCATTTCGAACGAAGTATGGTGTTAAACCTCCTGATAGGTGCTGTATTAAACGTTGGTATAAATAGTTTACAGAGAATGGGTGTTTGTGCAAAGGGAAAAGTTCTGGACGGCCGAGAACGAGTGATGAAAATGTAGTACGCATCCAGCAAGCATTTGTTCGCAGCCCAGGAAAATCGACTCGCAGAGCTAGCAGAGAGCTGCAAATTCCACAATCAACTGTATGGAGAGTCCTACGAAAAGGTTAGTTATGAAACCTTATCGTCTGAAACTACCTGAACGTCAACTACCCGAGGCGATGGATCGGCCGCCAGGCAGCCCGTGACAGAACACGTCATCACTGGCCTCCAAGAAGCCCTGATCTTACCCCCTACGATTTTTTCTTATGGGGGTATGTTAAGGATATGGTGTTTCGGCCACCTCTCCCAGCCACCATTGATGATTTGAAACGAGAAATAACAGCAGTTATCCAAACTGTTACGCCTGATATGCTACAGAGAGTGTGGAACGAGTTGGAGTATCGGGTTGATATTGCTCGTGTGTCTGGAGGGGGCCATATTGAACATCTCTGAACTTGTTTTTGAGTGAAAAAGAACCTTTTTAAATACTCTTTGTAATGATGTATAACAGAAGGTTATATTATGTTTCTTTCATTAAATACACATTTTTAAAGTTGTGGTATTCTTTTTGAATCACCCTGTATTAATCAAACGTAGTTATTATCCACGACGTAAGAGCTTGTCGTAAAATTTCTACAATAACTACTTTAAAATAAGTGTAGTAGGTAGGAGGTCTGTATAATCCGGAGGAAATAACTTAGTCTGTCAACTACAGATCTTACCTGCAGCTGAACACTGCTCAATATATATATATATATAATGCAGTCAGACTGATTTTCAGATACAATGCATTTTCTCCAGTTAAAACGAGTTTATTCTGAATTTCCTAGCTGTACTCAGAATTTGGTGTTATACTTGTTTGAATTTTCGATGAAACTATTTTTTACTTTGAGCATCACATGAAACTAGTCTTAGCTAGACAAACATGTTTGCGGGAAATAATTCTTGAGTTTGCATGTCGATCAGGTCAGCTTGGCAACGACTGTAATTTCTGAATGAAGTACAGATTTCGAAACAAGCCCTCTTTTCTTCACGCTTTTTTTTAAGCTAACAAGTTTCGCATAGAGACAGATAGATATTTACCATACCTATTGTGATGTCCGCGTATTTTTCTGATGTTTCAGTTTTTAATCTGTCTCGACCTCCATGACCAATGGCCACATGAATAGCTCCTATAATAGACCAAAGAAATTAATAAGAGATGGTGTTGATCCTACATGGTACACAAAACAGATCAGAACACTGTTGTAGAAGCAACGGAAAAAGCGTACCAAATTTAAAAGGATGCAGAATCACCAAGATTGTCGAAATTTTACTAAGGTCGAAATTTAGCGCAATCTTCAATGCTAGATGCTTTGTAGTGGTTGCCACAATAAAACGCTGTCTTGAATTCTCGCAGAAAATCCTAAGGGATGCTCGTAGTGTGTAAAGCACACCAGCGCAAGACACAATCAATACCTTCATTGCACGATGAAGTGGTAATGTTACCGATGACACTACCACTAAAGCGGAATTACTAAATACGAATGCCGGGATGGTTCCTTTCAAAGGGCACGGCCGACTTCCTTCCCCGTCCTTCCCTAATCCGATGAGACCGATGACCTCGCTGTCTGGTCTCCTTCCCCAAAACCAACCAACCAACCAACTAAATACGAAATTGGTTCAAATGGCTCTGAGCACTATGGGACTTAACATCTGAGGTCATTAGTCCCCTAGAACTTAGAACTACTTAAATCTAACTAACCTAAGGACATCACACACATCAATGCCCGAGGCAGGATTCCAACCTGCGACCGTAGCAGCAGCGCGGTTGCAGACTGTAGCGCCTAGAACCGCTCGGCCACCCCGTCCGGCTACTAAATATGGCTTTCCGAAATTCCTTCACCAAAGAAGAAGATGTAAATACACTAAAATTCGAATCAAGAAAAACGCCAACATGAGTAACTTACTGTTAGAGCTAGGTATCCTCGGTATAGCGAAGCAGACTGAATCATTAAATAAAGGCAAGAAAGAAGAAGTAATAGCTTGGTGGTGGTTCGATGAAACCTGTGCCAGGCGTTTAACTGTGAATTGCAGAGTAGTCATGTAGATGCAGTTGCAGTCCGAAGATTTAGTCTGCATGTAAGCAGAACTTCACAGACTCCTTTTTTCCACTAATTTTTGTGTCCCACAAATATTAATAACCTTGAATGGATTTAATCTTCTCTAGAACTTGGTAATCTGTTCTCAAGAGCGAAAGATATCAGTCTAAACCTTGGCCTAGAGATAAACATGAAAAAACCAAACTAATGGTTAAAAATCGCCAATGTATCGATGAAAACCAACTTACAGGATGCTTAAGGAATCTGGAGATAGTGATTGATTATGTATATCTAGGCTCTCTGATCAATGACAAAGGAAAGTGTGATAAAGAAATAAGACGACGAATTATTCGTGGCCGAGCCGCAATGGTCAAACTCACTAAGATATGGCAGTATCGGGTAATATCCAAGACAACGGAGATGCGCTTGGTAGAAGCATTGGTGTTTCCTGTATTCTTATACGGATGCGAGACCTGGACCGCGGTTAAAGGCGCTGCAGTCTGGAACCGCAAGACCGCTACGGTCGCAGGTTCGAATCCTGCCTCGGGCATGGATGTTTGTGATGTCCTTAGGTTAGTTAGGTTTGAGTAGTTCTAAGTTCTAGGGGACTAATGACCTCAGCAGTTGAGTCCCATAGTGCTCAGAGCCATTTGAACCATTTTTGAACCTGGACCGCGAAAGGTAGTGATAAGAGCCGCATTGATGTCTTCGAGCTGCGGTGTTGGCTGAGAATGCTACGTGTACCGTGGACACAAAAAAGAACAAATGTTTCAATAATAGAAGAACTTAAAACCACAAGAAGGTTATCTTCTCGTGTCAGCCAAAGATACCTTCAGCTCCTTGGGCACATCTTGAGAAGGAAAGGGGATAATTTAGAGAAGACCTTCGTGCAGGGAAAAATTGAGGGCAGAAGACCACGTGGGAGAGCAGTAAACAGATGGCTGGATTAAGAAAGACCGAAGATCGCTGTGAATGGAGACATCTGAAGTTTCAACTACGTAAGGATGAATGAGGAAATTATGTCACCACATTCAGCAATGAGTAAAACGACTAATGATGATGATTATTTCTGTGTCTTTTTTCATCTGTTAGTGGACGAAATTGAAGCAGCACAGATATGTAACGCCGGAAATGCATATCCTCCTATTTCCATCTATTGTACTATAAATTTTTCCTTATTTTGTTACCTGAAGATATAACATTTCTGTGTCTTTATATATTGTAATTGTTTTAATATTCGTATATATATATATATATATATATATATATATATATATATATATATATATATATGCATTTATGGCGATGTATAATTGGTTTGTTTTGTAAATATTATTTGTATTTTACGCTGGGTCTTGCCTAGGGAAAACTATGCTATCGAACGAATACATCGATAGGTCGTGTGAAGAACGAAAGTGTGTAGGATCTTTGGTAGTGTTAACTCTGCCGCGTGGAGCGCGGGCAGCGAGGGGGAGTCTGGTTGGAGTAGTGCGATTGAGCAGGTGTGTTGTGTGACGCTCCCGCAAGTTGCCGGGCTTTCGGGGTTTGGCAGCATGTAATTGCGATTGACTGGCTATGGTAGTTTCTAGCACGGTGTCGCGGACGGGAAGCATTAGCTGGCACACATCAAGAGCCCGTTTCGCCTGGTAACCGTGTCGAGAAGAAGGCGCGCCAGCATCCAGCTTCTGCAACAGCGACGGCCGACAATGAGTGACTGTCGCCACCTCCTCGATCGGCGACTTCAAACCTTCAATCAACCAACAAGGAAGACTAAAAGCACGTAAAGTTTTAGAACTGTATGGCAGACCTCAGCTTTTCAAACTGTTCAAATCACAAAATTACAGCAACGTAGCATGAACCTTTGTTGTTCATTGTCCCAATTGCATTGCCAAGCAGGGTCCCTTCCTTTTCCGAAATGAACCCGAGTGTCGTTGAAATTCAGACGCCAGCATTAAAGTACAATCATTCGATTTCACTGCTTTAATTTCAAAGTTCAGTTAAAGTATTCATAGCTGGCTACAATATTTAGATTACACAAGCACAAATTAAGAGTGCGAGTTTTCTTACCATATTTTAGCTTACCTGTGACTGCAGCTCAGCTTGGTACGTACTAAATTTTACTATTGTTAATTGTTCAGAATCATTTAATTCAAGTTCGAAGTTAAATCTCTTATTTCTAAATTGCGTAGATTCAAGTTGCTTTTGAAATGATTGTTGAGGTAGTCCAAGACTAACCGTATTTTACTGAATTTCGATGTGCTTCAGAAAGAAAGCTCACTATTAACTTCAGTCCCTAAATTAACTTTCGATTTTCCGGTTTTATCAATTCTTTTGCTAAATTAAGTCAGAGTGTAGCGAAATTAATTACTTCTGACAAACTTTCAGTTTTCACACTACACGTGTTAACCTTCAGTTGCCACGCTTCTAGTGCTAATTACACTCCTGGAAATTGAAATAAGAACACCGTGAATTCATTGTCCCAGGAAGGGAAAACTTTATTGACACATTCCTGGGGTCAGATACATCACATGATCACAATGACAGAACCACAGGCACATAGACACAGGCAACAGAGCATGCACAATGTCGGCACTAGTACAGTGTATATCCACCTTTCGCAGCAATGCAGGCTGCTATTCTCCCATGGAGACGATCGTAGAGATGCTGGATGTAGTCCTGTGGAACGGCTTGCCATGCCATTTCCACCTGGCGCCTCAGTTGGACCAGCGTTCGTGCTGGACGTGCAGACCGCGTGAGACGACGCTTCATCCAGTCCCAAACATGCTCAATGGGGGACAGATCCGGAGATCTTGCTGGCCAGGGTAGTTGACTTACACCTTCTAGAGCACGTTGGGTGGCACGGGATACATGCGGACGTGCATTGTCCTGTTGGAACAGCAAGTTCCCTTGCCGGTCTAGGAATGGTAGAACGATGGGTTCGATGACGGTTTGGATGTACCGTGCACTATTCAGTGTCCCCTCGACGATCACCAGTGGTGTATGGCCAGTGTAGGAGATCGCTCCCCACACCATGATGCCGGGTGTTGGCCCTGTGTGCCTCGGTCGTATGCAGTCCTGATTGTGGCGCTCACCTGCACGGCGCCAAACACGCATACGACCATCATTGGCACCAAGGCAGAAGCGACTCTCATCGCTGAAGACGACACGTCTCCATTCGTCCCTCCATTCACGCCTGTCGCGACACCACTGGAGGCGGGCTGCACGATGTTGGGGCGTGAGCGGAAGACGGCCTAACGGTGTGCGGGACCGTAGCCCAGCTTCATGGAGACGGTTGCGAATGGTCCTCGCCGATACCCCAGGAGCAACAGTGTCCCTAATTTGCTGGGAAGTGGCGGTGCGGTCCCCTACGGCACTGTGTAGGATCCTACGGTCTTCGCGTGCATCCGTGCGTCGCTGCGGACCGGTCCCAGGTCGACGGGCACGTGCACCTTCCGCCGACCACTGGCGACAACATCGATGTACTGTGGAGACCTCACGCCCCACGTGTTGAGCAATTCGGCGGTACGTCCACCCGGCCTCCCGCATGCCCACTATACGCCCTCGCTCAAAGTCCGTCAACTGCACATACGGTTCACGTCCACGCTGTCGCGGCATGCTACCAGTGTTAAAGACTGCGATGGAGCTCCGTATGCCACGGCAAACTGGCTGACACTGACGGCGGCGGTGCACAAATGCACGCAGCTAGCGCCATTCGACGGCCAACACCGCGGTTCCTGGTGTGTCCGCTGTGCCGTGCGTGTGATCATTGCTTGTACAGCCCTCTCGCAGTGTCCGGAGCAAGTATGGTGGGTCTGACACACCGGTGTCAATGTGTTCTTTTTTCCATTTCCAGGAGTGTATATGTGTAATAACCTTTCTTTTTCAGTTACTATAGTAATTGTCCTTAGGACTGGCGACTGTAATTTCCCCCAAATCTCAAATATCTAATTACCGCTAGTTAATTGTTGTCGTAACGGCCGCACATTTACTTTCTTTATTAACTTTACCCCTTTTCAAAATTAATTTCCACCAGTTTCATTTGCATTTTTTCCTTTCATTTAGATGTAACCCTTTCCTCCCTCTTTACCGACAGATTAACTTCGGTGACGATTGCTTTCCCAAATTTCCATTAGGTACACGCGGTTTAATTTTTCACTGTCATTAAGGTCGATAAGTGAGGGGGAGGTTACAGATAGATGTTCAAGAAGTGGCGGGATTTGCAGGGATACAAGATAGATACTAGAACGTAAAACGAGAAGATCGAACTCATGAAACAGATTCCGACCTTGTGATGATGAAAGACTGCAGGCCCATCTTATAACAGACAGTTCTCATGCTTACTCTATCTGCCACACTTTCAACCAAATGCAAAAGATTGCAATTAGACGAGGTTTAGGACACTTGTGCATCGAAAAAGTGTGTTGTCGACAGGAAATGGGTGAAACTTATTTTTGTGCTCATAACTTAGTTACGTGACAGTTTATCCCAGAACGGATTTTAAAATCTAATATGCATCTTTCCACAGTCATTCTAAAAACTAAACTCCTCCCGAACAGGCCATGAAGGCCGACATTTGACTGTTGATGACTGGAAACTTGTTGCCTGGTTGGACGAGTGTCATTTCAAATTGTATTGAGCGTATGGACGTGTCGGGTATGGAGACAACCGCATGAATCCATGGACCCTGCATGTCAGCAGGGGACTGTTCAAGCAGGTGGAGGCTGTGTAATGGTGTGGGGCGTGTGCAGTTGGAGTTATATGGGTCCCCTGATACGTCTAGATGCGACTCTGACAGGTGACAGATACGTAAGCATCGTGTCTGATCACCTGCATCCATACATGTCCATTGTGCAGTCCGAATTTCAAAATTTCTCAAAGACTTCTGATACAGTTGCTCACAAGCGGCTTCTGATCAAATCGATTTTTAATTTAAGATATTGACAAGGTTCATGTTAAGTTCTTATTTGTTATTGTTATCACATTACAGTGGTTTTCTTTTTTTTTTTCGTGTTCATCAATTGTAATACAGTTTTTAAAAATTTCTCTTTCCATCACGTTTCTTGATTTAGATCTGCCATGAGAAATGCATACGAGTTCATCTATACGTGCTTAGCGGAAGACTGAGCAGATGTGCGTATGAGAGGTGTGTGTCGCGAATCGATCAACGATCAACTCGCCCCTTCTGAGTCTGCGGACGCAGCAGGACCAATCAGAATCGAAGTTTAAGGGGGGAAGTAATGGGGTACTTGTGGAATACATCCAAAGCGAAGGATGGAGTTGGCTACGGTCGTGACATGAGATGAAATATGAGAAATGACAGGAGATCAAGTGAGATGGGATGTAATGGAAGAGCTTCATTAGCGATTAAAGGTTAATAATCTTGACCTGGATCGAAACAGTTTTAGCTGAGTCATTCTGTCAAAACGCGTTTTGTCTAGTTAAAATCAGTTTTCAATCACATTCATTTTTGATCGGAAGTAAATTCTAGTTGTAACAAAGGTATTCCGCAAAAGCTAGTTTCAAACATTAAGAACGCGTTCAGCTTTTTGCTGTAACCTATATAGATCCAATAGACTGATTGTTAGGAAACACCCACACCAATGAATTTATCTGGCACTTGTCAAGTAAGTATGGCCATGGTGTCACATAAATTTCTCCACCTCGTAGCACCTCGCATCTTGCTAGTAAGGTAACCGTAATCAGGCCTTTGTGGTACTTATCTATGAAAAGTAACTTTTCCTCCTAAGACGTATTTTGATTTGCGTGCATAGCGGCTCCAATTGCTCCTCCTTGGTGTTACTAATAAATAAATTTGTAAAAACAAAGCAAATAAGAGTGATACAACAGTTTCGATCTTACCTCCAAGTGCAAACATACAACGTTATGCGGAAGTCATGTAATAATTTCAGTTAGATTTTGGGGACATGTGTTGCCCCACTCCATGCATACCGATATTCCTACTCTGTGTTGCATTCAGCCCATTTAGAGTTGCATGATCTTTGGCGATACATGTTTAATAAATAAAAAATGACATGTTTAGGACCATACACACAAAGATACAAATGTTGTTTACGTTTTGTGGCAGTAGATGGATGGCAGATACTGATCTTCGGGGATATATGACGAATAATGGCAGCTGCATGTTAATTGCCTAGTAGAGAGATAACTGAGCTGTAGTACATGTCCTTAAAGGAAACAGATACACTTTCTTTAGATATTTCAGCAGCAGTGTCGCCGTGGAGGTCGTAGCTGTAACGTTACGTTAAAAAGTTACAAAAGAAAATGAATTCATATGGTAAGGGTCATATGGTAGTGCGTCAAATAGTATACGTAACTATTGCGAAGAAGTTAGTTGAAAATATCTCTAGATAACCATGCGAACAAAGTGTTTAACGTATGTAGCACATTTCAGCACATTTAACTGCGTCTTGGGCGGACGTTAGTAAATCACAGTGGTAAGAGAGTGTGAAGACAAAAAGTCTAAGCTTACCTCTTGTCTTGAGGTGATCTTTCGCCCGCTCAGTTTTTGTTTAAACAGTTACCTTTAAAGATCAAATAGAATGCTCCAACAGACCAGGCTTTCGTTACATTGGTTATAGTATTAAAAAAGATGGAAAAGTCTTAGTTTCTTTGTCTGTCAGTAAGTCAACTGAAACTACGAGTGTGTACGGTCATCACTTCTAGACGACTGAAGTCACCAATGGTTAGTCGCAACCGGGTTAATGATTTAAAAAAAATGAATTTCAATCCCAAGTATGAACGAAATTATTTTTTAACTGCAGCCCATTAACTATAACTAAATTTCTCATTTACGTATACCACTCGGTTTTTCATTAGAAAACCAGTTAATTTTCGGATGATTAACAATCTTTTCTCGTTACATTGTTTACTAACACAGATTTGTTGATTCCGTGCATGCCATAAATCATTGGAATTATTACAAATAATTTTGTTCGTCCTTATACATCTTACGCTATTGCTAATTACAAGATGTCTATTCGTTCAAAAAACATCTCACAGGTACATCTTTGCAATTATAATTAATTAACCGCCGATTTTCCTGTCTTAGTTGTCTGTTTGACACGCCTGACATATGATGTCGGAAAAACGTGCTTCTTAGTTACTTGGATCGCTCACAGGATACGCCAACGTCTGTTCGCATGTGTCCTCGGACATTAAAGGAAGAAAATTCTTTCTTTTGTGAGCTTATCCTACTTTTGAAGATAGGTCTTTGATATGCATGTTCCTGACTGTCGAGCAGTGTCCATATAGGATCAATAATAAACAGCAAGAAAAAAACGATAGGGAGCGTTCAGTACCACCTGAATAGATTGTAACCTTACATAGCCTGCTCGTGCGATAATATCCCGTGACCTGAACTGAGCCTTGTGGAAACGTAGATGATCAGGCTCTCCCTTTGATAAGATTTTAGCTCTTAAAATCGATTCCTCAGTCCAGTCAAGTTTCATTTACCTTTCTCTCTTTCCACACACGATTTATTTATTTATCTACACTGAAGAGTCAAATGAACTGGTACGCCCGCCTAAAATCGTGCAGGGCCCCAGCGAGCACGCAGAAGTGCCGCAACACGACGTGGCGTGGACTCGATTAAAGTCTGAAGTAGTGCTGGAGGGAACTGACACCATGAATCCTGCAAGGCTGTCCATAAATCCGTAAGCGTACCAGAGGATGGAATTCTCTTCCGAACAGCACACTACAAGGCTTCCCATTGTATGGTTTCGGGGGTTTTTGTTTTTGCTTATTCGTGAATTGAGAACAACAGTGTGAGGTGAAATGACAAGTTTAGTGGCGCAATATTTCTCACAAAATTACAGCTTTTCACACAATTTCCAGTTCACCAACATAAAAACAGCGGAATGGATAACGCATCTTGCCAACATCAAAAAGTGAAATAAGTTTATACACAACAATGTTAAATATCAACTCTCTGAAAGAACATTTATCTTACGCACAATATTATGAAAAGTTTAGTTGGAAGTTTCTTTACATTAATCCTAAGCACAATAAAATGAAAGTTTAATTGGACATTTCTTTACAAAATTGCTGATACACATATGTTCTGATATTGGTCAGTACTACGAAATTCGTCCGACTACGGTTCAAAGTTCGGTACTGTTTAGGATGACAATCCAGTCTACGGCAGATGGTTAGTCAAGTGACAAATTTGAGCCCAAGATTATCCAAGGCCGCTGGAGTTTACAGTGGACGCAAGCTGGTGAACCAACAAAGTTTACGCCTCTGCACACGGTATTTACCTTAAGCTGCGACGTGCTGCTGTCTGTAATGCCGCTCTCTCCCACTGAAATTCCTACAAAACTAATCTGGCGTTTGCTGAACTTTCTAGCCGAAACTTTCCCTATGTTTGTCGTTATGCGAGAAAACATGTACTCTGCCCTAGTCTTATTATGTGGCGATATACAAGCGCATGGTTGGAGCAGCGTGCATATTATAGTGCCCTCTCAGTTCTCACAAGAACAATTAGCTAATTTGGCTGGTTCGTTTCTCCACAGTTGGAGTTAAACGTAGCTACAGCTAATTTTAGCTGGATTGCAGCCGCTGTGAACTCAGTGTCCACACCAATTTCTTCTCCGCGTCGTAAGGAGCGTTAAGCGCTACGTTCTGCACTTGACGCCAGTTCAGAGAAGAGTCCCAACACAAAATTTCTCTCTTGTCCTACTCATGGCAGAACTGCCTCCCTCCACTTGAGTTCCTTTTTCACGCGACGGCTTTTTTCGACCAATAGGAGCGTTCCTCTTATTTTGTAGAAACTCCCACTACCAGTCGCAACGTCCCTTCTATCAAACTGCATCGAAACTTCAGTAGTTTTCTCCTTCCTAGTGAGTTTCCGCCAATCGGACATTTTGTGCCCGTTCTAGACGCCTAAAGTACATTGACCTTTCCATGTGTTGCACTCACTGAACGAAAATGTGTCACTTGCTTTTGTTCATCTCCCATTGGAATTACGAAACGCAGTTTTCTGAAGCTTCTTCTCTGCCCTTGTACTGATGCCCTCGCTATAGGCGGCCCTCCAGCTTGAATTACCTGGACCGGGATCGCTGTCCTCTTTCCTACCACCCCTTTAAGTGGATGTAGGCATAACTCCTGCAGCGCAGCTTCGCTACACCGTTGTGGAGCTGGCTTTTCAAAAGTAAAAGCAACTATACTCACATTCCCTGTTCTACCTTCTGCTCAATGACATGCATTGTATAGGAATGGTGTGTTAATTACCATCGATTGACTGTCATCCCTTTTTGCATTACATATTGATAGGCAAATGTTCTCATAACTGTCGATTTACGTTAGGTGTCATCTTCACCTTCTCATTGCGATTTGTAAAGGTCTCATGTAAGGTGCGAATCTGACCATTTATCCTGCCACCTTACAAAAAAATGGTTTAAAGGGCTCTGAGCACTATGGGACTTAACATCTATGGTCATCAGTCCCCTAGAACTTAGAACTACTTAAACATCACACAACACCCAGTCATCACGAGGCAGAGAAAATCCCTGACCCCGCCGGGAATCGAACCCGGGAACCCGGGCGCGGGAAGTGAGAAACCACCTTACACCATATATGATCAATAATGTTCATGTCTGGGTAGTTTGGTGCCCACCAGAAGTGTTTAAACTCAGAAGAGTGTTCCTGGAGCCACTCTGCAGCAATTCTGGGCTTGTGGGGTGTTGCATTGTCCTGCTGGAATTGCCCAAGTCCGTCGGAATGCACAATGGACATGAATGGATGCAGATGATCAGACAGGATGTTTACGTATGTGTCACCTAACAGAATAGTATCCAGATGTATCAAGTGTCCAATATCATTCCAAATGAACACTTCCCACATCATTACAGAGCCTCTATGAGCTTGAAGAGTCCCCTGCTGGTCATGGATTCATGAAGTTGTCTCCATACCTGACACGTCCATATTCACAATACAATTTGAAATGACACTCATCCAACCTGGCAACAAGTTTCCTGTCATAAACAGTCCAATGTCGGCGTTGGTAGGTCCAGGCAAGGCATAAACCTTTGTGTAGTGTAGTCATCTAGGGTACACGAGTGTGCCTTCAGCTCCAAAAACCCATATCGGTGATGTTTCGTTGAATGGTTCGCATGCTGACCCTTGTTGATGGGCCAGCATTGAAATCTGCAGCAATTTACAGAAGCGTTGCACTTCTGTCACATTAAGCGATTCTCTTCAGTCGTCGTTGGTCCCGTCCTTGCAGGATCTTTTTCCACCGCAACGATGTCGGAGATCTGATGTTTTACCAGATTCCTGATATTCATGGTACGGTAGTGAAATGCTCGTATGTGAAAATCCTCACTTCATCGCTACTTCGGAGATGCTTTGTTCCATCGCTTGTGCACCAACTATAACACCACGCTCAAACTCACTTAAATCTTGATAACCTGCCATTGTAGCAGCAGTAACCAATGTAACAACTGTGCCAGACACTTGATGTCCTATATAGGCGTTGCCAACCGCAGTAACGTATTCTGCCTGTTTACATATCTCTGTATTTGAATACGCATGCCTGTACCAGTTTCTTTGGCACTTCAGTTATGTACGCATGCACTGCTCTGCAAAACTTAACTACAAGATAGACAAAGTACCATAACATATTAACTGCTTGGCGGAAAAGAATGAAAGTGCTTAAGCGTGTTGCCACAGGTCTTCCAGTTGTGCATGGAAAGCTGGCCATCACGGAACACAACGTACCGGTTGTCAGCCACAGAGACCACAACCATGCAATCGCCGTTCCACTGTCGACGACAGCAGCAGATGACTGCTGCATTGTGCAACATACAAGAAGTGACCCATGTCAAACAATGGGTGCAGACTTAAGAGGACTCCACTGTTAGTGATGGTGCTAAGAGCAAAGTGTCTGCACCATCGAGGATTGTGGTCGGATGCACGTATGAGAGCAGATTCTGTCTGAGTAGTGATTCTGGATGTATCCTCATATGACAAAATATGGGAACACTTGATGCTCCGACGAACACTGTTTTGGTGGTACAGGTGTTATGATGTTAGGTGGCATGCTGCTCCACAGGCAAACTGACATCCACAACCTTGAACATGATACACTCACCGGTCAAAGCTATGGTGAGACTCTGCTCCTTCCCCATGTGCGTCCTTTCGAGGGTGCATTCTGCTCTGACTTTGCTTTCATAGATGAAAATCCTCGGACGCATCGAATAGCACAGGTGGGGAGAGAATGAGAGGATATTCGACGAATGGACTGGAGTGTCCTTCCCTCTGACTTAAATCCCATCAACCACATGTGGGATGCGTTGTGGGGACGTATTGCAGCACGTCCACATGCGCCAACGACCATCCAACAGTTGTCACCTGCGCTGATGGATGAACAGAAAACTTTACCCCAAGAACTTCTTACCAACCACCGAGCGAGGTGGCGCAGTGGTTAGCATACTGGGCTCGCATTCGAAGGGACGACGATTAAAACCTGCGTCCGGCCATCGAGATTTAGGTTTTCCGTGATTTTCCTAAATTGCCCCACACAGATACCAGGATGGTTCCTTTGGAATGGCACGGGCGATTTCCTTCCTCATCTCTGACACAATCCTAGCTTGTGCTCTGTCTCTAATAACCACGATGTTGACGTGACATTAAACCCAATCTTCCTAACCTCCTTGATTTGTTATGGTAAAGAAAGGCAATGGAGCCAGCAATACAGCATAGTAATTAATCTGATGCTGAGGAGAACGAGTTTAATGATGTAGTTGTAGATGATACGAGTGCTTTGGCATGAGAAATTTATTTATGAGCTAAAAGTGAAGTATCTAATCATTCAGTAAATACTATAATTAACGCTATGGCATATCCAACTACCAGTCAAGCACAAGTTTCTAATACCACACTGCTTCACAATTTAGCAGAGATGATAAGAAATGGAAAGTCAGAATAATCAAATCAAATGTCAGCTAAATTATCATCTGAAATCTCAACTAAATCTGCCAAACTAAACCAATAATAGTTCTCTGCTTGGAACTCACCTCCTTCATAGGCGAAATTTTGAAGGCTACGTACAGCGCCGCCACCCTTCGGAGTCTGAAGCAGGGATATACCATGATGTCCCAAAGCATATACCACATTTTTTTCAACCGAAGCTGTCCGAGAAAAAAATGTGTTACATTGCTTATTGAACGAGCCTCGTAGTTTCATAAACACACAAAATAACTGATTTTCTCAAAAGTATGGTTGGTGCACTTTTGCTGTTCTGGAAGTGATGGGTTCAATCACTAATCTTTTGTTCTATTTGGAGCTGACGTTCATCCATCAGCAGCTGTGTGAGATGTGACCTACACAGGCACGATTGCGCTCTTGTATTGCCTGTGAATGTCACATCACGAAATGTTTTTCCATTCTGAAACACAACTTCTGTCAGTGCGTCAAGAAATGAAATGTGCGAATGCCAGATTGTAGCTGTGAGCCCCCTTTCGGGGAATTGAGCCGCCTGGTACAAGTCTTATTATTTGACGCCACTTCGGCGACTTGAGTGTCGATGATCATGAAATGATGATGAGGACAACACAACGGAGAACTCTCCAAACCGACCGAGAGAATCGAAGTTCAGCCACTCACGTGGCATTCCGGCATGCTGACCACTCAGATATAGAGGCGGACGATTCATCAAGATTACTGGCTCCTGTCTTCCCATCACATCCCAGGCATGGTCTAAGGTGACAAATTAGGGGACCTGCCATGTCGGTCATGGATCCATACATTCTTCAAGACGTTCTTGGTGTGTAATATGTCATGTGGTCTTGCATGATCCTGTTGGGATATGACATTTGGTATCTTGGCCGCGAAAGGAGTGGCTGTGTGGTTTACCGTTCTTCCCACAAACTGATGAGCAGTTAGGCTCCCTTCATCAATTATCAAATCAGCCCTGTTGACACATTCAATAGCTCCTCCACCATAATGCCAACAACTGGAGAGCAATGGCTCTCGAGAGTGTCTGCTTCTTGTGACCTTTCACCAGGTCGTCTACGGAAACGTCGGTGTCGTCTTGACTGACACAGTTCGGAGCGAGATCCATCACTGGACACCACAGAATGCCACTTAATGGCCTAGTTTACTCCGGCTCCACAGCTCATTTATACATAATGGTCAACCAAACAAGCCTACGATCGTATTGTGTTGCAGTCCTTCTGGAATAAACTGTACATACTCTTTTTGAATCACTGTCGTCTTGTGCCTACCTCCGTCACCATCCTTTCTGCAGTCATTGCGGTGTGACGCTCCCATGTTTCGCATGCCAATGACTCGACATTTGTCAAAGTCCAAAAGATACCGATAAGCAGCACGTGCATGTCCTATGAGCATGATCTGTTGCGACCTGCACCCGAGAAGTTCCAGTGACGTTAGACACTCCCAACAGACATCATCATCTTGAACAGTTTTCAGCCTCTGGCCAGGTCTGTTTAAAACATAAGCCTCTTCATAGTCTTCTATCTCGATACCACCTCTCCGTCTTCACCTTGGTCCAGTCTTCTCCTTTCTTCTGGACGCATTCCTCCACATCTTTCAGCCGTCTGTCTATCTGTCTTCCTTTTGGTCTCTTTCCTTCCAGTTTCATCTCGTGTAGCCTCCTGAGTATTCTCTTCTCCTCCATTCGCTTAACTTGCCCATGTCACCTCAATTTCTCTACCTCCTCCTGTAATGGTTCCACCTTCATTAACTCTCTGATCCTCTCATTTCTTCTATCTTTGTCACTCCAATACTGTTCCTCAAGAACTTCATCTCACTAGCTTGTACTTTGCTTTTCTCTCTTCCTTTCATAACCCATGTTTCGGATGCATATTTCACGATCAGGACATAGTGTGACCGGTATATAACATTCTTGCTGATTTGGGGTACATCTTTGCTCCATATCAGGCTTCTGACACTTTTCTGAAATGTTTCTGCTTTTCTCCACCGCTCGTTTATTTCTCTGTCGTTTTTTCTTTCTTCCTGTATCAGGCTTCCTAGGTACTTGAAACTCTCCTCCCTCCTCAATCGTTCCCCACCAATTGTTATTCCAGTTGTTCCTCTCTCCTTCGTACTTGTTGTGATAATCATCTCACTCTTACTTATACTAAATTTCATCCCATATTCGTCGGCCGGAGTGGCCGAGCGGTTCTAGGCGCTACAGTCTGGAACCGCGCGACCGCTACGGTCGCAGGTTCGAATCCTGCCTCGGGCATGGATGTGTGTGATGTCCTTAGGTTAGTTAGGTTTAAGTAGTTCTAAGTTCTAGGGGACTGATGACCTCAGAAGTTAAGTCCCATAGTGCTCAGAGCCATTTGAACCATTCATCCCATATTCTTGTATTGTTCGTTCCCACACGTCCAACTGCTCTTGTACTTCCTCCTCCTTATGCCCCCAAATCATCAGATCATCTGCAAAAACCATAGCTTTCATCTTTACTTCACCAATTACTTGTGCCACTGTACTCATTATATCATCCAACACTACAATGAAGAGTAATGGTGAAAGTGCACTTCCCTTCCTCAAGCCATTCTTCTGTTCAACCCAAGCTGATCTCTCTCCTCCCACTTTCACACAGCTGACACTTCCGTGGTACATTTCCCTTATCCTCCAAATAATCTGTCTTGCTACTCCTCTGTTCTCCAGGGCTTTCCACACTTTGCTTCTATGTACACTATCATACACTTTTTCAGTGTCCAGGAAGGTCGTTAGTAGATCTATTCCATATTTATAATGCTGTTCCTGCAGTTGTCTTACAGCACAAATTAGATCCACCGTGGACCTTCCTGTTCTGAAGCCATGTTGCTCTTCTCTCATCGCTCCTTCTCATTTTGCCCGAATTTGTGCTTCCAAAATTTTGTTAAAAATCTTTGCACAATGACTCATCAATGTTATCCCTTGATAGTTCTTGCACTTTCCCTTCTTAAAGATTGGGACAATTATTCCCTTCTTCCAGTCTTCTGGGATCATCTTCTGTCTCCACACAATTTTCATTACTCGATATAGCCATTGTATCCCCACCTCTCCTGCTGCTCTCACCATCTCTACACTTAGCTGATCCAGACCTGGTGGCTTCCCTCCCTTCATCTTGCCCAGTGCCTCTTCCACTTCTCCCTATGTGAGGTCTGTTTTTATTTTCTGTTCCTTCTCTTTTTTTCTCCTCAGCTTGTTCCTCCTCATCCAGGTCTCCATTTGGGTTCAGGAGTTCTTCAAAATACTCCTTCCACATATTCTTAAGTTCCTCCTTTTTCGCTATATCTTGGCCACTTTTGTGCACCATTCGGGCATAATCTGTCGTACCGTTCTTCCTCTTACTTTTAATCATCCCATATAACACCTTTTTATAACCTTTACTATCCTCCTCCACCATTCTGGTCCACTGTTCCCTCTACTTCCTTCTCTCCTCCACCACCACTCCTTTCTCTTCTTTCTTTCTTGCTTGATACTCTTCTCTTGGGCCGGCCGAAGTGGCCGTGCGGTTAAAGGCGCTGCAGTCTGGAACCGCAAGACCGCTACGGTCGCAGGTTCGAATCCTGCCTCGGGCATGGATGTTTGTGATGTCCTTAGGTTAGTTAGTTTTAACTAGTTCTAAGTTCTAGGGGACTAATGACCTCAGCAGTTGAGTCCCATAGTACTCAGAGCCACTCTTCTCTTGTCTCTGCTGTTCTGTTTTGGAACCATACCCTAAAGGCCTTACTCTTCTTCTGTACCATATCCTTTGTTTTATTATTACACCAGGGTGTTCCTTTCCATCCCTTTTTGTTGTTTGTCCTCCCACATATTGCTTCTGCCGCACTTACTAATGTTCCCATGAATCTATCCCATTCCTCTTCTACCGTTTTTGGTTCATCCTTTGGGATGCTTTCCTTTACACTTTTCTTTGCGGCGAGATCTATTTACGAAATTTCAATCAACAACTTTCTCTTCTGAATGCGTAAATATTTTGTTGACACTCACCTACGCAGGGAGAAATGATCATCATAATAAAATAAGAGAAATCAGAGCTCGAACGGAAAGATTTAGGTGTTCCTTTTTCCCACGCGTCATTCGAGAGTGGAACGGTAGAGAAGTAGTATGAAAATGGTTCGTTGAACCCTCTGCCAGGCACTTAAGTGTGAATAGCGGAGTAACCATGTAGACGTAGATGTAGATGTAGTTACTGTAGCCTGCTTTCTTCCTCCTTCAACTTCCATACCCTTACACGTCTTTCCTGGTTTTCTGTCCCTTCCAGGTTCATTACGAATAAACTATTGACTTTCTCCTTAAGTCTAGACTGTACCAGATAATCTTGTGGCTCTGTCTCTTCCTGAACTAAGAGTTCCCAACCAGCAAGCCATTCCTTTGACGGAACTCCAATAGTCTTTCACCTTCCTCATTTCGGCAGCCCCAACCCTCTGGTCCGAGTACACTTTTGCAGCCTTGTTTTTCTCTTCCAACATGTGCGTTAAATCCCCCTTTACTACAACATTCTTCCTTCCCATCTGCTTCCACATTTCCTCTTCAAACTCTTGCTTCTCCTCATAAGTGCTACCTATCTGCAGCGCATACACTTTTATTGACCCTATGGTCGTCCCTTGAGTGATATTTTGATCTTCATCATCCTATCACTTATTCTCTTCACTTCCTCTTTTAATCCATCTCTTACTACTAATCCCACTTCATTTCTCCTTTCCTCCTCATTTCCACTCCAGAACAGTCGGTAGCCTTTCCTCAGTTCTCTCCTTCCTTCTCCTTTCCATTTCGTTTCAGCTAACCCCAATAGGTCTAACTTCCTTCTTTCATCATGTCTACCATCTCCTCCACCTTTCCAGTTAATGTTTGTATATTTAATGTTCCAAATCTTAGTCCGTGTTAATAGCCAGTTCGTCGCCGATTAAATCCGTCCTTTCTGAGGCCCATTCTATTTTTGAAAGCCGAAATCATAATCCACTGCTGGTTTGCTGGGCCTATCGTAGCTTCACCAGAGCCCCGTTAGCCATCACTTTTCAGGATTCCTGTCGGACCTTCACAGCTACTGTTGACACCTTCCCTTCGAATAAATAAAAGAAATAATTTAACTTGATGCGTTTAGACGATAACCTTCCCGTCGAATAAATAAAAGAAATGATTTAACTTACTTTCCGTCTAATGAAAGAGAGAAAGGTAATTGAACTTTTTGTACCTTGCAGCTTTCCTGTCTGGACTTGCTTTTGACAACGTGTCTGATCTGATAGTCTTTAGTGTACCGGTCCAGTACACAAGGCGCCTTGTGCCTTTATTGGTACTAATATTCATGTGACTAATCAAAAGAAGATTATTTCGACGTGAACACATAAGCTTACGCCGAGGACCTTATCACCCTAGTACTGGTTATCTACGCAGTGAACCTGAAAACATACCTA
Organism: Schistocerca nitens; assembly: GCF_023898315.1. Classification (NCBI taxonomy): domain Eukaryota; kingdom Metazoa; phylum Arthropoda; class Insecta; order Orthoptera; family Acrididae; genus Schistocerca; species Schistocerca nitens. Next base: position 828,674,519 of record NC_064618.1, on the reverse strand, counting down.
TATATTTTCCTTACCTTTTATTTTACTGGGTCGCCTCTGGATAACGTCATCCGACTGCATGTCTGAATATACTCAATCTGATCTATTGTTGATAATTATTTGGGTTGGCATTTATTTACTAGGATTGCAAATATGTGAGCTAGAACTGTACTTATTATTCATTTGCAGTTTTGAGTGAAGTTACTAGTTCAAAATTCAATGTCCTTATTAAAATAATTGAGAAAACTCAGCAAATCTTGGATTACTGGTTTCAATGAAAAACTGAGATAAACTGATCGATTCTGAAAATGACTGAATATAAACTTTTAACTCTTTATAATGATTGAATTTATAAAACTGTAGTTTGGGCATCGTTTACATAAAACAGATAAAAAATGTAACAACGAACTTACAATATGCAGTTAGCGCTTAAATACCTTAGATGTCTTCATGACGTCGATTTTTAATAATTCAAAAATAATTACCACTTACATAATTGCAGCATCCTTCAAGTAATATATAGCTGGTGGCGAACAGGCACACAGCTCTGTCTCTACACACAACTTCACTGCACAAAGTTGACTCAAGAGTGTTCTACCGACAATGCTGCGCGCTTCTCGCCACGCTCCCTATGTATCAATGTGCGGGCTCTCCCACCAACAAAGAGCTTAGTGCGGATACTTCACTGTCACCATCGACATGCAAAGAACTTACATAAATTTTACAAAACTCTTTTCTTCCACACTATAATTGTTATTTAAATATTTCTTAGCTTATAAATATTTTTCATGACCTGTTTGATTTTCTATTGACATATTTCACCGTAGCGGTCCCGGGGCACACACAATCCCCACTGCACCTCACTGCTACAGGCAGCCCCCTCCTTGATGCCGTTGCCCGTCTCCCAAGACTTGGACGAGAGGTTGGACTTGTGGAAGACACTCCCAACAGTCATCAGGTACAAACGTCATTCCTCGTCTGAAGGAATGGCTTTCTCATGTATTGAAACCTCTGAAAATAATCTCTCATATAGGTGAAATTTTAATAAATATACCCCAAAGGAATGGATACACTACCTGATCAAAACTGTCCGGACTCCCTTGTGTTTTGCGGAACTGGCCACTAGATTCGCGGGAGGCGAAGCCTCAAGTATAAAAGGAGGCGGGAGGTTTTGTTTCCTCAGCGGGATGGATTTGTCAGGAGAGCTCAGTAACTTCGAACTTGGCCCATTCGTTGGATATCGCCCTAGTAATTTGAACCCTTCTAAAGCTGCCAGTGAGGTGACTGTCTGGTGGAAACTCGAAGGAATAACCACAGCTTAGTCGTGACCAGGCAGACCACATATATTTAGAGGCAGGGACTGTAGTGCATGTCGGAGAGTGGTTGTAAAAAGTTGCATGAAATCGGCTGAGGGAATCACTCCTGAGTTCCATAGTGCTTGCTAGCAGTAATCCAGCTATCACAATGACTGCGTAGGAAGCTGGGAAGAAAAAGGTACAACGGTTGTGCAGCTCCTCATAAGCCGTATACGAGGGTTGTCCAGGAAGTAAGTTCCGATCGGTCGCGAAATGGAAACCACTGGGTAAATCCGGTAAAGGTTTGCCAGATGTGTTGGGCAGTGTCTCTAGTATGCCCGTCTATCGTGTCGCGTCGCTCTTTTCAGTTCTGAGTGAACAGTGAGCACTTAAAGATGCGTAGGAAATAGCGTCTTCCGACAAGTATGAGGGCCTGGTTGGAGATTTCGCCTGTGTCATGCAGCCCACATAACACAACTGTCGAGCAGTTCCTTCTCCGTGCCAATTCTCGGCCGCACACTGCAGGGGTAATGAAGACTCTTCTGCAGCGTTTCCGATGAGAAGTGGTTGATCACCCATAATACAGTCCGTAACTGGCGCCCCCTGAGTCTCATCTCTGCTCACAACAACCGCTGGCTATGAAGACAAAATTTTTCCACAGACACCGAGCTGCAGACCAGTGCAGATAACTGGCCGAAAGCACAGGCGGCTGCTTTCTATGACGAGGCTATTGGAAAGTTGATACAACACTGCGACAAAACTCGAACTTGGAGAGGCGACTATGTAGAGAAGTAGGTGGAAGGTGTACCTAACTGTTACAAATAAAACGCTTCGGGTTTTGACTGTGGTTTCCATTTCGCAACCGATCGGAACTTACTTTTGTGGACAACCCTCGTAATTCTGTAATCAACGCTAAACCTCGCCACCGGCCAGTAGATGATGGGAAACTAGTGATTTCTTACATTTACATCTACACACCTGGTCCGCAACTCGCCATACGGGGCGTGACGGAGGGTATCCTGTACCATTAGTAGTCATTTCCTTTTCTGTCCGACTCGCAAATACATCGAGCAAAAAATGACTATGCCTCCGTACGAATCCCAATCTCTCTAATCATATCTTCATGGTATGTGAAATGTAGGTTGGCGGCAGATGAATCGTTGTGCAGCCAGCCTCAAATTCTGGTTCTCCAAAACCTTCTCAACAGTGTTCCTCGAAAAGAACGCCTCGTTCGCTCCAGGGATTCCCATTCGAGTTCGAAGCATCTCCGTAATACACGTGGGTTGTTCGATCCTACTGGTAACAGATCTAGCAGCTGCCTCTGAATTGCTACGATGTCTTCCTTTAATCCAACCTGGTGCGGATCCCAAACACTCGAGGGCTACTCAACAATAGGTCGCGCTAGTGTCGTACGTGCGGTCTCCTTTACAGATGAACCACACTTTCCCAAAATTCGCTCCAGGAGGTTTTCCCTCGCAAAGAAATTTATTATATTCGAACTGAGTATATGTTCAACATTCTGCAGCAACCCGACGTTAGCGATATTGGTCTGTACTTTTGCGGGTCCGTTCTTTTGCCTTCCTTACATACAGGAGTCACCTGCTCTTGTTTCCAGTAGCTTGCGACTTTGCGCTGGACGAAATATTCGCGGTAAGTGCAAGCTAAGTAACAGGCCAATGCTGTAGAGCACTTTTTGTAAAACCGATCTGGCATTCCATTCGCACCTGGCGACTTATTTGCTTTCATATCTTTCAGTTGTTTCTCTACTCCCGGTATGCTTATTTCTACGTGATCCATACTACAGTCTGTTCGACGGCCAAACAACGGTATGTTTGTACGATTCTGACGTGTGACGGTTTCTTAAACGCGACACTGAAAACTCCGACTTTCCTTTTGCTATCTTCTACTGCTACACCACACTGGTCAACGAGTGACCGGATAGAAGCCTTAAACTCACTTAGCGATTTTACATAGGACCCGAATTTTCGCGGGTCCTCGGCTGAGCTATGACGGTGGTAGTTGTAAACTTCGCGCTTATATCTTTTTAGAGACGCACGAATTTCTATTAACTTTTGCCTGTCGTCATTTGAGCGTTCTCTTTTGAACCGAGACGGCAACAGCTTTTGCTTGCATAGCGTTTTTCAAATTTCGACGCTTTGTTCTCTGACAATCGGATGGATATGGTTCAAATGGCTCTGAGCACTATGGGACTCAACTGCTGTGGTTATCAGTCCCCTAGAACGTAGAACTACTTAAACCTAACTAACCTAAGGACATCACACACATCCATGCCCGAGGCAGGATTCGAACCTGCGACCGTAGCAGTCGCATGGTTCCGGACTGCGCGCCTAGAACCGCGAGACCACCGCGGCCGGCTCGGGTGGATATGTGTGGGTTCGGCGTATGCTTCCGGAACGTTACCTCACATCATGTGCAGCGCCAACAATGAATTGTGGAGGTGGTGGTGTTACAGTATGGGGATGTTTTTAGTGCTTACGGTACGGTCCCCTTATTGTGCTTAAGAAAACGGTACATGCGAACAGATACGAAGGTATTTTACAGCATTCTATACTGCATACTGTAGGTCAGTGATTCCCAACCTTCCTTATACCATTACCCCTGAGTTCAGTCAGACATACTAGTACCCTCTCCACTGCCGCCTTTTTCCCGCCCCTACCCACTCCTCTCCCGGTCCCCCACATTACCACCAACGTTAGCACCTAACTAAACTGTAGAATCAAAGACTTCTCTTGGAACACTTTTATTTTTAAGACGACAATTGATAAATGATATCTGGTTGTTGTTTGAATGTGTGTGTGTGTGTGTGTGTGTGTGTGTGTGTGTGTGTGTGTGTGTGTATGGGACGGTGGGAGGGGAGGGAGGTAGGTATATGTATTAGAATGAATAACGAAGGAATTCATGGTGCATCACAAGCCGGCCAGTGTGGCCGAGCGGTTCTAGGCGCTCTTCAGTCCGGAACCGCGCGACTGCTACGGTCGCAGGTTCGAATCCTGCCTCGGGCATGGATGTGTGTGATGTCCTTAGGTTGCTTAGGTTTAAGTAGTTCTAAGTTCTAGGGGACTGATGAACTCAGATGTTAAGTCCCATAGTGCTCAGAGCCATTTGAACCATCTTTTTTTTTTTTTTTTTTTTTTTTTTTTTTTTTTTTTTTTTGCATCACAACGCTACCCATAAATCCTTATCAGATAAGAAAGCTAACTGTCCACGTTGGGAGTAGACACTAGTTACAGAATATACTTCCACTGCATTACTCCTCTCCATTGCGACACATGCTTGATCTGCACACTGAAAACCCATTTAAAACCAACCAATGTAAAATACGTGCGCTATACTTGGTGTTCGTAAATCACTTGATTGCTGCACTCTTTACTTGAGAATTGGCAGACATTGGAAGATTTCAGACTTGAGGAAATAAGCGTCTGACGCCACTGGCCTGGAGGCCCCTTACAGGGCAGGTCCGGCCGCCTTGGTACAGGTCTTATTACAGTCGACGCCTCATTGGGCGACCTGCGCGCCGGATGGGGATGAAATGGTGATGAAGACAGCACAACACCCACTCCCTGAGCGAAGAAAATCCCCGACCCAGCCGGGAATCGAAACCGGGCCCGTAGTACGGCAATCCGTCATGCTGACCACTCAGCTACTGTGACGGACCTTCAGACTGTTAATGCTCTGTGTCTGACTGCAGCAACTAAGAGCAGCAGCAATGGTAGTAGAAGAAGAAGAAGCAATAACAACACCTTTCAGCACTATATTAGCCCATATGTAGTTACTACTGTGTAGTGACGTCAATTAATTCATTTATCTCTTTCGAAGTGAGTAGCGAAGCAATTTTTGGACTACTGCAGGTACTATCTACAATTTGGCGATGATATTTTCTTTACGTATTTAGCATTTGTTACGTATATATCTCACTTTTATCGTCATCGATGTACTGGACAAAGCACAACATACGTGCGCAGTGGTTGGGCTATGTGAGAAACCTGTAACCTCCACCGCATTAATGCTACTAATTGAGAAAAATTAATCATTGTTAACTTATGTACCAATATTGCAACGGCTTTGCCGCAGTGGTAACACCGGTTCCCGTCAGATCATCGATGTTAAGCGCTGTCGGGCTGGGCTAGCACTTGGATGGGTGACCATCCGGTCCAGTGTAACCAATATATAAAAATATTAGAGTCTTGCAAGATTGTCATAATAGTAACGATCTTTTGAAAATAATTTAGTTTGGTGACTGAAACAGAGTCAAATCGTTTAGTTTTTACGGCTTGGAAAATTTCATATTTCCCCTCAGTGTATAATTACCGGCAGGTTTGGAACCACTGCAGTAGAGGAAAAGTTCTGAAACGATAACAGATTGTTTCAGCATGATAATGCACACTGTCATAAAGCGACATATGTGAGGCGATGATTTGTGGACAATGACACAGTAACATTCGTGAAATGGCCTGGGGCCCTGACCAGAGTTCTCACCTGAACCAAGCGGAATGAGTTAGAATGTTGACTTGGCTCCACGCACCAGCATCCAACATCCCTCCCTTCTCTGGTTTAGGATCTTGAGGAAAAACAGGTTTCCATTCCTCCACATACCATATATTCAGACACCTCATTGAAAATGTCCCCAGCATAAGTCAGGCCGCCATAAATGCGAAGAGTGAACACGTCCTATATTAATGTCCTCTAAGAGCTGCCTGGATACTTTTGATTAAATAGTGTATACTGCAGTATCGGGTTTCGGCCATCCATCGGAACATGAGTTTCGCATATTTTTGCTAAATTATTCCTGATAGGTTCCTAAACAGTTCCTGCCAACAATGCATCGCCGACGTGTCCTGCTTTCCCACGCACTGGCGCTCACTCCCTCGCGGAAACCTCCTCGAGCACTTTACGTAACTTGTGGCCCGCCGCCCCGCGAGAGCCGTGGTAGCGGTCTATCACGTCATTTACATGCGGCGGCGCGGTCACGTACTGCCCGCAGGACTGGACAGACACGGGTGGCGTGACGGCCCGTTGCGCGGCCGTCGTGTTCGCGTCGATACCCCGTGACGGGCCATACGTCTGCCGCGGGACCACCCAGCCGCGCTCCCCGTGACGTCAGGCCCCCAGCGCTGCCACTCCGACAGCACCGCCGCCTGCCGGCGACTGCCTCCATAGTGGAGGGCTTGTGGTGGGAGCGCAGTCGAGGAGTTATTCAACCTGATTTGATCTACGTCTACATCTACACCTACATCTACATCCATACTCCGCAAGCCACCTGACGGTGTGTGGCGGAGGGTACCTTGATTACCTCTATCAGTTCTCCCTTCTATTCCAGTCTCGTATTGTTCGTGGAAGGAAAGATTGTCGGTATGCCTCTGTGAGGGCTTTGATCTCTCTGATTTTATCCTCATGGTCTCTTCGCGAGATATACGGAGGAGGGGGCAATATACTGCTTGACTCCTTGGAGAAGGTATGTTCTCAAAACTTCAACAAAAGCCCGTACCGAGCTACTGAGCGTCTCTCTTGCAGAGTCTTCCACTGGAGTTTATCTATCATCTCCGTAACGCTTTCGCCATTACTAAATGATCCTGTATCGAAGCGCGCTGCTCTCCGTTGGATCTTCTCTATCTCTTCTATCAACCCTATCTGGTACGGATCCCACACTGCTGAGCAGTATTCAAGCAGTGGGCGAACAAGTGTACTGTAACCTACTTCCTTTGTTTTCGGATTGCATTTCCTTAGGATTCTTCCAACGAATCTCAGTCTGGCATCTGCTTTACCGACAGTTAATTTTATATGGTCATTCCATTTCAAATCACTCCTAATGCCTACGCCCAAATAATTTATGGAATTAACTGCTTCCAGTTGCTGACCTGCTGTACTGTAGCTAAATGATAAAGACTCTTTCTTTCTATGTATTCGCAGCACATTACACTTGTCTACATTGTGATTCAATTGCCATTCCCTGCACCACGCGTCAATTCGTTGCAGATCCTCCAGCATTTCAGTACAATTTTCCTTTGTTACAACCTGTCGATGTACCACAGCATCATCCGCAAAAAGATTCAGTGAACTTCCGATGTTAACCACAAAGTCATTTATACAGGGTGTTACAAAAAGGTACGGCCAAACTTTCAGGAAACATTCCTCACACACAAATAAAGAAAAGATGTTATGTGGACATGTGTCCGGAAACGCTTAATTTCCATGCTAGAGCTCATTTTAGTTTCGTCCACCTACGCTCAATGGAGCACATAATCATGATTTCATACGGGATGCTCTACCTGTGCTGCTAGAACATGTGCCTTTACAAGTACGACACAACACGTGGTTCGTGCACGATGGAGCTCCTGCACATTTCAGTCGAAGTGTTCGTACGCTTCTCAACAACAGATTCGGTGACCGATGGATTGGTAGAGGCGGACCAATTCCATGGCCTCCACGCTCTCCTGACCTCAACCGTCTTGACTTTCATTTGTGGGGGCATTTGAAAGGTCTTGTCTACGCAACCCCGGTACCAAATGTAGAGACTCTTCGTGCTCGTATTGTGGACGGCTGTGATACAATACGCCATTCTCCAGGGCTGCATCAGCGCATCAGGGATTCAATGCGACAGAGGGTGGATGCATATATCCTCGCTAACGGAGGACATTTTGAACATTTCCTGTAACGAAGTGTTTGAAGTCACGCTGGTACGTTCTGTTGCTGTGTGTTTCCATTCCATGATTAATGTGATTTGAAGAGAAGTAATAAAATCAGCTCTGACATGGAAAGTAAGCGTTTCCGGACACATGTCCACATAACATATTTTCTGTCTTTGTGTGTGAGGAATGTTTCCTGAAAGTTTAGCCGTACCTTTTTGTAACACCCTGTATATATTGTGAATAGCAACGGTCCTACGACACTCCCCTGCGGCAGACCTGAAATCACTCTTACTTCGGAAGACTTCTCTCTATTGAGAATGACATGCTGGGTTCTGTTATCTAGGAACTCTTCAATCCAATCACACAATTGGTCTGATAGTCCATATGCTCTTACTTTGTTCTAGATAGATACTCCTCAAGCCATCGTACGGTGGGTGGGGGAGGGTACCCTGTACGATTATTAGTCATTTCCTTTCCTGTTCCACTAGCAAATAGAGTGGGGAAGAATCGACTGTCTATACGCCACCGTATGAGCCCTAATTTTTCGTATCTTATCTTGGTCGCCCTTAAGCGCAGTGCATATTGGCAGCAGTAGAATCCTTCGGTAGCCAGCTTCAAATGCCGGTTCTCTAAATTTTCTCAATAGTATTCCTCGAAAAGAACGTCGCCTTCCCTCCAGGAACTCCCATCTCAGTTTCCGTAGCATCTCCGTGCCATTCGAACCCACCGGTAGCAAATCTAGCAGCCTGCATATGAATTCCTTCGATGTCTTCCTTCAGTCAGACCTGTTACAGATACCAAACACTCTAGCAGTACTCAAGAATAAGTTCCACCAGCGTCCTACATGCGGTCTCCTTTACAGGTGAACCACTCTTTCCTAAAACTCTCCCAATAAACCCTACCATAGCTCTCAAATACTCGATCCGCCTCATATCGCTTTGTATCGTTAGTCCCACATATTTAAACGACTCGTCTGTGTCGAACAGGACACTACTAATACTGTATCCGAACATTACAGGTTTGATCTTCCTACTCATCTACATCAACTTACATTTTTCCACATTTAGGGCTAGCTGCCATTCAGTTGGAAATTTTGCCTAAGTCGCCTTGTATCTTCCTACAGTCACTCGGCTTCGATATCCTACCGTACATCACGGCATCATCAGCAAACAACCGGACATTGCTGCCCACCCCGTTCGCCAAATCATTTATGTATACAGACAACAACAACGGTCCTATCACACTTCCCTGGGGCACTCCTGACGATACACTTGTCTCTGATAAACACTCGCCATCAGTCCCTCTCTTACATCGGACCAGGGTTTCACACACACAGTACCTTTTATACATCATAGTAACCAATGAAAAAACAGTTTTAATATGGCAAATAGTTTTAAAAGGATTTGAGCGCGTATAGCTGACAATCTGAGTGAAAAATATTGACTATGAACTAATAAAGTTTGTAGTAGTAGTACTTTGTACAAAATAGATGTTTCTTATATAGCGAATTACGAGGAAAGGAAATTTAAGAAGACTGCACCAGCTAAGAATGCAGGAAAATGAGGAAGATGTGGTTGGAAAGAAGGATGTGCAAAGGTAATGAGTGCATATATGGACAATGGTTAGCCGGCTGGGGTGTCCGAGCGGTTCTAGGCACGTTAGTCTGGAACTGCGCGACCGCTACGGTCGCAGGTTCGAATCCTGCCTCGGGCATGGATGTATATGGTGTCCTGAGGTTAATTAGGTTTAAGTAGTTCTAAGTTCTAGGGGACTGATGACCTCAGCAGTTAAGTCCCATGGTGCTCAGAGCCATTTGAACCATTTTGGACAATCATTTTGATTCATCAGATGCATGATATACACTACAACGAACTTCTATAGCTGCACTCGCCAGATGCTCTCGAAAAGGCGTTTTTCTTAGAATTTTGTTTTTATGAACCAAATCGTTGATGTATCATATAGGGAAGTAGGTTACTTCATCATTTGGATCTCTAGGAGCGAGGTATAACCACATTCTATGCATGCTCTTATTCTTTGACACGTGCTTAAACAGTTTTTCGGGTTCGTGGAAACGTGTTCTGTCTGTGCAACTAATTGAAGGCAGATTGTTTATTGCCATATGTGTTTCGCTTCTTTTGTGAACCATCATCACGAATAAAAGAAGTGAAACGCGTATGGCCATGCACAAACTGCCTTCAAATTCGTTCCATAGACGGAACGTACCCCCATGAATTTTTAGACAACTAAGGAGGGGTAAGATAGATACTGCCTACAGGAAAATTAAAGAGACCTTTAGAGAAAAGGGAACCACTTGTATGAATATCAAGAGCTCAGCTGGAAACCCAATTCTAAGCAAAGAAGGGAAAGCAGAATGGTGGAAGGAGTATACAGGGTGTTACAAAAAGGTACGGCCAAACTTTCAGGAAACATTCCTCACACACAAAGACAGAAAATATGTTATGTGGACATGTGTCCGGAAACGCTTACTTTCCATGTCAGAGCTGATTTTATTAATTCTCTTCAAATCACATTAATCATGGAATGGAAACACACAGCAACGGAACGTACCAGCGTGACTTCAAACACTTTGTTACAGGAAATGTTCAAAAAGTCCTCCGTTAGCGAGGATACATGCATCCACCCTCCGTCGCATTGAATCCCTGATGCGCTGATGCAGCCCTGGAGAATGGCGTATTGTATCACAGCCGTCCACAATACGAGCACGAAGAGTCTCTACATTTGGTACCGGGGTTGCGTAAACAAGAGCTTTCAAATGCCCCCACAAATGAAAGTCAAGACGGTTGAGGTCAGGAGAGCGTGGAGGCCATGGAATTGTTCCGCCTCTACCAATCCATCGGTCACCGAATCTGTTGTTGAGAAGCGTACGAACACTTCGACTGAAATGTGCAGGAGCTCCATCGTGCATAAACCACATGTTGTGTCGTACTTGTAAAGGCACATGTTCTAGCAGCACAGGTAGAGTATCCCGTATGAAATCATGGTAACTTGCTCCATTGAGCGGAGGTGGACGAAACTAAAATGAACTCTAGCATGGAAATTAAGCGTTTCCGGACACATGTCCACATAACATCTTTTCTTTATTTGTGTGTGAGGAATGTTTCCTGAAAGTTTGGCCGTACCTTTTTGTAACACCCTGTATAGAGGGTCTATACATGGGTGATGTACTTGAGGACAGTATTATGGAAATAGAAGATGATGTAGATGAAGTTGAAATGGGAGATATATTACTGCGTGAAGAGTTTGACAGAGCACTGAAAGACCTAAGTCGAATCAAGGCCCCGGGAGTAGACAACATTCCATTAGAACTACTGACAGCCTTGGAAGAACCAGTCCTGACAAAACTCTACCATCTGGTGAGCAAGATGTATGAGACCGACGAAATACCCTCAGACTTCAAGAAGAATATAATAATTCCAATCCCAAAGAAATCAGATGTTGACAGATGCGAAAATTACCGAACTATCAGTTTAATAAGTCACAGCTGCAAAATACTAACGCGAATTCTTTACAGACGAATGGAAAAACTGGTAGAAGCGGACCTCGGGGAAGATCAGTTTGGATTCCGTAGAAATATTGGAACACGTGAGGCAATACTGACCTTACGACTCACCTTAGAAGAAAGATGAAGGAAAAGCAAACCTACGTTTCTAGCATTTGTAGACTTAGAGAAAGCTTTTGACAATGTTGAGTGGAATACTCCCTTTCAAATTCTAAAGGTGGCAGGGGTAAAATACCGGGACCGAAAGGCTATTTACAGTTTGTACAGGAATCAGATGGCAGTTATAAGAGTCGAGGGACATGAAAGGGAAGCAGTGGTTGGGAAGGGAGTGAGGCAGGGTTGTAGCCTTACCCCGATGTTATTCAATCTGTATATTGAGCAAGCAGTAAAGGAAACAAAAGAAAAATTCAGAGTAGGTATTAAAAACCATGGAGAAGAAATAAAAACTTTGAGGTTCGCCGATGACACTGTAATTCTGTCAGAGACAGCAAAGGACCTGGAAGAGCAGTTGAACGGAATGGACAGTGTCTTGAAATGAGGATATAAGATGAACATCAACAAAAGCAAAACGAGGATAATGGAATGTAGTCGAATTAAGTCTGGTGATGCTGAGGGAATTAGATTAGGAAATGAGACACTTAAAGTAGTAAAGGAGTTTTGCTATTTGGGGAGCAAAATAACTGATGATGGTCGAAGTAGAGAAGATATAAAATGTATACTAGCAAAGGCAAGGAAAGTGTTTCTGAAGAAGAGAAATTTGTTAACATCGAGTATAGATTTAAGTGTCAGGAAGTCGTTTCTGAAAGTATTTGTATGGAGTGTAGCCACGTATGGAAGTGAAACGTGGACGATAAATAGTTTGGACACGAAGAGAAGATAAGCTTTCGAAATGTGGTGCTACAGAAGAATGCTGAAGATTAGGTGGGTAGATAACATAACTAATGAGGAGGTATTGAATAGGATTGGGGAGAAGCGGAGTTGGTGGCACAACTTGACCAGAAGAAGGGATCGGTTGGTAGGGCATGTTTTGAAGCATCATGGGATCACCAATTAAGTATTGGAGGGCAACGTGGAGGGTAAAAATCGTAGAGGGAGCCCAAGAGATGAGTACACTAAGCAGATTCAGAAGGATGTAGGTTGCACTAAGTAACGGGAGATGAAGAAGCTTGCACAGGATAGAGTAGCATGGAGAGCTGCATCAAACCAGTCTCAGGACTGAAGACCACAACAACAACAATGGCATACATTGCACAGCTCATGAAGAAATTAATAATAGCCAGAGGAATCATTATATCTTAAAAAGAAACATGTGCATTACCATTATTTGCATGACGATTCGGATGGTGTAATCAGATTTTCAATATCTTTATTAGTTTAAAGTTTACTTGTGGTCTTCAGTCCAGAGACTGGTTTGATGCAGCTCTCCATACTACTCAATCTTGTGTCATCTCCCAGTCACTACTGAAACCTACGTCCTTCTGAATCTGCTTAGTGTATTCATCTATTGGACTCCCTCTAAGATTTTTACCCTCCACGCTGCCCTCCAATACTAAATTGGTGATCCCTTGATGCCTCAGAACATGTCCTACCAACCGATCTCTTCTTCTAGTCAAGTTGTGCCACAAATTTCTCTTCTCCCCAATTCTGTTCAATACCTCCTCATTAATTACGTGATCTACCCAACTAATCTTCAGCATTCTTCTGTAACACCACATTTCGAAAGCTTCTATTCTCTCCTTGTCTAAACTATTTATCGTCCACGTTTCACTCCTGTACATAGCTACACTCCATACAAATACTTTCAGAAAGTACTTCCTGACATCACGGTAAATGATGGCAGCCAAAACAGTTGCAGGATAAAGATTTATTAAAATGCTTAACCAAGGTTTCGGTATATATAAATATACCTTCATCAGAAGTAAAATATCTAAACTTACATCCTGCAATGGAGACTAATAAAACAATTTTGCCAAAGGCGTCGTCAGTAGTTAAGACATCATCTCCATTTATACAACATGATTATGGACTCAGGGTCGATGCGAACATTAGATTAGGAAATGAGCCACTTAAAGTAGTAAAGGAGTTTTGCTATTTGGGGAGCAAAATAACTGATCATGGTCGAAGTAGAGAGGATATAAAATGTAGACTGGCAATGGCAAGGAAAGCGTTTCTGAAGAAGAGAAATTTGTTAACATCGAGTATAGATTTAAGTGTCAGGAAGTCGTTTCTGAAAGTATTTGTATGGAGTGTAGCCATGTATGGAAGTGAAACATGGACGGTTAATAGTTTGGACAAGAAGAGAATAGAAGCTTTTGAAATGTGGTGCTACAGAAGAATGCTGAAGATTAGATGGGTAGATCACATAACTAATCAGGAAGTACTGAATAGGATTGGGGAGATGAGAAGTTTGTGGCACAACTTGACCAGAAGAAGGGATCGGTTGGTAGGTCATGTTCTGAGACACTAAGCAGATTCAGAAGGATGTAGGTTGCAGTAGGTACTGGGAGATGAAGAAGCTTGCACAGGATAGAGTAGCATGGAGAGCTGCATCAAACCAGTCTCGGGACTGAAGACCACAACAACAACACCTGATTTAATTCGACTACATTCCATTATCCTCGTTTTGCTTTTGTTGATGTTCATCTTATATCCTCCTTTCAAGACACTGTCCATTCCGTTCAGCTACTCTTCCAGGTCATGTGCTGTCTCCGACAGAATTACAAAGTCATCAGCGAACCTTGAAGTTTTTATTTCTTCTCCATGGATTTTAATTCCTACTCCGAATTTTTTTTTTGTTTCCTTTACTGCTTGCTAAAGTTTAGTATCTGACTGTAAATTGTACAAGTAACACCCAGCAACGAATTTCCAAAATCTAAAAGGTTCATCCGATTTTGTCGATTGACGTGCCTTTACAAAGCTTTTACTGTAAACCTAAATTGGTATGAATTACAGGCATGTAACTTGAATAGTACATGAGTTATTGGAGGTCAAATGGCCGATTACTGTTAATTGCGTCAAGCCATAAGTACTCCACAGTTACACGAAAAAACGGTAGCAGCATGCTTATAAATATATTTACTCGTCTATGTCTTTGTTTATATCTGATATATACTATTCATAAAGAAATTGGTCAAATATTTACTGTGTTTTAGAAAGCTCAGAGACATTAGGCTCCTGGTCTACTTTTGGTTTCTATTCCTTTGATATATGTTTATTTGATTTGTTTATGTATTTAGTAATGTGTTTTAGAGAGTGTTTATGGTGCAGCCATAGGAATATTTATTTAATTTCAAATTATATAAATGGAAACCCAGTATTTTGTATGTGTTTTAATATGTTTGTGAGTATGCGTTGGCTCGAAGATATGGTGGGAGCGCTCTAGCCAACCACAGCACTCGTTAATGGAGAGACTGTATGGAAGTGGGGGAGGAGCATCGGGTAGCAGACAGGACAAGAGGGAGTGCTCGACAGGAAGGCGCGATGGGGGTCGCAGGAAAGACTTGGAGAGTGGAGCAGTTTGCGTGTGGTCGAGGGAGATAAAAATATTTTAGAGTGCCGACCAGGGCTCTTGTGTGATTTCCGTGGCTTCTGCACTGAAGACGTAGTATGCGTTTAGAAGTGAATATCTCGCGAGCTATGTTGTTCATAACCAATTACGTGATGTAGGAATCTATTGTTTCCCTGTTATTTTATTTTATTGCTGGACCATCAACACCAATAAGTATTTGCAGCAATAAACGGCATTCTTAAAGGTACTTCTGCTATCGTACTCATCATTTAAAGTCGTTAAAAATAGTACCTGCAGATTTTATTTAATTGCAATCTTTCATTTATAAATTTCTACTTTACATTCAAAATTAGCAATTGCCGAGTGATAGGAACGTTCGACCATTCGAGTGATGTGTTTATTCATATTGTATACTGTAGACTCAGCAGTATTGGGCTTGTAATGCGGGAACTATGTATCCCTAGACAACGAAACCTGCCAAAACTTTCAATGGTACATAGTTTCGAGGGCCACACCTCATCTGTTTTTTTTCTTTAAAAAAAAAACCGCAGATGCTAGCCGCTTTGGGTTTGTGCCACTGTGGTGCTGCAGTGCGCATGCGCGGATCTGAGGCAGATGGCTTTTGATAGGTTGGCGCGAGGAGAATTGTCAATAGCGTTCCGGTTCACTAGCATCGTTCAGCATCGCTTCCGAAATGCTTACAGAATAATGTTGGAGCTTTCCTTTGAAAACGAGACCGTTCGGTGAGTTCGGCAAAATGGCGGAAAGATACAGAATAGGTCCCCAGTTCCAGTCTGCTTCCCGAATGTTGGCCATATGGCTCACATATCACTAGTAGTGGGATAAAGCCGATTTGAGCACAGTGGTCATGCAATTAGCCTATCTCGGGGGTAATCATTCCTCAAAGACAAGCAAGCAAAAAGCGCGCCTTCCCCTTATATCCTCCCTATTGGAGAGAAAATTTAAATTTATTTACTTTTGGGGCTATCCTGAGTGTTCACCATTCGAATTTTCCAGTGAGTGTTATACAGTTATTTGCACAACTGTGTCACATATCTGACAAATGCTTATGTGTAAACGTAATTTTTCCTGTTTAACGAAATCATGTCCTCACAGATTCTTGAATTTCTTTTTCTATTCTTCTGTATATTAATCTTGTTGGCAGTCTGGCTGCATGAGATGTTAACCCAATTGTGTGATAGTTTTCACCTATCTTCGGAATTGTGTGGTTGATACACTCCTGGAAATTGAAATAAGAACACCGTGAATTCATTGTCCCAGGAAGGGGAAACTTTATTGACACATTCCTGGGGTCCGATACATCACATGATCACACTGACAGAACCACAGGCACATAGACACAGGCAACAGAGCATGCACAATGTCGGCACTAGTACAGTGTATATCCACCTTTCGCAGCAATGCAGGCTGCTATTCTCCCATGGAGACGATCGTAGAGATGCTGGATGTAGTCCTGTGGAACGGCTTGCCATGCCATTTCCACCTGGCGCCTCAGTTGGACCAGCGTTCGTGCTGGACGTGCAGACAGCGTGAGACGACGCTTCATCCAGTCCCAAACATGCTCAATGGGGGACAGATCCGGAGATCTTGCTGGCCAGGGTAGTTGACTTACACCTTCTAGAGCACGTTGGGTGGCACGGGATACATGCGGACGTGCATTGTCCTGTTGGAACAGCAAGTTCCCTTGCCGGTCTAGGAATGGTAGAACGATGGGTTCGATGACGGTTTGGATGTACCGTGCACTATTCAGTGTCCCCTCGACGATCACCAGTGGCGTACGGCCAGTGTAGGAGATCGCTCCCCACACCATGATGCCGGGTGTTGGCCTTGTGTGCCTCGGTCGTATGCAGTCCTGATTGTGGCGCTCACCTGCACGGCGCCAAACACGCATACGACCATCATTGGCACCAAGGCAGAAGCGACTCTCATCGCTGAAGACGACACATCTCCATTCGTCCCTCCATTCACGCCTGTCGCGATACCACTGGAGGCGGGCTGCACGATGTTGGGGCGTGAGCGGAAGACGGCCTAACGGTGTGCGGGACCGTAGCCCAGCTTCATGGAGACGGTTGCGAATGGTCCTCGCCGATACCCCAGGAGCAACAGTGTCCCTAATTTGCTGGGAAGTGGCGGTGCGGTCCCCTACGGCACTGCGTAGGATCCTACGGTCTTGGCGTGCATCCGTGCGTCGCTGCGGTCCGGTCCCAGGTCGACGGGCACGTGCACCTTCCGCCGACCACTGGCGACAACATCGATGTACTGTGGAGACCTCACGCCCCACGTGTTGAGCAACTCGGCGGTACGTCCACCCGGCCTCCCGCATGCCTACTATACGCCCTCGCTCAAAGTCCGTCAACTGCACATACGGTTCACGTCCACGCTGTCGCGGCATGCTACCAGTGTTAAAGACTGCGATGGAGCTCCGTATGCCATGGCAAACTGGCTGACACTGACGGCGGCGGTGCACAAATGCTGCGCAGCTAGCGCCATTCGACGGCCAACACCGCGGTTCCTGGTATGTCCGCTGTGCCGTGCGTGTGATCATTGCTTGTACAGCCCTCTCGCAGTGTCCGGAGCAAGTATGGTGGGTCTGACACACCGGTGTCAATGTGTTCTTTTTTCCATTTCCAGGAGTGTAGATTCCACACCCAACTTGAATAGCAATTTGGTCATCTTCTCCCCCTAATGATTTTAGAAGTTCTGATTGAATGTTATCCAAAGTCTTCTAGAGATTGTTTAAATTCTGATTCTAATAATATATCCTTTTATCGACACCAGTTTCTTCTATCAGCTGATGATGGCCTGGAATAACAGATGCAGACCTGCAGGGGGCGAGTAGCTGGATATTTTTGAACACCTGCGTGTGGTATGCAGCCAGGAGTCCACTCTGTCAGTCATTTCCTGGAATATATCGGACACAGTTCTCTACCCTTCCTGTTGTCAACAAATAGGGAAACCCTTTCGAAAACAGCTCCCAATAACAATATGGCTATCTCCCCAGAAATCAGAGCATTCTGCTGTTAATACTGAAAGCTTTGTCTCTAGCAAACAGAACGTACAGCACAGAGAAGTAAAACTTTCAGGAGATCCCTTTCATTAGCAGACTCCAATAATAATATGATTATTGTTTGCTGTCGGTCTTTCCTCAGAAATCAGAGCTTTCAGCTGTTAATGATCCCATACTCGTAAAAGCTGTCCTACCCTTCTCAGAAGGACTGAGCGCTTGAATGTCACTGGCGTAAATACCAGGTCGTTGAACAATATGCTTTCCATCCTCCCACCTGCAAATCGAAACATTCTGAGGTGTGTTTTCGAGATATGCTGGGGAGACTGGCATATTGAGCAATAGCAAAATACCTGTCTGCTGACCACTCCATCCCTGTGTTTCCCTCAGAATACAGTCCTGTTTATGTGTTCCTATTGCTTCTCACCAAATTAGTGTGCGGAGTCGTACTTCTGTCAGCAATGTGAGATATACACACAATACTGAGCATGCCTGCGTATTCAGTTTCATCTCTCGGTTCAGACATTACAATGAGAGAATTTAGCACTTCGACTCCACCGATTATAAGACGACTGAGAGGCGCGTGGGCGTTTGTTTCACGAAAAATTTTACAGGGCTATGTACACTTGAGACAGTAGCTGAGCGATTCACATCTCACATAAGGCATCCAAGTCAAATCACCCAACATTGTGCTTAAATCGGTGAAAATACTACCAAAAGAAGCAATTTTCACGTCATACCGCCACACGTTCGTCTGACCTATACATAAATGTTTTGATCCTAGCAGAATGACTGTGAGTTCGTTCGATATTTGTTTGTGGTGCACTCTAAAATCGATCGTACTAGCATCTTCCTTTACACCACACATCATTACCGAGAAGGACGGAACAGGGCAAGATCAGAATTCAACTCAAATGAGTGCAATTCTCAAGCGCTGATAGTGTTATTGGATTACACTGAGTAAGAACCATCAGTTCAGTCATGATTCCCGTATTCTGCTCATGTTCTAACTTCTCGGAACTCAACCCTGAATCTTGCTGTGTTGGTCCAACTTTTTTCATTGTCGCGATTCTGTGTTACATGAATTAAACTCTCGATAGGTTGAAAGGAAAGGAATACCGTCTGCAGAAAGGGCATAAGACGTTCACCAAAACTGAATAGCCAACAAGCGCTAACTGTATAAACCTTTGTTTGTATAGATCAGAATGTTCCTTACACATTTGGATCTCGGTAGGCCATTCTCTCATCTTCCTTGTGTACCAGACGTATGCACACACGGTGGCACTGCAGAACGCACACAATGCAAAAATGCTGAACGCTGTCCAACAGTGCTATTCTCTTTACAGTGGGGCCATTTTTTTTTCTTACATTAATTATGTGGGTGGCAACCGAGGATGCTCATAATCGAATGACGAGTGCTAGCGAGACTTCTATTACTATGCTTACACACTTCTACAGAATATCTAAATCAAATGCGACGAATGTCTGTAACAACGAACCTGCACAGGATACGTTTTTACCGATCACTATAGTGGGTGTCTGGCGAAAGAAATTCCGCATCCATGTGCAGATACTACAGAATCGCATCTTTGTAACATCAGTATTTATCTACACTCCTGGAAATGGAAAAAAGAACACATTGACACCGGTGTGTCAGACCCACCATACTTGCTCCGGACACTGCGAGAGGGCTGTACAAGCAATGATCACACGCACGGCACAGCGGACACACCAGGAACCGCGGTGTTGGCCGTCGAATGGCGCTAGCTGCGCAGCATTTGTGCACCGCCGCCGTCAGTGTCAGCCAGTTTGCCGTGGCATACGGAGCTCCATCGCAGTCTTTAACACTGGTAGCATGCCGCGACAGCGTGGACGTGAACCGTATGTGCAGTTGACGGACTTTGAGCGAGGGCGTATAGTGGGCATGCGGGAGGCCGGGTGGACGTACCGCCGAATTGCTCAACACGTGGGGCGTGAGGTCTCCACAGTACATCGATGTTGTCGCCAGTGGTCGGCGGAAGGTGCACGTGCCCGTCGACCTGGGACCGGACCGCAGCGACGCACGGATGCACGCCAAGACCGTAGGATCCTACGCAGTGCCGTAGGGGACCGCACCGCCACTTCCCAGCAAATTAGGGACACTGTTGCTCCTGGGGTATCGGCGAGGACCATTCGCAACCGTCTCCATGAAGCTGGGCTACGGTCCCGCACACCGTTAGGCCGTCTTCCGCTCACGCTCCAACATCGTGCAGCCCGCCTCCAGTGGTGTCGCGACAGGCGTGAATGGAGGGACGAATGGAGACGTGTCGTCTTCAGCGATGAGAGTCGCTTCTGCCTTGGTGCCAATGATGGTCGTATGCGTGTTTGGCGCCGTGCAGGTGAGCGCCACAATCAGGACTGCATACGACCGAGGCACACAGGGCCAACACCCGGCATCATGGTGTGGAGAGCGATCTCCTACACTGGCCGTACACCACTGGTGATCGTCGAGGGGACACTGAATAGTGCACGGTACATCCAAACCGTCATCGAACCCATCGTTCTACCATTCCTAGACCAGCAAGGGAACTTGCTGTTCCAACAGGACAATGCACGTCCGCATGTATCCCGTGCCACCCAACGTGCTCTAGAAGGTGTAAGTCAACTACCCTGGCCAGCAAGATCTCCGGATCTGTCCCCCATTGAGCATGTTTGGGACTGGATGAAGCGTCGTCTCACGCGGTCTGCACGTCCAGCACGAACGCTGGTCCAACTGAGGCGCCAGGTGGAAATGGCATGGCAAGCCGTTCCACAGGACTACATCCAGCATCTCTACGATCGTCTCCATGGGAGAATAGCAGCCTGCATTGCTGCGAAAGGTGGATATACACTGTACTAGTGCCGACATTGTGCATGCTCTGTTGCCTGTGTCTATGTGCCTGTGGTTCTGTCAGTGTGATCATGTGATGTATCTGACCCCAGGAATGTGTCAATAAAGTTTCCCCTTCCTGGGACAATGAATTCACGGTGTTCTTATTTCAATTTCCAGGAGTGTATTTTCTATCGAAGTCGTGAAATTTATAAAGTTTTTCCATCCGCCTCTACCACACCTAAAGCTACAACTTTTCTAGCATCTTAGCGGAAACTTCCGCTTCTATTTCTTGGATGAACAGTGATATGCCATGTAGACCTTATGAGGTGTGACAATAAAGTAATGAGACTGATGTGAAAAAAAAAAGTTTCTTACCATTTTAGTCAGGTTTAGTGTTGTCTCCTTCAAAGTAGTTCCCTTCTGATTGCACACACTTTTTCTAGCACTTCTCCCATTGATGGTAACATTTCTGGAACTCATCTTCCGTAATATCCTCCAAGACCCTCGTCACAGCTTTTTGGGCAACTTGTGTTGTTTGAGAATGGTGTCTCTTGCCCGCAGTTTTGACTCTTGGAAATAGAAAAAAGTCGTACGGAGCGATATCTGGTGAATAAGGTGGCTGTGGTAGTGCTGACATTTGTTTTGAGGTTAAAAATTGCTGTACTGACAGAGCAGTATGGGATGGCGCATTATCATGATGCAGAATCCGATTATTAGCAATGTTGGCACGACAGGAAGAACTCCTTTACGAAGTCTTTCTAAAATTTCATTGTGGTAATGTTGATCAACTGTTTGTCCAGGAGGCAGCCACTCTTTATGAACAATTCCCTTGGAATCAAAGAAGCACACAAGCACACATTTCACTTTTGACTTTGACATGCGAGCTTTTTTTGGTCTGGGTGATCCCTTTGAGCACCATTGTGAACTTTGGCGTTTTGTCTATGGATCGTACTGAAACAGCCAACTTTCATCACCAGTGATAACACTGCTCAACAATTCAGGATTGATTTCCGTTTGCTCTAACAGATCGGCTGCCACATTTTTCCGTTTCTCGCTGTTGTGGTGTGAGATTTTTGGGGACCATTTTTGCACAAATCTTTCTCATATCAAGATCTTGAGTCATTATTAGACGAACAGTTTCTCAATTGACGTTCAGTGCTTCTGCAATCATTTTCACGGATAATCTTCGATCAGATCGTACGATTTCACGCACCCTGGCCAAGTTGACATCCGTCCGTGAGGTTGATGGTCGTCCACTGCGGTCTTCATCTTCAACATTCGTTCTGCCTTCACTAAACATTTTATGCCAACGAAAAACCTGAGCTCTTGACATAACCTTCTCTCCAAAAGCCTTCTGAAGCTTACTGTAAGTTGTCGTCGTGTTTTCTCCCAATTTAACGCAAAAAGAAATGGCATACCATTGCGCAATATTATGCAGTTCCATTTCTGTGACGAGAGACACAAACACGTATTAACTTATCACAGCAAAACCCAGGTCTGAGTAGTTGCTTCGATTTGCCACTTGGACTAGAAGCAGCTTATAAACCAAGGTCAAAGATATTGTGCCTACGCCAGCCTGCAGAGCTGCCACATCTTGCAAAGAAAATCAGTCTCATTACTTTATTGTCGCACCTCATATATATCCACCATGAGATAAATATGTCTTGGAAAACACCTAGAATACTGCTCTCACTGCAACTGTTACTCGTACAGAAACACACAAAAGGACACAACCTCTTTATTTGAGCAGTACATACAAGCTGTGGAAAAATTCATCAGCATTGGGTGAGTGATGATAACACCGAGGTGACACCAGAGTTTCACTTCATGACAGGTGTGTGAATTAGCCACGTAACATGAACTGATGTGCCCTCACATGATTGCTGGACAGCGACTAGGTAGTTTTGATCTGTCAAATCGATGTTACTGTTTACTGCTACATATCATTTAATCACAAACGGGTCTATGAGTGTTAATGTCGGGATAGCAACCTCAAAGTTATAGTGGAAGTTGAGAATGTATGCTGAGGTACGACCGTGAGGCTCGTTCAGATAGAGTGGAAGAAGCTGTGCAGAAAACTGACATATATATATCGAGGGGCAGTTGATGGCTAAGTACGATTCATTCTGTCTCGGCATTCCCGTCTCCGACAGCGTCATTGTTAATGCATCATTAATCATTGCGCTTGGTGTTGCTACGTTAAAATTAACAGCTTGAGTGTCATCGCAGAGAATATTCCGAAAGCATCAAATTGCCATGCACATACATGGTCTGCAGGAAGCGGTACGTGCTGTAGTTGTGCGAGAGTAGATCTGTGGTATTTTCTTGCTTAAGATAACGGGATCATTGAGATGGGGATGTGCTGTTTGTGATTTCGCTCGCTCAGTCATTCTAAGATCAGCAGAAGTCCCCTCCAGCAAGTTTTAGATGCAATAAATGTGGAATTCAAAGCATACAAAGGCGATTATTTGTGACATACTGTCACGTAGCTTCCAAATGTAAGTCAATGCTGGTAAGTACAGTGATGCTGTCTGCAGTACTGCATCACACCATTAACAAATGTTCCATAAAACTACCTCTTCTATCCCATATACACGTACATAGATTCCGTCCTCATTTCGAAACGTAATTCGCTTAGGAATACAAGACGCTGGCCAGAGTGGCCGAGCGGTTCTAGGCGCTTCAGTCTGGAACGGCGAGATGCTACTGTTCCAGGTTCGAATCCTGCCTCGGGCATGGATGTGTGTGTCGTCCTGCGGTTAGTTAGGTTTAAGTAGTTCTGAGTTCTAGGGGACTGATGACCTCAGATGTTAAGTCCCATAGTGTTCAGAGCCATTTGAACCATTTTTTGGAACACAAAAAAAAAAAAAGTAGCGAGTAAGCCTGCAGTGCAATGGAATCAGATGCGTGGAACATAGGCTCCCAAGATTGTCAGGGCTATTTAAGCACAACGATGCTGTGTATGGTACTCCCTGCTCTCATTAACAAATACTGCATTAAAACTTCAGTGTTTGACTCCATATACTTCCAGCACTGGTTTTTGAAATGTAAAGGGCTATTACAAATGATTGAAGCGATTTCATAAATTCACTGTAGCTCCATTCATTGACATATGGTCACGACACACTACAGATACGTAGAAAAACTCATAAAGTTTTGTTCGGCTCAGGGCCGCACTTCAGGTTTCTTCCGTCAGAGCGCTCGAGAGCGCAGTGAGACAAAATGGCGACAGGAGCCGAGAAAGCGTATGTCGTGCTTGAAATGCACTCACATCAGTCAGTCATAACAGTGCAACGACACTTCAGGACGAAGTTCAACAAAGATCCACCAACTGCTAACTCCATTCGGCGATGGTATGCGCAGTTTAAAGCTTCTGGATGCCTCTGTAAGGGGAAATCAACGGGTCGGCCTGCAGTGAGCGAAGAAACGGTTGAACTCGTGCGGGCAAGTTTCACGCGTAGCCCGTGGAAGTCGACGAATAAAGCAAGCAGGGAGCTAAACGTACCACAGCCGACGGTTTGGAAAATCTTACGGAAAAGGCTAAAGCAGAAGCCTTACCGTTTACAATTGCTACAAGCCCTGACACCCGATGACAAATTCTAACGCTTTGAATTTTCGGCGCAGTTGCAACAGCTCATGGAAGAGGATGCGTTCAGTGCGAAACTTGTTTTCAGTGATGAAGCAACATTTTTTCTTAATGGTGAAGTGAACAGACACAATGTGCGAATCTGGGCGGTAGAGAATCCTCACGCATTCGTGCAGCAAATTCGCAATTCACCAAAAGTTAACGTGTTTTGTGCAATCTCACGGTTTAAAGTTTACGGATCCTTTTCTTCTGCATAAAAAACGTTACAGGACATGTGTATCTGGACATGGAAAATTGGCTCATGCCACAACTGGAGACCGACAGCGCCGACTTCATCTTTCAACAGGATGGTGCTCCACCGCACTTCCATCATGATCTTCGGCATTTCTTAAACAGGAAGTTGGAAAACCGATGGATCGGTCGTGGTGGAGATCATGATCAGCAATTCATGTCATGGTCTCCACGCTCTCCCGACTTAACCCCATGCGATTTCTTTCTTTGGGGTTATGTGAAAGATTTAGTGTTTAAACCTCCTCTACCAAGAAACGTGCCAGAACTGCGAGTTCGCATCAATGATGCTTTCGAACTCATTGATGGGGACATGCTGCGCCGAGTGTGGGAGGAACTTGAATATCGGCTTGATGTCTGCCGAATCACTATAGGGGCACATATCGAACATTTGTGAATGCCTAAAAAAACTTTTTGAGTTTTTGTATGTGTGTGCAAAACATTGTGAAAATATCTCAAATAATAAAGTTATTGTAGAGCTGTCAAATCGCTTCAATCATTTGTAATAACCCTGTACTTCCAGGATCAAATTCGAACCGTCCTTTTCCGTACTTAAAAGACAGTGCTTAAAAACCAGGTTCTTTTTAGCGGAGGGAGATGTAAATGTTTCGCCCAAATGTTATGTAGTCGCACATATCCATTCTGGTTAAAAAATCTAACGCTGTATCCAAATCCATAAGCTAGTAGTCAGCTATAGAAGGCCATTGCAATGGTGCAGACTAGAGGTGCATTTCTACGTCATCTAGTTCTGCTTTACATACAATTTTTGTATTCCCACTGCACCCATACCAATTTATCCTAATATACACCTTCTTCCTGACTATGTAAAGTGGTACAATATCTCTATAGTGCATGTCCGAATGAACATTACATTGTGATTGGAATAACACAGGCATTGCAATATCGTATTTATCAGTCCGACACTGGGCAAGTGACTTTCAAGTAAAATGTCTCACCTGTGTAGGAATATACATAATGGATGTGCCAATACAGGTTGTAGATACAGGGTCGACGACATGTGGAAGTTTGGCTCTGGGCATGAGTTGTGCTCAGGTAGGTAACTGGTAAAGCGAGAGCGCGTGATAAGCCAGAAATCTGGGTTCGAGTACCTGTACGGCACAAATTTTCATTGTCGCCATTACATTATGCAGCAAGTGGCAGTCCATATTCGCAACTGTGAATACAATTCACGTTGGCTGTAGTCGCCGCAGTGTTTAACATCGCATCAACAATGAGGTCACTAAAGACGGAGCACAAGCTCGAATTAGGGAATGACGGGGAAGTAAATCAGCCATGCTCATTCAGACGAACAATCCCAGCATTTGCCTAAAGCGATTTAGAGAAATCACAGAAAACCTCAAACAGGATAGCCAGAGGCGGGTTTGAACCATCGCCCTCCCGAATGCGAGTCCAGTGTGCTAACCACTGCGCCACATCACTTGGTAGGTGTTCAATGAGTTTTCTTCAAGCACGAAGAAGGTGAGTGAGCTGAAGAACGTTTTCGAGTTCCTGCAGTCACAGTACTCCATACCACTCTGGCATGTTCCTACACACTTTTTGACACTTTTTTCTGCTGTTGATAGATTGCTCCAGAACTGGCTGAAGTCCTATTTTCTAAGCAGGGGTGCGGCCAATGCTGCCAAACTTATTTCGACACTCGTACCCCATGAAAACGATGCTGAAGTGGACAATGAAGTAACATCCCCAGACATTTACATTTATTTTGTCCACAGTGTTATTCATTTGCTTAATACAACCATAAAAAAACACGGAAAGTGATTATATCCAGATAACTGAAATATATTCTCTAATCCTGAAGTTGCATACAGAAATTGTTAATAGACAAATAAATAATTTCTTTGGATTGAACGTATTACAAGAGTTGAAAACATGTTCGCAGTATGAACAAGCAAAATTAGTCAGAGAAGCTCAGCAAGTCTATACTAGGATTCTGGAATATCTAAATAATGGCTTCACTTCAATGAAGATTCAGTTTTCAAGCTTACCTTTCAGTTAAATCTTGAAGTGCCACTTAAAATGAAACTTACAGATTATTTCAATGATGATGAACTACGAGGGCGGTTCAGAAAGTAACCTCCGATTGGTCACAGTGCGGGTTGTGGGGGGAGTAGCGACGCCATCTGTGCGTTCACGCACTCAACAGGTCAGTCGGCATCAAGCCGTGGTCGAGTGAACGTCGTACCTGCGCTAGTTTAGTTTTTGTGGCAGTTTGAAATGTGTGCTGCAATAGAAAACCCCGCCAAATGTGAAGTGCGTGCTGTCATAAGGTTTTTTACAGCCAAAGGATATTCTGCAGCAGCTATTCATCGTGAGCTTTGTGCCGTGTACGGACCAAGAGTTATGAGTGAAGGAGTTGTCCGTGAATGGGTACGTTTATTTAAAAGTGGACGAGAAAACGTTCATGATGAAGAGAGGAGTGGTAGACCATCATTGGTGACTGACGAACTCGTTCAGACAGTTGATGCAAAAGTTCGTGAAAATCGACGTTTCTCAATGTCGGAGTTGTCTACTGGTTTTCCACAGATTTCTAAGACTCTCTTGTACGAGATAGTGACAGCAAGATTGGGTTACCGTAAGTTCTGTGCACGATGGGTGCCCAAAATTCTTACCGACCACCACAAAACTCAAAGAATGGCCTCTGCATTAGACTTTCTGTCACGTTATGAGGACGAAGGAGAACCATTGTTATACAGAATCGTGACCGGTGACGAAACCTGGATTAAGTACATGAACCCTGAGACAAAAGAACAATCAAAGATGTGGGCACATTCAAATTCGCCTACCAAACCAAGAAAAGCCTCGCAAGATTTTTCTGCCAGAAAACTGATGGCAACGCTGTTTTGGGATGCCAAAGGGGTGTTGTTGGTTGAATTCATGGAACGTGGTACGACCATTAATCAAGACGTGTACTGTAACACAATAAAAAAGTTACGATGGGCTATACAGAACAAACGCCATGGTATGCTGACTTCCGGTATCGTTTTTTTGCACGATAACGCCCGTCCTCACTCTGCTCGCAGAACAACGGCTCTTCTTGAGTCCTTCAAGTGGGACGTTATCAACCATCCACCTTACAGCCCAGACCTGGCGCCAAGTGATTATCACCTCTTCATGCATTTGAAGAAATGGCTCGGGTCACAGCGGTTTGATGACGACGAAGAGCTCAAAGATGCGGTCACAGGCTGGCTCCAGGCACAAGCGGGTGATTTTTATGCAGAAGGAATTTCAAAGCTTGTGAAGAGATACGATAAGTGCCTCAATCGCTATGGAGACTATGTAGAAAAATAGTGCAAAGATGTAGTTGTAAGATGTATATATTAAAATATTTTTATTTAACTTGGTGTATTTTTTTAAATCAACCGGAGGTTACTTTCTGAACAGCCCTCGTATTTTCTGTAATATGTTCACTGAGTGACGTCTTGCCACTCATTAAAGACTTACCATACTCAAGCATTTCAAATAAATGGGTGATATTTTTTTAAAAAAGATCCAAAGCACATAATTTGATGAAAGTTGTTCAACATGTGCTAGCAGTGCAACCATCCAATCCATTTTAGAATAGATGTTCAGTGTCATGCTAAATATGTGGAGCACTGAAAGAAACAGATGGACAGTGGAAATGGTGAAAGCCAAACTCTTTGTGAATTTTAACTACTGTATGAAATGTGCTGAATTTGCTAAATTTGTCAAACCTGAGAATGGGAAAGAACTTTTAAAGCCGTGAAGTTAGAAAAGAAGTATAAGCTCAAAATGTAACTAGCAAAGAAATTAGAGGCTTGCAGAAATGGCTGGATTACCAGTATTAACAGTGAGTATTGTGTTAAATAAATGCATACTTCCTGTTGTAGCAGCTGTAGTCTATGTATTGTGCAATGTGTTGTGAATAACAATAGTAGTAATAACAGTAATATAATAATAATAATAATAATAATAATACATTTTAGAGTTGTCCGGTTTTGGTTCCAGTTAAAGTTGGCAACACTGGATTTCATATAGTGTCGTCCAATGAAACACTTCATATTTATTAAAGGAAATAGCCAACTTCTCTAAGTAATGAAATGCTGTGGTATAGAAAACCATTTCTCTTCCTCAAATTTCAAAATCTAATTAATTATTTCTTGGGTAGGATTCTCATTCTTTAATTCGTTCAAATGCATCTTGGTATGCATGTCAATAAAATTGGCAGTCTTCCTTTCATTCACACATCATTGAGTGTCTGTTATTATACCAGTATTTCTTATTTCAGTTATCGAGACTTTATTCTTCTTGATGCTTTTTATATTTCTTTCAGACAGCGCCAAGTTTGACTGCAGAAACATGAAGTAAATTTCACTGATAGATCTACCGAAAAAATCTTAATTTATTTTAGGCAACTTGTCTTCGTCATCAAAAAATTGTTTTAATGGAATCCAAAGCTTAAGAATTCTCTCAATCATGGTCATTAATCACAGTCATCTTGTTTTCAAGTGAGACAGAAGAGTCTGATGATTGACATCAACATATAAGCAGAGCTCTTTCAGCTCCTCTGTCCTTACCGTTTATACTGAATAATAATTAATTATTTTCATCTTTGAGATGGCCTTGTCAACATAAACTTGTTAACATAAATAAAACTAACTGCATCTACATCTACATGTTGCACTAACAGATGGCGTTACTTCAGTACTTGAGCCAAGCTTGCAATAGTATTTTGCAAAAAAGGGATAAAATTGGATCTTGTCAGGATGTTGGGACAAGAAGGGCCATAATGGTGACAGTCCCATTATATAAAGATATATGGCACCCCTAATCAAGCAGCAATCGGCACATCATACATTCACAGTTAAAGTTCCTTGTATCAATATACAACATGAAAAAAGTGTAACCATGTTTTCTGTTTCATTCCACTGTGCATGGTAAGCTGTCTACAATCAAAAACAGTATCTTTATAGCATGCACTTAGCTCACAGGTCTACATATCAAAATTTTATGTTTAATGAGTCAAAACACAGTTCTGGCAAATGATCTACATGACATGTAAAATCACTAGGTCTTTAATCACAGTACATACCAAGATCATAAATGTAGCACTGTCCAAACACACATTTTTCACCGACCACAAACACGATGTGTAGCAATGTATTTGCAGCACCACAATCACCTCCGCCCTTTTCTTCTTGTTCCTGACTCTTTGTTGAAGCCTTCTCTTTTGAGCTATTGATACGACTCAACATCCCTCAGACATGTAAGGTCCTCTGTTATACTTTTGTACTTCTTGTTACTTTCTATTATAGTGCATTTTACACAAGTGTGCCTGTTGTGGGAGTGCAACTAATACCTACCTTATCCTTTCCTCCCAGAAACATGCTTCTCTGCATTCTCTCATAAGCAAATTTATCCATTCATTCTTCTCTTTGGATTTGCTGATCAGATCAGCTGGAGTGAGCTGTGTGTTATTTAGTGAAAGATGGTGTATTACCTGTTCAAAGAAATCCAATTACTCGACCCATTTCATTTGATGATTGTATGCATGTGTCGTAATGAATCTGCTGAACTCTCTAAAGACACAGACTCATGGATTTCCTTCTCAGTGATAAAATGAGATTGATATCCATTTAACATTATGTTCACTTAAAAATGTTTTCAAACTTTGACAAGTATTCAGCTGTGTTGTCAAATAGCAGCGCAGGAGGTTTATCAACTGTTGTTCTCTTGAAGATTTGAGCTGCTGCTATAGATTTTGTCGTGTGTGAGGGCTTTTTGAAAAGTATGTGACTTTTATTTACAGAATCAGTCTTTGTTCAGATACAATTGTTTGACGCTAGTCACCTTCATGGCAATCATTAGTAGTTCTACTTCAATAAAGCAGATTGACAATACTTAACTTTGAAATAACTACGGAGTCACAAGCAATGGGTGACATGCAACATAAAAATGGTTCAAATGGCTCTGAGCACTATGGGACTTAACAGTTGAGGTCATCAGTCCCCTAGAACTTAAAACTACTTAAACCTAACTAACCTAAGAACATCACACACATCCAAGCCCGAGGCAGGATTCGAACCTGGGATCACAGCGGTCGCGCGGTTCCAGACTGAAGCGCCTAGAACCACTCGGCCACACCGGCCGGCCATGCAACATTAATCAGAGTTCTTTGCTACATATAACATTCATGTAAGTTTGACACACAGTTTGTGGATCACCAATAACTGCTATCATAGCACTCTCTGCTAGGCCGTGCTAATACTCTGCGAATACTGTCCACTACAGAGCACTAATGTCCGCCGAGGCTGGCAGGAGCAGCGCTTATATTCACTTCAGCTAGATGTTGCTCCTATTGTGGTGCGGTCCTAGTCAGCGCACCATTGACCGACGTTGTTTCAGTGCCTTCTCTGGTCTTGCATTCTTCTTCTTCTTTCCAGCACTTGTGGTTACACCAGAACATTTCTCCCTCCAAAAATCGTGTAGGGAGTGCGACCATGGAGGGGGAGGCAGGAGTGTGGGCGCATCGACAGGCCGGAAGCTGTGGCTGCAAGGGACGTCGAGCTTCCTTCCATACCCGGCCATCCGCCACAAGGGTATGCGTTCACCTCCTGCTGCCATGAACCAGATGAAGGCGGTGACTGCTGCGGTGTGGGCTGGTCCAGCTCCATCGGTAGGACGAGAGGAGGTGGAGGAGGTGAAGGCTCAGTCTCCATGGGGTCATCCAGTGGTGTCGTGATGACACACTCTGGTGGCTGCTGCAGCTGCGCTGTCCTCTGAATCCGTGAATCTGGGGAAGGAGAGACTTAAAGATCATTGTGTACATGACAGAGGCGAAGTTGGTTTTGATGGTGCTGCAAGCCATCTGGACCTGAAAGAAGATACATGCAAGCGCCAAGTCGACGGACGATCTCGCCTTGCTCCCACCATCTGCTGCCACTAAAAACCCTGTAAAAGACAATCTCGTGTGGCGCGAACCAGTACTTGAGGCCGTCCATCGGCGCAGGATGCTGAGGAGGGTGGAGCAGATTGAGCAGTGTCTGATGGCGGCAGCCATGAAGCAATTCCGCTGGAAATGGTCCATCTCATGGGTGCGAACGATATGAGGTGAGAAACAGTTGCAATGCTTGATCCCTGTTGTGTGTGGAGGGAAGTTTGGCCATCTGCTACTTGAAGGTTCTGACAAAATGTCCCGCTTCACCATTTGACTGTGGATGGAACAGTTCACTAGTTAGATGCTGTATGCCATTCAGTTCACAGAATGTTTCAAATTCATCTGACGTGAACTGAGGGCCATTGTCTGACACTATTACTTCAGGTAAACCTTCCATGCAAAAAATCAATGACAGTACCTAAATGTTAAGGCCAAACAAATCAAAAGAATCAAGACCAAACATGTTCTCACACTCGCGTGACTGTAGCACTGTAGAAGACACTGTTCGCATATGTGAGCGATACACAGCAGGCGGTCATAATCAGTAAACCATTGGCTGACGTCGTTTCACCTCCTCTGCTGGTCTTGCGTTCCTCTCCTTCATTCTGGTGCTTGTGGTTACTCCAAAACAGGCACTGTGTATGTCTACAAACTTAGAAAGTGCACATTCCCGAATACCATTCTTGGTTTTAACCATAAAAAATAAGGTCAGATACTTTCTGAATAGTCCCTGTACAAATTAACATAATTGGTAAATATATTGTATAAGGCTATAACCTATGTAAGTCCACTCCTTGCAGCGGAAATATGTCCTGCAACTTTGAAACAGACTGTCTGAAATGGTTGTGTTGGTATAATAATACTGTTACAGGATTTATTGGTGGATTTGGATTTGTGACAAATGAGACACGTTTTTAGCAGCTGTTATGTTCTTATATTCATGTCTGGAAAGTAATAGTATAGTTAATTTTCTGTTGACACTTAGCTGCACCATAATAATCCCCAAGCGAAATGCACGTACTAGATAAATAATGTAGGAAAAGAGAGATTGCTGCTTACCACAGAGATCTTTCAGTTGCAGGCAGGCACAATTAAAAGAGCTTTACACATGTTTAACTGTAAAGATGACACATTAATCTGCATAGAAGCACATTTAGAAGACACTGTCTTAAGTGTCTTTTAATTGTGCCTGTCTGCAACTTAACATGTCATCTTTACAGTAAGTAGCAATCTATCTTTTCCTGCATTGTTGATATTCCAACATGAAGCTTTTATTGTTTCATATACCACATTCATACAACTAAAGGAATGAAGACACACCAAGTGTTGGAATTAGGGTTTTCTCCATAGGATAGGACATCATTCTGAGTCACGTAGTGCTAGTTCAGTTTGCCTACTAGATTTTGTGAGAGTAATGTTTTTATCTTCTGCCAATGATTGTCTGCATTCTGTAAATCAGCCATGATCCTACAGATGTCTAAGTAATACTGGTAATAATAACAATCTTGCATTAATAGTATTTAATAGTCAGTTGTTTGTTCAGTTATGTCCACGTTATTCAGAAAATTTTTGTGGTAATCATGACAGTGCATCTGCTACAATATTTTCTCTTCCAGATATGTAAATCACTTCAAAATTGTACTCCCAAGGAAACCAAGGTTATTGCACTAAGCGGGGATATAGTAGCTTCCACGACAGGAGAAAGCTCAATGCCTGATGACATAATTTTTCTTCCATAAATGTAATAGTTGAGTTTTCTAAATGCCCAAACCATTGCCAAAGTTTCTATATCAGTTGCAAACTACATGTGCTTGCACTGAGATAAGGTGTAACTAGCAAACCTTATGACTCAAATTTTTCCTTTTCTCTCTTCCAAATGTACTTTTATTTATTTATTGTCCCTGGCATCTTGAGGAATACAGTGTACAAAGATATAGGACATGGTTTACAGCACCTGTGTGGTGACTGTTTCGTTTTTTGTAAGACATAATGCAAACAGTATTTAAGTTAAATATTTTGAAATGCGTAAGCTTTTATGTATGATGGCATTAAAATTGTCAAAAAGCAAAACACACATAAGGGACAGTTTATATGTACAACTGAATTAAAAATAGACGTAAAGCTAATACACATAGGGGACAGTTTACGTTTACATGGGGATGCATAGAAGATGAAGTAACAGTAATACTTGATAGCTCTGTAGTAGGAGCCATAAACATGTGCCATAAAGACACATTATACACATGGCCTATTTTGTAAACACACGCTGCATTGTGTTAAGAACAAATACGCATAAACAATGGTTGATGTGTCCCGTATATTTTATTGGACAACGTGCCATTTTTGGTGATTGTGGGACTTTCTGTACACTTGCCAGTGGCCCTAGAGTGTTTTTACCCAACAACTGATGATGCTCCTTTGAGAGTGAAACACATCACAAATTTCTTGCTTGATTTCATGGCCTTCTATTACTATTGGTGTCATTTGAGTAGTGTGATTCTTTGATGGACAGAAGGGCATGTGGGCTGTTAGGAGCCTTGTGGCACACACTTGACATAGGCACGATACTAATCCGGAAAATGATGCCTTAGTAACTAAACAGAAACTTTTATCCATATCAGGATGATGCAGAATGATGGAATTTACTAAAGTCTTTTCTACTGCATTAAAATCATTCTCACAAACACTCATCCTAATCCACAGTGGATTTTTCTTCAAAAGACTTATCAGATTTGAATTGTTTAAAAGCTAGTTGGGCACAAATCAACAAAAAATGAGAATAAGCTGAAGACTACTTTAAATTGTTTTGTAGTATGTGGGAATGAAATTTTTTTGACAGCTCCAGTTGGAGGTCAGGTGTTATTCCAATAGAGGTAAAGAAATTCACCCTTCTCCCTGACAAATTTAGAATTATGGCAAATTTAGAATTATGGAAATTAGCTGTTATTCTTGCTACTGAATATTTCTGTACCATTTTTCTAATGACTGTCATGTTCTTCCCATTTGTGAGTAGTTATTAGTATATCACAATATTCAGTGTAACTTGGTCAAGCAATTCAGGTCCTCAGACAGTATCTATGATGGTTATAAATACTCCTGAATTAATATTTCAACCAAATGGCAGTACACAGAACTGATAGCTTCTATCACAAAAAATAACCAGTATATTTCCTAGATTCTTCACTAAGTTTTACGTGCTAGTATTAACTTCATAAGTTGATGATAATGAGGAATTTAACCTCAATAGATTCCTGTAATTGTTCATCCAAATTCTCCAGATATATTCATACGGGAATGATAATGTTGTTAATCATCCTTGCACCCAAAATTAAACCTAAGTATTCAGGCCATGGGATTGGAGTAGGTATTGTAGCAATAAAGCTCATGAGGATGAGCTTCCATGTGATACCGGTAAGTGTTCATGATACCAGGTTTTCTGCTAAATACATGCACATACTTTAATAATAAACTTTCTAGCTCAGATCATTGTGACAAGTCAGTAGTGGTAACTCCCTTACTTTGACAATTACTTGTTTCTCAATAACATCAAGCTGAGCACTTTGTATAAATGTGTTACAGATGGATGTGGTCTTGGTTTTAATTTACTTTTATCCCTTGTCAATACTTACCATGGTCTACTTTTATCTTTAACAGATTAATTATGATTTTTTGGCTATCAATATTCAGATAGCATTTACCAAGAGGGAAGTCTGTTATTGCATCCCTCTCCCATAAAATGTCAAGGCCCAAATACATTTGACTTTTAGTCCATTTGTGATTAAGAATGGGCATTTTATTACTCCATTTCTTAATCTTACTTCTACCTGCACACAGATCCTGACATGCTGTAATTTAACACTAGAACGGCGGAGTTTCTGACATTCTCAATACATCAGGAAGGGGTCATCTTGACCCTACATAAAATATTTTTATATTTGACTTAAACAAGTACTTTTTTTAGTGTTTCTTAATCCATACTTTATTTCTAGTAATCACAACAATTATTTACATTATAAATAATAATTACCAATTTTGTTGAACAACAATGTATCATACAAATTTATTGTTGCTACTGCTAACAAGTTACTTAACTACAGATTTTAATTTATTAACTATTCATACAACCTTCCAGACACATTTAGTATATTTGGTCCATTTTATTCTCATATGTGTTTTACAAACAGCTCTGTATTACTTTTCACTCAAGTCATTTGAAGCTGCACTTAGGACAGGTGATTTCTGTTTTACGCACACATTTTACGCACTCGGTTTTGTGGCACTTTACACAGTTTTCGCTAGTCTTGTTGCCTTTGCAGAGGCTGATTTGACACTTCCTCCACTTTCTTGGTGATTTCAGTCCCATATTCTCTTCTTTTGCCTGATGTTCTTGCTCTTTCATTCCCTCGAGTTCATTTGCCAGTTGAAGTATGAAATTCTTCCTTTCCAATTTTTGTTCGTTGCTATGTTATGGATGACCCATGCATTTACTGCCGCCATGTCCAGTATATTGTAGAAGACGTGCATTGGCCATCTCCTACATGCAATCTTCATAGTAGATTTTACAGATCATTTGATTAACTATGTACACCCCATACTTTGTTGTATTGTAGAATGTTACAGTTTCAGGTTTTTTCTTTCCTTCCTTGCTTATTACTACTTCAGCATGCAGCATACTCAGAAGAATGACATTTTTATTCTTCTTTCCTTGGTGTACAGTCAAGGTGCAGTCTGTGTTGCCACTATTGTGCAGTATTGTGATGGAGTGTATTTCAACATTCGGCTTTCTTACTTCATTGGGGATTTCACAGCGGATCTTGTTCATTGTACCAACTAATAAAGTTTTCTTTTCTTTGAGATTTTTAGCAAGTTGAAGAGACTTAAAGAAGTTATCTTTGGTGACATTTCTTCATTGATTTACAACTGGCTCCATGAGACGCAGAATGACGTGCTCTCCAAGTGGTTGTTTCTCTATATGTGTGCCATCTTTGCTGAGGCATGGGAAAGCATTGGATATATATTTTGTCATTACATCAACAACCAACCAGAATTTTAGACCCTATTTGCCTGGTTTGTTGGACATGAACTGAATAAACCTGCACTTTGCTTTGCTTGGTAACAGTTGCTCATCAGTGGTTATATTTTCTCCATAGCAGTAAGCGCGAATACTATTTTCAATTAACTTTCTCCAAATTTCAGATACATGAGCGAATTTGCTGGTTTGCGAGGCAGTCAGCCTGGGATGATTTTTCATCAAAACGGAGAAATCTGAGAAGCTCCTGAAATACGTCCTTGATAAAAGCAGGCCCCCAAGAGTGCGACCAGAGGTCCACAGACATACCTTTAGTGTACAATACACCCCAAACATACATGATAGCTATCAAATGATACAGTCCAGACACTGTTTTTTAGCACTTTTCAAGCATTTGACTCTGTGTATTTCTTCATGAGATGTAGCATTGATTCATCAAAAATAAGACGGAAGTCACTGATGACAGAACTGTCTACTCATTGGCAAGCATAAGCAGTGGGACCTCCACTCTCCTTCAGAACATTCACAGCTGACCACCTTCCAGAAGATGAATAATTTCCAATCTCCCATACAGTTCCATCCCTTGCAATCATCTTTGTGGATGCTTCCATCTGCACCTGCTGTGGTGAAAGAGGTGATGATTGACATATATCAGCATCTGAATCCTCATCCACTAATCGCCCCTCATTCACAATGTCTTCATCTTCACTTGTATCAGGTACATAATCATCATTTTCGTCAGGGAAGTCAATTTCTGATTCAACTTGCAATGGTACTTTCGCGTTCTCCTCAATACGGTATCAGAACGTTTAAGTTCTACCACTGTAAAGACGGAATATCCACGATTAGGAATGTCAGAACTGTGTAGTAAGTAAACGGAAGAACACCACCACAAAATTACGCAGCACTAACACTCCAAACCATTGACTCTGGGAGAGAGATTTTAACCGTGTTCAACCTAATGGTAAAGTATCGAACTATTTTTCTCCGAATCATACAGCTTGTGGGAAAAGCAGTGGGAATAATTACTTTTGGAAACCTTTTATCAGACAAAGCCTGTTATAACAATAAACTGTTTCACTTAATAAAATGGCCGCCAGCCCAAATAGGGCACAGTGTCTAGGCAAAAAGATGAAGTCAATTTTTGACACTGAATAAATAACTACTTTCACTTACTACATAATTTAAACACAACCACTTAATTTCCATTTACTACGGACACTTGGTAGTAAGTACTATTAATTCCACTTTCTGTTACTTATGGAATTTATCACTATACTTCAGTAATTATTTAAAGAAGACACACATATGTTTCAACAAGGATACAAAAAAATATTACACTTATAGCTATCATTCATATGAACAAAACTATTATTTAACATGACTAAATTTCATTTCTTTAGGACTGTTATTTGTTAACGTTTTACTAACAACAATATTTGTCTGGTTTTCTTTGAAATGGAGAAGCAACACGAACAATTACTGTAAAGATTGTTGCAGTTAAACAATTATGTTACTTTACTTTCAGAAATGCTATTGAAAACTTATCCTCATGGTCACGCAAAGCGGTGGCCGTTAAACTGATACATGCAAACTTTAGTATTTAATAATGATTTTCAGAATTTACTACCAAAACACTACTATTGCCAGTAATTTACTATTATTCAAGCTTCAATAAACATCAGGATACTTGGAATAAATCCATTTAGGTAAGGACCCTACTGAGGTAAACGAAATAGGAAAATTACGGTTAAACACAAAGGTACATTTAACACTTATATTCCACTGATTGAAGATGGATGGTTCATACTGTGATACACTTCTAAATAAAGTACTTTGCCTGTTCCTGATGTCGAAGGTGGTGTGAGGTGGTGCTGCGTAGTAACATTACGCAGTTACGACCCTTGATGTACATAGCTCTGTCTTCCTCTTGGTGGCGATGATAAAATTGCAAATTTCTGAGCTATTAATTTATTGCCGTACTGCACCAATCATGTAGAATACGTTCAAGGCCAAAACCCAGTCTTGCAGGTAAATTCAGGGCCTCTAGTGCTTGACCAACGTAATGCGTGTTCAGCACTTTCAGGACAGCTAGCGACTGACTGAGCCACTTGCGCGCCAATTCTCACTCGCGCGCCCCACCACCTTTTCCATTCCACCACAGAACAGAGTTCCATTCTACCTATGATCCCTACACCTTTTCAATTTACACTTCTGCTTACAAAAACCCTAAGTATGAACCATCTACAATTGCATGACAGCATATACATACCAAATTGACATAATTAATTACAGTTGTACTTGAAATATTACCTAATTATTTACAAAATATGTTTTAATACATTTATTCCACCTATGTCAAAGAGGTTATTTTAAACAGATAAACTACACTTAACAAAAGTTTACTTTTGTTATAGTATTTGCTTAATTTTTCAAAATTATTACGGAACAAAAAATTTTAAAATATACAGATTAATGGCAGTTTTATATTTACAATAGCATTACAAACTTCAGAATTCTCTAGGAGATGCAATGTGACAACATAAGCTGTGGTGGGCTGGAATGTAAGCATGCCAAGTTGCAACAACGAGAAGCAATTTCTCTGCATTACTGCTCACTGTTGCCACTATATTGTTGGATAATTTACTTATATTCAGAAGAGTAATTACAGTGGGGTCAAATTGACTCCTTCAGCCGTTCTAGGTATACTGAATGAAATGGCGAAGAAAATTGAAATATTTTGTAAATACTAAAAATCTTCACATAGAGGAGAAAAAGTCATATAACTTCATTAACAAAGTAAATAAATTGGATATGGCAATGAACAAAAAAAGTATGACAAGGGTCATTTTGACCCCTTCGGCCGTTCTAGTGTTAACTCCTGTAGCATCCAGGATTCTACATTTCTAGACAGTATATATAAGTATCTTTGTAGCCTCACATATTTTAGTGTATAAACTAGTTGACATAACACTTACCATAGCACCTGTACCAACCACCACATCAGTTGATATACCTCCTACCACCTGTATAACTGCCGGCCAGGGTGGCCGAGCGGTTCTAGGCGCTACAGTCTGGAATCGCGCGACCGTTACGGTCGCAGGTTCAAATCCTGCCTCGGGCATGGATGTGTGTGATGTCCTTAGGTTAGTTAGGTTTAAGTAGTTCTAAGTTCTAGGGGACTGATGACCTCAGATGTTAAGTCCCATAGTGCTCAGAGCCATTTGAACCTGTATAACTTCTTTAACTTGATTATTGCATTTAAACTGATCTGTGACTAACTCTCCTCTGATACTGATATTGTAACTATAACATAGCCTCTATATTGAATTTTGTACATTGCCCCCCCCCCCCAACCATCCCACAGTCAACATTTGAGAGCTTAATGTGGCTGTGTCTAGTTTGTTGACTCCTCATTGGAGGGGCATGGTCGATCCACCACTTCAGTTATATTTACTGTCTGTTGTTGCATTTGCCAGTCATCTTTAACAGTACGTGTACCTGCTGGCACATCATACATGTTATTATTGTCATTAGGATGTTGTGTTTGTTGTTGGCCAAGACCTCCTTTAGGGGAATACCACCTGTTGTCACTGTTGTTATTCCAGTTATTGTTATTAGGGTTGTTTTACCAGTGGCCATTCTTGATTTCCATAATATCTGGAGAATATCAGTCACAACTTCACTTTTATTAAATTCAGGTGGGCTGCAATCTCTATGCCATGAATTTTGTATGGTAGGCAGTCCCTGCTGCAGTATGTAATGTATCCTACTGTCTTAGGGTCACTGTGGTTGTAACACTGCACCCACAGCAGAGGAGGTTGTATGAGATCAGGAGGATCCAAGACCAACATAAAGTGATCAAAGTCAGTTTCTGGTACTTGTATTAAATCAACATGGAGATTCATTGGCAATTGATCCTTTAAAATTCTAAGAATGTACCAGTTAAAAATAGGCTTGTCCCAATATCTGGGCTTATATATACATTTCGCAAAATACTTGCAGGAACAGCACTATGAATATGGAATAGATCTACTCATGACCTTCCTGGGCATTGAAAAAGCATATGATAGTGTACATAGAAGCAAAGTGTGGAAAGCCCTGGAGAACAGAGGAGTAGCAAAACCGAATATTTGGAGGATAAGGGAAATGTACGATGGAAGTGTGAGCTATGTGAAAGTGGGAGGAGAGAGATCAGCTTGGATTGAACAGAAGAATGGCTTGAGGCAGGGAAGTGCACTTTCACCATTACTCTTCATTGTAGTGA
This sequence comes from Schistocerca nitens, assembly GCF_023898315.1. NCBI lineage: Eukaryota > Metazoa > Arthropoda > Insecta > Orthoptera > Acrididae > Schistocerca > Schistocerca nitens. The sequence goes on along the minus strand of NC_064618.1, from coordinate 828,633,608 downwards.
GTGATGATATAGTGGTGGTGGTGGTGGTTAGTGTTTAACGTCCCGTCGACAACGAGGTCATTAGAGACGGAGCGCAAGCTCGGGTGAGGGAAGGATGGGGAAGGAAATCGGCCGTGCCCTTTCAAAGGAACCATCCCGGCATTTGCCTGAAGCGATTTAGGGAAATCACGGAAAACCTAAATCAGGATGGCCGGAGACGGGATTGAACCGTCATCCTCCCGAATGCGAGTCCAGTGTGCTAACCACTGCGCCACCTCTCTCGGTGAGTGATGATATAATGAGTACAGTAGCACAAGCAATTGGTGAAAGGAAGATGAAAGCTATGGTGTTCCCAGATGATCTGATGATTTGGGGGAACACGGAGGAGGAAGTACAAGAGCAGCTGGACATATGGGAATGAACAGTACAAGAAAATGGGATCAAATTTAGTATAAGTAAGAGTGAGATGATTACCACAACAAGAAAGAAGGAGAGAGGAGCAACTGGAATAACAATTGGTGGGGAACAATTGAGGAGAGTGGAGAGTTTCAAGTACCTGGGAAGCTTGATACAGATAGATGGAAAAAAACGACAGAAATAAATGAGTGGGGGGAAAAGCAGAAGCATTTCAGATGAATTTCAGGAGCCTGATACGTAGCAAGGATGTACCCCAATCATTAAAAAGGTTATATACTAGTCATAGTATGTTCCAATCCTGACATCTGCATCAGAAACCTGGGTTATGAAAGGAAGAGAGAAAAGCAAAGTACAAGCTAGTGAGCTTAAATTCTTGAGAAACAGTACTGGAGTGACAAAGATAGACAAGTTAAGAAATGAGAGGATCAGATAGTTAATGAAGGTGGAAACATTACAGGAGGAGACAGAGAAATCAAGGCTGAGATGGTATGGACACGTTAAGAGAATGGAGGAGAAGATGATACCCAGGAGGATACACAAGACAAAACTTGAAGGAAAGAGACCAAGATGAAGACCGAGAGACAGACAGCTGAAAGTAATAGAGGAATGCTTCCAGAAGAAAGGAGTAGACTGGACCAAGGTGAAGACGGGAGATGGTGGAAAAAAGAAGATGGTGGAGAGTCCTATGCTCCATACAGACCTGGCCAGAGGCTGGAAACTGTCCCAAGATGATGATGATGATGATGATAATGATGACTTGCTGAAGCTATCCTGTTTGCTGTTAAAGGGTGTAATCTGCCCCTCCCTCACATCATTTGTTGATTGTCTCTGTCTTTATGGTTAATTCTTATAATAAGCTTCAAGAGGAGTAAGATTTACAATACACTTTTTTACTTATCTTCTTTTCTCATTGTTGCCTCCAGTTCTTCACATCTAAGGGCTGATTCTTGAAGCTGGAATTTTTGATATTACAGATTCTCATGGTTATTAAACTTCTGAAGAATTGCCTGAGCAATAATTTCTGTTTTTATGTTAATTTTATTCTCTTACATTTTTCTGTATCACACTGTCTTTACAATTTCCCCTTCAACAAAACTAAAAATTACATTGTTACAGCCAAAAATAAAAACACATCTGGTCACATCAGAGGCATGCCCATTACTCTACCACTGTGCAGTCCTAAAAGAATTCCAACGAGTTTACAAATTTTCTTGACAGATGAATTTCTATTAATTTTTGTAACATCATTTTATAAATGAATCCAGAAATAATTTTAATAGATTGCACTAAATTGCATGAAGTGTTGAGTGCTATTGACAAGGGATTTCAGATTGATTCCATATTTCTGGATTTCCAGAAGACTTTTGACACTGTACCACACAAGGGGACACTGTACCACACAAGCGGCTTGTAGTGAAATTGCGTGCTTATGGAATATCGTCTCAGTTATGTGACTGGATTTGTGATTTCCTGTCAGAGTGGTCACAGTTCATAGTAATTGATGGAAAGTCATAGAGTAAAACAGAAGTGATTTCTGGCATTCCCCAAGACAGTATTATAGGCCCTTTGCTTTTCCTTATCTATATGAATGATTTGGGAGACAATCTGAGCAGCCATCTTAGGTTGTTTGCAGATGACACTGTCATTTACCGGCAAATAAAGCCATCAGAAGATCAAAACAAATTACAAAACAATTCAGAAAAGATATCTGAATGGTGCGAAAATTGGCAGTTGACCCTAAATAATGAAAAGTGTGACGTCATCCCATCAGTGCTAAAAGAAATTCGTTAAACTTTACTTACACAATAAATCAGTCTAATCTAAAAGCCATAAATTCAACTAAATACCTAGGTATTACAATTACGAACAACTTCAATTGGAAGGAACACATAGAACATGTTGTGGGGAAGGCTAACCAAAGACTGCGTTTTATTGGCAAGACACTTAGAAAATGTAACAAATCTACTAAGGAGACTGCCTACACTATGCTTGACCATCCTCTTTTAGAATACTGCTGCATGGTGTGGAATCCTTACCAGTAGGACTTATGGAGTACATTGAAAAAGTTCAAAGAAGGGCAGCACATTTTGTATTATCGCGAAATATGGGAGAGAGTGTCACAGAAATGATACAGGATTTGGGCTGGACATCATTAAAAGAAAGGTGTTTTTCGTTGCGACAGACTCTTCTCACGAATTTCCAATCACCAACTCCTACATAGGGAGAAACAATCACCATGATAAAATAAGGGAATTCATAACTCGTGCGGAAAGATATAGGTGTTCGTTCCTTCCGCATGCTATAAGAGATTGGAATAATAGAGAATTGTGAAGGTGGCTCAATGAACTCTCTGCCAGGCACTTAAATGTGATTTGCAGAGTATCCATGTAGATGTAGATAGCTCTTGATATTCATACAGCTGATTCTCTTTTTTCCAGCTATCTCTCAAAGTCTAATATAAGAGACATCTATCACCCCTCATCAGGCATGTTTCTACAGCCTTGCATTTGTCCTTTTTCCATTCCTGCTTAGCCACATTGCACTTTCTATCAATCTCAGCATGTAGTTTTAAGCGATGTGAGGTGAGCATAAAGTTTTCTATATGTCTTGTGTCATATGTGTGTTCAAAATGATTGTTTTTTTTATTTTAAATAGATCAGCTCTGCTGCATAGGAAAAGAACCACTTCTAAGATGTACAGATGTATAAAGAGGGGACAGTTAATATCTGTAGGTCTTTAAATAATGGTTGACATGATTCTCTCAGCTGTGCAGAGCACATGTTGTTAATGATTCTTTTTTGCAACTTTAAAATTTGTGTAACGTTTTCAGAGTTTCCCCAAAAAATTATGCCATATTGAATAACAGATTGAAAGTAGCTATAGTGTGCTATTTTCCTGGTGGCCATATCAGTGGCACAGGCTAAAATTTCCATTGCAAATTCAAGGCTGTTTAATTTATTTGCTAGATATTCTATATGAGAATTCTGACTCAAAGTTCTGTCTAAATTTATTCCCACAAACCTGACTGAGTCAAGTTCTTCCATTTTTTGGTTGTTGTGAGTGATACAAATTTATTCAGTTTTTGAATGTTTGATTTTAAAACTCATCACATGGGTTTTTGAAATGTTTAGCCTTAAGCCATTTAGATTGAACCATGTTTCCAAGTTACTTAATGTATTCATGACATTCTGTGGTATACTGTCAGAATTTTCATTTTCTGACAATATACCACAGAGTGTCATACAAGGGCTCCAGATTAAATACCTTCTTCCTAAGTATTTCCTGCACAGGCCCAGATCAGCACTTTGCTAAAAATGCCTACTCCAATTGAGCATAATCTTGGCAGTTCTCCACTGTTCCAGTGGCCCAAAAGCCAGCTTCCCCTCAGATGAAACCTGCAATGTACTGAATTCTTTGTTTATCAGTTCATGACCTGGGTAACATTTTAAAAAGTCATAATGAACACAACATCATGCATACATTTTTCTCAGGAATTAATACTTGAAACTGTTTATGTTTAAGTTGGCTTTCATCCAGTAGTATGACTGACAGTTGTGGCATTGACCCCATACCATACAATATATCGTCAGATGATGTGCCTTTGTGATTCACTCATTCCTGTACCCTTGCCCACAAGTCATAGGATTAATATTTCTGTCTGCTCCAACAATAGAGGGCGACGAACTATTGACACATTGTTTAACCTTCACCATCTCTTTGACTTGTGACACTACATTCTCTCACCACTGTGTCAAATCTTATTCATTATGGTGTTTAACTGTTTTAACTCTGTATTAACAACTTCTCCTAAATTACCTCTTTATGTGACAATACCTAAATAACAGATTTATGAACTAAGTGTAGCAGTTCAGAATCTAAATATTCATTCACAAATTTATCTTTACTAGGAAACCACTCAGAATAGTCATAAAAATTTCCTAGTTGAGTACCTAATTGCAATTTAAAGTTAACTTGTTGTTATGTAGTGAAATTTTCTGCTTTAAGATCCAGTTTTCATACAGATACTGCAATAAATGCATGCTCATCAGACAATTTGTTTCATTTTCTTAAGCAAACCTTTGTTTGCATCCTTCAGTGCAGTGACTTCAGTATTTATAGTAGTTTGCTGTAATGGCAAATTTGCTACATCAATTGTGCAGGTATTACCCTGTAATGTTAACTTTGATATGGCTGTAGACAGTTTTGTTATCTGAGAACAAATTTCACTATGGAATGCATCATGTTCTAAGGGAATTTCAAACAATAACGTTGTTGATATTTCATTGCATTTGGTTTGTATTGATTTGATAGTTCACTGTTTTTCATTATGAAGAGTGGCTATTTCAGATGTTGATTTAATTGAGATTTCAGATGATAATTTAGCTGACATTTGATTTGACTACTTTGACATTTCATTTCTTATTGTCTCTGCAAAATTGAGAAGCAGTGTGGCATTAGAATCTTGTGCTTGACTATTAGTTGGATTTGTCATAGCATTAATTGTAGGGTTTGCTATAGAATTAACTACATCACTTTTAGCTGACAAAACTCATTCTCATCAGCACTAGATTCATAATTATGTTCTCTTGCTGGATCCATTTGCCTTGTTTTCCTTTCTTTACCATGACAATACAAGAAATGAAGCAAGGAAGATTGGGTTTAAGATCCCGCCGACATCGAGGTCATTGGAGACGGAGCACAAATTCAAATTCTGTCAAGGATGAGGAGGAAAATCAGCTGGGCTCTTTGAAAGTAATCATCCCAGCATTTACTTGGAGTGATTTAGGGAAATCACGAGAACCTAAATCTGGATGGTCGGAAGTGGGTTTGAACCACTGCCCTCTCAATAGCGAGTCCCATTTGCTAACCACTGTGCCACCTCACTAGGTAGTAACTGTACATTGTGACTGAGTTCACACATTTTATGTATAACATGATTCAAATAAACACAGTATCCAAGTGACTAATTCTGTTAGGGAAGAATATTCTCACAGTACAGCTTAGCTAAGCTGAAGCACTGAAACAGTGCTGTGCCATTACGCACTCCCACGGCATGAATTCAGCCATATTGTATGGCAAATTACCTACTGCTGTTGGAAAATGAGGTTATGGAAATTATTAATTCTGTTGTGATAACCAGTTCTATTGAACGAGAACTGGCTGCTAATGAACCCACTCCACACATAAGTTATTGTAACTGTTTTCGTACATTGAGTGCATTCAGATATTGTTTTTGATGTCATAATTTTTCTTGTTTCTACAATAAAAATTATTTGTCATTATTGACCATTTATTTCTCTTTATAACCAATTTCCCTATGTGTCATACTGATTATCAGTTTTCTCTAATATTGTGAGTTGGTCATTTGGACATGAAATAAAGACAGACGGATTGCAACAACGCAATTACATCTGATATACATATAATATTCATGCAGTTTATACAATGTCCTGTCTGAAAGGAGCTGGTGTGATGTTTCCCCATAAAAAAATGTGTAGTCAGAATAAAGGTGAAATGCTAGCTTGCATTGTGACTCAGAATACTAACAGTTCTGAGGTGAGAAAATCACAAATGCTGCAGAGAGAGTGAAAGTGATTTTGTTTAGTTTCCAACTAAGATATGATTTGAACAAACTCCCACTGTAGCTGTGCATGTTACCACTATGTTTCCTATTTTGATTAAACCAGGCACAGAGATTACTGCAGGAGAGCAATAAGGTGGGTGTCAGTTAACCAAGTTAAAATGTAGTACAATGCAATGAAACACGGCACTGCACAGCAAGAGTAATTGGACTTCATATAACAGGCAATTTAGACTGCACATTCCAAAAGATGTAAATAAGCATATAACAGCACACTGATGGCACATAATCATCACACCACCAAACTTATGCTTTCCAGAGGAATTAAGCTGCTGAAACATATAACATGCTTGTACAGGCAGTTAATGATTCAATAAATAGTAAGTTAATTTAACTCATTATCATAGTTATTATTCATAATTAACATAAAGATATAAAAATATCATTCTCTCATGTGTCTAGACAGAAGAAAGAGTGGGAAGAAAGCATGTCTTAAAAGAACTTTGTTTGTTTCATACAAAAGAAGAGTGAAATTAATTCATGGGTGCTTATACACTGAGAGCAAAGATATTCATATATCTCTGCATAATACTTAAATAACAAAAATTAATTTATTACAACATCTAGCATTAGAAACATACATGAAGAACAAGCACAACATAATGTTGCAGGCATTTTTTCCAGGGCATGGTGGTTATACATCACAGATACTTGTGCTTCATGCACATACCTTGTTGACACAGGATCTGATGTGAGTGTATTGCCAGTTGATCAGGTCAAACAAACTTTAGCTAATACTTGGCATACAGCTGCTAATGACTTGAAAATTCCTTTGTTTGGTGAACCAACTGTGGTTATCGATCTAGGCTTCCAGAAACCATTAAGGGGACTTCTGTGCTAGCTGACATCACCTAACCAATTCTGGGCACTTATTCCTTGCATTGGGCATATATTTGTACGGGCTGTGAAACTGTTGGTAAATGTCTTAGCAAAATAAACACCTCTGACACTCTGCCTCACACTTTGCCATTTGGTGTATCAAAACACGGTGATGTTAATAATGCTTCTGCCTGAGATTGCATGAAACTGATATGGATTCTAGTAGCTCTGGTCCTCACACCCACAACTACATGCTGGAGGATATTCATATTTTAGAGTGTGCTTAGCATGACTTAAAAGAAAAGTTATCATCCCTCAGCAAAGAAAAGACAAAGATTTTCAATGGAGACTAAAATTCCAAAATATGTGAAACATATAGGGAGCTGGAGTCTGCCCAGACTGAATTATGGAGCATACAATAACATTTTCCTCCACATTAGCTTGCATCAGTCACCCTAGTGACTGTGGCTTGCAATGACCTGCCTCTCTATTATTATGATAAAACCATCTAAATTGTATGAATCTGAAAAATATTTAATCAAGTGCACTTTTTTAGCTATTCAATCACTAGTATAGTGAAGTTAATAAATCTCTGAGAAGGAAGATCGTGCAGTGATAAATTATATTTTACTCATCTGTTCCTGTAGCTGCTTGTCAAAAACGTGGCTCACTGAAAAAGATGGCTTGCTTTAAGAATAAATTGTGTCTTAGAAGAATGAACCAGGTTTGAATGTTTAAATAGGAAAGCTGTGAGACTGAGTTATATCCATTTGCCAATTTATTCAAATCATTTCACTTAACTTCATGGAATTTACAGGTCAGCAATCTTACAAAGTATTGATTTTTATGTCCAGATAAATTTCTATATAACTAATTATTTCTTTTCAAACTTTCATGTCACTCTGCTGCAGAGTGACAATTTCATTCTGTTTCTTTTCACATTATGATGCAGAATAAATTATAGAAATAACAATACTGACAATAGTAATTATTAATTTTAAATATCTTTCTAAAATTTTAAAAATATAATTACTATAAAGCAGATAAATGACTACAATATATTGCTGATATTTCAACCTGGAGTTTCCATTCTCAGACAAATGTCTGTATATCATGTAATCTCTTTGTCTTAGCATATCGATGACAAAATGTATACTCCGATAGTTTGTAGGTATAGTCAAGTACAAAACATAATGAAACTGGACCATTGATCAGCTCCATTTCAACAGCCCGTGCATTTCAAAGCTTTACAGTCCTTCAGACTAATCACCAGCATTGTGTATAACTTGCTGCCAGCAACGTGGAACCCTTATCAGCGCTAGTTGTGTTGATAGTTTCAGTGGGGTGGACTACTGCCTGGCAAATCTCTGTAACTGTTTTGAAGTGAATATTATGAAGTACTTTCTCCATCTCATCTTAGGTATCAAGTTAAAGTCACAAGGGCTGAAGTCTGAGGAATGTGGTGGGCAGTATAGTACTTCCCAGCCCCATTGAAAGAACAAATCAGTCACAACTTGTGCTATATGTGCCTGAGCATTGTCCTGCAAAATGATGTGAGGATCCTGCAGAAAGTGTTATCACTACTTTCTCTAAATTGTTCATTTAGACTAGCTTAGAGAAAGAAATGGAAACATTTTCTGCAGGATCCTCCAATCATTTTGCAGGACAATACTCAGGCACATATGCACAAGTTCTGACCGACTTGTTTGACTGGCGGAGCTGGGAAGTGCTATACCACTTGTGACTTTTACTTGATTCCTAAGATGAAGGAATCAATTCATAATATTCGCTGCAGAACTGTTACAGAGATTCATCAGACAGTGGTCCACTCCACTTGAACTACCTACACAACTGGTGCAGGATAAGTACTCTACAACTTTCTCATTGCTGGCAATAGGTTATACACAATGCTGGTGACTACTCTGAAAGACAGTGAAACTTTGTAACATATATCTATTGCATATAAGTTGTAAATAAATAGTAGCTGCTATTAAAGTTTCAACCATTGCACAATGAAATTTAGCTGACAAAGAAGAAATTACATAAATTCCAGCAGTGAAATGATTAACTGTGTGGAACATTTGTTTCTTTCATAGATAAGTGAATTATGTAGTTACACACATTCTCATAGCTTCAGAATCAACTTTTTCAAATTTCTGTATTATAAATTGAGTAAAATTACATTTGAGAACTTCACTATTATTGACTTGAGATATGAAAACATTTACCAGTATTTCACAAACAGTGAAAATCTGAAAAACATTAAGCAAACTTGTATTTCTCCTAACAGTAACATAATTGTGATATATATATATATATATTATTTTAACATTTGTAAAAAGAGACAAAACTGAGAGATTTCAGAAAAATTTTTATTTTGCTAGGAAAACAAAGTAAGAATCAAACTAATAAAATTAGTTTACTCGTTGAACAAAAACCATACTTGCTGGTAGCAATTTCGAAGCATTAGGAGATTGAGCTTTGTGATGTATGGGCAGGCCGTCTGTGGTGCGGATTCGGTGACCAGTGCAAATGCTGACTGCCGAGACCCACGAAGGGAGGCACACGTGGAGGGGTGAGAGGGGGGGGGCACGAGTGGTGGTGGTTGAATGACCTTGGTGTGCCAGGATGGCATGTGCAGAGCATCTGCAGCAGGTGATGACTGAGGATGCAGTGCAGTAGCCACAAAATGCGAGGGATCCCGCAAAGCGAGAAAATGAGCATCCGTGAAGTAAGCAGGGCACTGGCGGCAGATGATGGCAGAGGGTGTGGTGTGGTGGCCATGTGATGCAAAGGGTCCCACAAAGAGAGAACAGGAGCAGCCTGCCGGTCCAACTGCATTGGTGCAGAACCGGCAGCCAGGAAAGTGTGGCTCGACACAGGAGCAAAGCAGAGTGAAGACACAGTAGGAGAGGGAGGCGTCATCAAAGGAAGCTGCTCTGCAGAGAGGCTGTGTAAGGTACTCCATGTGAGAGCCAATTCAGCAGAGGAGGTAGCCATTCGGGAGCGTAGCTCCATGTTTTGTGTGCGGAGCCCATCGATCTGTTTGCAGACGTCCAGTAAATCGGAGATCCGTGCCATAATATCTTCGAGCAGAGATGCACATGTGAAAAGCGTAGCCAAGAAGATGGAGATCGGAGACATGGCGAGTTTGTTTGAGCACTGGATGGTAGAACCAGACACATGGCGGAGTGTAGCGGCCTGCAGGTCTAGTGAAAGTTTGTAATGGTGTAGAAAGTCAGGTTCATCCACGTTGGCGACGTGGAAGTTCCAAGGAAACATTACACTCAGTAACAGATGAAGTGGCATCTTGAAGGAACCAAGGACCACGATAGGAGAGTGATTTGCAGCGATCAAATCGAGTTTAGCAGCAGAAAGCTTGTTACCCACGTGCTTGGCCGGGATAACACTGACGTCGGCGCCGGTGTTGACGAGAAAGTGAGTGCCTGATGGCAAGTCAGTGACGTAGAAGTGTCGCACCGCTGGAGGAAGTGCTGCACCATCGGACTGTAGGCGCCGTGAAGAATCGTGGTGGGATGTGGTGCCTAAGCATGCCCACCGGTCTCGGCTGGGAACGGCGGAAGGTGCGCGACAGTTGTGGGCAGCATCCCTGTAAGTAGTGTGGAACTAGTGTAGCGCAGCTGACTGCATTGGGGCAGGGAGCCGATCTGGGTTGCTGCGCGGGTGAGGTCGGCAGCTGTTGGAGGGGCACAGGCGGTACCTCCTGTAGGTCGCTAGGTGGCGCCTCCTGACAGGCAGCTAAGGTGCTGAGGTGAGCGCGCTGGTCTCTGTTGGCAGAGCATGGAACTGAAGGTGCAGGCATGCCAACTGGTGGTGACGGGGATGTCGTCTGTTACAGTTATTGTTGGTGATGAATGATTGAGTATGCCTGATCGGCCATGCATAGGTGAACCTCAAGAGGGTCAGTGACATGAGATAACAAGTGAAGTTGCAGGTCTGACAGCAGTTTGACCAACCACAAAGTCCAAAGTGCTGCGTCTGGTAGTGTTTGATCGTCAATTAATGCATGAATGCACTGCCAAAGCTGTGAAGGTGTGCAGTCATTGAGGTGCTCCTCATGGATGATGTGGTGGACAACCTTTGCTGGAGAGTCTGAAAGACATTCAATAAGTAGTGTTTTTGCCATTAAATATTTGGGTGAGGCAGGTGGTGGGAGTAGCAGATCACTGATGAGGTAAGGGTAGACATGGAGGTGGCTCACCATTTTTTTTTTTTTTTTTTTTTTTTTTTTTTTTTTTTTTTTTTTTTTTTTTTTTTTGTCATCAGTCTACTGACTGGTTTGATGCGGCCCGCCACGAATTCCTTTCCTGTGCTAACCTCTTCATCTCAGAGCAGCACTAGCAACCTACGTCCTCAATTATTTGCTTGACGTATTCCAACCTCTGTCTTCCTCTACAGTTTTTGCCCTCTACAGCTCCCTCTAGTACCAAGGAAGTCATTCCCTCATGTCTTAGCACATGTTCTATCATCCTGTCCCTTCTCCTTATCAGTGTTTTCCACATGTTCCTTTCCTCTCCGATTCTGCGTAGAACCTCCTCATTCCTTACCTTATCAGTCCACCCAATTTTCAACATTCGTCTATAGCACCACATCTCAAATGCTTCGATTCTCTTCTGTTCCGGTTTTCCCACAGTCCATGTTTCACTACCATACAATGCTGTACTCCAGACGTACATCCTCAGAAATTTCTTCCTCAAATTAAGGCCGGTATTTGATATTAGTAGACTTCTCTTGGCCAGAAATGCCTTTTTTGCCATAGTGAGTCTGCTTTTGATGTCCTCCTTGCTCCATCTGTCATTGGTTATTTTACTGCCTAGGTAGCAGAATTCCTTAACTTCATTGACTTCGTGACCATCAATCCTGATGTTAAGTTTCTCGCTGTTCTCATTTCTGCTACTTCTCATTACCTTCCGTCTTTCTCCAATTTACTCTCAAACCATACTGTGTACTCATTAGACTGTTCATTCCGTTCAGCAAATCATTTAATTCTTCTTCAATTTCACTCAGGATAGCAATGTCATCAGCGAATCATATCATTGATATCCTTTCACCTTGTATTTTAATTCCACTCTTGAACATTTCTTTTATTTCCATCATTGCTTCCTCGATGTACAGATTGAAGAGTAGGGGCGAAAGGCTACAGCCTTGTCTTACATCCTTAATACGAGCACTTCATTCTTGATCATCCACTCTTATTATTCCCTCTTGGTTGTTGTACATATTGTATATGACCCGTCTCTCCCTATAGCTTACCCCCTACTTTCTTCAGAATCTAGAACAGCTTGCACCATTTTATATTGTCGAACGCTTTTTCCAGGTCGACAGATCCTATGAAAGTGTCTTGATTTTTCTTTAGCCTTGCTTCCATTATTAGCCGTAAAGTCAGAATTGCCTCTCTCGTCCCTTTACTTTTCCTAAAGCCAAACTGATCGTCACCTAGCGCATTCTCAATTTTCTTTTCCATTCTTCTGTATATTATTCTTGTAAGCAGCTTCGATGCATGAGCTGTTAAGCTGATTGTGCGATAATTTTCGCACTTGTCAGCTCTTGCCGTCTTCGGAATTGTGTGGATGATGCTTTTCCGAAAGTCAGATGGTATGTCACCAGACTCATATTCTACACACCAACGTGAATAGTCGTTTTGTTGCCACTTCCCCCAATGTTTTTAGAAATTCTGATGGAATGTTATCTATCCCTTCTGCCTTATTTGACCGTAAGTCCTCCAAAGCTCTTTTAAATTCCGATTCTAATACTGGATCCCCTATCTCTTCTAAATCGACTCCTGTTTCTTCTTCTATCACATCAGACAAATCTTCACCCTCATAGAGGCTTTCAATGTATTCTTTCCACCTATCTGCTCTCTCCTCTGCATTTAACAGTGGAATTCCCGTTGCACTCTTAATGTTAACACCGTTGCTTTTAATGTCACCAAAGGTTATTTTGACTTTCCTGTATGCTGAGTCTGTCCTTCCGACAATCATATCTTTTTCGATGTCTTCACGTTTTTCCTGCAGCCATTTCATCTTAGCTTCCCTGCACTTCCTATTTATTTCATTCCTCAGTGACTTGTATTTCTGTATTCCTGATTTTCCCGGAACATGTTTGTACTTCCTCCTTTCATCAATCAACTGAAGTATTTCTTCTGTTACCCATGGTTTCTTTGCAGCTACCTTCTTTGTACCTATGTTTTCCTTCCCAACTTCTGTGATGACCCTTTTTAGAGACGTCCATTCCTCTTCAACTGTACTGCCTACTGCGCTATTCCTTATTGCTGTATCTATAGCGTTAGAGAACTTCAAACGTATCTCGTCATTCCTTAGTACTTCCGTATCCCACTTCTTTGCGTATTGATTCTTCCTGACTAATGTCTTGAACTTCAGCCTACTCTTCATCACTACTATATTGTGATCTGAGTCTATATCTGCTCCTGGGTATGCCTTACAATCCAGTATCTGATTTCGGAATCTCTGTCTGACCATGATGTAATCTAATTGAAATCTTCCCGTATCTCCAGGCCTTTTCCAAGTATACCTCCTCCTCTTGTGATTCTTGAACAGGGTATTCGCTATTATTAGCTCAAAATTGTTACAGAACTCAATTAGTCTTTCTCCTCTTTCATTCCTCGTCCCAAGCCCATATTCTCCTGTAACCTTTTCTTCTACTCCTTCCCCTACAACTGCATTCCAGTCACCCATGACTATTAGATTTTTGTCCCCCTTTACATACTGCATTACCCTTTCAATATCCTCATACACTTTCTCTATCTGTCCATCTTCAGCTTGTGACGTTGGTATGTATACCTGAACTATTGTTGTCGGTGTTGGTCTGCTGTCGATTCTGATTAGAACAACCCGGTCACTGAACTGTTCACAGTAACACACCCTCTGCCCTACCTTCCTATTCATAACGAATCCTACACCTGTTACACCATTTGCTGCTGCTGTTAATATTACCCGATACTCATCTAACCAGAAATCCTTGTCTTCCTTCCACTTCACTTCACTGACACCTACTTTATCTAAATTGAGCCTTTGCTTTTCCCTTTTCAGATTTTCTAGTTTCCCTACCACGTTCAAGCTTCTGACATTCCACGCCCCGACTCGTAGAACGTTATCCTTTCGTTGATTATTCAATATTTTTCTCATGGTGACCTCCACCTTGGCAGTCCCCTCCCAGAGATCCGAATGGGGGACTATTCCAGAATCTTTTGCGAATGGAGAGATAATCATGACACTTCTTCAATTACAGGCCACATGTCCTGTGGATACACGTGGCTCACCAGGCAGACGAAATGTTCCCCATCGTCTGAGATCTCATGGATATCCAGTAGATGGTCCACCAGGGCGAACTAAGTCTTAGGGTTGCCCTTTCCCAATGCAGGCAGCTTAGGAAATCTGTTGATGTAACACAGGCATGCGCAGTTCCGTGTTGAGGGTTGAGGAACACCCAACGCCGGGAGTGCAGTAGTGGTGGGTGATGCATCAACCGAGGTCTGCAAGGGGAGGGGGGGGGGGGGGGCAGTGGCAAGCAGCATGCAAAGAGGCATGGGCCAATGCCACCGACGGCATAATGTGTCCCAACAGCAGGCCTGGAGGCAGGCACGGTGCAGTTGTAACAGCCAGTGCCAGTATAACAGCAGGCAGAAGGCGGTCATGAAACAGCCGAGGGGGGGGGGGGGGGGCTGATGCTGAAACCAATGTGGAAGAAACAGTCGGTGCCGTTATGGGACTGGGGAGAAAGTGATCTTGAAGTGACCATGGAGCGATGGTCACAGCAACTGGCACGGCTGAGGCGATCGGTGTCGCCAAGATGGCATGCAGGAAGGGGGAGGGGGGGGGGGGTGCAATGACGTCAAGTAAGAATGTGCGACCCCACATGTATGAGCTTTCAGAGTACAGTTCTCAAATTGCATAATTGCATCTGCACATTGAACCAACCGGAAGGCGACTGCTTAACTGGAGGGTGAAACACAACGTCCTTCACACAATTATCATTCACTATGTTGGTGAGCAGCATGCAGTGTTTGGTCACCAGCATAGTAGCATTTGACGGTGGCCATGTTGGGCCAGCAACAGTTAAGTGGCTGCTGGCATGGCAAGGGCCAGAAAATTGTTCACTTTTAACCAACTGTACATTAGGAGCACTATTAAAAACACAAGCACAATTTCTAGGGTGTGATGCACTTGCACAAAACAACACTGGTAGATCCATTGTTTTCAAGACAATGTGGGCTGACACATGGAGTCTGTTACTGATGAAAGTAAGCACAAAATAATTCCTGAATGCATGATGTTAAAGATGGGATCACCACTGTGGATATTACGTGGTGTAGAACCATACTAACACACTTTTAGAGTCAAAATGGACATTTATTTCAGCACTGAACAGAGCGAATACAGAAATGGATGTTGAACATGGCGCGAATGAACAAAGACAGCTAGCAAAGTCAAAGAGAATAAGCAAAGAAGTGTCATTTCGCATCTGAGATGCCACACATCTAAATGTGGACTGTCATTCTGGTGATATTGAAAAGAAGGCTGAAAAGTTTGACAAATTTAAAAAGAACACACTACTCAACTGATTTTGTGAAGCAGGATGTTCCATTGTTAAACCCGCATAGTATATCTTTGAACAAAGGATATGTAACATTCAAAAGGCATATTGTTACAGCATCTGCATTACAGCCTTCAGGATTGAAAGAAAACAGAAGCTTTCATATGGCACACTATTCTTTTCATAGCACAACAGTAATACTAAGTGTGTTTTAACTACGTAGGAAAAGAGAGATTGCTACTTACCGTAAAGAAGACACATTAAGTTGCAGACAGGCACAATTAAAAGACACTTACATAAAGCTTTCAGCCACAGCCTTCATCAGCAAAAGGGAAATGCACACCATTTGTCCAGAAAAGCAAGCACACCTCAATCACACATGACTGCCAACTCCAGCATCTTGGGCCATACATGCTGGAGTTAGCAGTCATGTGTGCATGATATGTGCTTGTTTGCGTGTATGAAGGTTGTGTGTTTCCCTTTTGCTGATGGAGGGTGTGGCCAAAAACTTTATCTAAGTGTCTTTTAATTGTGCCTTTTTGCAACTTACTGTGTCTAATTACAGTAAGTAGCAATCTGCCTTTTTCTACATTGTGATATTCCCACCTTGAGTTTCCATTGTTTAACTGCGTTTTAAGAAATGTCTGCTGTTTCATCTATCATTGTAGCAGGAAACTCAGTCTGCTTTATTCCTTCTGAAATAACCTCACTGCAAGTTTCCAACAAACAGTCCAACAGCTCACTTTGGGTGGATTTTGAAATCCTGATAACCTTCTTTGTATTCTTTCACTGCATTGTTTATGTCAAAAGTTAAGTATATCAAACCCAAAGAGACACCTGGATTTTTTGGTCTTTCTTTATCATCATACCCTGTCAAAGCCAGTTACTAATTCTAGAGAGCACATACCTGTTTTTTTTTCTAGTTGTTGAATGTGTTTCACTATGTTGCCATGAGAGGCATGACTCAGTATTGTTGCAATATTAGCTTTACCTACTGCACTAAGATCAAGAATGTTGTTTATACATTTATGATTTCCACTATGTTTTTTTACTAATGCATTAATATGCCCCAGATCTTCCACTCCTTCTGTATCCCATACATCACTGTTCCTGAATAACAAATGTGGAAAGCAAAACAGTGCATTGCAAACATCACATATGTAGATCCAACAGTTTTCATACACTTTCACACTAAATTTCCTCATACTCTTTTTTTTTATCACCACCTATAGCCTTTTGACTTAGATTTAAATTTATCTAATACTTTAACTCTCACTTTCTCCTCTAAAGATCTATTGGTAAAGGGTTTCTTTAGCAGATCATCTACAGAATTCACCATGTTCCTTACACAATACTTTATGTACACTATCAAAGAAAAAACACATCATAAGTCATTTCTTTGGAAAACAAACAGTACTCCGCAACAGTGCTCTACTGATGCAGCAGTGCTGGGAATGTAGCACTGTTAGTGCGGGCAGGGATGATATAACATCAGAGCACGTGAAGCTGAACACAGACAGCTGCATCCTTTCTCTGAGTGGATCTTGGCACAGCTGAAATCATTTCAGCACTCAACACTGTGGTTTCTAGTTATCATGGAGAGAGCCCTACGAAACATGTTTTTGTCTTTTTTGTTTGAATACCAGCAGTTATTCAAAGTGAACTGGCATTATGTTAGCGTAATTTCCAACTCATAGTCAAAGGGAAATGGCATAATTTTAGTGCAATTTTTACAGTGTGCTGTAGCACATTAGCACATGATCACCAGCCACCACTGCGTTTTTCTCTTAGCCATAGGACCACTGTAACTATGTAATAAACTCTCAACATATTTCCTGATACAAACATATACTGTCTTACATAAATGAAAATGACACGTCTCAAAATGCATTTCCCTAACCTTGACTATCTTCATTTTCTAAATCATTATCAACAAAATCATCAACATCAACCTCAATATCATCATCACATAACCTCTTATATCAACATTTCCCCAAAAGCTCATAAAGACCATCCTTCAACATAATAATATCACAACATAGTTCTCTTTCTAACAGCTTCATATTGTAAAAATATTCTCACCAAAGTGCATAACAGTTACTCCATCATCAGTTCCAATACATGTTCACAGTTTCTCAAATCCTTGTCATCATTAATCCCATAAAATTACTCTTGCCTCACATTCTTAACAGTTTTCAAATCTTCTCTTATCTGTGTGGTCTGAAAAAACAGTTTTCTTCCTTAAATGACATCCATTGCATAATATTGAACAATTATTCAAAAGTCGTTAATGTGCGTGAAATTTCATCTCAAAAGCTTTTACTCATAATAAGATTTTCACAAATATTTCATTTCTTCCACAATAATTCCAATGCTGATGGTAAATCTATAATATGACAGCAGTTACTATCAAGTCTAAATTATCTTTTGTGGTGGAGTGACATCTCTGACTGAAGAAAAGGAAGATCACTGCACTGGGAGGCAAGGAAATTAGCGGTATATCCAATGAGTGGCTCAGGATATACCTATGTGGTCGCAAACAGGTGATTTAACTGCAATATACTGACCATAAGAAAATCAGCTACTACTATTCAGGATGTGAAAATGTGAAATATGGCGTCCCTCAAGGATCAGTTTCCCCTCTATGTCAATGATCTCGTGTACAACTAGTATTGCCAAACTACCCTCCAATTTGCAGATGATACAAGCTTCCTTATTAGTGGTAAAACAGAAGAAAAACTAAAAGACTCTGCTATCCAAACAATTAACAGTGTAGAACAGTGGTTCAGCTATAACAAGCTAATTATAAACAAATCTAAAAATATAAAAAGGAAGACACCACCCAAACATACAAATAGAACTAAGGGACAGAGTTCTTGAAAGTGTTGAAACCACAAAATTTCTGGGACTCTGGCTCCAGAACAACGCAAAATGGGAGGTACACATTGAATATTTGCAAAGAAGACTAAGCAAAACCTGCTACATGATAAGGATCTTAGAAACTTGTTGCAGCAAAGCCAGCATGTTAAATGTATACTACTCCTATGTGCATTCTGTAATTAGATATGGCATAATCTTCTGGGGCAATGCAACAACAAATATTAAACTTTTCAGGGTGGAAAAGAGAATATTAAGAATTATTGAAGGGGCAAACAATACAAAATCATGCAGACCCATATTCAAAAAACTGTCAGGTCTTCCTCTTCCTTGCATTTTTATCTATCAAATGTCAGTTTTCACCAAACAGTATATTGATAGACACCCAGATATCTTATTAAAAATGAAGATATACATGCATACAATACAAGGCAAAAATCTGACCTTCATATGAAACAGGTGAGAACATCATTGTGCCAAAAGGCACTCTACATACTGGGATAAAAATCTACAATAATCAGCCTAACCATATTAAATCAGTAAGTAAACTCAGTAGTTTTAAGGCTGAACTAAAGGCATATTTAATTGATCATTGCTTTTATAGTCTGACAGCGTACCTAGAAACCAAACAACAAAAATAAATATGCATTATGGATATTCTACTTTGTATGATGCCTCTTCATGTGCTACCAACACTCTCTGGATCTTCTCTGGCACTTTTAGGAACTAGTGGCCATAGCACACAGTCAGGCGGTATCGCTGGATCAATCAGAACTTGAAGGCAGCACCAGAGCGAAGATGGCATGCTGTTGACCAAAGAAGTCTCATCGATGATGCAGCTGCTGTTCAGGAGTGCGTGTTAGTCATTTTCACAGTTTTGTCTTGGCAGTTTCATATTTCTGGGAAGCTGGAACGTCCAAAAGCAAGTCACTAATAAGGTCTCCACTGTCTCCAAGGTGGTTAAGAAGAATGACAAACTTCTCATCATCGCCGATGATGCCACTGGCTGATATCAAACACTTTCTGATGGCAAACCACATTGCAGGAGAATCTGCTCAGAATAACAGTAGTTTTTGATGGTGGTGGGCAGTATGATGGTTGTCAGTGATTTCAATGCAAGGCACCACTACGAGGTGGGAGATGGAGGAGGCAGAGGTGTGTTGGTGGGCAAAATGGGCAGGAGATGCGGTTCGACGTAGGGAGGCACATGGTAAGGCAATTCATGTCATTGTGCAGGTGGCATTAGCATCATGTTGTGGGGTGGCTGTCTGAAGAATGGCTGTGTGTATGGGTGAAGTTCTGGGACCGATGCGGTAGGTACAACTTGTCAATGTCAGATGTCTGAGATGGCGGAAAATGTATGTGATAGTGTGCATGATGTCATGACACCGTGAAGGGGGCAGGCATGGTCCATTTATTATCCAGTGACACAGGTGATGTCTCATGGAGCGTGTGTCGATGTGCAGTGGTTTGTGACATGGCTGTGATATCACTCAAACTAGGAGCCAGCAGTATCTGACCTTGATGAGGTGAAGTCATGAAAAACACATTATTTGAGTCCTTGGTTGGTCCTGGTGGTGGGTGTGGGTGGTGCACATGTGAAGCACTGTGTTGGACTGAAAGTGAGTTGGTTATGATGCCCAGCACAGCTGGAATGGCTGGGTTATGAGTGACATCATAATCTGTCTCACGGAACTCGCATTTAGACACAATGGTTGGAACGAGATATGAAAAATCAGAATTTACAGGTACTGAAAGATGATGTAAATCTTGATCCCACGGTCTGCTGGCAGATGGGTGATTCAACAGAGTGACAGAGTGGTATGGCATGGACCATTGTTTTTCAGCCATAATGGCACTTTGGGAGGCAACTGTATAGTTCAGGTAATTGAAGTGATTATCATAATGCTTAAAGTCACTGGCACTGGAATTTAATTAATATTTCATTAATAATTATTTATTAATAATTATTTATTATATTATATTATTATAAATTATAATAATTATTAATTAATATATATAAAAACAAAGATGATGTGACTTACCACACGAAAGCGCTGGCAGGTTGATAGACACACAAACAAACACAAACATACACTCAAAATTCAAGCTTTTGCACCCAACAGTTGCTTCGTCAGGAAAGAGGGAAGGAGAGGGAAAGACGAAAGGATGTGTGTTTTAAGGGAGAGGATAAGGAGTCTCTCTCTCTCACACACACACACTCACACACACACACACACACACACACACACACACACACACAGAGAGAGAGAGAGAGAGAGAGAGATACACAGACACAAGCAGACATTTGTAAAAGCAAAGAGTTTGGCAGAGATGTCAGTCAAGGCAGAAGTACAGAGACAAAGATGTTGTTGAATGACAGGTGAGGTATGAGCGGCGGCAACTGTGCCAAGATGTGCTGGCCGTGCACCAAGGCATGTTTAGCCACAGGGTGATCCTCATTACCAACAAACACTGTCTGCCTGTGTACATTCATGCGAATGGACAGTTTGTTGCTGGTCATTCCCACATAGAAAGCTTCACAGTGTAGGCAGGTCAGTTGGTAAATCATGTGGGTGCTTTCACATGTGGCTCTGCCTTTGATCGTGTACACCTTCCCGGTTACAGGACTGGAGTAGGTGGTGGTGGGAGGGTGCATGGCACAGGTTTTACACTGGGGGGGGGGGGGGGGTTACAAGGGTAGGAGCCATAGGGTAGGGAAGGTGGTTTGGGGAGTTCATAGCGATGAACTAAGAGGTTACGAAGGTTAGGTGGACAGCGGAAAGACACTCTTGGTAGAGTGGGGAGGATTTCGTGAAGGATGGATCTCATTTCAGGGCAGGATTTGAGGAAGTCGTATCACTGCTGGAGAGCCACATTCATAGTCTGATCCAGTCCCGGAAAGTATCCTGTCACAAGTGGGGCACTTTTGGGGTTCTTCTGTGGGAGGTTCTGGGTTTGAGCGGATGGGGAAGTGGCTCTGGTTATTTGCTTATGTACCAGGTTGTGAGGGTAGTTGCGGGATGCAAAAGCTGTTTTCAGGTTGTTTCCGCTTGATGTGGAATGGGTGGCAGCTGCCATAATGGAGGTACTGTTGCTTGTTGGTGGGTTTGATGTGGACGGACGTGTGAAGCTGGCCATTGGACAGATGGAGGTCAACGTCAAGGGAGTATGTGGCTGAGGGACTGCATCAGCTTTCAGACAACACTACATACAAAGTTTGCCAAGGTAATCCCATTCCTGATGTCCAGGCAGAGCTTAAAGGAATCCTCAGAACCTTGGGCCCCCTACAAAACCTTTCACCTGACTCCATCAATCTCCTGACCCCACTGACTCCCCGCACCCCTACCTTCTACCTACTTCCTAAAATTCACAAACCCAATCATCCCAGCCGCCCGATTTTAGCTGGTTACCAAGCCCCCACAGAACGTATCTTTGCCTACGTAGATCAACACCTTCAACCCATTACATTCAGTCTCCCAGCCTTCATCAAAGACACCAACTACTTTCTCGAATGCCTGGAATCCTTACCCAATCTGTTAACCCCGGAAACCATCCTTGTAACCATTGATGCCACTTCCTTATACACAAATATTCCGCACGTCCAGGGCCTCGCTGCGATGGAGCACTTCTTTTCACGCCGATCACCTGCCACCCTACCTAAAACCTCTTTCCTCATTACCTTAGCCAGCTTCATCCTGACCCACAACTTCTTCACTTTCGAAGGCCAGACATACCAACAATTAAAGGGAACAGCCATGGGTACCAGGATGGCCCCCTTGTGTGCCAACCTATTTATGAGTCACTTAGAGGAAGCCTTCCTGGTTACCCAGGCCTGCCAACCCAAAGTTTGATACAGATTTATTGATGACATCTTCATGATCTGGACTCACAGTGAAGAACTCCAGAATTTCCTCTCCAACCTCAACTCCTTTGGTTCCATCAGATTCACCTGGTCCTACTCCAAATCCCATGCCACTTTCCTTGACGTTGACCTCCATCTGTCCAATGGCCAGCTTCACATGTCCGTCCACATCAAACCCACCAACAAGCAACAGTACCTCCATTATGACAGCTGCCACCCATTCCACATCAAACGGTCCCTTCCCTACAGCCTAAGTCTTCGTGGCAAACGAATCTGCTCCAGTCCGGAATCCCTGAACCATTACACCAACAACCTGAAAACAGCTTTCGCATCCCGCAACTACCCTCCCGACCTGGTGCAGATGCAAATAACCAGAGCCACTTCCTCATCCCCTCAAACCCAGAACCTCCCACAGAAGAACCCCAAAAGTGCCCCACTTGTGACAGGATACTTTCCGGGACTGGATCAGACTCTGAATGTGGCTCTCCAGCAGGGATACGACTTCCTCAAATCCTGCCCTGAAATGAGATCCATCCTTCACGAAATCCTCCTCACACCACCAAGAGTGTCTTTCCGCCATCCACCTAACCTTCGTAACCTCTTAGTTCATCCCTATGAATTCCCCAAACCACCTTCCCTACCCTCTGGCTCCTACCCTTGTAACCGCCCCTGGTGTAAAACCTGTGCCATGCACCCTCCCACCACCACCTACTCCAGTCCTGTAACCCGGAAGGTGCACAAGATCAGAGCCACGTGTGAAAGTACCCACGTGATTTACCAACTGACCTGCCTACACTGTGAAGCTTTCTATGTGGGAATGACCAGCAACAAACTGTCCATTCACATGAATGTACACAGGCAGACAGTGTTTGTTGGTAATGAGGATCACCCTGTGGCTAAACATGCCTTGGTGCACGGCCAGCACATTTTGGCACAGTGTTACACCGTCTGGGTTATCTGGATACTTCCCACTAACACCAACCTGTCAGAACTCCGGAGATGGGAACTTGCCCTTCAGTATATCCTCTCTTCTCGTTACCCACCAGGCCTCAACCTCTGCTAATTTCAAGTTGCCACGGCTCATACCTCACCTGTTCTTCAACAATATCGTTGCCTCTGTACTTCTGCCTCGACTGACATCTCTGCCAAACGCTTTGCTTTTACAAATGTCTGCTTGTGTCTGTGTATGTACGGATGGATATGTGTGCGAGTTTATACCTATCCTTTTTTCCCCTTAAGGTAAGTCTTTCCGCTCCCTGGATTGGAATGACTCCTTACCCTCTCCCTTATAACCCACATCCTTTCGTCTTTCCCTCTCCTTCCCTCTTTCCTGATGAAGCAACAGTTGGTTGCGAAAGCTTGAATTTTGTGTGTATGTTTGTGTTTGTTTGTGTGTCTATCAACCTGCCAGCACTTTCGTTTGGTAAGTCACATCATCTTTGGTTTTAGATATATTTTTACCACGTGGAATGTTTGCCTCTATGATATTCATATAATTATTAATTAATAATTATTAATATTTAATTAATATTTTGAACTGTACCAATGTTGAAGGCACTTAAGTTAATGCTTGTTATGGAGGTGAGCAGCCATTGTTTGTTGTGATTCTCTGCTTGTAAACTCTGCCTTGTTGACAGAATGCAGGCAACAATCAACAGCACTACACCACAGTTGGCACTGAGTGCACCTGCACCAAAACCAATTTTGCACAATCCTGGCCAAGCTGCCACAACATTCCATGTAGCAGACTACCCAGTGACAGCCGGACCAATCCGAACTGGGCTGTGTCCTCTGCCACCATCATCCTGAGTGCCTTTGTTGGCGCCAGCGTACAACAGTCACCTACCATGACAGCTGAGGTTATTGCCTCTCACCCCCATCTGGCCACCACCCTGACTCTGGGTACAAACAAAAGCCACACTGACCAAGTGCATTACCTGCTTCCATGCCCAACACACAGCAATGCTATTGCTGGTTTCACACCAGAGTTGGGAGCATGCACAGCTCTGCAGACAACCGTGTGCCTACACCCAAACTAGAATGGTGGCCTGACATAGGCACACCAGGCCACTCTTCATTAACAAGGCACCTCTGCACACCATGACAAAGCAACACAGATGCATCGTCTCATTGGGCAGATAGTTGCTGACTATTCATCCATGACAGGTGTCTGCTCACATATTTACACATTGATACCAGGTCTGATTTGAGCACTCCACCACCTGATCTCATACCTGCTACACTGTCACCATCACCGCTACAACTGTGTGCAGCCAGTGACACTGTAACCTCAATTGCTGGAACTGCACACATCATGCTCGACCTCAGAACAGAATACCTTGGACATTTCTTGTGGCACAGACAGTTGAACAAGTCCTGAAAGCTGATTTCCTCTGGCACTATCAACTACTGCTGGATTTAAATCACACCCTCCTATTACAATGATATGGCTAGCAGGTGATCCGTGGTGTAATCAGCAATACACTACATGCCGGCATGCTGCTGCTCAACACACCACTCAACCTGAAGCCACAAAGTGAAGCACTTTTCAACCAGCTATGCTTAAAGACAGCTGAATACTCATCATTACATCATGGCAATGAGGTCACCCACCTCAACTATGAACAACTAAGGAGATGCATTGTGGATGCCACTGCATCACAACACACAGCTCAATAGCAGCTTGATGACCTTCATCACATCATCACCGATCATAACCATGATGCTGCTACTACAGACACTTCTCACATTAGTGAAGTGTCACAATCCACACTCTAGTGCACTCCTGAAACAATGCTGTGTGACGTTAACAGTGACGGCGAATCGTGTCACACTGTGTCTCCTGGGCTCACTCCGTGCTATCCCATTAGACCACATACAGTCTGTGACATGCGGGATAGTACAGTCCACTGCATTACAACTACACCAGCTCCCCCTGTCCATAGCCACCCCTGCTGTCTAGCTCACCACAAACTTAAAGCAGCTAAAGCTGCAGTGGACAAACTTTTCTGAGCTGGTATATTCAGGCCATCAGACAGTGCTCGGGCCTCCCCAATTAAATTAGTTTCTGAAAAGAATGGTACTTGGTGCCTGTGCAAAGACTACCACTACCTCAATGCCAGTACAGTCACTGACAGCTTCCCCCATTCTGAACTTGCACAATTTTTCCCACATCTTGGTTGGGACAAAAATGTTCATTGTCATTGATTGGAAAACAGCATACCTGCAAATTTTAATGGCAGCTGAAGACATACCAAAAACTACAATTACCATGCCATTCAGTCTCTATGAGTTCCCCTACATGCCATACATACTAAAAAATGCAGCACAGGCTTGGCAAAGATTCATTGACAGGGTATTATCCAATTTCCCCTTTGGTTAAGGCTATCTAGATGACGTCACAATCTTTTCACAAAATGAGCAAGACCATGATGACCACCTGCATATCATCATTGATAAGGTGGCATCTCATGGGGTTATGATAAATGATGACAAGCGCCAAATTTGTCAACCCCATGTGACCTTTATTGGACACCATGTTGGCACATCTGGGGTGCATCCTACTCCTGAGAAAACTGAACAAATAAGTCTCCTCCCACCTCCCAACAACTACCACAAGCTGCACATGTTTTTGGGGTTGCAAATTTCTACAGGAATGAATTACCACATGGCGCCTACCACTCCCGTAGGCATTGCGTGGCGAGAATACATCTGGTAAATGACACCTTGATTGGACACTGCAAATGCAGACGGCCTTTTACAAAATAAAAGAACACCTGGTACTTGCCATGACCCTCGACCACACATCACCTAATGCACATCTAATAATCACATCTGATGCTAGCAGTCATGTGTTTGGGGCTGCTTTACAGCAAGGGATCAGTGAAATCACTCAGGTTTGTCTCGTGCAAACTTACCAACAACCAGCAAAAATGGTCCACATTTAATTATGAATGACTAGCCACATGTAAAGCAGTTTGCCACTTTCAAGATGATGTTGAGGAGGGACTCCTTACCATATAAACAGACCATCGCCCACTGACAGATGCATTCCTCAACCCGGTGGTGGATTCTGTGCCCAGGAGATTCTGCCACCTAGATTTTGTAGCACAATTCACTACCAATGTGTGATATGTCAAACATGCCAATAATAATGTGGTGGACTATCTTTCATATATCACAGTTATCTCTGCCCAGATGGACTTTGATAGGGTCATAGATGCACAGGTCATCCCCGTTCTCAAGAAGGGACGTCAAACAGATGCGCAGAGCTATAGACCTATATCTCTAACATCGATCAGTTGTAGAATTTTGGAACACATATTATGTTTGAGTATAATGACTTTTCTGGAAGCTAGAAATCTACTCTGTAGGAATCAGCATGGGTTTTGAAAAAGACGATCGTGTGAAACCCAGCTCGCGCTATTCGTCCACAAGACTCAGAGGGCCATAGACACTGGTTCCTAGGTAGATGCCATGTTTCTTGACTTCCACAAGGTGTTCGATACAGTTCCCCACAGTCATTTAATGAACAAAGTAAGAGCATATGGACTATCAGACCAATTGTGTGATTGGATTGAAGAGTTCCTAGATAACAGAATGCAGCATGTCATTCTCAATGGAGAGAAGTCTTCTGAAGTAAGAGTGATTTCAGGGGAGTGTCGTAGGACCATTGTTATTCACAATATATATAAATGACCTTGTGGATGACATCAGAAGTTTACTGAGACTTTTTGCGGATGATGCTGTGGTATATCGAGAGATTGTAACAATGGAAAATTGTACTGAAATGCAGGAGGATCTGCAGCGAATTGACGCATGGTGCAGGGAATGGCAATTGAATCTCAATGTAGACAAGTGTAATGTGATGCGAATACATAGAAAGAAAGAACCGATATCATTTAGCTACAATATAGTGGGTCAGCAACTGGAAACAGTTAATTCCGTAAATTATCTGGGAGTACGCATTCGGAGTGATTTAAAATGGAATGATCATATAAAGTTGATCATCGGTGAAGCAGATGCCAGACAGATTCATTGGAAGAACCCTAAGGAAATGCAATCTGAAAGCAAAGGAAGTAGGTTACAGTACGTATGTTCGCCCACTGCTTGAATACTGCTCAGCAGTGTGGGATCCATACCAGATAGGGTTGATAGAAGAGATAGAGAAGATCCAACGGAGAGCAGCGCGCTTCATTACAGGATCATTTAGTAATCGCGAAAGCGTTACGGAGATGATAGATAAACTCCAGTGGAAGACTCTGCAGGAGAGACGCTCAGTAGCTCGGTATGGGCTTTTGTTGAAGTTTCGAGAACATACCTTCAGCGAGGAGTCAAGCAGTATATTGCTCCCTCCTACGTATATCTCGCGAAGAGACCATGAGGATAAAATCAGAGAGATTAGAGCCCACACAGAGGCATACCGACAATCCTTCTTTCCACGAACAATACGAGACTGGAATAGAAGGGAGAACTGATAGAGGTACTCAAGGTACCCTCCGCCACACACCGTCAGGTGGCTTGCGGAATATGGATGTAGATGTAGATGCTGATCTCCATAGCTTGTTTAAAAAACCAGACGTTGGACTCCAATTGTGACAATGCACGCTTCCCAGACCTACCAGACAAGTTTGGTGTGATGTTTTGAATGGATGGGTGCAGCTAGTTATCCCAGAGCCATATTGCTAGATAATTTTGACCTTCTGCACAACCATGCACATCCAGACGTACACCCTACCATATGCTTGGGCCAGGACTTGCGTTCCATGACAGCAGGCAAAAACTGGCCATGTCTTTGGTAAATTCCCAATTCCAAAAGAGCAGCTCCAGCACATCCACATTGCCATTATAATACCACTCCCCAAACTACATGGTTACTGTCACAGTCTGTCAATGACAGATCATGTGACATGATGGGTGGAGGCCACACCCATTTCTGACACATCAGCAGAGACAGTAGCATAAACTTCTGTCAACAGTTGGGTTGAGAGATTCAGCTGCCCAGCCTCCTTAACATTGGACCAGGGTTCACCATTCAAATCCCAACTGTTCAATGACACACCACCTATCCGGATGCCACCAGTTCCACATGACTGTCTACCATCCCTAATTCAACGGCCTCATAGTACAGTGGCACCAGATGATGAAAGCTGCTCTCGTGTGCCACTCAGAATTATGGGTGGAGGCCCTTCCATGGGTTCTCCTGGGTATTCACAAGGCACACAAAAGTGGCCTTGATACATCACTCACTGAAAAACTATATGGTGAGCCCCTCACCCTACCCACTGAATTCATAGTGCATGAAACGGTCCCCACAGATGAGTACTTAACAGATTTAGTCATGCACGTAAGCACACATATAAGAAACATCCATGTTTCACCCCCCTCCCATCACATGACACACCAAATTTTTATTCATAAAGACCTGGCCACATGTTCTCATGTGATGCTAAGTATAGATGCAGTGAAACCCACCCTACAACCACCATTTACAGGACCATTCTGAGTGCTGAAATGAGATAAAAGTACTTTTGGTATCAAAATTGCTGGAAAACAAACAACAGTGTCAGTGAAACGACTTAAACTGGTGTGGGCGTTAGTGGACCTGACACAACAGACATTCCCCACTCCACCCCCTCCTATGCACCTGTTAGTCAATTTCCAAGTGTGTGTGAATCTCCTCAATTTTCTACTGATGACATATCCACCATGTTACGCGATACCAACCTCATGATTACCACTACCTACACAGATGGATGGTTTGGTGCAAGCACTGTCACACACAGTTTCGTGCACACCAATCCTGTACCACCAGAAGTTGACATGGCAGGACTCGCCTCCAATTTTTCAACAGATGGTACACTCACTGTCACTGTCCTGGCTCACAATGCATCAGACCCCACAACACCTATTGTGGACACAAGGCAATGCTGCCAACATGCCTTCCTCTTCAAGTACTGCTGCTGAGCAATCAACGATTAAAGATGCCACCAAGACTATGTCCTTATCTGCTAATGCTGCAGGTAGCAACCCATTAATCACACCACCAAAGTCACACTTTGGGCTTGCCCTTTGCCCCTGGTGCACCTAGCTGACTATGATGTGTCTTCCATTGCATCCACCATCACACACATGTTGACATCACTTCTGACAGATGACACCCCATCCATGCTGCAGGATTTCCTCACATGCTCCACACTACCAGGGAGGGTACTCTGTGGTGGTGTAACATCTCTGACTGGAGAAAATGAAGATCACTGCCCCTGGAGACAGGGAGAGTTAGTATGCTCAGTATGCTTGTAATGATTACACATATTGTGTATATTGTGTTTAGCAATAAATAGTGTGGAAATCTTATCTCTATAGTGTGTCACTATTCTGCTATCACACTCTGGTACCCCAACTCCCACAATTTTATTAAGTACTGTATTTTCAGACAATTTCAAATTCCCATAAATACATCACAGCTGAATGAACTAAAAAAAACCTTTCAAACAGCGAAAAGTAACCATCAGAATAATGGGTAACACATGAAGAAGAGATAGTTGCAGGACAATACTCTAAAAACTTAAAATTTTAACTTTTTCCATATAACTGTTTCCTTGGAAATGCAAAAAAAAGTTCAATAAAAATACAGTATAAATTTAAGAGTTGTACAACAGCTAAACCTGAAAGATGTAATGCTTCTATGCCACTGAAATGAAATGATCGTACAGCATTGTTGGCCGGGAGACCCCATGTGGGGTGTTCGGCCACTGAAATTGCAAGTCCTTTTCAGCTGATGCCACTTCGGAGACTTGCGAGTCAATGATGATGAAAGACACACAACACCCAGTCATCACGAGGCAGAGAAAATCCCTGACCCTGCGGGGAATCGAACGCGGGACCTCGTGCGCGGGAAGCAAGAATGCTACCACAAGACCACAAGCTGCAGACTTCTATGCCACAAAAACTGTGCAACTGTGTATCATTTTGTCTTTCAAACATTAGTTTGAAAGACAAATTTAACCAAACAATGAAACAGCTACTGATGGAAAGTCCTTTTCGTCCAATAAACGAATACATACTAAGTGCAAAAAATTGACGATAGGCATATAGTGTAATGAAATTAAAATGTGTACAGACAGTGCATAGATGTACATAGTAGAGGTAGTAAATTCAGAGCGTGGTCTTACGTATGGCAGAATCAGTGCAGCAGCAGTGCAGTAGCGAGTTGCATATTTAGCTTTCATATTTGATTTGTAGTTTGATTCTTAATTTCTTTCCAAGTGTTTGTGCGCTTGGATATTTAATTACATAAAATCCTTGCATATTCTCGTATTTGAGAGGAGTAATATTGCTTATTGATAGCTGTAGAGTTTAAATTCATGGAGTCGTTAGTCAGTTGTTTGTTTTGGACAGCCAGTGCGCTTTTGACACAGCTCAGTGAGCCAAGAGCAGCCGCTGGTGAAGTATCAGTGCAGCAGCAGTGCAGTAGCGAGTCGCATATTTAGCTTTCATATTTGTTTTGTAGTTTGATTCTTAATTTCTTTCCAAGTGTTTGTGCGCTTGCATATTTAATTACATAAAATCCTTGCATATTCTCATATCTGAGAGGAGTAATATTGCTTATTGATAGCCATAGAGTATAAATTCGCAGAGTTGTTAGATATTAGCACTAGGATGGATAGGGTGTGTGCGTGCTGTGTGCGGGCGCAGGAGGAACTGGCTGTGGTTCACGAGCAGCTGAGCGTGCTGTTGGCCATGGTCAGCTGCCTTCAGGCTGCTGCCTCGAGGTGCAGCGACACCGGAGGGTCTGGCGTGTTGCTTGAGATACCCCAGGGCAGACTACAACGCACTCGCGTCGCTCGAGGTGGAGGGCCAATGTGGAGGCTGGCCGGCTGACCACGCCCGTTCATTTTGTCGGTGGGCAGGTGGCCGCTCCTTCAGCAGGGCCCGAGCAGGCACATGGTGGCAAAAGCTTGCTGGTTATTGGGAGCTCCAACGTTAGGTGGTTGATGGAGCCCTTTAGGGAAATAGCGTACAGGGCTGGAAAGAAATCCAATGTGCACTCTGATTGTCTGCTGGGGGCCCTCATCCAAGATGTGGAGGCGGCCTTGCCTGCAGCTATCGAGCATACGGGGTGCAGTCATCTGCAAGTAGTTGCTCACGTCGGCACCAATGATGCCTGTCTCTTAGGTTCTGAGGCGATCCTCAGTTCGTACAGGCAGCTGGCGGATTTGGTGAAGACCGCTGGCCTCGCACGCGGGGTGCAAGCAAAGCTCTCTATTTGCAGCATCATTCCCAGAGTGGATTGGGGTCCTTTGGTTTGGAGCTGAGTGAAGGGTCTCAATCAGAGGCTTCATCGACTCTGTGTCCGCCCCCGGTAGCTGAGTGGTCAGAGCGACAGACTGTCAATCCAAAGGGCCCAGGTTCGATTCCCGGCTGGGTCAGAGATTTTCTCCACTCAGGGACTGGGTGTTGTGTTGTCATAATCATCATGATTTCATCCCCATCGACGTGCAAGTCGCCGAAGTGGCGTCAAATCGAAAGACTTGCACCAGGCGAACGGTCTACCCGACGGGAGGCCCTCGTCACACGACATTTCATTTCATCGACTCTGTGACAGTCTTGGATGCAGATTTCTAGATTTGCGCTATTGGGTAGGGAATTGCAGGATGCCCCTAGATATGTCAGGGGTGTACTACACAAAGGAAGTGGCTACTCGGGTAGCAGAGTGCTTGTGGCATGCACATGGGTTTTTTTTTAGGCTAGGCAGTAGTGCGAGGTGTCCTGTTGAACACTCACCAATCGACGTGCAGGCAGGGAAATTAGGACATGCTCAGTGTAAAGACATTTAAGCTATCAAGATATTAGCAGTAAATTTTCAGAGCGTTCGGGATAAAGTTCCTGAATTTACTGCCCTCCAGGAAGCGTGTGCCGCGCAAATTATTCTCAGGACTGAGACCTGGCTGAACGCTGAGATAGGAAGTTCTGAAATATTTAATGAGGGTTGGAACGTGTATCAGAAAGACAGATTAGACACCGTAGGAGGTGGTGACTTCATTGCAGTTGACAAAAATATTGTGTCTCCTGTGGTCGAAGTAGAGTGTGATTGTGAAGTTATCTGGACACGTTTAACAGGGCTAGGGGAAATAAAGTTAATTGTGGGGTGTTATTACTGGCCACCAGGTTCCACCGTGACAGTTCTAGATTCATTCAGAAGGAGTCTACATTCTGTATCGCAGAAGTACCCGGATCATGCTATATTAGTCGGAGGCGACTTCAACCTAACTAGTATAGACTGGGATGTCTATGGATTCATTACAGATGGTACAGACAAGCCGTTGTGTGAATTGTTTTTAACACATTATCCGAAAACTGTCTTGAGCAGCTAAATCGACAGGCAACGCGTAATGGAAATATTTTAGGTCTGGTAGCCACGAACAGACCAGACCTCATCGACGGCGTCAGTGTTGAGACAGGGATTAGTGATCATGATGTTGGCATTATGACTAGGGTTACGAAAATTAAAAAGTCAGTCAAGAAGGCTAGGAGAGTATTCTTAATAGAAAGACCAGATAAGCAGTTGTTAGCATCCCACTTAGTAGATGAATCGACTTCATTTGCTTCCGGTACAATGGACGTGGAAGAATCTTGGGCAAATTCTAAACACATTGTAAATCACGCATTGGACAAGTATGTGCTGAAAAAGTGGGCTATGGACGGAAAAAACCCACCGTGGTTTAATAGCACAATTCGGAGAATGCTCAGGAAGCAAAGGCAGTTGCACTCGCGGTACAAGAAAGATCGGGAGAATGATGACAGGCAATAGTTAGTAGAGATTCATGCTGCTGTAAAAAGAGTGATGTGTGAAGCATTCAACCACTACCACCACCACCATACCTTAGCAAAAGATCTTGCTGAAAACCCAAGGAAATTCTGGTCTTACGTAAAACCGGTAAGCGGGTCGAAGGCTTCCATCCAGTCACTCACTGATCAGTCTGGCCTGGCAATGGAAGACAGCAAAACGAAAGCTGAAATTTTAAATTTAGCATTTGATAAATCTTTCACGCAGGAGGATTATACAAACATACCACCATTTGAGTCTCGTACAGATTCCTGTTTGGAGGACATAGAGATAGACATCCCTGGGGTTGTGAAGCAGCTGAATGGGTTGAAATAAATAAATTGCCAGGTCCTGATGATATTCGAATTTGGTTTTACAGAGAGTACTCTACTGCATTGGCTCCTTACTTAGCCTGCATTTATTGCAAATCTCTTGCCCAACATATAGTCCTGAGCGACTGGAAAAAAGCGCAGGTGACGCCTGTATATAAGAAGGGTAGAAGGACGGATCCTCAAAATTGCAGACCAATATCCTTAACATCGGTTTGTTGTAGGATTCTCGAACATATTCTCAGTTCGAATATAATGAATTTCCTTGAGACAGAGAAGTTGCTGTCCATGCATCAGCATGGCTTTAGAAAGCATCGCTCCTGTGAAACACAACTCGCCCTTCTTTCACCTGATATCTTGTGAACCATGGATGAAGGGTATCAGACGGATGCCATATTCCTTGACTTCTGGAAAGCGTTTGACTCGGTGCCCCACTGCAGACTTCTAACTAAGGTATGAGCATATGGGATTGGTTCCCAAGTATGTGAGTGGCTCGAAGACTTCTTAAGTAATAGAACCCAGTACGTTGTCCTCGATGGTGAGTGTTCATCAGAGGTGAGTGTATCATCTGGAGTGCCCCAGGGAAGTGTGGTAGGTCCGCTGTTGTTTTCTATCTACATAAATGATCTTTTGGATAGGGTGGATAGCAATGTGCGGCTGTTTGCTGATGACGCTGTGGTGTACGGGAAGGTATCATCGTTGAGTGACTGTAGGAGGATACAAGATGACTTGGACAGGATTTGTGATTGGTGTAAAGAATGGCAGCTAACTCTAAATATAGATAAATGTAAATTAATGCAGATGAATAGGAAAAAGAATCCTGTAATGTTTGAATACTCCATTAGTAGTGTAGCGCTTGACACAGTCACGTCGATTATATATTTGGGCGTAACATTGCAGAGCGATATGAAGTGGGACAAGCATGTAGTGGCAGTTTTGGGGAAGGCGGATAGTCATCTTCGGTTCATTGGTAGAATTTTGGGAAGATGTGGTTCATCTGTAAAGGAGACCACTTATTAAACACTAATACGACCTATTCTTGAGTACTGCTCGAGTGTTTGGGATCCCTATCAGGTCGGATTGAGGGAGGACATAGAAGCAATTCAGAGGCGGGCTGCTAGATTTGTTACTGGTAGGATTGTTGAGTGTTACAGAAATGCTTCAGGAACTCGGGTGGTAATCTCTAGAGGAAAGGCAGCGTTCTTTTCGTGAATCGCTACTGAGGAAATTTAGAGAACCAGCATTTGAGGCTGACTGCAGTACAATTTTACTGCTGCCAACTTACATTTTGTGGAAAGACCACAAAGATAAGATAAGAGAGATTAGGGCTCATACAGAGGCATATAGGCAGTCGTTTTTCCCTCGTTCTGTTTGGGAGTGGAACAAGGAGAGAAGATGCTAGTTGTGGTACAAGGTGCCCTCCGCCATGCACCATATGGTGGATTGCAGAGTATGTATGTAGATGTAGAAGCTGACCTCAGGGAAAATCAGTTTGGATTCCAGAAAAATCTAGGATGCATGCGATGCAACACTGACCCTACGATTTATCTTAGAAGACAGACCAAGGACAGGCAAACTTAAATTTATAGTATTTAAAGACTTAGATAAATCATTTGACATTATTGACTGGAATACTCTATTTGAAATTCTGAAGGTAGCAGGAGTAAAATAGAGGGAGCAAAAGAGTGTTTATGACTTGTTCAGAAACCAGATTGCAGCTGTAAGAGCAAAGGAGCATGAAAAGGAGGCAATGGTTGAAAAGGGAGTGAGACAGGGTTGTAGCCTATCCCCATTGTTATTCAGTATGTATACTGAACAAGCAGTAAAGGAAACCAAAGAAAATTTAGAATAGGAATTAAAAAGTTCAAGGAGAAGAAATAAAAACTTTGATATTTGATAATGGCACTGCAATTCTGTCAGAGACAGCAAAGGACTTGTGAGAGTAGTCGAATGGAATGGACAGTGTCTTGAAAGGAGGATATAAGATGAACACCAACAAAAGCAAAATGAGGGTAATGGAATGTAGTCAAATCAAATTGTATGATGCCAAGGGAATCAGATCAGGAACTTGGGCGGCCAAAATAGAGAGGATATAAAATATAGGCTGGCAATGGCAAGAAAAGCATTGCTGAAGAAGATAAATTTGTTAACATTGAGTATAGGCTGAAGTGTCAGGGAGCCTTTTCTCAAAGTATTTACCTAGAATGTAGCCATGTATGGAAGTGCAACGTGGATGATAATCAGTTTAGATAAAAATAAAATAAAAGCTTTCAAGTTGTGGTGCTAGAGAAGAATACTGGAGATTTGATGGGTTTACCATGTAATTAATGAGGAAGTACTGAATAGAATTGGGGAGAAAAGAAATTTGTGGCTCAACTTGACCAAGAGAGGGGATTGATTGATAGAACACATTCTGAGACATCATAGGGTCACTAGTTTGGTATTGGAGAGAAGTGTGTGTGAGTGTGTTGATGGGGGGAGGGGGTAAAAATCATAGGGGGAGACAAAGAGATGAATACAGTAAGCAGTTACAGGAAGATGTAGGTTGCAGTCATTATTTGGAGACGAAGAGGCTCATACTGTTTAGAGTAGCATGTAGAGCTGGATCAACTGACTGTTTGGACTGAAGATCACAAACAACAACAACAACAGTATGCCTATAGTCCTGTTTTCTTGTTGTAGAATTTAATATTCTTAGATCAGAGCACATGGATGAAGGTCTTATTTCACTTGTTTTTTTACTTGTTTGCTCCATCTCAATTCCTGTTGAACTCATGGGCCTAAAAATGTTTGTCACAACTACATTTTCAAAAGGATCAATTTTTAATTTTGCTTGAATAAATATTTGGCTGGATGGTAAAAATAAATGAAAGTTGGCATGTACCATGTTTTCAGTACTTGCAGCAAGTGTGTTTCTGGTGAACCACTTTGAAAATCTTTTTATAGAGCTTTCTGCCATTGATTGCAAGATTTCTGGGGTAGACCCAGTGTGCAATATGTTGGCATCATCAGCATGTTGGTATTCTGGTTGCTATGGTTTTATTTGTCAACTGTGATTTTTTATTTGTAGTTCGTTGTTGCTATTTGAGTTACATATCTAGCTGTAGATGCTAGAAAATGGAGTGCCAACTGGAGAAATTGGAACATTTCTGATGTATTCTCCTGTTTGAGTTCAATGAAGGGGTGACAGAAGCAGATGTAAATCATGTATATGGATAATGTTAATGCACAGAGCATGACAAGAAAATGGTTTCCTTGTTTTAAGGAGGAGCATTTTGACAGTAGTGACTCCCTGTGTTCTGGAAAACCTTCATGGTTTGATGAAGATCATTTAAACACATTAGTCAACAACGATCCACTTCACTGTATGTGAGAACTGGCAAATGTGATGAACTGTGATCATTTGGTGTGACATTTGCATGCAATGGGAAAAGATGAAAAATTGGGTGTATGGACACTGCATGCTCTAAGCCAGAATCACAAAATTCAGTGGATGGCCATATGTATATCTCTGCTTGGTCTTCACAAATTGGCTCAAGAACAACAATGACCATTCCTATCCTGTATCAGTACTGATGTTGAGAATTTGTGCCTTTATGCTAACATAAGGAAGAGAAAGGAACAGTTGAGACCAAACAAAGCAGCAACTCCCCATACTAAGACCTGTGTGCACCCATGAAATATGATTTTATGCGTCTGGTCGTACAGCAACAGTGTGGTTTACTACAAATTGCTTCCCAGAGGTGTAAACAACACTGCTGACATTTACTGTGACTAACTGAGACATATTGCAAATGCAGTCCAAGAACGATGACCAGGAAGACCGTGTGAAGTGTAACTACTCCATAATAATGGTCACCTAAATTCTGCTAGACAGACAAAAAACACAATACAGGAGTTGGGTTGGGAAGTTATTCCACACCCACCTTGTTCACCTGATCTTGCATTCTCAGATTTTCACCTTTTATGCTCTCTATCAAACAACCTTACAGAAACTTCCTTTCTGGATGAAAATGCACTCCAAACATGTCTGAATGTGTTCTTTGCCTCAAAACTATGTAATTACTACACTTGAAGAATCAAAAATTACCCCAGCATTGGCAGCCTGTTGTAAATAGGACAATATATTATTGGTGACTTAAGTCTCTGCTATGTGGGCCTGGTGTGTTTATTAAACTTCAACAGAAGTTTTAGATACCAAAAATACTTTCTACCTTTTAAACAGGTTAATATTATCCCAGGCGTTTAACTAAAATATTTGCACACAATATATTATATTTCAGAATAAAATGTATAACAAGAAATTACTTTATTTTCTTTGTTACAGTCGAAATGTACTAACTCTGTATGTACAGTTAAAATTACTCTTCTTATAGAAACTTTTGAAATTACAAAATATTCACCACACTTCAAATTCCTATTATTAATTGCACAATCTGATGCTAATTATTAAATTTATTTATGGATTCATTTAGAAATTAATAACAGAAACTAATACAAAGGCATTCATCAACAAAATCTGTAAACCCTTTGGAATATTGTTAGTACTGCAAAATGAAGTAGTAGTGGGCATGACTCAGATGTGATCGGACATGTTTCTCTGTTTGGCAATAACAATGTAATTTTTGATAATGAAGTGGAAAAAGTAAAGACAGTGTGATATAGAAAAATGTGATGGAATAAAAAATTACAGAAACAGATATTACAGAGCCGGCTTACTTCAGCATTATCATGTCATTTGAAACCTAAAATGTTAAAAATTTCTGCCTCAAGAATCAAACCCTGGACATGAAGACTTTGAGCCAAGTATGAGAAAAGAAGATAAGTAAAAAGTTTGTTGTAAATCTTACTCCTCTTGAA
This sequence comes from Schistocerca nitens, assembly GCF_023898315.1. NCBI lineage: Eukaryota > Metazoa > Arthropoda > Insecta > Orthoptera > Acrididae > Schistocerca > Schistocerca nitens. The sequence goes on along the minus strand of NC_064618.1, from coordinate 828,595,419 downwards.
GTTTATTATATGAATTTATTCTGAAATGAGTGACAATCAACAGGTGATGTGAGTGAGGGTAAGATTACAAGTGTGGCATCACCTGAGATCAGTTAATTGATAAAGAAATTTTATCTGTTGCAGAAAAGGGAAGAGTGATTTGTGTCATTAGCAGTTGATATATAAATGAATTTCCGACACACACAAAGAAAGGAGACTGCAGACTACCCAACAAAATTGCATCAACAGTGATGAGGTATTACCAGGAATGATGGACCAGATTGAATGAAAGAGGACTTAACAAATACAATGAAGGACATCAAAAAGGTAAGATAAGTACAAGCTGTTTGTGAAATTAATTTTTTTGTGGACCCATGTGCTTGCTAACAAAATGGATAGAGACAAGTGTAGTAGTGATGTAAAAGTGAAAGATGTAGGACCCATCCATGACATGTTTGAGCCAAGTCAATGTGAAGTCAGCAAAGAAACAGTAAAAACTGATATTTTGCAGATGATTTTGGCAAAACTAGACGAAATGAAGATGGATAACAATAGCAAATTTAGTGCATCCAATGAACAGTTAACCGAAAAATTTACTTCACTTCAAAGACAATCAAATGACCTAAAAACTGAAAAAAAATAGTAAAACAGATAGGGTACAATAGCAAATAGGCCAACTTAGTAATCAGGTTTCAGAGCTAAAATGGGTTGTCACAGTGGTTAAAAAGTGTTGACAAGAAAGTTAATGTCTTAGAAAATAAATTATTGTTTTGGAAAATGAGTTAATTGTCAAATCTACAAAACAGATGAAGAATGTTAATGACATCAGAGTTGTAGTGGCAAAAGGGAACAGAACTTTAGTAGTTTAGATCAAAAATTTTAAATGTAGAAAACAATATGCAAACTAATGTAAATACTTTAGATCAAAAAATTTCAGCAGTCCAGGAAAATTGCATTCACAAAAATCTGTATTTGAACAATGGTATTGCCTGGTCCAACACTCCAATCAGAAGTTTCCCAGCAGACAATTCACATCCAGTGGATTTTCTGCTCCACTATAGGGATAGTTTTGTGTCAGACATGAGTAGCAATCAAAAAATTAAATTTGTTAAAAGATGTCTAGAAGGTGAAGCTCTGTCTTTGGTAATTTTAAATTTAAGTCAGTGGGAAACATATAAAAGTTTCAAAAAAAAAATTTAAATAAATTTTGATCAGAAACTGAACACGGGGGAGTTAAAAATGAATTTCTGAGTGGTCCTAATTATAGGAATAGGGACAGTACTCTGAAAGAGTTTTGTAAGAATCAACTTAAAAAAATTAATGCACCGTGACAAACCATTTGATGAAATGACATTGATTGATGAACTTAAAAGGAAATTACCAGAAAGGTTGCAGTGGAATTTAGTATACGGACCTGACAATTATCTTTAACAGTTTTTACAATGTGTTAACAGACTGGATAGGGCAGTAGAAAGAAGTATTTACCATAACAAATGGAATTATAGAAATAACAATGGGAATAACTACAGAAACAAAGATAATGGTAACTTTTACCATGATCAAAATGTTAATAGAAACAGAAATTTTGAACATCAGCAGAACAGGAATAATGGGGATAACCATGGGCAATTTAATAGGAGAAACAGTCATAGAGGTAACTACTCTGAAAATGGTAGTCCACCTCAATGAAGGTCCACATTTTTGGGGCGAGGAAACACAACAAGCACAGGACCACTAATTTACACTTGCAATTAGATGATAATAACAACGTTAATGATGTGGCACAGGTATCTGAAGTTGAACAGAAGGAATGTCAGATTTCTAATTTATGTTTTGATCAAAAGTTTTGGGATACTATGTTTAATTATAGTGATGTAGGTGCTAATCACAAACCAGAATGTGAGAGTAGTGAGAATTTTGATTTAGTATTTACTAATGATTTCTTGTCGATGTCAGAAAACAGTGTTATTGATGTATGTAAATAAGGTGATGACTTTATTGTATCTGAACTAGGTGATATTTTTTATGTAGATATGAATGAGAGCTGTGAAATAAGTGAGGTTGGTAAGTCTGAGACTAGTAGCTTATCATAAATGAATGGAAGTGTTGATGGAGATGAGACTTGTGTTGTTGAGATTTGTAAATTGGTAGCCAAGACTGCCAAAGAAAATGTTATTCCACATAAATGTATGTTTTTTCAAGTAGGAGGATTGACTTCCCAGTACATTATATAACTTGAAATCAGTATGTATTTCTTTTATCAATTGTAAATGAATCTTCTAGGTCTTTATGTACGTAGGTTAGTTTGTGTGTGTGGAAGACATTTATTATTAGATTAGATTAATACTAGTTCCATGGATCATGAATACGATATTTCGTAATGATGTGGAACGAGTCGAATTTTCCAATACATGACATAATTAGGTTAATTTAACAACATACTTAAGTTAATATAACAACTTTATTTTATTGTGTTTTTTTTCTTTATTTTTTTTCCTTAATTTATATCTAAAAATTCCTCTATGGAGTAGAAGGAGTTGTCATTCAGAAATTCTTTTAATTTCTTCTTAAATACTTGTTGGTTATCTGTCAGACTTTTGATACTATTTGGTAAGTGACCAAAGGCTTTAGTGCCAGTATAATTCACCCCTTTCTGTGCCAAAGTTAGATTTAATCTTGAATAGTGAAGATCATCCTTTCTCCTAGTATTGTAGTTATGCACACTGCTATTACTTTTGAATTGGGTTTGGTTGTTAATAACAAATTTCATAAGAGAGTATATATACTGAGAAGCTACTGTGAATATCCCTAGATCCTTAAATAAATGTCTGCAGGATGATCTTGGGTGGACTCCAGCTATTATTCTGATTACACGCTTTTGTGCAATAAATACTTTATTCCTCAGTGATGAATTACCCCAAAATATGATGCCATATGAAAGCAATGAGTGAAAATAGGCGTAGTAAGCTAATTTACTAAGATGTTTATCACCAAAATTTGCAATGACCCTTATTGCATAAGTAGCTGAACTCAAACGTTTCAGCAGATCATCAATGTGTTTCTTCCAATTTAATCTCTCATCAATGGACACACCTAAAAATTTGCAATATTCTACCTTAGCTATATGCTTCTGATTAAGGTCTATATTTATTAATGGCGTCATACCATTCACTGTACGGAACTGTATGTACTGTGTCTTATCAAAATTCAGTGAGAGTCTGTTTACAAGGAACCACTTAGTAATTTTCTGAAAGACAGTATTGACAATTTCATCAGTTAATTCTTGTTTGTCAGGTGTGATTACTATACTTGTATCATCAGCAAAGAGAACTAACTTTGCCTCTTCATGAATATAGAATGGCAAGTCATTAATATATAATAAGAACAACAAAGGACCCAAGACTGACCCTTGTGGAACCCCATTCTTGATAGTTCCCCAGTTTGAGGAATGTGCTGATCTTTGCATGTTACGAGAACTGCTTATTTCAACTTTCTGCACTCTTCCAGTTAGGTACGAATTAAACCATTTGTGCACTGTCCCACTCATGCCACAATACTTGAGCTTGTCTAGCAGAATTTCATGATTTACACAATCAAAAGCCTTTGAGAGATCACAAAAAATTCCAATGGGTTGTGTTCGGTTATTCAGATCATTCAAAATTTGACTGGTGAAAGCATATATGGCATTTTCTGTTGAAAAACCTTTCTGGAAACCAAACTGACATTTTGTTAGTACTTCATTTTTACAGATATGTGAAGCTACTCTTGAATACATTACTTTCTCAAAAATTTTGGATAAAGCTGTTAGAAGGGAGATTGGACGGTAATTGTTGAAATCAGATCTATCCCCCGTGTTATGCAAAGGTATAACAATAGCATATTTCAGTCTATCAGGGAAAATGCCCTGTTCCAGAGAGCTATTACACAGGTGGCTGAGAATCTTACTTATCTGTTGAGAACAAGCTTTTAGTATTTTGCTGGAAATGCCATCAATTCCATGTGAGTTTACTTACTTTAGTTCAAAAAGGGGTCCACTACTCAGGAACACTCATCTTCAATAATTTGCCAGTAAACATAAAAAATTTAGTTACAAATAAAGATCAGTTTAAAAGGAGCCTGAAAGACATACTAATGGCCAACTCCTTCTACTCCATTGACGAATTTTTTAATAGAAACAAATGATGTATTGTATATATTCACACTATTAGTATTGTTATTTCAGCTTAAAAAAAAAATATTGACATGTTCCACATCCACAAGGATCTCCTCAGCACGGATCTATGGAACGAAAACTAATCTAATCTAATCTAGTATATCCTCTCTTCTCGTTACCCACCAGGCCTCAACCTCCGCTAATTTCAAGTTGCCGCCGCTCATACCTCACCTGTCATTCAACAACATCTTTGCCTCTGTACTTCCGCCTCGACTGACATCTCTGCCCAAACTCTTTGCCTTTACAAATGTCTGCTTATGTCTGTGTATGTGCGGATGGATATGTGTGTGTGTGTGAGTGCATACCTGTTCGTTTTTCCCCCTAAGGGGAAAAAAGATGCTGTGACTAACCAAATGAGAAAGCGCTAGTAGATAGACACAATAAAAAACACACACACAAATTTCAAGCTTTCGCAACCCACGACGGTTGCTTCATCAGGAAAGAGGGAAGGAGAGGGAAAGACGAAAGGATGTGGGTCTTAAGGGAGAGGATAAGGAGTCATTCCAATCCCGGGAGTGGAAAGACTTACCTTAGGGGTAAAAAAGGACAGGTATACACTCGCACGCACACACATATCCATCCGCACATATACAGACACAAGGAAACATATGTTTCCCTCTCCTTCCCTCTTTCCTGATGAAGCAACCGTGGGTTGCGGAAGCTTGAATTTTGTGTATGTGTTTGTGTTTGTTTGTGTGTCTATCAACATACCAACACTTTCGTTTAGTAAGTTACATCATCTTTGTTTTTAGATATATTTTTCCCACGTGGAATGTTTTTCATTCCAATCCCGGGAGCGGGAAGACTTACCTTAGGGGGGAAAAAAGAACAGGTATGCACTCGCACACACACACATATCCATCCGCACATATACAGACACAAGCAGACATTTGTAAAAGCAAAGCGTTTGGCAGAGATGTCAGTTGAGGCGGAAGTACAGAGGCAAAGATGTTGTTGAATGACAGGTGAGGTATGAGCGGTGGCAACTTGAAATTAGCAGAGGTTGAGGCCTGGTGGGTAACGAGAAGAGAGGATATACTGAAAGGCAAGTTCCCATCTCCGGAGTTCTGACAGGTTGGTGTTAGTGGGAAGTATCCAGATATCCAGAGATCCTGGACGGTGTAACACTGTGCCAAGAGGTGCTGGCCGCGCACCAAGGCATGTTTAGCCACAGGGTGATCCTCATTACCAACAAACACTGTCTGCCTGTGTCCATTCATGCGAATGGACAGTTTGTTGATGGTCATTTCCACATAGAAGGCTTCACAGTGTAGGCAGGTCAGTTGGTAAATCATGTTGGTGCTTTCACATGTGGCTCTGCCTTTGATCGTGTACACCTTCCGAGTTACAGGACTGGAATAGGTGGTGGTGGGAGGATGCATGGCACAGGTTTTACACCGGGGGCAGTTACAAGGGTAGGATCCAGAGACTAGGGAAGGTGGTTTGGGGATTTCATAGGGATGAACCAAGAGGTTACGAAGGTTAGAAGGACGGCGGAAAGACACTCTTGGTGGAGTGGGGAGGATTTCATGAAGGATGGATCTCATTTCAGGGCAGTATTTGAGGAAGTTGTATCCCTGCTAGAGAGCCACATTCAGAGTCTGGTCCAGTCCCAGAAAGTATCCTGTCACAAGTGGGGCACTTTTGGGGTTCTTCTGTGGGAGGCTCTGGGTTTGAGGGGATGAGGAAGTGGCTCTGGCTATTTGCTTCTATACCAGGTCGGGAGGGTAGTTGCGGGATGCGAAAGCTGTTTTCAGGTTGTTGGTGTAATGGTTCAGGGATTCAGGACTGTAGCAGATTCGTCTGCCACAAAGACCTAAGTTGTAGGGAAGGGACCATTTCATATGGAATGAGTGGCAGCTGTCATAATGGAGGTAATGTTGCTTGTTGGTGGGTTTGTTGTGGACGGATGTGTGAAGCTGGCCATTGGACAGATGGAGGTCAACATTGAGGAAAGTGGCATGGGATTTGGATTAGGACCAGTTGAATCTGATGGAACCAAAGGAATTGAGGTTTGAGAGGAAATTCTGGAGTTCTTCTTCACTGTTAGTCCAGATCATGAAGATGTCATCAATAAGTCTGTACCAAATTTTTGCGTTGGCAGGCCTGGGTAACCAGGAAGGCTTCCTATAAGCGACCCATAAATAGGTTGGCATACGAGGGGGCCATCCTGGTACCCATGGCTGTTCCCTTTAATTGTTGGTATGTCTGGCCTTCAAAAGTGAAGAAGTTGTGAGTTAGGATGAAGCTGGCTAAGGTAATGAGGAAAGAGGTTTTAGGTAGGGTGGCAGGTGATCGGTGTGAAAGGAACTGCTCCATCGCAGCGAGGCCCTGGACGTGTGTAATATTTGTGTATAAGGACGTGGCATCAATGGTTACAAGGATGGTTTCTGGGGTTAACAGATTGGGTAAGGATTCCAGGCGTTTGAGAAAGTAGTTGGTGTCTTTGATGAAGGATGGGAGACTGAATGTAATGGGTTGAAGGTGTTGATCTATGTAGGCAGAGATATGTTCTGTGGGGGCTTGGTAACCAGCTACAATGGGGCAGCCGGGATGTTTGGGTTTGTGAATTTTAGGAAGTAGGTAGAAGGTATGGGTGCAGGGTGTCGGTGGGGTCAGGAGGTTGATGGAGTCAGGTGAAAGGTTTTGTAGGGGGCCTAAGTTTCTGAGGATTACTTGAAGCTCTGCCTGGACATCAGGAATGGGATTACCTTGCCAAACTTCGTATGTAGTGTTGTCTAAAAGCTGACACAGTCCCTCAGCCACATACTCCCGACGATCAAGTACCATGGTCGTGGAACCCTTGTCATCCGGAAGAATGACGATGGATCGGTCAGCCTTCAGATCGCGGATAGCCTGGGCTTCAGCTGTGGTGATGTTGGGAGTAGGATTAAGGTTTTTCAAGAAAGATTGAGAGGCAAGGCTGGAAGTGAGAAATTCCTGGAAGGTTTTGAAAGGGTGATTTTGAGGAAGGGGAGGTGGGTCCCGCTGTGATGGAGGACGGAACTGTTCCAGGCAGGGTTCAATTTGGATAGTGTCTTGGGGAGTTGGATCATTAGGAGTAGGATTTCTTCATGGCAAAGTGATATTTCCAGCAGAGACTATGAGTGTAGGACAATAAAACTTAGACGAGGGCTGTTTGGTTGAATATGGGAGTGGGGCTGAAGGTGAGGGCTTTGGATAGGACAGAGGTTTTGGACTGGGAGAGAGGTTTGGAGGAAAGGTTAACTACTGAATTGGGGTGTTGTGGTTCCAAATTGTGTTGACTAGAATTTTGAGGTTTTGGGGGGAGTGGAGCTGGAAGTGGGAGATTGAGTAGATGGGAGAGACTGGGTCTGTGTACAATGAGAGGAGGTTGAGGTTTGTAGGAAAGGTTGTGGAGGGTGAGTGAGTTGCCTTTCTGGAGGTGGGAAACCAGGAGATTGAATAGTTTTTTGAGGTGGAGGATGGCATGCTGTTCTAATTTGCAGTTCGCCTGTAGGAGGATGCTCCGAACAGCCGGTGTGGATGTGGGATCGGAGTTGACGGGTGTGTTCATTGGCTGAGTTGATGTGCAGGTGAAGGATTAGGTGGGTGAGGGCTATGGATTGTTCAGTTTAGAACTGGTATACGGACTGATGGAAAGAAGGGTTACAGCCAGAGATGGAAACTTTCAGTGTGAGGCCTTTGGGTGTAATGCCAAATGTCAAACAAGCCTGAGTAAATAAAATATGGGAGCGTAATCTGGCTGGGGCGAAGGCATGTTTGCAGAGATGGAAACACATGTATTTTGCTAAACTTGTCAACAACAATGTAATTATTGGTTTTTTGGATGTGGAAATTTAAATGTCAGTGTCATTTAGAAGAATGGGATAAAATAAAAAGATATTTACAATAACAGGCAAATCTTCAACAGTTGTTTTTGCAACAAGAACCCATAACATTAAATCAAAATTTTCAGCAGCAAGAATGTACTCCTAGACAAGACTTTGAGCCATCGACAATGACAATGAGATAATCAAGATAAGCAAAAAAAGTTGTTATTTTGTAATCTTACTCCTTTTGAAGCTTTTGAAAATAGTGAAGGTACTAAGTGAATTTAATAGTGATGTGCGGGAGCGTAAGATTGCAAGTGGTGGCATCAGCCATGATCTGTTGACTGATAATGAAGTTTTGTCTGTTGCAGAAGAAGAATGGGTTTTGGATATGTGTATTTGCAGTCTTTATGTAAATGAAGATTCAGAAGTTCCAATTACATGACAAAAGAAGACCAGAGAACTGCCCAACAAAGTCGTATCAACAGTGACGAGAATTTCATATGATATCAACAATGACGGACCGGATGAATTGATAGAGGACTTGACAGCTTCGATCAAGGACATCAGAAAAGAGAAGTACAAATCATAATCAAAATCAAGAATCACAGTACAAATCATGTCCGCCCCCGGTAACTGAGTGGTCAGCACGACAGAATGTCAATCCAAAGGACCCGGGTTCGATTCCTGGGTGGGTCGAAGGTTTTCTCCGCTCAGGGCCTGGGTGTTGTGCTGTCCTAATCATCATCATTTCATCCCCATCGACGCGCAAGTCACCTACGTGGTGTCAAATCTAAAGACTTGCACCAGGCGCACGGTCTACCCGACGGGAGGCCCTTGTCACACGACATTATTATATTTAGTACAAATCATTTGTGAAATTACTCTTTCTTGGTGGACTCATGTGATTGCTAGCAAAATGAATGGAGATGAGGGTAGTGGTGATGAAATGAAAGCTGTAGAACCCAGGCAAGACATGTCTGAACCAAGTGAAAGTGTGATTAACAAAGAAACAGTGAAAACCAATATCTTGCAGTTGATTTTAGTAAAATTAGAGGAAATGAAGACAGACAACAATAGCATATTTAGTGCAGCTAATGATCAGTTAACCAAAAATTTACTTCACTACAAGGACAATTAAATGAACTGAAAACTTAAAACAATGACAAAATGGACAGGGTACAATATCAAGTAGACCAACTTAGTAATCAGGTTTCGCAGCTAAATAATGGGTTGTCAGATTGATTAAAAAGTGTGAATGGAAAAGTTCATGTATTAGAAAATAAATTCATTGTTTTGGAAAGTGAGGTAGTTGCTCATCTGCAAATCAGGAGAAGAATGTTAATGACGTAAATGGAACAGAACTAGATAAAAAATTTTAAATGTTGAAAACAGTATACTAAATAATGTAAATGTTTTAGATCAAAAAATTTCAGTAGTTGAGGAAAATTTCATTCACAATAATTTGTATTCAAACAATGGTATTGCGTGATCCAACATTCCAATCAAAATCAGACAGTTTACATCCAGTGGATTGTCTACACCACTGTAGACATAGTTTTGTGTCAGGCTTGAGTGACGACCAAAAGATTAAATTTGTTAAAAGATGCCTTGAAGGCGAAGCTCTGTTGTAGGTAAATCTAAATTTAAGTCAGTGGGAGACATACCAAAGTTTTGAAAAAAGTTTTTAAAATAAATTTTGGTCAGAAGGTGAACAAGGTAGAATTAAAATTGAATTTCTGAACGATCCAAATTATAGGAATAGGGATGGCACTGAACGAATTTTGTAAGAATCAACTTAAGAAATTAACACACCTTGACAGGCCATTTGATCAAATAACTGATTGATGCACTCAAAAGGAGGTTACCAGAAAGGCTGCAGTAGGATTTCATACAAGGACCTGACAACTGTCTAGAACAATTTTTATGATATGTAGACAGGCTGGAGAGGGCAGTAGAAAGAAACTTGTACCATAACAATCGTAGTGATAGAGATCAAAATGGTAACAACTACAGTAACGGAGATGATGGTAACTTTAATCAGGGTAAACATGGTAATAGAGACAGAAATTCTGAACCTCAGCAGGACAGGAATAAAGGGGATAAACATGGGCAATATAATAGGAGAAACTATCATAGAGGCAGCTATTTGGGAAACGGTGGTCCACCTCAATGTAGATCGCCAGTTTTGAGGTGAGGAAACATGACAAGTACAGGATCCCCAATTTACACTTATATTTAGACAATAATAATAGTATTAATAACATAGCACAGGTATCTGAACTTGGACAGAAGGGATATCAGATTTCTCATTTATGTTTCGATTAAAAGTTTTGGAATACTATGTTTAATTATAATGATGTCGATACCAATCACAAACCAGAATGTCAGAGTAATGAGAATTTTGATGTAGTATGTACTAATGATTTCTTTACTTGGTCAGAAAACAGTGTTATTGATGTGTGTGAAACAGTTGATAACTGTATTGGATCTGAATTAGGTGGTATTTTTATGTAGATGAGAATGAGAGCTGTGAATTGATTGAGGTTGATAAGTCTGAAACTGGTAGCTTGTTGCAAAAGAATGCAGGTGAAGTGTGTGACTTCAATGGTGATGAGACTTAGGTTGCTAATGATGTTATTGATGAAGTAGTTTTGGAAGAATATGATGATGATGATGATGATGATCAGGTTTTTGTGTAGTTTAAGAGTTATTTGTGAATGATGTTGACAATACAGGTAAGGTAAGTGATGTATGTGATGATGTGAGTGAGAGTCATGGATACCAGTTCAGCCAAAGCTGTTTTTCATTAATGGCATTCAAACAGTAGAGGTGTGTTATCTGTAAGCTTACAGAATAAGTTAGTTGTGGTTAGTCAAAATCAGTATCCAAATTGGTGGAATAAAGTGAAAGAGGATCTAAGTAGGAAATGTAATTTTGACAGTAATGTATTTTTTGTTCCTTCTGAAACATGTCATGTTAGTTGTGCTCTCAAAACAATTCAGTGTGTTCAATCTCTACCTGACAACATGTTGTGTAACCAAAGTAATGCTATGATACCAGTGAAGTTGATAAAACATTGCAAAAACAGTGTAGATGTAGCATTTGAGGAAATTGAAAGTGATTTCTTGCATGAAGTTTCTAATAACAGAGATGATAAATCAGATGTTAGATGTCCTTATATTAAGATTAAGATTGATCAGTGGGAAGGGAACTGTTTGACTGATATCAGTAGCCTGATTTGTGGTATATCTGAACAATTTAGAGACAAAATCCAGCTTAGTAAGACTTTTGTGGAAATGCCTGTTGCATGTGTAAAGATAAGAGGAGCCACAAGTAATCAAAGCAAATTGGTAAAATCTCAGGTACTTTCAATGTTTAGTATAGAAGGCAAAACCTTAGAACATGGATGCTTAGTGATACCTAGGCTGGAAGAAAATATAATTCTCAATATCATTTGGATAGTGAAAGTCAAGGCTTGTTTTGGATGGAATGCTAAAGAATTGTTTATTTTGGAACCTAAAAGTAATACTTACGCGAAAACTAATTTCTATATCTTAAACTGTGAGAAAAGTTGTAACTATTTGCAAAACATTGTGAACCAAGGTGAGTACCAGGTGTTTGATGATGATACACATTTTTATGAGACTGAGGATCAAGATTTTGAAAGTGCAGTGGATTCTAAATTAAGGGAAGCTACGAATCTTAATGACATACAAAAGGAACAACTTAGAAATTTGTTATTGGAGTTTAGAAATGTGTTTAGTGAAAACCCAGGAAGAGTGATAGGCTATCAGTGCATGCTTTACTTTAAAGATTATCAGCCTTCTTTTGTCAAGCCATATAATATACCATTTTCAAAAAGAAAAGATGTAGAGAAATAAATTAAGAAAATGGAATCATGGGGTGTAACTGGGAGGAGTAGGAGTGCTTACAATAATCTTTTAGTTGTTGTAAGTAAGAGAAATGGTGGAGTGAGAACTGTTTTGGACTCTAGACATCTTAATAAATTTCTTATCAGAGAGAATGATCATTCTGAGAACATGGACAAGCTGCTACACAAATTTTATTATGTAAAGTACATGAGTAGTTTGAACCTGACCTCTGAATTGCACCAGATTCCACTTGAAATTAATTCTAGAAAGTACACAGCACTTTTGTATGAAGGTAAGTGTTTTCAGTATTGTGTGGTGCCACTTGGGCTAAATGTATCTGTAGCTGAATTCATCAGAGCTCCGGATTCTGTCTTAGGAAGTGAAGTGAGTTCAAAATTAACTGTGTATCTTGATGACATTTTGGTCACAGAAAAGACTTGGGAACAATGTTTGAATCTGTTAAGAGATGTGTTTTCAAAATTAGAATCAGGAGGCACGACTTTGAAAAGAGGTAAGTGTAAATTTGGTGTGGGAGAAGTTACATTTTAAGGACACGTTATATCTGAAAAAGGAAATGCACCTGATAAAGAGAAATTTGATGCTATTGCTAATTGAGCTGCTTGGGGGAACAAAATGGTAAGCGCCAAAATTACAGTTTCGAGATACAGCACATCTGAAGTTTCAATTGATAAGCAAATCTTAATAATTTTTTTTGAGCAGTCCTTTTATTCTGTAGTGATTCTAACATCTATCTTCTACTATACAGACATAAACGAAACTCAGAACTGACTAAAACAAATGAAATATACAAAAATTATTACATTACCATACACGATTAACAACACATAGTGATAGAACATTACATATTAAATTTTACAGTAAGTCTTCAACACTTTACTGAAACTGCAAAATTCATCACTCTCATTACTAATGTCTTTTTCATCCAAAACTGTTGGCTTTAGTGACAGGAAAAATCCACGGTGTACAGGAGGGATGTAATTTAGGAGCGACAGGACATCAGCAACTTTCTTCTTTTCAATAAGCCTTGGCCCATTGTATTTAAGTCGAAGCGTAGGAACTGGTCCTTGCCTTCCACATTTCCTGAAGCTTATTTCATGCCAAATGTCATGACAAAATGTCTCGCTGATGAATAAAGATGATGGATATTCGGAGGTCACCTTCAACCTACATACTTTCCTTAGGTTGACATCTCGACCATCAACTGTCTTCTTTCTGAAGGCAAACGCTTCTTTAGAGTGTCGTATTTGATAGAAATCCTCTCTTTTCATATTATATACAAGCAATGGATTCTTCTTAGCCGACTTCTTGATGATCTCGCACCACTGATCTGGACTGTACACATCTTGTACTTGTCGGCGAACGTAATTTTCAATTGTCGGGAAATCTCTATCGGACTGCAGCATTGTGTGCCCGCTCACAGGGAAGTGGTGTTCAACCACACGAAATCTACCAGTTCAAATTAGATATTTCCAAAACAGTACCATGTTCCGGTTCATATTTTGGCCACAGCAGTTATTAGATATCGCAATGAGAGTATCTCCTTTTATGTCATTTTCCTCAAAGTAACGTAAAAGGCAGCTCAAAATTTCCTCTGATCCACGGGCAGCAGTAGTCTCATTCCACAAAAAGCAGTGCCCTTTCTTCTTGACACAATCATGAACATTGAGATTATACAACCAAATCTTCCTTTTGTAAAAAGCTGTACCACAACTTAACTTAGGAACTGGGGGAGTCTGTTGCAAGTCAAAAGTCACAACATGTATATTATTGTCTGCTTCTGCTTGTTTTGTCTGGATGGCAATGTTAGCTTGCCCTGCTTCTGCCCAACGTTGGCGTAATTCCAACTGATGCTCCAGACTTACTTTCAGTTGGGGGGCATCAGTGCTCCCAGTTTGCACTTTGAGCATGTATCATTCTTTGGTGACTTTACTCCTATGTTATACTCTTCAGTGAAAATTCGCCTGTACTTGTCTGCAGATACAGGCTCATAGGACATCTCCTTGCAGAAAACATTCTTATAGTGCTCGTAACAGGAGGCGATTGTTACATCTGTGCCCAGGTACAATCTGGCACTACTGTTTGAGCGTCTGTAATGACTCTCGTATTTCGGTATTTTGTCAATGTGTTCCCTGACATGGTTAACACTAGTTTCGGAGTAAGCATGCGGACGTATGGTATGCTTGCCCCGTTTATCCTGGGGTGGCGTGATCGATCCGGATGTGATTTTTTTCTGTATATTTTCGACACAACCGCGATTGTTATGTAGACCATGAATGGCAAGAAAAGCTTTCTTGCATACTTTTGTATCACTGTCACTAACTTTTACGCTGTAGGAAATAGTACAGTTTTTCCGGGAATTTTCTCCCGTTGCTTTTCGACGACATGCAACAGTATTAGATTTCATTGCACCAAATAAGTATGCATTTTGAATGTTAAAATCACCTACTTCTCAAAATGTTTTGAATAGTTTCATCACATTCAAATCTCCTACTTTTCCAAAACATTTACGAGGGCACTGGCAATTAGGTCCCACAGTTGTTTTACTTACAGTTGCTCCTGTATGAGAAACATACTCTTCGTCGAAATTACGCCTCTTCTGTTTAATTTTGTGTTGAGAATCGACTTTCAGCCTTTTCCGAACGACCTCATTCTCTGTTCGAGGGCCCTTCCTGAATGGTTTCTGCAGGAGCGATACACTGTTCGTTGTTTTGGGCAATATGATCTGATTCGCTATTAGCCTGTATAACAAAAAAACTACTATTACCGTTATCATTATTATTATTACATGTAACAGTATAAATGAGAAATGCGCATTCACACACCACTTAGCCAAAAAAACGTAGCCATTCTAAACTATCCTCAAAATTAACGTACTTCAGGAACATAATGGTATGTACATGCACTTACCATTATGTTTGTGAAACGTACTAAAGACAGCATATTTACAATATAACATACCTCTGAGTCATCTGAATCGTTAGAAATGTATTCTGGATCCCTCTTGAAGATATTAGTATCATTGGAAGTATATTCCTCGTCTTCTGCCATGTTCACTGTTGGCATAATCTTGGAGATGTTTTTACTTGCCGCCATTCTCTCTGTCACTTATCATTATGTTTCCGCAACAGACGTACAGTGGCGCTTACCATTAAGCTCTGCCCTGACATCTGTTGAGTGAATTTGGAACTACTAGTAAGTTTACTGCATTGTGCGTCCCACAGGTGGTGACATTAGCCATCTACCGCAAAATACACGGCGATGGCGCTTACCATTGTGTTCCCCCGAGCAGCTCAATTTTCTTCCTCCTCGCAACAAAAAATGGCTTAAATCATTTTTTGATTAACTGGATTTTATAGAAAATTTTGTAGCAGCCAAACTTTTAATGCTCCATGCTTCTGTGGACTTTTGAAGAAGAATACCACTTGGGATTAGAATTAGGACTGTCAGCATGCTTTTGATGAAATCAAACAACAGTTGTGTCAGAGTCAGATATTGTTCAGACCAAATTTGTCTCTTGCTTTTTGTATTATGACAGACAGTAGTGATATTGCAGTGGGTGCACATTTATTTCAGGTGACTGAAGCCGATGGTATTATTGAACATAGGTCTCTTGCATTTGCTATTAGAGTATTGCAGAAACATGAAAAGACATACACTGTAACTGAGAAAGAACTTTTGGCTGTGCATTGGGCATTCAACAAATTTAAAAATTATTTACTAGGTCACAAAGTCATCATCTAAACTGATCACAAAGCATTATGTTATTTTCAGGTGTGTAAGCTGTACTATAATTACTCATTGGATCTTGTTTTTACAGCAGTTTAATTATGAAATCAGATACATTAAGGACACAGACAACATAGTTGCTGATGCTTTACCTTTAGGTTGTGTATCATCTAACAACTTTGGAGAAGGAGAAAAAGAGTTTAAATTTATGTGGTAAGGTGTAAAAGATGAAAAAGAGATCTTGAAAATTTGCAAACACACCTGTAGGTATCAAAATCATGATCAACATTTTAAATTGGTTAAGAGCATGTTGGTAAGAAAGGAGGAGAAAAGACAGAACAGTGTTATAAGGTACACAAGGGTTTTTTATTCAGGAGACGTAAGACTGACTCAGAGGATTGGAAACTATGTTGGCCAGAACAGTGAATTGATACTTTAATTACTTATACACATGAGAGTTTTGGTCAAAGTGGAACAACCAAATGCACACAAAAGATTCAGGAAACATTTTTTTTATAACATAGGAAGGAGAGCCAAGAAGAAGATTGCCAGCTGTGACAGATGTCAAAGAGTGAATGTAAGTAACCAAACAAGTAGAGGTGAAATGCAAAACAATTGCCTAATGGTAACCTTGATCTCATGTCTGTTGTTGTTTATGGACCTTTACGTAAGTCTAAGAATTGAGTTTGTTATGTTTTTGTGGTGGTTGATGTATTTTTGAAGTTCATAAAGTTGTTTCCTCTTAAGAAAGCTACCAGTAAGCAAATAATCTCCAAGTTTGAAAGCACATATGTTCATCAGGTGAGTGTTCCTAAAACAATTTTATCCAGTAATGGTTCTCAGTTGACATCTCAAGCTTGGAAAGATTTTGTTGATCATGCAAAAATATGGCATATTCTAACCTTGGCATACCATCCTTTGAGTAACCCTGCAGAAAGTTATATGAGAGAGATTGGAAGACTGTTTAGATTATATTGTAGAAAGAATCATACCAGTTGGATAGATTATGTCAGTGACTTTGAAGATATTATGAACAGCGTACAACATTCTTCAGCAGGTTTTTCACCTTTTGAAATCATGCTTAATCTCAGATCAGCTAACTTTATTTCTGAAAATGTTGAGTTTCCACCATGTAAAATTCTTTCTCCACAAGATAGGAAAAAATGTGTTAGGGGATGATGAAAAAACAGGGGGATAGGAGAAAGCAGAGACATGATAGTAAAGGTAGATTATCTAAGTCTTAAGTAGAAGGTGTTGTGTTGGTGAAAGTCAAAGAGAAATCCAAAGTGTTGACGTCTGACATAAAGAAATTTTTCGATATTTGTATTGGACCATTCGATTTTCTTAAAATCCACATCCTAATGCATACATACTTGTGGAGCCAAAATCTAAGAAGCTGTCTGGATTATACAGTATCACTGGACTGAAAGCATGTAGACATGATCCATTAGTATCTAATTTTTGTTTGCTTGTACTTCTTCCATTGCTGTGAATGTAGTATTTAAGATGATGTAGTTTCTGGAGTTTTATCTTGTCCATTGACTGAGTTTAAATCTATATATAAATTCATAAAACTATATAACTGTGTTTTGTTTTCTGGTATTAGTATGTGAATTGATGTGATTTTAAAAGTTTTATCTTATCTATTGACTGGGTTAAAATCTATGATACACTATAGAGTTGTGTTCTGTAATAGATTTGTGCTTTAGAATTTAATACATATATGCCATGAGAAAAACAAGTAGAGCTTTGAAATGTGACAATATTCATATTTCATACTGCAAAGATTAGGAATAGTATCTGAGCATATCTGTATGTATTACTTTATTAGTTCATTTCTTCTTTACTGTATTTTACTTTGTTTATTAATGTTTCTAATGCGAATGCTTTTTAATCTCAACTGACGTAAATCCCGTATAATTGACTATGTAAAATAAAGATGGAGATCATATCTCATGTATGTGAAGAAGGTATCGAACAACATATTTAGTACACAAAACAATGTTTCAGGATTTGATGTGAATGCTAGACAGGATCTGTTGGAGCGTGTGATGATAACTCTAAGAAGAAAGCTAAAAGATGTGGGCAGATCCACTCCTCACACTGCCATATGGCAGTACCCTACTGAATCAGTCATCTTGCAAGAGATCATGGATGCTGGGTAATGTACTCAAGCATATGTCGACTGGAAAGTGGGTTGTGTCTGATATTTGTGAATTGCTAACCAAGACTGCTAAAGACAGTGTTATTCAGCATAAATGCATTTTTTTTATTGGTGGATTGACCCTACAGTCATTATGTAAATTTAAATCAGTATGTATTTTTTTTATTAATTGTAAATGAATCTTCTAGGTCTTTGTGTATGTAGGTTAGTGTGGAAGACATTTACTAGTATGGACAATATAACAATATGTATACATGATTGCTTTCATGCTCTGATTTTGGTTCTCAAGCTTCTGGATTGTGTCATCATTCAAAGCTAACTATGACTATGTTTACCTGAATTTATTCTGAATATTGCAAAATTGTATTTTGATTGGATCTCGAGTTGTGGACAGACTCATGATTAGCTCTGTTTTGGGTATCCTGGTAATCGTGACTGGGTGAGTGTTTAGTCAAGGAGAGTGTACAACCATTGATTGAAGCTAGATACTTCTCACAATTACTCATTGCATATAATTGAACTCATTGATATGATTATGAACTTTATTAATACTGTTGTGTAAAAACTTTTTTGTTGGTTTGTACCCGGTGTGGTTTGGATTCATGGGTCGGTCCCCATATCGAAAAACTTAGGCCCTAATATTTTTCCATAATTTTGTTCTTTCATGAATAAACATATCTGTAAATACTGTGGTTTATGTGGCTGATTGACTCCTACACACGATCAAATATATTCTTCTGGTCTGTACCCATCATTGTGAGTCTTTTCAAGTCGGCTCACTCATCATAAACTTAGGCTCTGAAATTTTTTCTCTTCTCTTTTGAAGATTTTGCAGGTTTGGTTGTATAGATCTTAATTTAAAATTTATAAATTCTAGTAATTTACATTGTTGCTGTAATTATTTCTATAGTTTAGTGGTGTAATGTTGTAGTTTTTCACTTGTGTCATTTGTCTTGTGATCTGAAAATCTGAATGTCATATCCTGATATCTGTATAGATTATGATTTGTATAGTAGACATTTTTCTTATGTGCTGTGTAATATGTTACATATCAGATACTTCTATACATCTATCTGCTATCCTAGGGCATCATTTTGTACACTGTTTGGTATACCTTATAGTCTGTCACAATGTTTTTTTTTTTTTTTTTTTTTTTTTTTTTTTTTTTTTTTTTTTTTTTTTTTTTTGTGTGTGTGTGTGTGTGTGTACACTTATCCCTCTTAAAGCTGTTGAAAATAGTGAATTTAATAGTGATGTGTGGGAGGGTAAGATTACATACCACAGAATGAAGTAGTAGTGGGCATGCCTGATGTGTTTATGTGTTTTTATGTTTGGCAATAACAATGTAATTTTTCATAATGAAGTGGAAAATGTAAAGACAGTGTGATATAGGAAAATGTGATAGAACAAAAAAATTACAGAAACAGAAATTACAGAGCAGGCTTACTTCAGCATTATCATGTCATTTGGAACATACAATGTCAAAAATTTCAGCCCCAAGAATCAACTCCTAGATTTGCAGAACAGGAGCCAACTACAAGAAAAGAAGATAAGTAAAAAGTTTATTGTAAATCTTACTCGTCTCAAAGCATATTAAATGAATTCATTATAAAATGAGTGACAATCAACAGGTGATATGAGGGAGGGTAAGATTACAAAGTCTACTATCAAAGTTTCAAGAACTGGCTTTAAATGATAACTCTATGGATATACTACAATCCCCAATGTACCACTCATATGAGGACAAGATTAGAAAAATTACAGCACACACAGAGGCATTCAAACAATCATTCTTCCTCTGCTCCATACATGAATGGAACAGGAAGAAACCCTAATAACTAGTACAATGAGACATACCCTCTCCCATGCACTTCATGGTGGTTTGCAGAGTATAGGTGCAGATGTAGTGTAGAATGTCAAAGCTTCCAAAATATTCTTTGAAAAGCAGAGTATTCCTACTTTTTACAAATTTAAATGTCATATTGATTCTGAGGCTGCTGTTGGAATAAAGTGACATGCAAGTGCAGCCATAATGAGAGGGTGACTACGTTATACATGATGGTAACTGCATATGCTGTCCACAAAATTACTCTAACTACATTTAAATATCTCATTGGACCTCTTAGCCGTATCCTGGGGCTGAGTAGATAGTGCTACATGGGCACTAGCTGACTGGATCAAACCACAAGCTAAGGTTTTCCAAATGGAAAAGTATGGCCACCTCAAAGCCCAACTACAAAAAGAAAAGAAAATATGTGACACTCAGGTACCTAACTCTGAAAATAAGTATTTAAAATAATGCACTGAATGTTGAATAGGATCATAATAGTTCCTAAGGCCTTATGCCATCTACTATGGCATATTTTATACTCAAGGGAAAGAGGTAAAGCTTTAATCCTGGATATGTTGTATAGTCATCTTTTATTTTCCACCATGCCTTGGTTGATTTTCAGTTGCGTTTTTATTCAAAATAGCTATCATTCTCAACAACAGTTTTCAATATAACAGGAGAGAACATTCTACATCTTACACTTAAATTAATTTAGAAAAATGTAAAAATGACAGAAATGTGCATTGATAGGCACATGTAAAAATCTAGTAGAGCTATCATAAAACAAGACAAAATTGTGTGTTTCAGCAGAATCTTGCACAAAGGTTTCACTGGGCAGATGCATCATTATGTGAAAGCACATCAATAAAATTATAAACCAGACTTAACTATATGTATACAAAAATCTAGGAAGTTCACAAAAATATGACAGTAATCTTCATGTCAAACCAGTATATGTCAGTGTTCTTTCAATATTACTACACTGATTACTGAAGTCATGAATCTAACATTCACAAAGTGACAACCACAACTGAAAAAGCATAGTACTGAGCTTTCCAAACAACTAATTTTAGCTACCTTGCTCTTCACATAATTGCTAATCTTGGAAACAAGCAAATTAACCTCCTGACATATTTTGCATATTTTCACTCAATAATGTCTTGTGAAATGATTTTCTGGGGTAACCCATCACTTAGAAAGAAAGTACTGATTGCACAAAAACAAGCAGTAAGAATAATACTGTATGTAGTGTTCACTCATCAACATCACCTAGGTATCTCTACTTGGAACTAGGTATTTTAGCTGCACAGTCACAATACATATATTCACCTATGAAATTAATCATAAATAGTTTATCTAAACTAGACATGATTGTCTTAATGGGATTTCCATGATCATTGTTTAAATAAAAATATGGCATTTCAGTCTTTGATCACTATTTTTTATTTTCAATGACCACTTTCAGGCTAGCTGCCCATCTTGAGATCATATATTGCAGTTACAGAGTAACCCGTCATTTTTGAAACCCTTTTATTCCTTTTTGCCTGCTTCATTTACTGCATTTTTGTATTTTCTCCTTTCATCAATTAAATTCAATATTTCTTCTGTTACCCAAGGATTTCTACTAGCCCTCGTCTTTTTACCTTGTCAGTTACTCTGTAACTGCAATATATGATATGGCATTTCAGTCTTTGATCACTATTTTTTATTTTTGATGACCACTTTCAGGCTAGCTGCCCATCTTCAGATCATATATTGCAGTTACAGAGTAACTGACAAGTTGTCAATTACTCTGTAACTGCAATATATGATCTGAAGATGGGCAGCTAGCCTGAAAGTGGTCATCAAAAATAAAAAATAGTGATCAAAGACTGAAATGCCATATCATATATTGCAGTTACAGAGTAACTGACAAGGTAAAAAGACGAGGGCTAGTAGAAATCCTTGGGTAACAGAAGAAATATTGAATTTAATTGATGAAAGGAGAAAATACAAAAATGCAGTAAATGAAGCAGGCAAAAAGGAATAAAAGGGTTTCAAAAATGACGGGTTACTCTGTAACTGCAATATATGATCTCAAGATGGGCAGCTAGCCTGAAAGTGGTCATTGAAAATAAAAAATAGTGATCAAAGACTGAAATGCCATATTTTTATTTAATCATAAATAGTCCATTGCCATTTTAGAAGAACACTGAGATACATACCCACAACACTAGAGGAAAAAATAACCTTTATTACCCATTATTAAACCTGTCAGTGGTTCTGAATGGACTTTAGTATGCAGTAACAAAAGTCATCAATCATTTTTCTGATAACATGAAATGTCTGACAGGCAGCAAAGAAAATTTTAAAATCATTTCTCCTGGATAAATCCATTTACTCTGTGGATAGGTTTCTATTTAAAACCTGGTAGCCTGTTCATTTCTTAATGTGTTTTTAAGTGTGATTGCATGAGTAGGACTAAAAAAGTAGTGTGACCATTAATGTTAACACCAATTATGTACATATATGATGTAAACTGACTCATTCCACATCTTTTCAATAAAATAATTATTCAAATTACCTATGTAACATATAACTAACTAACAAAGATGTGTTTTAAAATTAAATCAGCCAAAAAATGTGCAAGGCATGACAGAAAAATAAAAATAAATCTTCACATGTAAAGAAAAAAGAGCAAAATATGGAAAGTATGCTCTAGTTAACCTGCCTGACAAAAGTTTGCACGTCATATGATCATCATCATCAGTTATCCACTATATTAGCAGGTCCTTTGCCTCTCCATTTTCTGCGATCCATTGCTTCCTTCTTAAGGCTGCTGTATGTTGTACCGTCCATTACGTCATCCAGTATCTGGAATCTCTTCCTTCCTCGCTTTCTTTTACCTTCTACATAACCTTCTAAAACAGCTTTTATTAGTCCACCATTCTTTCTTAATATATGACCAATCCAATTTCTTTTTCTTCTTTTTATTACATCTAGTAACTGTCTTTTCCCTGCCTCTCTTCTCAGTACCTCTTCATTTTTTACTCTGTCCATCCAACTTATTCTTTCCATACTCCGCCATATCCGCATCTCAAAAGCCTCAAGCCTTTCTCTGTCTTTCTTTCCCAAAGTCCATATTTCAGTGCCATATAGAAGAAGAATGCGTAGATTTGAGGAATGAAATAGTGAAGGCAGCAGAGGATCAAGTAGGTAAAAAGACGAGGGCTAGTAGAAATCCTTGGGTAACAGAAGAAATATTGAATTTAATTGATGAAAGAAGAAAATACAAAAATGCAGTAAATGAAGCAGGCAAAAAGGAATAAAAGCGTTTCAAAAATGAGATCGACAGGAGGTGCAAAATGGCTAAGCAGGGATGGCTTGAGGACAAATGTAAGGATGTAGAGGCTTATCTCACAAGGGGTAAGATAGATACTGCCTACAGGAAAATTAAACAGACCTTTGGAGAAAAGAGAACCACTTGCATGAATATCAAGAGCTCAGACGGAAACCCAGTTCTAAGCAAAGAAGGGAAGGCAGAAAGGTGGAAGGAGTATATAGAGGGTCTATACAGGGGCGATGTTCTTGAGGACAATATTATGGAAATGGAAGAGGAGGTAGATGAAGATGAAATGCGAGATATGATACTGCATGAAGAGTTTGACAGAGCACTGAAAGACCTGAGTCGAAACAAGGCCCCGGGAGTAGACAACATTCCATTAGAACTACTGACAGCCTTGGGAGAGCCAGTCCTGACAAAACTCTATCATCTGGTGAGCAAGATGTATGAGACAGGCGAAGTTCCCTCAGACTTCAAGAAGAATATCATAATTCCAATCCCAAAACAAGCAGGTGTTGACGGATGTGAAAATTACCAAACTATCAGTTTAATAAGTCACAGCTGCAAAATAAAAATGCGAATTCTTTGCAGACGAATGGAAAAACTGGTAGAAGCCGACGTCGGGGAACCAGTTTGGATTCTGTAGAAATTTTGGAACACGTGAGGCAATACTGACCCTATAACTTATTTTAGAAGAAAGATTAAGGAAGGCAAACCTACATTTCTAGCATTTGTAGACTTAGAGAAAGCTTTTGACAATGTTGATTGGAATACTCTCTTTCAAATTCTGAAGGTGGCAGGGGTAAAATACAGAGAGCGAAAGGCTATTTACAATTTGTACAGAAACCAGATGGCAATTATAAGAGTCAAGAGACATGAAAGGGAAGCAGTTGTTGGGAAGGGAGTGAGACAGGGTTGTAGCCTCTCGCTGATGCTATTCAATCTGTATATTGAGCAAGCAGTAAAGGAAACAAAAGAAAAATTTGGAGTAGGTATTAAAATCCATGGAGAAGAAATAAAAACTTTGAGGTTCACCGATAACATTGTAATTCTGTCAGAGACAGCAAAGGACTTGGAAGAGCAGTTGAACGGAATGGACAGGGTCTCGAAAGGAGGGTATAAGATGAACATCAACAAAAGCAAAACGAGGATAATGGAATGTAGTCGAATTAAGTCGGGTGATGGTGAGGGTATTAGATTAGCAAATGAGACACTTAAAGTAGTAAAGGAGTTTTGCTATTTAGGGAGCAAAATAACTGATGATGGTCGAAGTAGAGAGGATATAAAATGTAGATTGACAATGGCAAGGAAAGCGTTTCTGAAGAAGAGAAATTTGTTAACATTGAGTATAGATTTAAGTGTCAGGAAGTCTTTTCTGAAAGTATTTGTATGGAGTGTAGCCATGTATGGAAGTGAAACATGGACGATAAATAGTTTAGACAATAAGAGAATAGAAGCTTTCGAAATGTGGTGCTACAGAAGAATGCTGAAGATTAGATGGGTAGATCACATAACTAATGAGGAGGTATTGAATAGAATTGGTGAGAAGAGGAGTTTGTGGCACAACTTGACCAGAAGAAGGGATCAGTTGGTAGGACATGTTCTGAGGCATCAAGGGATCACCAATTTAGTACTGGAGGGCAGCGTGGAGGGTAAAAATCGTAGAGGGAGACCAATAGATGGTGAATACACTAAGCAGATTCAGAAGGATTTAGGCTGCAGTAGGTACTGGGAGATGATGAGGCTTGCACAGGATAGAGTAGCATGGAGAACTTCATCAAACCAGTCTCAGGACTGAAGACCACAACAACAACAACAACATAGAAGAACACTCCTTACCAGACATTTTATGAGTCTCTTTCTGAGTTCTCTGTCCAGACCGCTGCAGAAAATTCTCCTTTTCTTACAGAACACCTCTTTTGCCATTGCTATCCTTGTTTTAATTTCTGTGGTGCACTTCCAGGGGGTGTCTATCCTGCTTCCACGATACTTAAAATTTTGTACCTGTTCTAGTATTTCTCCATTGAGTATAATTTTTATTTCTTTATTTCCTCCTAGTGCCAATACTTTTGTTTTCTTTGTGTTTATTTTCATCCCATAATTTTTTCCGTTTGCTTCAATGGTGTCCACCAAATCCTGTAACTCTTTTTCCCCTGTGACTAGAAAGACCATGTCATGAGCAAACCTCAATCACCCTACTCTTCTTCGTGCAATTTCTACTCCTTTGTCATCTGATGAGCATTGGTCAATCATATTTTCTAAGTAGATATTGAAAAGAGTGGGTGATAGACAGCATCCTTGCCTTACTCCTTTTCCTAGTCTGACCCAATTTGTACTTTCTCCTCTCACTTTAACTGAGGCTTTTTGATTAAGATTTAATGAGTTTACAAGTCTTCTGGTTTTCCAGTCCACTCTCTTTTTCCTCATTATAGTCGCCAGCTTGTCCCAAACCACACTGTCAAATACCTTTTCTAGATCAATGAAGCACATATATAGGTCTCTTCCTTTTTCAATAAACCTTTCTCCCAAGATTTGTAGGAGCCCTATTGCATCTTCGGTGCCCGTATTCCATCTAAAGCCAAACTGCTCCTTGACAAGATTCTCCTCCATTACTTTTTCAAGTCTTTTATTAATTATTCTTAACATCACTTTGGCTGCATGTGAAATGAGGCTGATTGTCCTGTGCTCGCTGCATTTCGTAGTTCCTTGTTTTTTCGGTAATGAAATTATTACTGTTGTCAGAAAGTCCTCAGGCCATTCACCACTGTCATATATTTTATTACAAAACCTCAATATTTCTCTTATTCCATCTTGGTTCAGGCATTTTAATATTTCTCCTGGTATCATATCTGTACCTACCACTTTGCCATTTTTTATTGCAGCTATGGCAGACTTTACTTCTTCCATTATGATGGTTGGTCCTTTCTCGTCATCACTTACACTGTTATGTGATTCAAGTTCCAAATTTTCTGGTTTGCTATTTGTGTCATATAGCTCTTTTAGATATTCTTCCCATCTCTGGAGGACATCGTCATGATCTTTGTACACTACCTCTTCGTCTTTACTCAAAATTTCCGTAGTAGCACTTCCTGCTCTGTTTTGTTCCCATGTCTTGGTCTTTACTCTGTTGTATAGTAAGTTGTATCTTCCCTTCCTGTCCACTTCTTCAGTTGCATCACATTCCTCTTTTAGCCATTTTTTCCTAGTCCACTCTGTTCCTCTTTGCAGTTCATTATTTAACCTTTGGTATATCTTTCTTGCATCTTCAGTGTTCTTGTTTTTAAATTTTCTTCTTTCCTCCATCTTGGAAATCATTTCTTGTGTGACCCATGGTTTTTTGACCTTTTCCCTTTTACATATCCTATATTTTGCTGTCCTGCTTTAATGATTCCCTCTTTCCGCATATTCTATTACTCGTTGACATTATCAGGTGGTTCTTTGTCTCGTAATGTGTTTAGAAACTCATGTAACAGCATTTCTGTAATTTGTTCTTTGTTGGATCTTATCTTCTCTGGATCACACTTCTTCACCATGGTCGCCTTCTTCAGTTTTTTCATTCTTATTTCTATTTCCGCCATAAGTAAGTTGTGGTCACTATTAATATCTGCACCTGGTAATGTGTACGGCTTCTTGATTCCATTCCTGTATCTATCTTCTACCAGTATAAAATTGATTTGGTTTCTGTATTTGTCCCCTGGTGGTTTCCAAGTGTAGAGCCTCCTCTCGTGGTTCTTGAACCATGTGTTTTTGCTATCAGCTGCCTTTCCCTGCAGAAGTCAATTAGCCATTCACCTCTATCATTTCTCTTTCCAAGACCATGACTGCCTACTATGTTTTCCTCTTTCCCTTTTCCCACAATGGCATTCCACTCTCCCATTACTATTTTGCAGCATTTTTTATGTTCGTCCATTATTCTCTCTATTGCATTGTACGTTTCCTCTACAATTCGGTCATCATGTTCTGAAGTTGGCATATACACCTGGACAATCAGTAAATCTTTTTGTGCTCCTTTTAGCCTTACACCAATAACCTGGTCATTTGCATAGTCCACATATTCCACACATTTAGCCAATTCCTTTGTCATAACCATTCCCACTCCATTCATTCCTTTTACTTCTCCTCCTGAGTAGTACAATACATATTCATCTGACTGTAACTCTCCACGACCATTCCACCTTACCTCAGCAACTCCTACGAGGTCCGTATGATTTCTGCCATAAGTAAGTTGTGGTCACTATTAATATCTGCACCTGGTAATGTGTACGGCTTCTTGATTCCATTCCTGTATCTATCTTCTACCAGTATAAAATTGATTTGGTTTCTGTATTTGTCCCCTGGTGGTTTCCAAGTGTAGAGCCTCCTCTCGTGGTTCTTGAACCATGTGTTTTTGCTATCAGCTGCCTTTCCCTGCAGAAGTCAATTAGCCATTCACCTCTATCATTTCTCTTTCCAAGACCATGACTGCCTACTATGTTTCCCTCTTTCCCTTTTCCCACAATGGCATTCCACTCTCCCATTACTATTTTGCAGCATTTTTTATGTTCGTCCATTATTCTCTCTATTACATTGTACGTTTCCTCTACAATTCGGTCATCATGTTCTGAAGTTGGCATATACACCTGGACAATCAGTAAATCTTTTTGTGCTCCTTTTAGCCTTACACCAATAACCTGGTCATTTGCATAGTCCACATATTCCACACATTTAGCCAATTCCTTTGTCATAACCATTCCCACTCCATTCATTCCTTTTACTTCTCCTCCTGAGTAGTACAATACATATTCATCTGACTGTAACTCTCCACGACCATTCCACCTTACCTCAGCAACTCCTACGAGGTCCGTATGATTTCTGCCATAAGTAAGTTGTGGTCACTATTAATATCTGCACCTGGTAATGTGTACGGCTTCTTGATTCCATTCCTGTATCTATCTTCTACCAGTATAAAATTGATTTGGTTTCTGTATTTGTCCCCTGGTGGTTTCCAAGTGTAGAGCCTCCTCTCGTGGTTCTTGAACCATGTGTTTTTGCTATCAGCTGCCTTTCCCTGCAGAAGTCAATTAGCCATTCACCTCTATCATTTCTCTTTCCAAGACCATGACTGCCTACTATGTTTCCCTCTTTCCCTTTTCCCACAATGGCATTCCACTCTCCCATTACTATTTTGCAGCATTTTTTATGTTCGTCCATTATTCTCTCTATTGCATTGTACGTTTCCTCTACAATTCGGTCATCATGTTCTGAAGTTGGCATATACACCTGGACAATCAGTAAATCTTTTTGTGCTCCTTTTAGCCTTACACCAATAACCTGGTCATTTGCATAGTCCACATATTCCACACATTTAGCCAATTCCTTTGTCATAACCATTCCCACTCCATTCATTCCTTTTACTTCTCCTCCTGAGTAGTACAATACATATTCATCTGACTGTAACTCTCCACGACCATTCCACCTTACCTCAGCAACTCCTACGAGGTCCGTATGATTTCTGCCATAAGTAAGTTGTGGTCACTATTAATATCTGCACCTGGTAATGTGTACGGCTTCTTGATTCCATTCCTGTATCTATCTTCTACCAGTATAAAATTGATTTGGTTTCTGTATTTGTCCCCTGGTGGTTTCCAAGTGTAGAGCCTCCTCTCGTGGTTCTTGAACCATGTGTTTTTGCTATCAGCTGCCTTTCCCTGCAGAAGTCAATTAGCCATTCACCTCTATCATTTCTCTTTCCAAGACCATGACTGCCTACTATGTTTCCCTCTTTCCCTTTTCCCACAATGGCATTCCACTCTCCCATTACTATTTTGCAGCATTTTTTATGTTCGTCCATTATTCTCTCTATTACATTGTACGTTTCCTCTACAATTCGGTCATCATGTTCTGAAGTTGGCATATACACCTGGACAATCAGTAAATCTTTTTGTGCTCCTTTTAGCCTTACACCAATAACCTGGTCATTTGCATAGTCCACATATTCCACACATTTAGCCAATTCCTTTGTCATAACCATTCCCACTCCATTCATTCCTTTTACTTCTCCTCCTGAGTAGTACAATACATATTCATCTGACTGTAACTCTCCACGACCATTCCACCTTACCTCAGCAACTCCTACGAGGTCCGTATGATTTCTGCCATAAGTAAGTTGTGGTCACTATTAATATCTGCACCTGGTAATGTGTACGGCTTCTTGATTCCATTCCTGTATCTATCTTCTACCAGTATAAAATTGATTTGGTTTCTGTATTTGTCCCCTGGTGGTTTCCAAGTGTAGAGCCTCCTCTCGTGGTTCTTGAACCATGTGTTTTTGCTATCAGCTGCCTTTCCCTGCAGAAGTCAATTAGCCATTCACCTCTATCATTTCTCTTTCCAAGACCATGACTGCCTACTATGTTTCCCTCTTTCCCTTTTCCCACAATGGCATTCCACTCTCCCATTACTATTTTGCAGCATTTTTTATGTTCGTCCATTATTCTCTCTATTACATTGTACGTTTCCTCTACAATTCGGTCATCATGTTCTGAAGTTGGCATATACACCTGGACAATCAGTAAATCTTTTTGTGCTCCTTTTAGCCTTACACCAATAACCTGGTCATTTGCATAGTCCACATATTCCACACATTTAGCCAATTCCTTTGTCATAACCATTCCCACTCCATTCATTCCTTTTACTTCTCCTCCTGAGTAGTACAATACATATTCATCTGACTGTAACCCTCCACGACCATTCCACCTTACCTCAGCAACTCCTACGAGGTCCGTATGATTCTTTTCCATCTCTCTTTCAAGGTTTTCTAGTTTTCCTGCTTGTAGTAGAGTTCTAACATTCCAGGCACCAATTCTTGTTTGATTGATTTTTTGCCTCCTTTCAACTTGTCCCCCCCCCCCCCCCCAGAGATCCAAATGGGGGACTATTTTACCTCTGGACACTGATTTAACATGAGAGGAAGCCGTTTTTGTGCATAAAATGGAGACTGCATTATGCAGGGAAAATAATCTGTGGTGGTATTCTGTTGCCTTCCGCAGTTCTGGAGGCCACCCCTAACATGGGATCAGATGCCTTTTGCAGCTGCTCACTCTGGGTCAGATTCTGCATGAGAAATATAGGTTAGAAAATGAAAGACCCCTAGTCCTTGAAACCTAATAGCGAAAATAAAAGACCCCTAGTCCTCGAAACCTAATAGCGTCAGTGTCGGAAAAGAACAAGAGCTGGCCGAGGGTGGCCAGTTAGGAAAGCAATGTCAGGACTCAGATGGGGGCCTCGTGGTCGCCTCACAGCCTCGTGGTCGCCAGCCATATACTCACTAGGTGTGAGTCCCTTTTATCGTGTGATAAAGCTTCTTTTTCAAGAAAGATTGGCCAAAAAACAATTTCCCATTAAAACCATTTTTAATGTAAAAGTCATATGAGTTTAATTAATAAGATCTTGAAATTGTTAAAATAAAACTGTTTGTATTTTTGATTATGAACCCTAAAACACAATTACACTAAATTTGGTATTTAATGTAATTGGACAGATACAAAATCTACTCGCCAACCACAGGCAGAAGATCACATCTACATCTACATTTATACTCCGCAAGCCACCCAACGGTGTGTGGTGGAGGGTACTTTATGTGCCACTGTCATTACCTCCCTTTCCTGTTCCAGTTGCATATGGTTCGCGGGAAGAACGACTGCCGGAAAGCCTCCGTGCGCACTCAAATCTCTCTAATTTTACATTCGCGATCTCCTCAGGAGGTATAAGTAGGGGGAAGCAATATATTCGTTACCTCATCCAGAAAAGCACCCTCTCGAAACCTGGACAGCAAGCTACACCACGATGCAGAGCACCTCTCTTGCAGAGTCTGCCACCTGAGTTTGCTAAACATCTCCTTAACACTATCACGCTTACCAAATAACCCTGTGACGAAACGCGCCGCTCTTCTTTGGATCTTCTCCATCTCCTCTGTCAATCCGACCTGGTACGGATCCCACACTGATGTGCAATACTCAAGTATAGGTCGAACGAGAGTTTTGTAAGCCACCTCCTTTGTTGCTGGACTACATTTCACAAGGACTCTCCCAATGAATCTCAACCTGGCACCTGCCTTACCAACAATTAATTTTATATGATCATTCCACTTCAAATCATTCTGCACGCATACTCCCAGATATTTTACAGAAGTAACTGCTACCAGTGTTTGTTCCGCTATCATATAATCATACAATAAAGGATCCTTCTTTGTATGTATTTGCAATACATTACATTTGTCTATGTTAAGGGTCAGTTGCCACTCCCTGCACCAAGTGCCTATCCACTGCAGATCTTCCTGCATTTCGCTGCAATTTTCTAATGCATATGAAAGGTATTAAAGTCTGCATCCTTTCAGAGCCAGTGCATCTACATCTACATAGTTACTCTGCAGTTCACAATTAAGTGGCTGGCAGACGGTTCATCAAACCATTTTCATACTACTTCTCTACCATTCCACTCTTGAACGGCGCATGGGAAAAAGGAACACCTAAATCTTTCCATTCGAGCTCTGATGTCTCTTATTTTATTATGATGATCATTTCTCCCTATGTAGGTGGGTGTCAACAAAATATTTTCACATTCAGGAGAGAAAGTTGATGATTAAAATTTCGTAAATAAATCTCGCTGCAAAGAAAACTGCCTTTGTTTCAGTGACTGCCACCCCAACTCGCGTATCATATCAGTGACACTCTTACCCCTATAGCGTGATAACACAAAACAAGATGCCCTTCTTTGCACTTTTTCGATGTCCTCCATCAATCCTCCAGCAGAGGATGGACAAGTGTAATGTAGGCTGTCTCTTTAGTGGGCTTGTTGCATCTTCTAAGTGTTCTGCCAACAAAGTGCAATCTTTGTTTCACCTTCCCCACAATATTATCTATGTGGTCTTTCCAATTTAAGTTGCTCATAATTGTAATTCCTAGGTATTTAGTCAAATTGACAGCCATTAGATTTGTGCAATTTATCATATACCCAAAGTTTATTGGATTTCTTTTAGCGCCCATGTGGTTGACCTCGCACTTTTCATAATTTAGTGCCAATTGCCACTTTTTGCACCATACAGAAATTCTCTCTAGATCATTTTGTAATTGGAATTGATCACCTGATGATTTTACTAGATAGTAAATTACAGCATCATCTGCAAACAATCGAAGGGGGCTCTTCAGATTATCACCTAGATCATTTATGTAAACCAGGAACAGCAGAGGGTCTATGACACTACCTTGCAAAACACCCAGATATCACTTGTGTTCTACTCGATGATTTACCATCTATCACTATGAACTGTGATCTCTCAGTCATTTTCTTCAAGATGATTCATAATGTTCGAGTACAGTATATGCTCCAAAATCCTACTGTAAATGGGTTGCTCTTATTTCCTTTCTCGAATATTGGTGTGACCTGTGCTACTTTCCAGTCCTTAGGAACAGACCATTCGTCAAGAGAGTGGTTGTATATGATTGCTAAGAAAGGCACTATTGTGTTTGCATACTCTGAAAGGAACCTGATTGGTATACCATCTGGACCAGAAGACTTGCCTTTCTTAAGTGATTCGAGTTGTTTTGGAACACCTAAGGTATCTACTTTTATGTCACTCATGCTAACAGTTGTTCTGGTTTCGAATTCTGGAATATTTACTTCATCTTCTTTCGTGAAGGAATTTCGGAAAACTATTTAGTAACTCAGCTTTACTGGCACCAACATCGGTAACATTTCCATCGCTGTTGCACAGTGACGTTATTGACTGTTTTTTTGCCACTGGTGTATTTAACATACGACCAGAATATCTTTGGGTTTTCTAAAATATTTTTAGACAATATTTCATTGTGGAAACTATTAAAAGCATCTCGCATTGATGTCCACACTAAATTAGCCAGTCTTAGGGATTTCGCGTTCTTCTAAATTTGGCATGCTTTTTTCGTTGCTTCTGCAACAGTGTTCTGGCATGTTTTATGTACCATGTTGGATCAGTCCCATCTCTTATTAACTTATGTGGTATGAATCTATCTATTGCTGTCGATACTGTATCTTTGAATTTTAGCCATATCTGGTCTCAGCCTTGCTGCAATAATCCGTATCCGTATCCGTCATGATGCTCTCTATTATATCAGGATTATTTGTGGCTAAGAGGTCAAGTGTGTTTTGGCAACCATTTACAATTTGTGTGGGCTCATGAACTAATTGTTCAAAGTAATTCTCACAGAAAGCATTTAGTACAATTTCAGAAGATGTTTTCTGTCTACCACCGGCTTTGAACATGTATTTTCACCAACAAATTGAGGGTAGATTGAAGTCTCCAACAATTATAACTGTATGAGTGGGGTACTTATTCGTAATGAGATTCAAGTTTTCTTAGAAGCATTCAGCTATTATATCATCTGAGTTGGGGGGTCGGTAGAAGGAGCCAATTATTGTTTCGGTTGGCTGTTGAGTATAACCTCTACCCTAGTAATTTGAAAGAACTATCTATTTCAACTTCACTACAAGAAAAACTACTACCAACAGACACAAACACACCACCACCTACTTTATTTAATCTATCCTTTCTGAACACAGTTTGCACCTCTGTAAAATTTTGGCAGAATTTATCTCCAGCTTTAGCCAGCTTTCTGTTCCTATAACGATTTCAGCTCCAGTGCTTTCTATCGGAGCTTGAAGCTCTGGTACTTTTCCAACACAGCTATGACAATTTACAACTACAGTACTGACTGTTGCTTGGTTGATTCTTGTTGTTTCTTTGCCCTGTACCCTTTGAGACTGGAGCCCTTTTTGATCTTCCCCGAGACTGTCTGACCTATCCTTCTTCTGGCAGAAGGGTTAAAGAGGAAGAAATAGGGGTGAAGGAAAAGGACTAGTGAGGTTTAGGGAAAGGGGTAGACTTCAGAAAAGTTGCCCAGAACCCCAGGTCAGGGGAGTCTTACTGGAAGGGATGAAAAGGGAAGTCTATATCTACATCTACATCTACATCCTTACTCCGCAAGCCACCTGATGGTGTGTGGCGGAGGGTACCTTGAGTACCTCTATCGGTTCTCCCTTCTATTCCAGTCTCGTATTGTTCGTGGAAAGAAGGATTGTTGGTATGCTTCTGTGTGGGCTCTAATCTTTCTGATTTTATCATCATGGTCTCTTCGCGAGATAAACATAGGAGGGAGCAATATACTGCTTGACTCTTCGGTGAAGGTATGTTCTCGAAACTTTAACAAAAGCCCGTATCGAGCTACTGAGCGTCTCTCTTGCAGAGTCTTCCACTGGAGTTTATCTATCATCTCCGTAACGCTTTCGCGATTACTAAATGATCCTGTAACGAAATGCGCTGCTCTCTGTTGGATCTTCTCTATCTCTTCTATCAACCCTATCTGGTACGGATCCCACACTGCTGAGCAGTATTCAAGCAGTGGGCGAACAAGCGTACTGTAACCTACTTCCTTTGTTTTCGGATTGCATTTCCTTAGGATTCTTCCAATGAATCTCAGTCTGGCATCTGCTTTACCAACAATCAACTTTATATGATCATTCCATTTTAAATCACTCCTAATGTGTACTCCCAGATAATTTATGGAATTAACTGCTTCCAGTTGCTGACCTGCTATTTTGTAGCTAAATGATAAGGGATCTATCTTTCTATGTATTTGCAGCACATTACACTTGTCTACATTGAGATTCAATTGCCATTCCCTGCACCATGCGTCAATTTGCTGCAGATCCCCCTGCATTTCAGTACAATTTTCCATTGTTACAACCTCTCGATACACCACAGCATCATCTGCAAAAAGCCTCAGTGAACTTCCGATGTTATCCACAAGGTCATTTATGAATATTGTGAACAGCAACGGTCCTATGACACTCCCCTGTGGCACACCTGAAATCACTCTTACTTCGGAAGACTTCTCTCCATTGAGAATGACATGCTGTGTTCTGTTATCTAGGAACTCTTCAATCCAATCCCACAATTGGTCTGATAGTCCATATGCTCTTACTTTGTTCATTAAACCACTGTGGAGAACTGTATCGAATGCCTTGCGGAAGTCAAGAAACACGGCATCTGCCTGTGAACCCGTGTCTATGGCCCTCTGAGTCTCGTGGACGAATAGCGCGAGCTGGGTTTCACAAGACCGTCTTTTTCTAAACCCATGCTGATTCCTACAGAGTAGATTTCTAGTCTCCAGAAAAGTCACTATACTCGAACAGAATACGTGTTCCAAAATTCTGCAAGTAAGTCTCCCCTGACCCAGGTTTCTGGGTGACTTTTCTGAACTCGGCCACTTTTCCTAACACTGACCAGTCCTTTTTCTTCACTTCCTCTTCCCTGCCCTTCAACTCTGCCAGAAGAAGGAGCCACTGGCTCCAAAAACAAACAAACTTTAATGCCTTTTATGTGTTTTCTCCTGTTTCCACTTGGTGAATATATTTTTTATCTATCCAGTTACATTATATTTTCAAAAATTGAATATTTTCATTGATTTAAATTTGATATTTTTAATATAATAAGTAATTTTAAATTGTTCAACTGAGACTTGATGAGTACATTTATGGGGTAGCAAACATTTACTTTAACATATTATATTCAAAGGAAATATTTGATGAGTACTCTTTGAAATATTTAGATTAAAGTTCAGTCTTGATCACGTTATGTCTGTTTTAATGAGTAACCAGTTTTGGTTTTATAGAAAAAACCGAAACCGGTTACTCATTAAAACAGACATAACATGATCAAGACTGAACTTTAATCTAAATATAACAATTAATTGATCACTGTATTCCAAAAATGTTTACCAAAACTCTTTGAAATCTCCAAATTAAGTCTTTTACACTGCATCTTCACCTTATGAAATCAGAGGATGCACAGTGGGATGTTCCACACTTAACAGCTACCCAAACAATGTTCCCAGTTTCCACGAATATCATTCGTCGGGCTGAGTGGATAAAACTGGAACATGTTATTCCAAGAACTGATATGTTACACCACCCTACCTCTCAATAGATTATAAGAGAATGTTTTGACTATCTTCCACTGTTCCTTAACTAAGCTTTACCAGAATAAAGAAAATATTTCTGTCCATATTTTTGTTCAAATTGTCCTTGTAATGCAGTACAAATGCACTCATAAATTCCAATGACCTTTTCAATATTCAGTATTTGGAAAATTTTCTGTCTCGTAAGGGACTTTTAAAAATTATATACAGTACTTATCACTTCTATGAAGTACTTTTCACAATGCTGCCAAAGTCTTCTTTTTTTAGGTTGAGTCCATATCACCTCTAAAAATCACATTTTGCATTGATTTGTCTTTCCTGTCTTATTAATTACCATTCCAATTTTTGTATAGTCTTTTGTCATACATGTCATATGCAAATTTCAAAAATTCTATGTATGTGTCAATATTAAGAATCGGCATACAAATGTCATCAATGTCTTTAACATTTTGGCATTTGTAAGTCCAGAGTGTTATGTTGGTACATAACAATGAATATAATGTTTTCCAACATAATATCAAAGTATAACACCCCATGATCTTTGGGTAGTGTCTTTGATTATAAATCAAAATATCCTCAGACTTGTGGTCAAAACCCACCACTACTTAAATTTTGATTAACAATCAGCATTGGCAACTGAAGACCTGCGTAGGAAGTCACCCTCATTCTTGTCAATGGCCTTGTCAGAGGGGCAGAGGAGCGGCACTCTCTTGTCCTTGGGGTGGGAAACTGTCCCTAAAGGCAGGAGAATCAGCAACAACTAACAGCATGAAAATGCAGAAGGCAACGGAAACCACTGCATTAATGACACATAATGTGTGTCCACTGGACAAGTAACCTGTAATTGAAAAATTGTCATGATGATCTCTCCATTTGCAAAAGATTCCAGAATAGTGCCCCATTCAGACCTTCAGGAGGGGACTGCCAGGCAGAAGGTGACCTTGAGAAACAGATCGAATAATTAACAAAAGGATAACATTCTACAAGTTGGGGTGTGAAATGTCAGGAGTTTGAACATGGTAGGGAAGCTAGAAAATCTGAAAAGGGACATGCAAAGGCTCAATCTAGATACAGTAGGGGTCAGTGAAATGAAATGGAAAGAAGACCAGAATATCTGGTCAGATGGGTATAGGACAATATCAACAGCAACAGAAAATGGTATAACGGGAGTATGATTAGTTACGTATAGGATGGTAGGACAGAGAATGTGTTACTGAGAACAGGTCAGTAATAGGGTTGTTCTTATCAGAATCAACAGCAAACCAACACTGATAGTGATAGTTCATATATATATATATATATATATATATATATATATATATATATATATATATATATATATATATATATGTTATAGAAGGAAACTTCCACATGGGAAAAATATATCTAAAAACAAAGATGATGTGACTTACCGAACGAAAGCGCTGGCAGGTCTATCGACCTGCCAGCGCTTTCGTTCGGTAAGTCACATCATCTTTGTATATATATATATATATATATATATATATATATATATATATATATATATATGCCACTGTCACAAGCTGCAAGTAAAGAGATAGAAAAAGTATGTGAGGATATTGAAAGGGTAATACAGTACGTAGGAGAAGATGAAAATCTAATAGTCGTGGGGGACTGGAATACAGTTGTAGAGGAAGGAGTGGAAGAAAAGGGCTTGGGCCAAGGAATGAGAGAGACTAATTGAGTTCTGTAATAAATTTCAGCTAGTAATAGTGAACACTCTGTTCAAGAATCACAAGAGGAGGAGATATACTTGGAATTGGCCAGGTGATACTGGAAGATTTCAGATAGATTACATCATGGTCAGGCAGAGATTCTGAAATCAGACACTGGATTGTAATTCATGCACAAGAGCAGATATAGACTCAGATCACAATATACAGGGTGATCAAAAAGTCAGTATAAATTTGAAAACTTAATAAACCACAGAATAATGTAGACAGAGAGGTAAAAATTGACACACATGCTTGGAATGACATGGGGTTTTATTAGGAAAAAAAAAAAAACAAAGTTAACACAATGTCCGATAGATGGCGCTGGACAGCAAAACTGCTACCGTGATGGGTGAGAGGTACGCCGATATGTTACACAATTGCATCATCCCCAGCCTGGCTGATAAACACCTGCTGGAATGTACAATATTTATGCAGGATGGCGCTCCATCCCATATTGCTAGACGCATGAAAGATCTCTTGCACGCATCATTTGGTGATGATCGTGTGCTCAGCCGCCACTTTCATCATGCTTGGCCTCCCAGGTCCCTCAGTCTGTGCAATTACCAGCCCCCTCACATTACACCCTTTCTAGTTGGGGGCAGCAATACAGAAAACAGGGGAACTGGCCCTCTCACTGGAGATGCCAACCAGCTACCCCATCACCTTCCTAACCAACCGACCCTGCTGAGGGTCCTGCATGAGATGAAACATGAATGCCCTGAATGCACCCGAACCTTCGCCACCAAGTCCGGGTCGGGGGTCCTCCGCCAATGACAACACCAGGTGGCCGCCAACGTGGACCGAAAACTCATGAGGTAGACCAAGGAGGAGGCCCTCTCACTCGCCCGGGTGGAGGCCGAGCTCTTCCATGGGACGGACTGCCAGTTCTTCTTCACCAATCGGGAGCTCCTCCATGTCTTTCCCAATAGGACACTTGATGCCATCAGTGGCCAGAGACGGAAGCCTGTACACAGCCAGGGTGTGCAGGAATTTCTGGTCATCCTGTGGGAGAGAGACAAGGAGGGACCAGTGTCCAGCCTGGGGCTGGCGAGGTCACTGCCACTGGATGCAGGGTGAGGACAGCATGACACCACTGTGGACGTCACCACCAGATGCTGGGGTCAATGTGGCCATCTGGGAGCACCTTGCGGGGCTTCCTGTGTTCGTGCAGTGCTTCTCGGTCCTGGACTGATCATCAGTTTTGGGGCCAGGGACACGGCCCACCACCACCTTGGGCATGCTCCCAGATGCCCTCGCTGCTGTCGGCTCCAAAGAGGTGGTGATTCACAGGTCCACACCACGCCCACCACCTAAGTGGCAGCAGCCGCCTCAGTGCCAACATAAGTTGCGCCGGTGGGAGTTCACGCACACCCAGGAGGTCTTCCAGCAGTCCTGCACATGTTGCATGTGGGGTCTCCTGGATGGCACCCTGCTACAGCCGCCACCTGAAACCCCAGTCTGCACAACTTCTGGGCCGACCTCTTCCAACAGCAGCCGCTGTCCACTGCTAGGGCCATCAGTGACCACCTCCTGCCACACTCACAGCCTGTCGACTTTGAGTGCCTGTGGAGGCTCGTCACAGCAGAAGAGGTCGCCACTTCCATGCCGCCCAGGAGCTCTTCGCCGGGCCCAGGCTGCCTAACTCCCACCGAGTTGTGCCACCAGCTGCGTGAAGTGGTGGTGAAGATTATGAATCTCCTCCTCCTTGCATCAGCACTCCCTCCTCATCTCCTCCATGCCCAGACCACCTTACTCCCCAAAACAGTTGCACCAGCATCCCCTGCTGACTTTCGTCCCATCACCATATGCTCAGTGCTGGCGAGGACCTTCCATAAGGTTCTGGCATTGCAGCTGATGTGTCTGTGTGCTGTGGACAAATGTCGTGAGCCTTCATCCCGTGGGATGGGATGCTGTAAAACACATTCATCTTGGACCAGGCTCTTGTTGATGCAGTCCACTCATGGCATTTGGTCTCTGTTTCATCTCTCGACGCTTCTAAGGCATTCAACTCAGTAGACTATGCTGCCCTATGCTCCATGCTGAAAGAGCATTGCCTTCCAACCGAATTGGCCAACTACATTGTTAGCTGCTACTGGGTGATAACGGGCAGTGGTGGTGTGAGCATGGTCATGCAGCCGTCAAGGGAGGTCCGTCAAGGGGATCCTCTCTCCCCCCTCCTTTTCAACATGGCCGTCAATATAATGCTTTTAACACCTTGCTTCCCACATAGGGCCCCTGATTTTAGGTTGCAGAGCCAACACTACGGCCTTCACTGATGATGTCCTGCTGTTTGCTTTGATGAGGAGGGGCCTGTTGTCCTTCACCGATGCAGCCACTGCAGCCCTTGCCCACCTGAGGCTGCACATCAACGAGCGGAAGTGTTTCACGCTCGCCTTACTGGCCTCCGGTTGTGAGGAGATGGTGAGGATGGATGACTCCATCACCTTCACAGCTAGCAACGCCACCATGCCAGCCCTACATGTGGGTGAGACCTTCCATTACCTGGAGCTGCAGTTCTCCTCTTCTGGTCAGTGCTTGTTCCATCCTCACTGCCATCTGCAGGAGCAGCTGGACATGATCACCCAGGCTCCCCTGAAGCTGCAACAGCGCCTCTATGCTCTCACCCACGTGCTGCTGCCGGGCCTGTATCATGGGCTGGCCCTCAGTCACATCCAGATTGGTGCCCTGAATGCCACAGACATCATGGTGCGAGCAGCTGTCAGAATCTAGCTCCACCTCCTGGCAGACACTCCCTTGGGCTGCTTCCACTCTCCTGCAGCCCATGGGGGCCTCGGCATTCCATCAGCCTGCTGGATGGGCCCTACTCTAAGGTGGGCCCAACTCCTGCTGCAGAAGATGGGGCAAGCTGCAGACGATGCAGCTGTGCAAGGTGCAGCGCAAGGTCACGCCACTTGAGCAGCACTTGACGTGGGAAGGCTATCTCCTCACGATGCTGGAGCAGGTTGGGGACATGTGGGCGGCCTGCCTGCACATTGCCT
This sequence comes from Schistocerca nitens, assembly GCF_023898315.1. Taxonomy (NCBI): domain Eukaryota; kingdom Metazoa; phylum Arthropoda; class Insecta; order Orthoptera; family Acrididae; genus Schistocerca; species Schistocerca nitens. The sequence continues at coordinate 828,554,767 of NC_064618.1, read as the reverse complement.
TCAGCGGTGCAGCCCTCTCCAAGTCAGTCGCTGACACCAGTCATTTCCTCTCTGGGAGCGACTTCATCAATGCCATCCATACCTGCATTAATACCTTGCCCTCCGAGGTACAACGCAATCATGATCGCACAGTTGACAATCGATGCTGTGTGGGCTGCAGGGCCACTGAGACTGCGAACCACATCATCCAGGCTTGCAGGTAAATGCACGGGTCCAGCATGAGACGTCCTGAGGCTGTTGTTGAGTACCTCGCACGTGGACTCGTGCAAAGGGGCTTCGACGTCTCATTGGAGCCCCACCTCCGAACATCGGAAGGACTCCGCAAGCCTGACATCATTGCAGTCAAAGATGGCCAGCCCACATAGTCGATGCCCAGATAGTCAGTGACCACCTCCGGCTTGAATGGTGCCACCAGCAGAAGGCGGCGAAGTACAATGTGCTGTCCATCAGGCGTGCCATCCTTGACCTGCATCCTGGCATCCAGAACATCACCTATTTGTTGGCCACTTTGAATTGGAGGGGAACATGGTCCCCACAGTCCGTGAGCTACCTCCTGAAGTTGGGCTTCAAGGTGCGGGAGTTCTCCATCATCTCGTCCAGGATGCTGACGTCGTGCTGGGCATAATTCAAGATCTTTGGGCGAATGATGGCACAGCACCTGATTCCCAGGGCTGGCGTTGGGTAGAGTGCAGTAGGCAGTACAGTTAAAGAGAAATGGGCATCTCTAAAAGGCCAGCCACAGAAGTTGGAAAGTAAAATATAGTTACAAAGAAAGTACATGCAAAGAAACCATGTAAAACAGAATAAATACTTCAGTTGACCGATGAAAGAAGGAAGTACAAAAATGTTCAGGGAAATTCAGGAATACAGAAATATAACTCACTGAGGAATGAAACAAATAGGAAGTGCAGGGTAGCTAAGATGAAATGGCTACATGAAACGTGAATAAATCGAGAAAGAAATGATTGTCGGAAGGACTGACTCAGCATATAGGAAAATAAAAACAAACTTCAGTGAAATTAAAAGCAAGGGTGACAACATTAAGACAGGAATGGGAATTCCACCGTTAAATGCAGAGGAGGGAGTGGATAGCTGGAAAGAGTACACTGAAGGCCTCTGTGAGGGGGAAGATTTGTCTGATGTGATAGAAGAAGAAACAGGAGTTGATTTAGAAGATATAGGGGATACAGAATTAGAATCAGAATTTAAGAGAGCTCTGGAGGAATTAACATAAAATAAGGCAGAAGAGGTAGTAACACTCCATCAAAATTTTTAAATCATTGTGAGAAGTGGCAGTAAAATGACTATTGATATTGGTGTATAGAATGTATAAGTATGGCAACAAATCATCTGACTTTCGGTAAAATATCATCTACACAATTCCAAAGACTGCAAGAGCTGGCAAGTGTGAGAATTATTGCACAATCAGCTAAAAATCTCATGCATTCAAGTTGCTGACAAGAATAATAGAGAAGAGAAAGGAAAACAAAATTGAGGATGTGTTAGATGATGATCAGTTTGGCTTTAAAACTTCTAGTTTGGCACTTCAATCACTTGATATGACACCACCCAGACAAATGAAACTTTTCACACATTCAACCCTCACTCCTTCCAGTATGGTGTTACAAGGTGTGGGTGTCCTACTCTCCTTCACTGGCACTACCTTTCTCTTAATCAGAGTCAACTTAAATTCTTTAAATTTTTTATTCCAGTAATCCAGTCACCTCTGAACCTACATTTCTGTCTCTCCCCAAATGGCAATGTCATCAGCAAAAACAAAAACATAGAGATCTTCATTTTTGTTTCCTTGATTTCTTCCACGATTGCGTCCGTAACAGTAATGGAGAAAGTGACCTTAAAAATAATAAAAGGAATTTTCAAGAATTTTGATGAAAATAATGGAAGAAAATACAATGTTGCCTGAATTAATTTGAATATTTAAGAAGAAATAACTGTAATTTGGTTAAGACAGAGAAAATGTTAATTATTATAAAGAGTTGGACATAGGATGTTAGACGACCAAAGCATTGAGGTCACTAGTGCCAAAGAATTTTATCAATGACATGGAAGAAATCTGGCAGCATGTCAGTAGTGCAGCTCCACTTCACAGTGCAGTGGCTGGTGAGCTGGCTATGCAATCGCTATGCTCATTGCTGCATCAGTTAGCCCACGCATGACACATTGGCAGCACAGAACAGTTAGCTGTGTGCCTGATAAGGTGAGCTGTAAACAGCAAAGACCTAAGACTTTTTTTATTAGTATTCAGTCTGTGAAGAGTTGTAAAACCATATTTCACTGGCTTAGGGTAGTCAGGCGAAAATATAGAGACTTTGTTTGAGTACAAACGAGGATGTATCTATTGTTGTTAAAGATGTATGCCAGTTTGGATGAAAAAAATGAAGGGCTTTGTGGACCTTATTAAGGCTCAAGGGGAGGAATTAGAAGAACTTAAATATGAATGCATCAAATTTAAAAAGACAAGGGGAGACAGCTACAAAAGTAGACTCTTCAAAATAGGAAATAAATGATAAAATTTCTAATATACACTCCTGGAAATTGAAATAAGAACACCGTGAATTCATTGTCCCAGGAAGGGGAAACTTTATTGACACATTCCTGGGGTCAGATACATCACATGATCACACTGACAGAACCACAGGCACATAGACACAGGCAACAGAGCATGCACAATGTCGGCACTAGTACAGTGTATATCCACCTTTCGCAGCAATGCAGGCTGCTATTCTCCCATGGAGACGATCGTAGAGATGCTGGATGTAGTCCTGTGGAACGGCTTGCCATGCCATTTCCACCTGGTGCCTCAGTTGGACCAGTGTTCGTGCTGGACGTGCAGACCGCGTGAGACGACGCTTCATCCAGTCCCAAACATGCTCAATGGGGGACAGATCCGGAGATCTTGCTGGCCAGGGTAGTTGACTTACACCTTCTAGAGCACGTTGGGTGGCACGGGATACATGCGGACGTGCATTGTCCTGTTGGAACAGCAAGTTCCCTTGCCGGTCTAGGAATGGTAGAACGATGAGTTCGATGACGGTTTGGATGTACCGTGCACTATTCAGTGTCCCCTCGATGATCACCAGTGGTGTACGGCCATTGTAGGAGATCGCTCCCCACACCATGATGCCGGGTGCTGGCCCTGTGTGCCTCGATCGTATGCAGTCCTGATTGTGGCGCTCACCTGCACGGCGCCAAACACGCATACGACCATCATTGGCACCAAGGCAGAAGCGACTCTCATCGCTGAAGACGACACGTCTCCATTCGTCCCTCCATTCACGCCTGTCGCGACACCACTGGAGGCGGGCTGCACGATGTTGGGGCGTGAGCGGAAGACGGCCTAACGGTGTGCGGGACCATAGTCCAGCTTCATGGAGATGGTTGCGAATGGTCCTCGCCGATACCCCAGGAGCAACAGTGTCCCTAATTTGCTGGGAAGTGGCGGTGCGGTCCCCTACGGCACTGCGTAGGATCCTACGGTCTTGGCGTGCATCCGTGCGTCGCTGCGGTCCGGTCCCAGGTCGACGGGCACGTGCACCTTCCGCCGACCACTGGCGACAACATTGATGTACTGTGGAGACCTCACGCCCCACGTGTTGAGCAATTCGGCGGTACGTCCACCCGGCCTCCCGCATGCCCACTATACACTAGAGATGGGGGATCCGCTCTTGAACTAATTCATAGAGTTCAATCTTTCAAAGGAGTGAACAATCAGTGATTCAGAAAAAAAGAACGGTAGCTCCAAACGTTTCCCACGGCAGAGAGAGAGAGAGAGAGAGAGAGAGAGAGAGAGACGGAGCATATCAGCAGCGCCTCTGCTGGTCAGAGCACAGTGCACGCCACACAACACAGCCAGCGCCGGCCTCTGCCCTGCTTCTACCTTGGCTTCCTGCATTGTGCAGTGCCCCATTGGATTTTGTGTTTCACATATGCCGGGCCGTCTCTGTGCGTCGTCTGCCGTGTGCACTGTGCAGTGTCTGGCGCAGCTTAACTTCGCATCGCACTCTGTCGGCGATCGTTTCAGTCGCACGTCCTGCCCTCTGGGCAGTTGATGCCAGCAACAGGACAGAGAGCCACCTAGCGGATAACATAGGAACTACTTGCAAAAACCTGCTCGCAAGGGAGCGGACGATTTGTCTCGGAGCGGGTGAGCTCCCCCCATCCTCGGAACTCGCCCGCTCAACGCTCACCCCACCGTCTCGACTCTAGCCAGAGCGTCGAGCAAAGCGACTCTGGTGTCACTCTGGCCTCTGCGGTCTCAGCTCACGCAGTAATACAGCTCGCGGCTCGACCTGCTCGACTCAGCGCCTCTGCATCGGAGTTTGTCCCCACTGGATATTGTTCTTCGTAGTAATACCGCTATGTATATTACATTATTATGTTATGTATACATCAATTGTTTTTATTTTATTTTTATTTGTTTAAACTGATTTTATTATGGACACTCGAATTTACGCTTTAATTACGAGCGAACTGATAAACGTATCGCAAAATGTGATACACCAATATTTTCTTTGTTTTATTCTGCGTAAGGCTATATGCAGCACTTTCGTTTTACAGTCAAATTTATATTTTTTTTTTCTTATTCTGGTACGGATTTTGCGATTTTAGGCGTCTTCGAAAGGAAAAATATATGGCTTGCGATGTATTTGTATGAGGTTAATGAAATTTTAATACATTATAGCCAAATATATTGTTAATGTAAATCTCAAGTTACAACATTTTCCGATCACCCAAAAAACCACGCTAGTGCAAAATAAATCAATAATCAAAAACTTTGTCATATCGTGGAAATTTCAATAAACAATACAAAATTCTTACTCATTATCTATGTTACTTCAAAATAGGATCAAATAAGATCAAAATACAGGTATAGTACTGGAATAAACCAAGTTTAAAGGGCAATGTGCCTTTCATTTATTTTCTTTTGTAAATGAGTGGTGAGTCATGAAAAACAGCTAATTCATTTCAGGGAGTGAACAGTTCTGATCCAATCTCTGAAAAGAACAGTTTTGCCCATCTCTACTATACACCCTTGCTCAAAGTCCGTCAACTGCACATACGGTTCACGTCCATGCTGTCGCGGCATGCTACCGGTGTTAAAGACTGCGATGGAGCTCCGTATGCCACGGCAAACTGGCTGACACTGACGGCGGCGGTGCACAAATGCTGCGCAGCTAGCGCCATTCGACGGCCAACACCGCGGGTCCTGGTGTGTCCACTGTGCCGTGCGTGTGATCATTGCTTGTACAGCCCTCTCGCAGTGTCTGGAGCAAGTATGGTGGGTCTGACACACCGGTGTCAATGTGTTCTTTTTTCCATTTCCAGGAGTGTAGAAGTAATCTGAACAAAGCTACCTTAGAAGTTACAGACTGAGGTAGAAACACAGTGCAACTTAGTATGGTAGGAGGTTAAAGAACAGTCTAAAGAAGTAAATGATATGAAGAAAAAAAAGTGGAATTTTCAACTGATGAATTCAAAAGTATACATATATTCAAATCTCAGATATGCAAGACCGAGTAGATTGTTGTTGTTGTTGTTGTTGTTGTTTTGGGGAAGGAGACCAGACAGCGAGGTCATCGGTCTCATTGGATTAGGGAAGGAAGTCGGCCGTGCCCTTTCAGAGGAACCATCCCGGCATTTGCGTGGAGCGATTTAAGGAAATCACGGAAAACCTAAATGAGGATGGCCGGACGCAGGATTGAACCGTCGTCCTCCCGAATGCGAGTCCAGTGTCTAACCACTGCGCCGCCTCGCTCGGTACCGAGTAGAGATGGTAGAACAAAATAGAGAACTTGGTGAAGTAACTGATGACCCATACAATTGGACTAGTTTAGAGGAAAGCCTACAGAAACTACCTGAACAAAAAATACAAGGTAAGGTTGAGTCCAATAGCGCTACCACCAATTCTTCGGGCAATACTGTAAAACGTCAGATGGAAAATTAGAAGTTATGAGAAGTATTAGAAAATACCAAGTGACAATTTAATAAGAAAATAACTATCAATAATACTGAGGTATCAAGTGATACAAAAGAGGAACTTCAACTAGGAAATATCATGAAGTTATCAAAACATTTTCCAAAGTTCAATCCTGATGTGGGGGTGTGTACCAACTTATTTTTTGGGAACGTTTTCTAAGTCATTACCTAATAAATGGGAAGACTATAAGAAAACATATTAGAGATGTGGCAGAATGGAGTACTGCTCATGTAAATTTTAAATCATGGGATAATTTTCAGGAAAAGTTCAAAACACCTGTCCTCCACCACCCAGGAAAAGCTGACTTTAGAATTACTAGCCCCAAAATATTACAATAGTTCTTGGGGAAACTATAAGAAATACAGTGAGTGACATCTAACTTTATCTAAATATTAATATAAACTATGAGCAGAATCGTGAAAGTATTGTCATGCAGATTACCACACTATGTAAGAAAGGAAATGTGGTATCGAGGGTGGATACTCGGAGGTGATTTGCTGACCTTCATTGAAGAGCTAGATTCTTTAAATAAAAAATATAGTGAGAATGTCCAAGGACAAAACTTGGAACATGACAACATGGAGGGCAAGTGTTTTCCCAACCAATTTGCTAAGAAAATAGGAACTAATGTTTGTCATATTCATAACCAAAATAACAATTGAAGTAATTCAAAAGACAGGAGAAAGAATAATATATAGTCACAAGTGTTTGTACCAAACACAGTCAACAATCATGTGGATATCACAATACTTATAAAGGGATCTGTGTCAAGTAATGGGGTAATTAAATTGAATTATCCTGCAATTATAACAGAGAATGTGGAACATCCTGAGGCACGGGTCAGGATCCAGGATATGACACGACATTCATAGCGCCATATATGGAAAAGTCAATCGCTTTTATCCATAAGATACCTACATGAGAGCAGTTGGTGGATGAGAAGGAGAAAATAGAAGAAAGTGAGCCAAAACTAATAATAGTTAGGGAAATATACAGGAGAAATGTGGTTATTTATATAGACTCTGGTAGTGAGATTGCACTGATCTCACAAGATTTATCCCAACCAATGAGAAATAAATCCTGTGTCCCATACTGCCTGTTACCAGTGTATATTATTATTATGCATATCATCCAGCTGCACTGACGTTTAAATGGTTTTTATTTTATAAATTATTCACGATGAGTCCATTTTGGCATATTGCCTGCATAAGTAAGTGATGGTCTTAATATAGTGGTCTGTGGCTATGATTAGAAAAGTTATAATACATCATTAGATGTTTTTACCCTACATGTAATGTCATTGCTGCCATGTCCTGCCTTTTTTAGAATTATTAGTTTCTCCTTAGATGTACAGTGGAGTTGTGTATCTGATTTTAGTTGGTTTTTTGTATGCATTTTTCTTGACAGTTTGGATGACAGTGGATGAGGGATATTACATATTTACATAATTACCATTGTAAATAAGTGATGTGTGGAAATTTGGTCATTTTTCATTATTTTTATAGGTTTTGTTCTAATTATGTTTTTGTCTGGAATTTGGTTTGGTTTTATTTTAGATTTTCATTTTATATTTTTATTTTTCATAATTACTTTTCTGATCATATTATAGACCATTATATTAAGACCATCACTTACTTGTGTATTTACAGAGCACTTGATGATGGCAATACACTGAAATGGGCTCATCATGAATAACTTATAAAATAAGAACCATTTAAAGAGCAGTGTAGCGGGCTGATATTCATAATAACCATGTCAATTAGAAGACATATTTTGCACTGCGGGCCCCCCAAAGAATTAAACTGGTGTATATATCATAGGTATTATGGGAAGCAAAAGTATGTTAATCAATCAAGAAACACAAGTATCTACAAACATAGAAAATTTTCAATTTATGCAAACTTTACTAATAGTATCTAATGTTAATATACAAGTATTATTTGGCATAGACTGGTTTCTGATATATAATGTGACTTTAGATTGTGATGCGGAATTACTGTATTGGAAACCTGATGATTATCAATATCAGTACTTTTTAAAATGAGTCCAGCAACAGATAAACAGAGTGTATTGGTAAACACTATGCACTTAGTTGCTAATGTGCAAGCAAGGAAAAATCTATTATGGATATACAGATTTGTAATGATGAAATATATGGTAAAGCTTATGAATCTATCATCTTAGAAGATGAATAGACGAAGGAATTATACAATTTTCTACAGAAATATAAATCAGTATTCTCAGATCCTGGTAGTAATAGGAGACTACACTTGCCAATTTAAAATAAAAAATGAAAATCTATTCTTTTGTATGAACCCTCTGCTGTACCTTTAAGTTTAAGATCTGCGGTACAAGAGAAAACAAGCAAGATAGAAAATCAAAGCATTGAACATTGAACATAGTGTAAACATCTACAACAATCTATTGTTGGTTGTGAAAAAGCTACATGTGGAGTACAGCTTCTCTCAGATGTGAATACTCCCAAAAAAATATTGAAACTGAAAGAGATAGACCTACAGTGAGCATTGTTAATATATGCACACTGTGAGATTTTTACTTTGTAGCATCATAACTTTATTTTTAACAAAACAAAAATAAAAATAATCAAGGATTCTATTAAGGTAGATGTCCAGTATATAATAGTGTGAACATTTTTACACAACTTATAATAGTTGTTAAATAATACAGTTTAAATAAGATACTGTTTGATTTTCGTGGTATGTTGCCCAGATTCTGGATCTGATGGACAATCGTCTGGGGTGAGGATCAAGATGTGAGCCTTTTGGTTCCTGCCTTCATTACTAAATTTTGCAGACTTCAGTTTTGATTGGTAAGAATGTGCTGTCCCATCCACAATGCTTAGAGTGCTTGCTTCATTTATTAGGCATGTTTAACTTCTGATTTCAGGAAATAAAATAGAGGCTCTATTCAATATTTATTGGCTTTAGGTCAATACACTATCCAATTCCTTTCTGTTGTATCCTGCCTACTTATCAAATACAGGGTGCCCAGGAAACCTGCTTTCTCAGATTGCTAGACAACAATTTAAGCAAAGCATATTAATGAATATTATTGTTGTTGTTGTGGTCTTCAGTCCTGAGACTGGTTTGATGCAGCTCTCCATGCTACTCTATCCTGTGCAAGCTTCTTCATCTCCCAGTACCTACTGCAACCTACATCCCTCTGAATCTGCTTAGTGTATTGATCTCTTGGTCTCCCTCTACAATTTTTACCCTCCACACTGCCTCCAATGCTAAATTTGTGATCCCTTGATGCCTCAAAACATGTCCTACCAACCGATCCCTTCTTCTAGTCAAGTTGTGCCACAAACTTCTCTTCTCCCCAATCCTATTCAATACCTCCTCATTAGTTACGTGATCTACCCACCTTATCTTCAGCATTCTTCTGTAGCACCACATTTCGAAAGCTTCTATTCTCTTCTTGTCCAAACTAGTTATCGTCCATGTTTCACTTCCATACATGGCTACACTCCATACAAATACTTTCAGAAACGACTTCCTGACACTTAAATCTATACTCGATGTTAACAAATTTCTCTTCTTCAGAAACGCTTTCCTTTCCATTGCCAGTCTACATTTTATATCCTCTCTACTTCGACCATCATCAGTTATTTTACTCCCTAAATAGCAAAACTCCTTTACTACTTTAAGTGTCTCATTTCCTAATCTAATTCCCTCAGCATCACCCGATTTAACTTGACTACATTCCATTATCCTCGTTTTGCTTTTGTTGATGTTCATCTTATATCCTCCTTTCAAGACACTGTCCATTCCGTTCAACTGCTCTTCCAAGTCCTTTGCTGTCTCTGACAGAATTACAATGTCATCGGCGAACCTCAAGTTTTTACTTCTTCTCCATGAATTTTAATACCTACTCCGAATTTTTCTTTTGTTTCCTTTACTGCTTGCTCAATATACAGATTGAATAACATCGGGGAGAGGCTACAACCCTGTCTCACTCCTTTCCCAACCACTGCTTCCCTTTCATGCCCCTCGTCTCTTATAACTGCCATTTGGTTTCTGTACAAATTGTAAATAGCCTTTCGCTCCCTGTATTTTACCCCTGCCACCTTCAGAATTTGAAAGAGAGTATTCCAGTTAACGTTGTCAAAAGCTTTCTCTAAGTCTACAAATGCTAGAAACGTAGGTTTGCCTTTTCTTAATCTTTCTTCTAAGATAAGTCGTAAGGTTAGTATTGCCTCACGTGTTCCTAAGTTTCTACGGAATCCAAACTGATCTTCCCCGAGGTCTGCTTCTACCAGTTTTTCCATTCGTCTGTAAAGAATTCGCGTTAGTATTTTGCAGCTGTGACTTATTAAACTGATAGTTTGGTAATTTTCACATCTGTCAACACCTGCTTTCTTTGGGATTGGAATTATTATATTCTTCTTGAAGTCTGTGGGTATTTCACCTGTCTCATACATATTGCTCACCAGATGGTAGAGTTCTGTCATGACTGGCTCTCCCAAGGCCATCAGTAGTTCTAATGGAATGTTGTCTACTCCCGGGGCCTTGTTTCGACTCAGGTCTTTCAGTGCTCTGTCAAACTCTTCACGCAGTATCTTATCTCCCATTTCATCTTCATCTACATCCTCTTTCCATTTCCATAATATTGTCCTCAAGTACATCGCCCTTGTATAAACCCTCTATATACTCCTTCCACCTTTCTGCCTTCCCTTCTTTGCTTAGAACTGGGTTGCCATCTGAGCTATTGATATTCATACAAGTGGTTCTCTTCTCTCCGAAGGTCTCTTTAATTTTCCTGTAGGCAGTATCTATCTTACCCCTAGTGAGACAAGCCTCTACATCCTTACACTTGTCCTCTAGCCATCCCTGCTTAGCCATTTTGCACTTCCTGTCGATCTCATTTTTGAGACATTTGTATTCCTTTTTGCCTGCTTCATTTACTGCATTTTTATATTTTCTCCTTTCATCAATTAAATTCAATATTTCTTCTGTTACCCAAGGATTTCTAATAGCCCTAGTCTTTTTACCTACTTGATCCTCTGCTGCCTTCACTTCTTCATCCCTCAGAGCTACCCATTCTTCTTCTACTGTATTTCTTTCCCCCATTCCTGTCAATTGTTCCCTTATGCTCTCCCTGAAACTCTCTACAACCTCTGGTTCTTTCAGTTTATCCAGGTCCCATATCCTTAAATTCCCACATTTTTGCAGTTTCTTCAGTATCAATCTGCAGTTCATAACCAATAGATTGTGGTCAGAATCCACATCTGCCCCTGGAAATGTCTTACAGTTTAAAACCTGGTTCCTAAATCTCTGTCTTACCATTATATAATCTATCTGATACCTTTTACTATCTCCAGGATTCTTCCAGGTATACAACCTTCTTTTATGATTCTTGAACCAAGTGTTAGCTATGATTAAGTTATGCTCTGTGCAAAATTCTACAAGGCGGCTTCCTCTTTCATTTCTTCCCCCCAATCCATATTCACCTACTATGTTTCCTTCTCTCCCTTTTCCTACTGACGAATTCCAGTCACCCATGACTATTAAATTTTCGTCTCCCTTCACTACCTGAATAATTTCTTTTATCTCGTCATACATTTCATCAATTTCTTCATCATCTGCAGAGCTAGTTGGCATATAAACTTGTACTACTGTAGTAGGCATGGGCTTTGTGTCTATCTTGGCCACAATAATGCGTTCACTATGCTGTTTGTAGTAGCTAACCCGCACTCCTATTTTTTTATTCATTATTAAACCTACTCCTGCATTACCCCTATTTGATTTTGTATTTATAACCCTGTAATCACCTGACCAAAAGTCTTGTTCCTCCTGCCACCGAACTTCACTAATTCCCACTATATCTAACTTTAACCTATCCATTTCCCTTTTTAAATTTTCTAACCTACCTGCCCGATTAAGGGATCTGACATTCCACGCTCCGATCCGTTGAATGCCAGTTTTCTTTCTCCTGATAATGACGTCCTCTTGAGTAGTCCCCGCCCGGAGATCCGAATGGGGGACTATTTTACCTCCAGAATATTTTACCCAAGAGGACGCCATCATCATTTAATCATACAGTAAAGCTGCATGTCCTCGGGAAAAATTACGGCTGTAGTTTCCCCTTGCTTTCAGCCGTTCGCAGTACCAGCACAGTAAGGCCGTTTTGGTTAATGTTACAAGGCCAGATCAGTCAATCATCCAGACTGTTGCCCCTGCAACTACTGAAAAGGCTGCTGCCCCTCTTCAGGAACCACATGTTTGTCTGGCCTCTCAACAGATACCCCTCCGTTGTGGTTGCACCTACGGTACGGCCATCTGTATCGCTGAGACACGCAAGCCTCCCCACCAACGGCAAGGTCCATGGTTCATGGGGGAAGAATGAATATTATTACAGAAATTAAATGACAATACTTAACTTTGAGAAATACAGATGTGTTGCAAGCAAAGGGCGACATGCAATATAATTAATGTCCTTCAGTATAATGATTCCAATACAAGTGAAGTAATACAGGGGATGCTTCTATCTAGGTCACTTGACTCGACGCTCCTGTAGAACTCGTAGAACTGGGTTGCAGCTAACCGCCATGGTGCTTATGCCCTCTTCATGTAGAGGGCACTGCCGTTGCATTGTCATCCTGGGGAGGGGTTGGCCAGAATGCAATTAGCTGATGTTATCTCACAGCCCTCTCTGCTCTAACGTTCCCGCCTGGCATGGCAGCGCTTCACTTTATGCTAGAACACATTCCACATGAGTTGCATTACAGTAAAAGTTGTGGCGACCATCAATTTTATTAAGGCATGGCAGATTCAATTTGCTTGATATTTTTCATGTATTTGTCACCAGTCCACATAACTACCCCAACATCGCAGATGTTTATTTGTTTGATCCTGTTATTCAGAGAATAATTTCTTGTTTCTTATGTGTATGGCATACAATCTTCAAGAGAAGACTGTGGCAATCTGCTTGTCTATTATGTTATTTGTCTGTCTTTCTGTAATAAATTCTGATTCACTACTCCATATTTAATTCAACAATAGTTCAGTGATTCTCGTTCACTCTTGCATGGTAATAATGTGCATAGTGGCACACCACAACTAATTTATTAGGACCACCCATTGCATACAGTTATTAGAATCACACTTTAGTCAGTGGAAGGAAGGAAAAAATGGCCTAAGTTTGCATGCAAATCAAAAAACTGTGCCCATTTCTTGGAAAAGGTCACAGGTCACACCCGTATACAAGAAGGGTAGTAGAAGTGGTCGATAAAACTGTTGTCCAATATCCTTGACATCAATTTGTTGCAAAATCTTAGAAAATATTCTGAGCTCAAACATAATGAGGTATCTTGAACAGAATGACTTCCTCAATGCCAACCAGCATGGTATTAAAAAACATCAATCATGTGAAACCCAACTCAGACTTTACTCACATGACATACTGAAGGTTTGGATCAAGGCAACCAGATAAATGCAGTGTTTCTTGATTTCCAAAAAGCATTTGACTTGGTACCACACCTACACTTACTGTCAAAGGTATGATCATATGGGGTATCAAATGAAATTTGTGACTGGATAGAGGACCTTTTGGTAGAGAGGATGGAACATGTTATCTTGAATGGAGAGTCGTCATCATCAGATGTAGAAGGGGGGTTGTTTGGGGAAGGAGACCAGAGAGCGAGGTCATTGGTCTCGTCGGATTACAGAAGGATGGGGAAGGAAGTCGGCCGTGCCCTTTCAAAGGAACCATCGCGGCATTTGCCTGGAGCGATTTAGGGAAATCACGGAAAACCTAAATCAGGATGGCCGGACGCAGGATTGAACCGTCGTCCTCCCGAATGCGAGTCCAGTGTCTAACCACTGCGCCACCTCGCTCGGTCAGATGTAGAAGTAACTCTGGGTGTGCCCCAGGGAAGTGTGTTGGGACCCTTGCTGTTCATGTTGTATATTAATGACCTTCATACAACATTAATACACACATCAAAAAAAGTTTTGCATCATCACGGTTCCCAGAACTCATGAAGATAGACATTGACTGTGGATATTGTATCACAGACTGTACAGAAATGTCACTAAAACCACCCAAAGATGTAAACAACCATGCATGAGCAGCGCCTATCAGATGGAGGGGGTCCGACAGCCAATCAGTTCCAGTTATTCCACCAGCAAGGAGGTACACAGCTCGTGTTGTCTGTAGTTCATCCATGCCTAGATGGTCAATACTGTGGTTCAATTGCATCCACATTGTTACTTTGTGTCAGGAAGGGCTCTCAACAACGGAAGTGTCCAAGTGTCTCAGAGTGAACCATATTGATGTTGTTCGGACATAGAGGAGATACAGAGAGACAGGAACTGTTGATGACATGCCTCGCTCAGGCTGCCCAAGGACTACTACTGCAGTGGACGACCACTACCTATGGATTATGGCTTGGAGGAACCCTGACAGCAATGTCGCCATGCTGAATTGTTGTGTCGATTCCCTAAGGTCTCGACACAATGAGTGGCTAGGTGCATGCGAAACTAACGCAGACGGGCGTAAATTCTGAAACAGGAGACTGGATGAAAACTATAAAGAAAAGAAGAGAGATTTTAATATACTTAACTTTAATGTAGTCTTGTTCTTGTTGAAATACATCTCTTGCATAGTAGTAAGCAATTAGCAATGATACACATGGCGCCTTGCTAGGTAGTAGCGATGGACTAGCTGAAGGCTATTTAATCTGTCTCTCGGCAAATGAGAGGAAGACGTGATACGTCTTGTCGCAAGCTATGTCGTCCGTACAACTGGGGCGAGGTGAAGTCCGTGTCTTGTGACCTGCCATGTGGTGGCGCTAGGATTGCGATTACACAGTGGCGACACGCGGGTCCGACATGTACTACAGGACCGCGGCCGATTTAAGTTACCACCTAGCAAGTGTGGTGTCTAGCGGTGACACCACATTCCTCCCCCGCAAATCGGCGAACGGTCGTGAGATAAGGCTTCCGCCCGCCGTGGGGAGGACCCCATGTTGACGTATGCGATGAGGTGGGGAGCCTAACAACAGGCGAGGCTGTGCCACCCGCACCCGGCCATTCGGTCCGAGGGGAGCTAGGAAACGCCTGCAAACCTAGTCCAGGGTGCACGTCAACATGAGGTGTTTGCGCACGGAATGATATAAGAGGAGCCGCGGGGTCGACCTCCATGTGGTCGGAGCACCCGACGGGCGAAGACGACATCTGGTCCGGAGCGGGCAAGAGGTCCATGGCGGAGGACGGCTGGTCACGGGAAGCAAGCGGCGGCGCGTGACCCAGGGAGGCGCCATGCGGTTGCAGCGAAGCGTCCGCTGCGGGCGGCGCCGGCGGCGGCTGCGGCGGCGCGACGCCATGAGGCAAAATGGAAGGCATCGTCGGTAACACCTGGGGATGAGGCGAGCCAGTAGATGGGTCCCCAAGGCGCTGACCTGACGGCGCCGTCGCTGAAAGCAGACGGGGAGCGGCAGAACCCAGGCGACGACAGAGGCGCAGCTGATTGAGATGCCGACGCACCTCACCAGAGGCCCCCAAAACCAAATACATCGCGCGGCCGAGGCAGCGAAGAATGCGCCCTGCGAGCCAACGCTGTGAACCGCGATAGTTGCGATAATAGACAACGTCGCCAGGAGCAAAAGCAGGAGTCTGCCGCTGCACAGGAACCTGATGCGGCGGATGCAGCAAAGACATCAGGTTGCGATGAGGACGACCGTGGAGCAACTCAGCCGGCGAGCGACCATCGCGAGGCTGAGAGCGATATGAAGACAAAAAGAGCAACAAAGCGTCCTCCCGAGAATGCGACTCTTTCAACTTCAACATCTGCGACTTGAAAGTCCGGACCAATCGTTCAGCTGCACCGTTTGACTGAGGCGAAAACGGCGCGGATGTCAGATGTTGAATACCATTGGCCGTGCAGAATGACTGAAAGTCTGCGGACAGGAATTGTGGGCCATTGTCGGAAACAATAGTCTGCGGAAGACCTTCAATGCAAAAGATAGCAGACAAGGCTTGGATTGTGGCAGAAGACGTCGTGGAAGACATCCTGACAACAAAAGGAAAATTACTGAAAGCATCGACCACAACCAACCATCGAGCATTCCAGAACGGACCAGCAAAATCGATGTGCAAGCGTTGCCAAGGGGAAGTGGCTTTCGGCCATGCAAAGAATTTCCGCGGCGGTGCGGATTGTTGTTCGGCACACGCCACGCAAGAGGAGCACATATTCGTAATCGCAGCATCGATTCCGAACCAAGTACAGTGCTGTCGAGCAAGTTGTTTCGTTCGCACTATACCCCAATGTCCTTGGTGAAGAAGCCGTAAGACAGAGGACTGTAACGAACGTGGGACGACGACTCGGGATTGATCATTATCGGAACGCAACAACAAAACACCACGTCGTACAAAAAGTCTCTCCTTGTGAGCAAAAAAACGGCGAACCAAAGGATCCTCGATCCGTGACTTTGACAAGGGCCATTGCGTAGCAACAAAACGCAAAACGGGAGCAAGGACAGGGTCAGCAGCTGTGGCTGTAGCTACACGACGAAAATCAATCGGAAACGATGCGACCACGTCATCGGTTTCCGAATCAATGAACATGCAAGCAAGTTCGGAAGAATCGAATGCCTTATCCTCAGCAACAGGCAAACGGGACAACGCATCAGCGTTGCCGTGCTTAGCAGTGGACCGATACAAGATATCGTAGCGGTACTGCGAGAGAAAAAGTGACCAGCGAATGAATTTCTGCGCTGTACGTGGAGGTACAGGCTTGTTCGGATGAAAAAGCGATGTCAAAGGTTTGTGGTCCGTGATGATTGTAAAGTGACGACCATACAAGAAGTCATGGAACTTGGTAACACCAAACACTAGAGCTAAAGCTTCTTTCTCTATTTGTGAATAATTTCTTTGCGCAGATGAGAGCAATTTTGACGCAAAGGCAATAGGGCGATCATGCGAACCATCTTTGTGCGCAAGCACAGCACCGATCCCGAAATCCGATGCATCGACCATCAACAAAAGGGGTTTTCGGGGATCGAATGGCGTAAGGCAAGTATTTGAAAGTAACGCCGATTTCAACTGGCGAAAGGCGCGTTCGCATTCCGTCGTCCAGACGAACGGAACACCTTTACGGCGTAAGCGATGAAGTGGAGCTGAAATGGAAGAAGCATTGCGCACAAATCGATGATAATAATTTACCTTACCCAGCACACTCTGTAGCTGTTTTAAGTTCCGCGGTGACGGCAAGTCCTGAATGGCACGAAGGTGCTCTGGACTCGGATGTATACCTTGGGCATTTATGACATGCCCCAGGTACGGTAAGTCACGAGCAAAAAACACACATTTGTCCTTTCTCAAGCGAAGACCATTCTGACGCAAGACCTGAAATAATGTTCGGAGATTTTGCAAATGTTCTGCTTCTGTCTTTCCTGAGATCACAATATCGTCCAGATAGTTCGCAGCAGTAGGGACCGACGCACAAATAGTTTGTAAATATTGCTGAAACAATGCAGGGGCGGATGCACACCCGAATGGCAGTCTTTTGAAGCGATACAAGCCAAGATGCGTGTTGACCACTAAGACGCGCTGGGATTCTTCGTCCACAGGTATCTGCAAGTACGCATCTGCTAGGTCCAATTTTGAAAAATATTTTCCCGGGCACAGTTTGTCAAAAAGATCTTCCGGGCGGGGCAAAGGAAAAGTAGCAGTCACAAGTTGGGGATTCACAGTTGCCTTGAAGTCCACGCAAAGTCGCAGTTTTCCGGAAGGTTTTGGCAAAATTACTAAGGGTGAGGCCCAGAGAGAAGCCTGCACACGTTCAATTACACCTTGAGATTCTAATTCGGCTAATGTTTTTGCGACCTCATCACGCAATGCGTGGGGAACATTGCGCGCTCTGAAAAATTTTGGTTGCGCGTTATCTTTCAGTTCCAAATGCGCTTCATAGTTCTTAGCGCAACCAAGGCCCGGTGCAAAAATGTCTGCAAATTCTTCACAAAGACTAGAAACACTGGCGGAAGGCACAGTCTGATTCACGGATAGGACCTGATTGACAATAGACAAATTAAACAATTGAAACAAATCTAAGCCAAACAAGTTCACTGCACTAGAGGAACGAAGAACATAAAAGGACACAAGTTTTGTCTGTCCCTTGTATGACGCAATAAGGCTGCACTGTCCTAACACAGGTATATGCTGTCCTGAGTAACTAGTTAACGTAACATTTGCGGCACGCAATGGCGGGGCGCCCAGTTGTTTGTACGTGTCGTGATTGAGCAATGAAACAGCAGCTCCGGTATCGAGCTGGAATGGTATCACTTTTCCTGCAAAGTCTAAGTCCACAAAAAGTTTATTGTCTTGTTGACGACAAGAGCGACTGTCCCGTGCAATTTGAACTGATACAGGTCCAGAAGCACTTGCAACTTTACGGGATTGCCGGCGACGTCGACGCACACTTTGGGTGGGACGAACACAGTCACTGTTAGCTAAAGTGTCACTGGACGGGTGGGAATGAACTACATTAATGTCCATGGGCGAAGGTCCACGAGCCTGATTGTCCTGGGTTCGATTCCGGCGCGAAGCAAAGGGCCTGGAATTTGTGTGATTGTCTGATCTAAGCTTTTTCTGGCAAACACTTTGTACATGTCCTTTCTTTTGACAGTAAAAGCAAATAGCTTGGCGTGACGGGCAATTTTCACGCGAATGTCTAGTTGCACACCGCGGGCAAGATTTCACTGCATTTGCTTGCTTACGCGGCGCACGTGGTTGCAAG
The DNA here is from genome assembly GCF_023898315.1 of Schistocerca nitens. Lineage (NCBI taxonomy): Eukaryota > Metazoa > Arthropoda > Insecta > Orthoptera > Acrididae > Schistocerca > Schistocerca nitens. Next base: position 828,536,010 of record NC_064618.1, on the reverse strand, counting down.
CTAGGCGGCCGCAGCGAAGTCGGGCGCGAGGGCCGCTTAGCGTCCCGTGCAGCGGGCCCGGCGGGCCGATTAATGTGACACACTGCTGGCGAAGTTTCAAATGATGCCTGAGCAAAGTCAAGTGTGTCTTGCCTGTCCAATATGTCTATCACTTGTTGCAGGGAGGGATTAACTAGTTTCAAAATCTGTTCCCTTATGCGAACATCAGAAACGTTCTGTGCAATTGCATCACGCACCATAGTATCTGAATATGGGAGGCCACATTCACAGGCAAACGCGCAGTCTCTAGTAAGGCCTTGCAAAGTTGCAACCCACTCCCTATTAGTCTGACCGGCCGTACGTTTTGTACGAAAAAACGTATACCGTTTGGCAACTACATTTACTGTTTCTTTGAAATAGGCATCTAAAGCCGACAAAATTTCCTCGTAGGACAGAGTTGCTACGTCGCGTCGGGGAAACAATTTCACTATCACACGGTAGGTAGACACACCGACACAAGAAAGCAAAAACGGCTGCCGCTCTTTACCTTGAATTCCATAAGCAGTGAGGTGGAAGTTGAACTGATCGGCCCACTCAGTCCAGCTTTCGGTTGTGGCCTCAAAGGGCCTAAATGGCGGTGCGACAGCGTTGTGTGGCTGCGGTAGCGAAGAAGCGGCTGCCGCCGCATCGGTTTGCAGCGCACGTTGACCCTGGACGAGCTGTCCAAGGGCTTCCAATAACGCCTGCGTCTGCTGATTCTGCAAGCGAAAAAATTCGGACAGTACATCTGGAGAATGCGGCGAAGCCATGACACAAGCAAATTAGAGCAAGTATAACACAAAGACTGCAACGTGGGCGCGGCATCCCATCCTCGTCGCCAAAATATTGTTGTGTCGATTCCCTAAGGTCTCGACACAATGAGTGGCTAGGTGCACGCGAAACTAACGCAGACGGGCGTAAATTCTGAAACAGGAGACTGGATGAAAACTATAAAGAAAAGAAGAGAGATTTTAATATACTTAACTTTAATGTAGTCTTGTTCTTGTTGAAATACATCTCTTGCATAGTAGTAAGCAATTAGCAATGATACACATGGCGCCTTGCTAGGTAGTAGCGATGGACTAGCTGAAGGCTATTTAATCTGTCTCTCGGCAAATGAGAGGAAGACGTGATACGTCTTGTCGCAAGCTATGTCGTCCGTACAACTGGGGCGAGGTGAAGTCCGTGTCTTGTGACCTGCCATGTGGTGGCGCTAGGATTGCGATTACACAGTGGCGACACGCGGGTCCGACATGTACTACAGGACCGCGGCCGATTTAAGTTACCACCTAGCAAGTGTGGTGTCTAGCGGTGACACCACATGAATAATACTTTTCGTGCAGCCACAGGACATCGTGTTATGACTCAAAATGTGCGTAATAGGCTGCATGATGTGCAACTTCAGTCCTGACGTCCATGGCGAGGCCCATCTTTGCAACCACGACACCATGCAGCGTGGTACAGATGGGCCCAACAACATGCCAAATAGACTGCTCAGGACTGGCATCACGTTCTGTTCATCAATGAGTGTTGCATATGTCTTCAACCAAACAATCATCGGAGACGTATGTAGAGTCAACCCGGTCAGGCTGAATGCCTTAGACACACTGTCTAGTGAGTGCAGTAAGGTGGAGGTTCCCTGCTGTTTTGGGGTGGCATTATGTGGGGCCGATGTATGCCGCTGGTGGTCATGGAAGGTGCCGAAATGGCTGTACGATATGTGAATGCTATCCTGTGACCGATACTGCAACCATATAGGCAGCATATTGGCATGGCATTCGTCTTCACGGACAACAATTTGCACCCCCATCATGCACATCTTGTGAATGACTTCCTTCAGGACAATGACATCACTCGACTAGAGTGGCCAGCATGTTCTCCAGACATGAACCCTATCGAACCTGCCTGGGATACACTGAAAAGGGCTGTTTATGGACGACGTGACCCACCAACCACTCAGAGGGATCTTCGCCGAATCATCATTGAGGAGTGGGATAATCTGGACCAACAGTGCCTTGACGAACTTGTGGATATTATGCCATGACAAATACAAGCAAGCATCAATGCAAGAGGATGTTCTATTGGGTATTAGATGTACTGGTGTGGACGGCAATCTGGACCACCACCTCTGAAAGTCTCACTGTATGCTGGTACAACACATAATATGTGGTTTTCATGAGCAATAAAAAGGGCGGAAATTATGTTTATGTTGATCTCTATTCCAATTTTCTGTACAGGTTCTGTAACTCTCGGAACTGAGGTAATGCAGAACTTTTTTTGATGTGTGCAGTAAAATGATGTTTTTTGCTGATGTTGCAGTTATCTATAATGAAGTACTATCTGAGAGGAACTGCATAAATATTTAGTCTGATCTTGGATAAGATTTCAACATGGTGCAGAGATTAGCAGCTTGCTCTGAATGTTCACAAATGTAAATTTCTGCACTTCACAAAACAAAAAAAACGTAATATCCTATGACTATAATATCAATGATTCAGTGTTGGAATCGTCTAACTCATACAAATACCTGGGTGTAACATTTTGCAGAGATACAAAATGAAATGATCACATAGGTAAAACAGGTGGTATACTTCAGTTTCTTGGTAGAATACTGAAGAAGTGCAATCAGTCTACAAAAGAGAATGCTTACAAAACATTTGTGTGACCCATCCTAGATAACTGCTCAAGGTTGTGGGACCCGTACCAAACAGTACTAACGGGGGATGTTGTTGTTGTGGTCTTCAGTCCTGAGACTGGTTTGATGCAGCTCTCCATGCTACTCTATCCTGTGCAAGCTTCTTCATCTCCCAGTACCTACTGCAACCTACATCCTTCTGAATCTGCTTAGTGTATTGATCTCTTGGTCTCCCTCTACGATTTTTACCCTCCACGCTGCCCTCCAATGCTAAATTTGTGATCCCTTGATGCCTCAAAACATGTCCTACCAACCGATCCCTTCTTCTAGTCAAGTTGTGCCACAAACTTCTCTTCTCTCCAATCCTATTCAATACCTCCTCATTAGTTACGTGATCTACCCACCTTATCTTCAGCATTCTTCTGTAGCACCACATTTCGAAAGCTTCTATTCTCTTCTTGTCCAAACTAGTTATCGTCCATTTCTCACTTCCATACATGGCTACACTCCATACAAATACTTTCAGAAACGACTTCCTGACACCTAAATCTATACTCGATGTTAACAAATTTCTCTTCTTGAGAAACGCTTTCCTTGCCATTGCCAGTCTACATTTTATATCCTCTCTACTTCGACCATCATCGGTTATTTTACTCCCTAAATAGCAAAACTCCTTTACTACTTTAAGTGTCTCATTTCCTAATCTAATTCCCTCAGCATCACCCGACTTAATTTGACTACATTCCATTATCCTCGTTTTGCTTTTGTTGATGTTCATCTTATATCCTCCTTTCAAGACACTGTCCATTCCATTCAACTGCTCTTCCAAGTCCTTTGCTGTCTCTGACAGAATTACAATGTCATCGGCGAACCTCAAAGTTTTTACTTCTTCTCCATGAATTTTAATACCTACTCCGAATTATTCTTTTGTTTCCTTTACTGCTTGCTCAATATACAGATTGAATAACATCGGGGAGAGGCTACAACCCTGTCTCACTCCTTTCCCAACCACTGCTTCCCTTTCATGCCCCTCGACTCTTATAACTGCCATCTGGTTTCTGTACAAATTGTAAATAGCCTTTCGCTCCCTGTATTTTACCCCTGCCACCTTCAGAATTTGAAAGAGAGTATTTCAGTCAACATTGTCAAAAGCTTTCTCTAAGTCTACCAATGCTAGAAACGTAGGTTTGCCTTTTCTTAATCTTTCTTCCAAGATGAGTCGTAAGGTCAGTATTGCCTCACGTGTTCCAACATTCCTACGGAATCCAAACTGATCTTCCCCGAGGTCAGCTTCTACCAGTTTTTCCATTCGTCTGTAAAGAATTCGTGTTAGTATTTTGCAGCTGTGACTTATTAAACTGATTGTTCGGTAATTTTCACATCTGTCAACACCTGCTTTCTTTGGGATTGGAATTATTATATTCTTCTTGAAGTCTGAGGGTATTTCGCCTGTCTCATACATCGTGCTCACCAGATGGTAGAGTTTTGTCATGACTGGCTCTCCCGAGGCCATCAGTAGTTCTAGTGGAATGTTGTCTACTCCCGGGGCCTTGTTTCGACTCAGGTCTTTCAGTGCTCTGTCAAACTCTTCACGCAGTATCTTATCTCCCATTTCATCTTCATCTACATCCTCTTCCATTTCCATAATATTGTCCTCAAGAACATCTCCCTTGTATAAACCCTCTATATACTCCTTCCACCTTTCTACCCTCCCTTCTTTGCTTAGAACTGGGTTTCCATCTGAGCTCTTGATATTCATACAAGTGGTTCTCTTCTCTCCAAAGGTCTCTTTAATTTTCCTGTAGGCAGTATCTATCTTACCCCTAGTGAGACAAGCCTCTACATCCTTACATTTGTCCTCTAGCCATCCCTGCTTAGCCATTTTGCACTTCCTGTCGATCTCATTTTTGAGACGTTTGTATTCCTTTTTGCCTGCTTCATTTACTGCATTTTTATATTTTCTCCTTTCATCAATTAAATTCAATATTTCTTCTGTTACCCAAGGATTTCTATTAGCCCTTGTCTTTTTACCTACTTGATCGTCTGCTGCCTTCACCACTTCATCCCTCAGAGCTACCCATTCTTCTTCTACTGTATTTCTTTCCCCCGTTCCTGTCAATTGTTCCCTTATGCTCTCCCTGAAACTCTCTACAACCTCTGGTTCTTTCAGTTTATCCAGGTCCCATCTCCTTAAATTCCCACCTTTTTGCAGTTTCTTCAGTTTCAATCTGCAGTTCATAACCAATAGATTGTGGTCAGAATCCACATCTGCCCCAGGAAATGTCTTACAATTTAAAACCTGGTTCCTAAATCTCTGTCTTACCATTATATAATCTATCTGAAACCTGTCAGTATCTCCTGGCTTCTTCCATGTATACAGCCTCCTTTCATGATTCTTGAACCAAGTGTTAGCTATGATTAAGTTATGCTCTGTGCAAAATTCTACAAGGCGGCTTCCTCTTTCATTCCTTCCCCCCAATCCATATCCACCTACTATGTTTCCTTCTCTCCCTTTTCCTACTGACGAATTCCAGTCACCCATGACTATTAAATTTTCGTCTCCCTTCACTACCTGAATAATTTCTTTTATCTCGTCATACATTTCATCTATTTCTTCATCATCTGCAGAGCTAGTTGGCATATAAACTTGTACTACTGTAGTAGGCATGGGCTTTGTGTCTATCTTGGCCACAATAATGCGTTCACTATGCTGTTTGTAGTAGCTAACCCGCACTCCTATTTTTTTATTCATTATTAAACCTACTCCTGCATTACCCCTATTTGATTTTGTATTTATAACCCTGTAATCACCTGACCAAAAGTCTTGTTCCTCCTGCCACCGAACTTCACTAATTCCCACTATATCTAACTTTAACCTATCCATTTCCCTTTTTAAATTTTCTAACCTACCTGCCCGATTAAGGGATCTGACATTCCACGCTCCGATCCGTAGAACGCCAGTTTTCTTTCTCCTGATAACGACGTCCTCTTGAGTAGTCCCCGCCCGGAGATCCGAATGGGGGACTATTTTACCTCCGGAATATTTTACCCAAGAGGACGCCATCATCATTTAATCATACAGTAGAGCTGCATGTCCTCGGGAAAAATTACGGCTGTAGTTTCCCCTTGCTTTCAGCCGTTCGCAGTACCAGCACAGCAAGGCCGTTTTGGTTAATGTTACAAGGCCAGATCAGTCAATCATCCAGACTGTTGCCCCTGCAACTACTGAAAAGGCTGCTGCCCCTCTTCAGGAACCACATGTTTGTCTGGCCTCTCAACAGATACCCCTCCGTTGTGGTTGTACCTACGGTACGGCCATCTGTATCGCTGAGGCACGCAAGCCTCCCCACCAACGGCAAGGTCCATGGTTCATGGGGGGATAGCGAATGTATACTGAGAAGAGTAGCACAAATGGTAACAGGTTTGTTTAATCAATGGGAGAATGTCACAGAGATACTGAAGGTAATGAAATGGCAGACTCTTCCCGGAGACAGACGTAAACTATCCTGAGAAGGTCTTTACCTAAGTTTCAAGAACTGCCTCTGAATGATTACTCTAGGGATATACTACAATACCCTACATATTGCTCACACAGGGATTGTGGAGGATAAGATTAGAGTAGTTACTGCATGCACAGAGGCATCAAACAATCATTCTTTCCACACTCCATATGTGAATGGAACAGGAAGAAACCCTAATAACCAGTATAATGAGACATACCATCTGCCATGCACCTCACAGTGGTTTGCAGAGTATAAATGTAGATGTGCATTGCTCAAGAATTCCATTGACTCTAGTCTATAAAATAGAATGTCTTGCTTGTTTGCTGTCTAAGTATGTTACTCATTAAGTGTAGAACTGCCATAAGCCTCACCCACAACTGGGCAGGTCAGGAGGCTGTATGGCATTAAAGATTTGACAAGAAAGTAACTCCTAACCTAAGACGGATCCTGCCAAACTACTGTGTCACAATAGGGCAGCACTTGATATGTGTGTAGCATGAATAAAATATCTTTGTAACTGACAAATTGCATTTGGGGATGGAGGAGTGGGGTCAGTGTTGCGGGTGTATGGCGAAGCACTGGCAGCCACACTCAGCATGGATCTATAACCTACAGAACAGGTTACACAGAAATCCTTCACGAAAGATCTTTGATAGGCTGACAACTGGCCTTTACCACATGACTCGCTAAAATGTGTGTCACATAGTTATTTTAAGTGTAAGACTAGCATCTACTGAAGCCACACAAAAAGACTGACACAATGCACCACTTTACAAGGAAAACAAGTCAGCCCAAGTAACAGTAGGCCACGTAATTTCACACCGAATATAGGCAGACATCGTGCCAAAACTTCTACCGAAACCTAATAATCATCGACTCCTTCAAGATTGCAGCCTTTTACACTAGCATTTGTAGTCCACTCTGCACTATCTTTTGTGACATATAGTATAGTTTTATATATGTACAAGGAGGGAAAAGTTAAGATGCCTAGTCTTTTGAAGTAGTTTCTGCATGTTTCAGAAGACTTTCTTCTTAATATGATTCTGGCTGGTGGTTTTTTTTTTTTTTAAACAAATCATTTGGCTCTTTTTGCATTAGATGTGGTTTACAGTGTTCCTTAAGGCACCATTTAGTTTATGGACAGTTCCTGAGAAAATTCTCAAAAGCGTTTTTCACCTTTTTTTGCCATCAGCAGCGGATATTTCAATAACTATCCATTATCAAGAAACACCCCTGAAACATGGTTTTTGTTTAACAAAACAGAACTGCGGTCTCCAAGACAGATATGCAAAGTACAACAAATTAAATTTTGTCGTGTAATTAAGCAGCATGCTGAGAAATATGTATAATCTTGGAATCTTGGGCTCAGTATATTAGACTTGATGGAATTATGTACTCTTAGTCCTTGCTATCGACTTCTTCTTCTGTCCCTATAAACATAAGATTGCCATTTTTGTACTTCTAAGTTAATTGTGAATAATAATGTTAATGTTTAGTTAAAATGAGTTATCTTACTGAATATGTGTCTTACACATCCCTAATGATTCATATAGATTTATTTTATGTTTAGCAGCTTAATTTCGCTGGCAAGCAGAAGTCTGGTATTGCGAGAATTGGATGCCATCAGCATGCTATCACATGAACATTTCTATTATATAATGTGAGCAGTACTGATCAACACTGTAAAACTCCTTTTACACCAGATAGTCTTTTAGCTTCTTTGTAAACTTAGTGTCATGTACGTTGTCACAGTTTTTAAGCAGGCTTCTTAGTAATTTGATAGCGGAGTACTGGGTCCTTTTTCAAGCATTGTCAGTCGGTGCTCACATTATATTATATTTCTATTAGAACCCAAGTCTAATTTATTTTATGTACGAAGTCTGATTATTCATGATGTACACAGATATACTTTGTTGCATTGTACTATATCATCCAACTTACTGCTCTCCTAAAGTGATATCATCATAACAAGAAATTTAAAAGGGTGCAAAAGGTTCAGTGTGGAGTTCTGTTTGATTCCAATACTAGATGCAAACGAAACATAACAACATTTATTTGTCCTGTACAATATGTGATTTATCCCACTTACAAACAATAAGCATTCTGAGGTAAAATGCAATCTAGCATTCCATCTTTATTCTGATCTCTTTTACAAGATAGAATCAAAGCAGCAAATGGCTGTAATTTTTATGGTATATTCCTAAGACCCTGATCTACAACAACCTTGAAAATTTTCGTGATATCTTTATCCATTTCCAAGATACAGAGGTTCAAAGCTACCCTACTTGTACATGTAATATACGGACATAAAATCCAGTGTGAGGCGAAAATGTAGTTTATAAAATGACATATCATGGAGAAATATGCTGTAAAGTGTCTCCGTTATCATCATAAGTGATCTGGGAGCCCTGTATTGTAAAACTGAAGCACGCAGAAAACTTACGTGCATGTAAAATCTGGTCTGAAGTGTAAAATTAGTTCTGCATTATTTCAATTTCAACTAATTAAACTATCAAAATTTTACTGACCCATCAAGTTCTTTTCAAATGAGTGACCTGCCCTATTGCAGTAGAGAAAAGAAAGGAATTAGCGGAAGAATGCTCTGATCAATGTAACAAAAAAGATAAATATGTTCGCATTTAAAGGACTGACTGAAAAATGGGGTACCAACCAACTGCTTCATTCTACCTTACTCAGCACCTTTAAAAATTATCTTAAAGATTTTGGCATGCTAGCGTATTCACACTTTTTTATGCTGAGAGAGAAGGAGACAGTGGTAGTGGGAAGGAGACAGAAAAGTAATTAAAACTGGATGACCGTAGACAGTGGTTGTGGTACTGAAAGGAGAAAAAGAGAGAATTGCAGTATGAGAGAAAGAGAGGGCCACAAACACAATGGAACACAGTTGACAGTGACAGAACAGAGCTGGGAAAAGAGTGAAGCAGACAGTGCCAGTGGGAGAGTAATGAAGAGAAGGAGAAAGTAAAAATGGGTAAGAGCCAGTGATAATGAGACACAGAGTCTACAACAGTGATAACAAGGAAGAGAGAGATAGTGACAGTGAGAAGAGACAGGTGCTGTGAGAAGGAATGAATAAGATAGTAAGAGGGGGCAAGAGGGAGATAGTGGCAGTGACAGGAGACAATAGTAGCAAGACAGAATGAAGCAGAATGTGGCTTGGAGACAGGAGACAGAGACACAAAGAGATAATGACAATGTGTTGGGTTGAATGAATGAGAAAGAATGGGCAAGTAAGAGTGGATGGGTAAGAGTGACTTACAGTGATGGACTAGTGGGTGTGAGCAAGCAACAGTTAGGGCAGCTTAGGGAATGAGAGGTGAGGTGCAGCTTAGACTGCACTGGCAAAACACACTATTACTGTATGAGACTGCAGTCTTTCTCGGCATATTCCACTAATGAATTCTTTTCGGGTTATCAGCCAAATGGTGGCATCATCTTGTCGCAATGTTTCAATGAGTTTCGTATCGATCATCTTCTGGCGAAGTGTCGGCATGCAGTGTTCTCCATATCTACATAGCTGCTTGGCCGTTGTCCGCTACTGTAGGCTGGCCAATCACATCCCTCCGGAAGGGGGTATCACATCGGTAGTGGTGGTAGGGGCTGCGGCGCGGCCCAGCGTCGAGACCCGGTCGCTATGCAATCTGTCTGCAGACGCCACTGCCTTCAGAGCAGAGTGTTCCTGACATATTTTGTCAATTGTGGGATTCCACGCTGCACTGAGCAGAAAACCGCTATCCCTCTTTACTAAATTGTTGTGCAGATGTATCTCCACTGCCTCTTTGAAGATCGAGAGCCTCGGGCACCATCACCGCAACTGTATGGCCTCCCGAAGATCCATAAGGAGAATGTCCCACTACGTCCTATATTGAACACCATAAATTCTCAAACATACGGTGTAGCCAAGCACCTAGCACACCTGTTAAAACCACTCGTGAGTCAGTGCCCTCACCATGTCAAGAACTCGACCGAATTTGTTACGGCACTCCAAGGGTTACGCTTGGACGAGAAGGATCTACTAGACAGCTTTGATGTCACTTCTCTCTTCACCCGGGTGCCGCTGGATGATTCCTTGGCTCTACTTGAAGATCACTTCGATGAGTACACACTCAGACTCTTTCGTCTCGTGTTAACCACAACGTACTTCAAATGTGGTGGTAAATTCTATGAACAAACAGATGGTGTTGCCATGGGTTCCCCCATGGACCCAAGTATTGCCAACTTGCCCATGGAGCACTTTGAAGATGTGGCACTGAACACTGCTCGCCATAAACCAAAGGTGTTCTACAGATACGTAGACGACACTTTTGTAGTGTGGCTCCACGGCAAGGAAGAAATGCAGGAGTTCCTACGCCATCTCAATGGCATACATGACAGCATCAAATTCACCATGGAGGTAGAAGAGAATGGCTGCTTTCCCTTCTTGGATATTTTGATCAGCAAAAATCCGGACAGAACGTTGTGACACTTGGTCTTATCTCAATGTTCGGAGCTGCCACCATCCAGCACAATGTAACTCAGTGCCGTACACCTTAGTACAAAGAGCCAGGTAGATCTGCGACAGTGAGAGTTTGCCGCCTGAGTTGGCACATCTTCTGTAAGAATGGCTACTTCAAGACCCAAATAAGACACGCCTTGCATGCAGACAAGAGGCAGGAGGAGAAACCAGAAGAAGATGAAGAAAAATGTGTGGCATTTCTGCCATTTGCTGGGCCACCAACAGCCAAGATCGCAAGAATATTAAAGAAGCGTGAAATAACGACCCTCTTTCGCGCACCGAAAAAAGTCAAAGGTATTCTTGGCTCAACCAAAGACGAGCTGGGGTTGCAGACGCCTTGCATTTACAGTATTGAGTGCGAATGTGGTATGGAATATATCAAGCAGACACAATGATGTATCTCCCAGCACTGTACTGAACACATCAGGAAGGTACGACTAGGACAGACAAACAAGGCTGCAGTAGCAGAACATAGCATTATCGAGGGATACACCTTCAAATTCGAGAAAACAAAGAACGCTGTCTGGGATTCGATCTTCAAAGAGGCAGTGGAGATACGTCTGCACAACAATTTAGTAAACAGGGATAGCAGTTTTCAGCTCAGTACAGCGTGGAATCCCACAATTGGCAAAATGCATCAGGAACGCTCCGATCTGAAGGCAGTGGTGTCCGCAGACAGATTGGGTAGCCACCGGATCTCAACGACCACTACCAACGTGGTACGGAGGAATGTGATTGGCCAGCCTACAGTAGTGGACGACGGCCAAGCACCTATATAGATATGCAGAACACAGCATCGCCAAAAGATGATGGGTACAAAACTCATTGAAACATTGCGACAAGATGATGCCACCACTCGGCTGATACCCTGAGAAGAATGGATCACACTAGTACTGATCAATGCATGTGATTATAGTGGCACTGCAAGCAGAGTAGTGCTGAGTGAATCAAACATGTTTGTTTCTCAGAACAACGACCAGACTATGTGACTCTGCTGGCACTTATGTTTCTTTCGTTGTACTGTTGAGAAAATGGTATCAGCAGAAGCCTCGATACCAGTTTTTATTCGGCGTCCTTTATGGAACCAGTGAAACAAATATCATCACAGCTGATTCCTTTTGGAAAAATTATCTGATGATGTGGCAGCAGTATTACAAACTACAAGTACAGAATACATTTCCTTAATTTCTGATTTCATTCACTGCCTTAAAATGGCAGGAGGTAATAATGTTGAAGTAGCATAACTGACAAACAAATGAAAATCGTGCTTTATTATGTGAAAAAAGTTTTGAAAATTCTCTCATTTGGACAGTTTCATTTGAAGCTCTGTTTAAGTTTCATCCTATCTGATACATGCCTTTTACAGAACACACAATGTCTACTGTATGTCAGTCATCGACACTCGGGTATCTTTCTAGGTCAGTGACAGTGGAGAACATGGACATTTCACAATATCGTCAGAAAGTTCTGGTGAAGTTTGCACTGGCTTCCAAGATAAGTTCCACTTATCACTTATTATTCCTAAAGCACATTCAATTAATTGTCGTGGTCTGGAAAAGCATTTGTAGACATATTCTTTGCCTGGATCTAAAACTTGTTGACTGTAGAAAAGTGCGTCAACAGCGGATATGACTGATCTCCACTGAACACAGAAGGCAACACACCTGACATCTTTGGTAGTGGAAAATCTGGTGGTATATTGAGAACACCTTCTTGCTTCAAGCGAAATAAACTAGAAGAATGAAATCTATCACCTTGTCCTTCCTTCTCACATCACCCTACATTGATTATAATGAATGTCCTATGAGGATCTGTAACTGCTTGTAAGACAATTGAATGAAAATGTTTTATAGTTATGAATATTGTACCAGAATTTTCTGAGCAATTTGGATGAACATGTTTTCTGTCAACATAATCGTCTGCATTTGGAAAGTTTTGTATGTTGCATAAATCATTCACAGTATTTAGAAAATCATCTTCAGAAAGCAATCATTTTGTTGCTGGAGGTAATCTGACAACACTTTGATATTTGACTCCGCAATTCTTACAATTATTATGAATCCTATTGGGAACGTCAGCCATGTCTCGGAAACTATTTCCAGTTTTTAGGAACCTGTAACAATTCTAGTTCTGTACTTACTTATATAACATTAGATAAGGAAGTTAAGCACAGTAACAATATGGGAACCAACTCTCCTCCTTGTGTCATTTCATGTGCCAAAATCTTCTTTTGATATGTTAAACTGTTTGTGAGATACTAGGGTGTCAATAATATTTCAGTTTCGCTTTATTGTCTGGCCATGTTTGCGGTACGGAGTGCACTATATACGATCCATTTTCTCAGCAGTGGAGCAAGTTATAGATCCCATTCAAAGTTTAAAGAATAGTTCAGTACATTAACTACATTTGTTACACAGCAACATATGGCCTAACATGCACCAAACACAAATTCATAGCAACCTCTATTTTTCATTGCAGTAGCTTACTTAATTTTGAAATCTCACAACAAGTATAATGATTAACAAAATAATAAACAGCCCATTATGAAGCTGATGAGTAAAGCTGTGTGATGCGCGAGAGTCAAAGTTTTGCACCACATAATTTCTTTAAAATTGTTTGAGAAAGTTTGCAGATTGGCCAGCTTATGTGTCTGCTGTCCATGCAGTCAAGCGAAACTCCCTGCTGCCACTATACCTGGGCATGAAGCAGTGCTGCAGTAGCTGCCCAGTACGCCGCTCCACTATAATCTGGGGCTCGGAAAAAAGCATGCCAGCATGCCAAAATTTTTTTAAATGTGCTGAAGAAGGTAAAATGAGGTTACTAGCATACCCCACTTTTCACTCGTCTTTTAAACAGGAACGTATTAGCCTTTTCTGTGGGGGGTTGGGTTGTTTGGGTGAAGATACCAAAAAGCGAGGTCATCGGTTGCATCAGATTAAGGAAGGAAGGGGAAGTAAGTCTGCCGTGCCCTTTTGAAGGAACCATCCCGGCATTTGCCTGGAGCGATTTAGCGAAATCCTGGAAAACCTAAATCAGGATGGCCAAACGTGGAATTGAACCATCGTCCTCCCGAATGCGTAGCCTTTTCTGTGCTCCACTAGCAGCATTTATCCGCACGCAAAACACACATACTGTACGTAATTTACTACTGATGTTTTCTGGATGTTATCAGCTGCATCATTAAGTGTATTATCATTATCACTACAGACTAGACTAACTGTTTTGCATCAATGTGTCCACATTCCGACACTTTCCCGGCTGACCAGGGGAAAATAAGCATTAATGGCTTGCTTGTGCCACATGTACTTGGAGATCCTAACCAGCCTAAAAACAAACTATGCCATGCCTAATAGCTATAATTATTAGCCTGCAAATAAGTAAATACTGATGTAGAGTTTGTGTGTGTGTGTGTGTGTGTGTGTGTGTGTGTGTGTGTGTGTGTGTGTGTGTGTAAATTTCATTATATGTGAGAGTTGCTTTCCACAGATTCACTGTGCATAGTGAATTTGTGTAAATTGAGCCATTTTGTACATAAAATATGGGGATAAGTTCTCGATTACTCACATATTACATTTAAAACTGCAGCTTCTTAGTATTTTTCCCCAAAAATAACAATTATCTTTCTGAATCAAATTTTAATGCACAATTTATACCCGTAAAAATTTAATACTGAAGCACACAACAACACACTAACATCATTATTCCGTATCACATGAACTTCCCACCTCCTCTTGTCACAGTCCAAGGATTTTGAGAGTGGCACATCATTAGGGGTTTAAAATTTGCAATTGTCTGTAGCATTTCTTCTGAAAAGAGTGCCTTGGTCCTTGGCAGACTTAAATCCCTTTCCAAAACACGCCCAGTCTATCAAGACTGAAGACCTACTTTGCAGCGTAGCCTTTTTCTGTCTCATTTTCTTTAAACGCCCTAAATTCCTCAGCTTCAACTTCAGATGTCACAGCTGCCTCTCCTGCCATTTTAATGTTATGAAAGCCAAAATGGTACTTGAAGCAATCAAACCAACCTAAGCTGGCCAGAAAGATGCTGGATTGATGTCCTCTCTCATTAAATCTGCATACAAGTTCTTGCCTTTACCTTCAATAGCAGTTCCAGAGAGAGGCATATGATGGTTGTGGAGCTCAATCCTACAGTTTAGCATTTTCTTTTTTTTCTATTCTTCCTATTGCCTGTGGGCAAGATTTGGTGATGTAGTCACACTTGAAGGCAGTTGAACAGTGAGCAGTTTTTCAAATTGATTCCACAGTATCACGTACAGTTCTCACAGTGAATTCAGTAAGCCCCAAAGTATGCTAAACTTCAACATCATCATCTTTCTCATAGCAGTCCAAAAATTCTTTGTTCGTTTCTATTGAATACCAAATTCATACATGCTTCTTTCCCCTGAACAGACACACTATTTCCTTTTACCAAACATTTTAAATACAGACCATGACAAATGCAACTTCACAGCTCTAGTGACATGAACTGATGATACATGTCTCGACAAACAAGACAGGAGGTGCGTATTGAGATGTGCTAATGCATTAATACTTCCACGTATTGGTAACAGATATGGTAGTAGTGGACTTGTCATTTTTACGGTGAGTAGCGATCTATCTTTTTCATAATTGTTATTATAGCCTAGTCTTTCCATTATATGTAATTATTAACTTGAGGTAAGCATTTGATTAAGACCATGACAAAAAATTTATTATTATTTTGAGATATTTCCATCTATGAAATGTGTGACAATGGTGCAAATGGCACCCTACGGGTTCGTAGTAAAGAACTGTCACACATCATCTTCAAAATGATGGCTTCTCAGTTGATGCTAAAGACCATTATTGAAGACAAAGTATATGTGGCAAAGCACTTAATGATGGATGAGATTCATTCCAAAGTTTTATTAGATTACTTATAAGTTTGAATCACTGCCACAGTTCGGTAACATTTATCCTACTGTTTCATCGTTATGGTGAGAGCACAGAATGATCTCTGTATTAGCTGCAATTCAAAAAAGGAGAGTGAAATGTTATCTTGTAGGCACATCACCACAGAGTTGCCTCATCATAAATTCACGAGAAATAAAAAAAAAATGTAATGATCGTATGGCATTGTTGGCCGGGAGGCCCCACGCCGTATTGCAAGTCCTTTTTAGTTGACGCCACTTTGGTGACTTGCGAGTCAATGATGATGAAGAACACACAATACCCAGCCATCACGAGGCAGAGAAAATCCCTAACCCCGCTGGGAATCAAACCCGGACCCCGTGCGCCGGAAGCGATAACACTATAGCAGTACCATGAGCTGCGGACAATTCATGAGAGACTGGTGGGGACGGACGGACGTGCGCGCGCGCCCCCAAACACACACACACACACACAAATGCTTGATTTGAGTGCCAGGTGAATAGTTGGCTCGCCTTATGTTTTTGTTTCCTGCTTATAGTTTGTAGTACCATTATAAAACACAAATTTTAATATTCTTAGAAAATTTTTAATATTCAAACGTCAAATTTACAGTACGAAATACGCTGCCTCAAACTTCTGGCAATAATGTAACTGCAGCTGTATAATAAGGCAAAGCACTACAAATTACATCAAAACTGGATATACTACCAACAAGTAATATAAAATAATGACACTAAGTCTTTTGCGAGGATTCACAGCCATTGACAAAACTAAAGTACCATATCTATGACAAGTTTAAAATTGTAAATATACAGTATAAAAAGAACATAACATTAAAGAGCTGAATATACAGAGTAACTATTTGTTCAAATTTGTGTTTTAGTAAAATAATTGTAAAATTTTAGGCATTTAACAGAGGCACCACAAATCTAGCTAAATCAATCACATCTGAAGGCACAAAACAACTGACACATCTGGTACACTTATTTAAACTGCAGAAACTATCCTCATGCTTAATAACACAATGTTTCAAGCTCTGAATAGTTTAACAAGAATATATGCTTTAAACAAAACTTCGTAACAAATCTCAGATTCTTCTCTTCAAAAATCGAAACATTAAGAGTAATTATTACCTGAGATTGACAATAAGCATCATTTCAGATATGTCTCATCAAACACCACACACAGAGATAGTCACTGAGTATAGGCCATTACTAAGTTATAAACTTTTTCCTGGCATTTCTAAGAAAACTACAACTTTTCATAAAAATCAGTCTCAGAGCTATAGTATATTAAATACAACATATAAAAAAAATTAATAAAAAAATTGATCCCAACAGTAATCAGACACTTGTCAAATTATTGTTTACAAGCAGTGAGTATTATGTACGAGGATAACATGTATCAGCTGTGCAGATGTCAAATATATTGGTTTCTATACACAGAATTTTTATTTGCATCATCATTCACACACAAGGCTCAATAGCAAAGCACCCTTCAAACAATTGCATTTGCACAGATTTATGAAATGTATTACTATTCACAGAAGGTTTACTAAACTAAGCACTTCTCTACAGGCCGGCAGAGATAACATATACAATTATTGGTAGTGTAGTGCATTTATTGAAATCACACACACACACACACACACACACACACACACACACACACACACACACACACCTAACAGATTCAAAATTTTCATAAAAAAGTACCACCAAAGAGATGACTCCTGGGCTCTTTTTCACATAACACCTTCTATACATACAAGGCAAGTGAGAACTAGATTTTTTATCTTACTTCAATTTATGATTGCACAATATTTTACACTTTTTCATGAGATATGATTATGTTCTATCCTACTTTTGTAAAGACTGCATTGGAGATTCCTGAATTTATCTGCCAACATTTTAACACTGGCAATTTCTCTAACAGTGACAGCACATCAAGCCGCAATCTTCACTGTGCTCATTTAAGACTGTTACACAAATCTCTGTCATGTCATAGGCCTCTACTATGGTTTTTTAAAACACAATTTACCCACACTTGACCATTTAAATATGATACTGCATGTCAGAGTTTCTACATCATCTTGTTACATAATGTAAAATTTGTGTACAAAAGAAAATGTACAATAATGTTCATATTAATTACTATTTTGTGTCACGCATTTTTGATTGAGTTGCCTCCATCTCAGTTCAGATGGTTCTGTGATGACAAGTACATTTCCATCAGGATTATCCATCAACATTCAAACCAGTCACTTCATAACATTTAAATTCACATGCACTAGTAACACAGCATCACACAATAGTGGACAGCAAAATAATGTGTTTGTATCTATTCAAATGACATCAGGTTGGCAGGTAAGGGCTTTTCCTTGGTTCCTTGGGCTGCCTGATGTAGATGGCGAGACCACTGCTGGGCAGCAGAGCGGCTGCCAGCTTTGAACTTATATACATTCCCTGAAACACAACAATAAGAATACACTGAAGATCAGGATCATAGCGTTCTTTGTGCAATATTAAATGAATTGTTACTTATTTGCAGTATATAAATGTCATCCCCAAAATGTCTCATTCCTCAACAGTCTCTACAACCTTTTAACTGTGTCCATTTTATGCCAAATAATGACAAACAAAAATATCAAAAGCAGGGGTACGTACTGTGCTCTCACAATATGATCTTATAAATAAAAAACTTTACCCAATAGAAAATGGTGGAAAGAGAATGTAAACAGGGAAAATGGAAGAATTAACATAAAATTGTAATTGGACAAGATTGGAAAAGAAGAAATACACATTTCAAATTGCATGAAAAGGAAAATATCATTCAAAATTTGTGAAATTCACATTGGAACAGATGGGCTGGGCTGTAGATATTTACAGAATGCACAACTCCACACACCACCAACATACGTACACAAAGATAAACAACAGAACCCCATCTCTCTTCTCCCCTGAAGAAAGAACTTTAGTTGAAAATGTAGGAATACTGTTACTTTCATGAACTGAAGTTGCACCTACTGAGGGTATGTAATGGTCACTCACCTGTTTGTGTATTTAACATTTTATATACTATTTGTCAACACAAACAAGATTTTAAAAAGTGAGAAACATAATTTTTACTTTTAAGTAATTCTTAAAAATTCACATGCAATTCACCTTTTTCATGGTCTGTGAGCTGAAAAACATCTTGTTGGAATGGATTGTCACCCAGCACAACTGACCACCCATCAACAGATACCATTTTACAAGGTTCTCCTTTGAAGTCTGATCTCTCACTTCTGTAAAAAAAAAAAAATGGGAATTTACAAATGAATTATGAAGCTAGTATGAAAGTTAAAGATCTTATGCATTTGTGAGCACAAACAAAACAGGATACACAGGAGAATTACACGAACTTGCTGCTGACATCTTAATTAACAGGATTTGCTACCATGTTACAAGAGTTTTTAAATAAATGTAAAGTTATCTATGCCACACATATCATTAAAATTGAGTGCAGATTTCGGTTTGATTTAACTCTGAACTGCAATTCATTTATTGGTAAATTGTATTAAGAGAGCATAAATTACGTGCATTTCTTAATACTTCACACCAGTTACCAGTGAGAGGTGAGGATTTGCAACCCATCAAAAGAAAGCTAAGATAATGTTTCTTTTATCCATTATGGATATTGTAGAACACCGTGATTGTACATTAACTGAATATAAATACAGATAACTGCACCACCCTATTATGAAATATTTGTTTATTTCCATTAATTAGTTTTTGAGTTGTTTGAGTCTTATCTTTAGATAAGGCAATGCAGAAGTTACATATTCATGTTATTAGTGCAGTTCTGGAAGAAATACATGTTAGTTGTACACTTTATCAAAAACAAACGTCTTTATAATAGTAACTAAATTTTCTCGAAGTGCTTGGCAGAAAATGATAATTTTCAACAGGAAACACTTCCTAATCACCTGAAAATTATATCTGGTCTCTAAAACCAGCTTTTCCCTCCTTACCTCAATGTCCTAGAAAGCTGAAAGGCAGTTCATGACCAAAGAAATATAATTTTGCAAAACATTAGAAGTGTTTCCTACTTGATATTCAAATGTTTTTACTTACAACCCATACTTCCAATACTGCTGCAGTAAGTAAATAAATTCATTTTTAGACAACTTCCCATATAACCTTCTGTTACAGAGGAGAAACCTCTAGCACCTAGCATCATGCTACAAACATGAAAAGGTAACTTCTACAGTGTAGGAAAAGACAGATTGCTATTTACCATAAAGAAGACACATTAAATTGGAGACTGGCAACAATTAAATGACACCTACACAAAGCTTTCAGCAAGCTTACTTGTGTGTATGAATGGTGTGTGTTTCCCTTTTGTTGATAAAGGCTGTTGCTGGATGCTTTGTGTGTGTTAATTGTGGTTGTCTGCAACTTAACATGTCTTCTTTGCAGTAAGTAGCAATCTATCTTTTCCTACATTGTTGACATTCCTACCTGGAGTTTCCATTGGCTGAAAATGTAACTTTTGAATGTCTCTTATGAAGGGTAGTCTGAAAAGGCTCAAAAACTAATTCATGGAAATAAGGAAATATTTCGTAAGTGGCCAGTCTGCATATTTATATAGACTGACTGTATTCAGACTGTGATATAGTTATTTCCAGACTAGGTCAAGCTATCTTCAGTTTGTCCTGGTTATCTATGAATGGGCAATTAAGAATCTCTGAACAAAGCAGATACAATGTTTTTAAGTATTTATTAAATGTGACTTTACATATTGTGCCTTTTTTTTGGGTGGGTGGGGGTGGGGGTGGGGGGGTAAAACAAATAAATTACTGCTCCTTTTGTGTTCTCTTTTGGTATCAACCCTTCATGTCCTTTCACTTTCTTTCATATGCTGTATATTTTGTGACTTTCTTTCATATGCTGTATATTTTGTGAGTAATAGTGTCATGCTTGTTCAACAAGTACTAAAGTAATAAGACCCCAGTTTTTGATATTGACACATAATTATTAGTTTTCTGTATTTCCAGAATAACAGTAAAGTGATTAATAAAACTAATATTTTCAAATCTATTTTAATGTTCTTATTTTGCGTATTCTGACATGCAGCATATTAGTTAAATTTACTGACAAAAATTATCAATTTTTGAAAATATAATGTAAATAATGACCTAGGGTATTTACAAATGTCTGCTTGTGTCTGTATATGTGTGTGTGTGTGTGTGTGTGTGTGTGTGTGTGTGTGTGTGTGTGTGTGTGTGTGTGTTTGTCTATCAACATGCCAACACTTTCGTTTGGTAAGTTATATCATCTTTGTTCTTAGATATATTTTTCCCACGTGGAATGTTTCCCTCTATTATATTCATATCAAATAATGTAATTGATATCAATATAATAGAGGGAAACATTCCTCGTGGGAAAAATATATCTAGAAACAAAGATAATGTGACTTACCGAACGAAAGTGCTGGCACGTCGATAGAAAGCTTGAATTTTGTGTGTGTGTTTGTGTTTGTTTGTGTGTCTATCGACGTGCCAGCACTTTCGTTCGGTAAGTCACATTATCTTTGTTTTTAAATAATGTAATTGGATAGATAATCTACTTGCCAAGTGGCAGCAGGAGAACACACATATAAAGTTATTTAAATCTGCAAACTTGTGGAGCCAGTGGCTCCTCCTCCTGACAAAGGTTGAAGGTAGATGAAGAGTTGTATAGGAAAAGGACTGGAGTGGTTTAGAAAATGGGGAGTTCAGAAAAGTCGCTCAGAACCCCTGACCTGGAGTTCTGGGCAACTTTTCCAAACAATCACGATTTCATAAGTTTCACCAGTCCTTTTCCTTCACCCATTTTCCTTTCCCTTCTGGCCTTCTGGAAGAAGGAGACACTGGCTCCAAAAGTTTGCTCTCCTGCTAACACTTTGTGAGTAGATTTTTTATTTGTCCAATTACATCATAATTATATTTACTTTTATTCAGTTTGCTTTTCTTTATGTAGGCTCCTTCTTAAACTGAACAAATGGAATGTTAATATAAGGCAAGAATACCATTAGCCATACACTCTCCCCCAAGCGACTGAATCCCTCAAATGCATCAATGATGCCAACTATCTAACAACTTGTACAATCCCAGACCAAAATTGAAGCACCATTACTTAAAAGGAATTCTAGTACCAAGGGTGATTTAGTTTAATACAATAATAGCACATTCTTACCCTTTAAATGATTTAGGCGGGTAATACACGAGGGAGTTAGACCACAACTGAACCCAGTAACGCTGCCACGATGAGACAGCTGGCTTCCGACCATCCTTTAACACAGTTTTTCGCCTGAGGCAACCTTGTATTGTATAATGAGATCCAGCTTCCTGGCAGAACTCATCAGAATCTGTTGACACTATAGACCTGAAATTGAAGAACTTTCATGGACTTTTCAAGAAAGTTAACTGCTAAGTAACACTAAATGTTCAAACAAATGAAGAAATTGTTTGTTATCAAATAATGAATATCATTGCTACATTATCAGTATCAGTGTATAATTTTGTCCACGACAGTCCATGTAACTTAATATTCAAAATCATCTTCATAGATATTAAACAATAATTACAGTAAAATCTGTTTTAACTGCTTAATCTGTTTTAACTGCTTAATCTGTTTCATGGTTCATTAACTTTCAAAACTTGTAAATTGTGCTTCTATCAATACAGAAATCTTCAGTATAAAATATCTACTCAGTTTCACCCACTTGAAAGAGACTTTCTCCGCATTTGGCACAATATGATAAAGTACTTGCTTTGAATAAACCAATGATTCATTATTACATTATTAGCATGGCACTGTACTTGTACTACTAAAACAAGCTCTAAATATCTATCACAAGGAAAAGTAACAAGTGAGTACTAACTATATTCTATATCAATGAGGTTGTCTACCAGGTGCAAAGAAATTAACAGATAGTGTATGAGGTGTGTCAGACTTCTTGCAACTCTCCAGCTTTGATTTCTGGGAAGTAGACAGTACTACACTACCACGATCTCAATAATGTTTAACAAAGTCTTGGATGCATACCATTATTGTTTCATTAGTAAGTCACTTAATTCCACTGTCAGGAACCGGTCTCAATTTTTTGTTTTTAAGAAATAAGTAATTTCATGAAGACTTACTTTACTGAGAAGTTTTGTTTTTATTATGACAGTAAACAGTGCTTTCCTGTGAAAGTCCCAGTAACCAATGAATTTTTTTTTAATGCCTTAACATTTGCATAAGTAACTCTGTTTTTGTTTTTCATTTTTTGCACTCACGGAATTTAACTGTGGAAATGATGTTCGCTAAAACTCAGTTTTAACAAATACCACATTGTCTTCTAAACTTACAATCCACTCCAGACTCAGGTGTGGCACAGAAACTGATTTTACTTTTAAGATGTCAATATTTATTAATTCTGGTGTCACTCACCCACATCTATGCAGTAATGTTTGACCTTCTTCATCTTCCAAGTCTACCTCCTTGTGGCAGCCATTGCCTTTAGGTGACTGTTGTTGCTGCTGTTGCTGTTGCTGCTGCTGCTGCTGTTGTTGAAGCTGTTCCTCAATGACAGAATCGTCAAGGAGATTTCTTGATTTCAGTGCTATGTCCTCATCTTCACTGAATGGTATCCCATGTGACTGTTTGTTGAAGATGCTGAAACAACCAAACAATAGTGTTATAGCACTTCTTAGGTTCTGTTTTAAATGACTACTTGTGTCAGGAAAAACCTTCCATTGTATGTAATTACATGTTTCGACAAACATTATTCCAACTCTTCCTGCAGTTCCCAGAAGTATATCACTAACCGTTATCCCTGCACACAGTGTCTTTCATTATTGATACAAAATCATTATGGCTGTACTAGGTGTCCATTACAGAATGATGTAGTCCCCTACTCAGTTTGTAGATATTTCTTAAGGAAATTATTGTGTTGTGTTCTATTTCGTCTTTACTCAGAAGGAACAATAAAAACTGATGCAGTCACTTTATGTAACTTTCAAAGTTAAAATATTACTAAATCATTAATGGTGCATTTTCGGGTGTTCTGCTGGGTTGTTGTTTTCACTTCACCCACAGTATTTTGTGGACCGACACAGGCATTTTTTTCAGGTGTTGCAAGTTTTGCTGTTAGGTGTACTCACTGTCTGGGCTCCAACTTTACAGTGAACTATTGTTTGTCTCTTGCCACTATTTAGAGCCAATTTCTATTTGCGATGGCCGATACATTCTGTAATGCTTTCTTATTTCAATTTTATGCACAATACACGATTAGTATGTGGCCAACATATTTGTGTTGTGGTCACATGCAACAGAAAAGCTTTAAGGGTTCCAGGAACATCGAGACTTTATCCACTGTAATACAAAAACACAAATTCTCTCAGTGTTTTCCAGCTCTGGTGGATGCAAAAACAGATGGTGAGATTTTAATAAATTGAATTCTGAACCCCCAAGTTTTATTTAAATTTGTAACTTTTGTCCCTGTTTACTAGGTTTTCTGACATCATTTTCGTTGTCTTCTGAATTACATTGTCCCAGAAACAGCATTTGCACCACAATACTAGTCTCATCATATTTCATATCATGATCATATTTCAGGCAGTGCTCCGTACCAGCCGATTTGCTTCATTGTTTTAGTCGAGTGTGTCGCCGATGTTTCTTGTATCTTCCTTCCACTGGTCTGACAATCTGCCCCCATATAAAATAGGACACATTCACATGGAATGTGATATGCACGCGGTCTCTATTGACCAAGAGCATCTTTATTATCATCAAGAATGCTTTTTGTGGTAGATGAATGGAGTAGAATACACTGGATGCCATGCTTCTGTAGAAGTCTACCAATTTTTCTGGATATTCGGCCAGCATAAGGTATGTAAGTGAGTTTTAGCTTCTCTTCCTCAGTACAAGCCTCAAACTTTTTCTTAGGCATTATTAATTTTTACTGTATCACACAATCAATCTGATGATCTTACTACCCATTCCTTCAGAACATTTACACATAATTTTTGTAATTCTTTGGCAATGCGTGCTCTGTCTGAAAGTGTTCAAACTCTATGGCTTATAGTCTCTGGCACCAAATTTTTTTGTGACAGGTAGTGATGGCTCAAGAAGTGGACACAGGGGTCAGTTATGCCGAAGTTTTCCACATACAGCTTGACCCAGGGATCCATTGAGTCTTAACAAACGTGTCAAGAAAGGTATTTTTTTTTCCTTCCCCCCCCCCCCCCCCCAAGATCCATCATGAATTTTACATTACATGCACAGAGTTTAAATGCACCTGGAACCATTTAAGTTTTTCCACTCCATGTGACCCCGACACAAATGTGCTGTCCATATTGATCGTATATTGTGCATAAAATTGAAACAACAGCTTAACAGGACACACAGAAGCACACCATTAATATATCATGCCCAGAAAGATTAACAAACATCCATCATAAATGTGTAGATTAGGAATACATTAAAGAATTATTCTAAACAATTCATGACTGCTACAACTTCCCATGCACACAAGCATGCACCATGCAGAAAACAAACACCAACAATGATGAAAACAACAAAAGCAGACTCATAAAAATGGCAACAAAAATGAATTCAAATGGCTGTGGACATAGAAGCCACATATTTGATTAAATGAGAAACTGTCAATGGATGGATTATGAGGAATGAAAACAACGGACAACATCTACAATTGTTATGGTAATAGCAATGTGTGAGAGGTGCTTAGTGATAAAATAGCTATCATTCAAAATATTTCCATGACTGTATGGGAATGAAACAATAATTATTTGTCATGATTAAAAACAATATATTATTTCATTTTCACTAAGCCAGAAGGACAATGACAATGGTCGCATTTTAAGACAATATGAAAATACCCTGCTACTGGCTGTATACAGATTCCTCTGACCGTTATCTTTTGACAGCAGAGGCAGGGATCGAGAGTTGACTTAAAAGGGGAAAAAAAAATCCTTTTGTTTACAGTTTCCTGAAAGAGTGATAAAGAGAGAATACACATAATATAGCACATAATGAGTCACTAGGTATGGCCTAGTACAGAATGAGTCACTAGGAATGGCCATAGAATGTAAAAAGCATGAAAAAATTACCTACTCATATTTACTGAGCTGTATCGTAAGCAATCTATGATGCAATGACATTTCTGTTACACAGTATCATGCATAAGCAAACAAATGTACGAGGCATAAATGTGGGCAAAGAGATGTGCAGTATGAAATGTGACACAGACAAGATGGGCCGAGCAAAAACTCACCCACTAGGAACCCAGCCTGTCAGCTGATGTTGCTGTTTGTGGAAGTTACGAGGAAGGCTTGTGCTACGGAATCTGGTGAACAGATGACACACCTTCACTCAAGAGGAACTGCATTTAAGTATAGCACAATTGTTACTAAGGAAAGTTATTCAAATGACAACTAGACACAAGATTCTTAATTTTCAAACAACTCCCTCTTAGAACTAAAAGAAAGTCTTGTCCTATGAAGCACATGAGTGAATAAATCAGACTGTAAAGCCACCTCTAGAAACGTGTAAATAAAAAGGAGAGAATGCATATCATGCATCACACATATGCAAGTCACACTGTAAATATGAGTTTAAGCAGATTCAAAAAATGTTTATGAAAATAAATACAAGCCAAAAATTAAGTTGATTAAGCACATGACAAACATTTAGATTGGGTACACAAAATTTAGGGCCTAACTGTTCCCTTTTTTCAGTCATTTGACTGTGTGATATATTGAAATTGCTAATACTAAGTTCAAATTAACATCTCAGTACTAGTCATTAAGTTAATAAATAAGAGTGAATAAATACCAATTAGCTCTATTTTTCCACTTTTCCCCTACGAAGGAAATAACAAAAAAACCTGACGTGTCACATTAATAACTGTTTTTTGTCGTGGTAGACTACATGTAGCCATGCTTATTTCGATTATTATTTGGAATGTGTGTATCTTTCTATCTTTCCATGTCAAGTTACTGGATATCCAACTGATATGTACCACCTTGTCACATTAACGTGACCAGCTGTGACCTGTGGCCCCTGGTGCCTGTGGCCCGTGGTGCACCACAGTTTCCTTGACACCTGTTTTGGATAGTGCCATTTTGCCATGCACAATATACTTTAACCACGGCAGTAGGTGAACACTTTATAAACTTAGCCATTTCGGAAATGCTTCCCACTTTTGGCCTTAAAGCTAGTGAATATGCCCTTTTGAATCACTCCATTTCTGCATTACGACAATGACTGCACCATTGTTCATGTCCCCTCATACAATCTCCACTGATAGTGCTGCCACCTACCCTCTGAACGTGGTTACCACGCATTGATGTCGAATGTATGTGGTGGTCCCATTAATGTGACTGGACTGTGTGCTTCAGTGTTAGCTAATACATGAATATATTGCCAATATTCAGTACTGTTCACCTTGGTTTGTTTTACTTCAACGTAATTTTGTTATGATCCCATTTCTTCTTCTTCTTCTTCTTCTTCTTCTTGGAAGTGGTGTTACTCTCATTTATATTGATAGTATCATCTGTAAACCTGGCCATTGGAACTGTGATAGAAACATACACAGCACTATTTTTCAGTGATTTGTTTCTTTATTTGCCTGGTGCTATATGCTACCTGATTTGATTTTTTCGTCATATCTGTTTGTCAGTGAGTGTCAAGCAGCTTACACACACACACACACACACACACACACACACACACACACACACACACACACACACACACAGGGAGGGGGGAAATGGGAGAGAGGGGGGAAGGGGGGAGAGGGGGGGAAGGGGTGTAGGTGTGTGTGTGTGTGTGTGTGTGTGTGTGTGTGTGTGTGTGTGTGTGTGTGTGTGTGTGTGTGTGTGTGTGTGTGTGTTTTAAGAGACGAATTAGTTGATTTATAAAAGTAACACAAATGTCCTTTAAAGTAATACTACGAAACACAATTAGAAAAAACTAAAATAAATAAAATTGTACAGATATTACTTTGTATTTTTAATCTCACTGTGTGTAAACATGCATGCATTTATAATATAGATGCTAGGGTGGCATTACTGGTTAAGGAGACAATGTGGATACGGATGAATAACAGAGTACAGAAAAAGCTGGAATATTTACTTTGCAGCAGGTTATTCAGATACTGTTCTCCTGCATTTTTCTGTGGATTTCAATGCTCTTATCAGCAATGCCATTCATGCATACCTCATAGGTCACTTAACAACTTCAACATGCTGTAACCATTCTTTCACTCCCTTCCAAACTGTCCAGATGCTATTTTCTGTAACTTGAACTAGCTTGATGAAAATGTTTAACTGTCAATGTGGACATAAACTGATATATATGAAGCTATACACCATAGATAGTACACAGAAGTACAAGCCAGAGATGTTTAATTGGAACAAAAGAACCTTTGTGACTCTACAAAAGATCACCAGATCAGTGTCAAAGAGAAGTGCCATCATTAGTCATGATATAGCTCAAGTAGGGGGTTATCTATTGCTAACAGAAGGAACACTACTGGTGTCTTTCCCTGCCAAATATCAATGACTGTGTAATGTGTATTAGCAACCTAATCCCAGTAATACCCTAATACTTGTGTACATGGATACAGAAAGGCTCCCATAAAGCAAATCCAACTGTCCGACAGCCTACATTTTTGCCTTCCCTAACAACTTTCCCCACTTTCAATCAATGAACTAACAGTACCTACTCAATTCTTTTCTGGAAATAAATTAAGCAACAAATTCATTACATACGTGAATGTGATGTTCACAATTTTTAAATCAATGTTTCATGCAAAAGTAGTACTCTTACTCACTTGGTGCCAAGACTTCGACATTTGCGATGAGTGGGCACAAATTTTGATCCAGCTGCAAGCCTCAAGGAGCCTGATGACAACCCTTTAGCAGGTGAGAGGCTAAGTGAAGCCACTGCATCAGAAACTGATTCTTTGGAGCTGGATGAACTTGGAGCAGGAGATGGAGGCTCTAATTTTAGGGACAACCTGCAATTAACAGTTTACCAAAAGTGTCAACACAACCAACAAAAATTTTATTCAAGATAGAGTCTATGCTCTCTTTAGAACACAACATAAAAGAAATGCTTGCAGCAGTTTGATTTCTAAAGTTTGCTAAGAGCAGACGTTGTTGGATGGTAACAATTTATCAGGATTAACACTTTTTAATTTATCCTTTCACATGAGGACATTTACATAAGTTGCTGTACAAATGGAAATTATCAGGAGATATAATGGCCACACTAATGAATTCTGAATGCGTCAAGTGAAAGTTTAACTAAAAAGAAAGAACTTTTTTTCCTTGAGGGAAGTCTTATTTCAACCTTAACTGTCTCATTGTTGTAACTTATTTAGGAAAGATGATATTTTCTTTGGTTATTTAATTGACATCAAAAAACAGCAGTTACACCGCAATGCCATAAAAATGTGGAAATATATCAGTTTATTAAATCAAAATATTTTTTAAACATGATACTGTATAATTCTGAGTGGAATATAAACAAAAAATAACCCCTATTTGCCCATTCAACGACAGTTCAGATTTAATAATTCATAGTCTCTTATATGATATTGGTTTTTCTTTGATGTCACCCAGAAAATTTTGCAAACATTCTGTAAACCTTTCCTAGGACATGTATATTAAATGACCTGAAAACACCAAATGTGAAAAATGTCACCACTATTGTGCGAAATACTTACTTGTACTGATCATCCTCAACAAACTTCTGGAGCTCTTCAATGTACCTGACAGAACGTAAATAAGTCTGTATATGAGGTAGATGCACAAGAGTGGAATAGTCAGACTGCTGATAATTTGATATCACTCTAAGTATATTGTTCATCTTAAGACGGCGTTGCTCAGATTCCATGCCCCCAGAGTGAGGATGTGCCATGTCAATATATGTAAGGTCAGTCAAAAACAATCCTGTAACAAATATAGGACACTATACTTACAGTACTACATTTATGACAGTACACAGAACATTAGAAAAATCAGATATTAAATTAAAGCATGTAAATATTTGCCAAGTGCATGTGAACAGTACCAGAAGATTGTGTAACTACTACAAAGAAAGTATTTCTGGTGTCTACTGAGTAGTACAATTACAAACACTAGATTCCTACTGGATCTATCAAGGCTGTTTCCTGTTTATATTACACAAACAGGTGTTTAGTCTAAATAAACAGAATACAACTAAAGTGGAACTATTTACTACACTTAAGTGCTCTGGTAATAAACATTAACTGTAAACTTTGTCATAAAACAAACAAATCTGAAATGTTGAACTGATCTTAATATGTGGTATTAAAATCCCAGACTTACAAGCACCCATTCAGTAACACTTTTGGGCTATTTTTATTAAGGTTTTATTAAACACATTGTGTACAAGATATGAATTAGTTAACTAAACTTATCGTCAGTTGCACAGTGAGGGAATGACGTGGTGTTCTTCCTTTACTGTATGTGATATGCATAGTAATATCATTCCACAAATGCTGCACTGGCAACTGTTGGTGTGGCTGTAATATTCTTTATTATGCATATCTAGTGGTGTACCCTAATGTCGACTTCTTTCCATTTATCATTTGTCATTGCTGGAGTGTTGAGGGATCCATTATCCCTATCTCTTGCTTTTTACTGCCTATTTTCCACGAGTTTGTGCTTTGTGGGGTTGATTCGGCTACAACATGGCATCTTCAATGTAGAAGGATGTGCCTGCCAAGATGTAAGTTATTCTGTTTTGCATTTATTTTGATACACACAGCACATTTCAGGTAGGCTGACTTGACTCCCTCTAGCCATTTGAGATTTGCGTATGCGTAGTGTTTCCACGTAAGCCGTATGTTGTACAATGCTATGGCCACAAACTTTATTTAGAATAGTATCAGGGCTATTCTTATGGATATCAGACTTAGTTTCTGTATTTCACATGTTGCAGTCATCATTCTTAGTACTGTGTCTTCAGTTCACTTGAAAAAGTAAGGCCTGTCACCAGCAGTGTTATTCCTAGGCATTTGTAATTTATGATTATTTCAAGTTTTTGTTCTCCACAGGTGAATTTGTCGCCGTTTGCCAGGCATCATCCTTTCCTGAATTTCATTGTTTTTATTTTATCCCTATTTATGACAAAGTTGTTTTCCTTGGACCATTCTTCCATTTTGTTAATGGCTTCTTGCAGCAGCATTCAGCCAAATTTCTTACTACTTCTGAATGTAACCTTGGATCACGTCATGTGTGAATACTTTAATATAGTGCAGCTTTTAGTATCTCCCTGCAATATTCCATTCATTCACTGGATTCCTTGGGAATGGGTTAATTCACCATGGATTCTGATTGTGTTTTCTCTGAGGATGCTTGCTATGAACACGAGGACCTGACTTCCTGCAACCAGTACTGGATAAAGTTTCTCCAATACTCTACTCCCAACTGTGTACGTGTAACTTTGGGTTTAGACAGGACTTCGCTAGTAACTGGAGGAGGTTTACCCTGCTTATGTGGTTGGCCTTACAGGAATGAATACTTCCTTATACATACATTTTGACTATCAGCCAGTCTAAGGCACACTTAGCAGGGTTACATAGCTTCATTATATTTATATTTCTTCAGTTAATTTTAACAAAGTAAAATTTCTATTTCTTAGCTAGTAGTTGCATGTCAAGTAATGCGATTATGTCCTCGAAGTTTCTGATCATCTGGTTAAGTTTATTGCAGAAGCCACAGATTTTAATGACAAAGTTTATTTCCCCACTTCCCGTTCTAAACCACTTAATGGTCAAAAATTTATTTCCAAGGCAATTACTATGATGTGATCAGCAGTTGGGTAAAAGTAAATTTATATATTTTGTTGCTACTTTCCTTGGCTATTATACACAAGAACCCTGCTGACATCAAACTGATTACTGACCTCACAGCAAGTTTTTATCATGAAAGAAGCTTAGAAGTGTGCTTAACTTTTCAGATGGATCATTTCTTTGTAGTATCAACTTTCTCCCCACGAAGAATGTTGTCGCATCTGTCTACCACTATTTCACACCCTCCTCTTGTTTTATGAATTTTATCTGTCAGTATTCTTTTACTGCCAATTTCCTTCACAAAATTTTTCTTGATGTAGATGATTACCTTTCTTAGTTCCTTAATGTTGATAAAACATCCACCCATTTCTTGCCCTCATTTTCAGCATATACTTTTATCAGAAGCTAGATAGTATACACTTTTTCCTTTGAGTGTCTCCGCCCCATCTTGGCAAATAGCTATTTTTCTATATTTTGAGTGGCTAAAAATGCAAATGCAAACAGATCCTGAAAGTACACTACAGTTGAAAGTTAACTTACCTAAGTACGGTACACAAGGCAGTTTAAGACTTTCCATATGTTCTCTTAGGTTGCTCCAATTATTTTTATCTGAAAACACCTCTGCAAGACGATCAAATGTCTGTCGTTCTTTCTTTGACAAACATGACCAAGTCTTGGTTAACCTGCAATGTAGACAACAACATCGCATAAATAAAAAGCATCTACCAAATACAAAGGCTATAAATGATGTGCAACATTAACACGATAGTGGAGAGTCCTCGCCAGAATCGAGACAATATTAAGGAGTAAAGGTAACTATTGCCATACAGCTGAAATTCTGAGCAGTAGATGCACGTGCATCTGATCTTCTGTTAACTTCGAGGAACAGCGTTTTCTGAAAGCACAGCAATTAGTTTAACCTTATTTTTATGCTTTCCTGCTACTCAATGCCTAACTATAATGTTAGCAGTTACGTACTAATTTTTGGAAGTCAAGTAACAAAATTTCCATTAACATACTGTGTCTGCATATGGGGTCAAAGAACAGAGTATCAAAACGTTATAAAAACAATCATTAAAACAAACATTATTGGAATTAGGAAAGCTTGATCATGTTTTCATAATCATTTGCAACAAAATAAACTACTGTGATAACTTTCTCCCACTGACCTGTAAAGTGATGCACTCTGCAGGGATGATATGATTGCAAATAGTGAGTGTAAATTGTTAAGATCATATAGTTTCTTTGCTATCCTAATAAAATGAGCAAGAACCTCTGCTCTTTGCTTTGGTGTAGTGCCATTTAAAACTTCTTGTACAGTCCAAAAACTGACCTGAAATAAAATAAAAAAGGTTATTAACATATCTTTCTTAAACAACTTGTAGATTCATGACAACAGCAAATTCTATGGGCAATAAAACAAAAGTTTATTTTTTGTGTATGAGAAAAATACACATCGTGCAAAAATAGAACCATTATATCAAAATATGAAAACCAAGAGAAAACTATCTATTTAATCATAAAATCATTGTGACATGCAGAAGCCAAAACAAATAGATAAGCACAGTAAATTCCTATTTCCTGACAGATAAGAAAACCTAATTAACATCACATGAGGAAACTTCCATACTGATACCACCATCTAAACCATAATGCCAACTGCAAAATCAGTGAGAAGAGGGCTTAAAGTTTGTCATCTGACCTAAATCGAAGTCATCAGAGATAAACCATTAGTACAACTAACAAACACTGCAGCCTTTAGGAGGGAACCTTTCAGAAAATGATCTGAAGAGGTTTAGATTCAGCATGATATCTAATAAGAAACACTGGTCAAGTACCCAACCTCTCTTGAATAAGAGCCTTGTGTTTTGACCACTGTATAACATTGTTCAACTGAGTATTATATGCTTTACAAAAGCAACACTTTCATAAGTGGTGTCATTAGATTACTTTATGGGCCCCACTACTGCAAAAGGGATAGCAAACAAAGAAGCAAAATAAGGAATTGTTTCTCAAATTACTCTTACCTTTTTATGACTGAACTGTAACTGGCAACTTTCATAAGCATGATAATAATTCAACGAAATAATAGGGGCAGATCACTGACTGAATTTGCACAACCGTATGCATTAAAGTAACAAACAAAATTAGTAAGTAATCGAAACTTAAATATAGGTTTTGCTAAACTACAATCATTGTGGATGGGGATAAGAGGAATAGTGAATAATAAATTTAGTCTTACTTGACCTAATATTCAAGTTCAGTTCAAATTAGAATTTTTCTACCTTTTTCACTATCCCCTAAGCAGAAGAGAATTACTTTTCTAAAGACATTAACAACGGCAACACATTACTGTTGTGCAACCACTGTAAGGTAACCCCCACACACTCACACTCACACTCACACTCACACTCACACTCACACTCACACTCACACTCACACTCACACTCACACTCACACTCACACTCACACTCACACTCACACTCACACTCACACTCACACTCACACTCACACTCACACTCACACTCACACTCACACTCACACTCACACTCACACTCACACTCACACTCACACTCACACTCACACTCACACTCACACTCACACTCACACTCACACTCTCTCTCTACTCTCTACTCTACTCTACTCTACTCTACTAGCAACTTCGAAATAAATTTCTCAGTCTTTCAGGAAAATAATTTTTTGTAACTAAAACATTGACATTCGTAGCATGGAGTCTGTTTAAATTTGTCAATATTTTAGTCAACAGAAATGATGCTACCAATTTCCATGCAAGATGCACAGCACCAAGTCTATAATGCATCTAACAAGCTTTTCTAAAGATAGAAAATCACAATGTTATTAGACATGAAATAATTTCGAAATGGGTCACATACATGATTAAAACGTCTCGTGAAGGCCACGACATTCGGTGCCACAGTGAGTTTAGAGCGTTTGTTCCAAGCACAGCTCGTTAGCTCTTCAGGCTGAATACTGCGGAAGGCCTGCAGATCAAGCAGTGTCAACTGGCTTGCGAAGTCCTCAGGTGGTACTCTCAGTGCGTCAAAGACAACTGAATCGTAGCTCTTGATAGAAGAGTTTGCTGGTAAGCTCTGTGACTTACTGTGAGCACCAACGCTATGTGGCAATGAGCTGCAAGAGAAAATCTGATGTTAACACAATTAAAACATTAAAAAAGGGGAAGAAACCAATGACAGTTCTGTTCAGTAACAAACACATGGTAGAAAACTGGCTAAGAAGCTGACATACTATACAATTCATCTCCTGTGTTCATCAGCAATATTCAAGGTGGGTGTTTGTCTCGGGACAACTAAGTATATTTAGAATAAGATTCAAAAATAGTAGATACCATTATGATTTGCTTCTGCCCAACAGAAAATTAACTCTGAATGAAGTGGACTTGGCAAGGCTTAATTGAAGCAAATGAATTCCTTCAATGGAAATTTTGAGTGATCTATTTTTACGCGTTTTTGGTCCATTAAAGCTGAAATGTGTACTGTTTCACTCTAGTGGAGGTTACGAGTGTTGTTAGAAACCAGTTGTAGGTGTACACAAACTGTTAGCATTCTACGCATTCCAGTCCACTCCAGCTAGGATATCTTTCTGAGAGCAGTTAAATAGTTACAGAGCTTTCAGCACTGACTTTGGAGTCTGGAGAAGTTTAACCCTGTCTTGTGGGCAAAAGTGAGGCTAGTGACCATTATTTACACTGACTGGATGTGAATCAGTGCAGGCAATTAATCCAGATCTGACAATAAATGTTTCAAAGTAATTTACACAGACATGTAATCTGTCCCACAGACCACATGTTGAGAGAAGTGTGCGAGTTAATCTGCATGATCAGATTAGTACCTGTACTTTACTTCTCCCAAATATAGTCGTGTCTTACCAATGGACCGATTCACTCAGTTACACAACAGAAATGAAGCTTACACAAGAGTTGGTAATGGTGATGCAAGTTCTGATCTACTCAAGTGGTATTCTCCATACCTTTCTCCCAGCAACTGATTGGGTCCTAGATCACTAAGGTGTGTACAATAAACAGCTTTAAAAGTTATGTGGGCTGTTATGCATACTGTGAAAGAATAATAGTAACAACCCAATGTGTGTGCCATTTTAGGAAGTGGCTGCTATACACGATGGACAATAATGTTGTTGAACAGAACAAATATGGCACGGGATATAAATGCTACAGTTCAGGTAAAGGTGTCCACAATGGGTAGCAAGAGGGACCACATGCTCCCTCATGTAGTCTATTGTACAGACTTAATTCCTTACACATTTCTAGAAATGATTCTCTGGTATTCTACTAATTCCAGATTTAACAAAGCTGCAACACTAAATACTCTGGCTTTGGCAATTGCTATGTAATTTAGGTTTATTTCATTGTGCACCCTGCAGTTGAAATTTTAACTTCTGTTTCTCATTCTCTCATATATCCCATTACTCCTGATCTCTATAGCGTACAACACAGCACAACTTGCGTTATAGTGTTACAAATGCTGCTGTCCTGTTGGCACGCATGGACTATTGTAGGTCATACTGTGGAAACGAGGACAGTTTGGGTTCAGTTCTTTTCCCCACATCAGTCTTGTTCAGTGGTTCTCAGCCCTAGGGTAATTACTCCCTGGGGGGGGGGGGGGCTAAAATTAAATTTTCTGTTGGGTAAAAAATGAAAGGGTTTAACTTTGTTTGTGTCACAAAAATAAATTATTTTTGTAAGATCAGTATTTCAGAAGGCTGTAATATTAAGTGGCCAAGTCATCAATAATTACACTTTTTTATTTCAAATACTAGCATTAACATATGAGGCACTGAGGCAGATGTTATATCTTGTGAAATGAATGTTAAGGAGTCCAGCAATCAAGCGTAAACACGTAAAAGTATAGTGCACACATTTTCGCCTGGTTGGTTTGAAATGAGTCTGCAGGTCACTAGGGAGAGGTGTGGTGCAGAGAAAGATATCTTAACAAATATCCATCCTCGATGCGGATGGTTAGCTTTCTTTTCAGAGCAGAAGTTGCAGGTAGCATTCACAATGCACTGAGAACTGCTTCATTTTATATATATTAAAAAAACAATTTTTATTAAAAGACTGTCATAAATAAGGAGTACCAATTGTCTCATTGAATCATTAGTTTGTGATTTAATAGAACACACATAAACAAAAATTATTCATTTTAGAAATAAAGTTTAGCTAGATGCTAATGTTGAGGGTGATGGAGAGAAGGTGTAATGTTTTCAGAAAGGTTGGGAACCACTGCTCTAGTTGAATGCTAAATTAGAATTACAACTGAAACAATCTAAAAAAAATGTTTGCTCAAATTTAATTATGTCAGTCAATAAAAAAAATTGAAGACAGGTAAAAATGCAAAAGATCCATTAACATGAGCAGGTGTGAAGCTTAATAAGCAAAAGTTATATATAGCTTCGAAAAGTAATAACCAATATTTGAAGTTTATTTCTGAACTATGTAAGTACTATCAGTACCATTTGTTGCTGGTTGTTTTCATTGATATTTAGCAGGATTATCTCAGTCAAGGAGTGCCAAAAATGGCAAGGAATGACAGAAGTTGAGAGCTAAGTATAACACAGAAAACTTTTCAGTTGCTTGCATGAGAACCAGCCCACATTTATGGATTTGTGGCCAGACTGCTAACATTCTAGCAGGTAAAGAGACACATTCACAGGCTGACCATACCTGCTGTTGACAATAAATCTGACATGGTTCTTTATGTCCACCACAGGTAGAAGTGGCAAATCAGAGTAAGCTCAGTTAGAGGAGACAAAGGGAAATGGCACAAGTAACTGAACGAGACAACTTGCCCCAAATTTACACACTCTGTTAGCCATAGCCTGATGACATGTATTTACAATTGCTGTGCTTTGGGAAATACTGATAATGGCAAGTTTAAACGTCAATTTTATATGGTGTCAATGATGAAAAACAATTACAGTTGTTAAATCACTCGCCTGAGACATGTACATCTCAAAGTTCTGGATGTATGCTTCTCAAATGCTATACACGGTAATTATAATGTCCGTGACCATTTTTTTTTTTTAATCGGTATACATAAATGGATACATGTAACTTAACAAATGATACAGTATGGGTAAGACACACTCTCCAAGTTATTTTTAAACATGATGCCAGCAATTTAGTTTGGAAAACCACCAACAGGGGCACCATTGACTATAGTTGCTGAAAACAGCAGTGATCCAGGCACAGAAAACAGTGTGTGTGTGTGTGTGTGTGTGTGTGTGTGTGTGTGTGTGTGTGTGTGTGTGTGTGTGAGGGGGGGGGGGGGATGTGCAGAGAGAGAGTAACTGTGACATTTACCCTTTCGCATAGAATCAAACCTTGGATCCGTGTCCATGTAAAAAAAGGTGCAGTGCAACGTGACGAGACGTACCCGTAGTTGTCGTAGCAGACGGCGGGTCGCGCGGCGCCGGGGTGCGAGATCTTGCGGCCGGACTCTGCGTGCGGCGGCAGCGTGCGGCGACTCGCGGTGGCCTGGCCCCCCGCTGCTGCTGCCGTCCTGGCGCCGCCCTGCTCGGCGTGAGGCGTCGCGGCGGCAGACGCGGGCCGTGGCCTCAGCAGCGGCGTCTCCGTGCCGTTCACCAGGAAGCCGGACGGCGGCGACGCGTCTGACGACGGGGACTTCTCGGGGCTCGCGCCCTCGGCGTTGTCCTCCCGTCCCTGTCCAAAGCGGATTCGGAAAGAGATAGTATCACATTGAGTCGAATCCTAAAGAGGGAAACAACAATTGGAGTGATGAAAAAATCTTCAGTATAACTTCATCTCTCTAAGAATACCCGAAATATGACCCTAAAACGCTGTACACAAAAGCAAAGGGTGTGCGCAACCAATGCTTCACAATGAAGCCCTAAGAAACCAGATGTTTTGCAGAAATTGTGCGCGCAGTTCGGACTGAAGACAGGTGGAACACGACATGTCATTCTCAACGTACAGATGTTTTAAGACGTAAACGTAACTTCAGGTGTACCCAATAGGGTTGTTATAGGACAATCACTCTTCGCAATATTTACACTAGGCATGTGTATTCAAGCACAGATATTTGTACACAGACAGAATGCGGCGCTGCGGTCGCCAATGCCTGTATAAGACAAGTGTCTGGCGCAGTTGTTAGATCGGTTACTGCTCTTACAATGGCAGGCTATCAGGATTTAAGTAAGTTTGAGCGTGGTGTTATAGTCGGCGCACGAGCGATGGGACACAGCATGTCTTAGGTAGCGATGAAGTGGGGATTTTCCCGTACGACCATTCCACGAGTGTACCATGAATATCGGGAATCCGGCAAAACATCAATCTCCGATATCGATGCGGCCGCAAAAAGATCCTGCAAGAAGGGGTCCAACGACGACCGAGGAGCCTCGTTCAACGTCACGGAAATGCAACCCTTCCGCAAATTGCTGCAGATTTCAGCCGGCCGAAGTGGCCGTGCGGTTAAAGGCGCTGCAGTCTGGAACCGCAAGACCGCTACGGTCGCAGGTTCGAATCCTGCCTCGGGCATGGATGTTTGTGATGTCCTTAGGTTAGTTAGGTTTAACTAGTTCTAAG
Source organism: Schistocerca nitens (assembly GCF_023898315.1). Classification (NCBI taxonomy): domain Eukaryota; kingdom Metazoa; phylum Arthropoda; class Insecta; order Orthoptera; family Acrididae; genus Schistocerca; species Schistocerca nitens. Next base: position 828,496,973 of record NC_064618.1, on the reverse strand, counting down.
TTCTAGGGGACTAATGACCTCAGCAGTTGAGTCCCATAGTGCTCAGAGCCATTTGAACCATTTTTTTGCAGATTTCAATGCTGGGCCATCAGTAAGTGTCCGTGTACGAACCATTCAACGAAACATCATCGATATGCGCTTTCCGAGCCGAAAGCCCACTCATCTACCCTTGATGACTGCACCACACAAAGCTTTACGCCTCGTCTGGGCCCGTCGACATCGACATTGGGCTGTTGATGACTGGAAACATGTTGCCTGATCGGGCGAGTCTGATTTCGAACTGTATCGAGCGGATGGACGTGTATGCATATGGAGACAACCTCATGAATCCATGGACCCTGCATGACTGTTCAAGCTGGTGGAGGCTCTGTAACGGTGTGGGGCTTGAGCAGTTGGATGATCTGGGACCCCTGATACGTCTAGATACGACTCTGATAGGTGACACGTCCGTAAGCATCCTTTCTGATCACCTGCATCCATTCATATCCATTGTGCATTCCGACGGACTTGAGCAATTCCAGTAGGGCAATGCGGCACCCCACACGTCCAGAATTGCTACAGAGCGGTACTGAGTTTAAACACTTCCGCTGGCCACCAAACTCCCCGGGAATGAACATTATTGAGTGTATCTGGGGTGCCTTGCAACGTGCTGTTCAGAAGAGATGTCCACCGCCTCGTACTCTTACGGATTTATGGGCAGCTCAGCAGCATTTACGGTGTCAGTTCCCTCCAGTACTACCTCAGACGTTAGTCGAGTCTATGTCACGTCGTGTTGCGGCACTTCTGCGTGCTCGCGGGGGCCCTACACAATATTAGGCAGGTTTACCAGCTTCTTTGGCTCTTCAGTGTATAATAAAAGATTCACTGGACAATGCCGAAAGCTCAGTCATGTTCGTCGATGATGGTTTAGTACACAGGGAAGTCGTAACGGTAATATAGTCGGTCGGTGAACTCACGAGCTAGCAACGATCTTGGTGGGAGAAGTGGCCCTCCCCGGAAGAACCACGTAACTGCGCTACTGGCACTCCACAAAATCAGGTGCCGGTTTCGTGTTCAGCAGTGTTAGTGCAGTATGCGGTGATACACGTTCGCGTGACTTTAGTTACCGGTTCAGTTAGTATATTTTGGTGTTATACTTGGTTATTCAGAAGTGACGGATTAGTATACAACATCGCAAGAAAATGTGCACAATTCTAAGTAGAGCTATTTTCGGAATAAAGACCGTTCGGACGTCTCTATCAGTATTACAGCTTCTCATGAGTCGGCATCAAAAGAACTACTGGCTAGTATTACCCGTTGCAAACGGCTGCAATTTACACAGAGGTCATCTTTGCCACAACAGGACGCATCAGAGAACGCGAAAATAAACCACGTGGTTTACGGGATAGAGCAAGACAGAGCGCTACGAATCTTGGGAGGAAATCTATCGCCTTATAAACAGCTTTACAAAATGGAGAATTCAACAAACGATGAGCGACTTTTACATAGTTTTAAAAAAATAGTGCCGACATTACGTAATTTAGTGAAACAAAATATCCCTTTTCCTCCGGGTATAACGATTTCTTTACAAGACACTGCGATAAATGGGCTTTCTCTGTAAGAGATCTTCAAAAGAAAGATTCTGGCAGAAAAACTGAAATAATTGACTGGCGATGCAAATACTTCATCAAGGTAAGGAAATTACGAGAGCAGGACAAAAAGTTTTTTTTATACAGACGAAAATTAGGCAGACAAAAACATTATCGTCTTTTACGAAAGTCGGCACGTTCGTGGCGTTGATAGCACTATGGACAATGTTAGTGGCAGTCACAGCGGTAAATCTTGGACCCAACGCTGGGTTTATTGGGTCTACATCAAGGTTATCCTCATCAAAATATCCCCCCCCCCTCCATTACATATTATATACCTGTGGAAGCGCTTTTTTTTCTCAATTCCCATAACACTACTAGAATTACATCTTTGGGATAGCTTTTGGCCCTCTCAGCGATGCGTTTTAATCCCGTGCACGCTTATAACACAATATCCTTTAAGGTTTTCTTTACTTTTAGGAACAGAGTCACATGGGTGGCACGCACATGGAGGCCAGAGCATCATTACAGTACTGTCTTCACGAAAAAACAACGAAGCGTGAGCAGGTGCATTGTCGTGGGGGGGGGGGGGAGATAACTGCATTGTGTTGTTTAAAATTCTATCGTAATATATGCGTTTATGAGGAGATGGAAGGCGAACAACAGATGAACAGACATCCGGTTCTATATCTGTATTCGATATATACAGTATTCACCGACTTATGATGTGTGCTGCTCCGTTGAAGAACCTCCGTTAAAGTACTGTATTCTACAATGTTGTGTTTCTGAAGAGGGCAATCGTCTTCTGTATCCCAGCAGCGTTAACTCGTTAATGATTTATCTAAAAATAAACACTGCCCGGACGTATCGACACATTGCATCGACACACGTTTAAATCGCAGTGGAAGAGGATATCCAAAGTTGTGAAACAGCCAGTAGAAGCTCCTTTGTAACGTAGCTGGGCAGGCAGGGTGGGGACCTGCTCGCTCTTGAGTTTACTAACAGACTATTAATTTTATCAAAATTCAGGAAAAGACGCAGAGGATCAACGCTTGGTCCAAGGATTGGCAGTTGGACTTCACCAGAAAGAATGCGAGGTTCTGTGAACAAAACGGCGGGAAATACCGTTCTTGTGTGATTACACGGTTAGCGAAGAATCACTGAACGCAGTCACACCCATTTAATATCTGGAAGTATGCGTACAGCTGTTGCTGCTGAATTTAATTTTCATCTGACGCAATCAAAAAACGCTTCAAAAGTTAACTGCCATCAGACTACAAAGGCCCTCTTCACTGATGTAAAATGAAAGCAACAAATGATGATCACAACAACAATGGTTTACCATCGTTTGGCTGTGACTATGAGCAGAACTGCCATTTATTGTTACTTATTGGTGTTGCTTTACTCGTTGATTCTCTTTCCAAGTTACAACCTATGAATGTTTCAGAACTGGATCGGTCACAGAAATGTGGGCGAACAGCACTGAAACACAAGTCGGTGCATCAACAGCTGAAAGAGCTGCTATGTACTTTCGCCTCATTGGAAAGAACAATATAGTATAACGTCCTGTCGACGGCGAGGTCCATTAGAGGCTGGGCTGATCACACGTGTTGAGGAAGGAAATTTGCTACGTCATTTCCAAAGAAGCCATCTGCCTTGCCTTTAGCGATGTGAGGAAACAGCGGAAAACCTAAATCTCCATTATCGGGCTCAAATTTGAAATGCTGTCCTCAAGAATGCGAGTCCCGAATTTTAGCCACTGTGTCCCCTCGCAGTCACGTTATTGGAGGAAATGACGATAGTGCATTAATTCACTGAATTCCATGGCAGCGTTAGTTACACTTCCAATACCTCAAGCATTCTTAAAGAATGTTAAGTTCGTCACTACTTCCTGTTTTGCAGAGTGAAACAAACCGTGAACGCTAGAAACTAAAGTCTCAATGAGGGCTCGACATATGTAGTATACTCAGAACGGTTGGCTCCGTCACTGACCTTGAGCCGCCACGATAATAAGGTCTGCATAAAAAAATTCTCAGCACTGCACACCATTTATTATTTCTTCATCCTGTGTGATACTTCGCCTTAAAATATCATGCTTCACAGCATGTAATAGAGTTTCCTTTCCTTATACCTCTCCACTTGCCCCTCTATTGAATAAGAACAACGCTTCGACAGAAGGAGAAACTACCTATGCAGTTTTCTAACGATAGTAACTGTTACATGTAGCTTGCTGTAATTTTGGACACACAATAGTCATATAACGTAGTTCATTCTAAATGAGAAGCTGAAAAAGAATAAACATTTGTCGCAACACAGTTTGTATCAGAAAACTTCCCTATACTAAAACGGAATGGGGAACAAAACTATTTTGCCATCGTCTTTGGTAACATATATTTTTACGTCATGGTCGAATGAGGCTTGCGACCTACAGTATGTATTTTGGTAACGAAACTGGTTACATACTTAAGTTTATCGCGTCTTTTTTTATCGATGTCCATTTTTTGTACAGTCGATAACACAACTGTGATACATGAATAGTGTTAACAGTCAAACAGCAGCAGCTAAAGAATCAAACCCATATAAAAGCCTTTCAACATTCACCTAAGTCTACCTTCAATGCAAATTACGTTACTGGTCTGGATGTTTGAGTATATAGTGAGGAGCGGGAAGTGCTCGGTGGTTTCCGGAGGTATGTGGCGCTAGATGTCCTCGCAGAGACCCCGTAAGTTACTGGCTGGTGGAACGTGGGTGCGGAATGGCGCCCGGCAGCTTCCCAGACATGTACACCATCGGGTTCAGATCGGGAGGATTTGGTGGCCACGGCAGCAACGTCAGTTCACTATCATTCTGCTCAAACGTGAGGCCTTGTGACACGGGCTGTCATCTTGCTGGAAGATACCATCGTCTACCGTGAAGACATCGAGCATGAAGGGATGCAAGCGATCCCCAATAGCGTTCGCCTAGTGCTATCGATTACCGTCACAGACCCCATGGAAGCACAGAGCATTAGCATAATACTGCCCCCACCCCCGCGCCAGCAACCGCCTTGCGTACATGGCACAGAGCATGTTTCGAGCATCCGTTCTCCTGGATGGCGGCGTATACAGAAACGACCACCGATCTTAACAAGAAACACGATTCATCCGACCAGGTGACACGTCTGCGCTGACCCACGGCCGAAACTCTGCGACCTCGTGCTCACTGCAATCCCGACTGACGCTGTCTGGGTGTCAACATGAGAACACACAAGGGTCGTCTACCGAGAAACCCCATGATCAACCAAGTGCATTGAATGGTATGCTCCGAAACACTTGTACCTGAACCAGTTATAGCTCTGAGCACTATGGGACTTAACTTCTGAGGTCATCAGTCGCCTAGAACTTGGAACTAATTAAACCTAACTAACGTAAGGACATTACACACATCCATGCCCGAGGCAGGATTCGAACCTGAACCAGTGCTGTATTCTGTACTGAGATCCGGCTATCCTGTTTAAGACAGCGGGCACGCCTCCGACCTCCAGCATCTGTGATGAGGTGTGGACGCCCAACATCTTGTCGCCTGCTCGTGGCTTCGCCGAACTCCGACCATTTTCCACAGATCCTCACGACAGTGGGACGCGAACAGCCGGCCATCTGCGCCGTTTCCGGGACGCTCGCTCGCATACACCTGGCATAACAATCCGCTCTTCGTCACAGTCGCCAACGTCAGAGGATTCCCCGATTTGCGCCCCGTATCGTCACTAGCATGATTCTATATTCGTCTCTGCTCCGTTTACATATTCGTACTTTCCTTACCGCGTCATACGCCTGCAACGCCACCAGAGGGGCATGCAGTCTCGCGGTGGGCAAGGGTGATAACGTTCTTGGTGATCAGCGTGCGTAATCGTCGAGGTTGTGAAATGAGTAAATAAAAAGTTCTTCCAATTTTTCACAGCAAAATCATTCGTCGTAGTTACGCGCTTCCAGCGCTAAAAATGTTCAAAAACGTCATGGTGTGCTTTTTTTACAACTATAAAAACACAAATTTAATACATGGGTGATACGTATTAGTGACACTTACTGAACCTGAGAGTACTATCGGCATTGTTTAATGCTACGTACAGATAGGCTTGCTTACCTCAGCGATGCGTAGAGCCGCCAGGCTATCGCACGACACATCTCGTGGCATCTCACAGTAGCGCATGTTGGCCATGGGCGGTCGTGTCACAGAGGTCCCATGTCTGGAACAGAACAAACATCCGGGCTCACACGGGTTTCAATTATCGTGCCCCGTCAGCGCGTCGCTGATCAGTTTGGCCGTCACCGCAGTGTCCATTACCGCCTCGCCTGGCTCAATTCTACAAATACCAGGCGTGTAGCAATCTCCTTGATGGAGCTCCTAACCTGGAACTAGTTACAAACAACTCTAGCGAAAGTGAAGCAGGCGACACTTGCCATGTATATAAGACGGCTGATCTTTTTCACACTGCAGAATCAGTTACTTTTTGTCAGTCTACTCCGCTCTGTCACTGCATTCCCGAGTGTGTACCTGCTATGAGCTTAATCTAAGCAAGCACTAGAACACCTGCACTATAGTCGACATATCATCTGAAATCAATGCTTGAAATGCCTATGATAATAATAATGGTAATAATAATGTACTCGGCGAACTCTGGAACGTAGCTACAAAAAGAAGGGGATTTAGGGGTTAACATTCCGTCGACGACGGTCGTTACAGAACAAACAGAAGCCCTGACAGGACATGGGTCGAGGAAGGGTTCGGCCATATCCTCCTCAAAATAACCATCCCGGCTTTCGCCTAAAGGAGTGATACAGGGAGACCACAAAAATTCTAAATCGGGATGGACAGACGAGGATCTAAACACAGTTTCACAAGAAAGCAACTCTAGGAGGTTAACTTCTGGACCGCCTCGCTTGATGAGCAATAAAAACGCTGTACTAGTTGCAGATTCTTCTACTGTAAGATCACAGGCTACATCGGGCTGAGTGGCCAAACCACATTTTTTTTTCCTTTCATAAAGTCAATCAACAGCCAAAAAACCAATTTCAGATCTCAATTTTCCCTCTACCAAGCGTAAAGACTAGACGACATGCCTTCATTGCAGAGGCCGAAACCAGCAGACACAACCCTAATCGAGTTTCTAGTTGTAACAGGTTTTTAAGGGTAATTCAAACCAGGACTTCGTAGATGCTCCGTGTCAAATGCAACTTATCTACCATCAGTGTATCAATGATAAGGTTTGCAAGCCCCGATATCTGCTAAAAAGCAATTCATGTCAAGGAGTGGAATAACAACAGAAAGACGCTCAAGCGCGTGGATTCTTAGAAACGTAGATTATACACGCTAACGGTAAGTCCAAGGGTTTTTGTGTCACTTTTCAAATCTCTCACCTCTGGCGATATTTGTTAATTTGGAAAATATCGAGTTCCACGGAAGTGCAATCATGTTAAGATGTAGGCGCTCCTATAACTGACTGGCTGTCAATCCACAGGCAGCCATCACCTCAAACAGTACCGTGGCCAGTAAGGCACTGTAGTGTCGGATTCATGATAGCTTTACATTTCAAAATAGAACGATGTTCCCACAGATATAATGCAAAGGGAATCAGCTTTCCATAGATTTTTTTTATTGCTCCAAATTAGTCTGTCGTCGCAAGTATTCATGAGAAATATTTTTTTTATTTATTTATTTTTTTTTCATCTTGACTTGAAACTACTGGAGATATCAATGAACATCAATACGTCAGTATTGGGAAAGGCATATTCTACGCTAAACTCATGTTGAGCAAATATTATGAACTTCAGTAAATTCAATGATCTCCACGACAAACGACGGAAAAAGTGCACAAGTCTAGGAGATACGAACCTTAAACAAAAACGTCAAGAAATCTTCCAAGACGACATAACGAATATTACCAAATTAGAAACGGATAAACTGACTAGAGCCTCTGCCGCAACTGCCATCTCATCCAATCAACGCACCTTTAACCCAGTTTCTTTGAATCAGTTTCTGTTAATAATGGGACACTTATTTTGATAAGGCTATGACCAGCTCTTTAGAAATTTCTTTGACTACGTCAGTGTTCAGCTCCTTAGCGAAAAGATTTTAAAACGTTTCCCACAAACGGAGATTCATTCAACTGAGTTTTCTTCTCCTCTACAGACAAGCTACGCACCGACTACCGAGCGCCTGGTGTGGCCCAGCTGCTGGGTAGATGGAGCGGTTTCTTTCGAAACTGCGACTCTGTCCTTCGTACCGCTCCCAGCAGTTTTTCATTTTACAAATGGAAGCCCGCCGGCGCGCTGCCGCCATGAATTTGAAGGTGATGGATTAAGCAAGGAACTGGTCTTAACCTAATTAAAAACAGCACTTCCTTAAGTGCAGACGATTATCCGGGGAATTTAAGCGTTAGATATGGAGCTACTAGGAAATCATCGGGACTGCGGGACATTTCGTCCTGTATTATATCCAACACACTGCTTCAATGGAACGTTCGAAATGCGTAGTCTATTTCAATTTACCTGTTCTCGAAACAGAAAGCAAACGTGCCGTAAAGAGCAGCGCTATAAATAAGCACTTAGTTTTAAATGTCGCGTACAGTATCTTGAAAACTAATATAATACTTACACCGCGCAATGCAAATTTGGAATGCAACTGAAAAATCATTCCATTATCTATTTCGGCAACGTGAAATGTAATATCAAACCAACGTCTTTATGCATAATGCCATATTTCTGGTACTGTGACGAGAAAGGAAATGAGATTAAGTCTGAAATAAAAACCCACATAAGGCTGCCTTATCATACCTTCACTTCAAAACATGTGATATATCATTTTGTGATAGAATTTGTCCTTATCATCAGTCAGGGGTCGTACACAGATGTCTTAAAATGCCACTCACGAATAATGACCGCATCAGAGAGACACTCAAACAACCTCAGGCGACGACATCACATCAGTTACCTGTGACGCAAAAAATTACAAGACCAGTTGTCTTGTTGTGAAATCTGACTTCGAGACGCGAATACAGCAGACAAACATAACGATCCTCCGACTCACAAGGAAGACAAGAAGACTCCGACTCTCAAGAAAGACAGGAACATAGCACATACCGTGTACTAACCCAGTTCCTGTTACTCCCACTTACTATCTTTATAAACTTACGGTATTATCGTAGTCACCCGTGCAAAAGAACTGTTGATGGGGTGACAAGTACAATGCTGTGGAATTTGTACTTCGTCCAAATGACCAAGTACGAATGAAAAATCAATTACTTTGCAAGTTACATTATAGAGTTAGAATTTTCTGCAGCCTGAAAATGTCTTTTAACCTTGCGAAAAGGCCCGTGGGGTATGTGGAAAGTTATGCATCTGTTTCTCATAGTACTTGTATATTCTATTGTCCACGATTGAGAAATAATATTTTTACACTAATGACAGCAATAATTAAAACGACAGCAATAATTAAACTCGCCACTGGTCGAACTTTAGATGTGACTGCGAGGGTGAAATGGAATGTGCGTCTGGCATTGTTGGCCGGGTGTCCCCGTCACTAGCTATTCAGCGGCCAGGTTTGACGCCACTTTGGCGATTTGCGCGTCGACGAACACGAGACGAAATGATTAGCACAACATGAAACAACCAAAACCCGAGCGAAGAAAATCTCCGACCCGAAGGGGAATCGAAGCCGAAACCCTGCAATCTAGAGGCAGCGATGTAACCACTAGCCCACGATCTGCTGACACTGCCAGGGTAAGGACATGTTTCTCGATCAAGACACAGAGACCATTTATTGCGTAAAAAATACGATTTTTGTTGACATATCCGCCTCCTGGGGCATTACACTTTCTCAAACTTTTTCTTCTTTTTTGCGGGAGCATATTCAATTCCCGGAGTCCAATTCTGACAGATCTACAGACCACCATCCACAGCTGCCATAATTACCTTTTTAACCAAACTCAAAACGTTTCTCCAGCAGAGGAAGCCTGGTAAACAGTGTGACTATTCCAGCAATTTATACTTCTTGTTTTCCAATAAGAAACTATATTTCATTGTCCTGATAATTTTTTCTCCTTTTGTAATTCACGACTCTTCTCACGTATTTACTTTCGTCTTGCTGGTCCAGAATTCTTGCGCATAATTTGTTAGTCACTTTTTTGAGTCGCTCATGAGTAATGAACAAGAAGAATCGTTTTTGGATCACAGAAGACGTATGAAATCCGCATATGAAATCGACTTTAGCAAGTTCCACGCACTGCTCTGAAAGCTGTTTCGTTTCTGGCGTGCGCTTGTAGACAACACACAAAATCACCTACAGTCTTGAAAAGGAGCAAACCAATTTTGAAAAATTCGTTTTCGCCTTTGCTTTAGTCCATTTTAACAGTTGTGTCTCCCACAATGGGCACTTTCTAGACGATTTTCATTTGCTGTTTTAAGTTTTGGCATGTCCTACGCGCGTATCATCTTCCAGAGACATCTTGGTACTTTTCAATTAATCCATCCATTTCTTAACAAATGAAAATGGCGTCGACTTCTCCTAAATATTCAGCAACATTGGCTAACAAGAGGTCAAAATGACAGCGCGAAATTCCATCTCCGTATGAACTAACACAGTAGGTATACTTATAAACATTGCAAACGGAACTATCCCGTCAGACGACAGTAGCTAAACGCTGTAAGACTTGCAGAGGACCGACGAGGGACTGGGAGTTAACCGTGGACGTAAATAAATGTTAAATATTGCTTATAAACAGGTAATTAATCAATTACTGTTCGAGAGCGTTATTGGCGAGATATCGTGGGAAACATCTCGCTCAACAGAGGCGTTTGACTGGTACGCGATAAATCCAGTCATAGCACGTGAAAAGGCGGCAGCGAATCGGAATGGTGTTTACAAGTTCTTTACACAGAATGGAAACAGCTGCCAATGAACAAAACATCTGAAGTTACGAGTGCAGCCCGGCTATACTTAAAATGCCACTACTGTACCTTGCTTACAAAACAAAGTCAGTCTCGGTGCTCATCACTGGGCTCGCCGTCAAAGCGCGCGGTGCAAGGTCATCACCGTAGGCGCGTGAGGCAACAGGCGGCCCGAGGGCCGACGGCTGGGGGAGACGCAGTGAAACACGAGCTCAGAGAAGCCCGATAGCGTGGCGGCTGCCTGCCGTACCAGGGCGCGCGCGGCTACAGCCGCCGCCGCCGCCGCCGCCGCCGCCACGGACGGAAATTCCATCACATCAGGCGCGACACGGCTGTAGCTGGCGCCAGCGCCGGCGAACCACTGGCGCTCCCAACACGAACACTCCAGCTCTTACGCGCGCTCTTCTGGGAGAAGGCGATCACTGACCAGAGGCAAACCACCTTCCGTACGTCTGTCTCATGACAGGTACCGACTGAACGCTTAATTTCCTGTGTGCTGTGCATCTTCCCTCACATAGCGATAACTTTTATTCATGGAAAGAAATAAAGAAAGCTGTACCATTCACAAGATGAATCTTAATACAGCCTAGTGAAATGCGGCTTTACGGAAAATACACCGACTGGCATAAGGGCAATGGATTGTTAGCGACAACGAAGCTACGGTAATCCCACGATCAGAAGCGATTATAACGAAGATCTCTGCGGTTTACAATATTTTATTCAATAAGAACCTACTGTTTAAGCCTGTCTATACAACACAATGTACTTTCCTAATCAGATGAATATCTCACTCGTTGGCGATTAAGGCAGACCATTTATAGCGCCCCTCAAGCAAATGTGAAAACTGAACCTGCAGTTTCTGCTTATACGACAAGTTGACGTTTCAGAACTCTCAGTTCTGCTTAAAATTAATTAAAAAGGAACATGAACAGTCACAATCGCAAAAAACTTTTTATGGGGTTACCGGTTCTTGAGCAGTTAGCGTTCGTGGAATCCGTTCAGTGGCACCGCCTACCATCTTGGTGGGCAACCTTATAGAAAAAGAAATTTCTTGCAGTTGTGACTGTGAAACCTTCCCGTCTCCTCTGTATCTCTTTTGTTACGCAACCTTCAATTCTACAATAACCTATGAAACCTTCCCTTAGGATTTCTATCTCTTGCTTAATAACAACAAATGAAATCTTCCCCTTGAAATTAATTCTCTTTCTCAATCTTCACATACAAATTTAAATGCTGTTTATTAAAGTTATTTTCTGATTATTTCGACGAAACATAGAATGTGACGTCGTCGTGGCCCTCAGTCGTTACCTGCAATAACCGAAAACTGTTCCTTACCTTTTTTTTACTGTTACTGGATCGCCATCTGAGTGCTACATCGAACTACGACATGAATATACGTACTCTGTTTTACTATACTCTATTAGCTGCTGGTGGGCTGCCATAATAAGTGGCTGTATTTATTACCAAAGCTGACGTTATTCTTTAACAGCAAAGCTGACGTTATTCTTTAATTAATTTGACTGAAGTTACGTAATTCATAGTTAAACTTTTTCTTGACAACAATAAAATTCTGCAAAGTTTTACGTTGATGGTTTTTGGGATGAATTATAATCAGTAATGCAATATTGCTGACAAAAATTAATTATATTCTGAAAATGATTCTTCAAATATTTACTGTTGGTAATGAAATGATTTTACAAACGTTCAAATGGGACTTACTTTTTACAATAATCGTACAACTAGCATTGCGCAAACATACCTTCAGTAGTCTCGAGTTTCTCAAAAAAATAATTCAATAATATTAGTTCCTCTTACGATAATAGATGTCTCTGTACATCCGTTTATAATCTCTTGTAAATCATAGCTGGTGGCTGGCAGGCACACCGCCCCCCTCAACCTCTCGTTTCAGACCTGCTACCGACTCGCTTCACATCTCGCTTACTACTGACTTCCTACGAACGCTAAAGTGCGGTCTCTCCCGCCAACAATACTTTGGTGCAGACATTCCCAGCTACCACAATTATTTCCAAGATGACAAATATTAATAATTCCTACTTAATCCTATTAATAAAATATAAACATCTTTCATAAATTGTGGTTTGACAATAGACAATAGAAATATACACGTCTTACAACTGTTCATCTTCATTTTCAAGTAATAAAAAAAAGCCTCTGTTCTTAAAGAGAAATGGCAATGTTCACGTAACCCGCAACTGTCAGCGTCCTTCGATAACTACAACTGGTGCCACAGAAGCCAGATGAATGTCCCCTGTGGCGTAACACTGCCCACAGCGGCCTGCGTCTGGGACGCGTTGCGTGTTTGGAGCCTGCATGAGGTCGTATCACCTGGTGTGAGATACGTGATCCTTCCGATCGACAGACACGTTTCCACTGAGCCACTGTCCAGACTTCATGATCCTGTACCTACTGGAATTGTAAATGACGATTTGGGTCAAGATGCATGGGTCGTCTACTGCGCAATCCCGTGTTCAACTACGTAAGTTGAACGGTGCGCTCCTAAACTCTTATGCTTCCTGATCTGAAACAGTGCGCGGCGTGTACTGCTTCACACAGCAGGGAAACCTCTGAGCACGTTCGGTGATGGGTAGGCGTTACACTTTCGCCTACTCGTCGTTTCACCCGTCTTCACCCCATTTCAACAGACGCCGACGACAGTAGCAAGCGAGCTGCCGATCACCTTCGCGTTTCAGAGACGCTCGCTCCCAGGCGGCGGGCCATATTCTGCCCTTGATCAAGCTCGCTTCTGTCAGCGTTTTTCCCCAATAGCGGTTCGTATTGTCGCTTAATTACTACTTCAAGTCGTCTTGCCTCCGTTCATACACTTTCCTCACCGTGTCAAATGCCGGGAACGCTACCGGCTGGCTTTCAAATTCGTACTGGGCAGTGGCCATGATCTTTTGGCCCATAAGCGTCTGTTTCCCGTGTAGTACAAGGTGTAAGCTACTATGACTGGTTGCTATCGTTTGTTGCGGACTGACTGCAGGAATTCGGGTAATTTCCAAGAATGATTGCCTATCGAAGTCGCGGGGTCCAAACGATACAGACAACGTGCGATCGAAAATCGATCGTTCGACTCTGATGGCGGGCGTTGTGACCAATTATCTGTGATCGTAATTTTTATCTGTTTTCCGTCATTCCTTTAGTTGCTCTAAATTACATACCTCTGTGAATTATTTGTGAGTTGCTAGGGATTCCCAGACGATTTATGTCGTTAGTGAGTGGGATGTCTGGTGTTCTTGACGTTTCTTGGGCGGATTCTCTCACATGAAAAAATCTAATTCCACGTTTATCCAGCGTAGAAAATTGTTCGACTTTTTGTCGCAAATATGGAGTACTACCGGACGTGGAAAGAAGGAACTAAGTACACTGTGGTGGTGCGAAGCGTGTAAAACTTCGTAAGAACAGTTTCGTTGCTGACATACCGTTTACAATTTCATTGCGGATAGTGTGGAAAAAGAACGAGTATCAGGAAGAATACATGGTTCGACTCTTCCAAATTATCCATCCAGACCACCATAATGGACTTTCACATGATGACAACACCGACGACGAGTAAGGTAAGTCGTCTCCATTGCAATTACAAGTATTTTTGTAATTTTGTCGTTGCTGTAGCGACCACCGTAAACTTACTCATAACGCCCGCCACCAGGGTAGCATGTTCGATTTACGATCGCACGTTCGATATGTATCGTTTGGACCGCGTGACTTCGATAGACAATCATTCTTGGAAATTACCGTAATTCGCATCACTAACGACAATAAACTGGCGAAGAGGAGTATGTTATGTGTAATCAACGAGCATAATATTCGCAGATTTAAGTGAAGTGTGTATTATTTGTCTGAAAAAGACAAGGGCGTATTATTTTACGGAACAAGAACCACATTCAAGGAGAGTTTGAACGGGAAACTAGTAACTGGACAGCACAATCATTACGGCTTTCCAGTTACTGCAGGCTCCCACACGTTGCTATGCAACGTACAAAAAGGCGTAGAGATCCACTCAAAATTTCGAGTGAAGCCACACACACATATATATTAAGCCTACAGCATGGACTTCTCTGTTGTTGTGCTCGGCAAGGACAACGGAGAACCCATTCTCCGCAGCGTAACTCTTCCGGAGTCGGCGACACCGCAGCTGGGGGAAGTTTTCTCGCAGCTGGATCTTCCAGCTGACACCACCCGCCTCTACTGGAGGTACACGGCCGACGAATGGATTCCAGTCAAGGACACCATCACGCTGCAAGCAGCCATCAACCTGTCTGCTGAGAGGCGCTTTTATGCACTGTGTACGTGTTACCACAACAGCCTTAAAAATTCGTTACCGGTAATTGCTGAACACCTCTGTTTCACTATTGAGAACTTACTTCCCCTTTGCTTTGAGTCCAACCACAATATTACACCAAAGGCGTTTTATGCGCCGTCAGAGCTTGCATTACGTTGCATTAATGTTTAAAATGCGTAAAGCTGTGTTTAGATTACTGGTAAAATATCCTTTCAAAAATGCTGTGTCAGTTTGCTAGCAGTTAAGTCCCATAAGATTTCACACACATTTCAATTTCATTTTCAGTTCGCTAACGTAACTACTGCTTCCGTTTTTTTTTAAAAAATACAGAAGACAGTCATATGAAAAAATTAGTACTAGAATAATGCCAGTCAGATATAGCCACCACTGTATTAATAAAACGTGATAACGATTCCGTGATGTGTACGGCAATATTTAGTCTTCCGTCTTAAGCTCTTTTTCACTTTGACGTCACGGTGACGTTCGCGAGCGGCACTTGTGTTGTGTAGGTGCTGCTACGTTTTGGTAGTGAGTGAGCTCAGGAAAGAGAAAGAAAGAAAGAAAGAAAGAAATCGCATGATGGGCTACATCCGCCCGTATTTACGCGGCAACTACTTTGACCTTGTCTTCAGCATCCTTACACAAGTCAGCAGTGTGGAGTTTTCCAAATAGCTACGGTCGGAATCACAACATCGAAAAAAAAAACATTACAATCACAATTTTATCGAATGAGGATTGCTTAGACAGTAACGGGTTTTGGCCATCTTCAGACGGCAGCAGAAATTTTTATTCGAAAAACATTATTTCTACTGTATTAAAAACAAATTTATGTTAAATTTTTCGAGAAGCTATAATAAAAGCAGAGAAAGTTTTTTTCTATGTTAATTAAATGCATGTTTGTTTATTAGGTATTGTCAATCGTCCACAATTAGACGAAACTGCAAATGGTGTCACCGTTTTCCTTATTGTTACGATTCAGGATATTGCGGATTTCTTTAATAATTGTGTATAAAATACTATAGCAATTTTCTATTTGGAAGTAGTCTCGGAATTTACAGCATAACTTTTAGTAAGATCATGATAAATGAGTCACTGAGCATCTCCCATGTATATTACTCGTTCTTGATACGCCTTTAACATCAATAAAGGAAGGACCACCACAATGAGTAAGACATTTTCTGATGTTTAGAAAGCAGTAATCTTTGGAAATCAATGTTCAGCGCCTCATGCAGCTCTGTAGGCAAAATTCAAGACATTGTTCTGAAAATTCCAGCAGATGGCAGTCGAATAGCTAAGACCCCTATGCTGGGCCATTTTGTTCTCACATAAGCAAGGCTGAATCGCAAGAAGAATGCGCACACTGATTTGTCCACCGTAAAGCTATAAACAAGAAACAGACAAAAACTGTAAACAACACAATAGACTCATAACAAAAACCGCCACAGGTCGTGTATTATTTGCATTATCACCTGTTTCTATCTGCCAACAAGAACATTTTCAGATATCCCTCGCCTGATAGCAACACGTCAAATGCTCAGAACTACAAACGGTGGTTCTGGACGTACCTCTGAACTTTACAGCCTTTACAGTACCTCATAGGTGGTCCTAAACGCTGTATTCCGTTCAGGCGGTGACACAGATGAGGCACACGATGAAGAAATTCTGGGACAACTGCCTGCACCAGTTGCCTGCCGGTCGCATCCAGCCTACACCGTCGATGCAGCTGCAGCCGTCGCAGACATCTACACCTTGATCAGGTAACAGATGTGGCTATTAATCGCCAAACACTAAGACACTTGTCAGCTCACGGTTGAGAATACAGGAGAGCAATAAAACCGCACAGCACAAGGACGAAAGCCAAACACGGCAGCTGACCTTTCCCTAAGACACTTAAGTCCTTGCGCTAGGACACGCAAGATATAAGACGTTACTTAGCCTTTATCCCCCGCTGAGAAGTTGTTCGGGCCTGAATGGACTAACCACCACACGAATGGCGAGTGATCAATTTATCCCGTTTGTCTTCGACTAGCTCTGTACCTCATCAGAGGAGAAAAAGCTAAGGTCTACCACTGTCAAAGAGCACTGTCCGCTTGCCTGAAATTCATTCAGTCATTACTATGAACCTGCGCTCTTGCGGAACTAATTTGAAGTTTATATCCCTTGCAGATGTCTCGGGGCCTTGCACGTTTACAGCGTTAGCAGACCTTGAGGCTCAAATGGCCTTGCCTGTACGCGCGCGCCCCGCGACCCACTGGCAGGGGAATCCATCAGGCGGCTTCGACAGCCAAGGTGCACGCGACACCAGTGAGGTCTTGCGCGAGGTCAGAGCCACAACTTCCGCCGTCGAAAACAGGTTGCGGTTTTTGGTCATCGTTCTTCTGCACCCGGATTACAGAGTCAAGGAACGTCGCCGCTCCACAAGCTCACGCGTAGCGCGCACATTTAGCGTGCAAGATAGATAGGTTCAGTACCAGTTCGAACGTTCCGAGGCCGAAACGTGGGCCGAACACTTTGGAAACTCCACTGAGTCCATACGGTACTGTTCTGACCTACACAATAACAGCACGGCAAGTCTGTTGTCAGATACAGACATGGTTTCTGCTTCAACCTGCGTTCTATGCTCTGGTACCATCGTTCTAAGTTCGGCAACTCTTAGAGATTAATTACAAAACAGTGTGAGCCCCCGTCTGAAAACTAACAGGAAGAGCAAACTAATATAATTTACGAGACCTCAGTTTACTAGGGATTTCTAGAATGATTGTAAGATCAACAGGTTTTCACCAATGAATTGAGGAACAGTGGCTCTTCGCCTGTATTTTCTCAGAAATAGAAGAGCATAGGCAGTTTAATCTGAATAGTGCTCAGAAATTTCATGGCTCCATGAACGCAAGCTGCAATTGCAAAAGTAATATACAGACCAAACAGTACTACACAAACTGACTAAAAGATTTCATTGACGAAAGGCTCATAATACCACGAAGAAAATTAACAAGGAAAAATATGTTATCAGCACAGTGAAATGGTGACGTGGAAATGCACCAAGCACCTTAACAGCTAATAAAATAAGTAATGCAAGTGTGAAATAAAGTTTATGACACTACTACTGAAATGTGAATCTGAAAACTGTTACTCTATCTTTTTCTATATCCAATTTTAAGAATGGACTCGACATTCTGCTACTTTAATTTTTTCTTGGTGATGTTATTTATGATTCATTCCATGTCTTTTTCTTATTGGCGTTATTTCAGATTCATTCCATGTATCGATGTGCCTCGAGAACCAAAGAAGAAGGGAGGGAAATCTTCAACAAGTGTGAAAACCTCTAAAAAGAAGTAGCTTCTTACTTAAGAAAACCTGCTGTATAAATAAAATATTGAATTAACATGACTCACCACCTTGAAATTGCAAAAGGAGATTTAAATGTAGCTGTGTTCCTTAGGCAAAGGCCCATGACCACAGGTATTCTTAACAGCATGGTTAAGAAGTACTTTATGTACTACGAAGTAGTACCCAGAAGTTCCCTCGTTTTTGCGCAAATGGTTACGAGTACACTAAAATACCGCTACATGTCTCCCTGTAGATCCTACAGAAGGGGCTTCGATCTCAATGATTTGGCTAGTAGTTGGTGAACTGTCGATTTCCATGAGTTTCAAACGGTTAATTTCAAAGGGCAGCTTTTATGTACAGAACTGCGTTTTAAATTTGGGAAAACCGCTGCACGAACGCACCAAATGTTGAGGCAAGCTTTTTAGAGAAAGGTTTAGGTCAAGACGATCCAAACTTTCTTTAAAAGGCCGTCAGGTTGACAAAGTTGGGTTTATGGATGTTATCCTGAAATTAAGCACCAACCGTCACAACGGAAGACACCTTCATCTCGGCCAAAAAAGCTCGTCAAACCTGGAGTAAAATTAAGTTCTTTTTAACCTTTTTATATTGACCAGACTGTTCATAAAGAGTGCTGATAGGTGTGAGTATTACCTATCAGTTTAATAAGTCGCCGTTGAAACTGTGTAAAGAAGAATTTAAGGACAGACAGCACGGATAAAAAGACAGGAAGCGATAAGTTACTCGAAAGAGAGAGGGGGAGGGCTATAGCCTATCGCTGATGTTATTCAATCTGTGCATTGATCAAGCAGTAGAGGAAACCACACAGAAATGTAGAAAGGAAATTATAGTTCAGCGAGAAAAAAATGAAAGCTATGATGATTGCTTTCGGCATTGTAAATTAAATTTTAAATTTGTGGTAAGGTCTTATGGGACCAAATTGCTGAGGTCATCGGTCCCTAAGCTTGCACACTACTTAATCTAACTTTAAGTTACGCTAAGAACGACACACACACACACACACACACACACACACACACACACACACACAGGCGCGCGCGCGCCCGAGGGAGGAATTCTGTCAGAGATAGCAGTGGACTTGGAAGAGCAGTTGAACAGAATGAACAGTGTGGAAGGCGGATGTTAGATGAAGGTCAAAAAAAGTAAAACAAGGGCAATAGAACGTAGTGCAATTAAAATCGGCCACACTGAATTAATTAGATTAGGATATGAGACACTAAAAGTAGATTAATTTTGCTCTTTGGACAGCAGAGGAACTGATGGCCAAACAAGAGGCGATGTAAAATGCAGGCTGGTAATAGCGAAGAAAAGTTTCTGAAAGAACGAAATTTGAAATATCAAATACAAATTTAAGTATTACGAAGTCTTTTTTGAAAGTGTGCAGCCTGGAGTGTAGCTTGTTCGGAAGTGGACGATAGACAGTTCAGGCAAGAACAGAAAAACAGAAGATTTGAAATGTCATACTACAGAAGAATGCTGAAGATTAGATGGAAGACGAAGAGGTACTGAAACGATCTGACGAGAAAGAAATGTACGGCTTAAAGAAGGGACAGGTTGGGAAGGCATCCTGAGGCCTCAAGGAATCGTAAATTTGCTCAGAGGATGTGGAAAAGAAGGGAGGACAGGTGCTATAGAGGTTCGAATCCTCTCTGCAGGTTCAAATGGATGTAGGCTGCAGCAGTTACGCACGAATGGAAAAACTTTTACTGCACTGACTAGCGCCGAGAGCTGCATCGAACGAGTGTTCAGACTGAGACAACAAATTTCCGAAGTTTAAGATAGTATCCCGTATTACAATAAAAAGCAAGTACACACAAATTCCAGAATTAGATTTTCACTCTGCAGCGGAGTGTGCGCTGATATGAAACTTCCTGGCAGATTAAAACTGTATGCCGGACCGAGACTCGAACTCGGGACCTTTGCCTTTCACGAGCAAGTGCTCTACCATCTGAGCTACCCAAGCACGACTCACGTCCCCTCCTCACAGCCTTACATTTGCCAGTACCTCGTCTCCCACCTTTCAAACTTCACAGAAGCTCTCCTGCGAACCATGCAGAACTAGCACTCCTGGAAGAAAGGATATTGCGGAGATATGGCTTAGCCACAGCCTGGGGGATGTTTCCAGAATGAGATTTTCACTCTGGCATATGTAAAGCTGTGAGGACGGGGCGTGAGTCGTGCTTGGGTAGCTCAGTTGGTACAGCACTTGCCCGCGAAAGGCAAAGGTCCAGAGTTCGAGTCTCGGTCCGGCATACAGTTTTAATCCGCCAGGAAGTTTTATGCACAAATTGTTACAGTGAAAGTAAGAAAGTCCGTCTGAGACTACACATTTCCGGATTATTGGCTTCTGCAGTGTAGTTTAAAGTCAATGGCAACTGCATCTAACTAATGATTGACCCTGCCCCCCCTCCCCCCCCCCCCAAATCCCTCGTTGAGGCTGATTTTGCGGGGAGGGATTGGGGGCTGGAGGGGGACCAAACGAACAGCATGCATGCTATTTTATAGTGGCGCCCTAGGCAATGGGATGTTAGGGCGCGCACAGACCGCCGCACGGTGTGACGCGGAACACACGTGAAGCACAGAGGGCAGGTAGCGCACCAGAGCTTGCCTTGCCGCCTCAGCGCCATCGACCCGGAGCGGCCGTCTGGGCTCCATGCACGCGACGCGACGCGCCAGCCCGGGCTATATTTACCGGTTACACAACCTGATTCCCTCAAGAGTTCTAATGGAATTAAACAGCCAGCTGTCCCAGATCGCTGCCAGGCGGCTCAAAGTTTCGCTTCTCTCGGCAGTATTAATATCTGGGGGGAAATTCCAGTGTAGTGCCCTACCGCACCGGCACCGGATTGAGCTCTTACAGTATTCGGTCCTACCCCACCAGAAGCATCAAAACAGACTGTACTGCGTCGTTTCAAGTAATAATGGCATATGCATCAGCTTCTTCTTTACGACTACATTTATCATGCGGTCGAACATGTATTCATTAGCCACCCAACCACTACGTCAAAATTAACGGAGGAGATGGGAGAGAAGAGGTGAATCGACGGTAGCGCAGTTGAAAACCGCTTGGTTTTCGATTGGGGTAAATCAACGAAATAGCAAGCAATATTTTCACGACGGCTACCGCAGATGAAGATCTGCATGCATGAAAACATAGCCATCAGAATGGAGAAATGAACAGTGTGAGCAATCATACAATACCCGAAATCTCGTTCCTGACTACTACACATGTATCAGAAATCGTAGTCGCATTGTGATAACTGCAGGAGAAAGGACTGCAATGCAAAGAAAGTTAAACAACAACAATCTACAGAATACACAGGTTAGACAACGAAGCACCATTCATCCGCTGGTCGTAACACACATGGACCCTTCAATTAACAGTTAACTCTACGTTATTTGAAGAGTCGAATTCCTATTAAATAAGGCAGAATACATACTACCGTACTATACATTTTTAGGGCAGTTCACCTTATGCATCTGTAACTGAATCTTAGGAACGCTGACCTTCTGCTATATCACTGTAAGACTAAGATACAATTAAGGACTGGGAGGTGAGCGGACAGGAGCTGCAGCAGTAGCGCACAACAAGGAGGTTGTGTAAAATTACTGGAAGATACCACGACAAAGGACGCCGACGTATACATCATAACAGAACAGAAGGAAGATCTGGCTCTTCCAAAGAGGATGTTAATCACCAAACTGCACTTACGTTTCGCATAATACATTTATAATTTTACGCTACCGGCACTACTGGGTCTGTTGACTTACGAAATCTAACACTCACAACAGAAGTTTCGACTATAGGGCTTTGTCCTCGCGTTTCGCCACGTGCAGACTGGCGTAGCCTCACTACTTTGAAGCCAGGGTGTTCCACATTTGCATCTGGGCTGTGCAAGACTACGACGAACGTCAGATTGTACCACCCTCCCTACCCCACTCACGTATGGTGCACAGGACCAACACTGCGCAGGGAAAATTTCCGTATAACCCAGATTTTTTTTTTCCAAATATACAGTCACCGTCACTGCACGAGATGCACGTGCGACTGAGTGACGTGTTCCCTGGCTGATCTTAGTAACTCCGCTCTACGAATTTTAAGAGTAAACCTTTCTAGGTGGTCTTTTCTGTAGCATCTTGTAACGCCGGAAATGCATATCCTCCTATTTCCATCTATTGTACTGTAAGTTTTTTCCTTAATTTGTTACCTGAATATATGACATTTCTGTGCCTTTATATATTGTAATTGGTTTACTATATATATATATATATATATATATATATATATTTATTTATTTATTTATTTATGTCGATGTATAATTGGTTTGTTTCGTAAATATTATTTGTATTTTTACGCTGGGTCTTGCCTAGGGAAAACTGCTATCGAACGATTACATCGATAGGTCGTGTGAAGAATCAAAGTGTGTAGGATCTTTGGTAGTGTTAACTCTGCCGCGTGGAGCGCGGGCAGGGCAGTTGGAGTCTGGCTGGGGTAGCGAGTGGAGCAGGTGTGTGGTGTGACGCTCCCGCGAGTTGCCGCGCTTTCGGGGTTTAGCAGCATGTAATTGCGCTCGACTTGCGATGATAGTTTCTGACATGGTGTCGCGGACGGGAAGCATTAGCTGGCGCACATCAAGAGCCCGTTTCGTCTGGTGACCGTGTTGAGAAGAACGCGCGCCAACATCCAGCTTCTGCAACAGCGACGGCCGACAATGAGTGACTGTCGCCACCTCCTCGATCGACGGCTTCAAACCTTCAATCAACTAACAAGGAAGACCAAAAGCACGTAAAGTTTCAGAACTGTATGGCAGACCTCAGCTTTTCAAATTGTTCCATTTGCCTCGCAAAATTACAGCAACTTAGCATGAACCTTTGTTGCTCATTGTCCCAATTGCATTACCAAGCAGGGTCCCTTCCTTTTCCGAAATGAAATCGAGTGTCGTTGAAATTCAGACGCCAGCATTAAAGTACTATCATTGCATTTCATTACTTTAGTTTCAAAGTGCAGTTAAAGCATAGCTGGCTACAATAGTTAGATTCCACAAGCACAAATTAAGTGTGCGAGTTTTGTTAGCATATTTTAGCTTACTTGTGACTGCAGCTCAGCTTGGTACGTACTAAATTTTACTATTGTTAATTATTCAGAATCATTTAATTCAAGTTGAAAGTTAAATCTCTTGTTTCTAAATTGCGTAGAGTCAAGTTGCTTTTGAAATGATTGTTGAGGTAGTCCAAGGCTAACCGTATTCTGCTGGATTTCGATGTGCTTCAGAAAGAAAGCTCACTATTAACTTCAGTCACTAAATTAACTTTCGATTTTCCGGATTTATTAATTCTTTTGCTAAATTAAGTCAGAGTGTAGCGAAATTTATTACTTCTGACAAACTTTCAGTTTTCACACTACACGTGTCAACCTTCAGTTGCCACGCTTCTAGTGCTAATTATATGTGTAATAACCTTTCTTTTTCAGTTACTATAGTAATTGTCCTTAGGACTGGCGACCGTGA
The DNA here is from genome assembly GCF_023898315.1 of Schistocerca nitens. Lineage (NCBI taxonomy): Eukaryota > Metazoa > Arthropoda > Insecta > Orthoptera > Acrididae > Schistocerca > Schistocerca nitens. The sequence goes on along the minus strand of NC_064618.1, from coordinate 828,473,329 downwards.
TTTCCCCCAAATCTCAAATATCTAATTACCGCTAGTTAATTGTTGACGTAACGGCCGCACATTTACTTTCTTTATTAACTTTACCCCTTTTCAAAATTAATTTCCACCAGTTTCATTTGCATTTTTCCTTTCCTTTAGATGTAACCCCTTCCTCCCTCTTTACCGACAGATTAACTTCGGTGACGATTGCTTTTCCAAAATTCCCATTAGGTACACGCGGTTTAATTTTTCACTGTCATTAAGGTCGATAAGTGAGGGGGAGGTTACAATCTCCTATTGCTATTTGTTGATCGTTTCTCCCTTCCGTTAAACTTTATAACGGTCCTAGGCTACTTACGAATATTTACGGGCCTGTCGAACGATTGTTTTGTCGGCAAATTACAATTGTTATCCAATTCCTCTGGTAAATCCGGCACCTGCCGTCCATTGAGTAGATTTATGTGCTTATAAGTCTTTACATACAGTTACTTCTGTAGACTTGACGGTTGTGACCGATCGTCGACCATTTAGTCAGCGCACGCTCCAGCTAAATGCAAGTAAAACAAGTCACAGCAGTATAATTCCAAAGTAAAGACGTCAGACGTGCTATTTGATGGGGGTCGAAGTTTTCCTGTAAGTACTTCCTTAAACATCGAGGTGCCACCCTCAATCGGACGCCGTCATTTAAAAAACACTGCACGAATTTGTCAACGAACATTGCTCCAATAGTAAATCTAACCCAAAAAACTACAGGGAAACAACTGGGGAGCAAATGGAAATACGCTAAGCAACGCTGTAATTTCAGTCGTGTACTTGGCTGCTGCATAGTGTGCTCTGCAAGAGAAAACAGCGCGCTAACAACCATAACATCGATGGACGTCTGAATGAGGCAATGAGGACCATAATTAATGGCACCGTCAGGTCTACTACCACTCAGTGACTGCTTGCTGTATCAAATACTGCCTCTCAGGATCTTAGGCGAAGAGTTGGCGAGGTATGAATTCTTACGAAGGTAGAGTCCCGCCAGAATTCAGTTCTAAATAAAGCTTTCGAGAATCCGGCAGATATATGCCTGCAGCCACACCAAGGCACGTTTCGTTGATCTTCGGGACGCATGCGTTTTCGATGTCACGGCAGAGTTGGAAGATTACTGGAATGAACATCCACCGCAGAAGGCCCATCGAAAAAAACAGTCGCGAATGCTTGAAACTAAACCGCATCCGAACGGGACAAGGGATATGTGGTCGCGTATGGAAGAAATGGCGATATTGTGAAAGTGATACGTGTGAGATTGGTGCGGAGGAACAAACATTATCACATACACTCAGTCGTAAAAGTATTCGGACAGCACGTAACGGCGCATAATTTTGCAGTTTGCCGCATGAACAAATACAGAAATTGCACTTAGTAATCTATTTGGGACTCTGGGTACGATGTCGCAACGTGAAACGCGTCAAATACGATGAATTGTTGTTGGACACGAGTCTGTTACGTAATATTTCCTGAAAACGGCATGGGAACGTGCAACGAAAGTATTCGGACAAAGGCGGACAACGTGAGAGAAAAGCTCATTCAGAGACGCACAGAGGGTGAAGCGACTGCAGTGTGTCCGATATTTCGGCGAGACGATAGCGATTATTAGTACACACGTATCGCGAGCCTGTGCAGGTCGACGATGGGACGCAGAGGGAAGTGTTCTACGTTCGAGCATAGTCAACTTGTCGTTTATCACGCAAAGGGGAAAACCTGCAGGGAAATTGCCGTAATAGTGAACATGAAGAAAAGTACAGTTCACGACATTATTAAACGGTTCGAGAAAGAAGACCGATTGGAATTCCGTTGCAGTACAGGACGGCCACGGACATTTTCACAGAGAGATGAACGTGTGATTGTACGAAAGGTACAATAGAATCCGAAAATATCTGCCACACGAATTGCAAGTGAGGTGGAGGGAGACCTTGGTATAAAAGTTCATCCCGAAACCGTGCGGAGAGTACTACGACGATCGCAGTACCATGGTCGAGTGGCACGGCGAAAGCCATTCATAAATGCAGTGAACCAGAAGAAACGTATGCAGTTTGCGAGGCAATACACCGAATACGATCAGGCTTGGTGGAATCGGGTGATATTTTGCGACGAATGTAAATTTACATTATGGCAAAGCGACGGAAAGGCAAAAGTGTGGCGAAAGACCAAGGAAGAGCTGAATCCAAGGAACCTCAAACCAACAGTAAAGTTTGGAGGTGGGAGCATCAAGGTGTGGGGGATGCATGTCCGCCAATGGTGTGGGTGGTTTAGTGTTCATTGATGATACGATGAACAAGGAAGCGTATTTGAATATATTGCGAGGACATTTGAAGCAGAGTGCACGACATCTAGGTATTGCGAATATTTTTCATTTTTATCAGGATAACGATCCCAAGCATACCGCGCATATTGTACAAATGTAGTTGCTCTTCAATTTCCCGAAAGTATTGCACTCCCGTCCTCAGTCACCAGACCTTAACCCAATCGAACATTTGTGGGATAAATTGAAACGGACCCTCCGCGCGGACAACATCTATACGAAGGAGACCTTGAAAGAGAAACTGCGCCAAGAATGGGCAAATAAAGGCCCACATTTCACGAAAAAACTCGTGGAAAGCATGCTTAGTAGATTGGAGGAGGTATTTAAAATGAAAGGTGGACCCACAAGGTATTGACATTTTCGTCGTAGAACTTACGAACATTTATTGGACGGTGTCCGAATACTTTTGTAGGAGCAGGGTGTGGAGGATGTTTCATTTTTGTTGTTAATTTTTCTGTTATTTATGTTTTGGAAACAAAATAATATAATAATTCCTTTGTAATTAATGTTGTTACGCATATATATTGCTAATAAATATGTTTGGGTTTCTGGAGTACTCATTGTGAGACTTCCCACTGTCCGAATGTTGGGGGTAGGATGGCAGTCCAAGTGCCGATTATCGGACACGGAAAGGCTTTCGTTCGTAGTTGCCTGTAACTGCAACACACGATATAGCCTTTAGCGGCTGCTGACCCGCGGAACGAGCAGGGTGATGGGTGTGAACGGCTGGGAAGCAGTGCGAGGTGGGCGCGTCCCGTCCTGACGTGGCGTGGCGTGACGCGGCTTGTAGGTCGTGTAGGTCTTGTAGCGGCGGCCGGGCGCTGCGGCAGCGCGCAGACGCGGACAAGCTCAGCTCGGCATGCCGGCAGCGGCAGGGTCAAGGCGGCGGCGCGCGCCCTAGGCCGGCCTGGACTGTCTGCCTGCCTGCCCGCGTCCGGGCCACAGTCGAACAGCCGCGCGCCGGGCACCTCCAGCCGAGGGTTCTCCGTGCGAGCTGACGACCTGCACGTTGACTTCTCCGTATTCGCCACCATCAGCTTTGCAATGCCACACTCCCATTAAGTTACTGTACGGCCTTCATTGCAAACATACCGAAACTGGAGAATAAATTATTCTTAGAAATTCTGAGCGTAACACGGGTAAAATATGGTGAGCGGAATGTACACAAACTAGACTGAAATCACAAATCAATACAATTAAATGAATACCCTTAGCTGCATACAGGCGTTGATATACGTCAACGGGGACAGTTGAAAATGTGTGCCCCAACCGGGACTCGAACCCGGGAGCTTCTCCTTACATGGCAGACGCTCTATCCATCTTTTTTTTTTGCCTTCTGTTCGTTATCGATCGTTGTGTTTGGTCGTTGCGGACGTCGCAAGACATCCTGTTCAAGCTCGGTGGTTGATCCTTCCACTCAGTTTTTTTTATTACAGACTTTTTTTTGTTCGTTTTCGTTCGTTGTATCTGCTCTGGGCGGACGTCGAAAAGACACCCGTTTCAGCTCGTTGTTGATCCATTAACTCAGTTTTTTTTATTACAGAGGGCCGCTAACCCTCTGACCGAACACGCTGAGCTACCATGCTGGCTATCCATCTGAGCCACCGAGGACACAGAAGACAGTGCGACTGCAGGGACTTACCTCTGGCACGCCTTCCGTGAGATCCACATTCCCAACTTATTGTCGCGCACTATATCGTAGTGCGCCTGCCCATTACATTCATTACTCGCGGCTTTACCGATTCCCGTAAGAGTTCGAGCAATGTGTGTGCATCTGCACAGATGACGATGGTATCTGTTCTTTCGGACATGTCCGGAAGAACAGATACCATCATCATATACAAGCTAGACTGCCGTTACAACAGCACGGACGTGCAAAGGACAGCAGTAGCTGGCAAGTGAGTGAGACAGTGTTTTAAATATCGCTAACATTACTCACATTGCGCAATCAGTAAAGTAAATAGAGGAGAAATTTTGAAGGGGGAGAAGAAATAGAAACTTTGAGGTTCGCTGATGACACTAATTCAGCCAGTAACATGAAGTGCATTTGAGTGGAATGGACCGTTTTAGAAAGAAGTTGTGTGTTAAAGGTTAAAAAAAAAAGTAAAGCAAGAGTAATAAATGGGCCGGCCGCGATGGTCTAGCGTTTCTACGCGCGCAGTCTGGAACCGCGCGACTGCTACGGTCGCAGGTTCTAATCCTGCCTCGGGCATGGATGTGTGTGATGTCCTTAGATTAGTTAGGTTTAAGTAGTTCTAAGTTCTAGGGGACTGATGACCACAGATGTTAAGTCCCATAGTGCTCAGAGCCATTTGAACCAAGTAATGAATGGAGTACAGTCTAATTAAATCAGGCGATACTGACGAACTACACTACGAAGTCCGACACTAAACAGACAACTTGTTATCTGGGCAGCCAAATGACTGACGGTCCAACTAAAGAGGATGTATGAACGTTTAATGACGATAGCTAGAAAGGCATTTCTGAAGAAACTCAATTTTAAAAATTGGATATAAACTTAATTGTCTGGCCATCTTTCCTGAAGGTATTTGTCGGCACTGTAACCTTTTACGGGAGTGAAACGTGAAAGATTAACAGATCAGACAAGAAGAGGATAAAAGCTTTCGAAACGCAGAGCTACAGAATAATGCTGACGTTCAGAAGGTTAGACGCGGTAACGAATCAACAACAATAAACATTACAAACATTATCTACAAGAAGTTTGAGGTTACTGTATGCCAGGTCATTAATATACAGTACGAACAGCAAGTGATCCAACAAACTTCTCGGGGGCGCACCTGAAATTACTTCTGTATCTGTCGATTCTCCTTTCCAGAAGTCTTCTACCACCACCACCACTGTTCTGGCTGATTTCGATCTAAATCGGATTGCCTCAATCACGGAAGTCAACTGCTTCCAGTGATTAGATGGATGCTTGCTTCCTGTACCTTAAAGTGTCAGGTGTTCTGCGATTTGACTTTTAGTTGGAAATCGTGATGGGATTACAATCATCACTTTCTTAATTTTTGCTGTTTGTCAGACTTTACGAAATCTTAATAGAGCAGTAACTTGCTTCGTACTAAAGCTTTTTTCTGTGCCTTCCCCATCCTCTGTAACTCTATAAGATTAAAGTTTCCAGTACACTAGTGTAACCACTTACGTGGAGATTTAGATTACGTCGGAAGCACATACTTTGCATTCCCCCGTCTGCCTTTCTTTCTTAGACCACCAGTTGGGCAGATTAATATATTAGTGCACTGTATGTCTTTCCAGGGGCCGAACTGGTTAGCGCACTCTGTTAGAACTTGGAAGGATCAGCACTGACTCTGCCGTTCGGTCACACGGTTTTAGGATTTCCGAAAATCGGCTAAGGCGAATCTCGGGATGGATCTGCTGTAAAGGAAACTGCAAATTTCAGTCCTCCGTCCCATCTTATGCTCTGTCTCTAATGGCTTTTTCGTCCACGCGTGGGTAAACTACTTCTTGTCTTATGTGGCGTAAGCTTTCATGATTCCATTGGATGTTGTCGTTTCCTCCTTCGGACGAGATTGCATTCATCAGTAATACTATTATACGCGTAGTATGCGCCACCACTAACACGATTCAGCTGCCAGGTAAATATTTCGAGATCTATCCTGAATGTGCTCTTCATAGACTGTATATAGCAAGTTCGGCTACCCTGATGCCTGAAATTTGCTTAAATCACTATTACTGAAATGGCAGTGAAAAATGTCTTACGTGTGGCCACATGGACGACTACCCGAACGATGAGGCTCTAAATACAGGGAATATTGTTTTGCAAGGACGAACCTGACTGTTACATGATTCGTTTAGTCAACTGCAGATTTAACAGACTGCGAGAATTGTCTTGCATGAATCTTCGAACAGTTTCGCTTAGCCTCTGGAGCTCCAACAGACCCAGCTTGTTACTGGAGCAGAGTGAATCGTTCTTTCATGCTTTCAGCCGAGGGTGGCGTGACGTGCGACGCTAAATTTATCCGTGACTCGTGCTCGCAATAATGCAGTATGTCAGTCGTTCGGTCTGGTTGGGCACCTGTGCGGGACAGGGCAGTGTCCACGGTACACATGGAATACACACGAAACATGGACACCCTAGAGAGAGAGAGAGAGAGAGAGAGAGAGAGAGACGCGACGACGACTTTGGGGGGAGGGATACCCATCATTGTTAACACTGACTAAATGTGTGTATTTCGCTGTCGGCGACAGCTAGTGATAACCAAATTTCCTGTTTAGTTTTTATCCTAGTTTGCTGAGACGGGAGCCTTTCTTTCCCTACCACGTCCAATGCTACGAGACAAATCGTCAGACACGCACGTAGTGGTTGCTCCTTATCTGATCGCTACACACACTTGGTGCACTAGCGGCACCAATCTCCTTGGTGTGATTTATGATTTGTTACTCGAGTGTACGAAATACGTCCCATAACTTAGAAATCTTACTGCTGTTTTAAAAGTCGTTTCGGGCCGTCCTGAAATATGTTCTAGAGATGGTACGTCGGACCCTAATTTCTTTCTGCTTGCACGACGAGTTAGAACATAAAACGTAATCCCTAAGCCGCGGAGTCGGTACTGACTCGCGTGTTCCTACATTTCTCCGGATCCCTAACTAATCTTCCTCGAGGTCGGCTTTTACCCGTCTTTCCATGAGCCACGCCCCCTCCCTTCTTGACATTAGAGAGACAATATCTGTCCATAAAAGGTGTCGTCAATTATTTATCCACGCAAACAAACACTACGCTTTGGTCGTGAAATATTTCACACTATTAATGTTGGGAGTCACCCGTAATTTACAACTGAGCAGGTAACGCAGACGTGTTGTTCACACTGCGCCATTACATTAGCTGACGCAGCCCCGGTTGGCAGTTGGTCTGCCACTCTGGTGCCATTAATCGCAATATTTTCCGAACTAACTGGTCGATTCTTCGATATCGAATCAGTAATAGGTCGGCACATACTCTTTGTACTCGCTGAAACAAACTACGTTCTGTTTTCAAACAGTAAGTAATGGGGAACACCAGTTATACTGATGCGAAGATGTCGCATGAGCAATTCTCGCTGGCTATCTTGTGGGGAGTACAGGTAGTAAAATGAGGAGCACAAGGGCGTACTAAGGCGGAAGTTAATAGTTGAATGTCTCGTCGGTCACGCCATCAGGGCCCAACCGAATAAAATTTTGGTTCCACAAAGGTGAGTGAAAGAACTGGCAGTGGGCGTACAGTAGGAAATATCCCGATATTCATTTAATTTATGAGAACCACACAAACGCTGAACACATGTTCTCAATGTTTAATATGTTACTGCTACAAGGAGAAAAGCAAGGAAATCGTTTCTGAAGAAGAGAAATTTGTTAACATCGAGTTTGTATGGAGTGTAGCCATGTATGGAAGTGAAACATGGACGATGAGTAGTTTGGACAAGAAGAGAATAGAAGCTTTCGAAATGTGGTGCTACAGAAGAATGCTGAAGATTAGATGGGTAGATCACGTAACTAATGAGGTATTTAATAGAATTGGGGTTAAAATGGTTCAAATGGCTCTGAGCACTATGGGACTTAACTTCTGAGGTCAACAGTCCCCTAGAACTTAGAACTACTTAAACCTAACGAACCTACGGACGTCACACACATCCATTCCCGAGGCAGGATTCGAACCTGCGACCGTAAAGGTCGCGCGGTTCCAGACTGTAGCGCTTAGAACCGGTCGGCCACACCAGCCGGCCAATAGTAACTTATTTCCAGTCACAATCGCTACAGTAATATGTGTTACTTAAAAAAAAATAGTTAAGTAACCATTAGAACCTACATGTCTTCATAGTCATTAAATATGTTACATTTTTTATCCGATGTGTGAATACTAGAAAAGGGCCCTCTCATGTTGTTGGGATTGGCGAAAAATAAGTAAATTTAGATTGCTATACAAGGATTTGAAGACATCTTCTTCCGAACGAGTCTACAGCGTATAAACTAGTGCGTTAGGTACTAAGATCGTGCAGCCTGTATTATTTACACATAAGCTTTCACTATGAGCGATAGGTAACACGGTGGGAAGATCTCAGATTTCCCGACTACGGTAGCTAACAATTCAAGAACTCTGTGAGAGAGCACACATACACTTTCTATTTAGTGAAATACGAGATAACACCACACTTGGCGAACTTAGGGAATGCTTGAATAAATGAATCATTTCCGGCTTGGCGTGTGCCTCTAATCACCACCACCTTCCGCATGTGTCAGCTGTGAAGCATCGTCAGCGTGATATAATTGTTGCGTGTTCAGGTGATAATAGGTGTGTGTGTGTGTGTGTGTGTGTGTGTGTGTGGTGTGTGTGGTGTGTGGTGTGTGGTGTGTGGTGTGTGGTGTGTGTGTGTGGTGTGTGTGTGTGTGTGTCCTACAGGCTTCATTCAGCGATAACCACTGTAGGTGGATACAACTTGGGACCACGTGAAGAGTCTTCACCTCTACAGTACTCTCACACAGAGCACATACCTCTCTTCGACTGAGAGAAAAGGTCTCACGTAAACTTAAGGTATTCCTATTTCCTACATAAACTGCATTGCCGCTTCGTACAAATGGCCGATGAAGCCTGGAAGTGGGTTAGCGCCTCCCTTCAGGTGTATCGACCAAAAGGCGCGATGGCTCAACGGAAACACGCCATGCTTAGAAAAAGACGCCAGGCCTGACACGCAAACGACGGTGATGTCAGAGTATCGGAAGCATCGAATGCTCTTCCTCCAGAAGAAGTGTGGAGCCGTTGCTTAATGTGACGCAGATACAGCAGGATGTTGGCAAGTTTCGTGCATCACGCACTCGTGATGAAATAAAGCCACTGGGTATGTTGCGCCGACGGCGGTTAAACAGACCCGCTTATTTTTAGCGTCTGTCTCTCGAGGACACTGGAGGATCTTCCGCGAAGAAGCGTAAGGAGCAAATTTAAAAGGTCGAAGAGATTGAGTTCCGCATGTGGCACTGCCGTCTCAGAAGTTCCTGAACTTCCAAGCACAATGCAGTTTCTGTACGGTACAAAAAAAGAACTCACCTTGCAGAATCCTTCCTACATCTTATATTTTTATCAGACGGCAAATCTCTGACAATCCCAAAACACCTGAAACTTCCATGCGTTTTTATTACAAGAACCGTTCGAAGTATCGAAACGAGGTTTTCTGTATACAACAGTACGCAGAGGGGCACTTAGTTTTTAGTTCAGTCCTCCTAAGTCTTGTATCACCCGAGATATTGGAGTATAGTTGCTTTTACAGTGGAATGATATGCTTTTAAAAGGACATTGGAAAGCTCTTGAAAAGACGAGTACAGTGATATCAGTTGTTAAAATTTGCGTTGAAATTTTCTTAAAAATATCCGAGAAATGAGCTAATATGGACAGGTAAGATTGTCGGAAGTGGTTACTGCGGTGCAGACATTGGCATACGGGGCTCCCATGCCAGCTTCATCCTTTGCTCCACCTTTTCCACGGTTTACTTGTTTACACTAAAACTGTTCGTTTAAACATGGGTTCGTACACACATCTCAAATAGTTTCCCTATGCTAGAATTTAGATTTTGTAGTTCCCTTCACAAAAGTCGTAGCTATCACCGTGTGTACGAGGTGGCGTATAGTAGGGCTACGAGGAAATACGCATCTCCTTGCTACATATAACGAAGGAGCCTGTCATGAGAGACTTCGTCGGCGGCGTTGACTCAACATCGGGTCACTCCAGCAAGCTTGCCTTTCAATTTTAGCTCTTTTCTCCAATACTTTTGGAAAAATTTCAACGAGAACATTAAGCATGTCGAGAAAACCTGAGATATCACAAGCGTTACATCACTGTACTTGTCTTTCTAAAACCTTTCGAAAGCCGTGAAAAATTTCTATGGTTCCATTTTAAAAATCGTTCTTGTTTCAATGTGTCAGGTGATACAAGAGCTTAACCATGCAATAGAATTATTGCCCCTTTGTGTAGACTACTATCATGTGGCGGAAATGTCGTTCAGATTCCCAGAAGTAGCAAAATAAAAAGGGTGTAATTTTTGGGTGATTCACCCTGTAATACTTTGCCGCCGAGCTCTGAGGACAAGAAGGGGCGCTTGCGCTAGACATGGATGCGGCTCCAGAAGACAAGACCGAGACAACCGCTCACCTGAGAAGCACTGCCCCGCGTAAAGTGAAGGATGGGGACAATTGAACGGAGTGCTTTCCCCACCCGAAAATGAGTTGCGTGAAGTCCGACAGACAGCATGTAGGATGCCAGTCAGCCACGGACGCCTGCAGAAACTTTACCGAAGAGCACGCTTCCCGTTACAAGGGAGTACGTTTGTTGGCGTGTGGCTGCTCCCTTAACAGCTGAGGGATGCAGCCAAACACGCTAAACAATCCGCTGGACAGATCGTAGCCAGTACTTGGTGGTTGCCACAAGACAGAACACGTGAGAACAGACGCGAGTTCTACATCACACACTTGCCGCCAGAAGACTGGGGGGGGGGGGGGGGGGGGGGCGTCGTGGCCACGAAACGGCTGTCAGCCATTTGCTGGAATTTCAAATTCCGCATGTCAGTGACAATACTGAGTCGATGCGAGCAGTCAGGAGAGATTGAGAGGGGAGAGAGAGAGAGAGTTCGCCGGTGGGAGAGCAATAGGACATTCAGTCAGTGAGAGACAGTGAAGAGAGAGACGAAACAGTAAATCTGTCTTCTGGAGGCATGTCAACCGATTACCTACTCAGTCTGCTGCCTATCAGTCAGATCCCTGCTTCGATTCCAACGTTTATCGTAATTCTTTTTTCGTTCCATGTTCAAAGGACGAATCCTTGTGCCCAGTGCTTGCTTAGGTCTTAAGCATTCAATTGCACACTGCATTTTCATTGTCTGACATTGGAATGGCACAGCTTCCCTGAGGCAGTTACTGTGGACCATAGCCTCCAGTAGTACAGAGACAGGAACGTCACGTTCGGCCGCCGAGCGTGCTACCTTAAGGGGGTGAGTCGGTGCGGAAACTGCCCCGGACCCTTGCTTCAAAACCGCTGAAGTTGAAAGCTGCCGGCAGTAACTCACCGCCGCGCAACCGCGACTTCGCTTCTGCCATACTCGCATGCAGGTAAGGGCTCAAAGTGGTCTGCTGGTCCATTCCATCCCTCGGCCTGTCAATTACCGAGTTATGTCTACGCCCAATCAAATCGGCTCTCAGACATTTCTTTTAATTATATGATAAATAAACATAAATTTCTGCGTGTTTTAACCCTTACATTAATTTGTTTCGTTGTGCATCTCCATTTCTCGACTTAACTACATTACATTATTTACAACTCAAAACAATTTGCGTCCTCCTTCGTGGTGACATGAAGCTTTATTATTTTAATTTCATTTTCCACTTGGATTGAATGGATGCACTAATGGGAAGAAAATCAGTGTTGAATAAGTTCCATCTACGACGAGATCATTTCAGGCGAAGCACATCCTCGGGGTGTACAAGAATAGGCGTAGGATATCGGCCGTGGCGTCTCCAAAGGAACTGTCTCGGCTTCCGAATGGAGCCACTTAGGGAAGTTGCAGAAAATGTGTATCTGGACGGTTTGGAGGAGGGCCTCAGGCCCCGTTTATCGCTATTGCGAATCCAGGGCCTTAACCTGTTACGCCATCGCTGTGTCAACGCATTGGTGCACTACAGAAATATGGTGAGGTGAACTGAAGATAAAAAATCAGTGTTGCTGTGACCGACAGCATAAGACGGTAGCAACGTAGCTCCTACGTGGGGAGGTATCCATCACGTGACACGACAAAAAAGGGACAGCAGAGACGTTGAATTAAAGTTAACATTGACCTCAATACAAATATAAAATATTGTCACACACTGAATGCACATACTGCTAAAAGCCCATCTTCGAGACACAGGAGAACATTTTCAATTTAGTCTTCTAACTTTATCGATTTCAGTTTAGCTTTATCTTATGCAAATATTTACATTGTCGTGTTAATATAATCCATGATACTTAAGCGCAATCTATTATTAACAACAATGGTGTGCAAACTACTTGATACAGAAAACAAGATCGGAAAGGTTGCGTGCTGTTAGTAACTGTGAACAACAGTGTGATCCAGAAGCGCAAAAGAAAATAAAATATTAGGACTAACACTCAAGTCGGATTAATTTTTAGCCACTTTCTTTTGGTTCGCATTATTTTATGTCAACTTTCAAACGCGCAACCTAAAAGCAAGAAAGGGAATTGTAAATAGCGAGCTTTTTGGTATTGCCTTGTATCCAAATAACACATACCACCGTGCCTACCAGTCAGCAAATTGGTGTTCAATTTACAGCTGTCACAATGAAGCAAATATGAACCTGAATTTAAGTTGTGTTTGCTGTAAATGCGTAAGAGTGTCCACCCCGCGTTACGTGACGAAGTAGGGCTAGATTCCGGCGAGGTCTAAATCGATATCGTGGCACGCAACTGTGCATGCAGTACATGGCCTTAGCTGCTTCTTACCTTCACCTCTCCCCCCCCCCCCCCCCTCTCTCTCTCTCTCTCTCTCTCTCTCTCTCTCTCTCTCTCCCCCTTTCAAATGCAATGTGTTGCCTGCTTATGTAACGAAGTAAAACTTTTTCACGTTATTATTGCAAAAATTCTGCGTCTCCTTGTCTGCACTGGCTGACTTCTAGACTCAGGCATATACCATGATGAAAACCTTTCCTCCTCTATTCCACTAGAGCCAAATAGCCCAAAATTATATGCACTTTCCTCGTAACTACGAGTAACTGAATTCCTTAAGTAAATATTGGTCTTATGTTCTAATAAGCGGAGACGACACGAACGGCAGTAACCAAGAAGGCATTATCGACAAAGAGGGGGGCTGTTCCTTCACAAACCGACGACAATTTTCGGAAGTCTTGCATTCTTAAACGACGGTTTTATCATTTAAAAGTTATGATGGGTATAATACAGAACATGCACAGAATACAAGCATTTTGTTAACGACCAGCGATCTGCAGATCGAGTAAGCGAGTAAGCATCGAATCTCCTAACCCCCCCCCCCTCCCTCTCTCTCTCTCACTCACTCACTCACTCACTCACACACACACACACACACACACACACACACACACACACACAAATTTTTATTTCCATGTTCACAAAATTATATCCTGTACGTATCACACAATGTTTTGTGGCAGCCAGGTCGATCCTCCACCGCGCTGCAACTGAATTCTGATAGGACAACAGGGCATTAGCCGCGCACTTCAGAGTCACTTCTTAGCAACTGTTACAACGCTTCAAAATCAGCATGAAAACAAATTATCCGAAGTGGGGGGGGGCAGTAATCCAGTGGATCAAAAATATCAGCTACTCCGCTACTAGAGAGAGAGAGAGAGAGAGAGAGAGAGAGAGAGAGAGAGAGAGAGAGAGAGCGGGGGAGGGGAGGCGGGGGGGAAGAGATGCTGACATCCCCCATTATTTCCTAAGTTGTTCTTGCTACACTTTTTTTTTTTACTCGCTGCACACTCTGGACCCGTCTGGCCGAGCGGACGCTTGGCACCCAGTCTAGTTTCCCGCTAAGTGGAGCGTAGCATAGGTAGGTCTGAACGCTGTGAAAGTGACGCGAAATCACAAGTGGAGTGGGCTTCTGATTCAAGGTCGAGGCTAGAAATGATCACGCCCAGCATCCGCTCACGCTTTCGTGTTGCCCTGGTGCCGCAGAAGTAGCAGCGTATTCTTCTTCTGCTCATTCTGGCTTACTTTCAACTTAGTGCTGTGAGACCTTACGAACTTCGCGCCCCCAACCTGCTTGTCACGGCTATTGTATTTCTTTCTTTTTCTTTTTTACACGTTTGCATAGCCTTTTCGACAGGGTAATACGCTATGTCATATTTCTCTAGTCACTTTTCTTTTTGTTACGTTCTGACCATAATTCGTCGATTCTTACAGGAAGTGCTCTACACAGCAATCCCTTCAGGTATCCACAAAAGTCTCTGTCTCGTCTTCTCATCACTTAAAACCTGTCTTTTTCACCAACACGATTAGCAGATAATACTGGTAACTCTCCCTGGCCTCTGCAGAATATATATCTCGTTGCACCTACAGACCTCTTACACTGCGATGAAGATCTCCACAGACGTGTCACATTTTTTTATGAAAGGCACACACCACTGGTCCCGTAAGTGCACAAGAGTTCAACGTATCTGGAATTCCGGAAAGCTTTCGCCTTATCTTTTCGACGACGTAATCGATCCGTACAAACGTCTCGCAGGCGACAATCTCTCCCGCGAAACGTTGTGTGTCAGACATATCTCATATCTTCTGCACGATACAGGGAATCCAAGATTGAGCACGTGGTCAAACGACACACGTAATAGGAGTTACTTGCACTGTCTCACTCGTCTTCACTACTACGCGGCTTTGGGTATTCGAAAAATATTTAGGCCATAACCGAGTAAACATATTCGAAAGTATTCTAACGCTGTCGAAATACGTTTACTATGTTTAATGCGTTAACGAAATGATGTGTACCAGCAACTCAGTGATTCACACAAGCGTATTTTGAACACAATCTGTGTAATAGCTCGGTCAGTGCTGTGACTATTTACAGCAACTGTTCACCAACACAAAGCGCTGCAACGCATTGTAAATGTGCTATTTGTGATGCTCTCTGCTCGTAAACCACTTAAGTTCCTAAATCTAACACAATTTCAGCGGCAGAGAAATAATGAATAACCTGAATAAGAGACTCACACAGGAACATATGAATTCAGATGCCTGACTCGAGGAATAGTTGTTTTATTTTGCTATAATTTTCTTTGTATTAAATCATTTTCGCTTGCCACTGAGTTTTATTAGATAGCAAACATTTTAATTCACGTAAATCACGAGTAACACGAATTCTTGTCAGTAACAACTTCGTGCAGGGTGAAACTTTTATGTAGTTAGCTTTGACTTCGAAATCTAGCAAAATCAATTTCCCAAACTACAAGAGCACAGTCACTTAAGTTTCGGACATGTAAACTAAAATATAAATCTTATGGTGAAGGCTCTTTTCTGTAGCTTTATCCGCAAAGTTCCAGTTGCAAGCGCGATTTGTGCAAATATTTCCGTGGTCTAGTTAAAACTGCCTTTCTTGCTGCAACTTATTTTTTCCCCGTCACGTTTCGACTTTTTCTTGCTCTAATGCATCCTCAGAGGGACCTATAACGATACAGAAACCAAAGAGAATGAAACATACAATGAAGTGACAATATTTATGTTGTTGAAAGCACAGTGTTCGAACAAATAGTTATATCTAGTGGCAAAAGAATAATAGTACACCAGAAAAAGAAGGAACATTGAGAAACATGGAGAACAGCGTGAGAAAGTTCGGAATACAAAATCGTGCTTATGTTTCGGAAATAAGATGGTAGTGCGACGTCCAGACGAGATGAGAGGAAACGCAGATCACAGCAAACTGTAAATAATTACTTATTTACATAAAAATGCGTCATTAACTGTTTGATAATCTAAAAATAACAAAATTGTATCGTTATAGATCCCACACTGAAGATGCCTTAGAGCAAGAAAAAGGCGAAACGCGCCTGGGAAAAATAAATTAAGTTGCACAAAGAAAAGTCAGTTTTATTTACAAAACAAGTAAAACCTGTACGATCTACAAGGATTTCCATCATTGTTCAAGTTCCGCAGAGACAGTTCAAACTTCCTTCGACGATAGCGTTAATCAACATTGCCATATAGAGATTTAACTATTTGTTTCTGGACGACGCTAATACGTCTCAACAGTACTTTGATCATAAATAGTACTTTCCATTACATGATGGATGTTTAAAGAGCTCTTAATTACAGCAGAGTGCACATAGAATTTATAATACAATGACAAACAGGGGAATTCAAAAGTCTCGAAGTAAGTACTTTGCACAAATAATAATTTAAGTACAAAAAATTAAATAATTATCTAAGAAGGTTTTAGTGGAGTATGGTAGAGATGGAACAATACCTACAGTCAAAAAATAAGATTAGCGACAGATAGCATACAAAATATGTTTTCCAGGTAGCTAATTCCATTTTTAAGCATAAAATTTCGACGAATGTGTTGGTCGTAGTCAGGTCTTAAATGTAATTGCTGGACACCTCAAAATACAGTCCAACAATTACGCCACGAGAGCCTCAAAACTTAAGTGATTTCAACATAAATTATTGTAAATTGCAAATGTTTACGAACTCAAATATGTTCCCGCTACAAAAAGCATTTAGAGGGCAGCATTGTTCTCTGGAGGTTTTGGTAGTTGGGAGTCATCGATTGACACTTTATCAAACATTAGTCAACATATATAAATCAAAACTTGATTCACATCAAGACACTAAAAATAGTTTTTCTTTCGCTACTTTATTAAGCAGGACAATCTGCACTAGTTGCAGCTTCAGCCCTATCTTTTAGATCCTCCTCTTGTCTGGTTTGACAATTTTTCTTTCCTCCTCATTGGCAGTAATCGAGAAGCTTGGCCACGATAAATAAATGCAGGCAATGCGAGCAGCGCGTGGAGATGAAACAAGGACGTAGGTGGCAAACAGCGGGAAAATTCAGGCTTACGTTCACACTCGAAATCTGTCCCAGTAAATGCCAAAATTTGCTTGGGATTTAGTGTTCTTATGTATGACGATTGGATGGACGAACTTTTCAGTTTGTTTACAGTTTTCAAGTTTCGGACACAGACGAAAATCTTTTCACCACTGTGGTTTGCCAGAGGAATCTGTCCGCAATTCCTGAACATCACAATGAGCGGACACTTAATGTGTTAAATTTGAAAATAGCGCGCCGTATTTTACGAGGTGAGAGCAGAGGGCGCTGATCCGTCAGATGATCTGGTACCGAATAGTGCCGAGTTTCATCCTCTGACTTTCTTACATGTCATTCACGCTGAACACTTACATGACCCACAACATTCACAGATGTGGGAAGATAATGGGAAATCATCTCCACTGGGATTTTATCATTTGTGCAGTCTGGTCGAGCCATAACGCTAAAACGGTCAGTCAGTGACCACATGGATTCACTAGATCAGCAGACAATACCACAACAATATTGTTGTACATATTAATTATTGAAAAAATAATAAAATTGTAAAGCTTACGGTTCAAGTACAAGCGCTTGACATGCTATCGTAGACGCCATAGCACCACCTGGTATCCGCTGCTAGCACTTGCTACCATACAGGCTTCGACACTACGCGAAGAAGACTGCCACTGAACTGACATAAGCACGCTAAAAGCGCAGTTGTTTAGCGGCCGCCTGGCCGCACGCGGCGAATTCATGCGTAATCGGACCAGATAGCCAACGAGCGCGCGCGGTTGCGGCGACGTCATAAGCCGAGGGCCGAATCGGGTAACGAGCAGCCCGTGAGGCTATCGTGCTCTGTGACGTCAGCGTGGTGGCGTCACACCGCGGGCTGGTAAGAGGGATCGGATTCGGTGAAACACAGCTTCCTTCCGACAATGCGCACCTCCGCTTATAGTCCGTCGCGCTCTCTAGCGCTGAGTAACTGTTGGGGTTCTTGGAATCTCCGTCTCCTTTGGGAAGACAACTGCTTTAAGAACTGCCTTGAATTACCTATCACTTAATCATGTAATCTGAAATGCTTTCGGTAGTACCGGAGTTTTCCAACCTAGTTACAATGAACATATTTGTTCAAAGCACTACAGCTGTGGTCCGTACTTAACCACTACAACATGACTCCGCAATAACGGTGTCCGATGATTCCACCAAAATAACGTCCTTTCGTCAGAATATCAGTCATAATGTCCAAAAAATAATAATTGTCACCATCTGAAATCTTAAAAATAAAACTCCAGATTTCCTGGATGTTAACAGTAAATTAAGTGCCAAGAGGCTGTGGACGGCTAGAGTTTCTCCATCGTCATTGCAAGTTGGGAGTCAATACCGCCAATATCTGTTACAAGTACAGACTGTTCTTCCAACGAAAACAACAGAAAAAATGAATATGACACTGAAACAAAAAAAATCTCTGCACAGACATTAGGGTGTTAACATTAGTACAGATACGAGTTAGAATATGGGTACACAAGTCATCAACGCTCTGTCAGGGCACATAAAATGCCGTTTACGTATTTGTGATGGAGCTTACTACTGAAGTTAAGAATATTCTGTTTAACAACTTTTTACTGCATCGAAGACAAAACTCTTACAACAAGTTCTGTGCGTTGTTTTATATTATTATTAGTACTGTTAACATTATAATCATTCGTAATGTTACTTCAGTTCACTGTAATGAAACTAAAATGTAAATCTTTGACTTCTTCCCACATTCCAGAGAGCCCTCTTGTGGAATTCAGAGTATACGACTAAATTAGTCGAACTACACTCTCTCGAAAACGCTGGGATTGGCAAGATAGGCAAAAAAACATGCAAATAATGGAATGCTAAGAGAATCGGGAATTCATTTTTGAACTTACTGATTACTTAAAATATCAATATTTCTACAGATAGATTCAATTTCTTCTAGTTTTGTACGGGATAGAGAGGGAATTTTCGAACACTATTACGTCGTTTGGATGCATCCGCGTTGCACAAGAAAGGGGCGCAGCAACAGTGGGTAGAGCTAACAGCAACTCTGTCCCTGACGCAACGCGAGGCGCCTGTGACAATTAGCGGCCTACGAGAACAAATGTGGGCCACGTGGCAACAGCAGACGCTTCTGCTACGTTGCTAATCTACACAGAAAGAACGGTGCCCTTATAACGACAAATTAGCGGCGGCTATTATTAAACCCGTGCAGTGTGTGTGTGTGTTCTGTGTCACGTAACGCCCTTAACGGCTTTTAAAGTCACACCTTTTTCGCAGATGACGCGGTTGTACACCTTACTCATTCTGGAGATTCGCGCTGCATAGGATATTTAAACAAGAAATGAGAGGAGCAGTCTAATAAGTTGGTCAGATTTCCACAGTCCTTCAGCACATGGGACCTTATGGGAGGTGTAAGCTGATTCACTCATTCCTTCCGAGTTATGAACAGTATCTATCTATGTCTAGAATGGCCGACAATATAACGTTAACTAAAGCCCATTTTTTCATTTTTCCATTGAAGAATACGAGGTAGCACAGCCAAAAAGGCAACCACATAATCTTATTTTCAAGTGAAAACTAAGAACAGTGAATACCTATTTAAGATAATTAACAGATAAAATAATGTTTCTGAACACCTTCGTACCATATAAAAAGCACAACTGATAAACAGAACTAAATTGAAAATAAATTCACAGAGGAAAAAAACAGACATACGTCAGTCATGTGCCGAAACGTTCGCGATTTCAAAAGCTAAATAAACTCAGTGCCTCGTTTTATGCCGGGATGCAATAATGTTGACAGGCGCACGCATCAAAATTTAAAAAGTATCAGAAAGCTATTCAGTTTAAAAATCAATTATGTCGAGAGGAAACATGTAATAAACTTGTCAGCATCCAGTTTTAGCAAGCCGAATGCAGCGACCGAAGTATCTCCGAAACATTATTGTTACGCGGTGTTAAGAACTTAAGAGCTGAACAAACGGAATTCGACAAATAAAGTCACTCGTCGACTACAGCCAAATGAAAACAATGATGACCTATAGCTCTTAACTGACTCTGATATTAGCACAGCGCTGACGTCTTATTATTAAGAATTAAAGATGAACGTTGGTTAGACCATGAAGGGTCGCCAGAAATATATGGCTCAAAAATGGAGGGGCAGGAACAGGGTTTATGTTGATGCACAAGGACTACCTTAACGATTAAATACACACCCACGGAATCGCTCTACGCTGCTTTCATAAATGCAAGGAAAGTGACAATATCGACTGATCTTAAAAAACTCCAGTGGCACTTTCCGAAAATTTTAGATTAGCATATGAATCGGACACACGCATAAATACGTACACAGTTAAACATCGTCACCTGAGTCGCGAAGCACAAATATGACCATCACAAGACACTTAGTTACAGAGATGTGATCATCAGAAAGAAACTAGCTGAGTTCTATTCATCTGTAGTGCCGGGGTATGTTAACCTAACAAATCGCTGTTGGCAACTCATTGTACATTTACAACCTGCGCTATTACGTATGAGATGGTCTGTCAGTATCTTTTTTTTCTGTAGTGCAATTACCATCAACGGAAAGTTAGTCGGTACTAGATTTATGCAAATTTAACCAATGAAAGAACATGTCACCACACGTTCCCGGAACATTTAGCCCTATTTATGCCAGAAATTCAGTTATTTACCGTTCATAAACCACATATTCACTAATTACGATGCTATACGATGGCAACTTCATTTCTGCTGATGGTTTCGGCAAAATGCCTCATCTGCCAGGCCTGGATCAGTCCAGTGATATGAGCGCACACAGTGCCGCGTTTTGTCGAGAATAGTTGCAGAAATGAAGGTGGAACCAGTATCACCTTTAATAGTAAGTATGTCATTTCTAAATTTCATAAAAGCTGCGGAGTCAACTTACGGAGGACTAGAGTCAGTTACGGTCCAGGTACAAAAGCAACTAATAATCTTGACACAAACAAGTTTATGAATACTCGCGATTCTAAATGTTGTGGTCGCGATTCTAAATGTTGTGGAGTGATCGCAGTATAAGCTAGAGGGTTCCATTCCATTCGATCAACCATACCGTGGCTCATACGTAGAACAACGATACATCTGGCTGATAAATTCGGGACAATTCTCATTAAGACATGGTTCTCTTTTTTATACGCTCTCTTGTGTTCAGTTATAAATTTCTGGTAGTTTCTTTATAACGACTGAATGAAATTGTTTGGTTTGCCAACCTTTAAATTTTTCTGGGAATTATGATTTCAATGTCTTACGTTTTATTTTGATCTCGTGTTACCTATGGGCATAACGGAGGAATAATAAACACATTGCGCTGTATGTGTAAGTGCTGCGAACAATCTACGTCAAAAGGATTCGTATCCTATGTAGCGGAAGTTCAAAATCTACAAAGCTCTCACATGAAATCTCGCTGGAACGCATATTGCTATTTCCAATATACTATCCTTTCTCAGTTTATTTACAACGCTTGCTTGACCGAAGTGGTCGTTTTCCGTTGGTATTGGCGGCTAGCTCTTAATGAGGAAAAAATTGAAATTAAATGAGTACAAAAAAAAAAAAAACACGCAATGTTAGGATAAAGCATTAGTATTGTCTTGTCTGACATATTCTCGTCGTTTAAATATCTGCAAAACGATATCAAATGTAACTAGCATGTGAGGATTGCGGTAGGGAAGGTGAATGGTCGACTCCGGTTTATTGGGAGAATTTTGGGAAAGTGTGGTTCATCTGTAAAGGAGACCGCATACGGGACACTAGTGCGACCTACTCTTGAGTACTGCTTGAATGTTTGTGATCAGTTCCATGTCGGATTAAAGAAAGGCATCGATGCAGTTCAGGGGCAAGCTGCTAGATTGTTAACGGTAGTTCATATAAGTGCTACGGAGAGGCCTCGGGAACCAAAATGAGATTCCTTTTTGAGGAACACTACTGAAAAAAATGCAGAGAACCAAAATTTGAAGCTGACTGCCAAACGATTCTACTGCCGCCAACATACATTTCGCGTGCGGACCACGAACATACGAGAAATTGAGGCTCATACGAAGCCATACAGACAGTCGTGTTTCCCTCGCCGTATCTGCGAGTGAAATAGTTAAGGAAATGACTAGTCGTGGCACAGGGTACCATCCACCCCGCACGTAGTACGTTTGTTCAAAAAGGTGGCTTTATATTTTTATGAAAAAATACTTATTTATTCATCAATATTCATGTTGTCCCCTTGAAAGTAATCCAACTCAGATACAATACACTTGTGCCAACGCTTCTTCCAATCTTCGAAGCACTTCTCATAAGTACTTTTTGGTACAGCCTTGAGTACCTCAAAGTGATGCAGTTTTTATCTCCTCAGTCGTTGAAAATCTTCGTCCTTTCACAGGTAGCTTCAGTTTTGGGAACAGGAAAAAGTCTCAGGAGGACAAATTCGGTAAATATAGTGGATGAGGCATGATTGTCGAGTTGTTTCTGGCCAAAAAATCTCTCGCAAACAACCATGAATGAGCAGGTGCACAGTTGTGATGCAAAAGCCATGAATTGTTTCTCCACAATTCCGGACTTTTTTTTTTTGCGTATTGCTTCTCGCAAACGGCGCGTAACGTCAAGGTAATACTGCTTATTGGCCGTACGACGATGAGGCAAAAATTCATGATGCACTACGACACGGCAATTGAAAAAACAGCGAACAAAACTATGACATTTGATCGAACTTCGCGTGTTTTTTTCGGACTTGGCTCTCCGTGATGCTTCCATTGCTCTCGTTTCGACGTCATAGCCGTTATGACCCTTTTGAGCAAATCAGGATCATCACTGACGTCATTCAAGGGCTCCTGAGCGATGTTCATGCGACGGTTCTAATAGAAATTGAAGTTTTGTAGCAAACTTCACTGACACACGTCTCATGCTCAAAACATCAGAAAAAATTGCACGACACAAGCCAAGCGATAGGCCAACACCATCAGTAACATGCCTTACGGTAATTCCACGATTTTCCAAACAATTTTCTTCACAGCTTCGACGTTATCATCTGTTGTTGATGTGCCGGGGCGTCCAGAGCGAGGTTCGTCATTGGCATCTTCTCAGTCATCCTGGAAGAGCTTGTACCAATTGCAAACTTTTTTTTTTTTACCTAGAGCAGACTCACCGTATGCTACTGTCAACATTTGAAGTGTTTTAGAGCACTTGATTCCATTTTTCCCACAAAATTTGATGCAAATTCTTTAATCCATTTTTTATAATAATCGGAAAATCGCAGAGCACAGTAAAACACGTCTGACGTTTCTGTCTGTCAAAAACAAACTAAGTATGCTGGACACTTTAAACTATGAACGTATGTTCGGGGCATGTCTACCAACATAACCAAAAAAGGATTGATAACCGAATGTACTTTGCCCGCGCAATTTCATAACTCACCGTACTTTTTAAACATGTATTAAATCTCAGGGCTTCATTCTGATGGCAACTAATTCCAGTTTCTAATCTAAAGCAGCTCTTCGAGAAATCAGGAATACCAAATGATACAACTAACTTTTTTTCAATAACAGCAAAACTTTAATAATGATTTGTTAACCATGCGTAACAAGCTAATGTATCAAAATACTTTGCTATATTCACTGCTCACAACAGAAATACTGGTAACCAATGAAAGGCGATTATATGGATTATAACAAAAACGTTACGAGCTTCAAAGCCGGTTTCGGGAAAGAGTTCGTAAAAAGGTAGCACAAGTGCCGCACTGCCTTTATATAAAGGAAATAAACCTTAAAAAGTATTGTAGTATAAAAAAATTGTTAAAACCAAACGTCAAAGACGTGACAGATGTGTACTTCATGGAATGTAATAAAAATGGCTGGAATCAATGGCCGTGTGGAGGGCAGCGGTCCGGCAAACTGCGTACTACCGTGATAACGGAGTCAGGCCAGTCACGAGGAAGTTCGGCCCAAATCCTCACAATGGCGCAAGCATTCCGGACGACGGTATATAATTAACGCATCCGGCCTTTTGTGTCCCGCGCTGCTGGCAACTGCTCCGTCACTGGTATACAGCGCAGCCACGTAACATCGACTCGTGACTCCATGTTACGTCAGCGAATGTTTCCAGGTTAATCGTGGACAAGTTCTTCCAGCCTCTTCTGTCTTCAGAACCGCTGTTGTTCTCCATATACATAAATGATTTGGCGGACTGGGTGGGCAGCTGTCTGGGGTTGTTTGCTGATGATGCCATTGTGTACCGTAAAGTGTCGAATTTGAGTGACTGCAGAAAGATACAAGATGACTTAGGCAAAATTTACAGTTGGTGTGACGGATGGCAGCTAGCCCTAAATGTGGGAATATGTAAGTTAATGTGGATGACCGGCAAGAACGATCGTGTAATGTTCGGATAGAGTATTACTACTGTCCAGCTTGACACAGTCAAGTCATTTAAATGTCAGGGCGTAACGTTGAAAAGCGATTTGAAATGGAACCAGCATGTGAAAAGTGTGGTAGGGAAGGCAAATGGTCGGCTTGGGCATATTGGGAGAATTTTAGGAAAAAGTGGTTCACCTATAAAGGAGATCGCATGTAGAACGCTGGTGCGACCTTTTCTTGAGTACTGCTCCAGTGCTTGGGGTCCATACCAGGTCGAATTGAAGGAAGACACCGAAGTAATTCAAGGGATGGCTGCAAGATTTGTTACTGGTAGATTCGAAAAAAAAACGTAAGTGTTACGGAGATGCTATCCCCTGAGGGAAGGCGGCATTCTTTTCGGGAAACACTATTGAGAAAGTTTAGAAAACCTGCATTTGAAGCTGACTGCCAAACGATAATGCTGCGCCCAACATACATCGCGCGTAAGGACCAGGAAGGACACGAGAAATTAGGGCTCATACGGAGGCGTACAGAGAGTCGTTTTTCCATCGCTCTATTTGCGAATGTAACAGGAGTGGAAATGACAAGAAGTGGTACAGGATACCCTCCGCCATGCACCTTACAGTGGCTTGCGGAGTACCTATGTAGATGCAGAAGTACCGAAGTGACAAAAGTAGACGCAGAATCTTCGGCACCTGGTACATCCGGAACACAATATAAAAGATAAACATCTTACGTACAATATTATTTCACACGTTGAAGTGCTCTCAGATTTAGTTGTAATGAGCAATACGCTTATTGAATCTTACACAAATTGGTTTATATGAATCACTCCCCGAAATAATTTTTCTTGCCCTACGATTATTCATTTGTGGCAGGAACCTACTACACAGACTATCAATACAGTTCTCCGGCGTTGCAAGTAGTTACTAGGAGCTAAGTTATTTGAAAAAAGTTCCACGTGAAACGTCAGCTGTTCCAGTCCTACGAGTTGCGAAGATTGTAATGTATAAAGATTGTTACGTCACGTTCACGCACAACTATAACAATTACAAATGGCTGCGCTGTAGAGGTGAGGTTGCTTTGAGTACCTAACGGTAAAGAAATAATCACTGCCCGCTATTAGACATTCCGTATATAATTGTTACTAGCAGAGAATCCTGGTAAGGACTGATTCATAGACGAGTAATGGAAAGATTACATGAAAAGAGCCAAGTTATCTACGCATGTAGACGTGCTGCACTACGGGAAAACTGAAATTATTCAACTCATTTGAAGAGTGCGCGCAGAAACGGAACATTTTTGAGACTCAAATGCATACTGTCAGCGTCCAAGTTGAGATTCAGTCTAAAAATTAGAAGCTCTCATCGTGAATCGTATAATATTTGAAAATCAATTCAAGATTTCAAAACTATGTTTTTCGCGAATGACTGCATGCAAAAAGGATGGGTATGATCCTACGTTTTAAGCAGACTTTTTTTTCGTTTGGAGAGATTTAAAAGCAACTACAGGTTTTCCTTTAATTAAAACTTTTCATAACAGGAGTCGGTATCTCGTGAGAAGAGTTAATACAGGAACAGCCCATGTCGGTTATCACAGCGACAGTTTTCGCAACAAAAATCAGAAAATGTGCCCAACGAAAGATCTAAGTCGGCAAGAAAATTGCTCGACTGATACTTCCCCGTAAACACTGCCATGTGCGGTAATCTCATGCAAGTACCTCTTTACATTAAAAAAAAAGTTACGACTTTTAGATACAAAGAAAAATTTCAAGTTGATGCATACTCTGCTTAATGAAAATTTCGTTTAGGTATCTTATAATGTTTATGAAACATTTTACGTGTTTTGGACTATATGATGTATCCTGTCCACAGATGTATAGGGAAAGCGGTATTTCTGCGCAATATGTACACAATATTAACAACAGACAGCGAACTGCGGTTAAGCCAGACGACATAACAGAACTTCCATCGCGAATGTGTGTGGTCATTGGTCATACTCTGTACATCTATTTTCTCCTGCATTATTAAGCCGCAACAGGCGACTGTTGATGCTGCTTCTTAACAGGCACGTATGACCGCCTCTTAGGCTCTGCAGCTGTTCCGTATTATTTCACGCAAATCAAGGAGCGATAGTGCACTACAAGATTAAAGACATTATCCCGCGTAGGTTGATATACCGCACGTGCCTATCCGACGCGGTAACAATTCGATATGACCGTTATGCCTTACGAACACATACCAACAAAATTCTACGGAAGAAACAGGGTCTGCATATCGCAGAGAGAGAGAGAGAGAGAGAGAGAGAGAGAGAGAGAGAGAGAGAGAGAGAGAGGGGGGGCAAGGGGGAGGGCGGAGGCAGCGTGAGGAATCATAAATACTGTAACTGTAAAATTACTCAAAGAAGGGGAATAAAATCACTTGAAACAAAGTAAGGTTATAGTGGTATTCGTGTAAGATGGCATTAATTAAATATACGATGTCTACATCTATATCCACACTCCGCAAGCCACCTGACGGTGTGTGGCGGAGGGTACCTTGAGTACCTCTATCGGTTCTCCCTTCTTTTCCAGTCTCGTATTGTTCGTGGAAAGAAGGATTGTCGGTATGCTTCTGTGTGGCCTGTAATCTCTCCGATTTTATCCTCATGGTCTCTTCGCGAGATATACGTAGGAGGGAGCAATATACTACTGGACTCTTCGGTGAAGGTATGTTCTCGAAACTCTTAACAAAAGCCCTTACCGAGCTACTGAGCTTCTCTCCTGCAGAGTCTTCCATTGGAGTTTATCTATCATCTCCGTAACGCTTTCGCGATTATTAAATGATCCAGTAACGAAGCGCGCTGATCTCCGTTGGATCTTCTCTATCTCTTCTATCACTCCTATCTGGTACGGATCCCACACTGTTGTGCAGTATTCAAGCAGTGGGCGAACAAGTGTACTGTAACCTACTTCCTTTGTTTTCGGATTGCATTTCCTTAGGATTCTTCCAATGATTCTCAGTCTGGCATCTGCTTTACCGAAGATCAACTTTATATGATCATTCCATTTTAAATCACTCCTAATGCGTACTCCCAGATAATTTATGGAATTAACTGCTTCCAGTTGCTGACCTGCTATTTTGTAGTTAAATGATAAGGGAACTATCTTTCTATGTATTCGCAGCACATTACACTTGTCTACATTGAGACTCAATTGCCACTCCCTGCACCATGCGTCTATTCGCTGCAGATCCTCCTGCATTTCAGTACAATTTTCCATTGTTACAACCTCTCGATACACCACAGCATCATCTGCAAAAAGCCTCAGTGAACTTCCGATGTCATCCACAAGGTCATTTATGTATATTGTGAATAGCAACGGTCCTACGACACTCCCCTGCGGCACACCTGAAATCACTCTTATTTCGGAAGACTTCTCTCCATTGAGAATGACATGCTGCGTTCTGTTATCTAGGAACTCTTCAATCCAATCACACAAATGGTCTAATAGTCCATATGCTCTTACTTTGTTCATTAAACGACTGTGGGGAACTGTATCGAACGCCTTGCGGAAGTCAAGAAACACGACATCTACCTGGGAACCCGTGTCTATGGCCCTGTGAGTCTCGTGGACGAATAGCGCGAGCTGGGTTTCACACGACCGTCTTTTTCGAAACCCATGCTGATTCCTACAGAGTAGATTTCAAGTCTCCAGAAAAGTCATTATACTCTAACATAATACGTGTTCCAGAAGTCTACAACTGATCGACGTTAGAGATACAGGTCTATAGTTCTGCACATCTGTTCGACGTCCCTTCTTGAAAACGGGGATGACCTGTGCCCTTTTCCAATCTTTTGGAACGCTACGCTCTTCTAGAGACCTACGGTACACCGCTGCAAGAAGAGGGGCAAGTTCCTTCGCGTACTCTGTGTAAAATCGAACTGGTATCCCATCAGGTCCAGCGGCCCTTCCTCTTTTGAGCGATTTTAATTGTTTCTCTATCCCTCTGTCGTCTATTTCGATATCTACCATTTTGTCATCTGTGCGACAATCTAGAGAAGGAACTGCAGTGCAGTCTTCCTCTGTGAAACAGCTTTGGAAAAAGACATTTAGTATTTCGGCCTGTAGTCTGTCATCCTCTGTTTCAGTACCATTTTGGTCACAGAGTGTCTGGACATTTTGTTTTGAGCCACCTACCGCTTTGACATAAGACGAAAATTTCTTAGGATTTTCTGCCAACTCACTACATAGAACTTTACTTTCGAATTCTTTGAACGCCTCTCGCATAGCCCTCCTCACACTACATTTCGCTTCGCGTAATTTTTGTTTATCTGCAAGGCTTTGGCTATGTTTATGTTTCCTGTGAAGTTCCCTTTGCTTCCGCAGCAGTTTCGTAACTCGGTTGTTGTACCACGGTGGCTCTTTTCCATCTCTTACGATCTTGCTTGGCACATACTCACCTAACGCATATTGTACGATGGTTTTGAACTTTGTCCACTGATCCTCAACACTATCTGTACTCGAGACAAAACTTTTGTGTTGAGCTGTCAGGTACTCTGAAATCTGCTTTTTGTCACTTTTGCTGAACAGAAAAATCTTCCTACCTTTTTTAATATTTCAATTTACGGCTGAAATCATCGATGCAGTAACCGCTTTATGATCGCTGATTCCCTGTACTGCGTTAACTGTTTCAAATAGTTTGGGTCTGTTTGTCACCAGAAGGTATAATATGTTATCGCCACGAGTCGGTTCTCTGTTTAACTGCTCAAAGTAGTTTTCAGATAAAGCACTTAAAAAAAATTTCACTGGATTCTTTGTCCCTGCCACGCCGGCCGGAGTGGCCGTGCGGTTCTAGGCGCTACAGTCTGGAGCCGAGCGACTGCTACGGTCGCAGGTTCGAATCCTGCCTCGGGCATGGATGTGTGTGATGTCCTTAGGTTAGTTAGGTTTAATTAGTTCTAAGTTCTAGGCGACTTATGACCTCAGAAGTTGAGTCGCATAGTGCTCAGAGCCATTTGAACCATTTTTTGTCCCTGCCACCCGTTATGAACGTTTGAGTCTCCCAGTCTGTATCTGGCAAATTAAAATCTCCACCCAGAACTGTAACATGGTGGGGAAATCTACTCGAAATATTATCCAAATTATCCTTCAGGTGCTCAGCCACAACAGCTGCTGAGCCAGGGGGCCTATAGAGACATCCAATTACCATGTCTGGGCCTGCTTTAACCGTGACCTTCACCCAAATTATTTCACATTTCGGATCTCCGTCAATTTCCTTCGATACTATTGCACTTCTTATCGCTATAAACACGCCTCCCCCTTCACTGTCCAGCCTGTCTCTGCGGTATACATTCCAATCAGAGTTCAGGATTTCATTACTGCTTACGTCTGGTTTCAGCCAACTTTCTGTCCCTAGTACTATACGGGCGTTGTGACCGTTTATTAATGAGAGCAGTTCTGGGACCTTTCTATAGACGCTCCTGCAGTTTACTATTAGCACATTAATATTGTTATTCCCTGTTGCATTTTGCCTACTCGTACCTTGCTGCGTCTCAGGAGGCGTCTTGTGGGGCCTAGGGAGGGAATTCTCTAACCTAAAAAACCCACATGTGCACTCCACACGTACTCCGCTACCCTTGTAGCCGCTTCCGGCGTGTAGTGCACGCCTGACCCATTCAGGGAGACCCTACATTTCTCCACCCGATAGCGGAGGTCGAGAAATTTGCACCCCAGATCTCCGCAGAATCGTCTGAGCCTCTGGTTTAAGCCTTCCACTCGGCTCCAAACCAGAGGACCGCGATCGGTTCTGGGAACGATACTACAAATAGTTAGCTCTGATTCCACCCCGCGAGCGAGGCTTTCCGCCTTCACCAATTCCGCCAACCGCCTGTACGAACTGAGGATGACCTCTGAACCCAGACGGCAGGAGTCATTGGTGCCGACATGAGCAACAATTTGCAGTCGGGTGCACCCAGTGCTCTCTATCGCCGCCGGTAGGGCCTCCTCCACATCTCGGATGAGACCCCCCGGCAAGCAGACACAGTTAACACTGACCTTCTTCCCCGACCTTTCCGCTATTTCCCTAAGGGGCTCCATCACCCGCCTAACGTTGAAGCTGCAAATAACTAATAAACCCCTACCCCCGTGTGCCTGCTCGGACCTTGCTAAAGGAGCGGCCACATACAGGCAGAGCGGGCGATGCCACACGGCCAGCCTCCACATTGACCCTCCGCCTCGTGCGCCGTGAACGCGGCTGAACCCGCCACTCCCCTTGGGGAGAGGGTGGCCCAACCGCGCCCGGTACCCGCGAAGATGTGTCGACAGCAGGGACAGCATGTAACACCTGGGGTGTACCGTGAGACGCACCAGACTGCCCACTGCCGCTACACTCCGAGGCAGCAGCCTGAAGACGGCTGACTGCGGCTATCAACACGTTCAGCTGTTCGCGAACAGTGGTCAGCTCCTCCTGCGTCCGTACACAGCAGTCACACATCCTATCCATCCTAAGAAATCAATTTACTGTAGAGAGTTAATCAACTTTTAACTAGACTGCTAATTCACTAAAGGCGGCTGACTAAACTGAGTGAACTGTGGTTGCTAGCCACTTCTTGTAGGTCTATTTAAAAAATTCGTGAACTCTGTCCACATATTTTTTTCTACGCTCACCTTTTACTTATTGTACATGGTCCCCTTCGAAATACTATCCTCCATAATTGATACGCCGCTCCCATCGCCATTTCCACTTCCGAACGCAATCTCGGTACGCGTCTAGCTGGATTCCGCGAAGCGCCATCTGCGAATTTTCTTTGATGGCGCCAATCGTTGCAAATTTTCGTCCATTCAAGGGGGTTTTAAACTTTGGAAATATAAAAAAGTCTTAAGGGATCAGGTCTGCAGGGTATGGAGGATGATTCAGCACAGCGATTGGTTCAAAATGGTTCTGAGCACTGTGGGACTCAACTGCTGAGGTCATTAGTCCCCTAGAACTTAGAACTAGTTAAACCTAACTAACCTAATGACATCACAAACATCCATGCCCGAGGCAGGATTCGAACCTGCGACCGTAGCGGTCTCGCGGTTCCAGGCTGCAGCGCCTTTAACCGCACGGCCACTTCGGCACAGCGATTGGTTTTTTTGTGCAATAGCCACGCACCAACAGGGATGAATGTGCGGGTGCATTATAATGATGCAAGAGCCATGAATTGTCTCGCTACATTTTAGGCCGTTTCCTTCTCATATTCACGCAGACGATGAACTAATCCTTCGAAGACAAAACTACCAACACGGATTTACGTTTGACCTGAGCTGACCTTTTCTTTTCTTTGAGAGCCTTTCTCGACTCACTTGAGACCGGATCTTGGTCTCAACGCTATAACCGCAGACCCACGTCTCCTCACCAGTTATGATTCTCATACCGTTCTCATTTGCGCGATCCAAAAGTTCTTCACAGATTGCGAGGCGAATGTCTTTCTGGTCTTGACTAACGAGCCGTGGGACGAACTTGGCGGCAACACGATGCATTCCAAGATGCTGTCTCAGGATTTCATGACATGATCCAATTGAAACTTTACATTCTTCTGAAATCTCTCGGACAGGCGGTCTTCGATTGGCATGCACAATTTCGTTAACGTTCCTGACAAGAGCGTCGTCGGTAGACGTGGAAGGTCGTCCTGAACGCGGGCCATCTTTAACGTAATCTGGCCATTTTTAAACTTTGTGAACCATTCCTAACACCGAGTACGACTTACGCGGGGCGTTTGAAAAGTCCGTGCAAAAATAAAAACTACCTACGTGTTTGGGGTAAACATTTTTTATATTTCGACAATGGCTCCTTTTAGACATACCCTTCGTCCAATGCTGTTCCAATTTGTTGATCCCTTCAAAATAATAGGAATTGACCAAGTCCGCAAAATAGGTATTAGTTGCTGCAATCACCACCTCGTTTGAATAAAATTGTTGTCCCGCCAGCCATTTCGTCAAATTGGGGAACAAATAGTAGTCCGAGAGAGCAAAGTCTGGAGAATAGTGGGGGGGGGGGGAAATGTGAAACGAGTTGGAATCCAATTTCCATTAATTTTGCGACCACAACTGCTGAGGTGGGTGCTGGTGCATTGTCTTGATGGAAATGGACTTTTTTTGCGGTCCAATCACCTGCGTTTTTCTTGCAGCTCGGTTTTCAAATGGTCCCATAACGATGAATAATATGCACCTGTAATAATTTTACCCTTTTCCAGAGAGTCAATGAGGATTATCCCTCGCGAATCCTAACAGACAGTCGCCATAACCTTTCCGGCCGAAGGCGTGGTCTTCGCCTTTTTTGGTGCAGATTCTCCCTTGGCAACCCATTGCTTAGATTGTTGTTTGGTCTCTGGAGTATAGTAATGTATCCATGTTTATCCACAGTGACGAGACGACGCTTAAAGTCCTGAAGATTCTTCCTGAACAGCTGCAAACCATCCTTGCAACACTTCACACGATTCCGTTTTTCGTCAAGGATGAGCAATCGTAGAACCCATCTTGCGGATAGCTTTCTCATGTCCAAATGTTTATGCAAAATATTATGTATCCGTTCATTCGAGATGCCCACAGCACTAGCAATCTCACGCACCTTAACTCTTCTGTCATCCATTACCATATCATGGATTTTATCAATGATTTTTTGAGTCGTAACCTTCACAGGGCGTCCAGAACGTTCAGCATCACTGTGCCCATATGGCCACTCTAAAAATTTTCAAACCACTTATAAACTGTTCTAATCGAAGGCGCAGAGTCACCGTAATGTTTATCAAGCTTCTCTTTAGTCTCCTGAGGCGTTTTGCCTTTCATGAAGTAATGTTTAATCACCACACGAAATTCTTCTTCGTCCAGTTTTTGACAATCACTCGACTTCCTTGATTCACACGAATGCCAAACACAAAGAAATAGACCAATATGGGTGAAACTTGGTGTGCGTTCTTTCCAAAGATGCTACCAACTAAACATATCCTCGATACGCGCCGGTGGTGCCATCTCTCCTACTTTGCACGGAGTTTTCGAACGCCCCTCGTAAGCACTCATCACCGTACGCTTCTTGCATCATTTCGTGTCTCTCTGTAGAGATTTTCTTGAGTTTCACGCAAAATTTAATGCTAACATTAAAGTTAAAACTTCCGGCATTTACACATTAAACATAGGCGTGTACAGGGATGCCAACCTCACTTCGCTCCAACACACCATTCGCACGAAATTACGAATGTTCCGGAATTTTTTTTGAAGAGACCTTATACAAACGTCTATGAAAACAGTGGCCTGTGTAAATCACCACTAAATGGACGTACGTTCGACCAGTGAGCCCTCAATAAGCGATAAGGATTAGACAGTGATGGCATACATGTACACACAGCAGCACTCTCTTGTGTCACCTGAAGATTTGATGCTGAAGCAAGCTCATTCAGTGAAGGTCTGTCAGACGAAGTGAATGTGAAAGGAAATTCCAGTATCCCTCGAGAATGACACACAACAAAATTTCAGTTAGAACTCGAACGGGACAATATTCGGTCTCTGGGAAAGGGATTCTCATGACGTACATTTCGGTCGTTCTTGTAACACGTGTGTGAAAGAAGCGAATAGGGGGAGAGGGTCGTACGCAGCAACGAACGGGTACTGGACACGCAGTGTAACTACAGCACGTAAAGACCGTCATTTCGTCCGCATGGCCGTAACGGGACGTAATGCTGCGTACAGTGTTCGCTCGACGCTTTGCGACGACGACCGTCCGATGTGGACTGGTCTGGTCGCAGACATGGTATGGCGTCAACTTCTGCTGTCAAGAAACCACAAACGCCTACACTGCAACGGGACCACGAATGCCGCCGCTGGCATGTAGAGTGGCATAGCGTAGCTGCCTCAGATGAGACCAGTTTCGACTTATCCTACAATAATATCGTACACGTACTACACTATCTGGAGACACGTTTTTACTTCCTTTCCAGTTATCTCTCTCACTCTTTGATCCACGCACAGCTTTCTCAATACACACTGCTTCTCCACACAGAACTATTCATCTTTTGCATCCACCTTTTCGAGGTTCGAGGATTTCAAACAATCAACTACAATACAGGACATAGTGAAAACAATGAAAAATATAATGTCACAAACTTGTTCCTCTCACAATCTTTGGTTATCTTGCTTGAATGAGTTTCATATAGCAATGTAATTCACAATTTTCACGCAAAAATGACGACACAAAGATTTTTCATGAATATTAAAGTAATTTCAGCAGGAGAGCAGAGATGTGAACAAAAGCAAACTACCCGTTTCCGTTTATTATAATGTTGTTGTACCAAGAACCGACGTAGATTCTGTTAACATGATGGTACCGGTTGCTAAAATAGCTACTGTTTAAATTTCAACCATTAAGCGTTGTCCACTGAAAGCCAACACGTTTGTAAAAAGACTCAGTTAATCAATATCCATAAGGAAATTCTCCTTATGTACAATCCTGCCTAGAAGTGTCAAACATAATAAAGAACACAGTGAACGTAATTAAGGTAATCAACTAGCATTCCGAATACAATGCTCTTCATAACACACCTTGACAGTTTAGAAGTGTAGGCCTGCAATGCTGAGCGGCACACCGTGAGGAAGTCCATTGCGGGGCGGCTGGATACAGTAAGCCATCTCTAATTCGCACTAACGTTGCTCTGAACAGTGGTGACTAAATCGCAGATTTTCGAGCATAAGGTACTGTATATTCAGGCAGTTCAGTGGCATTTGCAAGACAATGTTCCGGCACAGTGCAAAACCTCCCAGCATTCTTCAGAGAACGGCGAGTACTACAACTTCCCCAGTCTGTATCTTCACCGGACACAGCGCCCTTTGAACACTTCCAGGATATAACTGATCAGTCACTTGTTCGTCATGGTCATCTGACAGCCGTTTTTGACATTTTATGCATATACGCACAAACGCCGTAGAGGGGCGGGATTCCTTAGGAATAAATTTGAACACGTGTGGGCTTCACACAACCCCAAATACTCCACGTCATATATACGAGGGGGTGCGGAAAAAACGAAAAACCTGTATAACACTGCCGTGGGCGGAGCTTGTGCAGTACGCATTTCTGCCGCTAGGCGTGTATAGCGCGACTCATTGCCAGTTCAGTGCCGCCTGTGTTGTCGACTTGGCTTGTTCATTTCATCTGCAGCGGTTGATTTTTGCTAGCGCTGTTTTGTTCTCGTTTCGTTTTCTATGATGGCAAGTTTAAGTGAACAACGTGCAGCTGTGAAATTTTGTTTTCTGCTCGATAAAAAAGCTGCTGAAACTGTTTTAATGCTGAAAATAGCTTATCCAGATGATGCTATAGGAAAAATGTGTACGAGTCATTTTTCGATTTAAGAATGGCGACACGTCGAATGATAAACCTCCTTCTGGACTTCCGTCAGCTGCCCGAATCGACAAAAATATTTTAAAAAAATTGGGAGCTTGTGATGACAGACCGTGGACAGACAATTTATCAACTGTCAGAGATTAGTGGGTTATCTTGGGGACCCGACTGGTGGCACACAGGAGACTAGTTTTTCTACTATGACAACCCACCTCCACACACAGCCATCTCAGACAGTTTTTTGCTGAAAATGGCATGGTTCTGCTGCCCCACGCACCTTACTCCCATAACCGGGATCATTGCGACTCTATTTCCACGCATAAAAAAGGGTATGAAAGGACATCAATTTGAGAACTCTGAAGAAGTCAAGAAAAAAAAACTAATTAGGAGCTGTAAGCAGTTTCTAAAGTTCACTACAAAAAAATATTTCGAACAGTGGAAGACGGTGGGACAAACGTATTAGTTGTCATGGAGAATATTTTGAAGGCGATAAGGTGGTTTTCTAAACAATTTGAAAACATACAGCTTTTAAAAAATAATTCCTTTTTTTTCGGTACCCCTTCGTCATTTAGAGTTCGGTAATTCAACATACACACTCCGCAAGCTACCTTTCAATGTGCGGCGGAGGGCAGTTTGCGTATCACTAAACCGTTTTTCTGTTCCAGTCGTTAATGTTTCGCGGAAAGTACCATTGTTGGCAAGCCTCCGTGTAAGCTTGAACCTCTGCAACCTCACTATCATGATCTTTTCACGCGAGGTAAGTAGGAGGAAGCAGTAAGTTTGCTGAACTTTTTACGAACGTAAGCTCTCAGAACTTTTGCACTAAAGCACACCGTGATGCGGAACGTCTCTATTGTAGCGTCTGCCATTAGAGTTGGTTGAGCATGTCTGTGACGCTTTTGCTCTTATTAAAGGAACTTTTAACGAAACGCGACGTTCTTGTTTGGATCTTCTGTATTTCCTCTACCAGTCCTACCTGGAGTGATCAGCAACATTTAAGTATTGGCCGAACGAGGGTTTTGTACACTACTTCCTTTGTTGACTGACTACATTTCCTTGGGGGGGGGGGGGGGGGGGGGGCAGTGGCAGTTTCTTCCTGTCTGGCATTTGCGTTACTTGCGATTAGTTTTGAATGGTAGGTCAACTGTAAATCGCTCGGAATGCATCTTCCTAGATATTTTATGGATGCGACTTCTTCCCGGGACTGTTCTGCAATCATCTAATCATACAACAGTAGATCTTCCCACCTATTTACGTGCAATGCATTATATTTGTTTATGCAGAGAGACACTGCCAATTCCAGCACCAAGCGTCGATATTCCGCAGGTCTTCCTTTGTTTCTGTACAATTTTCTAGCGTGGTGACTACTCTGTGTGATAACAGCATCATCTCGAAAAGACTCATAGAATTCCGACGTAATATATGAATTGAAGTACTAAAGAAACTGGTACAGACACTCGTATTCAAATACAGAGATACGTAAACAGGCAGAATACGACGCTGCGGTCGGAAACGCCTATGTAAGACGACAAATGTCTGGTGCAGTTGTTAGATCGGTTACTGCTGCTATAACGGCAGGTTATGAAGAATTAAGTAAGTTTGTTTTCCCGTACGACCATTTCACGATTAAATCATGAATCTGGTAAAACATCAAATCTCCGACATCGCTGCGGCCGGAAAAAGATCCTCCATGAACGGGCCCAACAACGACTGAAGAGAATCGTTCAACGTGGCAGAAATGTAACCCTTCCGCAAATTGCTGCAGATTTCAATGCTGGGGTATCAAGAAGTGTTGGCGTGCAAACCATTCAACGAAATATCATCGGTAAGAGCTTTCGGAGCCGAAGGCCCATTCTTGTAGCCTTGATGACTGCACGACACGAGGCTTTACGTCTCGCCTGCGTCTGTGAACACCAACACTGGACTGTTAATGACTGGAAACATGTCGCCTGGTCGGACAAGTCTCGCTTCAAATTGTATCGAGCGGATGGACGTGTAGGGGTATGGAGACAACCTCATGAATCCACGGAGCCTGCATGTCAGCAGGGGACTGTTCAAGCTGGTGGAGGCTCTGTGACGCGGCGGGACGAGTGCAGTTGGAGTGATATGGGATCCCTGATGCGTCTAGATAAGACTCTGGCAGGTGACAAGTACATAGGCATCATGATCGATCACGTGCACCCATTCATGTCCATTGCGCAATCCGACGGCCTTGGGCAATTCCAGCAGGACAATTCGACACCCCACCAGTCAAGAATTGCTACAGAGTGGCTCCAGGAACACTCTTCTGAGTTTAAATACTTCCGCTGGCCACCGAACATGAACATTATTGAGCATATCTGGGATGCCTTGCAACGTGCTGTTCAGAAGAGATCTCCACCCGCTGGTACTCTAACGGATTTGTGGTCAAGCTCTGCAGGATTCATGCTGTCAATTCCCTCCAGCACTACTTCAGACATTAGTCGAGTCCATGCCACGTCGTGTTGCGGCACTTCTGCGTGCTCGTAGGGGCACTAGGCGATATTAGGCCCATGTACGTGTTTCTTTGGCTCTTCAGTGTATATACTGCGAAATGTATTGCAACACCCCTTGGAGTACGCGCGAAGTTACTTTAAATCAGAAGATTTCTCTCGGTTGACAATGACATACTGGGTTCTGTTTGCTATAAACAGTTCAGTCCGACCGGGGAGCTGGTTTAATACTACGCACGCTCGTATTTCGATCACTAAGCGCTAGTGCAGAACTGTATCTGACGCCTCCCCAAAGTCGCAGGATATGGCATCAAACAGGGTGAGATGGATTGCACGACTTTCGGTCTCCATAAATGTCATTATACATTTGCGTATAAGATGTTCAAACATTCTACATAACAACGTCAGAGATAGCCTACGGTTTTTTGCGCCTGTTCGACGACCCTTCTTGAAAACGGGAGCGACCCATTCTTTTCTATCATGAGGAACGCTTTATTTCATCTGAGGCTTACGGTACACTGCTGCTAGAATAGGAGCGGGTTCTCTCGCATACTTTATGTGGAATCATCTTAGTATATCACATCAGGTGGCCTTTCCTCTGTTGAGTGATTTCAGTTGCTTTTCTATCCTGTGTATCTCTCATTCTGACGTTGGTTGGTCCGACGATTTGAAAAAGGAACTACAGTAGGACCTTCCTCAGTGAAGCAGTTTAGGAAAAAGACGCTTAGCATTTCGACCTTCTCTCTTTCGTCCTCCGCTTCCATGCCATTAATGTCACACAGTGAACGGACGGCTCGATCCGTTTACTAACTTTCGTCAGGTCGGTAGATACAATATTACTTTAGAATTCGTTGAACGCTAATCACTTCTGCTGTGTCGTTTAGTAATCTATTGACAAACTAAACTTCTGTTACACGCACACTTTTGAAATTTTCATTAATGTCAGTATGTACGCTAATTCGATGTAAACAAACGAACATGTCAGACGGACTGTTCCCGCAATACGGGGGAGGAACACAGACATCGAAACACCAAGAATACAACACATTACCATGCCTAATATAGCTTACGAGAGCCTTTGGCACTCAAAACAGCTTCCAATCGCCTCGATGATGATCATGATGAGTT
Source organism: Schistocerca nitens (assembly GCF_023898315.1). Classification (NCBI taxonomy): domain Eukaryota; kingdom Metazoa; phylum Arthropoda; class Insecta; order Orthoptera; family Acrididae; genus Schistocerca; species Schistocerca nitens. The sequence continues at coordinate 828,434,123 of NC_064618.1, read as the reverse complement.
GGGTTGAGGGGGCGTTCGACACCACGGTCATCAGCGCGCTGACGAAAAATCAACATGAAATCTCATGGGTGGGGACGAAGGCTGTCCCCACATGCAGAGCAGTTTATAACGTACTAAAATCTGCCGCCCTTCCCCACCAGTATAGGGATGAGACCTGATAGTTGGCAAAATTGCGCCACTCTTAACACTGGTATCGGTATCTGCGAGGACGGTGGGCTCCAATCGTCTCGAAACGGATAAATGAAGGTCTTGCATGGTTTTCAAAGGAATCATATACCGTTCTTCCTGGAAAATAGCGGAAAGTCCAATTAATGATGATGGAGGTGGATAGAGATCACGTATCCAACACTCCAAAGTAGACAACAAAGGCTCAATAATATTGAGATCTGGTGACTTTAGTTGTTAGGGGATTTGCGACAGTTCATCCTCTTGCTCATGAAGTCATCGACGATTCGAGCTGTGTAAACAGCAATCCCGTCGTCGTGGAAAACACCTTCACCATTGGGGAACACACACTGTATCATGGGATTGGCCTTAAATGCCAAAACGGTTACATAATCTTCGGTAGTAATGCGACCTTGCAGCGTATCCAAAGGTCTGAAAGAATACCACGAAATGGCTGCTCAGACCATCACCGAATCCAGTTTGTTTCACTCCCGAACAGAGGTTGGAAACGCGAGTGCAACAAGACTAATCCGACCATATGATTTTCTTCCATTGCTCCACAGTCTCGGTTTTAAGGACTTTGGCACCACGTTTTCTTGTTAAGGGTAAAGACTATTGCAGCTTTCGTCGTATTATTTGTCATGATAACCCTTTTTAATAACCGTCTGTGGCGATCACTCAACACATTTTTGACCGTATTGTGGCTTAGCGGATGTTGTTTATCCGTTTTCCCCGTACGCAGCATGAATCTTCGATGTAAGGCCTATTGAAAAACCAAACTGTTCGGCTACCTTCGTAACAGAAACTCACACAATACGAGAACCAACAATTTGCCCACGTTAAAATTAACTTGGCTCGACATAATGCACTCAGAAGTGCACAGAACAGCGTTCTGACCACGACTGACACTTCTAACGTATTGAGCGCATCGCAAAGTGCCGTTCGCGGTCAAACACAACAGCGCAACCTGCAGGCTTTGCTAGCATCTGCTCTCGTGTTTAATGAATTTCTCGCGGTGTCTCCATATTTTGTCCAACCACTGTACACGACGGACCGTTGTATTTCCGGAGATTTATTGCTCTCTCCGCACGAAGTACCAAGTGTACCGGTATGAAATGAGCGTTAAGATATAAATGTGTCGATAGGGAACATTTGTTGTGAACGAGCCTAAATTTTTTTTTTGTTTGGTTGGTATGACATCTGTCCAAGATATTTAGTATACATCAAGTCATGGAACAAACATATGTTTTCATCGTGTTAACAATGTCGAATTTTGTACCAGAAAGTGATGATTTGCGGAAAGCATTAATTTTTTTTTCATTTGAAAAAAAAAAAGTGCTGCAGAGTCGCACAGAAGGCTTGTCGAGGCAATGGTGATCATGCAGAAGCAACGTGCAAGAGATGGTTTCAACGGTTCAGAAATAATGATTTTGATGTAAGAAATGAAAAACGTGGAAGACCACCAAAAAAGTTCGAAGACGCCGAATTGCAAGCAATATTGGATGAATATGATACTTTGAGTCAGAAGCAAATGGCAACAATGCTAAATGTTGCACAACAATCAATTTCAGACTGTTTGAAAGTTATGGGAAAGATCCAGAAGTGTGGAAAATGGGTTCCACATGAATTGAATGAAAAACAGATGGAAAACCGAAAAACCATTTGTCAAATTTTTCTTCAAAGACATGAAAGAAAATCAATTTTGCATCGAATTGTTACTGGCGATGAAAAATGGATTTATTTTAAGAATCCTAAACGGGAAAAATCATGGGTTAATCCGGGACAGCCATCAACATCGACTGCAAAACCAGATCGATTCGGCAAGAAGACAAAGCTCTGTGTTTGGTGGGATCAGAAAAGTGTGGTGTATCATGAGTTTCTAGAAACGAAAAAAGACCAGAACGGACCAGGAGACATGTCAAAGTAATTATTTTACACGACAATGCACCTGCACACAAAGCAAAACTGGTTCAGGATACAATCAAAACACTTGGCTGGGAGCTGCTACCCCATCCGCCGTATTCAGCAGACTTGGCCCCTTCCTACTACCATTTGTTCTCATCAATGGGACACGCATTGGCTGAGGAACACTTCGATTCCTACGAAGAAGTCGAAAACTGGGTGTCTGATTGGTTTGCTTCAAAAGACGAACATTTCTATTGGCGTGGTGTCCACAAATTGCCAGAAAGGTGGTCAAAATGTATAGAAAGCAATGGTGAGTACTTTGAATAAAATGTTTTTACTTTTCAATTCAAAATTAGTGTTTCATTTGCACAAAAAAACGCTCATTTCATACCGGTACACCTGGTAGAGGGCACCCCCTCTACCAGTTTATGAAACGTTGACGCGTGTACTTTTCTCCTAGACGAGCGGCCTGGCCACTGGTCGGCACTCTCAAGGCGCTGATGTAGCGTGGAAACGCGCGACGGGCCACGGCGGAGGAGGTCCCGAGCCATTGATGAGATGAGCGGCGCTCTGCCCATAATCGCCTCCATCTGCGCGAGGGCTAACAATAGCCCGCAGCGGCCCAAGTGGGCCACCGTCTGCGTCGCCGCCACTCCGGCTGAAGTTCATTGGCACGCAGCCTTTGCGTTTGGACGGGCACGTACAAACAACTGCCCAAGTCTGAAAGCGATACGCTGAGCGTGCCTATTGATGCATCCCACTTGCGTCAGTGAGCACGTTCGTGTGGCTTGATTTTTTTTTTTCCTCTCGAAGCGGTCTCGACGCGTTTTAGTGAACGAGACCGCAGCCATCCTATACACTGATTGCAATATCAGTACGCTCATGCAAGCACGCGCAAAGTTGTGGACAGACGAGAGTACCAAAATAAGCGAGTGTACGCTTGACGTATGAGATGTGAAAAGCAAGTATCAAAGATTAGTGGAAGAAAGCAAAGGGCGATTGGCGTTCAATGTCTTGTCGAATACGAGGTCATTACAGACGAAGCATAAAGTAGACAGTGATGAGACAAAGTGAGGCGTGGCCTTTCCAAGAAACCATCCCGATGACGATGTTTATGCCTGGAAGCTAAAGCGAACGTTCGCTAAGCAGAGGTCAAAAGCTGGTAAATGTCGTGGGGGAGACATCTCTAATAGACAGAAAAGACCTTACTGGCATTCTACCTTCATTGAGCTCCCCTTCCCTTGGATTCCGACTGCGAACTACTGCTGTCTGTGCCCACGCTGGTCATGCTACTTTCGTGTTGTTACGGTCAGGTGGATTTTAATTGGCTGAATCCGCGTTTACAGCTTTGCTGCGAGGAAGTTGCCTATTTGGTTCGGAACGAAGTTTGTCAACTTGTGCTTCCTATACACACTCTCACGGCTATCGCTAAGGCTACAGTATTTAACACTTAGCATGCAGCCGACGTAATATTACGTTGGTTACGGCGAATGGCAAAGAGCGATAGGCGCAATATTACGCCATACAAGTTTGTATGTTTTTCCGCGATGTCGGACGTATATCTGCGACTCCAGCAACTCCCTTGCGGTCTAATGACTTCGTAGTAGGCCTATCTACTGCGATCGCTGTGTGTCAAAAGCGGACAGCATCAGCATAAAAAACTGTTCTTACTGAAACGTTTGTTATTGTCACTCCATAGACAAATGATGTGTACACTCTTGACTGCACTATGAATTCTGAATTTTATTTTGATTTTGTGCTCCACATGGCTTTTGTAAACTGGCTATGAAAGAAATTTAAACCCAAATACATGTTTAGCAACGTACTTTAATACAAGAATTGTTTTTCTATTTTTTGCTTCAACTGTTACTGCTGTATTGAAATTTCGCTTGTGTATCCAGTTTTTGCACTATCAGTACAAAAAATAGTATATTTACAGCAGAATCTTCAGCTACTGATTTCTAGAAAACAAGTTGTATCTTCGGGGGGCCGGGGAAGGGGAGGGGGGAAGAGAGAAAAAGGTAGGATTTTAGCCAGCCTGAAGGTACTGAGGACTGCATTCGACACCAGCATCTTAACTGTTAAAGGAACCGCACAATGCCACTGCGTCCTACGTATGGCTGATCATAATTTCTCAAATCCAGATGCTCTACAATTCCATGTGGCCTAACGGGCAGGTAAGTGTTGGGAAAAAGTATTACCTGTTAAGTGGCACAAAAATGGTTCAAATGGCTCTGAGCACTATGGGACTCAACTGCTGAGGTCATTAGTCCCCTAGAACTTAGAACTAGTTAAACGTAACTAACCTAAGGACATCACAAACATCCATGCCCGAGGCAGGATTCGAACCTGCGACCGTAGCGGTCTTGCGGTTCCAGACTGCAGCGTTAAGTGGCACACATTCGAGCACTCTTGAAATCCTCAACGTAAACAGCTTTTCAGGTACGGCCTCGTTAACTATCTCCTACTTTACTTTGTATCATTGGCCAATACTGTCGAAAAACGAATGCAGATGTCACATCTTGGAAAGAATGGAGAGCAAGAAGTGGGCATAACGCTGTCCGGTAAAGCATTATTTAGTTTTCCTCTTAGGGAAATACTGTTAACCCGCCCATGAGTGGACGCCACTGTTTTAGCTGCCAGGACAAAAGGGAAACAAAGAACGTCATGACGTATGAGGAGGTGGTTTTTAGAACCAAACCAGGTGTGTAGATACGTTTAGGATATGGGAAAAAATTATCGTATCCTTTTGAAAGGCATCACTCTCGGAAAACAGAAAATCCACAAAATATCTGCGAGTACGCATACGAAGCGAGTTATCGCGAAAGAACCACATGAAACTAACTCCAGATAAAGCAGATGCTAGACAGATTTACTGGAAGAATCCTCAGGGAATGTAGTCTATCAACAAAGGAAGTAGCTTAAATGGCTCTGAGCACTATGGGACTCAACTGCTGAGGTCATTAGTCCCCTAGAACTTAGAACTAGTTAAACCTAACTAACCTAAGGACATCACAAACATCCATGCCCGAGGCAGGATTCGAACCTGCGACCGTAGCGGTCTCGCGGTTCCAGACTGCAGCGCCTTTAACCGCACGGCCAGGAAGTAGCTTACAAAACGCTCGTTCGACCAATACTTTAATAACGCTCAACAGTCTCGGATTCATCCGTGACAGGATTGATAGAGGAAATAGAGAGGACCCAGATAAGAGCAGCACGTTTCGCTACGGGTTCATTTGGTATGCGCAAGAGCGTCACGGAGATGTTCAGGCAACTCTAGTGGTATAGACTGCAAGAGAGGCGTTCTGCTTCACGTTGTGGTTTACACTAAAACGTGTACTGTTAAGTTTGCGACAGCGTACTTGTCTAGAAGATCCAGTCAATAAATTACCTCCTCCAACGCGTATGTCGCAGAGAAACCATGACGATAAAATTAGAGAGATTCTAGCCGACACATAGGCTCGCCACGAATCGTTCTTCCTGAGAAACATTGGCGACTGGAAGAAGGAAAGCGACAAGTGACACTGGTACATAAATACACCGTCCGCCATACGTCGTACGGTGCCTTGCAGATCACTGAGCAGGCAAAGGAAGGAGAGATGGTATGTACAAAGCTTCTGATCACCAGTCTTTCTGCTAATGCCCTGGATTAAATTCCAAGCATCTCCGCAGTGTCTCGTGGCGTGGGTGCATGTGACACTGTTGATAGTTACCCGTCCGTCGGATGGGGACAGTCAGTTCGGCCGCCCCCTTGGTGCTATTCTAGATGAATAGGTTACGTGCCAGAACAGGGTTTGACCCAATCCCTTCCCTTCATCTACAGCGACACAAACCAAGCACTACACAGTAGAAGCACCCATCACAGTCATGCACACGACACATACAAGATGTTTGGTTTGTGGGGTCCTCAACTACACGGTGATCAGCGCCCCAGTGCTCGTACACCGTCCAATTTTTTTTAGACGCTCCAATTTTTTCACAATCCAATCTAGCCACTGTTAAAAATGACAATGAAATGATGATGACACCACGAACACCAAGTCCCCGGGCAGAGAAAAACCCCCAGGAATTGAACTGGGGACCCGTGATCCAGAGGCAGCAATGCTAGCCACTTTTTTTTAAAAACTCATTTTGTGCGATATAGTTCGTTGCGTTTGGTCGGGGCGGACGTCACAAGACATCCCTTCAAATTGATCGTTGGTTCCTTGACTCAGTTTTTTTTATTACAGAGAGCACACAGCCCTCTGACCGAACACGCTTGGGCTACCGTGCCGGCTCCACTAGACCACGAGCTTCGGGCCCACACACATATACAAAACTGACACTTCAGAACATGTCTAAGGCAGGCATTGACAAACCACCTTCACTAGGACCTTGTCTGAAACGACGATCCAGGATTCCTGCATTTGATTCCCTACAATCATTCTCTGAGTGTGGGGTATTTTGAACACACACAATGATACACGTACACACGTAACAACAATAAAAATAATAATAATAATAATAATAACGGGCATTAAGATTAATAATACTGATTAGCTTAGCACATTTGAACCCCTGTTTAGACCTATCTGAAACAGAAGGGACAATGAATGAGATGACTGAAAATGCACTGACAATGGCTACTAGAAAGTAAGTCTAACCATAAAGGGCTGTGTGACGGAGGGGAGTGGGGTAGTGTAGCGAGAGGGAGTGCTGTCAAGACTGGAGTGCGGACAAGTCTAGTGGAGGGTGACCCTCAGGCGACCAACTATCCTAAAACTATTTATAAATCAACTAGTGTGTCTTGGCGCGAGCTTTAAGGTACAGATCTCCATCGCTTTCCTATTCTCTGATTTCATCCAAAATCACACTATCTGCCGTGCTAGGCCAGAGCGCAACTTTTGTCACATTCGACCCGGACTGCGTACCCTGCTACAGTACTGAACCGCATAGAAGAATTCTGTGAGTAGTGGCACTGACGCAGCGTCAGAGGGCCTCTCAAAAAGCTGAGGGACGGCCCCTCTGCCTAAGTGCAGCACGCCCACTCAGGCCGCGGCGTGTTGCAGCTGCGTCCAGTCCACAAACAAGTTCCCGCTTCCAGCTTCCTGCTTCCTCCCCTCGCCGCCGCCCCCCCCCCCTCCCCGCCAAACTACACAGTCACCAATCCCGTACCACAGGCAGCGGCAGCGGCGCAGGTGTCTCCAGCGTAAAACGGGCCCGCGGTTAACCGAAAGCCGTTCGTAAACAAACACTTTAGGGCCACTACGAGCGCGCTGAGAGGGCGACGTGACGAGTACTGCGTTTCCCTCCTGTTTGCTAAAACCAGTTCACGCTGGAACAAAAACAAAACAGTATAGAAATGCAGCTAGAACTTGTTGATATTGCCTAATGCAAGAAGTTGGCTAGCACAAACAGTTTTAGACAAAGTTCTACCACCGAAAGTGCGCTATTTTGCTTTACTGTTCGCTTAGACGCAAGATGTAACTAGCCCGTTCTTGCGGCAATGCTGAAATCAAATTTGTATCCCACTCTGACCAAAACCAATGTGCAAAAAATGTTCTCTACTATAGAGGAACTGAAAATAGAAATGGCGTTTTGCGATTAACGTTTGTAACAAACAAGGAAGTAACATAAATGCAGGCATCCTTTTGTAAAACAAATTTTGAGTGGAGCAGGCCATATCCGTATAGCTTAAGAGACAGAAATGCGAATTTTGCGGTTACGGTCAAAGATATTTTATTCCGGAAAGAATACACGTAAAAGCTGTCGTCGTCGTCGCCGCCGCCGCCTTCTTCATCTCTGTGTAACTACTGCATCCTAAATCCATTTGAAACCTCCATCTGTATTCAAGTCTTCAGCTCCCTCGACAATTCCTTTCTCCACACCTCACATGCTCCCATTACCAAATTGACAATTCATCCCTTCTTTTAGTCAAGTTGTGCTATAATTTCTTTATCCCCCGACTTGATTCACCAGCTCACTTGATATTCGATCTGACCATCTATCCTCCAGTATACTTCTGTAGCATCACATTTCAAAATATCTCTCTCTCTCTCTCATCCAAATTGCCTATCGTCTGCCGTTGTGGCCGAGCGCATCTAGGCGCTTCAGTCCGGAACCGCGCTGCTGCTACGGTCGCAGGTTCGAATCCTGCCTCTGACATGGATGTGTGTGATATACTTAGGTTAGTTACGTTTAAGTAGTTCTATGTCTAGGGGACTAATGACCCGAGATGTTAGGTCCCAAAGTGCTCAGAGCCATTTGAACCCTTTGAGCCTATCGTCTGCGTATCATTTCCATACAAGGCTACAATGTAGCAAATACCATCAGAAAAGACTTCCTAACAAATTTATACCACATATTATTCTTTTTCAGAAAAACTTTTCTTGTAATAACATGTCTGCATTTTATGTCCCCTCTACTTCGGCCATCATCAGTTATTGTGCTGCCCAAATACCGAAACTCAATCACTTTTAGTATCTTATTTTCTAATGTAATTTTATCAGCATCGCCTGATTTACTTACATGGTATTCCAATACCCTTGTTCACTTTATTGATGTTCTTAATCTCTTTCCAAGACACTATCCACTCCAGTCAACTGCTCTTCAAAGTACTTAGGCGTCCCTGACAGAACTACAATGTCATAGGCAAACCGCAGCTTTTATTTCTCCCTCAACTTCAATTCCTTTTCAAAATATCTCTTTGGTTTCCTTCACAGCTTGCTCATTGTACAGATTAAATAAATGCTAACTTATTTTCTGGACAAGGACCGCTAGTTCCACAGCTGCATATAATCAGTCACATCAGGCAATTTAGAGAATATGAAAACAGCAGAATGTGTTCAGTGAGCAATGAATAATAGATTGAACTAATTACAAAAATTGTACACTGTAGGAAAAGAATACTTTAAAAAAGCCTTAAATGCTATCTATAAAGAAAAACATGGTGCAGGGGTAACGTCTTGACTACTCAAAAATGCGATAAGCTGTCACACAGAGTTAACACGGCAACCCGCAACAACGTTCTGGGTTCGCGTCCAGGAGGAAGTACGGACGGCCAGATGCAATGAGAAACACAGGCCGGCAACAGGCGGCTCATCGACCCGCTGTTGTGAAAACAGTCAGCAAGACGTGCGTCCCGGCAGCAATGAACGCGAGGCAGGCGTGTCTCGAAACACGTCCACCGCGTCGCGGCGAGTTTGACTGCGGTGTCGGACTGTCTCCTGCAGAGTGTTCAGCAACCGACTACACTAGCCACAGTAACTGCGTTTGGTAAGTATGTGCGCGAACCCTCGACTTGTAAATAGTCACTTCTGAATGCAATCAGTTACCAAACAAGACTCTGTACGAAACGGTTGAAGGCGCTATTCAAAATATTGCTCAAGTGCGAGAGACCTTTAGAATATGGCTGGTTTGAGGAACGGGAAACCGTCACGGAAATGCTGAAAAGCCGGAATTGGCAGACGCTTCAAGTGAAACGCCTATTATCACGCTGAAGCCTACCTATAGAGGATCAGAAAACAGTTTTATGTGATCTATTTAAGCCCCCTACTTACAATTCCCGCGAAGTTCCGCAAAATTAGCAATGGATTAATTATTTCTTTCTGCGGTCCATATCCTAACATGTGGTATAGGGGGAAGTCAAGTGGAAACGAGACAGATGGGGAAGTAAGGAAACTTTATTATTTCAAAAGTAATCGCTATAACTATTAATTTATACCACTGCGAGATAAGACGGTCAGTGCCTCCATGAAAAAACGTTTGCGGTTGACAATGGAACCATGATTGCACCGACCCGTGCACCTCTTCGTCCGAGTCAAAATGGCCCCGAGTATCTTTCTCCAGGATCCCAAAAATATGGAAATTGCACGGGCAGCGATCGGGACAGCGTGGAGTATGCGTGGGGTCTCTCCAGTGGAACTTCTGCAGCGTAGTCGGAACAACAGGCATGCCACTTTCGGTAAAATCATGACTTTTTTCACCGATTCCAAAGGCCCGCTGCTCATTGACTTTCTGGAACACGGTGCCACAATTGCCAAAACACTTTGCAAAAACTGAAGCGCACCATCAAGTCCAAACGGCATGTTGGCATCACTGGGTTGTAGGATAATGTCTGCCCACATGTTGCCAAAGTTGTTTAGACTGCGTTGCACAAGATTCGCTGGGATGCCCTTACACATCCTCCATACAGTCCCGATTTATATAATTTTGAAGTCCTGAAGACAGACAATCGTGCCCGTCGATTCGCAGAATAACTGCTCTGCACGCTAGCGAAACATTTTAACAATGAAGGCACTGACCATCTTGCGTCTCAGTGGGACAAATGTGTTAACGGTTGCGGCGATTACTTTTGAAATAATAAACATTTTACTTACTTTTTTTTCCACATGTCTCGTTTTCATTTGACTGCGACTCATACAAGACCAGTTGCGACCCTTAGAAGCCAAGGGGTGTAAGGGACAAATTTTTTGAATGAGTTAAGTGTAGATTCCAGTGGTTAAAGCAGACACTAATCTACGTGGTCAATACATACAAGTAAAAAGCAGTCTGGCACTGACACCTAGTGGCTGAAAGGGAAACTGCTAAAACAATACTATATTCTTGTTGAAGGTCAAAGGCTATTAGTGTACTCTTAGCTATCAAGTGATTACAAACAGCTCCGTTTTCCTAGCTGATCTTTAACAGAATCTAGTCAATTTAAAATTATACTGATTCTTTGTGATTTATTTTTTATTCCCTACACTATCCTTTAATGTTACGGTTGTTTTTGAATTATAAAAAGTAAATGCACATCTGTGGAAAATGTCGGGCAGAAGAAAGTGAATCGAACCTCAATTTAAGTGTTCGTGTTTTATCACGTTCTTTTAAACATTATATTGTGAATAAATTTACAAATAATTTGTTACTGAATAAGTAAATACACATATTAATATCTATCATTAGCTACTTTGTAACTAAGTGACTGTGTTTTGGAATACACTATACACTACATACTGTGCATATTCATAGTATAGGGTCAGAACAATTTTGAGAATACAGGATGTATAATACTCTGTACTTCATTTGCAGACAGTAATACAGAAAAACTTTTTAACCTGATGTAGAACCTGTCTAATCCACTCAAAGCGAATCTTCACTTCAAAATGGAAGGAAGATTAGGAAGACCACAGAATCGGAAATGAAATAAAAATGCTAGACTTCGAAATGAAGGGAAACAGTATACTGATCGGCAGGAGAAAGTTCATGAACGTAAGAGGGTAAGGCCGTATGGTCACAACTGCCGATTTAAATGAAACGAAAATATTAGTAAGATGAACGACAACAAATATTTGGTGAATATTGGCCTCTAGGAAATAAAAGAGCCAAGGCGGCCTAAAAAGGGCTTCTTCAGAGTATGTAAACAGCTTCTTTTGTTGACGTTTGATAAGTAACAAATGTGTTACCAATGTCTTGTGTAAGAAAGAAATCGTCCACTGAATTTCCACCAAAAGACTGTAGAGATCACAAAAAAAGGAAACAAGATCCCTGATGAACACGTTTAGACTGTTAACGACCACATAAACTCATTTTCGAAATACAGCACTCATTACAACAAAGAAATTTCCTAGCGCTAAGTATTTGGATCGTAGGCTAAATATAGCCAAAATGTATGAAACCTTTCTACAGTTTTCTGCTGAAAACCATTTAACATCTGTTAAAGAGTGTTACTATTGATTTGTGTTCAATATGGCCTTCAATCTGGGTTTTCCTATACCTTGTACTGATGATTTCAAGTCGTGTGACCTGTTGAGAATCTGATAGTTCATGGAGATTCAAAAATGTTCAGACACTGTTACTTGAAAAGGAATTATATATGCGTAAGGCACAAAAATCTAGAGAAGCAAAAAGACAGGGCAAAAGAACATTCAAAATATGACAGTTCGCAAACAGCAATATGTTTCGACCTAGATAAGACATTCCCTATACCTCTGCTTTCTTGCAGCAGAGCGAATTATCCTAGAGAATTGAAGACCTACAATTTTTGTATATACGATTTAGCCTCTGGAGTTGGAACAATGTGCATTTGGCATGAGAGTCAAGTTGCTCATGGACGCCAAGAAATTGCTTCTGTTCTTTTACACTGTGTAAGCAGATAGACCACATCAGTTAAACACGTCACACCTTTTAGTGACAACGCTGGGAGATCAAATTGTTGCTAGGAAAAATCGTTGGCTTTTTGTACCTGACGAGTGGGCATTGTTCATTTCCAAGGCCGACAGGAAATTTAAGGTAGTCCAGGTAACTGACAGTGATTTCATCACATTAGGTGGATTCAATGATTATCTCAAGAACTCAATGACGGGCTTGAGAAAAAGACAGTATTTGTATTTTCAAAAGAAGTCACCCTTCATCTTGTTTTACAATGAATCCCTGAATGGAGAGCTGGAAGATTTTCAAAATGTTAACAACAAAAAAGCACATCGTTGCGGCAAATGTGTCTCCCCTTAAGTTAAAAATATTTTACGTACAGATACCTACAAACTCTACTTCCCTGAATTTTACCACAAACTTCCACGCCATGAGGCAGCAAGATCACTGAAGCCGGTTAATCAAAATCATGGATACGCTGATTGTTATTCAGAAAATGAACATGACAGAATGTTAGAAACAGAGGCTGAGTAGACTCAAACATGTTCAACTCAAGTGTTAAGTTACTGCCTGCCATTTAAGAGTCCCTATTGTCACTATGATCCATGACTTTTAATCCGTAATAAAAATTACTAATTGATAAATTCAGCACTGACTGTTCTGAATAAAGTAAGCTATAAAGCTTCAAAGCATGCAAATAATTATTTTTTTCTTAAGCTGTCCATGGAATTCTCTGGACTGTCTGAACTTAGAACATCGTTTACTAAAAACTAACATTTTTTCCTTGTACCCCTTGGCTTCTAACGGTCTAATTTAGTCTCTGACATGCATTTCAGAGTGGTCTGCAGAGAATGCATGCAGATGTACATGAATACGTCTGTCACCCATCTGAGCCGTCTTCTCTTCGAACGGTGTATCTTGAAGGCATGGTGAAGTGCGGCAGTCTGATATTCGGAATATTCATTGTGCGACAGCGCTTCATTCTGGCCGTCTCTCCCTCTCTCTTCTCTTCGTACCTGCATTTTACGTAAACTGGGCAACATGGTTGACTGATTTATGTACAACCAGTGCATTATGATGAATTCCCGAATTTTTTGCTAACTATACTGAGTCATTCAAAAAAATCTGTAACATTCATCTGGTGAATAAGGGACGGAAAAACGGCATGGACTTGGATAATACTTACCCAAGCGTTGGAGAGAAAGGTGTGCACTATTTAGCAACTTGTATTTTCAATAGTCTTCTAGAGAGAAATAACCTTGAAGTAAACCTAAGCCCTATAATGTGTTATTTATTTAAAAGTCTCACTTTTTTCGGTCTTTTGTTAATTATTTCGTTTATATATTTTCGAATCACCATTCTATGAGCCGTGTACCTACTCATTACATGACCAAGTAGCTGCGGTTCATGGCCCCACGGAACCCGACAGACACAAATTTCTGCTTTTGGCGTGAGATCTAGTGTCCGCAGCTCGTGGTCGTGCGGTAGCGTTCTCGCTTCCCACGCCCGGGTTCCCGGGTTCGATTCCCGGCGGGGTCAGGGATTTTCTCTGCCTCGTGATGACTGGGTGTTGTGTGCTGTCCTTAGGTTAGTTAGGTTTAAGTAGTTCTAAGTTCTAGGGGACTGATGACCATAGATGTTAAGTCCCATAGTGCTCAGAGCCATTTGAACCATTTTGAGATCTAGTGTGTAACGCCGACTTCATGGGCGTGCCCGTCCTCGGCCAGTTGCTGGACGACGACTGAACTGCATTTTCCTGGCGCTGAAAGGTGAACACAGCGGCGCAGCACAACACGGCAGCTCCCAGGCCAGGCCGCGTCCCCTCTCCTCTCCAAGCAGAGTACGGACAGGTGGGCGGGCGTCAAAGGGGGCTGGCTGCCGCGGTCTAGCGGGCGCACAGCTGCACGCGCAACAGCCTGTTTACAAACTACAAGCGCCAGCCGTCCCCTGCTCGCTTCCTCCTGCTATAATTAACCACTCTGCCTGCTGTGCAACACACACACTGACTGTCGTTAACCTCAACTTGTCAAAATGCATCACAGCCTTAACTGTGGACATTAATGCAATGGTGCTGAAAAGAGCCAAAATAGTGATGTGTTTCGTCACTTACCGAACCAACAGCTCCAGAAACATATTTCGTACAGCACAACCAAGGAAAAGAGAAATAGACTGATACAGTCCGTATGAAACAATTCCCTTTCACATGTGTGTGGCCATAATCCCCGTAGTTGCTTTATCGTTTTTTTAAATCCGTTTTTGCAACTTCTACTTTTCGATACCAGACTCTTCTTATTCATTTATAACATGGTCAGTATCTCAAGCAAAAAAATATTTAAAATTTTGTTTGCTTCCAGATCGATAACAGATCGATACAAAAGAAAATTAGTTTTTAATCCTTATCCGCCTATCTTCCACGCGGCGTTCCAACTTGCCTAATAGTTCTAGTTTTTACTGTAAAACGCTTTTCTCGGTATATGGTTTGACACGTGTATTACGTCGTTTAACTTGCGATCATCTGTATTTGTAGTAATAGTACTTTTAGTTGTAGTAGTGTGGGAATTAATGATCTCAATGGAGCGTGGGCGGCCAAGATTTGTCAAAGAGACATAAATAATGTATACAAAGCAAAAAGTAGAAGACAGACTGAGATAACAGGAAAATGTCCGATTAGACACTTTCAGAAGTAAGTCATAATCAAACAAAGATGCTGTAGTAACCAACTGTTTTTAGAGCCAGAAACACGCCAAAATTCCATTTCAGCCCACTGTCCGTCTTTTGAATGAAGCGGAGCGAGGGCGCTAAATGAATACGCATTTTTTGGTAGTTGCATGACTTCAATACCTAAACAAATCATTTGCGTGAGACAGTGGTAAAAACGTCAGCTAGGGAGTAACTTAACCAAAACAGACCTGAAGAGAGTCAACTGCAATGCGAGAATTTCATTGCGATCAACCAACGAAACAAAACCATTTATGTTCGGACACAGCATTAGCAGTGTCCTGCTTGACGTAGCAACATCGTTTAAATACCTGGGCATAATGTTGCAATGCGATATGAAGTGGAACGAGCACGTCAGGATCGTTGTAGGAAAGGCGAATGGTCGACTTCCGTTTATTGGGAGAATTCTAGAAAAGTTTGGTTCATCTGTAAAGGAGACCGCATATAAGACGCTAGAGCGACCCATTCCTGAGTACGCTCGAGTAGTTGGAATCCGTACCAGTTCGGATCAACGAAAGACATCGAAGCAATTCAGAGGCGGGCTGCTAGATTTGTTAAAGATAGGTCCGAATAATAAGCAAGTGTTACGGATATGCTTCGGAAACTCAAATGGGAATCCCTGCAGGGAAGGCGACGTTCTTTTCAAGGAACGCTATTGAGAAAATTTAGAGGACCGGCATCTGAAGCTGACTCCAGAACGATTGTTGCCTCTTGCGAACATTGTGCTTGAGGACCACGAAGATAAGATACGAGAGACTAGGTTCATAAGAAAACATATAGACAGACTTTTTCCCTCGTCATATTTGCGAGTGGAACAGGAAACGGAAGAAGAAGAAGTAGTAGTAGTAGTAGTAGTAGTGGTGGTGGTGGTGGTGGTGGTGGTGGTGGTGGTACGGGGTGCCCTCTGCCACGCACCGTAATGTGGCTTGCGGAGTATAGACGTGGAAATGGCTGACAAGGGGAGGCCGCCAATTGTGAAATTCAGATTCGATTCATACTGCGCACAATAAAAGCTCATGGCCAGAGGTGTAATGTGGCAAAGCACCAAGATGCACTGCTCAGCCGTTGTCGAGAAAATCGACAGTTAAAAGAAACCGTTGTGGTGAAATACTCTCTACGATTAATAATATTCTGCAGCGTCGTGGCGCAGCGGTAAGCGCTCGGATTCGTATTCCAAAGGTCGCCGGATCGAATCTGGCGCCATGCAATTTTTTTTTTGTAAAATATATATATATATATATATATATATATATATATATACTATTAATCAATTGCTTATGCATGTTGGTGAAGGCGGATCGCTCTCCAATTGTACCGCCTCCATTTTTCCGTTTGTTTAACGGGGTGTACCAAAGCTCTCCCGTCCGCACGGATTTTCGACGATGTTATAAGTTGCGCTAGGGACCGCATCTACCTTCTTTCGAAGTTAGCAGGCAACTACGCTGTTATGCGGCGGCTCGTTTCGGCCCATTCAACGTCTGTTCTTCAAGTGAAACGAGAGAGTAACGGAGTTTATATTTCATACCTGCCACAGCAAATTTGTGTTCGTGGGGTCTCTATTCTAATTCGAACGTTTGATTTACGCTATACGTATTCGTTTCGGAATATCGTTTCTACGTCTTCCGTTAACTATACGTGGTTAACATTATGAAGACAATTAATAACATTTGTGAAATACAACTTTGTTTACGGAAAACATAATGATGTTCGAAATCGGCAGTTTTTCCACGACAAACGACTTTCAACAACTTATTTTATGCATAATTGTTGCAACTGATTGCCGGGAATTATATATATATATATTACAAAAAACAAATACTAAAAAAAAGGTTGCATGGCGCGAGATTCGATCCGGCGACCTTCGGATTACGAACCCGAGCGCTTACCGCTGCACAACGACGCTGCAGAAAGTTATTAATCGTAGAGAGTATTTCACCGCAACGGTTTCTTTTAACTGTCGATTTTCTCGACAACGGCTGAGAAGTGCATCTTGGTGCTTTGCCACATTACACCTCTGGCCATGAGCTTTTATTATGCGCAGTATGAATCGAATCTGAATTTCACAATTGGCGGCCTCCCCTTGTGAGTGAAAGTAGCAAGAAGCAAGATTCAGAAGTATATACGGGGTCAAGTGTGACATTGAGAGCTTGGGCAACACTGGGGAATATTGTATTTCGATGAACATTCAGAATTTAATAAGAAAAATTCAACGTTAAGAATAAAATTTCCCAGAAAAAAAATAACAGAACCAACGGACAAAGACGCCCTGGCCACACTGGACGTTATCCACTTTCAAATTTCACAGTTCTGCTTACAAGTACACCTCACTTGCTGTAAAGTGCGAGGTCTCAACATTTCTTTAAACATTGAATTCATTCTGTTACGTGTGTGAAGCCCCGAACTATTCTTGACAGTCTTAAAAATCGTCAATGCACGGGAGACATCTTACGACGAAATCATAATATACACGGCCACGAGCTTGTCGATTAAGTGACGGACGATATGAGTTTGTCGCCCTTGAAAATCACTGTCCCCTTAATATCATATTCATTAAAGAAACCAGCTGCAATTCGCGAACCATTTGATTATAACTTAGATTCTCTATGCATTTAACTATTTAGGAAAAAAGAAAATCGAAATATTAAGATACACGTTCAAACAGATACCACATAAAGTACGTTGGAGGAAGTTTACTGCAAGGTCGCAACAATTTTATATGGGAGCATGACAATATCAAGCTGCTCTCCACAACGAACACACAGAAATTCTGGTGCGAACTCCATAATGAAATTCATCCGCAACTCATAACCAAATAACTTAAACGGCACGGATGAACAATGCATATAAATAAAATGGCGAAAGATGAAGGTAAATGAGGCCTCATTTCTGTTCTACTCCGTTTTGATAAATTCTACTGCCTGCAGCTTTTCTATAGCGCAGAAAGCGCGCTGCTGATTTCAATAAACAACGATGGAATAAAACGGCAAAACTTGCTGATGAAACAGTAACGCGGGAACGTACACGACGGTGCAAATGAAAAATACGAAAACTATAATCTCGGGCAGCAGAGGCATAGAACGTAAATACAGAGACCGCCAGAAAAAGGTATACTCTTTTGTCAGGCTCTATCGAGATATCGATATTGTGGTTCGATTTGAGTTGCGAGTGGTTGTAGTATGGTCTTCGGCTCAATAGATGACATTCGAGCAAAGAAAATGTATTGTGAAGTGGTTTTTCAAGTTTGATAATGCCGTTGAAGTGCAACGTTAGCGCAGGCGGGAATTTGAAACAGAATCGCCAACCCGCCTAGTAATTACACGCATCATTGACAAATCTGAATTGCATGGAACGATTTGTGATATTCACAAAGGAAGATCAGGAAGACAGCATACAGCTCCAAGTCCTGCTTCGTCGGCTCTCGTGTTGGAAATGTTTGTTAATTCTCCACTGAATTCTGCTACGCAATGTGCACGTGAAGTGGGGGTTAGCAGTACAAGTGTACGAAGAATTCTGAAAGCTGCAAAGTGGAAAGTTTACATTCCACGATTACTACACGCAATTAATTATCACGATCCTGACTGCCGAATGCAATTTTGGGAACGGTATCAGCAAATGGTAACTCATGAACAGTTTGTGACGAACGTAGTGTGGAGATTTTTTTTAAACTTAATGGAACCATGAATCGGCATAAACGTATGTACTGGGCATCGGAAAATCCGCATGTTTCTGTGGATAAAGCGGTCAACCTACCTGGGTTTCATGTGTGGTGTGGACTACCATCTATGGGCTTAGTAGGACCCTTTTTGTTTGATGCTACTGTCTCTGGAGAAGTGTACCTGGAAATGTTACGTCCATTTTGCCAGGTAAACGTGCGCTTTATGGAGTTGATGAAGAGGCCTTCTATCAACAGGATGGGGCGCCAGCCACCACACTACCTAGCCGTACGAGCTTTCCTGGATGACAATTTTCCGGGGCATTGGATTGGACGAAGAGGGCCCACTGAGTTTCCTCCACCGTCGCCAAATGGACTTTTACTTGTGGGGAACTATAAAAGATAACATCTAACGACGTAAGCCACGCACGCTGGAGGAACTTCGCCACGAGATTACAGCGACACGTGCAGCGATCTCCACTGTGAAACATTGACTGACATAGTTACGGTGATCGCTCGTCGTTCTGTTATGTATATAGCCGCCAACGGTGAACATTTTTAACATTTAAAGTAACCATGTGCTAAATTGAAGGTTGTACAACATGCGTGATCAATTTTTAAATGTAAAATGAACACACAAGTAATACTTTTCTGTGTATACATTTTTATGGCGGACTCTGTATAATGTTAGTTTATAACCAGTACTACCAGAAGGTTCAACTTAATCTGTGACAGTGATATAATGTGATTACAAATTCATTAATTAGGATAATGACCAGCTTCGAAAACTGTGTGCTTGCACCATTGACGTGAATTATACGCAGTTTAACCTTGTGATTAAATTGGTAAAAAAGGTCTCTGCAAAACAATAGCTCCTAGGGAAACACGTCAACACAAACTGAAACCAAACGTTTTCTAAAAGCGGGTGACAGCATTAAGAGCGCCCAATCCGCATTTAATCTCACGCAACAGCCGGAATCCCTGCGCTGATATCTTCATGCTTCGTTAAGACAGTATAGCACGCTCTATAAGCGTTAGAAGATTCGAGGAGAGCTTCGCGCATCTTATCCGACAGCACCGTATTGTCTGCTTACGGCACTCAATGGCTCCGAATCCGTAACTGGGTACAGAGTATCGTAACAAGAACATTTCTCTAATAATGAGAGGAGTTAAGTAGTCGCCTCACGCTCCACGACCACCAAATGCACTACTTCACGACCTGTCGTTACGAAAGAGGAGAAAAGAAGTGTGGATTTCTGCCTTTCGTTATGGGTAAGATGCTGCAGCAACGTCGCCAGTAAGACCTTCGAGCGACAACGTAGTATCCTGCCAGCCGATTATACAGGGGGAATCCCAACTCCTCCAAAAGCATTTCGGAGGTTCTACATCTACATTTATTCTCCGCAAGGCACCCAACGGTGTGTGGCGGAGGGCACTTTACGTGCCATTGTCGTTATCTCCCTTTCCTGTTCCAGTCGCGTATGGTTCGCGGGAAGAACGACTGCCGGAAAGCCTCCGTGCGCGCTCAAATCTCTCTAATTTTACATTCGTGGTCTCCTCGGGAGGTATAAGTGGGGGGAAGTAATATATTGATACCTCATCCAGAAACGCACCCTCTCGAAACCTGGAAAGCAAGCTACACCGCGATGCAGAGCGCCTCTCTTGCAGAGTCTGCCACTTGAGTTTGCTAAACATCTCATTAACGCTATCACGCTTACCAAATAACCCGTTGACGAAACGCGCCGCTCTTCTTTGGATCTTCTCTACCTCCTCCGTCAACCCGACCTGGTACGGATCCCACACTGACGAGCAATACTCAAGTATAGGTCGAACCAGTGTTTTGTAAGCCACCTCCTTTGTTGATGGACTACATTTTCTAAGGACTCTCCCAATGGATCTCAACCTGGCACCCGCCTTACCAACAATTAATTTTATATGATCATTCCACTTCAAATCGTTCCGTACGCATACTCCCAGATATTTTACAGAAGTAACTGCTACCAGTGTTTGTTCCGCTATCATATAATCATACAATAAAGGATCCTTCTTTCTATGTATTCGCAATACATTTGTCTATGTTAAGGGTCAGTTGTTCATGGATATGCTCTCTGGTGGTTCGTTACAGAGTAACTGCATTTCGCTTGAGCTATTACCTCTGTTTATTCTACACGTATACTGCTCCCTATCTTAGTTTTTTCACAGAATCAAAGGTAACTGCTGTAAAGAATCAAATCATAATTACATTATTAGTTTGTAATGATGAACGAGGGACCACGGATCACCGGTGCCAAAATAGTATGAAGAAAACTCTGAACAACCCCCGATTTCGTGTTCGCTCTGCAGAAAACAGCCTGGCAGCCTCAACTCCGGATGGCTGGCCTACCGATGCCGGCCAAGTGAGCCGAGAAATGTCTCTCAGACCGCAGCCTAACTGAGATGACGGGTGTTGTGAGCGACGAGGTAATGCCAAGGTATAGTTTCACCACCAGCAGACAACACTTGGCGGCTTCGCAGCAGCTCCGTACACATAGCTGGGCTCTCACGTGTGCACCGTTGAGGGTGCCGGCAGCGACAGCAAGTGCGCCGAGCAACGTGAGCTGGCTGGCCTGGCGAAGCCCCCTAGTGCTGCGCCGTGCTTGCCCTTGGTTGGCCTCAGCGCCGTGACTCACGGGTGGCCAAGGGCAGCCGACAACAGCCCTCAGGTAGCGCCGACGCAGCTGCTGCATTCCGCTCCCGTTTCCAGCGCCTATTTACACACGCACCTGCCCCGCTAACGCCCTCAACACGGAGAACCTCAGGAACAGTTAGTCTGTCGAACTGAGTTCTTTGTGAAGAAAATTTCTACCACTTTTACACGAAGTAACAAATGTGTAACGATATCGCCTGAGCGTATGAAACCGCAGATCTCAAATTATGACATGAAGGAACTGAACTTAAAATAGTTATCAGGGCTCGGTGGCTGCACTCAATGCAGCTTTAAAGTAAAAAGTCCGAGGGTTAGGAATTGTAAAGGTAACATGTCGAACTTTGGTTTCAAGACGTGTTACTGAACATGGCATACACGATATGCTCACGTGGGATGTTAAGTTCTCTTGTGTTCCACAACACAATGTCTCACAATCGTGCACTACTTTTATTGCGCATTGCGAAAGAAAGTAGGTGGCATATCGTTTTCCATCTCTCGTCTTCTGATTTTTCAAAAAGTGATTTGCTACACAATCAGCTCACTGCTCTGCTCGATTAATCACCCTCCGCGAGCAATAAGACTCCCTCATTACAAATATTATCAACACAGCCGTCCTACACGTATCGATGCAAAGTAATCTACAGATATGCAATGGTCGTCTTCGTATGGTACTGAATTCATCATGACACCGGACAATATGTGATGAAGCGCCACTACCAAGCACCTGCCTAAATACTGAAGTAAATCTTAGCAGCTATGGTCGATATTTTCAGAACAATGATCGACAATGTTACATAATGACATGAACAATATACTCCGATAGCCATGAAAGCATTGGGTGAACGTTTTGCAACAAGCATTCACGTGCAACGTCGGAATCTGACAGACTTTCGATGGGAGGGCGTCGATAATCAAATCGTAGCAAGTCACTGGAATCAGTGTTATACCTTTGTCACTTAACGTAATAATGTCCCAACCTAAAAGCTCTTAACAACAACGTAATTTCCGAAGTGTATCTCTACCACTGCAAGAACATTAATGTATTACTGTTTATATTCGTCGGCAATAATTCACACAAACAAAGTAACACTGAGTAAAGAAATGGAATTTGCTTCAAATTAATTGGATGTATTGATTGAATCTTCAGGATCATTAAACGTCTTGACTAAACGGCTGTGTCCCGCACAACAAAGCAAAGTTTAATATTTCGAACTTGTTATGAAGGTGACAGCTCTCGAGATGTTTGAAATAATACTATTTATTCTGCGAGGTTCGGGGATCTTTTTTTTCTTCTTTAGAGAATCATCCGTGAAGTTAAAGTCATCGACAGTCAGTAACGTCTAGAATGCTCAAGTTTCTAATGAAAAAATGAATCTGCAACAATGTGGATTTCTTCCACGAAAATTTCTCGGTTTACTTGCCGCGTCAAATTCTGATAAAATTACAAGCTTTCGATGATATCCACCACCATCTTCATCTATACATGGGTTCCAGGTTTGAATCTGCTGTAGGCGCTGTGGTAGTCTCGAGCCAATGAAATGCGGTGATGACTACCTTGAGATTCCAGATACTTCTTTGAGTGTAAGAGCGGGTACAGTGAAAAACAATATCATGTTCTATGGCAAATAATCTCATTACAGACGTTACAGCTGTTGTTACTTTCCGTTAGTTTACACAGTATGTAGGTAAAGGTACATTTTACACAGTTGGACCATAAATGTTATACATACGTTTATTCTGTGCTAAAAACCAGGCCTAGGAGACTAATTTCGAAAATAATATAGTTACAGTGTTCCTCAAATACTTTACATAAGGCTATCAGTTATACTGTACCATAACGATGAAAATTAGGTGTACAGTATAATGTACGACACGTATAAAATTACCAGCAGAAATCACTGATAGCTTCGTGTGTGGTATTTGAGGAAATGTGTAGCTACGTTATTTTCCAAATTAGTTTATGAGATTCGAACAGTTTTGCGGTACAACTTCGCGCGTGGTTTAAACATAGACCAGTGCTTTGACGAAATGGCTCTTACAATCTGTAATGTGTGTCCACATCGTACAACTATATTCAGGTGTAACAGAGAATTCCAAAAAGGAATTTTCACTCTGGAGGACGCTGAGAAGACGGGAAGACAACGATCATCAGTTCCGTAGGCTAACACTGATGCTGTGAGGAAAATGCTAGACGAAGATAGGCGAGTGACAAGTACCGTAGAGAGGATGCCTTAGGGCTAAATGCACCAGCAATTCGTTCGAATCCGCCTGATCATTTGCAAGTTGAGAAACTTTGTTTTTTTTCTGGGTGTCGCATAGATTGACGGAAGATTAGACGACACGACGTATGACTTGGTGCCAGGATATGTTAAAGAAGATTTCTAAGGGACAATCTCAGTACGTCAATACCGTAACACGTAACAAGACTCGGGTGTACTATTATGACTTGCTGACTAAGAATCAAAACAAAATTTGGGTCTTTGAAGAAAACGGCATACCCGTAGCTGTCAGACAATGCAGATCAGTAAAGAAGAAAACGATAACTTTTTTCTCAAATCGAGTGGAATTGTGGAGCGTGTTGTTTTGGACACACAGAAGACAGACACAGGGTAAGTGCTACACTGAGCCCAAAGTCATCCAATCTTTCTCAACCTGCTACCTAAGTCAAGACGGGACACTTAGTTTCTCCATCAGGACAACGCTCCAGCTCAGCGTGCCAAAGCGTGCACCGAATATTTGCGGGGTACAGGATTGAAACTTCTTGAGCACGCTCTTTTCAGGCCAGACCTTGCTCCTTGTTATTTTGCACTGTTCCCACATGTGAAAATGAAGCTGAATGGACTGCAGTTTTTATGTGATAAGGACCTCCAGAGGGCTTGGGGCAACGGGTGTGCCTTACTCCCAACAGAAACTTGGGAGAACTGGTTTAAAGATTGATTTCGGAGGATGGAGAAGTGCATTCAATATGGCGTAAGTTACTTCGAAAAAATTAAATAAAGCTATTGCAAAAATTTCCTAGTACCCTTTGTATTGTGGGTTGATCATTGTTTACTTTTTTTAATTTGAAATCAGTGAAATGGTTCAAATGGCTCTGAGCACCATGGGACTTAACTTCTGAGGTCATCAGTACCATAGAACTTAGAACTACTTAAACCTAACTAACCTAAGGACATCACACACATCCATGCCCGAGAAGGATTCGAACCTGCGACCGTAGCGGCCGCGCGGTTCCAGACTGTAGCGCCTAGAACCGCTCGGCCACCCCGGCCGGCTGAAATCAGTGAACAGGTTAGTCCAGCTTCATCATGGGTTCTAGTACGACTTCCACTACTCTAAACAGGAAAGGAGATCGCTGTCAGCGTGTGTCAGTTCTGCTTCCTCAGAAGCAGAAGTCTGGAGTGTAGGCTGCCAGCCCGGCAGAGGGGGACGTGGGACTTTCTCCCCCAGTCCGCTCCTCTACCCGCGGCGGTCTGACTTCCCGTTTGTTTACGCTCGCGGCCTACTGCCACGTTGAAGTGGCCGCACTCTGCGAGCAGAGCAGAGCTACATCTGACACTGTTTGTTTAGCATTGTGAGGGGTGGTGATGAGGCAGCGTGACCAGTTCTCCCGTGCCAACCGGCGTGACGGGACGGGCGCAGCGGCGAGGTCGATCGCCCCGCTGGCCTCTGGGGCGACACCTCGCACCTGCCAAGCTCCCACCGAGCCTATTCTGGGCTCACGCCTTCGCGAATAGCACCTGCCGCTGCCGCTGACTGCAGAGTCGGCGCCTATTTGTTCTTTTAACCTTTGCCAGTACTTGCACGTGGCGTAGGCTGGGACTCTCCCGCCTCTGAAAGATGCTCACTCTCGGTATAAGACTATCATTACGGAAATGGCAAAACTGCTCATTTTGTCACGGAATTATGGAACATACAATCTGCACGTCTGTTGGTAGATATAAACGTAACGTGTACTAATCAATGCGATTAATAAAACTGTTCACATTCCTTAGTAATGCAGCTTTTATGATACAAACACCATACCGAATATTCCGACACACCTCGAAGATTCTATTGGCTGTAAAACGCTTCTCCAAACTCTTCCTAGGAGCATTTGTAGCGCCGCGCGAACGCCCACTTCGACCACGACCAGAATCCTTGCACCCTTTGCAATGCGCGGAGCGTGAGACCCGTTACGTGGCGTAATCGTTAGGCAAGTTTACTAAGACACGTTTACTTGCACACCTGAACCAATCTATTTTTACCGCACCATTTTCCATTCTCTGTGCTGAAGGTAGAGACAGAGGACTAGTGAAAGCTTATGCTCCTTCTTCCATAGGTTTGATTTTTCTGTTTTGGATTCGTTTATGTTTTCATAGGGAGAAACGGGAGTTTCGAACTTACTGCTTTCTTCTTCTTCTGATTTGATTTTGATTTGACAGGTAATTAACAAAAATGGCTCTGAGTGCTATGGGACTTAACTTCTGAGGTCATTAGTCCCCTAGAACTTAAAACTACTTACATCCAACTAACCCAAGGACATCACACACACCCATGTCCAAGGCAGGATTTGAACCTGCGACCGTAGCAGTCGCGCGGTTCCATACTGTGGCGCCTAGAACCGCTCGGCCACTCCGGCCAGCCAGGTAATTAACGAACTTGGCAGTTTTCTTACAGGGATGATTTTCTAGACAGCAGTTTAGATTGTTATTTTCCTACTATGTCTTCCTTGGGATAGTTGTGAGAGGTGGCTGATGTCGCTGACTGAAGTACTATCACCCGCAAGACTGATTCAAACTTTCACTGCTGCTATACCACTAATAAATGCTCTGTAGCAATTTAAATTCTTTCAAAAAGGCACCCAGATCCCACTGCTAGGCTCATCAACTCGTTTCTAGAATCCTCCCGCCGATAATCTTCACCAACGAAAACAGTTCTAAAAAGACAAAAAGACAAGCAAAAATACCACACTTGCAACTTCCATGTCAACTGACTGACTTTACTGTCGTCTATTATACCTTGAGAAGTTCGCTTTTTTCAGTCACTACCACTCCCAGCTAACGGTCTAATGCTCTGCGATGCAACCTTTCCCTATCCATCTTGCCCTCTCTCACTAAACTGAAATGCAACTGCAACACTCGCCTACAAAACAGCAGCTAAAGCCGAATTCCATGCCCGAGCATGGAAACACGCCCTTGGGAACGCTTCCGAAGAATTCTGTACTAGTAGGTTAAGTTTATGATCACTGAAGCTCGCTCATTCCCGGCTTGGTATACTCTACACACTTTAATCATCATCTTCGCCCACCGTAGCCATCAACTCCGAAGGTAGCTCACCGACACCTCGATTTCTTGAATTCTAAGCTGCTTCACGAAAATTTTTCTATCCATACCTTTTAGCCAATCAGATTCGAGAGCAGAATTCAGACAATTTTATCGACCTTTTCCCGCTCACAGCTGATAACCCTCCACTGCCGAATGCTTGTTCCTCCCAGGGCTGTTCGAAAGTTTATTTCCGACAGAAACCTGGAGAACACCTTTAAAATCACTACAGTAGGCCTCGACCACAACCCACTTAGGAGGATCATGCCAAGGCCGCCCCATCATCGAGCTGGACACAGCTCCCTTGCCATGGATACCGGAAACAACCGGCTCTGGTGTCCACAACAGCCAAACGACAAGCCTACAGATGGGGCTGAGAATGATAGGCCTACGTCACGGCTGTGCCTACTTGCATGTTTAACTCAATAATCATTCACGACCCAAAGACCGAGGCAGGCAATCTTCAGACGCGTTACAACGTGCTTATAACTTCCTGCTCTCATAGCGGTTCTGTTTCCCATTCACATCAAATGAATCACAACTTTCCCACCGACTCCCCACATTCCGTTCGAATTGTTCTAACAGGCCGCCCGCCAGATAACGACAGTATTTCAAAATATCCCGTCCAGACTACTTTTCACACCCCCGCCCCCAGGTATCGTAGTTTTACCGGAAAGCACGCGGGGCGCGCCGAGTAAATGGGAAGCGTGCCTGGCTGGCCAATGACACGTCGGAGATACACGCCGCGGAGCCCCGCTGAGTCACAGCCGGTCGCCACCATTATGAAACGCCACGTAACGCAGCCGGGCCGCGCTGCTCCGCTCTATTTTTCCATCCCCAGCAGCTTGCTTTTACTTTTCGTTGACGCTCGAGTACGCCAGGGAAAGCTTGAGAACAAGAAAACTGTCTTCTTGCTTCCGAAAAATCGTAATTTCACAAAGTACCTGTAAACCAATTTATAAAAAACACGTTTCGGTCAAACAATGGCTCATCCGAAGGATGATCGTCGAATGGTTCCTTTACAAAGTCGTATGTCTATCGTAAGCTAAGAATTTCTGGAACCTTGCTGCTATGTGACCTACAGTTATTACACGCCAATTCCTAATTTTTCAGTAATATGAAATCCCATAAATCATCGCCTCCTCACAGCAATCTTTTTATTTTATCCAAAATAGTTTGTCAAGAAAAGCAACATATTCTGGAGATCTACATCTAGAAATCTAAGTCTCGACTTAATATTCTGTCGCTAACAAGTACAACGCTAACAAACGCAGACAATTTTTCTGCACTTTACATATTGCGCGTCAAATAGCACAAATCTTTCTCAGAGAAGACGTTCGATCATTGGAAAGAGATGCTACTCTCGCACGTTGACAGAATACGAATTCTGCCGTCTCCGTAAAGTAGAAGCTGCAGTGCCCCTTTTTAAGCAAAGCTATTTCCAACGAATAGCAAATCACAGCACTATACTAAGTAGGCCTATATCTTCTGGAGGACCTTAGCTTCTTCCGACTGGACACACTAAAATTAATTTCAAGGTGATTAACTACATCGATGGGTTATCACAGGTTCAAAAACTTGAAACACCAATTGGGTCGACCTTGCTTTGGAAAAACAACATTTCCAGATGGAGTCCTGCAATGGTCCTATCGAAATCGAAAAATTACTTGTACGTTCGGTTACAATTAGCGAGACGGCTCGGAAAAATCTATAACGTACTTCCTGAAACGCACCCGTTCCCCCCAGCTTGCCTTTAGCGTTCTCCAAAACATGAGAAATGTAAACTTAATCGACTGCAACACCCAACCAAGCTCTCGAACGTTGAATGGAGACATGAATCATAAATATTGCTGAAAGTGAAGGCATTATAAATATGGCTAATTTTCAACACAAGGCAAGTTAAGTTTAAGTTCACACGTAACAGTCGTGAAAGACGGCCAACTGGAAGCAGGAGGGAAGAGAAGACCTTATGCTTTTGAAATGTGCCACCACCAGACGTTTAAGATAACTGCCCGCAGTAAGGTTACTAACAAGGAATTACTTTGGCGACTCGAGCAACAAGTTTACTAACAAAGAATTACTTCGACGAATCGAGGGCGTGCTACGCTTGTGTAACACCATTACGGTATCGTTCTGTGTTTAAGTCTAAAACCAGTCACATCATATTTATTCATTTTTTATCGGTCATTAAGAGCCGGTATATATCAGTATGACCAATAAAAATATGAATACTATGCAACTGGTGTTGTACATAAACATATACCTACATTTTCGTCACACACAAGTCAATATGATTAACAATGCACATTAAGACACATCAATCACTTCGGCATGGGTATCTTTCTGCAGATTGTCAGAATACAACAGGAAACTCAGAATACAACAGGAAACTCAGAATACAACAGGAAACTCAGAATACAACAGGAAACTCAGAATACAACAGGAAACTCAGAATACAACAGGAAACTCAGAATACAACAGGAAACTCAGAATACAACAGGAAACTCAGAATACAACAGGAAACTCAGAATACAACAGGAAACTCAGAATACAACAGGAAACTCAGAATACAACAGGAAACTCAGAATACAACAGGAAACTCAGAATACAACAGGAAACTCAGAATACAACAGGAAACTCAGAATACAACAGGAAACTCAGAATAAAGTATAATAATGAAATTAAGATGCAGGTTGTCCGTTCTGCATGTAATTTGAAAGGACAACGGAGAACAGAACTACACGGAAAAGGGAAACTGTTGTAAATTATTATTCGGACTGTACGATACAGAAGATGAGTTAATGACGCATGTTCGCTTACCTCGGCGCCAAATCTCTCTCGCAACTTGTTTACTCCACAACAGAGAAGTTACTCTCAGGTCACGAGAACAATTTGGCATGCACCGTTTCTCTCTCGTCACCGTTGTGGCACTCCGTGGGCGGAACAAAATGTTGCCTGAACAATGCAAAGGCTTCCACGTCGAATCGATGTGACATTCCATCACTGCTTAAGCAAGTAAGCATAAATACTACACTGCTAACCGTTTCAACGTGTAACAAAACTATACTTAACAAAAACTTTTAATCAGAATTCAAGTATATATCCTCTGGCATATCTCAGTTCGACTGAAACTCGTTTTTGTGGACGACGACAGCTACGTGACGAGCTCTTGTCGGTATCCGTTACACTGACAACGGCAGCTGCGTCAAACGGAAACTGGCGAGTTTTAATGAAGGTAAAACCGCTGTCTTCGGAAATGTTGTCGGGCACGAAAAACGACGTCGAGCGAGTTTCGACGGGCGGGCTGGCAGCTGCGCGATTAAATTTCCTTTCCACGCCGATGACAGAGCTGCCGGAAATTCGGAGAAAGCGTTTCGCGCACAAAGCTCCGAGATATCTAGAGGAACGTGGCAACCAACACAAAGTGTAGAAGCAGCACGGAAGCGCTTCACGTCGTCCCCTCTCGAAATAACGAAACCGCCAGCTGTTCTGCACTTGTCTCTTGACACGACTGTAATTGGCCACCCACTGAAGCACAAGATTTAGTCGCCTTGTACAATACGAACCATAACTACACAGCAAGCAACAAGCACGCTAATGTCCATGACGCTAACACGGGAAAGAGGATTCAATGGTGTTGGGCATAAATGAACAGATTTGTTCAATTTTCTGTACTGTCAAACACACTATTAGCGTGAATGCCAGGAGAAAGCGGCGCAAACAAAACTCGACGCATTTACACCAAGTTTCACTAGCTAGAATTATAGTAACGGTGGTTTTCCGTTCCTTTCGAGTCTTACCGCCCCGCTTATACAGACGTCAGACAGCGAGACTTCTGACTACAAAGCGCAACTGATACAGGTTACCTGAATTATGTCGCTTCAGATCATAATGCCTCAAGCCAGCAGATTTACAAAACATCAAATAACGCTAGGATTTCCTGTAATTTTTTGCTATTGCAATTTGGGTGTTCAATTTGCTTTTCCTTTCTGGGCATAAAAATGTGATTTTGACAAACAAAAATGAATCAGTGGTAATGACTGTTTCGTACAGACGATGTCTATTTTTTCAGCACAGCCAAGAAATCATTTGCTGCATTCCGAATCGTATACAGACAGAACGAACTGGAGGTTTCTAGGATAAGGTCATTCAAGAAAATATCTTTACTCTTCTTGACAGACTTCGTCCACAAGCGATTTTGATAACATGGAACAAGTAATTAAATTAGGCAGATATCCATACCTTTTCCTTACAAACACTTCAATATATACCGTAATGTTTCAGTTGGAGAAAAGAAAGGAAATTTTTCTATACAAGTTGTACAAAACGGAAGAGATCAACTTTTAAAGGAGCAAAATGACGACGGCGACGATCAACATATCGACGTTGTCATTACCAAATGAAACATCCGCACTGTAGTGTTCTTCCTCAGATGAGATTTCAAAAAAGGGAAAAATGTCCTACCATAACAGATCGCAGCCAAATAGGCTGTAAATGAGTGGCGATTGACCAGGATATCAGTGTTGTTTCATAAAGAAGTCAAAAAGAATTATTTCTATTCCAACGGTCAGGTATTCTTGTAACAAAATGCACGACACCGTTGACGTCAATCGCACTGGCAGAGGTACGAGATTTCCCAATAAGGCAGTTGACGTAATGTTGTGTATCTACAGGTGACAATGGAATGCGCGTTGTTCGCTTCTGAATAAAATTAGTGTCGTGGGCGATAATGGAAGCGACAAGTACCTGTCAGGAGCGACGTGCAACCGTTATCAGTCCTCAGCTCGGTGCTCATTGCCAATCACGAGCATTATTCTGAAGGGCTAGGATTGAACCTTGAGAAATCTGTTGCATATGCAGAAAGAATCAACATTTACAGGTTAAGAGAAATTGCGGAAAAATGTTATTTTCAAGATTTCATATATCAATGTTCGACTGTGTCTTTAGGGCAGGTCATTTGGCGGTAGTATGTGGAATTTTGTCATCAGTTCTACCGTACGCATTGAATATATCACGCCACGAACGGATAGTACTCTGTAATATTGCGTTATACGAGGGTCAGTCAAAAAGTAATGCCTCCTATTTTTTTTCTACGTTTAATTGTCAGGAAATTTAAATGCAATTACATAGGTTGAAAACCACAACATTGAGGATCATTTTGTCATTTTTCAATGTAATCTCCGCCCATCTCTACAGTTTTGGTCCATCTTTGAACAAGGGCATGTATCCAAGCACGGTAAAAATCACAGCTCTGCTTCCTAAGCCATTGACGCACGGATGTTTTGACGGCCTCCTCATCTTCAAAATGAATCCCACGATGAGCTTCTTTTAGTGGCCCGAACAGATGGAAGTCTGATGGTGCCAGGTCAGGGCTGTATGGGGGATGAGGCAAAACTTCCCATCCAATTTTGACAATCTCGTCAGAGGTGTGACGACTGGTGTGTGGTCTTGCATTGTCATGCAAAAGAAGAACATCTGCCATTGATTTTGTTGGGCGAACTCGCTGAAGACGTGCTTTAAGTTTTTTGAGGGTTGTGACGTATTGAACAGAATTTATTGTGCATCCCTGCTCCAAAAAATCAACCAGAATCACACCCTCTGTATCCCAGAAAACTGTTGCCATAACTTTCCCTGCCGATCGCACAGTTTTGAATTTTTCTTCCTCGGCGAGCTTGTGTGACGCCACTCCATTGACTGCCTCTTTGATTCGGGTTCAAAAAAATGCACCCATGTTTCGTCCCCGGTCACAATTTTTTTCAGAAACTCATCTCCCTCCAAACGGAAGCGCTGCAAGTGTTGGGAGGCTATTGTTTTCCTTGCCTCTTTATTCTGATCGGTTAACATTCTTGGAACCCACCGTGCACAAACTTTTGAGTACCCCAATTGTTTAATAATCGTGATCACACTGCCTTTACTAAGAGAAATAATGCGACACACTTCATCTGCAGTCACCCGACGGTCACCACGAATGATGTCATCAACTTGCTGAATGTTGTGTGGAGTCACTGCACTCACCGGCCTGCCGCTCCGCTTTTCGTCAGTCAACGGTGTTTGCCCTTCAGCTTCCTTACAACGACGAACCCATCGTCTAACAGTGCTGACATCCACTGTCACAACACCATACACCTTCTTCAGTCTTTCATGAATGCGTATGGGCGTTTCACCTTCTGCATTCAAGAATTCAATCACACAACGCTGTCTCAAACGAACATCGATGTCGGCCATCTTACAAACTTCTGCTGTGCTGCCACCTGTTGACACAGAAAGTTACTACTGCAGTGGATTGCAGAAGAAGGTTTGAGGAATGGCGCCAAATTCAAATTTTTCACTTAATTTCTTTAAGTAGAAAAAAAAATGGGAGGCATTACTTTTTGACCGACCCTCGTACAAAAATACTGCTGGAGAAGTTACTCCAAGTAGCAATTGTGCAACATTATGTGATATTCCTGGCTGTGGCCGCCAGTATTTTATCTTATAAGAAACTCGCCTTGACGTAGCTTCATACACGAAGTAGCATATCGTACAAAAGTGGAGTGAGGTACAAGCAGCAGATGGTACAGTATGTACCATTCCCGTGGGAGAGTCCGCTAACTGTACTGAACTTGCTTCTGACTGGTCGGCACATTCGGATGTTAGGCGCCAAAACGGCTAACTTATCTTATTAATTATTTATATACTTTTAATTGTATTTAACCCAGTTTTCAGTATAACAATCTCTCATGGTTACCCTATGAATCTACTGTTTTTGTTTATTAAATTTCACTAGTTTTGAGAAATATATGAGTAATGATATTACAACCGAAGAGCTTCCGACACCTTCGGGTCGCTTTGGCGCGTCTGGGAGACGAAGTACTTCGGCTGCGCTAGTCGCTCTGTTTCGGGCGTTCTTCAGAGCTGGACGTGTATCTGTTTCGGGCGGACATGTATTCTATGTCGGAAGTTGTCAGAAAAATAACCGCACAATTACGAAAGCTATGTCGAGTGTTGATTACAATAGTATAAAAAGTGATTATTTAAAATATTAAACAAACACAGGCTCAAGTTCGAGATGACAACATAGCAGCCTCCGCCGAAGAAGAGCCCACGACCGACGAGATGTCTTTTGCGCAACTTAAGAAGACGACAGGTAGGTGGAAAGAACAGTTAGGGAGTCTTATTCGATCTCTACAGATCTCTCCAGGTTCCAGATCTAACTTCTAACACGACAATGTATAATTTATAATTAGCTCCTGCCAAAACTTGAATATGTCCATTAAATGAAGAAAGAACAAGGAAGTCCTATAAAGGAAGCTGGGTGAATCTTCAGAAGTATATTTTGCATTACCGCAATTTCCAGAGCTCACAGTACTGCTAGAAAATTAGTCTACCACGTCACGTAACTGGATACACCGCTGTGTCACTGTATACACAAGCTGTATAGTACATCCTGTCTCGTTGACGCTTTTCTGTTTATAACTTCAGGCACCATCCAATTCCTAACAATGGAATCCACTCTCATTTACATCCTCTCTCACTTCCATTTTTGTCATTACTTCTTCAATCATCATATAGGTTTCCCAATCCCCCCTAAACATACTAATTCTCACCCCCCTCAGAATTTTTATGATCCCACTGTCGAAGTCCAATCCTCCATTTTATTGGCGTGGCCCGACGCCCTGTATTTGCGTAATAAGGAACTCTCAACCATCACAGAAGCACACTATGTGATCAAACGTATCCGGACACCCCCAAAAACATACGTTTTTCCTATTAGGTGCATTGTGCTGCCATCTACTGCCAGGTACTCCCTATCAGCGACCTCAGTAATCACTAGGCTTCGTGAGAGAGCACAATGGGGCGCTCCTCTGAACTCACGGACTTCGGAAGTGGTCAGGTGATAGGGTGTCACTTGTGTTATATGTATGGACGCGAGATTTCCACACTCCTAAACATCCCTAGGTCCACTGTTTCCGATGTGATAGTGAAGTGGAAACGTGAAGTGACACGAACAGCACAAAAGCGTACAGGCCGACCTCTTTTGCTGACTGACGGACACCGCCGACGGTTGAAGAGGGTCGTAATGTGTAATAGGCAGACGTCTACCCACACCATCACACAGGAATTACAAACTGCATCAACATCCACTGCAAGCACTATGACAGTTAGGCGGGACGTGAGAAAACTTTGATTTCATGATCGAGCGGCTGCTCATAAGCCACACATCACGCCGGTGAATGCCAAACGACGCCTCGCTCGGTGTAAGGAGCGTGAACATTGGACGATTGAACAGCGCAAAAACGTTGTAAGGAGTGACGAATCACGATACACAATGTGGCGATCCGACGCCAGGGTGTGGGTTTGGCGAAAGCCCGGTGAACGTAATCTGCCAGCGTGTGTAGTGGCAACAGTAAAATTTGGAGACGGTGATGTTATAGTGCGGTCGTGTTTTTCATGAAGGGGCTTGCACCCCTTGTTGTTTTGCTTGGCATTATCATAGCACAGGCCTATATTGATGTTTTAAGCACCTTCTTGCTTTCCACTGTTGAAGAGCAATTCGGGGATGGCGATGGCATCTTTTAACACGATAGAGCACCTGTTCATAATGCACTGCCAGTGGCGGAGTGGTTTCACGACAATAACATCCCGGTAATGGACTGGCCTGCACTGAGTCCTGGCCTGAACCCTATAGAACACCTTTGACATGTTTTGGAACGCCGACTTCGTGCCAGGCCTCACCGAACGACATCGATACCTCTCCTAAGTGCAGCATTTCGTGAAGAATGAGCTGCCATTCCCCAAGAAACCTTCCAGCACCTGATTGAACGTATGCCTGTGAGAGTCATCAAGGCTACGGATGGCCAACACCATACTGAATTCCAGCATTATCGATGGAGGGAGCCACGAAGTTTCAAGTCATTTTCAGCCTGGTGTCCGGTTACGTTTGATCACATAGTGTAATTACTTCACCATCCACAACAGTTGCATCGGGTGAAGGGAGTGCCTCATGTTATTTCTCTGCGCTGTTTTGTGTGTGTGCTGGAAACATACGGAGATGTTCGCATACTGAGGTCGAACTAAACACTGGAGTCTGCATTATTATTTTCTCCCGACACCGAATGAAAAAGAACAAAAATGCGTCTGGAAACACAAAATGCAGATGTTTCATTACAAGCACACAGTTAAAACACACTGCAAAAAAATAAAAATAAATAAATAAATAAAATAAAATAAAAAAGGTTCGATGCCAAAATAACTTCTTACACATCGGCTGGTAAAACACCCACCAAAATAAGTTAATGTTGTTCGTGTTTAGTGTAGTTACCAGGCCTGCTACTTAAATAAGGGGGCGCGAAGAGAGTCGGCTGTTGTGTAAAATCAGTGGAGAACGCAGATGTGACGCGCACTCTTATGAGGAAGCGTTATCAGCACCTGACATTTGGGGAGGTGCCTCATTACGAATCTCAATTTGGATGATGATGATGAGTTTGTGAGCCGCTCCGCGCCTGTACAATTTCCATTCTTTATTCAGTCTAGTCTCTCCACTTTCATGAATGGTGATAAATGATAAGGACAGTACAAACACCCAGTCCCGGGGCGGAGAAAATCCCCAACCCGGCCGGGAATCTCCATTCGGAGAGAAGCAAGTTGGCCATGTGCTTTTCAAAGGAAACTTGGCGGTGTGTGCTTAAAGTGGTCAAGCGAAAGCACGGAAAACCTAAATTTATATGGACAAACGGTGTTTCGAACCGCCGTCATCCCGAAAACTAGTCCATCGTCTTACGACTGCGTCACCTATGATGGTAGTTTGAGAGCAGACAACTGTATACAGAAGAACAGCGGCCACATTTCAACGGAGTGGGCCGGCTCTATTTTCACACCACTGTCTCAGTATCCTTTGTTTTCCAATTTAAACAGCTGGTTTTAGACACACGGAAGACACAGGATGTAAACTTCTCAATCTTGTAAACAGTTGCTATTTAAATATACGTTCTTGATCCTGCTACTCCGAAACGATACTCATATCGCGCTTCAGGTTCGTTGGGCAAGACAATCATGAGAACTACGATGACAGACCACCAACCTCGGTCAAAAAGCAAAACAACGAAGTTCCCGTGATAACCGTTAGAAGTACACCGCATTTGAAATGTGTCTGCGGCGTACCAGCGTTAATCGCCGGAAAGCAAACAGACGTCAGCCGACCGTGCATTTGACGCGGTTAACTCCGTGTACTGCAATGGAAAGCGCCCTGGAGACGCAAAGACGTTAACAGAGATATGAATTTGCACACGGCTGCCTACATACATGCGCTTCTTAGACAATCGCTGGAGAGTGTGACATCATTGTCACATACTCTTACTTTTGCGAACAAGTAGAAGTGTATGCGTATCTGGCTACTAGGTCGTCCATTTATGTTTCGCGAAAGAAAAGCAAGAGAATTTTTCAAAGTACGAGACGGATATACTTCTCGAATTGGTCGCCGCGAATGCATAGGTTCTTGAAAATAAAAGACCTGACGGCTGCAGTTTCAAAAGTGTCTCGTTTCAGTAATAATGTTTTTCGTCTTTCTACATCTAAATCTACATCCATACTCCGCAAGCCACCTGACGGTGTGTGGCGGAGGGTACCCTGAGTACCTCTATCGGTTCTCCCTTCTATTCCAGTCTCGTATTGTTCGTGGAAAGAAGGATTGTCGGTATGCCTCTGGGTGGGCTCTAATCTCTCTGATTTTATCCTCATGTTCTCTTCGCGAGATATACGTAGGAGGGAGCAATATACTGCTTGACTCCTCGGTGAAGGTATGTTCTCGAAACTTCAACAAAAGCCCGTACCGAGCTACTGAGCGTCTCTCCTGCAGAGTCTTCCACTGGAGTTTATCTATCATCTCCGTAACGCTTTCGCGATTACTAAATGATCCTGTAACGAAGCGCGCTGATCTCCACTGGATCTTCTCTATCTCTTCTAGCAACCCTATCTGGTACGGATCCCACACCGCTGAGCAGTATTCAAGCAGTGGGCGAACAAGTGTACTGTAACCTACTTCCTTTGTTTTCGGATTGCATTTCCTTAGGATTCTTCCAATGAATCTCAGTCTGGCATCTGCTTTACCGACGATCAACTTTATATGATCATTCCATTTTAAATCCCTCCTAATGCGTACTCCCAGATAATTTATGGAATTAACTGCTTCCAGTTTCTGACCTGCTATATTGTAGGTAAATGCTAAGGGATCTATCTTCCTAAGTATTCGCAGCACATTACACATGTCTACATTGAGATTCAATTGTCATTCCCTGCACCATGCGTCAATTCGCTGCAGATCCTCCTGCATTTCAGTACAATTTTCCATTGTTACAACCTCTCGATATATTTCTGCATCATCTGCAAAAAGCCTCAGTGAACTTCCGATGTCATCCACCAGGTCATTTATGTATATTGTGAACAGCAACGGTCCCATGACACTCCCCTGTGGCACACCTGACATCACTCTTACTTCGGAAGACCTCTCCATTGAGAATGACATGCTGCGTTCTGTTATCTAGGAACTCTTCAATCCAATCACACAGTTGGTCTGATAGTCCATATGCTCTTACTTTGTTCATTAAACGACTGTGGGGAACTGTATCTAACGCCTTGTGGAAGTCAAGAAACACGTTTAGTTCGAATACATACGTCATTTGGATATAAAATTAATCAAATATATGCTGATTAACACATCTAATTGTTCTTTTTATTGAAAATGCTCGTCTTCTAGCTATATACCGCA
Source organism: Schistocerca nitens (assembly GCF_023898315.1). Lineage (NCBI taxonomy): Eukaryota > Metazoa > Arthropoda > Insecta > Orthoptera > Acrididae > Schistocerca > Schistocerca nitens. The sequence continues at coordinate 828,395,844 of NC_064618.1, read as the reverse complement.
TACAAAAATCGAGTTTTCATTGCGAACAAAACTTAATTAACAACGTTTTACAGAAGATCAGTAACCGGGACTGATAGAAAAAAATTATTCACAGTTTTTTAATCATCTTGTGTTTTACACTTCACATAATCCACGTAGAAGATGCTTTTGTTTAAAAGTGTGAATCTACCTGGAAACGAACCCATGTCCACACGCAGCGAGCAAGCACAGAGGCACACTGCCTGTTGACGTTTTAGGGTATTAAGGGGTGGGGGGGGGGGGGGGGTAGGACATCAAACGGGCTGACTTGGAGCAGGAGAGGCATCACAGGACATTTTAATTTAAACTGGCTATACTTTTACAAATAAATTCATAAAACTTTGTCAGCACGACCAGAAAGGATTCGGGATTCACTCTCAAAGCAGTGGAAGTTGAGAAACACAACAAAATAAATTTTTTTTATATGTGAAATTTCATCATTATTTCAGTTACTATTGGCTGCGTTTGTTTCTATATGTACACTTTTCTTCATAAGTAAGAGGGATTCTTCGATGAATTTTGCACTGCTTATTGAACACCAACTCCTAATCTATTAAAAAATGTGTTAAAAATTGAGATAATTAACTACAAAATGCGTTTTTTCTAAACATGAAGTTTAAAATGTAACAGCTCATTCGTTTTTTCATAAATTAAATGAATTCTAGAGTTTCATAAAACTGTAAGTATGATTTGTATGCTGTGCAACATCGAAGAATCTCTCTTACTTATTAAAAAAAAGTGGATTACAAAAAAATTCTTTTGTTATGTTTTTGAACTTCCACTGCTATGAGAGTGAATCCTGAATCCTTTCTGATCGTGCTGACAAAGTTTTATGAATTAATTTGTAAAATTAAAGACAGTGGAAATTAACCTGTCCTGTAGTGCCCCTCCAGCACCAAGTCGGCCCGTCTGACGTCCTACCCCCCTTAAACAAGGTGGGAAAAACTTAGAAGTCGATTTTTCCGACAGTTTTTGAGAGTTGCATCGAACTGTTTTGGGAGAGATGTATTTGAGTTTTGAATTTCACGTGCCATACAACTAATATAAAAAATTGACAAAAATCTGAATTTTGTATGTTCCTCTTGTTCACTTGTGAAGGCATAATTTAATTCTACTCCCGGTAAGTTTCATTCATAAATTAATGAACTTTCTGGGTTCGTCTTCCGTACATGGTAGGGTAAACAAGTGCCTTCAGTGTCTCAGTACATCGAAATGCGTCCTCGCCTTAATACCGCACGCTTATGAAACCCTGGTCATCTCGCGAAAAGCGGGCGTAAGCCACGGTCAAATCTCACCGCTGTAAACTGCCCCATTGAACTCCGATCGAGATCGGTGCACCAGAATTTTGCGTTGAGGTTAAAAGCCGACTTTACTGCAGCTAACTTTAATCTAGGTTGGTGCATTCGGAGTGCCTCGTGTCAACGAAATTGAGAAAATGCGTTACGTTCAGGATCTCAACATAAAAATTCTGGAACTTTTTAATTGTAACCACAGCACAGATAGAAGGCCATATCATGTAGCTGTGATATGTTTAGAGATTTGCAGTGGAAAAAAGCAGACTAAACGCAGTCGTGATAGGATGTGCGCACGGCCGTCCACAAAGCTGACTGGGAAAACCGGGAGTGCATCCTTTCTCCCACTGCGTCTGCGGTAGATGTAGGCCAGACCCGGCGGCGCAGCCTAGTCTGATCGCCGCAAAATGGTTAAGAGAAAGCTACTCCCTTCTGGCGCCGATTCTTGTAAAAAAAAAAACAGGCAGCTGCAGGCGGCGGGGTGAAGGCCAGTGGCAGCGGCTCGTCAAAGTCTGCCGCCACCGCCGCAAAAGCAAGTGTGCCAGCCGAGCGACAGACGCGCCATGCGACGCTCGTTTTCCGATGAGAGATCATTCAGAGGCGGCGTCCGAGTTGTATCGTGTCTGTCACGGTCACCGGCACCGAAAGTTTTCCCCAGACGTCGGAGCGCATTCTAGTAACAGCCGCGAAGGTCATCAAAAGTTCCTGTTACTCTGCTATTAAAACACGTTAGTATGCATCGAGAAGGAACTGCCACTATGATTAGAACAAATTGAAGCCGCCAGTGAGCGCTGATGCCTTCTGAGATTGATCGTGTGGCATTAACGGCTGCCAGTTGTCTAAATTCTCTACTTCCCGTGAAGATGCTGACAAAGTTTCGGTACTAAATGCCACGAATTAGGGATTTTTGGGTATACCGATATTTTATACATCCAGTTTAACCAGACTGCCAAAACCGCTCAAGACAACCCTTTCTGAAGTAACAATTTTTTTTATCATAGCGTGTAGGCTATTTTATTAATTCCAACAATAAACGTAGTCATTGGACAAAAACTGAAAAATTTCATGACTTCCTCAGACTTCCATTATACGTCTCAAGATAAGCAGAATCGAAACAAATAAAACAGGTAAGTAAAGAAAACAGTTCATATATTGTTCACTGCGTTTCTCAGAAAGTAGAGTTAACTATTACAAAAAAATCATTAGTATTCTCCTACTCATTCCAATTTTTTTTTGAAACTCTGCTCAACTAGCATACTGCAGTCGACAATCATCCTACTATATGGGTATTACGAATGGTCGGTACTAAAGGGTCAAAACAGGTTGCAAAACTATTTTTTGCGTTAAGTTGTCCGATTCCAACGGCTGTAAGCAGCTGCTTTATATCTGCGTTATAAACTATGAATGTATTGTTAAGTTTTAATTTATTACTGTTGCCTTAATTTTCTTTCCTTTTTTATTATTTCATAGAAACAACGGACAGATCATAAGATTTTGTTACAATTTGCAACATTCTTTTCCTTTAATTATTTCGAATGAAAAAATCTGTAGTAAAATATATTTGCTTACTTTTTAACAAGAATTTGAATACAACTGGGTTCTTCCTCACAAAACTAAAAATGGTCGTTAAAAAATTCAAAGGGACAATTCAGATAGTAGAAAAAAAATATAACGTTTACTAGTAACAGTTGTACGACAACGGTTAAAATTTTAGAAATGAATTAATTCAATAGCCAATATTTGTTGGACAATCTGTTCATAAGTACTCGTTCTACATCTAAACGTACATGGATTCTCTGCAATCACACTTAAGTTCCTGACAGAGCGTTTATCAAACCACCTTCACAACAATCCTCTATTATTCAAATTTCGAACAGCACGCGGAAAAAACGAACACTTTAATGTGTTGATCTGTAAGTCGACTCCTTCCATCAGAAACAACATTATTCAAAGACGATACTAATGTTTCAGAATCCACAGAATTTCCTACCAACGGTAAATGTTGTTGGGCTACAAATGACACGCCTGGCATACACCTTTCAATCTGCTCCCGTAAAACGAAAGGCTCGCTTCTTCTGAGTAGAAACGGACAACAGATAATTATTGTCGCAGCAGTTCTGCACCGGTTGATGTCATATGAGAGTTGTTCGTTTTTAACTGTCCATTCTGTAGAATAACCCAATATTTCAAAGCAATGGAAATTTTACAATCAGCGTTACTAGTTCTTTAAAAAAGTTTATATATGTATAAACAAAAATTTTTAGCAGACCTGATATGATTAATATACCGGTTTTTTACCTGGTTATTAGAAACAAAAACACCTAGACAACCGAGACCAAACAAATACCGAAAAATACCGGTTATTCAGAACGAAAATGTCGGTATCGGTTTATACCGGTCGGTTTTTTCCATCCAATACCACGCACTCCGTACGCTCAGGCTTGTCTTTCACTCATAAACACTAAAGTGGAAAGTATGATCGTTATATATATATGGTATGCTGTAGGACTCTCTTCATGCGTCAGTTGTTGCAATTTATGATGGTCTTCAGTTTAAGGTATAAAAATAATCACGAACCAACAGGATATCGGTATACAGAGCATTACCTGACGCGAATTGTCAGGTTTCAACAAAGCCTAAATATAGTCCAACAGGAAAAGGAACTGAACTACGTTCTTTAGTATTGTACATTATCAAAATATATATTGTTATGGCACTCTCAGTCCTTTGCAGTGCAGGTGTTGCGCGTAGCTTACATTGTAAACAGAGCTTGGATTCAGTTACACTTTTTCCTCGTTTGGTATTACACACAAATTACAGGGAACTTCGAAAACTCTGTGTTACTGTTTTCCCTACTACAGAATGGAACGAATAAAATCTTCATTACATATTACTATATAAACTACACCGGGGACATCGTTGCAAAATGAGTTTACATGTAGCGAGCGGAGTTCGTGACGTGAAGGAATAACGTAACCGTATACTCTAGAATAAAGGCACACACAATGCATGACAGGTGCTCAACATGATTATCTTCGCAGTGATATTTTAAACGTGTGACTTGGGTTTTTTCCCCTTATTTTTTAACCAAGAACTTGGTATCTGTGTAAAATTAAATATGAGGGCGATCAAAACGTTTTCGTTCCAAGGCCGTACAGTCCACAATCGGTATGCGAATCGGACAAAATTGCCGTGAGCACTGAGGCAACCATCATACCGACCCACCAGGTTAAAGATGTCGTCCGTTTGGTAAGCCGCCGTCCCCTGCTGCGTGAAGAAGTACTGCCTGCTGCCACGTCCTCGTCTGACAGCATCGTCGACCTTTGAAGGCCTTTTTTAAGGTACTGACGGCGTGATAAACGCATGAGGAGAGATGAGGACTATAGAGCGGATGCCCAAGTGTCTCCCACTCCAGTTATCGCAACTTCTGCGTTACGACATTTGCGATATGGGTGCGCCTAGTGTCGAATCGCGGCCAGAACGGAACTTGGCGCACCATTCCATAACGGTGGTTTTTGATAAATATGCTGTCCCATACACATTCTTCACTCTCTGATCCACGTCTACCGGTGTTTGTCCTTCGGCAGCCAAGAAAATAACAGCATGTTGGTCCTGATTGGACGCATTTGGTAATAACGTAACCACTGTTCACGTTTCCGCGTTTACCTCCCGCATGTCTGAAGGATACGTGTGCTACGCCAATCCTTGCCTTTAGGTCTGCGCGTACATACCAGCATCGGAGTCGCGCTACGACGCATATACGCTGGAACAGCGCCCTCTAGCGGAAGCGTTTTGATCGCCCCTTACACTTTGCATTAACCAGCGTTTCTTATGCAAGTTTGAAGTTTTGGCAAAAATAAACAGAAAAAGCATTCAGTTTATTACAGTCACTTTAACAACTTTGGGTTCCGCCGTGGTTTTGATTCCACACCATAGTGCTTGCTAGCTGTCCACATAAATGGAAACCTAAGCTTGCTTGTACAGCTGTGACGATCAGTTCATAGTAGGGCTACGGTTACGTAAGAGAAATGGAGTTGGGACCTGCTGGTGTAAGCAGGTATGGTTTAAATCGCACTTCTTGAAACTACATACCATCCATCTGTAGTCTACAGACTACAAAGAAAAACGAGAAATAAGAATTGCAGTTCGGCAATCACTGCATTTATGTAAAACAGTCCTTACCGAAGAATTTGAGCACGACAGACCTTTACTGAACACAATCCTGTCTGGAGCGATTAGACCCTCGCGTTTCCTGATCTGTGAACTAACTCGTCCATCAAAATAAGGGAGATTTTTTTTAACGTGGCACCCGATTCATAGGGCTGCTTATCAATTTTCACATATAAAAAGCAATGTTATAGGTGAAATCCGTGTACACCAACACGAGAAACTTCTTAGACCTAACCGTCCCCAATTTACAGACATTTAAAATTACAAACAGACTCATACCACGCTACAATCTGACATATTTTGACGTGAAATAAAGACTGCGACTTCACTCACGTTATGTAACTGAAATTTACGAGGCAAGATGGCCAAAAGACTTACACAACCATCCACGCTGTAACCCATATAAAACTCTGTCAACACCCGTTGTAGCAGTATATCTGTGTTGAAGCAAGTGATCGGTAATCGACTCACGGCTGAAAACTTTGACAACGTCAAGGACGACACGAAGGACTGCCGTGCTAACATGAATTACACCTTAAAACTCTGATTTCTCATCTCCTTAATGAAACTGACAGAGCTTTTCAAAAGTTGTTAAGCTCAAATGGCTGTGATGAAACACGCAGTAGCATAATGAAAATAAATGTCTTGTAAATTACGGAATTTTCTGAGAGGACAAAGATCAACAGAGTTACATCAGTCCTATTAAGCTAACATGAAACTCATTACGGGTTGTAGATAATGCTGAACCGCTTGCATCATTCAAATACATCCTTGTTGAATCTATTCTCAGGCAGGCTCCGTTGAGATATAAAAACACTGTGGTGATCGAGGAGTGGAGTGGTTCACAGGAGATAATTCCGGGTCTATCACTGGACATACAATACGGCTATAAGAATCTCTCCCACACCGGTGACTATCATCATAATGAATATCGAAAAAAAAAAAAAAAAAAAAGTTTGGCGTAACTGAACTGGCAGATTCCAAATAATCATCTAGGTGACTTTGATGGTGATTCCTGTTACGTACTACAGATCTTTGAGTATCACATACACTGTCTACAGTTCGTCTCTTCACCGTTCCATTCGAGAACATTAATTTGACCAACGGCACGACTTAATTCCCTTTATGAACCAGCAAAGGAAATTGCCGGGTTACTTTTTTAATACCTCTTTCAAACAAATATATTTCAAATAGTGTGTGTTTGCCATGAATTGAATAGATCCTCCTTGACTCTTAGTCATTCCAGGCGCTATGGCAAACAACCACTTCACGTTTGAGACGTCGCAGAAAACCAGCCTTCAAGTGAAGTATTACTCGCTCAACAGATAGCGAGGATTCTAAGAATATTCTACCACGAACGCTCATATCACGCTAGCCTCATAATGATTAAATCAGGAGGAATTAGGGCAGACATGTAGGCTAGCATTTCCTCCGCGTTCTATTTGCGAACTGCGTCAGTTCACAAGACAATACACTTTTATCCCCTTATTACAGCGACGAAATATCCGAAGAGTAAATGCACACAGTACTCTCGTTCCGGAACAAAACTTATACATTCATAAAACAATAATTAGAAAAGAGCGAATTCATCCTTTTATAATGGTGATATTCGAACATGAAAGCTTGAGACTACGAACTACATTACTGCAAGACTGTCTAGAGATATCACCGCCAAACTGAAATATACATTTCAAAGGCAAGAAGGTCATTAATGTGTTGTGCCCTGCAAGTGGTTTTAAATCAAACGAACAATTCAGCATTGATATGCCAGCTGACGACTGGCTTTAACCAGTAGTCTTTTCGCTGCAGAGCAGCAAAGAATATTTTTATAATCTGAGCAAAAGTTGATAAAGCGATGATTCAACAGAGAAAGGGTAATATTACGCAAGTAGTCCGCGACTGTGAATCTACCCATCTGCAAATTTACTGTGTAGCAATGCTGTTTGGAAAACGTCCACATAAATAGCAGTACAACCAGAAGAGGTTGGCCAAGGCGCGATGCGAATGCAATTTACGAACGTATGCAACCTGCTACGCATGATCTCACCGTTGTAAAAAAAAAAGCATGTGATCTGTTCTCACCAACACGTCTATATGAGGCAGACATCTCGTACAGGGAAGTTCATCCGTACTCCACGCGTTTCCACTGCAGTGTCTCCAACTGGAACTTTGACAAATTCTGAATAAGCAAACCTGTAACGAACCGTGCACCTCCTCTTTAGAATTCCTGTCTCTTCAATTAATTTAACTTAATTGTGGGCCCAAGCTGACCAAAAATATCCAAGAATTGGTCGAACGAGAGAATTCTAAATGAACTCCCTCGTGGACGAAATACACTGCTCAAGTATTCTTCCAATGAACTTGGATCCCGTAACTGCACTTACTGCAACTAGTGTTATATGGCAGTTCTGTCTTAAACCGTTCCAAATATCATTCCACAATATTTCCCCACAAACAGATCCACATTAGATCACTTATTCACCCTAAGACAAGTAAATGAGAAGGCGTGGGAATTCAATGTAGATGTCCACATATTATTCGTAGATTTTAAAAAGGCCTATGATAGCATACACCGACACACTTTCCTAAATATAATGAAGGAATTTAAAATACCTTCAAAATTAATCAGATTAGTTAAAATGTGTATACATGAAACTTTATGTCGCATAAAGACACCGGTAGGAGAAACTGAAGATTTTAAGGTGTACGCTGGACTGAGACAAGGGGATGCCATTTCACCTATTTTATTTAACCTTGTCCTAGAGAAAATCGATAGAGAATTTTCTAAAACCAGTCCACAAGGGATCCAGCAACAGGATGTGAACATTACAAGACTTGCCTATGCAGATGATGTAGCACTAATAAGTAGTTCCAAAAGAGAATTAATCAGAATGATGAAAAATTACTACAAAATTGCTGAGAAAACAGGATTACATGCTAATAAATAAAAAAAAAAGGTTCAAATGGCTCTGAGCACTATGGGACTTAACAGCTATGGTCATCAGTCCCCTACAACTTAGAACTACTTATACCTAACTAACGTTAGGACATCACACAACAGCCAGTCATCACGAGGCAGAGAAAATCCCTGACCCCGCTGGGAATCGAACCCGGGACCCGGGCGCGGGAAGCGAGAACGCTACTGCACGACCACGAGCTGCGGACAATAAATAAAAGACAGAATACCTGCCCATAAGTAAGAAAACCAGAAAAGATGCACCTCTGACTGTAGATGGATTCAATTTCAAGACTGTTGACCACTTCAAGTACCTAGGAAATCTTTTTACTAATAACAACAGAACAAATATAGAAATAAATGCCCGTTTATCAAAAGCAAAAAAGACACTTTTTACTTTCATCAAAATTTTAAGAAAAAGATCACTTAGCAGTAACTTAAAAATTCGCTTATATCAATCGACCATTATATCTGTGATGTTAGATGGATGTGAAACAATATTTAGAAAGAAAGATGAAGAAAAACTTCATTTTAGAAAGAAAAGTACTAACGAAATTTTTTGGACCTGTATACGACGAAAACAAAATGGAATGAAGAATAATAATAAGAAATGAAGAATTAAGAGGGCTGTACAAACACCGTAACATCGTGGAAGTGCTCAAGTGGAGAAGGTTGAATTGAGCAGGCCATATAGCAAGAATGACAGAGAATAGACTACCTAGAATGGCATTCAGCAGAACAATAGATGGAACGAGAGGAAGAAGGAGACCCAGAATCAGATGGTGGGACAACATTCGGGAGGACACAACTAGGATAAACAGCAACAGCAACTGGACAAACAGCGCATTGGACAGGCAGAAGTGGAAGAGGCTCATAGAGCGGGCATATGGTCGATAAGGCCCTTGCCACATGTAAAGTAAAGTAAGTAAAAAGTAATGTTATATTCCCGAGTGAAAAAAGTTTAAACAAACTACTACTCTTTTTCAGCAGCAAAGGCTGTAATTGAGCACGCACCGAAAGATACAGTTTAGCGCTAGCAAAACATCCTACAAAGGAATTACGGATTTCTTCAGAATGCGTCACAAAGCGCTACAATGGGGAAGGTGTCTACAAACTTCAAGATTTTTTCACGAACGGATAAAATAACTCCATTTTAAAATACATATAAGCCCAACTAACAATATTCATGCGATCGGGAACGACTGTCCTTTAGATTTTACTCCAGACTGTGTGATCTGCCATAACAGCTTAGGGTACAGTTATAAGCTGCTGACGACGAGATTCTTACGCCAATATTTTTATCAATGCCAACATCCTCCATTCTGGTTAGCAAATGGAACGGTGCCAAGGATTCCTCATAGGCTACACACAAAATCTGTGCTAAAATGTAAACAAAAAAAGTCTGCGTACTGGTTATCAACAGCACAGTGAGCCAAATTTCCTGCCGGGACTGAGTTTTGCGTCAGAATCTCCGTCGCAGCCGCTTTCTGAAACATGTAGCACGAGACGCAGAATGCCAGGGGCCATCTGCTTCATGCGTCAGCATCCAGGCGACGCGACGCAGCAGTAACAACAAGCAACGGAGACAGAATCACAGCAAGGCCGCGTGAGAAGTGTGTCGCAGGCGGCAGGACCGTAAACCGTTTACCCTGCAGCTTATTAACAAGCTCCGCATAAAGTAGGACGGCGCAAAACAACAAGGAAGGAGAAAGGTCTCGTCCGGGTTGGTCAGACAACTTGCAAGCGAAAGTATAGCCGCCTTCTCTTCAAGTTTCACGCGAAGGCTGGAAAAAGAGATAATTTCCAGAGCAATTTTGTGAATGATGAGCGACTCAAACATGAACCGACGAGTTTTAAGAGGGCAAAACAGTGATGCCTCGTTTTGATGAGAAAGTGGGGAGAATACGAGTAGACAGCTAACGCAAAAAAGATTCGAGCGCTAGCTTCCTCCAACTTCAGTTACAAGGCGGTATCGTGGAAAAGTGTGACTACTGACCTTTCTACGAACTGGGTAAATAGTAAATATTTCAGATCATACTCTGTTTACCCATATGATACAGAGGTATTTCGCAGAATAAAATTTGTAGAACAGGGAACGGTGCATAGAAGTAATTTTATTCAAAGACGAGTTCGTTTTAGTGCTTTGGGAAACGTGTATTAAAGAAAAACGGCGAATTTTAAAAGTTACACTGCATGCAGGTGCGTTTGAGGGAATGCCAACAGGTGAATGAATGTAAGTGCAAAGTGTCATTCCACCAACAGTTCTTTTTTCTGCAAGCGGTAACTATGGAGTTTTCCTCAGTGCATTTCTAGGGTTAATCGGTATCCTGAACTAGGTAAGTGGCAAACATTAGGCCATTATTCACCATTCTTATTTGAAGTGAAATGTTGACTTTTTGTTGACTATTTTGAATGTTTACCATTCTGTTATCCGGCCATCGTGTAAACCTAATTAAACTCGACTCGTGAAGAATACGGATTGGATTCCACTGTCAATGGAACTTTTTCCAGTATATCTGTAGTGATTGAAAAAAGGGGAATAAACATTATTACGAACAACCTTTTGAAGAAAATGCTCAATGTGTACAATATTCTGTTTCTCGAAAAAATGGCTCTGAGCACTATGGGACTTAACATCTACGGTCATCAGTCCCCTAGAACTTAGAACTACTTAAACCAAACTAACCTAAGGACATCACACAACAGCCAGTCATCACGAGGCAGAGAAAATCCCTGACCCCGCCGGGAATCGAACCCGGGAACCCGGGCGCGGGAAGCGAGAACGCTACCGCACGACCACGAGCTGCGGACTTCTGTTTCTCGCAAATATTTTGTATGTAAATCTGTATTTACTATATCGTATTGTTTGTTACTAATGTGTTTCAAGTCAGACACCACACATGCGGGAATCATGCGTTTCTGTCGTTGGCAATATTCCTGGCAAGAGGATTTGTCGTGAAATGTGATTACCTGTCAAACGTACCTATACCACGTGGAAGCCTGAACCGAATATGCATGTAGTATAGTGTTCGTTAGTGTTTCTAAAAGAAAGCAGTCAAAGCTGGCGCCAGCACACATCCTCCTACATTTGAACAGCACTAACGTACCTCCGAGCTCAGTGACCATATCTGATGGATAGTGCACCGTTAACAATGTTCCATAGTTCACGCAAGGTTCAGGATTTTACCCAGTACGTTAGTGCACAATCTATTGTTTACAACTTTATCTCCTTCTCCTCTCCATCCCCTCTCCCTTGCTGAGCAAATACCAGTGACGAAAATATCCTCCGTCAGCTGGATTCGAAACACTTATCTCTGGATAGGATTGGGGACAAGAGAAGTTTGTGGCACAACTTGACCAGAAGACGGGATCGGTTGGTAGGACATGTTCTGAGGCATCAAGGGATCACCAATTTAGTATTGGAGGACGGCGTGGAGGGTAAAAATTGTAGAGGGAGACCAAGAGAAAAATTGTAGAGGGAGACCAAGAGAAAAATTGTAGAGGGAGACCAAGAGGTGAATACACCAAGCAGATTCAGAAGGATGTAGGTTGCTAGTGCACGCACTAGTGCTTCGACATATATTTCGTTTTTCCACTGTGTAGCTCGAGTCAGACCAAACAAATACCGCTTATCACAGGTTTCACGCGACGCTCAGCGTCAAGTTTGTTTCCAGTTACAAACAAAATGATTTTCAAAGCTGGTGCATACGTGCCCATCGGATAGGACGGTTCAAAATTAGTCTAGTGCGGTTTATCGATACGTATTACCAGGGACAGCGAAACAGGAAGAATAAACAGTACTGCAACAGCGACTGAGTAGCGCTGCTGCATGGCGGTAGGAAACAGTGCGGGACGAGGCAGGGCAGTGCTGCCGCTACTGGAGTACTGGCTATTTTTCATGTTTCACTGTCCCTGTTAATACACATCGATGAACATTTCATTTGTGACGGTAAACAAACCCTCACTTTCAGCTCACGCAACAAGCCACATAGAAGACATGATGAACACTGGAATGAGATTTTCACTCTGCAGCGGAGTGTGCGCTGATTTGAAACTTCCTGGCAGATTAAAACTGTGTGCTGGACCGAGACTCGAACTCGGGACCTTTGCCTTCCGCGGGCAAGTGCTCTACCATCTGAGCTACCCAAGCACGACTCACGCCCCGTCCTAACAGCTTTACTTCTGCCAGTACCTCGTCTCCTACCTTCCAAACTTTACAGAAGCTCTCCTGCGAACCTTGCAGAACTAGCACTCCTGAAAGAATGGACATTGCGGAGACATGGCTTAGCCACAGCCTGGCGGATGTTTCCAGAATGAGATTTTCACTCAGCAGCGGAGTGTGCGCTGATATGAAACTTCCTGGCAGATTAAAACTGTATGCCGGACCGAGACTCGAACTCGGGACCTTTGCCTTTCTGCAAGGTTCGCAGGAGAACTTCTGTAAAGTTTGGAAGGTAGGAGACGAGGTACTGGCAGAAGTAAAGCTGTGAGGATGGGGCGTAAGTGGTGCTTGGGTAGCTCAGTTGGTAGAGCACTTGCCCGTGAAACGCAAAGGTCCCGATTTCGTGTCTCTGTCCGGCACACAGTTTTAATCTGTCAGTAAGTTTCATGATGAACACTCTTTGATTGCGCCGTTTTTCTCTACGTATTGCAAAAACGAAACTGTAAATATCTATCGAAACACCAGAGAAAACGTGCGTGGTAACTCAGGGAAGATACCCGGGAGGGTGGGAGGGAGGGAGGGAAGGTGGGAGGGAGGGAGAGAGCGCTAGCTTTCCATGTGACCTACTACACATTTCCGGAAGTATACTGGTTACCAGAATGACAACCAAGGCTTTCTTCCATACTTGGGTCTACATCTACTTGCGCTTAATGAGCTGCTATTTAGGAACTCCCCAGTCCAGGACGTTTGACACCGGAGTGGAGTTTCGAATGTAAACAGAACTGGAATGTAAGGACTTGGATGGCCTGCAGCCCTCGGCGGCCACTCGAGGCTATCAGGAGGGCCCTGGAACGGGTCTTTTGCGCCGCTCCGATGACGCAGTGCACGTCGCTAGTGGAGTGGCAACCGCTGGCTCAGGACGGCGGGGAAATCAATCACGGCCAATCGCTGCCGGTCAAGTAGCCGCGACCTCGCGACGAGGCGACTGCGCTTGCGAAACCGACGCTCCCGCGCTCTTCGTGCGGGAACAAAGGCTTATTCTATGGTAAACAGCTTTGTCTGTAGGGCAGGGCCACGGCTGTAAGTGAACCAGTACTGCTAAACGTTGAATCCGTTCAACTGCCTACGGACGATTGAAGTGGAGCCTACAGAAAAACCCCGTTTAAAAGATGGGGGAAACATCTGAGCTCATCAAGAGGGCAAATGCCTACAAGTATCCACAAGGAACACAAAAATAAAGTTTGGGAAGAAAAATTGACGCTATTTCTAAATTATGATCAATTTTGACTCTTATCTGACTTAAGAGTCACCCGGCTCTATAAAAGGATATGAATATCTTCTAACAGTACTGATCAAGTTTTTCGCATGTCCATCCTTTTGACTGGAGGTATTGTGGACCACGGCTGTTGACTACTGTAAGAAAATGAAACGCCTACAGCCAACTCAGTTGGCAGTTGATGGTTGGGGTGCTGACATCACAGTCACAGATAGTCTGTGTAAATCAGTTATGTTGGCCACTGATGCAGCGTATGTATGGATCGCGATAACCCCTTCAGCATCAACTAAGGCCTGAAGATGGTGCACTGAAGCGCCGAAACTGGTAGCTACACAATAAATAAGATAATAAGAACGGCTGTAGGCGATTCATTTGTCTTACAGAAACGATTAAGGTCATTGCAGAAAGGCAGTGACAAAAAAAAAAAAAAAAAAAAAAAAAAAAAAAAAAAAAGGCTCTAAGCAGTAGGGGACTTAACATCTGAGGTCGTCAGTCCCCTAGACTTGGAACTACTTAAATCTTATTAACCTAAGGACATCACACACATCCATGCCCGAGGCAGGATTCGAACCTGCGACCGTAGCAGCAGCGCAGTTCCGGACTGAAGTGCCTAGAACCGCTCGGCTACAACGGCCGGCAAAGGCAGTGCTGGAGACTAATTATCCACACCACGATGAAGTGTGAGGACAATATTTTATCAACTTAGGAAACAATACGGTTAACCTCGTCAGCGTAAAAAGCATCTACACCACTATCAAACTCAAGCGACAACTCTTTCATCTTCTAGTCAACGTTTCACTGGCGCACAATGGCTTCAGGCCGCAAATGATGGCAATCTAAGCTGAAGCCCTGTCTCAGCTGTGCACATGAGTCTGACTGGACTCGGTCCATGAACACCAAAGCGAAATTCTTAGCACTGGCGATCGAAGTCACTGTGGCGGCCACAAATCCCTGACCCTTCTGCTACACCATCTTCCCCGCCAACAAACATCCGTAGTTCCGTCAGCAGCCCAATTTTAGCCAGTCCTTTATCTCATCGTGTTCGACGGAGTTCGTTCCAAAAACTCTTAGCCGCGCAAACGTCACAAATGGCAATGAAATTACCTTTCGCATGCTTAAAAGCCTCCAATATTAGCAGAAATGAATGTCCAAGAGCTACGTTGGACCATATTCTTTCGGATGACTGTTCATGAGAGCTCAGAAATAGCGTTCAATCCTAGCGTTCATTCGATCAGTGAATTGAGCAACTCGATAACTAGTTAATATAGATTTCAAGGCACGATGCAGCTTCTTGAGTCTCAAATAACCATTTATGGTGAAAATACATTACGTCAAAAAAATTCACAACAAATTTCCGATAAAACCGTGAACCTTGTGTACTGTACGGCTCAGATCTAAATAAATTATCTACGATCAAATTTTATCTGTCAGTAACTGAGAAACACAGCGTTACTTGTGCCTGAAACTTCGTACTCGTGAAATTTACTTTTGACTTATAGTGTTTCTTTGTATACAGTTTATGAAGTAGTGTGATTGGGGACACGAACGAAGCGCTTCTTTGGTTCACTAACACTGAAGGGCTCGTATGCTAGCCTTACGAAAAGCAACGGCCTAGGGTCCACGCTTGCAACACACAGCGTCTGGCCTTGTGCTTTGTTTATGGTAATAGCATAACAAAAGCTCGCTGGAAATTTTACACGTTTAAAGCGCAATGGTAAACCGGCATTTGGGGTATAAAAACTCGCTCGCCTGCGCCACTTCACGTCAAAATGTCCGCTATTATGATGTTACATTACGAGAAGTAGCTTTAAGCCTCTACGAGTGAAGGGTTCTGAAGAGTGAAGTAATGTGTGACACTCTCAAGTTGGATTTCGCCTTTATTTGGAAAGGACTTTCCAAAGAGCGAGTTAAAGCCTCATGTTCTCGAGTCGCAGGAAGTCTCACCTCACGATCTTCACTGGATTATTGGGACCGCATATTCTTCAGCATTTCAACCATTCTGGTGTATTCAGAAAGATTCGATTGTTAGTAAACAAAACGAAAATGTAGTAAGTAGGCGCTCACATCACAATGCAAACTTAATAAATTCGGTTTTTTTTTTCTAGTGACTATTACACACGAAAGTCATCGAAAGAAGCAAATCTATGTCATTAAGCGTTTAATACACAAAGCGATATTACTAAACCCGTATATCCCAGTCAAGTAAATTTCCTGTCACTTTGTATTCCTTAAGACTGTGATGACCAATTCTGCCACTGACAAAAAAAAAAAAAAAAAAAAAAAAAAAAAAAAAAAAAAAAAAACAGCACCATTTCTGGTTCTTTGACGTAGTACGAAATTATCATCGCCACGTATTGGTTCTTCGGTGTACTATACCATTAAACAAATTAACTACTAAGCTGAGCAGACAATTCTTGATAAAAACTTTATACATTGTGATATTCTGCAGTGTTGCGATTTTGATGAAATGAAACTTATAAACTGCCCTAAGCTAAGCTCAATTTATCTTTGGAAACCCCATATAAGTTCATCTAGTAGTTTTGGAGCCAGGAACGGCGGTTTTACATTTTTATTAGTATAGGTAACGACAGCTGCTGGTCTCCAGTATTAACACTATCAAGTTGTCGGCATAAAAATGGAGAGAAACAATAAAATTTTGGATTTTTTTGCCGTGAGAAATTTATCTGTGCATTAGGGGGAAATTCCACGCGGTCGTTAAACGAACATTTGACTAACTCATAAATTCCATCCTGGAGACTAAAACTGAGTTGATTGCCGTATTTAGCCGACCATAAAACTGTTTTCACCACATTAGTCATTCGAGAAAAATACGATGTCATTTTATGTTCGTAGGTCAATCTTTCTTAATTGCTGTCAATGTTTTGCGTTGTGTAGTAGTTTAGGACAAAGGTACAATTACGTAAGTTTAATGGAATGGCCATTTTTGCAAAAGCTATATAAATATTCGTTTACAGAAAAATGTTTTCGTGCTGAATTGTTGGTACGTGATTTCTCAGACGCGTTTGGCGTTTTATGTGAAACGCATCTTCAGTGGTGGTACTTTTTGCATACTTTACAATTTCTTTGTTTCCCCACTACTTGAAAGATCCACTTCACTCACGCATCTGAGGCAAGTGTGCTGGAGTTCCGACCTTGTGTGACCACACATTCACGTAAACTTTAAAATATTATGTGTCTGAACAAATATAGCGAGGTCATCCCGGCTCACACTGTAACATGAGGCGGGTTCCTTTTCAATTCTTGTACGTAATCGTTTTTTTCTTTGCCCATAAAACAACATTCCTCGTGTGTCAGCTGCGATGTATCGCACATTCATTAAGAAAAAACTCTTGCGCGTGATACGGTGTTTGGAAAGAGTACGACATGCTGCAGCTCACTGCTCCATATCGTAGTCAGAATTCATTCACAGACAACGGTAGACATCCTTTCATTGTCCAATTTCTTAACAATGTCATCATCCATTGCTGACCACGGTACTTTAAGTTCAGCTGCTGTTTTGCGCGTAGATTTCGCTGGAAACTGCTCTGTCGACTGAATAGCGGCGGCACGCGTCTCCCTCTCGTGTTTTCTTAAGTCCACTACATACTCTGTAACAACGTTTCTCTCATTCAAGCAGGCTTGCTTTACGAGGTGAGGCCTTGTCAAAGCGATATCGAAACGGACTCATTAGCTCTGCCAATGTTTCTCGTGTTTGTGGACGTGCACACGAGCAGGCACAAACATAAACCACTAAGCACTCTTCAACAATGCAACGCGGCCATTGTATGAATGTATTGCACGGAAGTGCAAGACCAAGAACGGTACAATGACCGGCAAACGTCTGTTAGCCTTCGCAGAGAGCATGACGCCGCTCGACAATGCGGAAATCTGATTGATAGTATTGCGACTGAATTGCTTGCCTCGCAAGCAGAAATCATTTAGAACGAGCGAAACTAGTCGGAAAGTTTGCAGTGGACATTTCAGTGGTCGCCACACCATAAATAACAAGTACCAAATACAAATTAAACAAGTGAACTGTGTAATGTATCGTGTGCAACTGCCGTTTCCTACGTATTTCTTGCTGGAACAACTGTTGCAAACGAAATAAAAGAATTATTTACTCATTACTAACTGAAAGCTTACATAATTTTTTTGTCTGTGTCGCGACAACTGCTGCAAGCAAAATAAACCTGTTTACAGACTGGACAGTTGATATCATGTCAGTTGAGAATTCTGAGAACCGCTCCAAGTAAACAAACATTTCTGCTTACTGCCCTGAAACCATGAGAGATGGGAAGGCGAGATGAAAGCACTGGTGTTCGCGAATGACTTGATGATCTGGGAAAACAGGGAGTAATAATTTCACGAACAAACTTAGAGACAGTATGGCATGAAAATTAACGTAAAAAATTTGAGTTCCTGATTACAACTAAAAAGAACGACAGACCAACTAGCGGAATAAGGACTAGAAATGAACAACTGAAGAACACAAAGTGTCAAGTAGTTGGGAAGTGCGACATAGGGAAATGGGGGAACTGAGGAACAGATCAGTGGACGCTGCAGGCAGGCAGAAGCATTCCTGTAAAGTGACAGGAGCGCTGTTTGGAACAAAGACGTCCCTCTACATACCAATACTGACCTGTGCATCTGAAATATGGGTAATGAAGAAGAGAAATGCAAACAGATTACAGGCAAGTGAAATGAAGTTCCTCGTACGTATGATGGGAGTAAAAAGGAGTGGGAGGATGAGGGATGAAAGGGCACGGGAAATGGTGAAAGTGGAACCCTTGCAGAGCAAGACAGAAACATGGAGGCTAAGATGGTATGGGCACTTACAGAGAATGGAAAACAAGATAATTTCCAAGAAGATACACAACAAGCGAAGGAAACGACCAAGAGGAAGACCAAGGGACGGCCGAAAGGTATGGAGGAGAGTGCTGGGTAACGAAGCGGCAACGACTGTAGCCGAGCGAACACAGAAATATGGTGGGAAAACAGGACGGGATGGCGAGGCTCATGTTCCGAAAGGATCCTGGCTGAGGCTGGAAACTATTCAAGATGGTGGTGGTGGTGGTGGTGGTGGTGGTGGTGGTGGTGGTGGTGGTGACAATGGTGGTGGTGATGACAATGGTGGTGGTGATGACGACGACGGCGGCTCAGTATTGCGCAATATTGAGCGTACGAAGCTGTGGGAACCCAGTAACTGCAGCTTCAAACGGAAACGCAGTACAGACGCCAATGTTTTCCCCCAGCTTCAAATCAAGGATACGAACGAAACATGTTTATTCTGCCACAGTTACGGGGGACTTGTCAGACAGCCTATATACCACGCAGTGGTGGGGCAGATGCAGCAGCAGCAGCTGGCGCTGGCGTGCAGATGAGACGCGCGCCGGGCGGTCTGCCAGGAGACGAAGCGGCGAGCCCCCGGCCACGCCACACGGTCACGAGCGCCGCGCCGAGCCGAGCCGCTTGCACAAGCACCCCGCGGGCGCACAAATACAGCGAGCGCGCCGCGGCTATTCCCAGGAGCGCAGCTGCGAAGGCCGCCCCGCCTGGTGACACTCACTGCTGGCTGCCATCGCCAGAGACGGCTATCAGTCGCCCCGCCGCAGCACGCACCACGCTCGGGCTATCGCCCAGTGCTGACACGCGCCTCGGCGTACAGATAGGCGGCGAAGGAAGTGGCTGGCGCCGCTGGTCTGCCCGCCTCCAGCGGCAATCTACGATTTCTCGAACGTTATACGCAGCAACAAAGTAAAGCCAGACGTATGAAAAAAGCGAAATTTAACGAGACATGTGCGCTTCACATTAATTTGACGGCAGAGAGAATGTCAGAAAAATTCGCTCATTAGCACACAGAACAAAATACTAGCATTCATTATTAGCACAATGGTCGTTCTGAAGAGCTGTAGGTAATGTAGACCCGGTACATGGCAAGATCATATGATCGTCCCACCCACGGACATTGTACAACATGATCGTTCTGGAGGAGCAGGTGTTAAAGGTGTGGGTAGGCATAATGGTGCATGACTGTACTCACGTCCAAATCTTTGAACACGAAACAGTCACCCGACAACCAAATGATCACACTGCACTCCTTCCTTCACGGTTACTTTCGACCCGACTTCATTTCTATCGATCGCAATGAGGGACCGCATCGAATAGCGCGGTTGGAGTAGTTCTTCGAACGAAAGGGAATTCGGCGAATGGATTGCGCTGCTCGTTCCCCGACTATGTGCACCAACGACCGTCCGACAGTTGTCAAGCGTGCTGGTGGAGGAATGGAAAACATTCCCATAAGACTTCCTTACCAACCCTTGTGGTCAGCAAATGAGCACGTTGCAAGCACACATTGTGAACTGTAGCGCTCACACATCCTCTTACGACCGTATTCCACCTTTCATAACGTCCAGGAGACCACCATTAATCGCGGTGACTTAAGTGTGATTACTGTCTTTCAGTGACATTTTTGTCGGTTCATTACTTGAGCTCTTCCATTTACCTTCTGTACTATATTCTTACAATTCTTTCTAGGTATGGGCCCCGTTTCATCGAGGTACTTGGCAGAGACACAAAATGCGAAATTTACTTTCGTGCTTAAGTTTTTCACACCACAGTATTTTTGAAACCCGACGGGAAATACTGTTGTCAGTGAATGCAGGTTCATCTCAACCAGTTTTAGAGCGAACACAGCGAAGAGAATTGGATGTAATTAAGAATTTGAATCTGACACCTAGCAGAAGGTAATTGTTGACAGCAGTAAATCTGCACTCTTCAAGAGCGAAGCAACATAGAAATTGGACGGCAGCTGACTGGAAGCATGTGGTGTAGTCCCTCAATTCGCGATTTCCTATGTTCCCAAATGATACATGTCTTCCAGTACACCGACGCCCTAATCAGATGTTTAACACCCGGTGTGTGGAGGGTGTAGTTCAGTCCGGATGTGATTGTGTGACGTTTTGCGGGCATTTATTCGAACCATAGCTTCGACCCACTTCTTTAGGTTACCGTGAAAATTACCTACGATGTATATTTCAACATTCGTGATGACCAGACGTTGACCCTTCTTCAGCACCTTCATAACGATGACGCTGTGCACACACTCGTCTGTCAAGATCACTTCAGCCGTGGTGTTCGGTGCGCAGTAACTGTACTCGGCAAGCCACGCTGTCTGGCGGCTGTTCGTAGTTCACCAGAATTATTTCAGCCTAACCTAGTCCATCTGTGAACGATATGCAGTAAGACCGATTGCTAGTTCCGTTCTACAAAAGTCTGAATTCCATCCTTGTCATTACAGAGGAAGTATGTTAGAGACTGCTGACAGCGAAAGAGACCATGCCATCAGATGTATGTAAGACGAACAAGTGACTACAGTTGGGAGAGGCATGAGAAAATGTAGCGCACTTAGATGACACCGCGAACAGAATGCTCGGCCGACCGAGTGTTGAGTGCTGCTTTTTGTTTGGGATTAGGTCGGATTACATGAAGGAATTGATGTAATTCAAGCATGCGCTGTTACAGTTCTGACTTGTCGGCTCATACGCAGTAGAATGTTACAGAATTGCTCAGACAGCTTACATGGAAATCCA
Organism: Schistocerca nitens; assembly: GCF_023898315.1. Taxonomy (NCBI): domain Eukaryota; kingdom Metazoa; phylum Arthropoda; class Insecta; order Orthoptera; family Acrididae; genus Schistocerca; species Schistocerca nitens. The sequence continues at coordinate 828,374,381 of NC_064618.1, read as the reverse complement.
TGCAGGGAAGAGCACCTTTTAGCGAAACATTATTGACAAAGTTTATAGAACCAACATTTCCGACCGACTTCCGTACGATTACAGTGCCCCCAATAGTCAATGACTGATCGAACGACGATGTCGAAGATTGCTGTCTCAGATTATGAGTTGCACTTTCTGAGGACTGATTCGGTAAATCTGTCTGAAGTCTGTCTTCGCCAACGAGTGAATTTATGTACTCCGGTTCATCTTAATTTGCGATCGAAATATACTTCAGGATACTTGATTGCGACAGATTGTCCGTCGCGAAGTGAAAATCAGGTCGTATCGTCGTTTTACGCGCGTTACATCACTTTCTCGGCGGGGGGTGGGGGGTTGCTGCTGCCACTGTTTGTATCAAGCTGTCGTCTCGTAGTATCACAGCTTTTCGTAGTAATTTTGTAACCATGTGGCCCTCATGTACACAACAGCATCGTCTGCTAACAGCTTCAGAGAATTCCATAATTTGTGTACTCTGACACTGATACCGTACGCAGTGCCGGTCCCAAACCACTTCCTAGAAGTATGCCGGACGCTATGTCTGCTTCTGACGCTGTCTCCTGCTATAACGACGCACCGACTTTAAATAAATAGAAGTCTTTAAGCGATTCGCGCGCCTTATACGATATCCCGCTACCACGTGTTTATTTACGTGGCGCATGGGTGAGACGGTACAGCAAGCGGCTTAGGAGAATGCCTGCGAGAGCTAAAGGTGGAGAATGCCTGCGAGAGCTAAAGGTGGAGCGGGGAAACTCATTCCCTTCGCTCCTTTCCGCCCTGAGACTAGTGACTGCCCACGGTCTGAGTTATTGGTACTCCAAAATATACGCTGTCTCATCAATAGTATCCGGACACCCGTATGTAATGCGGAATTGAAAGCTGTATGCCCGAGAGGCAAAATCGCAACTATAAATGCTTGAGACAATTGATGTGTTGTCACTGGAGAAGCCGGAACAGCACAACAGGCAGGCCACAAGAGCTGTCACTTCTAGTGTGGACCAGTCACTGAACGTCACCTGACCAATAAATCCATCAGGAGCATTTCAACCCTTCTAAAGCTGTCAAGTCAACTGTTAGTGATATGACTGAAGTGGAAACGCGCCAGAACAACCACAGTTAACCCTTCGGTGGGCGCGACTTTCATACATCCATGAGTGGGTGCGTTGCGGCTTTTGTACCGCAATTAGTTTTACATTTTTAAACTAAGGAAAAATAACCATCCCATCAGTAACAAATAGGTAAAATGCATAAATTTCTTTTTCCGTAATTTCAGCACTTACTTTTGGACCTGGCAAAACTTTTAGGATGTTCTTGGCCTTCGTTTTAGGAGAAGGAAGCGGTTCACTTATCCGAATAGTTTATCTTTTCCTATGTAAAATCGGTAATCCTCAGTTTGTTGTCTCCCCTGTTGATTATTCGGAGTCACAGCTGTGGTTTTCTTCTTCAATTACTTCCTCTTCCGACACAGATTCACACGAATCTGACAATTTTTGTAATTCTTCTTCTGACAGTTCTCGGTGTACTTTCTCATAATTTTCAGGACGTACAGTTAGACGGTGCCTGTCAAATGCCTTCATTTCCTCCATTTCCACGCTTTTATGAGACCTAGTGAAACCTATGTCTTTGTAAAAGTAATATATTGTAGCAAATCAATATCCAAGACTGAAAAAGTAATGAAAATTGCATATGGGAACTTTGATTCGATTCGAATATTCATTATATACTAATATAAAAGAAAGACTGCCTTGAGGCGAAACAAAAACAAGTATAGAAAATACTTACATCATAAGGCGCATAGCGGCAAACACACCGCAAACTCAACACTCACGTTTCAAACAATAGCGACCAAACTGCTGAAAGCACGAATAGCGCAAATGTAAGTGGTGACATTCGTTGAGAACAACAAATACGTATCTGGGCGTGGACGCAACTGTAACGCTATCTGTGATACAAACAGAAAACTAAATTTTGCGACTATCTGCCACAGGCGCGCCCACCGAGGGGTTAAACCAAGACCAGGCAGGACTCTTCTACTACGGACAGGGATTATCGAGCACTGCGGAAGCTGGCTCTAATAAACCGCATGAAATGGGCGAAAGGAATCCATGTGCTACCAACAGTTCCGCTGGCATAATGACTGTTCAGGGTGCTTAAAAAAATGGAGTTTAGTGATGGAGCATTTCCTCGTAAGCCACACATTTTTGTAATCAGTGCTACGTGAGGCTTGAGGCGGTGCAAAGAGCGACGGCACCGCACAGTGGATGACTAAAGGAGTGGTGCATCACTCTATACATGTGGCAATCCGATGGAAGGGTTTCGATTTGTCGAATGCATGGAGAGCTTTACCTACTATCACGTGTAGAGCCAAACTGAAGTACGAAGGAGGTTGTGTGTTGCGGTACGCGGTTGTTCTTCGTGGTTAAGGTGTGGCCCCCTTATTGCACTTAATGATGAGGTACCATACTCCGTGACAGAGCGTAGGGGAACGATGCGGGAGACCCGCACCGCCGTACTAGGCAAGGTCCCCGACCGTGATGATGATGATGACAACGACAACAACACCCAGTCATCTCGAGGCAGGAAAAATCGCTGACCCCGCCGGGAATCGAACCCTGGACCCCGTGCTCGGGAGGATACGAACATCTTCACAGTCTACTGTGTACAGTAGGGGTACAGTTCGAAAACGACGATAGATTGTTTCAGCATGAAAATGCACTCTGCCATAAAGCAGCATCTGTGAGGCGATGATTTGTGGACAGTAACATTCCTGAACGGACTAGTCTGCCAAGAGACCTGATCTGAATTCAATGTAACACCTCTGGAATGAATCGGAACGTCGACCGCTCCAGACCCAACGTCCAACATGGTTTCGGCTTTTGAGGAAGAATGGGCTATAATTCCTCCATACACAGGCCGACATCTCATTGAAAATTTCCCCGGCGTAGTTCAAGCTATCATAAACGCAAAGAGTGCACACGTCCCATATTAATTTCCACTACAATGACCTGGTCATCGACGAGACAGAACAAAAGCTTCTTTCCTTGGATGTCCTCAGTTTGAGGAACTACCGAGTACGCGTTTTCTTAATAAACGCAAAACACCAGGAATTTAAGTTACGATTTACACGTCCCGTGAATGTTGACCTTAATGAACACTGAGTGCCAGATCATTTGCACACGACTTTGATAAAGGAAAGTCTGTTTTAAGGAATCATCTCAAAATTCCCCCGAAATGATTTTGCAAAAAAAAAGACAAATCACTGTGTTTGGAATATTCTCTTTGAATACAATGAAAATGCATAGCCAAAAATTCCATTATGAAAGCACGTTCGTAACGAAAACTTATCGTACACTTCTTGAACATCACATTCACAAGTTAGAACTGCCTCTCTAAGTGTCAGCAGGTAGTGCAGCTGACTGTGATACAGAAAAAAGAAAGCTGTGTTCGCAGTAGAAATCAGACGAGACTCCTGGCCATCCACCACCGCTCGTTACATCAAAATCACAGTGAAATCCGGACGTGACGAATGCCTCGCAGACACTAATTACACAACTGTGCTCTAATAAAGTTCCCTCTTCAGCTGGTAATGACTTCCAATTTTCCCAAGCAGACAGACAGACAGTGGCTATTACCACACAGACTCGAGCACTGGAAAACTATGTTGCCTCTTTAAAGTCAGGAGTACTAAGTTAGCGTCACACTCAGCCTCACAAGCCTTTAATACATTTTGGTTCCAAAACGCCGTCCTTCGACAAATGCTGTTCCCGTTTATTTTTCCGTAAACGTAAAACTAGAGGGTAAGAAGAAAGACACTCACGTACCTACCCTACACCTACACTTTTCATCATCACTTCGATTCCGAAGTTCAATGAATGTTGCTGCAAATCCATTACAAATAGTAAATGAGCAGCTAATTTACTGAAATAGATAATGTGAGTCAGACTAATATGTAATTAGAACAATTTGCTTTATCGAACAGTTTGCGAGTAGCTAATACATCAGAGTCGCACTGAGAAACAAGATTAAACTAATCGAACTCCACAAAAAAAAAGAAAGTCCTGTATTAACATTAGTACTAAAGAAATTCATCAGACAGGAGCTAATAAATAAATGGTCGTATAATACAAAGCTTAAGAGCCTTTCGGTCAGTTTCAAGACTATTTTTACCTTTCCATAAACTGAACAAAAATTACAATATCAAACGGACATCTCACAAATATTTGGCGAATGGAAATGTTTTGGAAATGGTATGAAAATGATGCTCCCCTGCTGATAAAATAATAACGTAAATAAGCTTTCAGTTTCAAAATAAACCTAACATGCAGCGTGTCAACATTCAGGATATGAGAGGAACGATCATTCGAAGAAAAAAAGTGTAAACATGGTCTCTAAAACGCGTATCTTACAGCTATGAGCACGATTTAAGTGGAAAAGATTACAGTACTATTTCTCCTGGGACATCCTGTACGGCGCTCACCTGAAATTATTACGTGACAGAACATCCCGAAATCTGCAGAGAGAGCGTGTGTGTGTGTGTGTGTGTGTGATCAACGCGTATGTTTTGTGCCAAGAAGTTCCCACAATTCTCGCTCCTACAAAGAGCTGTTATTGCTGCAGCGGCAACACTGCTGAGACAAGTCATATTGTTAATTTATGAATAAACATGTTGCCTGGAAAGTTTAAAAAAAATTTGCAGCACGTCTCTGTGATAACACTTAGTTTCGTTTGGATTATTGATCTGCCTCTAAAATTGACCAACATCTGTACATTTACTACCAACGCACAAATGCGTTGTTTATATCCGAATATTTCCAGTACTAAATGTTCAGCCCGCGCTTTATGGGCTTCGTGAAGCGCCAGAGGAAACCTCACACTGACATACCAAATTGCTAGGCATTTACTGATGGGGCTTCCCGCCAACAAGTGCCTACTGCAGCAGCAATCTTTACAAGATCAATTAAAGCGTTTTATACGGCTTTCTTTCAAAACTGAAACCACTGTACCAACAATGACTTGTGACGGATTTAAGTTTTAGTATTCTTGATTGAAGTGTTCAGTATCTCGCTCAGGATGCTCAATTTAATGGAAGCAAAAAGAAAAAAAAATGTATTTAACCACGAAGCGAGATGTCAAGTAGCACGTACACACAAAATCGGCACAGTCATGTCGAGACTTACCGGGGCAGACAACTGCTGAGGAAGAAAAGGCGGTGCGCGCAGTTCGCAATGTTTACGGCCGGTTGTCGCTCCTCGTGTGTATGAAGACCCTACACGTGCTACCCACTCGCGAATCCAGCGGCAACTGCTCAGCCAGCGACATGTGGTTCACGACGCCAAACCGCCGCGCCGCCGCCGGTTTTCTGGGTAATCACAGGCAGCCCGGGCGGCGCATGCGCAGCACCGCGCTTCGGAAAAGCGTGACGCCCGTGGGACACTCAGTTTGGCCGGACGAGCCAAACGGGCAGCGGAGTATTGTTTGGGAGGGGGTGGGCGTCCTCAGAGCGTAGCGGGCAGTAAAACAACACGCAGGTATTACATCATAATGTCCAGGTTTTTTTTAATGTCCCTGGACTAGAAGAGGTCATACAAAGATCTCTGAAAAGGGGTCACATGGGGATGACTACTTATCCCGAAAAGCTTCTGCTAATCATTATCACGTAAAAGTTGCATGATTTCCAGAACAAAATAATCTGAGACTACTGAAAGATGGCACTACCACTTTGCACACTATCCCTATACGAAAGCCTGTAGATATACAGCGCTGCTAAGTGGTCATCAAAAACTAACTCCACCAACATATCGAGTGTGAAGTAGAAAATGTTTATTTAACATGCCAAAACAAAGCTCAATGTGTAAGAACGCCTGTAAATCATAAATCTGAAAGAACGAGTATTATATTTAGTGGAAATTTTAAAAAGGTGATTTGTAATTATCGTGCTGGTCACCTAAGGATTAAACGTCTGCCTTTCCACAAAAAGAGAGAAAACAGCGGCAACAATAGGGATTTAGATCCTAGACAGCACAATACATATGGTGACCATTTCACATCCGCCGCACATGCGTAGATTAGGCATATGGACACACAAATTCTCCTACAATGTCACAACAGTTTGTCTTGCGAAGTACAGATTAGTCGACTTAAAATGAAACAAGTACCTCTAACTACTGGTGTCCTCCCGCTGACAGAAAATGAAGACAGGCTGTTTGGAAAATCATCGCACGTTAGAAGTAGATACATTTAAAACAATGAAGAGCAGTACTCAACGACTGTAAAAATAGCAGAACTAAAACGTTAAAGGTATGTAATCGCAGCGTTGTACGAGAGCGACACACAGGCAATGACAGTGAGGAAACAAACAAGGCTGCATAATGTTTAACACAATTGATGACGTACCTAGAAACCTCCAGCTGTGTTTGTTTCTTCCCACATGGTTTCTTGGCTGCACTTCGTCCGCCCAAGCTGCAACTTGACTTCCTGCGGCCTGATGAGTGAAAAAATGAAACAATATTAGTTAATTTGCGCATAGCAATTCAGAAATAACAGCAGTACACAATAATACATAATTAAATGGTTACACATATATCTTAGTGACCAACAGCACTAACACACGGAATAAACATTTACTCACCTCCCAGTCATCTGGACCACGCTACTATTTACTTGTGTTGTCAATCAATCATGCATTGTAGATTCTTATAATAGACAAGTGAATTTTTTGAACTGTTAAGAAGCTGTGACGGAATTAATCGCTACGAGGGCAATTAAAAAGTGATGGTCTTCTTTGTTACATCCGTATGGCACCAGCTGTTTCATAAGAGTTTGATGGACGGTGGTGCAACAACATTTTGTGCCCTTTCTTGACATTTTCATCTGAGAAAGTTTGGGCGGGAGTTCATACGAATACAGTGTTCCACCATTTGAGCTAAGTCGTCAGTTTAACTACTGAAAAAGAAAGAGCCTTGTCTTTCAGAACCTCCTTCTACTTCCAATTACTATCGGCCATAAATAACAATAATAATTCATGGTCCCCCATGAACCATGGACCTTGCCGTTGGTGGGGAGGCTTGCGTGCCTCAACGATACAGATAGCCGTACCGTAGATGCAACCAAAACGGAGGGGTATCTGTAGAGGGGCCAGAAAAACGTGTGGTTCCTGAAGAGGGGCAGCAGCCTTTTCAGTAGTTGCAGGGGCACCAGTTTGGATGATTGACTGATCTGGCCTTGTAACACTAACCAAAATGGCCTTGCTGTTCTGGCACTGCGAACGGCTGAAAGCAAGGGGAAACTACGGCCGTAATTTTTCCGGAGGGCATGCAGCTTTACCGTATGATTAAATGATGATGGTGTCCTCTTGGGTAAAATATTCCGGAGGTAAAATAGTCCCCCATTCGGATCTCCGGGCGGGGACTACTCAAGAGGACGTCGTTATCAGGAGAAAGAATACCGGCGTTCTACGGATCGGAGCATGGAATGTCAGATCCCTTAATCGGGCATGTAGGATAGAAAATTTAAAAAGGGAAATGGATAGGTTAAAGTTAGTTGTAGTGGGAATTAGTGACGTTCGGTTGCAGGAGGAACAAGACTTTTGGTCAGGTGAATACAGGGTTATAAATACAAAATCAAATAGGGGTAATGCAGGAGTAGGTTTAATAATGAATAAAAAAATAGGAGTACGGGTAAGCTACTACAAACAGCATAGTCAACGCATTATTGTGGCCAAGATAGACACAAAGCCCACGCCTACAACAGTAGTACAAGTTTATATGCCAACTAGCTCTGCAGATGACGAAGAAATTGATGAAATGTATGATGAGATAAAAGAAATTATTCAGGTAGTGAAGGGAGACGAAAATTTAATAGTCATGGGTGACAAATTCGGTAGTAGGAAAAGGGAGAGAAGGAAACATAGTAGATGAATATGGATTGGGGCTAAAAAATTAAAGAGGAAGCCGCCTGGTAGAATTTTGCGCAAAGCATAACTTGATCATGAAAGAAGGTTGTATACATGGAAGATCCCTGGAGATACTATATCAGATAGATTATATAATAGTAAGACAGAGATTTAGGAACCAGGTTTTAAATTGTAAGACATTTCCAGGGACAGATGTGCACTCTGACCACAAATTACTGGTTATGAACTATAGATTAAAACTGAAGAAACTGCTAAAAGGTGACAATTTAAGGAGATGGGACCTGGATAAACTGACTAAACCAGACGTTGTACAAGTTTCAGGGAGAGCATAAGGGAACAATTGACAGGAATGGGGGAAAGAAATACAGTAGAAGAAGAATGGGTAGCTCTGAGGGATGAAGTAGTGAAGGCAGCAGAGGATCAAGTAGGTAAAAAGACGAGGGCTAGTACAAACCCTTGGATAACAGAAGAAATATTGAATTTAATTGATGAAAGGAGAAAATATAAAAATGCAGTAAATGAAGCAGGCAAAAAGGAATACAAACGTCTCAAAAATGAGATCGACAGGAAGCGCAAAATGGCTAAGCAGGGATGGCTAGAGGACAAATGTAAGGATGTAGAGGCTTATCTCACTACAGGTTAGATAGATACTGCCTACAAGAAAATTAAAGAGACCTTTGGAGAAAGGAGAACCACTTGCATGAATATCAAGAGCTCAGATGGAAACCCAGTTCTAAGCAAAGCAGGGAAAGCAGAAAGGTGGAAGGAGTATATAGAGGGTCTCTGCAAGAGCGACGTTCTTGAGGACAATATTATGGAAATGGAAGAGGATGTAGATGAAGATGAAATGGGAGATATGATACTGCGTGAAGAGTTTGACAGAGCACTGAAAGATCTAAGACGAAACAAGGCCCTGGGAGTAGACAACATTCCATTAGAACTACTGACAGCCTTGGGAGAGCCAGTCCAGACAAATCTCCTACCATCTGGTGAGCAAGATGTATGAGACAGGCGAAATACCCTCATACTTCAAAAAGGATATAATAATTCAAATCCCAAAGAAAGCAGGTGCTGACAAATGTGAAAATTACCGATCAGTATAATAAGTCACAGCTGCAAAATACTAACGCGAATTCTTTACAGACGAATGGAAAAACTGATAGAAGCCGACCTCGGGGAAGATCAGTTTGGATTCCGTAGAAATGGTGGAACACGTGAGGCAATACTGACCTTACGATTTATCTTAGAAGAAAGATTAAGGAAAGGCAAACCTACGTTTCTAGCATTTGTAGACTTAGAGAAAGCTTTTGACAACGTTGACTGGAATACTCTCTTTCAAATTATGAAGGTGCAGGGGTAAAATACAGGGAGAGAAAGGGTATTTACAATTTGTACAGAAAGCACATGGCAGTTATAAGAGTCAAGGGGTATGAAAGGGAAGCAGTGGTTGGGAAGGGAGTGAGACAGGGTTGTAGCCTCTCCCCAATGTGATTCAATCTGTATATTGAGCAAGCAGCAAAGGAAACAAAAGAAAAGTTCGGAGTAGGTATTAAAATCCAAGGAGAAGAAATAAAAACTTTGAGGTTCGCCGATGACATTATAATTCTGTCAGAGACAGCAAAGGACTTGGAAGAGCAGTTGAACGGAATGGACAGTGTCATGAAAGGAGGGTATAAGATGAACATCAACAAAAGCAAAACGAGGATGATGGAATGTAGTCGAATTAGGTCGGGTGATGCTGAGGGTATTAGATTAGGAAATGAGACACTTAAAGTAGTAAAGGAGTTTTGCTATTTGGGGAGCAAAATAACTGATGATGGTCGAAGTAGAGAGGATATAAAATGTACACTGGCAATAGCAAGGAAAGCGTTTCTGAAGAAGAGAAATTTGTTAACATCGAGTATAGATTTAAATGTCAGGAAGTCGTTTCTGAAGGTATTTGTATGGAGTGTAGCCATGTATGGAAGTGAAACGTGGACGATAACTAGTTTGGACAAGAAGAGAATAGAAGCTTTTGACATGTGGTGCTACAGAAGAATGCTGAAGATAAGGTGGGTAGATCACGTAACTAATGAGGAGGTATTGAATAGGATTGGGGAGAAGAGAAGTTTGTGGCACAACTTGACTAGGAGAAGGGATCGGTTGGTAGGACATGTTCTGAGACATCGAGGGATCACCAATTTAGTATTGGAGGGCAGCGTGGAGGGTAAAAATCGTAGAGGGAGACCAAGAGATGAATACACTAAGCACATTCAGAAGGATGTAGGCTGCAGTAGGTACTGGGAGATGAAGAATCTTGCACAGGATAGAGTAGCATGGAGAGCTGCATCAAACTAGTCTCAAGACTGAAGACCACAACAACAAACAACAACAATTCATGGTGGCACATTATTTCAGTTTATCCTTCTGGACAACACGTATACATCATAACTTTTTTAAATAACTACACTGACGGAAAAAAAATCACAATAACAAGAAGTTGTGCGACGTAAACGATAGCTGGTAGATGTGATCCCACACTTGAAAGAAGGTGTCTCTTCAAATTTCGCGCCAGTCGCGTAAGAGTGGCGCTAGTGCTGCCACTATGAGGACGCAAATCAGGTTTGCTTTAAATACGCGCTGTAACGGACGTGAGCATTGGTTACCTTTGAGATTGGACGTGGTGAGCTAACGTTGTCATGAATGCCTTTAAGGCGACAAAGGCGCCATTAACAGTTCAGCGAGTTTGAACGCGGTCGCGTAATATTCTACGAGAAACTGGACGTTCCTTCTGCGATACTGCAGGAAGACTTGGCAGGAATGTAGACACTGAACGCGATTGCTAGCAGTGGCGGTCGCGAGTATGTAGTCACAAGGCGACTGGGCTCCGGACGTCCACGTGGCACTACCGAGAGGGAAGACCATATTGTTGGGCGTATGGTTCCGGTCCAATGCACTGCATCTTGCAGCAGCAATTCGAGCAACACGTGACACCACAGTGACACAACGGACTGTTACAAGTTCGTTACTTCAACGTTACGTCCGAGCCAAACGCCCTCTAGTGTGCATTCCACTGACCCATACTTGAGTATTGCCCATCAGTGTGGGATCCATACCAGGTCGGGTTGACAGAGGAGATAGAGAAGATCCAAAGAAGAGCGGCGCGTTTCGTCACAGGGCTATTTGGTACGCGTGATAGCGTTACGGAGATGTTTAGCAAACTGAAGTGGCAGACTCTGCAATAGAGGCGCTCTGCATCGCGGTGTAGCTTACTGTCCAGGTTTCGAGAGAGTGCGTTTCTGGATGAGGTATCGAGTATATTGCTTCCCGAGGAGATCACGAATGTAAAATTAGAGATATGCGAGCGCGCACGGAGGCTTTCCGGCAGTCGTTCTTCCCTCGAACCATACGCGACTGGAACAGGAAAGGGAGGTAATGACAGTGGCACTTAAAGTGCCCTCCGCCACACACCGTTGGGTGGCTTGCGGAGAATAGATGTAGATGTAGACCCCACACCTCCGCCATTTGCGACTTCACTGGTGTCAAGCGAGAGCTCACTTGAGGGCAGGGTGCAGGTTCAAAATGGTTCAAATGGCTCTGAGCACTATGGGACTCAACTGCTGAGGTCATTAGTCCCCTAGAACTTAGAACTACTTAAACCTATCTAACCTAAGGACATCACAAACATCCATGCCCGAGGCAGGATTCGAACCTGCGACCGTAGCGGTCTTGCGGTTCCAGACTGCAGCGCCTTTAACCGCACGGCCACTTCGGCCGGCAGGGTGCAGGTCTGTTTTGTTTTGGAATGAAATCTGGTTCTGCCTTGGTGACAGTGATGGGCGTGTATTTGTTAGGAAGAGGCCAGTTGAGGGCCTGCAACCGAACTGTCTGCTTGCTAGACGCACCTAAACCTCGAGTTATGGTCTGCGGTACGATTTCGCACGACACAAGGAGCACACTCGTGGTTATCCCATGCATCCTGACTGCAAATTTGTTCGTCAATCTTGTGATTCGACTTCTTGCGCTGCCGTTCCTGAACAGCATTCGCTCGCCCGCACACCGCTGTTGTAACGCAATGTGCTCCACAGAGTGTCGACGTGTTGCCTGCCTCGGCTTCTCGATCAGCATATGTCTCCAATCGAGCACGTGTAGATCACCATCAGGCGACAACTCCAGCGTCATTCGCTATCAGCATTAACGGTCCCTGTATTGACCGACCGAGTGCAACAGGCACGGAACTCCACCCCACAAACTGATTTACGACACCTGTAATACAACGGAAGCACGCTTGTATGCTTGCATTCAACACTGTGATGGTTACACCGGTTATTAATGTACCCGCATGCAACATTTGCGCTTACATTCACCTGTAATATTGCAATGTTAATCACTTAAACATGTTACCTGGACAATGTATTACCGAAATTTCATTACTCTATATTATTATTTTTTTTAGTGTTGCTATTTGTTTTCAGTCAGTATATTTGGTAGACCAGTCTGATACTTGACTGATGTTACCCACAGCATGTACCAACACAAGAAAAAATAAAACACTGTAATCTCTATATCTTTTAAATCAATTTTCTTCTTGTCCTCGTAGAGAACATACTACGCTAGTGAAGTTTGGCTTCATTGGTTACTGGAGGTACCTCACTCATAAAAGTTCGTCCGATGAAATTCCGAAATCTTCAGTGGATGATGGAACCATGTTAATGTACAGATAACGGAGGACGTGGCGTGCAGGGATAATTTATCGCGATCTGAAATGCTTTTAATTAAAACTGTTCATTAAACTCCGACTCTAGCATGGCGGTGTGGAGTCCCCCCTGTGCGTCTCTTCGGCCCTCGCCTTTCACGTCGTCGCCCTCCTGACGCAGATCCATGCTAGTCAATCTTGTGCAAGCCTCTTCATGTCTACTGCTTACTGAACTCAAGCCTTCGTCTCCTTCAACTCTCTCTCTCCCCCCTCCCCCTCCCCCACGTTACCATGGTCTCCATGTCTCCCTCAACAGCTCTCTTTCTGCCCCCATTCCCCCCCCCCCCCACATGACCAAATTGGCTATTCCTTCAAGCCTCATGATGTGTCCTATAAACAAATCCTTTCCTTTAGTAAAGTTCAGTCATAAAGCGCCTTCCTCCCCAATTCGATTCACACCCCACGCATAAGTTACCCGATCTCTACAACTAATTATCATCATTCCTCTGTAGCACCGCATTTCAAAAGCCTCCATTCTCTTCTTGTCTGACTGTTTATTGTCCATGTTTCACTTGTGTAGAATGCTACACGCCACACAAATACCCTCAGAAAAATACTTCCTAAATCTTAAATCTGTATTCTATGTCAACCAATTTCTCATCTTCAGAAACGTTTTTGTTGCTGCTTCCGGTTTTCATTTTACATCATCTATACTTCGGGCATCGTGTCAGTATTTTCCCACCCAAGGAGCAAAATTCGTCGACTACCTTTAGTGTGTTAGTACCCCATCAAATTCCCTCGGCAAAGCCTGATTTAATGCAAGTACATTCCATTACCACTGCTTTACATATGTTGATACTAATCTCACAACGTCTTTCCAAGACATTATCCATTCCGTTCAACTAATATCACAATTCCTTTGTCGTCTCTGGAGAAATGTCATCGACAAACGGCATTTTGTTTTAAATTTTTTCTCCCTCATGTTTGATTTACTCTTCAAATTTCTCTTTCATTTCGTTTACAATTCGCTCACCGCTAACACTCTCAACTTTTGCTTCCCTTCCTTGGACTTCGACTCTTATAACAGCAGTCTTGCTTCTGTTCAAGTCGTAGATAACCTTTCACTCGCTATATTTTATCCCTGCTACCTTCATGTTTCCGAAGAGCATATTACAGTCAAGATTATCAAAAGCTTTTCCTGAGTCTACGTATGCTTTGCACGTAGGTTCGCCTTTCTTCAGTGTTTTTTGTGTGTTAGGTAAGCATTACACCCCATAAAAATGCACTTCCACGGTACAGCAAACCACGTCAGGAACACCGACAATTCTGCTGGCAGACTAAGAAAAACAATATTTAAATTTTTTCTATATAGTCCGGCACAGAAATGTAGCACGTTACTGCAGAGGGCGCCGTCTAGCCCTCGGAAGTGCTTTCTACGTACAATTTTAATTATTTACATGAACATTGCTCCATGGTTTCCCGTCGTTGTAAAGCAAATGACAGAATGGTACTCCCCTTAACAAATATTCTCAATTGGAAACATTAGCCCCACTTTCGGCTCCCTGGGATTTTGCTTCGAAGAACCGGGCTGTGGCGGATCGCAAACAGCTCGCCTTGCGCTTAGTCGCAAAAACATCGTTGTCAGTATTTGTGAAGATACACTTTATTTGCAAACTTTCACTGTGTTGTCACAGTGCATACGAACTGAAATTTGAGTATTATGGAAGAGGAATAACTTGAAATAAACGCATTCTATTGTCTTGCTGCTATCGCTTCGTCTAGGAATTCGTATTGTGTCATAGCTACTCGATGTGTTCCATTAGGCGATATGAATTTATTACGAATTCTCAAGATTACAATCAAATAAATTACAGACCAAGTCGTGCGTCAAATTGAACGCCAAGTCGTGCGTCATATCGCCACAGATGTCAAATTAAAAGCAGAGATAACGAAACTTTTATTTGAGCATTATGACGAGCCTGGTAGTGTGTCGGTTAGAAAGTGCTCTGAAATACTTTTTCTGAAACGCGGTTCGTTTCCCGTCTAATGCAGATTTTGTCGTAAATGCAACGGGCCGTTTAAGCGTTCATGCTGCTGATCGAACACTGCCGTTGTGTCATGCGACACACGGATGGTGGTAGATTCCAGTGTGACATAACGCCTCGTAGCTCAGACAGAAGTAAAATTGCCTCCTGATTATGCAACAGATAAGTACTTAACAGGTAAATGGATGCGACTGTCATTACATAGTCTATTTTTGACACCTTGCTAAGTAACGTTTCGAAAGTTACGTTTGTCGTTTTTCCACTTAGTCCAACAATAAAGCATTTATACTTTATGTGAAACAAACGCTGTCGACGGCATGCTAAAACAAGAGAAGTACACCGGCAGTGGGCGCCCTAACCTTGCAACGCTCCCGTAAAACAACTTCTATTCTTCATACGCTTCGCTTCCTGTTACAGTCAACTACAGCAGAAAGGGAATTTCCGCCTCACTAATACTTACTGAAATCATCGAAATGGTTAAATGAAATGATGTACTGCCAGTTGACACGGTGTTAACTTCTGCAGTACCCTTTTAAGCACATGATCGAACAATATGTTCGAGACAGTTTCATGGCAGAGAAATAGTTAGATTTTAGTTTTGCTGTTGGTTTTCTCGATTCTATTCTAGTGGTTAATTGATTAGTGGCAAAGGATCTGACTATGGTTACGGACACGGCACGTACGAGGTTACTTTCGGAAATATTTGTCAATGTCAAATGTTTGGGAAAGCTATCAGCTTGTGTGGTGATCACTCTGTCAA
This sequence comes from Schistocerca nitens, assembly GCF_023898315.1. NCBI lineage: Eukaryota > Metazoa > Arthropoda > Insecta > Orthoptera > Acrididae > Schistocerca > Schistocerca nitens. Next base: position 828,358,971 of record NC_064618.1, on the reverse strand, counting down.
AACTTCCGTGCTCGGGGCACAGTTTCTCTAGGTTCAGAATCTTCTATACTTTGGAATCTGTCTGCAACGGACTTAACATTATTTCATTCTCAGTGTCGTCTTCTCTGTAATTCGGTGAATTCTTGCATCTGTGTTTCCATAACATGTTTTTTTCCGAAAGAATCTCAGAACACGTAACAATGCCCTATTATTGTCGGGAGCACGAACTGAACATTTTCTGTTTCCGCCTTGTGACTGCTGGGCACGTCACAGAACTTATATCTGCAGTATTTTCCTTGTTGCTGTCCATTTCAATCCCTCATTCTTTGCCCTCAAAGTGCTTGTCAGAATTCTTCTGGTACACGCAGCTTGCGATGTCGCCTCTTGCATTTGAATATAAACCAACAACTTTCCTTGGAGCCATCTGACTGCCCTCCTTGAAAGAAAAAGCCAGTAAAACGCTAGCTTAGGAATCATACAAGAGCTAATTTATGAGATATACTTTGAAATCAAAATTGTCCAGCGAGCTCCTACGAAATTAAGCTGCGATATAACTTTGTTGAAGTTTATGCGTGTCTCCAGTTTGCGAAGAAACCTTCGATTTCGAATATACACTCCCTTAGCCGAGGTACGCCAGTCGCTGTGAAGCTGTGTGTGTGTGTGTGTGTGTGTGTGTGTGTGTGTGTGACTGGAGGGAATAATTTTCACCACAATACAGCTATGAAACGTTATGAGACCATCACATTGCTTATTGGACCGTTGACGATCTTAAATAATGACAAACGAGATAGTTGCTGGACTTCGGATGGATCACGAAGTTCATCATGGCCCTTAACTGGTGTTTTCGAATTGAAACTAGGGATGTATGCTGACACCTGGATTCAAATTCCCAATAACAGCGAGTTAGAAGGAAAACGAAGTATAAAAAATAACTTTCTCATCAGAAAGATAAACTCTGTCTAGTTTGCTTTGACTAGTAGTCTTGGCACTGTAGAAGGTTTAGCTCCGGTTGCATTCTACCTTTTTTCCTCAGTGGTGATGGTGTGTGTGTCCGCCATTGAACAGCTAGTAAAGCAGCTTTCACAACCATGTGCCTCTTACAAAATATTTTCCGAAAGTAGATGCAATTAATTACCTTAGCACTGTGACATGCCACAAAATTTCCACCAAACACCTAATGCATTTGCTGACTTAACGAGGGTTATGCTTTGCTGGGTTACGGGCGAATTCCTGCACCTACTAGTTTGACACATTATTAAACATTACGCAGAGCAGAAAAATGTCTTTGAAGTGTGTGTGTTCATTCGTATGCTACAGAGTCTGAGATAGCAATGATTATAAAGTCTTCATTAAGGATACTCCTTGAGATACTAATGCATTTTTCTTTTTTACAGGTTCTATTTAGGTACCAAAATTACTAAAAATGGAACCAAAAATGAAAGCAGTGGCGGGTTAATCCTCTTCTCCCGCCTTATTTTTAATTAGTAAGGCGCTTTTACGAATATGTACAAAACAGTTGCAGAAAATTGTAAAACCGATGAGTACAGAAACAGCAACAAGGGCAACATTAAATTCGATGCCTATCAGATAGAAGACATTGTGCGTGTTTCTCAACCTTTCTGTGCGCACCTACACTGTCTCACTTCACTCTAAGAGCATTCAAGTGTGTAACAGCTGCCAACCGCCTTCGACAAAAGACCTCACTGGCTTTTAATAAGAAAGCATAAGAGCAATGCATTTCACCTATGCTTTCCCAGGCCACGGTAAAAAAAAAAAGAAGAAAAATCTCAAATACGTATAATGCGTTCCTACAAGAGATCTCTCCCATTCCATTACTCTAAATCGGTTCTCTTCAGTAAATTTTGCAATAATCAATCATATCATAGAGGTACTAGTTCTTCAGACCTCTGCTGTTGTATCCTCCTCAAAACCTTTGATTACAGTACGCTTGGTCCAAGAAAAATTCAAACGTTCCTTACTTTCCTTCGACAGCTAGAGTTAATGGACTGTACCACTACTGTATTGAATCATGAAGGTACGAGGGGCGTTTGAAAAGTATTTGCAAAAATAAAAACTACTTACGTGTTTGGGGTAAACCTCTTATTTTTCGACATAGTCTCCTTTTAGACTTCTACACTTCGTCCAACGCTGTTCTAATTTGTTGATCCCTTCCGAATAATAGGAATTGTCCAAGTCTGCAAAATAGCTAGTAGTTGCTGCAATCGCCTCCTCGTTTGAATAAAATCTTTGTCCCGCCAGCCATTTCTTCAAATTGGGGAACAAACAGTAGTCCGAGGGAGCCAAGTCTGGAGAATAGGGGGAATGTGAAACGAGTTTGAATCCTATTTTCAATAATTTTGAGACCACAACTGCTGAGGTGTGTTGGTGCATTGTCGTGATGAAAAAGGACATTTTTGCTGTCCAATCGCCGGCGTTTTTCTTGCAGCTCGGTTTTCAAACAGTCAAATAACGATGAATAATATGCACCTGTAATAGTTTTACCCTTTTCCAGAAATTCGATGAGGATTATCCCTTGCGAATCCCAAAAGACAGTCGCCATAACCTTTCCGGCCGAAGGAATAGTCTCCGCCTTTTTTGGTGCAGATTCTCCCTTGGTAACCCATTGTTTAGATTGTTGTTGCGTCTCAGAAGTATAGTAACGTATCCATGTTTCATCCTCAGTGACGAAACGACGCTTGAAGTCCTGAATATTCTTCCTGAACAGCTGCAAACAATCCTTGCAACACTTAACACGATTCCGTTTTTGGTCAAGCGTGAGCAATCGCGGAACCCATCTTGCGGATAGCTTTCTCATGTCCAAATGTTTATGCAAAATATTATGTATCCGTTCATTCGAGATGCCCACAGCACTAGCAATCTCACGCACCTTAACTCCATGAGCATATCATGGATTTTATCAAGGATTTCTGGAGTCACAACCTCCACAGGGCGTCCAGAACGTTCAGCATCACTTGTGTCCATATGGCCACTCCGAAAATTTTGAAACCACTTATAAACAGTTCTAATCGAAGGTGCAGAGTCACCGTAATGTTTATCAAGCTTCTCTTTAGTCTCCTGAGGCGTTTTGCCTTTCATAAAGTAATGTTTAATCAACACACGAAATTCATTTTCGTCCATTTTTTGACAATCACTCGACTTCCTTGTTTCACACGAACGCCAAACACAAAGAAATGGACCAATATGGGCTAAACTTGATGTGCGTTCTTTCCAAAGATGCTATTAACCAAACATGCCCTCGATACCGCCGGTGGTGCCATCTCTCGCTCTTTGCACTGACTTTTCAAACGCCCCTCGTATTTTTTAATATACAGTTCTGAAAATTCTGCAGCTCTGTCTAGATACTTCAGCAGTATCTCTTATACAAAAGCTAAGGGTACAGAGGCGAAATTCTCACGGGCATAGAGTCCCTAGTTTAAGAGGTGGGGAAAGACGTAACATAGTTACGCAAGGCTGCCGTCCACAGTGGAACTCAGGGTACGTAGTGCGAGACAATACCGGCACTGTCTGAGGGAACAGCTTGCCGGCGCGGCGGTAGGAGGCATCTGGCCAGCTTCCGCCGCCGAGCACCCACTTGAGCTCATCTGTCTGACAAAAGCGAGCGAACAATTGCTTGAAGAAAGTAAGTTTGTGAAGCTTCAAGGTCTGGTTTCTCACCGCGCCACCACCACTTGGCGAAGCGGTAAGTATTTCTGCAGTTACTCAACCACCTCATCCTAATTAAAAGTCGAGTGAAGTACTTTCATTCAATCCAGAAAAAATACTTGCTGCTGTTATTCAACCTGCGTTTAAAATACATCGCTATGGACCGAAATGTGGGATTACTTTGTTATAATGGCCTACTGCTTCTCACAAGGATTCTGTTAACACGAGTTTCTCTGAGTAAAATGGAAGGTGTTTTCATCCATCGAACTACTGAACAAAGAATTCCGTGGCTTGAGGAAGGGAGCAAGTTAGTTTGCGTCATATTTCTGTTGTTCTGCCACGTTCTACTGTATATGCAGGCTCACTGAAGTATCTAAATTGATGGAAACAGAACGATACTGATCGGTATTGAGAGCTTTCCAGCCACTACCAACTTTAGCGAGCAGAAAACACTATGTTTAACGCATCTAAAATGCCAATAAAAACGATTTCATACCCCATTCTCGTAACATTTCACTGATCATAAACGCTGCGTGCCAGTTCTTCATTCATAGAATTAAATACACTGAATACAGCGTCGTCTGTTAGCTGAAGCTGGAAGCGACTAGGAACCAGTCACTACTGGTCGATGTTGATTGGCTCCTTTCGATTCTGTAACCCCAATCTCTCACCTCGGCACTGACCTTCTCAGAGAAGGTGTACAGTTGACAAGATGTACTTGTGTCACCCTTTGCGATTGCAGGGGCAAAGGTGTAGGTAATATTGTTGATTTCTCGCTGTAGAATGGGGGCGAAAGTCTCCGGACGAGAATTTTTGAGCGATCCAAAGACGCCAACCAAGCAACTAACAGAGTGCAGTTATTTACGCTTCCATAAGAGTGTGAATTTTCGGGGAAGGCCTTCCACTAAGTTCTGGGGCAACTGCAGGTGTAATTTGTCTGCATTATTCGTGAATCGTAGTGAACAGTTGTTACCGATCTGGTTCAGCTTGCAGGCACAATCGTCGAAAACTTACGTCCATCTTGTCATTGATCAAAACTACCTGCCCAAGTCCAGTCCAGGAAATCGCCACGAGCCTATCGCATCAACACTCCGAAACTTCATTTTCGCTAAATTATACTCGTTTAGCCACACATCCGAAAGGTATACACACACATCCATCGGAGTGGCACGTCTAGTATTGACTGATCAACTTACACAATCATCTCGCACTGCTCTGCAGCCCTGTTACAGCTTCGTGTGTAATAATCCTACAGATTTTTACAATCAGTAGTTTACGAGCTCCAGTCCAACAATGGACGGTACTACTGACTCTCGTTATGTCGTTTTCTCACTGAGAAAATCTCAGCTAGATGTGAAATGCTCCGCATTAGTTTACTAATGATCTTCGACGATCAATTCGTAGAGTACTTTTTAGAGACTTGTAGTCTGTTAGTAAATTTATTGCGCGAAGCTGTGATTATACACGGCCCATGTCACATTCATGTCACCACCGCCAATGTTCGACGTCAGCGTGCAATAACCATTCACAGACGGTAGGTGACAGCACTAGCAGTGGAGGTTATACAAAGCGTGTCGGGGGGACGCAGAAAACAGTGCAGTCATGGGCGCAATGTGTAAATGAAGCGATTTACGAGTACCTGACATGCTCGTTGGCTTTCGGGTCACAGGTGGAAGCACTTCCGTAATGACCAAGTTTATAAACTACAAGTGTAACGCCATGGTAAAGTACATATACCTTGCACCGCAAAATGGCTCTATACAAAACGGGCGCCAAGGCACATGTTGTGCAACACGGGCCATAGGTGACCTGGCTTAACGACGGCTGCGGAGATGTGAACGGGCGAACTGACGTGCAACTGCTCAGCCACTGACCGCACAGATTAACCAGACGGCTACCAGCAGTCTCTCCTCGGCGACTGTTCAGTGGACGTTGCTGCGTATGAACCTCCGCAGCAGGCGCCTGTTTGACGCACTGGGAACCGTGGCTGGAATTTACACGCCAATATCGCAACTGGGCGTTCACTGAGTGGTGACAAGTGGCCTTTACAGGAGAATCACTTTGATGCTCCAGCGGACAGATGGCTGTTGGTGTGCACGGCGTGAAACGTCTGAAAGCGAACACCCTACAACAAACGTTGGAAGATTCCAGGCCGAAGCCGGGAGCGTAATGATCTGGAGAAAGTGTTAGTGGCATTCACAGCGTGTGATCTCGTCATTCTGGAACGCACAGTGGACCAACACAAGTATGCATCTATTCATGTCCACCCATACACGCAGTTTGTTTTCCTCAGCCCGATGGCCTCTACCAGCAAGACAGTGCAACGTACCACACAATTGGTAATGTACGTACGTCGTTCGAAGAGCATCAGCACGAGTTTACCGTACTCCCCTGGCCACCGAACTCCCCGCATTTAAATCCCATCGATAATCTGTGGAACCACCTCGATCAGGCTGTTCGCAAAATGGATCCTGAACCGAGAAACCCGAGCGCAGCTGGCCATGGCACTGAAGCCCGCATGGCTCCACATCCCTATCGGCACGTTGCAGAACCTCGTTGACACTTCGGCATCCGTCGCATCGGTCTGCGCTGCAGAAGTCTTGACAGGTGGTCACATTAATGTCACTGGGCAGGGTATTTGGTGCGCTTCTGAGTATTCCTCGACACAATAATTCCGCTAACAGCTGACTAGTCACATGTAGCGTGACCATCTAACCACTGTGAAAACTTTCTGACGTAATGATCGCAGTTACGGACCTCAAACATGTTTCCTCTTTCCATTTTTTCTCAGTTCTCTTCGTTTGACTGATACATCCACTGCCAGCTGACGTCACACTAGCAGCTCAATGAACCAGCACGAGATGCTTCACCACAAATAGTGCATTATGGTCAGTCTCTACTAGACTTGTGGCGGTATCTTATGCTTCGCCAATGCGTCAGGTGTCTAACCCGGGTTCCAGAACGGGTACGTCTGAGCTGAGTAATCGAGCACCAGATTTAAAACAGGCTGACCAGAACCCCTTTATGAACATTTAGAACTGCTCTCAGGTATACTGCAGGGTAGAGTCGTCTTCGTGCAGATCTTGCGATATTTCGACAGATGACTTGTCGCTATCTACTAGTGGCCTTGGCGACTGACAGGAGAGAACGTCAGATCTGGACGAAGTTACCTGACCAATACTGGAGAGTATTCTAAAACGAAGTCACACGCAGGGAAAATTAGGACTCTCACCTTCCAAACGTGCCTACCGGAGGCTCAATAGAGGAAGTGATAGATTGCGAGCCCCACAGCAGACGCTTGTGATAAAAATCGGTCCTATTAATCCAGCGACGCGATAGAGGAGTCGGTAGCGGCGGCACCAGCAGAAGTTTCATGTCGTGCGGCACACATTAGTAAGTCAGGATATGCGGAAACACAAAGCAGTTGGGAATCAAAGATACATCTAATGGTCTAGTGCTATTGAGCGACAGATTATTTAGCTGTTCAGTGCTACACTCAAATTTTTTGTCCGTTTGTAGTATCACGTTCCACCACGTTAAGAGTACACCACCGCTTCCTTCTATGTCCGTCAAAACAAGAAGCTTGTGACAGTCGCTCTTATTCGGTGCACATCGAACATTAGACTTTTCAATCATTAATCTACTAGACGAGGAAATTATATGGGATTGGCCGCTGAAGTTTAGAGGGTATTGTATGAATCAATAGTCAGACATTCTTATCAGCTATTGTAGTTGACATCCTCTCCATTTAGCCCCATCTGCCATGAGATACCTGTCTGGGACACTTAATGACGATTATGTTATATTTTCCTTTAATTGGCGTCATGCTACGAAGTAGTGTAGAGACATTTACTTTGGCTTGAGATTACTCGGCTCCGTGGGCAGCAACTAGATGACTGACACAGTCTTTTACGGAAGCAATGGCCGTCGGACTCTCACCAGTTCCGCATCCCCTCTACTGTGTTCTCATATTCTGTTCCAAAAATTGTGAAAACCTGCTTCCAATCTACAATTATACTCTGCAAGCCGTTGAACAGTGCATGGCTGTAGGGGAGTGAAAATAGGAACAAATACTATTTAGGATGATTATGGTCAACTGATACAGTCACTGACAGTGATTAACTCTTCTCGGGTTATCAGCCGAGTGGTGGCGTCGTCTTGTCGCAACGTTTCGATGAGCTTCGTACCCATCATCTTCTGGCGAAGACAGAATACGCCGAGAAAGACTGCAATCGCATGTCACTGACAGTGTTTCCACTCTGCTCTTCAAAAACTGATATAGTGTTTCATACCCAATGACTTCATCGTCGATAGAAAACAAATACACTCAGCTCATTTTACGTTTGAATTTGTCGGTCAACGGACATTTTTAAAAAACTAAGTGGCCAGTTTACTCACTTTTACAGCATTCACGAGTTGAAGTTAACAAATCCAATGACTTCGACTTGATACTGTTTACCGTTTCGCTCATGCTGTGTTGGTCAACTTTATATGAGCCTAACTATTTCTTTCTTCACTGAATCGATTAATAAAACAATGGACAAACTCGTGCGAGTTTGAGCCATCCTCCTCTAAGCTACTTCCAAGGCAAGCGAAGCCATATGCTACTGCTAAACCTTTAGCCTAAAAAGCAGGCACATGTAACAGCAACGTTACGGCACAGTTTTACTAATGTGAATGACCCAGCGACAACGGACTGTCACTTGAAAGCGCATCAAAGGGAGCGCCGTTTCTCTCAGTGCACACGATTTGTTACCAGGAAAGTGATAGCAGTACAGGGACTACCGAGCTGTTGCTGTAGACGCGTCAGACGCGCCTCCGCCTTCCACCACAGCCTTCTCATGACAAAATGAGAAAGGCGAATGCTCCTGAATACAGTGTTCCCGGTTATTGGAGTGCTGGTTTCAGGTTTGTCCATTATACTTGTATATTTCGACGACTTTTGAAAAATGAAAACAAAATAGAAATACGCCTGAAGTATTCAGTTACGCTCAGAGAAAATATTTTCGTTTACAATACCCTATTACACAGTGGCTCAAGTTTTTCCGGTGGGAAACGAGGCCCCAACCCCACTGTCGGATATCCCTGAAATACTTTTCCAATGTTCCTCGTTTAACCTTCAGGTAAAAACGAGACACACTGCCATTATAATGTTCGCGGTCAATTTACTGTCTATACTTTCGCCTAGTCCTTTTCCTAGGAGCTAACGGTCGATTTCCAACCCGTTGTTTCCGGCGAGTAATGCCCGAATAAAGCAGTTGGCTTTAAAATGCAACAGGTGGCATGTTTTGTAAACACTGTAGTAGTTTGGCAAGAACATGTGGATGTTGGTTTATGGCGATGTTGTTTATTTACTTTTTAATCCGTGCAGTCTCGATTCCAGATTAACCCCGATAAGTTGGAGTTTGCTGTACTTACTTCAACAGAGATTACATTGCACACTGGAATTCATTATTCAGTGGCGCTTTTCGTAATTACACTTTCAGAAGTTGCAGCCTTCCACCTGGGGAAAGAATTATTTCATTAAAAATGGGAAACTTTCCAAGTTTTAATTCCTTTGTTTGTATTCTACGATAGTATATGGAAAAGAATGAACAGCAAAAGGAGAAAAACGTATAGCAACAGTTGCCGAAGTGAGATCCTCTGCAGCAATGGCTAACGAAAGCTTACAAAAGCTCGCAGCCACAACGAATGAACCAACATTAAACAATACAGAAAGAACAGAATCATCGATTCTCTCATTCAAGTTTGTAATTTCGCAGCAGGTAATTTCACGTGTTATTCGGTTATCGCCAGCATGCTAAGATAGCGAAATAATAACTAAGATGACATTTCTAACTTAGAGACCGTACGCCAAGAAGAGAACCTGCTTCCAAACATTGTCCTTGTTATTTTAGAAACCGTGAACAATCATTCTGAAATTTAAAAAAAAAGGGGGAGCAAGTTTTCTAGAATTAATTCTTTTTGCTTCAAATACGTAAAGACTATAAGAACTTTGTGCATACTTGTTTCACGACTAATCCACTGTATGCACCATGTCAATAAATTACTTTCGCCAGTATGTCACGACAATGGGGAGAAAGCCGCGGGAAATCATCCATGAATTCATTTATTCCTGTAGGAATCCAATTAGCATGCTTAATCGGTATTCACACAATCGATACGCAGGAACAGAAAACGCCACGTTCATTTGAAACACGAGAAATCCACCGTCCTTCAAGTACAGTAAGCGTGTTCGTCCAAGAGAGAAATGTTTTTCAGATATGAGCAACGTAATTTCATCACTCTGTATCAATTTTTGCTAAACAAGTGCCACAATTTAGTAACGAGAACAGCTTAAGTGATTATTCTATTGCATTTTTGAGCATCGTGCGTGGCCCGAGGCTTAAAAACACGATAAAGGAATGTCGCTTACAACACAGTCACTTGTTCCCTTAGGTGTACGCCCATTGTGTGAGAATATTTCGTTATAAAATTGTATCGTCACACGGTGTTACGGAATGTCTAAAAAAAAATACGCTCATTCTGATGTTTCCTGAAAGTGGCTCTTGTTCACGCTATACAAATGTCTACTATTCCGGGAAGAGACGAGACCTCTGACGAATTCGTGATAACAAGGAGCAAGGATTCTGCGCAGCTGCGACCTCGGATTGGGATAACGACTCGTGAATCGTGGGACTCCTCTGTCGGGAAGAAGATGGGGGAACGCCAAAAGATAACGGCGTCCGTCCAGCTGAATTATGATGTTGAAATGTGTGCAGTATCTGGTACGCTTCCATAGGCATGTGGCGTAGTAAGGCAGGATCTTTCACAATTTCTGTTGATTGTGGACGTCTACGATACCATTTAGTTTTTAAACATTTTTCACATCAACTTTCAATTGTGGAGAACCTGATTCATCTTTTTGGACTTACCGATTACAAATCGATGGTTCCATACGCCACCGGGTTATACTACTAAAATTATTTTTCTTAACAAGTCACAAAAAACTTGTGGAACACAACCCTATTTTAACATCATTCATGAAAAATGTCGACGATATTTTTAATTAACTTAACCAAACGATATTATGTTACATTAATGTCGTGGCGTAACATTCATAACTTTGAAAGATGGCTCTGAGCACTATGGGACTTAACATCTGAGGTCATCAGTCCCCTAGAACTTAGAACTGCTTAAACCTAACTAACCTAAGGACATCACACACATCCATGCCCGAGGCAGGATTCGAACCTGCGAACGTAGCAGTCGCGCGGTTCCGGACTGAAGCGCCTAAAACCGCTCGGCGACCGAGGTCAGCTTTAACTTTTTAAGATATGTAATTGATTTTGTTACACTCATAAATACCTTTTACTTTGATAGTAACTGCAAAGATTTCCTATTTATGATAAACATTGAATATTTCGTAATTATGTCAAATTTTAAGTACGGAAGTTCATAAACTGTTATTTTGACTCATAGAATGTTCTAGTTACTCCTAGAACGAAGCATAATTGATACGCATAGTACTTTCGCTGCAACAGGTGCCACTAATGTTTCGACAGTGAGGATGAGTACAAATTAAGTCTCTTAACTAACTGAATGTAAAGAGCAATTGCTATTTTTTGCTTACTGAACAACAAGAAGTGGAATAAACGGCAGATATATGAAAAGTAAGTTAAAATAGTTCAGTCTATTCCCATGGAAAAACACTGGACCTACTGTTTGTTTTATCAGGGTTATACAGATATCGCAACTCCTGGATACTGACGCCAACTACAAGTATAAACTTTCAAATTGTCATTAAGTTTCATCTTAACTACTTACTCAAATATTACGGTAATAGTGGAAGACACTAACAAGCAATAAATTTACGCTAATACATTTCGTCACATTGGTGAGAGGTACTTTAAAGCGGGAAACAATTCTAAAGCGGGAAACAATTCAGTTTGCTTCCAAACGCCTGTTGCTTTACCGGCTGTTGCACCAGCAAATGAAGGATTAACAAAGCAGAAACGTCGTCGCTAGAGACTGAAGATGACGTTTGTGCGGTAATGATCGAGACGAAGGTAGAAACGCCGAAGATAAATCACGGATTTTGTCCGGGCCAATTTGGCGCGGACACACACAATTTAAGTACGCATGAGAACGCGAGAGAGCGTTTACACACTTCCAGCTTCGTTCAGTATCTCAGCTCATGTTTGCTTCCGAAACTACCAACAATGTTCGTATAAAAAGTACAGTGATATACGTAATTATAGCAAAGAGCAAGATAACGGTCTTTGTGCGCTTCAGTCATGTTACGGAACAACACTTCTCTTGACGGGAAAATACTCTTACACCGCCCCACATTGTTTCTGCTCATGTGAAACATACTGTGTGGCGCTAGAAGATGGACAGTAGGACCGAAAACGATTTGTTAAAATGAAAGAATTGATAAATAGTGCCTGCTTGCTGTAAATACATTAGCAATACTTCTATTGAGTGTGCACATGCCTCGTTATATAACAACAATTTCGTGTGGCTCAATGGCCTGGTGCAAGTCTTTCCAGAAGAATCCACCTCGGCGACTTGCGTGTCCCCAACCTGCCTCAATCATCAACCCGGGGGAAGGGACCCACAGTCCATCGTGCAAACCGAACTATGTATCGTTTGTGAAGACTCATCGCATCGTTGAGAGGTGAAGGCTCTGTTTAAACCAAGAGTCCGTCGTCAGACAGAGATAAGATCCCGCGACCTATCAGTGCTCAGTCAAGCGCTTTGCGACCCAGGCCAGACAGATACTTCGAGTTGCACATTCCAGATACAGATCAGTCGTTTGGTTTTGCTTCTTTGTAGCAATTAACAGAAACAATCAAGCGGAGTTATGTAATGTATTACGAGTAATTTCACACGTACGTCGGAATGCTAACAGAATTTTCATTTCGCCAGTACGACATTTATACACAAATCAAAAAACGTTTCGCATCACCTCAGTTCCGAGAGTTCCGGAACCTGTACAGAAAATTGGAATAAAGTCAACATAAACATAATTTCCGTTCTTTTTATTGCTCATGAGAACCACACATTGCATATTATACCACCATACAGCGAGGCCTTCAGAGGTGGTGGTCCAGATTGCTGTACACACCGGTACCTCTAATACCCAGTAGCTCGTCCTCTTTCATCGACGCACGCCTGTATTCGTCGTGGCATATTATCCACAAGTTCATCAAGGCACTGTTGGTTCAGATTGTCCCACTCCTCAACGGCGATTCAGCGTAGATTCCTCAGAGTGGTTGGTGGGTGACGTCGTCCATAAACAGCCCTTTTTAAGCTATCCCAGGCACGGTCGATAGGGTTCATGTCTGGAGAACATGCTGGCCACCCTAGTCGAGCGATTTCATTATCCTGAAGGAAGTCATTCACAATATGTGCACGATGGGGGTGGGGGGCGAATTGTCGTCCATGAAGACTAATGCCTCGCCAATACGCTGCCGACATGGTTGCGCTATCGGTCGGACAATGGCATTCACGTGTCGTACAACCGTTACGGCGCCTTCCATGACCACCAGCGGCGTACGTCGGCCCCACATAATGCCTCCCCTAAACAGCGGGGAACCTCCACCTTGCTGCATTCGCTGGACAATGTGTCTAAGGCGTTCAGCCTAACCGGGTTGCCTCCAAACACGCCTCCGACGATTGTCTGGTTGAAGACATATGCGACACTCATCTGTGAAGAGAACGTGATGCCAATCCTGACCGGTCCATTCGGCATGTTGTTGGACCCATCTGTGCCGCGCTGCATTGTGTCGAGGTTGCAAATATGGACCTCGTCATGGACGTCGGGAGTGAAGATGCGCATCATGCAGCCTATTGCGCACAGTTTCAGTCGTAACACGACGTCCTGTGGCTTCACGAAAAGCATTGTTCAACATGGTGGCGTAGCTGTCAGCGTTCCTCCGAGTCATAATCCGTAGGTAGCGGTCATCCACTGCAGTAGTATCCCTCGGGCGGCCTGACCGAGGCAAGTAATCGACAGTGCCTGTCTCTCTGTATCTCCTCCATGTCCGAACAACATCGCTTTGGTTCACTACGAGACGCCTGGACACTTCCCTTGTTGAGAGCCCTTCCTGACTAAGTTACAATGCGGACGCGATCGAACCGCGGTATCGACCATCTAGGCATGGTTGAACTACAGACAACACGAGCCGTGTACCTCCTTCCTGGTAAAAAGACTGGAACTGATCGACTGTCGGACTCCCTCCGTCTGATAGGCGCAGCTCATGCATGGTTGTTTACTTCTTTGGATGGGTTCAGTGCCATCTCCGAACAGTCGAAGGAACCATGTCTGTGATAAAACATCCACAGTGAACGTCTATCTCCAGAAGTTCTGGAAACTGGGGTGATGCAGAACTTTTTTTGATGTGTATAATTTAGTGCATAAATGGCAACAGGAGATGCTGTTCCCGAACTGTGTCCTTGCGATTTTGGAAATTGTGTTCATCGTGAAATTGTCAAAGAGGAGCATATTTTCTAGAAAAATGAATTTATGCTTCAACAAACGCATGCAAAGGGTGCATTGTGTACTTGTTCCGCGACTAATCACCTTGTGAATCATCTCTGTTAACTACTGTCGTCAATACGTAAGGACAGGGCCGAGAGAAAGCCATAGGAGTTCATCCGTGAGCATTCATTTAGTCCAGTAGGAGTCCATTGGCACTCTTAACCAGTAACCACTTGTCATGCTTTACAAGTAGTTTCGAGATACAGTCTGACCTAGAATTTTAGCGTTGCTTGCTCTCCTTTCAACGTACACTACGCAAAAACTGTATGCGCATAGCCTAATTAAAAGATTTTCAATTATAAATTCTTGGGGCAATGTACCAAAGCGTCACACTCTGAAAAAAAAAATTTTGCTTGTTAAAAAGAACTAAACGTGATTCATTCAGGTTGCAAAACATACTGCAAGTGATGACCGTCCGAGGCGCTTCTTAGCGTGTCTAGCAGACATCTACACAACCCCCCCCCCCTCTCTCTCTCTCTCTCTCTCTCTCTCTCTCTCTCTCTCTCTCTCTCTCTCTCTTCTCCCCCCCCCCCCCCCCCCCCCACACACACACACATTATTGCTAAGACTTTAAGTAATCTATGCCGTTGTCTTGACAACACCTGGAAATGGTTCCTGACGAGGAAGGTGTCATTTACTCGTGCAAACATTTGTGACTAAACTGGGCCGCCCCCGGCTTGAAGTACGGAAGGATTATTCCAGGTGCATCTGTAGGAAATTCCCGTTGCTGTCTAGCCTCGCAGTGTGGGTGCCGTTAACTGGCGCAGCAAACGTTGTCAGCGGAGGACGGCGGTGACGCCATGTCGATTGCCGCGACGTGATAATCGGTCGAAGCGACACTTACGGGAATGCCAACGGTGCTGCAGGTTTAGAGTAACAAGTCAATTCAAAACTCCTAACCTGATGACTAACGGTCTCTCACCACGAATACACGGATGAATTTCCCAGAGATAACATTTCTGGTTTACTTGTTATAGTTTCACAAATTATTTGCTAGGAGGCATCGTCGTTTGCTTCAACGAAATTCATCAAGCCGTCCATATGGGGTATGATGGAACTAATTGGTTCCACTGGTTTGTTATAGATGTTACGTTCTCTAGCAATCTCTGTTAAGTCCACTTCTCATCTACGGTATATTTTATATTCACCAGTTCCATACACTAACATTCGCCCCGCCCCCTCGCACCAAACTTCCAAAGAACAGTCAGATTACGTATTTCAAAGGGAGTAAGGCATTACATTCACGTGAGCTGGAATTTGGAATTTAATTACACAAATAATGAATATGTAACTAGTTGTAACCTAGAAAATGAGGTGCACTGTTAGCAGACATGGCAAGGACAGAAGTACACTCCCCCAACAGGGGACCATGTATGGATGCGCTTCGTACAAAGTGTAGGAAATCCATAACATCGTTTTTGTCGTAAACGAAAAACTACTCGTTTCTACTCTTTCCTGCATTATGTTTCCTCTGAATTACTGAATCTGAGTGGACTGAAACAAAGCATTATGAAAGGAAATTCAGCTGCACCAGAGAATCTTGTTTATGTTCTTCCACGCTTAGATGTTACAACGTACCTGAGGAAATTTTGTAGTGTGATGATGCGGATGGACGAGAAACCATATGTTTGCAAGTATGTCTGTATTTATGCATGCACTGTAAATAAGAGTTCGAGCTATTCGTATAAATATTGCCGTAGCTGTAGGTCACTTAGCATCAAGAGATGGTATGCTAGATGAAAGAGTATTGGCGTGCAGAGTTGTGTGTTTCTTATAGGCGTGCCACTTAATCACTGTTGAGGAAGTGAATATCTCAGGTGCTTCAATGACCCACGTTGTGTTGTTACATTCAGATTGTTTAGAGTGCAGCAGGAATGAGAACTTTTGCCTTGAGAACGCTTTCCACTAATTAAGCTCGACCTCGTCGCTCAACGAAGAGCAACTGCTGCAGCATGTAAACTAGAAATGGTGCTGTGGTGTGACATGCCACCAGAGGGCAGTTGACAAATGTGATTCGATGTATAGTTTGGAAGGATGAATACATGTATTGAGGGTTGTGTGAATGCTGCGAAAAGGCGAAATAAATGCCACATAAGAGAACCTTTCTGACATCTTTTAAACGAATATACCGCCAGTTGCCTGTTTTATTGTTTATTTAATTACAACCCAGGTTTCGGCCTTTTACGCCATTTTCAAGTACCTGATTTTATGTCTTTAACATATATTGCAGAATACTTAAAATGATGTCACTTGTTAAGTGTCCTGCAATATACACTCCTGGAAATTGAAATAAGAACACCGTGAATTCATTGTCCCAGGAAGGGGAAACTTTATTGACACATTCCTGGGGTCAGATACATCACATGATCACACTGACAGAACCACAGGCACATAGACACAGGCAACAGGGCATGCACAATGTCGGCACTAGTACAGTGTCGGCACTAGTACAGTGTATATCCACCTTTCGCAGCAATGCAGGCTGCTATTCTCCCATGGAGACGATCGTAGAGATGCTGGATGTAGTCCTGTGGAACGGCTTGCCATGCCATTTCCACCTGGCGCCTCAGTTGGACCAGCGTTCGTGCTGGACGTGCAGACCGCGTGAGACGACGCTTCATCCAGTCCCAAACATGCTCAATGGGGGACAGATCCGGAGATCTTGCTGGCCAGGGTAGTTGACTTACACCTTCTAGAGCACGTTGGGTGGCACGGGATACATGCGGACGTGCATTGTCCTGTTGGAACAGCAAGTTCCCTTGCCGGTCTAGGAATGGTAGAACGATGGGTTCGATGACGGTTTGGATGTACCGTGCACTATTCAGTGTCCCCTCGACGATCACCAGTGGTGTACGGCCAGTGTAGGAGATCGCTCCCCACACCATGATGCCGGGTGTTGGCCCTGTGTGCCTCGGTCGTATGCAGTCCTGATTGTGGCGCTCACCTGCACGGCGCCAAACACGCATACGACCATCATTGGCACCAAGGCAGAAGCGACTCTCATCGCTGAAGACGACACGTCTCCATTCGTCCCTCCATTCACGCCTGTCGCGACAGCACTGGAGGCGGGCTGCACGATGTTGGGGCGTGAGCGGAAGACGGCCTAACGGTGTGCGGGACCGTAGCCCAGCTTCATGGAGACGGTTGCGAATGGTCCTCGCCGATACCCCAGGAGCAACAGTGTCCCTAATTTGCTGGGAAGTGGCGGTGCGGTCCCCTACGGCACTGCGTAGGATCCTACGGTCTTGTCGTGCATCCGTGCGTCGCTGCGGTCCGGTCCCAGGTCGACGGGCACGTGCACCTTCCGCCGACCACTGGCGACAACATCGATGTACTGTGGAGACCTCACGCCCCACGTGTTGAGCAATTCGGCGGTACGTCCACCCGGCCTCCCGCATGCCCACTATACGCCCTCGCTCAAAGTCCCTCAACTGCACATACGGTTCACGTCCACGCTGTCGCGGCATGCTACCAGTGTTAAAGACTGCGATGGAGCTCCGTATGCCACGGCAAACTGGCTGACACTGACGGCGGCGGTGCACAAATGCTGCGCAGCTAGCGCCATTCGACGGCCAACACCGCGGTTCCTGGTGTGTCCGCTGTGCCGTGCGTGTGATCATTGCTTGTACAGCCCTCTCGCAGTGTCCGGAGCAAGTATGGTGGGTCTGACACACCGGTGTCAATGTGTTCTTTTTTCCATTTCCAGGAGTGTATGTTAAACACACAAACTCAAACACCTGAAAATGGCATAAAAGGCCGAAACCTCGGCTGTACTCCAACAATAAACGCCGTGTGTTGCTTTAAAAATTCTGCTTGACTGTTGCCCAGCAATATCAAAAACTATTTTTTGGTATCCTTTGTACCAGTGTGTTATTAGCACAGTTGTACGTGGACGTATCTGAAATTGAAATTCAGTTGTATGAAATGTTAACCCGACACAATACAGCTGCATTAAAACTACAAGAAACGACCGAAACAACATAGAAAATGATAAATACAACATATTATATACACATTACTATTAACTTGTCTCAATTTCTTGCTGAGTGGCACGTAGAAGTGATGATAATGTTGGATGTGGGGTTCTCAACTGCATGGTCATCAGTGCCATTACGAAGTGTGAACATGCTATTCTCGAGTGTATATGTGGGGGGGGGGGGGGGGGGGGGGCAGCTTAAAATGCACTGAAGTCAACCTATAAAACATAAAATAATCGTTGACATGATACATTAAATTATAAAACTGAAAATCGAGGAATAATACCTGCGTGGTCGATTTCATTGACCACAGTTTGTCGTTCGCCACTTCCATACATTCGGTTTCTCTATGACGCATGATTCTTCTGCCAGAGAAAGAGATGAAAAATATCCACCATGGTTTAACAACTAAATTCGTAAAATGCTGAGTAAGCAAATGCTGTTGCACTCTCGGTTCAAAACGAAACGCGCAAATGAAGACAGGCAAAGGACAGTGTAGATTTGTGCGTCTTTGAAAAGATCTATGCGTGAAGCATACAACCACAACCGACATCCTACGCAAAATATCTGACCGAGAAACTGACAAAATTCTGGTTCTATGTAAAGTCACTAAGCTGGTCTAAGGCTCCCATCCAGTTACCCGTCGATCAGTAGCAAAATTAAAGTCAAAGTTTTAAATTTCGCGCTTAAGAAATCGTTCATGCGGGAGACTCGTACAAACATACCATCGTTTGACCAACGAACAGACTCTCGTATGCACGACACTGTAATAAGCATCAGTGGCATAGGGAAACAACGGGAAGAGTTGAAAACAAATAAGTCGTCAGGTCCACGTGGAATCCCAATTTACCGCACTGGTCCCTTGCATTCATTGCGAATATCTCGCCCAGCGAAAGTCCCCAGCGACTGCGAAAAATAGCCGGTGCTTCTATATCTGAGTACAAGAATGGATCAGCTAAATTACAGACCGAAACCCTAGCACTGGTTTGCAGCAGAAACCATGAGTATGTTCTTAGTTCGAATATAAAACATTTCTTTGAAACCGAGAAACTTATGTCCACCAATAAGCGAAGTTTTAAGAAGTATCCCTCGTTCGAAACTCAGCTTGCCCTTTTCTCTGGTAATATGCTGCGAACTATGGGTGAAGAGCGACAGGCAGATTCCATATTTGCAGATTTAGATTTCCGGACAGTCGTTTTCCCTCTCGAGTGCAACAGGAGAGAAAATGATTAGTTGTGGTACAGGGTACCATCCACCACGCACCGTACGTTGGCTTACGGAGTATGTATGTAGAAGCAAATAATGCTGTACAACGGGACGGTACATTGACATTGAACACCATCCCTACACGATTCTTTGATTGCTTTGTCGGCTGTGTCGTTTCCCTGCATCCCACGTGTCCACGTACTCAGTCTCACAAGACAGACCACCTGCTTGGCTCGGCGTTGGATACGCTGTAAGGTGTCATGGGCGATCTGAAACAACTGGTGTACTGGATACATGCGGTGAACCGCTTCTAGCACACTTAACGAGTCAAAACAGACGATAAACTTTGGGACTGTGATGCCTTTGAATCCATTGCAATATCGTCATAATACGATAAGACCCATGAACCATGGACCTTGCCGTTGGTGGGGAGGCTTGCGTGCCTCAGCGATACAGATGGCCGTACCGTAGGTGCAACCAAAACGGAGGGGTATCTGTAGAGAGGCCAGAAAAACGTGTGGTTCCTGAAGAGGGGCAGCAGCGTCTTCAGTAGTTGCAGGGGCACCAGTTTGGATGATTGACTGACCTGGCCTTGTAACACTAACCAAAATGGCCTTGCTGTTCTGGTACTGCGAACGGCTGAAAGCAAGGGGAAACTACAGCCGTAATTTTTCCCGAGGACATGCAGCTTTACTGTACGATTTTGTACAGAAACCAGATGGCAGTTATAAGAGTCGAGGTACATGAAAGGGAAGCAGTGGTTGGGAAAGGAGTGAGACAGGGTTGTAGCCTCTCCCCGATGTTATTCAATCTGTATATTGAACAAGCAGTAAAGGAAACAAAAGAAAAATTCGGAGTAGGTATTAAAATTCATGGAGAAGAAGTAAAAACTTTGAGGTTCGCCGATGACATTGTAATTCTGTCAGAGACAGCAAAGGACTTGGAAGAGCAGTTGAACGGAATGGACAGGGTCTTGAAAGGAGGATATAAGATGTACATCAACAAAAGCAAAACGAGGATAATGGAATGTAGTCAAATTAAATCGGGTGATGCTGAGGGGATTAGATTAGGAAATGAGACAAAGTAGTAAAGGAGTTTTGCTATTTAGGGAGTAAAATAACTGATGATGGTCGAAGAAGAGAGGATATAAAATGTAGACTGGCAATGGCAAGGAAATCGTTTCTGAAGAAGAGAAATTTGTTAACATCGAGTATAGATTTAAGTGTCAGGAAGTCGTTTCTGAAAGTATTTGTATGGAGTGTAGCCATGTATGGAAGTGAAACATGGACGATAACCAGTTTGGACAAGAAGAGAATAGAAGCTTTCGAAATGTGGTGCTACAGAAGAATGCTGAAGATAAGGTGGGTAGATCACGTAACTAATGAGGAGGTATTGAATAGGATTGGGGAGAAGAGAAGTTTGTGGCACAACTTGACTAGAAGAAGGGATCGGTTGGTAGGACATGTTTTGAGGCATCAAGGGATCACAAATTTAGCATTGGAGGGCAGCGTGGAGGGTAAAAATCGTAGAGGGAGACCAAGAGATCAATACACTAAGCAGATTCAGAAGGATGTAGGTTGCAGTAGGTACTGGGAGATGAAGAAGCTTGCACAGGATAGAGTAGCATGGAGAGCTGCATCAAACCAGTCTCAGGACTGAAGACCACAACAACAACACGATAAGACTCGGCATCAAAATTTGTAATGTGTTCCAGAAGGCATACTTGCAAACCCCATCATGGAAAACAGTTGAACAGCGGAGTGTCTTTCCTGGCTGTGACCCATTCGTATATACAACGATAACGGTTCAACTACATATCCATCGATTACCTCTACAGACGCCAATTAACTTTGTCTATGTGTAGCAACTATGTAGAAATAGTGTACGCAGGCAGGCAACATGCACCAAATGGGACTAATTTGACTCGTCACGTAACATTCATGACGATGTCGCCCCACCGTACACTTCCAACAGTACTCATTTACCGTATTTAAACTCCCCTCATGAATGGTGCGATATTACCAACAGGGCTGCTATGGGAACGAAATTAATCTGTCCTTCATATCTCACAAGACAGATCTGTATTGCTCTCCTATGAAAATCTATGCAATTAACTTTTGTAATATTAGGTTCCTCGTCGTCCAGTCACAAACCGCTGGTTCGAATATTAATGCGAATGAGCGCAAACACTAGCCAACAGCTCTGCATTCTTGCAGTCATCAGTTTTACCACATTATCCCAGAACCGAGACATTTTGCAGGACAACGAGCGAGGAGCTGTTTCGTAGTACAATTTTTCTGATGTGTAGACAGTAGATCAGCGCCAAGAGAAGACAAAATATCTCCTCCTCTTGAAATACGTTAGCCTGTCAGCGCTTATTGCTCACACAAGTGTTGAATTTTTGTGTGTGCCACATTCCTTGACACAGAATAGGATGGTTCACCGTGGATAAAATCAGAAAACAGATACTGAAATTCCAGCAGTAAGTGGATAGTATTGTTACAAGCAAAAAAAGTCTGCCTTATTCGTTTACAACTCAGTCGGTACATCTTAATAATAGGGTTTTTAATCATTCCTATCAGTCAAACGAAGGGTGTTTGCTTCATTAAAACGGAATATCGGGGATTTCTACCCTAGAGAACATAATAAAGACCCCAAAAACGAACAATCGGTATGCATGTAACAGCATGCGCTACCTAATATGTTCCACAACGGAATCTTCCGTGACTCATACTTCGGGTCTATGGTGGCAGAAAGGTAGGATCAAGTGTTTTGGGTAGCCATTGGGCTAGGGACCATTTTGAATATACAACAGAAAGATCGTCTTGCTACAACTATCGTATAGCACAGGGTCGAAGTATGAATATTGCACACTTCCTCTAGCTTAGGCAGATTGATTGATTCTTCTTGCATTAGATTTCGTTTACGGTGCGCCTTAAGAGGTTTATAAAGTCGCTGTTTAGTTCGTACGCCGTTCCTGAGAAAAACAGAAAAAAACCATTTTACACCTTTTTCGCCGTCAGCTGTGGATATCTAAATAACCGCAGCAAATTGCTCAAATTTTAACGATATATTCTCTAGGCATTTATCTGGGAGAGTCACTTCCAGTTTCAGAAATCTTTATCCGTTATCGAGAAAAAGCCCCATAAACCTGGTTTCTGGGTACCAAAATGAGCCACCGATCCCAAGACGGTTATGCACAACATCTTTAACCGTTTCCGAGATACAGAGGTTCAAAGTTAATATACTTGTACTCACAAAACACAAACTTAAAATCCGGTGTGAAGCGAAACTGTAGTTCGTAACTTGACGTAACACGAATAAGTATGTTGTAAAGAGTCTCCGTTATCATCAGAATGGTTCTGGGAACCCCATGTTGTTGTACTGAAGCATATGAAAAATGTTTGTGCACATAAAATCCGGTCTGAGGTGCAAAAATTATATAGTTTTGCCTTCTTTCAATTTTACATATGTAAACTATGAAAGATGATTAACTGAAACCCTCAGCTACCGACAGGTGTTGTTGACATACCTCGATGAGGACAGCTGAAAATGTGTGCCCCGACCGGGACTCGAACCCGGGATCTCCTGCTTACATGGCAGACGCTCTATCCATCTGAGCCACCGAGGACACAGATGAATAGCGCGACTGCAGGGACTTATCCCTAGCACGCCTCCCGTGAGACTCACATTCCCAACTGTCCACAATTCTACATATGTAATGTACCTTACAGACATTTGCCCATTCACTCATTACTCGCGCACGCTTTGGCGATTCCCGTAACAATTTGGGCAACCTGTGCGCATTCGCACAGACGAAGGTGGCTGGGTAGCCTTTAACTATATATATGAAGACAGTAACTGTTCTCGAAAGAACAGATTACTGCTGTTGACCGTGCAACTTTTCCCTGTAATAAATGATGACTAACTGAAACCCTCAGCTGCCGACAGGTGTTGTTGACATACCTGCCATGTAAGCAGGAGATCCCGGGTTCGAGTCCCGGTCGGGGCACACATTTTCAGCTGTCCTCATCGAGGTATGTCAACAACACCTGTCGGCAGCTGAGGGTTTCAGTTAGTCATCATTTATTACAGGGAAAAGCTGCACGGTCAACAACAGTAATCTGTTCTTTCGAGAACAGTTACTGTCTTCATATAAACTATAAAAATTTTACTGATCCATGAAGCTTTTTTCCCTATGAGTGACATCCCCTGCTTTGGCAGGGGGAAAGAAGATGGCCAGTGAAAAAAATGCTCCTAGTCGAGCACAAAAATGTCCAATATTCTCCTTCTTATTAAAAGACTGATAGAAAAATGGGATACCATGTGCCCCAGTCTACCTTCCGCAGCATCTTTAAAAATTTCCCCAGAAATGTTGGCACCGATCATATTCGCGTTTTTTATGCTGAAAGGGGAGACAGTGGCAGTGGGAAAGAGAAGACGGAAAAGTAATTAATACTAGAAGATAGACAGTGGTTGTGGTATAAAAAGAAAAGACGAAACAATAGCACAGAGAGAAAGAGAGGGACACAGTGGCAGCGGAACATAGTTGACAGTGACAGACAGTGCTAGAAACGAAGAGTGAACATGGCAGTGACAGTGGAAAAGGAGACCGCATATAGGACGCTGGTGCGACCAATTCTTGAGTACTGCTCGAGTGTTTGGGATACGTACTAAGTCTGACTGAAGGAAAACATCGAAGCAATCCAGAGGCGGGCTGCTAGATGCTTACCGATAGCTTCGAACAACACGTGTTATGAAGATGCTTCGGGAACTGAAATGCGAATCCTTGGAGGGAAAGCGACGTTCTTTTCGATCAACACTATTGAGAAAATTTAGAGAACCAGTATTTGAAGCTGACTGCCGAACAATTCTACTGCCGAACAATTCCACTGCCGCGCGTAAGGATACGAGAAATTAGGGCTTATACGGAGGTATATAGACAGTCGTTTCTCGCGCGCTCTATTTGCTAGTGGAACAGGAGGGGAAATGACAAGCAGTGGTACAGTGTAGCCTCCGCCACGCACCGTAGGGTGGTTTGCGGAGTATCTACGTAGATGTAGAAGGGATAAAGAGAAGGACAAAGTGCGTGAGAGCCAGTGATAATGTGAGACAGTCTATGACAATGACAACGAGGAAGAGACAGACAGCGAGGGAGTGAGAGAGGGAGAGATAGAGGGAGGGTGGGAGAGAGGGAGGGAGGAAGAGAGGGAGAGATGGAGGAAGAGAGGGAGAGATGGAGGAAGAGAGGGAGAGATGGAGGGAGAGAGGGAGGGAGGGAGGGAGAGATGCAGGGGGAATGAATGAATGAGATAGTAGCAGCAAGAGAGAGTAAAAGGAAGACACTGACAGTGATAATAACGACACAGCTGTAGCAGGACAAAGCGAAGAAGATTTTGGCTGGGAGACACGAGACATTGACGGAGAGAATAAAAGGGATGTCGATGAGTTTGGCTTGATAAACGATTGAGGAAGGGCAACTGGGAGTGGACGGGATGTGAGCGAGTTACAGGTGAGGGGCGGGGGGATCTTGTGAGAGAGGTGAGCTGCACGTTAATTGCGTGTTAATAGGAGCGCGATTATGTTCGCATGCCAAAATTTTTAAGGATGCTGAGGAAGGGAGAATGAGGCTACTGGTACCCCACTTTCTGTAGAGACTGTTAATAAACATGGGCATATTCGCTATTTTTGTGCTCCAGTATCAGCATTTTTCCGCTGGAACAAAATTTATCTCAAGGTGCAGAGGCACTTAACAGCGTTCGACCGCGAATGTGACTCGGCTCTTGTACATTTTTCTTCACTAAAACACTAGAGCACACGGGTCAAAATTTTCTACTGTCCGTTTAGCTTCAGTTGGTTTCGAAATTACTGACGCTTCTGCACAGGACTTCGTTGATGCAGTATGTCAAAAACTGACTGACTGACAGACCAAAGACTTTTTACAAACAATCTTCCAGGTTCTGGACAGTAAAAACGTTTAGTTGTCAGTAGACATCTTGAGCTAAAAGCAGATGAGCCGCTTCACAAGTTTAAGAAATGTATTGGAAATTTTTTCAAAAGTAAAACAGGCCTTTTTGGGTAACTTTAAGGAATTGAAATGCATTGTACACCACCTCACCACACACCAATGGCGGTAGAAACTTTACACGCAATGAAGTCAAAACGAAAGAGTAATGCGTTGTTAGTGTCAGGCCAATAACTGAATGTTACACGCGTGTAGCATAGGAACCAGGCTTTTTTATCGTGAAAGTTTACATGCAATTATAAGAAAAAACTACCACAATAGAAATAAACAACAGTTTTGTCACACTGATGGGGCGAAAATTGATGTGCTAAAAAATGTACATTACCACGGACTGCTTTGAGCACTAGGCTCAGCGTGGTCTTCGTCAGTAGCATCAAGCGCTGGCGCATCTTGCCGCGTGCTACTGGCTCCATGCCTGAACCCCGACTGAGGCGGCAAGAAAGAATCAGGGCTCAGGTATCGGGCAGCAGCTGCCACCCGCAGGTGGAGCAGATGCGGCGCGGACACCTGCCGCGGCGGCAGCTGGCCGGCCCAACACCCGGAGCGGCAACAGCTCGTGCCCACCGGGACAATCACTGCCTCAGCTGCCTTCCGGACGTCTTGTCTGAGGTGTGACGTAGTCTCGTGTTGCCTTTCTATTAGTCCGCAAGACATGGATGACAAAGCGAGAGAGAAGTGCTGGTGTCCAGGTCAAGGATGAGGGGGGGGAGGGATGGGATGGGAGGGGGGATTGGTGTGTAGGAAATCCTGCACATACTCCGCAGACCACTGCAAAGTACTTGTAAATAATAGATTTCAGCTGTCAGTCGTCCTTTTTAAATGTTATTGGCAAATCTAGATTTAAGCTAGAAACTAGCCATTCTCAATGCTTAGAATACAAGAGGTACGTAGTTAGATGTCATAAAAAGTTGCAATTAATGGCTTAACTCATATGGTTTGTATATTACATACCACTATCATTTTTGATCAATGCATGTAATGCCTCTTGGAAAGGATTCATCCACGGTTCATTGAATACTACTGTTTGCGGAAGACTGGCTGTATGGAGAACACATCGGTTGGTTACATGGCGCCATCTGTGTGAACTACATATAAACCTCAAGGGAAGTAAATCACATCAAATTTAATTACATAAACTGAAACATAAGTAAAATTCCTAAATTGTCGTCCGACTTATTTCATATTTATCATCAAGTAATAAAATTTCCATGTTCACTCCTTGTGAGTCCGTTATTATTATTATTATTATTATTATTATTAAAACATTTAAATTACGTCAGGTGGGTAAAACTTTTTAAAATTTTATTAAACATTTGTTAAAATTTATAAAACACTAGAGTACACGTGCTGTATACACCTATTACTTAATATGGCTTAAATATATTTATTTCTTTATTATAACTCCCTTTATTAAAACATGATAAGTATATTGTTCATCATATTTACTAAATAGTTCATAGATGGCGCCAAACATCAGTCAGATGCATGGTTACTACAATTTGGGATAGCTTCAGTCTGGAACCGCGCGCCCGCTACGGTCGCAGGTTCGCATTCTGCCTCGGGTATGGATGTATGTGGTGTCCTTAGGTTAGCTAGGTTTAAGTAGTTCTAAGTTCTAGGGGGCTGATGACCTCAGAGGTTAAGTCCCATATTGCTCAGAGCCATTTGAACCATTGCTTCTAGTGTTTTATAAATTTTAACAAATTTTTAAAATATTTACCCACCTCACTCACAAGGAGTGAACATGGAAATTTTATTACTTGATGATAAATATGAAATAAGTCGGACGACAATTTAGGAATTTTACTTGCATTACATACATTGATAAAAAATGATGGTGGTATGTAATATACAAACCATATGAGTTAAGCCATTAATTGCAACTTTTTATGACATCTAACTACGTACATCTTGTATTCTTAGCATTGAGAATGGCTAGTTTCCAGCTGAAATATAGATATGCCAATAAAAATTTAAAAAGGACGATTGATAGCTGAAATCTATTATTTCCAAGTCAATATAACAGTCGCTGAGTGCAACAGCCTTCTGAATGGAACGTAACCTGACTGTACAGTACGTTTTGGACAGCATTTTGCATCTCTTATTACACCCGTCCTTTCCTTTCCTACAAGATTTGTATATGGAGCGTGGCAAAATGAGCGATATTATGCGTTTTCAAACACCCTGCGCCTATTTTACCATATGCGAAACAAACCGCTGGAAAAATGTCTTGCAACTCCTGCATATTTGCGAGCGTGAGAGAGCTGAGGTACAAGCGGGACAGGGAATGCTAGAACAAGCCTTATGAAACTAAAAGAGAAACTTTACTTAGAAATAAATAAAACAATAACCAAAACGAAGGTAGTGTGTTGGAAAGTGCTCGTATTTGCACACTTGTGAAAACAAAATCTGCTGCTGGATAACTTCAACAAGGTCGGACACTCTGAGGCGCGTTCTACACGACGTGAACGAGACGTTACTGCTGCAGTCTGTACAACTCTTCAACAACGACCCTCCCGAGATCGGCCAGTGGGTGACGAGCGCTCCAGGAAATACAATCAGTCGAGTTCCCGTCAGCAGATACTTAGGCCATACCACTCGATTTGCATCCTGCCTCCTGCAGCGAGGTGTTCAACAGGTGTGCTCACACATTATCGCCTTGAAAGACTAACGATTTGGCGAAGTGCTGACTGTACTCAAACTGCCCTCGATAGCGATGAGATATCCGACGTGATAACGGCCCAGAACATGACTATCCTATCTCTCAGCTGATCCTTGGAGGCAGTACTCTTGAGAAATGTTCTGGATGTCTCCACACTCTTCTACGACGAACGAAGAAACCCGACGTCACTGATCCAGATTGCGCTCCAGGTGTCTTCTAGTCCAACTTCTTCTCGCTCCATCAAGCTGAAAGGTTTGTACTGTTGTTCGTAATGGACTTCCCAAAAGCAAATTGATCGTGAGGAGTCAAAGTACTACCTGGGTCGAAACACCCCCCCCCCCCCCCCCAGGTGCCACAAAAAAAGGCAGCGCGCTATTCTGTAGCATTTTCCTCGGGATATCTAGGAACCAAAATTTGTAGGCTAGGCACCGGTCATCAGCTAGTTTTCTTGACTGCGGGCAACCATTGCGAAACATATCTTCAAAGTTGCACCTTCAGGTACTGTCGTTGTGATCGAGGCCAATCAGGAGGGCATCATCCTGTACTGACAAACTTTCTTTCTGTGAAGTGTCAACATGCGCACGGTCTAAGGCTGAAATGTTGACAGACTGAACACTGTTCACAAGCCGTATTGTCCCGTTAACGATCGGAGACACCGAGATCTACTGAAATGCACTAGGAACGTAGGTTTGCTTTTATTTTCATTATACAGGCGGAAGGAATATACAGGGTGTTTAAAAAAATACTTTTACTAACTTTGGGGACGGGTTCCCTACAGCAAAACAAGAAAAATGGTTCATAAAAAAATATGTTCGAAAATCTTCCGTTTTCGAGTAATTAATGAAAGCTGACGTTCAACGGCTTTCCAGGAACAACCCAACAACTTCAATTATCTATGCTCCAGTTTGATTCACTGTATGCTAGATGGTGTTTTGTTGCCAAGGAGGCTTGTTTATATTCGTCATTCGTCTGTCCTCAACGTGTCCATTGTGTACATATATTAAATAAAGGTTATGAATTAACTGAAAGTGCTCTGTTCAAACATGGCACGATATTCATTTCGTGAGCAGGCAGACATGGTTTTCACGTACGGCCGCGCGAGTAGTAATGGACGAAAGGCTGCACGGCTGTATCAGACGGCCTTTCCAGACCGCAGACATCCGACTCATCTAACCTCTGATGCTGTGCATCGTCTAGTTGCCGAGACAGAATTCATAGCTCCACAGACTACTGACCGAAGAAGACCATGTGTTGCTCGTACGACTAACCGGGAAGAGCACGCTCTATAGGCTGTCGAAGAAGAGGCAGGTATGAGCGCAACACAAATAGCTCTGTCATGTGGTACACCAAGTTCAGCGTGGAGAATACTTCACGAGCAACTCATTTATCCGTATCACCCTCCACGGGAGAACTTCGCCGACGGTTTGTTGCGGAAACTGCCAGTTCGTTGTTTGTCCCTTCAAATTTGTTTGCAGACGAGGCAACGTTTGGAAGAGATGGAATAACATATTTCCACAACTAACGTGTATGAACTGATTGCAGTCCTCGTGCTACAATACAGGCTACACATCAGTGTCAGTTTAACATTACTGTGTGGGCTGGAATTGTAATTGACCGGGGCCATACATTCGCCCAGCACGTCTTTCAGCTGACAGACACGTTATTCAGAACACCTTAGAAGACTTGATGGAAATTGTGCCCCTGCAAATAAAAAGCAACACGTAGTTTATGCAAGATGGAGTTCCAGGACATTTCAGTCTCAATGATCGACATGCTGTGGCTTTTATCTACCATGACGGACGGACAGCTAGAAGAGGATTAGGTCCATGGCCTACACGTTCCACCGACCTCAGTCCTTTGGATTATCATCTCTGGGGCACCTTGAACAATTAGTCTATGCAGTTGTACGCTTTCGGACATATGTTCATATGAACCACCTTGTTTTGTGTAAAGAACGTTTTCCCAAAGTTAGTGAAAGTATTTTTGAAGTATCCTGTATAGAGGGACTCTACAAGGAACATGAATTGGTTGGTTGGTTGGTTTCGGGGAAGGAGACCAGACAGCGAGGTCATCGGTCTCATTAGGGAAGGATGGGGAAGGAATTCGGCCGTGCCCTTTCAGAGGAACCATCCCGGCATTTGCCTGGAGTGATTTAGGGAAATCACGGAAAACCTAAATCAGGATGGCCGGACGCGGGATTGAACCGTCGTCCTCCCGAATGCGAGTCCAGTGTCTAACCACTGCGCCACCTCGCTCGGTGAACATGAATTGAAGGCAATATTATACAACAGCAAGAGCAAGTAGATGAACCGAAGTGGAAGGTAAAACGCTGCGGGAAGAATTTGTCAGACCATTGAAAGATCTGAGTCGAAACAAGGCCTCTGGAGTATATATTGTTCCCCAAGAGTTATTGCGATTCTCCGCAGTACTACTCATGACAAAGATATTTCCCCTGTTATGCAAGATATATGAGACAGGCGAAATCTCTCAGGCATCAAGAAGAATTAAATTCCAGTTGCAAGGAAAGCAGGTGCTGACAGGTCTGCATATTACCGATCTATCTTGTTAATAAGTCATGGTCGCAAAACACTGACTCAAATTACTTACAGAGGAATGGAAAAACTAGAAGAAACCGAATTGGGGGAAGAACAGTTTGGGTTCCGGGGAGACAGTACCGACTTTATGACTTGTCTTAGAAGACCGGTTAAAGGTAGGCAAATCCAGCCGTGTAGCCTTACAGAAGCCTTTGAAACTGTTGACTGGAATACACTCTTTGAAATTCCGAACGTATCAGGGATAAAATGTAGGGAGCAGAAGGTTGTACACAACTCAGAAAAAAAAACGAGATTACAGTTTCAAGAGTCGAAGGACATGAAAGGGAAATGGTAGTTGAGAAGGGTGTGAGACAGGGTTGTAGCCAATTCCCAAGGTTGTTCAATCTGTACATTGAGCAGTCCGTAAAGGAAACGAGAGAAATTTGGAAAAGGAGTTAAAGTTCAGGAAGAAGTTGAAGTTTGTAGATGACGTTGTAATCTGTCGCAGACAGCAAAGGACTTTGAAGATCAGTTGAAGAGAACGGGTGGTGCCTTGAAAGTACGAAACAAGATTAATATCAACATATGTTAAACAAGGGTAATGTAACGTAGCCGCATTAAATCGGACGATGGAGAGGGAACTGAACTAATTAAATGTCACACTGAAAGTAGTATATGAGTTCTGCTATTTGAGCAGGAAAATAACTGTATCCTGTATTCACCGCAGTTTCAAATGATTTGGTGTAGTTGCTATATTCTCGTTTACACTAACCTTATGCATTAAAACAATTTAAAAATCTTACATCAGATTGAAGGAGGGGCGTATGCCGTGTAAGATACCCTTTGCCCTTCCATTGCTAGGGAAACAATCAAAAAACCGGTCTGGAGTGTCCTGCGCTATGAACTGGGCAGCCATAATACACTAGTGACCATTAAAATTGCTACATCAAGAAGAAATGCAGATGATATACGGGTATTCATTGGACAAATGTATTATACTAGAACTAACATGTGATTACGTTTTAACCGAGCGAGGTGGCGCGGTGGTAGCACACTGGACTCGCAATTAGGAGGACGACGGTTCAATCCCGCGTCCGGCCATCCTGATTTAGGTTTTCCGTGATTTCCCTAAATCGCTCCAGGCAAATGCTGGGATGGTTTCTTTGAAAGGGCACGGCCGACTTCCTTCCCCATCCTTCCCTAATCCGATGGTACCGATGACCTCTCTGTTTGGCATCCTCCCCCAAACAACCCAGTGAGTGTGTGATTACGTTTCCACGCAATTTGGGGGCATAGATCCTGCGAAATCAGTACCCAGAACAACCAAGTCTGGCCGTCATAACGACCTTGATACGCCTGGGCATTGAGTCAAACAGAGCTTGGATGGCGTGTACAGGTACAGCTGCCCATGCAGCTTCAACACGATACCACAATTCATCAAGAGTAGTGACTAGCGTATTGTGACGAGCCAGTTGCTCGGCCATCATTGACCAGACGTTTTCAATTGGTGAGAGATCTGGAGAATGTGCTGGCCAGGGCAACAGTCGAACATTTTCTGTATCCAGAAATGCCCGTACAGGACCTGCAACATGCGGTCGTGCATTATCCTGCTGAAATGTAGGGTTTCGCAGGGATCGAATGAAGGGTAGAGCCACGGGACGTAACACATCTGAAATGTAATGTCAACTGTTCAAAGTGCCGTCAATGCGAACAAGAGGTGCCCGAGACGTGTAACCAATGGCACCCCATACCATCACGCCGGTGAGACGCCAGTATGGCGATGACGAATACACGCTTCCAATGTGCGTTCACCGCGATGTCCCCAAACACGGATGCGACCATCATGATGCTGTAAACAGAACCTGAGTTCATCCGGTCAACTGCTGTTTGTGGATGAGAAATCGGTTGGAAACTTTCCTCATGTCAGCACGTTGTAAGTGTCGCCACCGGCGCCAACCTTGTATGAATGGTCTGAAAAGCTAATGATTTGCATATCACAGCATCTTCTTCCTGTCGGTTAAATTTCGCGTCTGTAGGAAGTCATCTTCGTGATGTAGCAATTTTAATGGTAAATAGTGAAGTTCAATAAAATCTTCTCGGTTTACAAGCCGCGTCAACTCGAATAAAACACTCGAGCTTTCGATAGCTGTCTCCGCCATCGACAGGAGTTACGATCACCGACTGCTGGGGCCGACACGATGTTCTGCTTGCACTGAGGTGACAACTCGTAGGACATCGATATGCATAAATACAGATGGCGGTGGTATGGCGTGCACAACGTATGAAAGGGTAGTGGAGACGGAGCATTCAGGCGAATCATGTGAGAAAGTCTTTATTATGGTCGCCGTGGGGAGATAACAGAGTTTGAACGCGGAATGGTAGTTGGAGCTAGACGCATGGGATATTCGATTTCGGAAATCGTTGTGGATTCAATATTCCGAGATCCTCAGTGTCAAGGGCGCGCCGAGAATACCCAATTTCAGGCATTCTCTCTCACCACGGACAACGCGCTGGCCGACAGCTTTCACTTAAAAGACCAAGAGTAGCGGTGTTTGCAAAGATTTTTCAGTGCCAACAGAAAATAACTGCAACACTGCGTGAAATAACCGCAGAAATCAATATGGGGCGTCCGACGAACGTGTCCGTTAGGACAGCGCGGCAAGTTTTGGCGTTAATGGACTACAGCAGCAGACGACTGCCTTTGCTAACAGCACATCACCCGCAGTGCCTCTCCTCGGCTCGTGACCATATCAGTTGGACCGTAGACGACTGGCCTGGTCAGACGAACCCCGATTTCAGATGGTAAGAGTTGATGGCAGTGTTCGAGTGTGGCGCAGACTCTATGAAGCCGTGGATCCGAGCTGTCAACAGGGCACTGCGCAAACTGGTGGTGGCTCCATAATGGTGTGGCCTGTGTTTACATGAAATGGACTGGGTCCACTGGCCCAACGGAACCGATCATTGACTGGAAATGGTTATGTTCAGCTACTTGGAGATCATTTGCAGCCATTCAACGATGAAATTTATATCGATGATAATGCGTCATGTCACCGGACCACAATTGTCACGATCGGTCTGCAGAACATTCTGGACAATTCGAGCGACGTGAATCCCACCGAGGGCAGTTCATGCACGAAACCCAGCACCGGCAACACTTTCGCACACAGGCAGCATGGCTCAGTATTTCTATAGGGCACTTCCAATGACTTGTTGAGTCCATGCCATGTCGAGTTGCTGCACTACTCCGGGCAAAAGTAGGTCCGACATATTAGGAGGTATCCCACGACTTGTCACCTCAGTGTAATGGTAGCGCCTGGAACCTTCCAGAGAGGGCCGGAGTGCCGCATGCGCGGGAGGCAAGGTTCGGCAGCTGCTAGCCGGTCCGTCCCTCCACGGGACTGGGTAACGACCCGATGATGATGATGATTAGTGTTTTAGGGCGCACAACAACGAGGTTATCAGCGCCCGTTCCCAAAATAAATGTTGACGAGTTAACGACCCGAGACGTGAGGGTCGGCGCTACGTTGGAAGTGCCGCTCCCGCGTCACTACAGAACGTCAAGCCTATCGACAAGATTTTATCGAAGCATGCTACCGCGAAAGATTCCGTGGATATCCATAATTCTGATATCCCACGTTCCTCATTGTGTCCAACGCGACCTTGTAACACTGTTTGAAGGCACTATGTTAGAAAGCTGGTGTATATTCTCGTAGGCAGTACCTCGCCTATGGAAAACTGCTCTACGATACGATAGATAGATAGATAGATAGATAGCACTAAATGCTGCGCCGCATACATAATCTTCATGATTCTACTCTCCAGAGCAAAGGTGATATCTCAGTTAACTGCCTTGATATCGAGATACCCAGCTATGCGGCAGGCAGAACAGCTGCCCCTGCTCTCTCCAGCATTAAGTAAACAAAAACAACCATAACAACAACAAGAGCAAGAGCATTCACCGCAAATCGAACTTGGTTATTCCACACATACGTAACAGTTCAGTATCAGTTTCAAGACAGCCAGAACATGTAATGGATACTGACTAGTAGAGCGGTGTTTAAGAACAGCCATTTGTTCGTGGAACCTTCCCGCCACTCCTCGCTCGAATCCTTGATAAGCTAACTAGTCCCAGAAACCTACAACAACTTCTTTGTGACGCGCATCTCACGTCTGTTCTGTAAAAACGACACGAATATCCTTTTCAAGATATGCACAATTGATACTATTAATTGTTTCCCTAAATATTAGAATTATTTGCATACGTTACCTCTGAGTGTCACTGTGCATACTTCTATCCCGATGTGCAATTTTAGGCGACTCACTCCGCATGAAGAGCATAGAAGAACTGTTTTGCAGACTAGTTCTTCCCTGGCAATCTTCATAATAATCATACACTTGCAATGCGGCAGCACGTAATGCCTATACAGTTTTGGTTTCAGCTGACCTATCTCAGTAGCTTAATTATACCGCACTGAAAATTGGATAATTGTTTGGTTTCCGTCTACGTCCAGTAAAGTCGCGTTAAAAATGAAAGGAGTAGCAATTAAGTTTGACTGAAGATATGGTAGTTGGAAATCCACAGATCCTCTATTTGACGAAACCACAGTTGCGAATTCAAGCAATGCCAAACTTACATTTTAATCTACATTGTTTTGACCAGGATTTGACTATAATTTTTAAGCAATTGCAAGTTTGTGGCTATTTCTTTCCGTAATTTCCTTCAAGACGACGGAAGAGCAACAGTTTGTTACACAATTATTCCTCGTTCCGTCGAGGAGTGTAATGATACACCGCAAACTGTACCATTTTATGCCATTGTAGCAGCGAGGTACGTATCAGGTTCGGAGAGAAACGTAAAACGGGAGGTGCGGGCAAACAGGAAGCCATAGCTACGGGTGAACCACGTGTTGGCTGCTCGTCACTCGATACCGCAAGAGCGAACAGAGGCCGAAGAGGAAGAGAATAACATGCTCCCCAGCAGCGTCGAAAGGGAGAACAGCGGGTCACTGTTCCCACCCACCACCATTCCTTTCTTACGGCTGCTGAGCGCTCCTCCATCCTAAGAGTACAGCCTCTACTCTCTTGAGTTATCATTCCCGTCCCAGTTTCAATTATGTAATATTGCATGCCATCTCCGAGTCAGAATAAACGCACAGGATAACAGGCAGATGGAATATTATAAGAGCTTCATTACATGGTAAATATTTTCATAGTCATTCTACATTACCGGACGATTTCCTGAAGCTGTATTTTCGCCTACACTGAACAAAATGAAGCAGGCAAAAATGAATACAAACGTCTCAAAAATGAGATCGACAGGAAGTGTAAAATGGATGACCAGAGATGGCTAGAGGACAAATGTAAGGATGTAGAGGCTTACCTCACTAGAGGTAAGATAAATACTGCCTACAGCAAAATTAAAGAGACCTTTGGATAAAAGAGAACCACTTGAATGAATATCAAGGGCTCAGATGGAAACCCAGTTCTAAGCAAAGAAGGGAAAGCAGAAAGGTGGAAGGAGTATATAGAGGTACTATACAAGGGCGATGTACTTGAGGACAATATTATGGAAATGGAAGAGGATGTAGATGAAGATGAAATGGGAGATATAATACTGTGTGAAGAGTTTGACAGAGCACTGAAAGACCTGAGTCGAAACAAGGCCCCCGGGGAAGACAACATTCCATTAGAACTACTGACAGCCTTGGGAGAGCCAGTCCTGACAAAACTCTACCATCTGGTGAGCAAGATGTATGAGACGGGCGAAATACCCTCAGGCTTCAAGAAGAATATAATAATTCCATTTCCAAAGAAAGCAGGTGTTGACAGATGTGAAAATTATCGAACTACCAGTTTAATAAGTCACAGCTGCAAAATACTAACGTGAATTCTTTACAGACGAATGGAAAAACTGATAGAAGCCGACCTCGGGGAAGATCAGTTTGGATTCCGTAGAAATGTTGGAACACGTGAGGCAATACTGACCTTACGACTTATCTTAGAAGAAAGATTAAGGAAAGGCAAACCTACGTTTCTAGCTTTTGACAATGTTGACTGGAATACTCTCTTTCAAATTATGAAGATGGCCGGAGTAAAATACAGGGAGCGAAAGACTATTTACAATTTGTACAGAAACCAGATGGCAGTTATAAGAGTCGAGGGGCATGAAAGGGAAACTGGTTCGGAAGGGAGTGAGACAGGGTTGTAGCCTCTCCCCGATGTTATTCAATCTGTATATTGAGCAAGCAGTAAAGGAAACAAAAGAAAAATTCGGAGTAGGTATTAAAATCCATGGAGAAGAAATAAAAACTTTGAGGTTCGCCGATGACATTGTAATTCTGTCAGAGACAGCAAAGGACTTGGAAGAGCAGTTGAACGGAATGGACAGTGTCATGAAAGGAGGGTATAAGATGATCAACAACAAAAGCAAAACGAGGATAATGGAATGTAGTCGAATTAGGTCGGGTGATGCTGAGGGTATTAGATTAGGAAATGAGACACTTAGAGTAGTAAAGGAGTTTTGTTATTTGGGGAGCAAAATAACTGATGATGGTCGAAGTAGAGAGGATATAAAATGTAGACTGGCAATAGCAAGGAAATCGTTTCTGAAGAAGAGAAATTTGTTAACATCGAGTATAGATTTAAATGTCAGGAATTCGTTTCTGAAAGTATTTGTATGGAGTGTAGCCATGTATGGAAGTGAAACATGGACGATAAATAGTTTGGACAAGAAGAGAATAGAAGCCTTTGAAATGTGGTGCTACAGA
Organism: Schistocerca nitens; assembly: GCF_023898315.1. Classification (NCBI taxonomy): domain Eukaryota; kingdom Metazoa; phylum Arthropoda; class Insecta; order Orthoptera; family Acrididae; genus Schistocerca; species Schistocerca nitens. The sequence continues at coordinate 828,321,633 of NC_064618.1, read as the reverse complement.
AGAATGCTGAAGATTAGATGGGTAGTTCACGTAACTAATGAGGAAGTATTGAATAGGATTGGGGAGAAGAGGAGTTTGTGGCACAACTTGACCAGAAGAAGGGATCGGTTGGTAGGACATGTTCTGAGGCATCAAGGGATCACCAATTTAGTATTGGAGGGCAGCGTGGAGGGTAAAAATCGTAGAGGGAGACCAAGAGATGAATACACTAAAAAGATTCAGAATGATGTAGGCTGCAGTACGTATTGGGATATGAAGAAGCTTGCACAGGATAGAGTAGCATGGAGAGCTGCATCAAACCAGTCTCAGGACTGAAGACCACAACAACAACAACAACAACAACAACAACAACCTCGAAGACGTAATTTCAAGCTTTTATACCAACCTTAGAACCAATCCGAAGATTTCCTTGTGTAATGCGGCATAAGTCCAGCAAGTGCTTACATAGTCGCCAAGCCGTTTTAAGCGGGTTTGCTATTGTATTCTCGGTGACTATTGTGAAGAATTTTCTCCGTTCTGATGTCAATGGAATTGCAGAGATGTAATCTTTCTCAAAGAAGGATTACACGTCCTTATCTGGTGGCAATGTGTTGGTGGTGGTTTCGGCCGATACGCAACCAGCCAGTAGTGTCAAAAGTTGATTCGGGTACATCGAGTATTCTTTCATCGATGGTAAAGTGATTACGTCGCATAGCGAGTCGCTATGCACCAACTTGCGTAAGATCGACTTGTATAGAGAGCCGTATCAAACCAGTCATCTGACGACGACGACGACGACGACGACGACGACGTCAACAGGAGCAGCGAACACGCGCGCGCCGCATACCGTCTGTAGCACGCCGACGGCTTTAGCAGACATCTTTTTTCGACCGAATGAAGGAGCGCGACAGTTGGTCATAAAATTTTGACGCAAAGTCTATCTTTTTACGAGGTACGTGGGCTGTAGTTTATGCGCCAATTGCAATTTTTACGGGATAACATGCACTCGCCTCCTCGCAATCTTCCTCGCTGTTACTGTCTCCTGGTTTCTCCCGCCGATTACTGCTCGTTTCGTAGTGGACTTAAACACGTTCGTTGACTACATCTGGCAGGTACTTGCAATTCCACAATAAGACAACGCTTTCAATCCAACATCATGAAAAATTCGTGTAGCCGCGGCCATACATTTACTTTACGCACATAGCATGTGGTCAGGTACTACAATGGTCCACTCTTCTTTTACGCATCTTGTTTCTATATGGTCAGAAACCATCAGGACCGAAACTTCCCACGAAAAGTAGCCACAAAAAAATACATGTCTGCCGTACTATTAAACTAATGCAATAACAAACCAATAATATGGAATGAGAGTTTAATACAAAGAGAACAGAACCTTGTATTGGTCGAACCTTGTTCATCAAATCGTTTTGCCTCAATGTAGAGCCAAAAATCCTACAGTGAAAATGTAACAGTTTATCGAAATTGTTGCCTGAACAAGGTTTTAATTCGTTCGGATAAGTAACAAACTTCCGCGTCCGTCCCATCTTGTATTAATACCAAAACGGCTTACGAAGTTACAGCTTCATCATCTCATCAGTACAACTGCACCAAAATATACAAGGTTAATCACCTAAAACTTGCATCGCAATATTGTGAAAATGGAAAGTGCTATTGATGTGCGATTTTCACAAAATGGGTTAGCAGTCAGGGGTTTGTACTTTTAGCCAATCACCAGATTGTAAAAATACTAGGTATATTTTGTGCAACATACTTTTTTTTTAATGGAACAATGCCTATTGATATTAAAAATTTAAAAGTAGGGTAAATTAGAATATCAGATGCGTTTGTTGCACCGATACTTGTACAATAACTGTAGTAGCACACACTCAAGAACTACGCAAGTGCATACACTAGTTACGTGGATTCTGAACAGTAACGAGACAACCAGTTGTGTTCAAAATTAGCACCGGCAGCGGCAATACACGATTCCAGTCTGGTACGGGACGACTGCTGCAAATGTGCCAGCATTTCGGCGGAGATGTCCGAGCAGGCTACGGTATCTCTACAGCCATCGAGTGTATGTCCTTGTGGACAGCGTTTTCCAGCTTTCCCCACAGGAAAAAGTCTACAGGCATCGAATCCGGGGAACGGGCAGGCCAAGGTACAGGTCGTCCTCGTCCAGTCGAAGTGTTTAGAAACAATTCGTGAAGACATGCTGTAGTACTTCGTGCACTATGGGCTGGACAGCCACCACGTTGGTACCACATGTTCCTCCTAGTCTGCATAGGAACGTCTTCCAGCATCCACGGATGCCGGCCTGTTAGGAGGCTGCGATGTTTGTGCGCTTTTATTGTTCCGTCTGTTAAAAACTGTCCTATAAGTTGACGGCGCACTATCCCATACCACATGTTTACACTCCATGGAGCCTGATGTTCCACCTGACAAATCCAACGGGACTTTCAACAGACCTATAGTGCATGCTTCGGCGGTTTAGATGGCCATGATTGGTAAATGTGACTTCATCACTCAACAAGATATATGAGACATTTGGAATATCTTGTTTTAATGTACAGAAGTTAACACTATTCTCATTATCATCTCCATGGAGTTCTTAATGGAGAGAGATGTGACAGATGGAACCCATGTCGATGGAGAATGCATAGGATAGAGCCGGCCGCGGTGGTCTAGCGGTTCTGGCGCTGCAGTCCGGAACCGCGGGACTGCTACGGTCGCAGGTTCGAATCCTGCCTCGGGCATGGGTGTGTGTGATGTCCTTAGGTTAGTTAGGTTTAAGTAGTTCTAAGTTCTAGGGGACTTATGACCTAAGATGTTGAGTCCCATAGTGCTCAGAGCCATTTGAACCATTTTTTGCATAGGATACTCGCCAGACTCGTGCCACTTCCTCGTGTGCTTGCGCGGAGCTAATGTGCGGATCAAATGCCAAAGTAGCAAGAACATTAATTTCCTCCTCTTCTGCCGTCACGTATTTGCTTCTGTTAGTTGTGTATACGTTACACTACCACTTTCACGTTACTGGTTGAAGAGGTTGATAAACAACTGCCGTAATTGTTGAGTCGATTAGGATATCTAGTCGCATACACCGAACAAGAGTGAACTGCATTCCTCATACACTCGATACACCATGAGTATGTCGGATTTTTCTGCACTGGTAAACCCCGTAGTCCACCCACGACCTACTGACCAGCAAGTCGTAACGCATTCAAGGAACACACAAGCACACTGTAAGCAAACATAACATTGTACCTAGTAACTACGCAGGTTGAATGGTACAAAGGAGTGTCGGCGTGAAAACTTTTCAAAATACGATATCTTGTGAAAGTTTCTCACTAGAATCATGCAACAAACACTACTTACATTCTAATTTACCGTAATTTTAGTTTGTTAATGTCAGTAGGCGTTGTTCCGTTTATAAAGTGTTTGCACAAAAAATACAGTATCAAAGTATTACGACGATCTATTGATTGGCTAACAACGCGAGCCACACCCGACCAATCAGTTCTGTGAAAACCGCACATCAATGGCAATTCTCATTTTCGCAATATTTGCGGTGTGAGTTTCAGATGAATCACCCTGTGCACTCCAAAAGTCACTGTACAACACATAGTGGAGGATACATCACATACCGATATTCGGCTTCCCGTCCTATTTCATTCGCGAATAAAGTGAAGGTAGAACGACCGCCTATGTGCTTCCGTCCGCGCTCTGACCTGTCTGTATCTTATTCTCATGCTCCCTAGGCGAGTCGAGTACGATGGTGGCTGCACAACGGTCGCACAGTCTTCTTCGAATAAAGGTTCTCTAATTTTACCAAACAAGGTGTCGCGGTAACAACGTCGTCCCTTCTCCCAAGAATTCCCATGTAAGTTCCCCAAGAACTTCCCTTACACTTTCGTTACGATTCTAGCAACTAGTCACTGAATTAGTTCGATTTCTGTTGGCGTGCCTACATGGTAAGGAGTCCGAACACTGTAACAGTAACATAAAAAGTTCTCGGTTAACTTGGCACCTCGAATTCGGATAAAATCCCAGACTTTCGACGACTGCTTGCCTCGTCGTCGTCGTCGTCGTCAGAGGCTACGCCTGACTGTTGTGAAACAAGTGATTCTCTCACTTTTATGCCCAGAGGACGGCATCTAACTGCCTAGGTTACGTAGTGAAGATGGTGCATGTTGAATGGCGCCCTTTACGCCCATGAATTACGATTCCGACTGCGCTCGCTTTGAAGAGTCGTTTTCAGTGCCACCATTTTCATCAGTCCCAATGCTAGAGCCAGAATTCTCGTACGTTCGAACATAATATTTTGTATATTTAGCAGGCTGTTCTCGGCCACCGCTGATTTTTCAGAATTGCTGTGTTTAAGGCTACGTTCATGTTCAAAAACAGCGATCGGTAATAGCCCTTATAGCCTCACATGATAGCTGTCACACTCGCAAGGAATATTATAAATTCCTGGACTCGAAGGCCAAGATTATTTTTAACAGGTTGCAACATTTCTTTTTTTATTTTAGGGCGCAAGAACAACTGAGGTCATAAGCGCCCATGTCATAACCTTAGAACATCAATGAGTAAACGAAGTTAAAAGCGACTATATGTATCGACGGAAGGAAAGAGCTAAAAAACGACTTCCCCTTGGAGAAAGATCCACAAAATTCCTTAAATAATTGGCGATTTACCGATCTCTAAGAGAGTAACTCTTTTACGTAGTCTCACCGTACTGACAAATGTCCTGAACAAATGTTAATAACTGCGAAACTAATGAACGATTTCACGACTGCAAGATAAAAAATTTTAGATATCATAAAAACTCCATCTGTCTCAAAGGAAAAAAGGACTAGCAACCCGCTAAAGAAATTTCACTAAGGCACCGTAAGGTGCAGAAGAAGCAGTTAGCACTCTGTAATGCCAAAAATTAAACACCTCTTCTATTAAATAAAGTACAGTTAGTAGGACAGTGTTAAACTTATATGTACTCAGGGGCATTCGCAGCTTTCATCGCAAATTTGTCTTCCTCCCAACAACAGCCGCCGATGCAGATCTATTGCAGTATTGGTCAGATGTGTGGAAGTTCTGTATATATGAGATGTCGCATTTATCTTGCTCATCCCACATAACATTTTGTCCAGAAGCACAATAAGAAATGTATCAAGCAAATGATGTTTAACTACCAGGTGGACATTAACCAGCATGACTGCCTTTCTTGTAATTTTGTTCGCCACGAAGATATAAACAGCAGTAAGACTTTTTTAAATAGCACCCTACATTTTTACGGCTGTCCACTTTATCTCCTCAAGACCTGCTAAAAAGTATCACAGCGTACCATTCTCATAAGCATGACGTTATAGAAAATTTAACACCAAACTGAGTTTGCCTCTCATGTCCTAGCACACAATGGAGCTATAAGGAGCAACGTAACGCTTCCACTTACTGGAACTGACACTAAACAAACCGAAACGCAAGAAAAATTCCGCGTTGTTAACTTTCTTGCTAGTGGACGAGTTACGTTAGTCTGGGTACTACCCGACCATAGTACTACTGCATCTCGACACCCATGGCCATTACTGGAAGCACGCGGTGACATAACAGTAAACAAGTACAGTGGTGACCAAGAAAAAACCATCGCACTGCGAATGATTTCAAGGCAGTAGTGCATATACTATCAAGTGGTTCAGCGTGAAATATCACGATAAAAACTCAAGCCGATCGAAGCGCCCTTACTCCCAGATACAACACCGAGTTGTTCGAAAAGAAAGAACAGATTTCAAGCATTTACTGCTTCCAAACTACAAAAGATAGAAAAACAATTCCAACGGTCGTGGAAAGAGAAAAGCTCAAATTATTATCCATTCAATGTGAACACCATATGTTATAGGACGAATATGAAAATGGTGGCTTATTTTCCGCCACACACGAAGCAGCTGGTCTCCCGTTATCGAATTCACAGCTTTAACAATGCTGTGTCGCAGACTTTCAACAGTGTCTGGCGATTTTTTTTAAGCACGTCCGACGTTAGCTGAATGACACCACTGAGAAAGAGAAGGAGCAGAAGATGAACTTCATCGCCGGTGGTCTTCCAGGTCTCCAGATCTCTCGCCTTATGACTTCAGTCTGTGGAGTTACGAGTTACGCAAAACACCACGTTTTCAACCCCCCCCCCCCCCCCCAGGTCCTTATGTCACACACTCTTGAAAGTCTGTGGCATCGCATTGTTGAAGCTGTGAATTCGATAACGAGAGCCACGTCTGTGGCAGGAAATGAGCCACCGTTTTGATATTTGTCGAGAAACGATTGGTGCTCACCTTGAATGCACAAAAATTTGAACTTTTCTCTTTCCAGGAACGTTGGAATTTTGCTTCTATCTTTCGTAGCTTGCCAACAATAAATGTTTAAATTTGTTGCTTCTTTATGAATAGTCATGTAATCTGGTCGTCTAAAACGACGCTGTCCTCTAGTATAACAGATTTGAAGTCAATGTTGTGTTAAGATTTTAATAACGTCATGTTACACTGTGATACTGTTTTGAACAGGTCTCGAGGACAGGTAGTGGATTACCAAATAAAAAAATATTGGCTACCACTCAAATTACACGTACTTGTGTTTATATCTTCGTAACGAACAAAGTTGAAAAGTTGATAGAAAGGCAGCCATGCTGGTTAATGTCCTCCTGGTAGCTAAACGACATTTGTTTGATATATTTCTTATTTTTCTTCTTGACAAAAAGTTATTTCGGGTGGTCAAGGTAAATGGGGATACACTGTATAGGTGAACACGAATAAATATAATAGAGTTTTTTTACCGCCATTTTTACATACAGAGTGAAATCTATATCTTATGACTGAAACACACAACACTGGTGTAATATTTTACAGTATTTATTATTTGGTACACGAACAGGTTTGAGTGCAGACGACTTCCAAATGGAATTAAAAGCAATCAAACAAATAGCATCAAACAATGGCTATCCTCCTACCTTAGTGGATTCCATAATGGACAAAAAGCGGAAACAGGTGTGTACTTTCTTCTTTACCCTATCGTCGACCCACCACCAAAAGAATGCAGAAAATGGTGCACAATTCCGTACTTAGGAAAAAGTTTCACTGGATGTAGTCAGAAAGCTTAAATCCAGGAACGTAAAAATATTTTATGTGCACAACAATGCTTGACACTTTTGCGCAGTGGTACTGACAGCTCTGGAAAAAGAGTGAATATATAAAATTATTTGTAACTGTGGCAAATTTAATATAAGTGAGTCTCGCAGGGCAATATGTACCCGCTTGAAAGAACACCACTGAAGTTTGAAGAGTAAAGGAGATTCTACTTTTGCAGGCCACTTGCTTAAAGAAGGCCACAGTTACGTGGTGAAACATGAATTATTACATAACAGCCACAAAGAAAGGAAGCTGAACTATCTTGAGACAATGTAAATTAATAGACAACGTCCATCAACCCAAGCTTAATACCGAATGACGAGAAACTGTTACCTTACTCGCCACTTCCAGCTGTAGATACTACTCATAATCCCATCCAGGTCACGCTGAAAATCACCTCTCTCAGTCACATGCCCCAATTCCTTTATTTCACTTACTGTAATTTCTCTTATTGTGTTAAAATTTTTACTTTGTATAATCACTGCTGTTTCACTCACCTGCTTAATATCACAATTGTACCTTATCTGTTTGTAATTTGGGGTCTATTAAAGACAAGATTATTTTGTTTAGCCAAGTGTTTGGAATCTGTCACCAAAGTTCATTGTTCAAGTAAGTTGTTCTATGTACAACTGTTGTAATTTGACTGTAGTTCATTAGTAAATGTGTCACATATTTTATTTTAGTTGAATAATCTTACATTGCATTTACAATGAAATAATCCCACTTGTTTTATTCCTAATGATAACTTTAACATTTTTCACCTCTGGGAATAGAGATACTCAGTACATGCACTAGTTTAAGATCATTGATCCACCAAAATTTCAGTGCATCACAAACGTTTCTTTGCACCTGATGATAGCTTTAATAGCCGAAATTCGGTTCGTGTAACAAATAATAAATGTTGTAAAATGTTACCCAAGCGTTGTGAAAAATCGACGGAACAGTCAATAAGTGTCAATCTCATTTTCTCTGTCTTTCACAAAGAAATAAATAAAATATCACTGTTCACTTATCGAAGTTTCGTTGCATCTTCCGTGGAAATGTAACAGACAGTTATAGTTGTACCCGTATGCTATGTACTTTAGTGCCATCACACGAAGTTCTGATTGGAGCAGCACATAGATGTTCTATACACGCTTCAATCAGTTACCTCTTTCTGACTGCTCTGAATAAATACGTCATTTATAACAATGAACCTCGACTACGGCTGCTTTGTTTATGCGTCTGCACGTCCGTCCCTCTTACGCCGTCTCAACACTATCCATCATCGTGGCATCCACTCGGCCACTGGCGCCTTTTTCACTAGCCCAGTTGAGAGTCTGTATGCTGAGGCTGCTGAACTACCTCTGTCCTACCGCCGTGACTTTCTCCTCAGCAGGTATGCATGCCGTTGGTCTGCCATGCGTGGCCACCCATCCTATGCCTCCTTCTTCGATGATTCCTTTGATCGCCAGTATGGGGCGCGTCCATCTTCTGTTACCTCCTGGAGTCCGCTTTTGGCACTTGCTGCGGCTGCTTAACTTCACACTACCTGCAACTTTCCCGGTGGATGTGAACCCTTCACCACCTTGGCTTCGTGAAGCGGCCCATGTTAACCTTGCCCTTGATTCGCTCCCTAAAGACACTACTCCAGCCTCGTTCTATCGCCTTCAGTTTCACTACCTTCGCATGGAACTTCGAGATAGCAGCTTTGCGTACACTGATGGCTCTCGGACTGATGGTGGTGTCAGGTGTGCTTTCGCCATCGGCGGGCTGTCTTCCGATCGGCTTCCGACACACTGCTTAGTATTTACAGCCGCCAGAAATTCATACGGATTGTTTTGTCAGTAGAAAAACGAAAGCCATTGCCGATGCTCCAGGAGTACAGACGATCAAGACATCGCTGAAGACGCCGCTCAGTGATACAGGTCCGTGGAGAACTGCAATAGACGGCAAAATCGTCAACAAAAAGGGAGCCGGAGATGCCCAGTGGTAGACAGACCATTATAGGGTTAATGGCGATAGCAAAGACGGAACCCTGAGCCACACCGTTATCCTGGATAAAGGTGTGTCGGCCGGCCGGTGTGGCCGAGCGGTTCTAGGCGCTTCAGTCTGGAACCGCGCGACCGCTACGGTCGCAAGTTCGAATCCTGCCTCGGGCATGGATGTGTGTTTGTCCTTAGGTTACTTAGGTTTAACTAGTTCTAAGTTCTAGGGGACTGATGACCTCAGATATTAAGTCCGATAGTGCTCAGAGCCATTTGAACCATTTGATAAAGGTGTCCGACAAGACAGAACCCACAACCACCTTGAAAACTCGGTCCTTTAAAAATTCCTGAAGGAAACAGGGCAGGCAGCCACGGAAGCCCCACGTGTGAAGAGTACGGAGGATACCAGTTCCCCATCAGGTGTCTTAGGCCTTCTCCAAATCGAAAAACGGCCACAGTCTGGGATTTCCGCATAAAACCATTCATGACATGGGTGGACAAAGTAACGAGATGGTCAACTGCAGACCGCCGCGCTCGGAATCCACACTGTGCATTCGTCAGTAAATTGCGAGACTCCAGCCACCATACCAGCCAGGCATGAATCATACGTTCCATCACCTTGCAAACGCAGCTGGTGAGAGAGATCAGGCGGTAGCTAGAAGGAAGGTTTCTGTGCTTAACGGGCTTATGTATGGGTATGACGGTGGCTTCATCCCAAAATCCGGGAAATTTGTTGCATGTTTTCGCAGAGCTTAATCAAGATACTAACTTTAGTTCATGTAGCGACTGACAGTATTTTCGTATTGTGTTTACTGTGATTTTCGCGTATTAATGTGCAGTCATATGAGCTTCGATTGAACGAGTTTCTGTATCCAATGTTCTGCTCACGTTATATACACGAATTATTGTTTACCTTTTTTATTTGAATCAAATTTATGTATGTCCGTCAGTCACACACATGAGAAAATTACTCAATAAGTAGATATTTGGTTTAAACTGTGATCCTCCGGTTTCTTCAACATAATCAGTCCTGAGTGATTCATCCAGTCATTTCACTTACACATTATTTGATAACTTGTCTATTTACTCAAATTAAGCTTCACCATAAATTCTGGGTTAAGTGTATTGGCTTTAAAGTGAAGGTGCACTACCGACTCCTATGATATCATAACGAGTCAAGCCCACACCGACAGCGGCAAATAAAACAACAGGTGAGGTCATAACGCAGTACTGAACATGCTACACACGTGCGACGATACACTGCTGCAAATATCATGTACGATGGTCGCTGTCTTTGAGGAAAATATTTCCGTCACAAGTGTACAACTTAACGACCACTGCCATTGCGCTACCATTTATTAACGGCTAGTTGCTTGTTCTCTGAATGCAGCACCATGCTGCGCACCACACCAAATTACTTTTCCTGTTGCACTTAACTACTTGCTGCAATTTCTGTACTGTCTCATCCCTTTTGAACACAGCATGCTGTAATGTGAATGACAGAAGGTACCTTCTGTGTATCGCATGTCAAGACACATTGTAATACAACATTTTGGTGAAAAATAGCCGTTTAAACACAAAGCGTGTCATCACAACATGGTTGCGGTATATATTAAGAAAACCAACGCATTTCTAACACTGAAAGAAGCAGGTATCGACGAAACCACCAGTCAATTAGTCGAACATACGCACAGGCACAATTTCGAAAGCAAAATTCATAGGAGAAGTTTCTGAACCCTTCAGAATTAATACAGGTGTTCGGCAGGTCAATGGGCTCTCATCGATTCTTTTCAATTTGCTCTCAGTCAAGGTCACGAGAGAGATGGATAAAGAACTAAACGGGAAAAATATCGAAATACTCTATCTACGACAAGGAAGAGGAAGTTTTGTGGTGAAATGCCTCGCATTTACTGACGCTAAACTCCTCCCGGACAGGCCATGAAGGCCCAACGATACGACCGGCCGCCGTGTCATCCTCAGCCCATAGGCGTCACTGGATGCCGATATGGAGGGGCATGTGGTCAGCACACCGCTCTCCCGGCCGTATGTCAGTTTCCGAGAGCGGAGCCGCTACTTCTCAATCGAGTAGCTCCTCAGTTTGCCTCACAAGGGCTGAGTGCAGCGCCCGGCAGACAGGATGGTCACCCATCCAACTTCGGTGAGCTGACGGGGACCGGTGTTACCACTGCGGCAAGGCCGTTGGCATTTACTGGCGCTACTGCAGTAATTTTGAACGAGAAAACAGATGCAAAGATAATGACAGGGACGCTTAACGAAATTGAACAGCTAAATCCGGATTACAAATATCGTACGAGAAAAAGGAATCGATCAACACAAACAGAAAAGGGAAAAATATATACAAACACAACACGGAAACATAAAAAAAACTGATATGTTTAAGTATTTGGGAGAATGTATACAATCAAATGGATTAAATAACACCCCAAGTAAAGAAAGATAGAACAAAATGGATTAGCATACAAACTCATCCAAAATCGATATAATAAAAGATCAGCGTCGCTCCAGACACAAATTAAACTCTACGCAACAGTAACTAAACCGGAAGCTCTATACAGATATGAATGCCTAACACTGAATAAAAGAAGTCGACAAGAAGAAATGGAAAAGAAAGAAAGGAAAATACACAGAAAAATTTTAAAAACAGAAAGGAGAGAGATAAGTGGACGAAGAAGAGAAATAAAGATCTATACAGAAACAAACAAAAAAAAATCACAAATACAACAATGAAGAGGAGTTGACAGAACAGATAACAGGCTAACGAAGAAAAATTTTAATTTCATTTCAAAATTAAAAACACCACGGGATGGCTCGAAGAGAAAGAATTTGAGAAACTTAACATCGCAGAATACGCCACGCAGGACAGGGAAAATTTCAAGCTGCTGATCAATACTGTAAAAGTTCCTATCCAACAACAAGAACCGCAACCAAAGAGGTGGTGTCAAATGAACAGAGGCGGTCCATCAGCCAACGTATGAAGAAGTTTTGGAAAGATAAGAAGAAAGAGATAGTATCTTAGTCTTAGGTTCTAAGCGGTCGATAATTGGCCAAACTCTGTAATTTAAAAAAAAAAAAAAAAAATACCAACGTTGCGCAACGCCTGTCCTCATCTAACCTATCAAGTGATTGTAAAATTATTATATATTATAGCCTACGACATGCCTTTACAGCAACAATTTTTCCTTCTATGAGAGGCATCAATCACCAACGTTTTCTAGAAATCTTTAGAAACAAAACGACTTTTTAAAGCCTTGACTATTGGCGATGTCAAACATGTCACACATCGATTGTTCAGCCTTAAGTAAGACGTGCGGTAAGGCGCTTTATGTAAATTTAATGTTGTTCTTAATGTGTAAATTGTACGTTTTTTTTCTATTTCGTAAGCTAATGTATTAATTTCTCACGGTATTAGAAAAGCACTAGAAAATGACAGACAGGGCGAAATCTATAGTGCAATAAGTCATGATACCTGGATGGCTGCCTGGCAAAAATTTTGTTTTTTCATAAATACAATTAGAGTGTGGAGCCGTTTAAAGAGAAAATAGTGTAACTATTGTGATTATTTTCCAACGAGTGTCAACTACAGAGACAAAAAGTTCAAATTCCTGATCACAAGTCTAATCGTATTAATATTTTATTCGCATTCCTTTTTTAAATTTGACGGCAGCTACTTTCGCTCTAATTTATAGCAAGCACTCCTGTCTCAGTGCTTAAATAATACGAAAGATACAATGTATCCTTAAGAGTTTTTTGTCACATTTAATCCAGAAAATACTGTAACATTTGATGCAATAAGTATCTTCATCAGATTGGGACAGTTTTTCAGTTACAGTAATCCTTTTAAAACTGACACAAAGTACTACCAATTATTTTTGGCATTCTCAGTGAATTAACGGTTCCAACAAACAAATTCGTAATTGGGTCTATCATAATTCAATCTGTTAATACTTAAGGCTATTGGTAATAAGCAGATAACAGCAGACGATTTATACATACGACGCGCTGTAAACGCCAGGTAGGGTTCGTGCGCAATGAGACCACTGTTTCAACAGCTTCTTCTTGTTGTGCTCTTCAGTCCAAAGACTGGTTTGATACAGCTCTCCGTGCTACTCTATCCCTCTATCCTGTGCAAGCCTCTTCATCTCCGAGTAACTACTGCAACCTACATCTTTCTGAATCTGCTTAGTGTATTCATCTCTTGGTCTACCTCTATTATTTTTACCCTCCACGATACCCTCCAATACTAAATTGGTGATCCCTTGATGCCTCAGAACGTGTTCTGCCAACCGATCCCTTCTAATCAAGTTGTGCCACAAATTCCTCTTCTCCCCAATTCTCTCTACCTACCTAATCTTCAGCTTTCTTCTGTGGCACCACATATCAAAAGCTTCTTTCTCTTCTTATTTAAATTGTTTATTGTCCATGTTTCACATCCATACATGGCTACACTCCATACAAGAACTTTTATAAAAGACTTCTTGACTCTTAAATCTGTATTCGATTTAACGAATTTCTCTTCTTCAGAAACGCTTTCCTTGCCATTGCCAGTCTGCATTTTATATACTCTCTACTTCCACCATCTTCAGTTATTTTGCAGCCCAAATAGCAAAATTCATCTACTACTTTAAGTGTATCATTTCCCAGCATCATCTGATTTAATTCGACTACATTACATTATCCTCGTTTTGCTTTTGTTGATGTTCATCTTATATCCACCTTTCAAGACACTATCCATTCCGTCCAGCAGTCCTTTGCTGCCTCTGACAGAATTACAATGTCATCGGGAAACCTCAAGGTTTTTATTTCTTGACCTTCGATTTTAATTCCTACTCCAAATTTTTCTTTGGTTTCCTTTACCGCTTGTTCAATGTACAGAATGAGTAACATTGGGAATAGGCTACAACCCTGTCTCACTCCCTTCTCAACCATTGCTTCCCTTTCATGTCCCTCGACTCTTATAACTGCCGTCTTGTTTCTGCTCAAATGGTATATAGCTTTTCGCTCCCTGTATTTTGCCCCTGCCACCCTCAGAATTTGAAAGGGAGTACTCCAGTCAACAATGTCAAAAGCTTTCTTTAAGTCTACAAATGCTATAAATGTCGGTTTGCCTTTCTTAAATCTATCTTCTACGATAAGTCGTAGGGTCAGTATTGCCCCACGTGTTCCTACATTTCTACGGTATTAAATCTGATCTTCCCCGATTTCGGCTTCTATCTGTTTTTCAATTCGTCTGTAAGGAATTCGTGTTAGTATTTTTACAGCCGTGATTTACTGAACTAATAGTTCGGTAATTTTTACACCTGTCAGCACCTGCTTTATTATATTCTTCTTGAAGTCTGAGGATATTTCGCCTGTCTCATACATCTTGCTCACCAGATGGAAGAGTTTTGTCATGGCTGACTCTCCCAAGGCCGTCAGTAGTTCTAACGGAATGTTGTCTACTCCCGGGGCCTTGTTTCTACTTAGGTCTTTCCGTGCTCTGTCAAATTCTTCACATAGTACCATATCTCCCATCTGGTCTTCATCTACGTCCTCTTCTATTTCCACAATATTGTCCTCAAGTACATCGCCCTTGTACAGACCCTCTATATACTCCTTCCACCTTTTGGCTTTCCCTTCTTTGCGCAGAGCTGACCATCTGAGCTCTTGATATTGATATAGGTGGTTCTTTTGTCTCCGAAGGTCATCTTAATATTTCAGTAGGTGGCATCGATCTTGCCTTCTAAATATATATGCTTGTACATCCTTAGGTCTGTCCTCTAGCCATTCCCGCTTAGTCATTTTGCACTTCCTGTCGATCTCATTTTTGAGCATTTGTATTCTTTTTCACCTGCTTCGTTTATTGCATTTTTATATTTTCTTCTTTCATCGATTAAATTCAATATCTCTAGTGTTACCCATGGATTTCTAGTAGGCCTTTCTACCTACTTGATCCTCTGCTGCCTTCACTATTTCATCTCTCAAAGCTACCCATTATTCTACTTCTGTATTACTTTTCACTGTTCGTATCAATCGTTCCCTAATGCTCCCACTGGAATTGTCTATAACCTCTCGTTCTTTCAGTTTACCCAGGTCCCATCTACTTAAATTCCTAACTTTCTGCAGCTTCTTCAGTTTTAATCTACATTTCATAACCAATAGATTGTGGTTAGAGTTCATGCCCCTGAAACTGTCTTACAATTTAAAACCTGGCTCCTAAATCTCTGTCTTACCGTTATATTATCTATCTGAAACCTTCCGGTGTCTCCCGGTCTCTTCCATGTATACAACTTCCTTTCATGATTCTTAAACCAAGTGTTAGCGATGATTAAGTTATGCTTTGTGCAAAATTCTACGAGGCGGCTGCCTCTTTCATTCCTCATCCTCAGTCCATATTCACCTACTATTTTTCCTTCCCTTCCTTGTCCTACTACCGAATTTCAGTCCCCCATGACTATTAAATTTTCGTCTCCCTTAACTATTTGAATAATTTCTTTTATCTCATCACACATTTCTTCAATCTCTTCATCATCTGCGGAGCTAGTTTGCATATAAACTTGTACTACTGTGCTAGGTGTGGCTTCGTGTGTATCTTGGCTAGTATAATGCTTTCATTATGCTGTTCGTAGTAGCTTTCCCGCGTTCCCATTTTTTATTCATTATTACACTTACTCCTGCATTGCCCCTATTTCATTTTGTATTTATAAGCCTGTATTCACCTGACCAGGAGTTCTGTTCCTCCTGCCGCCGAACTTCACTAATTCCCATTATAACTTTAATCTAACCATTTCCCTTTTTAAATTTTCTAACCTACCTGACAGATTAAAGGATCTGACAGTCCACGCTCCGATCCGTAGAACGCCAGTTTTGTTTCTCCTCATAATGACGCCCTTGAACAGCTTACCAATACCGAACAACGCATCAGAGACCTCTGTGCAAGCTGAACTCCTTTTGGAAGACCGTTGAATGGTCGAATAGCTCGTCTGATTTTGTTCCGCTTGTGTCTTGCAATGACAGGTTCATAAAAGAACAAACTTTTTTATGGAGGCTGCAGGATGTGCCACACTAGACCCGATGAACAGCACGCCAGCCGAGTTCCTCACATCACCTACACGAAATGCTGCACTGTGGATTAGCAACCGCCTATCAATCAACGTGCATACTTCTACAGTATTCGTTTTTAAAGGGATCGTAGAGCAGCCCTGGGTTCTGTTAAAAACTGAAGTTTCGCAAAACTAGAACCTAATTTTGCTACACCCAATAAAAAAGATTGCTCCCCTATGTTCATCAAATTTTCTTCCCAACGACGAACAGTTCTTTTTTTTTGTTTTTTTTATAGAGTAAAGTGAACTACTGATACTTCGTCATAAAAAAGTAAGAGACGACGCTCAACAAAATGATTCATCAAGTTAATGGATTCTTCTGTCACTCCTTGGTGCAACGGCTTCATATTTAAGGTAGAAGTACAAACAAACATCAATCTGTTCCACCAATATTTGTTTATTAGTAACTGATGTGCGTGATATTAGGTCATATCAAGTAACAGTATGATAAACGTTTGTTGACAGTAAGACGATGTGAAAGAATTCGCATTGTTTGCGTGCCACCGACAGAGCTGAAGGACCAAGATTGCCAGCATGCAAAGTGAAGCGAGCAACGTTTTGGTTATGCAGAACACCCGCGGGTCAAGATGAATTTAGCAGAACAATCGGCTGTAAGGTCACTATACACACTCGTGTGATAGTACGTCGGTATTTTCAATCTGATTGCGATATTTAGTGAATTCTAACGACATCCACCGCAGCGGTAAGAATCTCTCGGAAAGAAAACTATTGGATACTATGATAGCCTGAGCGAATAATACGACATGCCAGTATTAGACTTACTTGTACAGGGAAACAAGAGTTACGCAAGCAAAATTATCGTAACTTTTATAAGTCACTGATTAAGTAGTTTGTGAAACGTACGAAGAAACATTCTTACAA
Source organism: Schistocerca nitens (assembly GCF_023898315.1). NCBI lineage: Eukaryota > Metazoa > Arthropoda > Insecta > Orthoptera > Acrididae > Schistocerca > Schistocerca nitens. The sequence goes on along the minus strand of NC_064618.1, from coordinate 828,304,539 downwards.
GGATGTGTACAGAAAGAGTAATACTTTGGAAGCTGATACGTTGTGACTGTCGCCCTGTGGAAATATGCCACGAGCGTTTTTCCTCCACTCTGATGATTAGTCGTAGATAAAGGTACAAAGTACTGCTGCTAAGAGGAAATCAGCATGCAGTATCTTGTCACAACCAAAAACGTCCCACACTTGTCCGATGTTTGCCTTTAATACCCCCTGCCGTTTTTAGAAATTATAAATAGAGATGACCACGAGCACTGTTCTTGATACTTCAGCGTAGCAACCTCTCTGCAATCGACTGCATTTCCTCCTAACGATCCGTTTCATTATACTTCCAGAAGAAGAAGACCATGCAAAGTACCTATAGAATTGTAACTATCTCCTGTAGATGTTAAGCAGAGTGCTTTTATTTAATGTTCTTCCCTCTCCTTACATAAATACAAAATACCAATATATTTATGCTCCAGTTATTTGCTTGCTTTCTCGCTGGAGTTACGTTACTTAACAAAATCACTGTGACTCACAGAACGACGGTTGCAAAATAAGTAGCGTGTCTACAGGCGTTTAACGACACGCGGTCTCTCTCTCTCTCTCTCTCTCTCTCTCTCTCTCTCTCACACACACACACACACACACACACACACACACACACACACACACACAACTCGAAGTCGTGTTTACGATTGTGAGTATGAGAATTACACCCAGCGATGACCACATAAATGTTTCCTTCTTCGCCGCATGTCCGTTTCATTGTGCTGGCAAGACGGCTCCGCCGCGACTGTTCGTTCTCTCGAGTAGCCGCTCCGGCCTCACCACGAGCGCCTGACAAGCGGGTGGTCTGGTGCACATTCGCGTTTCGAGAGCCGCGAGAACTCTGCCAGCCGTCAGCGACGGCCGCGTTTCTGCACTTCACGATGACTGGCGTCCGCTCCAAAATGCGCTCCGCTTGCATTCCGCAGCGTGTACTAATTCTGGAAACTATTCTCCACACGACCCGAGCAGAAGGCTTTTATGCATCCCATCGGAAGATACTCATGCATAAATCAGGAGATTCCATAAAGTCTGCACTGACTTTGAGTGTAACAACTTCTTCCTCCTTTTCGTCCAGTCGATAGAGACCACTGCGTGTGAATACAAAATTATAGACGCCACAACGCTATTTCTTGACCTTTAAATCTGGAAATATTCATTAAAAATGTGAAAAAGAAATAAAATACACAAAACTTGTCAACTGGCAATGTTAACTTAATAATAACGACTTAGTACTGCAGCAATTTATTGTAATGTCGAAGCGATGGATAAACGTACCGTTCGCCGTTTCTTTATGTCTGGAACGACGATGTTGGTTTAAATCCAGTACGAGGTGTATTCAAAAAATAACGGGAATTTTGTAATTTCGCGTGATTTATCACTCCGGTTCGTGCAGCTTTTTTATGTTGGCAAACATGTTAACAATATCTGCACAGTGTTAAACGTGACGAATAATTAGTCTGTTGTTAGCTGTCAAAAAGGTTACGTATGATTTGGTAGTATTGGCGATTATTTATTTTGTATAAAAATGGATCAGAGGATTTGTATTAAATTTTGCTATAAGAACGGTATAACGAGCAGCAACATTTTCTATATGTTAAATACTGGTTCTGGTGACTCTCTTACGCGTAGAACAAGGGTTTATGAGAGGTATGCCGCGCGGGATTAGCCGAGCGGTCTTAGGCGCTGCTGTCATGGACTGTGCGGCTGGTCCCGGCGGAGGTTCGAGTCCTCCCTCGGGCATGGGTGTGGGTGTTTGTCCTTAGGATAATTTAGGTTAAGTAGTGTGCAAGCTTAGGGACTGATGACCTTAGCAGTTGAGTCCCATACGATTTCACACACATTTGAACTTTCTTTTTGAGTGGCATAAAACACAAACCGAGAAATCACTGATGATGTTTGTATACGAACTGGCTCGTAGCACGACATTTTTATTCGTCCGTTTTTCGTATCAGTTGCGAGACAGCAAATTTTCCTTCTAGAATTGTTGAATCTGAACAAAAAATGGTGCGAATGCACGTTGTTCAGGAGCCGCTAGGTGAATTTAACAACAATGCACGTTATCTGACATCGAAACTACGGCTCGATCGTCCCAGTGGGAGCATTCTGAACTGCCACGATAGAAAAAAGCTCGACTAGTGCCTTTAAATGTGAGGAGTCTTCCAATTTGACGGCACAGTGCACCGTGAGTTCTTACCACAAGGTCGAACGACCAATAAAGAGTGCTACTTACACGTTCAACGCCGTTTGCGTGAAACAACCAGGAAAAATAAAACCACGCCCGGATTTGCGGCCAGCGAAGTACTCGTGCCTTTCGTGAATTTTTGGCTGAAAACAATGCTGTTATGGTGCCCCAACCTCCATTTCGCCGGATATCACCCCGTGTGAATTTATTTCCACGCAATAGCTAACGACATTCTGCGGTCGAATGAGTACGCATTTCTCAATGTGATGTGAAATACTGTATGTATTGTTTGCTGAATCTGGTCACTAAAACGTTCTGTGTTGCAGATTAGAGATGGGCAAACTCGTTCATCCTTTGGAACTAGTTCACTGCTGATCGTTCTTTTTTGGGAACCGTTCATTTTTACTCGTTCACCGTTCATTTATGCTTGGTATATGGTTCTTAAGAAAAACTGTGTGACTGAAGGATGGAGGGCACCAATGGGGGCACTTGCATCCCCCCTGGAGTATAGAGTTTTTATTCATTACAGAATTCTTACACACTTTTCGAAGTAATTTCTGTGAATCTGCAGAACCTCTCGTTTAGCCAACCGTAGCCTTGTTAGGCTGATCGCAGGGAAATAATATAGGGTGGCGCACAGAAAACCGGCCCCGAGTACAGACTGCTCGCCAATTACGGACGTTGATTTGCCCATTATGAGCAGATATAACAGACAAACATGTAATAATTAGGCAGTGAAGAAATAACAAGCTAATGCGAGCAACAATTGCGAAAGAATCGATGACGATGTGTAGAGAGCTGGAGAAGAGAGCATGAAAATCTCACGCGAAGCGCATGGGCTATAGCTCATGTAGTCTTGTAAACCTGTTGGTGGCTGTTTCCCAAGTTAATAGACCACAAGTGTCTTGTATAAAATTCTTCGTTTCGACTTCCACTACATAGCTATGCTACGTTGTAAACAATAATCGTTTACTCCCTATATATACTTCACGTTGTCTCTGAGTTCGTAGGCGAAGTAGAGACTTTATGGAAGCATAAAATAAAATGTGGGTTTCTCATACTTGCGTCACACGCTTAGTAAAAATTAGGTTTTTATGTTGCATTATTAAAGTTAATGCAGCAATAATAATAATTATTATTATTAAGTTCGCAGTAATAAAGTTTTTGGTTTGAAAGCCCCTTCTGAACAAATGTTTTTGAGATAATAAGTAAATACGATTTTATGGCAATCTATGTCTTTTGAAATGGAGAGGCACCGCTTTTCCTGCTGAGCCAAAATGACCCACAACCCAATTTTTTTTTCAAAGGAAGCAAACTAGCAGGTAATGCAAATTGGAAACAACCAAACTTAAAAATAATTAGAGCATTCCTAAATGTGATGTTTTGTATATGAAACATACACGAAAATCGTTTTATATGAATTTTCTTACATTAAAAATTAAGCAAATTATTGAAAGTTAGCTGCTAAATCAAGTCGATGAAACCAAAAAATATATGAATAATAAAAAAACTTGTCTTGTTATAAGTACGTCTTCTGCTGTTCATCGATATAAAGAAGTGAGTTGATATGCCCTTTTGTTACCTGAAAATGCGTACCTGTTACATACAACGTAATTTTTATGTAATTTACGTAAGTATAAAATACTTTTTGATTACCGGTCGTGGACGCTGAACAGCCAGAACCAAGTGCAAGAACAGTTTGGAACACATGTAAAATAGGCGAGCGCAGTGAACGAAATGAACAACTAGATACTGAAGTAACTAGGAGCAGTCGGCAGTGGAACTGAGAAAGGTGGTCATGCGAAGAATGACGAGTGCAGCCGATGGAGACGGAGAATGAGACGAGCACGCGACCGAGGCCGGAACGAGAACTGCCGAAGTGACCGCCGCGACCGAAGTGAACTAGTGAACTATGAACCGATCGTTCCTCGTTCCCGGGAACTATAAGTAGACCGCCGCGACCGAAGCGAACTATGAACCGATCGTTCCTCGGTCCTTTCGTTCATCTTGGTGAACCGTTCCTTTGCACCCGTTCGTTCGCGAACTACCCATCTCTATTGCAGATACCCGTGACATGTATTTGCCGTCCAACGTATGTCATTTTACAGTGTCCCGTTACTACGAAGATTGCACGCTACACTGTTCTCAAATGATGTGCAGCAGGTACTCAATTTCCGAGAATATTTGGAAGTGCAGATGAATTATCGCAACGGGCGACACCTACTGAGGCAACAGAAGTCGAAAACTGATAACCACAGTCCCTATTCATATCTTTGCGTTCTGTTCACACAACACGTGCCCAGAATTCGCAAATGCGAAAAAATACACTTCCCTAAGGATGACTTCATATTTTCAAGAGCCACTTATCTGCGTTTATTAGTCATATTTTCACGAAAGCACAATGCTTTCACCGCCGCAATCATAACTACAAACAAACAAAAACCGCTGAATTGTGTCATCTGTCAGTTTCCTTGCTAGCGACAAAGCTGATTCACGAGCATGCAGAACACTTCAGGAACACAAGATTCCTTATCTCCGTTTCTCTTTTGGTGTTTGGGGTGAGGTCATCATGAGAACTTTGTATATACTGCTCGCACGCAAAGTTCTTGGCCCCGCAGACGGATATCCTCAATCTCTCTGGGGAAGAACACTGGTACTTCTCACAGTTAACTTACGTCATCGCCGTGGGATTCTTCAAATCTCCCATGAGAAACGTCACGGTGCTGAACGTGCCTATTTGTACTGTTCGCGAATAGGAGAATCAAGATAGTGAAAGAAACTGCATTGCCGGAAAATTTCAATGCTTTTCAGACAACCGCCCATCATAGTCGTATTCTCAGCGTCGCAATGTCAATGACCTGAAAACAAGGAAAAAGCTGATAGCCGGTACATACGGGTAACGACGTCCCCACTTTCATTTATCTTCACTTCTTTGTTGTCTTCAGAATGGAACAACCATACTTGAACGTAACTTCATCTTATTCCGTATTCTAAGCATAAGGTATTTAATACCTACTCGTTACAAACTAAGTTTATTTGATAAATACACACCTAGAGGTATTTCTCATGACAATCAATTTTTTTCATAGAGGAATTCTATTCGCGTGGCTGTCACTGATGAAGTACAGCTACACTTTGTTGATTTTATTCAAATATACTTCTTTATTTATTTACTATTTTCGGAGTGACAATCGCATTTTCGAGCACACATTCTTGTACATAGCTGAATTGTCGAGCTGGAATCTGGCATAATCACTAATGCATGACTACGATCTTTGTTTCATTGGCGGCTTGGCTGTTTACATGAGTAAGCGCTCGAGAATGGGGCTGCGACCCTGAAACTGGTCGCAATATACACTGTGCAGTCAGAATGTGACCACCTGTCAAAAGCTGGAATAACCACCTTCTGCAGCGCGGACCGCTGCGAGACGCGCAGGAGGAGAGCCGGTGAGGTTCTACATCTACATCCATTCTCCGCAAGCTGAGGGTACCTTGAGTACCTCTATCGGTTCTCCCTTCTATTCCAGTCTCGTATTGTTCGTGGAAAGAAAGACTGTCGGTATGCCTCTGTGTGGGCTCTAGTCTCTCAGATTTTATCCTCATGGTCTCATCGCGAGGTATACGTAGGAGGGAGCAATATACCAGGTGTACCGGTATGAAATGAGCGTCAAGATACAAATGTGTCGATAGGGAACATTGTGAACGAGCCTTAATTTTTTTTGTTTGGTTGGTATGACATCTGTCAAAGATATTTAGTATACATCAAATCACGGAACAAACATCATATGTTTTCATCGTGTTAACAATGTCGAAATTTGTACCAGAAAGTGATGATTTGCGGAAACCATTAATTTTTTTGTTTTCATTTGAAAAAAAGTGCTGCAGAGTCGCATCGAATGCTTGTGGAGGCATATGGTGACCATGCTCTATCAGAAGCAACATGCAAAAGATGGTTTCAACGGTTCAGATATAATGATTTCGATGTAAGAAATGAAGAACGTGGAAGATCACCAAACAAGTTCGAAGACGCCGAATTGCAAGCAATATTGGATGAAGATGATACTTTGAGTCAGAAGCAAATGGCAGCAATGCTAAATGTTGCACAACACTCAATTTCTGACCGTTTGAAAGCTACGGGAAAGATCCAAAAGTGTGGAAAATGGATGCCACATGAATTGAATGAAAGACAAATGGAAAACCGAAAAACCATTTGTCAAATTTTGCTTCAAAGACATGAAAGAAAATCAATTTTGCATGTGATGGTGTACGATGAGCTTCTAAAACCCAGTGAAACTGTGAATACTAATCGCTACAGACAACAAATGATCAATTTAAACTATGCATTGATCGAAAAAAGACCAATATAGACCAGCAGACATGGCAAAGTAATTTTTTTACACGACAATGCACCTGCACTCAAAGCAAAACTGGTTCAGGATACAATCAAAACATTTGGCTGGGAGGTGCTACCCCACCCGCCGTATTCACCAGACTTGGCACCTTCCGACTACCATTTGTTTTCATCAATGGGTCACGCATTGGCTGAGGAACACTCCGATTCCTACGAAGATGTCGAAAATTGGGTGTCTGATTGGTTTGATTCAAAAGACGAACATTTCTATTGGCGTGGTGTCCACAAATTGCCAGAAAGGTGGTCAAAATGTATAGAAAGCAATGGTCAGTACTTTGAATAAAATGTTTTTACTTTTCAATTCAAAATTAGTGTTTCATTTCCACAAAAAAAACGCTAATTTCATACCGGTACACCTGGTACTGCTTGACTCCTCGGTGAAGGTATGTTCTCGAAACTTCAACAAAAGCCCGTACCGAGCTACTGAGCATCTCTCTTGCAGAGTCTTCCACTCGAGTTTATCTATCGTCTCCGTAACGCTTTCGCGATTACAATATGATCCTGTAACGAAGCGTGCTGCTCTCCGTTCGATCGTCTCTATCTCTTCTATCAACCCTATCTGGTACGGATCCCACACTGGTGAGCAATATTCAAGCAGTGGGCGAACAAGTGTACTGTAACCTACTTCCTTTGTTTTCGGATTGCATTTCCTTAGGATTCTTCCAATGAATCTCAGTCTGGCATCTGTTTTACCGACGATTAATTTTATACAGTTATTCCATTTTAAATCACTCTTAATGCCGACTCCCAGAGAATTTATGGAATTAACTGCTTCCAGTTGCTGTCCTATATTGTAGGTAAATGATAGAGGATCTTTCTTACTGTGTGTTCGCAGCACATTACACTTGTCTCCAATTAGATTCAATTGCCATTCCGTGCACAATGCGTCAATTCGTTGTAGATCCTCCTGCATTTCAGTACACCATTGTTACAACCTCTCGATATACTACAGCATCATCCGCAAAAATCCTCAGCGAACTTCTGATGTCATCCACAAAGTCATTTATGTATATTGTGAATAGCAATGGTCCTACGACACTCCCCTGCGGCACACCTGAAATCACTCTTACTTCGGAAGACTTCTCTCCATTGAGAATGACATGCTGCGTTGTTATCTAGGAACTCTTCAATACAATCACACAATTGGTCTGATAGTCCATATGCTCTTACTTTGTTCATTAAACGACTGTGGGGAACTGTATCAAACGCCTTGCGGAAGTCAAGAAACACGGCATCTACCTGGGAACCCGTGTCTATGGCTCTCTCAGTCTCGTGGACGAATAGCGCAAGCTGGGTTTCAAACGATCGTCTTTTTCGAAAGCCATGATGATTCCTACAGAGTAGATTTCTAGTCTCCAGAACATAATACGTGTTCCAAAATTCTAAAACTGATCAACGTTAGAGATACAGGTCTATAGTTCTGCACATCTGTTCGACGTCCCTTCTTGAAAACGAGGATGACCTGTGCCCTTTTCCATTCCTTTGGAACGCAACGCTCTTCTAGAGACCTACGGTACACCGCTGCAAGAAGGGGGAAGTTCCTTCGCGTACTCTGTGTAGAATCGAACTGGTATCCCATCAGGTCCAGCGTCCTTTCCTCTTTTGAGCGATTTTAATTGTTTCTCTATCCCTCTGTCGTCTATTTCGATATCTACCATTTTGTCATCTGTGCGACAATCTAGAGAAGGAACTACAGTGCAGTTTTCCTCTGTGAAACAGTTTGGAAAAAGACATTTAGTATTTCGGTCTTTAGTCTGTCATCTTCTGTTTCAGTCCCATTTTGGTCACAGAGTGTCTGGACATTTTGTTTTGATCCACCTACCGTTTTGACATAAGACCAAAATTTCTTAGGATTTTCTGCCAAGTCAGTACACAGAACTTTACTTTCGAATTCGTTGAACGCCTCTCGCATAGCCTCCTCACACTACATTTCGCTTCGTGTAATTTTTGTTTATCTGCAAGGCGTTGGCTATGTTTATGTTTGCTGTGAAGTTCCCTTTGCTTCCGCAGCAGTTTCCTAACTCGGTTGTTGTACCACGGTGGCTCTTTTCCATCTCTTACGATCTTGCTTGGCAGATACTCACCTAACGCATATTGTACGATGGTTTTGAACTTTGTCCACTGATCCTAAACACTCTCTGTACTTGTGTGTTCATGAAGTTACCGACAGGATTCTGGAGCCATGTCGACATCAGTGCCACGGATAGCTACGATAGATTTCTCAGCTGAGGATCCATGGCGCAAAGAGCACGATCGAGGTCCCACGTATCCTTGATTGGACTTCAATGCGGAGAATTCGGTGATCAGAGGACTGGAAGAAGGCCCAGGTCATAGTAATCTATAAAGAGGATAGAAAATCGGATGCACATAATTACCGGCCAGTTTCACTGACATCGATTTGTTGTAGAACCGTGGAACATATTTTGTGTTCACACATAATGACCTTTCTAGACTCTGAGAAGCTCATCTGCAGAAACCAGCACGGTTTTAGGAAACAGTGGTCATGCGAGACACAGCTGGTCCTCTTTGTGCATGATATACAACAGGCTCTAGATACCGGCTCCCATGTTGATGCCATACTCCTAGACTTTCGAAAGGCGTTCGACTCAGTTCCGCACTGTCGCTTGCTCCAAAAGGTGCGCGCTCATGGTCTATTCGATGACATATGCGGTTAGATAGAAAGTTTTCTAACAGACAGGGAGCAGTATGTCGCCCTGAATGGGGAGACTTCAACAGAAACAAACGTAACATCAGACATGCCCCAGGGCAGTGTAAAAGATCCACTGCTTTTTACGATTTACATAAACGATCTGGTTGATGATAGTGACAGCGGCGCATTAGACTGTTTGCCGATGATGCTGTAGCCTACAGGAAAGTAGTATCACATGAATATTGTGAACAAATCAACGAGGATTTGCAAAAAATAAATGCGTGGTGTAATGGCTGGCAGTTATCTCTCAATATTAGAAAGTGTAACCTACTGCGTTTAACAGAGCGAAAACCCCCATTAATGTACGAGAACAAAATAAATGCCCAGTCTTTGGGAGCGGTAACATCCGTCAAGTATCTGGGTGGACTATTGGAAATGATCTCAAATAGAACGATCAGATTACACAAGCAACGGTTAAGGCGAACTCTAGATTGCGGTTTACTGGTAGAATCCTTCAACAAAGGAAATTGCTTACAATACTTCAGTTCGTCCAGTCTTAGAGTATTGTACGTCTGTATGGGGCCCTTACCAGTTAGGTCTGATTCAAGAGATTGAGAAAGTTCAAAAAAGAGCAGCAAGATTCGTGACTGGTACGTTTAGCCAAAGCGTTACAAATCTCATAGAAAGTTTCAAATGGGACACACTTGCAGATAGACGAAGCGCTGAACAGAAGGGGCTGCTCACTAAATTCCGAAATCCGATCTTCGCCGAGGATGTAGAGCATATGTTATTACCACCAACTTTCAAATCGCGCAATGATCACCATTCAAAGATTAGCTCGTACTGAGGCGTTCAGACAGTCGCTTTTCTATGTAGATGTAGAAACTCGTTCTGATGCTCTTCGCAAGGCGTTCGATACAGTTCCCCACAGTCGTTTAATGAACAAAGTAAGAGCATATGGACTATTAGACCAATTGTGTGATTGGATTGAAGAGTTCCTAGATAACAGAACGCAGCATGTGATTGTCAATGGAGAGAAGTCTTCCGAAGTAAGAGTGATTTCAGGTGTGCCACAGGGGAGTGTCATGGGACCGTTGCTGTTCACAATATACACAAATGACCTGGTGGATGACATCGGAAATTCACTGAGGATTTTTGCGGATGATGCTGTGGTGTATCGAGAGGTTGTAACAATGGAAAATTGTACTGAAATGCAGGAGGATCTGCAGCGAATTGACGCATGGTGCAGGGAATGACAATTGAATCTCAATGTAGACAAGTGTAATGTGCTGCGAATACATAGAAAGATAGTTCCCTTATCATTTAGCTACAAAATAGCAGGTCAGCAACTGGAAGCAGTCAATTCCATAAATTCTCTGGGAGTACGCATTAGGAGTGATTTAAAATGGAATGATCATATAAAGTTGATCGTCGGTAAAGCAGATGCCAGACTGAGATTCATTGGAAGAATCCTAAGGAAATGCAATCCGAAAACAAAGGAAGTAGGTTACAGTACGCTTGTTCGCCCACTGCTTGAATACTGCTCAGCAGTGTGGGATCCGTACCAGATAGGGTTGATAGAAGAGATAGAGAAGATCCAACGGAGAGCAGCGCGCTTCGTTACAGGATCATTTAGTAATCGCGAAAGCGTTACGGAGATGATAGATAAACTCCAGTGGAAGACTTTGCAGGAGAGACGCTCAGTAGCTCGGTACGGGCTTTTGTTAAAGTTTCGAGAACATACCTTCACCGAAGAGTCCAGCAGTATATTGCTCCCTCCTACGTATATCTCACGAAGAGACCATGAAGATAAAATCAGAGAGATTAGAGCCCACACAGAAGCATACAGACAATGCTTCTTTCCACGAACAATACGAGACTGGAATAGAAGGGAGAACCGATAGAGGTACTCAGGGTACCCTCCGCCACACACCGTCAGGTGGCTTGCGGAGTATGGATGTAGACGTAAGACGCACGTACTCCAAGATGTGTGACATCTTGCATTGTGCTGTTGGTAGATGCTATCGTCCCGAGGAAAAAACGAACTTCATGTAGGAGTGGACATGGTCCCCAAGAATAAATGCATACTCGTGTTGACCCGCTGTGCCTTCCAGAATCAGGGGTCGGCCTGTAACCTTGCGACGACAGTTTCAGGGTATCTACTTTCAGACCTTTCACGCCGTACGCGCCAACGGCCGTCTGTCAACTGAAAAGGCCTCCTGTCGCCACTCAGTGTGTAACACCGTATCTCTAATACTCTACTTAATTATTTTGCTTTTGTTTTATTTAATGTTACATCGTTGAGCTTCTGTAAATGTTGTTTGATTGAATCGGTAACACAAAATTGTATACTCCTTTCTTTGTAAAAACTTTGATGCCATGGTTTGATACTGTGCAATGTAGTATACCTGTCATTTAAATTCTTTATCCCAATTGGAGGGAGACAAAACTTACTGTATATATTTTGGAATTTGGGTGAATAATTTTTTGTATAAACACTAATATGTGCAAATGATATGTTTTCTTTAATATGTTTAGTTACTGTTATATGAACTGCTGACCTTCACTTAGGGGTCTTAATTAGTTTGTATGAAAAAGGTGTAGTGGTTCCCTTGGGAACGGAACTTTGTAGCGTGCGCAAATTGTGGTTGGCCTAGGTAGAAAAAGTGGAACCAAGAGTCAGTCGGGGACGAGCTATCACACTGTGCACTGTCCATGTAAAAGTTGTATATTATGCTGGTTCCGAGAGAGGCTTTTCCTGCCGCTTACCAATGCCTCGGATGGATGGATTAATAGCTGGAACTATTCTGGAATTGGTATCTATCATCGCCACCAGGAAGGGACAGAGTCCAGCAATTCTGCCTGCAGATCCACCTACCAACATGCAGTTGCCACCACATCATTATAATGGAGCACTATAGTAATGTACAGTGAAGAATAAGCTCATTGTAACTTATAACTGAATTCATGTACCTACCTTGATTTTTTCCCTGTCACAACACCTCTCAGGTTCCTCTCCATTTGAACTATGATTACCGAGTGTCCTAGTTTGTGGAAAAAATGAAAGCCTCAAAGTCAAATAGTTAATTAAATAATGTTGTTTGATCTTTGATGAGAAGGTGTAACACCATAGCTCTAATGATCTACTGATTTATTTTGCTTTTATTTAATTAATGTTACTTCTGTAAATGTGTGTGATTGAATGGGTAACACATAACTGTATATTTCTTTATTTGTTAATATGTGTAAATGTTCTGTGTTATCCAATGCGTTTGTTTGTTGTTATGTAAACTGCTGATCCTCACTTAGGAATCTTAGCAATTATTGCACCATAAGGTGTAGTGGTTCCCCACGGGAACGGTATTGCATCAGAATGCGCAAATTGTGTTTGGCCTTGCGGAAAAAGGTGGGACTGGTAGCCACCGGTCGGAGACGGACACGGGAGTAGGCGAGGAAGTCAGTCGGAAAGCACACGGAGACGGAGACGGAAGCCGTCGGAGACGAGCCACCAGACGGACACGAGTTACGAGTCCGTGCTATTCCATGGGAAAGACGCATATTGTGCTGATTTCCAAGAGAGGATTTTCATGTTTCTCTCCAAGGGCTCGAATAGTTGGAAATATTCTGGAATTTGTCTCTATCATCGCCATCAAGAAATCGGCCTGCAATTCCACCTACCTGCATGCAGTTGCCACCACATTGCGCAATCATTGCTTCATAGTGACATTATGATGTACGGTGAAGGATCAGCTTAAAGGATGTGCTAATGTGCTGAAATATAAGGTAATTTATATCTGAATTTGTGTATCTACCTTGACTTTTCTCCTCATCATAACCTCTTAGGATCCTCACCGTTTGGACTATACTGATTACCGAGTGTCCTTACTGAAAGTACATTGGAGCCTAGAGTGATTTTGTTAATTAAAGCCTCTTGAACTGAAAAATAATTTTCCTAGTGAAAACTGCTTATTAACGTGTTGTTGCCAACTTCAAGTAAAAGTTCTTAAGACTGAGGCTTATAATGTTTCTTGCTTAGTAAATGATTACATTATTGTTTATTATTGCAAATCGCAGAAGGTGAGTCAGTGTCTTGTATATATGTTATTTTTGTGTCTAACTGCAGTAAAAGTGGAAAACTGCAATAGTAGGAAATTATATATTCAGGTTTACTCTTTCTCTCTCTCGTGTATTAGAAGTGCATATTAATAATAACGTTATAAAGACAAGTCACTTTGTGTAAAGTAATAGTGTGTTTTGGTAGCTGTTATAATTTTGCAAATTGCTTCTGCTGCTCTAGTTGTTGGTTTCAACCTTATCATATGTATATATATGTATCAGAGTTAATTGCACTCGCTTGTGGTCAAGTATAGGTTGTGTTTATCTGTTAAAATTATTAATTACTATTTTCTTCAACGAGAATGTTGATCATTCTTTTGCCTAGTTAGGCTGGCGGCCGTTTTACCATTATCAGTTTAACAGTGCAGGAAGGCAATTTCTTCGTTAGTCACTGTTTAATTAGTTACGTAATTCTGACTTTCATTTCCGATAAGCCACTTCCGTTAGGTACAACATGGTCAAACAACAAAATTCCTCTCAGAGGGTAACACTGTTCTGATTGCGTAATACCATATTTATTATAACAAAATAATTTTGTTTTGTAAACTGACTCCTACTTTGGGGTTATGGTGTAATAGTAGCAGAGTGTAGTGTTATATGTGGCTTTTCTTTGACAGGATTACTTGTTCTGTTGGGACATAATAAGTAATAAACCAAACTTGGTATTTGATTACGCAAGCTACGTAAACATTGCGCCACCACGCAAGCCCCGTGAGTGTTATATGTGGCGCCGCGTGACAGGACGTTGTTCAGTCTGCACCTACAGACGAAAAAAAAAAAAATTATAAGTAGTTAGCCTTTTACTAACATAGAGTGAACATAAAACGTCCAGCGGCACGAACCTGTGCATTATTTGAGAGACCGGATAGTGAAAGTTCAGTTTAAATCGAAAATAAAAAGTATCAGTACTGAACAGTAATTAAAATGGACAGGAAACTAGAAATGAATCTAGATACGCGAGATCAGAATGTAACCGAAAGCAGTTCAGGCAGCACACCAACAGATGCCACTACACGCGAGTTAAATTACGTACGTTCTCACGCAGACGTCAATAAACAGATCGAAGCTATGTGTGTCGCGCGTTCTAAGCAAGACAGTATGAGCGACGTTGTGGAAGACAGTGGCTATGCTAATGAATCGCGGGATATGTTTGAATCACCAAAAACTGAAAGGAAAGTAGATCTTGAACAGAAAAATGTAGCAGAACCTAAAAGTGAAAAGAATTCAGACATGTTAGAATTGTTAAAAATGTTGTCTGCACAAATTGCAGCACAGGGACAGCAAAATGCTGCGCAAAATGACAATATTAGTAAACAAATGCAAGAGCAAGGAAAGAATCTTAGTAAACAGATTGAGAAGGTTGATGTAAAAGTAGACATTGTGAGTAATGAAATTAAAAACCTTAAAAGCGAAATTACTGTCATCAATGGCAATATTGCCAATGTACAAGGACAAATCGATGACATTAACGAAAGATTTGACACTGAAGTAATTAAAATACAAGATCAAATAGAACCCTTAGTCATCACTAAAGTGGACGAAAAGGTATTCGGTATTAAATCCGAAATACAAACTGAATGTAACGTGGAATTTGCGCAGATTAAACAGTCTGTAACAGAAACAAGTAGAGAATTAACCAAACAGGTTGTTACTTGCGAAAAGAAGTGTGAACATAACACTTCACAAATCCAAGGCAAAATGCATGACTTGGAAATAAAAATACAAACAGGACCTACACATTTTACTGAAAAAATGCCTTTCAGTAAAATATTAGAGGGCGAGGAAAAATTCGACCCTGCAAAGAGATATATCGGTTGGCACCCTCTTGATTTTGTAAAGAATTGCGAAAGAAATTTTCCTGAATATTTGACTGACCAGGAAAAAATTAATGTTGTAATCAGTGCATTAACAGGAGAAGCAAAAAGGTGGGGGTTGAATCTGGATACAAACCAGATGTCTTTTGAAAGCTTTAAACAAAAATTTATTGACGAGTACTGGTCAGAACGAAAACAAGACCAGTTGTGGCGTGAGTTCCTAATGGCCAGGGTGTATGATACCAGGGGTAGACAAACTATGAAAGAGTTTTGCGAATCGTGGTACAGAAAACTGATACATTTGAAAACAAGAAGGACTGAAGCCGAGATCGTTTGGGTTCTTTGGCAGAAACTACCTGAGGATTCTAAACGGTATGTTGGGAGTACCCACAGTAGTTTTTCTGTATTTCTGGAAAGGGTAGAAGATGAAGATCACTGGCGAAGAAATCGCGATTCCCGTCCACGTAATAACAACAATTATTCGCGAGAAAGTAATGACCAAGCTGAACGACACGAAAATGATAAATTTCGTGTAAATACGGTTCAAAGAGGTCGCGCGAGAGGTGGAGGAAATTATACGATGCGTGGCAGAGGGTACATGACGCGGAATTTCCAAACTAGAGACGAAATGGAAAACTGAAAACCGCGTGTGTTACGGGTCGGATTCACGCGGAAACCGGTTTTGGACCCAAAGAAAAGATGTCAAATATTAGATTCGAGAAGGAAAGATGTAAACTACGGGGCAGGAAGTTTAAGGGCGCGCCTATAGCAGACGGGCGCGGAGTGTTACGTAGTGGCATTCCCAGTGCGCAGTTGCGTGACCGTTCGTCCTCGGGCCAGCGGTTGCCGGAGCAGCGTACATTGTATTTGGCAGCAGACACAAACAGCAGACGTCAGAACAAGATGCCTGCCGTAGAGAGAAACAGGAGAGGCGGGATCGGACACTTCCGATGGCCGGTTTCAGTAGTAGATGAGTGTAAAAATGAAAATAAAGTTAATATGTCATATAATAAGGATAACTTAGTATCGGAATCGTGCGAAAAGACTTTATTAAAGAATGAAAGGGAGGTAGAAAAGGCGAGTAAAAAGGGAAATATTGGCACTGCTATTGATGTGTGTGAGGTAAAAGACGTAGATATGAGGGAAGTTATGATGAATAAAGAGGCAAGGGAGGTAGAATATGCCACGCAAAAGACGTGTGCACAACGAAAAATAGGTGAAAATGATGTAAAGGAGGACGTTAGTGAACATGACATTATAAGCAGTGCAGACGAAATTGTTGTTGATGGAAAGGTATTTTGTGATTCTGAGGTAGAAGGGTGTGGTAATTTCGCACGATTGCCTGAAACTGATAGCATGGAAGAAAATGAAATGAAAGTTATCGAAATATATGACGATTATACTAAATATGAAGTTAAGGCTGAAATCGTTCAAAGTGATATAACCGAAGTGTCTGACTGTCCAAATGATGTCCATTATGTAGAAAATGAGTCGAAAAACGAAGTGGTTGAAACATCTAGTGATAATCTGCCTCACTGTTTAAAAGTTGCTTTCCTACTAGAATCTGATAACGAAAATGAAATCAGTGATAGTTCAGATGATGAAGGGTATATGAATATAGATCAAAATGAATATACTAACTTTCTCTATTGTTCAAAAGTTGGGTACTTAAGTGAATCTGATGGTGAGGAAGGGAGTAGTGATGACTCCAGTGAAGATGAATTTTCAGGTGTAAATGAAAGTGAATATACTTTTACTGAAAGAGGGTATGAGAAAATTAGTGACATTTTTCCAAAGCAAGATATAGAAAGTAGAACTGGGCAAAAACCGAATGAATTATTCAATAATGTAACACAGGGGCATAATTTACAGGAACCCCCAGATGATACTATACTGGGGCAAGCTTTAATAAATGTTTTAACTGAGTGTGAATTACAGGAACAAAAAGGACCACCTGACAAAATAATAGCAGAGCAGGAGATGTTGTACCTTGCTAAAGATTTTAAAATTCCAAAACCTAAAAAGCCACCTGATGAAACAAAACGTTGGCAAGATCTGGATAGCTTAGTGAAAGATGTAGCAAGTAGGAGGCCTAAAAAGCCACCAGATTTAAGTGACTGTTTTAATGAACCATAAGACTGCCTGATTAATAAAGAGACAGGGGGCAGAATACTGTATGTATATATATTTTTAATATAATGCATGACTTTATTATTATTGTATCTGAGTGTTACCTGAAGGTGGATTATTGTTTTGTTGATCCTGAGACCTGTGGGAGGTTGCTTATTATTTGAACTGTACTGTGTGACTCTGCTTAGGAATTGTTTCAATTTTAATTGGATACTTACTGTTGCCAGTCTAATTATGAAATAGGGCAATATAGTATGACAAACCTGAAAACTTTATGAATAATGATGCTTATAGTAACTTAATGAGAGTGCAAAGAACTCCAAAAGGATAATAATTTATTTCTAATGTACTTAAAAAATTAGAAAGGACTTATGTTTGCACCATGTTGTGTATTTAAAAGTACATGTCCTCAGATGAGGTTTGTTAAGCCTCAGGGGACATGCATTCTTTGCATTGTCAGGTGCCTGACGAGCACCAGGGACCCGAGTTGTTGCCAGCACTACTTCCGTTTCTTTTCATGCTGCCAATCTTCCTCTTCATCATTCAGAACTTTTACTATCTTCTTTCCTTCTTCTCTATCAGAGTAAAATGAAAAGTGTAGAAATAATGTAACATACTGTGTATTGTTTGTGAACAAATAGAAATGGATAAATAATATGGGTACACTAGAAAATGACCAAGAATAATGAAAGTATAGTGAGTATTGTAAAAGAAAAAAATGTAATGGAAAAGTAATTAAAAGGAAAAATATGGATGAGAAATGGTAAGAATACTGAAAACAAGGTAAATAAATGCCACAATATGACTAAATGTAAATGTTTTGAAAAATGTTCTGTGTCAGAATTGAGGAGAGAAACCTGATTAATATGTGTAAAGTAGATATGAGATATATGTGTCTAGTGCCACAAAGAGTAGGCAGAAGTCACTTACAGAAGGACGTAAAGTTACTGTTCTGATTTTGACATATTTGATAACCTAAATGTGTAATTATACTGAATACTGACTTTAGAAGAAATATTGATGAGTAAGAAAGAGGGGAGAAAAACTATAAATCAGGGACTTAAATAACCCCTGAACATTGTCATTATGCCAAAAATGTCATTTAAAATTTTCTTGACCAATGTATATATTTTCTGAAGTTGTCATTTGAAAAGAAATGGTTTTGTTGCCAGTGTCTAATAACTGTTTCAAAGTTGCAGGTATCATGTTTTATACCATTAATGCAATTTGTACCAAAAGTGTGACAGAATGATGAAAAACATGAAGATGATGATAATGAACTGCTCAAAAATATGTTGTTGGGCAATGAA